>NW_024066083.1:0-2576761 GCF_014898465.1 Botrytis porri | reverse complement strand
TCTTAACCCTACCCTTACCCTTACCCTTACCCTCACCCTTTTTAAAATACGTAGCGGTTCTTAATCATTTTAAAAATCTCTTCCAACTTTAACCCTGATCTCTTACTTTATTACTAGAACCCTTTATTCATTATTTTATTCTTATCTTATTATTATCATTACTCTATTCTAATTCCCTTAATATAAGAGCTGCAACCTTATTCCCGTAAACCCATTCATTCCCCTCCAAATCAGTCCTCTCCCCAAGCCAAATCATATACGCAAGAAGATCTTCCCACGTTCGTTCAAAATGCCTCTCGAGCCATGCCACCCCCCCCACCCTCTTATATGCCGCCACGCAAATGGGAATCACCATGTTCGGAAATCGACACTCGCTCTCTTCGTGATCAGGATCGGCCACTCGACAGATATCTTGTGGTTGATAACAATTCCAACACACGATGTATCGTGGCATCCAATCTCTCTCGTCAAATTGGCACGCTTGTAGAGCTTCCCCCTTAGCATTAATCCAATCAAATCTTCGAGAGCATTGTGAAGAGAGGTGATCGAAGCGACGATGGTGAATTCGACAGTAGAGACAAGAATCCTGAAAGGTTAGGAGATCCTGCTCGTATCGATCGAGGATTTGATCCTGTCGAAAATCTTGAGTGTGAATCTCTCGAGGGCCAGTGGATTCAATTTCTATAGTAGATGGATTTAAAGTGTATATCAAATGAGGGGGGCGAGGTTCCTCATGAGGTTCCCTACACACTTGACAGACCTCATCACTTGACATGCACCAACGCCAATCCGAAGGCCGATCGAGGAATTGACTGAGGACGCCACGTGAGCAATATTGTTGAGTGAGGTAGAGTTGCATGGTAGCTTGATCGGGTGGAAGAAAGGTATCACGTTGAGGTCTCCAAGTCGAATTTAACAAGATGATGGAGGAAGCTTTCCTCCCATCGCGTCCCGCCCGACCGGATTCTTGAGAGAAAGCCGTCACCCGCTCTGGAGCATCGAGGTGAATGACCCATCGAATGTGAGGGTAATCAAATCCAATCCCGAGAGCGGACGTAGCAGCGATCACGGGTTGCTGAGGATTGGAGAGCCACCGTTGAATGATCTCCCCCTTCTCGCGAACCGTCCCGGATTCTGATGTGTACAGAGGACAATTCATCAATTCTGCTACCGCGCCAGCAACATCACGAGTGCGACAGTAGATAATAATCTTATCACAACTTTGATCAAAGATATTAGGATCGGGCCAACACACTTCAATTAACTCTCTCGCTTTCTCCATCAAAGAATCAACTCCATCTCCATAACTAACAAGATATTGAAGGTTAGATCGATTGGTCGACTCTCGAATGATTTGAGGGCAAACCAATTTGTTCTGTTCGATGAATAATTCTTCCATCACCGGAGGCAAGGTGGCAGATAGCCAAATGGATTGAGTACGAATTTGTCGAATGAACCACCCAACTTGCGTCATGCAAGAGCGATACTCACTCGTAGTAATGGTAAGGTGACACTCATCCATGATGATGCGATCCAATTTCTGTCGAAAGACTAGCCCTTGAGCGTATTCCAAAAAGCTATCGTTGCAAACCGCTTCAGCCGATACGATCACCAATGGAGGGGTTTCCCGACACTCCACCGACCACACGACCGAGGGAATCCCAACTGCATTAAAACGTTTGATCATGTCAATCCGCAAGGCCACCATAGGAATGATCATGATGGTGGTGCTAGCGTCCGCAAGGCTAGCGCTGAGCATAGGAATTAAGGTCTTGCCGGAGCCGGTTCCCAAGATCAAGATGACTTGTTCGTGAAAGGTAGTTCCAAAAGTAGTCAACACCCCACGACGTTGACCAGGTTGACGAAATTGAAAAGTGACAGAAGGGAATAATCTTTGAGCCACTTGAAGTAAATCCTCTTCCGAGTACCCTTGCCTCTGACGAAATCGACTTCGTTTCGCGGCTCGCAACACTAGAGCATCCGATGGACTCGAGGCTCGCTTCCCTTGCAGAACGAAATCGAATCGAAAGAAGGAATGCCAACTAGCCGAAGCCCGAAAGCCTCGATGCAACATAGTATTCATGGTGAGATTGGTCGTTCCAGCGTAAGCTACATTGAAGGTTTGAAAGCTGTGATTGCTAAATTCGGCCAACGCCCTCAAATCGGATTCATCTTCAACAAATTCACCAGGAGTATGGTCCAGATCAAAGTTGGCTTGTTCTCTCGTAGTAAACTTCTCTTTCGTGATGGAAGCAGCAAATTGTCGCCAATTGGAAGTGTGTAGTATCGAAACCTGAGCACGTTTACATGCTTTCCGTAAGCAAGTCGAAATAACTCCATCTACCCACACAGTCCCTTGAAGATTGGACCAGAGGTACGGGGATATCAAAGCGGTCGGATTTTCTTGTCGAAGAAAGATTTGTCGAAGGGGAATAACATATGCAATATAAGTAAGTAATAAATTCCCAATAGCTTTCGGGAGAAATCGAATATTATTCTTGTATGCACCAGATTGTTGTTGTCCTTTGTGATATTGGGTATAGATCATCACCAACTTTTCCCAAATATAAATATGTCGCTGTCGTTCCATATTCCGCCACGTGATAGAAAGCAATTCGGGCTCTCGCAGAGGTGGACCAGGAGCAATGTGACAGAGGATCAAGAGTCGCTTTAAGAATTCCTGAGCTTGCACTTCATATATCTTCATAGCTTTCGAACACAAGATTAACCCTCCCTCTTGATCAACCTTGAAGAAAGTGGTGTGCAATTTAGTGTTCGTCTTGATGTATCGAAAAAGCCTCAGATCTGCCCCTTCTAAAAATTCCGAATTGTGTGAGTGGGAGAGCCAAGAATCCCCAAAATCCTCGGAATCCAGATCATCCTTCATCCGCCACGAAACCATCGAAATTAAATCTTGCATGCCAAATAACAATTCATCGTACAGGAGAGAGTGAGCTTGTTGAAATTCCGAAAGCACCACGTTCGAAATCTGTTCCATGGATATTTCTACCCCGCGATACCCCACAATCTGTCGATCCAAAGACCATCGAGCTTGGTGTTTAGCAATGGAAGCCTTACTCACCTTGAATAAATATAAACGCCACTGAAGAATGTAACCGAAGGGGGTCTCGGCTAATTGTTGAAAGAACTTCTTGCAGAGCGTGGTGAGGAGAATGGGAATTTGATCTTCGTCCTCTTGCTCTTGAAAACAGACAAAACCAAAGAGGATCAGTTGCGCCGTCCACGTGAGAGCCGACAGGTAACTATTAAAATTTCCTGGCTCTTCCCACAATCCCCGCCCATAAATCATGCGACTCTTCATAGCACAAAAACTCAAGACCGGTGATTTAAACGGTGCACTTCCAATCGAGTGACAAATCAAGGCTAGATATAATCGTCGAATAGCATGCTTCAAAGCTAATTCAGATTCTTCGGGATCTTCCATATTCAAGGCTTCCATGATAGCATCCATCGCACGAATTTGGGTTGAGGTCGGTTCGATAATATCACGTGGTAATGATTGATCCGATTCCGTGGCGGTGAAAAAGCCATCCTCCGAATACACCACTCGATAATAATATACCAAGAGTTGTTTCCCGATCAGGAAGTATTTGACCAACGTCGAAGCATTCTTGTGATATCGGAACCCATCCGCCTTGCCACTCGCTCCGGAATAAAATTCATTGAGGATGTTAGCTCGCTGCTGAGTCATCTTACGATCGGGGGATGTATCAGAGCACAATTGATAGGCATCTCGCATCATAGCTTCGGCGGCATGGAGGATGCGAACAAGTTGAGGATCATCCGCTTCAAGGTAATCTCCATCCAATTCCTTCTTCGATGGGAGCTTATACGAAGCCCAAATCTCCTCGTCTTTTAAATGAACTAAGTGAAAAGGGAACTTGGTGACGTCGTGCAACCACGGTACCCTCTCGGAGCGAGATTCCTTAATGTCCCGAACGACGCCAGCTGCCTTGAAGAGATCCTTTTTGACATTCAACGCATCTTGCTCAATCTGATCAATGGAATCCTTCTCCGACCGGGTTAAAGGGATCACATCGCCATTTCCACCATGGGGCCCAGGATTTGCAACAACCACAAAGTAATCAACATACCTCGGTGCAGTAAAGTACGTTTGGAGTAAGCATGCCTGCCATAGCGGGGTCGCTTTGTGCTCGCTCGCTTTCCGGCCATGAGTCACCATGTGATCCCGCATTCGTGGGAGGTGAGTGGTTAAAAAGGATGGATCGCATGATAAACACTGAAAGCCGTGGAAGACTCTGAGATGCTCTAACTGCGCAGCCCTACGCGCAGGTTTGTCTTCTCGCAATTGACGCTTCGTCTTCAGACTTAACGATTGAGCGTAGCTCAGTTGAGCTTTCAAAAGATCACCTGACAGGCGGTGGGGTTCGGCTCGGAGGTGTTGCGCGATACTTCGGGCCCCTGGAGCGATGCACGTCTGGCACTGTGTGCAGATCAGAACCTGGTGGTCAGAGTTGTATGCGAGGTCGCAGGCCATGCGGAATGGCAACGAGACGTTCTACGGTTGCAAGATCGGGATGGGAGGCGGGGATGAGGAACCCAAGAAATCCCCTTTTGTGAAATCCCTTTTATAAAATCATGTGGGGGTCGTGTGGGGTCTTGGGGTTATGTTCCCAGACAAATAACGGCCGTGCCCTCCTTTTATGCCATGAAAGGGCCCTCGCATAAGGGGTAGGGGTAGGGTAAGGAGATAATGACTAAATAATGACTTTTTGTCTGAGTTATTACTTTCCTTAGAGTTATAGTCATTATTAATACTAACTACTAAAAAAATCCTCGGAATAATAGTTAGGTATATATATGAAAAAATACTCAAGAGTACACAGAGTATATATAAGCTAAATATATACTGATATAATATACGTAATAATAAACTACGTTAATTCTAAAGCTTGTATATATAGATTTAATAAGATTAGAATTAATTCATAAATGATATTTATAATGTATGGATTATATGTTATTTCTTTATATATAAAAAACCCATAAATGTTGTTTATAATAACTACTTCTAGGGCCAGATCTCGAGTTTTGATATCTCTTCTGTGTGGGTGAAAATAGCTCCTAGCTTTGAATTCGATCAACTGTTGAAAGAACAAATGACGGCTCCGAAAGGGAGATTACTCGGCTATTTGGCCCCTAAATCATGATATTCAGCCCGCTATCTACCGACACTTGCCTGCTGAGAGAATTCCAACTCTGTCATGTTGTGATTAATAGAACGGCCACTTGTGATGGAAGTCGCGAGTTCTCACATAAACTGACCAATCATGTCAGTTTCCCGATTTTAGTCTGCCATGAATGATATATACACAGGTGTGCGTACAATGTCCAGTCTGGTTCCCCCGCTTCCGTATCTCTTATATACCACCAGTACCATAAAGTCTTGAAGCTGCAATCTACTGGCTCTTCTCCAAACCAAGCTTCGCAGCCAACTCAATACCCTCCACCACCTTGTCAGGGGTGCTCAAAAATGGCGAATGCGAAGCAGCAATGCTGAAGGTCGTGATAATACTTCCATAGACGCTGCAATCCCTTGCTGCACTGGAAGAGGAATTGCCTTATCGTCCTCGCAGAATATGTAAGTGCATGGCATATGGTTCCAAGGCTCGTGTGTTGATTTGCCACTGAAGACGCAGCAGAGGAGGATGTGAGAGTTGCGCAATCCATTTCTGTTGGTTCCGATGATAGGTCGTGGTAGAAGATATTCCCTGGAGTGTCGATAGCAATAGTCGCCTGTGGAATTTTAGTAAATGAATCGATACTTGAAAGTAGTTATCCCTTGAGTTCATCCAAGGAAGGAAGCGGGTTACCTCCGAGAGCAACAAGAAGGCTGACGCCCTTCGGCAGCGCAAATGCACTCAAGTACACAAAGTTGATAACCCCACCTTCCTTCCATCACTCCTCCTCTGAGCGAAGCCCAGGTCTTCGACAGCACAAGATCCAACGACCCTCCATACGAGTGAGTGACAAGGACGACTTTCTTTCCTGCCTCGACCAGCTTCTCAATCGCAGCCCGGGTATGAGCAGCATCGTCAGATAGGTCTTTATTTGGGGGCTCAGCTCCAATGGATGGCAGCGCCACAGCTTCAGTTGGATAACTTAGGGGCTTGAGTAATTCTCTCACAGCATCAAAGCTGGCAGAAAGTGCCATGCTCCAGGCACGATGGATGGTTGGCTTTCAGTCGACATTTTGGAGAGATCTACAGGTTACTACCAGATATGTATACTTCTCTAGATTAGCAAATCTTCTAGGATCAGGAGAGAAAAGGACGCAAGAGGATCGGAAAGTTTGGCTGTCTCCAGATATGAAGCTAGGCCCCGCCTCCAAGCTAAGAAACTCAATACAAACCAGCTGATTTTACGACCTGTTTTCTACTGCAACGCTACGAATTCAGCGTGCCAGTCTACTACATAAAGAATGTACTTGTACCAAAACAACCGACTCGATGAGAGCTTACACGCGATCAACGAGTACAAGCTCTAGACCCCTTCTTTTTGACGCTTCTTACATGCAAGCTTAAATTGTTACAAACTAGCTATACCTCAAATCAAATATACTCCACATAGCTCGCCAGCCTGATATCTCAAAAAGCATAGAAAGTCCTCCTATCTACCCCACAGTGAAAAAAGTTAATTCAGTGGATGACGGCTTGTCGACAGAATCGTGAAACACCATGAATAGAAATACCATGGATTCTAAAGCTGAAAATAAAAGAACGTTTACATAGCATTAGAGAAGCAATGTGGTTTTTCCACTGAATTCAAAGGCGGGGTTGGTATTGTAAAAAGAGTACTTGCACTAACATTTAGTGCTTGACACAACGGAACTGTTTAGCCTACTGACGGCGAAATACGAACTCGTTGCGGGCCCAATAATTATGCAACTCCGGCGCTAAATACGTTTATATCGGTCGGCTCAATGCGCCAAATGGAATCTACTGCTTCTTCCCAATCCTCACTATATTCAATGAGATTTGAAAAATTCAATCGATTGAATAGCTCGCTTTATATTGAAGCCCTTACTGCTTTCAACACCGATATGGTTGAGTTGTGCCCCTTTCAGCACTAGAGAGCTTCCCCACAATACTTTAATTTCTATCAAAGCAACAGTGTGCAGACTTTCTGGCCGCACGAGTACGTACGATGCGAAAGGGACTTTTGTGAGTCATGAGTCATGAGTCATGACCCTGATAGTCGGGTCCACACGACACAAATTCATCCTTCTTTCGATGGATGAGTAATGGGTTGTAGCAAGGGGAGACAGTGACAAGAGACATAGACATGGCAGGATCACTTCATAGGAAGAAAAGGCTAAAAGGTCTGGTAGTTAGGGTTGGGCAAATTATATATTTTGGGAGGAGAATATAAAATTTCTATATTATCACACTTTTTGAACATTATCAAAGTATTATAATAAGATTATTACATATGTTTTGTAGCTAATCAATTAAATCATTAAAATAAATAAAAATAGGATGGATTCGAAGACATTCTCTAGTAAGTAGTTAAAAAAAGATTGTTATATATCTTATTTTTTTCTCAAATTTCATTTATCTTTATCATATGAGTTTAAATCATATCATAAGTAATATAATCTTCGAAAGATTTTTATCATCGAATATCCAATTAAAATTCCTGTTAAAATATCGTTAAAAAAGACCTCACTTAAAAAATCGATATATAATTTCTTTAATTAATATTACATATTATAAATTTTTAATAAATAACATAATTTATTAATAGCTTAAATATGAAGGTTTATCTCCTTAATAATCTTACTGTTTATAGAATCTAAGTACTATATATATTTATAAAAGTTGATTTGCTAAAGGCTAAAACCCGATTCAAGTAATACAATTGATTTAAACTCTTATATAAAATATTCTTGATATTATAGTATTATAATATATAACTTGAAATAATTTCCTCTAATGAAATCCTGAGGTGCATTTAAATTATCTTATTAAAAATAATGTCAATTAATTTTTTTAAAAAAGAGATAATCATATAGAATAAACTAAGAGCTTTTAATTAATCTAATTTTTATGATACTAGCTTCAATGTTAAAATTTATATAATAAATTTAAGTTAAATTTCTTTAAAAGGTTTTAAAGTTTATATAATCAATACAAAAGGAAATATATTAATTATTAAAGAATCTATATTAATGAAATTATTTTAATGTTTAAAGCTTCTATAGTATAATAATACAATTGTTCATTCGAATTAAAATAATGAAAATAATATAATAATCAACTAACTTTATTTATAAGCTTTAAATAAATTACTTTTTAGATTTTTATAATAATAATAATTATTATATTATTCTTTCTCAAGAAGTAAAGGGTTCGAGGGCTCGCAGGCCTCTAGTATTAATAGATTAAATACATTAAAAAATAATTAAAATCGTGCTTTTTAAAAAAAAAAATTATTTTAATAACTAATCAATATTTTCTTTGAGAAAAAAGCTATTTTAAAAAGCTTAGGAAAATTTAAATATTTAAAAATCTAATTTTAATAAAACAATATCTATTATATTTAAAAGTTTATTAATTTTATTTTTATTTTCGTTAGAAAAAAGCTATTTTTGTATTTAATTTTTCTATTAGTAGAATTTTAATAAAGAATTAGATTTTTTTCATATTTATATAATTAAATTTTATAATTTCTGATTTTATTAAGTTATATTAATAAATAAATAAAATGTATGATTATATACAGGTGAATTTTATATGTATTTGAAGTGTTTAAACTACTAATATAGTTGAGCCACTAATAAACTATATTATAACAAAAGTAATGTATTATATATGCTCAACCCTACTTGTAGTATTACAGTCATGATCGTTCGCGTGTATTAAAGTGGCGATCACTGTGTCCCGCGGGGCTTGCCAGGGCCTGATCCACCAAATGACCTTTCATCCCAGTGGAAATATAATTGGGACATGGAAGCTAAATGGGTGCGATTGAAATGGCGACACGCTAAGAAAACTAAACTCTATTAAGTACGATCTACACTACGACTCTGAAATGAAATCTTCGATCGAAAGCCCAATCAAAGCGTTCGTAACTTCGCTTAAACAATCTTCGAATCTCTGCATAATAATGGCTTTTTGTGTCAATTCCAACGAATCAGAGTACTCTGATAATTCGAAGAATCTAGCCCTGATTTGCTCTAGTCGCTCTCCCATATTGAACCTTGCATGCATATCACCTGACTCAATATCATGTGATTCCCCATCAACATATGATATAATGAGAGGTGATGCTCTCATATGATACATGTGATCTACGTATAGAATAAACATTATCAATTGTTAGCCAGATTAAGTCGTATTCTATACGTGATATTGTAAAAGGCAATGAAGCTGATTCGAATAAGGAATGACATCAAAGCTCGATATCACGTGGTAACAAAAGCAGGTGATCCATTTCGACTTAGAGATAAAAAAGAAAATATGATTTATAAGCCTTATATTGAGGCATAAGGCTTTAAATAAGCCTTGTAGCACCCCCCTATATATGCATAAAAACCTAATCTTGAACATGCTTTATTTCAATTCCTTATTAGGTTTAAGTTCAATTAGCGTGTCGCCATTTCAATCGCTCCCAGCTAAATGGGTTTGCTTCACTTTTATTGCTCGGGACTCGGGAGTCTGTATCAATACCCAAGAGCGGGAATAGATTATCGGTTGATAGAGCTCCGTGCGGTAATAGTCTCGGTCGTGCATAACGCTGCGGGAACTACCGGCTGTCAGACTAAATTCTACAAGGATTATTTCTAGGGTACTTGGAAAGCTACTGGCCAATAGGTAGAAATATAAAAGGGTTATTGTCGGAATCTAAAAATCTGAGACAGTTGCAAACTTGTTCAATTATTGTTCCTTTTTCTCACGCATCCGCAATAGAATTCAGAACGTCAATGCTCTACTTAAGAAACGAATGAAATTTAGCCTTCGATGAAATGTTAGAAATGGAAGTGCCACTAAATTTTCTTTTGATTGCGTTGATGGATTCGAGTAAGTGGCCAATTCTACTAGTCGAGCCTTTCGGAGACTTACTTAGCTGCTGCTAGAGAGTCGCGCCTCGCTTGGAAAAGGTTCCGGCGCCGTGTCAGAATCACGTGCAGGCGAGTCACATGGTTGAGATCCACCCTCACATATTTGGTCTCAAGGATAAATACTTGTAGTCCCTGTCGCTCCACGATCTATGTTTCAGCCAATCAAATGACACAGAGGGGTTGTTTCTGCGAGCTGATTGACTAACAAATTAAAGTTGCTAGAACAGGGACTACAAGTATCCTTGAGACCATGTAGTAGTATAGCTGGTTCGCACGCGATCGCGGATTAATATTTCCTTTTCGGCCTGTGGTACCGCGGTAAAGCGATCATCCATTGTTCCTAACATAAGATCATAATTTTTGTCACAAAAGCCCCATAGTCGGGATCACCCAAGCTTAGTTTCGAAAGAAAGGGGAAAGATATCACAATGTTCTGTTCTTCGTAGTAGTTCACGCCAGGTTATATATCATGGAAATTCTAGTTTCTACTTGATCTAATCAATACCGATCTGATAGGTGTTGAAAGTGTCGAAATGGCGGAAGTGGACCTCATGGACAACCGACAGTCTGAACTCAGAGCTACAAGTGTCGCAATCGTTTTGCTTGCAGTTGTTTTTGTTGTACTTCGATTCATATCTCGGCGGATGAACGGGATTGGAATTGGGAGTGATGATATTATGATATATATTGCTTTGGCAAGTTCAGCTTACCGCACCTGTTTTCCTGTAAAACGAGAGCTGACTACTTCCAGTTCTTTCTCTTCATGGCTTTTGCAACATGTATAATTGGTATGTTTTTCTCAAACTGGCATAAACTCCAAATCGCTGAGAACTTTCAAAGGACTGTATTTTGGACTGGGACGACATACAGCAGCGCTGAGCACCCCCGAGATTGTATCATACGCGAAGGTGAAGATATTCATAACGCTCCTTGAGATATCATGTTAGCTGACATAGATACAGTCGCTAATAGCATTTGAATGTCTATACGTCACCTGTGTATGCTTCACTAAGCTATCGCTGCTATTGATGTACCGCCGCATTTTCCCAGTCCGCAGTATTAAGATCGGATCACTCGTCATCGGCGGCCTTTCCGTGGCATGGTGTATCTCCATCATTATGGTGTCGGTCTTCCAGTGTGTTCCAATCCAGAAGATCTGGAATCCTACTCTTGAGGGTCATTGTGTCAATCTGAAAGCATCATTTATTGGAAATGCTAACCCTAATATCTTGACCGATGTGGCGATCTTGGCGTTGCCCATGCAGCAAGTCTGGGGCTTACATACTAGTGTCATGCAGAAGACACACATCTCGTTTGTCTTTTTGCTTGGAAGTTTGTAAATTACAATCTGGTGCATCCATCTAGACTTGTTCAGCACTAACGATATGGCCAGCGTTATTTTCACTAGTATTTACCGCTTCACGACTCTTTTCCAGTTTCAGCCTGCAGACATCACTTGTACGTGTCCTCGCCAAAATCATCCAGCCAGTGAGCAAACGAACCGGGAGCCAGAAGCTAACAACTTGACTACTTCCAGGGACACTAGCAACAGCGGAAGTATGGTGCGTAGTCGAATCAGCCTCGGGAATAATGTCCGCCTGCCTGCCAACCTTGGGCCCCCTCGTCCAGTTTTCCGTTCGAAAGCTCGGTATAGCAAGCGTTCTAACTCGGTCATCGCGAGCACGCACTTCCTCTGCGGGTCCACATGTACAAACAATCGGCGGATCAGGCGGACCAAAGAAGAGCATCCACACTAGTGGGAAGTTCGACAGCTCTAAAGACACAAGAGAAGGCTCAAGGCCGTTTCGTAGATTATCTGCGGTGTCCGGAATTAGCGACGAGAGAGGGGACTGGAAAGGGGGAAGTAATGTGAGGGCCACTGTGAGGGCGCACGACGTGGAGAGTGCGAAGAGTGTGGGGAGTGATGAAATACCACTGCATAATATTGTTGTGAATACGGAGATAGAGTGGACTGAATTCGGATCAGGGAGGACCAGTAAGAACAGTGGTATGAGAGATATGTACTAAGATGACGTGAGTCGTTAAATTTTTGTATTATGAGCATAATCTGCAGCGATCCGGGAAGGCGTTCTTTGAGTTGGACTCCAAAATTAGTAAGCAACTAGGATATATCAAGCAGGGCTAAGCACTGGGTAGGGTATACCCAAAGTAATCCGAAACATAACCCAATTGGTATTACATTCAGCTCTATCTTTATGAGATAGGATAATCACTCTATAAATTGCCCAGGTATTTGAGGTATTTATAGGGTATATAATATATATTGAGAATATTTAAGGGTATATTTGAGATTTGAAAGATTGTAGGTATTATAAAACAAGCTTTTTCTTAGTTCTTTAGGATCAAAAACAATTATAAGCTTGTTAACACTCTTTGTAATTATTTTTCATACCCCTTAGGACCTATACCTACATTTATACTGCATAGTTTTATTAGATATTTAAATAATTGAATAGTAATTGAATAGTAATTGAATAATAATTGAATAGTTAATTATATAATTGTTATTAAAATTAAAATATCAAAACTGTAAACATATTTACAATTTTTAAAAAGAAAACCGAGCCAATCCCATTCTATTCCGTTTTGAACCCCTTTATTTTGATTCTACTTATATTTAATTAAATCTCCATATACTTATAAAGTATTGGAAAGAATTTGAATAATATAATTTAATGTTTTTGATTCTATTATTTAATTAGGAATAATCTTTTTAAATAATAATTATAGAATAATTATATAATATTTATTTGTAAGTATTCTGGGTATTCGGGTTATTTGACAGGTATATACTCTATTAAAGCTTATAGGGTAGAGTATATTACCCTATGAGGCCAGATACCCCGAGTAGGGTATGAGTACCTAGCCCTAATATCAAGTCTCAATGTTTGATTAGGAGCTTCATAGAAGAAGACGATATCATGTTGCCACGAAGATCTTACTAGTCTAGTAATTATATTGAGGGCTAAATTTCATCGTGCTACAAGCGATATTTCAAACTACCGAGTGCCAGGTTCTCAAGGTCTTTGAGCAGCCACAGGGCCTGAAGCCATGAATCTAGAAACAGCGAGGAAGAACCGCCTTAAATTTTTGCAACTGCAGTCTTCTGACTACGAAATCAAACATTTGATGTTCTGTAAAGCGTTCTGTGGCATGGCTGACGGGCACTAAGTACTCGTCTACCAAGCAACAAAGGGAATCAGCGATAACTACCTGTGTTGCGACTCTCGCTAGAAAATTCAGCCATCGGGTTTGCTAAACCACACTGCAGCCTTCGAAAGCGTCACCCATGCTTCTTTTGCGGGCGACACAGCTTGCCGGACCGATCCTACTCGCCGTCGTGGCAGCCTGATGAAAGCCGGCGACAACTGAATATTGGTTATCTTGCTGATTGATTGGCAGCTTTCTATGCGAGTAGGCTGCAGTTGTTCGAATGGGACTCCAACCTTCCATTTCAAACATTTAAGCGCCTGACAGCCCCATCAAACTTCGCAGTCGCCCTCCTCTAATTCACATTCCAGAAGATAATCTTCGACCCGGATTGAGATAATTGTAGTATAGTGACACAAGGCTGTACATAGGTTCCAAGCAAAGACTTAGAATTGACAACTTACTTGATTGATTGATTGTTATTTTTCGTCCAGCAGGCGCGTGTAGCACGGCACGTGACCCTAGTAGGACATGCTGGACTGAAAAACACTAGCATTTTTTATCTCATGCTCATACCCTTTAATGATTACATAGTGTAGACCTAGATTTCGAGGTATATATATTCTAAGGGTTACTAAAAGATCTAAAACAGTTTAGTTTTAGTCTTGATATGAAAAATATAATATTTCGATATTTTTATAATTATTTATTTTATTAAAGGTTTATCTTCTTAGTAATCTTATTATTTATAAGAATCAAAGTACTATATATATAAAGAAGTTAATTTGATAAGTCTAAAATCTGATTTAAATATTATAATTAATTTAAACCTTTGTATATAATATTCTTGGTACTGTAATATTATTCTATTATAGCTTAAAATAATTTTTTCTAATAGAATTCAGTTTAATTATCTTATTGAAGTTAATTTCAATTGAATTAAAAAAAGAAAAAGAGATAGCTATATAAAATAAGCTACATGTATATCGTTGTACTATTGAATATACAATCATCTAGTCATCGGTTAATCTTTAAAAAAAAGAAATCATTCAACTACTGAAACGATCACGAATCAACTACATCTAAGGGCCTCACAGGAGGCTCCCCTATGCCGCTAGTGATGCGCGCCCCCGGCGCGCCGAGCGGCTCCCCAACCCAAGAGGTGATCCCCCCTCAATCAAGTACCATTACCCCAGGGGCAAGCATTGCCCCTCCACCAATTATAAGATCGCTCACAGGCTCTGCCCTTGGCGTAATTAAGGATCGATTCGAAAGGATCGATAAGACAGAACGGGAGAAGCGAGAGGTGATCGAGGCGTTCGCAGCACTAGCGGATAAGCTTGCACAAGGCTTCCAGGGTCAACAACATAGACTCGCAGTGAATATTAAAGGGACGATCATCTCCACACTGCTGGGAGCAGCAAAGGCTACTTCTGATCAATGGATAGGGCTCACAACAGAGCATTCACGAACAGAAAGCAATAAGCAGAAGACCTACACTGATGCACTGAAAACTCGGATAGTGCCTGAGGCAGAAAGCCCCACTAAGGCCCCCACCAACACAGGACGCCCTGCTCCTATTGGAGGAGCGAACACTGAGCGTATAGAAGCACGCAGACTCAAGAGGGAGAATGACCGGATCGAGAAAACGATCCTTATAATAGCTAATGGGGAAGCTCTGCTCTCAGAGACAAATCCCTTCCTACTAAGACTCAGAATAAAAGAGGCAGTTACTGGACTCACATTAGCAGAGATCCCCTTCCTTCAAAGGAATAATACGGGCTGGACTCTACGATGCAGCTCTAGCGCCAGCCGGGAGAAGATCATGAAAGCAGATAACTCTGAGCGGGTGCTTAAGACCCTCCATGCAACAAGCATGCGCAGACTAGAGAAGTGGTTCATGTATGCAGTCCCACAAGTACCTCACGATTTTTATCACATCGAAGGAGCTCCTGCTCCTATGCCTACTGAGCTTATCAAAGAAGAGATCACAGCTCAGACCGGCAAGCAGCCGGTCAACTACCGACTGGCACGTAGCGGGGTTAACCCGATCACTAAAAGAGCCACCTGGATCATTGGCTTCAATACTGCAGTATCGCGGTTCCGACTATTCAATAGTAGCTCCTACTCGGTTCTCCTAGACAAACCCCGGGAAATTCAACTTCACAGTACTGGCTGCCTAGGGTACTGCAACCCCTTCACCTGCAACAGAGCCTCACGATGCTCGACATGCAGTAAACTAAACACTGAGCACGAGGGTGCACTCGTACACCAACAATGTACTAGAGCAGCTCAATGCGCCAACTGCCACGGACCCTTCCGCGCTGGCCACTCCAACTGCCCAGCTGCCCCTAGGGTCTATGCTAAGCGACGGATCGTTCTGACCGCAAAGGAACTGGCCGCAGTCAGAGCTGTCGGCAGAAAAGACTACGAGACGCTGCACAGAGCAGATATAGACGAGGCAGAACATACCTCTGAATCACCTCTGTCTCCTATCGTAACAACCACAGAAACCCCGATCACTTCGGGGGCGAGGATCATAGCATATGAGAATGAGCGCCTCAGCAAGCGCCCACGCAGGCTCAGTACAAGTCTGCCGATCGCACCAACCGGATTACGCACACGCTCAGCTCGTAACCAGAGCCAACGGAATCTCAATATAGAAGCGCTAGCAGAGAAAGCCTTCACTCCAATAGACCTGGAGATGATCGATACAGAAAACTCTATAACAGTTGCCACTGCACCTAGACCCTCTCTATGAGTGATGCAATCAATGGGTACACTCAAAGAAACAAAGGCCTCACTATCGCTTGGGCGAACGCAGGCCGGGGACACGCGAATCATATCACACTACTACAATTAGCAGCGGAGGCTCAATTAGATGTGATCTGTATACAGGAGCCAAGACTATACTGGAATTCAACAACACAAAATCACAACGCATACGATCGATATCAGCCGACCGACAACTGGAACCTCCGAGGAGACTTGGAGGAGAACGAGCAAGGCCCTAGGGTCATGACATATATACGAAAAAGCGCGAACCTGAAAGTAGAGCAAATGAGTCGACTCGGAAACAGAGACCTACTCTGGATACGAGTCAATGGATACTCGATCCTGAATGTCTATAGAGCTCCGTGCACTTTGGAAATTATTAATTACATTACACACCTGGTTCCAAATGAGCGTACAGTCGTAGGAGGGGACTTTAATGCAAAGCACGATCTGTGGGAACCGGGGGTGATCACAGCCAACCAGGGGGCACAGCTCGCAACATGGGCAGACGAGCAGGGCATGGAGTTTATAGGTACTCCAGGCATACCCACTCACGCAAGAGGGCACGTGATAGACCTGACCTTCTCCAACATACCGTTCGCTTATACAGAGGTACTGGAAGAACTCCATTGTGGATCTGATCATGCTACCCAGGTCACTACTCTGACGAATCGTGGAACAACAGAGTGGGATCAGTATCGCTATCGGATAAAGGAAGTGGATCTGCCTAGATTAGATGGACTAATGGCCAACCAGCTAGCTCACCTCAATGATGTAGACATTCAGACTACAACTGAGATTGAAACCCACGTCAGTGAGCTGGCGAATGCGTTAGAAAAAGCGATCCGAGCAATCGGCAAGATTGATCGGAAGGTAGGAAAAGCCTCGCCGTGGTGGACGGACGAGTGCAGAGAAGCCC
The DNA here is from genome assembly GCF_014898465.1 of Botrytis porri. NCBI lineage: Eukaryota > Fungi > Ascomycota > Leotiomycetes > Helotiales > Sclerotiniaceae > Botrytis > Botrytis porri. The sequence continues at coordinate 2,559,791 of NW_024066083.1, read as the reverse complement.
ACCGAGCACACATAGAAGCACGGAGGGGATCAGACCCGGAAAGGAAGACTAATGCTACTCATCTCTTACAAAAGGTAGTGCGACAAGCCAAGAGATCCTACTGGGCAATGCGTCTCGACGGAGTCAAAGACGACAAAGAACTCTATCGGGTTATGGGATGGCACAAATTAACCCCCGAAAGTAATGCGAAATCCCCCTCCCTAATAATCGGCGAGCGGGTGATCTGCGATACAAAAGAGAAGGCAGATGCTTTATTCACAGCGGTTCTGGATCGTTTCAGGGCAGACGACGACCTACCAAACGATCCGCTGCTCAATCAAGCACACAAAGGGATACTCCCCTGGAAAAGAACGATCTCTGCAGAAGAAGTGGAAAAACATGTTATAGGAGCTACTTGCACTGCGCCTGGAGTGGATCGAGCCACTGTGCGCATCCTCAAGGCATGCTGGCCGAGCGTCAAATCACTGATCCGGGAGATATTTGCATCTTGCCTAGCTCTAAACTACTATCCAGAAGGTTGGAAGCTAGCGGAAGTAGTAATGATCCCTAAGGTGGGCAAGAAAGACAAAACGTCACCGCGGTCGTGGCGACCGATAGCCCTGATCTCCTGTATCGGTAAGGGGCTCGAACGGTATATAGCTAGTCAAATATCCTGGACAGCCCTGAGACACAAGGTAATCAGCCCGCAGCACTGCGGAGCGCTCCCCAGAAGATCAGGTACTGATCTAACGGCGGCTTTCACTCACGATGCGGAGCTTTCATTAGCAACGGGTAATGTGGTCTCGATTGTTACAATGGATGTTCAAGGAGCTTTTGACGCTCTCCTAAAGCGCCGACTCCTGAGCCGAATGATCAAGCAAGGATGGCCAACTCCGCTGCTCAAACTAATAGACTCGTTCCTTACAAATAGGAAAGTCAGAGTAAGACTCGAAGGCATCACAACAGAGGAATACCCAGTAGCATGTGGTACTCCTCAGGGGTCCCCCCTATCACCTATACTCTATATGCTATATCTCGCTGAGCTCCTCAACCGAGATACCAAATATCGCTTTGGCTACGCTGACGATATTGCGATCTATCACTCCTCCAAGCATCTCTCCACGAATGCCAGGATCCTTCAACGACGCGTTCGACAGATCATCCGATGGGGTAAGGAGAACAAAATCCTATTCGCCTCAGAGAAATTCGAGCTACTCCATATAACCAGACGACACGATACCACCAACCCACCACTAGTCGTTAACCCGGATCTGATAATCACTCCAGTACCGATTGTAACGAGTGGAAGCACTCAACCCACTCTAAGATGGCTTGGTGTCTTCTTCGATCGTCGGCTCTCGTTTCTACAACATGTCAAAACACGCACAGCGAAAGCCATGAAAGTAGCCTCGCACATCAGGTCGATCGCCCGCACTCTGCATGGGCCACCAGCTTCCTACTTGAGAAAAGCAGTGATCACCTGCGTCCTTCCAGTAGCACTATTCGGCACTGAAGTATGGTACGCTGGCAAACTCAAACCGAGCCTCGGTCAAAGCGAAGCAAGCACAGGCACAGGTATCAAAGGCCATCTCCGCTACATCAACAAAGTGATCAATACCGCCGCAAGAGGAGCGATCCCGGTATACAAAACTACACCGACCGCAGCTCTTATCAAAGAAGCCGGCCTGCCATCGGGGATAGTCGCATTAGAACACGCCAAGCTGCGATTCGCACTCCGCTTAAAAACGGTCGACAATCAGCACCTGCTAGTGAGCCGCCTGAAACCCACAGTACGAAAGCGCGGGCGAGGAGCAGGCACAGCTAGAAGGCCCCTTACAAGAATCCAACGGCTCGGCCTCCTCATCCCAGAGACCCAACGGCCGAAGTTACTTCGCCCGCACTTCTCGATAGGCTGCAGAACGGATCCGACGGAAGGGCTAACCAAAGAGGAAGCAGCTCAAGCCTTCAAAGAGTGGTGGCTGCAACTCCCACCTGAGGACTACACGATCTTCTCCGACGGATCAGAACAAACCATTGATCGTAAACACTGTGTCGGATACGGATATGTAATATATCACAATGGCACTCAATTAGCCTCCGGATCCAAGCAGATCCGGAGCGATTCACATGTGTTCGATGCAGAAGCGATCGGAGCGTGGCGAGGGCTGGAGCACCTGATCAGCACGTTTAAAGATCCCCCGAGTGGCCGGATCTGGATGTGTATTGACAGTACATCGGTCATCTGGGGTGTTCGCGGAAACGCGCCGCCCACAACGCAATGGGCCTTCCATAAGTGCCATAAGGCAATGAAACAACTTGACATTAGAGTGAAGTGGTCACCTGGTCACATGGAGATCGAAGGGAATGAGGAAGCAGACCGCCTAGCAAACGCAGGCGCAATTGGACCCATGGACCAGGCGATCGACAAGCTACCAACAATTAGCGGTGTCCGGACGATCGTTCGCCAAAAGCGCCTACGCGCAGAGACTGAGTGGTGGGAAGAGATGAATCCCTCTCTCTCTGCTAATTATAAAGAATGGTCTCCCAAGTACAACACAAAGGAGCCGAAGGAACTAACTCTGCCAAGAGCAGTCCTTCACCGACTACTAGCTATGAAAACAGGTCATGGCGACTACGCCGCTTACCATCAGCGATTTGGTCATCAAAACAACAAGCTGGACTGCTCATGCGGCAGCGCTAAGGAACCATATCACTTCTTTAAATGCACTATAAACAACCTAAAACGTTCAGACTGGCCCCTGGCCCCTGTAGAAATACAATCTAACAAACAGGCGATCACATATATCAAGAAACTCTTACACACACCTAGCAAGCTCACTCAGCTGATTACCGACTCAGAGTTCTACACTCAGATCTGTCCTAACTACTAAAGGACCCTTAGAAAGCGACCATCTTTTCAACAAAGCCCGCCGCCCCTTTTATAAACTTACCACTCAACTGATCACTCGAATATACCACACCCCTAAAAACCGCAAACCCAATATACAATATAAGAGCCTTGCCGCTCGGCTAAACAAATAGCAACCCACTCCCACTTCTTCTCCTTCACCATAGGGATCGGAGCCCACAACGAGCCTATCCACCCGGGAACCAAGCTCTACCCTAACAAGAACCCGGATCAGACGTACCCTTCTGGAAACAGAAGTGGATCGCACCTGCAGAGGAGCGAACAGCCCCTGGCATTGAAGTTAAATTGCTAAATTCGGTTGCGACGATCACGCCGCTCAAATAGTCCCTTATCTTAGCACGTCTAAATACCCTTAGGGAGGTTCAAGACAGACGTTAATTAATATAAAAAAATAAAAATAAATAAGGTTAACTTTATATTTTAATCGATATTGAAAATATCAAGAATTTGTTTTCATATAAAAATAATTCAATTAAATCCTTATTTATTGCTTTTTTCAAATTTTTGAAAAGCCTAAAATTAAAAGATAAAGAGATAATGATTAAATTCATTTATTTTATAGATTATCACTATTTCGTTTTCGAAAACTATTATAGCTTTTTTTTAATCTTATTAATCCTAAGCTCTAGGGTTAGCTTTACAATTTAATTAATATTGAAGATATCAAAAATCTGATCTTATATATAAATAATTCAATTAAATCTCTATTCACTTCTTTTTTTAAATTTTTGAAAAGCTTAAAATTAAAGGGTAAGGAGGTAGTAATCAAATTCACTTATTTCGTAGATCACCACCCTTTTGTTTTCGAAAACTATCATAGCTTTTCTTTAATCTTATTAATTCTAAGCTTTAGGGTTAGTAATACAGATCGATTAATACTAAAAATATCAAAAATCTAATCTTATATATAAATAATTCAATTAAATCTCTATTCACTTTTTTTTTTAAATTCTTAAAAAGCCTAAAATTAAAGAATAAAAAGGTGGTAATCAAATAATAACTTTTTGTTTGAATCATTATTACCCTTAAAATTATGATTATTATTCTTTTGTTTTCGAAAATTACCATAGCTTTTCTTCAATCTTATTAATTCTAAGCTTTAGGATTAATAATATAGATCGATTAATATTAAAGATATTGAATATTTAATTTCATATATAAATAATTCAATTAAATCTTTATTCATTTCTTTTTTGAAACTTTTGAAAAGCTGAAAATTGAAGGGTAGAGAGGTAATAACCAAATAATAACTTTTTGGCTGAGTCACTATCTTCCTTAGGGTTGTGGTCATTATTGGTACTGACCACCAAAAAATTCGTGGAATAATAGTTAGGATATATAACAAGATTAATTTAATATACCTATTAAGGGGGTGTATAAGATTCTATAATAAGTATACTAAATCACTTATTAATATCTTACTAACCAAGCTATATATGAATTAATAATATATATATAATATAATTTTATATTATAATATAGCTATATCTCTTATCAAATTAATTTATAATAAAATAAAATGAAATGGAATTATATGGAAGATTGTTAATAAATTGACTAAATTAATTGGTTGTATTTTTCTTTTATGATATAAAATGATTCTATAAGATTCGATTTAAATCAATCTTATTTATAAGTATAGAAACTATTAGAATTTCATTATAAATCATATAAACGTAGAATATTTTTTAAAGAAAATCTAGAAAAAGCAAGCAAATTCAGCTCAATCAAGCTCTCTCTTACAATTTGATTTCAATTCAACTCTTATATTATATTCGATTTGTCCTTCAAGCTAAAGTGACTAAGTCTTCCACTATTACTAGAATATTATTATTATTATTATTATTATATTCTAGAAATTACCTCCAACAGTGATCAAGCGGATTTCGTCAATCAAAAGACTATAATACAACATGAAAGGATAATGATACAACATCAACTCTTCTGTCTATGCAAATCCCTTAACAATGACAGGAGAGAATACTTTGCTCAACTTCTCCAAGTGCTTCTCCTCTTCGGCCGATAAGACACGAGCATCATCACTAGTCCTCTCCGCGCGAACAATCAATCCTTTTGGATAGAAGTACTCAAAAGTAGTATCTTTCCAATCCCACATGGCACACTTCTCGCGGAAGAAGTATGGGCGCCCATTTTTGTAAACAAGTTCATGCTTCTCTCGAAGATCCACCGCATGTCCAGTGCGGAACTGTCCGGATGCCGTTACGAGAATACATGCATGCCATGGAGTCTTGGAGAAAGAGTCTTCCTGGGGGATGAGTGGGAAAGACAACTTTGTAAGCCCAGTGGAGCGGTGGATTGAAAGGCGGACGTAGTTAGGCATCTGGCTCTCGATTACTGCGGCGAATGCCTATATTGTTTCCAACGCGTAAGCCTTGAAACACTGATTCACTCACAGTAGGAGTCTCATTGGAATTAAACTCACCTTGCCTCTGGTAATCATGTCAAGTGCTACACGTTTCACTCTGCGCCTGTACTCTTGGCCGCTCACAGGCCTCTTCACTTCTTCGCCAGCATTATCAGTCGATATCTTTGTGTTGTATCTATAGATGAGTTAGCGGACTTCCGATGCTATGCAAATCAATTGGGCATTGTAAATACTGTAAGTCCTTCGTCAAGAAAATTATATAACCGCAATATGTCGAATTGGCATCCTGATTTCGAAGCAACTCATCACGGGCATCAAATCCTGCTGGCAAGTATTGCTCCATGAGCTGCTTTCGGCATTCATCTACCAAGCTAAGATACTCGCTTTTCGAGACCGTAGCTTTGTCGTTCAGTCCAAGGAGATCCATTATACGGGTGAATCTGATATTCGTAAACCCCTTTTGAACGGCCATTTCTCGAAGAGCAGCCCCATACTCGAAGACTTCTTCGTCTTCAATTCCTACAAGATCTGCGGAATTTGTCAGTAATTTCATAAGCAGCTTGAAAGACGTTTTGAACTTACCACTATACACAAGCCCATCTGAGGTAATGGTTACTTCAGCACCATGCTCATAGATTTCACCAATATCGTTGCATAGTTGGTTGAGTCGGGCTAAGGCAAGTTCCTCTCCAAAGTCTGGCAACTTGCCGAGAACCTTGTCGACTTTGTTCACGCTCTTCCATGGAAAGGCAGGGAGCACCATCCTGATTGGTTCACCATCCGCGACGTGCTTTTGTACAATCGGGTCGAACTTGTTCATTCCGAGCCATAGACTGCCTGAGGGATCGGGCTCGTTCTGCCCGTAGCTCTGGATGATGCGCAGAATCTTTCTTGGCAAAGTTTCGGTTGATATTGAAGGATCCAGTGCGCGGACAGGAGCAGGGGCTACAGGAAGCATTCCTTGTAATTTTTGTTTCAATACAGGCTTGGTTGTAGCAGTATTGCTCAAAGGTACGTCGTCGCCAAATTTGATAGAAATCTCGAATTTGGCGACGCTCTCATCGTTACGTGACTTTTTGTCGTTGGTGATGTCGACGAGCTTGACTCCGAAAACCTTGGAGGAAATGATGGCCATTTTGAAGAACACAAAGTTTTATAGTGTTGGAGGAGTGAAAGTGTTTTGTAAGAGAGTTAGAACTGATTTGATTCATTAGATGTTGAGATTCTCTTTTGGAATTTGGGGATTCCAAGTGGTTTCTATAGGAAAAACGTACTTGGCAAAATCAGGTTTGAGTTTGCGACTGAATTGACCCGAGGCCCTAAAAAAGGAAGGTCCAGGGATAAATGCTATATTCATTCGATCAAGCAAGCATATAAAGGAAGAATTACGGTGAATAGCACGATGTCCCATAATACAATTCATCAACTCTAAGTTCTGACGCCCAGTATTATTTTTTTACCGGGATAATGAAGGTTAAAGTTCTTGAAGAGACTTCTTTGATTATATGAGAGTATTATTCAATGAAGTATAGAGAATTGGTAAGTCGTTAGTTGTTCGCGTAAAATCTCCACAAAATAATCGACCCCTTTTTTTATACCTTTACTACCCTGGTAACAAAGTAAGCTCGTACGTCTATAGAAAAGCTTGGTTATACCGGACTAGGATATACCGGAAACTTGAATTTACCGGACTTTTTTTTCATTTTTTCCTAAATTTATATGGGAAAACCGGAATTTTGATGAAAACCGGTATACCGGACTAAATTGACTAAATTCCGGTATAAAGTATAAATTCTGGTGGTCAATTTGGCTGAATAAGCTATATTTTGGATGAGTAAGCTTGAAAGGCTATTATCACATAATATTTTCTCGAAAATATCGGGGTTTAAAGCTGAAATCGGATATAAATTTTGGTTAGAAAGCTTGGGCTATTATTTTTTATACCGGAATCTTCTTTATACCGGATTTCATTGGTCGAAAATTTCAGTCCGGTATAACCAAGTTTTCTGTACTCTAGAACGCTTAGGTTACGTGTGTTTGATTCGTAATCCGTAAATTATCAATAAACTAAGGCTTCCTTAGGCCGGAACCTTGATTATGGTACTCGAAAAGAGGAAAAGAGCAATGTATAGCAATATCTAGTTTCAAGTTCCAAGATCTTAGGCTTGGTTCCCCTAAAAGTGTAGCATTATAACTTTGTTAAGGTTTCTTGTATAGAGACAGCGGTAAGTCCGGAAGCTAGAAAACTTACCTCTCAAAACTTTAACCTAATTATATCCTTGTTTGTCCGAATCACTCCGATCTGCAGCAGGGTGCAAAAGGTTTGAACGTCTCTTAGTTCTAAATACCTTATTTGTTCACATATGCTGGCTGCTATAAACTCTATTGTACTTGAAACAGAACGGATAGACGTTCGTTATTCTTCGCTTTAGAATTTTCAAGCTATTTTATTGTATTCTCGTCGAAAATATACTTGATTCTATACTTGGTTACATTGGTGCAAGGAGGCTCATGATTAACATCGAAAAAAATGAACAGCGTCAACCAGCAAAAAGTCACAGAAAGCCCTCCAGTGATGTCTGTAATCGAACAAACTACAGCAGGAGTAGTCGAACCTCCTCCCGAGGGTGGATGTTTGGCTTGGACTCAGGTAGCTATGGGACATTTGGTGATATTCAACTCTATGGGTTATGTATCCTCGTAAGTTATACCTGCTAGGCACTCTTTACTCCAAATCCTTTTTTGTTTTTGAATGGCTTGCGTATTTGGCAATTGAAATTCACCTATTTGGCATCAATCTGCAAGTCCCATCTGAGTACAACTGACGAGTCTTATAGCTTTGGACTATTCCAACAATATTATGCCCTTACTCTCAATCGACCCGTATCAGATATTTCTTGGATAGGGTCCTTACAACTGTGTCTGTTACTCTTCATTGGCGCGTTTTCTGGCCGAGCGCTGGATAGAGGTTACTTCAAGACCTTGATCTCCATTGGATGTGGCCTACAAGTGATTGGTACCTTTTCAACCTCATTCGCGACCAAATACTGGCAACTTCTGCTTGCGCAGGGTATATGTACAGGATTTGGACATGGACTTTTGTTCTGTCCAATGATCTCGCTCATATCCACCTATTTTTCTAAGCGCAGGTCAATTGCCATTGGCATTGCCGCATGCGGAAGTGCCACGGGAGGACTGGTTTTCCCCGCCATAGCTTATTCTTGCTTAGAACCCATAGGATTTCCATGGACAGTACGGATCATGGGATTCGTCATGTTGGCAAACAATTGCTTCGTTATTCTGTTGACAAAAACTAGAATTGCCCCAAAGGCTTCTGGACCTTGGGTAGACTTAAGCGCGTTCAGAGAACTTCCATATACTATGTACTCCATTGGTCTCTTTCTTACTCTTTGGGGTGTATATTTTGCATATTACTATGTAAGTACACTTTTCTCTAATAGGTTTAACAAGCTCATTTTCTACTCAGGTCAGCATTTTCAGTCGCGATATCTTACTTGTATCTACTCGGCAATCTACGACTGTTCTTCTTGTCATAAATGGAGTAGGTGTTTTTGGCCGTATCATTCCCGGTTTGGTCGCGGATCGATGGTTTGGGCCACTATATTGCTTGGTTATTGCCTCTTTCATCTCTGGCTTACTTCTCTTCTGTTGGATTGCTATTCATGGTTTTCCTGGACTGATGACTTGGGTTGTGTTTTACGGCCTTTTTGCGAATGCTGTACAGGCCCTCTTTCCGGCTGCTTCTACCACTCTTACAACAAAATTGGAGATGATGGGTACACGACTCGGAATGGTGTTTGCAGTTATCAGCATTGCATGCTTGACGGGCCCCCCTATTGCCGGTGCCTTGATTTCGGCAAACAATGGCAGTTTTCTGTATGCTCAGATTTTTGGGGGATGTTCAATGTTAATTGGAAGCATGGTAATGCTTGGTTCAATTGCTGCGAAAAGGGTATCAGAGAGAAAGTGATTATCTATAGTTAGGCTGCGCACAAATTATCTGTACCCGTGAATTATCTATCGAGGCTTTAAAATTACCCGCTTTGTACGGATAATCCGTAGATTATCTGCAAATAATCCACCTATCTATAAATAAATGGATTATTTGTGGATATATGAATTATCTGTGGATAATTTGTGGATTATCTGTAAATAATCTGTGGATATATAGATTCTCCGAAAAAAGCGGAGAATCTCCGCTTTTTTCGCTTAAAATATGAAGCTATTCCCAGATTATTTTCCAGCCCAAAAGTAATCCAAGCTTAGATTTATATTAATTTTTATATTAATTATAAAATTATATTAATATTATAAAAGATTACAAATAGTTATATAATATATGGGTAAGTGGATATTCGTAAGTAATTTGTACCCGCCCTATAGGTTACCTGTTCAGATTCTAAATTATCCGCTCCGCAGACGGATTATCCGTGGATTATCTGTCGAGGCCATTATCCGCCCCACGAGTACCCATTGCGCAGCCTATCTATAGTTCATATGATGATTAATCTACACTTCTTGTGTTCGCGAGATGACTTGTCAGGTTGCAGGGACTGTTCACTTACCTAATGTTGCACGGAAAACGTGACATGCAATGTCACGCCGTTTGTCACGTGTTACGACAATATTAATTACTCTTCTATCGTTTTTATATTTATAGACCTCCTGCTAGTAGGACCTTTGTCTCCTTTCAGAATATTATATATCCTCCCTAGTACTCATTAGACCTCACGTCGTGAAAATAAGATCTAATACGTAGAAATATTCATCTCTATTTCTAACGATAATTTTAAAGACTAAAAAACAACTTTATAGAACAAAACCTATTATTAAGTAGTTTTAAATCTCGTATCGACTTTCTATAGTATATAGAGCCCTTTTATGAAAGAATCATATAAAAACAAAATTCTCTCGATAGTGAATTAAGGATTTTTTACGTTTAAAATAACTTTACAGATGAATTTCAGAGCTCAGTAATAACGAATATATCAAGAGAATAAGTAAAAGGTTATATAATAGTATATTATAATCTAATTAAAGCTAATCTTATATTTAATTAATTTAGAATATGTTCAGTTCTTTACAATTCATTTAGAATTAATAATAATAATGATAAATTTCTTTTCATTCATATTTTATATTAGGTTATGGATTGTAGGCTTACCGTAAGTCAAGTCGAGAATGCTTAGATTTAAGATTTACTATTATTAACTTTCTAATATACATCTAGGCCCCGACCTTTAACACTCTCGTGTTACGGAAGTTGCCTCTAGGGTCACGTGGAAGTATCTAGAGATCTGTCGAGATAATTTAGACTAAACTTCAAATAGGAATTCAATAAGATTGTAACTATTTACAATTCTCATAATTATAATATAAAACTAATAAGATTATTACTTATTTAACTCATACTTACTAATTAGTTTATACTTATAAAATAACTAATATTTATTATTTAATTTATATTTATTAATTAATCTATAATTATTATATATCCTATATCTATTATAAAATAAATACTAATAAAAAATAGATATTTATCTTTTAATTACTATTTATTTATTTGATTATCATTATCTTTAATTACTCTTTTATTCTATTATCCCTATAGTACTGTTTTTGTAAGTTCTAATATTAAGGCCTCAGATTAATCTTATAATTCATATTACGGTGCGGGTACCTCCGTAACATCCCGGTACCACGTAATTACTTCCGGGAGCACTAAAAACCTTAATGGAAATCGACATTTGTAGAGACATAACGTAGTTTATCAGTGGGTCGGTTATATCAATAAATCAACCACTTTTACCTCGAATTATTATTCTATATTTAATATACATTTTCTTCATAATTAATCATAAAAATTCATTTTAAAGAAGTATATATAATCTTAATTATTTAAGCTATTAAATCAAATAAAAAATTATTAATTTGAAAGGTAACTCAACTTTATTATATACCTCGAATTACATTAAATAATAAAATTCGAGGTAAACCTAATATAATTAAAAGTCGATTAAAAAGTTATAATTTAACTGAATTGAAAGAGAAGATATTTATTCAATATATTCTTAATATAAATTTGAAAGGTTTTTTATTTAAATTTAAGAATATAGAAAATATAACAAATTATATTTTCGAATCGAAAGATACAAAATGTATTGAAAAGTTTTAAATATATCAATTTATAAAATATTGAATCGAATTAAAAATATGTTTTAATTATGTTTATAACTTTTAAAAAGTTTTCTATAAAAATCCCAAGTTTATTAAAGAATGGTTTCGATTAGTTACAAATATATAAGCAAAATACAACATTTTGGATAAAGATTTCTATAATTTCGATGAAATAGACTTTATAATAGAAATTATATGTATAGTAATGATTGTTATTAATACTAAGAAATATAATAAAAGTAAATCTATATAATCAGGTAATTTAGAATAGGCTATAACAGTAATATATAGAAATAAAAAGAACAAAATTATTTCCCTATTTCTAATAGTCCAGGGATAGGTTTATCTTTTTAATTAATATACCGAAACCGATTTTCCTATAAAATAGACTATTAAATTTATATTTAATGAGTGGATAAACAATAAAATAGATTTAAAATAATTGAAACACTTTGATAAGTATACTAAGAATTAAAGAAAGGGTAAATATCAAATATTAATATTGAATAAACATGAAAACCACAAATCAATAGCTTTTCAAGTATATTATAAAAAGAATGATATTATATATTTATATTTATTATTATATTCAAGTTATTTAATTCAATTACTTAATATTGGTTATTTTAGTAATCTAAAACATTTATATAATGATCAAATTGATGGATTTATTAAGGTATATATCAATTATATTTCGAAGGTTGAATTCTTTATAGCTTTTAAAACTGTATATAAAGAATCAATTACTTCTCAAAATATGAAATTAGGATTTCAAGGAATAGGTTTAATTCCATTTAATTTTGAAGCTATACTCTCGAAATTAAATATTCGAATTTGTACATCTACCTTTTTTTCTTTCAATCTAAATTAATAAATCTCTTAAACCCTTTGTAATTTAATTAAAACTTTTTTTCAATTAATATTAATTAAATCTTGAATAACTTATTATCAAACAAGTTTTTCTATATTTATATTTGAGATTATACTAATTTTAGTTAAGGGTATAAAAAGATTAGCTTATAAAAATATATTTTTAAATGTAAAAAATCAAATACTTTAAATAGTAAATGAAGTATTAAATAAGCATCAATATATATAAAAAATTCAATTATATTAAAGAGAAGTGTTTATTGGATAAAAAGCTTTTGATATATTATTTTAGTAAAAGTTTAATATTTAGATTTAATATGATGAGTATTAAAGAAAGGGAAATTCTAATAAAAAAGTATTTTTTAATTGATATTATAATAAATGTGGAAAGATAGGTTATAATACAAGAATCTGTCAAAATAATATAATAAATCCTAGATTATTAGATTTTTAATAGTTTTAATTAATTAATTTAATTATTATTAAATAATATAGTTTTGAAGTAACAATTTGAGGTAAAAGTAGCCGATTTATTAATATGGTCGATCTACTGATAAACTACGTTATAAGATATCGTCTTTTTGCTTAATGTTGTAAGTTAAGTTTAATAACATGTCACTAAAAACCTTAATAAAAATCGACCCTTACGGAGACATATAAGACATGGGTTTATACTTTGTTCTCAAAGTTTTAGATTAAGTTTAACAATGTGTCACTCAAAATCTTAATAAAAGTCGGCTTTTGCGGAGGAATTCTAAGCATATACAGTGTAGAGCAAAAGGACGCAAAGAGCATGACGCAGCTCTCTACCCTGGATGGGCTGGAACACGTTCCAACCCCATAAATTGTTTTTGTATTAAAATCCAAGCACATCAGTCTTATTTTGGAATGAGCTCCTCTGAGTTATCACATCTCTAAATCCTTCATTTCGACAAAATGGCTACACAGTCATCGGCCGCAGCTGTTCGGCTGCAATGTCGCTCAGAAAAGCATACTGAAAACACTGTTGGTCTAGCACCAGGCTACGTTCAATGTATGCCTCAAAAGTCCTTTTTTTCTTACTCAGTTTTCTGAAATAGTGTTAACATAACCAGGTAACCTTATGGTCCTCCCTATTGAGTATGCCGCCGACTTCATCTCGCTGTGCGAGCGCAACCCAGTTCCATTCGCTTTGTTGGCGACCTCGCGCACCACAGGTGACCCGCATACACTTTCAGACACTAGGTTAATTAAAGCGGGTGCTGAATCTGCGGCCGGCGATTCTGCAGTGCCTTTATTGGATCTCCGCACCGATCTCCCGAGATACAACGTATACTCCTGTGGGTCTCTCATTGACACCCCGAACAACGTGAAGGATTATTGGACCGAGTCCCACACGGCGTTTATCATGGGTTGTAGCTTCAGTTTTGATTCTGCACTTGTCGCCGCGGGGCTTCCGCCTCGGCACGTTGAAGCTGGTTGCAACGTTACTATGTTTGTCTTTCCACTAAAACTATTTCTAATTTTCTTGAGTTTTGTCTCAAAAATTTCTATCCTTATGTTGCTTCCAAAAGCTAATCCTTATTTCAGGTACACAACTACCTACAAGCTGCACCCTGCAGGTATCTTTACTGAAGGGACAATGGTAGTGAGCATGCGTCCGTACAAGGAATCAGACATACCACGAGTACGTGCTATCACAGGCCGTTTTAGTCGAACCCATGGGGAACCAGTAGACTGGGGCTGGGACGCACTGGAACGACTTGGCATCAAGGATCTAGAACAGCCGGATTTTGGAGATGTTGTCGGGGTGCGACGGAAGGAAGGGGAAGTCCCCGTATTTTGGGTAAGTGGCTTAACCCTGTCAGCTGTACGTTACGTGTGGGGTCATACTAAGTATTCTTTAGGGGTGCGGGGCGACTCCTTCGCTAGTTATTAAGTTGGCGGGAGACAAAATCAAAGGCCATGTAATTACGCATATCCCTGGGTTTTCTCTACTCGTAGACTTGAAGGATGACGAAGTCTGAGCTCTTTGATCGGCCGTCTACTAAGTTCCCCATCCCAAATTTAGAGTTGACAATGGGGCAAATAGTTAGGGAATGGTGGGATCAGGTGTATTGTGGGTTGAGTTCGCTTGATATATAACGTGAGAGGTTTTGCTTTAGTACCATAGAAATACGATAAAATTTATTCTTTCTGCTTATAAGCTCAGTAGAATGATATTCCTCCTAAGCTTGATGTAAACCTTATGTTCTTAGTGCTATTACCCGTCTCCCCGTGTTCAAAATAAGGCAACTTAACCCTCTAGACCGTCACCGCCTCACGAAATATCTCTTGCTAACCCCTGGCAAAGAAATTTTTGAAAGAGGCAGGAGGTGACGAGTGGACAGCTAGCAAGGACGGTACAAGATCATAAATACCGCATCGATAGAGACAGCATTTGGGCTCTAGAACGCTGGCTATGGTAAGTGGATCTGTGGAGTATTATCGCAGTCAAGAATATATCTCAATGGTCGTTAGGTCTTTGAGCAGAAGCACAAGTCACTAGGCTCGTTTAGTCGTAGCTTAACGTGCGCTGGCAATACAATACAGTAGTTTTCTGATTGAATTGACAGCCCGCGTTGTTCATGCTTTTGTATGTAAAGGTGCTTGATTACGTAGATATTGATTATCTGACTTAATTTTTTGATTGAAGACTAGTATTTTACAACCTACAACTGTAGATAGATAATCAACTTTATTTATTCTGATATATGAACCAAAGTATTGAATAACCATAAACGCCATATTAGATGTAACTTTAATAATAATGTATATGTATATCGTGTTCTCTTGAAAAATTGGCTGTCAGCTAGTAAGGATTATTAATTTAAGGTTGTTTCGGGCCAACTGGCTTTGCTTTTAAATAGAGTCAAGCACCTCAAAATAGAGTTTTCAATAAAAATATTAGGCATTTGATAAATAAACCGTTGAAGAAACACATCAGATTAATCCGGGGTTACCACAACCCTAACCCACGAATAACTCAAACAATAAATCCTTGCTAGCTTATGGACGATCTCCGTACGGTATATGGCGGCTCGTATCAGGGCTCAATAGTCAGGAATGTGCTGGAAATACGCTTGCGATAGGTTGAACCAGGTCCTTGGATTTAAGTTTCACTGCGCCCGAAAGCATACAGCTCCGGCGCTAGATAGGCCATGTCGACTTAATGGGTCAATGGGATCCCTGCTTCTTTCAATTCCACTATATTAAATGGAGATTTTCTAAAATCGGGCAATTGAATGGTTCGTTTATATTGAAGCCCTACTGCTTTCAGCACAAAGTTCAATGATTTATGTCACTTTCAAGAACTAAGGAGCTTCCCGCTTCCCCACAGTGGCTTAAGCCTATTGAGGCAGGAGCTGCATACTTTCCGGCAGCCGAGTAACTTCCTATTACACATTAGCAAGCTTCCGATCCTTGGTAGCTCCGGGATCCATCCAAATGACAAATTGTGTCCTGAGGTGACAATTTGGATACAATCGCTTACACCAAGAGGCTTTACGTCCGAGGTGTTCTGTGTTACGATTGCCCGTACAGGATATTTTATTTTACGGGGACGGTCTTGGCACCCCTTGCAGTTGTTCTCACTATACGGTGTGTACAGTGAAAGTCATGTGCATATTTAACCGTGGACGTTGGTTATGGGAGTATACTAGCATTCAGCAACTTCTTCAACAATTTCTCACTCCGGACATCCAGCCCAAAATTCTTCAAACTCAGCATGGCGTCATCCCCGAAGCGTCTCACAGGCGACAAGCCTGCTATCGATGCCTTCATTGACAAATTCGAGGTGCGTTGAGTCAGCCCCAGCTACTATCACCAACTCCCTCAAGCATCGCTGACTTATCCCTCAGATCTTTTTGTTCGACTGCGATGGTATGCTATATCCTTCTAATATTCGAGCGATATACTGAAGTTGCAGTAGGTGTATTATGGTCGGGGGATCACCTCTTCCCCGGCACTGTGGAGACGTTGGAGTTATTGAGAGCAAAAGGTATCGATTTCTCCGATTTGCGGCATTGGTTGGTCCTGAGTTTCTACAGGCAAGAAGACTGTGTTTGTAACGAATAACTCAACGAAATCTCGAGCCGATTACCAGAAGAAGTTCACTGCGCTGGGTATCTCAAGTAATATCGACGAAATATTCGCATCCGCATACTCCTCAGCGATATACATAGCCCGAATTCTGAAACTGCCGGCCCCAAAGAACAAGGTTTTTGTGATCGGTGAAGCAGGTATTGAAACGGAGCTGAGAGCAGAAGGCATTGAGTTCATTGGTGGAACGGATCCAGCGTATCGACGAGATATCACACCAGAAGATTACAAAAATATTGCAGATGAATCTATGTTGGATCCAAATGTCGGAGTTGTCCTTGCAGGCCTGGATTTCCACATAAACTACCTAAAGCTCTCTCTCGGTTATCAATATCTCGCTCGAGGCGCAAAGTTCTTGGTTACGAATACAGATAGTATACTTCCATCCAATCACACTTTCTTCCCTGGTGCTGGATCAATATCAATTCCTCTCATCAATATGACTGGTCAGACACCTATAGTTCTTGGAAAACCAAGTCAGGCAATGATGGACTCGATAAAAAGCAAATTTCAATTTGACCACAAGACTGCTTGTATGGTGGGAGACCGATTAGATACAGATATTAAGTTCGGTCTTGAGGGCAAGCTTGGCGGTACTCTTGCAGTATTGACTGGAGTTATGAAGAAAGAACATTGGGAGGCTGAAGAGGCACTAGTCATCCCCCACTATTATGTGGATAAGCTTAGTGACTTGCGCGCTTGATCTCTGTTCGATCGCCCTTTTACACTTGTGGCTACAAATCTCGTGGTCATATGAACATGATTATGAGTTGATCGGGTGGAAACCGGGAAAGTTCGTATGGACAAAGCTTAGACAATACATGAAATTGTAGTTTAGAACCCATAGAACGCAATGCAGATAGAAAAAATTGGAAATCGCCAGGATTTTAAACAAAAAATTAAACGCGATCTGCGCTATGTCAAATTCTTAATGCGATCATGGGGTTTTCCGACAGAAGCCACAATTAACTATAAATATTAATAGATTCAGAACAAAATCGATTTACTCAAATAAAGTAATTCAATTGTGTAACAAAAAAAGATTGAAGTTTTCGAAATTAAAAAGATTTAATATACTATAATCTTTATTTTCAGAATACAATTATTCTCAAAATTATTCGGTTTAAATATTCTTTAATATAAAAGATACAAGAATAAACAATTCATGAGTAAGTATAAGCTAAAGGTTTTGTAGGAGTATATCCTATATAAATTTGAGATTAGAAAATGAAATCGATATTTTTATAGTACATTCGATAAACAAAAATATAAGAAACAAATGATAATAGAATATTAAACATTTTATATAAAAACATTTCTATCTCGAGTTTTAATTGTTTTATATAAATATATATCTTGTATCCTAAATTACCCCCTTTTCTTATTGAAATATACCACTCATTCTATATTAGATTAAATATTAGATTCAGCAGAATCGCTGCTAATTGAAAGTTCATAATCGTAAGGAGGTTAGTCATATTATTTATTGTACAAGAAAACAGCTACTATTGAAAATATTAATGGCTTCTGACATTTAGATCTCTGAACTCCCCTCTCAAGGTGTCAATACCATTCTTTCTCACGTCCTGCATCAACTCGAAAACTTTAGGCGCGATGACCTTCTCATCGAACTCAAAATATTTGTATGCGTCCGCCCCAGGTAGCAAGTGTCCAAATGAAGACATCGAATAGCCGGAATCCGCATACCTCTCCCAGCCATTGACAGCATAAGCTTCAATCACAACACGTGGTGTCTGGCTTCTGTACCGTAACACTTGCCGCTTGTACTCTAAGGATTGCTCGTCGAAGAGTCTCTGGCAAGGAAAGCTAATGACCCGCACCCTCAAGCCAAACTCACTCTCCAGGAGACTTGCTGTTTTCACTGCGAATACCATTTCGGCACCGATACCAATCAAAGTCACATCGGCTTCCTCTTTCTCGATGAAAACGTAGGCACCTTTCTGAACACCCTCGCGTGATGAGTACTGTGGATATTGCTCGAGGTTCTGACACGAGAGGGATATAATGATAGGTAGGCTGCGTA
The DNA here is from genome assembly GCF_014898465.1 of Botrytis porri. NCBI lineage: Eukaryota > Fungi > Ascomycota > Leotiomycetes > Helotiales > Sclerotiniaceae > Botrytis > Botrytis porri. Next base: position 2,541,266 of record NW_024066083.1, on the reverse strand, counting down.
CAAATTATCTATACTCATAGATTATCTACAGATAATCTACTTTACAGATTATTTTTCAGAGGTTTTACTCACTTTGTGGATTATCTATTAAAACTTTAAAATTACTTGTTTTATATAAATAATCTACAAATTATCTATAAATAATTCATTTATCTATAAATAAATAAATTATTCATGAATATATAAGTTATTTACAAATTATCCATAAATAATTCATATATTTACAAATTATTTACAGATTGTCTATAACTTTTTTACAATATTTATAATTAATATAAAAATTAGTATAAAATTAAAATGTTTATTAATATATTAACTATTTATATATAATATTGATATTTATTTTAATAAGTTTTAATTATTCTTTATTCTCTTTTTTATTCTTTTCTTTAGTTATTTTCAAAGTTTCTATATTAACTTTACTGGGTTTTATTATATAAATAAATAAGAGATAGTAATTGATACTTTTTATTTTCTATAATCTTAATATTATTATTAATTTGAGGGGAAAGGAGAGTTTTGTAAACAATTAATACTTCTCTAAATTGTAATGTAATAATAGATTGTAAATATAATTTAGAATTATAATAATAAAGTAATGATTGAAAGAATAATTGAGATTAATAATAAAATAATATTAATAATAATAAATTAACTAAGATTAAAGATCATTTTCTTTTATTTCAATCTTTATTTTATTGAATTCTATTAAATTGTTTTAATAGATCAAACTTTATATCAAAAAGATATTGTGAATTTATATACTTTTTTATAAATTTTCTTTAACTTTCCTATTCTTTTTGAATTTCTTAATTAAAAAGCTTATTCGTTATAATAATATAATTAAACTTTTCAATAATTAATTTTTTTATTTACCTTATACTTCAAATAATATAAAAGTAATATTAAACTATAAATAATATTATAATTTAAATATTTTCATTAGAAACTACATACATTTTTATTAAAATTAAATACTCCTTCAATAAAGATTTTAATAAAAAGAATACAAAGAATATTTCTTATTGTTTATATAAGATTAAGGAATAAATGTCTATTTCTTTTCTAAATAAAATAAAGAGATTGCATAAAAAAGATCTGAAAAGATTTTATTAGTAAATAGAAATCAATTAATATAAAGATTAGTATAATTAATATATACTTGTGGAAAGATAACAATTCATTTCTAAATCCATTTGTTGATCTTTTAAGAACAAAGGGCAGAAAAATATAACAAATCTATTATTATTATTAAGAATAGTTATTATTATTGAAATAATTAATACTTTATAATTTTTATTAAAGAAATTAATAAAACATTATTTATACTTTATTCTTTAATCGATTATATCAAATCAAATCTAAAAATATTCTTTTTAAAATAAAAATAATTTAAATATAAAGTTTAACATTATAACAAATACTAAAATATTATATTATTCTTTAAAAATTTGTTTGTAATATTTTATTAACTTTTTAATTACAATTTGAATATTAGTTTAAAGTAATTGAATTCAATTGTAGCTTAAAGCTTGTAAACATTAATTATATTCTTTAAATCTTTTAAAAAGTTCTTTATAAATTTGAAAGATATATATAATAATAAAATTCTTAATTCTATTAATATTATTAATGAAATAGTAGAATAATAAAGTAATATTTATAATATATTTATATTATACTCATTATAATCCAAATTGAATATTATTATATTAAAGATTATAATAATATATTAATTATATATATATTATAAGAAAAACACGGAAAAGTAAGCATTCTAAAAACTTGAAATAAAGTTATAGAATTATTATAGAATTGTAAACAAAGTTTTGTAATACTCCCACAAGGTTTCTTTAATTAAAACAAGTTTAAATAAATATATCATCGTTATTAAAGACCTAGTGGATACTTTTATAGGAATCTTTTAAGGTTATGGTAGTATTTAGAATAAAGGAAATAAAATTTCCTAAAATAAAATATTAAAAGACAATTAATATAATGATATCTAAACTTTTAAAGACAATTATTAAACTAACAACACGTTAACGCAATTTAATAGAAGTATTGAAAATAGAGATAAAAAAACTTTACAATATTTGGGCTATTTATTACAACATTAGCGGAAAGGCACCGGGATGGTTTCAGAAAGTGTTGGGAGCTTTAAAAGAGGATATAGAAAAAGGAATATAAAAAGCACTAAAAGGATAACAAATACAATTATATGCAGATATACTAAAAGCCAGATTGATATCTATACGATATACTAATATGAGCAATCTGGTTAGAAAACCTATTATTGTATACACTCTTTAGAGTATTCAAATTAGTTTCAACATTATAAATATGAAGAAATATAAGAATATATTTAATAAAGATTTACTAAAGAATATTAATAAGGAAGTAAAAGGGATTAATGTAATAAAAATCAATAGAATATTAGATATCAAATTTACTATTATAATCAAAACCTAAGAGGGGTGTAACAAGCTTATAAAAAATCTTACCTAAATTAATATTATCTTTTCAAGTATAAAAGTAAAACGATCTACAAATTAAATTATTATATATAATATAAGAATAAAATAGATTAATTTAAAAAAAAAGCCTAATATAAAAAGGATTCGAGGTTGTCCTTATAGCAGACAACCTTAAGATTAACCTAAATATAAATTACTCATTTTGACTATATAAGAAAATTATTGGAGAAAAAGGAAATATTATTTATTGTTATTACCATATTCTCTTTAAAAACAGCGAATTGGACTCTATCTAATAGTTTATTTTATAATAAAATATAATTGAAAATTAATCTTTATAATACAATATATTTATCAAATTAGTATTATAACTATTAAGAATTTAGAAATTATAAATTATTTATATATATTAAATAAATAATATACGGTAATTATACGGGAATGTATTATTCAAATTAATATAAAAATAAAGGAATTGAGAATAATAAAAAATAGAAATGTGCTAATTATAAGGAAAACCATAAAATATAGGATAGGTATAATTATTACAAGTTAATGGAGAAATTCAAATATATGAAACAAATGGCACTTTTTATCTCAAATCGCTTTATAATAAAGAATGAATATAATTAATTTGGCATTTTAGTACAAAAAAGCCAAGAATCTAACACCATTTTAAATAGTTAATTTATATTTACTAGTTTATAATAGCCAATATTATCTTAATAATAGGAAATAATATGACACAAACAATCCAGGATATTATTCTTGAATTGGAATTAGAGCCCTAGCATTACAAAAACAAAACAAAAATCTACCCCGAATAGTAATCCATTTAATAATTAAAATTAATCTTTAGAATCTTTATAATACTATACCAAAATATTATTATATTATAGTATAATATTAATAAATAAAAATCCATAATAACCATATTTTTATATTATAAGGAGGTTGTGTAATACCACATTGTTATGATTTAAAAACCTTGGATTAATTTATTTAATAAATTTATCTACAATAATAATCAATAATGATATTTTATTTATAAATAGAAAAGCAAAATTAAAATAGTACTATATATAAATAAAACCTTAAATATCTATAGATGAATATTTAATATCTTTATACACAATCTTTACTTTATTTACCTTAAGATTTAGAATGAAAATATTAAATAGTAAATACAAATTATTAATATCTATAACCCCATCCTACTGACCAAACATAGAGCTACTAGATTATTAATTTTATTAACAATCTTTTATTAATTAGAAAATCTAGATTAAGAATATATAATTTTAGGCGATTTTAATCTTTATTATTTATTTTAAATAAAAAAAAAATTTATAAAAGTATATAACAAAAAACTTATTGATTTTTACAATTATTTCTTTTTATATTTATTATTTTAAAAAGAATTATAATATAGAATAGAAAAATTTAAGAATTTATAATAAACTTTATTTAAATTTTGAATAGGATTCTGGATTAAGTTTACTTTATTACTATCTACAGATATTTAGATTTGGGTTTGAATTATATTCCATTTTTTATTAGAATTATAATATAATCATATATCTTTAAATTACCATCGAGATTCTTATGGAAAGTTATAAATATAGATAAGTTTAAGAATAATATTATAGATAATATATTAGATATTATATTATTAAAGATAATAAGTGAGATTAATAATTATATTAATTAAATATATTATTGCTTATAGACGGTTATAAATGATAATATATTTATAATGGTTATATCTTTATATTCCAAGTTATATTAAACAAAATACCGCGCATTCAAGAACGTACGCAAGAATATTGGTCTCCTCAAACACAATCTTCGCCAGATCTTTCAGTGGGATGAACAAAACCACATAGTATTTGCACCGAAAAAGCTAGAGATAATACACCTCTTCAAAAAGAAAAAGGTATACATCCAATATTTGGAAGTAAATGATGAAATAACAATCCGCTTTATTAATAAGATAGGCGACAAAATTACACAACCTGCTCTACATTAGTTGGAAGTTTAGTTTGATCGGAAGCTTTCTTTCAAAAGATATATAGTAGAATATAAAGCGAAAGCCTGCAAGGTTGTAAAGTATATCAAAGGGCTCGTACAGATATGGTATAGCCCGCCAGTTGTGGTGCTATATAAGGTAGTAATTACTTGTATTCTATTCTTTACCCTTTATGGATCCGAGGTATAGTATATAGATCGAATTAAGTTAAATCAGGCTAAAAGAGCCGCCCATAATATAATAATAAATATAGAATTAAGTAATCATATTATCAAGGTTAATTGTACGATTGTACTAGTAGTAAAAGGGGTTTTACTTGCCTAGTATACTATTCCAATTATTATGATTTTAAGAAATATAAAACTATCGTTTAACAAACTAGTATTTAAATAAGTATAAATAAAATTCATATTTCAATTTTATAAGGTGAACGAAAATTATTCACTAGTGATTCGTTTAATATAAGTATTGTTCACAATAAAGGAGCAGGCCAGTGGAATGCATGTATTATTGACTATGTAGATTAATTGTACTAAGGTAAAATCTAACTACGAAGTGGAAGTGATATATGCACAGTAGCTTAGAGCACGTGCCACAACTTCCAACACTCCCCCAGAGAGCTTACTCTCTCAGCTTCAGTAGTTAGTTTCTTTAAAATTCCTTTTATACGCCCAATAACTGATTGCTTCGAAATTCGTTATTCCTTGATCGTAGGGTTACTGTTTTAATATGGTAGACCATCAAAATCCGATCGTATGCGAACAGACCTTAAGCTTATCTGTTATTCCACGTGATTTTCTTGAAATCATTAATTTTTTTTTTTTTTTTTTTTTTTGATAAATTCGACGTAAGATGAATCCAATGAATCTGATGAAATAGGTGAAATGGGTGGATTCAGTGATTTTGGTCGATTTGGTCAATTTGGTCGATTTAGTCGATTTTGGAGCACATACCACAACTTCCAATACTCTCCCAAAGAGCTTACTCTCTTTGAAACCCCAGCATGTTCTTGAATCTCTCAAATATCACCCTTGCGCATGGTTTTGTTAATCCATCTGCAGCCATATCACTTGTATTGACATAGCTGGTATTGACTAGATGTTTTTCTGTGAGATCTCGAATGAAGTGGTGACATATGTCAATATGCTTTGATCGCTCGTGTAGATGTGGGTTCTTGGTTAACGCTAGCGCTCCTTGGTTGTCTCCGAGCATTTGAACTCCGCTGTTGCTCCCGATATACTGTGGTCGCTCTAAGTCCCTCAAGAGTTGGGCTACCCATTGCCCTTGTTTGGTGAACATCGCCATGGAAATGTACTCAGCTTCTGTACTAGATGTAGCTACAGATGTCTGCTTCTTGCTTGCCCATGAGATTGGTCCACCATAGAACATTACTACCCCACCAGAGATGCTTTTTCGATCGGTTCTATCGCTTGCCCAGTCTGCGTCGGTGTATACTTTGATGGTGCGTTGTAGGAGGTCATATTCTTTGCAAATATCTGATTGAACTCCCCCAGGCCCAAAACGTAGTTTCTGTTTAATAGTTGACCTCAAATATCTCATAAGGTTTTTGAGTGCAACGCTGTGATGTTTGGCAGGGTTAGACATAGCTTGTGCTAATCTCCCGAGACCGAATGCGATGTCCGGTCTAGTGTAAACCATAGGGTGGATCGTACTGCCGATTGCTTGCTGGTATTCGTTTACATCAGTGAGCTCGTCGTCTGGGAGCGTTGGTCGTAGTTGGTTGTAATCCGAGATTGGTATCTTCCTTGGAGTGTGTTGACCATGGGAGATCCCGAATCGGGTAAGCATTGCATCCAGATACTCTTCTTGATCCATAGTTAACACTCTCTCTGATCTGTTACGAATGATGCGCACTCCTAAGATCTTACTAATCTCCCCCAGGTCTTTGGTGTTGAATCGAGCAGAAAGGTTGTGATAAAACCATTGAATATCTCGTTTTTGTGCAGCAGCAGTAACAATATCATCTACATACACTAGGAGAATTAGCTGGCGCGGGTGATTGGTGTATAAACACGGATCCGCAAGGCTTTGTACGAAACCCATCTTGGTTAACTCTCCTTTCAGAAGAAGGCTCCAATCTCTACCAGCTTGCTTTAGCCCATAAAGACTCCGAAGTGCATGTAGAACGCGGCCGCGACGAACATGAACACCTTGAGGGGGTGCTAAATAGATTTCTTCTTTCAAGTGTGATTCGGTGAACGCATTTTTGATATCGAAATGGGAACACTCGAGGTCCTCTCTTGCAACAATTGCAAGGAAAAGGCGAAGAGTATCGAGTCGAACAGTGGGGGCGAAGGTTTCGTTGTAATCTTTACCTAAAACTTGGCTGAACCCTCTAGCCACTAATCTGGCCTTGAATCGCTCTACCTTATTATCCTTCGTCTTAACAACAAATACCCATTTCGTTGAAACTAGATTGCTCCCTTGTGGTAAAATGAACTCTTCCCAAGTGCCATTCTTGACCAATGAGTCTACTTCTTCTTGAATTGCAGCTTGCCAGTCTTTCGCGTGCTTTTTGTCTGCCATTGCTTCTTTATATGTATTCGGTATCTTGATCCCGAGTATTTCCGTTGCTGGTAGAGCGGTCTCAGCTTCTGCTGGTGCATCTGCTAAAATAGTCAAGATCTTCGAAGCAATTTCATTATTCGTCTCCTGTTCGAATTGATGAATATTTGGAATGGCAATCATGGCGTGCTCAATTGATTCTGATCCTGGCTTATTTAAGGAAGCAAGTAAGGCCCGAATGATTTTGGAGTCTCTCTGTTCTTCTATATCGTCGTCATCGCTTCTCTTTCTCTTCCTAAGATTGTATCTCAAAGGTGGTGTGGAAGTAGATGCAGATGTAGATGCAGTAGGTGGTAAAGTTTCATTAGGTAGTGCAATATCAGGTAATACACTCTCAGGTAATGTACTCGAATTCGATGGTGTATGATCAAGTGGTAAAGTTATATCCTCAGGTGCCCTTGACTTCGGTGGTGTATGATCAGGTGGTGAAGTTATATCAGGTAAAGTAACATCACTTTCTTTGTTGTTTTCCCCTGCCGGTCTTGTTAAATCATCAGCCACTTGTCGGATATTTCCATATTCATCTTCATCAAAGCGTGGTATTTCAGTCTTTGTTCGTTTTGGTATTGGCAAGCGCACCTCTATCGAGTCTGTGATTATTTCATTTGGTGATATTGGTGGATCGACTGGAATAGACGATGATTCAGGGACATTCTTAGGTCTGCCGCGAGGCCTGCGATCAGGTTCTATATTCTTGGTACCTTGTGATCCAGCTACACAGTTTCTGAGTTTGAGATCCAGATCCCCTCCTTTGTAGCTTTCGTCGATTGTAACACGATAAGAGCGGTAAGTATAACCTAGCTCTGGTGAATAAACCTTTATATGCTTGGTGGTGTCTTTTGAGTATCCCAGGAATATCCCAACCCTTGCTGTGTCGCGAAGTTTATCATGCCTTTGTCCTTTTGGGATGGTTTTGGGGTTGATATAGGCGTAACATCGACTCCCCCAGACCTTGCATGTATCGATATCTGGTAATGTGCCTGTAAATGCTTCGAGTGGGCTTCGATCGATTCCATTTGCATCTGGGCCAATACTAGTGCGGTTTCGAATGTATACGTCGTGCTCGACAGCTTCGTCCCAAAATTCTAATGGTAAATGAGTTTCTTTCAACATTGCTCTCATGTCGGTTTCTGCGGTGCGTATATTGCGTTCAGCTGGACCATTTTGGTGAGACGATACAACCACTGTAACCTCTGATCGCACACCAGTCTTCCATTCCCGGACGGCTTGAAGAAGCTCTGGTGCATTGTCGGTTCTGGCAGCAATTACAGCTACTCCTGTAGCAAGTTCAATTTCTTGCTTCCAGGCTTTCAGTAAGGGTATTGCATCGCTCTTCTGTTTCAATAGGATGACCCAATTTACCCTTGTGGCGCTATCGATAATAAGGAGAAAGTATCTGTGCCCTCGAATGGTCCTTGGGAAAGGGCCAGCAACATCGAAATGGATCAATTCTAGCCTTTTGGATTTTCGTGCACTTAGTTGACTTGGGATTCTGTTAGTCATCTTTGTGAGAGCGCACACTTCACAGACATCAAGAGTTGAAGGGACCTTGATCGGTCTCTGGAGTGTAGTGACTTTGTGCAGATTCCTGATTTTGTCAGGGCCGAGATGATTGAAGCGTCTATGCCAGATAAGGTATCTTTCCTTCTCCGTCATGGTTAATTCTTCGACTTCCCCTTTTGTACCATCAATGATCTCTGCAGAGAGCGCAAAGAATGCAGAATCTTCGTATCCTGGTTTCACATGCGAGATGATATACATCCCATCTTTCATTGTTGCTTTGATGATCTTATTATTCTTATCGTTTTCTGGTGTGAAATACATCTTCTTGAGACTGAATGTACCCTTGAGTCCTGCCTCACAAATTCTCTTGGCTGAGAGCAGGTTGACCCCCAATCCAGGTACATATAGCACACCAGCTAATGATGTCCTTGTTCCATCCTTGCACACCATGTCCACTGTTCCTCGCTCATCCGAGTACATAGCTCCCCCACCAACCGTTATCCTTCGTCGCGGAGTACGAATTAGACTTCTGAATAGAGAACGTTGGTCAGACATGTGTGAAGTGGCGCCGGTATCAGCGTACCATTGCGATGGGGATGCCTTACTAATACTTTCTTTGGTGAGATGACAATGCTCAGAATCAGACTCACTATCGACGACACTTTCAGTAGCATCGGAGCTTGATTCGGCGATATGAGCCTTGTGCTCCCTGCGTTTTTTGTCTTTTCGCACTGGAGAGGTGGATTGTCTTCTCTTCTGTTTGTGCTTTGAATCGGATTTCAAGAGACGCTTGGCGCGACGGAGCTGGAAGCATTTTAGGACTGAGTGGCCAGGTTTGTCGCAGAGTTCGCAAGTGATGATGGATGTGTCGGTCTCCGAGCTTGTGCTAGCCTTACGCTGGCGATGAGGTGGGACATATTTCTTTCCTTTTGCAAGGTGTGCCGAGTCTCCAGAGGTCTGGATCTCTGCCTCTTTGACCTGTAGATGCTTGATCTTATCGTCAATGCTTAGAGTAGAACTGACGACACGGATCATATCAATGATGACTTTGTACTCATCAGGGAGAGACAAGGTCAGGCTTTGAAAGAGTGATTTATCTGTACACAAAGCACCGGCTGAAGCATCCGCAGATAAGAGCTTTCGTCGAAGATCCTTGAGCTTATCCCATGCACCTATAATAGTCATATCAGGGGTATCGTCGAAAGAGAAGGTCTTGATCTTGAGGAGGTACTCGTCTGCTGCGATATCATCGATTCTGGAGTATTTGACGGCTAGATAATCCCAAAGTTTCTTTGCTGTATCATATTCGTCCACTAAAGCCTCATCATCGTCAGATAATGAGCGACAGATGTAAGATAATGCACTAGCGTCGTCCTTAAGAAAGGTGGCCTTTTTGTCGATATTGAGTCGAATCTTTGTAGTGGTACTGCCGCTGCCGCTGGAGACTTGAAGTTCTTCGAAATCCTGGATTAAGTTGTCGGCTGCTGCAATCCGTGCATATTCATGCAATGTCTTTTCGCATATATAGAACCAACCTTTTCCTCGAAGTTGAATTCTTATTTGACGAGTCCAGCGTTCGTGATTCTCTTGAGTGAGAGGAGGGATGCGCTTGGAGTAATCCTTGGATCCAGTGTCTTCGTTCATTTTGAAGGTTCTGCAAGTAGAAAGCTTGCGTCGATGACCTAGGCGTGATTGATGGTGGAATGAAAGAGTGGAAGAGGAACTGTTTAAGACTGCGCTGTCCCGATTGGGATGTACTAGTGTTTGAAGGGAGAAATTCTCTTCAAGGCGGGGTAATTAAGAATAGTGAATTTTGATTTGTAGATAATGATTTTTGAAGTGATATCGAACACTATGTAGCAGGTGATGCTCTTCAGCGTTAAGCTGGAATGAATGGTCTTTTCAGTAATAACTCGTAGTTTTCTTACTTGAGGAAAAGGCGCGATGTAAGTGGTTACTTCGCTGTCGCTGCTCAGCAATCTGTTTGCTGTGCGCACCTCGTATGTTGACGTCGCGTTGCGTAGGAGCTTCTCGTCGTCAACCTCTCCTTTGGCAACGTAAGCTATTCAAAGAGCTTTCGGCCTTAGTCTTACTGCAGAGCTACCGGGCTCATAACCTGTTCACAATAAAGGAGCAGGCCAGTGGAATGCATGTATTATTGACTATGTAGATTAATTGTACTAAGGTAAAATCTAACTACGAAGTGGAAGTGATATATGCACAGTAGCTTAGAGCACGTGCCACAACTTCCAACAAGTATCTTAATATAAAATAAATAACATTAACCTTTATAAATTAGTCAAATTAATCCTGAAAGTATTAAGATTAATATTTTCCTTATTGTACTTCTCTGTAGAGAGTCATACTAATCCTACAAAAAGTGTAAAGAAAAAAGCAATTGTATTTGAATTTATATAATAATAAAACCATCTATTTAACAATTATATTATAATCTTCTTAAATAATACTGAATAATACTATTAAGGGCAAAAGATAATTGGTTATAATTATACAATCTATTAAGAACAATTTCCAATAATATTTGGTTATAAAGTAATTAATCTGCTTTTATACATCTTTAACATCAAAATAATAAATGCTTTTAAAGGTTTAGAGTACATTATCTGACTAAAACTAACTAAACAAATCATTATATACATTAATAATATTTTAGTTATTTAATATATTAAAGATAATGTTTTTGAATTATTTTAATAAACATTTCTATATTATCATAAGATTATAAGGAATAGATAAATGACAATCTAATAATTGCCTAAACATATTAGAATTCTTAAAAACAAGAAGGCCAATCGATTCGCCAATCTAAATACTTATAACAATTACATCAAAAACGATAACTTATTGCTCCTCATTATTAATAGAATAAGCTTGATAATTAGAATTCTTAGTTGAAGGGTAAAACAGAGATAATAAAAGCGAAATGAGGTTATCCTTATTGGCTAATATTATTACTAACACCTCAACTATTAAGTTAAGGAACCTAAAGAATTTACCCTCCCCCTCCCTATCCTTCAGCAATTAGTAATATTCAAAACTAAATATGAGAATTTTACGTTTTATTACTAGCACTTTTAATATAATAATATTATTTTGGAATACTTTTATAGATATAATAAAAAATCTAAATATTTAATAGTCTATTAATATTTTCATATTTAATTCAAAAACTAATTAAACAAACTCAATTTAATTTCATAAAATATAAAGAATATAATCAATTTTTTTATTTTTTTTAAAGACTTTAATAAGTTTTACAACCTTTTTAACGATTATTAATTATTTCAAACAATTATAACGTGGTTTATTATTGAGTGGCCCATATCATCAAGTGGCCCACTTTCATCTCAATTTACACTTTCAAACTCATATTATTCAACAATAATTAAATCAATTGATTGAAACTATTAAGAATCTAATAATCTAGGATCTATTATATTATTTTGACAGGTTCTTGTATTATATCCTATCTTTTCGTATTTACTACAACATTAATTAGAAAATACTTTTTTATTAGAATTCCCTTCTTTTTAATATTCATTATATTAAATCTAAATATCAATTTTTTATTAAAATAATATATTAAGAGTCTTTTATTCAATAAGCACTTTTCCTTAATATAATTGAGTTTTTTTTACACATTAATATTTATTTAATATTTCATTTACTATTCGAAGTGTATAATTCTCTATACTTAAAAGTATATTCTTATGAGCTAATCTCTTTATACTCTTAACTAAAACTAGTATAATTTTGAATATAAATATAGGAGAACTTGATTAATAATGAGTTATTCGAGATTTAATTAATATTAATTGAAAAAGAGCTTTTATTAAATTACGAGGGGTTTGAGAGATTCATTAATCTAGATTGAAAGAGAAAAGGGTAGGTATGTGAATTTGAATATCTAATTTCGAGAGTACAGTTTTAGGATTAAATAAGATTAAACCTGTTCTTTAGAATCCTGATTTCATATTCTAAAAAATAATTGATTTCTTATATACAGCTTTAAAAGCTATAAAGAATTCAACCTTCAAAATATGATTGATATGTACTTTAATAAATCCATCAATTTGATCATTATATGAATGTTTTAGATTGTTAAAACAGTTAATATTAAGTGGTTAAGTTAAATAACTTGAATGTAATAATAAATGTAAATATATAATATTGTTCTTTTTGTAATATATTTGAAAAGCTATTGATTTATAACTTTTATGTTTATTTAGTATCAACATTCGATATTTACCCTTTCTTTAATTCTTAATATACTTATTGAAATGTTTTAATTATTTTAAACCCATCTCATTATTTGTTTATTTATTAAATATAGGTTTAATAGCCCATTCCACAGAAAGATTCATTTCAATATACTAATTAAAAAGATGAATTTATTCTTAAACTATTAAAAATGAGGAAATAGTTTCACCCTCTTTATTTCCGTATATCATTGTTATAGTTTATTCTCGACTATCTAACTGTACTATCTTACTTTTGTTATTTCATTTAGTATTAATTACTATTATTATTACATATATAATCTCTATTATAAAGTCTGTTTCATTGAAATTATAGAAATCTCTATTCAAAATATTATATTTCACTCGTATATTCACAATTAATCGAAATCATTCTTCAAAAATCTTAGGATTTTTATAGAGAACTTTTTGAAAATCATAAATATAACTAAAATGTGTCTTTAATTCGATTTAATGTTTTATAAATTGATATGCCCAAAGCTTTCTAATACATTTAGCATCCCTCGATTTGAGAATATTATTTATTATATCTTTTATATTCTTTAATTTAGATGGAAATCCTTTTAAATCCATATCGAGTATATATTGAATAATTATTTTTTCTTCTAATTCTATAATCTTATAACAATTAGCTCGAATTTCTGTATAAAGAAGTAAACCTTTTATTCTATATCGAAAAATCGTACAAGGAATATTATAGAGTATAATAACCTTTCGAATACTTAATTTTTTATCTTTATGAATAGTTTTAATAATAAGGAATATATGAGCTTCTTGATTATTCGAATTCATTATAGATTGTTAATAAAATGTGTGTTGAAAGAGATAGGTATAAATTGAGGTGAAAGTGGGCCATTTGATAATATAGGCCACTCGATGATAAACCACATTACTCAATCTTTTCAAAAAGCTTTTAATCTTCTACTCTTATATTACTAATCAGAACTATACCCTCTCTAAAGCTACCTTCTCTTCTCCATTATTATATACAAATTATATTAAACAAAAACTAACAATATAGAGCTTTATAATTAGTTATAAATCTAATTAGTTATAAATCTAAACTATTTAATATAAAATGAATTAAATAATATTAATATTATAAACAAGAGATAAGCAGCAGAAGTATACACAATACTTCTAGCCGCTTTTCCCCAATCTATATCACAGTCGTAGAAGAACAGAACGCATAACTATATCAACACTCTCACTAACATAGTCCATCCATAATACCCCCCGAGAGGTTGTGACGAGCCCCTGCGGCTTGCCCCCTGGATGTAAATTAAAATAAATAAATAAATATATTAAACAAAACATTATATGGTATTAGTTAAACGAATTCGATCACTTTGTCGGAAATATATTGCTAATCTTTTTCCTAGTCTTCGTAAGATTCTCAACAAGGTATAAAAATTAAAGAAAAAGACAATTCAAAACGAAATAATGAAATACTTTTAAAAAAGAATCGAAATAATAATGAAAAAGAAAAATGATATATAAACCTTGAAAAGGTGGGCCAAGAATAACAGCTATTTATCTAAAATAACACTCTAATTTCCCAACCTTTATCAAAAAGATGAGATAGTGATATTAAGGAAAGATAAAGCGATAATATTTAGAAATTATTTCTTTACATCACTACTAATGGTAGATCTATCTAATATAGATTGATATATAAAAAATCCTTTTAAATATCTTTTTGTAATGAATATAAAGTTTTAATTAATTAAAGTATACTTCATTGAAATAGTAATGAGATTGAAATTCTATAAAACATTGGAATTATTAAAAATTACGAATTTTATTATTAAACTTATATTGAAATTCGAACTAATAAATATCCACTATTACCATCTATTCCGGGTCTGTATAGTCTATGAATACCATTCGAAGATATTTAAGAAAATATGTATGATTTTTCTCCACAAATCGAGGAAGAATAAACAACAAATTAAGTTATATTGCCTAATTACTTTTTTAAATATTCTAAAAAAACTTCTAAACAAAATGATATTTAAATAATTGTTTTATATTATAGAAACCCATAACCTTTTATTCAAATTTCAAATGAGGGCGTGATTAGGATGAGATATTATTATTGTTTTGAAGATATTTACTAAATAAACTTATATAATATAAAATATTAAACTAAAAAAAATTATAAGTATATTTAGTTTAGATATATTCAAAGTCTTTAATAATGTCTTATACTTTAGATTAATCTATATTTTAAGAAATAAGGGGATATCTACCTGGGTAATTAATTTTATAATAAACTTCTTTTAAAATAGAATTAATAATATTTATATGGATAACTATATTAGTTCTCAAATGAAAACTTTAGACAACATTCCTTAAGATTCCCCACTAAATCTAATTCTCTTTTTATTTTATAATAATAAATTTATTAATATTTGTATAAGAATTAAATAATATGCTAATATAGTAGGTTTTATAAATAATATTAATATTCTTGTATAAAATAATATTATAATAGAAAATATATGTATTCTATATAAAATCCATAAAAAATATATATAATAAACAGAATGATATAATATATAATTTACTTCAGCAAAATACTAACTACTTTATTTTATTCGATATTTCAAATTCTATAATATAAAAGCTTTTCTCCAGCTTAACTCTATTATAATAACACCAAAACCAAGTATTAAGGTATTAAACCTTCATTTGGATTTTAAGCTATCTTGAAGAGAGTATATCTAATAAATAAAAGAAAAATTGATTAATTAGATATTCATTTTATATAGGACTATAATATCAACTTAAGGAACTAACTTATATTTATCTTGATAAATATATAAAACAATAGTACTATCTATAATAACATATTCCAATGATTATCAAAATGATAGCTAAATCTATTATTCCTAATTTTCAAAAATAAATAAAATGCTTATCTCCGGATAATTACTAATGCCTATAGAGTAATACTTATTTACATACTATATATAAAAGCCCTCACAAAACCCCTGGATATTTATTTAAATAAACTACAAGCCATAATAAAATTCAAACTGAAAGGAATAGGTATATTAAAACTGATTCAAAAAGAATACAATAGAGCGCATAAAAGACATAGATTTATAGAAAAATCGAGAAGAACCTATACCATTTTTGGGAGGGTAAAGCTCAAATGGGCCCTGTTCAAACTAAAATATGATAAGGTTATTGGGAATTATGAACAGAGATATAAGATAAGAGAGGATGATAAACGAATCCTATATTGAACAGATATAATAACCCATTTCCAACTTTAAAGCATAATAGACTGGATAGCTATATGGAGAAACACTCTTTAGAACCATTGTGGACCTAAAACGCCTATAATTTTGGATTACTGAATTAGCAGGGGCTGGCTCAAGGTCTATAATGATTTTAAAAAAGGGATTAGTTTAATAGTATTAAATATTAGAATGGAAAAGATAAGCCTGAGAGGCTTCCTTATAAAACGAAAAATTCCAGGATATATGCTGGAATATATACGATATAAATAAAGAAATCAGATTATTAATCACATTATATTTTACTATATAAGCATAATATTATAATAATAAAGGCTTCAAATCCAGATGTAACAAATATACAACTTTATATAAGATTTGGGATTATTTAAGGGAATAGTTATATAGTTTATTAAAATAGAACTACTTTTTCAGCATATATTTTCATTAGAAATATTAATATATGAATATTAAAAATATAAATCAAAATTATAGAGATAATTATAGAAATATAGTAATGTTAATAAAACCCTACCAAATCTCAAACTTTATTTTCAAAGAATTGAGATGTAATTTTTATATTAGTTTTGTTATTATTATTAAGATTCTTTTTTTGAAAATTATATTATATTAGTTAGTAATAGTAATAAAAAGGATATAAGAAACAATCTATATGTTACGATGGTCTGCCACAATAGACGTCACGTGACCCCGACGCTTAGGTAACCGGATCAGAGGGATCATTAGTGATCCAGTTGATCGGATCAGAGGGATCATTTGTGATCCGACTGAGCACAGAGAACGAAGGTCTATATAAAGGAATGGGTTTCATTACAGTGTAGAGCTTCGTGCTCAAGAACAATCATTAGTTTCATTACTATAGTTACGAGAATTGCAACCAGTTACCAACCTTATTGAATTCCTACTTGAAGTTTAGTCTAAACCACCTCGAGAGAACTCTAGACACTTCCACGTGACCCTAGAGGCAGCTCCCGTAACACTATAACAGTATGATACATATTAATAAATTAGGTAAAGGAGAATGTAATGAACTTTATAACCTTAATCTATTATATCTGTATAATAGCTTTAGTGGTGGTAAAAGTATAGCGTAATTTTTTAATTATAATGTATATAATAGTTTTAAATATATTAAAAAGATTATAATATTTAAAAGGAATCTTAACAGGCTAATTAATGTTAATGGTATTGGCGATAATAGGCAATTTTTTATAAATATGAAGGTTATAGGTGGTTATAAAGATATTAAGGTTTTAATTATTATTATAAATATTAAAATTATTTGTAATCTTTTATATATCCTTCTTATAGGCGATAGTGATGTATAAGGTAGTCATTATAATATTTATATAATTTACAAAAATTTATACTAACAAATATTTCATTAATTGGAAATTCTTAAAGCTAAGATTTGGAGACGAGATATTCACATTATAATATATATCTTTCCTGGTATAATAATAGAGGTACTTTTTATAAGTATAAATATAGGTTATAGTAGGATTATAAGTAAATTGATATAAACATTTAACACAACAGCTACAAAATGGGTGTATAATAGGACGAGAATAGGGAGGAAGCTTCTGGGCATTTACTATTTTTTTGAAAGGTATTTTAAAAGGGCACTATTTTGAAAGCGATAGATTGAAATTCGAGTTAATAGGGATAAAAAGATGATGAAATAGATATAGAATAAAATATAATAGAATATTTGAGGGAATATAAAAGGATTTATATTTTATTATAAAGAATAAAATAAATAATAAATAAAAGATTAAATGAGGTAAATTAAAAGGAAAAGAGTAAGGAAGATAAAAAGTAAATAAAGAAATATGGTTGCTATAAAATAAAGATGGGTAATTGTAGGGTTATATTGTTATAATGATAATAATATTAATAATAATAAAAATCATTATGTTATAAAAGAGGCGAAAGGGGATTTATATTATTATACTAAGTGGAAATAGGTTATATATTATTAATTTATAGAATAGAAATAAAATAATTATAACAATATTATTTTTTGAAAATACAGGTATTATGAGCTATAAGTATTAAATAGAATAGGTATATAATATAAGCGATTTAATAGGATATTGAGAAGAGGTAGGTTTTTATATCTTTTTCTTATTTATTTCATTCAGTTAGATATAGATATAGGTGCATCGCAAAATCTTAGTATAGCTATATAAATCGAATCGATTATGAATTTATTACTACTATTATACTGATATAGTGTACGTACTAATAAACTACGTTATATTTAAATAAATATATTATAAATATTTTTCAAAAGGTCTAACTTTTCTTTTTATTTATATAGAATAATTATAAGTATATTAATAGAATATTAAATACTATATTGATATATCTCTTATAAAATATTTATTAAAAAAACAAAACCTTTTGAAAAGTATTCATCCTTCATTTTCCTATATTTAAAAACCTTCTTTTTTATAATTAAAACCTTTTCATAAGACCTTTAAATATTAAAAAGTCTAGTTTATTATAGGAATTTATAGTTTAATCTCTTCTATTAATTATATTTAATATAATAAATTTATTATTAATAATATCAATAATAATGATTTTAATATAGATATATTAAACCTCCCTCCTCAATATTAATAACAATGTCTCCTTAATCTAAATGAATATCAATTCAATAACTTCAAAAGAAAATAGAAATTGATATTCTGATTCGAATATAATAAAGATTAATGAGTTTTTCCAAGAAAATCTTTCCTTGGTTTTTTCGTGTTTTCATAATATATATATAATATGATTTTATATTATAGAATTACATTATCATATTATAATATAGCAATATCTCTTATCAAATTGATTTATAATGAAGTAGAATGAGATGAAATCATATAAAAGATTGTTTATAAATTAATTAAATTAATTAATTATATTTTTTCTTTTATAATATAAAATAATTCTATAAGATTCGATTTAAATCGATCTTATTTATAAGTATAAAAACTATTAGAATTTCATTATAAACTATATAAATTTAGAATATTCTTTAAAGAAAATCTAAATAAAAAAAAGCAAGTAAATTCAACTCAATCAAGCTCTTTTTTATAATTTGTTTTCAATTCAACTCTTATATTATATTCGATTTGTCCTTCAAGCTAAAGTAACTAAGTCTTTCACTATTATTAAAATATTAATATTATTATATTCTAGAAAATTACCTTCAATATTATATATATTAATTAATTTCTTTTAATATATACAATTATTAATAAAAAAGGTTAAATATAAAAGTTTCTTTTTTTCTATATCGAAAATAATTGAATTAATTATTTAATAGATTTTTAAGCCTTATATCCAAATAATGTATTTCTTTTATTAAAATATCAATTTTGTTTTCTCCCCTCCAAAAAGCTTAGAATTCTTCAAAATTTATTATCAATCAATTTCATTTTAAATAAAAATACTTAATATATTTTATATGATTTGAGATTATAATAATCAAGTTAATTGAAGTTAAATACTTAATCAATTGTTTATAATAATCTTAAAAAATATTCTATAATTAAATCTTGTTTAAGTATTTATTAAATAATAAAAAACAAATCAAATATATAATTAATAATATTATATAGATAATTAAGATAATTTTATATTAATATTAATAAAGGAAAGGGGTTTTAAAGTTTATAATTTTAAAGATTAGATAGCTTTCCTATAATTTATTATTATTAATTAAAAGTATTGTTGATTTCAGCTTTAAATATTTTAAGTAAAATAGATAATCATGAGTTAGTATTCGAAGTATTTAGTATATTAGCTATAATAAGAAAAGAGAATAAAATAAAGATATAAACAAAAACAAAGATGAAAATGAAGATAAAAACAAAAACGAAAAAGTACAAAAGGTATAAAAGATTGTAAAAATTATAAAAGAATCTACCTTGAACAAATAAAAATAAAAACAAAGAATTTCTTTTTAGAATTGAATTGTTTTTATTATAATAAGATTTTTTTATAGAATAAAATATATTATTATAATATAAGAAATAGATATTAGATAAAATATATAATATTTTATAAAGAGTAAAGAAGAAGGTGAAGAGGTATCGACTATATAGAGGGTGGATATCTTAGGCATTTATATAACTATGTATTAAACCTGTGATATAAAACTAAGCAAATTAGAATTAAATCATATTTCAATTATTAATTTATTTTTATTACTAATATTAATATTAGAATTATTAAAATCATGTTTTTTATTTAAATTTTTATATATATTATGATATATATTTACCTTTTCTTTTTGATTATTAGTATTAGGGTTTTTATTGAACTCTTTTAATAAGTCTTTTTTAATATTATTATTATAATATAATATATCCTTTTTAATAATAAATTAATAAAACTTCTTATCTTATTCCTATTAGATATATGAAATATTAAATTCCTAGATAATTTAAATCCTATTAAAATTTCTTTTTCTGATTTATAATCAAGTTTATTATCTCTTTTTTCTCTATGTTTTAATATATATCTAAAAAGAAATTAGAATTTTAATATGATTTATATAAGATTCTTTATTATATAATAACTTAAAGGATGAGCTATTTATCGTTTTATTATAATATCTATTTTTAATATAAACTATACCCTTTAATATATTAGGTTATAAAAGTATTAATAGATTTTTATTTTTTATAAATATTAATATTCTTTCTATTAATATCTATTTAATTTTTAGACTATTTCATTTTGAGAATAATAATAAAGATTAATATATTCCAATATAATTCTTTTAAATTTAGTGAATATTTTCTATTGATTAGAATTATATTCTTTGATATTATTTAATCTTATTATTTTTATTTTAATATTAAATTGATTATATATCAGATAAAATACTTCTTTTAGTATATCAAAAGCATTTGATTTATATTTTATGAAATATACTCATGTATCTTATATAGTTTAATTAGTGAAAGTAATAATCAAAAATTCTTTTAATATTGATATTTTAAATGATTTATAAATATTAGTACTAATTTTATCAAATTTGTTGAATTTCAAATTCGAAAGGGATTTATTAATATTTTAGATTATTTTATTATATATATAGGCTTTATAATAACTTGAGTTTATTTTAGAATTTTTTAAATTTAGTGTTTATATAATATAATCTTTATTTATATGATTTAAATACTTATGTTATAGGTCTAAATCCTTTAGATTTATATTATTAGATTCTTTTTTAAATTTAAATTCTTTTTTAGATTCATTAATTTAATTTGTTTTAAAATCTTTCTTATTATTATTATGAATAATTGTTCCTTTGATTTTATATTAAAAGTTATAATGTTTTTCTAAAAACTGTTAATAATTAGTTTTTAATTTATTTTTGCTGTCAAATAAATTGAAAATAGATTAATATTTTAAATTGAAATTGAAAACTAAAATCTAAAATTAAATTATATAGTATTTTTTAAGAAAGTTTCTAACCTTTCACTCATAAAATGAAAATAAAACAAAAGTTATAAAGTTCTTTCAAAATATATCAGAAAATTAATTTTCAATAGATTTTATTTTTAAATAAATTTTAAATAACCAAGTTCTTTTCATTAAGTTCTTTTATATTAATATTAAAAAGTCTTTATATATATTCTCTAAAGAAACTTCATAACCTTTTATTTCTTATATATAAATAAAACAAAAGTTATAAAAAGATCTTAGAATTTACTAATAAAATAATCTTTTATTAATCTTTATTTTCAAAAAGATTTAAAACAAATTAATCATTCAAATTAAAATTGAAAATTAAAACCTAAAGCTTGTTATATAATATTTCTTTAAAAAGCTTTATAATCATTCATTTACAAAATGACAATGAAATAAAAGTTACAAAGTTTTCTTTAAAGTATAATAATAAATCAATCATTTGACTTTTTTTCTTTCTAAATAAATTGAAAATAAATTAATATTCGAAATTAAAATTGAAAATGAAATCTAAAACTTATTTTGTAATATTTTTCAAAAAACTTTTTGACTTTCAATTGATAAATTAAAAAGAAAATAAAAGTTATAAAGTTACTTAACAAAATATTAATAAATTAATTTTAAATGAATTTTTATCTTTAAATAAATTTAATTTAAAACAAATCAATATTCTTTAAAAGATTATATATATTAATATTAAGAAAATATCTATAATACTCTTTCGAATAACTTTATAACTTTCTATTTATAAAATATTAATAAAACGAAAGTTATAAAGCTTTTCGAGAAAGTATCAATAAATGATTTTATAATAGAAGTCTTTTTCAAATAAATTCAAGATAAATTAATATCTTATATTAAAGTCTACTTTATTTATATAATATTCTTTTGAAAAACTTTATAACTTTTAACCTATAATATTATTTGATAATAAAAATGATAAAGTTTTCTTTAAAAATATTAATATATCAATTTTTTCTAGAACTTCACTTTCTACTACATTCAAAATAAATGAATTTTTTTAACACTAAATCCAAAATTCATTAACAACACTTGTTTTAAAAAAACTTTATAATCTATTATCCTATAAATATAAATAAATTAAAAATTAAAAAGTTTTTTTCAACTATATCGATAAATTAATTCATATTATATCATCATCTAAAATCAATTCAAAGTGAATTAAAGTTTTTCATTAATATTTTATTAAGAAACTTAATAACCTCTCATTAATAAAATAATAATAAAACAAAACTTATTAAGCTTTTAAAAAATATATTAATTTATAAATTTATTATAAATTTTTATTTTCAAGTACATTCTAAAATTTATTATATAATATTTTTCTGAAAAAAAAGCTTTATTACCTTCCTTTTATATCATTATTTTATAATAAAACTCATAAAGTTTTCCTCTAAAATATCAATAAATTAATTGTTTACTAATTTTCATTTTCAAATGTTTTTAAAATAGATTAAAGTTTTCATTTAATATTCAAGATCTTTTTTTTAATATTTTATTAAAAGACTTTGTAAATTTTCATTATTAAAATAAAAGAAAAATAAGACAAACTTTATAAAGTTTTTCTAGAATATATTAATAAATGAATTTATAGTAGATTTTGATTTTCAAATTAATTCGATAGCGGTCATCAATTTGTCTTCATCTTCTAACTCACAAGTCACAAATTGACCAATGATAAATACAAGCCATGATTTAGTTATGAAAAAAAAAACATCAAAGTGTCTAATGAAAGTATTTACGAGATACTTAAATTTAATCTTTTCCTCTCTCTCCCGGAATACAAACCTTGTCATGGTAAATTTACAGCTCTTTCCACCAAATTGATTGATACAAAAGTACACATCTTCGAAGCTTCGCCATGAATCAGTCTATAACGAATATAAAATTGTAATATGGAACCAGCATCGTCCACTATCCCCTTTCCGCAAGGAGAAAGAAATCCTCACAGTGCTTCCATTGACCCGTACTCAAGATCACAGCTTAATGCTTCGCTCAAACTCAGACTTCCATCACGACACTTTTCGTCTTTCGTCTTGCTTCTCTCATCTACTCTTCAATTCACTGAAGCACCTTTACAAGCAAAGGTGACATCCACCTACCCTGTCATCCCCAGTCCCAATATCTCTCTGCCTAACGTTGAAACTGCACTCACATCTTTCTCCTGCCCTCTCCTTAATCAGTTTTCTTCTCACTGCAATTCCCGAAACAACCGGCCCAACGATTGTACATAGAACTAATGCCCAGATTATCACCAAGAATATCTGATCTTCCACTACATCTAATGTTCTAAATCTTTCAGTAACCTTGTGCGAGAGACCTTGCACATTTAAGATCCTAGTTGGCGTTTTGGAAAGACTTAAAGTGCCCGAGCTCTGCGCTTCTGATGCTACCAGGAAGCCAAAACCTCCTCGAGCAATCATTGTGGACCCGACTATAATTGCATCGAGATGAGGGGGGTCTGTTTTAAATTTTTGATCCACGGGATCATTCGCAGGAATTTCTTCTGGTGAGCCACCTTGTTGGGGAAGTTCTTCTGGTACTGGAAGTGTTCTCTTTTTGGAGTCTGTCCACTTGTGAGACCACTTTGTGGTGAAGAATTTAAAGTAGACAACTATTCCCACGGAAGCTTTGGCTAAAAACATCAAGAAAGCGTAGAATATTCCTTTCCACATGATAGAACCAGAAAACATTTCAGAAACGGGGATGGAGAAACCGATCGATGCCTATTTCGTATTAAATGTGTGTTTCTTTCAGTCCTTACAAATCAGGTATGATATATGGAAAGGTAGTAAAAGCACTTACGAAGAAGAAAGGAACTAATATATGATCCATAATCGGCTTATAGTACTCCTCAAACATCATTGTAGGTCGATCAACATCCATATCCATATCCTCTCCACCACCCACACTTTGCCAAGTATATCTCACCACAGCACCAGCTAAGAATGCAGACAGTAATATCGAACCTTCTACACAAGCAGCAATAGTTACAAGAACTATGAGCACCAAAGTCGATAATAAAAATCCAGCATGCCGTGAAATCCCCTTTTCGGTATCAATATCCCCACCAAAAGTTTCTTGGCCAACTTTCGGATGTGTAAATATTGAATGGAAACCGCGAAGCAAACTTTTGAGAAGGAAGGGCGTTAGCAAGAAAGTGGCAATAATAAGGCTCAAACTGGATATGGCAGGACGGGCAATTGTCCAAGAATCGGATTGGCCTTGTCCGAGTGCTGTTATGATTTTAACCATAACCAGAACAAGAATATCATCTAACATTGCCGTGCCAGCTATCAAAGTACCGGTTGGTGTCTTCTGAAGGTTTGCGGATGCGAGGATGATAAATGTCGACCCTAAAGATGTGGAGCAAAGAGATACTCCTGCTGAAAAAGCTGCTAATGCGGTAGGATATCCTGAACCTTCAATACTATCGAATTTCATACCCAAGATGAAAAATGAAAGAGCCATAGGCATCAGGACTCCAATCATCGCAGCAAACAATGTTAACCATATTGTTTTCCTTAATAGATGAAGATCTGTGATGAGGCCACCTTCAAACACCAAACAGATAAGCCCCAGATATCCGAGATATTGTACTGTTTCTTGGATTTCTATGCTGAGAAATGAAGTTCCAGTGATAGGCATTCCAGAGAGAACCCCGATAAATATTTCCCCAATGAGTCCGCAATAGAGGAAGGAATCGAGAAGGTCGCGGATTAAGTTGAGAATGAATATAAAGATGGAGAGAGGAAGTATGGTGTCAAGCCCTGGTTCGATATAAGAAAGGTATGCCATCTCTTTCGAGTTTGGAAGTTGGTAATACGGAGAAAGCGAGAAAAGGATCAGGGTCAGATTCTCATCGATGAACTGATGAACCTAAAGATAAGAGTCTCAGAAACAAGCTAATGAAATCTATTATCTTGACCATCATCCAAATTGTTCTCGTAAAGTAGATCTGTACCTTCCAACACAATGCTGCCTTATCAGATGGCGTCGGGTTTAACAGCCCATAGGGTGAATCCTAGATCGTCTCTTCCCGTCCCATGCTCTTCGGTGTAGTTTATTACACGTGCAAAAGGACCAGCTCACCACTCGGGGGGGATTGATAAATGAATAAAAGTTGTCATTGACTCACCTGAGTAATTTTCTATATATTTATGATCTATCGCCTCGTACAAAGCGTAATCATTATTGGGAATGTTAGACGAGTTACATGAGGGGGGTAGGACAAGAGACTTTTTGGGCGGAAAATAATACTGTGATCAATTGGATAGTTTTGTCCAACAGTGTGAGATAATGTCAGATTTCGATGCATTATCTGATCGTCAATTACTTAGAATAAAGTTTTACCAAGTTAAGCTATGTACATTGGTTCTTTCCAACCCCCGTCATACAAGGGACTTGCCATCTGACTGGTATGGTATCTTACGAAAATGCATCAAGGGCTCAGCGTTTCTGACTCAACTCGAGATACATTCGACATATCAACGGTAACTGAACAGCATTAAGAAAGACACAAGTTTCCGAGTTATTTTCCGATCGTTGAAACTTCACGCAACGAGGAATTAGTTATCCTCAAGCTGGATTAGGAACAAAAGAATTTCTTCCGACGCATATGTAATGAAATAAGAATAGAAAAATCCCTCAAAGACAGAACAATAATCGAGGAACAAATTGGAATAAAGTTGGTTTGTAATAAAATCAGGATCATTTGGTTAGGAATTTTGAGTACCACCACGATCACTTTTTGCTATTGCCATGGTTACACTATCAGCACTTGCAATTATTTGAATGTCCCCAGTGAGATCAAACCGGGAAATATGACACTCCGACACCTAGTGATTGAGTGACTTTTACCCACATTCAGTACGCAGGAGAATCTCTTATTTCATAATCATGAGTAGTAGATACCTATCGACCTTGAGTTTCCTCCGTCCATTTGTAAACATGTAACATAAGTCAACTACCCCACTTTCCGACCACCCCCTGTTTCCGACCACCTAAAAAATTCATATTATCTACACTTAAAACTTTAATAACTCAATAACTATTGAACTTCAATGAAATCGCCTGTAGAATCACTTTCTATAGCACTAGAGCTATCATCTACCTCATCTTCACGATCTCCAGCTTCAATTTGTGTACGCCTTATAGCTCTAATCCCTGCGAACTTCGAATTTGGAGATACCACAACCTTTCGCCTTTTTCTAGGTAATGCTTCATCTAATTGATATTCTAGCTTTCTAATCTTATTCTCTGCCTCTAAGAGTTCATAATCCTTAGCATCGAATCCTTTTATAATCTTGCGAAATAGTAATCTTCGTGTTGGCAAATCGATCTCCTTCTCTTGAATCATTATATCTCTATATTTTCTGATATCGGCTCCTTTTTGAGGGGTTTTCCATTGAATAAACGATGAATATATATTCCATTGAAGAATAGGATCATCATCAGATTCAGGATTAAGTGATAAAACCTCTCTATTGCTATTTTCAAGCAAAAGTCGACTCATAAGAGGTTTAGCCATATTTTTGGGCCAAAGACCACTAGCTTGCCACCCAGACTTGATATTTTGAATAGTTAAACCTTCTATTCTAGCCTTCTGGTAGCAAGAAAGGAAATTGCGCTTTCCAATTGGTGAGGAATCGGATAATAGACTTAATTTATTAAGTTCGATTCGATATGCACTTTTTAGGGGTGAGAACACAGATAAATCGAGTGGTTGTAGTACGTGTGACGTATGTGGTGGGAGAAATAAGAGATATATGTTGTTATTAAAGCATTCTAACATAAATGCTGTAGTTTCATGGCTTCCGTGTCCGTCCAAAATGAGGAGTCTTGAATTTTCCGGCTGAATAGGGGTGGTTTGAGGGATATAGATCTTTTTCAGCCATTCTAAAGCTGTAGCATCTGTAGTCCATCCATTTTCTGTAGCGGTAAAGTTCCAACCCTTGAATAGAGTCAAATCTGTTGGAAACCATTGTTGTTGAACTGATTTTCCCTTATATATTACAAGGGGAGTAATGCTTTTTCCATTGGCTGAAATGCATTCTATAAAAGAGGTCCAAATTCGAGATCCAGGTTGCTTTTTTTGAATAAATCTTCGATCAGTGCTTCCTACTACTAGTCCATTAAGACCCTGACCCTCCATTATACCTGCTTCATCCATATTCCATCTGTTGGCCGGCTTAATAGCCTTGATTTCAGGGATTGCGAGGTTCCGGAACCACTTCTTAATAATATCAGATGTAGCACCTGAAACTCGTGCAGAATCGATTTGATGTTGCTTCTTAGTTCCAATATTAGGATGCCTTCGAAAAAAGCTATGTATCCATTTCTTTCCAAGTGAGGGATCCTCCCCTCGTACAATAAGGAGGTGCTCTGCCATCTCTCTGATTTGACGATGTGTAGGGCTAGTACCAAGAGCTTCCTGTACTAATATCCATTCTGCTAGTCGATTCTCCTGAATTGGAGATAACTTTTGAAGTATTTGGGCGCCTTTTTGATGCGAAACTCCACCATATATTCGATCGTGAAGTGTGGTACGTGGAACACCATAATCCAAGCTAGCTCTTCGTATGCTTGCTCCATTTGTAATCGCTCTAAGAGCCTCTGCGATATCTTCTTCGGTATATCTATTCTTCATATCACAATTATAATAATATCAAAATTTCAAATCAATTGATTAAAGCATTGTTGAGTTATTCAAAGTATAAATTTTATAATTACTCAAAGCGGTGTGGTTTTTGAGGTGGTCGAAAAGAGGGGGTGGTCGGAAAGTGGGGTAGTTGACTTATTGAATACTGACAACATGGCATTTACTAACAACAAGAAAGGCGGGCGGCATTGAAACAAGTAGAACAAATATCGGAAGAAAATACTTCCGTAAGAAACATATCTTATGACGTGGTGAATGATTGATATTGATTGATTGCAGCAAGAGCTTGTCATCTTATTAGACATGAGAAGGTGGAGGAGTAAGTCGGGTACCTCATTTTCTGGCCACTCCTGTTTTGGGCCACCTTTTCACCTCAAAATTAACCTTTTTGACTTTCTTATTAATAAATAGAATTTATTGAAAACTTACATATATATATAATTTAGATCATTTTAGGCTTATTCTGGAATTTTCAGATCTTTAGGATTTTGCTAAATCGATTTCTAAGGCTTCAAAATATCGATTTTTAAATTTTTACAGAAATGATATATAAATTTAAAACTTTACTAAAAATCACTAAAAATAAATTATGAGTTTTAATATGAAATTTTAATATATTGAATCTAAATGATTCAAGGAAATCAAGGACATTAAGGAAATTCTAGTAAATAAATATTTATAGAAATACTTTTGAAATTATAAATATTATTAATCTTTATCTAATATATATCTCTATAACTATTTATTTTTTCAAATCTTTCAAAGAATCTTTATAAAAATTTCAGTATAAAATCTTCAAAAATTAATTATTTTCTTTTTATCAATTGTGATTGAAAAGTTATTAAACATTTAAAAATAATTTTAAGTTTATATATAATTTTTATATAAACTTAAAAATCGATATTTTGAGACTTTAGATTTCAATTCAGAAAAATCAGAAAAATCAGAAAATCTCAGAAAACGTTTAAAATAATTTGAATTATATGTAACGTAGTTTATCAGTGGGTCGGTTATATTAGTGGATTGATCACTTTTACCTTAAATTGTTACTTTAAAGTTATATTATTTAATAACAATTAAATCAATTAATTAAAACTATTAAGAATTTAATAATTTAGAATCTATTATATTATTTTGATAGGTTTTTATATTATAATCTGTCTTTTTGTATTTATTATAATATTAATTAGAAAATACTTTTTTATTAGAATTCCTTTCTTTTTGATATTTATTATATTGAATTTGAATATCAATTTTTTATTGAGATAATATATTAAAAGTCTTTTATTTAGTAAGTATTTTCTCTTAATATAATTGAGTTTTTTTGTATATTAATGTTTGTTTAATACTTTATTTATTATTTGAAATATATAATTCTTTGTATTTAAAAGTATATTTTTATAAGCTAATCTTTTTATACCCTTAATTAAAGCTAATATAATCTTAAATATAGGTGTAGGGAAGCTTGCTTGATAATAAGTTATTCAAGATTTAATTAATATTAATTGAGAAAGAGCTTTAGTTAGATTGTGAGGGGTTTGAAAGATTTATTAATTTAAATCGAAAAAGGGGGGTGTCACGGATCGGCCCCAATCGCAACTGCGATCGCTCATATGCGCATACGCGCATATACACGATTATGTGTACATAGCTAATATATAGGTACGCTTTATGAGTACTTTGCTCTCGATTCTATAGTTATAGATTTTAAGGATAAATTGTACTCTACTTTTACAATTTTTTTATAATAAAGTGTTATATTATTTATAATTCATTATATAATTATATAATTATCTGATAGTTGATTAAATAATATTTTATAATTTAATATCTTCTTAAATGAATTATATTAATTTGATATTATTTATAAGAAAAAGATCTATTCCAAATAATTCTTAATAAAGATATATTCTCCTAAATATCTGAATTATAAGTACCACTATTATATTTATATGTACTAATCTTAATGTTAATCCATTCGTATTGATATCAGGAGTACGCCGATCTCCGATCAATTAATTCGCTTGTTAAGAACAAAAGTAATCTTATAAAAGCGATAACGATATTGCCTTAGGCTTTAATATCAATATTTGTAGAAAAGGAAAGGATAAGGAAAGAGGAATTATTCATTAATTTTAATATAATATTAATATAATTGAGGTATAAATACATTTACTTATAGAATAAGTATAAACATTTCAATTTTTATAAAAATAGATTATTTAACTACAAGTATAGATTAATAATGCTCAAAGTATTACTAATTTATTTTACATTCTTTTATAATAACTTTATGTAGCTCCTCTTATAAAGTACGAAGTCCAAACTTTTAATGTTTCTATAAAATCCATTAAGTAGGATGCTTTTATATCTGGAAAAAAGAAAAATCATTCTCGGGATTGTATTTTGAAATGATTTTATTCTTATTTAGAAAGGAATACCTATTTGTTAGTAGTTGTACCCAATTGCGACTTGCTATTCCAACCCGTACCCCATCTATATTCTAATATTACTTTTACGGAAAGGCTATATATCCTGAAGCCCGTTAATCTCTTATTAAAACTTAAAAATGATATAGAACTAAAAGCAAGCCTATAATAGCTATTAATTATTAAGCAATTAAAATTATATATAATATTATTTATTTTAGAATTATAATATTAATCTTATATAATAGATTAGATAGAAGAGGAAGTATAATAACATTTGTATTTCTTATATACCTAAGTCCCTCCCTTAATGAGACTTCAATTGGTTAATAAGTTTATAATAATTTATAAAAACCTTATCGAAATTGATTATACATAAACTGAATACGAACATTAGGTTATATCTAATAGTGTTCAATAAAGTAATTTTATATTATAATATTAAAAGTTTCGATTACTTATTATACAAGTAGAAATTATTAATAATAAAATACTTTTCTATAATTTAAAAAGGAAAATGTTCAGTTTCCTTTAACAAGCTATTAGCCTCCATATTAAAGAATATACTACTATTGAAGATTATATTAATAAGCTTATAGAGATTAATAAACTCGAAGTTATCATTCGAGAACGTAATCGTTATAGACAAATTAGAAATATATTAATCAAGAAAATTATTAATAATACCCTTATGTAAAGTATATCTAAGAGTACTTTTCGATTATCTAATAATTTTATCTCATTTTTCTAAGCTTGTACTCTTTATCCTCCCTACATTTTAAATAATTATATAAAAACCTTTAAATTAAGTATTATTTTAATTCTAGAAAACAACTTTAATTGTAATACTATAATCTTTATTTTTGGGGGCAAATTGTAATATAATACTATATACAAGTAACTTTAATATTATAATTGAAATCCAGGAGGCTAAAGAATCCGAAGATTTCTATAATGTTAAAGAAGGTGCTAAGGAGGATATAGATTCAAAAGTATAAATAGAATTTGTCAAGTTTATTTATACTATTAAAGATTAATATTTAAATTAAAACACTTAAATAGAAGTTTCTGTTTAAGTATAATTTAAGATATAAGGTTTTTCGATTTGACAAAACTAATGGAAAATGATTTTATAATTCTATCCTATACACTTTTAAAGAATAGATATTTATATAAAATTTAATTTCTTATAGATTTTAAAGCGAATAATTACATTTTTATCAACAAGACATTTCTTACAATACTATTTCCTATATTTAAATTTGCATTTTACTATTTAATATTACTATTGAAGTCAAAATCTATAATAATGTAAAAAACAAAACTATTACTCATTATATATGTTTTAATTTTATAATTAATACCTAATAACAATTATACGCATTATTTCTTATTATTGATTGAAGTTTATATAGTATAATTCTAGATCATATATAATTGACAAAGGCTTAAGTTAAGCTAGATTACTTTAATTAATGTCTCAATTGATCCATAAAATGTTTTCCTATTATTTTTTTATTAACAAATATATCTTTAATTAAGAACAACCTTCAAGTTTTTAAAATCAATTATTTGAAATAATAAAACATTAATAATTGAGATACCCAATTAAACAAAATATATTATCAATTAGATAATAATTAATAAAATTTAATAATAATTCTACTAAAAATACTTATTACCCTTCCTCAAGATATTAAAAAGACACCCTCAGTGTTTATTGAAGCTCAAATTTCAACGAATCTGGGGAAGAAATTTGTTTTTTCTAAAATCCCTATTTAAGCTGTATATAAATTATTGTTTCTTTATATCTCCAATATATTCGATATCTATATACTTAAATTAATACAATTTCAATTTATTTATAAAAAGAATAAGAATTATAAGATCTTTATATGTTACGGGAGCTGCCTCTAGGGTTATGTAGAAGTGTTTAAAGATCTTTTAAAATGGTTTAGATTAAACTTCAAATAGGAATTCATTAAGATTATAACTAATTACAATTCTTGTAATTATAATAATAAAACTAATAATTATTCTTAAGCACAAAGCTCTATATTATAATAAGACCCGTTTTCTTTATATAAACCTTCTTGCTCTATAGAACTCATAATTCTGTCCTACTTGAATCTCTTGGATCCTAAGCTTTAAAAGCTTCTGGCTCCTTAAATCCTAGGCTTCAAAGATTCTAACGTCCTATCACATAACACTTATCACATGATCCAATGTTACCCGTCGTAACATTATGATTATATATATAGAAATTGATAATATTATTTCAATTTGTAAATTTAATTAAGATAATAATTATCGAATCTTGATTATAATTGTTTTTTTAAATGATTTCAAATTAAAAATAATTGCTATTCTTAATTACATTATTATAAATATTAAAATAAAACTATTAATTCCTAAAGTTTATTAGTAATACTATTCAGTATTTTTCAAATGTAATTCTAATATTCTATTTCCTTTTTGATTATATAATTATAAGATTATTCTTGAAGAAAAAGATAAAAAAGCTTTTAAATATAGTTCTTTATATAAAATATTATTTAAATAATTTGAGATTATTAAAAAATATATTATTAAGAATTTTGTTAAAGAATTTAGAAAATTCAATTAAGTACCCTTTACTGTGCCAATTCTCTTCATAAAAAAGTCAAATGGAAGCTTAAGGTTCTATATAAACTTTCGATTATTCAATTCTTTAATGTATAAAGATAGGTACCCTTTACCTCTCATTAATAAAACACTTATATGACTTATTAATGTGAAAGTGTATATTAAGTTAAATATTTGATAAACATTTTATTATATTCACATAAATCCTATTTCTAAAAAGTATATTATCTTTTATATTTAATATAGTTTTTATAAATATAAAGTTTTACCTTTTAAATTAACAAATAATCCTACA
The DNA here is from genome assembly GCF_014898465.1 of Botrytis porri. Taxonomy (NCBI): domain Eukaryota; kingdom Fungi; phylum Ascomycota; class Leotiomycetes; order Helotiales; family Sclerotiniaceae; genus Botrytis; species Botrytis porri. Next base: position 2,507,613 of record NW_024066083.1, on the reverse strand, counting down.
ATTTATTAATGGTATATGAACAATGTTCTATTTAATTATTTAAATAACTTTTATATTATTTACTTTGATAATATATTAATATATTTTGAAAATAAAAATAAATATAAAGAATATATTAAATATGTTTTTGAATAATTTGAATTTATTAGTTTATAGGTAAATCTTAAAAAGTATAAATTCAATATCAAATATATTAAGTATTTAGATTTCATTATCTTTATTGAAAAAGTATAAATTAGTCTAAAAAAGATTGAAGTAATTATTACTTGAACTTATTTCATTATAGTAAAGAGTGTTCAATTGTTTTTAGGATTTTGTAACTTTTATTATCAATTCATTAAAGATTACAATATAATAACGAAACCTTTTTACAAATTTATTAAAATGTATTTGCTATATTTAAAGATAAATTTATCTTTACCTCTCTCCTATATGTTACGGAGGTACTCACACCGCAACATGGATTATAAGATAAACCTAAGGCCTTGGTGTTGGAACCTATGAAAACAGTATTGTAGGGATAGTTGAATTGAAGGGTAATTAAAGATAGAGGTAATTAGATAAGTAATTAGTGATTAAAAGATAGGTATCTATCTTTTATTATTACCTACCCTATAGTAGGCACAGGGTAAACAACAAGTACAGGTTAGATAAGCAGTAGTACTATTGGAAGTCATGGGAGGGGTGTTATGTGATGGGTTGTTTTATTGATCCTATCGATTGTTATTAATGGGATTAGTGGGATTTTATTATTCTTATTACTTTTGATGAATGGGATTAATGGGATAACAAAAAACGAAGGTCTATATAAGGATATGGGTTTTATTATAATATAAAGCTTTATGTTTAAGAACAATTATTAATTTTATTATTATAGTTATGAGAATTACAATTAATTATAATCTTATTGAATTCCTACTTGAAGTTTAATTTAAACTATCTCGAGAGATTTCTAGCTACTTTTATATGACCCTAGAGGCAGCTCCCGTAACACTATAATACTATGATTATATGCTATTCTATATATTAAAAACCAACATATCCGATGATATAATCACTAATATATTCTCCCAAAAATATAATAACAAATAATTACTAATTACTTACTTTTCGAAAACAATAATCATTGTTAAACTAAATTACAAAGTTTATAATAAAGAAATACTCGTAATCATTAAATCCCTAGACCATTAGAAAGTCAAATTTGCTGAACCCTTATACTAGATCAAAGTCTACACTGATTATAAAGCTTTTAAGTACTTTATATCGATTAAATAGCTAAACATTTATTAAATATACTAGACGAAATTATTCATTGATTATAACTTTCTTATTATATACCATGCTGAAAAGAACAATCCTCTTATAAATACACTTATATGCCGTACTAATAAATTAAAGTAATAGAATAATATTAAAAAGAAGAACTATTTTTAATAATTTACAAAAGATAATTAGGTGGATATTAAAATTATGTACAAATCCTTGCAATAAAACCCGAATATAATTATACATATCAATATATATATTATTATACTACTTTTTAATATTATAAATTAAATTATTAAAATAAATAAATCTTTTTTAAGTTTAAAAGCTTTATATAATTATATAATTAGATTGTACAAGTATTTTATTTTCAAAAAAGAATTCTTACTTTATAATAATCGATTTTATATATTGAATATTAACAATTTGTAAATCTATCTAATTCGCGAAGTTTATGACTCAATCTCAATTGTATATTCTAATATAAAGAAAACACTTGTTCTCTTAATAAAATAATATTATTAAAATAAAATAATTCAAATTGTAGAACAATATGTACAGAACTATTATAAATACAAGTATAGCTTCATTCTAAAAGATTGTACTCCTAATCTTCTATATTTATTACTCATTTCAGCCCGAGCATAACAATATATTATTATAAATTACTATAGTTTTAATAGAGATAAATATAATTATAATAATATATTTATTATAATTGATTGATTAATTAAATAAGTAATTTCTATATCTTATTATAAATTAATTACTTTAAGAAATCAAGCCCGCCTATATTTATATCAACTTTTTAAAAAGAATTCAACAACAATTTGAAAATACAAGTCAAATGCTCAATTGTTTATCACCTATAAACTAATGATTAGATTAAGATTTACAATTAATACTTTTAATAATACTTATAACTCTTTATAAGCTATTATTAAAATAATTAATCTGAATTCTTATTAATAATAAATTATATCTAGCTTATATTTTCACACAAATCTTTAGATAGTCAATCTCTGTATGAAACTTTATATAACCATCTACCCTACAACCCCTAGGATTAAAAATCTAATTTAACATTATTAATTAATAATTTGAATATAATTAATATTAAAGAGTATATTAAATATAATAAACTAGTTTTTACTTAAGTAAAAAAGAATATCTTATATGTACAAAAAAAAATGTTTCAATTAATGAATTCGTATTATTGATTAATCGACTTTAATATTAGAGGTTAGATATTACTTAATATAAGAGATTTTCCGATGTAACAATCTTCCAAGAAACTGAATTACCTTATTTAAGAATGATTCAAGATTATTAACTATGCTAAAGATTCCTTTAAATTAGATCTATTATTAACTATAAAAATCCACCTCATATTTCTATTTAATAAATTTTACAAAGTGGTAGACAATTTACTTCTTAGATAAATTCTCAAACCATCATTTTTAATTAATATTATTGGTAATATCAAATAAAAAGTGGAATATATTCTTATTATTAAAAAAGTATATTGATAACTTAAGTATAAAATATTATGATTAAACATAAATAATAATCTTATTTAATATTCTACCTCAAATCTCAAAACAGCCCCACATTTCCTTTATAACTTTTATTTACAAAATCCTTCTTTATTAGAAATTTTTACGCATTTATTCAAATGGATTCGCCTTTACGAAAGTAAAAAGGACAATTACAATTTCACAAATAATAATCAATATATAAAAAAAATAAAATAAAAAGAACTTTTTTTATTTATTAAATTAATAAAAGAAATTATAATCTTATAAGTAATCTAAAGTAATTAGATAAAATTGTATTACCAAACTATGAATAAATAAATAAGTTTAAAGGAAATTAAAAAGATATTTTTTATAAATAAAAATGATTATAGTTGGATGAGGTATAATAGTAAAGACTAAATAATTTAAATCAAAATATTAGTTGAGTTTCTAGTCAAAAGTAATAATAAGGAAGAAAAGAATAATTATAAGCTGAAAGATAAGACAATAGCTAATTATAGTTTAAACGGTAATAGAGTTAAGTTTATGCTCAACCTCCTCTAATTACATTCAAACTGCCAGAAAATCGACTTTTATCTAAATCAAAACTAATTAATATTACTACTCCAATTCTTCTTTTTATTCTATTACTTTATCCACCCAATAATTCATATCCTTTCGAATAAAAATAACTAAAAGTATTTCTTTTGAAATATAATTTTTTAAATCTTTTTACCAATTAAATTATATCAATAAAATTAATTTTACTAAAATACAATAAAGTTATAACTTACCTTCACTATATTACCGTATTTGATAATGGTTAATTGATATTGAAAAAATAAAGTATAAATCTATTTCTCAAGTAAATGTTTATACTTATACTTTATATTTAAATAAAGTAAACAACAAGTTTAACCAGAAGTTTAATTAGAAATATAATAACAAATACTATTACCTTTTCCAAAGTTATAATTACAAATACAATTAGTATAAATCTAGTTGTCCTTTTAAATATATTGTTCCTATACTAACGCCACCTTCTTTAATAACCTTTTACTCGAAGACCCTAATTTGTTAATATTAATAAAGCTAATGCTTCAACAACGAACTATATTAAAATTACAATTGGATTAATTTTAGTATAAATTCTTTATAATCTTCTTCTTTGTAATTTCGTTTTTTTTTAAATCTTAGAAATGATATATTGCTATAGTCAATTTGTTAGTAAACTTTTTTTCATAATTATTAATGTGATTGAAAAGAGGATTATATTTCTTTTTTGAATTCTACCTTAAAAAACGATGGTACGAATATATTTAATAAGCATATCAATAGTTGACTATATTTTCGAATGTATTATCTTTAATACCTATAACCATACTTATTAAATAAATCAATTATATACCAAGAAAAAACAAAAGAAAAAAGTTCATTTACTCATATCTTTATAATCTAATTCATTATTATTATAGTTCTTTAATACGAATTTCAGGACATCTTTATTATTATTCAATCCTTTTAACGTAGTTTAACAGTGACTCGGTTATATCAATAGGTCGGCCATTTCAAAATATATATAAAATCAGCCTTTTTCAATATTTATATTTTAATAATTAATTATTATTTTTGAAAAAGAAAAGAATATTAAATAATAATAAAAAGTCAGTTATTCAAAATATAATTTTTATTCAAATAATTCTTTTCGGTTTCAAAAAAAATCAAAATTATTACGATTTTCATTACAAAAAAGCTTTTTTTATAATAACTATTTTAAAAATTATAATTTATTAAAACTAATTAGATTTTTATAATCTATATATAATTAAATATTTAATATTAGATTTTTAGAAAATTATATTAATAAATAAAGAAAGTACACAATTATACACAAACATATTTTGTATATAAAAATGATAACCAATTCACTAATATAACTAAGCCACTGTTAAACCACGTTATAATAGAACACTTATTTTATAAAACAAAAGATATAGTTCTTCATTTCATTATAAATTGTTAATAGAATATATCAGCATTGAAAGATATAAAAAACATAATAAACAATTTACCATTATATATATCACTTCCCACTACTTCAACTACACTAATAACAGCTTACTCTTATTACTATAAGTTCTCAATGGTATTGAAGATATACTAATTGTCACGGGTTCAATACGTAGTTATATGGATGCCTAAGGCATCCATCCTCTATATAGTCGACACCTCTCCACCTCCTTCTTTACTCTTTAAAGAATATCATACATTTTACCTAATACCTATCCCTTATATTATAATAATATATTCTATCTTATAAAAGAGTCTTGTTATAATAAAAGCAATCTAATTCTAAAAAGAAATTCTTTGTTTTTGTTTTTATCTACCTAAAATAAGTCCTTTTATAATTTTCATGATCTTTTATACCTTTTACACCTCTTCATTTTCGCCTTTATCTTCATCCTCATCTTTGTCTACATCTTCGCCTTATCCTTTTTACTCATTATAACTAATATACCAGGTATTTCAAGTATTAACTTATTATTATCTATTTTACCTAAAATATTTAGAACTGAAATCAACAATACTTTTAATTAATAATAATGAATTATAAAAGAGCTATTTAGTCTTTAGGATTATAAACTTTATAACCCCCTTTCTTTATTAATATTAATATAAGATTAATAGGATTACCTTAATCATTTATATAATATTATTAATTATATATTTAATTCATTTTTTATTATTTAACAAATATTTAAATAAAATTTAATTATAGAATATCTCCTCAAGATTATTATAAATAATTAATTAAGCATTCAACTTCAATTAACTCAATTATTGTAATCTCAAATCGCATAAAATCTATCAAGTGTTTTTGCTTAAAGTGAAGCTGGTTAATAATAAACTTTAAAGAATTCTAAATCCTTTTAAAGGGAGAAAATAGAATTGATATTTCAATAAGAGGAATATATTATCTAAAAGTAAAACTTATAAATCTATTAAATAATTGATTTAACTATTTTCAATACAAATAGAAAAAAGTTTTTATATTTAATCTTTTTTATTAATAGCTATATATATCAAAAGAGATTAATCGATATAAATAATATTATTAATAAAACCTTAATTTATATTATTAATAACTCCTTTCTTAACAAATTTAATAGACTTTACATCTTAATTAATATAGTATATAAAGCTTTGATTTGATTTAATAAATTTAAAATAATCAACAAAATATCTTTTTCAACTTTTTATATTTAATTGGAATACCTTAGTACAGTATATTACAAGTAATCATACAAAATAATTATAACAATAAAGATGAAAATCTTCTACAATCTTTAACAACTACTTATATAAAATTCTAATTTTTATTTTTTTATTAATATTAATAATTAAAGATAGAAGTTTGAAGTTTAAAGTCAGAATTTATAAAAAAATAAATATCTTTTAGGATTAAAAACGAATTTAAACTTTATATAATATTATATATCTTTAATTAATATATTATTTATTATACTAATATTATTTGATTTTATGGATCTTGATATTTTTAGAATATAAGATTAGCAATAAGAAGAGAAATATTAACTTAATCTTTATTATTATTATAAGAAATCTAATTATTTAATATAGAATTATAATATTAAAAAATAAGTGGATATATAATGAGCAACTAAAGAAGGTTTAGAATTTACAGGTCCCTAAGGAGGTTTCAGTGATTATAGATTGTATTAAGATGTTTTTATTAATTAAGGTAATTAACACTCTAATTAATATCAAAATGAATCTTATAATTAAAATGATTTCTAGAAATATAATTCTCAAAGTAATTATAATAATAATAATAATACTTATACTATATTCTATTCTAAGTAATAATTGAATATATTTTAGGGATTTATTGAAACTAAATCTTTAATACCTTTAGAAAATATATCTAATACTTTATTCTATAATATATCAATATCTTTAATTAATAATCATATAGGAAAAGCTTAACTTTTATATTAAATCGCTTGTAAAGATTATTAAAGGATATTAAATAGATAAGACGAGCTGTTATTAGTAAAGAGTTTTTATAGCTTAGTATTATAAATAGTAAATCTTTATTTATTAAAATCATTATATTTTTAGTGTATAAATCTTCTTTTAATATGATTAGTCTGATTAATAAAAAATGCTCCGGAAAAGCATTTGTAAATTAATCTTTTATTATTAATTATAAGATATATATTTAAATTCTGCCCTATTAAAGAGAACTTTACTTAACAAATAGCAAAATTGTAGATATTATTATTAAATATTTTATTATGAATATAGTTATAAAATTATATTATAAAATCTAGCTATTTTTTGTTACCAAATTATCTCTTGATATATCGGTTATCTTCGGCTTGCTATGGCTTTAATACTATAATTTATATATAGATTAATCAAATATAACTCTTTCCTTCACATTATTCTATTGTACTATATAATATTGTTTTCAAAATATACTATACATTATTCGAACATTAATAATCTATTTACTACAATTAATTATAGATCTATTAATAATTCGGGAATAGTTTTAAATAAAAAGAGTTTTGGATGTATTATTATTGGTTAAGGAATTTCTTAAAGAAGCTTATTGATTATTATATATAGAAAACTACTTCGAGGAGGATGAGGGATACAAGTTTATTATTAATAAAAACGAATTAAATATTGAAACAATATTTATATTGGGTATGAATTATTATTGTATAAAAACTTGTAATAGAGATTCTTATATATAAGTTTAGATGATAGACAATCTTCTGAATATATATATAGTTTTAGTAGAAAAAATGATTGGTTAATGTAAACAATAAATCAATTCAAAATATAATCATCTACTATTACTTTTAATATTAATATTAAAAGTGTAATCATTTTTATTAAGCCTAAATATAAAGGATATTTGTTAGCTATAGACCTCGAGTTTTATTTCTTTTTGTTAATAAGATAATGTTTATATAGTAAGGATTACTTGAAACGAACTTGATTAGGTAGTAGAATGTTAGACTATAAATAGTAAGGAATATTTTAATACAATCACTTTATTATAAACAATTTATCTTAATAAAGAAAAATATAGGGATATTCTACTCGATGAAAAGAATTTGATTAAAACCCTATCTCAATTATTATTATACTTATATGATTTCGTTTATAATTATTATAAGCCGGCTTATTTACATAAGATCTTAAAAATAAATATTTCTAAGTTTTTAACTGGAAAATCCAAAGTCAATAATATTGAAATTCAATAAAAGCTCCCTTTCTAATTATAAGATAAGTTACTCATATTCCTTCTATATTATATAAATACTTTTTCATTATATTGAATATAGGATTATAAAATTAAATTAATATCTGAAAAGAAATCATTATATTTTAAGAATTGTTTATTATTATTATTAAAGCTCGAAGTTGTATATAAATAGATTAATAATAACCTTAATAAAGGCTTCATTTGAGAATCAAGATTACGTAGTACTGTATCCTTACTTTTAGCTGTTAAGCCAAGCAGCGATGTATGTATATATCAAGATTATTAAGAATTAAATAATGTTATAATAAAGAATTATTACTTATTCTTTATTATTTACAAAATTCTGGATGCTCTTTACAATATTATAATATATATAAAACTGGATATTATTGTTGTTTTTAATAAACTTTATATTATAGAAAATAATAAATGGAAAATAATTTTTATTATTTGTTTTAGTCTTTTCGAATTGTTTGTTATATTCTTTAGCCTTTATAATACATTAATATTCTTTTAATATTATATTAATTATACTCTATTTAATAAATTAAACAAATATTATATAATATATCTGAACAATGTTCTTATATATTCGATAAATAAATTGAAGTATAAGGAGTATATTTAAATTATAGTATAAAAGTTGGTAAATATTGAATTATAGATTAATATAAACAAATATGAATTCAAAACTATTTCTATTTATTATTTGAAATTAATAATTATAATTAAAAATATATAAATAAATCTTGAAAAAGTTATTATAATTATATTTTAAAAACAAATACTTTCAATAAAAAATCTGTAATGCTTTTTAAAGTTTACTAATTTCTATTAACAATTTATAAAAAACTTTTTAAAGATTTACTAATCTCTTTATAATTTATTATAAAAGAATATTGATTGATTTTAAAATATATTATATAAAAATGTTTTCACTATATTTAAAAATATATTTATAATAATATTAATTCTTATATATTTTAATTATAATAAACAAACAATTCTAGAAATAAATATTTTAAATTAAATATTAAAAGGAATATTTTTTTAATATAATTTTAATAATTTTTTATAATTAATAGCTTACTTTTTAATAAAACACTTTATAATAAAATATAATTATAAGATTTATAATAAAAAGCTTCTTATAATTATCAAATTTATAAAGAAATAATAATCAAAACTTTAAAATTCTTATTAATCACAAAAGCCTAAAATATTTTATTGTGATAAAGGTTTTAAATTAACAATAAATCTACTAATCTAAATTCCTTTTTTATTATAACTTCTATATAATTTATTGATTAAAGTTTAAAACTATTCAACTAAACATTTTAAATTAAAAGAAAAAGGATAAATCAAACTTTACAATTCAAAACAACAAATATTTAAAAAACAAAAAGCGTATAATTTTATTAACAAATAAATTTGACATTAATTTTTATAATAAACTAAAAGCTAGTATTTATTTAATACTAATAGATCTTGTAATATCTACAAAAAATAAATTAATTAATAAATTAATTAATAATACCTATAAAAGATTAAATATAACTCATTAACTTATTATAACAATTAAGAATTAGTATATATATAGATAATTAATAAAATTTAAAAAAATATTTCGAATTATTATATAAAATTGTTATATAATAAATAATAAAATATATTATTAAAAAAGATTATAGATTTTATTAAATAATAAATTAAAAATATAAATTATTTATAAAATATACTTATTTAATTTAATTAAATATTTAGATTAAATTAAGATAATTGATTTTATTTTTCATATATATTAATAATTATAAATATATTAGAAAATTATTTTATATAACGTAACTTATGGTGAACCGGGTCATATGGGGAACCGGATTACATTTAGCCCATCACTGACTTCAAACCCCAACAAATTTTGCTATGCATATTGAATCATTTTTTATGCTTTCTCAAATTAAAGAGAAGATATAGAATGCTATTATTATATTTCAATTAAAGGAATTTAAATCAATTAGAAAGGTTGTAGAGTATTTTGAAGTTTCTAAGTCAACTCTTATAACTAAAATCGCTGAAAGGAAATTATATACTTAATCCTACAAAATGGCTCAAATTCTTTCAAATGTAAAAGAAAATACTTTTATATAATAAATTTCACAATTTATTATTATTAAATTCTCTATTATATCTATATTAATAAAGAAAATAGTCAATGAAATTTGTCTTCAATATATTCAGATTACATTATCTCGAATTCCTATTTTAATAGAAATTCTATTTATAGATTATAAATGGATCTATAGATTCCAAAAACGATATTCAGAACTTAAAACATACTACTTATATTAATTAAAGTTTAATCAAACTAAAAAGATAACACTAGAGAATATTCAGACTTGATTTAATATATTTCATATATATCTCATTAAACAAAAGTATAAATTAAATAATATATATAATATAAACAAAATTGAATTTGAAATTAGAAGTACTCAAAATATATATATTATAATTAATTCTACTCAGAAATCGAATTGGAAAATTATAGTTAATAAGTAAAAATGAATAATTACATTTGAATGTATTAATATAGTTGAAAAGGCTTTATTATCTATAATCATTTTCAAGACTTAGAATACAAATTCTATATAAATTCTAAAGAATATATCTTAAAGTTGATAGTTCTTTACTAATACAAATAAATGAACCTTAAATAATTATATTTTAAAATAACTAAAAAGAGTTTTCGAATTAGAATTCAAGAAAATGTTAAATAACCAACCTTGACTTTTAATCATAAATAATTATTTAAGTTATATTACAGGTAGCTTTATGACTTTCTATATAAAGAAGGATATCGATTTACTTATATTACCTTCTTATTACTTTTACTTACTTTAACCATTTAATATTACAATATATAAATTAATAAAACAATATTATACTTTAAAAATCAATTAATATTCTCGAACTAATATAAAGCAAATCCAAAAAGCTAAATGAATAGAATTCTTTCAAAATATTAAAAAAAAAGTATTGAATTCTTCTAATATTAAAGCTAACTAAAGAGAAGCTGGTTTAATACCTTTTGCCCTACGAAAAGTACTCAATTCATTACTATTTAACTCTTCCCAGCAATCTTTCATTCTACAAATAAGAACCTTTAATTAAGATCTAAATTTATTTATACTTAAAAGCTTTCCTTTAAATAGAATAAAGTTAAGATAAGTAAATCAAACCTTTAATAAAGCTTTAACAAATAATAATTCTTTTATATCATCAATTTATCAATATATTAAGAAAATGATTAAACTTATAGAATCTCAAAATATTAAGATAGCCCTACTTCGAAAACAATTTGCTAATACTTAGAAAATAATTAAAACTCAAAAAAAAAAAGAATTAAAAATAAAAGAATTAAATTATAAGATCAATTTATCTTTAATAATAAAAAAGTATTGAAAATGATATATAAAATAAAAGAAAAATCTAAGAAGAAAAAGCTACAAAAACAATTACATAAACATCCAATTAAAGAATTAGAAAAGGAGATTGAAAAAGGAAAGCCAAAAAATAATTCAAATAATTTAGAGTTAGAATTAAATGAATATATAGCTTATAGAACAAGATTATATAAAGAGAATTGAATTTTGTGACCTGGTTCCCCATATAACCCGGTTCACCATAAGTTATATTATATAAGTATATAATCTTTATATATATACAAAGTCATTAAAATCGTCCCTACCTAAATTCCTATATCTATTATTAATCCCTTTTCGAATTTAATTTGATATATTAATAAATTATATTATATTACTTTTAAATTATATATATTATAATTTTATATATAAGTATATTTTAATTATTGTTTATTAATTAATTAAAATGAAATATTTTATAAAGGTTAGAATACTTATAATAAAAAAACTTGTTGATATCTTTATTAATTATATTTATATTTTATATAACCTACCAAATAACATTATTTTTAATTATAGTATACAATTCGTATTCAATTTCTGATTTTAATTAGCTAAATAACTAACTATAACTTTTCAATACTTTTTAATATTTTATTTACAAATAAATAAATAAATAAAACAAATAAATTCTATTCTTAAATAATATTTATAAACCTTCATAACTTTTTATTAGAATAAATAAATATAATAAATATTTTTTATTAAATTTATATTGAATAATATAACTTTGGAAATTACTAATTATTTATTATTCTTTATTAATTATAAGTTTAGTTTATATATTAATATAGAGTCTAATAAATCTTACCTATTAAATATAATTATAATATAAAAACAAAAGTTTTTTAAAAATAATAAAATAATGGATAGAATAAAAAGAATTTTATTATAACTATAAGCTTTTACTAAATAAGTAATTATAATATATAAAGAAGATGTAAACTAGTATTATATCGATTTATTATGTTATTATATAGATTAAAAGGTATTTGTAAATATTAAGAATATAAAAACCTTTTGAAAATAAAGAAATTAAATAATTAATGGATAGGGTTGTATAAGATTATAAAGGTTTATTCTTGTTTTAATCTTATTCAATTGCTAAATAATATTTGAATATTTCTTGTTTTTCATTACTTGTTATTTATTCCTATAATTAATAGAATATATTTTTTAGTAAAAATTATAATTAATAAATTAGAATTAATTATTATTAAAAATAGAATTCTTAAAAGAAAGGATGATAAGAGTGAGTTAGTATAAAAATAGATTTTTAAAGAAATTATAGATAATTATAATGAAAATGATTATCATTATTTAATTAAATAAAAGTATTATACTTTTATTTAATAATTAGTAGCAAATTTGAAAAGGAATGAAAAACTATTGATAAAGTATTATTATATATACCCTGAAAAGTTTAGTTTATTAAAATAAATATTGAATAATTTTAAAGTTAAGATAATTTTGTTATTTATATTAAAACGTTTAAAGAAAATATAGGAAGCTTGAAGATTAATTTGTAAAAGAAAAGTCAAATTAATATAAAGTATTTAAGTTATGAATTCAATGAATTCAATTGTTTATTTAATTTATATATAATAATAAACTATACAATAGATTTAGTTTACTTAGAACAAACAAGTTCTTAAGGGGGGTACTATTATAAATTCAATACATAATTATATAGTGTTACGAACGACGCAACATAGGCACGGGACTGGGGCACTAAGTCACGTGGTTGGCTCAGTCTGCCTCAGCGGGATAGACACTGAGCCATGAAAGTACAAACAAACCAGTACTGAGCCGTACTGATCACACTGAGCAAGAAGGTCTATATAAGGGAATGGGTTTCATTACAATGTAGAGCTTCGTGCTCAAGAACAATCATTAGTTTCATTACTATAGTTACGAGAATTGCAACCAGTTACCAACCTTATTGAATTCCTACTTGAAGTCTAGTCTAAACCACCTCGAGAGATCTCTAGACACTTCCACGTGACCCTAGAGGCAGCTCCCGTAACATATAGATACTTAAGGTATTCATCCTTTATATAATCAACATTTTTCCACCTCCTTCTTTACTTTTTATAGAATATTATATATTTTACCTAATATCTATCCCTTATATCGTAATACTAATAATAAAAAATAAGAAAAGATAAAATAATTAAAAAAGAGTTGAAAAGAAATAAGAAAATTAAAAAGATTTATACTCTAAAAATTCAAATCATTATTAAAACTATAAAACAATATATTTTATTTTTTATACACCTTTTTATTATGGAAAAGTAAAGTTTATATTCAAACTACTTTACTATATTATTCAATTAACATGGTTTAACACCGAGTGCACCATATCACCGAATACACTACTTTTATCTCAATTTACACTCTTCAATTTCAACACGCGATTTATCAATCATTTATTATATAATCAATGAGAAAAGAAGCTCAAATATTCTTAACTATTGAAACTATTCAAAAAGATAAAAAGCTCAGCATTTGTAAAGCTGTTAAACTATATAATATAATATATACGATATTTCTTTACAAAATAAAAGGCTTGTTCTTCCATATAGAAATTCGAGTGAATAGTTATAAGATTATAAAATTAAAAAAAGAGATGATTGTTTAATATATACTTAATATAGATTTAAAAGGATTTCTATTTAAATTAAAAAATATAGAAAATATAATAAATAATATTCTCAAATCGAGGGGTATGAAATATATTAAAAAGCTTTAGGCGTATTGATTTGTAAAGTATTAAATCGAATTAAAAATATGTTTTAATTATATTTATAACTTTCAAAAAACTTTTTATAAGGATTCTAAATTTCTTAAAAAATAATTTCGATTAATTACAAATATATAAGCGAAATATAGTATTTTAGATAAAGATTTTTACAATTTTAATGAAACAGGTTTTATAATGAGAATTATATATATAGTAATGATAGTAATTAATGTTAAATAAAATAGTAGAAGTAAGGTAGTATAATTAAATAATCGAAAATAAGCTATAGTAATAATATACGGAAATAAAGAGGGTAAAACTATTTCCCTATTTTTAATAGTTTAAGAATAAGTTTATTTCTCTAATTAATATATCGAAATAAATCTTTCTATAGAATAGATTATTAAATTTATATTTAATAAGTGAACAAATAATGAAATAGATTTAAAATAATTGAAATATTTCGATAAATATATTAAGAATTGAAGAAAGAGCAAATATCGAATGTTAATATTAGATAGATATGAAAACCACAAATCAATAGCTTTTCAAATATACTATAAAAAGAATAATATTATATGTTTATATTTATTATTGTATTCAAATTATTTAATTTAATTACTTGATATTAGTTGTTTTAACAATCTAAAATGTTTATATAATAATCAAATTGATAAATTTATTAAGGTATATATTAATTATATTTTAAAGATTAAATTCTTTATAGTTTTTAAAACTATATATAAGGAATTAATTACTTTTTAGAATATGAAATTAAAATTTTGAGGAACAGATTTAATTCTATTTAATCCTAAAACTATATTCTCGAAATTAAATATTCAAATTCATACACCTACTCCCCCCTTTTTCAATCTAGATTAATAGATCTTTCAAACTCCTTATAACCCAACTAAAACTTTTTCTTAATTAATATTGATTAAATCTTGAATAACTTATTATTAAGCAAGTTTTCTTATATTTATATTCAAGATTATACTAATTTTAGCTAAAAGTATAAAGAGATTAGTTTATAAAAATATACTTTTAAATATAGAGATTTGTATACTTCAAATAGTAAATAAAGTATTAAGTAAATATTAATATATAAAAAAAACTTAATTATATTAAGGAGGAGTATTCATTAAATAAAAGATTCTTGATATATTATCTTAATAAAAGGTTGATATTTAGATTCAATATGATAAGTGTTAAAAAGAGGGGAAATTTAATAAGGAAGTATTTTCTAATTGATGTTATAATAAATATAAAAAGACAGATTATAATATAAAAACTTATCAAAATAATATAATAGATTCTAGATTATTAGATTCTTAATAGTTTTAATCAATTGATTCAATTATTGTTGAATAATATAAGGTTGAAAATGTAAATTGAGGTAAAAGTAATACATTCGGTGATATAATGTACTCGGTGTTAAACCACGTTATATAAATAATAATATTTTATTATAATTATTAATATATAAACTAAATAAACAATTATAAAGCTTAAAAATAAGCTTTTTTGAAAAGGAAAATAATATTACAAATTGAGCCCAATTATGACTATAATTATTTATATATATATAAATATATATACATAATTATATATATATAACTAATATATAAATACACTCCATAAATATTTTACTCTCGATTTTATAGTTATAAATTTTAAAAATAAATTGTACCTTACTCTCACAATTTTTTTATAGCAAAATGTTATAGAAAGAATAGATATATAAATTTGAATATTTAATTTCGAAAATACAATTTTAGGATTGAATAGGATTAAATATATTCCTTAGAATTCTGATTTTATATTCTGAGAAATAATTGATTTTTTATATATAGTTTTAAAAGCTATAAAGAATTTAATCTTTGAAATATAATTAATATATACCTTAATAAATCTATCAATTTGATTATCATATGAATGTTTTAGATTACTAAAACAGCTAATATCGAGTGATTAAGTTAAATAACTTAAATACAATAATAAATGTAAATATAAAATATTATTCTCTTTATAATATATTTGAAAAGCTATTAATTCGTAATTTTCATGTCTATTCAGTATTAATATTTGATATTTATCTTTTCTTCGATTCTTAGTATACTTATCAAAGTATTTCAATTATTTTAAACCTGTCTTATTATTTGTTCATTTATTAGATATAGATTTAATAGCTTATTCTATAGGAAGATTAATTTTGATATATTAATTGGAGAGATAGACCTATCCCTAGATTATTAGAAATAAGAGAATAGTTTCGTCCTCTTCATTTTTATATATTATTACTATAGCTTATTCTCGATTGTCTAATTATATAGATTTACTTCTATTATATCTTTTAATACTAATAACAACCATTATTACATATATAATTTCCATTATAAAGTCTATTTCATCGAAATTATAGAAATCTTTATTTAAAATACCATATTTCACTTGTATATTCACAATTAATTAAAACTATTCTTCAATAAGTTTAGAATCCTCATAAAAAGCTTTTTGAAAGTCATAAATACAACTAAAACATATCTTTAATTCGATTCAATACTTTACAAATCAATATGCTTAGAGCTTCCCAATATATTTTATATTTTTCGATTCGAGAATATAATTCACTATATCTTCTACATTCTTGAATTTAGATAGAAAACCTTTTAAATTTATATTAAGAATATATTGAATAAATACTTCCTCTTTTAATTCAATCAAATTATAACTTTTTAATTAACTTTTAGTTATATTAGGTTTACTTTGAATTTTATTACTTAATGTAGTTCGAGGTATATAATAAAGTTGAGCTACTTTTCGAATTGATAATTTTTTATTTGATTTAATAGCTTGAATAATTAAGATTATATGTGCTTCTTTAGAATGAATTTTCATAATTAATTATAAAGAAAACGTATATTGAATATAGAATAATAATTCAAGGTAAAAGTAGTCGATCCACTAATATAACCGACCCACTAATAAACTACGTTATATAGATATAACAATTCCTTTTTCATACAAAAAGAATAAATAGAAATAAACAATCCTTTTACTCATACATATTATATATACACGCCTTATCAAGTCTGCCCAACAATAAATCGATATATTCAAAACTTCTTAATATATTTTATACCTTTCAATTCAAGAATATAATTTACTATATCTTTTATATTCTTAAATTTAAATAGAAAATCTTTCAAATCTATATCAAGAATATATTGAATAAATACTTTCTCTTTTAATTCAATTAAATTATAACTTTTTAATCAACTCTTAACTATATTAGGTTTATCTTGAATTTTATTATTTAATATAATTCAAGATATATAATAAAATTAAGTTGTTTTTTGAATTGATAATTTTTTATTTAATTTAATAGCTTGAATAATTAAGATTATATATATTTCTTTAGAATGAATTTTTATAATTAATTATAAAAAAAACATATATTGAATATAGAATAATAATTCGAGGTAAAAATAACCGATTCATTGATATAGCCGACCCACTGATAAACTATATTATATAGATTTTTAATAAGTTATATTTTGTTTTGAAAGAGATATTAATAAATCAAAAAGCGATTTGTAGTGTAAATAGGTGGCCTAAAACAGAGGTGGCTAGAAAATGAAGGGTTCAACTTAGGGCATGTAGTAGCATATTCTTGAATTCCATGTTAAATATGAGGAGGAAAAAGGAATATGAGGAAGGAACAGGTGTATTATGCTGACACACGAACAGCCCTGTTTCAAAGGTCAAAAGGGCGAATTTCTTCAATTTTGGAGATTTTTCGTATTGCTGATCAAGCAAAAATTGATCAAAAGAGTGCTAAGAATTTCTCAGTGAAAAGTGGAGCGTACAATCCACCTCCTCCCAAGGTCTCCTATCGTAAATGCTTTTCAAAAGACCGCTCCTGAGACTGCTCACTCTCCTAACTCTCCTTATGCTTCGGACGAGGCAAACCTATGGAGTTCTTCTTCTCATGTCTTCCTTCAGATGATCGTCCACAAGAAAAAGACAACAAAAAATCAATGCAAAAGGTTTCATGCTATTGAATGCCCGTAAATTCCTGGGAGGGGATAAATTGATGGGAGAAATCATAATCGATTTTGGAATGCTTACCGAAAAGTAACCTCGTAATCCGATCGTCTTTATCCTTTGTGAAGATCAAAATGTTAGTCCAATTCGGACAAGTAAATTAGGTAATCTATGAATTTGATAAATCAGTCTTACCTCAATACTGTTCATTATTGAATTGCAAAACATTTGCTTCTCCAAGTTGACATATTATCGATCTTCTCCCAACTCTCTCTCTCTTCTTTGTCTACGGGGTTTGTCATCAAGCACTAGTGATGCGCTTCACCGCTCAGCCAAACGGGCTGTGTGGGTGAGACTGGCGCGTCGTTTTTCAATATATAATGACATACATTGTGTAGCCTGAGGACTGTAGGTTATTCTGTAGGATGTGTGTGGATAACTGAGCTCATTATCGATAAGAAATCGTGCCGTGGTCACATCACAGTATCTTTTCTAACATCTGTCGAAGGTCTACAACCGAGCAAAGAGTGATGGTAAATATCGACGAGGATCTTTGCATTCACTCGTGATCTGCTCATCCAAACATTGTTGTTGATTTTAGATCCAAATGACATAATAATTCCATGGTTTGGACGCGAACGCGTCTCTCCCCATGAAGACCAATCAAAGAACCTTCTTCCCCACTCGTTTTAACATGCTGTAGTCTGGTACCGGCATAGCTTTTTCTTTTGGAAATGTCGTTGTCGTACATGAGGTGGAGAAAGCTCCAAACCTCTACAATTTTTTGAGGTACGGCAATGGAAACCAACTCTTCACAGCAGTGCAATGCACTGAATGTCTCCGATGAGAAACGATGCTTGGAAAATGCTACATCTGTCAATGGATTGTTTTGTAGCTTCCACTCTAAACAATGCCAAGGTATATCCCCAGAAACACCCCGGATAGAGCCGAGATCTCAATATCTGAAAGTATTGGATATTTGCAATAAACTTAGAATGTTGTCAAAAATCTCTGATGGAATTCAAGACAATTAACAATGACCTTCAGGTCTATATCGTGGATACAAACTTCGTACAGCTCGACTGAAACGACTAGACAAAACCCCACCACCATACCTTGCAAATGCGAAAATTGCCCTTGGAAATGAGACTTTTAAGGATGTTATAACGGAAGCAGAATGTAAGGAATTACATGATTGGTTATGGACCAAGTATCAGCTACTGGAAAGAGTGATAAGAGCGAGAAAGCTGCACCATAGTCGATTTTTCAGTCAAAACATGGATTATGGGCATGCGAAATTCTTGGACCAGCTTAAGAATCAGAAAATACATGTTACCTACGTATTAGAAAAACTCGAGAGGAGAACTACAGAGGTATGTCAATATCCGGAAAGCTTTGCGGACTTTTTGCTGATTCTATTTCGCCAGATTTTATATCAAAATCAACAATGGTTCAAATGGGTACGAGAATGCCAGGATGACGAAGAAGCACATCACGAAAAAGAACAAAAGAGAATACAGCAAGAGGCACAGCTATGGCAGAGGAATTGGAAGCAAGCAAAACAAAGAATGAAGGAGAAAATGAGAAGGGAAGAGAAGAAGAAGCAAGATACTTTCCTGGAGAGAATATACAAGGAGAAGATGAAGGAGATAGAAGAGAATGAGGTTACAGATGATGATATGGATTGGGATCCTATTGAGGATGAGTTGGAGGATGGACGAGGAAACTTTATAGGTATGTTGATATTCACATCACGATCTTCCATGGGTAGAGCTGCAAGTCCATGCTTCACATTTCACATCTCACAGATGCTAACTGGCCATTCCTGAAGACCTCATGCGGCATTTCTTATGGATATGCTCGGAAGAAGATCCAAAGCTGGGCGAACCTTCACCAACGGAAATTGACAAGAACATGTTGATCGAAAATGATGTAGCATCTCAAGAACCACATCCCAAGGCGAACAGTACTGACGAACTTGACGACCTTGTAGCCCAAATCGAGTCCGCTGGTGTTACCCAAAAGTCGAAGAAGAAGAAGAAAAAGAAGAAGAACGGAGCAGCTACGGCAACTACGCCTTCCCTTTCCACAACGACAAGTAAATCAACACCCGAGCCACAAGAGCTACCGGATAAATCTCTGATCGAAACTCGAGAGGACATGCATCACAGGTTGGCTCATGGAATAAAAATTGACCTTGATGATGTTCGGGGGCCCATGGTGGCTGGAACTGTGGAAAATCCTCACATCCAAACAACAACTCGAACGTTTACAGAATTCGAAATCACACGACTGCTTGACGAGGTGTCCGAGATTAAGCACTTATTGTTTTGTAGATTGTTACTTGCACACGCCGCTTTACTTCCGGCAGCTCTTCGCGCTGATAGTATAGAAGCTTTTTTTCAAGACGAAAGAAGTGACTGGCACCGCCCTAAGAGACGTTTGTCTCAAGATGGAGAAACCTAGCCTTCAAGAAATTCGGGATGCATGTGCAGATTTCTTTCGATCAGACGAAGAAAAAGAGGAGTACCCCGAAGCAGAGACTCAAAGTGAGAACCTTGATGATCATAATAGCTCTGGTCTCAGAGATGTTGATCCTTATGATGTCAAGATGAGGCTGAGCCGGAAAAAACGTGGTGAATTGCCTGGAACATGGCGTTCAAAGCGGGAACTCTCGAGAGAGGAGGCGGCTCAAAACATGCTTGGAATGGCTCCATCTATGCAAAACATCATGGGGGATATGGAGGGTGGTGCGATTGATTTCGGCGATTCCACAAATTTTCAGCAAGTGCGCAAGAAGATCCGCGTGAAGATTTGTGGCAGAATGATTTGGAATTATCCTAGTGATAAAGCCATGACTCGTGGAGGTTGGTTACATTTCTCCATCATCGCAAGGGATAGTAATCTCAATACTGCAATTGAGTTATGTCGAAATTGGGAAGAGTTCTTTGAGTTGAACATTTTGGCTTACTGGGGTTACTTTCCTGCTTCAAACTGGACTTCGTGGGTTGGAAATAGATTAAAGCAGCAAGCTTTACAACTGGTGAGTTTCGTTAATTTTACCTATGAACGCTCAATTAACAACGCGATAACTAGGGCTTCATCATGTACTACGAAATTTCAGATCCAGATGCCAAAGAGCTTAGTGTCAGTTTCTCACAGGGAGGACGTAGCAAACAAACCCGTCGTCAACATGCTATATTCCAAGCAAGGAACGTAATTTGTGCCCATATCAAACGAAATGATCCATCAAGTCGCCGTTTTATTCAATATCTGTCAATGCAAAGTCATCGTTTAGTTCTGCTTGTGAGAGATGCTGAAAGTGGTAAGTTGTTAGTAAAGCCACCCGAAGAAGAGCGATGGCTATGGCGAGAAAAGAGCGGTCGTGGACGAGCAGTCAAGAATGTATGGAACGTCCTGAAAAGAATTGGACCTGAATTCTTCGAGGAAATGGATCGTCATCGCGAATGGAACTTTTCTTTCAACGACTATTACGATGTTTATGTTTGGGATCTCGAGCCTGGAGAAAGTTTAGCTCCATTGTATAATACTGTTCAACAGGTCAGTCGCGTCATTCAGCGGCCTTCTCAAAGTTCTGCTAACAAAGCTTAGATGCTTATCAAAGCCATCCGGGCAACCACGGGTAAAGACATGTACAAGCCAGCTGCTTCCATTCTGCAAACGCTCTATCGAGACGAAGATAGCCATTATAGGGATGTCAGACCAGGTGATCCCCAACAATTCGTAAACCAATGGGATTACCTTCAGGATGACAGATCAAAATTCTATTATGGTGACATTGATGGACCAGATCGTATACCAACTGAACCAACAGACTCATGGCCAAGTAAGCTCTTTTACAATGAAGCAGATGCTCTAGAAGATGAGGTCTTGTTTCCTGAAGAACGAGCAGAAGAGGAATCTATTGCCCAAACGGCCGTTGGCAAAAAAGACTCATTGAGAGCGTTTGAGGAAGAAGATTTTTCAATGAAAAGATTCGTAGATGGAACCTGGAACTGGGAGTCGGAAGATTCCGAAGACGACGAATCGGGCATCACTAAAAACTCTGAAGGTGGATGTCAAGGGCATCACGAAAGCCTATTCGGGGACGACAGCGATGATGAGGAGGACGATGACGGATTTGACGTCTTTCCAAAGGAATTCCCTAAAGATCTCCGGCCTACCGTACACAGACTTGCCATGGAGAAGACATACAAAGACGACTATCCCAACGATGATCTACAAGAAGAATTTATGAAATTTATCGAAAAGACATCATCTAGAAGTATGATAACATCCCCTCCTCACATTTGTAATCAAGACTAACTTGTTAAATAGATTTCAAAAAAGCTTGGCACCAAGCAGACATGACTCCCAATGGACAAGAGCGGTATCTAGAAATGAAGAAATTGACCCACAGATCCTGGAGATATAACCATTCTCGTAGACCTTTCTTCAAAGCATCTTCAACAATACTCAATTTTCGGGTAATGAGTTGGCTCAAAGTGACAGCCGATGATGTTAAAGATGCAGAGAAAGCTACGGGTAAGATATATCCATTCTTCAATTCGGAATTCTTTGACACGGAAGTGGGAAAGGGATTCAAAGAATCTTTGATTTTCAAGCAGGAGGAACGAGCCCGGAATTATCCAGATATCAGAACAGATAAATCTACGATCCGCCAACCCAAAGAATTTTATGCCGATCTCGATGAATTCCGAAAGAAAATGCGGTCCACAGATGATTATTCGGAATTTCCTCTCGAATGGGACATGACAATGCGACCTATCATCGCAAAACGTAAGTTGCCCCATGGTAGTGCATGTTGTCAAACTATCAACTAACACGTTTCTTATAGTATACAAGTCTGGGATTGTTCGCAGTCATGCATCATCAGCAGCCAGCTGTCAAGCATTCCAAGGTACAGAGCCGCATCGTCCTTCCAAACCCGATCTTTTTGTCGATTGGCGTACGGTTATTCCCGATCTCGAAATGCCAAGCTGGATGGAAGATCCCTTCAAGATTCCACCCCTCCTTAATACTGCCCAGAAATTCTCGACTTCCAACCCTAATGCCAAATTCGCTATACTTCGCTTGTGGAGTGCCCCCTACTTCTATCCTTTGACGGTTGGCCACGATAAACGTGATAATTTTACCTTTTACGATCTTACAGGTCGTATGTTTACTTGGTTGTTTGTTCCGAAGGATCTACCCAACTCGGAATTCAGTATGCATGTGAATTGTAAAAATCGAATTGAACCATTCAAGAAACAGTTTGGAGATAAGGTAGTGGCGAAGAGGGATAAGTATCTGGTTATGGGGAAGGATGAAGAGGATTTGGCGAAGTATGTGGCGGGAGTGACGTTTGCGGTTCAAATGAGACCGTGGAGACAAGAGGTGGATTTGTGGAGGAGTTTTGTTAATGTTGATATTAAGTTTTTGGAGGGGTTGGATGAAAGGTGGTGGGATTAGAGGGGGTGATATCTTTGGGGTGTCATGACAATGAGGATGATCATGGAGGAGGAATTATGTGATGATCGTAATACAATAGTAAATCTTGTAGTGAGGAGGTGTATATCTTTCTTGAATTTGAAGATTTAGAACCTGTTGTTCTGGTCAGTTGAAATATGCAGGTCTAATAGGAACCGCAATGTCCTCGCGATGATTCATGGTGACTCTAATTTTGCCATGTCATTCTGGAAATAGAATCGAAAGAATGATAGATCTCGAGGTATTGGCTTGGATGGAAGAGAAAAATGTCTGTAAAGAAGAATTAGATGTATAGGTAGAGTAATAGCAAGCATTACGACTTCTTGTTACATCAACCGCCTTTCTGTGCACCTATTGTTTCGCTGTCATGTGCAGTGAACAGGTGGGCGCTTGAGTAGATAGGATAATAGTCGCAGCTTGCGACATGGTGGACGAGCAATGAATGGTATATAATTAATGGAGTGGATATTTTCTCTAATAAGACGTTCATGTTGTGAGATACTGGATACATTTTCAATTTGTGGAGTCGTGTTTGGTGTTGATGGGATGATAGGAATCGATTTGTTAGGTGAGATGTTGTTCGCGCCTATTGTGGTGGGTTTCGTATACTGTATGCTTTGTTCATCTTCAATGCCATGATTGTATTATTACCGTTATCAGTATTGTTATAGTCGTTGTTTTCTAATCATCATTTTTTCTCCATATTGTTAACTATCCATTTATTCATTCATTCATTCATCCATTCATCATTTACTCTCCAATAACATACGTACACCCCTCCTTTCCCATCCACACCTCATGAACCCTTCCCTTCTCCACATCAACTCTCTCCCCCACCCCGTAGGTAACTTTTCGCGCATCCTTCTCTCGCGGATAGGTGATGGTCAATTCCCCTGCAGTAACAAGATGGGTGGTAAGGGTATTGTGAGAATGGGGCGGGTAGTGGGTGTTTCTGGGATTGAAGAATGTGAGATGAAAAGTTAACTCAGCCTTGTTGTGGAGATGGAGAGATGGGTGGATGGAGTGTAGTGTAGTGGAGTGGAGTTGAGGCTGTGTAGGTATGATGTACAGTAGGTAGGTGGAACGAATGGGTTCATCACTTACGGGACATCGGACCACGTGTATACGGTTGCGAAGCCCCAGGAACGAACTTTTTGATCGGGTTGAAGGATTGATTGTGAAGTCATGATTTTGCGGATGAAGGGGCTTGGTTTGTTGTGTATGCGGATGTATTGTGGCGATGTAATTTGTGTGGTGGTGTAGTATGGTGTAGTATGTATGGTGTTGTTAAATTGTTTGAAGGTTGAGGTAGAGGTAGAGGTTTGAGGCTTGAGGCGAAGTGAAGAATACTAGCCTATTACTACGGAGGTAGGTATAGTAGGTATTGGCAGATGATATGCTTGATAATACCCAGGTACCTACTACCCTTAATTACTAGAGACTCCATAAAAATCCACCCTGAAAAGAAAAAGCTTGATGTCCGTACTGTAGTATGTACCATGAACCATTCAACGTACTTGGCTTGGGAAGGTTTCATCGTTCATCGTTCATCGTTCATTGTTCAGCGCTTTATTAGCTTTATTAAGGGTTTCAACAATGTCATCTGGCTATCACTGGTGATGTACCCAGGCCCCCGAGGTATCTAGCTAGCTAGTCTAGTAGTATACCGGTATCCAAAGGTCACATAAGCCAAGCAAATACCAATCAAAGAAAGAAAGAAAAAGGTACGGGCCGGGATTGGTTAAGTGGATGAGTACGTACTAGGGAGGTACTAGGTACTAACAAGTCCTAGATAGCTAATAAAGAAACAAAAAGCTTTAAATAAGTTTATCAACTTAAAAATAGGTAAGATACTCGTACGTATCTGTTCATTCTTTCATTCATCCATTCATCCACACATCCACACATCCACACAATCCATCCATCCATACACATTACATAAATATGAATCAAAATTCACTCCTTGCCCACATCTCTCTCGTTTCCCTCCTCTCTTGTCTTGTGCATGTTCAATATTCTGGATGATTCGAGGTTCGAGGTTCGAGGTTCGAGGTTCAAGATTCAACCTTCAAGCTATACCTCCATCCTCTTCCGTCTTGTGTTAACCCATCAGATCAACCAATACCCACTAGCCTTGTCAGCACTATAAGAATAGCAACAAATTCATACCAGCCAGTAAGTCCGTAGCTAATCGCTACTAGGTAGGACATTTGTACCCAGTATTAGCTGAAAGAGAGCCTCGTTTTATAGCCCCCTTCCCTTGATGAATCCCGATGAATCAACAATTTCAATTAACTTTCCCTGATTTCATATGTCAGGGCTCTGAAAAAGAAAGTAATCATTTCTTCATCATACATACATACATACATACATACAGACAGACAGACAGACAGACAGAAATACACAGAGACACACATACACACATGCATACCTAGTACACTCACTCACTCATCATCATATACCTACTCATGTAGCATCACAATCCTCCTTTTCATAGATTGATGGTAAAGGAGAGATGCCTTCTTTTTTCAGAAAGAAGTTTCGGAGGTATGTGAAGTTTTTTATATCTACTTTGATTATCCTTTCCACCTTCCCACCCCACCAAGCAGGGCTACACTTAATACCATTGAAACACGTCAAGAAATCATCGGTATCCGTAGTTCTCGCGACATGTGTTGAACCCACGATGCTCCAAGAAACTTGGATGATAGACCCAGTGGCTTTGCATTCATTTGTGGTTCCCTTCCAATTTGTTACATCATGACTCAGTTGCTAATATTACCATTGGTCTTCACTCTAGAATAACTACCATGCCTCTCCTCACTCCCTCCGGAAAACACTTCTCCCTTCATAAACTCGTAGCTATGTCGACAATGGTTACGCCTGGTCATGGAGTACATCTTCAACCTCTCAATAACACTACCGCAGGAGATCCTCCGCGTCAAGCTTATCTCTCACATGAGATTCAAGAATATCTACGAAAACTTTACGACGAATTACGAGGGTCCGAATCATGTCTAGGAAGGGAAAGCTTCGAGAAATGGTTGGCAGATGTTCAAGGTCATACGGTCAAACTCAATAAAGATACATACAAAGTCGAGGAATTTCTCGAGTCACTATACTACAGTCATTCACTAGAGGTGTTGAAGCGCATACCGGAGTTAGATCAGTCAAAACCAATCACCAACTATTATATCAGTAGTAGTCACAATACATATCTTGAAGGAAATCAGTTATTGTCGCGGAGTTCTACTGAAGCATATAAAACAGTCAGTCGATCGATGATGATTGGATTCAGCTTCCTTACTAACTGTCACTTTCCCTTAGGCTCTCACACAAAATTGTCGATGTATTGAAATTGATGTACACAATGGGGAACTGCCAGACAAGGACGACAAATCCATCTTCTCGAATAAAACCGATCATAAACGACAACCTTCAGGAACGGGAAGTACACTTTCTAGCAGAGCTGCAGCAGCGATATTGACAGTGGAAGAAAAGATGGAGAGCGCCAAAGAAAAGTTAGAGAGTGCCAAACAGAAGATTACAAAGACAAGTTCGGGAGATAAACTTAAGGTTTTGGACGAGGATGAGAATGGTGGACGACCGGCCTCGATACGATCATCGATGCTTGGAGAGCCCTTAGTTCTACATGGTTGGACCTTGACAGCACCAGTTGGATTTCGAGCCGTCTGCAAAACGATTCGAGAAAATGCTTTTACTACAAGTCCACTCCCAATTATCGTCAGTCTGGAAGTTCATGCCGATCATGAACAACAGGAGGTCATGGTTGATATTATGAAGGAGGAGTGGGAAGGTCTCTTACTTGATTCTCCATTCGAAACATGCAATCCAGAGGAGAGGGTTCCAAGACTCGATGAACTTCTCAATAAAATTTTGGTCAAGGTCAAGAAAGCGCCGGAATTAAAAGAGGCACCAGACGCCCTGAACGAGACTACGAACGGTCAGCTTACGAATGGACTATCGCCCGCAAGCACAGATACTTTAGAAAAGAAGGCATCATCCAACACATTAGTACCGGTGATCTCAAGGAAAGATGCAGACTCTGCACACTCTGGTTCCGAAGATGATCGAGGAAGTTCGAAGAAAAAGGCAAAGATCTGTGAAAGTCTCAGTAAACTCGGAATCTATACTCACAGCGAACATTTTGTGTCATTTGATGTAAGAGCGGCCACCAAACCCTCTCACATATTTTCCGTTGGCGAAAAAGTGATCAACGAGCTTCATGAACAAAAACGGGAACAGATGTTCAACCATAATCGTAATTTCTTCATGAGAGCATTCCCAGCTGGCTCACGATTTGACTCATCCAATCTTGACCCTTCCGTCTGTTGGCGTAAGGGCATTCAAATGGTTGCTTTGAATTGGCAGACATTAGATGAAGGTATGATGTTGAATGAAGGAATGTTTGCCGGGTCCCAGGGATGGATATTGAAGCCTCCGGGTTATCGCAGTGAGGATGTCAAGTCCGATATATGGGCAAATATACCCTATAAGACCCTGGATTTGAAAATCTCCATATTTGCAGGCCAACAAATTCCTTTTCCTGAGGGTGAGACGGAGAAGGGCTTCCATCCGTACGTCAAATGCGAGCTGCATGTTGAAAGTCAAGAAGAGCTCAACGGGCAACCAATCGGAAATGATGTCAAAGCAAAAGAGGGAGAACACAAGCTCAAGACTGCCTATAAATCGGGCAGTAAACCCGATTTCGAAGGCGAAACCCTTCATTTTGAAGGTATTAGGAACGTGGTGGAGGAGTTAAGCTTTGTCAGGTTAGTACATGTCACACTAATTTTCTTCAACATTTGTCTATTTATACTTCCACAAGTTACATATGCAGGGAAGTAGACAAGGTCTACACTCCTATGATCTGATTATCATTCTTGATGAATCATAAACCTGTTATTGTGTCACACCGCTCAGAGTCCCCAAAGCTTTCACCCAAGTGCCTGGTACATAATCCAAAGCTCAAATCGGGGGTATTAAATCTCCTCAATCTTCAACAACGCAACGGTCCGGAGCCGGATGGTCAGTATCAATGCAGATTAATTTACGAGTGTAGTAGATTCTTCCGATGCTTGGCTGCTCGGGTGGGGTTCCGCTGTATACTTCCTTGTCCAATCAGTAGTATGATTGTCAGCCTATCCCGTTCCCCAATTCAATGTTACACATGGCGCTTTCTCAACTACCACACTCATAATCTGGAATCAATTTATGGTTCGATTTTCTTCCTTTCGCTGAAGTTTTGCATCGAGATGAGATGCATATTTTCATCACTATCACTATTACATCACTCATTTTCTTCATCTCTGGAACATCATTCCAATATTTACTGCACTCGTCTACCTCATGTATGATGTGTGTCTATGCAATGTCACCCTAGTTATTCATTTCTTTCCTCTTACTCTTTCTTACTTCTATTCTTCTTCATTTACATTCATCCAATCCCCATTCAATCTCCCATATATTCCCCCAAACTTCCTGGATTCCATATCTCTTAACCATACATATTACGCCGTCTTCATCGTCGTACTAACATTTTTCATCACATAGATTTAAAATTGAAGATGCAAATTACTCCAAAGATGAACTAGCAGCCTGGGCGTGCATAAGATTAGATCGTCTCCAACAGGGTTATCGACTGATTCCACTGAAAGATATCAAGGGCAATTCAACGGAAGGACTTTTGTTGGTTAAGATTGAAAAGGTTCTTTCATGATGGAACGTGAGGGTCAGAGGATGAGTGGGCCTAAATCGACTTCAATTGGAGATTGGGTGATAATATTAATGTATGATAGATGAGCTGAGCGCTGTGTTGTATGTATGTATGTATGAGTAGATAGCCTTTTTTTGTTGTCATCTCGCCCTGCTGTATGACCAGGGGTCTGATCACGACAGTGGAGGGTAGGAAAAATATATACGCGGGATGGATGGATGTATTATGCCATAGCATTGCATCACATTGCATTGCATTGCATAATTATGTAAGTAAGTGAGTGAGTGGGTGTGTTGACAATATCTGGGACAAGCGAAGGAGAATGTAACGTAACGAAGTTTTGAAGAAGGAAAGGGAGATATACTGGTTGATGGATTGGATCGGATTGATCGAGGAAAGAAGACATAGGAAGGATGAATGGAATGGAATTTTATGGGCCGGATTTGAGTGGAAGGAAGATGAAAGATAGAGAAAGGATACCCCATATTAGTTTATTGAATTTTTTGAATCTTGATACTTGGTTTTGTGTTTTGTACCAGGTATTTTGTACTAGGTATATTTGTTTCGGTGATTGAGTGGGGGGGAATATTGATTTTCCTTTCATTTGGATTTTTCTACGTGTACTAATATAAGATAGTGAATTGTAAGTATATGTATAAGGTTTTGAATACATGAGGATGTGAACAAATGAACAGATAGATAAATGAATAAATAAACAAAAATATGAATAAACAAATAAATAAATAAATAGATAAATAAATAAACAAATAGATTAAATAGATTAATTAACAAATAGATTAATAAATAAACAGATAAATAGAATAAAGTAATTCATATACGAGTGAATTATATTACTAAGTAGACTACTTTATTTTATATATAAAATTTAATTATAAAAATATTACAAAAATCTAATTGTGTTTCGAAAATTCAAGTTAATATAAAAGTTAGTTTAAAAATAGTTTCTTTATAACGAAAATCGTAAAATTTTCAACTTTTTCTCAAGTATAATTAAAATAGTAATATAAAAATTAAATTCTAAGAAGTCAAATTTTAATTAACATTTTATATTTCTTTACTTTTCAAAAACAATGATTAATTATTAAAATAAGAATATTTAAAAATAGCTAATTTTAATATATTTTCAGGTAGTTCATTCGATGATATAATATACTTACGTATGAATCATATTAATAGATTAACAGATCAATAAAGAAATAGATTAATAGAATAATTAATTAATAGAAAGATAGAAAGATAGAAAGATAGAAAGATAGAAAGATAGAAAGATAATTAGATAAATAAAATGAAATAATTAGAATATCCTATTGAATAAACTAATAGATGAGACAGAGCAACAGAATAGATAGGGAGTGTACATGAGTTAAAGATAATTATTAATTTTTTTTGGTTATCTACACAATCGATAGTTATGATCTACAGTGGTGGGAGTGAGAATGGGGATAATAGTGATTCAATGTATTGAATATTGTGGGTGGAAAAGCAAAGACGAGAGCCAAAGCAAAAGGATATAGAGATGATGAGAGAGGGAGCGGGGCAAAGAATTCCCAAATCAAATCGAATAGTTCCTTGGTGGTTTTCCCTCTAATTCTTGTATTTTGTATTGTATATCCTATTACTCAAGCTTGATATGGTAGTGACAATCGCTCACCGATTACCATACTTATCATCCCACGCAGTGAAAATACCGCAAGTAGGTGATTCACCCCAAGGAAATAAGGACAAAGAAAGCAAAATAATCTCGTGAGTTGTAGTGGATATACATCTCACTTCACCTCATCTCCCCTTGCCTCACCTACCCATTCATTCATTCATTCATTCATCCATCCATCCATCCATCCATCCATCCATCCATCCATCCATCCATCCATCCATCCATCCATCCATCCATCCATCCATCCATTCATCCATCCATTCATCCATCACTTAGATTACCAAGTGAAAGAATCATAATTCAAAGACTTTCAAAAGCGAACGCGATGCTAAACTACAGTCGTTGATTCACTTGATACAGAGAATCGAGACAGAGAGCATGCACCGTACTACAATATATTACACCAAATCACATCACATTACTTCCGAACGAGGTAATGAACAACAAGACCTAAACCTAATCTCAGATTCAAATGGACATCAAGGGCTCAAGTGAGAACTACCCACTGCAACGAATGAGCAATCGAGTGATAATAATATACTTCGCAGCTGTCGCCATCCGAGCCACCATGCAGATGTGAGTAGGATATGCGATTTATGCTCACATATCCATATCCATTTGCATGACTGCATTTTCCGAGCGTATAAATTGTCGACATTTTGCATATTTTTCGATGAATGATTAATATGAATGAATGCGTTTTGCTACTTCCATGAATTCACCTTTCTCAAAAAGGTAGTAGGTACACACACGTATGCGTAAAATCCCTATGTGCGTGTCATTTATTTCTAGTGGCACGAGGAATAAGAGTGGGGGTGAAGGGTTGTGTGCGCAGTACGACACGACACGAAACGACTTCCGAGGCGCTTGAAGAAAATTCGGAGAATTTTCATATTGGCTTGTTGGCGTTCGGGAAGTAGGAGCCGTATGTACGGTTTGTATCAGTGATAAGTAATGCGTGTAAATCGTTCAAACGAGACGATGTGTGAAAATGTTGGTAGAGTGAAAGGATCTTGGTTCTTCAGCGAAACAAAACAAACAAGTTTTGCTATGCCAACTCCTCAAATTCACATTGTCATGCCATGTGGAGGAAAATAATTGGCATTGTCCTCATTCGATTCCATCATGACATGATGCCAATTTGTTGATCGTTCGGATTGTGCGTATAGATTCGTTTCATCCTCTTCAATCCGTTACACGATCTAGAATCCAATCACAAACCCAACCAAATGGTTCGTCCACCGCCACTTCGGATGCAAATCATCATCGAGCTAACAGCACCTGCACCTTCCGAATCTTAGAAAGGGGAAATTATTTTTAAATGTCTCCTTGAACATGGAGCTAGGACAGTAGCACAGCGCATGCGTATTATTCCGATTCGATTATCATACGATCCGGTTGCATCGAAACTGGACAATTCTTTGGAACTTTAGGCACGTAGGCCTGAAATCAATTTGGGGGCCATTTCTGCCAAATTTTAAATTGCATTTTGTGTATTTGACAGATAGTACGTTGCATTACGAGATTAATATTGCAATATGAAGCCACAAAACAAATGAAAAGAATCGATGACATTATGTTGTGAGATGGAAAAATTAGAAAATAATCATAAATGCTCATAATGATGATAAGGATAGCGACATGAAAAATATGAATCCAGATGCAAAACTTGGCATCGGAGGAGCTTTCTCCTTGCTGTAATATGATATGATGTGCCTGATGTGTTCCATGTAATTGATGTGTTGGCTTAGGTCGTCCAATAGTACACAGCACACTAATGTCTGTGAATTGTGATACAAACAATAACGGCCACAACGTATCGAATCACTTTCTTTTCTCGATGAAACTTCCGTAGGGTTGTATTCAAATTTGCATATGAGTGCATGGCAGTTGTCAACTGGCGAGAACTATCTTCGTAGGTTCAAGGAAGAAAGGATGACTCCGGATGCAGTTCAACAACTCCGTATGTTGTATGATGTAGTACACAGATTCACATCGCGCTACGTGCCTTTCCCCATTTCTCGGTACCAAAGTAGGTATCTCAAATAATCCTGAGGATCGGAGAATTTTGTTATTTTTGGAGTCATTGACTTTCCATTATTATTCATTGAGTGCGGAATGTTGGTGGATGAAGCCGTTGACTTGGTCGATTCCAAAAATTGATATCTCTTGTTACAAACAATACAATCCCGTATAACTGTCCCCGAATTTTCTTGAGTTTAGATCAATGCCGACCGAGTGTTTCAAACCTAGAAGATTCCGACCACTTGGTAAACCAAGCCACACACACAAGAGACCTCCGAATGCCGTGCTGAATGCTAGCAGTGTTCCTGACCGGCGTCATCTAATACACACTGTAAAAAGTGATGAGTCGGATAATAGTAATTTGTTCCGTCATAAATGATATATCACGAAGACCCCCCCCCCCATGCTCTGACCCTCAGCATATTCCAAGCAATTTAGAATGACTTCCTAATCTTCCAACGACAAGCTGTAGAGCACAATAAATTGAGGTGTCAGAACTGTTCAAACAATCCATGATGGGGTTTCGAGTACGACGACAGATTACGGATATGAATGCGTTGATCTGCATCCGTGCAATGATCCCTAGGTTCGGACTGTGTGCAGTCGTCAGAAAATTCCGAAGTACAAGAGTCAGATGATTTGGCGTCCACTTGCAGGCTGCATGAAGGGTCTGTCGCTCACACGAACCATACGAATTTCTTATTCTGCACGGATACCTGCAGAGCGTCTAGGATCATTGGATTGAAACTGAGAAGCATTGATCCCTGGTTGTTATGGAGCTTACAAAGTTAGAAACCTGGAGAGAATTGATTCGGATAACCTTCCAGGTACATTCTTTGTACCATTCGCTGAGTGGTAGCCAGGTCAAATCGAAAGCCTGGCACAAGGATTTTCTTGTTTCTAGCCAAGCAAGATCCAATGTATCCTGATCACCGACCGACGATTTGCTGCATTCAGATCGGAGGTGGAAAATCAACGCATGATTGATAGGCACCGTTGATGGCAACTATGGCTCAAAAAGTTTCATCATGCCGTGTTGCGTGTCTATCGTAAAGTTGTGCCTATATAGAACACGATCGTTCCTAGTTTAGGATGTCCTGTTCAACAAAAGTGTAGCTACCCTTTTGAACACCTGCAGACGCAGATATCCAAGCATATCGACCATCGACGTTTGAGGATGCAGGCAACCGCAATATCATGAGATAAGGCCATCTTTTCTTTTGCCATAGGGTCGATGAACAGCATACCAAGTTTCGGAACAGCTCTTAAGTCCGCTCTCAAACATTATATATTGACCACTTCCACCAAAGTGAAGTTGGACCTCA
This sequence comes from Botrytis porri, assembly GCF_014898465.1. NCBI lineage: Eukaryota > Fungi > Ascomycota > Leotiomycetes > Helotiales > Sclerotiniaceae > Botrytis > Botrytis porri. Next base: position 2,472,998 of record NW_024066083.1, on the reverse strand, counting down.
TCAATTCAAAGAAGCCCATCAATCCAAACAAGTTTGTTCTTTAACTTATATATCTGCCTTACATCAATCGATCATCAATCAATCTAAAGAATACTTTCGACCAACTTCAATCAAAATGCCTTACCAACCAATCCCGTTCGAGATGATTGTCCGAGGAGAGATGAACATCCTGCCTTCCATCGAATCGATGCCGATGTCCTTTGATGAGTTCTCAGGATCTTTTGGCATAACTCAAATTCCCGGCGTGAGAGATTGCATCTGACGCCACTGTAATTGATATATACTGACATAGACCAGATGCCTGGCGTAAGGTGTCCAACCTGTCTTGCCAAAGGTCAAGAAGTATGGGTTATTCCAGGAAGAGCCTGCGGCGCTTGTGGTACCGGCTGTTGAATAATGAGGTATACACATCGCATCACTTCTAGGCGAGTTGCAATGTTACTAACCTTTCTCCAGATTGACATTGCAGTGCGACAGCTTTCAGACACATGATCAGAATGAAGGGCAATTTGTAATTTGAGTATGGCTAGATGTTAGCTATAACTCGGTTGGCATGGGATCGCATGGAATTAGATTGTAGTTAAAAGGACCGGAGAGAGTTATGCCTTGTCGTTAGGTTGGAAGGGGATGAAAAATGTTTTGCTTTTTAATGTTTTAGCATGAATAAAACGTTTCTGGCCGCAACACAACCTCGAAAACTATGATACTGCCCTGTGATATGCCTTGAGCTTTTCAAATTCCTTTTTAAGCATGATGAGGTGAACTTCAGAAATTTCATAATACCCAAGAACCGATCTTGTTGTGTTTCAACGTCTGGAAACCAGTATTTTTCATGGCCTCGGCCACTGATGTCGAGTCGTGAACGTTCTCTAATCGTCTGGACCATAGAAGTTTGCCAAGAGGAAATATGAAAAGAAAGTCAAAGGATTTCAAGAGGCATCAAACAAAGATCCTTATATGACTAAAGTTTGTTAGTTGAAGGAATTTTGGCGAAAAGTGTTTCGACCCGTGTGATGCAACAGTAGTAAACCGAGACGTGGCCGTCGTTGCGAATATTGTTGCGAATATAACATGGAGTAAAACTGAAGGTTGGTTACTTGATTGGCATGAATTGGTGCGGTGACACCTCCCGAATGCGCCTATGTAGCATTTAGGTGTTAGATTGTGATATATCATAAGTGAATGCTTTCGCCAGTTGATTGGAGGCCAATGAAACGAGTATAAAACAAATTAATTGAGGATATATATATGCTAGTCGGACATGGGCTCCGCGTCGGCATTCTAAGCTACTTGAACATGTTAAAAATACGCATGTCGTTTGAAATGCAGTCAGCATTTGCACGACCTCCGGGAAGTCTATTCGGGTAAAGCTTCATGGAATGCTCTTGGAGATATGTTTCCAATCAGAGCATTAAGCATGAACGTCACCCAAAATGGGGAGGCTTAGGTAGATTGTTGTTGTACAATATAAGAAGTTTGACAGTACAAGATACTTCAATTGAGAGAACTATCTTGAAGCATGGTAGGAAGAACCACCATGACATAAAAAGCCCAGCCACAATGCCTGTGCAGGTCTTCGGTTGAACATTTTTCCGACCCCCCACTGAGCATGTTCTCTTGCTTGTACATAACCTTGTACAAGTATGGATATCCAGATGACTTAACATGTTTTATCAGTGAGTGGGTCATATCAGTGAATGGGTCACTTTCACCTCAATTCACTTATTTAAAACCATATTATTCAACAATAACAAAATCAATTAATTGAAACTATAAAGATTCTAATAATTTAGGATCTATTATATCATTTTAATAGGTTCTTGTATTATAATCTATCTTTCCATATTTACTACAACATCAACTAAAAGATACTTCCCTATTAGAATTCCTTTCTTTTTAACGCTTATCATATTGAATCTAAATATCAACCTCTTACTAAAATAATATATTAAAAGTCTTTTATTCAATAAACACTCCTCCTTAATGTAATTAGATTTTTTTCATATATCGATATTTATTTAATACTTTATTTATTATCTAAAGTATACGGATCTTTATATTTAAAAGTGTATTCTTATGAGCTAATCTCTTTATACTTTTAGTTAAAGTTAATACAATCTTAAATATAAATGTAAAGGAGCTTGAATAATAACAAGTTATTCGAGATTTAACTAATATTAATTAAGAAAAAGCTTTAATTGGATTATAAAGGGTTTAAGAGATTTATTGATTTAGATTGAAAAAGAAAAGGATAGATATACAAATTCAAATATCTAATTTCAAAAATATAGCTGTAGAATTAAATAGAATTAAACCTGTTCTTTGAAAACCTGATTTCATATTCTGAGAAGTGATTTATTTTTTATATACAGCTTTAAAAGCTATAAAGAATTTAATCTTCGAAATATAATTAATATATACCTTAATAAATCCATTAATTTGATTACCATATAAACGTTTCAGATTATTAAAATAGCTTACATCAAATGATTAAGTTAAATAACTTGAATACAATAATAGACTTAAGTATATAATATTATTCTCTTTATAATATACTTGAAAAGTTCTTAATTCATAACTTTTATACCTGTTTAGTATTAACATTCGATACTTGCCCTTTCTTTGATTTTAAATATACTTATTGAAGTGTTTCAATTATTTTAAATCTATCTTATTATTTATCCATTTATTAGATATAGGTTTAATAGTCTAATCCGTAGGAAAATCGGTTTCGATATACCAATTGGAAAGATAAATCTGTCCTTGAATTATTAGAAATGAGAGTATAGTTTCATCCTCCTTATTACTATATATGATTATTGTAGCCTATTCTCTATTACCTGGTTATATTGCCTTGCTTCTATTATTTCGTTTAATACTAATTACTATCATTCTAGAGCATATTATACTCATTATAAAGCCCGTTTCATCGAAATTATAGAAATCGCTATTCAAAATACTGTATTTCACTTATATATTCACAATTAATCGAAACCATTCTTCAATAAGCTTAGAATCTTCGCAAAAAGCTTTTTGAAAGTTATAAATATAACTAAAATATGTCTTTAATTCGATTCAACATTTTACAAATCGATATACTCAAAGCTTTCCAATATACTTTATTGTTACGCCGGTCCATCCTCGGTACCGCGTCACATGACTCTTAGCACGTGATGGACCCTGCATGACAGGCATAACGGAATGTAGGTCCATACAGACCAAAGGTCCAGGACCTCTCTAGGTCCTGAACGCTCCAGTACAATACGAAGGTCTATATAAGGGAATGGGATTTCATTACAATGTAGAGCTTCGTGCTCAAGAACAATCATTAGTTTCATTACTATAGTTACGAGAATTGCAACCAGTTACCAACCTTATTGAATTCCTACTTGAAGTTTAGTCTAAACCACCTCGAGAGAACTCTAGACACTTCCACGTGACCCTAGAGGCAGCTCCCGTAACATTTATACCTTTCGATTCGAGAATATAATTCGCTATATCTTTTACATTTCTTAATTTAGATAGAAATTCTCTTATATCCATATTAATTATATATTCAGAAATAATATTTTCCTTTAATTCTGAAAGATTATTAGATTTAGATCGATATTTGGAATAAGAAATAAAACTATTGATTCTATATTACAATATTGTATTCAGAACATTATACATCTTCGCAGCTTTTCGAATACTTATTTTTTTATCTTTTTGAATAGTTTCAATAGTAAGAAATATACAGACTTCTTGAGTATTCGAATTTATTATAGATTGTTAATAAAACACATATTGAAAAAGAAAAGAATGAATTAAGATGAAAGTAACCCATTTACTGATATGACCTACTCACTGATAAAACACGTTACTAATAATTCTTGGTCCTCAGATGTCGTTATTTTGATGAAGGAGCTGCCACTCACAAGACTACAGTATATACTGCCTCTGAAGCTATATAATAAATCAGATGAGTGCCGGAAGTTGGTCTCGAACCCGTCTACCAGCCTAAATATCATTGGATATACCTAGATATCATAATTTGGGCTTCCAAATTGGACTACAAGCTAGCTGCAGTTCTCTAGCTTTGAGATTTCTATTCAATTTTATATATAGAAATACAGACATGTGGAAAATTGACTTCTCAGCTCCACGATGTAAAGACATTACCATTTGCAACGACCATTTTCATTTTCAGCCGCCCATAATACAAAATACAATCCAACACGACGCGCTTCGCAGTTCGTGACTTGTTTTTTGTAGACCGGATGTGTCACACAATGACGATTGGGCGTTTACACACATGCTCTGGATAGTCGTGTACAACTTGAGGTTGATTTATTACGAAATTGGTTGGATGTCTGTATTTCAAAGTGCAACTATAATCGTGTACTACAACAGAATCTCACAAATATCTTACTAAAAAACATGGATCCTCAATGTGTCGAGGAATAATTCCGGATCAACTTATGATCAGGTCTTGCATTAAAGAAAAACTATCTTAGAAATATTAATTTACCTTCATCCAAGCATCTAGCTCTTCAGGTTGGACGAGGTGGTTTCTCGGGTGCATAATAGCCGTGTTCGGTTACACCACTTTCTTGCTGCTGTGGAAAGTCTGACGGGTTTTGAGAGTAAGCCGGAGGGTTTTGAGCTTGATCTTGTTGAGGTGGTGGTCCTAGAGGAGGTGGGGGATAGTAAGAATCATTACCCTGCGTGTATCCTGAGTACTGCTGCTGTTGATGTCCGTGTAGTTGTTGCTGCATAGCATACCCTTCGGCCGTGTTCGGGTTTCCGAACTTTTTCTTCTCGTCCTCACTAGCCTCTCCTGAATTTACAATCTCGACATCCGCCGGTGCTGGCTTATCGTAAACTTGCTGCAAGACTGACTGGTTTAAGTTTGGTCTTCCTTCTGCATCCTTTACAACCTCCATCAATAACTCAGCGGTTGGCGGAAGGGATGGAACATTTCCTTGTAAAATCCGTGCTACCGGCAACTTTTTCCCATAGTATCTTGCATTTTCATCGTTGCGCTCGATGATAATGGTTCCATCAACCTGTGCTCCTGCATATAGCCCTCTGCTCTTCATGTAGGAGAACAACGGCTTCCTACTTTTCAATAGCTCACTTTCTAAAATGGCACCACTTCCAACAGGGCCAGCCACGACGGATATTTCGCCACCGAGAGAGACACGTAATTTACTGAATGCTTCGAGAGCCTTGCGGTCGTTGATAACAATGACACAGTCATAGATATCAATTCCGGCCATGAATCCCACACCTAGAGTGTGAACGAGAATTCCAGAAGGTGGTGACCATTGTCCATTCTCATTCTTGGCAATCAAAACGCCCGATCCACCCGCACCGGATACCCACAATCCAGAGCGCATGGTAGTGTAAATCGCGAGACCGACACAATTCTTGATGACCTTTTGAGGTATCTTAACAAGAACTTTTGGTGGCTTACTGGGTCCATCTTGGACTTTCTTCTTAGTCGCCGAGTCTTGTGATGCATCTTTCTGTTGCTCCGCCATGAATCCATCCTCTGTCAAATTGTTAGGGGACAGTTTGCTGTCAGCTGTGTATCAAGCGGACTTACTACAGAATGATTTAAGGATTCGAGCAGCCTTCTCACATTCTTTATCCATGCCTGTTGGCCAGAAGGCCTCGGATCCAATCTTATTCGTGAGCTTGTTAACTGGTCCTCCCAACTTCTCAAACGCAGCCCATCCTTTGTCAAAAGCCGCTTTGCCGCCAAGCTTGGTCTTAGACCAAGCTGATGGTTTAGCTGTATAATTTGATGGATCAGTCATGATTTGATTTCGGTATACGCCTATTTCTTTGTTATTGTCGTTGGAAAGTTGTGTTACTATTGTTATCAAGGTACTTTGTAAGCAGGATGTCGGGTGGTAAGAGGTGGTGAGGGGTGTTGAAGGGCGGTATAAGGTGGGGCTATTTGAGGGGTAAAATCGAAGTGCAATTCCGATTATGACTGCGTATGTGGATGAACAAGATTTATCAAGACGGCGAGCACAAGAGAATGTTCTTATATATATTCTCTGGTGAGAATAACTGCCTAGTAGATATTGAGTGGTGACTCGTGATTTACAGGCGGATTGTATAATAAGTATAAATTGTGGCTTTGCAATGGATTGCATCATTGGTGACGACCTCGGGAGGCTCAGCCATCTTTGCAGCAACGGCTATGCTACTATGGCTCTTCGTGACCTACATTACGAACAGACCTATCACTGCACAGGAAGCTGAGAGGTAATATGAAAAGCTTGTTTGGAACTCGAAGAAAGAAGGCTTCGTACGCAAGTAGGAAACGGTGGTTTATTTATCAGCGTGAATAAACAAGTTTAAATTGAGTTCATTTGCATTCATTTACAAATTTCATACTAATTAAGCTAACCTTGGCAAGGAATGATAATTCAAGTTCATCGGTGGGTTAGGGTTGTGGTATCCATAGCCTCGTACGAATTCTGTATTTGAATACGAGTACGGTAAACGATTTTATACGATTTTATACGGGTTTATACGATTTTACGATTTATAGAAAACGAATCAGATCTTTCAAATTGTGTGGAATGGATTTGGTAGGCGGTGAACTAGCTTGTGATATCTGGTAAGCATGCTCTGCCCTCTGCCGAGCTTCATTATTATCATTCCTTCAGTGCAGTGAGTACAACCTTCAACAATCTGAAGAAAGCTCTTCAACTTTTACCTCTGCTTTATCATACAATGATCCTTTAATCGGGCTGTGAAAATTGTTGCAGAGGGAGTTTGTGCGTGTGGATATCCTCGGCTGGAATGAGAAATTTTCGATGTCGTTTCAATTACTACACAACAGTCGAGATATAACAAAGGCTGGTTCTTACAGCCACCAGGACCCCTTGATATGCTTTACACGATCAACTGCGAAGTCGATACCACGTATCATCTACATGCGACAGGATAAAACGAGAAACCCTTCCCCTGCGATGCGCTCGAACATCGCTGACGATATCTTTCAATATGCACTGCAAGTTTCACAAATGGTGGTTAGAAGCGAAGGCTCCGTGTTATTCCTGCTGGACCATTTAAATACTGCTCAATGAATGCGCAGAGTATCTAGGCAAATCCTACAAATCTCATAGTTATCTGTTCGTTTGCATGGTCCGAGGAACGATAGCCATTTCGAAAGACCTGAGGGAATAGGTCCGAAAGAGAGATAGGGATTGGGGCGCGGATGAGAAATCCGAATGTGCAAATTGTAGGAGCTTCCCGAGCTATTAGCAGAACCTCTTCGAGATCTGGCTGAACATATGCTGAATGTTCACACTGGCATGTTGGAAACATCACCGGAATGTATTCTTTGATTTCAACATGAGTTTGCATGCATACCGTGTAATACAGTCTGCAAGTCTACGGTCCGACAGGAAAGACATCAAAGGTTTAAGGTTTCTAAGCAGTCATATCAGATCTTTGGAATCCTCTTGGTCAGTGCTATTGAGGTGTGCATACATGGTGAAATAGCAGCCATCCTTGGGATTTCCATTCGTGCGCATCGACTACTATCTCCTTGTATCTAGGTCGCACGCGAGGTGGCCGGATACTGCCTTTGGTCCTCGCGTCCAAGTAATTCGATGTGAGATACATGTTTCATATTTTGCGATGACCTTTGTCATCTTATTCATCTGTTTGGTGGCAGCACATGCAACCTACTCAATCTGTATGTCTTGCCTTGGAGCAGATTTCGGTTCATTGCCGTGTAAATACAATTCCCTGTGGAGTTCACAAGCACAGCATCATTTGCTCTCTTATGGGCCTCACATGACACTTTTTTCAATGCTTATCATATTGATTTTAGCCCCCCAATCCGGCTGATACTTCTACACACCATCTCACCAGCCCGCTTCTGTATACTTTCGTCTTCCCTAACCCGTTATGTATATTTTTCTGTTGTTTCTGGGTGTTTACCGGGTCTTTTCTGCATGAAAAATCACGAGTGTGCGATTTTCTGGACCCTTGCGCAAAGATAAGCAACATCACATGCCATTCGCAGCAGACTTTCATGGCTTATCGACAACACACCACATTATTCTTATTTGCTGTCGGCCGATAAGAACTCTAGTGTGACATTAGGAGATGGATTTACTAGAAGAAAGGAAGGCAGTTCCCTCAAGAAAGGGTTAGTAGAAATCTACATTCGATCAAACATCTCTCATCCCCCTAGTCATATCACATCAGTAAATTCTCACATTTGCTACCGTCTTTTCGCGACCACGGATCTCTTCTTTCTATTCCAAGACCACGATTTCATCATGCTTCACTTGCCATACCCATTTCCGGTTACAACTGCAAAGATGGAATATAAACCTCTTCCGGAAAACTCTATCACAGAGAAGTCTCAGCCCTCCAATACCATAGTAAATTTTCCCCCTCATTGACCAATACCTATCACTCGCTGATCACTACACACACAGCAGTCACTCGACACGGTCGATATCGAGAAGAGCGCCGCGATTTCGTCGTCTAGATATGGCACAATCCCATCATATACATGCAAGGAAGGTGTCTTGGGAGCCCCACAGAAACAAGATGGCCGAGGCATTTGGATCAGTTTTGTGCAGAGCCTGGTGGCTGTTGGGATGTTTACTGCTATGGCGGTGACTCTTGTTATAGTGATTTTGTAGATGGATTGGAATCTTCGCTTATGTCTTTTGCGGATGACGGGATTTAGAATGGGCGATACGATTCGAAATTGCTAGCGTGTTTAGGAGCAAGGTAGCCTTAGGATTTTGGACGGGGGCTTGGATTTCCTCGCATTCTTTGCAGTTTGATTTGGCATGCGTTATGATTAATGACTTTAGATACCTTTTGAGATTTAGAATAAACAGTTTTATACTCTTTACATGATTTCTCATCTAGCCATTGCTGCATTCTTTACTAACAATCTATACCTAAGATCAATACTGACATTGGACTCTTCAATCAACTGTCTACGTCAACCCATTCTGCAGAATCACATGAACAACCTTACTCTTCGACAATACTCTGATTTCAACGTACCGTTATCCACCACCCCCATCCAATGATGTCCATTCAAGAGAGCCTGGAATTTCTCTCTAGTTTTGAGTTAGGTTCACTCCATATCATATTTGTAGTTTGGCCATTGTTCTTTCAATCTATACTCCTAACTTCCTACTCGTAGTCGAATATTTCACATCTTTTCCGCTATATGATCTCTTTTGTTCCTTTCAAAGTTGTTCTCTCATTAGCCCATGTCCATGGTTCTCAGTTCAAACTTTATATGCCAGTGCCTAAGGTAGGAACCAACGCTTGTTCCATTCTCGTCATGAATCATGGGATCTAATTTCTCAACAGATTGTTTTGTTGCATATTTAATGGCTCGATCGTCAACGGAGGGGGCTTCGGGAAACGAGCATTTCCAATCTATTACTTCCCTACCCCTCAGTCTCTCCTCCCATTCGCATTCCTTTTCTCTACTCTCTGCTTTTCTCCACATCTTGTGATTTATCCTATGGACAGAAAGAGTCAACGTTTAGTTTTCGTACATTTAATGCTTGAGCCTTTTACCTTCCTCCCTACATTTCCACTTCCTCATAAAATAGGGTATTCAGTGAATCCGAAATTATCGAACGCGAATTAAAAGGGGATAGGATCACTCGGCTACCGAGTCATCACTGCCGGTGCACTCTAGGTACACATTTGTTTAGCGATACATCAGCCCTTTTAATCATCCCTGGGTCGGAGATCTCACATCATACCAAGATCAACACTTGAACTACTTTACGTTTCCTGATTTGATTGACCTCCATCTTGTACATAAGCCCCTACGTACAAATTGCAGTGGGAAAGACAAGACAGGATAAGATAAGAAAATTGATCTAGCTATATGGCGTTCGATATATCAGACCACCCATGCCTGCTGAAACTGGATGCGACTTCCCAAAATTCCCAATTGAGGGGACGCGCTTACAGGGTCCATGGACCATGATCTACTGTCACGATTTGATTTGCTCCCACTTTTTCTCACGTAAAAACCTTATTTGATACTTTAAAGTTCATATCATACAACCTCGCATTTTTGATACAGCTCTATCTCGATGCGGCCCCCGAGAGGTTCTAGGCGCTTTCAAGCTGTTGTCGAGTATTGCAAATGAGGTTCAATTTTGAATATTCAACCACGCATGTCAAGCTGCATTTGTGGATTCTTCTCATTTGGGTAACACTATAGTTCAACAAAACATTCTCCACAAATTGATGATCTGATAAGAAGTTCACAAAAACTACGTAGATATTGGATGAAAGTTGTATGTGTGTCCTCCAAGTGGCTTGGCGTCGGTCAGCTGTAGGGTCGCAGCCATGTCAGCACAATGTAATTTGATCTATTCCGTCCCCGCCATTCTTGTAAATTAGCTAAAGATATACTCCATTTCATCTCATGTATCTTATCTTCTCAAGAAACATTTGATCTTATCAAAGTTCCCAATCTAGCTGTCGCCATGTCTTCCTATTCGCTCCCCTCATTCACCCTCTTCCCTAACCTCGCCCTTGAACTCCAACACCAGATCTGGTTCTACACTCTCCCCGGTCCGCGCCTACTCCGCATAGACTACTCTCCTATCCTCTTCACCGGTCAGTATGCAACCACCAAGTCGCTCGATCTCTATACCACTTTTCCTAGATCCTACGGTCGCCAATTACCCATAATACTGCGTATCAACAAAGCATCTCGTGAATATGCACTGACACAACTTGTCGAAAGATTTAGTTGTTATTGGAATCTAAAAATAGATATACCTTATATTCATGCGAGAAAGTATCGAAAATTCGAAGCTAGATTCATGGTGCAGTATTTAGCGGAAAATGGAGGTTTGGAAGGATTTAAGAATTTGTCACTTGATGTGGATTTGCTTAATGGAGGAGATAGTTCTGATATGTAGGTCCTCTGTCTTTCTAGTTTCTTTGATAGAAAATTTCTCATAGTTTAATGTAGCATAGCAGCTGTTCATAGCTGTCCCAATCTCTCGAATCTCTTCTTTGCATATCCGTCAATAGGCATCTGGGATGATCCAGATTGACCGGATAATTTGGAGCCGTGGTGTATAGGAAGACCATCAGGAAGTGAAGTTGGAGCTGGTTTGGAAAAGACTACCATGACTAGACTTTCGAGAGATTTACTGGGGTATGTGAAAGATAGCGATCGAGTGAAGCTTGAGAATCTGGAGGGAAGAGTGAAGAAGTTAAAGATTATCATGATGGTTTGGTCATCGATGTGTATTGCGTGAGATGGGATTATGAGAGATTTGATGAAGTGCGATGTAGGATAACTTGAGTCACATTCATTACCCTATAGAGCGGCGGTTACTTTTAATGAAGTCTGGATTGGATACCAAAGGGATAAAGAATTCTTGTGAGTAGACGCAATAATTATATGGAAGGAAATTTGGTGAAACAGCCCAGTATTTAGATGAGTACTCTATTGAGAATTTATGGTTCAACCTAGCTCCTGTGCAATCAATATATGCATCTACAACACTCCTTCGCCCTCGCTCCAACAAGCACCACCTTCTTAGAGCTTTTTGACCATCTCATCCACACTAAAATGACTGCTGGCCCAGAGTAAGAGCACTTCCGAATTATAACACTCTCATCAACGGTGACTCTATCACATTACAGTCAACATTGCAGATTCCGCGTATGATAGGCGACTACGAATCCCAAGCCAGGCTATCACGCTCATTGCATACAGACAAAGTGACACTCGTCACAATATTGTTGTTCTCAAACACTAGATTTGGCTGTAGACAATGCGGTACATCAATCCTGAACGGTTGAGATGCAGTATTGTCAGTTTTCCATCCGTCTTCCCTTGAAAAATATGACACATACTTCGGCAGCTTTGCAGTGACTACAAGCGTTTTCTATAAATGTATACGGGTCGGACTACGGCTTCTAATATGACAGTCAAAATTGAATTGAAACATGGATCCCAGAATACTTACAGTTGTATAATGCAGCAATGGTACAAAACTCACGACTTTATAGCTTTCACAATACAAATCCTCTTCAGGATTGTCTACCAGTTCATAAACCAAGTCTATCAACATACCCACACCATTTCCATCAAGAATAAAACAACAATCCCCGATCAACATGGATAATCGCCTCCCACCCTATCGGGCAGACATTTCCCTTCCAGTAAGTCGAGATCATGAATCGCAGAGTCATGAACGGGAATCTGAGTTGGCTCCAACATCCATTGCAATCAACACTGAGGTATTTACGAAGCTTGTCGACGGTCGACTAGATTTCAATGCACTTAAAGATCGCGACATAGAAATCAATTTTCATACGCAACCCGGATTAATAGGACGAGTAGAGGTGGTGGAGAAAACCAAGCAGGCTCCAGAGAAAAAGACCTGGGAGCAACTCCATGCTCTCGTTTTCGATGTCGCTAATGCGTCTCTGCGTATCACCGATCGTTCTGTGGTAGAAAGTAAATCCTTATCCCCCTTGACTTCCTTTTTTATTTAGCGAGTGACTAATCCATATAGGAAACTACACACGCATTCTTCTCCCTCGCGCGCGTCCTTACGTCAAAGATTATATTTACTACCGTATGACGCGTGCCAAAAGTGACCCACTCAATTTCCAATACATGGCATATGCATTGATAGATCGTCTTGGTGTCAGAAAGGAAAGATTGAGAGGAGAGATTAAGGAGGCATGGGTATTGAATGATCCCAAAGGAAGACGATTCGAGATAGTTAGTAGATGGAAGTATTGGGCTACAACAACACAGGTGGAAATGCGTGTTCGTAAGGGACAGACACAGTTTCCTGGGTATAAACGCTGGTTTCATTGAGTGAGATCTTTCGATATGGATTTGAGCGAATGTAATAATATAGTCATTGCAGTAATTTAGAAAATTATGGTGTATGAAATTTTTTAGTGTAGAGAATATGTTAGATTATAGTCTTGAATGCGATCAACTTTAATTTGAACTTACTATCAAATAATGCTAATCGGCCATTATGTTGAACGATACTTAGAACTCGACAAGCCAAGTAGGTATCTGGGAATGATATGGCCATGATATGGGCATGGCCAACCGAGCAATGATCTTTAAAAAGATTGAAACAGAATCGTGTAATGATAACGTCAAATTGAATCTGAATGAAGACTTGTAATATCTTCGCACGAATCACTTGAACCAGAAGATCGATGTTCCATCCACTTGGAAACGTTCTTCTCCCCATGAAATCTACTTTCCTAAGCTGTACATAAACGTTCGCAGGGCCAGAAGCAATACAGTCGAAAGAACACTGCGATTGCATAAACAAAAATCCATGGTATCTTGCAAAACCCCCAAATATTCCCGGTCTTCTACCCATCCCTGCCCCTGATATTGCCCCTGATATACATCAGCGAAGAATCCCATCTAATCGCTTCTAGAAAGGCAATATATGGAATCTTTGAAAGAAAGTCTAAATACAACTAATACAAAATTCAATCCGCATGCAAGATTCTCCCATCTCTAATCGCCTTCTTCAGTCTAAGCTCCTCAGCAGATTCCCTCGGGGCACTAGAAAATCCATAAGTCTCACAAAGATGTGTCTTGATATCTTCTTCCCTTGTAAATATCGTCTCCTCATTGCAGCACTGAGGCAGTGAAATCTATGACCGGTAGCCACAACGTCCCATTTTTCAGTTCTAGACCTTTCTTGTCGATTTCTCACTAGCATTCTGGCTACTTTCTCCATTCGTCTTCGAACTTCTGATTGATTGAGATAGACATGAGTTTGTTCTCGTATCTTTTTGAGAGTTATGTTCCCATTGCCATGAACACGCCATTCTCCAAGATCAATATCACCAAGTCCCCCCTCAACGTTGAAGCGCTCATAGGTACATTGATCCGCAGTTAGTGTTTTTACATATTCATAGGTGTGCTCAGAGTCGGTTGTTGTAGCTGCGGTATATTTGATCATTTGTCTATAACGGCTTATGAGCCCACTGTTATGTCTGGCTATTGGTTGGACTTTTGCAGGTCGAGCAGTACCAATGCTGAGTGTGAGGGCGACAGTGCCTTTGCCATGTACTTGTTCGACCGCCGCAAATGTTCTTGAAGTGGGGTTGTTATGACCATACCCTCGATCTACGAAGCGTTCATTAAGTAGTTGAAACGGTTTGAGATATGTCGGCGCTGCAGTAGATGCTCGGGCGACTTGCCATATAGGGATATGAAGCGGGAGACCGGGATCGAGTTCTTCAGAATAGTTGAAATCTGATTAACATGTTCGTGTGTTCGGAAACGTTAAGGAGCGTTCGCGGAGGACCGCTAAAACGATTCTGTAATACTTTAGCAAGACAAACCCAACTTGGCAGTTTGGAGACCTACGTCCGACAGCGGTCTTTGTTTGAAGGATACATAGAGTCTGCAATTTGATCTTCTTTCTAGTTTCTTCTTTTCACAACATCTTTTATAGATTCCTCAAGTTTGCGATGATCATATGTTTCCCGATTCCACGGTATCGGACCACGCATTGAAAGCTTTCGTGGTTGACCAAATATTTTTTCTCCTAAATTCTCGTATTCTGGGATACAGTCATCACTGTTCATTCGTAGCCGACTGAGCATAATAGCACTCAATCCACCAGTACTTGGGCCTGCTATGAACTGTCAGATGGTAGCCGCTGATAAATAGAGTAAGAATATCCTATACCAATATAGTCAAAATAATACACCGGCAAGAAATGTATACTTCTTGACTTTCTGCTGTCGGCAATCGACTCTTGACGTTGTTGGAATGGTAGTGAATGAAAACTTGACTTGACCAGCTGGTCTTGACTCTGCTCAAAGGAATTACAAAGTACCATCAGATGTTGGATGATAAGCAGACTGGAGAGACCACGCACACCTCCGCCATCTATAAACCTGGTTAGCTTTACTTGTAGGCTTTAAACGGGGGAGCTCATAAGATATACCTAGAGTGAGAACATATTTCCTATTCCGAGGATTATCCGTTGATCCATTGCGACCGGTACTGTCACTTGGACTGTGATTCATGGATCGGCTGGCTTGATTCGTAGGAGTAGCACCCGGATTAAAACGTGTTGAAGCCATCGAATGACTGGAGCTATGCGAGTTTCCATCGCTGACTGATAGTCTTTGAAGTCTTGGAACATCTGCGTCCCACGGTGTCAATGAGTTAGGGCTCATTTTTGTTCACGAAAAATGGTCAAGAAAATGATTGAACCAGTCTTGGGAGACCTACTACTTTTTTCTCTGAGATACCTTCAAGCACCTCTCAGATTGATATGTTGGAGCCTGAGAACAAATTGCACGAAGTGAAATGAGGCTCTGCTTCGATTAGGAAATTACCCCCAAAACGAAGCAGAATTTAGTGGCCGAGTAAATCATACATGCCTCCTAACCCGACAAGTTACTGTGTGAAGGCTGTCATCGTTTGTGGCAAAGTTTTCCAAGCTGTAACCACTGTGACCCAAAGTATGAATTTGAACATTGAGTGAGGCACGAATCGTGGTCTCCTACATTGCGACCGTAGAAAAGGGCGCACAAGAAGATATTATGGTGGGATCAATGCTAATATATCCACCAGCCTTACCGATGAATTGCGCCTTTAATTTTAGTTGAAAACATATATCTGATACGCATTTCACGTTGCGTACTGTAGCTAGTTTTCACCAATCATCGATTCTTGAAGATGAACCCCCAGTAGTGGCGTGTGCAAGAAAACAGGAAATGACATGGGGTGTTATAAGAGTCAACCTTGACGGGAAATTGATGAGGCCAGTAAGATGGGGGCTGAATTCCTGAATAATTTCGTAGGACTATTGGCTGAAATCATAGTGTAGGCTAGCGCTCACTGGCCTGCATACGGCAACACAAGCGGATGATTTGCGAGGCAAACTGTTAGCTTCTCGAAGAGATCTGCCTTGGGGGCAGATTGGTATAATAGTTGAACGACTTGGATCAGTGTGTGCTACAATAATAGTAGAATTCCGAGAAATCCTGACGCAGAGCTGAAACTAGGAATGGGCGCCTTATGATCGTGTGTATGTGATCATGTGTATATTTACAATCTGCCTTGCAGAGCCTCGACTAGGCTTTCGGCAAGAACATCGTAGATTGTTGTGGAGATGTCCCCTTTCCTCCACGGTCAACATTAGCAATCAATATCAATCCAATACACAATTCACATTGCACGCCGAGATCTACCATAGATCAATCTTTCATCATGCCGAGAAGTTCGGAACTCATCGAAACGACTATTGCAACACATGATTCCATCGATAGGAAGTCGAAACGAACCAAAAGCTGGGAGACGAGGAATGCAATTGTCTATGATGTATCCTCACAAAAATTGTCGAAGACAAAGCGTGAAGCGATCCAAGGTATGCTTTCAGCGTTGAGTCAACTTAGAAACTAGTACTGATTTACTACAGCGGATCACACTCGTTTCAAGATTGCAAAGCGACCTCTAAGTCCTCTGCAGAAGGACAACGTTCGGATATTGATGCCATTGAACTCAGCAGCAGGATTAGATGTCCTCGCAGAAGTCAAGTTGAGCAGTCTTGGATTCAAAGTCGCATTTGAGCGGTATCGAGGAAAGATTGCCGAAATTTGGGTAAAAGGTATCCCACAATACATGCTTTGAAGAAGTGAAGAGTATATAGAGAGAAAGGGTACTCGAAAGATACAGATACAGGATATCTCCGCATGGATTCGAGTTCTGTGTATTAATATATCTGGCGTTATAAGACTGAGATGGATGATTGGACATCTGGATTGGGCATTAGACACTTTGGCTACTAGGTACTTGGCAATAATTACACTTGTTAAAACGCAAGATAACCGCAGAGCGCTACGTCTGGTAGGAAAGTATACACTCCAGCACAGCACGCCTTAAGAAAGTCAGTACTCACAAGTTTTGAAATGCTCGCCATCACAATATAAATCTTCACATATAGTCTAGTGCTGCCCAAATCGAGTCACAGCCGGAGCGCTCAATAGGACTGCAAAATTATGTTAGAATTCTCGTATTGGGTATGTAATGATAGCTTTATAAGTCGACCATGGTTCTGTTATCCCAGTTTGTCCAGTAATCGTCTTCGTCGTCTGTCAACAAGCTCTTCCTGTACTTCTTCGCTCGTAGGTAGTCTCCATCCTGCGCCATCGCCTGCATCTCCGGGTAACGGCTCCCATCCATCGGGTGCTTTATTATCTTTGCCTTCCAACAAGTTTTCGTAAGCCTCTTTCTCCTTTTGTATTTCATAATCTAACAAAGTGCCGTCTTCTTCGTCAAGATTGTAACCATAATATGAAGCATCGACTTGTTTTCGCAGGTCTACTCTTGAGTCTAGAGGTTGATCTTCGCGGGTTTTTATTGTTGCAGCTTCGAACATTTCTTTGACTCCCGGTAACTCTTTAGCACGTCCAAAATACCTGGTACAGAATCATCCATCAGCACAATTCGCGTGTACTTCATCACCACATGGCCATGCATACCTGTATTCCTTCCCACCACCTGGTATCTCCCGCCCTTCATCATCATAGACTTTTCCTCCGCCTCGCATATAATTCGGACCCCCCAAGTTTTTGATCTGTACCTCCCACATGTATTTCTCTCTCATAGCCTTATTGATTTCATCGTTCAAATCTCGAATCATGAAGTCACTCAAACTTGGATCCTGGATCTTGCTGACTTTGCGTGAGATCTCTTTCAGAACTTGACCTCTCCATTTTTCGCATGATGGTATAGATGAGACTTCCGTTATCATCTTCGGGCGCCGCGTCCTTCCAGCATCGATAATTCCTAATTCTGCTTGCTGCGCTTCCCTGAAGCGGAACAGCATCGATTGTGATTTCTCAGCATTACGAGCCTGGAAATGTTAGCAGCCATTATATGAAGATATGAAAGAACAACTATACCATGGTTTTGAAGGGCCTCCCGTGAATTATATGGATCTAATGGAAGAAAATGAGGTTGTGATGTACTTCAATAAATGGGTCGAGTATATTTACACTCTCATGAACGATCAACCTGAGCTTGGACCCACGAGGCTGCCGAAAATAAAGTTACAAGGTCGAGCAGTAAGGCAGGCCATTGTTTAGCGTGTTTTTAGCTTAGCGACACGCGCTGTAAGTATTTCAGCGCGCCTGGAATATCAATTTCCATCACAACAACAATCTGCAATGACGAGAACAATCATTGAGCTTACACTACTTAACCATCTGAGAAGTCAGAAGGTTCAGAATGTGTGATTGAATGAACAGAAATCTTAGCAGGCTTCCAATTCTATCATTTCGAATACCTTTGATTTCTTGTATGGCGGTCGCAGGTCTCTGATTCTATAATTTGGATCGAGCCACAGTGACGACAATCAGCTCCTCTTGAGATATTCGCTATGTTCTACCACTTCGAATATTCATTGGCCAAGTTTCTGAGAGATCAGTAATGAAAGCCATAGGCATTGATTGTGGTACTACATTTGCAAAAGAATCATCGCTGAAAGCGGAAAATAGTTTTCAATCGGAGTAGCTTGGTAAGAACAATTTTGTCTCATCCGCTCTGTTAAAAAAAAAATTTCATGCTGGCGATTGAAATGTCTAGTTCTCGATGTCCATAGCTAAAATCATTGCTGACCAAATCTAGTTTCATATTTTCAATCATTCTTATGACTATTCCTTACAAACTTCGATAGTGTCGATGTGAAAGTATATGGAAGTTTATTTCTTTGCCCGGTGATGACCAAACGTGTCCAAAAAGCCAAATTTGCAGGCCAACCTACTATCTTATACTTGCCTTGGGGCTAAATAAGATGGAAAGTGTTCGCAATGAGAACTTGAGAGCTTATCTGAGGGCACCTTCAATCTTTATTTTTTTCATGGCAACTTTCCACCCCTCTTCGTATGCATCGTTCTTTTGTGCTGTATATTTATTTTCTACATCTCTCATTTCATTTTCGAAAATCCTTGTTACAATTTAGCGGGGCTTTTGCTAGGAATTGGATTGTTGTGGGTACCTTTACTGGTGCTGCTAAAAGATATCAGCCTAGCCGTAAAAAAAAGAATGAGAACAAAGAATTATTAAGTCACCTGCAAGCACTCACAATTCAGCGGTTGCAGTGATTCCATATTCACATACCTCAAAACGTTGTCCCGGGAGTACATCATTTTTGCCACTTCTACCCACTACAGATTGACCCTTGATATCGATAAACACTTAAGTTGGTAGCATTTTTCTGCCATGTTTTCGAGGCTCTCTATCAATTCGCATGATTCTAGTGACCAACCTTCTCCCTTGACGTCTTCATCCTCGTTCTCTTCTCTGCCCGAAGGCGCGCATCTCTCAATAGACACCGCAGTTGAACAATCTGATGCCCCTGACTATGCGATTCTGTGTGTTGATGGGTTATCTTCCGCTGGATTGTTTGAGGACGCCGCAGTCATTGCCCAAGGATATTTGAATGAGAAGCCAAATCATGCACTGTTTCTGAAGCACTTGGCTAAAGGTTTGTTTGAAACAGAACATTATAGCGAAGCTAGCCAGATATACCAGCGCCTAGAGGCAATGCCGGGTCTGGCTAACGACACTGAGAAGAGACTATGGATCATCGAAGCACTTCTCAACGATCATCGACCTGGAGCATCGCTTGACGAATATCTCAGAACCCCTTCATCAGAAGAATGTGCCAGAGGTACCAGCTACCGATTGGGAAGAATTTAGGGGAAGAGCAAACTGGATGAAGACACTCCCAGACTTGCGTGCCCTAGTACAGGTTTCATTTCATAATTCTCTCCCGGATCCGGAGGACTTGGCCAGTTGTTTGTGCATATTAGGTACGAGGTATCGAGAAGGTGGTACTCATGAAGCCGCCTCCGCGTGCTTTGAAATTGCACTCAAAATTAATCATACGTCTGCATTCGTGTTGTCCATGTCAGCTACAAATCTTGCAGCCAATGTCCCTCTCAATGAAACTGATGAAGCACGTTTTGCACGCCTTCAAAAGGCGGATGATCTCTGGGAACAGCTATTGGAAATCGGGCCCTACACTGATGGATCCTTCGAAGTTCCACATGCCGAGATCTATCGCCGACGTGCAGAACTATGGAAAGGTATCAAAATATCGTACTACGAGAAGTACTTGTTCAAATATGCGGAAATCATCAAATCCCCTGCAGAATTTATATCGGTAGCAAAAGTCTTGAGGTCCAACCAAAACACCGACGGTATTAATACGATTGCATACAAAGAACGTGCTGAAAGAGTCGATCGGTTGTACTATGAAGCGCTACATTCCCTAGAATATTCACCCACTTACGCCCCTCAAAAAGCAGCCCTAGTATATGGATGGCGTGTTGACAACCTCGCATATGGTGATATTGATCCAGAACGACAAGAGCGATTCCTTCGACAGAAGATGGAACTTGACGGTAACCCTGACCGCCTGTTGAACTTTATGGGTAAGGCAGGAGGTCGCGATCGCGAAATTCTACAATTGCTTGAGAGCGCTGAACAGAAGTTTGGTGGGAAGTACGTCACGTTAGTCAAGGACCAAAGAAAATATCTCAAAAACATTGAGAAGATAAAAAAATCTTCCGCGAATAAACCACCTGATGATACTCTTAAGCAAGATCCGGTTCAGAGGAGTATCAAACGAACACGAGTAGCAGCTGGCTGGCATGCTTGGAAGGCGCAAAAATGATATTGGAGGATTAGTAGGCCGAATAAAAGAAGAACCACTGGTAACGATGAGTGGGACTTTTTATGACCTCTCAAAATACCTATCTCGATACTTTGCAAGGATGCACGATTGGATTTATAGCGTTGTCAGCTCTTACTTCGTCTCCCATGGAGACATTTATTTATTCTATGTGGAAATTGTTGTTCTTAGCACATGAGGTGATTTTCAAGAAAATAATGGCGTTATCTATGGCTGGAATCAATTCTAGCGGCCAACGCCCGCAGATATTTCAATCTTAAAATTCAAGAATATCTCGATCAATACTGTTAAGTATACAGGTTCTTTCCAGTGAGATCATTCGAAAAATTCCTAATGCAACTTTTTGGTGGTATTGCTAATGCGATTCGTTTTTTGCGATGCTCTTCTTGTCTTGATCATGTTGAAGATGATCGATTTCTTAGGGGCGAATGACATAGTAATTTTTGGTAGTATACTTTCGACTAGGGAGGTTTTCCCGAGCGATGAAAAGATGCATGAGGGAAGAACCATGCCCAATGAAAACCAAAATCACATCAATATGTTGAATCTGATCATGAATTTTGGTCTCTATCAGAAGAGTATTAAAGTTCGGCAATTGATCCCAAGCGGGACAATTTCAATTGAGCCTATCTCAAAATTAAACTACCCAGCATTTACAGCCAATCTACATAATTGAGTCATATTTGCTAGTGTCCATATGTTTCGCTGTGGTGTCCACGAGATCCGTAGTCCGTGAGACTTCAGAAAATCAAGATTCATGCAGCATCAGTTGTCCACGCTGACCTGATTCCTATACAGATGCGAATCAGTATCAAGGGCTACAATCCATATGAAGAGATGAGAGCTAAGGTTTATACTCGCAGGACGCGCCCTTCATAGTGCGCATCTTTATCATATATTTTACAGCCCAAAACTTTGATCTGCTGATCCGATTGACTGGGCTGGGATTCATACCATCCAGAACCCATGCCTCCATGATTTCTCTCCCCAATCTTTCCTCTCGTACATTGAGAAGATCTATAGGATTGCTTGTTACGTAGTGATGATCAACGGAATCGGTCTTTCCGTTGCCCTGAAGATGGTTCTTGAAGGTAGTCACGAAGTCTGTCTTGAATCCATGCTCAGCACGTCTTTTGAGGCCGCTCTTGAAGCCCTGTTTGAGACTGCGCTTGATTGTGCTTGTCTTGGTATTTCCGAAGTAGATCTTGTCTTTGTTATCTGAATGGAGAGGGGCGAGTGCAATGCGTGTAATGGTTTGCTGAGGATGGTTAGATGTTTCTCCTTATAATGATTGGAAAGGTAAGGACAGAGTAGGGTATACTTACAAGTTAAAGCAGAACGATCAACGATGTACACACTGAGTTCTGGTAAATCGAATACAATGGGATGGTTTTGCTCCCAGATGCTTAATTTTCGCGTGGTTGATATTGGAGCTGATTCCCAATCTTCGGAATCCCATCTTTCGGGGTTCCACACATACTCATTGACCTGATATGACGGAGGGGTTTCATTATTCATCGACATTTTTTGTTCCTAAGACTATCGCTTTGTTCTTGATGGAGCACTAGGTATATATTTATCAATTTGATTTGATCATTGAGTGTTTCTCTTGTAAGAGAGCGGATGGGCAAAAATGCTTATATCTCATCGTCAGCCTGAGGCTCGTACGGTCGCAACTTGGCTGGATTCATCTTTGATACAGTTTATAGTACAGCTTTTCATTTACATAACCAGTAGTTGGGTGCAGAAATGGCAATGATTCACTCGTCAACTGAGCATTAGCACACCAAAAAACCGTAACGTTGAGATGATATTCGATCGTTTAGGATACAAGACAGCATATAAGCTGTCATCTTTCTCACGAAAAAATCTAAAGCATCAGAAAAACAATTTATCAAAAGAAATATCTACGGAACATACAAAAAACCTACCCAAAACTCGAAACCCAAATCAAAATTCATCAAAATGGACAAACAAAATCAGGACAACTTGAACGGACAATTTCTACCAGGTAGAAAGCATCCCACCACCTGGGAACAAAATTATGCCATCGTCTTTGACTTAACAAGTAAGACAATATACAAGGCAAACCGTTCAGATATCGATAGTGAGTATCTCTCCCTACCTCCCTTCCTCAACGCCACAATTCACAACTTACTATTTTCTCCGACCCATCTGCTATCATTGACACTAGAAACTAACAATCCTCCCTTATAGCAGCAATCCACTTCCACATTGCTCTTTCCCGTCTTCTCCCATTTGAGGAAGACACCATCAGTCTGGGTAGGCGACGCGCCTTCAACAGCCAAGATGTAAAATTCGTGGCTAAAGTCAGTGTTAACTCTCTAGGATTAAGAGAACAGAGATTGAGAGGAGACATCATGGAATGTTGGGTTTTGGATAACGCGGAGGGAAATGCGCGAGGCACATTGGTGGGATGGAAGTTTAGGGACGCTTTTGATTACTTTGATAAGAAGTGAGTGAGAGTGAAAGATTTGTGTGTGGAGTGGACTTGAGAAGTTCTGGTTGTTGGACAACTATGGCACCAATTCTATCGTCAGTGCTGGGGAGAAGGACTACCTGTGAGTGCGCGGACACATGAGACAGGCTACATAATTAAGCACAGTTTTATGACAAGAATTAAGACTTTGATCATTCAATTATGGTTCAAAGATCTAGTGAAATTAATGAAGAAAAATCAAAGCATATACTCAACCAGTGCTAAAACGACGAAAAAAATGTGAGACAAATAGAAAATCTTGAAAGTGAAGTTTCTGACAGGATACATTCTTCCATCCAAATATCACGAGGAACCAAAATGATACCATATCTCTTGACTTATCTCAACGTAGATTTCATCTAAATAAAATCTGAATATGTTACAGCGTTTTGCTTTGTAAACTACAGGTCAAAGTTTGACAAATATTGATTCGAACTCCTATCCAAGTTTGGAGATCACGTGTTCTGGTATGATATCGCGACTTTTCAGTAAGTAATGAATTGACATACTCATCATTGGTTGGTCTGAGTGGTGGAAATTTCTGAATTTCAACATATTTTTGATAATCTAGTTGAAGGTACAACTTGGTTGATTTTGATTTAATTTATTACTTGAATGATTATAATTTGACTACTATTCTTATTTTTAGGTTGAACCCCCTCGTTTTCTAACCACCTCTGTTTTGAGCTACTCATTCACATTAAAAATCGCTTTTTTGGTTTATTAATATCTTTTTCAAAATATAATATAATTTATTGAAAATTTATATATATATATAGTTCGAATCATTTTAAGTTTATTCATCTTGAATTTTTAAAGGGTTTTAAATAAAAATTTAAAGTCTTAAAATACTAATTTTCAAACTTATAACGTGATTTATTAGTATATAGGTTATATTAATATGTAAATCATTTTTATCCTAATTCAACATTTTTTTTCGATATGTATTTTTATTAATAATTTATAGTAAATTTTTCGGAACGTATGATTACGTACTTAAGCGAATCACATGATTCTTCCCATTATATATATATTAGAAAGAATCATACCTTATTTTAAATTATTTTAAATTATATTATTCATTTTATATAGGCTATATAGTATTGTATATAATAATTTAAATTGATGATTCCCCTTCCCTTAAATAATTTCAATATTAATTAAAGTTTACCTTTTTATTGAAGATATTTATAAATTAGATAATTTTTTGAGGTTTTGTATGAAGGTATTTGTATAAAAATAAAGAGAATAGTTTAGGCTATTTAATAAAATATTCTTCAAAAAGATGAATAAGATTGTATTAAATTATGTTTATATATAATTTGTATAAAGGATTAGAATATTATATTCTTTATATTTTTTTTTTGATTATATATGTTAAAAAGAGATTTCTGATTATAATTGATTTCTTTAGGATTGAATGAATTGATTGATTCATAAACTAGATTATTATATTTATAAAATTTAATAAATCGATAGTTTAATTTACATCTATTATGTTCTGTTTAGAGTTTAGTATGCTTTTCGAATTCGAAACCTCCTTTTTGTATAAAAAGAATCGCTTCATTATCTTTCTTTTATTAGAAACCTTTTATTAGGCCTTCCTTCTTTATCTTATGATACAAAACGTCCTTCTTTGTGTAACTATTAAGTTAGAGAAAAAGGCCTGCTTATTATTTCCAATAAATCTAATCCACTCAAATCAAAAAAGTAAAGGAAAAAGGTTATAAAGTTGAAAAGCCTATTATAATACAAATAATTATTTAATGAAATAGCTTTAAGAAATTCTATATGAATTTAATCTTTTGTTACAACGGATTAGTAACAGGCTGTAGAATCACCAACGTATAGGCTATAATGGTACTATAAGCCTCGGTGATTCAGCTGCAGTATACCGGGGGACGCTAGGCACCCAGGAGAGCCTCAGGCACGTATATAGTATTAGTCATAGTATACCCTAGAAACATAGGACATAGTTCCCAGGACAATAGGTCCTAGGAAAGACAGAACACAGTAAGCAAGAAGGCTTCACTAGGATTAGTAATGTCCCAGGGGATTAGCCCCAGGACAAAAGAATAAGCTAGGACACCAAGAGTCACGGGATTAGTGTCCCGTGATGGACAGCTCAGGAACGACAGCGCTCCAGGAGCGCCCGGCTGTCCCAGCTGTCCAAGTAGGACGAAGATCTATATAAGGGAATGGGTTTCATTACAATGTAGAGCTTCGTGCTCAAGATCAATCATTAGTTTCATACTATAGTTACGAGAATTGCAACCAGTTACAACCTTATTGAATTCCTACTTGAAGTCTAGTCTAAACCACCTCGAGAGATCTCTAGACACTTCCACGTGACCCTAGAGGCAGCTCCCGTAACATCTTTATTTATATTCTTAAAAGATATACTAAATTAAAGCTTTACAAGCTTTAAATTGTTATTCCCTTATCAAGAAGATTTAATCTCCTATATTTCAAGTTTTATAAAGGAGTAAAAGAATGGCCCACTTTTATTCATCCTTGTATAATGATTGAACCCCCCCTCTATTCTTAGTTCTTTCAAATTCAATTGAATACGAATACCCCACCCAATCGAATCGATTTAATATCCTTCCTCTTCAATCACTCTACCCTAGCGAATAAGGCTCTTCCCCACTTATATACAACTTTCAATTCGATTTATTCTTTCTTCATTTTCTTTAACTTGATTATAAAATAAAAAAGATAAAAAGAAGAAATAATCTTTAATTAAATTAATTTTAGGTTTTAAAGGATTTAGTTAATACAATTCATTTTTTATATTATATATTTCAGGTTTTCATTATAAATAGAAATTCTACCTATATTAAAATATATAATCATATACTTAAGTAAATTATATAATTCTTCTTATTCTATATATATTGAAAAAAATCATACCTTATTCTAAATCTTTTCATTTTATATTATTCATTTTATATAAACTATACAGTACTATATATGGTAATTTAAGTTGACGATTCCCCCCCCCCAAGTAATCTCAACAAAATTTGAATGATTAAAAAGTCTATATATATATATTAATATTTACTTAATATTTTATTTGTTATTGGAAGTATATGAATCTTTATACTTAAAAACATATTTTTATGAACTAGTCTTTTTATACCTTTAGCTAGAATTAGTACAATCTCAAATATAAATATAAAAAAGCTTGATTAATAACGAATTATTCGAGATTTATTAAAAATAAAGATATAATTTCACTCTTTTCATTATTATATATAATCGTTATAGCTCATTTTCCATTACCTAATTATGTTGTCTTACTTTTTTATTCTGTTTAGTATTAATTACTATCATTTTAGAATATATTATATTTATTATAAAGTTTATTTCATTAAAGTTATAGAAATTATAATCAAGAATATTAAGTCGGGTACTTTACTTTCGGGCCACTCCTGTTTTGAGCCACTCTTTACCATCAAAAATAAATCATATTATATAAATTATATATAAATTTAAAATCATCTTTAAATCTTTAATAACTTTTTCATTAAAATTTATAAAAAGAAACTTACTTAATTTTTAAAAAGTTTTAAGTTTAAATCTATAAAAAGATTTTTAAAAAAATTCTAAAAAATAAATGATTATAAAGATAACGTAGTTTATCGTCGAGTAGATTATATTATTAAGTGAGCTATTTCAAATATTTATAAAACTAGTTTTTATGTAATCGTATACTTCCTTCATTGAATAATATATTTTTTTAAAACTTGAAACTATAAAATTTAATTATTTATTGTGAAAATATTTTGAATTTATATAATAGTTGTTATAGAAATAGTTTTTTTTATAATGAAAATCGTAATAATTTTCACTTTTTAGAGAATACAATAGAAATTCTTATTTAAAAATTACATGTTCTTATAAAAGATTTTTTTATATTAATAATTATTTTTCTTTTTTGAAAAATATTAATTGATTATCAAAATTCAAATATTAGGAAAAGATTGATTTTAGTATATTTTAAAGTGACCTACTGATGATATAATCTACTCGATAATAAACTACGTTATATATATACAGACAGGGATTAATAATCTCTATAAATTCAAAAGTAATTCTTTAAATACTTATTTATTAAATCTTTTGTTATTTTTTTAAAGATATTTTAGATTAAACATAACATAAATATATTATAAATAGAGAAACATGAAAAAAAAAAACGAAGAGAAGAAGCGTTTTTTTCGAAATAACTCTCTAATTTTTATTGCATTCGAATTAGAGAATCATTTTATACTTTTTTCTATAATCATTAAGTTAATATCTATTTAAGTTAAATGGTTATTATTATTGATATAAAAAAGAAGAGATATTATATTTATTTAGAATACTTAAAATAATTATATCAAAAAAATTAATAGAAAAAATTCATTCAAGATTTTTATAATAATCTGAAATTTTCAATACTTAATAATCTTATAAAAAAATTACATATATTAAAAAAGGGGTTTAAAAAAAGAAAAGGAAAATCTCTTTAAAAAGCTTTATTTATTTCAAGAAATATTTTTAATAAGATTATTAATATATAAAAATAAAGTCCTTATATAATACTCATAATTATCTTATATAAAGAAATAACATCCTTAAAATCTCAATATATTATAATTCATAAAAGTAATCATAAAGTATAATAAGGATTATAATATATTAATATTAATTATATTCCTTTATAGTATACAACGTATTATTAATAAGATATTATAAAAAAATATAATAAAAATTGAAATTTATATATAACTACAAATTTAAAAATCAATATTTTGAAATTTCAAATCTTTAGTTAAAAAAAATCCTAAAAATCTAAAGATTTCAGAATGATCTTAAAATAATTAGAATTATATATATACTAGATTTCAATAAATTTTATTCATAAATAAGAAAGTTTTTTTTAATCATTATTAGTGATGAAAGATAGTCTAAAGTAAAAATGACCAGAAAATAGAATATACGACTTAGATGAAATCATAAAAAACATCGAGGTCTCTTCGATTTCTATCAAGTCCTTTGTAGTGACTTTCAAGAACCAATTGCCTTTTAGCGAAGCATCCTGAGCTAGAAAGGATGCTTCGCGAACCATTACATAGTATTCTGATCAGCCATGCACTCCTAGTCATCTTTGATGTTTGATTTAGCGTTGTGTACACTTTCTTTGGTGAGGTTTTCATATATTCTCTTGAGAGGTTGGGATTGCGAAACGCCTTGGAATAACGTTAATTACTTCTTCATCTTCTACTCGAGAAAGGAAGAAAGCCTGGGTGTGGAATTCTTCTTGAATTTACAAGGACCTAGAGGCAAATCATGCATGGGATATGAAATTGGAACTGAGAAATTGAAGAATTATTAGGTAGGACATGAGTAATGCACTTCCATATGTGAGGAGATGATATCTGGATCCTGTATTGAGTAGACGTTTGATGATTGGACTGATCAGAAGCATTCCAACATTTGCATCTGGCACATGAAGGAAAATTAATGAGTCCGATATCCCGATTAGAAGGCCACACAATACTTGGAAGGGGTTGTACGTCAAAGCATGCTTCACATGGCACCGAAGTCTGTTTCGTTATCCGGTTGTTCTATCTCTGACATTTGATCGGCCAAAATGAATGATATGATTCAGGGGGGTAAATCCCGTGTTACCTTTTGATTGTACTAGATAACCTTACTTGAAATGCACGTGATTTTCATGTGATAGACCGGGTAAATCTTACTCCTTCCTATTCAAGATTCTGGCTGATTATAGAACGGTAATCTGATAACATGACGGAAACCCACTTTAAAGATTTCTCCGTCCATGTACTTCTCCTCTCTCAATCTTTAGATCAATGCAATGTATGTAGCCATGTCATGTCGCCAAGTGCCATCACCACTACTTCAAGCTTTTCCAAGGCGAATGGTATTATCCCTTCGATCAATCACCGGTCGCACGACATCAACATCATGTTCTGTCAAATTCCTCTCAGTTTACCAGCCCTGAGAATGCACACAATCTGGGAGTCTACACCTTGCCAGGGTCGTCGCAATATCTTGTGCTGCCAAGCTGGAACCGCCAAAATAATCAACAATGAGATAGTGTGCAGAAATACAACGGCAGAACTAATATCAAGGGGAATATTATAGATGATCCTTTTCCGGCAGGAGACAAGCCTTTTCAGCCACAGCGTCGAATACATCGGCATTACAGACTTCAGCAAACAGGAACGGCAAGTCATAGCCAAGACGATCTCGCCATCACGAGATCCTTTCAAACTTCGAAACCAGACAAATTTCGATAAAGTTTATTCTCGAAAAGGGAGGTTGTTGTTTGATTCTAATGAGATAAAGCCATCTTCGAAGATATTTGTACAATCATATGCCCACTTCACTTGGCGCTTCTGCGTCTTTCATACCTGCAAGTGTCATTACATTTGATTGCTAGGATGAGCGCTTGGCTACACGCTTGGCAATCCCACGTAGACTATAGGTTGTGTGCCAATCGCATGCCGCATATCTACAGATCGATAAGAAAAGCTTCACAACTTCCCGATTCGACATCAAAACCAATGAGAGAACATGACATACACTACCATGATGGCGTTTAGCCTGAGATTCTTCCCTATTTCATGTCGTTTTGGTCGGCTCGTGGTCCATTTTAGTTAATGGTGTTCTCGATGGTGTTATACTAGTACTGGCTTGCTTCATTCTTCAAGCACCCCCATACCGATATGATTGTCGAATAGCATCTCTGGAAACTCTACATTCCATGATGATCACCAGTGGTAAAGTCAGGCCCTGGAGCGATAATTCATGCTGTATCCTTAACAGCTTCCATAAATGTGATAGACCTGTCCCTGAAGGTGGTGATAACAATCGTTTGTAGAAGGTGACGACGAGGTATGGATTTAACGTTGTGATATTGAATTGCAGCACACCTTGGCTTTCCAGTTCATGGCAATCTTATCTTGCTCGCGGCTCGGAATCATCGTCGACAGTGAGTATTATAAGGTGCATATGCAACTTGCATGTACAGGAAGAGCCTCATCCGTTTTGATTTAAATACTGCCTCTGTATCCTTCTGAAACTCTATCATCAGGAACATCTTCTTCATTAACTCTTCATTAAGAATAACCTTTTGACCGCAACTTCATCATGGCTAGCTATCTCACCGTTCTTACCGCTTTCGCGGCTGCCATTGCTCCTGTTTTTGGTGCACCAGCAGTCAAAGTGCCTCATCCAAAGATTAAGACACCAACCACCGTCGTTAAGGATATCGTCGCCGATAGCTATATTGTCGTCTATAAGAC
Source organism: Botrytis porri (assembly GCF_014898465.1). Taxonomy (NCBI): domain Eukaryota; kingdom Fungi; phylum Ascomycota; class Leotiomycetes; order Helotiales; family Sclerotiniaceae; genus Botrytis; species Botrytis porri. The sequence continues at coordinate 2,442,426 of NW_024066083.1, read as the reverse complement.
TGATATCACACCAGAGGTGACTGCTAGCCATGTTGACTTTGTTAACGCTATCGTCGCAAAACGTGACAACGCTGTATCAGTTGGTGCAAACTACAAGATTCACGACTTCGCTGGATACCAGATCACGGCTGATGAGGAAAGCATTGTTGAGATCGCTAACAAACCAGAAGTATGCATTCTAAGTACGAAATAATTAACTTTTACTGACAGTTGGACTAGGTTGCATACGTTGAGAAAGATCAAAAGGTCTACGCTTCAGCATTGAAGACTCAAACTGGAGCTACTTGGGGACTAGGTCGCATCTCTCACCGTGCACAAGATACTACTACTTACATCTATGATTCTACCGCCGGAAGTGGTGTGACCGTATATGTTGTTGATACTGGAGTCTACGCTGCTCACTCTCAATTTGGTGGACGTGCCAGCATGGGAGCCAACTTTGTCTCTGGATCAGCTGTATGTTCAAACGTAGTGGCAATCAGGCAAAGAATTTGCTAACATAAGATAGAACACAGACGAGAATGGTCACGGAACTCACTGCGCTGGTACTATTGGTGGTAGCACATACGGTGTTGCTAAGTCGGCAAAGATCGTTGGCGTTAAGGTTCTTGATGCTTCTGGATCCGGAACAAACGCCGGTGTTATTTCTGGTATTCAATGGGTTGCTACCAACGGTGGTGCTAAGTCTGTTCTAAGCATGTCTCTTGGTGGTGGTCTATCCACTGCTTTGAACAGTGCCGTTACAAACACAGTTGCTGCTGGTGTAACGGTTGTTGTAGCTGCTGGAAACGACAATGTATGTTTGAGTTCTATTCTATGAAGAATTTCCGGTCCTGGAAAACTAAGTTTGCTAACTCTTCAACCAGGCAAACGCAGCCAACACCTCGCCCGCCTCCACCCCTAACGCTATCACAGTCGGTGCCATTGATGCAAATGACGCCCGAGCTACCTTCTCCAATTACGGTGCCGTTCTTGACATCTTCGCCCCCGGTGTCAACGTTCTCAGCTCCTGGATTGGTTCCACAACCGCTACCAACACCATCAGCGGAACTTCAATGGCTACTCCTCACGTTGCAGGTCTTGCAGCTTACTTGATTGCTCTTGAGGGCTTGGCAACACCAGCTGCTGTTGTAGCTAGAATTAAGGCCTTGGCTACCGCCAATCTTATCACCAGCCCTGGTTCTGGAAGCCCAAACCTCATTGCGTACAATGGTAACGGTGCCTAAATGCATGAAGTGGTAAGAGAAAGTGAAAGGTTAGATGGAAAGGGTCAATGTTATGCAAGCGGAATATCTACCATTGACTTGGCTATTTTGTCTCTTCTTTAAAATTGTGGCTAGGAGGGACTTCTTTTGTAAAGGAATGAGGTAATTGATTCTTCGGTGAAAGGCTTGCTGAGATATGTCTAGTAACTAGGAACTTTGTTGAATTACAATACAATTATTTCAGTGAAGTGAGGTTTCTCTTCATCTTAAAGTGATATGATACTGCACTGTGATATTTCCTAATAGATTTCTCTACGGATGTACAGCATTTTTAGAGGATACATAACAATATTGCCAATGCCTTGCAACGCATTATCAAGTTCAATTCCAGTAGTATGTTTTAACGGTATGCAGTAACCTCGGCCCGATCCTTTCCACACAACAAAACATGAATAGAAGCTCTAAATTAAAGTCGTAAACAAGTAGAACATAGACACGAGTATCTCCAAATCTTATCAATGCAAAGGTCTCAGGATATTATAGAGAGTCTAGCTAACAAGGTACAGTTCTGCCATCAGAAGCAACTCCCTTTCCAACATTATCTTGCTTTGATAAGTATTCTACATTTTTGAACCATGCTACAATCTAAGTACACCATGATATTCCACCCGTCTTCAATATCGCAAGTGGTGAAATACAATAAGTATTCTGATTGCGTCAACGACAAATCTTTCACGTTATCTCTTATTTCTATTTGCATAGGGGAAATGAGTGGGTGTTTGTGAGCTAAATTTGCAAGTTTCATTTAATCTCCTATCATTAGTTTCTGGAGGGTGTATATAGACAAAATTTGTCCTTTGGTTGATCATGACGAGGATTTTATGGATTCTGTTAACTGTGAAGGGTTTGATGACGCACCAATGTTGCATAAGTAAGAAGTCAACGGTCTTATGAAATGAATACATCAAAAGCAAGGAATTCGGAATAGGAGTAGTCAAAAGTTCTCTGCCTTGATTTAACTAACTTGATAATCAGATGAACTTTATACATTGCAATTTCTATTTATAGCAGCCGACTATGAACTCGACTAAAATAACCTCCTTTAGCCTCAGAAACTCATGTTACACCTTTACTACGGTATTTAGTCAAGAAGAAGACGTCCTGTACGAAGAAATACACGTACATCATCTCAAATCGGCAATAAACCAGGAAATAACTCCACCCCTAGCGTACCAAACTAAGAACCATATCAAATGATCTCTCAAATGATATCACGTAAAATTAGAATGTAGCAAAATTAGACTTTGTTGCACATCTAAGAGTTATGCATAATGACGCATAAATCATAGTGCGTTTATCACCTACGGTTTGCTTCAGCATCTGCGTGGTAAAGGTGTAGGAACATGTTGCATGAACAGATATACCATGTGGTATAGAGGTCTTGACGGAATTAGCGTGTAGATCATTAAGATTAGTGGGCGTGAAAGGATTAATTTCGGCGAGAGGGAGAGAATTGTGGTATCTCTAGACGAGGAAACGGGTTGAGGTTGGTTTCTTGGTGTTATTTTATGCTATTTCTTATCAAACTAGAAAGGAAATTAACACTCAAAGGGATGTAGGTTTATCTACACCCGTAGATTTAGGATGTAGAAAGTCTCAAATAATGCGCTAGAAGATGAGTATGAAGTGTGTCAATGGCCATTGTGTGTGCTTCTTCTACTATCTGTTTGCGTTCCAGAATCTAGAGCTGAAAGTGTGGTGGATAATTGATTTACAGGATGTTGGGCATGAGTTAGGATTTCTGAGATGACGCAGGTAGTTTGGGTAGTTGTAGCAATATGAAACTGCCGTGAAAGCAAAGTTCAGGTGAAAAGTGGAAGGTTGGGGCTGGGGATGGTGGGGAATGTGGGGAAGATCTCAGGTAGGAGATGAAGAAAGAAGAGGCGAGAGTCAGGTGTATGGATTGAGAACTTTCTCGATAGATACAAGAGATACTCGAAAGAACGTACGATACGGTAGCCCTTGCATACAAGAATAGGCAAATGTGACGATATTTCGTGCAAGTCAAATGATGAATATACCCCACTCGAGCAAAGAACAAGCGTATTGCGACATGATTTCGTACATCCCGAGGAAATAAGATAGTGAAATCAAGGAATCTCACTTTGATTCAAGGAAATAATCGACTATGAGCGATGGGATGGTAATTCATGACGCATCGTGGCCTCTTGTCGTTGCTTTATCGCGTCAGTATCATAATTTGTCATCAGGAGTGAAACGAAATCTGGCAACTTAGGATAGTGATCAACAGGCCAAGTTCTCGAGTGTGACCACATTGGTAGGGTTCTTTATGTAGGTGTAGAAGAATTGTAAAAGCATTGCATTGGTGCTGAGAATGTACGTTATGTACTGATTCACTAAAATCGCAGCTTCCATATTCATCCCCGAAAATGAGAATCGGGGAAATGAACGAAACGGTGGGTTTCTATCATAGAGAAGGACATCTCGGGTTCAATTAAATCGACATTTGAATCTTACGATTCCAACAATTGATAAAAAGTAGAAGTGACTTAACAAGATCACTGCCATTTCCATTCAAGGTTGTATCTTCCGCCGTTTCAAATTGCCAAGACACTACTCGGTAGTTTTAGCGACCGTTAAATTTAGGGGGAAGTTTAATCCCATGTGGAGCGATAACGCTGAAAGTAGACCAATAAAAGCAAAGTCTATACGAAATCACCTCTCGAAAAAGCAATCTGAGGATGTTTCAATTTGTTTTAGTCTGTAACCATTACTACACGATTGACGAGTGATGTTGATCAGTACGGTTGAGAGGGTGATAGAGAAACGCTAGATTTTCCACACTACAGCCGGTTGTTAAGATTCCTACTTTCCCATTCTCCCACCTTTTGAAATCCTTTTCTCTCTTACCCCAAAACCTGTGCTTCTGTCTACCTCAACGCCGACCAACGTATGCAATCACACCAGAAAGAAAACAAAGAATCTAAGCCGTCACCCATCATGCCCCACATCCTCATCCAGCTCAGATTATCGAATTTTATTCTCCCCTTTTGATTGGAGCTCAGTTCATAGAAGCTGAGCTACAAAGCTATCTGATATATCGAAGACTTCGAGGTCTCAAATCTATAGCTATCTGGAAATTTTTAATCGACACCAAACATCATCTTATTTCCAATTTAGACACATTTCCTCTTCTATATAAAGATCAAATCATTCCTATTTCTCATCTTGAGTTGTGCAACTAAACAACTCAAATTGTCGAGCCTTTTACATAACGACGAATATACGTTCGCCTACAACCCTTAACCGACTAAAAAAAATCTATCTCTAAATTTCTTACAAGTATCTGCTCAAGACATCACTCCATATCTATCTCAAATTTCACATTAACTCGCATCTCCAAAACCTCATTTGTTTTATATCATCAAAATGGCCGACAACAGAAAAACACAAGAGGAGGTCGACAAAAGCTCCCAAACCGCCAGCGAACAAACTTCGATGACGATTACTATGCCACCACCTCCTGAGAACTTTCCTCAATTTTCGCAAAATGAAGCCAATGGAATGCAAACTGAGGAGAATGCCGTTTCTGGTCATCTCGCTAAAACCCCCCCTCAAGAATTCGCGAACTTCAATAAACAATTCAATGCCAATAGTAGCGAGGCCGATCAATCGTCAAAGCAATTGAGCAGAACAGGAAATGTAAAAAAAAGACAGATGGGAACTAAGTCATCCACCGATACTCATGGTAACAAAGTCAAGGTCAGAGAACTTACCGAGAAGAAGAATGGTATGAAGAAAAAGAAAGGCCGCAAATCTCCGTTCCAGATGTATCAGCATTGTTCTACCAAGGACGTTGACAACGATAACATCGAAACAGACGATGAAGATGGAGATGACCATGAACCAAGTGAATCTTTGTGTGAGAGAATCTTGCGATTCGGCTTCAAGAGAAGAAAAGATGAGAAGGTTAATGAACCAGAGGTGTTGGAAGTCTATGAGTCAAGCGCCTCGGGAAATATTTTCGGGGCTGAGTCCAACTCCAGGGATCCAGCAGCCACCACTCATCTGAAAGATGCGAATAGCAACAATGCCAGAGAACCAGAGAGACTTGGAGAAGGTCCGGAGGAGACGCATAATGGCGCCATTATCCCTGATCCAAATTTTAATACTGAAGTATTGTACTCGGAGGAAAGGGCCCCAGAGATCATTAAAGCTGAGCCTGTGGGTAGAAATATTGCTATCATACACAAGATGGTTGAGAAACCTCCCAAGGAACCGGAAACGTCAACATTGAAGTGGATACGCCAAAAAGCCTCTTCATGGGCAGGGAGGCTTGATCGTCCAGGAAGATATAGTCAATCCGGGAAAGACAATGAAGCAAGAATGTCCCTTAGACACAATGAAGCAGATCTCGGCGCATTGACCAGAGATGAATCCAGATGCAATGCTGAAAGAGGGGTTGTAAATGATCACACAAATAGCACCAAAGATCACGAAAAGCAGACCAATCGAACGACCAATAAATCCGGCACAATGGACTCTGCGCACAACGTCAAGCAAACCGGCAGCTCGGGGCAGAATTCCGAAGAGATGATATTGGACGCTAATGCAAATGGCCCCAAAGAACTCGAAACCCAAGTCATCCAAATGACGAATCGAATTGACAGTGTACGAATTTGCTTCATCTCTAAATCCAAGTCTGTCAAATCTGTTGAGCCCATTATAGAAGACGCTTCAAATGAGACAAGAGGCGAGAACGCAGTCCCAGAAAGTGCGCAAAGGCTTCGACCCACATGGGAACCTATCTATTCAGGACCTGAAGGCACGACCTTGAAAAGACAACCCAGGGTAGAGAGATTACGCCGTGCATTCACTGGTTCTATTGACGAAGTCATCAATTCGAACGCGACGCCTTATCTAATGCCAAATGTTGACATCCAAGGCTCTTCTGCGTTGAATGGGTTTCTAGGAAACATCGCCACCAATAACTTCATTAGCTTCAATAGCGGATTAATCCAATCTCAAGCAAATCCTGCTCTACTGACAGGAGTAGATGATGCCGATTTCGGAACCCCTCTTTGTCGCCATTCTAGTCGTGAACCCTCCGCCGAAGAACGTCGGAGCACAGAAAGCGGAATGAACGTCAATCAACAAAATGACCACGAGACCTCCACGACAGTAGCTTCAGCCCCAGAAGAGCTCCAAGAGTATCGCATTCTAGAGAACTATATTTCAGCGATTGCCGTTACTAAAAAAAAATGCTATCCAGAAGTGCATCGTAATTGCAGGGCTCTAGAGCGATGCATCAAAATGGACACCATCCAAGAAAGCGACCTTGAAGACGATTCGGAAGCCAGTCAAAGATCCAACTCTGATCCGCCAAGCCTGACAGATACCACCAACTCCTCAGAAAGCAGTACGAGTGTCCAGCAGCAATCTTCTGGTTGGGTCTCCAGATCGAATGCCATCAGAAGAAAACGTTAGTCCATGCAATTTGAACCATACAATAATCAGCTCATGGAATGGGAAAGGCAACAACCTGATAGGGACAATGCAACAGAGACTAGCCGACATTCACCATGGCGCAGAATTTTGAGAATGGCTGGATCGCCCAGCTTGGGTGACATAGTGAGATCTAACAATTAAGTGAGGTAAATATATTGGAATAGGGGGAAAACAGAAGGTATTAGGGGAGAGAAAAAATGAGGTATGGATAGGGAAATTGCCACCACTGGCAAGATAGACAGGGAATCATATGTATATCTCAGTTGTAATTTACTAAAATGACAATATTCTGTATCCTCTACTCCAGTTCTTTGTAGAAATTCAGTTGGTTGCGAATGAATAGACTGATATCTGGATCAAGGCATGAGCCCGCCGCTTCGGGAATTCACTCTACTTAGAGCGCTGGTAAAATCGAGGAAATTTTATGCAATGCATTGACCATCCTTACTCGAGGGATTCTAGGATTTAGTTTCCTCAATTCTAAGTGCTTCCTATATTCACAGGCACTCGCTGCATTAATGGTCGAAAAGAAAAAAACAACGAATTTCCCGGCAAGGGAAGAAAAATGTTAGTCAAATCGAAACAAAACAATATATTACCAAGTCCCTCTCCTCCTCGTAAGTTGAATCGCAATCCTACATTTCTTCCATAGACACTGATACTGATGTCATTTTAATACATTGAGTGTTAAAACACAAAGCCGCCCATAGAACCATACACCATACTCAATGAAAGGGATTCGTTACATCGACCCCCCCCCCCCTCACGCTAATATATGCGCCTAGCACTGGAATCCCTACCTCTACCTTACTTAGCAAAGTATCCTCATCCGACCACACCTTTCTTCATGCCAACCAGTCACGACATCTCTCCCGCACCACTCTTTCTCTCCCAGTGTCCTTCAGGCTGGACATTTCTCCTTGCCTTCATCACCGAAGCTATAACCGAAGCTACCGCTAATACTTCAAACGGGATCACACATACACTCATGATTCCCGCAGCTCTACTTTCCGAACACAAGGTTCCCCAATGTGGTGAGGTAGATGTACTGATATTTGACCATTGGCAACTCCACGTTTGGACAGTCCACTTTGTCGAGGAAGTCAAAGCATCGAAAGGGATTGCAGAGGCGACAACTGCAGCCAGAAGAGCGATAGCAAGGGGGATAAGAGTAGGAAGAGCTAGGGGATTTCGCTTCAACTGTTCGACAAAGAATTAGCCTTTAAATACACAACTCGGGAAAGCACGGCAGGAACATACGGCAGGAACGAACTGCCCCACCAGGGCCACAGAATTCATAACGAAAACTATAACTCCACAAACGACCCCGGCAATGGTAGGTTTCAAATCGAAACTTTGAGGCCAGACTGGCAATCGAAATTCAGCGCCCAGATGGGTGGAGTGGAAGACTTGGAGTGCGTTTGCTGATGTAGCCATGACAGCAAGACCAAGAACTGCGCTAATGGCTATGAATGCCGTGTTGGCATGTTGAGCCATCGTTGCACGAGGGCGGGAGGAGGAGGTTTCGGGGGTGAATTCTTGGAAGGAGGATGTGACGATAGTGAGGGGCTGCTTTGGTTCTGGGGATGGAGATGGACCTGCCATTTTTGCTGTTTAAGGTATTGAATGACGGAGAAGAGAGAAAGAAGGTATTGATATGATGTACCGCGATAAAGAACGAATGTCAGATGAGAAATGCAATAAGCACCAGAAGCTGAACAATAAGAACGCGAAATAAACTCAGAAATGACGATCCTACGGATTGAATCGAATGGGCACTTCAATAGGTACATATACTTCCTTGCTATCAGGTAATTATATTACTTAGCATTCAATAGTTGAAGATGTCTTCAACCAACAGAATTGATGAGGATAACGCTGAAGGTACAAACGCAGTGCTTCGAGAATGATAGGGCGACATAGCATGGCGCTTGTGCACTTCGGTATGTTTGTACTCATATCTTCCAATCAGACGGTAAAACCCCCAAATGTCAGTCCCCGTCCTGCGAGATTTGTAAATGGTTGGTTCAGAATGTCTCTCGGTACATGATTTTCAAGATTATTTTAAGCTGCGCACAGGCATGGGCGCTTGCATGTAGGGGTAGGCGGCTATGGGGTTAGAGTATGGACCAATGTGAGGGTTGCAGTGAGCTTTTGGTGGGTTGATGGTGATAAATTAAGGAATCGAGGGTGCAAATCTATTATCTCGCTGTTTCGTGTGGGTGAGATTGCTGTGGCTAGCAATTGATTGTCGACATTGAGATAGATCGTGTTTCCTTGCAAGACAAGTATGGAGGCGTATACATTCTTCTGGTCGCGATTCTTCTCTTTGTACCAGCAAGCAGCGTACAGCTGATTTTGGAGGGCTCACCAGATATCTTGTGATAATCTGAGGATATCAGCTTGCATAGGAAGCCAAAGTGCGAGTAAAATATACCTATTAGACACTTGACAACGGCGAAAGTTTCTTCTGCCTCACGTGCAGTAAATGTTCACGAAACGCATTCCATGATACTTACGCATCGCGATTGATTAGCAACATGTATTTGATAGCTGAATGGATGTGAAGTTTCGCGTTCGGCATTTGTTTCTTTCTTATCAAGATCTGGAAAGGCATTTGGTGAGTGGACACGTGACCCACCCGTCCGATATCAATGTTCTCGTGGAGTAAACAGAAGACCCTGGAGACGAACAAATCAAACCCCGGCTTTTCTGTCTGGAACTTTGATGAGGATCTGTATGCTTTTCAGTTTGCAGTGTGCTGGGAATATTGACCGAATATGAAATCCAGAGGCAAGAGAATGGTGAGAGACGTGGCTTGCCAACAACACGGAATATTAATGACGAATATTTCGTCTTCTCCCGCAGCTTTTATTTCTTGTTATCAAAACCGAACACCTTCACTGGCGTTATTTCTAGGGATCCATCATTTTCACTGCTGTCCGAGCCATTCCATGCTCTCGCAAACCAATCAAAAGTTTAACATTTGCAAAACTTCAAGCCTGACAATTATGCCTGATCCGAATGCGAAACCATGTCATGTAACGTGTAGCAGATCTGCAATAAGAACATTCTACAGATTATACTATGCATCTCAAGTCTTTTTGAGAAAAACTAGTTGAGAAGGTGTCACCTAAAGCCTCACTTGGCCCCTCCAGCCATCATCGTCGTTATGCGAATACATTGTTCGTGATTGGCTGCGCGAGTGCGAGAGCGAGAAAAGACCCATGAGGATGGAAATCACGGGGAACGCAACGAATTCATATTCTCCGAGTATGCGGATCAGCAAATACACTAACCCCTATTAGATATTCGACTTTCACATTAGTTGTGGAACTGCCATCTTAATATCTTTGACTACGACTAAAAGTGGCATGTTAAAACGAATGCGAGGTCCGAGAAACACTTCATTATCGGCTCTACTTGCGGGTAGCCAGCGTTGACGGCGTTCACATATGCATAAGGTCCGGTATTGAATTTCCAAATTACCCAAGAAAGAGGTCCAGCGATTTCCTTCATCTGGTAGTGGGTATCTGGGGTCCTTTGATCCACATTGATGGCAGTGATCACCACAGGCAGTGCAAAACTCACTATGTTGCTTGCCTTGTGCGAGTCGTTTCTTCGGGCCGTCTTATGATAGGTTCATCTAATATGAAAGGATGGAGTTGAGGTGCTGTGATAAAGGGAGTCCTGTTTGAGAAGGGGGATGTTCTAGAAGCTGTTAATATGATAAATACCTCTATCTGCTGCTCTAGAACAATATTCACAACTCACTCACATTCATCACATCAATCACATCAATTTTAAGCACGCGATTACTGCTTCTAGTCAATATGAAATTTAACGTTCTTCCCACCACTCTAGCCTTTGGCTTGGTCACTGCTAGAGCTCACTATCACCAACACGATGCCGTTAATGATACTGAAGGTGTTTGGATAGCACCTACAGATACCGACTGTATGTCTTTCTCATCAAACCTTGTCTTCTCATTCTCTACAGAATACTAATATTTCATAGTCCGCGGTCCATGTCCCATGATGAACACCTTAGCAAATCATGGGTTCCTACCCCGCGATGGCAGGAATCTCACAGAATACAATGTTGTCAAGGGTCTCAATGATGGTCTCAACTTTAACAAATCACTTGCAACAATCATGTTTCAACAAGCTGTCCCAGTTAGCCCAGCTTACCCCAATACCACTTCCTTCACTCTGTAAGTACCCACAATCCTAGTTTCTTTCACCGCCCCGCCCCCAGATCTCAAACCCAACAGCTAACAACCCTCAGCGACGATCTGAACCGCCACAACGTCCTCGAACACGACGGAAGTATATGTCGATCCGACGCCTACTTCGGCAACAACCACGTCTTCAACCAAACCATCTTCGACACCACAAAAGTATACTGGCCCTCCGAGGTCCTCACCGGTCAGCATCTCGTCGACGGTAAACTCTTCCGACAAATTATTTCTCGCTCCACAAACCCCAACTTTACATTCACCTCCACCACGGAAGCGTTCAGTCTTGGAGAGATGGCCGCGCCAGTCGTTGCTTTTGGGGATAAATTCGCAGTTACGGCGAATAGAACTTTGGTCGAGAGTTGGATTGGTGAGTTTTGTCTCTTTTTATTCTGGTTTGCGAAGCAGATGACTAATTTATGTGTAGAAAATGAACGATTGCCTGTGGAATTGGGATGGAGTAAACTAGTCGAGGAGGTTTCTTTGGAGGATATCACATATGTGACACAGTATCTGGGTAATCTTACTACGGTTCAGAGCGATATTGTTCTCACACCGAAAGATCAGGTTATTGCCCATGCTAAAAGTATGGGTCATTGGGGTATCTCCATATCGAGGAATCAATAGGAGATGCAGAGAGAGCATGGACAGGGTGATTTGGGGATGAAATGTTTGATTAAAATTGAATGAACTTGCTTGGTGTGTAGGGAATATATTGGCTTCGTTTTTGTATATAGACGTTATCTTTTTAAAAGAAATAGCTCCTTAGCTCGGAATTTCGAGTATCCATTGATAGATACTTTTTCTCATACCTCAATTGATGTAAGCATTTTCACAGGATTGGTTTAACAATGAGAACACAAACCTGCAGTAGCGAATAGATGATAGAGAAAATTGTATCACATTTGCAAAGATAGAGACAATGAGTCAAGTTTTTTATATTTAGCTATCGGAATTGTACCTAATGGCCCATTTACCGGAAAGAGATTCCCTACAAGCTCCTTTTTCCACGCTAGACCACCGCGTAAACTGGCCCACTATGCTGGAAAGAATCCCTATCCTTTCATAGCAATCCCTAATTTAATTGACTAACCATCCTTCGAGACAGGGTTTTTCGAAACCCTGTCCATCCGAATTAGCGAGGATGCCAAAGAAGAAAAGATCCCGTTAGTACCCATCAGACCCAAAAGATTAAAGTCAAGCCAAACACACTTGACTGATTTACATATCGGAATATCGAAGAACAACAACAATACCATCCCCGACGAATTATCAGAAGCTACCTACGAAAGTAGATAATGGCCCGGAGGTCCCGAACCAACACATCTCGTGCCCTGTAGGGAAAATACTTCATTTTGCCACATGGCGATTATTAGACTTGGAGGATAATCGTGTGCGCGACAATGAATACACCTATAGTAGACCCAATCATGCGTTCATCCCCATGATCGAGAACACGAGGAATCGTGTGCTCTTTTCAAAGCTTTGATGAACGCATTTGCGAGAGAAAAAAGAAGTCGAGGATGGATTGTTGTTGAGAGCTGGCATTATCTCTCAAGAGAATAATGAACCTATTTCGCAAAAGTTGACTGGGTGCCGCAGACAATTGTCCCGCCACGAAATCGAGAACCTGTGGTAGTTTATGTCATACCCAGACCCAAAATATCAGAGAAAGCTACCGAACTAGTGGTCCATGTCTCAAAGAGGAACCTAGACCAATGCGTCCCGCTTCCCACCTTGCTTTGTCTCTCCAGAATCTGTGATACACAATGAAGAACTGATCGATGTATGTATCAAACATAGCGGAGGCTGTTTCGAAAAGTAAAGGGTAGAGAAATGAGCTTGGACAAGAGCGGGGAAGATGTTCAGAGCAGAACCTTGTCTACCTAATGAAGGCTCCTAAAAGGGAGGGGTCACAATAGGTGACAATGTTCTGTTTATTTAATTCAGAATCAGAACCTTTCCATTTAAGGCTCCTGAAGCTGGCAATTCTATACGTTGTTGGCCCGTACAAGGAATGGTTGCTTCTATTGAATGTTGTTCAGAGATTATCAGAGGTGGTAGTTTAAGTCACTACCAAACAAATACTTCAGAGGAAATTGACGACAAAAGTGTGTAGTAATCCAGACCACAGAGGGGAATCTGAAACAATGCGTCTCGCCTCTCAGAGATCATCTCCACTGTTCCAATCGAACATCACTAGTATGAAGTAGCAGGATTGATTGGAACTATCCCAATGAGGTTGAGTTGAATTAGACTAGAGCGAGAAAAGGGAGTGTACCAGAACGGAACCCTTCCTAATCAAAGGTTCCTAAGAGCGGCTACTGGCGTAAATCAAATGGCAGTACGTCATGATGTGCTCCTATTGAAAGTATAATCGTGAAAGCTGGCATTGCCGAACATCTTTGGGCGGTACGTCGTAATGTACTCTCGTTTAAAATGTGATCCAGAAAGCAGGGCATTGGTGTACATCGTTTGGCAGTACTTTTCAATGTTGCTCGTATTGACATGAGAAGCTACCTAGATAGGTAGTGATTTCTATAAACTTAGAAAGGTTCATCGAGATCAATTCGTCCTGTGGTCGTCCCACAGGGAATTTATGGCCTTTTAACGTCTTGCCAAGGACTTTGAGATGTCGAAGGCTACTGCGCTCGACGAGGCTTGCTACACTGGAAATTTTGACCACCCAATACCCAGGCCGTAAGTAAAGAAGTGTAAACTCAAATGGACTTTGAAGAGGATCCTCGAAATCCTAGTTTAGTGGAATGCCTAGACGGAGAGATGACTTGTTGATTGGTACTTTATGTTGTACCAGTCATTTGAAAAATGTTAGTGATCCAGCGGTGAGTCGAACCTATTTTACTTCTAGATGGCTGTAACGAAGTAGTGATTTGAATATGGTAACTCGAGAATTTATCCAAATCAATGAGGAGACCGAGTTTAGCGTCATGCTTAGACAATCAAACGCCAAAGTGAAGTACTCTTGGTAGACGAAGACATGACTAGAGTACGGGAGAAAAGAAGCTACTTCTTCTGATCGAACAAAGTCCTAATTGGGTTGCCAGATAAAGCAGTAGCATGGATATGGTAACTGGAAGAGTATCCGTGCTCATGCGTCTCGTTCTTCTAAGGAAAAATGAGGTATGAATCACGACGTAAGTTACCACTCTCATCGAACACGGACAATTGGATTATTTCCTTTCGAAGACTCAGACCGCGAGAGGAAGTCCATGTAGTAAGGGACACTTCGAGAGAAGATGTCGAGATTTTAGTAGTTAAAGTCATACTCAGACTATGCGAAAAAAGCTACCGAAGTAGTTACTTGGGTACAGATTGTTGTCGAGATATCCAAATCAATGTGTCTCGTCTTCTGAGTACAAACAAGGAGTAAGCCTTTTAAATTCGTGCACAGGACAGTCACGTTGGAAGTTTTGAATTGATAGTAGAGCCTGCGGACCCCACCAGTAAAAGCCTATTTCAGTCGAAGTTGTACCAAGACTGAGGGGGAAAGCTACCCAAGTAGTGAATAGAATACGGAGAGTTGTTGATTCCCTGTCGAAATATCCTAATCAATGCGTCTACACCCTAAGGGCGAGGAAGTAAACCTTTTAAAGTCGTGCTCAGGACAATCCTTCTGAATAGAGCTGGGTCTTTGTCAGAAACAAATGAAACTCCTAATCTTACCAGACTCTGAGAGGAAAAGCTACCGAAGTAGTGATTTGGACTTTTTCTCTTCGCTTATGCAAATCAATGCATAATATTTCTACTCTAACATTAGCACGTCTGTTTCACAGAATCCGAATGGATGCAATCACACTTCTAGTGACTCTTGAAGGTAATCGTGAGAATCCAGAAGAGCAAATCAAGGGATTCAAGCCATTTATACCATCGTGCTTAAGAGGTTACAAGAGAGAAGCTGGCATTAAGTCTGGGAGACATAAGGTGCTTCGATTTTGAAAAAGACAGGTGAGAAATTGATGTCAAAGCTGAAGAAAGGAGCACTATGCTTGTGATGATTTTCTTTCGTGATATTTCTGGATATACAGCACACAGTCGAGAGGTGTGGAGGTATCTCAGTAGCGCTTGTTAAGATACAGATTATCGTGCTGAGCTGGATGAGCCATAAGCTGGAAAGAAGCATCTGCGTAGAGAGTCGAGGTAGTTGATTTGACTGGACTTGGATCACAAGACCAGGTAAACACACACTCCAGAGGAAGTATAGGTTTGAGAAAGGAAATGAAGCGACTTCATCCGCGAACATCCTCTCGGTAACGTCGAGTAAATTGATAGCAGCAAATAGGTTGCAAACGAAAATTGTCGAGTGATGTCCTGCAGGTACTGTATTTTGTAATCACAGTATGCGAAACTTGTCGTTTGGAGATTAACGTCCTACCAGACCGATGTTCAGAGCCTGATAAGTCTTGATGGCAGACATCCTAAATCGTTACTTTCCAAAGATCTTGAGATATTCGAAAAGACGAGGGAATTTGGTACTCAGGATTTTCTGTGTCGATGACCACAGAACTGAGAGTTTTCGGTATGCGTCAATGAGTTGTTTATATTCTTCTAGGCACACGGTCTGAAAGTGAAGAGGAGTTTTTTGTAGTGCCAACGCACCACAGAGTGATGTAAACATTGAGAGGAAACTCAATCAAGAAATTCCCCAGAACGGGTTGACGGAGCATACCTGAGTATACAGCTCTTGGGCAAGAAACTCACTCAAGAGGTCTATGTAGCTGACTTGAGAGAGTATGCTTAGGTATGCAGCCATCGGGCGAGCAACTCGGTGAAGAGAAACCCAATTATCGAAGGTGAAGCTTAGGGAACTTCACATGTTTGAGCGGACTAAAGGTCCCAGTCGTGGTGTGCAGGAGAGAGCACAAATGGTTGCTCGGGATTGCCTTACTTTTAGCACTAAACTTTGTCGGTGGTAGTTTCATGTCATTCCGGACAAAGACCGAGACTATAGAGCGGTGTGGGGCAAGGTCTTGAAACCGTGCAGTTGAGATTGTTGGGCATCGTAGTTTGTGGTATGACAGAGCTCATGGTATGGATGTAGAATTTAGGCTTGTGCTGATCATCTACTCATTATTTGGTTAGTTGTTGAAACTTTCAGATACAGAACTGAATGGAAGTGGAGACTTACGCCGAAATAAAACATTGTTATTTGATAGATATTTGAAGGTGACATGGGGAATTCCAAAGGCCGACAAAGCAATGTCGAACAGAAAAGACGAGAGCCCGACAAAGACCACCTGCCACGTCGATGTATAGGAAGGCGGGTAGCTGGAGACGACGGCACTCGATTGTGCGAAGCCATATCGGCGAGTGAGGAGTATGATACCAGCTTGAATCTCGCAGATATAGATGTTGTGTTCAGATGGGAAATGCAGCCATTGACTCTCGTTGGCTCGGTGGCAGCATCATACCATTTGAAAGAAGACGTGGACACCATCGCCGTGTGAGTTCACAGTCCTAAAGTAGGAAGGTCTGCCATGCCCTGTTTCCAAATCAGTATTGAACTATGGTTGAAAGGTAAGATCGAACAATTTTGTCAACCAGAACAATTGATAAAAGACAGGGCGGGATAAGGCATACGTTGTTGATCAAAGGTAGAAAGGATGGAGATAAAAGTCAAACCTACCATATCATATCGTGGATCGCACGAAGTCATTGCATCTTTGCTGATGCACCGCGAATATTGATGAAAGTCGACTTACAACTTGAAGTTGTTAGATCAACCTGCAAGTTGAATTTGGAGATTGAGAAAAGAAAGTGGAAGGGGAAACCTGGACTATTAAATAAACAAATCTTGGGGCGCAGCAGATGGCAATCTCCCCGCAGCTGTAATAAGTGAATTTCGATTGTGCGCTTAGCCTCGGTGATAATCTTGTTTTTAGGTAACAGGAGATCAGAAGCACCTGGCCGTGGCATACTATTCACTTTAAGTACGATCTTCCAAATTGGATTCTAGTTTCTGAGTGAAATGAACCTCGGGACGCTCAGATATCCGCAAGCATTCTGGGATTTCGAGGTTCGCCAAGTTGTTGTGATTGTTGTTTTGCTGCATTTTGAATAGAGAAGGTGAACAAGAAATGCGACTTCTAATGAGTGTCTCTTGGTGAAGGCAGAGGCAGAGAGAAGTTGTAGTAGTGTGTGAGTATCTTGAAGTTAATGAATAATTGATAGGAAGGATGTGGTTGAAGAAATAATGGAAGGTGAATCAAGACAAGCAAAATATTCAAAAGGGCAGTGCAAAATTGAACTTTGAGGGGTGGAAACTTCTCGGCCATTCTACCTATTCACTTGAGCTCGTGACCTAATACTTTGTAGCAGAGTTTTGTTGCACATCTGAAAATTTGGACTCATTCTCGAATTTGACGTAAGCAAGCTCAATGAGCCGATAGAGTTGTGAGCGCAACGGAAAAATCTCTCATTCTTAAAAATTCTCGCGAGGATGGCCAGCGACGAGAGCGGTGTAAACGTTCTGCAAATACCCTCCTTCAAAAACATCACAGCACTCATTCTCCCTTCCTTTCAACATCAAGCAAAGCCCCAAAATTTGAAACAAAAATACTACCAAGCCGCGGACTTTATGCTCAACTGATCCTCCAATTTTTGCACCTCCGGAATCTCATGTCATTATCCCCAACTCACCCACCATTGTTCAACTAGCACACTCCCACTCGTCTATATATATCCTCATCTCGCGTATCTATCCATCAAGAAACAACAAAGTTGGGTGGTCGAGTGGTATCTTGGGTCGGTCCGCGACAATAGATCCGCTCAATGGCCATAAAGGACCAGAAATAGTAGCTGGGGTCCCCACTAGATGTTTCTTGATAACATTTTTTTGTTCTTTTTTTTAATCTTCAGGCAACCCTGTAGCAAGTGAGGTATGCGACGAAGAATCTTTTTGGTTGAGTTGGTTGGTAGGTACGCGAATGCTGGAGGATGAGATAATAACGAAGACGAGAGCGCATCTTGTGAGTCTAATTGAGAACTCACCCTGCCCACCTATCATACCAACGGCAAGAACCAAATGTGTGTTATACTTGGTTTCCACCCTCTACTGCAGGACACTCTGCTTGACGCAAAGATTATGCAATATTAGTGACTGGAACATTAAGATATTGCGACGGGCACTACCAAATGTCTTCCACAGGGGAACTCTAAGTGCTCTAAATGGAAGAAACTTACCCATCCAGTGTCTGATTAGAAAATTGCCTGTACAATATATGTAAACTTTATGATTCAGAAGGAGGGATATTGGCGGGACTGTGAATGTTGTATTAAATCTGAATGAGTGGTAACGGAGATTACATCACTTGTCGAAACTTATGACTCTTTCACCTTCGATGGATGGTGTGTCTATGACAGTGCCATCTTAAACATAGGCAGAAAATTCGCGCAGAAAATATTCCCTAGACATTTACTGAAGCCAGCTTACTTGATGCATACAGAAGTCATATGATGCACACACCATTCATGGTGTTCTCAATGTCCCAGATCAGCACTATATCATCATAAATCGACAGCGATGTTCAGGCCACAGGCTCATAATCCACAATCTTCATCATGTTTTCTCAACTAATTTCATGAACGGGCTATACGTGGATTGTTTGTCTGGGTGCAAAGCGATCAAACATAGATAACATGCGCTGGGGAGAATGAAATTGGCCTCCCCCGGAAGAGTCCAAATGCGACCAAGATGACGCAGGTAAGAAAGTAAGATGTACTGATCCCAAGAACATACAACTACCCACAAATGATGGATACACAGAACAAGAGAGAATCACGAAAATCAAATATTCACGAGCACTAGCCTATTTTCCCCCATCAGGACTCCTCACTCATCCCAAACATGTAATCAAGAACATCGTGCGTTATGCTACAAACTCGGGACTGGCGAGCTCAAAGTGAGAGAAGAACAGGGTCTTGATTGTATCAAGGGAAAGACATAGGATATGTAGGAAATCTTTATAAATTTGCGGATTTACAAGTGAATCTCCACGTACCGACTGCTGCACACAATACAAGTTTCGGCTCCTCACCACGTCCTAGATTCTTAATTGCCCATTGTAAAGGTAGATTCAAACGGATCGAGTATCAGTGATCAAATCACCATAGAATTGCAGAATACCCAAATCTTGGCCAAGAGTCTGAAGCATGAAAAGCTGTCAAATATTTATGATGTCGTTAAGATAGACATCAAATCCCTTCTCCCAATCCCTGCAAAGGTCAAGTCAGGTGCCTCGGGCCCACATCAGCCCACCTTATAAGACATCACGAATCACCCTCCCTCTAGCATGCCTCAAATTCATAAGATATGTAAATATGGATTCGTCTGACTCGGAAAAAGAAAAAAAATACTGATAATGATGGCAAGGTAAGGAGTTCTCCTAACTTTGTTTTTGTTTGGCCAACTGTCTTCTATTTTCCCATCGAAATCTGAGGTTTATTGCCATCCCCAAGTATTTGTATCATTCCTCACTCATTTGTTGATGACTTGATGATATCCTTGATGATTTGAACACTATGGTATGCAACAGTTAGAGATGAGAGAACATTTAGCTTACAAGATTGACAGTCCATCTTATCTCCACACGCATCGGGAGGCTCTCCACCTACATCCCCTCGCTCACCAACCCACCTAACCGGTCACAAACCCATCAAATGGTACCACCTCCAACTCCGTACCATCACGCTCTCCGCTCTTCCTATTCTCTCCCTCATCGGTTTCTTCGGAACCTTGGTCATTGGAGGCAGTAATGGGACATTCGAACACATAACCAATCTTGTTAGACAAAAAACACCTTCGGCCGTTTTCCCAAATGCGAAATATTTACTATTGAAGGATTATACGGGGATCAGAGCTCTCGATAGGCAATTGACTGTTCTCGTGACGTTCTTTGCCCCGGTTGTTGATAGTAGAAATGCTGCATTATGGTTGAATAGTTTTTATGGACTGGGACAATTCGGAGCAGCATGGACATTGTTGGTGATGGAAAGTTTGAGGAGTGGGAATAAGGGCAGGGCTGTCAGTTTGTAGGTGATTCTTGACATAGCACAGGGCTATCTATTCCTGATTTTATTTGATGCCTTGATGGTGGCAAATCAGATGATGTATATTGCAAGGAATATTGCTGACCTTACACAGCATCGGAACAGTTGGATTAATCTTCCAAAACATCACCTATGCGGTTACAGTACCACTCTACCTTTTCATCCACCTCTTAACATCACCAATCGCAAAACCATTTCCAGGGACACATTCGAATAGCGTTCTACTCATCTCGTCCCTGGATCTGAAGATTCTACCACTCTCAATTACCCTAGCCTACATTGTCCCATCAATTCTCATGGGCCTTGACGCCCCATCTCAAGTTTCGGGACAAACCCACCAAAAGTTCATCGCTTTGTGGCAACCCTTTCCAATCTGGACAGTCATCATACAATGGATACTACGTTTATTCTTTCAAATCATTGGACCGAAGCTCTCTGCAAAAGACTCCAAACAAGCACCAGTTCCACAAGGAACATCATATCTTAGCAGCGCAAAGCATGTCTATCGCTTCACACTTACATTATGTGTATTGACGCACCTTCCTATTCTCCTCATTGCTCTTATCCCCGCCTCGGTCATTACAGATATTTTACCTAAGCTTGCTCCTTATGCTAGTCTAAATTTCTTCGATATCTATGTTCCCTACTTCCCCTTTCCACTTTCCCATCGGGTCTCGGATTTAGCACATGGTGCTCACACATTTCTTCAATGGGATTTGGCAACTGGCTCTACAGCCCTCTTGTTATGGGCTATTTTATTATATCGTAATGCTACGACTGAAAAATCCGCTGTAGACCCTGATACAAGTCTCCCTTCATATCAGATCCGAGAGATGCTCGCAGGGGAGGGAAATCCAGTTGGGGCCTTGAGGAGAAAATTATTGGTTAAAATTGGTATCTGGACATTGCTAGGTGGTCCAATTGGAGCTGTCACAGTGCTAATTTGGGAGAGAGATGAGATCGTACGACAGAAGATCAAGCAAGGTATCTGATTTGAGGTTGATAGTGTTGAGATTTTAGCTATATAGTGGATTGTCTCTTGGTAAGAGTAGATGCGACGTGTATAACACGAAATGTGTAGGTATCTTGGTAGAAATTGATCAATGTGCTGTTGTTGTGGAAGTAGTTGTAAGCAATAAAAACTTCCTTACTCTCTAGAAACATTTTTCTTTGGCATTCAACTGGTTCCCCTGGAATTCAAATACATATATTATCCATCAGAATCAATTTTTATAAGTTAGCATTTCATTCCGAGTAACAAATGAAAACACAGCACCATGTAAATCCCCCACACACCCACACCATCACACAACCTCAAGGACGAAATTTCCATGTCGCACCCAACCCAAGAATCACTATAAATGCCGTACTCACTGTCACTCCTCACTGCCACCGCCCCAAAGCCTACTTGTCACCAATCATGCACGTAACATTTCACGACTTCTGACTCTGTACATTCCTGCAAGTGAGGCCCTGGAATTGATTCCTGTTCTAGGGGGTTTTTCCTATGGCGATTGTTTGAATTCCCAGCTTTCTGTTGCTGATCTGATAATCATTCGTCGTACGAAAGATGTGTTGTATATGCATGTAGATGGAAGAGTCTTGATTCCAGTTTTCTGTCATTCGGCTTGGCACTGTAAGCGCAGCCAGCGGAGGAATAATATTAATTAAAGATAGGTACATGTGAATATAAATATAATATATGTTCTTGTATCCGATGCGGTAAGGGACCGATAATATACGGAATACTAGATATAGTGGTTGAATGTGGTAGGTGGGATTTGTGATGGGATGGGATGGAGACGTTTCACGGAAAGGGACAGGTAGGTTGGTACTGCAGGACGGGATGGGTGGATGGGTGGATGGGAAGAAGGAATTATGTTTGATAGCGATGGGAAGTGTAGTAGATGGGTTGGGAAAGAAGGTTTCTACTAATGATAATTGTAATATTCTGTTTGGTAATGGATGACAGTAAAAGTACGAAGTAGGTATATTTTTGCTTACTTAAGTACAGTCCTTTGGATGAGCGGATGGTTATATGGATAATATACAAACGGGACGATACACCGAATAGGCTTACCTAATCAACGAGTACCAATTACGAGTACCTGCTCAGGTATCTACACAATACTTGGAACCTTTGACCACGTATACTTTCTTTTGTCATCTCTATTCGTGTACGCAGGATTATCTTCACCATCGTGGCAAAAAACAATATATCTTATATCCGCAATTGGAAGGTTCGAGGGTCTCTTTGGGACATTTTGTGGGAAAGATACCTGTTCGCCAGATTGCTTATGTACGTGCCAATAGCTACTAGGTCCTAAGTGAGGTATCTAATTCGAAGTCTATTGTAGAAAGGAATCAAGCTCCAACCTTGATCTGATCTGTGCGGATGGAAGAATTTCCAGTCAAATCTCCAAGCTTCATGTACTTCGTAGTTCCTAGGCTTGATGATTAAGACCCGATTCAGCTATTTCCTCGCCTTTTCGCAGTGAGCTGGACCACCAGTGGGTGCACAGACTCATGGGGCAACGTGACAAGAAAGCATAATTTCACACTTAAACTTATCAACTTCAAAATTTAATTAAAATTTAATATACAATTTGATATCAATTAAATTAATATATTGTATTTTTCGAATATTAAAAAGTAATATGATCAAGATTCATTTTAAAAAAATTAGATTTAAGCTTAAAAAACAAATAGTACGATTTCCCCTTAAATATTTTAATGGGAAATTATATAATCTATTATATAATCAATTATTAAGATTTTAATCTTAATTCCTTTTATTCAATTTTCTTACCATATAAAATTCTTATATTTGAAAACTATAAATTTCAATTTCGAAAGAATTTAATAATAAATCCAAATTTTAATTGAATTATTAAAATTGCTCTTTTTAGAGTGAAATTGTGCTTTCTTTTTTAGTGTCCCGTGAGTCTGTGCACCCACTGGTGGACCAATCAAATATAGAGAATATCAATTAAATCCTAATGTCGAGAAGGCTCGCTTTGTCGAAGGATTTAGATCGACAAATTTGACATGGTTTTTGACGAGATGCTATACCTCTTTTGTCAAGTTCTTCCCCATTTAACCGGGATTGTAGATCTTGTGCGTCTCATTGCTGAGAACTTCGTACAGACTTTAAACTTTTGGCTGTGGCCTGCATGATATTCCAAAAGAGAGTCTCAATCGTCCCTAGTACCTACCTCGCCCGCTCAGTGCCGCCCGCACCTGCCAAAAACTATTAAACTATTTTAGTCTACTACCCTCGCTACTCTTCCTCGCTCTCTCCCTCTTCCATATCTTACATGGTGCATATGTTTTGTTACCCTTCATCTCACTCTTCTTCCACCAAAACAACATTCATCTGTTTGACATTACTTTTTTTGATCATCACTACACGTCAGACTTGCATTTTTGACTAATCATTCATCCCAAGTACGAGTATTCAGCCTTATCGCTTCTTATCGCATGCATTCATATTGAAGGACGGACGACTTCGGGGAGAGCCGAGGAATCATTCTATAACTGGTGCCTACCCCTAGCCTCTACATACCTTCTAGGTCTATCATCTCGTGGCTCAGTTTTTCAATACTTCGATTTGTCTTATAACTGCGCACATCACAATATCCAACATTCACATCAGACATCTACTTTCAAATCCCTGTATTCTTTCCTCTTGCTTTGGCTCACGCATTCACAATATCTCTCGAATTCGAACATACACCTTTGGAGCTTTCCTTTGCAATGTCAATAACCGCGGCAAGTTACGAGCGAATATCCACCAAATACGAACCACCTTCGAAAGGGGTAGTTGATATATGTTCCCAAAAGGGCTTTGTATTGGACAACAACGGTAATTCACGGTGTGTAAAATCGATCGTTGAGTTACCCGTTCAATTACCACCTTCACCAGCCGATAGTGACATGATGGATCTTAGTCCACCATCGTCGTCGACCTCTCCAATCATTCTGGAAGGTGAACGAATTACTAGAGATATTTCACGCGGTACTCCTGGCGATATGCAGAATTCGAATGTGTCCAAATCGCCAGAGCAAAAGCAGTTGGCAATGAAGAGAAGTCAGTATTACGGTGATGCGTTTGCATATCGAGAACCGGCGGGGAGTGCGAGAGAAAGAGTGAGCAGGGATAGCATGGTTCTTTGTGAACTGGTAACAAATGTGATTGTAAGCTTTTCCCTCTTTTTCTCTTGTGTAGCTTACATCTTCGCCTATGCAAAATCGGCTGCTAAGACTTTGTACAATAGATGCGTGAAGAACACACCCTTCTCACAAGTCTCTCTAATCTTCTTTCAACGCGCTACCAACGTCCTGAATCCTCCATTTTTGTCACTCTCAAACACTCGGCATGCTTTATCGTAGCGGGAACTTTCGAACCTGCATATATTATGACTATAACTGGGCTTCCATCACAAATGCAACCAACTACCAACAAGAGAAATGCATCACTACTCCAGAATTATATGGCCACTACTGAATTATATGTTGAGCCAGAGCGTGGTATTATTAAATTTGTGCCATTGGCTGAGGAGAATTTCGCAACAAACGGGAAGACTGTTGCTGGCGAGATAGAAGAACTGGAACGAGAAGTTGCAAATGAGGCCTCGGGATTCCGCAACTTGCATTCATCGGGAAGTGTCAAGAGTAAGAAGAGACAGGCTGCAAAGTCCTCCAAGAGTCAAAAATCCCGGAATCTGCAAACTCGTGAAGAATATACCCCATCTGTCAGTTCGAGGGCAACACCACCATTACCGCCTATGCAAAGTAATGGCCATGCACAGGATACCAAGACGTTGAATGTACAGAAGTTGGGGAGAAGAAAAAGTTTTATGGCTGCAGTTTTTGGAACCAGGTCCAAGGCTTGAAGATGGAGAGATGGTATACGTGAAAAGATGGTTCAGATGAAACAACATGAAGGATATTTTAAGTTAATGGGGAGTGTGGTCTAGCGACCCACAAAAGAATAAAAGTGCTTGCATTATGGTTATCTGTGTAGCGACGGAGTTTACAGGGAATATGATACCTGCAATACATGCATGGATGGAAAAGATCAATACGATCAATGGGATAGGAGAATACTTTGTGAAAGGGTTATTGGTTCACTGGTTGGATACGGCGTCATATTATAAGAATGGCAAGGTGGTGGTCTTGAAGGATGTTGCTGAAGGCTCTTCTCATGCTGACTATGGAATCAAATTACAAGAGGGTTTGCATGGGGTGGGAGAATGGAAAGGAATGGATAATGTTAATAGTAGGATTTAAAAAGTAAACTACTCTTGGGTTTTGCTATTAGGCCTGATCAAGAGGCAGGATATTAATACCATCAAGAGTTCACTTGAATGATGAACATATCAGAATGAATTGTTGTTTGTGAATACTGGTTGTGTGAGACGTGAACATGAAGGGAAGAACATGCGGATTGATGTAAATCATTATGAGCTATGTATATATGTATGTATGATTCTGGGGTATCTGATGTAGGTACCTAGCTAGTAAGTTTTCGTCCCCGCGTTTTGGTGTATGGTAAAGTGCTGACCTAGGTAGGTAGGTAGGTAGGTAGTAGGTACTGGAGTGGGGTGTGAGGAGAAGAGAGAATGGTATAATATGATATGGTAATTGTTTAACATTCAGGGGGAGGCCTCCCAAGGGGTATTGAAGACAAGCTACACTAAGGAATTACAATAGAATCCTATAAATAAGATGAAAAACCTCAAATTATAAATAAGCCTGGGTCCCCAATCCTATAATATTATAGCTCTTCTATATAACGTAGTTTATTAGTACGTGTATTATATTAATATATATACTACTTTAAAAAATAGTAAAATTAAGCTTTTCTCAATATTTACATTTTGATAATCAATGATTATTTTTTAAGAAGAAAGAATAATTAATAATGATAGAAAATTAAATATTCAAAATATTAATTTTTATTTGAATATTCTTATTATATTCTAAAGAAAAGTAAAAATTATTACGGTTTTCATTATAAAAAAATCTTTTTATAATAACTATTATAATAATCCGAATTTTCAATTTATTATTAGAAATTTATGGTATTTATATATTTATATATTATATATTCAATTTCTAGAAAATTCTATTTATAAGTAAATAAAGTATATAGTTATATATAGATAAATTTTATATATAAAGAAAGTGTATAGTTACATATAGATAAATTTTATATATTAAAAGAGGAGTATACGTACTAATAAACTATATTATTCTAAACAGTTATTTCTAGCTTCTATATTATTTAACTAATGTAACGGACCTAATAAACGTTTAAAAATCAACCTTAGAATTAAAAGCTATAGAACTAAAGAGAGTATACTATAAAGCTATATATGCGATTGGCTTGGAGTTTAATATCGTATTAGTCTAATTGAATGTAATTATATATATATTATAATATTACCCCCTTCTTTTAAAGAGTTTATTTTAAACTTATTTTAAATAAATGATTTAAGTATAAAACATAATTAATAAAATTCTTTTTCATTATTATTATTATCATTTTCTTTATTAATTTTTTATAAAATATTTTAAAAGATTAAATATATTATTATCAAATGAAAAGCATTAATAGAAGCTTATACCTCTTTCAAATAATCTTCAAAATATTAATTATTGATTATCTTATTTAAATCCTTATCATTATTATTATTATAAAAGTTAATAAAAATAAATGTAACAATTAAAACAAATTCTTTTCGATTTTAAATATCTTAATATAGATCAAGTAAATAGATTTGTATTTAATAGAAAGTACTTTTATATTGAATATACTTGTTTTCCTTATATAATTGAGTTCTTTTAATAGGGGAGAATTTAGGTACTTTAATGTAAGATAGGATCGGGGTATAATCAGCTTTGTTTAAAAAAATATTAAAGGTATTAAGGATATTAAGATTACTAATATTTATTAAATTGTAGTTTTAAGAGTAAAATGGATTTTATAATAAATATGAAACTTTAAGTTTATTAAAATAGAATAATATAAAGAATTCATTTATTATATATATAATTAATTATTATATAATCTAAATAAAGTTGGGATATAAGTGGGATAATGAAAGCTATTAAGAAAAACAATTTCTAAGAATAATATTAAGTTTATTATAAAAGATTAAAATTTTATTCGAATTAGATCAGTTTTAATCTTTTGCTTTATAAAAAGTCCTTTCAAATTTTATAATATAGGTATATAAAGAATTAGTTTTTTGCTTAAAGTTGAATAACTTATTTTTAACTTTCTATACTTTATTCATATTATTATAGATATGTATAAATTAATTTAGGATTATTATATAATCTAAGAGAACATTTTAATTAAGAAAAGAAAATTGAGGTAATACTATAACTTATATATAAGATTCGAGATTAAAATAAATATAATAAAATTAAATAATAGAATTACTAACTATAATACTATCTACTTATAGTTTTATTTAAATCAAAAGTAATTATATATCAAATTTCTGAAAACTACTACTAAACTTTTTGAGATTAAAAAGAAAAAGTTTCAATCGAAAAGGTATTTGAGTAATAAAAGTATGCTTAAGGATTAGAAAATATAGGAATAAGATTTCATCTTATTAATAAATCATTTTACTATAAAGTTTTATAATCATAAGATTTATCAAATTGTAATTTATAATTAAGAAATTAAGGGTAAATTTTTTTATTTTTTTTCGAATAATATCAAAAAGATCTATGTACAAATAAAAGAATAGAAGTAATATATTTAGATAAAAGTAAATAGAGTATATATAAAAACTTTATTTATAAGTATATATGTTACGGGAGCTGCCTCTAGGGTCACGTGGAAGTGTCTAGAGATCTCTCGAGGTGGTTTAGACTAGACTTCAAGTAGGGATTCAATAAGGTTGGTAACTGGTTGCAATTCTCGTAACTATAGTAATGAAACTAATGATTGTTCTTGAGCACGAAGCTCTACATTGTAATGAAACCCATTCCCTTATATAGACCTTCTTGCTCAGTGTGATCAGTACGGCTCAGTACTGGTTTGTTTGTACTTTCATGGCTCAGTGTCTATCCCGCTGAGGCAGACTGAGCCAACCACGTGACTTAGTGCCCCAGTCCCGTGCCTATGTTGCGTCGTTCGTAACACTATCCCCTTCTTATCCTAGCGCTTGTCCCGAGCGTTATATAGTCATGTGTTCCCCACATAGCCATATCATAATGATTTTTTATTTCCTTTCATTATGCCTATCACTAGTGATTCTCGCTCAACACTTAATCGTCGTCGTCTAAGCCAAAAAATCAGAGACAAAGGAAATATTATGGCGCCTTGTTCTCGTTGTGAAAAGAATGGTTTGCAATGCCGCACACTTCCTGAATCCAAACGTTGTGGAGAGTGCGTTCGCTCTGGTTCTATGAAGTGTGATGTTGCTGGTCTTTCTCCTTCTGACTGGGATGTTCTATCTCGAGAGGAAGCTCGTCTTGAGGCCGAGGAGGAAGCTGCTGCTCTCGCGGAACAGGAAGCCTTCCGTCGTCGTATGGAAATTCGCAAAAAACAGAAGACACTTCGTGACCGGGGTTCTGAAATGCTTCGTCGTGGTGTTCGCTCATTGGATGAACTGGATGAATTACTAGAAAAAGAGTGTGTAGAGAAGGAAAAGGAGTTGGCGTCTGTCTCTGCTGCTGGCCCTAGCGATGGTTCCTTTGTTTTCGACTCTTCTTCTTTGGACCCTTCGATCCTGGCTTCAATGGATTCTCCTTCCTTCTGGGCAAATCCGGGTATTGCTGGTGGAACGCCTCCAACTTCTCAGGGCAGTTGAGGTTTGTTCTTGGTTCCCATGAATTTTCGGTGTGTGGATAATCTAACCATTTGATTAAATATTTGATTGTGCCTCTGACGTATTTACAATCTAGTATTGTTTCGACATCGTATATGGCGTTCGGGTTGACTGGTTCGATTTCCGTTAATGGCGCATTCGGCGCTCCTGGTGGTGCTGGTTCGAGCAAGGATATGTGGAATACTGGGTGGATGTTCATCGTGTCTGGTAGTTTTAACCGATAATTGACGGTTCCTATTACCTTATCAATCTTGAATGGTCCTAGTTTCCTGTGGTCGAGTTTATTGCTTGGTCTTTTGGTTTCAATGTTTCGTCGTAGCAAGTAAACTTTATCCCCCTCTTTAAGCGTAGGTTCCATACTACGTTTCGTATTGTAGTACGCTGCTGTTCTGGAAGATATGAATCTTAGATCAAGAGCAAGCTGCTCTTGTAAATCCTTTAATTGTTCGACTTGTATTATTGCTGATTCGGCATTAACTTCCTGTGGTATCGGTGTTTGGTATGCTTTAGGATTAAACCCAAAGTTCGCGCGTGCTGGTGTAATCTTTGTGGTTTCCGTTTCTGATGTATTATATGCGAATTGTGCCATAGGTAATAGTTCTACCCAGTTGTCCTGTCGGTAATTTACATAGCATCTAAGATATGCTTCCATTGTCTGATTGGTCCTCTCTGTTTGACCATCTGTTTGTGGGTGGAAAGATGTCGATAACTTTCTCTTGATACCCATAAGTGCTAATAAGGTAGTCCAGAATTTCGAGGTAAAGAGTTTGTCTCTGTCCGAGATTATCTCATCTGGTACTCCATGTATGCTTACTATGACCCTAAAGAATACATATGCTAGTTGCTCAGCAGTCCATGTTTCTTTGAATGGTATCATATATGCAAATTTTGTCAATCTGTCTACTACGTTGAGTATAGCGTCGTACTCGATTCCTGTAGTAGGGTCTTTCGAGAGTGGTAGTTTGACCACAAAGTCCCATGTAATGGACTTCCATGGCTGAGAAGGCATGTCTGGGGTCTGGAGCTGACCATACGGAGCGTGTCTAGAGGACTTATTCCGTATGCAGGTATCGCAATTTCCAACAACTTCTTCAACTATCGTTCTCATTCGTGGGAAGTAACTGATTTCCCGTAATCTTGCGAATGTTCTCGCAATTCCCTGATGTCCATGTGCCGGCAACCCGTGTTGTTCCGTCACGAATTCCTTAGTCATTCGACTAGGAATGTATATTTTTCCGTGGAAGTATATGATCTCGTTTTCTATCGTGAATCCTGGTTCTATTGTCTTGCGTATGCGTATAGCTGTAGCATCCTTGTCGTAATGTGATTGGATTTGACTCCTGAGATGGTTGTCTTCCAATATATGAGTAGCTGCAAGCTGTGGTGCATTGTAAACCAGTGATTCGCCTTCTTTCTTGAATATAGCGTACGATTCGTACGACTTATTTTCTTGATATTCTGGTTTTCGGCTAAGAGCGTCGGCTCTAGCGTTTTCTGATCCTTTGACATATGAAATCTTAAAATTGTAGTTGGCCATGGTTTCCGACCATCTGACCTGTCGTCTGTTTAACTGCTTCGTTGTGGTGAAGTAAACCAAGTTCTTATGATCCGTATACACCTGTACTGTGTATTTTGATCCTTCCAAATATACTCGCCATTCTCTAAATGCGTCGACTATCGCCAGTAATTCTTTGTCATATATTTCGTAGTTCAATTCGGCTGGTGATAGCTTTCGAGAGTAGAATGCGATTGGTTGCTATTTCTCATTTTGACCTGGTTGGCTCAACACTGCGCCTATAGCAAAATCTGAGGAGTCCGTTTCCACTATGATTTGCTTATCAGGATCGAATGTCAACAGTATTGGCTCCTCGGCCACTGCCTGTTTGAGCGTTTCGAAGGACTCCTGCGCCTTGGCGGTCCATTCGAAGCTTCCTTGATCTTTTCTGGTTAACGTGGTCAAGGGTGTAGTAATTCCTGAATAACCCTTGATAAATCTTCGGTAGAAGTTGACAAATCCCAAAAAGGATTGTACTTCCTTAATGGTGTTTGGCTGCTTCCATTCAAGCACTGCCTTGACCTTATCTTTGCTCATCTTGAGCCCTTGGCTTGACACGGTGAATCCTAGGAACTCTGTTTCCGTAACGTGGAATTCACATTTGCTTGGTTTACATAGCAAATCGGCTTTGGCTAAACTTTCAAGAATGTTGCTGACATCTTTGATGTGTTGGACCTCGTCGTTTGAATATACTAGGATATCGTCCAAGTAGCATATACAACAAGTATCCAAGTACTGTAACAACACATTGTTCATAAGTCTCATGAAAATAGCTGGTGCATTAGTTAGCCCGAAGGGCATAACTTGATATTCGTATAGCCCGTATCTTGTCTTAAAAGCGGTTTTCCATTCCTCGCCTTCCTTTATTCTAATCAAGTGGTACCCGTTTCGTAGGTCCATCTTGGTAAATATTGTAGCTCCGCCTAATCGATCTCTTAATTCCGTAGCTAATGGAAGTGGATATCGATCCTTCTTGGTAAGCGTGTTGAGCTTTCTGTAGTCCACAACTAGTCTCTTAGTACCATCTTTCTTGGGTACCCACATAGTTGGACTTGCCACTTGGGACGTGGATTCCCTGATCCATCCCTTGGCCAAATTGTCATTGATATATTCCCTGAGCGTCTTTAGCTCATCGGCCGACATTGAATAAATTGGGGTGTGCACAGGCATCTTGCCTTCCTCCAATATTATTTCATGATCCCATGGCTTGTGTTCTGGTAAAGCCTCATGGATCCCTGGTTCTTTGAAAACATGTTCGTATTTCTTGTACTGTTCTGGTATCATAGGCTCCTTTGCCTTGATTGCGATTTCGTGCCGTGTCGTTGGCTTCTGCATTTGTAGAGGAGGTGTACTGTCCTTCGCTCTTAATGGAGGACCCTGGACTGGGTGTCCTACGTCGCCGGTGTTGTTCGCGTTCAACTCTCCTTGGCGCGTGTTACGTCTCGCGGACGCCTTGAACGTGTCGTCGTGACCGTTCTTGCACTGATCAAATGTCACTGTTTCTTGTGACCAATCTATTCTAGGGTTGTGTGCCTTCAACCATGGCATCCCTAAGATGATCTGTTGTTGGCCCAATGGCACAACGTCAAGCTGTATAACCTCCGAATGTTGGGTTATGCTCATTCGTACTGGTCGTGTCTCTTGTGAAACGTTCCCGTCAGATCCTGCTAGCTGTCCGTCAACTAACTGCAATTGGTAGGGGTTTTGTTTCTTCTGGAGTGGGACTCCCAAGTACTTTGCAGCCTCTGGTGCAATAAAATTTCCTGTAGCCCCTGAATCTATCATGGCTTGTTGTATTTGTCCGTTTATCTTGACTCTGCAGTATATTTGTCCTGCTTGTCCTGTAGCATTCAGCTGTGGTGTAATTTGCTTATTCTCGCTATTCTGGATGATCTCATCGGCAAATGTTACACGTCGAGGTTCTTCCTCTTCTAGATAGGCAGCGCTTGTCCCTGATCTAGCTCTGTCATCAAGTAAATCCCTCCATAGGGTGTACCGGTAGTTCCCTTGAGTGACTTTCATTATCGTACCCACAACTGGTGGTGGTAATATGGCTTGAGCCTGGACCCGGTGTTCTTTTCCTACTCTTCTGCATAAAAATAGAACCTGATTCTCATTTCTTTCAGATGTGTGGTGATAAAACACTTCCCATAGCTCTCCTCTGTCTGGCCACTGGAGGTGATCGGTACTGATCCTTTCTATGAATGATGTGTTCGTAGTGATTCCAAACCATAGAATTCGATGCTGATCGACGTGCCGAACC
The DNA here is from genome assembly GCF_014898465.1 of Botrytis porri. Taxonomy (NCBI): domain Eukaryota; kingdom Fungi; phylum Ascomycota; class Leotiomycetes; order Helotiales; family Sclerotiniaceae; genus Botrytis; species Botrytis porri. The sequence continues at coordinate 2,409,716 of NW_024066083.1, read as the reverse complement.
TCATACGATTCGCCCTCTTCAGCGTCTGTTACGCTGAGGTCCTCGTTCATAGTTCCTTCGTCTGTATCTCCAAATTTCCAGATACGACGGTTCCATTGGTCAATTTCCCGAATAGACCATGATTCTCCTAACTGCGGGTCTTTGTTTACCCATGAGAGGCCTTCGACCTCTTCTTCTTCTTCGTAAGCTGGTGGTGGCGTGGCTAGCCCTGTCATGCTAACAGCACACAATTGTGGCGTGAAGGTGGCATTAAGTTGGCCCTTGCCGAACTTATTCTTAAAGTTGCCCTTCTTACCCCCTGTTCTCTTGCTTCGACATTCTGCTGCCCGATGCCCTGCTTTCCCACATTCAAAGCATAAGTTATTTTCTCGTCTTCGTTTCTTTTCCGGATCATCATTCCCACCTTTGTGGTGCGTAGCGTCGAGTTCCATAGGGTCTCCATATCTCTGTGGATTGTAACGTGGTCTTCCCTCATTCTTGCGGTAACGCTCTTGCTTTTGATTTCCCTGGGGTTTGTATGATCTTTGACTTTGTCGATATCGGTAAAGACGATCATCTGATTCGATGGAGTCCTGGATTAGGTCGTTCAAGTCTACACTCTCGGCAGATCTTTCTAACTCCAGTCTGACTTCTGGTTTGAGTCCTTTACGATAGTGACTCATAATGGCGGTTTCGTCCCACTTGGTTGTTCCAGCATATCTTCGAAATTCCGTAGTATACTTCAATGCTGATCCTGTCTGCTTGAGGTTGAAGATCTTATCTTCCGCTACCTCTAGCTCATTGGAGTTCCCGAAGATTCTACGAATCTCTGTCTTAAATCCTTCAAAACTATTGAAGATTGTTCGAGTGGGTTGCATGCGATCCTGGTCGTCATGCTCGAAATAGTCTCGTAAATATGGTTGAATCCACTTGCTTGCTTCTCCTCTGAGATATGATACAGCCCATACACTCTTGGATTCCTTTTCGGTGAACTTGTCTTCGTTGAATCTGAAGTAGATTTCAAGTTGTAAGAGGAAGGTGTCGAGTTCCTGTCGAATTCCTTGGTATTTGTCTGGTAAGGCAATCTTGAGTGTTTCGTTGATGGTAATTTCCTTGGGAGCGTCGGTCATCTCGATATCGTTGATGTCGGGTGCTTGTGCCTGACTGCTCGCGGATGTATTGGTGGGTGCCATATCGTCGGTTGGTAAGTCAACTACCCCACTTTCCGACCACCCCCTGTTTCCGACCACCTAAAAAATTCATATTATCTACACTTAAAACTTTAATAACTCAATAACTATTGAACTTCAATGAAATCGCCTGTAGAATCACTTTCTATAGCACTAGAGCTATCATCTACCTCATCTTCACGATCTCCAGCTTCAATTTGTGTACGCCTTATAGCTCTAATCCCTGCGAACTTCGAATTTGGAGATACCACAACCTTTCGCCTTTTTCTAGGTAATGCTTCATCTAATTGATATTCTAGCTTTCTAATCTTATTCTCTGCCTCTAAGAGTTCATAATCCTTAGCATCGAATCCTTTTATAATCTTGCGAAATAGTAATCTTCGTGTTGGCAAATCGATCTCCTTCTCTTGAATCATTATATCTCTATATTTTCTGATATCGGCTCCTTTTTGAGGGGTTTTCCATTGAATAAACGATGAATATATATTCCATTGAAGAATAGGATCATCATCAGATTCAGGATTAAGTGATAAAACCTCTCTATTGCTATTTTCAAGCAAAAGTCGACTCATAAGAGGTTTAGCCATATTTTTGGGCCAAAGACCACTAGCTTGCCACCCAGACTTGATATTTTGAATAGTTAAACCTTCTATTCTAGCCTTCTGGTAGCAAGAAAGGAAATTGCGCTTTCCAATTGGTGAGGAATCGGATAATAGACTTAATTTATTAAGTTCGATTCGATATGCACTTTTTAGGGGTGAGAACACAGATAAATCGAGTGGTTGTAGTACGTGTGACGTATGTGGTGGGAGAAATAAGAGATATATGTTGTTATTAAAGCATTCTAACATAAATGCTGTAGTTTCATGGCTTCCGTGTCCGTCCAAAATGAGGAGTCTTGAATTTTCCGGCTGAATAGGGGTGGTTTGAGGGATATAGATCTTTTTCAGCCATTCTAAAGCTGTAGCATCTGTAGTCCATCCATTTTCTGTAGCGGTAAAGTTCCAACCCTTGAATAGAGTCAAATCTGTTGGAAACCATTGTTGTTGAACTGATTTTCCCTTATATATTACAAGGGGAGTAATGCTTTTTCCATTGGCTGAAATGCATTCTATAAAAGAGGTCCAAATTCGAGATCCAGGTTGCTTTTTTTGAATAAATCTTCGATCAGTGCTTCCTACTACTAGTCCATTAAGACCCTGACCCTCCATTATACCTGCTTCATCCATATTCCATCTGTTGGCCGGCTTAATAGCCTTGATTTCAGGGATTGCGAGGTTCCGGAACCACTTCTTAATAATATCAGATGTAGCACCTGAAACTCGTGCAGAATCGATTTGATGTTGCTTCTTAGTTCCAATATTAGGATGCCTTCGAAAAAAGCTATGTATCCATTTCTTTCCAAGTGAGGGATCCTCCCCTCGTACAATAAGGAGGTGCTCTGCCATCTCTCTGATTTGACGATGTGTAGGGCTAGTACCAAGAGCTTCCTGTACTAATATCCATTCTGCTAGTCGATTCTCCTGAATTGGAGATAACTTTTGAAGTATTTGGGCGCCTTTTTGATGCGAAACTCCACCATATATTCGATCGTGAAGTGTGGTACGTGGAACACCATAATCCAAGCTAGCTCTTCGTATGCTTGCTCCATTTGTAATCGCTCTAAGAGCCTCTGCGATATCTTCTTCGGTATATCTATTCTTCATATCACAATTATAATAATATCAAAATTTCAAATCAATTGATTAAAGCATTGTTGAGTTATTCAAAGTATAAATTTTATAATTACTCAAAGCGGTGTGGTTTTTGAGGTGGTCGGAAAGTGGGGTAGTTGACTTATTGAATTGGTACTTGAAGCAGAAATGGTGCTCAAAGTGTTACGGGAGCTGCCTCTAGGGTCACGTGGAAGTGTCTAGAGATCTCTCGAGGTGGTTTAGACTAGACTTCAAGTAGGAATTCAATAAGGTTGGTAACTGGTTGCAATTCTCGTAACTATAGTAATGAAACTAATGATTGTTCTTGAGCACGAAGCTCTACATTGTAATGAAACCCATTCCCTTATATAGACCTTCTTGCTCAGTGTGATCAGTACGGCTCAGTACTGGTTTGTTTGTACTTTCATGGCTCAGTGTCTATCCCGCTGAGGCAGACTGAGCCAACCACGTGACTTAGTGCCCCAGTCCCGTGCCTATGTTGCGTCGTTCGTAACATAAGCATTCCTCCTTAATATAATTAGGTTTTTTTCGTATATTAACATTTACTTAATACTTCATTTGTTATCTAAAATATATAATTCTTTATATTTAAAAGTATATTTTTATAAGCTAATCTTTTTGTACTTTTAATTAGAATTAATATAATCTCAAATATAGATATAGGGAAGCTTATTTAATAACAAGTTATTTGAGATTTAATTAATATTGATTAAGAAAGAGTTTTAATTAGGTTATAAAAAGTTTAAGAAATCCATTAATTTAAATTGAAAGAAAGGGAAGTAAATATATAAATTCGAATATCTAATTTCGAGAATATAGCTTTAGAATTGAATAGAATTAAACTTGTTCTTTAAAATCTTGATTTCATATTCTGAGAAATGATTGATTCTTTATATATAGTTTTAAAAGCTATAAAGAATTTAATCTTTGAAATATAATTAATATGTATTTTAATAAATCTATCAATTTGATTATTATATAAACGTTTTAAATTACTAAAATAATTAATATCAAGTGATTGAATTAAATAACTTGAATATAATAGTAAACATAAATATATAATATTATTCTTTTTATAGTATACTTGAAAAGCTATTAATTTATAGTTTTTATGCTTATCTAGTATTAATATTTAATATTTGCTTTTTCTTCGATTCTTAATATACTTATTGAAGTATTTCAATCATTTTAAATCCATCTCATTATTTGTTTACTTATTAGATATAGGTTTAATAGCTCATTCTGTAGGAAGATTGATTTTAATATATTAATTAGAGAGATAGATCTATTCCTAAATCATTAAAAATAAGGGAATAGTTTCGCTCTCTTCATTTCCATATATTATTGCTATAGTTCATTCTCGATCGTTTAACTATATAGATTTACTTTTACCATATCTCTTAGTACTAATAATAACTATTACTATATATATATAATTCTTATTATAAAGTCTATTTCATTGAAATTATAAAAATCTTTGTTTAAAATACTGTATTTCGTTTATATATTTATAATTAATCGAAACCATTCTTTAATAAACTTAAGATTCTTACAAAAAACTTTTTAAAAATTATAAATATAATTAAAACGTGTTTTTAATTTGATTCGATGTTTTATAAATCAATATACCTAGAGCTTCTCAATATATTTCGTATCCTTTAATTTAAGAATATAATTCGCTATATCTTTTACATTCTTAAGTTTAAATAAAAAACCTTTCAAATTTATATTAAGAATATATTGAATAAATATTTCCTCTTTTAATTCAATTAAATTATAACTTTTTAATCAACTCTCAACCATATTAGATTTACCTTGAATTCTATTACCCAATATAATTCAAGGTATATAATAAAGTGTTACGGGAGCTGCCTCTAGGGTCACGTGGAAGTGTCTAGAGATCTCTCGAGGTGGTTTAGACTAGACTTCAAGTAGGAATTCAATAAGGTTGTAACTGGTTGCAATTCTCGTAACTATAGTAATGAAACTAATGATTGTTCTTGAGCACGAAGCTCTATATTGTAATGAAATCCCATTCCCTTATATAGACCTTCGTTCTCTGTTGTCCCACTGCTTCCCACTGTGTCCCACTGGGCCTTACTCAGTGGGACTCAGTGGGACACCTTGGTCAGGTGATATTTTAATCAATCTAGTCATGTGACGACCTCGGTCGTAACATAAAGCTGAGCTGTCTTTCGAATTGATAATTTTTTATCTGATTTAATAGCTTAAATAGTTAAGATTATATGTGCTTCTTTGGAATGAATTTTCATGATTAATTATAAAGAAAACGTATATTAAATATAGAATAATAATTCAAGGTAAAAATGACCGATCCACTGATATAGCAGACCCACTAACAAACTACGTTACATAAAAGAAATAAACGTTTTAATATATTAGAATATTGAGGTATTAGTAAGAATGATTTATAAAATTAGAAATTTTCGAAAATGAAACAGATGTAAATATATTATACAACTTTGAATACATAAAGGTTGATGGATTTATGTTACGGGAGCTGCCTCTAGGGTCACGTGGAAGTGTCTAGAGATCTCTCGAGGTGGTTTAGACTAGACTTCAAGTAGGAATTCAATAAGGTTGGTAACTGGTTGCAATTCTCGTAACTATAGTAATGAAACTAATGATTGTTCTTGAGCACGAAGCTCTACATTGTAATGAAACCCATTCCCTTATATAGACCTTCGTTCTCGTCTGGATAGCTTGGGTAGACTGTCTATCCTGTCTATCCACGGATAGCCTGGATAGCTTGCCTATCCTGTCTATCCATCACGTGACACTTGCCCCGTGACCTATATGATACTACTGCTTATCTAACCTGTGCTTACTAGATAACCTGTAACCGCTATCCCTCCTGTGCCTACTGTAGGATAGGTGCCAACAAAAGATAGGTACCTATCTTTTAATCATTGCTTATTGATTCGGTTACCGCTATCTTTCGTTACCCTTTAATCCAACTGTCCCTACAGTGCTGTTTTCGTAGGTTCCAACACCAAGGCCTTAGGTTTATCTTATAATCCATGTTGCGGTGCGGGTACCTCCGTAACAATTTAATCTGAGCTTTTCACATTCTCATAAAAGAATTAAAGGTTCATAGAGAGCACTGCGTACAGGTGTTGAATCTTTCGCCCTCCAGGAGAAGAGAGGAGAGGAGTGAGTGAGAAGAGAAGAGTGGATTGATTATGTAATTGATGGTTATGCATTTGATGGTTGTGTTTGTGATAGTAAATGATTTTGGGTATTCATGGCTAGGTAGGTAAGGTTTCCACCATACCTACCTGTGGCTGTGGCTTTGATTGTGGTTTTGGTGGTGGAAGAGGTGTCTGTCTCTATCTTACTAGGTACTGGATAGGTACTGGATAGGGACTCAAAATCGTGAATGACTCAATTGTTATTATTCGATAGTATCTGAGGAAGGAGGAGGAGAAGGAGAAGGGAAATCACTTTTGAGATTGGGTCTTCCTAGATAAGTATTAATATTTACTAGATATTAAATTGGATCTTTCGAGAGGTGGGAATTAGAGATCTTTTGTAGTGTTCTCAATAGAATTACGATAAGATATACTCACTCGTAAATACAATACGAATTCATATTTATTATGGAATTCGGAATTGGGTATTGTCAATTATTATGTGGATAAAATCTGGAGGTAGAGAAATTATAGTTATATAATAAAAATTATATTTCAAGTAACTACTCACTCAATATAGTTATATAGTTATATTAATTTCTTTCTCGGTTGAGTTAACCACCTTTTTACTTGTGTTGTGACTTCTTCACCTTTTTCCATCTACCTACTACTATTAATTACTTGATGCATAGACCGACCAACCAGCCAATCAACCAACCAGAAAACAGAACAAAACACCTCAATTTCCATCTTCCCAATCATCATCCAAAACTCTTCCACGACGTCGTTATCAACCCACAACCATACGCACTTCCATTGAAATACGAGCAAGTCACATCCATCAATTCCTAGTATTGGTATTGGTATTGGTATTGGTATTCATGAGGAGATGCAGTAAGGTTAGGTGATCCTTGATGATTCCAACAAGGAAAGAGTCTGAAACAAAAGAAAGATTTCGTGAGTGATTTGTTCAAGCCCCCCTCCCCCCTCCCCTGGGAAACACCAGCCACGACCACCACCTGGCATAACTTTCTTGGAGATATGGATCCATTAGACACGGCGTGATTGATATGACAGACAGCACATGTTCTCTTTTCTTGATTCAATCTGCATTTGCAAGATAATCGACGATACCAAAAGATGTAATGATGTCAACATGTCAAGGTGTCAACATGTCAAGATGTCAACATGTCAAGATGTGGCTGACTGATTGGAGATTTGGTATTGTAGTTTCGTGGATCCCTCAGATATCAGCCTCAGAAAGTATCATCTCAAGCTAATTATTCATTCAATTCAGCAAGGCATCGATCTTGGAAACTTTTGGGGGATTCCTCTCCAAAGTACACACACACACACCACCCACCCACCCAACATTCCAGCAAAGACACACATACACACATACACACATACACACATACACACATACACACATACATACATAAATACATAAATACACCATCAGGAATACCAATAGATTCAATCTATCATGGAGGTATGAAGAAGAATTTTATTTATTTTATCGGATTTCGTTTTACGCACGTTCTTTATCTTACATTCTCCTAAATCCCTTTTTACCTCTTCCCTTTTTACCTTTCACCTCTTCCCTTTTTACCTCTCCCTCTTCCTTAAAAATTCAAGATTGCTCGTTGACATTCTTTGCCCTTCCCGGGGATGTGGTTCTTATCATGAGTGGTACCAATATTTGCATTTATTCTCAGGCCACGATTTTTTGTCTCTGCTTTGCGACCTTGGATTGAAAATGTGACGAGTGTTGGCTCCACTAGGTACCCCTTTGCTTTTTCTCTTTTTCTCTTATAATGTCTATTGTTTTCTTCTTTCTCTTCTTCTTCTTCTTCTTCTTTTCGCCAATCTGGTGGTGTGGTAGTACATATCATTTACATATATAAGGAAACCTGAAGTTTCAATGATACCGAAGGAGTCGAGATTCATTATTGTTGGCTTTTCTTATTGCCTTATTCCATCATCCTTTACATACCTACGTATATTGGAGTGAAGGATACATTATTCAAAATTCATATTACCTTGACCAGTGTCACTCACAGGATTTCAAAAGAGTCATTCTCGTGTTAGGATTCTGTGCATACCCGTTTCTAGATTCCTCTATACAATTTCGAATTTGGAAGGCCGAGTACAACTTGGTACTTATCCGAGACTTTTGGATGAGTGCCAGCCTTTGACGTTGGACAAACAAACGGTGGAGGTTGGCTTGGAGTTTTTCATTCATACTTTGGCAAGGATGGTGGGATTCTATTAGGAGTTGGGGGTTGAATGATTGTTGTGTTCTAATGTTCGTTGGGTGTTGATCTTTTTTTCGGCAAACAACATCTCACCACAGACAAGAAGCAAATATAGGGATTTCATTCAGCTGATATCACATTATCTTTTTACAACTTCATGCTATCACATCTTTTCTATCACCTAATCACTTATTTCTGTATTACTCATTCGCAAAGTTGCAATTATTACTTGTACGATATTTGTTTCATTGTTTCTTTTTAATATTAGTCAAATGTCTACTTCTACTACTTCTACTACTTCTTCCACCTCTGTTCTACAGATAGGGCGTAGACGTACCAAGGAGAATCAAACCTATAATGGTCCTCCTAGAATGAGTCCTGTTCGATATATTAGTCCAGCATCACTAAATCTTGAATTTCTTCATGAACAGAATCGTGCCGCTCTCCAAAAGAAGGATGCGACCAAGGTAGTTGATCCAGCACCTGGTGTTGCCGCAAAAGGCAAACCTAGATTATTATTGATGGGTCAAAGAAGGTGAGTCATAATACAAGATATCAGTGTTAAAGAAACTATTTACTAATCTTCTACAGATCTGGAAAGTCTTCGATATCTAGCGTTGTATTCCATAAGATGCCTCCAAATGAAACCCTCTTTCTCGAATCTACCGCAAGAATTCAAAAAGATTCCATGCAGTAAGTCAGAATTTTCTGTTATGATGGTACCTACTAATATAGTCAAGTTCCTTCATGGATTTCCAGGTTTGGGATTTTCCAGGTCAAATCGATTTCCAAGATGCTCAATTCGATGTTGATGCGATATTTGGTGAAATTGGTGCTTTAATTTGGGTTATCGATGCTCAAGATGATTACTTGGAGGCCATTGCTCGTCTCAACAGCACCATCTATAACCTTCATCAATCTTTCCCAAACATTAACATTGAAGTATTCATTCATAAAGTTGATGGTTTATCAGATGATTATATGCTCGATATTCAACGCGACATTATGCAACGGATTCAAGATGAACTCTCGGATCAAGGAATGGAAAATGCACCTGTCAATTTTCATCTCACATCTATCTACAACCATTCTATCTTTGAAGCCTTTAGTAAAGTCATTCAAAAATTGATTCCTCATCTTGCTACTCTCGAAGCTCTTCTTAATGATCTTTGTCGCAATTGTCGTTTCGAAAAAGCATACCTCTTCGATGTTCTCTCAAAGATATATATCGCAACCGATTCATCTCCAGTCGATATGCCATCGTATGAAATCTGTAGCGATTATATCGATGTTATCGTCGATGTATCCGAAATATATGGATATCAGCGATCTCCGGAATATATTTCGAAATTAGAAGGACCACCATGGAATAAGAAATTGGAAGATCAAATAGCATGTAAGGATGCGGAAAGTGTGATTGTACTTACAGCGGATAAGAGACCAATTATGTTGAGAGAGGTTAATAAGTATTTGGCATTGGTGGCGATTATGAAGGAGGGTAGTTATGAGAAGATGCCGTTGGTTACGATGAATGTGGAGACGGTGGTGGATGGGTTGACGAAGGTTTTTGAGATTACGAGACAAAAGAAGTGAGGTGGGGCGCGTGGGGTGAGGGAACGTGGGGTTCAGGATTAGGGTTTGGGAGAAGTTTGGAGGGGGATGGGCAGGGAGAGAAAAAGCTTGTGGAATGATGGGTTGAGAGTGAGAGTGAGATTGAGAGTGAGAGATTGAGATTATGGTGTTTTTTCCCAATTTTTGCTCAAGAACGAATATTTTGTTATACTGTGATGGAGGGGGAAAGCGGCGATGGGGATGGAGGAGAAATAGAGGGGTAACAGGGGAGATATATGGAGGGAATAAGAATATGGAGAGGATAGCAAGTGAAGCTGCAGAATCCATCTGTATGTGTATGTGAGAGATGAGTTCACTGAACTTTGTCAAGACTGGATAGGAAGTATAAATAACTACCATACAATACAATGCGATGAATAGCGCGAGCTATGAAATATTAAGTCACTATGGTACGATAGGCTATGATATGATATCGTTGTGATGTTGTAACATTGTGATATTGGAGTTGGTGATTTATTTGATTTAGGGAGATGTGGGTGTGTTGAACATTGGGTACTAGGCAAGTAGGTAGGTAGGTATTAGGTAGGTATTAGGTAGTATTATATAAATAGAAACTGGTCGGTGATTTAGGTTTGGGTAGATGGGTAGTTTTGTTTGAGGGGGGGAGTGGATAGTGAAGGGTGAGTAGATAGTGAAGGGTGAGTAGATAGTGGAGGGTGAGTAGATAGTTTGGGCTGGATAGATGGGTGATGGGTGGATAGCTTAGGGTAGGATGGGATGAGTGGATAGTTTAGAGTGGGTAGTTTAGAATGAATAGTTTAAAGTGGATAGTTTGAGTGAATGGGTAAAGAGGTGAATGAAGAAGTGAGGGATAGGTGATGAGTGAGTAGATAGCTTAGGCTGGATAGATGGGTAATAGGTGGATAGATGGGTAATGAGTGGATAGCTTAAAGTAAAGAGGGGAAAGTTCAAGGTGAAGAGAATCAATGAATAATTTAGAATAGATAGTTTAGAAGAATGAATAGAGGAATAAATCAAGGGAGAAAGAATATAGAATAAATAAATAGATAGTCTAAACTGAATAAATAAATAATAGGTAAATAACTTAAAGTACAGAGTGAAAAGTTTAAGATAAAGAGAATAAATGAATAAATAGTTTGAATAAATAGTTTGAATAAATAGTTTGAATAAATATTTTGAATAAACAGTTTGAATAAATAGTTTGAATAAATAATTTAAATAAATAAGTAAATGAATAAATAAATAGTTTAGATTAGAGAGATAGATAATAGGTCAAATAATAAATGAATGAATAGTTTAAAGTAAAAAGAAAAAATAAATATTTCAGATTAAAAAGATAAATAATAGGTCCAATAAGTAAATAAAGAATAAATAATTTTAAATGAAGAATAAAAAGATTTAAATAAAAAGAATATATAAATAATCTAAAATACATAGTTGAATATATAAATAAAGAAATAAATAAATAAAGAAGTAAAGATTAAGTAATAAGTGAGTAGATAGCTTAGACTGAATAAATGAGTAAGACGTGAATTTGAATTTGAATAAGTATCGTCTCATATGACTTTCCTCGAATGTGATTGATAACCTTAAGATGGGAGCTGGATGACTTTCATATTGAGATGATTCTGCTAACCTTTTGACGAAATCTCTCACAGCACTGACGGATCGTTTCGAGATGTTCAGCAGAGTTTACATACATATTAATCGACTCTATGAGTGAGAACTACGGGGAATACCTTCTGGGAAAAGGCTATATGTCAACAAGTGAGAAATATAATCTATTCCTCGGGTTCGGAGTAAATCGATCAACAGCTTGTAATAGTCCCTCTCGCTCTCTCGCTACTCGCGCATCATTATTTGCCTTTGCGAAACTATCATCACATCAGAAATCAATATTTTCCAAAAGAATTTGGAAAAACCAAGAGTACTTGCATCATAAACAAAGACAAAAATTCACTGTAATTTCTATAAATGTATTCTTATTCGTGGGGTGTATAGTGTGCAAGAATCTCAGTCTGTAAGGGGGTCTACTAATACTACTCCAACGACTTATCACATACACGCTATACTTATAAAAATAGGCAAAGCCTCAGAGTATGAACGATGATCCCCCCCCAAGGCTTTGAGAAAATATAGCGATTTTCTATACCAAGAATCGCAAAGAAAGGATGCAGAAGAAACTGATAGCTTGCCCCTTCGCGGGGATTTTACAATCTTACAATTTATTCGAACGAGATGCATCTGTACTCGGGGCATTTTGAATACTTGACATTCGAGGCATGGAAACAGAATCCACGTATCTTCTTTCTTTCCGTGTCGCCTCAAGTAGACAGCGACATTTCGATTGAATCTAGTGTGACAAGTCTGTATGCACTATTTTGAATCTTGATGCCCGAAAATATGAAATGAGTTATGGATAGGTTTCTAAAGGTGTAAAGTGTCAAAGTTCAGGGGTTAGAAAATGAACTTACGAGCAACTCATATCTGCATGATTGCACTCGTGAATAAGATAGGGGAAGAAGGTAATGCAAAGGTATAGATAGGTGGGTCAAGCTAATAGGAAATTTCAGAGGGCAAGAAAGATGGTATGAAGCACGTAAAGATCGCAAACCCATTCTCGTTGAAGTTTCACGAAAGAAACTATTCATTAGTATCATTACATTTATTTCCACACATACACCATCCAGTTCATCATTTATCCCCTTCCCGTTATAAAGTACACAATATCATCTTCATCTTCATCTCCAGCTCCTCTTCATGGCACCATCTAGCATTTTTCCAAACTTTGTTCGACTCTTTTCCTTGCCTCTTTCTCATATTTAATTGTGATTTTTCGAGACGCTTTTTCATTGGAATAAGTAACAAATTAATTAACAACCTGCTGCAACACTATGTACAATAACGACATCCATATCCCGAAAATGGAAAGAGAATTGAGTACCGGGTATCGATTAGTACAAAGGTGTCGAATGCTTTCAACTTTGGCATAAAGCCTGTGTAATAACTCCAGATCATGACTCCCGGGTATCATAAGTGACAATACTCTACCTATTAAACGCCCCATATGTGTGGAGTACTTATGATATCTTCCGTACACATCTCCAAACTCCATATTATACCAGAAATATACCTCCACCATTCCTCTCACCACAAAAGTTGAACAAGTTCAACTGTTCCCCAAAATCTCCCCCCAACATCTCCCCCCATCATTCCCCCCCGACCCCCCCTGACCCCCTCAACGAATAATCTTCCACCTCCCCTTCCCCAGCCCAAACACCATATCATACCCAGAAACATCCATCTATCCACCATTTCTTCGCCACCAGAAAGTCAAATAACTTGAACTCCCCCCTCTCATCTCCCCCCATCTCCCCCATCAACGAATAATCTCCAACCTCCCCCTTCCCGGCTCAAACACCAAATCCTCCAACAAAACCGTCTCCCCACTCCCCCCACTCTCCGCATACACTCTATCCCTCGCCAAACGATCATTCCTCTCACTCTCTTCAAGAAGGACCTCCTCCCCCCTCTCCATCCCCTCATCACTATCCGCACCGTTCCAATTACTCGGAAGTGCAGAATGATATTTGTTCCCACTGCGTCTATCGTATTTAACACCCGGTGTGCGTCTCTTAACCGTAGGATGGAATTCTTCTTTTTCCGGGAGAGAAATCGCAAGGCCATCTGCGAAAGTGGCGAGGAAGTCCGAATCGATGTCTACGTTTTCGGGCTTTAGAGCATATTGCAAATCACCCTCTTCGCCGCGCTGCGAAGGATTTCTATACATTTCTTGTTTCTGGGCCCATTTAAGCGTTGTCCTTAACTTCGCCACAGTATCGACGGGACATTCGAATCCTTGATCATAAAGCCATCTCGTGAGATGATTTTCTTCTCTCGGCTCTCGATGAATCAGCGAACCTCTCTCCAATTCCCGCTCGCAGCGATTCTTCATCCCCAACAAAAACATCATCGGAACCGGTTTCCACATCCCCTTATAATCATTCATATCCGTCTCATCCAACAAGATAGGTAATTCGGCTCCACTCCCCTTTCTAAAAGTTTCTCCATTGCTGTATCGAAAAACATCGGCCGGCGGATGAGTCGCCCCCGTTCCCGGGAACGGCATTGCAAAGATCGAAACACAGCATCTCGGACGCCCACCAATCATAAACGAGCGACCGTGACGAAATTGCCAGATCCTGCCTGCGTCGTGGGACATGAGATCGCGTTGGCGCATGGCTGCCACTTCGGCGAGACTGATTTCGACTCGCGCGGGGCTTTTCCCGTGGTTGCCCCATTTGAGGACGCGGCCGGCGTCTTTGCCGTGGTGTTGCCAAATCCAGGAGGCTTTGTGGCCGGTAGAGGGAGATTCAAGGTAGCCAGGGGTGCCGAAGACGGAGTCGAATTGTTGGATGGTCCAATGGACAGTGTGGCTGAATTTCTCAAGCATGTAAGCTGCCCATGTGAATTTGAGGGTTAGGAGAGTGGGACAAGAGTCGACAGGGCCGAGGAGATCGCAGATTAGAGCGAGCCATTGGGTGCGACAGCCGGCGTTGACGGTGGGTTCGATGTGGAGATATGTGAGGTTTTGCGCCATGCGGATGATTCGGGCTGTGCGGTCGAAAGTTGGGGAGGTGGAGGGGAGACTATGTGGTTGTTAGTCTGTGCTATAACATTGTACATACTGAAAACAATAGAGATGGACCCAAAGAAAAGAAAGAAAAAAACATACCCATCAACCGGCCCCGAGGTCGAAGTTGAAAGCGGAACCTCAACATGCAATCTCTGAAAAGTCGACGCCAACAACACAACTCTCAAATCAATATATCTAACCCCCCCACTCTGAACAAAATATCTTCCCAACCAGTGATTTTTATAAGTCAACAAAAAGGTATTCGATTCATAAAAAATAGCGAGAGCTTCTTTGTAGAGTCCCACATCTGTGCGTAATGCGGCTAGGAATCTGCGGGCTATTCGTCGAGTATCAGGTTCTTCCCATGTACCTTGGAGGAGGAGACGATAGATCATATGACGGAGCTCAAGCGGAAAGGTACGAAGAGATTTAGAAGATGCTTTTCCTTGAAGGGAAGCCATCTTTGTTGTTGTGGAAAGTGCCATAAGTAAAATGTTGTGGTTGATGCAACGTGAAAATCTTTGATGATTGATAAATTGTTTATTTCGAGGGCAGATATAAAGGTCATTATGAGTACGGTCGGGAAGAGAGTGGGAAGAGAGCAGGCAGTTCGACCTAGTTATAAGCCGAGCCAGTGACAAATTTGCTCATACGGAAAGTGATAGAAATTTTTCAGAAGTGAATAAAAAAAGTGAGTCAAGTGCATGTTGAGACGATAATGGTTGAGGTGATAGTGGAAGCTGTAGTATTAAAGAGACTTGAATAATCTTATGATATGTGATGGTCAGAAGAGGATACAATCAACTTGGATTGTGTCTATGTATATTCATCCATTACTCCCCTTGACTTATTGTGCCTTCTTGATATCCGCAACCTTTCCCTTTGACACTTTATTATATCCTTGCCCTCTCCAAACTCCCAATAAACACCATACAATCCATAAAAAGCCCAAGGAAACCACGCTAGCGGTTCCAATCTCCACCCAATTACTTTTATTTAAATCTAATACTGGAACAGTGACAGTATTCATCAACCTACCATCAGATACGGCTACTGGCGAGACATGATAGAACATAGTTTGTGGCCCAAATAGACCATCATAACCTAGATTGACCCTATCAAAAGGATTACCGGAGAATTTGCTACCTTCATCTGCTGTACATGCCCAGAAGACTATAGGATGAGGAGTCTCGATAGGTGTATATCCATTTGTGTTGTTGGTAGGAGATAGATATCGCAAATGAAGAGGAATTTCTGCCGTGAAAGATTGGGTAGACTCAGGTGGCGCGAGTTCAAGTAAAAGAGTAGAACCCCAAATGTTCATTGCATAGTCTGGAGCTTCAAGATCAACTGGGGATGTAACGTGGCGAAGAGCTTTTAGGTTCTTAGATGCGAGGAAAAGAGGATCAGATAACTGATATTTATCGGGAAAGACGGTACGAGGTAAAGTTAGATGTGTGTGTAATGAACATTCCCGGTCTGAAACAGGTGGTTCGCTGGAGCTGATCATGAGTTGTAAAGTAGGATGAAGCCCAGAGGGTTCCATGAATGAAGAAGTGAAGAATGTGTCTGTGGTATGGTGTCTAGCTGGGAAAGCGAACAATGTAGGAGACGGCTTGGAATCTTCGCCAACTACAGTTAAGAAGCCACCTAATGAGAGTTCCTCAGGCTGTAAAGGTGTTTCGACTGAGAGTATACCGACCTCTAGCCGATGATTTGATGCTGTGTTTGTAACCTCAAGCTCCCAGGTTTGAGGTTCCCAAAATGCAACCATATTCAAAGCATGAGATATTGTGTCAAAATCTATATCAACGTAAGATGCATAGTCAAGACGACCGGCTCTTGAACGACACTCTTTATCTGATTTACCGCAAACACTTTGCTGTATATATTCGATGAATGTTGTGAGATCCTCAAGGGGTTGATAATATTGTGTTGCAGCATTTGAAGCAAATCGTTCCACAGATAATTTGGTGAAAGACTCCTAAAATCGATTAGAAAGTATCTTATGTTCATTGGCAACGTAGAGCTTACTGTGGGAGATACACAATCCAGATTTCCAAATACTTTCTTTAAAGCAGGACATAAAAGATCACTACACAGTTTTAGCATATATGATGGATGGACAATGTAAACACATACGGGCTTCTGCTATTTCGCTGCGGACTGTAAAACACGTGAAGACCTGGAGAAAGTCTTGACAGTAGAGGTGAAGCTGTGTCATATTGATTCGAGCTGACCCAACGGATATGAAGCTCATGAGATGCCTTTAACACTTTATATATCTCTTCAGGAAGCTCGCTAAAGCTAAAGGTAACTCGATCCTCTCTCGCAGCCTTTACCCGTCCTGCTGTGAGAGAGTCTTGAGAGATTTTAATATATTGAGGGTCAACTGCATCTTGAGGCTGTTGTAGGAAGGTTATTCTTTGCCGCATGATGATTGATGGAATTTGTGTGTATGTTTTGGTACTTGAAGTGAGGTCTAATAAATATCGAGTTTATATACTCGAACTAGGTCTCATGTGTTGAGTTGGCAAGTGTATTCATTCATGTGATTCAATGTGTGTCGGCAGTATGAGACCCCTACTAGGCGGTGAGCTAAACTACGCAAGGCTGATTTATTTCACAACTTCCGCCACCAAAGGAAAATACCTAGGTACCTAGGTAATAACTTGTTTCGTTACACTTGCCTTGAATGAATATCTATGTTGATGATCTGTCCTTTCTTACGAGGATTTATGTCTTTCGCATCGCTTAATACCGTTCTTCTTTCTGCAAATACCATGAGGAATAACTTTTGAAAACATCCAAAATCATTAAGTTACAGCAAAGATGCTCTTTTTACCATTTCTTTACCCGGCTCTGCTCACCCTCCTCACATTTACCCCTCTTACCACAGCTGTCTCCAAACCCAAAAATGCCATCTTACTATCAAAAGTAAAGACTCTCACTCTACGCGACAATGCGCAAACATCTCATCGACGAGTTTCAGCTGTTCCACAGCTATCCTGTAGCGGCCCTGGATGTCGACATTACAAAGTTGACGTCATGCGTTGTACCAACCAAGGATCTGATTATTCTTCCGAAGATATTCAATGGTCCTGCACTGCGAATCTTCCAGAGGAATTTAAGTTAGGAAGTACGGATGTTATATGTGAGGGATATGATAGTAAGGATGATGAATACGTGTTGAAGGGTAGTTGTGCCGTGGAATACAGGTTGTTATTGACGGAAGAAGGTGAAGCAAAGTACGGAAAGAGCTTTTGGGACGATGGAAGTGGAGATAGCTCTGTAGAGAAGGGCATGAGTTTGTTATTCTGGTTGATATTCGTCGGAGTTTTGGGATGGATTCTTTACTCCATGGTTCAGAATTGGAGACAAGGACCCGCTAATGGTCAAGCGGGAAGAGCTGGGGGAGGAGGGGGGTTTGGAGGATGGGGAGGAGGAGGACCCGGAGGACCAGGCGATGACGACCCCCCACCACCTTATCCAGGAACTGGAAAACGATCTACAAGAAACTATGGTGCTACTGAACAAGCGTGGAGACCTGGATTTTGGTCTGGTGCGGCGGCAGGTGCTGCTGGTGGTTATTTTGCAGGCAACAGAGCGAACAGACAACAAAATCAAGGTGGTAACAGCTGGGGCGGCGGAGCTGGAAGTGGCTGGGGTGGAGGTTCTGGATCTGGAAGCTCAAGCGCAAGCTCTCCCTCTACCAGTACTCGCTCAAATACTGGATTCGGCTCTACATCTAGAAGATAGGTACCCTAGCAATCTGGACGAGTGAAGCACCTCATTTCTAATCGCCCTGCTTCTCGACAGAGGGAAATGATTGAAGAATATAGTGTGATTAGGTTGGGCGTCTTTTACAGTAGAGCTATCTGAATTTTACCTCTTTGGAAAGAATCATAATTACTTTTCACTCCACAGTCTTCTACCTCTCATTCCATCCCGACCGCGCTAGACAAATTATGCAAACTCACTCACTGCAATGTCGATTCTTCTTGAAAACATAGTTATTTCTTTCTATTAGAGCTATTTGATCTGCCAACTATGCAGTTTTCCCACTGCATCGATAACCAAGGGAAAGAGCATAACCCCTACCCTGGTCAATCGATTCGCTATCTTAAAGTACAAAGTCCATTGCTATCTGCTTCTATTTCAGAAATTTCCTGATTGAAACAAGAAAAAAGGACTTCATCACACATAATGTGAGGGGGCAAAAAAATGGTATACATGGGGACAAATTCCTTTTCACTCAAGCAAAAGCCACTCCTCGCTCAAATGTGCAGTGTGGCACTTCGTCACACTTCCTGAAACAAAAATCATACAACTTCCCAATAACCTAAATTAAATCCTTGTCTTGAATTCGAAACTGCCATATTACATATGAACAGTCATGACATCCAATTTGTCGAAAGGTTTAGCGCAATTAGGACACTTTCTCATACGGTTGGAAATCCGATCATCCACGCACGAATTGCAGAAGAGATGTCCACATGTCTTCAAAACAGTGTTCTTGAAGTTTGCACGACAAACGGTACACAATGCAAGAGCCTATACTGTGTTAGTAATTGATCATGAACGAAAACGATAAAAGACTTACTCTAAGCATTTCCTCCTCACCAGATTGATTGCTCAAGCTCTTTTGTTTCCATGTATCTCGATCTTTTTGAACCTGTTCACATCGAACCCGAAGTTGTTCATTCTCTAGCTCCACCGCGTGAATCTTTTGTTTGGTACCAGAGTTCGCGGAATCCTTGGATTTGAGGAGGTTGGTCAGTTCTGCTGCTTGGTTCTTTAGGCTTTCACATTTGCTTGTGGCCTCTCTACTCGATGCCTCTAACTTCTTGTTCTCAGCCAAGATAGCTGCATTGGATTGTCTCATATCACTTAGTTGTTTCTCCAAATTGCTCAACAGAGTTCGATCAGATGTCTCTACATCCTTGAGTTGGGAGATTATCTCGGAACTTTTAGCGTTTTGATTCTTCAAAGTTCGAACTTCTGCGAGGCGAATATCCATATCCTTTCGGGCCGCGAAATATTTTTGGTCAGCTTTGCTCTTTTCAGCAGCCAAAACCGAAACCTTTTCTTCGAGAGCCGTGAAGTCCATTACTTTCTTGCTCGTCAAGGCCTGGACTCGCTTGTACGCGGATTGGAGGGCAGGTAATTCTTTGTTGATCGAGTCATAACCTTGTTGAAGAAGATCATACTTGACACGCAATTCTTCGAGATTTAATGAATCTATCTCCGGTCCTGGTGTGGGTTGACATGATTGCTCGGCGATTTGTCTCAAACGTTCGACTTCAAGTTCAAGAGATGCGATGCGATCATCCTTGGCTCCAACCAATTCTTTCAAATGCTCGACTCCTGCATCATCCTGGTCCTGCTTGGCTTTTCGCACGCTAAGGTCGGCAAGTAACTCATCTCGGGCAGAGCGAATCCTCGTCAAATCGGCATCCAGGCGTTGAAGTTGACTTTCTAGTTCACCAGTAGTCGTTTCGGCTTCGTTCTCTATTTGTATTCGATATGCAGTTCGTTCGGCTTGCAATTTCTCGGCCTCCTCCCGCAACTGTATATTAGTGGCTTCGAGGTGATTGATACGTTTGATGACATCCTCATGTTGAATGCGGAATTGTTTGAAAAGCTCGGTCCGAGCATAGTCGTCGTCCGAGGGTGCTTGCTTGATACTGGCCGCGGTAATTTGTTCTGTCAGTGATTTATTCTCCGCAGCCATGGCTTCGAGTTGCTCCTTTTGCTTCTCGACAACGGCTTGTGCCTCTTTGTATGCTGATTGATTAGCTTCCTTGTCTTCCGTTATTCCATTTGTCATTTCGGTGTCCACGCCATTTTCGACTTTCGCGCCATTAGCAGTACTGTGAAATAATGCTTTAGCCTCTTCTTTTCGAACTGTATCACTCCTGAGCCTATCTAAACGTTTTTCGGCCTTAACATAACGCAGCGATGCCAATTCGAGAAGCTCATTCAATTCTTCTTTCTCGTTGCGGAGTCTGTCTACTGTGACGAGATATTCTTTCTGAGAAGCAAGCATTTTCGTAACCTTTGCTTGAAGATCTTGTAAGTCCGCCGAGGGTTTGCCATGAGCAGCTGCGACAGCAGTAAAGATTTTATGTAATTTTGATTTTATTTCTCTGCCTTTTGATGCCAAATGATCCGAGAAGGCTTTGATACCATGAAATTGTAACGAAGTCGAGAAGGATACTATCATACGTCAGCTTTGATTCAAACTACAGCCTGTAAATAACAAACTTTCTGGCTTTTCCGCATTTGGAATATCATTTTCTGCGAGCAGTGTCACTTCTTCTAATAACTGTGACTCGTAATCAGTTTCGTGTCCCATAGAGCTGATAAGGGGCTTTTCATACCTGTGTCCACCAAGCATCAATAATTCTCAGATGATCATCATGATCTGTAGACTTCTTTTGTATTGTCTTCAATTGTGATTCTAAAGTTGCCTTTTCTCGTTTGTACTCGAGCATTTGTCGATAGATAGCATCTTTTTGGTATTTCTATAACGTTATCAGCCTGCCATTCCAACCAGTTTTGTTCCTTGTTCGTGAAAGGGAAGGTGTATTGACAACATTGATGCGATGTATTGTGGGAGTGCGGGTATAGGCGTGAAGGTATGCAGGCTATCCATGCTGTTCACAGCAAGCTGCGCATTAGCAACAGCCACACAGATTTCAAGAGCAATCCCTAGACTCTTGTATGACGTTGATGGATGAGAGAATTCGAGAAAATACTGATGAAGAGCGTTTATGCGAAAGGAGATATGTCATGAAACTGATTACATACCTCGATATCTTCAGACCAAGGCGCGGTATTTTCAGAATCTGCAGAGGCCTTTCCAGCACCGTTGGTAGCTTGTCTCTTGGTAGGGGGTGCGATATCATCAGTACTTTGGCCAGCTGCCCTCTTCCTGTCCTCCATCTTGATGAAGGAAGGGAGAGATGGAGCTGATGCGGCGACAGGCGTCATCAGATTGAAGAAGGTGAATGGTTCATAAGATCCAACACGATAGCAGATTCGACCATATATGGGTATAGCGCAATAATAGGTAGTATCGAATGTTTCCTAATGTGTGGTTTGATTGACCTTGTATCGTCGTTATGGGTTGTCAAGTTGAGAAAGTAAATGGAGGTAAAGGCGAAAGAAGTGAGAAGTTGCAAGCCGCCAATTCCAAAATGGACTAGCGTCAAAGTTTAGTCAGAGCGGGCACCGGCTCCAGGTCAATGGAAATAATTATTTCAACCACACTCAGCATACCTGGGGATACTTTCAAAGGATTCCCATTGTTTAATCAAAGAGAAGGCCATATTGGATTTTGACTATAGTTTTTATTCATTGCTGAGTTGAAAGGGCAACAAAAATATACCGCGACTCGAACTACATCCTTTGGATCTCGCCCATCGGGCGCAATAAATTTCGTCAAAATGTCTTCTATGCTTAGAAAAGGTGGAAAGTCGTTCAAACCAAGTGCTCGTCCTCGTCCAAACCCTACCAGACCATCTTCGTCACAGCCTGCAGCAAGACCAAGTTCCGAAACTCAATCACAAGCACCAGCATCTGCGACTCAACCATCCGTCCCCACACCTGCATTAACTGAAGATGTGGAGAGAGGACCATCCCAAACTACAACTTCGGAAGCAATCCAAGCTATCCCTCAATTACAACATGCTTCGCCAGTTCAACCCCATATACCAATCACCACCTCGAACGATGACACTTCCGCAACCGTTAATAATACGGCTAAAAGAAAAGTTAGAGAAGATGGTGTCGAAGGCACGCTTCAAGTTGAGCAACCACCTACAAAAGCTCGAAGATTGACCCCTCCCTCGGATGAGGTGCAGCATTCCGGAACTAACGCTCCATTACAAACTGTTTCAACTGCTTCTAGGACTACACCCAAAGAAGTGCCGGCACTTTCATACAACCAGACTTCAACGGCGCCAAATCACAATGAACAAGAAGTTGTAGACGACGAAGAATTTCCTCCAGTTAGCCATATAACTACGAATAATGCCACAACCCTAAAAGTTGTTCCAGTAAACCCACCTCAACCATCAAATAACTCTACCCCCGCAATTCCTACACAAGTCCCACGAATAACTACCACAATCGACAAAACACAAGCACCTACTTCTACTCCTACACAAGTAATCGGTGGAAATGCACAAACCCCACCCGCATCGTTTGAGGATGCTGATTTATCTGGAATGGGAGCGGGTGAAGCGAGTCAGACGTCTCATCTAGTGTCTACAGCAACCCCAACTTCCGAAGAGACACCTACTCCAATTGACGGAGAAGCAGTCCCAGCCCTCAAAAAGTCGAGGAAGAAGGCAGCACCGAGGAAGAAGAAGGTTCAGGTCGAAGATGGCGATGAAGCTAGAACTGAAGTCGAAATTCAATTGAATAGGCCCCGTAAGACTGGAGGATCGACTCGAGAACGCAGGAACAAGGAAGGCGAGGCACCAAAGAAGAGAAGAGATCGAGAGGGCACTCCAGAAGATGCGGAAAATGAAGTCATCGAACCTGCGGTTATGAAAATGGCAGATCTTTGCCAAGATATTCGGATTGGCAAGAAATTCAGTAGACATGACGAACTCAAGCTTAGGCATGCCCGAAAGAAGATTGATCCGCAATTGGCCGAACGTCCCGAACTCTCAGGTCTAATCAACAATGCGCCATCTGCGAATAACGCTGAACCTGTTCAAGCGCCAGCTGCTGTCGTGAACAACAACGGATTACAAATGCGAGTTATAGACGGACAAATTGTACTGGATGACCAATCTATGCAAGTCGATCGACATAGGCAAGCACGAAATCCAGGTCAAGTACTGGAAGAAATTGAAGAAAACGAATTTACAAGGGTGGTGAATTCTGGTCAATATATGAAGCGTTCCGCAGCTGTACGATGGGATGCGACTTCGAACGAATTGTTCTATCAGGGTCTTCGACAATTTGGTACAGCATTTGAAATGATCGCTGCGATGTTCCCAGACCGCAACAGAAGACAAATCAAGTTGAAATTTGTACGAGAAGAACGCCAAAATCCAGCTAAAGTCGATCGAGCTCTCAAAGGGAAGACAGACGAGATTGATTTCGAAGAGTATACTCAGCTTACAGGTCAGAAATTTGAGGATTCAGAGGAGATCAAGGCAGAACAACAGCGACTCGAAGATGAGCACAATGCGGAGCAAGAGAAAATTGAAGCTGCCAAAGCGGCGGCTGATAGGAGAAAGAAGGAAGCCATTTCCAAGGCTGGAAGAAGAGGCAACGGTGGTGCTAGCGATGGTGAAGATGGACCAGAGTCACAAAAGGAGAATGCTGGTGCTGCTTTGGTTGGAATGGGAAAGAAAAAGCCAGCCAAGTCTAAGAAGTCTAACAAAGCTTCTATGCAAGGTGGCGGAGAGGAGATAGAAATTCTTGGCGAAGTATAATGGTCTGGGTTGAGGTCGATTGGGCGTTTAAATGATTAGATCAAGGACTGGAGGTACGATCTGCTTGTTATATTCACGATAAATGATTGGCTGGGTGGAGTTTGCTTGGTTTTTATACCCAACTTGCATTATCATGCAAACTATAGAAGGAAAGGTCCTTCGGTCATAGGTCTATGGGATAGATTTGATCACTATGACTTTTAAATTTAAATCAACGAAATAAAGAAACAATGAAGACTGTTTTGCTAAAATTCCACAATCCATAGTTGACTCTGAGGTAACCACATTGTCTATGCCATCCATTTACTTTGAGTACCACGTAAACCACCCACTAATTAAATCCAAAAAATCCATTTCCCTACCCATCCAATCCTCTCAAACCCCTATCTCCCCTTACTCCTTCTTAATCAACTCCTCAAAGAGCGGTTTTAAAACCAACGCACTCTCCTTAGGTTCTCGTCTCTGACCCCCCTCATAATCCACATACGTAACACCAAATCTCGTCTCGTAGCCCTCGGCCCACTCAAAATTATCCATCAAACTCCATCCCAGGTAACCGCGCACATCGGCGCCCTTTTCAACAGCGGATGCCATGGCGCGGATGTAGTCGCGAAAGTAGTCGGCGCGGAAAGTGTCTTTGAGGATGTCAGGGTAGGGGATGTCGTTTTCGCGGAGGAGGGAGGTGCCGTTTTCGGTTATGTAGACTGAGGTGGGGATGGATTAGTTGTGGGAAAAGGGAGGGAAAGGAGGGGTACAGGAGTCAAAGGGGAAAAAAAAGGAGACTTACTAGTAGGGAACCCATATCTCTTTGAAATCCACAAGATCAAATCATGGAAACCCTGGGGATTAGGTCTCAACCAAACACTTTGGGTCTCAGGACCAATGTTATCTCCCTGTTTATTCTCAAACAGCATTTCCAAATTGCCCAAGTAATCATTTTCATCTGGCTCCGTAGCCTTATGTCTAATGTAATTAGCAGTGTAGTGGTTCATTCCGTAGAAATCATTCGAGCCTTTCACCAACGCGATTTCGTCGTCGGTGAAAGTAGGGAGACGGTCTCCGAGTTGGGCGCGCATGGAATCGGGATATTTGCCGTGGTAGATGGGGTCTGCGAACCAGGAAATGCTGAATTCGAGTTTGCGTTCGGCGGCTTCGACGTCTTTGGGGTCGGAAGTATCCCAGGGGTAGACGCCATCACCTGGGCGGGAGTTAGTATGGCATTGGATGGGAGTGGGGTAGATTAGATGTGGAGATGTATGTACCATTGAGAGTAATTCCGATTTGTCCACCATCTTTAGCTTTGAATTCTTCGCGGTAAATCTTAACGGCTGCACCGTGAGCGATGAGAAGATTGTGTCCTACTGTCCATGGCTCTCTGCTACTATCTCCCACATCACTCTTTGATCTATCACTCGTGTGTCCGGGAGCAAACAATCCCGTGCTGTATCCCAAGATTGAAGAACACCACGGTTCATTAAACGTGATCCAATTCTTGACTTGTGGAATTGCCTCAAACAGCACTCTCGCATAATGAGCATAATCCTTAACAAACTCTTCTTTGTTCAACAATCCCCCGTATCTCTTCTCCAAATTATCCGGTAAATCCCAATGGAACAGTGTTACAAAAGGGGTAATTCCTTCTTTGAGCAAATCATCCACCAACTTGGTGTAGTAAGCGATACCCTTCTCATTTACCGGATCATTGCGACCACCTAGGGGAATGATACGAGACCAGGAAATAGAGAACCGATAGGCTTTTGCGCCGGTAAGTTTGAGAAGCGCAATGTCTTCGGGAACTCGATGGTAGGAGTCACATGCCACGTCTCCGGAACTACCATCGGCAATTTTGCCGGGGATTTTGCAAAAGGTGTCCCAGATGGAAGGGCCACGACCATCTTCTTCGGGTGCTCCTTCAATTTGGTAACTAGTGTTGTGTTAGTAGGAGATATGGCTGTTGATTAGAGACAACATACCTCGCAGTAGCGAAGCCCCATGTGAAATCCTTTGGTAGAACTGCTCTACCCATGTTGCTCTCTTTTGAAATTTGATATTATTCTGGTAAATTCAAAGGATACTAAGTACTTATAATATCAAAATATAGAATTAGTCGATGTAAGAAGGGGATCTACTCGCATATAAGTAGAAATAGAGCGGCTAATTGTGAATTAGTATTGTGTCATAACGATCAAACGGAACTAACTCGTATCCCACCCCTCGGACCGTACAGACCGTGATATAATCATTTCCTAATTGAGTGACTATGATATCTTCCGCCCCACCAGATAATGGCGGGGTAGTAAATGTTTGAACCGGTTAGACGGGACGAAAGTCCGGCTGAATTCAATTGATCCAGTTCACGGGATTTGGTGTCGTTTTCGTGCCTGTGATTAGCTCGTGTGTATTCATACAGAGATGAATCTCGGATGTCAAGCGGATAGATGTGATAAAAACATCATAAACTGATTGCAAAGAGCTATTTGCATTTCTTGGTAGGGTAATTAATCTTACATGTACAGTGTTGACACAGCTGATTATCTCATTTGTTAACAAATCCCCGAACTCCCGTTTGACATGAGAAGATAATCCTTCCGAGATTGTTGTAAGGATCGGCAACCTTGTTGTGAACTTGCAAAGCTCTCTCGTTTTGTATCCATCCCAAACCCAAATCTCCATAAACGACATCGTTTCTTGACTATAATCCACGATACTAACCAAACGCAAAATTGTACGATCGTGATCTACTATCCCACTCCAGGGGTATGAATTCGCAGATGTTATCCCATCTATTGTAGCCCCTCCAGGCGAGAACCTTCACTTGGACTCGTAGCATCCAACTTTCTCTTCCCAGTTATAGGTATCTGCATATCGTCATCTTCACCAGTCCACTCTACAATCTCCCATTCTACTTTGATCCGACCATCGTCGGCAGTTCTTCTGCCTCGACTTGTTTTCATTTTACCCAGTCGGCTCCCTTCGACCAATGTCTCAAACCATGGTAGACCTTGCTCTCCTCTGCCATTGTTCTCAGCGTGTGGTATGATAGTCTCGATAGCTTGTTTGTCATTCTGTGCATCCTCGAGTGCTTCCTTAGGAAGTAAACCTAATTCTTCGAGATCTCGCAGATCCGAAGAAGCTAATGATCCTAAAGTTAACGAAATATAATCTGCATGGTCTGCCGGTTCTTCCGTCCAAAAGGACAGAGGTGTTCCACAAAAGCCACAGAAATGTCGTTTCGCATGTTGCTCGAATGGAGGAGTATAGGATCGTCGAATTATGTTGTGTGATTCATCATCGAAGAAAGCGTACGTCGTTGAGTGATACCAAGCTAATGGCACACGAAGCCATGCTGAGAGGGGAGCAGCTTGTGATCGTCCTGGTTGTCTGATATTAGCAATCGCCTTTTTGGTAATGTAAGAAAGGGAACATCTCCAATTTACATACGATGAACATTACTGCTATCAAAGAAGACTTGCGCGCCATCTGCTGAGTTTTGTGGGATTTGAATGGTGTATTTGTTACGACCACAAGAACAGCCACCGTTAAGCTCACTCATGCTGCCGAATCTGAAACTACCCAGGTAAACCTAAATTAGAAATTTGGATCAGACGTCGGCGAGTCTTGATCAGTTACTTGAAAATCGTATATTGATGAAGAAGTTGCTTTTTATTGTATCAAGAAGAAGAAAGTTTATTAATCTGTTGTCCCGTGAATTTGTGAAATTTTGAGTTGTAGTAAAATTATGAATTATTATTGGTTTGTTGTTGGAAACATCTAGATTATTCGCATTGTTTCCTTCCCTCACCTCACCACCTAACTCTATGACATCCATGAATCGCTATGCAAGGTTTCTCCACAGCAATCACACATCAGCATAACGACAACGACAACGACAACGACAACATTGACAACAACATGCATATTCAATTGTGCAGTAAAATCTTTCCTCTGCCGGTATGCTCGTATTCTGATCGTTCTGTGGAAATAATATCGAATCTCACGTGAGTTTCTGGACCACAACCTATGTCTTACAACATTCATCTACTGTCTTATAACCATCACTATTCACATGCATACCGAATTTCAACCAAAATCCAACGCCTCATCAACACACCATCCAAAACTCTTGTTTGCATTTGTTGATTCGGCATACTCTTGTGGACTTGCCCAAGAGCAAAAATGTCACAGCAATGTCAATCACACAGGCCCAAAGTTATCCGCGACGGGTTCTCAAGTCTAGGTCAATGATGTCGTCGGTCCATAGCTCGATCGCTGTCACATGATTGAAGATTTCCATAGTTAAGGGTTCTTCGGAATCTTGCAATAATTGGAGCTGTTGGTACATCTCCATTAGTCTCCGCGTTCGAATACCGAACTTTCTGTCCTTCGGTGGGCTCGATTAGCAGCAAGGATATCCGAAAGCCGAATCTCAATTGGATGAAAGTACCCACGGCGGTTTGAGTAACAACTATACAGCTCTCTGAATCTAACAGCAGCACCCACCAAAACCAGCGGTTTTTTAAGAGTGAGATCTTGCACCAGTCCGTTAACGTTCAATTGAAGATTTTCTTTCTCCCCCCAATCCCTTCAATCTGAGCTTCAAGTCTCATGTTTTCTTCCTTGGCTTCGAAGTAGTCCTTTGCATCCACTGCAAGCTCTAGCTGGTGTATGAGTTCGTGCTTTGATCTTTGGTGCATTACGCATTTCTCCGTCTCTTAATCCAAGTTATGCAACAATCTAGTGTTCTCGTGCTTGGGCGTCGAGTTCTTCTCGGAAAGAGCTGTTACCTCCGTCTTCAATTGAGTCTTCTTTTTTTTTCCTTCTCAGACAGCTGCCTGCGAAGTTCATTCAATTCTTCTGCGTGTTGATCTTTCTGGTTCTCCAGTTCTTAATCTTGATCTCCAAGTTGTTGGGCAACACTATTCTTAAGCGCGTTCGCTTCCTGTGGAATAGCAGCAAAATTTCCTGCTGCTGTCTGGGACACGGAGAAATGTTGCGGCAGCTTCGCGGTTAGAAGGATCGAGTTTTTTTCTAAATCAGCGAACAAAGCATCTGTCTTCTCCAATACCATTGCCGTTGTTGCAACACTTTCTGAGTTGGAGCGTTCTTGAGTTTGTCTCGCGTTCAGTCCGGAACCAGAATTCCTCGCGCTAGAAATCTTCTTGATTTCGCGCCCAACATTAGATTGAAAGGGCAGCATATTCTCAAGCAACCTCCGAGATAAAACTCAGGTCCGTGAAAAGAAAGTATTTTACACTATAGATAAATCTATTCGGAAGTCCCGAAGACGATGTTCACTCGGAACTATGAATAAAAGCTAGCCATTGTCCAGTGGGATAGGAAGCTTTTACTAGCTTATTTTTTAATCCCAATCAACAGTACCTGCCATGTCACCAGGCACCCGAACGGTCCAGTCACCAGTGCCTGCCATGTCATCAGGCTCTTCAGCACTACGACCCCATTCACCAGTGTCTGCCATGTCACTAGGCTCTCCAGTGAAGTAGTGCTATCATTTATGACTGGAACGGTTCTGATACTAGCGTTGCTGTCTAATGCCTGGCGCAACTTTAGGGGGAGGCTCATGACATCTGCCTGTGAATCAATATAGTATATTTTGTTGTAAAGAGCTTCATTGCTGGATCCTGATAGGTAGAAAAGTTTGAAAATAGCTGCATCAGCCAAGCATTTTGCTCGGTGACAGTGATCGTTTCCTTCTCTAATGATCTTATGATCGGCTCGACTGAATATCTCACCCAGTGAGACTGCATATTTAGCTTGCTCAAAAACCCTTTTTCTGACTGCGACTCCAACCTCAATGAGGGGCTCTAATATGGTACGCTCCTCCTCAAGCGTTACGACTTTTGCTTGCAGCTCTTGTATCTTGGAACTTGACATGTTGGTTTTTAATTGCTCTCCCAAAAGCGCTTCTGTAAGTTTGTCGACTTAGCGCGATTTCCCCGTTGCTAAGTTCTTGAGTGCTTCTTTACATTCAATAAGCTTGCTATTGTCTCGCTTCAAACGGTATACTTCATCCTTAAGCTCGCTTGTGGCCCACTCTAAGGCACTTGGTTTCAAACTGAAGTTCCGCTCGCAATTGCGTCACCTCCTGCTCGAGACCCGATGACATCCCACGCAGTGTTGAGTTTCCTTTCCGAAGTTCCTCCAGCTCCTTGTTGCGGTCCACCTTCAGGTTTCTGTTCTCAAACTTGATTGCTTCGTGTTTTTTTGTGAGATCCGCCAAAACTCTCTGGTGCTCGGCTTTTAGATCTTCGATCGACTGCTGTCTTGACTCTTCCAGTATGTTGCTATATCGTAGCTCTTCGATAAACTGCAACCTTGAATCTTTCACCGGCTTCGGTCTTAGCTCTTCTGGAGCGTCGGCCGACTTGCATTTCAGCAAGATTTTATCGAGTTCCTCTAGGATGGCAATTTGTTCCGTCTCAGAGAAAGTGGATGTGGCTACTGCTTGATCCGAACTGTTTATTCCAGCGTCTGATAGGGCCATAAGTCGATCTAGCATGGAACTTGCCGTTAATACATACTCTTTTGCCATTGGAGGGACTGACGTTGGACTATGGCCGGTCTCTACTGTCGTTAAAATTGCTTCTACTGTGGAATTTCCAACTGTAGTCTTCTTCTTTTGGATTTCTTCTTCTTCTTCTTTATCTTAGGAAGTTCATCATGCTCCACTGCAGATATTGTCTCGGCACAGGTAGTATTCTCGCCTCTGTGTGATTCATTGTCCGCAATGAAAGAGTGATACGCCGCAGTGAATGGATTTTCGTCTGAACTTGTAGGCTGGCAAAGGCTTAGTTGATTATCGGAGTGCCGAGTAATGATGTGGTCGATATTTTCCGATTGATCAACGCTAGATCGAGAACCCACAACACCTAGAGTGTCGTTCAAAATGGAGTCCTCTATTAGATGAACATCCGAACGTTCTGACAGAAGATTAGCTTAGCTTGTCATTGTATGAACATTGATCATTAGGATTTATTGAATAGCTTCAATTCATTAGCTACTGTATTGCAGTCTTTAGCGAATGCGGGATACAGTAGCTTCAAGCGAAGGCAGAAGAGACTAGCTCTTCTTGTAGCGTCTATATAAGACCTACAACTTCCTGTACTTAGCTAGCTCTTTAGATAGAATACAATATAGACATTTAGGACCTGCGAATACCGTGGGTGCTACGTCTTCCGTATCCTTCTCGAACCAACAGTCATTGAGTTTCCAGCTGAGAAAGTAGAATCACTTCTAAAATCCTGAGGGAACATACCTGCAGGGCTTGAAGCTTGTGAAATGCTGGAGACTTCAGCATTTGCGACGACCTTAGATTTTGTTTCTGGTTCCCTATTTAATTCATTGATTGCATCAATTGCCAAAAGTCGGGGGCTTTCGATCGCTGAAGTGATAGTTTTAGATCAGAAGAAGAAGATCTCCAAGAGCTTCTTATCTTGAAGGATCTTAAGGTCTATACGATCAGTAAGAAGACCATTGAACCTCCACAGCATTGCTTCAGCTGCCCAGCGATACGCAGGCTGTTGCCATAATGATGGATTTTCTTCCATATAAGCCTTTAGATCCCTGATTCCATCATTGATTTCGGGTGTTCCCGCCATGTTGAGTGCAGACTTTGACATCGTTTTCAATGTTGTGAAGAGTAAATGGCTGACTTTGATCAAAACTTGCCAACTGGTAGCCTTTTCAATTCCGTCATTACTCTTTAAAACCGGAATTTCTCGGGACAAATGCAGATGAATTTGAACGAAGTAGTGTGGGTTGACAGGGCAGATAAGATGAATACTATTACACGTTGATAGACTATTCCAAGGTCGTTGCGACAACTTGAATGGTCGTTGTCGCACAAACTTGATTGATTGAAGCCCTGTAGTGGCAGAATCCGTGGCTGACGAAGTGAACGCTTCATCAATACAATAAAACCTTTAATATTTTAATTCTATATTTAAAAAAGCATTTTTAAAGTATTAATATAATTAATCTAAAGCTCTTTACCTTAAAAAGCTTATTTTAATTAATAAAATCTTAATAAATTTCTTGAATTTGAAAAGCTAATCTTAAAATTTTAAGTTTAAAAGTTTATTTATTAAGCTTATATTGAATTCGATTAATAATTAATAAAATAAAAATATATATGTGACTATTTTGATATTCTTATATATATAATACACTATATATAATATAATATAATAAAAAAACTTCTACTTAAAGAATAATTCAGAAATGAAATAAGCAAACCCTCCTTTAAACTTTCGACTAATACCTTCTATTTACTCCTTAGCTTCTACACTCACTCCCCTTTCCTCCTCTTTAACCTCCTCCTAACCCCTATACATATACCCTTCCATCCACCTCTCCTACAAATTTAATACTCACAAATACTAAGATCTCTAAGACCTTTCAGAACTCTTATTTTCTTTTTTTCTATAAAAATTCAATAATAAACAGATCTCATTTTGAACTAATTATATTCGTTAATAACAAAAGAATCATTAATATTATAATATACACAATAAGAATCTGTATATAAATTTATATTAAATTTCTCTTTATCCGGTATATTAACTTCACTATTATAGGGAAGGGCGCTGAATACGTATCTTGAAGGCGGATTGTCCCATGGCAGTTTTTTCGCGCTTGAAAGAAAGATATCGAATAAAGATTCACATGAGACAGGGCTTCATTCAACTAAATGAAATTTGTATGTGTGATGAATTGTTGTGGTGAAGTTACCCTCTAAATTTCCAAATACAGAAAACTGGTGGTCTGGGGTTGAACGGCGCGATGTTCAAGCGACATCCGGCCTCTTCAGCATCCACTTCTGTTAACTTCGCATTTTGACTTCAAGCACACCTAAATGATAAATTCAACAAATTTTGTTGAAGGACAGAGAATGAGCATAATGTACCATTTCATTGCGCACAAAAATGAGGAATTCTATCCTTCGATGGCAGGCAATATATCTGTCATCGACATGGGCTATTGATATGATTTTTCAATATGGAAACCTGTCTCATAATTTACTTTGTAGTAAATGTATTGAGCGGGATATTTTGAGCGTGAAGATCCAAAATGATAGTGGGAGTATGTCAATCGTACCCTTCTCTCGAAAATCGCGGCCTTCTAGCTTGACTTGCCGAACACTTTTCTTCTTCCAACAGGACACCGTGCTAATTGAATATTGGGAATTGGTACCCCAAGCAATGATAATTCTTTTCACGGAAAAGTAGAGACTAGAAAGTCCCCAGCCTCTTCTTTGTCTTAATGTGCCCGTTGTTGTCTGAGTTACCAGATCTTCGAGATGCTTTCATCATAGAGTAGCCCACACGGTTTTTAGATGATTTCTGCAAATTGAAGCGGTCATTGTTGTCATTCTTACAGTGACGCTTCTTTGATGATCGGGATTAGGATATGAAGAGGAAAGACGTGCGTGTACAGAAGAGGCAATAGCTATACAGAGGGAAAGAGACCCAGCCATGGGGAAGAGCCTAGGGAAGAGATCAGAGGACGAGAAGGATACAGTATTCATTCATTTAGGTAGTTATAATTGAATGAATACCCTCACTTCATTCAGTGTTCATTCGAGATTTCCTGAGGTACAATGCTACACACTATGATACATCTAAAAGTTTAGACCAGAACCCTCTCGCTGTATCAAGTCACATGCCTTCACAAGAAGATAGGGGAAGCAAATACACGAAAGTAATGCAAGCATGGGAAGGCCCTGAATTAAGACCCTGCATGGTAAATCTTTTACGATCACGTGATATATGCCTCAATCTCGGTATGCTTTTGTTTGCGGGAGGTAGACAACCTTTAATCAAAGACTAAATGGTCAGCTTCGAAACTTACAGTACTTTCTATTCCTTGAAAAGACGTATTATTTGACACAAAGGCTAGAATTAGGTTCGCGGCTTTCCCGGGACATATGAAGTTCGAATTACCGTTCCGAAATCCTTCCGAAAGCCTAGTGCATAAAGTCGTCAAGATTTTGTTTCTGGGCCCGATAAGCAGTGAGATGAGGTCGAAGTGGGTAGTAGGTAGCTATTCGGGGTCTGGAACGGTTCAAAATACGATACTGATCTTTCAATCCCCGATACCGGGGCTTCTAGAGATAAGAATATACCTTATACTACTAGAAGGTGTTGGGGCCCATCTCATCATCTCGTTTCTAGAAATTCAAGGGCCGGCTAACGTTTAGAAGAACAGTTTTACATCCTGCTTGGAGTCGAAATGATCATTGCCAAGGGCGTTGGAAATGAGGTTTGGGATGGTTGTAATCGTCGCGAATGATTGGTCAAAATGCGAGGGGTAGTTTATATTTTCCGCTTGAAGAGCCTCAAATTTGCATGTTGTCTTACAAGTTCATGGTGGCTGCATGAGCTGAAGTTTGGCGAAATTGGAAGTCTCGAAATAGAATCCAATCAAAATGCATATTAGTCACGTGAGATTACACAAATTTGGGGGTTGACCGGCTCGCTAGTTTGTGCAAACCACTCTTTCATCCTTCAGACTGTGATAAAGTATGGGGTAAGAACTCAAGTCTGACATGAATCTACTCCAATATTGGGGAGAGAGAGCGCCAACGCACTACCACCAAAGCTGTGGTGGTGATTCAACCCACGTGGAACATTCTGATGCATGAAATGTAAGCCTTCGGTAATGCCATGGATACTGGCTGGTGGCTTTCTGGGCATCCCTTTCCTGACAAAAATGGGGTCGAAACATTGCTTTTCAGTTTCTTGGCTTTCCGATAATAGGTCAGGCTTTCCTGTTCTCCCTCCCCAATGCAGGATGTTGATACACTCATATATCATTATTTAGGCAACGACTTTTAGTTCATCGACGGAGGATTGGTTACACGGGAATCATTCGTGAAATTTGTAAAAATAGCATGAGCAGGAGGTTTTGATATTCAATTCTTGTCTTTAAAAAACCATTAGGTGCTTACTATCCCGCCTTATGGTGCCTGTCATACAGAACACATATCATGGGACAAGTCAGCCCTAAGCCACCTAGAGAATTCTTTATTTCAATGGGTTTAACCCTTGCTCTAAGGGCCTCGGCGTCCATACCACGAAATTTTGAATGCTATTTCTTTTCTGAAGTAGGTAGAAGATGCCGGGGAAAGGATGACTTGTGTTTTGAGGAATCTTTCCTCATTAACTTCCACTTTCCGCGTCAACTGTTCTGTTCAAACGATTGAAAGGATTTTTATAAAGCCTTGCAGACGTCCTTGAGCCTCTCATCATAAAGAGATCCATTCATCGACGCTAGTTTGTGCCTGAAGGCTTTTTCATTATGTCAACTTCGGCAGATATCAACCGTCATTTCGATGGACAAAGACATTGGTTCAAGCAGTTCACCTACTCCAACCCTACCTTGAGGGATGCAGAAAAGGCAGGTCCTCTCGATCCAGTACCCACACACTTTCACAGAGATGTGTTAAATCGGGAGACATGGCGACCTCGAGATCTCCTTAGATATATCTCCCCTTCCTATGGCAAACCATATCATATGCTTGTACAAGCCGCTTCCAGTCCCGATATCCAGCCCCAAGGAGAATGGAGACGACGACGTGTTGGAGGGAATGCGCCCACACTCTTGAGAGTATCTTCATGGGCCATCGGAAATGAGCTCGACTCGGCTCAAGGTATAGCCTTGGCTATCGGGAGATCTATTCTCGTCCTTCCTGTCATAATATTTATTGTTATATATGGGATTACTAATGGTGAT
The DNA here is from genome assembly GCF_014898465.1 of Botrytis porri. Lineage (NCBI taxonomy): Eukaryota > Fungi > Ascomycota > Leotiomycetes > Helotiales > Sclerotiniaceae > Botrytis > Botrytis porri. The sequence goes on along the minus strand of NW_024066083.1, from coordinate 2,373,984 downwards.
GGGAAAAACAGTGACAAATACACCAAGTTCCCTCACAAATGCTATGAGTATCCGAAGCATGCTTTGAATCAACTAGATGCTGCCCCGAATGCAGCGCAATGGATCAAAGGGCAGCGCCAAGATGATGGAGATAAAACCTACATAATCAAGGGTGAACAGAATCGCCTTCTTCGACCTCGTGCCTTAGTTGTATTCCGCAACAACGACTGGGAAGTTGTCGAAGATGGAAGCTTTTCTGGTCCATATATCTTTATTAGTTTTGCAGCCGCCCAATACCAGAGAGCTGCCCCAACTGACCAAAACCCGGGCAAGACTGAGTTGGACCAAGAGGCCATTGATCGAAGAGCAAGAAAGCTCACGTTGCATCATGGAATGGAGGCATATTGGGCGGACTTCCATGTAAGTCTCGATCCTAAATTAGCGCAATAACAACTAATGACTTTGTGTTATAGTGCAGAGCGGAACTACAACCCGAAGCCACTGACGATGTCCATCGATTCTGTGATGTCACTCGAGGAGCTGAGAAGGTCTGTGTTGTGCTGCCCGACCGCTCTCCACAAGCTCTAGTGTTCTTTGGCCAACGTCTCTGGTGCCTACCTGAAATTTTGCTTGCCCGAGATCACAAAGTTAGTGTCTGCACACCCGACTTTCAGAACAAAGAGGGTGTCGATAAAATAGAAGTTGTTGATATCATAGAGTTCACGCATCGATCATGGGCAAGAATGCTCACACCAAGCAATGAAATCATACACGATGGAAATGACGAAATTTTCCGTCTGTTAGCTGAGCATTATACTGGATCCTTGTCATTAAGTCGGCTCGAGCTGATTCAGGTTGCCCTTAAAGCTTTGAAGTCTAGACAGTTCACCGAGTTCCAACGCGGTGATATTGCCTATGCTCTTATGACACTTCTCACAAAACGCCCCCGTATGGATCCTTCTGACACAGAAGAGCAAGCTCTTGCTCGACTATCACTGGCCAATGATAGTGATCAAATCGTCGAACGTATGGCTTGCATGGATGGTATTCGCATGACAGGTAAACCTGCGTGGTTCAATCTTGAAGATGATCTTGGTGCCAATTTATGGGACATTCAGCCTCTCTGTCAGGTAGCAGGCGTCTGCCACGATGGTTCCTTGATTCTAGATGGTGCCCATGCAATCTCTATTCGCTGGAAGGACATACCCAGAATTTATTCTCTCAGAAGAAGATCTTGGAAAAAGCTAGGCGCTGATTGGGCGTTGGCATTTGGACCAATTTTATTTATTACGGGATGCGCTTTGGTGGCTCAAGGTGGCTCACTCGGCGGACTGGGGGCTTTCTTCTTAGTCTTGGGACTTATCATATTGCTTTCAGCTCCCTTCGCTGTTCGGATTCTCTACGGCGGGAAAGTTTGTAAGTAATATTCTATCTTCTTGACTCTTTGACACTAACGATAAAATAGGGGGTGCCACACCTTGGCTTGTTGGCTTTGAAGGAACTCTTCCACTTGACCAGATCGAGACTCTTACTTTCGGAAACTCAATTGGTCGTCTTCAATACACACCTTCTAGCGGTCCATACTGCACTGGTAAAGCAGATGAGAGAATCGGTGGGGAACCTCGCTTCAATGTAGCGGATCTTCCTCATGGGCATAGATTATTCACTTTGATTGATACTGTAAGCCTTAACCTTTTTCCGAGTCTCAAATAGATAGTCAAGCTAATCACATACATCTCAGGGCACAATGACTGTTACTGTTTTCTCCGCCGAGCGTCCTCCATCTGTAGCGCTACTCGCGGGCAAAGAAGGAGGAATGCTACGGACGATACTGTGCTCTTACGAAAGATCCAATAATGGATTGCGTAAAGAATGCGTACTGAGAATGGAGACCCCAATGTGGGATGCTAGCGATGCGATGGGGTGGGTCAAACTCACGTAGCGAAATCCGGCGTATAATCCGATGCACAATGAGTACATGGTTTCTTTGTATCATAGGATATTGTTTTGGAGATGATGGAAAATTAATCCTTAGGTGTATTTGGATGAGCAAGGTGTAATGATGGACGGATGATACCTAATCAGTAATAATACTGTTGTTTTTGTTTTTCTTGCAACAAATGACTCATCAAACCCATGTTTGACATTCGACAAATTTCTTGCTGTCTATTCTTGTGAATGTCATTTATTCATTGAATCAAACAAAATACCTGGCAATTGTTGATTTTTGTACTTAGACACGAGCTAGCTTAGTAGCATAAATCTTTTGCTTTGAAGGTAAGATTCTACAAAGTATCAATAAATACACATTCTTTTAGGAGAAAGACATAGCATAGAAGACTCAAGGAAAGTTCCAACACATCATTCCAGATTTTTCATCTCTTGTCATATACACAAACTCAGAAGAATACCATAAAAGGCAATAATCCTGTCCTCTAAATTATCAGTCAAAAAGTTGTTTGAACCGCCAGTCAAATTCACTCGCGTTTATATATCAAAGCAAGTCTTATACTGTTGAATATGAATAATGTCAATTCACATGATGCTGATACAGCAAATGTGGACAGCCGGGTGAAAATAGGCCGAGCTAATTTAGAATTAGATGAAACTACTAGAGTCGTTAATTTTACGCTAATATTGCATTAGAAATCTCATTTGGAGTTACTGTACCCTGTTTTCGAGCCTTGTTTGCCAATTTTATACATGAGAGTATAGAATATTTTAATTGCTCAATTATTTCAAAATCAAGGAAGTCGAGTACAAAAGCACACAGCAGTCTTTATAATTGTATAGTCGAACTCTTTTTTTCGAACCTCCCACACACAACCACGAAAAGGAACTTCATTCTTACGAGAAACATTCTGGGATACATACAAACTTCCACTTTAACAATCCAAGTCTCCTGGAATACCAGTCCTTGAACAGCTGGGCATTTCATTCCTGCGGTTTGTCTATAACAAAAAAGTCATTTTCAACCCGCCTTGTAATGGTCATCATCGTCGATTTCGACTACAGATTCTGTCTACGCCCCTAAAATAAGATCTTATTCCAGTCTAGGCAACCCATCCCACCTCCCTGTATCACTTCTTTGATCTCCGAAATCGCCGCCAATGTCTACTCCTGTAGATTCCAGCCATGATGCAGACCAGTCTAAGACCGACCTTTACGCTCAGACTGTGAAGGAGTTGAGAAAGGAAATGCACTCTATCTTCATCTGTACCAAATGCAGAACCAAAGGAAACATAGTGATAGTCACCGATCACACTCTACCTATGGGCGAGCCACAGGCAGGGGATTCCTGGGCTTTAATGATGATTAAGAAAAATACTCGCTATGAGTTGCACCCTTCGAGAGAAGTGCCAGGTCTCTCTGGAAACGAGTCAGCTGCCCAATTGAGGAGAATACTGCAATTGACACTCGATGAAAATAAAGATTTAAGAGCAGAGCGCAGTTCTGCAGTTAAGGTTATTGAAAAAATGCGGACAGATCACCAAATGAAATGTCACTGCAAGTAGATAACTTCCAGGTGAACATTGAACAGATACAGGATCAGATACGAAGCGAGAGGCAGCAGACTAGTGAGCAATTACGTCTAGCAGATAACAGGAATAAAGCGCTACACAACAAGTCTGTTTCGCTAGACTTAAATTATCAAAAGATCATGGAAGATTTGAAGGAAGAACGGAAGAAGAATCTTAGACTGGTATCTGATTTGGAAAGGTTGAGCGGAGAGCATCAGCAACTACGCTCAAATCACGAAAGGCTTCGAGAAACAAGCGAGAGGGTGAAGCCCCTTCTAAGCATTGGGATAGCCTTGAGACTGAGGTGGCTTGAGAACATCCACTTTATGTTCGAAGGTAACAATGGCAGAATGCTAGATGGACGCATTGTGGAGTCAGGGAATGTCGCAGCTCATGATCCTAATTTCGAAGTAAGTAAAAGAGTGCCCATCCCTCATTGGAAAGTCATGATCACTAACATCCAATACAGGCGGACTTTTTGCTAGCGCAGCACGGTGGTCTTTCAACTAAATCTATTGACCGAGTCAATGAAAGCATGCAACGAATATACGGAAAGAGACATGTGCCAACATCAGCGGACTCCTCGGTTCCACATACATACCCTTCCGCTCTGATCTTTGTGCTGGACTGCAAGACCGCGGCTGCAATTCATCAATCTCGCGAGTTCCTGGTAGACTACCCATATCACCAAAAGCTTCGCTTGATTTTAAAAGAGATGATCGCCATTTGGGAGCGCGCAGAATCACGCGAAAAATTCGAAAGCATTGCGAGGGTGGAGGGACTACGGAAAGAGGCGGTTCACATCTGGGAAGCTGTTAAAATTGCATTGAGGAATAGCAAGCGGAGAATCCGGCCCCCAGATTAAGTGACGGAAGATTCAGAGTGGGCAACAGTTTAAATGATTAATCTAGCGAATGCTGTGTCACTATGTTGGGTTAGAATAGCGAATACAATTTGGAATAATGTCTATGGTCTTTTTGAATGAATGTCGTGATAAACCTCTGGTTTGGTGCTAGTTCCAACGTGAAAGAACTATGCTTGGGTATATCTTGCTCTCGCATGTCATGGCCTTGTTCGGATAATCATAGGACCTGAGATCAAAACTAGCATTGTATGTAAGGCTCAAAAATGGCTACTCATGTTCCAAAATCTCTAAGCTAGAGTACACCAGAAACAATCGTTTTTTACAAACCACAAACTACCATGCTGCACTGAATAATGAAAACAATTTGCAATTCAGATGCCCAATTTTTGGAACAATAATCAAACAACCACAAACTGTGTGGACGCTATTTCCACTCCAGAAATGTTGTAATCCTTTTTGAACTGTGTGTGAATCATATGGAAAGTGTATGGGAATAATGCGGAACCTGTGTGGGAACAGCTCAAGATATTCCTTATATATATCTAGTTATTTTTCATTCTAATATTCCTTTTCTTATTAGTGCAGAATCGATTGATACTCTAACCACATCAACAGAATATCTAACCATCTTCAGACTCAACTTCTAGACCATGTCTGCGAACAAGCAAAATCCAATTGTCCCAGGGACAGTCCGAGCCTTGACAAACAAATGGCAAGCCTTAGGACAATCCAATCCACAGCAGGCTAATCTCTTGATGCTAGATGCTCTTCCTGATCGGAATTGCAGTCTTGCAGCTCAACCCGCACCGGGGCCAGCTCTTGCAGGTGCAATCAACCGATGGGAGAAATAGGCACACCCACCCCTGCGCAACAGGCTCTTCAGCTATTCAATGTTCTTCCGGACGGGGACAGTTCCATTGTTCCTCAAATCTTCAATTCAAATACTGTTGTTCGAGCTCCTCCAAGATCAACAAGTTTTGCATTTTCCAGTTTGCCTTCAGAGGTTCGACTCATGATTTGGAAGTTACTCGTTCCAGGGCACCAGACCATCAGAATCACTGACAACGCGATGAGACACAACAGAGCGCATTCCCGTCAGAACCCAGCCGTTCTCTATGTAAATTACGAATCCAGAAAAGAGGCTCTCAAACAGCTGAAGCGTCTTTTCGGCGGCGTCAATGGCATTGGTTTTCCTGAACAGTTCAAGTATTTCAACCCACGTTCAGATCTTATTTACTTTGATGGTGGCGCCACTCGACTCTTTGTATTCCCACCAACTATTCTTCCACCAGTTGCGGATCTCACTAACGAAGCACCGATGGCACAGGGCGACAATGTTACTTCCCTTCAAATTGATGAAGATCAGATGAATCAAGCAGGGCCCACAGCATATTTCCGAAACCTCGAATGCTTTAGAATTCAGTACAGCTCTTCTCGCCTCCCCGGGATCATGTTCGGACCTCCCTACCCAACAAGCAATGCAGGTAGCCAATTATTTGTACGCGACATACATGGGGAGATGAGGGTGGATATAGGGCTTGCACGCGCGTGGTTTCAAACCCGATTCAATGCCGGCTTAATCAGTAGAGTTCCTAGAATCGAGATTTTGCTTACACGGGTCGACCAGCGCGCTGTGGATTCGACGGGCCAATACGCCTATTTCCACGCCCATCCCTTTTGAGTCGTGACAAGCTTTACCCTCACCCAACCCCAACACACAACCGTATACATTTCCTTTGCATGCGTTGTTCTTTGATGATTATTGACATATAATTTCATTCCTATTTCAATACAATATTTTTTCATTTAAAACCCCATATCTTTCTTTGTCAACTGACATTCATTCAACATCCTCGTAAAATTCTCTAGTATTATGAGATCTAGTTATAGTAGTCCTCATGCTATACTTTATTTTTTATTTCCACATAGTCCTTCCACATCATCTAAATACTTTCCGTTAATAACAGATCCCGCAAGTCTATATGTATTCCTCCACAACTCAAGTGACCCTGTTAAACCGTGATATATCAGTGCTCAACTCAAATTTCTTCCAGCGATAGCTAGTCGTTCAAACTTCAAACTCTTTGTAATAAGAATTGATTTCATCTCATTGATAGCAGGCTTGGCAGGCTCTCGAGCTCTTAGGTAGAGGAAATCTGTATGTTCGTTCCATTAAAATTGTGTATATGTGGTTAAAGGGAAACAAATTTTTTATACAAAGGAATACATTCAAAGAGTATCAATGCACGAGATCGGTATGCCCAACCTTTCATACCGATAAGTTAAAAGATCTAGTAGTCAATTCATATTAAATAAATTTTAATTATATACTTATACTATCTGCCTCTTTTTCATCCATACTTTCATGCTTGTCTTGTCTTTAGCACCTCCGCTCACCCCCCTCTTATCATATCCCTTCCAATCTGCAAGTTACGGGACAGTGTAGCTTGCTGTTCTCTCTTCTCGTTTGATTGTTACTTACGAATAGGTCTATCCTTTGTTCTGCTGGAATTAAATTGGAACAACACATCATGATTCTCCAGATATCTTTACAGAACCCTCATTGATTGAAAAGTATCTTGAAACAACATGAGAATAATACATAATGGTTCACTATCCCCTAGACTGTCAACTAGCGGCGCCGTCGCTTAACAGAGATCTAATTGACCAATCAAATTATCAGGATTTCTGAAATTTGATTATATATTCACCTTTAATTTTTGATATAAAATTCAATCAATTATATTTTTATTTCAAAGCGTTCACTATACTAATATATACTAATTCTCAATCCTTTTCTTTTTCAAATTGAAAAAATTAAAATATGAAATTAAAACTTTACTTTATAAATAAAGTAACAGAAAAAGCATTACAATAATCAATCCAACCAACCAGGCTTTATCATTCAAGGCATATCGCACGGACCACTTTCGACGCCGCTAATTGACAGTCTCACTCTAAATAAAAAAATGAGCACATCAAATCCGCTAAAATCGAGACTCTCTTTTAAACACTAATATTTCAAAAATCAAAATCAATTTGAAAAGATATTATAAATTGAATAAAACAAAGATTTCTTGTAATTTATAAGTTTTTGATATTTTATCATCAATTAAAAATCAAAGATGCTCACTATTGGTTTTAGAAGGGAATTCTAAAAGTAGGACTGTCTTTTTGATGTGTCTGTGTATTCGTTCAGAGTGAGACAGTCTAGGGGATGTATTAATGTAAATTTCATTAATATTATCCAGAATTCACATTATAAAGCAATTTATACAGACATACACACCCCACTACAACTCAGATACCTAGTTAGCATTTATTCAAAACTATGTACCTAGCTATCGTGTCATTCTCCATGCTTCCAGCAGAGCTCCGAGCCAATATCTGGGAATTCGCACTTCCTAAACCAAGGTCTCACCTCGTAAAATCTAACCAAACGACGAAAAAGAAAAAGATTCCGGTCCTCTTTCAGATAAATCACGAATCTCACGAGTTTGCTCTGAAACATATGCCACTTCTCTTCGATGGTACTAATCTTACTGGCTGTGATGATTTTCATTTCAATTATTTCAATCCAAAGATCGATATGCTCCGTCTTCATGACTTTAATAACAGTATCAACTTTTTCATGGGCCCTCGAAATCTTTACCCAAGAGCCCAAGAGGGGTACGCCCTGACATTCCTGAAACTGCACCCATAAAAGAGTGCGACATGGTCAAATCCCTCGAAATGAAAAGCTGGACAAGGTATCCGAACTCCCTACTTCGTAAAACAGGGTATTTTAGGAACCTCGAAAGACTAGTTGTACGCTTTCAACGTTCTTTTGGCCCGTTCTGGGCAACCCCAGCTGAACAAACAGACCTGATCATAAATTCGATGACCTTAAGGGCCAAACCGAGTAGATCTCAACAGATTTAAGGAAACCAATCTTTGAGACGGCCATTCTTTTTCAGCAAAATTAATAATCCTACTTTAATACAAGCCCCAAATCCTTTTATACTCTGCACTTAGTGATACCTCCCTCTTGCGATATTTATACTTACCTTCATCCCATTGCGTAGCAAACAGCCATCTGATTATTCAATTATATACTCGTATTTCTGGTGATAATCTAGGCCTAATGTGAGATCTCTGGCCGTCTACCTCTCACGGGAAATTTCTTCAAAATCTTATTTCATTTTATAATCTTGTCCGAATTGCGTAATGCTAAACATAGAGCTTTCCACCATACACACCTACTCTCCTTTACGTGATGCATGCTCTTGTGATCCAGTTGTGAAGATGTCTGGACTATGAATTTGGCTTCGTCGTGTTCTCGCTAACAGGTAAGAACTGATTCATGGAATGATTTGTAGATATAAAATCGCATGATATTAGAAAATATTGCGGCTGTGGTAAGAAAGTAGCTTTCTTAAAACAGGCACATTATCTGTAGAATGATAGCAATTTGGTCCATCTTTCACTGATGATCCTTGCATATCTTAGTCTCAAGAATGAAGTGGGAAAATGAGTAACATTTCCGATAGTTGTGAATTCGAGCATATGGGGGGGGCCGTCCTAATTCTCAGTTCTAGTTGAGACAACAGTTCCTTCCCAAGTCATTGGGCAATAGAACCCGACTCTTTCTCCGATAGTTTCATCTTCTTGAGATCATGTAGTAGTTAGTGCCTGTAGAAACTTGTAATTGGGCGCTCTAAATTTTCTCCTTTGACGTTAAGGATTAAAGGAAAATCCCGTGCAGTGTCTCTTTGTTTCGTAGGTTGTTCAGAGCAATATTTTGTTTTCACTTGTAAAGTTCAACAAGGACTTTTAAACAATGCTATTATTTTTTATTAAGAAGACCTAGCTATTCAGTGCATGACAAAGGCGAAGCCACAATAGCATTGATCCGAACATAACAAATTGTGCCGAAACAATTGATGGTAGTCTAGTATTTATCTGTCGAATGAACCACTGATCTATTTCTTCTTCAGTTCATTCCATCTATCCTTAGTCAGTAACAGCACTACCACCAACAGCTTTACTTTCCACAACTTTCCAGAAGACATTCCAAGAAACATTTCGAAACTTTCCAGTCTCGCAATCCCAACTTCCTTCATCATGCCTTCCAGCAACTCTCAAGTCAATCTTACCATGGTCGAAGTTCGCCTAGGTGAGTATAGACTCATGCCAACTTATCCAGCCCCAACTCCATCGACTCCTGAGTATGGAAATATCCCGATCAAGCTCGATCAATCTAACTCTAACTCCAACCCCAACAACACTGGCGCTAGCCGACTTTAGGTTTTGGATCGACGATCCGGGGACGGGGGGTGAGGGTAAAAGGTCTTCATGAAGCTGGACTTCTTGGACTTTGAGCCCTAGTGGTGTTCGCAACTCGAATCAAATCAAACGACTAGACGTCGTCTTTTCTTAATAGGTTTAACAATTCCCAACTCAACATCAAGTGATAAAATGCCCTTCTCCCTTTTCTGCCATGCTAACATACTAGTCTGTTATCATACTCTTTCAAACTAATAGTTTTCCTTTACTTTCTTATTATTGTCTTTTAATAGTAAATATAGAGCAAGGAATATATACCAACAGATAATCCCAGAAATAATGTGTGCTTGGTAACTCGATGTCAAAGGTAGAGAAAAATGAACAAAAGCACCGTTTCCCTGTCCCTCCGCTCACTTAATGCAGATCATCCATTTGGAAACCCACCAGCTGTTATGCCATATCAAAGTTCCTTGTGAAGATTGACCTATCTGCTTTCCACGTGCGAAACTCAAATACTACAAATAACGTTATTAATACTACCTGTCCCAAGCCCGCACCCACTCTCACAAAGCCTATCTACTCTGCGAACTCTTCGGTACCTTTTCTGCGATTTCTACCGTGCCATTCTTAAACGAATATTGATGATGACAAGTGAGATTTCTCGCGTGATAATCACACTTGGGCTTTTGTGGAAACTATCTCACAGACCGCGAAAAGAGGCAACTGGAAGAGGTTTACGGTCTCATTTACGATGGCCTATCTCCTCAGAGTTATGGGAATATGCCACCATGCATGCTTCAAGCAATTGATCATCAGGGTAGTATCATTTCACTTTACGCTTTGAAAAATAGGTCGATGTCAATTCAGGATAAACAAGCTGCAGGCGATAGTATGGAGTTTTTGAAAAATAAGCGCATAGAGCTAGGAAATGAGGCATTCGAAAAAAAATCACGAAGTGGCACACCATTTGAAGAGGCTTAGAGAGTTCGCAGACCTTATCATTGCTAAGTCTCGATGTCTGGGTGCTTTTGCGCATGGTGCCAGTCCAGGAACACCTTCCACCAGTTATGGAGCCCCTCAAACTCCACAATTTCGTCACAGGCGCCCCAATTCTTCTCATTCGCATCGTGTCAAGCAGCCTAGAACTGGAGAAGTTCCGACTCTTTGAGTTAAATGTGACTTCCGAATTGATTTGGCTCAATATTCCTTTGAATTTTACTAACGAGGTGATTCTAGAGAGCTCTAATTATTCCATCTTCTTGTCGCAACAATTACTCGACAGATGAAACAATTATCATCGCCGCCACATTTTTTAAATGGCCATGTTCAGTCTTTCTCGATCTGCAATCATACACAGTGTCAATCGAATTCATAAGTTTGCCAAGCTATACACACCGGGTCAATTCCGACATAATAATATAAAGGAGAGGAATCATATGGTTCGTAAATAGTCACCGGATGATTGCCCATTGTGTGTTTCTGTCTCAGGTTCTCAGATGTTGTCATCCGAGGTGGGGAGTGAAGTAAAAAAGGGGCCTCGCTTAATCACCTGCATGAGGTGAATCTATGATTCACTATTATCAAGGGCTACCTAGTCAGTCTTTTGTGGCTGAAAATTGTTACTCTTCTCATTCAATTTGATTATCCCATGAGTTTACATTCGAAACAGCAATTTTTAGGTGGAAACAGTGACGAACTTTTTGAACAGGGACCTTACATTTGTATGTTAGTCTAATTGGCATTAGGCTTTGTTCTGCCTTACACAAGGTTCGCATGTTCTTGGTGACAGTTGAGAGATGAAAATTCGTAGTGAAACAATAATGTTCAATTACAGATCATGAGAAATCTAACAGAGAGACCTTCTCTGAGCAACCTCTTCAGGCACAGATTGATTTTGAATCCAATATCAATATTACTCAAAGCAGTGAATCTAAAACAAAACAAGTAGGTTATCACATCTGTTAGGAATAGTGACGTGTGTGAATTATAATTACTAACAAGTAAGTAGAGTGAGTAGCCTGGAGCTCGGACCTGATCTGTTCAATATTTCTCTTCGAATCTTTCAACAAGCAACCACAACCACAACCACAACTTCAATTTCTCTCACCTTGATTCATGTCTTGAAGAAATCTCGAGACTTCCAAAAAACACACTCATCCATAACCCCAAGCAGACTTGCCTTATCAACCAGGATCTTCTTGAACTGACCAGTTCCGGTATCATGACTTCCGACAGGGATTTAAGAAGAGACCATGAGAGAGATAGAGACAAACTTTTTGAGCTCAATAGACAAAACGAAAGGATTGAACTAATCCAACTCGAGAACTTTTATCGCATGAAGAGTAGTGCCGTAAAGATTCACGATGATAAGTATGGTAGCAAGGAAAAATGGAGCAGCATGATCATCGTTAGTCACTCGATAGCTCTGTATGATCTGAAGATCAATGACTCACGTGTACTGTAGAAGGCCTCACAGAACAGTACTCTCTTAGCGCCGTCTGAATTTACATTCCAGGATAAACACGGTAAAAGACGTACAGTTAAGATTGGCCCAAAAACAAGCGCACATGATGTGAAGAGGGCTATTGATCTGTATGATGCGGCAAAATACGAAGGGCAGAAGAAGAGAGAAATGGCTGATTGGGAGCGGAGTAAAGAGGAGTTTGGCTGCCGGTTGCGTGTAAGTTTCCTTGGTATCCTTCCCAATCAGTCTATACTGATGGTTTGTACAGGAAATTTTGAGGGAAAAGAATCGCATTCTAGGCTTCAGTCCGAGGGATGAATCCTTTGACGCATGCTTGAACGATTTGGGCTATAGTGCCCACACAGCCCCAGCGCATGTTACCTACCATACCTCATTTCGCCAGCCGACGCCGGATTTGGAGCTCGAGAGGGAAAATTCTCGACTATCAGATCAACTTCGTGCTGCACAGAAACAGCTCGCAGAAGCTAGGGAAGAATACAGAACTCTCGAATATGGAAATTACAGACTCATCCAAGAAAATTCAGAGGTTTCTGCATCTTTGGATTCAACACAGAAACTTCTAGAGCAGATTGCAGACAATAGAGACGAGCATGTCAAGACAAACAGAAAATATGCTGAAGAAAATAGAAATTTGGAATCTGAACTGGAGTCAGCACAGGCACAATTGCAAGCACAAACACGAGCTCAGACACAACCACAGCCACAGTCACGATCGTGGTGGCCAACATCACGCAAAGTTACCTTCGATGATACCAGCGACCAGTTGCGGGAGGAAGTAAAAAACTTGTCTAGGTCCTTGGAGAATATGAAGATTAGTAGGGAGCCGCATAACATTCTCCGAGATGTCGGAGTCGAAACTCGCCTCGAATTCTTACAAATTTCTAAGGCGCATGAATATCCTGTCATACGCCATCATACTCATCATAGAATTGTTTCTAGCATTTCGACTCCAGAAAACAATATGGATCTCGGTGCTAAGAGCACGAGTATTGATGGAAGTAATCTATACGGAGGCAACATTCGAGCAGATGCGGCTCTTCTCAGCATCAACTCAAACCATCGAGTCAAGTTCAAACAAACGTTCAAGGGCATCTACGGAGTTGCATTTAGCGAGGTTACGAAGAGATGTTCTGACAAATACGCTCCACAGTGCAAGATTACTGAGATGGCCAACTTGAGAGGAACAATGGCACACCTAGGATGTTTTACGAGACATACACCCGATCAGAAAGCCGACGATAGATTCTTGGCTTTGTCGGTATACTGTGAAGGGGAGTACGAAGATATAGATCGAAGATCAATAACGGCTCTCCAAGCAGCGAAGACATTCAGTGGCGATCCTAGAGTTATCGAAGCTTGTAACAAGATGCGTGGAATCTGTGACTCCCTTGTCGAAAGAACCAAGAGCGGTGGCCATCTTTCGAATTTATTTACAGGTGGCGGTGTTGGTGGCAGATATATTTGAGAGCGGGGTGTTGGAGTACTAAGGGCTGGAACTGATGTCGGCGGTGGTAGTGGTGTCAGATAAAAGTATACATACACATCGAAAACGATGGGCAATGACCTTACGGAGCAAAGATTTAGTAAAGCATTGTTTGGGTACATACACTGTACCAGATCTGATTTCACAGTCATGAATATAGTTAGAGGTTGGACAGCGATCATAGTAATTAGTGTCATCTAATTCAGTATTATAAAAGCGCATCAAGGTGCTATCCTATGACTTGAAAGTGAGAGTAAAATCATTGTAACTAAGCTTAAAGTTCCGATGAAAGTTTGAAGACGGCAAGGTGATTTTAGTTTCTGAAAAGAATATTTCTGGTCTACATCTCTTGCCTTCATCACCCATGCATAACTCAGCAAGACTTACCGGCATGTCTTCTCCATCAGTACAATCTATAGCACCCGCCAATCTTGGTACTAGAAAATACTGCTTATCAACAGTGGTTCAAATGTCAAAGAAATTTCTTGGAGGAATTTGTCTTTATATCTGGAAGCTGCTGACTGTTCCTCTTTGCAAAGCTGGAGTGAGTTTATTATCCACAATTTCTACACGTAAATCAATCCGAAGTACGCTAGTTGACATATTTCTGCAATTGAACCACATCATCTCTCGTTACCATAGAGTCGCCGACGCTCAAGCTGCTCTTGACGCGCTCAAAGCACAATTAGCTGCTCAACACGTCGGCTTGAACAGAAATGTAAGGCTCACAAAGATAGAGAGTTAGAAACGTATGAAGAATTGTTTCGTAGCCTTTACGCCGTTAACCTGAGTTTTCTCGGCCCCAAATTTCTTACATCCAGTAAGCCTATAGAGGCTATCGATCTACGAGGTACAAAGTCTTTTTTTTTCTCATTCACAAAATCGACTAACAATGCGACTAGGGGGAATTAAATTTTCGCACGGATCTATAAGATTCTTCAAATCTTATACGAGACACCAACTTGATAAAGACACCTACTTGATAAGCAATATTTAAGTACATAAATCTTAGCTATAATCATATTATATAATTATATATCTCACCATCAAAAATAAGCAATTATACTATTAAATAATTATATAATATAATTAAGTTTAATAGTTTTTATTCTTTTTAAGGTTTTAATAAAGAAAAGCTTTATATTGAAAAATTATCTTACATAATTTAACTTATCCCCTAAAGTGCGAACAAATAGCGCTCAATATGGTTCATATGATATACTCTATATAAAGAAGTTAGATTGATTAGAGTAGTATCCTTAATGCTTTTCCGGTCACTCTATTTATAAAATAGGAGTTTGATTCTAGATTTTACTTTTTTAAAAAATTGTAAGATAAAAAAGATTCAAAATTAATCTATCTTATTAATTTTAAAATTTCAAAATATAAATATTATGAAAGAGATTTTATATTAAAGATTATATGTGAACATCTAATCAAATTTCGAGAATCCTGATGATGTGATTGGTCAATAAGTCCTCATTGAGTAAAGGCGCCGTAAGTTCGCACTCTAGGGGATAAATATATGTACTTAAAGTTATTATTTTATAATAATATTTAATCAAAGATACATAATTATACACTTGATTATTATTGTAGAGTATATCACATTTGGATATCGCTTATCAAGTTGATATCTTTATCAAGTTATAATATCTCACATACTTTTTGAAGAAAATCATAGACCCGATATTTATTTCTGGTCACATTGTTAGATCTACAAGCCGCGATGCTCGCTTTTCTTCCTCGTTTCGGGAGTTTGGAAAAATGGTGATAATGCGACGAATACTCATAGCAACCCAAGATTATTTAATGAAGACCTCAAGGTAGAAGAGGTTTTGATTTCGATGCGCAAGATTGTAAATGAAGTTAGAATATTAGATTAAAGACGGAGAAACAATCGTCGAGATATCGAATATAGCTTTTGAGAGGAGGGGTCTTCTTCAATCCATATCATCTCATCCGTCCAAATCCTCCTGTATTGATGACATTTGTGTGTGTGCAACTAGCGAGTGAATAACTAAAATGCATAATATTCTTTTTCCTTTACCTCACAAACAATCGAGATAATTCACCCTCAATTATTAGTCCCCGAAAAGCGAATGGAGTCGATTGAGAGTCGATTGAGAGTCAATTAACTTGAGGGTGGGGATACTTATCACTTATCCTATCGTCTATAACTTTGAGCAGAACAACTCCAGTTCCCATTCTCAATATTCTTCTCATAAACATCACAATGATGGATCCCACTCTTCCTCAAGAGGCTTTCGCCACGTTTAACGAACAGGAAAGTCGGCTCCTGAAATTGCACGACAAATCCAATTCTCTCGATTTCAATCTTCTACGCGCCAACTACGAACATCAGCAGAAGCTGAACAGTTTTTCAGACAAGAAGGATGGCTGGCACAAGAGTGTTAACCGATTGTTCAAGGTAAAATCGATTACAACAAGTCACGTCGATAAAGTACTAATTGTTTTAAAGAGCTTCCTTGGTTTACTCTCCTGTGACCAGACTCAATTAAATTTGATGAAAGTCACACATGATAATATCGAAGTTACTCTGGGAACGCAAGATGATAAGCAAAGTATCAACAAAGCATGGGAAGAAAGTATGATAAGTCTGGTCGAAAGTCTTAGGGCCAAAAAGTCCAGAAGTGTTTCAACTTACTGTGAGCAGAAAAAGGTAAGCAATTATCATCGAAATTCTCACATCTTGATACATAATAGTTGCTAACTAGCATTCCATGATGCAGGAGATCTTGAAAAGCATCGACGTCCTTCTCGATATTCCAAAGTCTATGACCTCTATTGTTGATAATAACATTGGAGCTTCCACCAACCACACTCAGTTGTTAGTCACCGTCTTAGCTGAAAATGCTTCTCTCAAAACAGAACTTGCAAAATCCGAGTATGAATTAGGACGAATTAGAAACCTCAGACCCTATACTGGTAATACCTCATCACAAGAAATCTTAATCTTGAAGCAGAAATTGGAGCAAGTTGAAGATGAAAAGGTTGAACTTGTGTTGGGACTTTCTGCTACCGATGGTGAACTTGAGTCGACACGGGCATCACTTGCCGATGCATACACAGAGATTGAGAGCCTAGAATACAAGCTGAATGGGAAGAATCATCCAAATCATGATCTTCGTACACTTGCCGTTAATGTCCGCTTTCGCTTTCTGAACCAAGCAACTCGACGCAACATTCGTGGAAACTATACAGCAGTACGTGGTCTTAAAGTCACCGACGTAGGCGCTATTGAGCGCGGCTCAGCTGCTGTACATGGTGGGGATGTCCGAACTGATGCCTTCATGATTCGGAATAACATACACAACAAGTTCAACGATGACTATGAATCACTTTTCTTGCACATGTATGGTGTCTCCGTTGACGAGGTTTCTCAAGGAAGAGATGGTAAATATCGTCTTGGCTCCAAACATGTCGAAATAGCGGATTTGAGAGGTACAATGGTACATTTTTGTTCGTTCTCCGAACTTACGCACGATGAGGAAATGGATGATAGGTTTGATGGTTTACGATATCAATGTGATGTGATTTATCAAGAATATCTCGCACAATTAAGATCGGCAGCTAAGGCACAAGATGCATTCAATGATAGCCCGGTCATCGATGCACACCTTCATGCCGTGCGAAATATCTCTGATCAGATTGTTGGCCTAGAGAAGCAAAGACTCGAGGGCGAGTGAAGGTTCAAGGGGTGGTTGTTATCTGAAAAGAGGATAGCTCTGATTAGTTAGCTAAATTTAAGATAGAATAGGCAAGCCTGCGAAAAGCTTCGTAGCAAACATAGATCTATGGTCGCTTTATGGCGACGGGCAATATCAAACACGATCAAAACACAGCGTTGTTCAATATTTACGTTAATGATTGCAAGTGCTTTCTGATGATCCATGTCTGCTTTTGAATAGCGTGATACTGCTACCATATTCATTCCAGCTCGCCAATCAAATTCTCCCTTTTATTTTATCCACCTACTCCCCGGCCTCTAGATTCTAAAAAGTCTAAGATCGGTTTGCGTGCTACTGTCTCTCGACGTTCTACGGTCTCCTTATCTACCTATCTAATCAACATCTACATTTGCTGTTTCCATGAGGATTTCTTCAGGTACTGTCATGATACTGCTATCTGACAGCCGTACTTGAAAACATCAAGCACTCTGTGATAGTAGACTATTCATCCCTTAGGTATTTGACAACCATGCACGAACAGAATTCGACTTCCTATTTATCACATCATCTTCTTTACCAGTTCATAGACACCAATATATTGGCACCAAGATATCGACATCACCACTTCGACATCGATACTTCAATCACTAAACACCATTGAAAGTCTTCGCACCATGACGTTCCTTGTCCTTCTACCAGTAAGAAAGTTAAGGGCAAAAAATCCTCCATTCAAGAGGATATCAGAGTAAGTACTTTCTCAACCTCACCACAAGATCACAAATTCCCAATCTACCAATCGTAACTTTTTTTTTTCAATCTAGCGACCACTCGCCCTCCTTAGTCAAAACTTTAACCGCGCTAAGCCCACTACCGGAAGCTCCAGTTCCTACGTAACCAATGAATCCAAGAAAGCCATATCCGTTTTGATAAACCAGCATGAGCAAGCCAAGTCTGAGCTTGAGAACCACAAATCATCCGAGTCCAGAATGAAGAACGAAGTCGAAGAACTACACACACAAATCCAGGAGCTTCATGACACCATCAAACATGACCAAGATGACCTGAAAGAATTGAATCAAATTATCGAGGGGGGCATTCAAGGATTCTCTGCTGTTCCCGATACACAGGAAGCTATTCTCGAGAAGCTAATCGCCAGAGAAGCTGCTATTGATCGAGAAATCTTCAATCTCCGGGACAATAAAGTCATTTCGAGAGCTGAAATTTGGTTTGACGCCGTGGGAAAGGTAGACGAATCAATCGGACATCCTGACCAAGCTAGCCGAGACAGAAATCTAGAAATGCGCAAGGAGAGATATATTAGAACCAAGCGTTCTATTGCTCAGGATACCAAAGCTGTGCTTTTATCAACAAAAGAGGATATTCGAAATCAGAAACTCGAAATATTGCGCGATGACAGTGTGGAAGGCCACGTACCACTTGCACCTCCTTCTCCCATCTCCATGGATAACGATCAGGTCTCATTTGTAGCAGAAACTCTACTTGATGATCCTTTCGTCGAGAATCCTCCACAAAATCGAGTTGGCTCTTGGGCTACAATCAACGGAGAAGGATCCTCCAATTTTCCTAGTCGTACTTTTAGTGAAGATAATCGGACAGTAGAAAACAGTCATGGAACAACACTCAGCAGAGAAGAATCATCCAACGTCCTGGGCAGTATATATGGTGAAGACAATCAGACAGAGGAAGACAGTCATAGGGCAACAATTGAAGAGAACAGATTCCTCAGACTCCAAATCGAGACTACTGAGCGAAAAGTTCAATAATGGGAGGGAAATTTCGATCGCTTTAAACTCGAAACCCAAGCCACGATTGAAAGACTAGCTTCTGAAATTTCCTATAGTGATGACTCTCTCCAAGAGTACAAGAACGCTTTAGAAGACGCCAATGAAGTACACGAACAATTGGTACACGATCTAGCAAAGTTAGAAGAAGATAAAAGCCGTCTGTGTGTTATAGCGGAAGAGGTTGGTCTTCCTATCTTGGCGCGAAATGCAGAGAATATGAAGAGAATCAAACGCAATGGCGAGTTCTCATCACTTGGCGACAGTCATCTTCCATTCAACGAAATTCTTGTACACAATGGAAATTATGCCACCACTGGAGGTCATATTGATGCACATCTCGCTTCTATTCTTCTAGCCGAGAAGGAAATTGTGAGCGGTCCCGTCACCAGCCACGAAATGTTTCTCAACATGTATGGCGTTTCTGTGGGTGAATATCGTCACTTGTACAAAGTATCTGACAGACTCGATGAGATGTTCAACATGCATGCTATGCTTGCGGAATCTGGTTCTTTTACAGAGAAGACACTCTCCGAGACTAGGGATTCTTTGTTTCAAAATCTGTTTACACAGGGTTTTCTTCAATTCGATACGATTGAGGCACCTAACGCGAGGGAGAAAGGTCGCATTTTTGACTCGCAGGATGGTGAGGACCAAATTCAAACATTTAATGAAATGCTGGAGATTGTACAGGATATCAAGCGAATGCAGAGTGAAGCAAAATTGAGACTGGCACCTGAGCAATCGGTTTTTGAGGAATCAGGTTCTGAGCATTCGGGTTCTGAGCATTCGGGTTCTGGCTGGGTCCCTGAACCCTGATTCAACAGTCTGCATATATCAGAATAAAAATAACACTTGACTATAATGCACATATTTCTAGACACGTGAATATTTCAATTGTGGTGATAGGTGACTCCTCTTCAACTGATTTGGCTACTTGAAGGTGAGACTGCAAGGCTGTTGAACCAAGTGAAATTGTGAAATGTTCTCCACATGTAAATGACCCCGCTGCTAACAATCAAACGAAGATGTATATTCACTAAGCAACATCATAACAAGAGCACTACACACTTACCACAGGAGTCCAGCTAGTATTCAAAGGAATGAAATTTTCAGCCTTGGCCTCAAGCTCAAAGGGTGAGCGCCTCATATTTGGACACAATAGTATGGATAGGTAGGTAGTCCCAGATGGAATTCTCGCTTAGCATTTTCTCAAAACTATATCCCACACGCGACTTTATAAGCAAAGCGAACTTTCCTTTCCTCTTTCAACAACTTTGCTTACTTTTAAATTCCCTAAGATCCTCAATTCCCTAGATCAGGGTGTCATTCTCCGATGATGGGAGACACGACTCCTAATGCTCTTGCAGTGATCAAGCCACAGGGCACAGATCCCCCTTCTGTCATAAATCTCGCTGAGGAGTTTCAGAGGCTTCAGCACGAGTATGACAATGTTTGTGGGGATGATTTTGAGCAAGCCATTCAGAGCAAGCTTCTCCAGCAGAGGAAATCTTTCATTCACCATCTAGAGTCCATGTTCTCTGTGAGTGGAAAATCCACCGACCTCTTCAAATTGGCACGTCTATTTTTTTACTGATATATTTCATAGGAAATCAACGACAATTCCAATCGTAAAATTCGAGAAGCAAACGCCAAGTTTGGTCTCACCTTGCCACTCGAGGAACTGAAGAAGGTTTCTGCATCAGATGTCGCTGAGCACGATCGATGATTTATCATAACTGAAAGAGATGGTGTTGCTGTCCAGAAGAAACACTTGAAGAAGCGTTTAGAAGTAAGAATTGACTATACAATATTCATGATGAGTCCAAAACTGACTTCGATAAGGAAAATAAACTTGAAATTTCATCCGCTCTAGGGATCACCATCACTGCAGATCCATCCTCTCTTAGCCAACCTACCGAGAGCTCGGATGACAAAGTCGCCATTTCGCAACTCCTTGAAGACAACCACTCTCTCCAGAATAAGCTTGGAGAATCGAAAAACACCCTCGCCAAACTTGAAGCTGAAAAGAAGCAAGACAAAACAACCATTGCTAGGTGGCAGTTCCTCCATTACGAGGTTCGGCAAGATAATACCACTCTCAAAGAAGAGTTGAAAGAAGTCGAAAAAAAGATTGTACACTACAAAGTGGTCGCGCACTCTTGTTCTCGTGTCCGCGACGGAATCGCGGATACCACAATTCTGCATGCTGTCACCGCGACGAAGACGGATTCCATGAAATTAAAGGCCGCCCTCCAGCCGACAGAAAGGTGATTGACGCTCGCAATCATGCGTGTCATCTAGGAGATATTGCAACAGATTTTGCCCTTTTCATGGTTGATCCTAATCGTGCTGGTTGGAACATTGGAGGTGAGCGCTACATTGATTTCACCAATTCGTATCGCGTCACCCCACACCAATGGGGGAAGATTGTCTCACTTGCCATGAAATCTGGCCCCGACCGAGTACTTCTTGAAGTTCTCAACTTACATAGTACCATGTATCGTTGTTACTTCAACACGGAGCACAGCCACAGCCCCGAGAATGATGAAGCTTTCAATGTCCTCTTCGCAAAGTTTTTCGATAAATACAAGGGTCTGTTGGCAAGCACAAACTTATTCCTATCGGCCAAACGATACGAAAACCTTTTAATCTTTGTCAAGCAAGCTGTGAACGATCGAAGGCAATGAGGGAAATAGTTTGGGAAACTGTTGCACGCGAGAAAGCTAAGTGCTTCAGTCGAGCCCGACTAATTACGCAATGAAGGCTTTGAAGAATAAGTCGATAGAACACAGAAGACTCTGATTCGGCGCTGACGATATCTCTCAGGTGGTAGAAATTGCTCGGTACATTCCTAGTGTGTTTTTTCTTTTGTTTAGATGGATAGTCCCCAGTTCCTGGAAACCAAACCATTCATCGTAGCCAACATACAGACGGCAAGCGTTGTACCACATTAATTTGTGCCAAATAAGATCAAGACCAAATTAGTTTATACCAAATAGAGAATCAAGATTCATTCCAAATGAAGTTGCAGCATCTTCGAAATACCTGAATTCTGTACATGCATGCAACGATGACTACCACCACGGCTTCGAACCAAGAATTTCACTTTCGCTCATAGCTGGTATGTAAGAGGGTTTCTGAATCCCAAAAAGGCCCTCGAACCTTGACAATGAGCCCAGCTTAATAGTATATCTCTCCCAACTACTTAACCTCTCCCCAACCACTTAACATCACCCTATTCTACCTCCCCGTCCCACTAAAATTGAAGAGCGAAGAGGCGAAGAGGCGAAGAGACGACAATACAAAAACACCCCATCTCATCTACACAATACATCGCATCTACCAGTACTAAACACACAATCCGCATGATCCACTCACATTCTCCCCCCATGATTCGCTCATAATCTCCACTCATCCCATCCCGTCCCCAATTTCTCATCCATTCATACCTACCTCCCTAATACCTATCATACCAACCTCTGATACCCACCTAATAACCACCCCTAATATCCCCGCCATAAACGTTTTTCAACTATCTACCCGAGGCCAATCCCACTTTCCCTTCCTTACTCTTGTTTGTTATTACAACAGATAGGTATATCTATCTTACCAATAGACCCGCCTTGCTTTGAAGTACGCACACTTGACCGATAAAAAGTGAATTCCCCTTGATGGATAGATAAAAAAATAAATGACATGCAGAGGGAAGGCTTTCATTATATTCTCCTAATCACGAATACAGAACAAGATCGTATATGATATACCAAACAACAATTACCGTAAACATAATCATCTATCATACCGGAGTAATACACAGACAAACACACAAGCTTTAGCCCTCACATTCTTTGGGATAGCTTATACAACAAAATACATCCCCTTATGCTATCAATTGTTTGCTCAAGCAACCTGTAATAATAAAAAGACCTATCAAACGCCATGCTTAATTTTCAATGCATCCAGCCTCTCAATATTCCAACCCATCCCTCATTGTTATTGTCCGGCATACGTCTCCTATTGAGTTGAACGAGGCGAATCCGGGTCTTCTTGACTTGGTTTGCCAACCTTTTGCATCGCCTCGATATCCAATATTGTGTCATTGAATACTCTGGTCAATCCGACACATATTGTACTTCTGTTCCACTCCCCTCTCATCTTCCATATATAGTCCATTAATTCACGATATATCTGTTCCAATTGTTCAATTGAACAACCACTTGATCCATCGGTGAGTTTGTCCAGTAATTCATTCGCAAGAAATTCATTAAAGATATATGTCTTTTGAGAAGATGATTGCGTAGAACTGGCTTCAACGAGCGAATCATCGGTCACACCGTTATCTTGAGAAGTTCGTGAAGGAGCATTGAAGGGTGGCACAGGCGGTTTATCTTGTGAATTGCGTGTACTTGGCGTCTGAGAAGGAAATCCAAGATGACCACGCGCAAGGGCATGTGCTTGTGAGTGAAGCCATTCCTCGTTGCTACTTCTTTCTCCCTCGGCTACATTTGTGTTTTGTGTGCTTGCATTCTGCGAGTACCTCTGTGTGTCCAAAAGATCAGCATCGTGTCTCTGCCCATCTATCGGACTTGAGGCACCAGGGCGAGTCCCGTTTGTAGCCTGTGTACTCCAGTTTGCCGAGGTTCTCTTTGAAGTCGTTGCCTCTGATGTTTTCTTTCCAGAACTTGTTGGAGAAGCATTGTTCACCAATGCACCGATAGACGTGTCATGTGAGATTTCTTGCCATGCAGATCGCTGAGAATTGAATCCAGTAGCAACGTTCGAAATGCTCGATGGTGCTATTGCTGATTTCGGTGGCCATTGCTGACGCGGTAGAGCAGGAGAACTCTGAGAATAATCCGAGGCATTGTCGTTTGTCCCACTCATCAAAGAATCTTCGCCACTTGCTCGAGATGGCACAGAAGATCCGTTGATGAAAGATCGTTGGATGACAGCATTCTGCTCACTGCTTCCTTGAGTGATATCGGGGTTGAATGCTTGGAAAGATGGAACAGCAGAACCTGGGCGTCTACCAGGAATAATTTGGTTCAAGTTTATTGCTCCGGCAGAATTTGATCCCAAGCCATATTCCTCCGAGAAGATATCTGAACGCACTAGATCTGTCCCAATAATCCCTTGGGCCCTCTTTCCATATTTCGCCTCCATTTCCTTCGCTCGTTGAAGCTGACGACGGTATAAGTTCTCGCAGTCTGCAAACTTAGGATCATGCTCGTATGCGTAAAGGTCAACTTCAACATTGGCAAGCATTTCCTTGGCCCTAAGCAAGCGGTCTTTGTCACCAATAGCTTTGGCATCTCTAACAAGAGTTTTGATATCGAATACAAAATCCTTTGGTCGAGCGTAAAAACCATTAACTAATCGTTCCTCGATCGTAGTTGTATCTAAATTGTAATAAATTTTTCCACTCGCCGTTTCACGAAGACATTTGTTTCCTTTTTTATCAACAGCCAACTCAAATGGTCGGAGTTGAGGTATATCTGGTTGGACGTAGTTTGGATCTTGCTCATCAAAAAGGTATTGGAACTGACTGTTTTGAAGAACAGGCGTCCGAAACTTCCTGTACTTTCTATGAATTTGATCCATGATGGGTTGAATTTGCACCTTCAAAAGATTCAATATGTGAAGATCAGCCTTTAATCGTGCCTTGATATCCTCTTTGGAAGGCCCTTTTGGTGGCGGTGGTGGTGGGGCCAGCTCGAGCGGTTCAAGCTTACGCTTCTTACGATTAGCTGGATCAGGAAATTCGTTTGGTGTCTTGCTCAGATACGAAATAATGGTCTGGAAGAATTCTTTTCGTAACTCCTTTGGACTTCATTAATAATTTGCAAACAATAGCTAAACAATGGTACTTACTTTTTGTGGTCGATCGATGGTGAAGCGATTGCGTCTTGAGAAGCCAAATATATCACGCAGCATATTTGGATTGTGCTCATCCGAGCCAGTGTTTGTTATACCGAGAACTAGCACAGGGTCCGAAGATGGGATCGCATTGAGCAGACCAAGGAATGTGGTAATCACATTTTCTGGAAGAGTGCGATACCAAGTATCAATTGCTGGCAGGTAGATAACGCTTGGTTTATGGCGTTTCACTTCTGCAAATAGTTGAACGATAGCTGTCTCCGCGGACTGATTTCACGTCAGCATACGAATCAAAGAAAGCAGTGGAAAGAATACATACCCTAGTCGAATCTAGATATATAGTTGGAAGGTCAAAACTCTGAACATGTAGTCCCTCGAAATGATTCAACAGAGCGCCGCCAATATATGCTTGACCCATGCCGGGCTCACCATCAATGAGTAATCTTGGGCGAAACACTCGTGACTTCTCAAACTCTTGGGCCATTTCTTCTCTACTAAACCCTCCATCTTCGTCTTCGTATTGTTCATACATTGCTTCTTCCAAGGCAGTTGTCTTCTTTTTGATAGGAATTAGGTTATCAACAATGTCTTCGATAGACTTGAGTTGGTCTCGAAGGAGAGGCTCAACATTCTTCGGCAATGGTTTGGCTCCCGAAGAAGTTGAACGCTCAGACGATGGTACAATCTTTTTGACTGAGATCATAAAATCCTTGGCAGTTACCTTAATTTTCGAGGTGTCCACCTTCAGCTTATCGTTGGAAGAATAAATTTGAGGATATGAACGTTGGATAGAATTGAGGGCAGCTTGTGTACACAGAGCACGAAGATCAGCACCACCATAACCCTTGGTAACTTGAGCTAAAGAAGTCTTGAAATTATCATCAATACCCCAATCCTTTGTATGAATATTGATGATTGATTTTCGACCCTCGATATCAGGTAATGGAAAATAGAATTCTCGATCAAATCGACCTGGTCTTCTCAAGGCTGGGTCAATATTATCGGGTCTGTTTGTTGCTCCAATAACAATAACTTGTCCTCGACCATCCATACCATCCATAAGTGCCAAGAGCGTAGAAACAATAGAAGCATGAATCTGTTCTTGCTTACTGGATCGAACAGGGGCGAGACCATCGATTTCATCGAAGAAAATGATACTTGGCTGTGTTCTCCTCGCCTCTTCGAATAACAATCGAAGCTGTCTCTCGGCTTCACCAACCCATTTACTTAATGCATCAGCACCTTTCCGCATATAGAATGTGACTTTTTGACCACCTGATCCCACGGTCGCTGCTAGAGCCCTTGCCAAAAGTGTTTTACCAGTACCAGGAGGACCGTGAAATAGTACACCACGGGGAGGTGTTACATGGAACTTCTGGAAAAGTTCTGGATACAATAAAGGCATTTGGACCATTTCCTTAAGTTGTTCAATATGCCCTTCGAGTCCACCGACTTTGCTAAAATCAACATCTTGATCGACGCCAAGAGGATCTGCATCTGCGAGGGCTTTCTGGCTTTTGACTTTTCCAACCTGTGCACCGACGCCAATTGGAGTTTGATCGAGTTGACTTGTTTGCGGCAAAAATGGGAGCAATCCATGCCTTGCAGAGGTGGGGGTCATTGCAACACCCGGAACAGCTGGATGTTGCATATTCTCGTCATCACTGTCATCCGAATCGGCGCCAATAGCACCGCTACCCCAAGGGCCACCAATGAGCGGAGCTGGTCCAATTCCACCTCCAAACGGACCATAAGTTGCATGTAGATTATGTTCCCATGGTTTACTTGCACCACCACGAACTGCACGACCCCTAGCAGAAGGGGCTGGCGCTGACTCTTCTAGATCATCATCTTGAGCATATATCTGATCCATTGGCTTGATTGTGTAGTCCACTTGCTTCCGTTCACGACGGCCTTTTGGCTCGTAAGCAATTTCAGGTTCGCGATTGCGGCGTCTTCGAGATGGTCTGAGTTCTTGAAGTTCATCTGCCAACTCTTCTGCGTCTAGCTCATCGTCTTCATCCGATATATTACCACGTCTGCGAGAAGTACTCTTGGACTTTGCTCGCCTTGTATTCCTTCCGGGTCTCGATGAGCTCGAGTACTCGCCATCATCATCTCCTCCTTTCTTCGGCGAGGCATTAGATCCAGACATTTCTTCCTCAGAAGCTTCACCTTCAGGTGTAAAGTCACTACCATCATCCTTATTTCTCTTCGAACCTCGAGTTCTTAGTCGTCGAGAACCACCAGCTAAATCTTCGGTCGTTTCAACTACTTCTGCTGCATCCTGTCCCGCATTACTTGACCTGGAGGCTCTTGCACGAGTTCTTGTGACTGGTTCGTCATCATCATCGTCGTCATGGGTAACTGCCTTTTCTACCAGCGCTCCATCAACAGCAAGTTCGTCCACCATATCGTCATCGGCCGGCGCACTGGCAGGGGGATTGAATGACTCGGTATTATCGTCCTCTCCATCGTCAGTTCCAATTATTTCAGGCTGTGGTTGCATTACTATATCCTCGTCTTCGCCTTCGGCATCTAGTTGCGGGTCTTCATATGAGCTCGTCTCGTGTGTTTCTTCTTTGATAGTTGAGGTCGCAGGTTGTTTAAGACCTTTCGCTCCTCTACTGGCCCTCATGCGACCGATCGGTTCAGGTGATCTCGAAGCCCGAATTACGTGCCTTCCCGAATTTGATAACGAAGGGAAGTCTTCACCTTCCTCGGTACGAGCGCGAGTGCTTCTTCGAAGTCCAGCCGATGTAGGTTCCGCGCTTGCTCTAGTTCTTGTAGCACTTCCTGCCCGTGTATTTCGAGCGGGGGTGTTCCCAGTTGGCATCTTGAGTTTTAGTAGAAACGACTTCTTTTCCGATGCCTTTTCTACCGATTTATTGCGCTTCGAAATGGGTTCCACTATCTCGTCTTCGTCCTCCTCACCATGATCTACCACGCGCGTTCGCTTATTCGATTTCCTTGGACGAACTTCTTCCTCGGATTCCTGGATCAAATCGTCATCGCTTTCACTCTCTTCGTAAGTGACGGCTTTTTTTGCAGCCTTTCGCACAGCTCTTCCGGTCTTTTCGTTCATTTCAAAGGCCTCTTCTTCTTGTTCCGATTCTAGAAAAGATTCTTCCGACACACTTTCATCCTCGTCATCAATGTCTGAATCTCTATATTTGGTCTTCTTTCGTTGACCTCCCTTCTTTTGCGGTTGGGACCTTGACTTTTTTGGGGACTTTCGTGGAGGAGCAGCTTCGGTAGGAGAGAAATCGTCGTCGTTCGAGTCGGATTTATTAGGGTCAAAGGTTTCGAATTTGCGATACTTCGCTGGCATAGCGGTGAACCAATCTTAAATGGAGCTTCGGCTTCGGAATGGAACCGTAGAGAAATTGCTGAGAGCGATGGTGATTCGACGGAATTCACTGTTTGTTAAAACATTGATAGTTTCGCGCGCTGCTGTAAATAAAGTTCCAAGTGATGTTCAGGAAATTGTTGTTGAACGACAAACACCAAGATTGATTGAAGTGAAGATTTGATATAGAAAAGATTAAGGAATGATGAGTAAACTTTTCTATGGAAGTTAATCTCATGGAATTATGATGGATGAATTGATATCTTGAGTTAATGTTGACATCTTGGGGGAAAGCTGATTTCTCACCAAGCGCGTTTGGATCCCAAGGTGGTCGCTTAGCTAACGACGCTAATAAAGCGCCACACCAATAAAGTGACCGGAGCCACCAAATTGAGAAAATCATTGGGGGCTCCCGGGGCCATCTTTGAACCACTTTGGAATAGAATTGGATCTTCTTAATCTGAAATCATCAACAACCACGCTTGGAAAATATACGGTGATAGGAAACTTCTCTCTTGCTTCAGAATGAGATATCCTAGATTTGTATATATATATATATATCTATCATCGGAAGAAGATGAAATCAAGTGGGAAAAAAAACATGATTGATGAAGGAAAAAGATGAAGATTTTTTGAGGGGAAGAAGAGAAAGCATGATGACACTCACTACCGATCTTTATATACAGTAGTTTCCATGCGGCTTAAAAGCTTATCTCGATTAAAGACTGGTACCTTTTTAGACCCCTTATTTTGGAAAAGTATGGGGAAAACACGTGAGGTCTCGCGTCTTGATGTCACGTGATTTTGATCGTCTGAATCACAGTGCGGGCTGAGGACGCTGCACCATTACCACCATCCTGACCATTGTATCTACTAAACTAAGATCCTGGATGAAATAGTTCTGTAATTGTCTGAATACCTTCATATCCTAGACCTCATGCCATGATATTCTTTGAATAGTCATAATCTTAATGTCATTCTTATTTTGTATTGCTCCTCGTATCAGAATCGAGGAGTCAATGTATACTTTCTTTAGAAAATAGCATAGCTTGAGAACTCATAAACAGCCATCAGTTGCACTCCCTCCGTTTCCCTACAATTATACAATATAAATTTTCTGTTTCTCCCTCATCCCCCACAGCTTAACCCCCTTCCTCTCCTCCATCTCCCTCACAACTTTGCCTGCCTCTCCTCTCCTCCATCTCCCTCACAACTTCGCCTTCCCCTCCCCTCCCACCTTCTCCCCCCTCACAATCTCCAAATCCCTAAACCTCACCCCCAAAAACCTCCACATAAAATGAAACCTATCACTCCCAAAAAACGGTTCTTCCTTTCCCTCCGCATTCCTTACCCACATCCACGGAGCCCCAAATGCTCCTTTGTCCAACGCATCTTTCGTGTTCTCCAACAGTTTATCCTTCCACTCTTTCTCTGTTGCTTTTTGCATGATCTCCTCTACTTCTTTTCCATCGAATGTTCCCAATCCATTCAGGAATTCTGTGAAGATTTCCGGAATCGTGATGTTCTTCTGTGGAGGAACCCATAAAGCATTGAAGATTTCTAACCATGTTTTTTCAAAGACCTCAACTGAGTAGCGAGATTTGATAAAGCAAAGAGCTCTTTGAGGCTTTACACAACACCCAGTATTAGCTCCAATCTTTACATGTATCCATCCATCCAGTAAGAAGTGAGAAATCCAAAACCTACCAGAAGCGTGACCGGCGGGAAAAACTCCGACGGTTGCAAATTCGGCAATCCATGATACTCAATCGTTCTCGCGGAATCAAATTTACTATACTTTGCCTTTGCAGGAAGAGTCCATGGCGGTTTATTTCCCGAGCCGTGATTTATGCCACCGAGGAAGACGGGAATGAGACTTTCGAGGTGGGTTTGAGTTAGATTTGGTTCTCAAGTATGTCTGCAATGATTATAGAGCAAAGAATGAAAGATAACTCACTCAATAGTAACATCATGAGAAAGAAGAATTTCCCGATTCTTGCGAAGATGAACTAAAGCTGCGTAGCTATAGAATGAAGCTTTGATAGGGGGTTTGATCAGCACGGGAGTATAATGTGGAGGAATAACTTAGGGAAAGCTCAAGGAAATTCTTTCACACTCACAGCAATCGAGATAACAATCTATATGACCCGGCATGATAATATGAAATATGAAAATTCCAATTTCTATAAAAGTTATAAAATGTCGTGATTCTCAAGATATTAAAATACCTAATAAATACTCGTATACATTCAAGTAATTGATGATTAGCTTTGTCCAACTTTCAAATACCTCGGCTCAGGAAGCTCAACCCCGGAATTCTTGATCACTAAACATATATATATATACATACATACATGCATGATTTCATCCTTCACTACAAACAAACATCATCTTTGATCACTAAACCAGAACTTTTGTTCAAGTTCCGAGATATGTATTCTCGAATATATACGAGTATGGCTCCAAGTGATGGAACACCTTAACCCCCATTCAATCAAAATTTCCAATTCACAGATAATTACTGTAAATCCAACATGTCATCTCAAAAAGTAGCTCTCGTAATCGGCGCATCTCGAGGAATCGGTCGTCAACTCGCCATTGATTTCGCCAAGAACGGATATGCAGGTAAAATCAACATTCCAACTCCCCTTAATTCCTCCCTAACAAACCTAGTAATCGTATCCGCCAAATCCACCAGCGACGCCTCTACCACCCATCCCTTTCCCCCAAATCCCAATTCATCCGCCTCAACCATCTCCACCGTCTGTCGAGAGATCCTCGAAGCCGGTTTCACCGCTACCGCCATTCCCTGCGATGTCCGCTCGCACGCCTCCATCTCCTCTCTCATATCTCAAACCATCTCCACCTACGGACGCATCGACGTACTCGTCTACAATTCCGGGGCTATCTATCATTCCTCCGTACTCACCACCCCCCTATCCCGATACATGTTGATGGAATCCATCAACCCCAATGGTCTCTATGCCACCATCCAATCCTGCATTCCCCACTGGAAAGCCCAAGATTGGAACGCCCGAATCGTCGTCATCTGTCCCCCCATCTACTCCCGTTTTTTCCGCGGCAAAACTGCCTACGCAATGGGGAAAATAGGAATGAGTGTCCTCGTTCAAGGTCTCGGGATGGATTTTTCCCGCATGGGATTATCGGGGCGGAATATGGCGATTACGGGGCTCTGGCCCGCGGTTGCGATTGAATCTGCAGCGACGGCGCACTTTTCTTCCGCGGATGAGGATTTGAGACATCCGAGAATATTTTCTGATGCGATCTTATCGATTGTGAGAGCGAAGACGGAGGATGTAAATGGGAGTTTGTTTTTGGATGAGGATTATTTGAGGGAACATGATGGAGTGAGTGATTTTGGTAAATATGCTTTGGTTCCTGGGACTACCCCGAGGAGGATCATGCCGATGAAGTTTCCGGACCTGAGAGTTGATGAGCAGGATGATGAGGGGATGAGAAGGGATAGTGCGAAGAAGGACAAGAGTGGAAAGTTGAGTAAACTTTGAGGGATGAATGTAGTAGATCAAGTCGGATCTATACTCATTTCCATATTCATTGCCCAGATACCTTATTCCAGTTGGGGTGGTAAAATGACCGACATCTCATATTGCACTGGCAGGTCATATCCGTCAATCACATCTTACCAATGTTAAATGTCACTTCAGAAATAACATAATATTAAAGAATGATTAATAGATTAAATTATATAACCGATTCTATCTAAAGATAAAAATTCAAAGAAGTTCAGATTATACAATGGTATAGTTAACGTAGTTTATCAGTGGGTCGGTCATATTAATGAATCGATCACTTTTACCTCGAATTATCATTTCAAAGCTATATTATTTAACAACAATTAAATTAATTAATTAAAATTATTAAGAATCTAATAATTTAGTATCTATTACATTATTTTAATAAATTCTTATATTATAACCTATCTTTCCACATTTATTATAATATTAATTAGAAAATGTTTTTTTATTAAAATTTCTTTCTTTTTAATATTTATTATATTAAATTTGAATATCAATTTTTTATTAAAATAATATATCAAAAGCCTTTTATTTAATAAGCATTTCTTTTTAATATAATTAGGTTTTTTTTATATATCAATATTTACTTAATGTTTTATTTATTATTCAAAATATACAATTCTTTATATTTAAAAGTATATTTTTATAAACTAATCTTTTTATATTCTTAACTAAAACTAATACAATCTCAAATATAAATATAGGGGAACTTACTTGATAATAAGTTATTTGAGATTTAATTAATATTAATTAAAAAAGAACTTCAATTAGATTACAAAGGGTTTAAAAGATTTATTAATCTAAATTGAAGAAAAAAAAGGAGTAAATATACAAATTCGAATATTTAATTTCAAGAATACAATTTCAGAATTAAATGAGATTAAACCTATTCCTCAGAATTCTAATTTTATATTCTAAAAGATAATTAATTCCTTATATATAGCTTTAAAAACTATAAGGAATTCAACCTTTGAAATATAGTTAATATATATTTTAATAAATCTATTAATTTAACCATTATATAAATATTCTAGATTACTAAAATAATTAATATTAAGTAATTGAATTAAATAACTTGAATATAATAGTAAATATAAATATATAATATTATTCTTTTTATAATATACTTGAAAAGCTATTAATTTATAACTTTTATACCTATTCAATATTAATATTTAATATTTACTCTTTCTTTAATTCTTAATATATTTATCAAAGTGTTTCAATTATTTTAAACCTGTTTTATTATTTGTTCATTCATTAGATATAGATTTAATAGTTTGTTCTGTAGAAAGATTAGTTTCGATATATTAATTGGAGAGATAAATCTATCCCTAAATTATTAGAAATAGGGGAATAGTTTTACCCTCTTTATTTTCATATATTATTATTATAGCTTATTCTTGATTGTCTAACTGTATAAATTTATTTCTATTATATTTTTCAATATTAATAACAATTATTATTATATATATAATTCTTATTATAAAATTTATTTCATTAAAATTATAAAAATCTTTATTCAAAATACTATATTTCGCTTATATATTTACAATTAATTGAAATTACTTTTTAATAAATTTAAAATCTTTATAGAAAGCTTTTTAAAAGTTATAAATATAATTAAAACATATCTTTAATTCAATTCAACACTTTATAAATTAATGTACTTAAAGCTTTTCGATATATTTTATACTTTCCAATTTAAGAATATAATTTATTATATTTTTTATATTCTTAAGTTTAAATAAAAAACCTTTTAAATTTATATCAAGAATATATTGAATAAGTATCTTTTTTTCTAATTCAATCAAATTATAACTTTTTGATTAACTCTCAACTATATTAGATTTACCTTGAATTTTATTATTCAATATAGTTCAAGGTATACAATAAAGCTGAGCTGTCTTTCAAATTGATAATTTTTTATTTAATTTAATAGCTTGAATAGTTAAGATTATGTGTGCCTTTTTAGAATGAATTTTTATAATTAATTATAAAGAAAACACATATTGAATATAAAATAATAATTCGAGATAAAAGTAACTGATTTATTGATATAGCCGACCCACTGATAAACTATTTTATGTGATCTAAAATTTGTCAGATCAAATAAAGTCATATCATCCACTATGAGTTGACCATTAAATCGTGTCTCCATCCCCGATTCCAGTTTCCTAAACACCTTGATTCTCCTAGAATTTCACCAGAATCTCATAATGGGTCTAAATCTTCAAATAGCATCAACTCAATCTCCCAACTCCCATTCATTTCCCTAGCATCCATCCATTTGCCAATTCATTCCCATCTCACCTTCTCCTGCATCTCCCATCCATCATATCCATATTGAGTATCTAATCATGTGTGTATCTCAAACCTTTCTAAAATCTCCTATCCTATCTGTTGCCACTACCTCTCCTAACCAATGTAGCTTCAACCCTTATATCCTTACTCATGCCCATCACGTCTCCATACTCCCAATCGACCTCTTTCAATTCACTCCTTCCAACCCCAACTCGCTCTCCTTCTCATCTCCTGACCCTAGATCCAACACTCAAATCCTACATTCCACAGCAACACAATCCATAGTCTCCAATCTCCCTTCTCTCATTCCCTCTCATCCCCCCTCTCTCATCCCCCCTCTCTCATCCCCCTCTCTCATCCCCCTCTCCTCATCCCCCTCTCTCATCCCCCCTCTCTCATCCCCCCTCTCTCATCCCCCTCTCTCATCCCCCCTCTCTCATCCCCCCTCTCTCATCCCCCCTCTCTCATCCCCCCTCTCTCATCCCCCCTCTCTCACTCCAAAAACATCCCCATCCCCATCCCCATCCATACCCAAATATCAACACAAACACCAAGCAGCCCAACCAAGCCAAATATAAAATCCCCTTAACAACAATCACCACATCAAATATTCAATATCTAATATCTATCTACAAAAGTATCATACCCCTACTCCTCTACACTATCCCTCTATCCCTCTATCCCTCTATCCCTCTATCCCTCTATCCCTCTATCCCTCTATCCCTCTATCCCTCCCTCACTTACTTCTTTACCGAGCTGATATTATAGATTTTCAAGTAGTCAACATTGCATCATGCCATGATTGCAATATTAACCACTGACTCCGAGATCATTCGGTGTTATCTCTTCAATTGGAAAGGGGAGAGGAGTGCAAACGTGGAGAAATTGTAGATTCACCGAGTACTACGTACCGTCTATGAATCAAACCACGGGTTCCTCAAAATCCATCCATCCATTCAGACCCGCATTCGATATACATCCAAAGTAGAGCCAGGAACCAGATCAGATCAGCATTTGATCTCTTCTCTCGTCTGCTTATTCATATTTTTTTTATTCTATTCATGTATTGATTGATCTTTCTATCTACCTCTAATAAGTGTAGTCCAATACTCAAGTAATCATGCTATGCTATGCTATGCTATATCTATATGCGCCTACCTTGCTATGCTCCATCCATTCATCCATCCACCCAATCTAAAAAAGTGAAATTTATCCACAAACCAATCCATTCTTTGGAACTTCCACTGTTTCCACTTCCACTGTTTCCGCTTCCCCTTTCTTCTCCTCCTTCCCTTCTCCCTCACCCTTACCCACAACCTAGACTTCTACCTTTCCTTCCTCCTCAGATCCAACCCCATTAACAGCCTTCTCCTCCCCCTTCTCCTCCTCTCCCTTCCCATTCTCCTTCCTATTCTCCTTCCCATTCTCCTTCCTATTCTCCTTCCCATTCTCCTTCCCATTCTCTTTCCCATTCTCCTTCCCATTCTCCTTCCCATTCTCCTTCCCACCCCTCTCCTTCCTACTCAAAGTCAAACTCCCCTTCGCCAACGCCTCCATAGGCAATGGTCTCACATACGGCTGTACCACCCACCACGGCCTCTTACATCTCCTAACCGTTTCCAAGCTACTTTCCTCAAATTGCACTTCCCCATTCCCCTCTCCATCACCATTTGTGCCCCCTCTCCCATTAGCTTCCCTTCCACCCCCTTTCATTTTCTCCTCTCTTTCCTTCTCCGCTCTCTCAACCTCCTCTCTATAACTTTCCCCATTAGTTCTCTCATATTCTAGAATTCCCTCTTTAACAACCTTCTCGGTCATTTGAAGAACATTTTCAAAAGCTTTTATGTCTCCCGCTCTACTTTTAGCCAATGCATCTCTAATCCCATGATGTTTTGAAACCAATGGTCTGAGAAGTTTAAAACAATGTGGTTGCATGGCCACCAGACTAGGACTCGTAGTCCTTTCTTTCTTTTCACTCTTTTGTTTCTTTCTCGGTGGGCCCTCTTCATCTTCCTCTTTCTCTACTTCTTCCTTCATTTCTTCTGGTGGGTCCGAAGATATGAACAATGGTTTTCTTTCCGGTGGCGATATTTGCAAAACATATTTATAGATTATGTCCAAATATCTCCTCAACACAGCATCCATTCTCCAACCCCCCATTTTACCGTCCAAACTCCTCCAAAACTCTCTTCCTTCCTCTCCTGGAGCTGGCGCATCCGAAAAAATCGTTGGATCGTACAAATTTCCCTCCGCGCTCATTACACCATCCGCACCTGTCGCCTTTAAACATTCATCAATATCTTCCCTGGCCAGAATATTTCCATTCACGAAAAGGACCACCTCCTTCGGTAAATTCTCCCTCAAGAATCTCAACATATCCCAATCCGCCAGCCCAGTTTTATGACCCTTCATCTCCCTCGTTCTTCCATGTACTGTCAAAATACTCGCTCCAGCACTAATCACCATCTTTGCATAATCCAGCGTCTTTTCCCTCGTATCCAGTATCCTAATTTTTGCCGTAACAGGCACATCCAATTCCTTATGTAGTGTATTGATCAACCTGAAAATTAATCCCTCATCCTCCTGCAAGAATGCGCCATATTTTCCTCTCCTCGCAATTCCCTGCGGACATCCTAGATTCAAATCCACAGCATCACAGAACGGCGCTACATATTTTGCCCCCTCAAGTAACTCTTTCTCGTCATTCGCGCAGAATTGTACAAAAAGAGGTCTATCGAAAGCCGGATTCCCATCGAGAAATAGCTCTTCCTTTGGAGCATTCGAAGGCGAACCCAGCTGAGAAACCAGCGAGCTTTTCATCGGTTGGAAGTGCGCATCGCGGAACTTTGGAGTTTCGGAAAACATGCGCGCATGAAACATAGGTGAGTATGCCAGAAGGGATTTGTTGGTTTCAGGGGACATGAAAGAACGGGAGAGCATGCGCCAAGCCTGGAAGGTTACAATTAGTACAGTCTGCTCAGACGGAGAGGAGAGTTATGTCGGATGCTTCGCGAACTTACAAACTCGGATTGATCGACCATTGGCGCGAGTATGAATTTAGGACTACCGATACTTTCATAAAAGGCACGACCATGAAGTTTCTTAGCTACATTGCTAGATCCATTGGCAACCTTCTCGGATATAATGGCATCTGGAAGGGCAGTCTCAATGACTGGCAAATCGTTTGAAGCAGCCATGATTCCTCGAATTTGGAAGGATGAAAATTGGCGGGTTCCAGCCCTCAGCCTCGAATGAATGCGATTTATAATAGTAGCCACTATTTATATCTGATCAATCAAGAATGCAGTGATCAATACATAAAATTTGTCAGAAAAGGTTTGACTTGATAATTGTTTAAGCAAAAAAGTTTTAGCGGGGCAAATATAAAAACGTTATAAATACAAGGCTGCAGACATTCATGCAAGGCTATAATTTTTCGTTTCTATGGAAGCCACCCCCCTGAAACTACACATCTGAATATCATGGGATGAACCCACATCAAAGCTTGAAGTGTCATGGGAAAATTCTTTGACTGCCGGACGGATCAAGTTTCTATCTGATCCAATCGATGCAGATTCTTCTAGGATCAGGATTGTATCCAAGCTTTTATGTTGACGTGTGCATTCAAGATCTAGAATGATTCATTGGGAATTCTAGAATCTCTACTATGATATTCAGAACACAAAACTTGGATTTCTCTGCTTCACACTCATACTCACTCATAGATTCGTTCTAGACTTTTTGAACTGGCAACGATTGCTTGTATTGTATCATTTGATTACGTAGAATATGCCTTCCCCATTTCTCTCCCATCTTTCCCCCTTTCTCAAACATAACAACAGACGCTGAAGTACGACGATGAGGTGATGACGAATATAAAATAGACCCTGACCGACTAATGAAGAAAACGAAAATTAGACCATGACATTGCCCGAAGTGCAGATCTCAAAACCCTAGAGATCAAACAAACCCACAGAAACCAACCGAGATCGAAACTTTTGTAGTACGAGTTTGTACTGTCATCCTTGATAGCTAGGAGAAACAAATTACCAGCCTATTGGACAATTGAAACTCTTCTCTTTCTTTCACATCTTCGGAAAGCTTCACAGCACAACATCTTTCATTTCCCAAACTTCTACCGTCGCCCCCCTTAGTACCCCTAATATATCCTCCCTCATCTTCTTCAACATTTATGCTCGAAAAGAGATGGCCAACACCAGTCTATGAAATAATATTGTTTTCGATCAAATCGCTCAGATGTGAATGAACTCCTGTACACCAATAATGCGAAAGACCGTTTTAACGCCCTAAAAGTCTTGAGTGTAGTGCGTAACTACACAGTTGCCTGCAGTAGCAGAAGAGCTTTGTAAGTCTCGTAACTTGTTTTGAACAAATAGAATAATCGTGGTTTCATTAGAAGAAGTGTGTATAGATCTTAGAATTCTCATGAACCTCCATTTCCTGTTTTTGATTAGTGTATGTTCAAAAGACGAAATGGTAAATGACGTACCATTTTGAAAGTATTAAGCTCTTCCTTGATTTGTTGGGCGAGCATTGGAGTAAGTCGATTGCAGGTTGCAATTTCACCCCTGCGGTCGTACTCTTGGCTTGGCCAAGTATCGTGAAATTGTATCCGAGGACTGAAAGTAGCATTTCTTTTGATGGTACCTGAAGGTGTTCCAGGAACACTCTTTGAATCTCCTCCCCTAAATTTGAGCGCAGACATAAAGTAATCCTCTCCTCCCAAAGTGACCGCTTGCTTATGCACTTGGTCATCATTTGGTGTACTGGGGGCAGACGAATTCGGCGAATCATTGTTGACATTTGGGATCTGTGGTAAGTTGAAGTTTGCTGCTTTTCCATCTACTGGAAGGATTACCGGTGACGAATTACCAGAACCGGTACCAGAGCCTAATATCCACACCATTAGTATGTCATTCGGGACTTTGGTCATTAGCAACCTACGTTTGAGAATTCCCTTCTTGACAGCGGCCAAGACTTCAGCACGCTCCTTCTCACCACCAACAATGCTTCTTCTATTTGCAGAGTTCTCAGTATTAGCACTGCCTAGACGGTCTGTGGACGCTGCTGAACTGAGAGCTGCAGCATCGAGAGAATTTCTATCTAGTCGGGGAAATCCTGTTCCACCAGAAACAGCATCGGCCGCATTGGCGTTCACATTGACCTTCTCTCTTTCTGCCTCAACGTTAACCATCGAGACCTGTGCCTGACTAGCTTCGGGCACAGCTGCATCAGCTGCAGGTACACCAATGACAGACTTTGGTCTAAAGAGGCCAACGAGAGATCTTGTCGACTTCTTCATTCCCTTGCCCATCTTTCGTATCATTACAGAGGCCGAAGAAGCAGTCGATGAAATGGATAAGTTATCGGTCGAACCAGTGAAGAAATTGCCTTGTCCGGAGTAAATATTCGATCCGATGCCAGCAGCTTCTTGTTGCTGAGCAATCTTATCTTGCTCTGCCTCTTGTTCATTTTGATATTTCTCCCTTCGTAACTTGGAACGATCCAAAGCATCATTGCCACTCCTGCTCACGAGATGGTTTTCGGCAGATGCCTTTCTTAACTCAGCAGCAGAGCCAAAAGAGAATGCCCTCCTCAATCTTGATGTCTTACTCTTTTTTCCTTCCTTATCGTTCAATGCAGCCAATTGCTGTGCAGCTGGGCTGATAGCATTTGGACTCGTTGCAGGCTGTGCATATGTAGATTTGGATTGGGTTGGTTGTAAAGCTGCATTGACGGCTGAAGCAAATGAGTCCTTGGACTTAGACACCGACGAATCGGCACCCATCCTCGCCGGCTTCGATAAAGGAGATGGGCTAGAAAGTCTTTTCGCGGCATCGGTCGAGGATGCACGAACTGGAATGTTCACAAGTCGTGGCTGATCATTCTTGGAAATAGCTTGATCTTTACCATTGAAGGCATTTGAATTTGCGACGGAAGAAGTCGAAGAATGAGCGGGGCCTCCAGTTGCCATTGATACACTTGTTGCTTCTCGCTTGTCCGACTGAAATAAGTTAGTGTGCTGCCGATTTTAGTGCTACATCAATATGATTGGTGTGGGTTAAATTGCGGTGACGCCGTATGCACGATAAAATCCCGTGAACCATGAGTGGGGGGAGTGAGGACTTGATACAAAAAACAACTTGAAAACTTACCGAGTTCGGGCGTGAGTGACCGCTACGAGTAGACTTCATGCTATCGGTACTATCATTCCGTCCGTGAGAAGTTGCTGGGCGTACCGTAACAACTGGTGAACTTCGCAAGGGGTGTTGCCCGTGTTGCTCAGGCGGCTGATCAATACGACCACTAGTGCCGTGAACTGGCCTTGACCCCTGCTGTAAAATTCCAGGGCTGGGACTAGCGCTAATGTTATCGTGAGCGTCGATTGTATGTATGCTTCGACGTCGATATCTCTTTGCCTGTTCCGAGGTAGTACGCTGATTCAACTGCATATCATCAGCAGTTGCACTTGGTTGGCTTTGTTGTGGCATCTGCAAGTTGAAAGTTGGACTGTTGACAGCTTGTGTACTGGCACCATAAAATTGCATGACATTTGGCATCGTTGAGACTGAAGAACTGGAAACACCAGCCTGACTACTGTTTGACGAGTCGGCACGGCGAATTGCAGGGCGGCGATAGCGATCAGGGGCGGGTTTTGCTGGAGACGCCATAGGAGGAGCTAGACTTTGGTTGTACGACGTGATGATGGTGGAATGTGGGCGGGGAGTTCTTGTTGCAATTCGAGCGGTGGAGGTGATGGCTGAATCGTCTCTTGTTCCTGATCTTTGAGAAAGTTCTGATGATGAGGATGAAGATGTAGTTGATACAGACAACGCAGCAGGATATCTTGAGCGATTTGGAGCATTCGTCGAGCCTCCTTGCAAGGTAGGGACTATGGGGGCCGATGCTGTTCTCTGTTGTTCTGGCCGTGATTGAGACCCATTTGGTGTTTGTTGACCTCCTATCGATAGACCGGGTGAACTAGTGAATGCATATGGTGCAATTGGGGCCATCGAACTATGACCGCGGTAATTTGATATCGCCATATTGTTGTTGTTCAAGCCATGAAAGTTGTTTCGTTGTTGAGGGTTAGCGGGATATTGATGATATGAAGCTTGATTTTGCGAAGGTTGTAGAGTGCCAGAGGCAGAGGATGGTCGAGTTTGAAGCATAGTGACCGTAGTTGTCTGTTGTGGTAACGTCTGAACGAGAGCTGCCATGCTGTTACTTGACTAAATTCGAGGTTGTTGTGAAGCAAACAGCTATGATGCCATCTACAAAAAAAGAATCGTACTCAATATAACTTTCAGGTGAGTAGAGTTTGGAAAGGACTATGATGAATAGAATGTTAGCAAATCATAATAATCTCCAATCCGATATGAAGTGGAGATACAAAGCTTTTTAGTTTGAAGGTTACAAGCGCGTTCTTCAAGGGAGATTGAGTGAATTGGCGTCAACGAACCTTCAATGAAAAGTAGAAGTCTTGATGTAGTTGCTAGACAAATGAACAATTATTATGAGGGTTGCTTGTTTGAAGGATGAAGAGTCAAGTCGAATTAACGGTTGAGCTTTTCTTAAGTTTACGAGGTGATGAACGGGTTTCTGATTTCTGAATCGAAGAAGGAGGTAGGGAGGTCGCCGGCGGCCAGATATTTGGTGGAAGTGGAATCGATCTTCTTGATCTCGCGTCCCAGGCAGAAAACACTTTTACCGTGAAATCTTGTTGACGCCTGTTTTTTTTTGTGATCCTATTGTAGCATTGTATGATAAGCTGGTGAATGATATGATGGTTGTGTTTAAAAGAGAATCATCTGCCAACCTCAACAAGTATATCCTATTCTCTGTGCCGAAACAAGTTTCCTCTCCTTTCTTCGGTTTGAATTGGTTCGGCGTTGGTTGCTGGAGCTGCGGGAAGTTTCCAGGAATGAATAGAAGAATGCTTTGCGTTTCACCGGGCGATTGACGGTGCAAAATTCAAAGGAAATAAATAGAAACGAAAGACGACAAATAAAAAGATAGAAAAGACCAAGGAGAATGCTGGAAATGGTGACTTTCGAAAGAGAAATGATTGAAGTTTGTGAGATTGATGGAATGGGAAGAAAATGGGAGGGGGATTTGTGATGGGCCCCAAAAACAGCGACAGTGAGTGAGGAGGATGGGGATTTGGGTGGTGGACTGGTGGTCGTTAGTACATTTACCTTCACATTTACATTATTTACGACTACAACGGATTATTATTCAGCGTGGCTCCACTTACGATTTCTCTTTTGAGTTAGATCACCAGGATGAGGACCTTTTGATCAATTTGAACCGAAGGCACACTGGAGAAAATAGAGCCCTTTATGGCTTAGACGCAAACCTTTTTTCACAAATTAATGCACCCTATCGCCACTGGGATAACCAATCATATGATCCATCGTCTCGATATCTGAAGCTATTCCCTCTTCGGGCCTTAGTCTGGTTGCAGTAACCCATTTTGAAATTCAATGATATCCAGGGGTAAATTTGGATTCAAATTCCATGTTCATGTTATGTTCTCTGGCTATCAGGCCTATCTTTCCTCGTATGCCCGTTTCCTTCATCTATCGACCTACCAGGTGCTCACTCCTTACGCAGGTGGAAGAGGAGAAGGACTCCGAAGAGGTAATTTTATCACAAAGTCAAATAAATGCTGGTTAAATATAGAAGAGGGTGTTGGTTACTTGGGTGGATGGATACCTGCGTAACCTATGTGGATGGAGGACTGCGAGGATAAAGTCATCAGGAACAAGCTTTAAGATCTCCCAGAGAAGGATGATGAATGGTTTATCACGTGGGGATTGCTAGGTACCATCATGACTTCACATCTCCGGTCTCCCAGTACATCCTACCAGTGGATGAGTCTTCAATATCTTGAGATGCGATACTGCAGT
Organism: Botrytis porri; assembly: GCF_014898465.1. Classification (NCBI taxonomy): domain Eukaryota; kingdom Fungi; phylum Ascomycota; class Leotiomycetes; order Helotiales; family Sclerotiniaceae; genus Botrytis; species Botrytis porri. The sequence continues at coordinate 2,330,869 of NW_024066083.1, read as the reverse complement.
GGGTAGGTAGTCTTCCTGGGAGCTTGGCAAAGCGATGAGTGGGAAACTCAAAAGTCCGAAGGGGGTTCTGGTGCTGGCGCTGGCGTTCACGAGAGGAATGCATTATATAGATATTAAAGAATGATCAGAACATTTCTGCTCACGTATCATCCTGATTCAAACGCAAGGAAGATACGGCAAATGCCATCATCGCTATATGAATTCCCAATATCTTCTACACAGTACTTTGGTACATGTCACTCACCACAACCACAACAGGTACACGATCCGCGATCACCAACATCAATTTATATTCACACTTGCACTTGCACTTGCACTTGCACTCACACGAATACCTCACACATCACACACATCCTACCACTTACACAGGAAGCGTCTCGTACAACGGTACAATGAATTCCTCCAAGATACAGAGGACAGACAGACACAGAGTGTAGGAATTACCTGTTAATTCCCTTTCTCCATATCATTTCACCAGATTCACATCTAAGATGGTTCTGTTTCGCCCAGGAAAGTGGAACTTCTAAGCACATGGATTAAATTCATTTATTTTTAGAGTGTCTTGCTCCCTCCCTTGTAAATTGCGAAGGTAATCTGCGGTTCTATCGTGTTCTTTGTGCAAAGTAGACGCCTTCCTTCGATCATTGATCTTTTTCTCTGCCAAGCTCCGAATGATGAGATATGCCTGAAAGGATTGTGTTCGAGCCAAACGGCGGTTCCATTAGACGTTTTGTAATTTTGGAGCGTTTACATTATGACATCCGTTGGTGCCAGAGCTTTTTGGAAGAAGGAACATACTCTTCTCACCCCACGTTTCCGCCCTTTCACGAGCCTCTTTTCACTAATCCCAGTCATGCAAATCACAAAATCAAAGGTTGAACATGTCCATATTTTACACCAATCGGTTTGGATATCGTCGAAACCCCCCGACTACTCCGTACATGTGTTTCGCTGTAGTGATCGTTAACATTCAAGACTGTTGAGGGAACACGGATGAACTTGCCGCCTCCTCAGATGAAATGTTCTTCTTGGTCAGCACAAGGTATTTATCACGCATACCTAACTTCTAAGTTATGCCATAAGAAGGGAGATGCAGAGTCAGCCAGTCTAGTGGCGTCCAATGTTTACCGAAGTCTAGAGATGGAGAGACTCAAGACTCAGGAGTTGGGGGTGAAGATTAATGAGTGGTCAACGGTCGCAGAGATCCCAAAGCATAATTATTTTCTTGGACTTTCATTGCTTGAATATGTTACATGGAGTGGCATCTCGAAAAGGTTGGAAGAAGGACGTTTGCTTTTGAAACGCTGCAACATCATCACCATACATCTCTCAACGCGTGTGTAAAGGCATCGAATGAATATCCTGCAGCCAGGCAGGCACCTTTCCCCTCCACCGATCTTATGGGTCTCATCTATGTGAAGTTCCCAGTCAAGGCTTTACACTACTTCAAACTATATTCACACCTTTGGTCCTGCATCTGATGCTAGTGAGTGATGATATAACCTTCTCATTCTTGCGTACTGTTGTGGAGCTTTGAGTTGCGATGAACCAAGCATCATAAGAGCGTCACATGTATCTCACATGTTCACTTGGATTTTTCCCGTCTGTTGTGTCGAACTCTTTCATACACATACACATACACATGCGCATACACATACATACCGTATACACATTGACAGCAGCAACATGGATTTTGTATCTCGAAATTGAATGAATTAGGAGACCGCGAATAGCGGTTGTTCCAATATTCGAGTTAATGGCAGTACATAGCGGTACATAGCGGTACTTTCAAATAAATGAATCTTTCATAATCGACACCAACAGGCCGATCACACTTATGCTCGCTTTAACTTAAATGATTGAGATGCATAGAATGTCTCGAATGCATTGACGCTGCCAGCATATCACGGACCAAGCTTGGTCAAAATAAGATACAACTCAACCCCTGTTTTACTTCGTACAGACATTTTCGATGGCGAGATTGAGATTCGAAGGGGAGGCCACTACTTGATTAATCGAGAGTAGAGTTGCAATGTGAGCGAACGTTCGGAGGGACTGGATATATTGTGATTGAACATTGTACCCTTTCCTTTTCACCGCTCATCCAACCTCTCTCTCCATGATCTATCGGATATCGTTGTGTGCTGAATGCTGAATGCGGAGGGAAATCCATACTTGATGATCATTGGTAGCCTCATCGATTGTTTATGTCTGGATATGCATCGACCAGCAAGGATACGCGAGAATGCTGTGGATGATTTCTCGTATGCTTGATTTTCTTTATCGAGAATCATGAGCTCGGGGTTCAACGAGTACGAGGCAAAGCTAACAAGTAGTACTTTTCTCCGGAAGAGAGTGAGTTTGTGTTGTGTGTGTGTGTGTGTGTGTGCTAACCAAGATCCTTCATGACTACATTCTTCCCACGATATGATTGATCGAAGAGATTGCTATGCTGCTCTCTCATTGTCCCATCCATCCAAGTGAATTTTAAAAATAAGGACTGCCAACCAAACTATAGATACCACAGTGATCACACCCTGACTTAGTGTCGCAATAATTATTCCGATAGCATGGTTACGATGATGACTATGGAAAACTCTCTTTCACAGATTCACGGATTGCAGTTACAGATGACAGGAGGGAAGATGGAGGTAAATATAGAGGGAAAATATGGAAAATCGAATATAGGGGGTTTTTGGAGTCGCAAACAAACTTGATAGAAGGACGATCTATCTCATCTATCCTCAAGGAGGATCCATCGATATCTATTGATATCCATTGAAATCCATTGAATATCCATTGAATATCCATTCAAACATTCAAAGCTCACAGCTCACAGCTTTCGTCTTCTCATCCACACTTTCCAGACATATATGCAAGGACAACCCATACATATTCCTCTCTTCCATACATGTGAATCTTGCCCACTCACCTGAATCTCCCATTCAAACTTGATAAAGAAGCAAAGAAACTTCTGAAACAAATTCACAATGGCAACAATCAAGATGATAGATGATCAAACCCAGATGCTGGCAATGATCCCATCTTCCTTCCAGAATCCATACATTCCGCACTTTTATTGTACAAAATCCCAATGTCATCTCCATAGACCTCGGTAGTATGGAGTAGCTACTTCCAATCATGATCCAATATGCCATTGAACCCAGCACAACCTCGAACCCTTCGCCAATGTTTCCGCACAAGAGACCCAGGAGACCGAGGAGACCCAGGAGATCCAAGAGACGCAACAAATTAATATATTGGTCCATATGTTCACATTCACCTGCATCCCTGAGGAGCGCAGGAACATGTACGCGGAGGACACGTCATGTTTGTCTATTGCTGTGATCTCCTACACTTACTGCACGATAATCATTGCAGGAACATCACCAAAATCCAGATAGTCTCCCGGTTACTCAGCATGCACACCAGGTACAAATTAATATCATTGGATTTCTCTCCTAAACTTTCTTGGGGTTCAATTTCAATGCAGACTGGAATGCGGACTTTCCAAGAAGTAAAAGTGTGTCCCACTGGCATCATTCACCGTGCTCTCCTCTTCAATCGGAACTATTCTTCTACCATGAGTTAGCTCAACGCCGCCCGTCGGCCGGTCCAGTTCATTGGGTCGACGCTTTGGTCTTGGTTGTGTGTCTATAGATTATGCAGGCCGGAATAGCCTCAATTTAGTGTTGTGTCGCGAAAATTGACCTCTTAGAGTGAGGAGAGGAAAGGAAATCAAAATAAACAAGCATCAATCCCATCTGACATGTTACACCCACATCTGGCATCTTACACCTGTGACCTTACACCTTACACCTTACACCTTACACCTCAGACGCTTATTATACATGTAGCTAGTAGCTACTACCAGGCTATCCAACATAATATGACGATCCTTCTAGTCCAATTGACCAATCAGCAATCCCAGAAGCTATTATACACCTTTTCCCATCTTCATATCCCTAGTAAAAACATTCATTACCTCGTTGTCGCCTCGTATCTAGGAGCTGGTGGAGTATCCATCGGACTCGATTTGGTTTTTACCCCTCACAACTTCACCCAGAATGCTCGAGGTTCATCCCGTCTCTTGTTGGATAGATGTACACTTACATGATACCTTCTTATCTAGCCATAGTACGCATATCGGCAGACAGGCTTGCTATCGTTTTTGTTTTATTTTTTTCCAATATCTGGAAAGCTCCACAAGGTATTCTTATATGTACTTATATAGCGAACGGACTCTTATCCCACTCTTCGGCAACCCCCAAGTGCCAAATGGTACAAGTATCCAATATTACATTCCCGCCTTTATATCTGTTTGTCGCTACTCCAGATAACCGAAATCATCACTCCTGTGCCGTCAATATAGCCGCAATAAGCCATCATAGATTCATAGATTCGATGGTTGAAGTATAAAACATCAATGATCTAGGAGTTAATTTCTCCAACGTGTGATGTACATTTGATTCTGATAAGCAAATCTATGAGCACCAACATCGTACGCTACAAACGACGATGACAATCTTGTAATTTGTAAAAGTTTACCCCAGATACTCTTTCTCTATATCTGATGCAAACCCCCCTTGTTCACATCACTTGGTCAAGCCATCAAGGAGTCAAAGACCCTGAAGTGATGGCTGACATCCTGTGCGTCTGTTTACTGTCATGTCAATAATCAATATTGAGTGGATACACGCTATGACGATATATACAATATATTGTTTGATAGTGAGAGTGATTTCAATTTGCGGATCTCAATTGGACATCAAGAGATCCATCGATCAATCTGTCGAACCCAAGAGAGATGATATAGCGAAATCTAATTGTGATTCACGGGAGCTTTCTCTCCACCCTGTATGGAATATGAACAATACATAGTAGTATAGTGCAGGACATAGTATAGTACAGTACAGTACAGTACAACACAATACAACCCACAGTATAAAGAAGAACCGTTTACCCCATCAATCGAACCCTGGAATAGGGGCAAAGGGGAGCGGCTTATGCTAGGAATTCTGACTGTTCGACGTTGGCACTGATCTCTTTTGGGTTTTGGATGCAGGAAGATGGCATGTAAGGTGAGGGGCTCCGAACCTGTTCGCGTTCGCGCTGACATGCGTTGTATATCTGAGACTTCAAACAGATTGTGATTTATTGTAATTGCATAAAGAAAATACGGAGTTGAATTCTCACGTGACAGTTGATGTTCATCAATAAATGCACACCTCAAGTATGCTAGGCAATCGAGCACAAGGTTATTGATTTCAACATGTGAATTCTCAGCCTTGCGAATCCTGTCGCGTCAACCCCGACAAACTTAACTACATTGCCATCTCACCCAGAAGTTCAATTCAATATGCCACCAGAACTGTTGCCATCAGATGAAGAATACGCATCATCAGAAGATGAGGATTTCGCACCAGATACGGCGCCAGCACAAGAAGAATCTTCAGAGTCAGAAGCTGAAGATGAGGATTCGACAGCTGTAACGAATAAGTCCAAGAAAAAGACTACGAAGAGAAAGAGAGGTGATGATGAGGAAGCCGAAGATGCGGGGTTTGAAAATTCAGGTGATGAAGCGATTATTGAGAGAGGCTTGAAGAGGCGGAAGAAGAAGAGTAGAAAGGTGGGGAAGGAAGAGGAAGATGAGGGTGGTGAAGGAGGTCTGGTGAAGACGAGGAGTATGCGTGCTCAAGAGTATGTTTATCATTCATCATTTGTAAATGTTTTTACTGATGAGTGCATGTAGGAAAGTTGAGAAGAAACCTCTTGCAGATACAAAAGCTGCAACAGTAGATGTAGACGCCTTATGGGCAACCATGATATCCGGCAAACCTATCTCATCCAACACGACCGAACCTAATCCCTCCTCACAAACCACAAACACATCTACAAGTCCTAAGACCGGGAGAAAATCTCCAGAGCCCCATGGAGGATCCAGAGAACGCAGTAATTTCAACGATGGACCCGATTCAATGGTTATGATCAAACGCACCTACAATTTCGCCGGAAAAGTCATCACGGAACAAAAACTCGTTCCTAAAGATTCCGCAGAAGCAAAACTTTTTCTCGCATCTCAAGATTCCGCTTTGAAAGAAGGAGAGGGGGGGGAAGAAACAGAACTCTTCGTTAAGCCTAAACGCAGTCTCAAGAAAGCACGACGCTCAATCTTTGAACCTGTGGTGGAAAATCCTTTGCCGCAGAGAACGGATCTGTATTTTGGACAAGCGGCTGTAGCGAGGAATTTGACGAATGGTGTGGGTGCGACGGGTAAAGAGGCGAAGAAATTAAATACGGTAGAGAAGAGTGCGATGGATTGGGCTGGATTTGTGGATAAAGAGGGTTACAAGGATGAATTGGATGCAGCTGGGAAGAAGAAGGGAGCATATGGAGAGAGACAAGCTTTTCTGGCGAGAGTGGAAGCTAAGAAGGTGGAGGATGAGAGGAGGGCGAGGGGATTGCCTGTTTGAGGATAAGTGTGTTCTTTTTTCGAATGATGGCTTTGGAGTTTGGGATCTGGGGCGTTGGGTATAATGATTGGATTTTAGATGAATCCAGGGTTGGGCAAGTTTTATGCTCTAGTAGTCATGGAGATATTTGGATCTGTTCAGTGAACGTTGATCTACCTCTCTCCTCTGTACAGGAACTTTCTCGTTATTCCTCTCTTGGAAGTTCTTCGAGTTCATACATACATACATACATACATACATACATACCCACGAATATTCAGTAGAGTAGATGAACATCCTATCTTTGAGAAAAGAAGATGTATACGTTGAATACATAGAAAGAACGATTCTCTTCCTGTGCATATTGACTAAATCATCTTTTCTTGTTTGTTTTGTCTTTCTTTCTTGCTTTATTCTCCTCTGTGTTTTGTTTTGTTTTGTTTTGTTTGTTTTGTCGTAGTGAGTGATGTTGAGTAGTATTGAGTATTATTAAATAATATTAAATATATTAAATAGTATTAAATAATATCAAACAATATTAAATATAATAAAATATGATATAATATAATATAATATAATATAATATAATATAATATAATATAATATAATAAAATATAATAAAATAAAGTTTTATTTATATTTAATAAGTTAATTATAAACTATATATAGTCACCAGGTACTACTACTAGTTACTTATCAAAATCATACTAAAATTCATTAAAACTTATAGAATATACTTTTGATTTTTAAATTATAAGATCATTAGTTAGATAAATAATTATATAATTAGATTAAAGATTAATTTAAAAAAATTAAAAATTATATGATTTATTTTTAATAATTGTTTATATTGTATTAAAGAATAATAAGTTGAAACTAAAAGAAAAGAAATATTCTTAGAATATTGAAATTTATTAATAAAGTAAGCGGAAATCATAAACTTTTATAAATATGTTTTTAAGTAATATAATTAATGATTTAAAAAGATTCAAAGAGTATTAAAAATATGATTTTATTAGATATTATTATCGAAATAATATATATATTAAAATTAAAATTAAAATAAAGTAAGAATATTTAATTAAAGTTATTGATTTTATATATAATATAAGTAGTAAAATGACTTTTTTTAATGGGATTTTGATAAGCAACTAGTAGTAGTACGCTAGTACTATAGATGAATGAATGAGTGAATTTGTAAATAAGAGGAATTATTTGTTTACTCTGATATAACTTGAACTATACTACTAATGTTAATGTCGAGATGAAGATGAAGGTGAAGGTAGAGGTAAAGGTAAAGGTAAAGGTATAGGTGTTTATATGTGTTTAGGCCTGTATATCTATATTACGATATACATGTAATTGCGTCCGATTGAGCTAAGTATAATATTAAGCTTCAAGCTAATGTCATATATAACTCTATAGTATACTTTCTTTAGCTTTATAGCTTTTAATTTTAAAATTAATCTTTAAACATTTATTAAGTTCGTTATATTATTAGAAGCTTTTCCAAATAAGAAATAGAATAATATTCATATATATTTATAAATAAAGCTTTTATATATACTTTGTTTACTTTTGTTTAAACATATTACTTTTACTCTCTTATTTGTATATAAATCTTCTTAATATTATTTAAAGATATTATCTCTTTTCTTACCCTTAATTTTTTAATTATAGATTATAATTCAATAAACCTTATAATTACAAAGTTTTATAGTAAAATAACTCATTAATAAAATAAAATCGTATTTCTATGTTTTCTAATCCTTAAATATGTTTTTGTTGATTTTATTTCTTCTTAATTAAAACCTTCTTTTTCTAACCTTAAAAAGTTTAATAATAACTCTTAGAAATTTGATATATAATTATTTTCAATTCAAATAAAATTATAAGTAGATAGTATTATAATTGATAATTCTATAGCTTAATTTTGTTATATTTATTTTAATCTCGAATCTTATATATAAACTGTAATATTATTTGAGCTTTTTTTTCTTAATCAAAATGTTCTTTTAGATTATATAATAATTCTAAATCAATTTGTATATATCTATAACAATTCAAATAAAGTTTAAGAAGTTAAAGATAAACTATTCAATCTTAAATAAGAAATCGATTCATTATATATTTATATTACAAAATTCGAAAGAATTTCTTATAAAGTTAAAGATTAGAATTGATCTAATTTGAATAAAATTTCAATTTTTTATAATAAACTTAATACTATTTTTAAAAAAATCATCTTTCTTAATAGTTTTCTCTATTTTATTTATATTCTAATTTTATTTAAATTATATAATAATTAATTATATATATATATAACAAATAGATTCTTTATATTATTCCATTTTAATAGGCCCAAAGTCCTATATATATTACAAAATCTATTTTACTTTTATTATTATAATTTAATAAATATTAATAATCTTAATATTATTATTTGAAATTGATTATACTCTGACTTTATTTTATTTTTATACACTTGAATTTTTTTTTCTTAAAAGAATACTTTTATATAAACAAAATAAATGTGTTTAATATGAAAATACTTTTTATTAAATATAAACCTATTCATTTAATTCATATTAAAGTACTTAAGACTGACAAGAATCTATTCTAATTGTTATACTTATTCCTATTAACTATAAGAAGAATAATAATAATAAGAAGAATCTAAATAAAATAATTAATAATTAATATTTTAAAGATTACTTAAAAAAGATAGAAACTTTTAATAATACTTTCCATCTAATAGCAATATATCTAACCTTTTGATATGTTTTATAAAAAATTGATCAAGAAAATAGTAATACTAATAATGAAGAAAAAAATTATTAATTATATTTTATACTTAAATTATTTATTTAAAACAAATTCGAAACGAACTTTTCAAAAAAAAAAAAAAAAAGGAATAATGTTATAATATATATATAATTGTATTTAATTAGATTAAATATAATATTAAGTTTTGAGCCGATTGTATATATAACTCTATAGTATATTTTCTTTAGCTCTATAGCTTTTAATTCTAAGATTAATCTTTAAACGCTTATTAAGTTCGTTACAATCTATATCTCTAATATCTCATTCTATTTTATTTCATCTTATTATATTTCATTCTATTTCATTTTATATTTTTATATATAATTCCATTATACTCAATCTCTTCTCTTCTCATTTCATTTCATTCTAATCTATCTTCTATTGTTTCATCTCATCTTATTTATTTCATTCTATTCTATTCTTTTCTATCTATTCTATTCCATCTCACTCTTTTTAATTCATCCTAGTCCATCTCATCTTATCTCATCTAATTCAATTTTATCCCATCCTATCTAATCTTATCTCATTTCATTCTATTCCATCTCAACTCATTCTATTACATTTACTTTACTTCATTCTAAATTATTCTATTCCATCTCATCTCACATTATCCCATCTCACTTCAAGAATTTGAACAGAATATGAAATATTCTTTTTAGATCTATATCTATATAGATCTTAATCTTAATCGAAATGAAGTTGAAATGAAATATAGATATAGATATAAATATAGATATAGATATAGATATAGATATAGATATAGATATAGATTAAATATAAATCTTAATTCTATATTTCATTTTATATCTTTTTAATTGATATTAAAAACTATATATATATTAATATTTATATTTCATTTTAAATAGATATAAATAAGATATAGAATCTTTTAGATTTAGATATAGACTTAAATATTGAAAAAGATGTTAAATTACATCTAAATCGTTATTCACATCTATATCCCAATCGAGATAGATGTGGAATGAAATATAGAATAAACAGAATGAAGTATAACAAACCAGACAGAAAGACCGAATAGACAGCGGGTGGCTTTCGAGTCGGTTCGGTTCATTTCAGCTCAACTCAATTCAACCGAGTATACATTTATCTGTTCATTTGCCTATCTATCTATTTATCAATCTACCTATCCATCCATCTGCCTACTAGATACATACCTATATATCTACACCAATCCTCTCTCCTTCTCGAGTAAAACGAAAACGAGAACAAAATCAAAAATCAAATTTAAAATAAGTCAGTATTCTTCTCACTCTCCCCTCTCCCTTCTCTCTCCATCCCCATCTGTAAAGCTATTAAAAATCGAAATTCAACTATTTCAGTATTACAAGATAGAATGAATTATCCATTCATCACCTATTCATCACCTACCCCACCATGCAAAATTACCAGTAGCTCCGTAAGAGACGGATCATCCAATGCAGAGTCCAGAATGCTTTGAATACCGACCTAAGTCTTTCAGATATCAGCATTAGCATTACCTTCTTAAGCCCTTAATATTTCAATGTTTATAGATATATAGATTTATAGAGATGCATGTATACAAATATATATATATCTGTATCCGATTATATGAAATTAAATGAAATGATTTGATTTTATATCATATAATTTGAATCATTTAATTTGTTTGAAATTGAAAGATTTTATTAATAAATTAAGTAAATAGCTAAACTAAATTGATAAATAAAAGGATAATAATGTAAGGGGAATTGCTTAAAAGAAAAAGAAAGGAAAAGAAAAAGAAAAAGAAAAAGAAAAAGAATGAAAATTGATGAATAGAATATATTATATTTTATAATATATATATTTAACTATATAACTAGATTAACAAGCATCTAAATAAATGATTATAAGAATAAAGATAAATCAAAATATAATTATAAAATATAATACTATATAATATAATACCTAATTATTATCAAATAAGACAAAAAGAAAAAGAAATAGATAGAGAATGTTGAGATAGAGATCATGTGACTACGCTAGCGTTAACGCTAGCGTCTTCCGACACTATAGTAATACGTTTCATAGCCCTAGCTTTTAGAACCTCAAGTAATATAATAATAGTATGAATCATAGTACTATATTGACTTCATCATCCTCATTATGATACTAATAAAGAAAAAGAGATTACATATAGATAAACAAATAAAATATACTAAATAATATATAATAATAAAAATAATCTGTCTAGATATTTATAGATGTATATATAGGTATATATAGATGTATATATCTATACTCGATTATTTAAAATGAAATAAAATGAAATGATTTAGTATTATATGATTTGAATCATTTTACTTGTTTGAAATTGAAAGACTTTATTAGTAAGTATTACGACGGTATTCAATATACCGCGTCACATGGCCAAATGGTCACGTGATGGACCTAGAGGATCTAGGGGATCGAAGAATAAATATCTAGATCTATAAGATCCAAAGGATTCAAGCAGAACAGAGTCTCATAATTCTATAGAAAACGAAGGTCTATATAAGGAATAGGGTTTCTTTATATATAAAGCTTTATACTTAAGAATAATTATTAGTTTTATTATTATAATTACGAGAATTGTAATCAATTATAATCTTATTGAATTCCTATTTGAAGTTCAATCTAAACCACCTCGAGAGATCTCTAGACACTTCCACGTGACCCTAGAGGCAGCTCCCGTAACAGTAAGTCGAGTGAGTAGCTAAACTAAATTAATAAATGAGAGAATGACAATATGAGGAGAATCGCTGAGAAGAGGAGGAGAGGAAAAGGAAAAGAATGAAAATTAATGAATGAAATATGTTATATTCTATATGACATATATACCTAACTATATAGCTAGATTGATAAGCACTCAGGTAAGTAAATATAAGAATGAAGATGAATGAAGATAGAATTATAAAATATAATATAATATCTAATTATTAAATAAAAGAGAAAGAGAAAGAGATAAATAAAGAAAAAGAGAAAAGAGAGAGTATATATAAATAAACAAATAAAAAGTACTAAATGTATATAACGATAAAAATAATCTGTCTAGAAATTTATATTAGTATATACAGGTATACATAGATGTACGTAGATGTCTAGTAAGAGAATAATTTAATTGATTAATCGATTAGTTAAGTAAGAGAAGAGAGAAGAGAATAGAAAAGTATATGTTAATCTAGAAAAATATAAAATATAGAATATAAAATATAGAATATAAAATATAGAATATAAAATATAGAATATAAAATATAGAATATAAAATATAGAATATAAAATATAGAATATAAAATATAGAATATAAAGTGAAGAATATAAAATATAGAATATAAAACTATCTATTTATCTTTCTACATGTCTATTTACTCACCTACTCACCTAGTAATATCTATAGTAAACATATTAAATTATAAGATTTAGAGATAAAACAAGTAATAACATAAGACTACTATTCAGTATAAAACAGTTCAAGAGAACTTTTCATAAATACACCCATCAAATCAAATCTCAAGAAGCATATTCTCACTATTTATAAACCTATGAATAACTCATCGATACATTCATTCCTTCCCCCCTCTTCTATTCACAACCTAACCTACTAATCCATCCATCTGGGTATTTCGCATAAAAGTAGAGATGAGAATATCTGATAAGAAAAATGCCTATCCCACCCACCCGACCTTAAAAAACACCACTCACTTCATGAGTCATTAATAATCCATGCTATGCTGTCCATCCATATACATTCATACCTTTAGCCATACCCCCAATTCCTATGTAGATCAAAATTTCCTACCTCCAAATACCAGGTACACACGCGTGGATTCATCTCCTCGTAATACCATATAAGGCTACATTCCAAACCTTGGCAAGTAAATTGGCAATTAATCCTGTAGTAGCCAAAACAATAAAGATATTAAAAACTTCCCACCAATGTTTTGGTCTAACTTCCGTCTCAATGAATTCTTCCACGGTCCCTTTTTCTGAAGTCACGTTGGCGGGAAATCGACCAGTAGTCATGTATTGCTCCATCAAAGCATCCTTCTCATACCATCTCTCTCGTAACCATACTTCGAATTTTTCAGGGTTATCCAGAGGCATATCGGCAATTTTGAATCGACGCCAAAAGAGATTTACAGATTTTGGTGGTCGCCCCTCGATATATGAAGAGGTCAAAGTAAAGTAATCCTGGCCGAACTTTCCTCTCCTAAAAAGCATTAGAATGAATTGGCTGTTTTGAAGAAGCTGTACTTACGGAACACCTTCATAAGCCATTGTACAATCATATACATAGTCCACGGTCTTTTTAAGTTCATTTAAGCAGAAAAATGAACCGGTGCTTCTCGGAAGAAGAGTATGCTCCATATCCTTGACGCCTATTTTTGCCGCCCATTTTGCACTCGCCTCTCTTCGATTGTCACTTGCATTTGTACCCTCGGGGAACAATAGAAGCCACATAGGATCGAGGTCCGAAGCCCCCGGGCGTTTCTCTTGAAGTTGTTTGAATCGATGAGCCATTACTGGTCGGTCTTTTTCCATCTTTCTTGACATGAAAATAAAATTAAAGAACTGCATTCCCCACCCAATAATCGGAACCCATTTTAGAGAGTCTTTTACAATGATATAAATATAACCATGTGTTTGACGTTGGTTGGTATAAGCCACCCACCAGAGGTAGAGCCAGTCCGTATATAGCTATCAAAACATTTAGTGTGATAGACTTGACACATCCCAAGCTTGTACATACCTGATGATTCGCAATCATAATCAATCTTTCTGGGAAATCGCATTCGGCTCTTCCATCCGCAGTCTTTCGCAATTGCCCTGCTACCGAAGCATCACCACTTATTCTAACCACTGTTGGACTCCACCATTGTGTCATCGTCGTTATTAGAAGTCCGAATGATTGTTTCGTAAGTGCCATCCATGAATAATATATATCTCGATTGATCCAATATAAAGGTACGCCGATCAGTTGTGTAGCTTGAATCCTTGTACAGGTTTAGCCAAGTATCTCGCATCTCTTCCAGCAGAACTTACGTAGAACAACAAGCCCAGAAATAAGTCGCAAAACTTAACAGCCTGCCAATTTGTGCGACCGATCCATGCCTAACCTCACCAGAGGGGTGATCTCCTTCTTCCAGAGCCTTTTCCTTCGTTCCTCCTCCAAAATCCGGTAGAGGCGCCGGCATGGTTGGAGCCTTGTTCCTTTGCTTTAGGTTTTGGTCGGCCATGATCAGTTGATGAATGAAAAGGCCAGAATTTTCCGATTGAATGGGTTGATAGAGGAGGAAGGTAAGCTCTGAGGTTTAAATATGCACAATGAGGCTCTCTTGAGAAAGGTTATGACTAGGCAGGATTGTCGTGTGCTCGGGAAGGCGGGAAGGCTAGAGGGATGGAAGGCTATTTCGTACTACTGGCAGCTATGGTCGTTTGGCTTGGTGGGGTGGATTAGGTATTAATGGATGTTGGCGGAAGCTTTAAAGGCAAAGGCAGAGGCAGAGGAAGAAGAAAAAGAAAAAAGTAAGTATGTGTGTATGAAGATGGATTGGAAGTGAATATTAAAGCATCTTATTCCATTCCTTCATTTTTGAGTATATTTATGATGTACCCGAGATGATATAGGTTTGTGGTTGTCGTGTGAGGGGAGGGATCAATATATGTAGCTACTAGCTCGTGAAGTAAAACGCATGTGAGTGGAAGGATGTATGGAGTGAAGTGAGTGAAGTGAAGGGAGTGAAGGGAGTGATGGGAGTGATGGGAGTGATCTGAGTGAAGTAAGCTATGGTAATAAAAGCAAGCTTTGCGTAGGTGTCTACGAGGTGGACGTAAGCGGACATGATGGAATCGTATGCACAGACCATCTCTTGTTTTTGGGGGGTGGAAGTATTAAAGGGAAGCTTGTTTGGGTAAGAGAGGTAACTTATGACTTTCTTCAAATCACCATTGTGAGAATTGTCATTCAACCCATGAGAAAATATACTCACAAAACCACCAAACCCATTATGAAAGTCTTCGTCGGATGAGAGTGTCGATAGCTATCTATTTATTCATAAATAACAGCTTCATCACGGTCAAGTCATTGTGTTCTTATTATTCTTATTATTAATCAATGGATGGATGGATGGAAACAAACCTAAAAGTTCATCGACATCAAACCCTTCCCCCAAATCAATCAATATCCAACGAATTCTCAACATCCCCACCAATAATGTCAACTGTACCCATCTGGTGTTATTAGTCAGTCTCTTGCTCTATCTCTCTATCTACCATTCAAGAGAAGCTACATAGACGGCTTGTGTAGGATCATCTCGGCACTGGGGTCAGTCTGTACCACGATATCATTAATACTTCTTCCCATTCCTCAAATTCAACATGTTTCCGAGGGTGTTGCCCAGATTTCGCTCCACACAAATCAGATCTTTCAGCAACACAACTCCAAGATCGGAAATTTTAGATATAAAAAGTTTGCCGGATAGAATCATTCCTCGGTATCACCGTAAGTTGCCAAATGCGTCCTTGTACCTTGATACAGATATTCACATGAAAATTTATAGGTTCACAGGAGAGCCATCTCCTTTCTTTGCAATGGCCCTCGCCACCTCGAAATCTATTAATCATAAAGAAGGATCGTTCCCCGACCGTTGCTGAGGCTCTCCTTGAATATGTCAAGTTCGTAAAACGTATTTCCAGTGAAAATCTAAACTCTCAGCTGACTGGGTACCAGACATGTACACTCAAACTACAACACTACATCTCTCATATTCGAGAGAAAAGTAGCCGAGAGTATACACAATTCTTTGGCTTTTCCAATCTACAGTACTGATTTTCCATCCCTCTTCCCATCCAAAGTTGATATGGTAACAACACTCGGTGGAGATGGAACCATTTTACATGCATCTTCTCTTTTCAGCACCACTCGTCATGTTCCTCCAATTCTGTCCTTCAGCATGGGTACTCTAGGCTTCTTGGGTGAATGGAAGTTTGCTGAATATAAGCGAGCCTTTCGAGAAGTCTACATGTCGGGCGCTGCTGCTGGATCGCACCTCTTTCGAGACGAGATGCACCCTCACATTCAAACATCTACTTCAGATAAGATTAACGATATGTCTGGCTGGTCAAATATGAGAGGCAAGTCGATGGGACCAACACGGAGTTCGAAAGTGCTTCTCAGAAATAGATTGAAGGTAGAGGTCTTTGACGCGAATGGAAAAAGTGCTCACGAGAGTGCAGAGGGCAATGTGCATGCCATGAATGAAGTTATTATTCATCGGGGGAAAGAAGCACATTTAGCCATTATTGAAGTTTTTGTCAATAATCAGTTTTTAACTGAGGCGGTTGCAGATGGTATGATCATTTCCACACCAACAGGAAGTACGGCATATAGTTTGAGTTCTGGTGGCAGTATCATTCACCCCCTCGTCAGCAGCCTCCTTTTGACACCGATCTGTCCAAGAAGTCTTTCATTTAGACCCCTTGTTGTACCTGCAAATACACCAATCAAACTTCGATTGAGTGATAAGAACAGAGGAAGGGAATTGGAAGTTAGTATTGATGGACAAAGAAGAAGTATTGGAGTCGGCGTCGGCATGGAAGTAAGAGTTCAAGGCGAGGAAATGGTAAAAGGCAGTAGCGAGTGGGGTGGGGGCGTTCCTTGTGTTATGAGAGGGGCCAAAAGTGGTATGAAGGATGACGACGGGTGGGTTGGAGGCTTGAATGGGCTGCTGAAGTTTAATCATCCTTTTGGCGAAGAATAATGTCCGAGATCGATTGAATGGTGGATATCCAATTTATCACCGAGGCTGGATATATTTGCTCCTCATTCGTAACATGATAATTGAAAGGTACGTTTCCGCAATCTATAATTTCATGTAATAGACCTCACACCATGTAGGATATCTCGAGCCACGTTCTCCACAGGATGGATCAGGAACAATATTTGAGCCATATTTGGTTTCAAACAGCCTCAAAAAACCTGCTATTTTGTGAGTGGACATCTTGTGTAGGCCAAAATCTCGATTCTGAGTCCGCTACAAATTCATTCTCAGATGAGACGTATGTAATGAGTTTTGAGTAATCTCTCCTCCAATTCCTTCACAAAATGCAAAAGTTTGTACATTACGAAATCAGTATTACACGAGTCACCACGGAACTTAATAGATCTTATGGCTTTTCGATTCAATTCCCATCTTGGTACGATATGTGTATCGTTGCAAGAAACTTTGAATCATCAGAAGACTTTCTACTTTAGGGCTTATGGAATAACAGTCATTCAGCCGCCGATTTATTCGATGGGGATGTAGTGGAACATAATCACAATGTTCGGTTGTGCCCCTCGGCACCTTCGGTTGATTCCTACTATTGCCGTGCTAGCAACGGCGATTGTGTAAGTGTCCCAACGACCTCAAATCGTGACATATCTTCATCACATCTCCAATTCTGACTTCAATCTCTTCGGATTTCATCGAAGTTTAGTATGTGGTTACATAACTATTTTCATACTTATAGAACATTTCTCGAGTGCCCGATTCACTTTGTAAAATCAATTTACTTGAATCTACCACGTTGCTGGTGCATTTTGAGCACCCAACGCCCTTGTGAACTCTGAAATTTCAAGTACACAGCACGTTTGAATTTCTCCTATTTGGGTAACGCACACTATCCTGTCAAGATTAAAGACGATCAGATTTGGTTTCCGTGATACATGACCAATTGATGAAACAGTGCAGATGATACGTCGATCTAGCCAACATCATATTCCTTTACATATCTTTCACGCTATTTACAAATTTGTCATACCGAACAGAACAAAGTGACGTTCAAGCTAGAACGTAATTTAGGCAAGGCTGGAACCAAACCTCATTGAACGGAGTAGCGTGAGTTTGTATGTCGAGAAGCCACCAATAAGGAAGACTTTTTGTGCAATTCTCATCATCTCAGTGTAGTATCACTTGTTCTATCTCGTATTTTGATCTCTTGGATATTCTTCTACATACTCAATGCGATTACGTTGATGGCCCCAAATCGAAGATCTGAAAGATCATCGACGATGAGGTATTTACTTGTCCGGAAGGTGGGAAATCCGGCCAAGAAATCACTTCTGGCTGAACTCGACAACATCGTGCAATATTGTTGAGTTTTTGAATCTTGGAGTATAGGTGAGCTGGTTGTGGAATGGTGAGGTGATCGAGAAATAAGTATATAAGAAGAGGAAGGAGCGATCAAACGTTCTTTCTTCATCACAACAACATTATCCAGTCTTCACTTGACAACTATTCCATTCAACAAGCAACAATCAAACTCCTGCATAACCCTTCAAGCAAACTAAAAAAATCCAATTCATCAACTTTCATAAACACTATGCATTTCACACAAGCTGCTTCAGCCATTTTGGCTTCTCTTGCTTTCTCCTCTACAGTCCTCGCTGGTGTCTTGAGAACAACCGATTCTTTCTGCTCCAGCTCCGCAGGCTGTGTTTGGCAAAACCCAGCTTCTTGGCCAGGAGTTTTTGAGTGCAGCTGCAATCTTGCTTCTCCAGATGGAAAATCTGTGTATGAATTTCTACTTTCCTAACTCACCTGAACTCAAATCGTACCAAAGCAATTCCAAGCAGTAAAATAAACTAACACATTTCTCAGACTTCTCCTCCAAGGCTACACCGACTGGAACTACGAAGGATTTGTCTACAACGGTTACTCCACTACCGGCGTCTGCAACAACATGCCAGATCTCTTCAACAAGAATACCGAATCAATGAACATTAACGTTGACAACACGCCCGCTTGTTGGCTCTACACTCAGAAGGATGTAAGATTTCCTTTGCATTTCAATACCTATCGTCCAGACTTCATCTGAAATCGAGAACAACTACTAACAAGATGCAATAGTGTGTCGGCGACTATGCCGTCATCGACTCCAAGGGCATCGCAGAATTGCAAGGCTACTACGACAAGGGAATTCAAAGCTGGATTTGCGATCCTTTGACTTCTTAACTTCTCTTCTTGCTTTTCTTTCACACGTGGCGAGTACGATTTCGCAAGATATGGAAGGTTTCTAGAGCTTGGTGGATGGGTATCGACTAGTATTTGAGCGATCGAGGCCGGCGATGTCGTTTTGGAATGATTGGAGTTTGATGGATGGGAATGGGAATGGGAGGATTTCTCTTCTTTTTCTCTTCTTTTTTGGACTTTATTGTTTTTTTGGAGCGATGAGTGGGATGGATTGAGCCTTCTTGGGTTTGGAAGAAATGGTGAGAGGTTTTTGGAGATGATTTTAGGAGGGAACTTTCGAATACTTCTTCTTGGGGGAATCCAACATTCCCGCCTTTTATTTTGATTCTTTTTAATCTTCATTCTTAATTACTAGATATTGGTAGTTGGTTGGTGTTAGGTAGCGAGTTATTATATCTTTTGAAATTACTTTATCTCTTTTAATTTCGCTTTAGCTGCTGTGATTTGTCATCTGCTCATTGGTACTTTTACTGCGATCTCATTCCAATGTATCTACTTCGTCCGACTAATCATCCAAGCAGTCACAAATCCTTTCCACAACCTACAGCAAATCTACCTACCAACAACCCACCTCAAACCGTATACCTAAATTCCGGATGTCTATGCCCCAACATTTCTATATTCCCTTCCAACAATCTCCCATCCCTCTCCCCCCTTTCCCTCTTCCTATTCTCCCACTTACAATACCCCATCGTGATACTCGTCACCACCAAGCACAAACCCAACATCCCGAGATTGATGGCGTGGCCGGTGATGTAGCGCGGGGCATCAGCGGCTATGTAGGTGAATGTTGCGATGAAGGCGGCGATGTTGGCGAGGCCGATCTGGAGACCGGAGGCGGAGGCTCGTACGTAGTGGGGAGAGGTATTGTTTGCTAGCCAGCCTTTTGGGGGGGAGATGGGTGGTTAGTTGGGGGTTGTGAGGTTGGAGTTGTTTTTGCTGGTTTTTCTTTTTCCTTTTTTTTTTTGGGTGGGGAGAGGGAGGGGAGATATATGGGATAGAAGGGAGAGAAGTACACACCCATAACAACAGGCGGACACGCAAAACTTCCCGCGGCAACAAGAAACGTACCGCCATATTGGATGTGAGGTCTCGAGGTTGCGATGAGCATTATATAACCGACAATGGCGATGCTAGCACAGATGAGCATCAAGAGTCCGCGACGCTTGAAGTGATCTGAGAGGGAGGTGACAAGGATCACGCTGAGGAATGCTGTCATGTTTGGGGGGACGGTTAGGAGGTTTGCTTAAAGGGGTTTAGGGATTAGTCTATTTGAGAGTATTGGTAGGAGTTAAGATGACATGAAATGAAGGGGGTAAACTACCATTTACCCTCGTATACCCCAACGCCGTAATAATCGTCGGTAAAAAGAGCGAAAACGAATAAATAGGCGTGATGACGGCAAAAAAATTCAAAGAAAGTAACCAGGTATTCCAGTTACACACTGCGAGCTTCACCCAATGCCAGTCAAATTTCTCATTGTCGATATTAGCCACGGGGGACGCACCGCGAGAATCGAGTTTCATGCGCTGGATTGCGAGAGAGCGGTGTTCTTCTGTGAGGAATTGCGCATGCGAAGGGGTATGCGGCAGGAAGAAAATCGTCAGAATGCCAAAGAGAAGCGTGATGGCGCCTTCGACGAAAAAGATAAAGGGCCAGCCGTTATACCGCTTTGTTTTTATTTGAGAGAGGCCCGTCGCGAGGAGTCCGCCAAAGGCGCCGGAGAGAGGGGCTGCGCAGTAGAAAAGGCCAATGCGTCGCATGAGTTGGTGACGACGGTAGAACATGGCGAGGTAGATGATTATACCGCCTAGCAAACCGCCTTCCATGAGACCGAGGAAAAATCGAGCGATGAGAAGGGATTTCCAGGTGGTGACGAAACCGATGCAGAGACTTATGAGGCCCCAGCCTATGATTAGGGCGGGGAGGTAGTAGCCTGCTCCTATCCTCTTGACGAGCCAATTTGAGGGGACTGGAGTATGTCAGGTTGATGGATTAAGTAATTATGTGATGGAGCGGATGTACGGAGATGGACATACCATCAACACATATATACGGAACGTAGAAAATAGCCAGCGCGATATTAAATTTTGTTCCTGTTAAGATGCCCAAATCGGCAGCGAGTCCATCGATTTTCGCATTTCCGATGTTGGAGCGGTCGATGAAAGCCAAGAGCCATAGGCCGAACAACCAGGGAACGATGTGGCGATCGAATTTCTTGGTGATGAGTTGATCGAGTTCTGTGGAGATGTGGAGTTCTTCGTCTAGGGGAGAGGGAGTGTTGCTTGGGTTTTCGAGTTCGGTGATTGTGAGTTTTTCATCGGGGAGCTGCGAGTTTGAGGATGGAGATGAAGAAGGAGAGATGGTTTGGGAGGTTTGTGGGCTTCCATCCGTCATGTTTGGTTGGAGACCAGCGGATTTTTCAATCGTAGATGAGATGGATTTGAAAGACGATTTGCAAGAATTATGAGATACAGAAATTTCTTCAGGGAATAGTCTAGATTTGCTTGAAGTTGTACTTGTGGATTGTTACACAGCAGATACATATATATTTAGCTATCTAATTGCAGCGTACGTTACGGATTCGGTGGCACCATATGTGTATGTATGTATATATATACCGATCAACGGTACAAAACCAAATCTAGAGAATCCGGCATTCTAGAGGCGGGGAAGGAAGGTGACGTGCGGGTTAACCGGGGGCCATGTAAAAATGAAGCTGCAGGAGTTAGGGTCGGCCAATGAGGATTCGAGGTGGGAGTTGCTGGATAAGGAATATGTAACATACCTATTTGAGTAAGTACCTGTGCAAGTTTTGGTTAGATATTGATGGCTGTGAGTTTGTGTGATTGAGGTATGTGTGAGACTTGTCTGTGGAGGTTGGAACCTGTTGAATGATTGGAGCGAGGAGTGCACAACCCCCTCCCCTAGCGATGAATGAGGTTTACTCATATGATATAGTATTATTTTGATGGAGTGATTGGATTAAGTTGAGATTTGATGGCCAAGTTGGAATCATATTTAAGTTGTATGTTATTCTAAGGTTATACAAACAACTCACAAATTCGAATATTTATTGCAATGATATGTATCAATCTTACCAGTAGCTTATTTTTAGTACCCCTTCATTATAACGCGATTCAAGTAATTCGTCTTATCATGTTGTATTGATCCAGGCCTAGCAAGGTATGATTGTGCCGAGGAGGAAATTGTCTCTGCCGAATCTGAAATGCCTAAATTACACCACTACCTGTACCAACAGATTACTATCAAAAGTAGCGAATCTGAACGATGCAAGATATTCAGATAAGCGACATAAGGAATACTAGATGATTATGTTTTGATCATGCCGAAACGGTACACTATCATCTATCACTCTATTATTGACAGTTTACAACATCCATCAATTTCACAGAATCTCATTAGCCCTTATGTCTCCTTCTGGAGAGTCATGTAAAATATGAGTACAGCAATCAGGGTATCAGCACGAGCCGAGAGATCCAAGTAACTAAATCTCCATGCATCCTCAGGTATGCAACGAAAACTCCGGTATTTCCCCCAAGAATCTCCCTGCAAAAGTCGACAGGACCTACAATAATCCAACCAGACACAGATCCTCAAACATCTGTTCTTCTTTTCGATTCTTTCCTCGACAGCATCCTTCATGAATTCAAGACATCATGAACTCTTCATCCAGCCAGATTCTATCTCGAGATTGTCGAACCTTCTACCTCTGCCAAAGCGACTATCTCTATTCTTCCCCGGCCAGGCCAGTATTGAGCTAGATCTTTTGAATTCCCACACAATCCGCAAACTTTCGATCAAAACTCTCGTCCGTTTCCTCGTCCCAGATATGCTCAGTGTAATAGAAACATCTGAAGGCAGTTGTTCACAAGCTATCTATACATCTACGAGAGATCCTCCGAAGTGTTTAAAAACCATCCATATTGAGAGCAAGATACCGTAGAAGCTTCGAAATCCTCGTAACTAATATTATGCTTCCCCAGTCAGATAACTTCCAATATGTAAAGTCCACCAGTGGGCGTACGAACTGACGGGACACTGCAAAAGTTGACTTGTGAATATTTCTTAATATGTAAACTCCTATATCTTAAGAATTGTCACAATTGCTTACTAGAAATGAAACAATTAGAACGTGAATTTTGATATCAAACAATTGAAGAATGAATTTATTAAAAATTTCAAAAGGTGGGAAGTGTCCCGTCAATCCATGCACCCACTGGTGGTCCACATCGCTATCACCACATTGACAAGTGATATTACGCTGGACGATAGTTTATTTGTCTGGCGAGCCTATACCTTTGAGTTGAATCTATTTCCTTCAGTAAACTTCATCTTTCCAGTCTTGAAGAAGTCTCGACGTACAGTTGGCTAGGCTATGAGATGCAATGGATTTGAGTAGTTCCATTCTTTCTCCAAAGTGCTCCTTCCCCCTTTCCATTTCCATCGAGGTTTGAAACCGAAGACCTCGCGCATCTTGTCCTCCAGTGCCTATAATACCATCTACGTTCGATGATTAAATATGAAGCTAGAAGACTACCGTATCTTACATCAAGTTCTGACGTCACTTCTTCGCGTCTGGTAGCAGCATACTTCTCCTCGTCTGCTCTGCTGTAAATCTCCGTTCGTCGAGAGATTCCCTACTGATATCATGCAATACCTTCCGATACTGTGTAGAGATATTGAGATACTTTTTGGTGATAGTCTTATATATACACTGCGGCGTAGAGTTAGCCAATACCATTACAATCGATATTAGTTCAATTGTTCTTGGAGGTTAGCTCTAGAATAATAATAATAATATTAGTATTCTAGTATTAGTGAAAGACTTCGTCATTTTAGCTTTTAGGAATAAATCGAATATATAGTATGAGAGTTGAATTGAAGTTAAATTATAAGAAAGAGTTTGAATTGATCTGAATTTGCTTACTTTTCTAGGTTTTCTTTAAAGATTATTCTAGATTTATATAGTTTATAATGTAATTTCATGATATAAAATCATATTATATATATATTAATCATCAATATATCTCTTAATTAGTAAGAATTTAATAAGTGATTTAGTATACTTATTATAGAATCTCACAGTTTTTACCTACAGATATCGCGAGGTCCAACTAATCTTTTGAAGACATCTTGAAAACTATAGGCTTTCTTCAAACCATCCTTCTGAGACGCACTCCACCAAGATCGAAGAGCTCTATCTTCAATTCTATCTGCTCTGCTCTGTAAGAAAGACTTCGAACTAGATTCTCTCCATCTTCGTCGCTGTCGGTTTCTACAATGGGAAGCCGAGATGACTCCATATAGTTGATAGTTGACGAGTCTTAAATTTCGAGATGAGTATTGTCATTCTGCAGCTAGAAAGATGGGCCGTGCAATTAAGAGGAATGAAACTTATAATATTGTTGAACTTAGATTGACAGATTGAAGGTATAGATAAAATTAAATGCGTTGGGTACAAGACTAGAGAGAAGGGAGAGAAGAATTCCACCTTACATTAGACGACGGTTAGGCGGATCCTGGAAGTCAAGAGTCAACAGACTGATTCCATATCATGATACCTCATCCCAATAGGAAATATAATACGTTGTCATACGTCTCAAGATGGGATTCAATAGATGGAGTTTCATTTACCAATTGAACTCTATGAGCTTTGTCTGTCTGGCTACCAAGAATCACCTTGTATGATAAGCGTTGCTAGTCTAGTACTCTTTCAGCTTTGGTTGATTGTATGGGTGGCGTTTGGTTTCCCAGTTGATTTCCAGACTTGAAGATATAAGAAGTTTAGTGTTAAATAAGTCGAAAAAGGGCCAAATGACGCTGTTGCCATAGTACAATGATGCTAAATTTTCCATCCGGTTGTACTGATAGTAATTAGAATCATTGTATCTAAGACTGTGATATGAAAGGGTGCCTGAAGCATTATTCAGAAAAAGGTTTATTCAAAGGGCTCCAACATAACTGTGGTTTTGAATGACAAAATATTCTATTTAATGGAATAAAGTGATTCATTTCATGCACTAACTAATACATTTTTCTCCGCGTATTTAACCGGATGCTTTTGTCTAAATTCTCAACAAACTTGCCTTCCCAAAACATCTACTGCCCGAGTATTCGGGCCATTCTCCAAGCTAAACTTTGCGAATTTTCCCTTCTCTCTCAAAGCCTTCCCATACTTTATAAAAACAAAAGGGCTAATGAGCCATAAAGTTGCGACTCCAGCTAGTATCGAGCCGGCAACATTTGAACCCAAGCCGTTATACATTTGGTCAGCAAACAAAGGGAATATGCCAGAGAGAAGGGCTCGAAGAGTCGAATATGCGGCGAAGGCAGAAGATGCGTAGACAGTATAGGTCTGTGTGTGTCAGTCTGGGACAGGGGAAAAGGGTAAGAGTAGATGAACTTACATCGGCTAAATAATTTCCAAGTGCATACTCAATTTCATTTGCTGCAAATCCAGCACCTGCTAACCCTATCATTGGTACTACCCAGTCAATACCATGAACTAAAGGTGGAGTTGTCCAAGCCATAAGCCAAAGGCCAGCTGCCAAAGCTGATGCTCCGGTAGCAAAGCCGATTATCTTGTCTTCTGGTTCTAACTCTTTTGTTTCGGCACGCTTCTTGAGATGAAAAAATTCTACCAGCCTGACCGGAATACCAAAAATTGTTCCCATAGCATATGCAATGAATGCTAAAGAGTATGAAGTCGGGCTAAATCCATATGGCTTGAAGACAATATCCAAAGACTCAGTGAAAAGAAACAGTAGAGAAAATGCTATAGCAGATAAGGTTGCCATTGTGAGGATGATGGGCTCCTGAAAGAATAATTTGGCTGGCTGAATGATGGCACTCTGACAAAAGGTATGAAAATCAGGAACATGATCATCTGCTGTTTGTGTGCGGATTTTCAGTGTTCCTGCACATGATTGTATAGCGATAAGATGATTTCCAAGGAGTTTGCTTGGGCGCGTTTCGGAGATACCTAGGAGAATGACAACAAATATGCAGACAGAAACAATAGAGCCAATATGATACAACCATCGCCTTCGTTTGGTCTTGAGTTAGCTTGGGTTCATTATCGAGAAACCACGGGTGCATAATTTAGGATCAACTCACCAACCTAGTACGCTAGTGACGTAGCTTCCATATATCGGTCTATTCTACTAGTCAGTCGAGATGTTCCATACCTCCTTCCATCAGTCGTTCCTTATTTGGAGAAAATTCGAGATTTTTGTTCGAGTTCACTTACCCTAGAGCAGCACCTAGTCCCGCAGATAGTACCCATGCATAGATTGCATGGCCTTGGGTCGCAGGTTCCCACATATCTTCCAGACTGCCCACATTGATAGTTGAAGGAATAGATATCGTCGCGCCCATGATGAAGCGGCCAATGTATACTCCTGCAATGGAGGGTACAAGTCCTGTAATCATGCAACTAAGCGGTAGCAAAAGAGCTGCAAATGTGAGAATCGGTTTTCTTCCGAAGGCTTCTGAATATGGTGGAAATACAATGCTTCCCAGAGCTCCACCAATTCCGTACCTATATAAACAGATGAGAAAGAACATTTTAAAACCCAAAAATCAGTGTATACACTTACATGAGAGAAAAAGCAATAAGTGACTGGGTCTGTGAAATGCCATATTCTGTTGCTGCTTGTGTCGCGGCGATCAACTTTTGACATCGTTAACATACACTATGAAAAAAGGGTTTGGAGAAACGAACACCCCCGGATTCCAGCAGAGCACTTTATCGGAACGAGTTAATATACAGTATTTCCTATCGACAGTGGGGAATCACATACCCAAATGTATCAAGCAAAAAAATGCAAGCCGTATTCGCCAGTTTGCGTTTCAAAGGCCAATTTCGAGGATGATTTTGATTTTTTGGAAGCCAATCGATAATATTATCGTCTGACATTCGAAGACCCAAATCATTGAGTCTGTGAAGTAGGTTTGGAATTGAATCTATTCCTATAGGCAATGATGCCTCAATGAGTTCTGAAGTAGCCAAGGGCTCTGTCGACTTTTCATTACCTGTCATAATGAATTTCTTTGTCGAACAAATTTCTCAAGATATGCCAAGTCGCCAACGAACATGCAATCATGATGATAGCTGTTGACATTCTTGGAAGTCTTGGTAGATATGGCTTATACAGCACTGACCTAACAGAAAACGATATTGACAGAACACCACTAGTAAGACAACGCCATTTAAGGAGAATCTAGTGCTGTCGATCATCACATCTAGCGTACACCGCCACTCTCCTGTATCGTGGAAATGATACTTGAGCAGGAGAGCTCACCTTCGAGAAAGAGATCCGGAATTCTTGAGTACTGTTCTGACATGGTCATGAACGCTCTCCGTTTGACGCGCTTGCCAATCCCATGCCGATGTGCCGGCTCTTCTTGAATGGTGTTCTCCAATAAAAGTGGCGTAAATTGACGAATGCCCCATAATGACACAGACAAGACGAACAGTTTCAACTGCTTGGACATCTTTACTGACTCCAGATATCTACAAAAACAGACTAAATTGCCGCACTAAAGCACGGCATTGTCAATGCCGGATCTGCTCACTAGAACAGACTCAATGCACCACACGATTCGGACTTTGTAGATGACTAATTCATCGAGTACCGACTGGTTTGATGTGTAAATAGGTATATGAAACCTGAGCGAATGGGCGAATGAGACCCAAATCAATTTTATTATGTGATCCATATGAAACAAAATAGAAGTATGGCCTGAACTTTACTAAGATTGCGAATGAATAGAATGC
This sequence comes from Botrytis porri, assembly GCF_014898465.1. Taxonomy (NCBI): domain Eukaryota; kingdom Fungi; phylum Ascomycota; class Leotiomycetes; order Helotiales; family Sclerotiniaceae; genus Botrytis; species Botrytis porri. The sequence goes on along the minus strand of NW_024066083.1, from coordinate 2,302,775 downwards.
TGCAAGTCATACAACATCTCGGCCTCCTATCCGAGGTATCTGCAATATGAATCTACTTCAGCTCGACCTACATGCCGCAATACCTATACTGAACAGCCATCAGAGAGAAAAAACATATGTAAAGGTTCCTTGAAGCTGTTCGGTGACAAAGTTGCCTGGAACAGAAATGTCCTCCGTTTGTTGAAATATTGGGAATTGCTAGAACTCGAAAACTTGTCCATCCAGAAAATATATAAAGTGCAGCAAGTTCTCCTTCCCAGAGCCTAGGAAGACTTTGCGATTCAACTCGCATCGATAGCAGACATGATAAATCATCGATGTCGGTCTGTGCAATGAATATGGATATCCACTTGAACGTCGTGCAAATGAACAGATGTTGACGAAACAAGATTGGCGATACTAGAGACGCTATGAGTGCCAGTATAGATACCATATGTGAGGTATTTTGTCCATGGCTTCATCTGAAACGGCGGCAAACCATTTGCCACTCTCCAAAGAAGGCATGGACGTTGGACGTCTGGGTGCGGATGTAACCAGAGTATAACCTTATATAGAAAGCTCAACCTTTGTTCCGTATCATCCATTGAGTTTCAAGCCCTCCAAGGATATTGTGTTCCTTGGAATCATCCATTACACATTTTTCTACCAAGAAAATCGTAATGGACGACAACTTCCTGAGAGGACCTCCGGATGTGAAGGTGGAAGTGGAGGTGGAGATGGAATTGGAGTTGGAGTTAGAGTTGGGGTGGACCGTGGAGATAATCTTGGTCTCACCGCTTCCATGATTTACGCTGGCAGAATATCTCCCCAAATGGGGGATCGTGGAGATGGATGACCTTGTCGGCCTCTTGCTATTAAACAACCGACTCTGCCTGAATACTTCTGCAACATTTCTTCTCTTCTCATCTTGACGTCCCTCCTTTGCTTGCTGATAATACGAATATACTACCCAACCTCCCACGTCAGCTTACCACCATCTCAGCCAAAGAAAGAACAAAGACGTTCAGATATTAGAATGCACTCATACGCTACCTCCTGAATCCGCTTCTGTCATTCTCTTGGCTGCCCCAGTTACCTGATATTGGCCAGGGTATGAGATGTCTCCATTCAAACATTTGCTTCTCATTTGATAACGAGGATCAGCAAATACTTCTTTCGTAAGTGAAAAACCAGGCATCACCGTCGATATGCTGCAATCATGCAGATGCCAAGAATGGGTAATCGCTCGCTACAAGCATTGCGAGTACATGATGATGATGATGGTTATTTCTTTCGTGCTATGATTAGTTTGTCATTCTTTTCCTGTCGTCGTCTTTGTTTGCGCATAGTTGAATTTCTGATTGACGTGTTATCGCAATCTATTGACTACCGTCTTTCAACAATGTCCGCCTTCTCTCGCTCTAGCACTGGCATCGCCGTGGTCCAGCATTTTTCCTCCCTCATAACCGGCAAAACAATCGTCATAACAGGTCCTTCAGCCAATAGTATCGGCGCCGAGAGCGCCATCTCACTTGCTCATGCTTCTCCTTCAGTCATCATTCTAGCTGGACGTTCAGAAGCCAAGATTTCTCCTGTTATCAAAGAAATTCACACTCTCAACCCTTCCATCACGACCCATTTTGTACCCCTCGATCTTGCTTCTCAGAAATCAATAAGGAAAGCCGCTTCTTTGATCAATAGCCTGGTTGAAAAGATCGAGATTCTGATTAACAATGCAGGTGTGATGGCTATACCAACTTATCAAACAACTGAAGATGGAATTGAATTACAATTCGGTTGTAATCATGTCGGTCATTTTCTCCTTACCAATCTAATTTTGGAAAAACTTTTGAAGGCAGGGAGAGACGGGAGAGCGAGGATTGTGAATGTTAGTAGTACTGGGTATGAGCTCGGGGGTGTTCAATTTGATGATTGGAATTTCAGCGTATGGACATTTGCTCAAATCTAACTGTCCAAACGTTAATCACACGAGTAGGAAGGAACAGACTACGACCCTTGGCAAGCATATGCACAATCTAAAACGGCGAACGTTTTGTTCTCTAGTACTTTGGCCGCAAGATTAAAGGATAGAAATATACAATCTTTTGCACTTCAGCCCGGATGTGAGTTTTTCGAAATCTCATTTCAAAGGACCATCAAATGTTAACGCACGTCCCAGATGTACCAACAAGCAATCTTCAAGCTCATGTCACTTCGGAAATGTGGAGCAATGTAATGCAACAGGTTTCCGAATCTTCGGGTGGTATGTATTTCGCAGTTACTAGCCATATACGGCGCATATCAGACTCACACCTCTCCAGGTCAAGAATTCGAACCTCCGAAAACACTCCAGGAAGGATGTTCCACCACCTTGGTCGCAGCGTTAGACCCCTTCATCTCTGGTACCTAATCCCATCTCCTCCCCTCTCTACTCTTCTCACAACATCATGCCTTCCCAACATACCCCTAACCACTAAACCCTCCACAGAATCATCCGGCGGGTTCCTCCAAGACTGCATCATCAGACCCGTGCCACAAGATCACGCAGTAGGCGTAGGGAACCAAGTTCGATTATGGGATTTGAGCGAGAGGCTGGTGGGACAGCAATTTGACATTTTCACTTAAAAGGTATCATGATTCTCATTCGAGGAGTATTTATCAATGTGTATTATTACAGCTTAGTCCTGGCAGCTCGCAATGGGAACGATGCTCATCTTTATACTTGTAGTAGGCATCTGGAATAAGTTTGCTAGGCGGTTTACGATGGGCTATTCGATTTAGAGATTGGTCGGGACAATTTTTGTAATCTTATGTCTCACTCCCAAATGGGGAAACAAATTTCAATCATTTATACATCATATATAGATGATAATTGCAATCCCAATCTAACTCAATCTAAAGATTAATCAAAACAATTTTTTGGGTTCTCGTATTCCATCCATGAATGAGAGAAGAAAACTCAACCACCCACACACCATATATAGATCACAAGTGCGATCCCCATCCGATCCCTATCCAAATTGCCTCAAACCTCAAACCCCACCCCAGCTCCCCCAACTACTTCATAACCACAAAAATCATCGCCTAATCATAACACCATACAGTTAGTTAGTCAGTCAGTCAGTCCACTTCACCCGAATATTCCAATTCCAATTCCACTCCCCATCCCCATCCCCATCCCCATCCTCCAAAACCCACAAAGCTAAAGACTCCAGACAGCATACAAACTCTCAATCGGCCCCTCCACACACACACCACAACTAACCCCTTAAGCCTGCAGAAGATCAACCGATCGATTCACAAACTCTAGAGCATAAATCTTTCTATTCATATATACGTCTATCCATAAGCAAACCTCACCCATACAAACCTCAACCCTCTCAACCCTCTCAATCCACTACCTCTTACCACCATAATAAACAAACAAACCAACCAAGACATTTCCTGTCTCCCACGTCCCATCTCCACTATTCAATCAAAAGGGGCGTGGAAAGAAAGAAGAAAGAAAGAAAGAAGCGAGATCCCACCCAACCATCGAATTCAACCCAATTCAGCACCCACATCTTTTCAATCCAAACCCAAGGCCGAGCCCATTTACGCATTCGAAACTCCTTCATGGATTGGTGGAGTCAAGAATAGTACGTGATAATATCGTAGATGCCTATATTAGGATGGACAAAGGAATGAGATGAACGGGCGTGAGAAACTATTCCTAATCCTGCTCAGATCATGCATGCGTGCGCAGACTTGACAAGTAAAGCTTCATCCACAGCTTCTTCTCCCAAGACTCAATCACATAGCAAACATCACTCATACCATATCACATCAAAGCATACAAGAGTAAATCACAATCAAGCATCGTGCGAAATAATCTAGTCCATTAAACTCTGATCTCGAGACTGCAATTAAGCGCTCAAAATTAAATTCCTAAACTGGACCGTTATTTCCATCTCCCCCTCCCCTAAAATAACCTTCCTCCATTCTCCATCAAGCATCTCATAAATTTCTCCTCTGAGAATGATGCGTCCAGTCATCTCTCGCTCTAACTTATGTCGCTTCGCCAAGGGTATATTAAAAAATAGTTGTGTAAAAGTCCAAAAGGTGAATAAAACCAATTTTAAATTGATTTTAGTGAAGATTTTTCTCCCATCCGTCAATGTTGATACGATTTGAGGGTATGAATGTTGAATAATATGTCGTAATCGTCGTACTTAAAAAGCAAAGTCTCCAGTAAAGTAAGTGGAGTAATTGTGGAATATAAAAAGCATGTATGTGCAAAAGTAAAGCTTGTGTAGAGGCAGAGATACCGAGCGCACGAGGATTAGCACAGGCTCAAGGTCATCGTCCGTTATCCCACAAAAAGTATCAAAAACGCCATGCTCCCGTACTCGCTGATGCGAGGGGGCATATCCCATTTCCCATTTCGGTTTCCCATCAGATCGTCAATTCGCGTGTTGAAAAATAAAAAATTCGATCAATGCTCGCCGGCAACAGGTTCACGCTAATCCCCGCCATATGCAACCATCCCAAAACTCCATGCTGAAATTTATACAGACCCAAGTCGTAAAAGTGCTTCAATGGCTTCTCGTTCTTGAGAATCTGCAGAAGCCATGTTCAAAGCGGTGAAACCGCTAGGGGTGTGGGTTCGTGGTGGTGCTGGAAGGGAGTGTCCAACAACAGAACGCAACCCTCCCCTATATACATGAGAATTGAAAACTTGTGGAAGTGGCCCCGAAGTGAAGGGTCCAGACGCTGAATAAGAAGCTGCTCGCAATGCAGCGGCTCCAACTGCTGCCCAGTCCTCTTCGTCTGTTACATCGTTTGGGTCATCCTCCATCATTGCGTTGTCTCCCACCTCAGATGAGGAGGAACCCGACTCATCGCCATCTAAGGACATTTTGTCAGCCTCATCAGGCATCGAGACATCATCTCCGTGAGAGAAAAACGCCGAATCCCCAGCCCAACTTGACCCTGGTTCATTCAGACGTGTTCGCGTAAATGAAAACCCTTGGTTGTTGGCGATTGGCATCCCAATGGGATAGGTATCTGGTAAACTCGGTGGTGGTGAATTACCAAAAGCTCGACCCATTCTTGCCGGATGCCCCTTCAGTCTCGCGTCCCATCGGCCCCAACCCACTTTCTCGAACAACACATTTCCTTTTACACCGCCAGCCTCACCGCCATTGCCACGTCCCTCCAAAGCGCCCACAACAAGTCGTCTGGCTTTCGCGGGAGGAATTCCAGAAAAGCCGGGGACCGAAGTAGTGAGATAACCCATGATGTGCCGGATAGCGAGTGGGCCGTGATCCAGCAGAATTTCAGGAAGATGGTGTTTAGCCAATAAACTAGGGGTAATAGCACCCGTGGTATCTAATCCTGGCGATCCGATGTCCGACGTTCCTTCATTTCCACTTCCGTCCTGTAAGTCCAGGTCGGAGTCAACATGCTCCAAGTTGAGTTGGGGCAATGGCGAACGAGTACCAAAGGTTTTGGTAACATGCGGAGGTAGGTTGGGAGAAATAGAGTTCGGAGGAGTAGGAAGAGGATGGCCATTGCTAACAGGAACACTTCGAGCCACTACAGCAGTTAAGCTGTCTCGACCGAATGATGTTGGGATCTTGCGAGCAGATGAAGCTATTGAAGCCATTTTTGTTGTTGGATCAGTTGATTTCTTTCTCTATAAGTGCGCGACACCAGATTAGTATGTATAATCTCGAACAGACGTGTTGGGTTGGCATGGGGGTGACTCGGAAGAATCCAACACCCACACCTTGATGGGCTGACTCACTTCGATTTGCGATAGAAAGGTTGCAAGCGAATTGAATAATTTTTGGGTGATTGAATGCGAAGCAATTGTTGATCTTGTATTGAAGAAGCAAACGGAACGGACTGGAACCTTCTCGTGGAAGAGGATGAAGTTGTTGAGAAGATGTAAGAGTGAGCAAGGTAATGAATGGTGGGCGTCGACAGATAAGTGAGCTATTTGGATCGGGTCCGGAAATGGAAACAAGCAACTGCAAGTGGAAGTGGAAGTGAAGTTTATAAGGAAGAGCGACCCAACTCGATTGCGATTAGAGAGACTGAGGAGTGATTTGGAGATAACGGTAAAATTGAGGAGGCGACGATGTATTTGAAGAAAGTAGAAGAGAGAAGTAAAGTTTGTATGGGAAGATTGAATTAATTGATGTATATTTTTGGAATCTCTTTGAATGATTGCTTATTATTTTGAGCTTTTGGTCTTTTGGTCTTTGTCTGTCTCCCGACCTTCTCCCTTTGAACCTTTTTCTGGTGTTTACAGAGGAATTTACTACCCAGAAGATACATGAGGATGATCCAGTGGAATAGACCGGATCAATTTAGACAGGATATACCCATTTATAGTTTAGCGTGACTACACTATAGTATTCCAAATGCACGACCAAGAACTTCCAAATCTAGGCGTGGCAGGAACTAGGGAGGCCCCTGTGTGCTAAGAATTCAAATTTCAAGAGTTATGCAATCTTTTTATGTATCCAATCATACATCAATTAGCGAAGTATGCAAGTCCTCGTGATTTGTGATTTGTTCATATCCATCATCATCTTTCTAAGCATTTGATAGCTAGCAACTAACTTATTTCTTCTCGGCCGTGTACATCATACTTCACTGGCGGTGGTAGTAGTAGCAATAGCAGTAGTAGTAGTAGTACTATCTCCAACGAGCACTTTTACAAACGTCTACCATTCGTCCTATGGCTAGGTAATTAGTAACTAATCAAAGAAATGACGCTCCGCTGGCTCTCCGAGGGCCACTGCCGTGGAGGCAGACTAGATAATTAATACAAAAGTTTGATATCGAGCGCAGCGAGCTATGGGGGTTTGGGGGCGAGCCCCCATGAAAGACGAGCAATTAATGCCTTCTCTTAGCATTTGGTCACTTGCCTCTGACTATACGAGTGTCAGAACGCAGTAGTATATTATTAACTTTGAAAACCGGATTTATCTTGATTTGTATTTATATTGAATTCCCTCAAAATAACCTGTTCAAGTAATACCAAGCGTAGGTAGGTAGGTAGGTAGGTATGTAATACTAAGGCATTACCAGCATCTTCTCATGCAGATATTTGGGCTCACCTGAGTAAGTAAGAACATCTTCAAAAATAATTTACTACTTTGCAACTTCGTACACTTCATCAACCTCATCTTATCCATATGAGCAGCTAACTAGGACTTTTTGCCAACGTCCACGGGCTATACTGACTGACTGTACTTTCGCTTCTACTCTTTGCTAAGTCTTATTATGGCGCATTAAAAAACTACCTACCTAGGTATCTAGCCAGCCACACATGCTGATAAAAGAAATCTCACATTATCAACATCAAACAGCGTTTACAGGAATAATAATAACATTTGGTAATAACTCAACATGCAGAGTATGCAGAGTACAGCATTTCCTAATTTACAACTTTCCATATGAATGTGCGGTATCAAAAACTAGGTTATCTGCTATCTAAACCCTAGCTGTCATGTCCATTGCCCTCGTCTAAAGCCCTATTGCCCCCCCTCTCCAAGTGATCGACGGACTTTAACAAGTGTCCGTCCGTACATACCACGCAGTCATTCTTCCACGCACACACTAGAATATTGGAAATAAATCCACATCGACACTATCTTTTCTAGTCGATAGGGATACGGCAGCTTATTGCCTCGGATAAAATGTCCAAAAAGATCGACCTTTAAGGGACCATCCGACCATTCCATACCAAGCGTCAGGACGGCGTATGCCTTAGTTAGTATCCTGTAAAAGCACAACCTAAACAGAAGAACCATTCACGTTTCTTCCAAGTTCATCTTCATTGGATTCTAGGTCATCGCCAGTTCCTGATCAGCGGACACTCTGTAACCAGTAGCATAAACACTAAATCCTACGCGTATTCATTGTAAACTCAATTTGTCGCTTTGGCAGTCATGACTTATATAATCGTAGTTAATGATCTCCCCACTTTTTACTCGAGGATACTGAATGCTAAAAGATTTACCATTTCGTGTGGTAAAAACCACCACTACCATCCCCCACGTTCCACAAATCATGTCTTGGTAAGTTGACACCGATTTCTTGACTACTATGATTCCGTGAACTTTACCCGGATGAGGAGCCAGACAAGAATTGCGAAACCGGCGAAACTCCAATTGTTTTCTAGGTAGAGCTTTCTAGATTCACATATTCGGAAGATTTAATGCAACTTTAACACATCTATCCTCAGCCGTTCGAATGCTATCGTGCTTCTCCAAGGAAGCGGTTGGTAAGATAGGTTCGTGATCCGGGGAAGTACGGGTAGCGAAGTGACACGCACAATCTTTTGAATTTTGAGCTTACCGAAAATCGGACTGTTGGAAGGAAAGGACAACAAAACTATTGTTGTATCCTTGAGCAATGTTCAAATTGTCCAATCTTCTTAGATAACTCGAAAGCTTGCGTTCCGCACGATTCTTTCTTTGTGATACTTTTGTGCCCAATCCGTCATGTTAAGCCGAGGAAGCACCATAGACTGACCCGACACATTGAGGTGAAGATGGGATAGAGAACGCTAATTATGCAACCAATTGCAAACAACCGGCCAAGCCAAAATCAGATGGGTATTGCTAACGCCCAGCTCCACCGTTAAGTACATATTTTCTACATGCCTAAACAACATACGTTAGGGATTGTGGTGATGGTGGGGCCGTGTGATAGGAGTCATGATGTCACTTACTGCTTTCAAAACACTTAACCTCTCCGTGGAGTCGAGAAACACCCGATGATATTGCGTTAAGCTTTCCTGAACAACGGCCTGACGTGTATTCTGTCCTTCACAAATGGCTTTCATCTTGAGCTCCATCTGTTTTCTCAGGAACGGCTTGCTGAGGCTGACTTCGAACTCCATGTTATCATAGCCTTCCACTAGGGCGACTCCAAGTGTGGTCGGGATGAACTCTTCCACTCCACCTCTGTCCCCCGCATCTGCAGCTGCAGCTCCCCCTCTACCCCCTCTTCCACCCCTTCCACCGCGTCCGCCACGTCCGCCACGTCCTCCTCGGCCTGCAGCTGGCGTGTTGTCATCATTATTTCCGGCAGCGGCCCCACCTGCCTTGGGCCTCGTAAACACGTATTCACGCTCTTTGATCTTAGCAATGTGCTCGGCCATAGTTGCATCAGTACCGATTCCATTTGCGTCCATTAAAGCAATTAGATCAGGCTCAGTTAAAAACCCTGGAGCTGTTGTTTTCCCATCCGTGATCATGGCCTCGTCGGGTTCAAATGTTTCCCCAAGGGTAAATTTTGGCAATGATGTACTGCTGTTCCATCTCTCGTAAACATAAACATCCAGATATTTTTTTGCCAGCACAACTAGTCCATGCGTGTGAAAAGTTTCCTCCCCATATTCGAGCTCCACGTCAGTTGCTTGCCCTTTAGCATCTTCTGAGCAACAGGCTAGGAACCTCCGAACAACAAATTCGTAAACCCGAGCTTCTTCTGGTCTCAAAGCAGTGGATGCAACGTATGTCACAGGATGAATAGGCGGATGTGCCTTATCGTCATTTCGGCCTTCTCGAGGCCAATGAAATCCCCCATTCATCAGATTCTGAGCAAATGTTCCCCATCGATTATCTTGAACTTGCTTTTCAACTAAAGCTCTCAAATTCATCCCTTTGTCGAATCGATCAGTCTCCGTCCTCGGATAACTGATGAAACCTTTTGTGTAGAGGCTCTCTGCTGCAGTCATAGCCACCTGACTGTTCATATGCAGCCAGCGACTAGCAGCTTTCTGCAGCTCGACGGTAGTTAGAGGAAGAGGCTTCCACTTGCTAGTCGGTTTCTCCTGTACCTTGGTGACCTTAGCAACTTTTGCAGCAAGACAACGTTCAAATAATATGATCACAACTGCGCGATCAAATAGACGATTGCGCTTCCAATTGAAGATGACGTTCATGTCTTCTCGACTGTGCGTAACCTTAATGCTCCAGAATGGTTCGGGTACGAAGTTCTTTACTTTGAAATATCGATCAACGACAAAACCGAGAGTGGGAAACTGACAAGAACCTAGACCGCTGTTAGTATGCAAAACCCTTATCAAGATGGAAATGGAGTTGTTTTACCATAGCTCAACATTTTTGTTGCCAATGGCCCTCCTAACTTTTGAAGGTTGGTTGTCTGAAACCGTGTAAATGCATACCCAATCCTTAGATCAAGTTCTATACGAGCAGCCACAGCATCTACTTGACGTTGATCTAAGTTGACTGGATTTTTGGCTGCTTGAATTACATGCCTTTGGTAGTTAGCTACAAATCTGAAATCACAGAGTGTAGATTCACTTACGCTCGCTCAATATTACTGAACCTTGCCCTCTTGATCTCAATTCGTGGGTTGCCTTTGAGTGCTTGAGCTCTCACTTCAGCACCAATGTGCTCTCCCTCACGATCACAATCAGTCCATATGAAAAGAGCCTTAGCACCTCTTGCCTGGGCCTCGATATTCTGTGCGACATCTTTCTTATCCTATGGAAATGCATCAGTGGGAAAAATTGCTAAGCAAAGAATGAGATCAAATCACCTCAGCAACAGATTCGATAACCTTGGCTCTGAAAAAGAGTTCTTGGGGTGGAGGGTCAGTCCAACTTTTGTGAGTTGGAGCAACATCGAGAGAGGTAAGGTGCCCCAAGACCGAAGTCATGACCGCATTACAATGACCCCATTGTCCACCAAAATCGAAGGCGAATGAGTAGTTCTTGATGTATTTGTTGCGAGTATTTCCCTTGTTTGATCATTAGATAATGTAGTCATGATGTAGCAAAATTTGACATTGTAACTCACTGCTTGAGCATTGCCCCCAGCTAAATGATTAGCTACAGCTTTGGCAATAGAAGGCTTCTCTGCAACACAAAGAATCTTTGCAACCATCTTGATATCAGATTCACGTTTGTTCGTTCACGTGTGATCCTTTTCCATCGCCAACTCCTAGTCTACGAGGCCGTATGGATGAAACTCTTATAATACTTTCCTCGGTGACACGAACGAACAAACGTCTTGGTCTATAAGCATTGTTTTGTTACTCCGCTTCATAGAATTAATTGACCTATTGGGGCATGGACTCGCAAGAGTATCATGAAACTACCAGTATCAGTAAGTAAAGATTATGTACCTGAGATTGATGCCTATGCTGTTGCCATCAATTCCAGGTTGATGAGATTTTTATAATGTACGGATCCGAATACGAAAAAGCTGCAGGTGCCCCGGCGTTTGACTTGAATCATATTTTATTATACATTTATACCTATATTTACAAAATTATTTACTGAAGCCGTAGCTTATCGAGCTCGATCATTGGCTGTAGCTCCATAAATCCATGTCGGCATATATATCCCCGCTAAATGAAAAACGATGTCATTAAGAGCTTCAAAATTCAAGCTTCACTCCGTCCACTCCGACAACTCTACCTCTTTCGCCCCTTTGGCAAACATCAATTCTTTAAGAACTTCGAGGATATCGAAGTTAGCTTGACTCATCTAACTACAACCCTATTATTTCCTCAATATCGAGCAACAGAGAAATTAGCTTGCCACAAGCATGGCGTTGCCAGTCATCAAAGCAATTGAGGATTGTTCAAACATCACGAAAACAGTCTTGCCATATCTGCCACAATTGTACGATTTACCTCAGCAAGTACTTCAATCATATTCGAATCCTACCGAGCTTCGCAATCTCTATCTGGCCACGAATCCACTCATAACCGCCTTCGCATTCTCGTTGTTCTTAGCGCCTGTATTTCTATTGGTTTCGGAGGTCAACAAAAACTATTCTCAAGTCGACAGATGCTGGAGTATCTTGCCTACCATATACAATGCCCATTTTGCCGTCTATGCACACCTTTCTGGTCTACCAACAGGGCGATTAGACAACATCCTCGCTTTTAGTACAATATGGAGTGTATGTAGCCCCCCTTTCGATTTGGGAATCTGGTTTTGACAAGCAACAGTTACGCTTGACATATAATTACTGGAGAAAGGGCGGCTATAGCATTGGATCCGAAGATTATCGCTGGTATGTCTCCCTTTGCTGGGTGTGAGTTTAAGGCTAACCACTTCCCAGGGAGATTGTCCGACGAAATGTCCCTCCAGCACTCTTTTTCGTCTTCAACATCGTCTTCATATCATTGGCACAAAGCGTTCTACTCTTTTCAGTTGCAACGCCATCATATGTCATGCTCTTAGCTGCACGATATGGAGTACCGTGGACGACGGCAGATTTGATATTCTCCAGAGGTCTTATCACTCTTGTTGTGTTTGAGTATTTTGCAGATGGACAACAGTGGAGTATGTGATTATAGGTGTCTTTTCTGTTGCATAGCTAACGTTTTTCAACCCCAGACTATCAAGCCGCGAAGCAACAATACTTGAAGACTGCCAAAGTACAAGGAGGATTCGATCAAGAGTCGCTCGACCGCGGCTTTGTGACCTCTGGTCTCTGGTCCTTCAGCAGACACCCAAATTTCGCCGCTGAACAGACTATATGGGTAGTACTCTATATGTGGGGCTGCTGGACCAGTGAAGTATTATTCAACTGGACATTTGCCGGTGCCATGTCGTACTTGATTCTGTTCCAGGCCTCAACTTGGTTGACCGAGCTCATTACTGCAAAGAAATATCCAGATTATCAGGAATATCAAGCCCGGGTTGGCAAATTCTTGCCTAACATCTTTTCTACTGGGCCAATCTTCGCCAAGGCGGAGAAGAAAGCAGCCACAGCCGTTAAAGGCGATCGAAAAAAGGTTTCAGCCAGCAAGTAAACAGATAGCAGTGCCAAATGAGGTTTCGATTTTCCGTCCTTACAACCTCAAACAGCTGGTCAGGATAGGCAAATGACAAGAGAAGGGCAAGAGAGTATTTTCATAAAACGTACAGAAGAGGTTCAATTGTATTGTATTCTCTAGAATTGTCACAAAATAATATTTATGATCATTGTCGCTGTACATCAACTCAGAGCCCACGTTCGTTTCTGTCTAAAATCATGTTTCCTTGTATCACAGAGCAAACATGAACTCCCAAGACCGTTCTTTCTGTAATCTTCCTGCCCTACTCAATAGATTCGCCTTGCTAGCAAGTTTGGCAAGTGCCATTACAATAGTTTCACCACTGCAGACATCATTCCCACCCTACATCCCTTTAACTCTACATACCTACTTCATCACGCCTATTCTCCATCAAGTTTTATTAGGAACTTAGCGACCTCACATCTTTTAGAATCATTGATCATCTTATTCCCTTAACTATTACAAGCATATATTTTTTAAAATATCTTGCGGAATAATAGAATTTTATCCCCCATCGCTATCATCTTATGAAAGATTGTACCACAGCCAGCCCTGGAACCTATACTATCTCTTTCGATCACACCATTATACTTTACGCACAAAGTCAGTTGGACCTTGGTAGTGCTACATCGTCATGCCAGAGAAGCACGAATTTGATGTGAGATCACTCAGACGAGGCTCACAAAGTTATGAACTGGAACAGCACAACCTACCGCCAGACACTCATAGTAGCCCACAATCATCAGTGCTCCCACCTCCATATTGTGTACAAGATGAATATCCTCCCTGTGACCCAGGACACATCTCGACTACAGACAACCCGGCAAACGAAAAAATCGCGACTGCGACAAATATCCATGATCCTGAACTGTGCCCACATTTTTCCGAATGGGAAGAAGATTGCAACATCGTCAATCTCACACATAGACCGGGCAAGCAACCTCCCGATAATAAGATTGGTGCTCGAGAAAATCGCCGACAATTCAGATCTGAGATATGGGAGGCTCCGAAAAAGAGCCCAAAACTGAGAACAATACAAACTTTCACACCGAGGAGATTCATCTCCCGCACATTCCCTGCCGATTTCTCTACGCAGCCATATCTCGACCAATGCTATGATCGGCCATATGGATTCTCTCCAAGAAACCCGCTTCCAGAAGGACATGAAAATACAAAATCAGTCCAAGATCTATGCCTCGAACTAGAATATCTGCAGAAGCAAGTAGCGTATTTAAAATCTGCTATCATACCAGCCGAGCAAGAACTACATTCATTGGCCGCACGTTTACCAAGAAACGGCAATGATGGTTCACCCTTTGATATTCTAACCATGGCTGAAAAAGAACGCATGATATCTCGAAGAATGCAGTGGTTACAAAAACAACTCGTGATCATGCGGCAGGAGATTGCAACAAAGGAGCGTGCGCATGAGTACGCCGTTGAAGAATTGAATAGGGTTAGTGAGTTGAATGATCGACTGACACAGCCGCTTAAAGATGTGGCCAGGGCGATGAATGAAAGGAGTTTAGGGAGGAGATGGCTACAGGGGGAATTACCGTGGGCTAATGCTGTGCATATTGGGAATGATGTGCCGAATCTTGCTATGATTATGACACAGAGAGAGTTACGATAGCCGGACGTTGATATGTACATGATTTGACATGGTAGGCGGAAACAGCGACTATTATCCATTCTTCAGCGTTCACTAGCAAATGGAATATTCCTGCCCGTTAGAAGTAGAGATTTAGATCACTTCCCGTATCGATGTGACAGGTGAAATATGGCTTGAATTGGGTAGGAGTCGATGTGCCAATTGAGTTGTAATATCCTCCTGTCCGATTCTATAGACATGTCCAAACTCTACAACCCTCGGTGATAGACTTGAAGCATCAGCTGAGATGTACACTTTCATGGATTGTAAATCACAGGTTTCTCAACAGCAAGGCATGTTAGAGCATCACCCAATATAGGATACCTTTCCAGATAAACAAGAACTCTTCACCAAAGTCCCGAGTGAAATACAGGAGGTTAACATCTCACTCTTCGACACTGAAGAATCAGCTACAGAGTTTACGACGAGGGTAATATCGATGCTGGAGCTCTATGGGAGGATATTGGATATTTACGTCCCGTGCTTTAAAATCGGAATATCATCAGTGTATCATAGGGTTCTATTCAATTCAAATGTGTGAATGTGTTTGAACCAGGGAGATTGGATGTGTGGCTGATGTGCATTCAATCGAGACAAAAGCTAAGACGATCCGAACGTGAATGTGTGAAATGGTATGTATATGAGTATTGATATAACATGAATGTCTAGAAGCTCCGATCCTATGATTCTCACCCGTAGAAACTCAATTGACAGTACAGCTGGATGGTTGGAGAAGTAATATTGCAGGATGCATACACATATACACCTCACGCCATGACTTTGGTATTTCAATAGGTGGTGTTATATGTGTACGCAATCACGGAACTCTAAAAAATGATATATTTAAAGTATAGAGAAAGAAGATATTCTATTTTGCATTACATTTCGAAATTTGGTGAAGAAAGCAGAAAATGATACATGTACAAATGCCAAACACTCGAGAAGCAAGTGCATAAACAACAACACGTCTTCAGGATATAACCTTTCTATTCTAGCAGCCACCAACTTGAAACCAAACATAAAGGTATTGTTCCCATTCTGCCAACATCCTAGAATTCTCTGTCCAAGCCCAACTACTCCACATATTATTCGTCAATCTTATAGCATTTCCATTTTGTGCCCAGCACATTTTTTCGTCGAATTGCCTCATGTCACTCAAGATCCCCCTCGAATCCCAAAGCTGGTCCCTGAATTTCCACCATGCAGAACCCGTAGTGCCTGGTTGTTGACAGCATCTCTCTCCAGTATCCATCCCATCCCAACCGAGGACCATTCCCTACTTCTTCGCATCCTTCTTAACTTTCGGCTTCGCATACGGCTTGTTTGTTTCGTAGGAAATCCAAAATGCAATTCCAGCCAACACGAACAATCCAATCAACACTAGAATCAATTGGACGAAGAGAAATGGGGTTGCTTGGAGAACCGCGGTGGCTTTAGGCGTGAAATTCAACCATTTGAAGGCATTGGGTCCGGAGAATGCTTGTCCCATTTTGGCTTATTGTGCTTGCGTAGAGGTTAAGTATGGAGATGAGGATAAGGTCCCGGATTGAAGAACAGGGTTGAATTGGCAAGCTGGGTGAATGTATGATTCGAAAGGATTGTGATGATGGACTTGATCGATGTCAATTATCTCGAAAGGGTGGAGAATTCGATCCGGTCAACAGAAGGCAAGTAGTAGCACGATTTTTTAACAATGCAGACAATGTACGAAATACAGACAGAGAGAGAGAGAAATAAGAGATCAAAACCTAAGACGGGACAGGAGACGTTCTCCCCTAAAAAGCTAAGATATATGAGACAGTCTACTGGCGTTTCAAATCCTTGGCATGGTGTTACTATGAGCCCATGTTTTGAGGCTCAGTGAGGGATGCTGGCGGGGGGGGGGGGGGGGGGGGGGGGAAGCTGGAGGAGAGCGGTCGAGGAGGATTCAGCATGTTACAGATTTGTAGGAGAGTTGTCGCAGGAAACAGAGCTTTGACAATATTATTGGGTTATGGTAATAGTGGTTAGTGGATCATATGGGGTTATTAACTAATATTATATAGGGTTACGACTTGATGTGCGCAGGGCACCAAAACATAATTTATACTCATATCCCCATAGAATAGCGGCAATATTAATGTTTGAAGAATATCAGCCTGTCTAATTGTTTTGACATGGTACTTGTATAATGTGGAATACACCTAGTTGCTCAAATTTATCGACTATATTGCTCTTTCAAACAATGTTTCCGTAAATCTTATGTCATGTTCAGTAAAATAACCGTATTGAATGTTGGAGCCATTACTTGATGTCTAGATCAAGAACATCTCATCATCTCTAGAAAGGCCCTTTTATGTCTTGTAAGATGCAGTGCATCACTTAAGTTCATCCATATGCACAGATCCATAACCTCATCCAAACACGAATGTATTTGAGTGAAGTCTGCTCTACGCCAGCAATGATGTGAACAAACACATATCGCAGATCACTTACTTGTATTGTATGTCGTATATCATGTGAGAAATTTATTCTTCAAGTAGTAGTCGATCGGTTTCCGACCTGGATTGTGAATCTAATAGTGGTTCCGAGGGTGTCTCGGGGCTTAGAGACACGCTTTCAACCTTTTGCAAGATACCCTTTCCAGCTCTACTCAACGCTTCCATAATACTTTCCATTGATCGACTTTCCTGCCTGACAGCTTTTAAAGCGGCTTCCACCTCTTCACAACGCTTTTGCAGTCGCTCGATTTCTGCTTTCAGAAGATTGGCCTGGTCATCTTTTGCGCGAAGTTGTCCGTCACTTGTCGGTTCTGTCGATGCCATACCGGTCGATCCTTCATCATTGTGCTCACGAGATGAAGGCGCATTTTTCTCAATGCATTCCGGTATGAGTGACTTTGCGCCAAAATCTTCGGTATCAATCTTCATCCCAGCACTCAATTGTTCAATTCTTTGCTCCATCTCAAGTCTCAACTTATTCCAGTTCTTTCTCTCTTCCCCAGTCTTTTCTTCTAGTTGATTAGCCATCTTCACAATCTCGACGTACTGTGCCCCTTCTTGCACCGCTGCTTGTCGGTAGGTGTCCCTACTTTTCGCAAGATCTTCGAGGTCTGCCTCCAATTCGAGAACTTGAGCATGTAATCGCGTTTTTTCTTCAGTAAGGCTAAAAATTTCGATATCGGAAACCTCATGTTTCTTCTCGAGGGCGCTCGCTCGACTTTGAGATCGCGAGAAAGCAGCAAGGAGCTTATCGTGTTCACTCTGCAACGATGATAACGCGATCTTTTGGATAGAAACCTCATGTTGAAGCGCTGCTGTATGGACTTGCAATGCGCTATCCGATGACTGCGCATTTTTAATGGGAGGAAGCAAATTGTTAGATGTGTGGGAGTTTGATGATTGAGACGGGCCCCCAGACAGACCCGTGTATGATGTCGACCCTGAAGGAGATGAGAAGCTGACAGAGGTCGGAGATGGAGACGGAAAAGCTCGTCCTGGTGGAGATGGTAGTTGTCGAGCTGGGGCTGAAGGAGGATTCATATTCGAGAGCCTCCGCCTCGTATTGTCGATTGACAAATGGGTGTAGTTAGGAGATTGAGTTCTTATGGGTGGAAGTCCTTCACTGAGCGATTTAGCCATAGACTTGCGTCTTTGATGCATTTCAGAATCAGATGTGCCCATGTCATTCAACGTAGTTCTCTGGTGATCATCTTCAATACGCCGCTTCATGATGATTAAAGGATCATATGGGGTCACACTGTTAACAACATCCTTTTTGAGGGGCACTTTTGAAGACCCTGGAGGGATCTGCTGGACGAATTTATCGGCAAGCTCGTTGACTTTGTTGATCTTGGTAAGTATCCAATGGAGTGTTTGTTTTAGGCCAAAGTCAATCATTGGAGGTGGGTCTCCAGAAGGAAGAAGACGCAACTGTGAGTGGGCCTAATATTTTGTAAGCATGATTCGAAGGATTACATATGAGTATAACGGAATGAACCCTTTCGATGACAAGAACCAAGCACTTTGCTGGTACTTACTGGATTGATACCACGCTTCTCGGAATCTATACCCGAACGGAGCGTCTCCGCTAGCTGAGTAAGCCCAACGCTGCAAGCTTGTGTAACAAGGGCAAGTTCAGGGTTCTTTTGGCAATGCTCGCAACATTCTGGTGAAGACTCTTCTTTTTGATCGAATTGAGTCTGCCGCCTGCACTGACGACATACATTAGACATCTGTTGCGGGGAGTCCACCCGACCATTAACGGTCAATCGAGGAGGTTGAACAAGAGCAGAAGCATTCTGGATCGTTTGATTATAATCATGACCATATCCATTTGAATCTAAAGAGTAAGGGGTTAGTTGGTACTTTAAGATACCGTTTTATAGGCTACTCTAAACACCTACTGTGTGCCTGCGATGGGGCCATTTTCCCAAGTGCGTCTAGATCCACCCTCGCTACTCCTTTGTAATCACCCCCCTCGTAACGCGACCTTTTCACGGCCGAATTTTCGCCATTCCGAGTATGTTGGTTGTTTTGAATCGCCCAGTTCCCTGAATTGTCATATACTGGATACTGTAAAAGTGGTCCAGCTTCAATTGGTGGCAGTGTTCCGCGATGCCAACTATTACTACTTCCGTTTTGTTGTGCTGGTGTTCTGGTATCGTCTTCCCAAGGACGTTTAATGCCTGATCGATACGATTGGGGAGACTCCGTTGATCGTGCATCCATCACCGCACTGCCGATACCACTATATTACTGGGACTGTAGACAATGGCCGATCCATCCGTCCTTTTGATTCCAAACGATAGTATCGTCGTTTCCGAGTTCAAACTGGTGCGCGCGCACGGGAGATATGTTCTACCGATGAAGTCTATATCACAAGAATCATCAGTATTCCGAAGGTATTTCAAGAACTTGTAGCCAGACATGATAAGAAATCACTGCTTACATGTTTTCTGTATAAAGGTTAAGGAAAGTGATATACTCCGGCATATGCAGCAGATAGCCCTGTGATCTAGGTACTGTCTGCACACCATCTGAAATATATACTGTACGATGGAGAAGTGAGAAAAGCAAGTAGTCAAATGACAAATCTCTTTACAGAGATACGACGCCGGCCATGATTTGGAACAATTGGATGAAGGACGTTGTGCACTGTGCACTATGCATTCTAAGCTCTGTTACATAGCTTTTCTCTATCGAATCTGAAGGGACAGGCTCGTACAGTACGGAGTAGTAATATCATTCATACATTCATAAGAGAAAGTGGGTTTGGTCAGGGAGTGTGTGAGGCAGCGTTAGCCTTACAAACTGTGCTGACGCGCTGAGGATCTTTGCTCGATATTACAATACACTCGGTAAGGTGTTCTAGTCGATTGAACGTTCATGATGATTCGCTAAGAAAGTGAGGTAATGCAAAACGGAAGAGGGGGCGAAATAGATCCTTGGATTATGAATTTCTGTGTTTTACCCTTGGCTGATTCCATATTCCTTGTATCAATTATCCGAATAGACGGGAATCGGGCTGCATTGAAAGGGTTGACGTTGCTAACGCATCAATGGATGTGATGGAAATCATTTGATCCCTCCCTCCGAGAGTCCCTCGAACGGTTTATATTTCGTGGCTGACTGGCTTTTCTCCTTACGAGACTAGTATCGAACGTGACAAGGGTCAATTTTGATTCACAATATGACAGTGATACAGCATCTGGTAGTTGCTTGGCCTGGCAAACTGAGGGTAGATTAGGTAGGCAATTAGATGGTTGAATAGTATACCTCGCAGACCGTTTGACGAGCGGGCTCAACAACCACCAGGATAAGAAGAAAGCAAAGGTTGTTGATTTTGTATATTAAGGTTTGGATTAATAGCCATCATATCCTTTTCTTTTCAGGAGATGGGGTTGGTGTGGTGTGGTGTGATTGATGGTTGGTGGTTGGTGGGTTGTGGTGGTGATCATTTTTGGCGGTTGGGAGTTAGGGGGTTGGGATTCGGGAACATTGGTGGAAGTCAAAAACGCTTACACATATAAGGCCTTGCTTACTCAGATTTTAACATCTCCACTGAGTTTGACTAAATTACCCGGCTGAGTCAATTTTGAACCTTGTTGTCTATATCCTCATTCAGAGATTCGAGAATTAGGTAGCTTTATTAAAATTTGTGAGTAAGTATTATATAAGTGTCTGAGTGACTGTTTGAATGTTTGAATGGTTAGCTGAATACGCCCAAGGATTTACCGTTAGTAAGTGAGAAAGGGGTATATTTTTGCGTGCATGACAGAAGCCTACCTGCAATGTTGTAAGAATTGCACAAAACATGGATCACTAGATTTATCAGCCAACGATTACAAGTTCGCGGTTTGGAATACCTTCGCACTGCCAGAGAATGTAATCCGTACAGAGGCGTACACACCACCTTAGACTTGGAAGAAAGTAGACAGACCTGCCAAAGTATGTAAAAGGTGAGCGTTTTGCCTCGTAGTTATATTTGCCATCGTTCACGCGACCAATAACTAACTCCCTTCCAAAAATACCCCGGAGCTTGTGTAACAGATCCTTGATGTTCATCGGGTAATCATATGAATCGCAAAGTACACCTCCAACAGCTGACTCGAGCGATGAAGTTGTCATACGGGCGCTGGTGGCGCCGAAAAGTAATTCGGGTTGAACCATCTCCGATTATCACAAAATTACAAGTAGTATGTTGGAAGGTTGATTGAAATTCACTGTTCTCATTGAACTGGGTATTAAAATTAAATACATTTGTACCACGCCCCGTTCCTAGAAAGCCCCCCGTTAAGCAAATACAATTTGTGGTGTCCGATGAATCGAAATCTAATCGGACAATCGTCGCTGTCGTTTCGGTGCCCGCTCCGAGGAGAGCGATCGAGAGTACCTGTCGCCGTTGCGAGATCGTTTAGGTGGAGAGCGTGATCGGCTTGGGGAGCGGGACCGTGACCTAGTCCGAGAACGATAACGAGAGCGATATCGAGAACGAGACGGAGAGCGAGACCTAGATAATGACCGAGATAAAGACCGAGTCCGGGACCGAGTCCGGGAACGAGATGGAGAACGGGAGCGAGAGCGGGAGCGAGAGGGGGAGCGGGAGCGAGAGTGAGAGTGAGAGCGAGAGCGAGATCTTGAATAGGAAGAACCAGTATATGATGAATAACTAGAAACAGAACTTCCTGATTCCGACGTAGCATCGGCAGCAGCCGCAGGTAAAGCTGGCAGCGCTGGTTTTGGCATATTCTGTAGGTATTCGCGCATCTCTTCGGTGATAGCACCCATTCCAATACTTGTAAAGTAATTGATAGAGAACCTTGTGTTGCGAGGATTGTCTCGAGGGAACAATCCTTCGAAATAAGGTCGCAGTATATCATCCTTCAAGCGAGCTTGCAATTTTGCCATACCCATTGCTTCCGATAGATCCTGAAAAATAATTTTAATAAATATGCGACTACTTGATGTTGTCTCTTCTTCATTAAGGTGGACAATAGACAAAACGTGCCAGCCAAGAGCGTCGGAGCTAAGAAGGTGGCCGAAAAATCTCGCGATGTTTCGTAACCTGTTTGTTTCGTAACGATGTATGGTGTCATAGTATTTAGCAAATGATTGTTCAAAAAGATCGGTCCAAAGACGATTTATCTTTGCGAACCGCTCCCCAATGAGTCCATAAAACTTTGAGTATGTTCTCTCTTGGGAGCAACATTCAATAACCATGGAAGGAAGCTCTGGCTCTTGTCCAGGTGGCAGTGTGACTTTCATCAGCTTGTGGCAACATTCTTCGGGGTCGATACTAGACATGATAGTCAAATATATGGTTCGTCGTAGGTTGACGAGATCCGTATTGCTCTGATCCTTGATTTCTAAAGCCTTTTCTTCCTTTTTCTCCTCATCATCCTCACTATCATCTTCCTCGTCGTCATCATCCTCATCGTCACTTCCCTCTCCAAGAATTTCCGCTTTCAGTCTTTTATATAATTCTTCGTTTTGTTCCCATTCGGGATCGAATTTGAAAATATTCAGTCCGTCCTGGACATCGATCTCATCATCCAAAGCCATGCGGTGTGTGATTTGATCTTCCTCCTCCACGAGATCCAACTCTTCCTTGATCGCAGGATTATCTTTATATTTGTCTTTTCGAACTTGGAAAAGAACTTCGATCATGTATTGCACCCGTTTGTCAATATCTGCCTCATTCAAAATATTCCTGAACTGATCGAACACAGCTAGAGCAATGGGCCCACTCATCTCTTCGAGATGTTGACCCACCTCACGCGTCAATCCAACCGCAATCTCAACACTATCGTCCGTCGGCTTATTGAGAAGTAACAATAGAATCTGGGCCGCGACGATCTCGTTTGCTACCTGCTGATTACAAAGATGGGCGATGAATGTGGTGGCAGAAAGACATACGGCCTTATCGTTTCTCTTGAACCCTTTCTTAAACTGCACTATAAGGCGCTTTAACAGAAGCTCTCCAACCTGGGGAAGTTTCGTATTGACGATCGCGGCCATGGCGGCATAAATCGGTGTGAATGGCAAACTGGCAGTCTGGGCTTTCATAATGCTCCTACAGAATAATCCTCGACCTCTGATCAGATTCTCTCCGAATAACTCTGGCACGATGTGTTTTATGTTTGAGACATTAACTTTGTTGATTAAACCGTTGATTGACTTCTTCAAAGCTTCCCAGGCCATTCGCTGATACTCTTTGCTCGATTTGTCGGTGATCTGGGATTGTAGAGCTCGCAGGCGCGCAGGTGGGATGTAGGTACCACCAGATCGCATCGTGAGAAGTTTCTCATATTCGGCTTTTGCAGCAGCTTGCTTCTCTTCCTCCGATCTCTTCTCCATGATTGCGTGTGTAGATTCTAACGATTGAAATCGTCAGATGGTTATCTATTTTCATGAAGGTGACCAGTATTGAAAATGAGGAATTGACGCAGGGCTAAAGGCGCGCTTATGAACGCGATGAAGCTAAGATAAGATAAGAGTCACGTGATCTATCTCAAGTGCTGTCTCCACTTTGTTTTGGTATAATTATTTTAAAATATAACATATAATATAGTTTTGTGATAAATACATAGGTGCATCTAGGTAGGTGCGGTGTTTATTTTGCTTTGCACGATTTGCACTAAGATATCTTCAAAACATCTTCAAAATATCATTTTACTGTCCAGCATTTGATCTTACACAAGTTATAGGTAGCTTTTATTGTACCTGTTAGATGAGAGCCGTGCACCAGTCCCCCCTTGTATCACGAAAGACCAGATTGACTTGACAGGGAAAGCAAGCTCTCATGCATTTTTGAACAATCAAATTGTCTTCAATTTCTTTACAATATTCACTCTAGAAAGTAGAGAAAAGGCACATCTCTTAAATCTTCAAGCTTTCGGTGTTTGGGTCGACTTCATCACACTCCTTTAAAAGTCTATTGCAACAATGGTAAGATATATCCAGCCCGCGTGTAGCTGATTTTTCGCAAGCTGCACTGAAAGCTATACTAACATTCGCAGCTCGATCAACTCGTTGGCCTCGCGATGCTTGTCGCTGCTTCCGTCGTCTTCCTCTACTACACTATTTGGACTCTACTTATGGTATGGATATTATGCCCTCTCCAAGCAGGGGGTTTGAAGCTAACTATAGGGTCCAGCCATTCGTCGACTCCGATCATCCTCTCCAAAACGTATTCCCTCCCCGAGTCTGGGCAATCAGAATACCTGTCATCCTCATTTTGTTGGCATCAGCTGTCGTCGGGTCCTTTTTGAGTGTGGTCATGATCAGAAGCAACAGAAAGAAGGCTGTCAAAGCGAAAGCTGCTATGAAGAAGAAGGCATAAACGGGTTATAATAGGGTGGGTTTGGTTAATGGGATTCGTGTTGGGGCAGCACAATAATGTTATTTCATATGATATCGAACTCATTATATGCTTGCCTGGTTGTCAGTAGGAGCCCACGGAAAATTTGGCGCAAATTGTGGAAAGGTTGGGCGTGAGATTTTTGGCATTTGTGAGGAATTTATATATGCATAAAATACCCACGCATAGGCAGATGTCAATTTTCAGTCTAAACACTTGGTTATGATAATTGTATCAGTGGTTCAATCGAACTTCTATGTGTTGTCATGAGCGAAGCCTTGGAAATTATGAACGCGGTCGGCTTTGTATTCCGGCAAGATCTGGAAATCCTAGCAGCAGCAAACCTTTTTTGCACCAGCAACAACGGGTTTGCTGTACCTGCAGGAGACGTTGTTCTATTATTACTTGACAATCGAGCTAGCGACATCCTCCTCTTCTAACGTGGCTAATTTACTGAGATCTGCTATGCAGCCTGCTTTCATGATCATCGGTCATATGCACAAAGTAATTTACCAAGTAATGTTCAGTTCAGATATGCCTCGATAGAAGCTCGGAAATGTATGAATAGTTACAAGTCTGGAGATGTCTCAATTGCCTTGACTCTGTTTGATTCACGGTATAGCTTGTGCTCGGTACGTTCAATGATTTAAAGGGGGTTAGTTATGTGACCCATTGTGGTGTATTACTCAGGTAGCTACCGCTAGAGCCAATGAATCCAATACATATACGGTACAATACTCAATATGAGCGCATGTTGCTTGCTCCAGCAATAAGTACAAGGAGAGGCAGGAGATCGACAGAGAAGCGAGAGTTATTGTTAGTCTATCAGTCAATCATCTTCCTACTATGAATTCATCTATGATCACGGATTCTAGCAGGAGATATAATAGGTAATGAGCACTTGGTCCCATGACTATCATCGAGCTGATATCAAACGTCATCAATACCAAGGTAACTTAGCACTATTTGAGGACTTGTCTAAGGGCGTCGGGAATCAGCTGCGAGGGAGGGTGGGAGTTCTTTGATAGACAGACCAGGTACCTAATGACCTTGTCTATCAGAACGATGTTTTAAGGTATTAAGGAGAATGCCATTGAATACAACGCATATTGCGGTGTAGCATCGGGATATGGAAAGTATCTCACCTATTGATCAGAAGTGGCTCTAATTAGTACCAGAGAACAAAAGAACAATGACAATGGAAATGGAAATGGAAATGGAAATGGAAACGGAAGTGCGATTCCAATAGTGATAATGATAATGGAATAAATGTAGTGCACTTCGGCATGCTTACTAGGTAGGTCGGTAATGTGAATAACAACAATAACAAAGTGTTTTTATATGCAGTCGTCGACACCAAGGCAGGTAGCGGTAGCAATCATCATAACAGATGTAAATGAATCGCAGAATAAAATAAGTTAAATCTGCTTACACTTATTTTACTTTCTCACCTCAAGGATGACAACTTGGTTATATATCTATTAGGTTCCAGTCCTGCATATCTGAATCATCCATCCATCGACTGATACGGTCAACTCGTGCCCAGGTGTACATGATCTATCTCCCCACTCTTGGCGAATGCCCCTCTTCATACCGCAAACATATGCCAACCAGACTACGATACCAGATCAGATAGCCATCCAGCCAGCCATCCAGCCCGGCTTAGATTCAGGAGCTCTTTATGAAGGAGGGAGAGCAACAACAACAACAACAACAACAACAACAACAACCTACAAACTTAACTACATCGTTTTATCAATATTCATTCACCTTCCCTAAAGTTCCTTACAAACACGCACCCTTTAAAATACATTCATTATTATTCAAATCTTCCCGCGCGTTATCCTGAATTCTGATCATTCAGGAAGCCCGGGAAACTATCAAGTGTTAGACATCCGAAACACCCCACGACCTCATTATCGTGTCAACCTCGATCAAGCCCGAGTCCTAGATTATACACACTACATCTACATTACATCAACTATAGAAACTCGCGCAAGTCTCTTTCGTAGGACTTTATAACCATTTGAATGCCCACCTCATTCGACAACGAAATCAACAGCAATTCGGGCGGAACATCACAATCAAGCAAACCTGGCAAAGGCGCTTCAGCTGGAGTGCAAATTCCCGCCAAGAACAGCAGAAAGAATGGGTCGGCGAGGGATGGCGGCGGTGGTTCTGGAGGAATTATGGCGGCGGTGACGAAGAATAATGCTGCGAAATCGTGGGTTTCTTAGTCCAGAAGGGCTCTCCTGAACATACACGATTGCTAACTTGCCAACTCATCCAGTAAGAACAAATCACCTGTGGTGACTCCTCCAACTCCATCTCCGGAGACGAAGCCAGTTGTTTCCATACAAGATGAAAGTTCGGTGACATCACCTATGTTGGAGGCACTATCGTCGACCTCCCAGGGTTCTTCTGTCACGCACAATACAAATGAATGGGCTAAGGATATTCCAGCGTTTTCCAGTTCTCCGAATAACCTTATAAGTCTCGGTGAATCGCCGCCTACTCTACCATCTTCATACGAAGACAAGATCACGAACTACGGCTATCCGGCGAGAGAACCAAAGGGGTCTCCCAATAATCACATTCCCTTATCTTCCTCGCCAATAAGTGCAGCAGGCCGTAGAAGACCTATGAGTTACCAAATGGATGGAAACATTCAGTACAGTCCTGAAGAATATCACTCCGCTCTGGCTTATGCAGCCCGCCGAACCTCGAGCTATTCACAACAATCACAGGCGATGCGATATAATCCTTATCCGCCACTCCCACATCAACCTCAAGCCCACTTTCATGGAGCGCCTGATACCAATCTCATGTTGTCACCAAGAACTTCGGGTCTGGTACCTGGTGAGAAAGGATTTTTTTGTGGATTTGATACCCATCCTGCTCAGGATACAAACAAACCTCCAAACAGCGTGATTGTCACCGGATTTGAGGGTGGGCTTAGTATTCATAATGTTACCAAGAGAGGTCTCAGTAAAATTCTTACTTTAGATGGTTTGAGGGGCGGGGTATACAATGCCAAGATCCTTCCGTGGACTGCTTCATCGGAATTTGCTTTCCAATATCCCTTGATAGCAGTTGTTGTACACGGCCCTGTTCGAACAATCAGTGACAGCTCCAGCGCCGAATACACAGCGTCTCCAGAAAGTCCCCCCGCTCCAGTTGACGACGAGGGTCCAGGCTCCCCAAGACTACCAACCCGCTCCGTCAACGGTGACAACGATGATGACTTGATAGATTACTTTGAAACAACCGTGGAAATATATTCCTTGAGCACAAAGAGACATATTGCCACCCTACTATCTACCCCGAAAATACACGTGCCAATACCTCCATCAAGCCCATTGTTTACAGCACCGGCCCCTATCGGTTCTTTAACGATTCGGGCGGATCGGGGTAATGTTATCGTAGCTTCCGGAATTACAGGCGAAACATGGATCTTTCGACAGCGGGATAGTAGTGAGAAAGTGGAGTTCAGGTGTATTGGGAAGGTATGGACAACCGTTCAGCATGGTCTTTCCGTAGATCCCGCTGTATTCAACAATTTTGCTGAAGGTGGACGCCAAGCTGAGGCTAGCCCACGATCTCAATACAAAGCCTCAATACTATCCTTAAATGGACGTTGGCTAGCTTATTGTCCATCAGCAGCGACTTCTCAAGTCTCACTCCGTGCTACTATCCCAGAAAACGTTGCAACAGGGCGCATCCCTGGCCTGAATTCACAAGCTCCACCTCATCTGCCTGCGGTAAACTGTCTAGTGGATACTCCTGGTGGTGAAGGAGTGTTAAAACAAGTTCTTCAAGCGGCAACACAAGGAATTGTTGAAATCTCAGGCTATGTTGGCAAACAAGGTGCTCAGTATTGGAACAATTATTGGAACAAATCTACACCCCAGCAAATGAACAATGGGAACGGGTATCCAGCCCTCCAGAATATTTCGCCTCAATTCCCTCCTACCCATGGAATCAATAGCCAAGCGAGCACCGCAAACAAGGATCCTGGTCTGATATCAATTCTAGACCTGGACTCGCTCGCCCAACAAACCTCGGGATCTTCGATTCACCCTTTGGCCACTTTCCCCGTGCCTCATGGATGTAGTTTCTTGTCGCTTGCGCCCAGCGGTCTCGCGTTATTCACGGCTAGTAGTAAAGGCGATGTTCAGTTTGTCTGGGATCTTATGCGATTGCACTACTCAAGGTCATCTCTCCTGAAAGGGGCGAGCTCCCAAAGCGGAGGTCTACATGGGCCACACGTACGACAAATTGCACAATTCTCGCGCATGACTATTGCAAGAATTGTTGACGTCGTATGGACTGCACCGCACGGTGAGCGTGCTGCGATGGTTACTGAGCCTGGAACGGTTCACATCCTCGATCTTCCAGCTAGTGCTTTTACCTGGCCTCCACCACGACGACGCATCCACTCCGGAAGCTCTGAGCAGGTGAACCCTGATGCCAATAGTGCTGCGCTTTCTGCTGTTGGGGTGGCCTCAAGTGCTGTGTCGTCATTATGGACCGTAGCTCGACCTCTGGTAGGTTCTCGCAGGCGTCAAAGTAGTGTCGGCATTCCAGGCATCACTGCCGCAAGCGTGAAGTCGCAAGCAGGACAAGGAACACAGGCATTGGCCGCTGGAATTAGCCGTTCTGTGGGCGCCGCAACTGGTAAAATGAACGAAATGCGAAAATCAGGTGGAACAAAATTGCATCTGCCTAAGAGCAGAAACATTCCAAACCCAAACTGCGTCAGATTCTTCAACGGGAAACATGGTGATTCGATCACCGTAGTTGGTGGGGGCATCATACGAATCTACACAGTGAAAGGCAGGAGGGCAGATCGTCCAGCGGATAAGCAAAAAGCATCTAGGGGTGCCAAGTACGTCGAGTATCAAGTACCTTCTCTACCCGATACCAGGATAGCACCGGGACCAGTACCCGACGATGTTCTTGAAACGTTGACCAGAGATGCAGGAGAGAATTGGAAAGTCAGACAAGTATCAACTCGGGTATCACCCCTATCTGGAGCTGAATCCTCAATACCTCAAGCAGAGATTGAGTCGAATGCTCCATATCAACCATTTCATACAGATCGACGAGTTAGCCTCCACAATTATTCTCATGGGAAGACTAAATCGTCTTCTTCAACGTCTACAAGTGATTCGTCTGACAATGTTATGGCTGATTCATCCAAAAAAGCGTGGGCATTTGGTGGTCCTATAAGAAGTGTGAGACTAGATGTCGGTCCACCTCAACTTACGGAGGACGATTACCAAGCTTCTTCTTACCATCGAGCTCTCCCCTCCTCCGCCATTGAGCGTGTGATGAGGGTTGCAGACAGTAATCACGAGGATATGGAGCAGATTGTGGTCACTACTCGAAGGCGCAAGGGTGCTAGTTCTAACGGTGCCCCAAGGCCAGGTGATGAGGATGAGGAAGGCTTCTTTGAAGATGATTGCGAGGTCCTGGATTTTGCTAGCCAGCGGGTCTGATCGATTATAGATTCTTCTGCCGGATCTGTTCCCACTTCGTAGCAATTGCATTCAACACAACGATTAGCTGAGAAGGAGTCTGGTCCATGACTACACAGTTATAAACGATTGTTCGCCTTTTGATTTCGATACAAGGTCATAGGACCTTCAAGGGCTTCTTTGTATTGCATCTCATCAATCTTACCATGGTTGAATATCTCTAGGGGAGTCTGCGGTGAGCACTTATGCATAGCTTAGGTTTAATGGCGTTTTTGGTTAAGGACATACAAGTCTTTGGGCTGGGTGAGTAGAGGCTGGGGTACCGGTGATATGGAATAGCTGGGATTATACAGAATGGCCTGATATGCTTTTGTGAGATACCATAAACAAGAATACAACAATTAATTTTACCAATTGGCAATGACATCTCACTGCACATCATTAATTCCTTGTGAACGTAAGCATCATTCCAATCTTTTGATTCTGTATTCGAAGTTCCAACCCAAGTTGACGACTTGATACACTTTTTGGTGGTAATTGAAGTATCACGGAGATAATTTGTACAGCATGTTAAAATCCACTTGGGCTCTGGTATGAATGTAATAAGTCTCAAGATTTGAATGAAACCTATACTAACTATCGTGCCATTGGCCTACTTGAAGGGTACACGTGTAGGAAGTAAATCGCGCATGCGTGATACATCACGAATTTGTGGGCACAAGTTCCATAGTCCAGTTCTCATACCTTCGGTCACCTTTCGGGGGATCCCAGCGGCTATTAGATCGCAAGAAAAACGATGATTTGAGTTGAGGGCACGAGGCTGTTCTCCATATCGTGACTACCGGGCAAAGATGCAATGGTCTTTTTCGGATCACATCAATTGTGCTTAGGAGGTTGGTGTCATATTTGAGAATAACCTGATGCCATGTCTGGAGTTCCGTCAACTATGAATGGACCCTCTGTAAAGCCTTGAGAATAGAATAAGGTCCTTAACACACGATACCCTACATGAATCGCCATACTGCTCCTGCGACCGGGGTATTATTATCGTCCTCCATGCTCCCGTTTACACTCTTAATCCATTCCTGTTCTAATGCCACCGCATCTGATTCTATTTGCGCCATGGCCTCCAACTCTAGAAGCATACCACCCACCAAGGCCCTGAGCCCGCCCACCACACTTGCCATTGTAGACTCCTTTTCTAGCCACCCGAGATCTTGCAAAGCATCTCGCCATCCTTCGAGTTTCCTGTTTAAAACCAAGCATTCGTCTTTCCACGCCAGGTCTAGTTCCTCGATGAACACTATTTCCTCTTCCTCGTCCAACATCTGATCGTGATCTCTATCCCTCAAAATTTCTTCACATCTGTTAACCCACTTCTCGAATTTTCTCACGAGCCTCGCATATTTTCCTCCAGGCTCGCCTAGATTCCAAGCTTCGTTGAGCACTTCATCGAGTAGTTGTATCTTCTCCTCCAAACCCCACCCAGGAGTTCCTACATCTTGCCATTCTTTAAAAGCAGCCGCATTGACTCTTCCAGCTTCCTCTACCTCCAGGCGAAGTAACTCATCATGTCTCTTTACCACCGATTGAAATTTTGCCCCAAGCTTCTTCTTCGCACTCGCTTTCCATTGTCTGCTTACTAACTCTGCATCCCGATGCAACAAGTGCAATTGTAATAATTCATTCTGGAGCTTTGCGGTTTCCGCAGTGATTGCAATGTTCGCAGGAAGCTTGCTGGGAGTCGGGGCGGCGAGGAAGGACGCAGGATGCGGCTTGGAACCAACGTTCTTTGCGGGTGAAAAGTGCTGTTGGAGAGTTGAGAATGCAGGTTTGCGAATGGATGAATCTCCGTATAGGGATTGTGGACGTGCTCTCACTGGGGCATCTTGTGGTTGCGCTCTCTGCGAGGTTTGACTCGGTGGGCGAGATCTCTGCGACGTTTGACTGGGTGGGCGGAGGACAGTGGAGGAATTGTTTGGTATTGTCGATGAAGAATTTGTACGTAGATGGGTCGGTCGTGTAGTAGCAGACGTGATCGACGAGGTACGTATGTGCCGATTTGTAGAAGTGAGGGGTGGTCTTGAACGGTCTTTTACGGGTTCGGACGTCGCAGCAGATGAATTTCGAACAGACGTTGATCGAGCCTGACTACCCGTCGTAGTAGGAGGTTTGGTCACAGTTGTCCGGGTAGATGGGGGACGTATAGAAGCATTGTTGGTACCAATGGAACTCGTAGTCGATGGTCGTGTAGATGTGGGCGTGCTGGATGCGGTTGATATGGTTGTTCTTCGTGGTTTGATGGGCAAACGACTGGGTGAAGCTATATTTTCGGGAGCTGCGGCCACTGATGGTTTGATATCGGGACGACTTAGATTAGTAATTCTCTCTGAAGGTTTACGAATTGATCTTGTCCTTGACGGTATTGTCGACATGATTTGTTTGTTGAAAGTTATGTTAATGTATGAATTGGATATTCAATTGTTTGTTAATGGTTAGTTAGCGGACATGTTATTTAAATATTGACATCCTAGCGATATTTTTATTGATTGATACTCGAGTACAGCAAGACAACGCAGAAAGCGATGCAGCATTGCAGCATTGCATGGGGAACAGAATCACTTGAAGTTGCGGTAAGTTACGAAGCTACGAGGTTGCTACGGGTACATCAGCTATTGGCAAGTGGTGAATGGTATTGATCCAGTACGAGTCAATTGTACTTATGAGTTGTATTCCTCTTTATATCTGATGTTGTATATGTTGTCTAGGTGTGAGACGGTAGCATCTTCACGAGTTTATCAATCAGATAAAAGTTATGTCGTGTCCTTGCGTTTCTGTTAGAAGAGACTCGCAGTGACTATCTAGGGTACGGGGATTCGTGGTACCTTACACCATTGATCGAGGTACATACATTATCGCAATCAAGGGGCCGCAATCAATTATGCAGCAAATCAATCAGATAGAAGTACAGCAAATCCATCGTCAACTCAGCCAATTGAAATTGAGTAAGAGTGATCGATTCAGTAACGACGACGGGGATGAAGTGAGCCAGACAAGCAATACATAGGAGGGCAAGAGTATGTAGCTACCTAGGTCCTGAGAGAGAGGAATACGATATAATTGAGAAAAACATGATATATTTGATACTCATTTCTTGGGTACATTGATAGGTTCAAAGTCTTGATGATCCATTTACCCAAGTAATATCAACCTTACGATGATGATCTTCCGGCAACTACATGTATATAGTCTAGATATGTGTACCTACCATGTGGATAGAATATATGTGTAGATATAACTACTTCTCTAAGCTCAATACGAGGTCTCGAAAGCATTTCCGTCACCACATCACATCAACACCACGACATGGTATACGCATACGTCGAAATTGTCTTTCCCAGGTTCATTGCAATCTCATATCCTATCTATTCATCTGCCGGCACCTACGACCATCATCATGGCCATCATCCTCATACACACCTGAAGTTTGACTTTGGGAAATACCCCCGCCGTCTACGCACGACTCTTGAAATTCTAAGTATAGATTGAAAAGAAAAGAGTGGAATAGAAATGGAACCCCCTTGACCTTCTCCCTCCATCCTCGCCTCCCTACCTTCTGCCATAACAAAGCATAATATATCCAGCAGCATGAAATATGCTCAAAAACGCCTCGTCTGAAATTTGAGGTAGGTATTCATACAATCCTACATCCCATGTTCTGTACATGATGGGATGAATCTGATTTAAATAAAATACGGCTTCCCTTTCATGGCATCGGTCTTTTTCCCTCTTTTTTTCCTGTATAAATTTCCTTCTAGAACTCCTCTTTGGTTTCAATTTCATCATCGTCAATATCCAAATCCATGCGTTCTTTAGTCAAAACAAATGCATGAACTTATTGCAAGATATCTAGTTCATACATGCCCTTGCGAAGTTCCCTTTTCATCGTTCCGTCGTTTGACCATTTCAAGGGATCCCGGTTGGCGACCTTGTTTTATATCACACCCAGAGTACCAAAATAAGTCGAATAACTGTGATTTTGATGTGCTTTCTTTCTGTCTTTCTTTGTTTTTCTCTTATTGCTACAACTCTCATTCACTTTGTTACATTGAAGAATCAATTATCACTTGGACAATCGCCATTTTCTTTTTAAAAAGTTAAAGTCGAGAGACTTGAAACAAGATGGATACAGCAGTCAAATCGCCCTATCGAGAGCCCGTATTGAAATACACGAAGGCGCTTCCCAGTACGCCAGTAGAACTGAAAGAATCTCAACAAACAATCATGTCAAAAACCTTGCCTTCTTTGCCAGAGAGGAAAAGCTCAAGGGCAATGTCAATTCCACGTCGAGCCGTTGGGAGTACTCCAATTCCGTCAAAAAAGTCTTCCATTGCAAGCATATCATCTTCGGGTTACTCTGACTCTGTCCTTTCTCGAACCTTGTCCGGGGGTAGCAACTTTACCAAAGATTCACTCAGCTATACCGAATCGGAGTTTCGAAAAACTCCCCCGATACCAGAGCAGGATGAACGGAATCGGACATCTCCTACGACACCCAGAAATGAAATGGGAAGCCCAGATTCTTTATCGAGTTTGACATCTTCTCCAACGCAAGAAATTTGGAGGAGAAGATCGTTGGTAACTCAGAAAGGAATTGAGTTTCCTGATTTGAAACTCGTAAAGAGTAACGGCTCAACGGCAAGTCCTCCTTCCAGAAACGGCAACTCAGCACTCGATCGTTCCTTGCCCAAACTACCTAGTCAGGTTCTCCGATATAGAGAGCTTTTTGATCGAGAACGAGGCCTCATACCTGCTCGTGAAGCGCCGCAAGCACCAGCAGTACCGTCGATGGGCGCAAAGATTTCGAAGCTGAAAGATATCAGCAAACGAAAAGGCACAGATCAGTCTCATGAACTCGGTGGACATGGCGACCTTAACACCGACCAGTCTGAATATCTTGGAGAAGGACATACGTCACAGTCGACAGACGCACCATACTCGCCCCATGGAGGTCTGCCAACACCAGAATATTTAAGATCGGATGAAGATCAAAGTCAACCATCTACACCACAAGTGTATTCACCGACTACACCACCCAGCGATTTACCATCCGCAACCCAAGTGCCAATCAAATCGGATGCTACTCACGCACACGATATTTCCGTTGCAACAGTGAACGACCAATCAATTCTACAACGATCTCCACTCGTACCTAATCTTCTTCACGGTAACCACTCTCGAAGTCCCTCTGAGACTTTAACCATCACATCTCCCCTGGATGTCGTCCGATCACCGCAACCCCAAAAGCCACATGCCACCAAAACTATCCTCACACCTCAACCCTCACCTCCAGCTGAATCGGCAACCTTCTCGCCATCCATTGCATCCACGACTCCAACTGTCACGACAAATCCACATTCCCGTCAGACTTCTCGAACTACTACATCTCGTGCAACGTCTCTCTCTTACTCTTATTTCCCTCTATCACCTTCCTCACTTCCCGCTCCTGGAACAATTCTACCAGCTCCTCCCATTACATCACAACATATTGATTGCTTTCAAAGTCACAGATTTATGCGGCGATCACGAAATAATATATGTCCACTCCAATGCCAAACTTGCTCGAAGGGAGACTTTGAACAACAATGGAAATGTACATGGTGCTGTTTGAGGGTGTGTTCTGACTGCATGGCTGTTTTGGCAACAGTACGAAAAGACCTAGGAGCTTTCTTGAAATTGATTGGAAAAGATACACCAAATGAATCTGATGACAAGAGAATAATGGTCGGGAAAGATGTTGGTGAGAGGAGTGAAAATGTGAACCAGGAGAACGAGAATCATCAAGTGGGGGTTGAAGCGTGAGAGAACTTAACTGTCATACCATGGGATATATACATCTTTGCTGGGGAGTTTTGAAGGTGAAAATATCATGGGATTTCAAGATTCAAGGCGGTCTTTATGCATCAATTTCAATTGTTTCATTGCGCGTAGTATTCGCAACGGTCCGCTTGGACGTATCCTCGGAACTGATCTTGCATATACACATGCAATTTGATGGGCGATCGCAGTTATAGCAAGAAGTTGAGCTTCTATTGGGATAAACATGACTAGCTTTTGTGTACATGGCTAGTCATTGATGAATGTATTTAGTATATTAGTGATACTCAGCGAAAATTATCTTGTTATTGTACATTGGATCGATCAAGGGATGATGTGTTAGCATCAAGTCGA
Source organism: Botrytis porri (assembly GCF_014898465.1). Classification (NCBI taxonomy): domain Eukaryota; kingdom Fungi; phylum Ascomycota; class Leotiomycetes; order Helotiales; family Sclerotiniaceae; genus Botrytis; species Botrytis porri. Next base: position 2,266,769 of record NW_024066083.1, on the reverse strand, counting down.
AGTGCGTAGTCGATCTAACCATCTACTTGTATTTTGATCATATGATATCCAACTCCCAAGAGAGTAGCCTTAATCGCTCCAAAGCCCTTCGGATGGCGCCGGTTTCACATATGGGTTGTGAGTTATTATGCCGTGGTAAAATAAGATGTCTGCTAGCCTACGGTTGTGGCCATGCTTCTTCTCTTTGTGCTGATTAACCAATTGATAATAGTAAGAAGCAATCCCGAGATGGCAACAGATGAGGAATACATATCACGTCGAAGTCTTTAGCGAGCTTTCGGGAGCCTTATCGTATTTACACGGCTGACTAAGCTAGCAAACCCTTAAATGACTCATTTTGACTAACCTTGGTTTTCGCCCATCTTTGATGAGTCGAAACCCACCTTACTCGAATAGGACAATCCTACTCCCATTTGTGTGATGGTTTGGAATTCAGCATATGATTGTCGGGTTCGCATTCAAAAGGTTCAAGTATATAAGAAACAGTAAGTCCTCATTCGTAAACTTCTCGAGAATCCACACTAGATTATATTGTCTACAACAACAGAAGCACTTTACAATACCTATTTACTTCTTCACATCGCATGTCTTCCTTCGTCCTACGGCTTTATGGTTCCAAGTCAAACATCCGTAAACACAGTACACCACTATAACATGTGTTCTTCTATCTCGGATCTTTATACTCGCCCTGAAGGGGTGCATGTCATTCCAAAAGAATCTCTCGACTTACGACCGGATTCGGAGATCGATTATGATCTTTTGCACCCCAAGTCAATTTCAAGTGAAAAGAACATTTGGTTCTTCTGGCATAGTGGTTTTTCTAACATGCATCATTATACCCAACGAAATGTTCGCACCTGGCACCGGAGGTTTTCAAAACAAGGTTGGACTGTCCGTGTAATCGATCGACAGCCATCTTCACCTTTAAATGTCGCGAACTTTTTGGACATAAGCGATCTGGGTACCTTCCCTAGTGCTTTCATTGATGGTACTATTGGGGGCGACCACAGCCCTCAACACACATCCGATCTGGTCCGATTTCCCCTCCTCCTGAAGTATGGTGGTGTGTATGCGGATGTGGGGATGATGCAAATCGGTGATCTAGACCGTATGTGGCGGGAGACCATTGATAACAATGCTTCGCCATTTGAGCTTTTGTCGTATAATGCAGGAACTGTTGATGAGCGTTGTCTCACGAATTACTTCTTAGCTTCAAAAAGAAACAACCCCATGCTTGAAAGATCACACAAGTTATTACTGGCTTTGTGGGCTGCAGATGGCGGCAAGACGAGCACAGAGGGTATGCATGCTAGTCCCTTGTTAAAAGGTGTCCAGGTTATGGGGGGTTCGTTCACTATTGAGGAGGACGGAAAGACCATTTCGGCTGAAGACTGTAGCAAGCTGTTGACAGATTATATCATTCAGGGACAAGCAATGACGATGGTACTAGGACTAGTTGATGAAGACGATAACTGGAATGGGCCCAGATATTCTGCTGAGAATGTGTATGCCATCGAATACATGGAAGGCTCGCAGCTCATCAACGAGTTCACGGCTTGGAATGGACAAAAGGCATTTCATTTGATGTCACTTCCAATTCCTCGTAGTGGGGAAGCAGAGAGCCCGGAGCAAATGCAGGCAAGAGAAATTGTCGAAGCTTGTTTGAAAAGGAGTTTTGGCTTCAAGCTCGCTCACGGTCTTATTATACGGGTACTTGGTGAGACGTTGGGGTCGCTGTGGAGAAAGCATGATGGATCAGATATAGTGCCTGGAACGTATGCAGATTGGTTGAGACATGGCATGACATATTGGACGCAAGATGAGCTTCCACCGAGAATGGATTTTCAAATCATGGAGCCAATTAAGAGAGGTTCTTTACTAGCAAGCATATAATGATTTAGATGAACATAATAGGAAAGTCATGATTGAATATAATATAGATATATAGATTGAAAGTAATATTATAACTATACTAGCTATAGTAAGCATTTGAGACTTACTATATATAAATAGATTCATTTTCTATAACAAGAGTAATAATCAGAGAAATGATTATATTAATTATGAATACAAGATTGTTTTTCATTTCTAATCAAAATTAACTTCTTAGTTCATCTAATATTTTTAATTCCTTAATTATTCAGATGAATTACTAGTCCTCGAGGAAAGATAATTTCATAGAATCTACATTATTTAAGGATTTTTTTTTTACTATATGAAATTTAAAAATTTAGAATTCGTAAAGCTATACATTCTTATTCCTAATAACTATTACTTACAATAAATAATATATATAAATATAAGTTATTATTAAAAATTTATCTCCTTAATAATCTTACTATTTATAAAAACCAAAGTACTATATAAGAGTTATCGAACTTACTTATTACACTTTATAAATTTTGTAATAAAATCCCTACAAAAATAATGTTTTTCTATACAAATTAAAAAAGGTAATAACTTTTTCAATTTAAAGAACTTTATTTTCAAAACTTTAAAATAAGTAATTAATACTATCTTTTATCAAGAAAAATTGATGTTTTATTTTTAATTATTTTTGTTTATGAATTATATAGACTTGAAATTAAAAAAATTGAAATTTTTTAACTTGTAATACTTTTCCTTTACAAAATAAGCGATTTTTTTAGAAACTTTATAATTTTTATCTTCAATAGCTTATAACTTTTTAAATATAATTAAATTAATTATTAATTGCCTTTGTATTTTTTAATCATTTTATATAAAGTTTTAATAAATAAACAGGGGTCTTAAAAGCTGAAAAATCTATGGTTTTAGCGGGGAAGTTAAAATCTATATGATGAGGAGGTTCTAGAACTCTTACATATAAAAAAGTTGATTTACTAAACCTAAAACTTAATTCAAATAATATAATTGAATTAAACCTCGATATATAATATTCTTAATGTTATAGTATTATGATTTAAAATAATTTTATTTAATGGAATCTGGTTAGATTATTTTATTAAAACTAATTTCAAATAAAATAAAATAAAGAGATAATCATATAAAATAACTAAAAGTTTTTTTTGGTTTGAGAAGGATACGGACGATGTAGTACCTACGTATTCGTAGATCCTAAATGTCTTTATTATATTCTGTCTTAAGAGCTAGCTAAGTATAGGAAGTTGTAGGCCTTATATAGACACTATAGAAAGAGCTAGTCTCTTTCGCATTCGCTTAGGGCTCGTAATATAGCAGCTAATGAATTAAATCTATTCACTAGATCCTAATGATTAGTATTCATACAGTTTCTAATTAATCTAATTTTTATAATACTAACTTTAATATTTGAATTTATATAATAAATTAAAATTAAAATCTTTTAAGAACTTTAAAGCTTATATAATTAATTAAAAAAGAAATATATTAAATATAATAGAATCTATACTAAAAGAATACTTAAAGCTTTCATAATATAATAATATAATTATTCTTTTGAAGAAAAAAATTGTAACTCATAAATATTATATTATAGAATATAAATAAAATAAAGTAATGAAATCAAGATTCTCAAAAAAATTAAAATCATGAAAATTATAAAAATTATTTCAATAATAAATCAACTTCGCCTATGAACATTCAATAAATTTCTCTTTCAATTTTTATATTAATAAAAATAATTATATAATACTTTCTCATGAAGCAAGGGGTTCGAGGGCTCGCAGGCCCCTGATAACTCTTAATATAATTCTAATTATAATATAATATATATAGAAGCTAATTCTTAAACCCTTGATTATATCTATTTAACATTTTAATTTTATAATATCTTTTGATTCATGAACTCATAACAAGTTAAACTATATATATTAAAGGCTTTTTATATAATTACTACGTGTTTTAATAATATTATTATTATATAATAGGTTTTTTATTTCTACTTCTTCTTTATTTACAAAAAACCTAAATTTTATATGATCAAAATATTTCTAATTGTTTAATTCCTTTTTACAGAATATTATAAAGAAATAATAGAGAAGTATAAGTACTTAATCTTCTTCTTTTTTTATATTAAATAATAATATTTTTAAGATAATATTAATAGTAGATATTACTACATAATATTATAATATAATTAAATATAATATCAAATACAAATATAATACTATCTTTTCATTTATATAAATATTTAATTCACTTATTATTAACTTCTTTATGATTATTAATAAAAGATTTAATTTCAAATTATCGAAATCGGTAATGAGTTATCTCTTTATATTCATCTTTATTAAAGCAATTACAATTCTAATTTTGAATGACTTTTATAATTAATACTTTATTAAAACGATTCTGCTTTTGAAAATCTAATCCTTTATAGATATTAAATATTTAGCTTGTATATTAATAATCATTAATGTTCAAATAACAATCTTTAAAACTGTAAGTATCTTATTAATTAGAATTATATCATCTTAATATATAATGAAACTTTCAAGTTTTTGAGATTTATTTTATATAGTTAAAATAATAGATTATTTATTGAATATAATTTTTAAATTCTATTTAACTGATGAAATTCTTTTACTTTTAAATAAAGTTTTATGAAAAATGTTAATAAAATTATATTCTTATCAATTTCTATTATTATATCTAAAATGATTAAATAGATAATTATTTTGGTAGATATAATTATACAGTAATAGTAGTAGTAAATTCATAATTGATTCGGTCTATATAGCTATACTAAAATTATACGATATACTTATATATAATTCTAATTAAATAAGATAGATAGGAAAAGGAAATAAAATCCTACCCTCCTTTAAACTTTTCTATTAAAACCTATAAGCAACCTTTTAAGTAATTCTTTCAAGTTCTTTAAATTGTTTATATTATAAATCTATTATATTCAAAACCCTTTTTTTATTAAATCCTTTAATATACTTATAAAAACCTTATACTTTTTATTTTATTATAATAATCCTCTTTTTTTTATTCAATTCTTTTTAAAATATTATAAAAGCTATAGTTAATTATAATATTGTATTCCTTTTGAAGGATTGTTTTCACTCTTTAATATTTTAAGTCCTTCGGGAATTCTGTTATAATCTTTAATCTATTACTTATAAGTTTTATATTCACTTTCTTTTATAATATATTAATGATATATAATTTCTTTTTAAAGTCTAATGTCTCCTATTCCTTTTCCTTCTACTAGATTATTCTATTGATATAGAATACAATATGTTAGAACTTATTAAACCATCCTATTAATATAAGGAATAAGACTATATTATAAAGCTAAATAATTAAATAAGATTGAAATAATAAATATGATAATATTAGAATATTATTACTTTAATAATATATACTTTATATTAAAGAATTATTATTTCTTCAATTATAATTAATAATGTATTGTTTACTATATGAAATAATATTGAAATTAGTATTTTATAATAATATTATATATTAATCTAAAATATTATATATTTGAATTAATATATTATAAATGTTTTTCAAAAGATCTAGCTTTTTTTATTATTATATAGAATAGTTATAAATATATTAATAGAATATTAAATATTATATTAATATATCTTTTATAAAATATTTCTTAAAAAAAAAATAAAACCTTTTGAAAAGTTTTCATTCTTTATTTTCCTATATTTAAAAACCTTCTTTTTTATAATTAAAATCTTTTTATAAGATCTCTAAGTATTAGAAAGTTTGAATTATTATGGAAATCTATAATTTAATCTTTTTTATTAATTATATTCAATATAATAAACCTATTATTAATAATATTAATATTGATAGTTTTGATATAAATATATTAGACTTTTTTCTTAATATTAATAATAATATATTTTCAATTTGAATAAATATCAATTCAATAACTTTGAAAAGAGATAGAGAATAATATTTTACTTCGAATATAATAAAGATCAATAGGTTTTTCCAAGAAAATCTTTCCTTAGTTTTTTTGTGTTTCTATAATTATATATAATCTTCTTTTTTTAAAAAAAATTATTCTTTCTATAATATATTTGAAACTCAAAGTGTGAATAAGCCTAAAGTATAATTCAACTATATTTTTATTAATATTCTAATCAGTTTTGAAATCTGAATAACAATCTAATATTTATTTATATAGCTTTCATCTTTTAAAAAACTATTATCTAAACAATTCAGATTTTAGTGAACTATAAATTATTTTATTATAATGTCAATATGAAAATTAATAAAACTATATGAATTATATTCTTTATATAATTTATTCATCCTTTCTATTTCTTTAATTTTAATAATCTTATTAAGTTTTTATAAAAAAGGCTATCTACGATTTACTACAATTCTAATTATCAAGACTTTTACAAATTTATAAAGTATATATATTATACTTAATATTTTAGATATAATACTTATAATAATTAATATACAAATCAATTAGAAGTCAATTATACATATATAATCCCAAATATACTAATCGTTATTGACTTTTCAAGATTAATTATAATTACTATTTAGCTGCTTTAAGATAATAAAACAGTAAATATATTCGATCTATAAAAAAGAATCTAATAAAGATTTAAAAGATTAATAATAAGCTTCATAAAACTGTTTATTTAATGTTCTAAAAGAATTTAAAACATTGTCAATCTTTAATATCAGATTAAAGAATTTGTATTGATTTATTTGAATATTAGCCTACTATTACAATATATAGAAATAATTACTTTCATACTTATAAAGGTAGATATTAAAAGTTTTAAAACAATAAGAAAACTAAAGACTGAAAAAAAAGATTAAAAAAAAGATAAAGATACCACGACTCTATCTTTGTTTCGAATATCTATTATTCCTAAATCTTATAAGGATTATAGCTCAAAATATAATAAGATAAATAAATTAAACAATCTTTTTAATAATATAATTCTAAAGGAATTATCTAATAAGCTCTTTCTCTGATTATTTTATAAATGTTATATATAATATTATAGTAATAACTATTCTCGATAGATTTAATAATAACTATTCTCGATAGATTTAGTAAAGGGATTTTCAGATTAATTAAATTAATATTCATAAAGGCCTTTTTAGTAGTAGTAGTAAATTCATAACTGATTCGATCTATTTAGCTATATTAAGACTATATGATACACTTATATATGGTTCTAATTGAATAAGGTAAATGAAAAAAAGAAATAAAAATCTATCCCCTTTTGAATTTTTCTATTAAGATTTATAAGCAACCTTTCAAACAATCCTTTTAAGTTCTTCGAATTATCTATATTATAGACCTATTATATCTAAAAACCTTTCCTTTATTAAATCCCTTAATATATTTATAAAAACCTTATACTTTCTATTCTATTATAATAATCCTTTTCTTTTTATTCAATTCTTTTCAAAATATTATAAAAACTATAATTAATTATAATATTGTATCCCTCTCAAAAAATTATCTTTATTTTTTAGTATTTCAATTTTTTTTAGAAATCCTATTATAATTCCTAATTTATTACTTATAAACCTTACATTCACTTTCTCTTATAATATATCAATAATATATAATTTCTTCTTAAAGCCTAATATCTTTTATTCCCTTTCCTCCTATTAAATTACTTTATTAATATAGAATATAATATATGAGAATTTATCAAATCATTTTATTAATATAGGGAATGAGATTGTATTATAGGATTAAATAATTAAATAAGATTGAAACAATAAGTATAATAATATCGAAATATTATTATTTTAATAATATATATTCTATATTAAAGAATTATTACTTTTTTGATTATAGTTAATAATATATTATTTACTATACAAAATAATATTGAAATCAGTATTTTATAATAATATTATATATTAATATAAAGTACTATATATTTAAATAGATATATTATAAATATTTTTCGAAAGGTTTGACTTTTCTTTTTATCTATATAGAATAATTATAGGTATATTAATAAAATATCAAATATTATATTGATATATCTCTTATAAGATATTTCTTGAAAAAAGTAAAGCCTTTTAAAAAGTTTTTATTCTTTATTTTCCTATATTCAAGAACTTTCTTCTTTATAATTGAAATTCCTCTATAAGATTTTTAAGTATTGAAAAGTCTGAATTATTATAGGAATTTATAATTTAATCTTTTTTATTAATTATATTTAATATAATAAACTTATTATTAATAAACTTATTATTAATAATATTGATATTAATAATTCCAATATAAATATATTAAGCTTCTTTTTTTAATATTAATAATAATATTTTTCTAATCTAAATAAATATTAATTCAATAATTTCAAAAAAAGGTAAAGGATAATATTCTGATTCGAATATAGTAAAGATAAATGGGTTTTTCTAAGAAAATCTTTCCTTAGTCTTTTTGTGTTTTTTTAAGGCCTCTTTATGTATATAATTATTCTTACTATATCAGATATTTAATATATCAATATAATCTATATTCAAAAATTATAAATAAATATAAATATTAAAATACGAAATCATTCTGAATATAGCAACTATATTCCTATAAACACTTAAGACTTTACTAATTTAAAGGAAAATATTCGATTTCGAATAATAACTTATATATATAAAGATATAGATTTATTTTTTTTATTTTTTTAATAAAAACGATTGATATATAATAAAAACTTTTTATAAATAAATATTAATAATATTATGATCCTTTATATATCAATAATCTATTACTAATAAAGTAATTAATTATATTATAATCTTAATATCTATTAAATGATTTTGAATAGGTAAGGACTTTAATATCTAATATGATATATTTAAATTAAGGGTTTAGATTTTTATTATAACATTGATCTAGCTACTTGGGTTTTTATTAGTAATATGAAGTATATTAAAGTCGCTAATGATTTCATTTAGTACTTTAAATATATTTTAAATTACTCTTTTCCAATATTCTTTTTATTATTATTAATATTCAAAAGAATATACTAATTTTAATCATATTATACAAGTCATAATAATATCAGGCTATAATATTGTTTTATTAAAACAATTTTATTATTGGATTTTTGTTATGGGAGCTGCCTCTAGGGTTACGTGGAAGTGTCTAGAGATCTCTCGAGGTGGTTTAAACTAAACTTCAAATAGGAATTCAATAAGATTATAATTAATTGCAATTCTCATAATTATAGTAATAAAACTAATGATTATTCTTAAGCACGAAGCTCTATATTATAATAAGACCCGTTCTCTTTATATAAACCTTCTTACTCTACAAAACCCATAATTCTGTCCTACTTGGATCCCTTAAATCCTAAGCTTTAAAAGCTCCTGGCTCCTTGGATCCTAAGCTTTAAAGGCTTCAACATCCTATCACATGACACTTATCACATGATCCAATGTTACCCGTCGTAACAATTTTGAAGTCTAAGCTATTATGATTTTTAAATTTGATAATGTTAAGTATAATCTAATTAAAGAATCCTTAAACCCTTCTGAATAATACAATAATAGAAAATTATAAAAATAGTTTTATTACTGTAATCAAAATATTAAGATTATAGACAAATTTAATTAAAATCAAGGGCATTTAGTTTCCTAATAAATTATAGAATGTAAAAAAGTATATAAGAAATATTTATAACCCTGTAGGTATTTAATACTTAGAAATAAAATGCTATACAAGATTTTAAAAAAATAAATATTATATATAAAACAAAATATAAATATGAAAAGAATATTATTGATAATATTAAGAATAATAAAAAGTTATATAGAACTATTAATCAATATAAATTATAAATTAACCTGAAATCGCTTTCTTTTTAATTAACAATATTATAATTGAAAGTATTATAGAAAAAATAAAAGCCTTTTGTATTATAGTTCTAGAGTGTTTTAGTAGAAATAACAACCTTGATATTAATTAATTAAAGGGGTAAAAACCAATTAATAATCTTAATTAATTCTATTATATTTTAATAGAAAAGATTGATAAAGTTATATTATATCTATTTGAGGTTTATTAAAACTTAATTAAATATATAATCTCAAAGCTATATAATCATTATCTAGCTTTAAGGTTTTTTTAAAGACTTGAAAATTAATGGAAATAAGAATGTTTTTTAAAGTAGACAAAAAAAAATCCTTAATTCGATTTTAGCAATTAATTATATGTAATTTTTATATCTCTAAAGGATTTGAAAGAATTGATAATATATAGAATAACCTAAATCTCTCTGATTTGGAAAATCTTAAGCCCTTAATATAGTAATATTCTTTTTAAATAAATAGTCATAAACTTAACAATGAGTTCTATATATAATATAGAAATAATTATCTTATATAGCCTCGAAGTTATAACAATTATAATAAATATTTAAGTAGGGTTTGATATATATCTAAAAAACAATTTCTAATTTATATAATATAATAAGATTAGTCTTCAACCTTATTCAAACATATAGATTTCTTTTTTATTAATCAATAAGTATAAATTTGTTTTAAAGATTCTATTACTTTTAATTATAATATAATATATAATAAAAACTCCGAATATCATCATTTCATATATTAATATCTCAACTAGCATATAACAAAAAAAAAATCATCATTTCATTACATTATCATTAAATTTATAAACTAATAAGTTTCGAATCTAATATATAACCTTTTAAGAATCAATAAAATAAAAATAAAAGATATAAAATTGTTAATTAGAATTAAAAAAATTCAATAAAATAAATTATTTTAAATTATCTCCAAAATTGAAATTAGAATTCGATTGAATAGTATTTCAATAATAAAGAGGTTAACACTAAAGCTTAATTACTATAACAAAATAAATTAGAAAACTATTAAATTAATTTTTAATTTCAATTTTGAAGATATTCTAAAATAATTTATTTTATTGAATTTCTTGAATTCTAATTAATAATTTTATCTCTTTTATTTTTATTTTGTTACTTCCTAAAAGATTGTGTATTAGATTGAAAAATTAATAAGCATTATAAGATACTAATTGAGATTACTTTAATTATAAATTTGATATTTAAGGTATTAATATATAAAATGATGATATTCGGGGTTTTTACTGTATAATATACTACAAAGGTCCTTCCTTTTCTTAGTTCTTTATATATTATACCTTATTAAACTCTTTATTTAGAATAAAGTGCTATATTTTGATTATATAAATGATTTATACTTATATCAAACTACTAAATTCCTCTCATAGAATTTCCTCTTTCTGATAATAAAGATTCAAAATAAAATATACTAAAAAGATAAGAATAGGATTGCTTTCGCTTTAGAAAAACTGGAAATAATATATCTTATTAAAAAGAAAGAGAATGAGGATTTAATGTACATTATTACTAATAATCTAATTATCATATTTATTACAATAATTAAAGTAATAGACTTTTAATCGATCTTTTAATAACTTAAGGTATGATTTAATTGTAAGCTTATTTTTGAGAGATTTATTTCCGAAAGAATACTCAAGGTTAAAACAACTATATATTATATTAAAAGTTTAATTAAAATAATAAACAATTTTTTAACCTTTAGTTTTAGGGAAATTGTAATTATTTATATCATATTATCCCTTACTTATAATATAAAAGTGATATATTAATAAAATTAAAACATTATTGATCTTTTATTTAATTTAAATTTTAATGATTGATACTCAAATGGGCTAATATATTGTTTATTTTGAAAAAAATTCATTGTTATTATTTTTAGTGTTTTATTCATCTAGAAAACTACATTTATTATTATATTTATTTAAAATTCAAATATTCCTTTAAAAGTTATAATATCTAAGAATGTAAAGTCAAAATTTATAATAAGAATTTAAATTAAAGATTCTTTTTATTTCTTAATTTATTATATCTTTTTCTTATTAATTATTTAGGGTAGGAGTATAAATATAAGATAGATAATCAAACTCAAGATTTAGTATTTAAACTTGTTTATTTTAGTTATATCTAGATCGGTTTTATAGTCCTATTATTTTATAATAGGTTATTAAGTGAATCTGATAAATAATATCAATAAAGAAATAACAATATCATTCTTTGGGATTTGATGAATTAATTTATTTCTTAATAATACTATAATATTTATAAGCAATTTAGAACAATTTGAAGATAATAAAAAGCTAATAGGTCATAATTATATATTACATCAGATAAATAAGTAAATAGTCTTTAATTTTGAAAAAATCAATTTCTTTTCATACATTTTCATATAGAAATAGTTGTTATTTGAAAAGAGCTTTAGTATATTATTTAACTTTTTATATATATTAATATTTAATGTTTATAGCTTCATATTAATAGTATCTCTATTGTTTAATATCTTTATATAAACACGTCAAACTTTTTTCATAGGTTTTTTAATTTATTAAAATATTATACAGATTTTCGACATAAAAATCAAATGGTTTCTCGATTATATTAATATTAAAAAGAAGGAAGTAATAAATTGATTAATAGATATTGAGATAAAGAATTCTTTATAAAATATAAATTCAATTCCAAAACTTATAATCAATAATATTAACTTTATCCTTAGAAAACTTTGCTTAATTATAAAATAATAATAATATTATCATAACTCAAAGCTGTTTATAAAATATTTTCACTAGAACTTGATTTATAAAGTTAATCTGTTAATTAAGCTTGAGCTATTATATAATTATTTATATAGGCTTTTAATCTTATACTTTATTTGTAGGAATCTCATTTAATTTTATAGAACGTTCAATTACAAAAACATTTAATTTGAATATTTTTGTAGTTGCTTTGAAACTTCTAAGGATTTTGTTCTTTATTACAAAGTGTGGTCCTTGTTTAAAAGCTATTCTAATAAATTATTAGTACTATTCTCAATTATAAGAGAGGAACTAAATTATTTTACATAGCTTTTATTTTGTTCATTAAAATAATCCATTTTCATTAAAATAATCCATTTTCATTAAAATAATCAACTTTTATAATAATATCTATACTCATTAAAAGGTGATATGATATAAGTTTCTACTCTCCTCCTTTTTATTATAGAGGTGATTGTTAGAGCTTTTATTTTAATCCCTTTTTCTTTTTTTCTTTTTTTCTTTTTTTCTTTTTTTCTTTTTTTCTTTTTTTCTTTTTTTCTTTTTTTCTTTTTTTCTTTTTTTCTTTTTTTCTTTTTTTCTTTTTTTCTTTTTTTCTTTTTTTCTTTTTTTCTTTTTTTCTTTTTTTCTTTTTTTCTTTATTCTTTTTTCTTAATATTATAATTCATTAGAAATTCCTCTTTTTTTAGAAGTATAATATCTATATCCTTTTTTTCCTTTCTTTAATTTACTTAAATATAAGCTTCAATTAAATTTATTCTTGAATCTTTATAACTACAGATATTTATAAATAATATATTTAGTTTATATAAACTATTAAATTTTATAGTTTGAATGTTAAATAATAGGGAAAGAAATATTCATATAGGTTATTAGATTCTTTTCAAATTACATTTGTTTTTTATAATATATGTTCATATATTTAAGATTTTAGCTTATTATATTCTCATGCTCCTAGAGAGATTACAGGATATAGGCATTAAATTCGAACTCCGCCGGATGTTAATGAAAACTATAATACTCATTATCATATAACGTAACTTATAGTGAACCAGGTCATATAGGGAATCGGATCACATTTAGCCCATCACTAACTTCAAACCCTAACAAATTTTGCTATATATACCAAATCACCTCTTACATTTTCTCAAATTGAAGAAAAGATATAGAATATTATTATTATATTTCAATTGAAGGAATTTAAATCAATTAGAAAGGCTATAAAGTATTTTGAAGTTCCTAAATTAATTCTTATAATTAAGATTGCTGAAAGGAAATTACATATTTAATTCCACAAAATAGCTCAAATTCTTTTAAATATAGAAGAAAATACTTTTATATAATAAATTTCACGATTTATTATTATTGGATTCCTTGTTATATTTATATTGATAAAGGAAATGGCCAATGAAATTCGTTTTCGATATATTCAAGTCATATTATTTCGAATTCCTATTTCAATAGAAATTCTACTTATAGATTATAAATAGATTTATAAATTCCAAAAACGATATTCAAAACTTAAGATATATTACTTATATTAATTAGAATTTAATTAAATTAAAAAGGTAATATTAAAGAATATTCAGATTTAATTTGATATATTTTGTATATATCTTATTAAACGAAAGTATAAATTAAATAATATATATAATATAAACGAAATCAAATTTAAAGTTGAAAGTACTCAAAGTATACATATTATAATCGATTCTATTTAGAAATTAAATTGGAAAATTATAGTTGATAAATAAGAATGAATAATTGTATTTGAATATATTAATATAATTGAAAAGGCTTTATCATCTATAATTATTTTCAAGGTTTAAAATATAAATTCTATATAAATTCCAAAGGATATATTTCAAAATTAATAATTCTCTACTAATACGAATAAATGGATCTTAAACAATTATAAATTAAAATAATTAAAAAGGGTTTTCGAATTAGAATTCAAAAAAGTATTAAATGATTAATCTTGACTTTTAATTATAAATAATTATTCAAGTTATATTACAAATAGTTTTATTACTTTCTATATAAAGAAAAATATCGATTTACTTATATTACCTCCTTATTGCTTTTATTTATGTTAATTAATTGATATTATAATATATAGGCCAATAAAACAATATTATATTTTAAAGGTTGATTAATATTCTCAAGCTAATATAAAACGAATTCAAAAAGCTGAATAAATAGAACTCTTTTAAAATATTAAAAAAAAAAGCATTAAATTCTTTTAATATTAAAGCTGATTAAAGAGAAGCTGATTTAGTACCTTTTGCCCTACAAAAAGTATTCAATTCATTATCATTTAATTCCTCCCAGCAATCTTTCACTTTACAAATAAAAACCTTCAATCAAGATCTAGATTTATCTATACTTAGAAGCTTTCTTTCAAATAGAATAAAGTTAAGATAAACAAATTAGACCTTTAATAAAGCTTTAGCAAATAATAATTCTTTTGTATCACTAATTTATCGATATATCAAAAGAATGATTAAACTTATAGAATCTCAAAATACTAAAATAGTTCTATTTCGAAAACAATTTGTTAATATTTAAAAGATAATTAAGATTCGAAAGAAAAAAACTAAAAGCAAAAGAATCAAATTATAAAGTCAACTTGTCTTTAATAATAAGGAAGTACTAAAAATAATACATAAAGTAAAGGAAAAATCTAAAAAGAAAAAGCCATAAGAACAACCACATAAACATCCAATTAAAAAATTAAAAAAGAAAACTAAAAAAGAAGAATCAAAAAGTAATTCAAGTAATTTAAAATTAGAATTAAATGAATATATAGCTTATAGAATAAGATCACATAAAAAGAATTGAATTTTATAACCCGATTCCCTATATAACCCGATTCACCATAAGTTATATTACTTATTTCTTATATTTCAAAAAATTTAAAAAGAATTATAATTTATTGTCTGGTATAAATTATACCAATTAATAATATCCTTAGTTTATAATATAGAGGAGTTCCTTTTTAAAAAGTTACTATAAATCTAATAATTTATTTTATTTATAATATAGAAGTAATCTTTGCCTATAGACTAAAGGTTATTATAATTATTATGAATATCTAAAAGACTTTCGATATACTCCTAAAATAAAGATTTTTAGAAAAAATAATTAGATAAGACTAGCTTTTAGCTTTTCTAAGATTAATTGAATTCTTTCTTATTAATCGATTTGTTTAAATGTAATTAAAAAAATTGATTACGTTTAATTATAGAATTAATTATGAAATACTTTAAGACTTTCTTCTTTTTTTAATTTTATATATATTATATTTGATAAAGCTTATATTATAAAATATGGTATTATGCTTTAGATATGCTAATAATCTCTGCCTATATTAGGCTTTTTAGTCTCTAGATTTTAATATTCTTGTTCTAATAGATAATATAGAGAAGATTCTTGAATAGAATTATAATAATAAAATTATCTTTATCCTTAAAAAACTCGAAATAATTTATTTAATTAAAGAGAAAAAGATTTATATTTCTTTTTATATTATTAATAAAAAGTTTATTATTATATAAATCATTATTGTTAAAAATAAAGTTCAATTTGCTTTAAAATAATTAAAAATCTAATTTAATAAAAGACTTATTTTCAAAAGATATATAGTTATAAGAATTATTAAAGCTTAAATAATAATATATTATATTCATAATCTTATAAAAACAATTAATAATCTTTCAATTTTAGTTTTATAAAAAGCTATAATTATTTATATTAATCTTTTTCTTATATATAGAATTAAAATATAATTTGATAATGAAATAAAACTATCTTATATTTAATATATTAGTTATAATCTTATTATTTCATTTTGAATAGATTAATATATTGATTTATCTGAATAATTATTTATTCTAATTTTTAGGAATATATTCTCTATATAAAAAATCATTTCGATTGTTATTTTCTTTAAAGATATAAGCATTTTATTCATTAAAATTACACTAAACAAAGTTATACTTTATTTCACTATATATATATGATTAATCAGACATTCTATTATATTATATAACAGAAAAACATCAACACATCTACAAGCTTAGATTGTACTAAACCACACCTTCCGACTATATAAACTTTAATATTAGATAATTATAATTATTGTTAGTAATGTAAGCACTATAATAACTATCTCTATAAGAATATCGATTGTAATCAATCCCTAATTTATTCACAATCGATTATTACTTTTACCCTTATTATTTAATTACAATAGTACAAATACTTATAGTGTAGAAGTTGTAAGAGTTATTATATTAAACTTATTAATAATAAAAGAATCCTTTATTATGGTTCAATTTAATACTTTTGATAAGTAAATGTAATTTAAATGTAAGGTTTATAAAGTATTCGAAATAATACTTTATTAATTCGAAGTTGATAGTATATTAAAGAAAGTAGTCTTTAATAAAAAAGTATATAATATAGTAATAAATAATATTAAAACTAAATTATTACAAAATATAATATAATCTTTAGCTAAAGGTAAAAATAGTAATAATTCAAACTATATTTATACAAATATTATAAAAACTTTAAAAAACTTGAATATGTTTATGAATATAATTATATGTATGTAAGAGCAAGTTAACAAATAGGAATCGATTAAATTCTAAAAAACCAAAATGGATATTTATTTATTAACAATAGGAATTACTATATTAAGAATAAGTTGCCTAAGTATTTATATATTAAGAAAAGTGATTGATAAAATTATCTCTAATTTGAAAGACATTAATATTATAATTATTATTTTTATAGCTATTAGATAAATAATATATGTTATTAATAGTTTTATATATAATAAACTTTTTAAAATTAAGAATATAAAAAAATCAAGAAGATTTTGAATTATAATAATTTAAAACAATTTATAACCTAGTATTATTATATATTAAAAAGAATTCCGATTTTCTTTTGTAATTTGAATGAAAATAGAATATTAATTATTAAGGAGATAATAGTTAAAGAAGTATTAATATAAATAAATATTCTCCTAATTGATTATTAAATTATTATCCAAACAATCAATTCTTATAAGTAGATCTGGATTATTAATTTATCAAGAAAAGTCTTTTTCTTTAAGCTCTTTAATAGTTTCAAATAAGCTTAATATATTAAATTAAAGTAATATATCATTTATTATAATTCAGGATATTAGAGTTTTTATAATCTAATAATATATAAGATTGCTTTAAGATGTAACAACTATGGCGTCCTATAAATGAATTACAATGATCTGTTTGAGTTCGAGTATAAGGCCAAGATTGAATACGCAAATTATATAGGATCGTTTTTAGCCGGATATAATGATTATCCTGTAATACTATATCGAATTAATAGGAAAGTTATATACCTTATGAAATCCAAGGCTTATAAAATCAAGAAATATAGTTGAAAAACTTGTCTGATTATTAAAGTATTAATTAATAAGATAGCTATTCTGATTATAACAATTCTTTAAAATATAATAATAGAAATATTCTTTTCTATTTATAGGGAATATATTATTATATATAAAAATCTAAATAACTTCTAATATATCTCTCAGAACATCTTTTTAACTAACAGCTTATTTAAGGACCTTTACCATTCTAAAAGGAAGCACTTAAATAAGAACAATCTGAATAAAAAGATATTCTTTAACGCCACATTATTATAATATATCAATATAGATATTAATATCGATTTAAATAAATAGCTATTTTTTTTAATATTATAATACTAGCTACTAAACAGCCACAATCTAATTTATACAGATTGACTAGGTAAATATATAATAGAAGATAGAAGTATATATTACAATATTGTAAATAATATATAAATAAGATTTGAAGGTTTTATATATATATAGGAATCTTTTATATACTTTGAAATTTGAATTTAGAACTATTTGCGATATAATGTTTTTATACTGATAAATAGTTAGGATAATCTAAATGGTCTCGAAAAGAAAAGGGAAAGATTAAGAATAATAATATATATATATAAAAGTAAATAGCTATATACTCAACAAAATATATCTAATTATGTTAAGATTTTCTTTAAATAGAAATGAATGATATATAAATAATTAATATATATCAATAATTAGATATTAAGGAAATAATGAATTTAATAGTTTCTATAATACTTTTCAATTATATAATAGTAAGCAACAATTTTAATACTAAATACAATCTATTCGAATCTGGTATAGCTTCAATTGGCCAAGAAGCTCTTCTTATAGAATAATCTCTTTCGAGTAGAATAGATTTTATTGGGATTTAAGGAGTTTCTATTTACAAAGTAGATCACATAATTGATCTGATCTTCTTTAATATCCTTTTTATTAATATTATTATTAATAATAATTTGAAAAGCAATTTCAATTATAAAACATAAATAATTATAATCCTGAATTTTATCTTATTTATTATTAAGTCTTTTGGTTATATAATTAATAAAAAAAGCCTTTTAGTTTTTTAAAGGGTTATAAAGAATAAAGCTCCTCATTTTTCAAGCTTAGTTAATATGTTTGCTGAACAGATTAATGAATTAATGGGAATATTGGATTCTTTATTTGAATTGACAATTTGTTTAATAAAAAAGGAGAAAGATGTTTTCAATTGTATTACCCCTTAATAAACAAGCGAATATAAAACGATATATTAAAACTATAAAATAGTCAAAGTTAAGAGTATTAATTAGATAGAATATTGATAATAAAGTTTAATAATTACAATTAAAAAAGCAAAATACTAATATTGATATGGAATTATTAATAGGGTAAATTATAATAAAGACTTATATAAAGTAATTAGCTAGTACAAGCTTATTATCAATCTTAAAGTACTATTCTTAATTATTAATAATATAATGATCAAAAATATTATTAAAAAGGCCTGAGTTTTATAAAAAAAGGTTCTCAAATGTTTCAATAGTAATAACAATTTTATAACAAATTTACTTTAATTAGATTATATATTTAACAAACTTTTATAAAATACAAAAATATTCTTTAAAGAAATAAAAAAGAATATTATAAAAGTTTTAAGTATTTCATTAGGATTTAACTAAATCACTATCCGTCTTTTAAAGGCTTATTAGGAATTCATTAGACTAATAATCACTAGGATCTTCAATTAATACCTATAACTAAACTACTTTCCAAACAAATAAAGATATATAAAAATGATAATAATCCTGAAGATTGAAAAAATAAATAAATCATTAATACAATTTTAATAACCAATAGCTTTACTTTTATACATCTTAAAGGGTTTGAAATACATAATCGCCTAATATATTTTATATTTTATAGATTATAATAATAATAGGCATACTTAGTCTTTAATATAGAAAAATGCTTCCTAAGTAAACAATAATAGATCTAATTATTTCGTTTGTATATAATATTGAAAAGATCTTTGCTTATAAATAAAAAGTTATAATAATTATATTAAATGTATAAGACATATTCAACATATCCTTGTCGAATAAACTATTGAAATATATATGCCAATAAGAATAGCCCTATTCCCTCCTATAATTAGTTCAAGCTTTTCTAAATAATCGTTTAATAAGAATTCGACTGGAAAATACAACTATAAAGTACAATTATATTAAGTATAGCATTCTATAAAACTCCTCATTTTTATTTATATTATATATTCTATACCTTATTAAACTTTTAAATCAAAATATCAAATTGTATTTCAAATATATTAATAATATTTATATTTATTACACATTTAAGAATGTATATAAGAATATTGATCTTCTTAAATATAATTTTTATTAAATCTTTTAATAAAATAAAAGAAACTATATAATTTTTATATTAGAAAAGTCAGAGATGATATATCTTTTTTAAAAAAAAGAGGTATATACTTTACATTTGAAAATGAATAATAAGATAATAATCTACTTGATTAATAAGATAGGCAATAAAGCTATTCAATTAGCTTTATATTAATTAAAAGTTTGATTTGATTAAAAGTTTTTTTTTAAAAGATATATAATAAAACAAAAAGCAAAAGCCTATAAGGTTATAAAATATATTAAAGGATTTATATAGATATATTATAACTTGTTAGTTATAATATTATATAAGATAATGATTATCTACATTTTACTCTTTACCCTTTATGAATTTAAGGTATAGTATATAGATCGAATAAAGTTAAATCAGGTAAAGAAAGTTGTTTGTAATATAATAATAAGTATAAAACTAGGCAATCACAATATCAAGATTAATCAAATAATTATTCTAATAATAAAAAGAGTTTTATTTATTTAATATATAACTTTAATTATAGTAATTCTAAAAGACTCTAGATTACCATTTAATAAACTAATATTCGAACAAATATAAATAAAATTTGTATTTTAATTTTATAAGGTAAATAAAAATTATTTATTAATGATTTATTTAATATGAATATTTTAATGTAAAATGAATAATATTAATCTCCATAAATTAACCGGATTGATCCCGAAAACATTAAGATTAATACTCTCTTTACCGCACTTTTTTATAAGAAGCCACACCAACCTTATAAAAGGCATAAAGAAAGAAATAATTATACTTGAATTTATATAATAATGGAATTATTTGCCTAATAATTATATCATAGTCTTTTCAAATA
Organism: Botrytis porri; assembly: GCF_014898465.1. Classification (NCBI taxonomy): domain Eukaryota; kingdom Fungi; phylum Ascomycota; class Leotiomycetes; order Helotiales; family Sclerotiniaceae; genus Botrytis; species Botrytis porri. The sequence goes on along the minus strand of NW_024066083.1, from coordinate 2,245,511 downwards.
GTACCGAACAATACTATTAAGGGTAAAAGATAGTTGATTATAATTTATACAATCTACTAAGGATAATTCTCAATAGTATTCAATTATAAAGCAATTAACTTACTCTTAAACATTTTTAATGTTAAGGTAATGAGTACTTTAAAAGACTTAGAGTATGTAATCTAACTAAAGCCAACCAGGCAAATTATTATATATATTAATAATATATCAATTATTTAATATATTAGAGACAATACCTTCAATTTATTTCAATAAATATTCCTATACTATTATAAGATTATAAGGAACAAATAAATGGCGATCCAATAATTGCCTGGATATATTAAAATCCTTGGAAATGAGAAGATTGATTGGCTTATTAATATAGACGCTTATAACAATTATGTCGAAAACAATAACTCATTGCTTCTTATTATTAATAATATAAGCTTAACAATTAGAATTCTTAAATGAGGAATAGAATAAAAGTAATGGAAGTAAAATAAGGTTATCCTTATTAGTTAATACTATTGCTAATACTTTAGCTATTAAGTTAAGGAATTTAAAGAACTTACCCTCCCTTGTCTTATTCTTTAATAATTAATAATATTTAGAATTAAATACAAAAATTTTGTATTCTATTATTAACATTTTCAATATAATAATATTACTTTAAAATAGTTTTATAAATATAATAAAGAATCTAAACATTTAATATTCTATTAATACTTTTATATTTAATTCAATAATTAGCTAAACAAACCCAATTTAATCTTATAAGATATAAAGAGTATAATCGATTATCTCTCTTTTCTTTTAAAGATCTTAATAAACTTTACAATCTTTTTAACAATTATTAATCATTTCGAGCAATTATACTCAGTTTCTCTAAAAATCCTTTAATCTTTTACTTTAATATTACTAACCGAAGCTACATTTTCTTTAAAGTCGCTTCCTTTTTTCATTATTATATATAAATTATACTAAATAAAAATTGATAATATAGAGCCTTATAGCTAATCTTAAATCTAAGCTATTTAGTATAAAGTGAATTGAATAGTATCGACATTATAAGCAGGAGATAAGCAATAGGAGTGTATATAGTGCTCCTAATTGCTTTTCCTTTGGCCTATATTATAGTCGTAGAAGAACGGAACATATAACTATATCGGTACTCCCACTAGCATAGTCCATCCCTAGTACCCCCTGGGAGGTCGTGGCGAGCCCCTGTAGCTTGCCCCCTAGATGTAAATTAAAATAAATAAATAAACATATATATATGATTAATAAACGTTTTTCATTTTATAATTTATTAAATCTTACCCCCATTTATTATTAAAAATAGGGGCATTAATTAATATTAGAAATTTAAATTTAATGTTTAATATTTAAAAACAATCCTTTTTAATATTATCTACTTTCTATTATAATTCTTATACTTTTCTTTAAAATATTAAATAAATTTAATAAAGGATATAAATAAAAAAACTATAGTTATTAGTTTTGAGGAGTAATACTTCTATCTTCTTTCTAATAAGATTTCATTTCCTTTAAATGGTTTAAAATAAGTTATTAATAGAAAGAGAATTATCAAGTATGAATACATAATATATTAAAACAAAAAGTAAGTAATTATTAGCTTAGATTCAATTGATAGTATCTTATATATCTTCAATTCAGAAGTAATTAGAGCTTGTATAGATTTTAAATATACCTTAAGGACCATTTTACTTAATAGATTATGTTTATAATTCTATATTAATAATATATTAATAATTTGATATTTATATGGAAATGTATTTAATTTTTTTTGATGAATCTTTTATATTTGTCAAGATACTATATAGATCTTCGATATTAAAGTTTATTGATTCCTTAGGTATATAGATATAAAGGGAAACAAGGCTATTAATAAGCTCATCAACCTTAACATTTATAAATCTATTTGGAATTTATAGTTTATTTCAAAACTTATTATTAAAGGGTTTTATAATTGAATAAAATAATTTTAATCGAATAAACAATAATTTATATTTTCAAATATTTATAATAAGTGGAATTTTATTTATATAATAAAGTTTTCTTTTAAATTAAATTTGTTAAAAGATATATTATATTATATTTTAGTTATATATATAGAATATAGAGATTTCATATAATACTATGGAAAGTTTAAATATTAAAATATTAATCTAAAATACTTTTACAATTATCAAAAGATTTTAGAATATTTAATATTATATTAAAAATCGCTAATTCAATTCAAAAAATGATCTAAATAATTGTTTTTATTTTTTTCCTTATTAATAATGAAAAGCTTTAGTTACTTCTTGTTCTTAATATTATAATTATTAATACTAATTAAATTCCTCGAAATTATTTGATTTTATATTAGTATTTGATTTTGTTAAGAATATTTACTTCTTTTATTCTTTTTTCCTTTTTTCTTTTCTTAATAGAATTCTACTTTTCCTATATCTAATTCAAAAAAAATAAAAAAATATAGGATTTATAATATTAATTTTATATATATATATATATCTTTATAGTTCTATACTTATTATTTTTAAAAACTAAATCTAACTTTTTAAAGTCTTGAATATTATTGGTTTTATTTTAATCAATAAAAAAAGAAGTTATTTAAGTAAGCTTTAATTCCTATATATAAACTACTTTTTAAGGCATTTAAATAAGTTCATAGTTTAATACATCCTCATATTCCTTGGAAGATTCCTAGGGTCGATATTATACCGGCTCGATGAATATTAATAAATACTATTACTACTACTACTAGTATTTAATTAATATATTAATACTATTATATTGAATAATTTGATTAATTGAAATCAAATTAAATAAACGAAAAGTTATTAAATTTATATAATTGATTCCAAAGATTTTCATCTTTTAATACTTTTTGAATCTTTAATAATTTAATCAAAAGAGTCCTCTAAATATCCAAATATTAATACTATATTAGAAAAACAATTTTACTTTTAAATAATCATATTTTTATAAGAGTCCGTTTAAGATTAAAACATTTAATTACATTTATAATATTCTTATGTTTCTTGTATTTTTGAGGCTTATTAAGACAATCTCAAATTGAGTTAAATGAAAAGAATTGTTTATTTCATGAATATAAAAGTTATATTTTATAAATTTAATATTTAAAAGTTTAATCTCTAATTAATTTATAATGTTTAGAGTAGAAAAGAATTTTATTATTGTATCTTTAATTTCTATTTTGATATTAATATATATTGTATTAATAGAATAATTTTTGAAAACAAAATAATGTTCTTTTTTCTACATTATCTGAATGTTTTTTAAAAAAGTATATAAAATCATTATAAATAAGTTTCTATAAATTGGTATTTATAAGTCCATTATCTTTATATTTAATGATTTTATATTAAATAAAAGATTCAATATACTTTTTGTAATTATTATAAGAATCGAATCTTTTATATATATGTTTGACTTTTAATAAATCCTTTAAAAATGTAAATTTGAGGGTTTATAAATAGATTTAATTGAAGGCAAAGATTTTTCTTCAAGTTTATTTCATAAATTGTTTTCAATAAATACTTTATTGTAATGAACTATAATTGATAACCTATATACACTAAAGATCTTCAATCTTTTTAGTAATGTAAAACTCTTTTCTTGATTGAAGATATTAAGTTTCTTCAATATGATTAATGAAATATAAGAAAAGCAATAAGAATGAAAAAGTAAAGAAAAGAAAAAGGGTTTTTGAATCATCAGTTAAATAAATTGTAATATCATTAATTAATATTAATCCAAAAAGAATATAGAAGATAAAATATTTATATTTATAGATTTTAAATATTTATATTATATTTTGTTTAAAAAGTTAATTAAGTATAGATTGTTATAGACCTTATATGAATATTATAAGAAAAACCAATCTTTTTTATTTTTACTTAAGACTATTACATTTCGTATTTACTTACAACTATAATATAATAGCTAATGAATTGAAGCTATTTACTAAGTCGGGTACCTCACTTTCAGACCACCTCTCTTTTAAACCACCTCAAAAAAGCTTACTATAAAAAGCAGCCTTTTATCTTAAATCTTTAATAACTTTATAACTTTTAAATCAATCAATTTAAAATTTTAATATATTATTATTTATATTATATTTAAGATACATATCAAAGTTAATATTAATTCGATTTTATATATAATAATGAATAGATATTTAATTTGATAAGCTATTTCGAGTTATAAAATTTTAAAGGTTATTCTTCAAAATTGTATAAATAATTATTTATTTTATAATAAAGATGTATAATATATATAAAAGATAGTTTTAATATAAAAAAAACAATTAGTAAATTAAATATTAGTTTAAAAATATTTAAGTATTAATTCTATATATTAATAAATTCATAAAATTCAGAAGTATCTTCTTAATATTAAAAAAAGTGATTTTACATTTAAAAAACAATAAGTATAGAACTTTCTTTAAAGAAATCTAGAAATTAGAATTAAAAGATAAGTTAAAATTAATTTAGTGTATATCAAAGATATAACTATTAATATTATTAATTAATAATTTTCAAAATTAAATTTATTTTTAATTTGTTATATTAAACCTTAATATTATTATAATATAAATGAAATAGATATACAAAAAGGTTAGGAATTAAATGAATTAGTTCTAAAAAGCTTAGAATATCATTTTATTTAGAAAAAGAAGCCTGATTTTAAAACTTGAACATTACTTATAAAGTATATCTCAATTATAAAAAAAGCTTTTAATTCTTTTATTATATTGAAGAGGAAATTGATACAACAATAATAATTTCCAACTGATTTAAAACCTTATAAAAGGTAGTATTTTATTATTATAAATAATATTGCCTTCAAATAGCTTAAAAAGGTCTTTATACCTTAAACAGCCCCCCCCTTACTAAATAAACTGAAACTCTTTATAATAAATAAATATAAAAATTATAAAACTATTAAATTTATATATAAATACTTTAAGTATAATATATATCTTTTATTCTTTTTATTATATACATCATATATCCTATAATCTTTTGATTTATTTATTTTCTTATTTTTTAAAAAAGTATATAGATATTATCTCAATAAATTAGTTTCTTTATTAAATTCTAAAATAATTAGAAAGATTAATTTCCTTATATACTATTAGAAAGTATAATTAAACAATTTATTAAAGTATAATATACTAATTAAATAGAAAGCTTTAGATTTATAGCCTTTAAATTATATTAAATCTATTATATTTAGATTATTACTTAAAAATAGTAATAAAGAAGTTATAAATCAGAATTTACTTTTTAATCATAATCCTATATATTAATAAAATAAGGAATTTGTAATTTCAATTTTTAAAACGTTTCAAAAAGCTGATGATTTAAGATTATATATATATATATGTTTCTTTGAAGTAAAGAAATTAATCTTTATATTCATTACTAACTTTTTAGAAAGATTATTAAAGGATTTGATATTAAGGATTATGAAATTCTGCAATTTAGACATTAAATAAAGTAATTAGAGTATTAATTGAAGTAAATTATTTCTAAAAAGAGATATAAGGTAAAAACTAATGCAAATTCAAAGTTTTCTAAGATTAAAAAGATTAGAAAAATACAAATTAAACTAAGAAATTATGAATTCGATATAGGAAATATTAATAATAATAATAAAAGTATATTCTTAAGTATTTATTATAATACTAAATAGTTATTAAATGGTTAATGTTTTAATATTATATAATATAAATTTTTGAGGTGGTTTAAAAGAGGGGTGGCCTGAAAGTAGGGTACCCGATTTAGATCTTAATGTTTAATGTTCATATAATTATTATTGATTCGAAAAGAATACGGAAGACATAGTACTCATGGTATTCGTAGGTCCTAAATGTCTAATTATATTCTGTTTAAAGAGCTAGCTAAGAATAGGAAGTTGTAGGCCTTATGTAAATACTATAAGAAGAACTAGTTTCTTCTGCTATCGCTTAGGGCTACTATATTCCGCATTCCATCAATATAATTACTTAATGAATATAGATCAATACAACATTCCAAAATCAAATTATTTTCGTATTTTCGACTTTATTATATAGAATTAACTCTTTATATTCTTTATGAACTCTTTTATTTATTATGATAATTATTTTTATAGTAATATTGCTAAATAACAGATTTATAATTTTAAATTATCTTTCTCAATTATTAAACTTTAGGTTTATATATCTATTAAACCTAGAATTTCCAATCAATTTTAATATATTATTTGTAACTAAAAAACAAAAAAACAAAATGAATACTTATATATTTTTTTTTTTGAAATTGATTTTTATAATTACAATATTATTTCGAATTTATTAGATATTATTAAAAAGTAATTTGATATCTTCAACTATAATATAAAAAACAAATATATAATCATCATAATCTTATAATCTTATTTAACTTCTTTATAATATCTTATATAAATATATTTAATATAATCTTTATAAAGGAACTTATAAGCTTAATAATTAATTTTGTAACTATTATTATCTTTATAAATATTATAATTTCTTTTATACTTTTTGATACTTATATTTAGTTTTTGTTTTATATTATACTAATTATTAGTTTTAAGATCTTTATAAAAGTAATTAAATCTAATAGTACAAATAGTATCAAAAACATTATATTCTTTGAGTTTAAAAATATATAATTTAAGAAAACCTTTTATAGTTTTATATTAAGAAAGAAGTTTAATTTCGAATTATATTTAGTATTAGGATTATAAATTGCTTATTGAATATGAACCTTTTGTTGTACTTAATTAATCTTTTGTTTTTATTCTTTGATAATAACTTATAGAAATCATCAAAACCCTATTTTTGATTAATAGCCTAATAATCTTGTTTAATTATGTGCTAAGTTATTATTCTTATAAGTAATAATATTCATCATCTATTTTATAACAAATATAATTCATAAAAAGTTCTATAAATATTAAATACTATATTTCTAATTATTTTTAAAATTTAATATAATTATATAATTATAAAAGTTTTTATTTTCTTTATAAATCTGAATAATAAGGTAATTATAATAGACAAGATTCTTGTTTTTAATAAAGTTTTTATATAAATAAAAAAGTATTTAATTATAATTAAATCCTTCAATTATAAAATCAATGAACACTTTAATAGAATTATCTAGATTACTTTATTTATTGAAATAATTTACCTTTTTATTTTCTTTGATATTAATAGTTCTTTTAAGCTTACTAAAAAGAAGTATATTATGATTTGATATAATTTAGACTATTAAGAATACTATTTCTTTTTTAAATGTTATTAACTTTTCCTCTATATTTATTATAGTTATTAAATAGATATATATAAGGAATTAATAGGGATTAAATATATAATATTTTATAAATATATTAATTATTATAAACCTTTTAAAATAAAATATAATAAATACTTTATTATTTTTTAATATAAAAATAATATTATAATATTTCTTATCAAAAATAAATTTAAGGTTATTTAAAAGGTGGATAAGGTTTAATATAAAATGATTGATATAATTATTGAAGATTTCAAAATAAAGATATTGAATATTCTTATAAATATAATATTCTTTAATAAATATAAATACAATAAGGTTATTATTGAATATGAACAAATTAGATTTCTTTTTATTATTAATTAAATTTTAATTCGAAATTAAATATAAGTTTTTATAATTATAATTTAAATACTTATTTTTCTTCAAGGTAAAGGTCTCAAATTATATTTAAAATTAAAATGAGGAAGTAATAAAAACACTTTTTATAATATTTATAATCTTAATAAATTAAATATATTTGATTTGAGAAAAACAATCTGTTAATGTTAATATAATATTATAAGTCTTATAATAAAAACTATATTTAATTAATTTAATAATATAATCTTTAGATATATTAGATTAATATTGATAAAAATACTTCTGTATATATAATAGTTCTTATAATTTTAAATATTCAATGAGTTGATATTATTTATATTTAAAAAGTTTAAATTGTTATTAATATATATATATAAAACCATTTAAATTATGATTATTATATTCCAATAAATTTCTAAAATCTTATAAATCCTAAAAAGCTAAATCGCTTATAGATTATAATATATTTATATAAAGATATTAATTTATATATATAATAATACTGTTCTGTTTATAATAAGAATCTTTTTTGAATTGATATAAATGAGAATATTATACTTAATTTATATTAATAATTGAATAATAACAAAGTGTTAGATTATATATTTTATTTTATTTTATTGTTTTGATATCTAATAAAAAGTAACTTTAATATTTAATATTATATATTTAAATTAGAAATATAATTTATATATAAGAGCTTGAATTTAATATATTAATTTAATAATAATGATATAAATTTTATTAATGTCTTTAATAATCTTATATTTAAAATTAATTATATCATTAATCTTATCTTTTTAAATATCCTTTTTATTAATATTATTATTAAGAAAAATATATATAATAACTTAAATTATAAAATATAAATAATTATTATCCTAGAACAAAATACAATTTTATTAAAATAATACTATTATAGAATTTTAAAAATAAAATTAAATAAATTGTTTGATTTGATATATATTAATATAATCTATCTCTTTAATACTTTTTTCTTTATAAATAAAATTGTAATTGAAATATATATAATTAACTTTACTTCGATAATAAACTTTATTATTTATATAATTAATAAATCTAGTAAAGGAAATAATAAAGTTATATTAAAATAAATCTCTAAATATAAAGAATTATATTAAATATAATATTTTAAAAGAAAACATTCTATAAACAATATAAACCTTTTACAAAATAATTTAATAAATAGAATATAATTATTAGAAAAACATTATAAATAAAATTAAAGATAATAAATTGCTTTATAGAATTATTAATTAATATAAATTAAGATTTAATCTAAAGTCTTTTTTATTATACATTAATAGAAACCTTATAAAAACATTATAAAAAAGGCTCATGTTTTAGATAAAAAGATTCTTAATTACTTTAATACCTTTAATAATCTTAAATACAAACTCCTCGAAATCTGAATTAAATTAAATATTTTAAAGTAATTCTAATCTATTTTAATAATAAAAATCGAATCAAATATTAGCAGGATTTTCAATACTTTATTAAATATAAATTATATTATAATATGAATATTTAAAATTTATTAACTAATATTGAATTATCTTTTTTATAAACTTTATAATTAATACTTAATACTCAACTTTTTCCTATAAATCTGAAAGTTTATTAAAATAATTATACTATTCAAGATTAATAGAAAGAATAAATCCTTAATTTACTTCCAACAATTTATTATATGTATTTTCTATATTTTAGAAGGTTTGAAAATAATTATAATTTATTATTTAATATAAATTATATTAATTAATAATATTCTTAATTTATAATATAAAGAAGTCTTTTTCAAAAGAATTATTATAAACCTAATAGTCTACTTCACTTACAATATAAAAGTAGTTTTTACCTATGGATTAAAGATTATTATAATTATTGTGAATATCTGAAAGATCTTTAATATATTCCTAAAATAGAAACTATTAAGAAGAATAATTAAATAAGACTAACCTCTAATTCTTCTAACACTAATCAAATCCTTTTTTATTAATTAGTTTATTCAAATATAATCAAAGAATTCAATTATACTTAATTATAAAATTAATTATAAAACACTCTAGAGGTCCTTTCTCTCTCTAATTTTATATATACTATATCTAATAAAGCTTATATTATTAAAATACAACATTATACTTCAAATATACTAATAATCTTTATCTATATTGAACCTTTTAGTTCTTAAATTCTAATGTTTTTGTTCTAATAGATAATATAGAGAAAATCCTTAAATAAAATAATAATAATAAGATTATCTTTATTTTTGAAAAAACTCGAAATAATTTATTTTATTAAAAAGAAAGAGATCTATATTTTTCTTTAGATTATTAATAAAAAGCTTACTATTATATTAATTATTATGATCGAACATAAAGCTTAATTTATTCTAAAATAATTAAAAGTCTGATCTAATAAAACGCTTATTTTCAAAAAGTATATACCTATAAAAGCTATTAAAGCCTAGATAATAATACGTCATATTTATAATCTTGTAAAAATAATTAATAACTTTTTGATTTTAGCTTTTTAAAAAGCTATAATCATTTATATTGTTCTCTTTCTTATATATAAAATTAAAGAATAATTCAATAATAAAATAAAACCTTTTTATATTCAATATAATAATTACAACCTTATCATTTTCTTCTAAATGAACTAATATATTAACCTATCTAAACAAACATTTATTTTAATTTTCAAGAATATATTTTTTATATAAAAAACTATTTCGATTATTATTCTTTTCAAAAATATAAGTATTTTATTTGCTAAGGTTATACTAAATAAAGTTATATTTTATTTCATATTATATATATACAATTAATAAATACTTTTGATTCTATAATTTATCAAATTTCATATTTATTTATTATTAAAGATAGGAGTATTAATCAATAATAGAAATCTAAAATCAAAATTTAGTATTTAAAGATAATTCTCCTTTATATTACTGATTTTATATTATAATACCTATACTTTTCTTTAAAATATTAGATAAACCTAATAAAGGATATAAATAAAGAAACTATAATTATTAACTTTAAAGAATAATAATTCTATTTTCTTTTTAATAGGATTTCAATCTTTTTAAATAATTCAAAATAAATAATTAATGAAAAAAGAATTATTAAGTATAAGTATATAATATATTAAAATAAAAAGCAAATAATTACTGACTCAGACTTAATTAATAATATCTTATATATCTTTGATTTAAAGGCATTTAGAATTTATATAAATCTCAAATATACTTCAAGGACCTTTTCATTCAATCAGGATGCTATAAATACTTTCAATATTAAGGTTTATTAGTCCCTTAAATATATAAATACAAAGAGGAATAAGGTTATTGATAAGCTTGTCGATCTTAATGCTTACGAATTTGTTTAGAATTTAGAATTTATTTTAAAATCTATTATTATTAAAAAGCTTTATAATCAAATCAAATAATTTTAATAAAATAAATAACAATCTATATTCTTAGGTATTTATAATAAATAGAATCTTATCTATATAATGAAGTTTCCTTTTGAATTAAATTTATCAAGAAATATATTATGTTGTATTCTAATTATATATATAAAATATCAAGATTTTATATAATATTATAAAAAGTTTAAGTATTAAGATATTAACTTGAAATACTTTTATAGTTATTAAAAGACTTCAAAATATTTAATATTATATTAAAAATCGCTAATTCAATTTAGAAAATAATCTAAATAATTATTTCTATTCTTTTTTTTATTAATAATAAAAGGCCTTAATTACTTTTTATTTCTAATATTATAATTATTAATATTAATTGAATTCTTTAAAATCATTTGGTTTTATATTAATATCTATTCCTATTAAGAATACTTATTTCTTTTATTCTTTTTTCTTTTCTTTTTTTTTCTTAATAAAACCTCACTTTTTTTATATCTAATTTAAAACAATAATTAAAAATAAAGCAGGGGATTTATAATATCAAATATACCTTTTAAATATATACTTTTATAACTTTATACTTATTAATCTTAGTAATTATATTTAGTTTTTTGAAGTCCTAAATATTATTAATTCTATTTAATTAATAAAAAAGAAGCTATTCAAATAAGCTTTAATCTTGATATATGTGCATTATCTTTCAAGATATTCAAATAAATTTATAGTTTAGTATATTCTTATACTTTTTAAAACGTTTTTAAAGTCGGTTTTATATTAGCTTAATGAATGTTAATAAATATTATTACTATTATTATTACTATCACTATTACTATATTCCGCATTCGCTTATAACTATAATAAAGTAGGTAATGCATTGAAGCTATTCATATAAAATAACAATAATATTATTAGGTTATAACATTTTAAAACTATTTATAAAATATGTTTACTGAAAATCAGCTTATTGAATTAATTTATAAATCGAGTTAAAACTATTATATAATCATTTATATCAATTCCTGATCTTTTACTCTATTTATAAAGATTTTATTTAATATTATAAAAAGGTTGATTATAAAGATATTCAATTTAAATACTTTTATAGCTATTTCAAAACCTTCGAATATATTATTATTTATTATAAAACATAATTCTTTTTAAAACTTAGTTTGATAAGTTATTATTTTTGTTTTTATTTAATTAAAGAATTGAACTATTTTATACAATTTCTAGGTTATTTATTGAAATAATCCCTTTTCTGTAAAATGATTAGTTTCTATGATAATGTTTATATTTATTTAGAATAATTCAATTGTATACTTCTCCTTCCTCATTATAAAAACAAATTTTTAAAGTTCCCATTTTAATATAGTTTTCCCTTGTCTAGTTCTTCTTTCTATTTACCGTTCATATTTTAATTTATCAAAAGCTTCTTTCCTTTATATATAATACCTACTTTTTTCTTTTTTTTAATTAATATAAATATAAGCTTTAATTAGAACTATCCGCAAACCTTTATAAATATAAGTATATACGAACGATATATTTAGCTTATATCAACCATCAAAAAATCCATATTTTTATTTTAAATAACAAAAAGAGAATATTTATTTCAACTATTGAATTCTTTTTAAATTAGATTTGGTTTCTATAATATATAATTATTTTCAAAACCTTAATTTAATATATCCTTATATTTCTAAAGAAGTAATATAATATGAGCATTAAGACTGAACTCCGCCGGAAATTTAGAAAAACTACTACTACTACTACTTTGAAGATACATTTGGAAGTATATTTGTAAGCAAGAATATTATAACCTGAGGTATACTTACCTTAGAACTTTTTTCAATGTTCGATTCAAATTAGGATCTGAATTAGAATTAGAATGTATATATGAATATAAAGAAGAATATAAAGAAGAATATAAGATAGGATACAAAAGAACTATGATACTATTGTACTATCTTTCTACTATACTATTATACTATTAATATGATTCATATACAAGTAGGTTAAATTAACGAGTAGATTACTTTTACTTCAAATATTAACCTTATAATTTAATATATGATTTAAGAATCAATTAATATACAATTGAATATTCATGAAACTCGAATACTCTTAGTCATTGAGGTTATATATAAAGATAAAAATCTTAGTATTCAATAATCTACTAAGCTATAAAATATTATATTATAGAATAAATGAATCTATTCCTTATATCAAATCTCTGTTTAATCATAATAACCTATCTAAATTAGAAGAGGAAGTTATTATCCAATATATAATTGAAATAGATTTGAAAGGTTTTATATTTAAATATAAAGGGGTGAGAAATATAATTAATTGTATTCTTTATTTTAAAGGAGAAAAGAAAATGGAAAAATAAGAGGTATATTGATTCATGAAATGTGATTAAAAATTAAAAAGATGTTTGAATTATATTTATAATTTTCAAAGAGTTTTTTATAAGGATTCTGAGTTTATTATGAATTATTTCGGATTTATTTCAAATAAATAAGATACATTTAATATTTTTGATTACAATTTATAGAATTTTAATAAAATAAACTTTAAAATTGAGTTTGTAAATATTGATACAATTATTATTAGATTTAAGAAGTTCGATAAGGGTAAGGCTTTATAATTAGATGATTAAGAATAAGTAATAGCGATTATATATAGAAGTAGTATAAGAATAATCATATTTTATTTTTAATGATATAGGAAAAAATATTTCTTTTAAACTAGTATATAGAAATGAATTTTCTTGTAAATTCGATTATCAAATTTTTAAATAATAGATAATTTAATAATGAGATAGCCTTAAAATGATTTCAATATTTCAATAATTATACTCAATTAAAAAAGGATTAATGATAAATGTTAATATTATATAGATAGAAAAATTATGAATCCCTGTTATTTTAACTGTATTATAAAAGTAATATTATTTTGTATATATGTATATATTTTCATATTCAAATCATTTAATTCAATCTTTTAATATTGATTGTTTTAATATCTTAAAGCAGAAATAAAGTATAGCTTTTGAAGTTTTATATTAATAAACAATTATACTTTAAAATATAAAATCTGGATTTAAAAGAATAGAGTGAGTCTTATTTGATTCTAAAAAATACTTTCTAAATTGGATATTTGAATTTATATACTTACTTCTCCTTCTTTCAATTTAAATCTTTAAATCTCTCAAATTCATTTTAATTCTATAAAAGCTTTTTTTTCAATTAATTTTAATTCAATATCAGTTATCTTATTATTATGTGAGCTCATCTATACTTGTATTAAATAGTATTTTAGCTTCAACTGAAAATGTAAAAAGATTAGTATCTAAGAATACACTTTTAGATAAAAAAAACTATATATTTCGAAAAGCAAATAAAGTTTGGAATCAATTTTGATATACATAACAAATTCAGATATATTGAAAGGAAGTCGTTATTAGATAAAAGATTATAAATTTTCCATTTCAAAAAGAGAATGAAATTTAGATTTAATATAATAAGTATTTAAATGAAAAGAATTTTAATAGGAAAAAACTTTGAATCAATATTGTAATAAATACGAATCGATAAAACATCAAATAAAAATTTATTAAAATAATAAAATATTCTAATTTATTAAATTCTCAACTGTTTTAATCAATTGATTGAATGATAATTGAATAATATGAATTTGAATATATGAATTAAGGTGAAAGGAACCCACTTGATAATACAATTCACTTGTATATGAACCACGTTATATTATCATACTATCATACTATCATACTATCATACTATTATTCTATTATCCTATTATTCTATTATTCTATCATTCCATTATGCTATTATACTCCTACTACTACTACTAATATGTCTAAGGAATCTATTAAGTCTAAGAAATCTAAGAAATCTAATAAATCTAATAAATCTAATAAATCTAATAAATCTAATAAATCTGAGAAAGATTTCCTATACATCTAATTAATCTGAGAAATGTAATAAATCTAATAAATCCAAGAAATCTAATAAATCTAAGAAATCTAATAGATCTAACAAGTGTAATAAATCTAACAAATCTGACAAGTGTAACAAATCCAAAAAGTCTGAAAAGAGTACTAGATAGCAAAAAGGAGAATAAGAAGAATAAGAAGGATAAATAATAAGTTTTTATAAATTTCATACTTGAAACTCGACCGTAGTTAAAAACGGGGGTTTGGGGGCTGGCCCTCATGTAGTAGTAGTAATAGTAGTAATAATAATAATAGTATTAATTTTCATCTAATGAATACAGATTTGAGATCTATATCCTATAACCTTTTAAGGAATATTAAGATATATTAAATCAAGGATTTTTAAAACTAATAATTAAATCATTTTAGAAAGTACTTCTAATTTATGTTAAGCTTTATAAAGTTATTCAAATATAATTTTATCATTTTATTTGAAATGACTATATATTATTCTAAAGTAAAGCTCATATTTAGTATGAAAAAGGATTAATTGAAAGATTTATTTTAATATTATTAAAACCTAAAAAAGCAAGAAAAGAACCAGTTTTAATCAGAAATATAAGTTTTAGAATAAATAAGTTACAAATAAAACCTAAAAGTCAAAAGTGTCAAATATACCAAGCCGAATTCAAAAATCTATTAACGTAAATATGCAAAAAGTAATATAAGAATAAGCAAAAAGGGAACTCGAAGATATTTAAATAAAAGATATACTAGAATAATATCGTAACTATTTGAAACAAATATTAATATAAAAGTTAATAAAAGAAAAGAACTTTACAAATTCGAATGATTTTTTCAAAAGCTATAAAAAGTATTCTATCCTTTTTACAATTATAATTAAGAGAATAAATGATTAAAGTAATTGTTTATCAAAGAATCTTTAGTATTTGATATAATACATAATAAAAAAAAAGGTTTTATCTTATTTGTAAAAGTATTTGGGATTGGGATTCATATAATTAAATTTCTTATAATATTAAGTGAAATCTCATAAAAGAATTTAATAATAAATAATCTATAAAATGAATATTGAAAGAAATTGAATTTAAAAGGGAAATCAATTTTATATTCAAGATTTCATTTATAATAATTAACAAAAAGCTTAAGGTTTTTTTTGAGCTATTAGAATTATTAAGTCATATAATAAAATGTTCTCAATATATTTTCAACATTATTAATAATAGATTACAAATTAAACTCAAAATAAAATAAATTATAGAAAGTATTAATATTAGCTAATATATTAATTACTTTATTATTCTCTATGTTTATATATCTTGATAATTATTTAATATGAATATTATATATTCATCTTATATTTGGAATTATATGAAATATTTTATTAGAAAGATTTCGATATATTACCCTAAATATATCAAATTATCAATATATTATTAATATATTAGTAGATATACTTTAAGTTTATATTTATTAATATTCAAATTATATATTAAAACCCTATTTATATACTAATAACTTTATTATCAAAAATATAGAAGATTGAATGAATGAAATTTAAGTTATATACTATTTATCTTTCATTTAAATAAATCATATAATTATATTTAACGGTAATAACCCCATATAGCATCATTCCATGTATTGATACCTCAAATATCAAAAGTACTAGTGGGGATCTAACATATGCTATTTCAGATCGTTTTGATTTTCAAAATATTATTATTTTGATTTCAATTTGAAAAGTGTTAGTTTGATCTAAATTTATAGGGATATTGATATTCTAGTCTCAATTTCAAAAGTGTTAATTTGATCTAAATTCATAAAGATATTGATATTCTGGTTTTAGATTTAAAAGTAATATTAATTTAAATACAATACAAAATTTAGATTTTCTACTCAAATTATAATCAATCAAATTAGGAAATTAGATTCTAATCTTAAATTAAACCTCAAAGCTTTTATTTTTTAAACAAACTTTACTTTACTTTATATTTCTTATTTTTATTAATATATCTTTTAAATATTCTTTTTTCTTTTTAACTTCAATATATAATTAATACTCTTAATAAAGTATTTAATTTCAATAAAAATTTATTTTAAAAAAAAGGAAAGAAAATCAATTGAAGAGCTTTAAAAAAGATAAGTATTTGTAGGATTTAATATATAAGTATTTAAAGGTTTTTAAGGTATAAGACTTTAAAGTGAAAAGCTTAAGAGACTCAAAGGATAAATAAATTAATTAGAAGATTTAAAAGGTGTAGAAAATATTGGAGATTCTATTATTAATAATAATTAGTATTTAATTCTTAAATAAATAAAAGAGAAATACCTGAAGTTAATCTCAAATCTTTTATAAATATTAGTAAAGCAAATTATAAGATTTCAAGCTCTATTATTTTGATTTTACTTTTCTTTTAAGTTTTATAACCTTTTTTATAATACTTTGGATTCTTTTTTTAAAGATTAAATAACATTATGTATTTAAATCTAATTTCGGAATGGTAATTATTATTTGTGTTTCCTCAACTTTATAATCAGATTTAGGTGTATTTTCTTTTGTAATGTAATTTAATATAAATTAAAATAATTTAGATAAGATTACTTTAGCATTTATATTATAAAGAACCTTATTAATCATCTTAAATCTAAGCTTTTATTATTTGATATTAGCTTAATTTAAGAATAAAAACTTTTCTAATCGAATAATATTATCTTTTTTATTATATAAAAGTTAGGCAAATATATTAATTATTACAAAATTACTTTTTAATATTATTTTTTTTGTTTATTAAATATATTATTTAGAACTTATTCCACTTCCTTCTTTACAATTTCTTTAACTATTTTCTTAAACTCTTATTCTTTTAATAATCTTTCCTTTTCTACTTGTTATTCTTTTTCTAAAACTATTTGAATTAGCTCTACTTTATTATCTATCTTACCCTTTATTACTTCTATATTTATATCTACATACTCTTCTTCTACAACATTTATATCTATATTATCTATATTTACACTATTTATATCTATATCTCCTTCCTCTTTATAATTATTATTTTAAATAATTTTAATATATTTATTATTCTCATCATCAACTCTATCTACTATTTATCTATAATACATTTCTAATTCTTCCCTTTTTTATTAATTTTAAGAAAAGTTATTTAGTTCTTCCTATACTTATCAATATTACTTACAAATAATAATATATCGATCATAAATATTTAAATCAGTAAAAATTAGTTTATTGAAATCTTTACTTCAATTAAATAGAATTCAATTATTATTACTATTATTATCCAATTCTTCATTAAAATTATAATTAAAATCAAATTCAATTTTATTATTACTAGTATTATTTAAATCTGATTAAAAACAATTGAATTTAATTAAGAATTGATTAAATCTAATCGAAAATTTGATTGAGAATTTGATTCAGAATTTGATTAAGAATTTAATAAAGTATTATTTTTATTTTAATAGTTTTAAATTTGATAATCTTTAGTATATTAAGCTTTATTATTAGTAATAGATTTAAAAAAACAAATTCAATTATTATAATCTAATTTAATATTATAAAAATTATATATGTTATTTATACAAACAAAATCTTTTCTTTTATTTCTTCAAATTCATTTCCTCTTTGAATAATCTATTATACAAAATTATAGAAAAGAAAGAATTATAGAATATTTAATTAGTTTATTATACTATAAAATCAAATCGAATACTTGTTAATAAATATAATACTATATTTTTATAGTAAATATATTATAATACTATAATATTAATTCCTTTTGTATATAACAAAATACAGTATATATATATATACAAAGTATTCTAATATCCTGAAACTCCAAATATATACAAATAATACTTTCAAGATTAATTAAAGATTGTTTTCCATTTAATATATATTTAACCTAATAATCATTTCCTTTAATTAAAACAATTTTTATTTCTATAATTTAATATTTCATTTTCTTATATTTTTTCTAAAGTATCTTAGCAAGTTTTAAATTAAACACCTTAAAGTTTCAACATTTTTCGAATTCTTATATAAAATAATTTTGAATATTATCCAGTATTAATAAGATTGAAAGGTTTCGAATGAACTCTATTTATTATTAACAAATTCATTAACATTAAAAATATAATATCTATAACAAACAATACCAGTATCTATATAAAAGAAATATTAGTAAATAATAAAAAGAATCTTTTTAATATATTCCTATATTAGAAAATAATACTTTTTATAATAAATATAATAATATCAAATCTTTCTTTAATATTTATTATAATAATAATCCATCAAATATATTTACATTTCTTACCTTTACTTTTAGCTCGAATATAGATATTGTTAATAATATATTGAGTATAATATAAATATATAACTTATAAAAACTAAATTAAATTATTAATTAAACTCTTTTGTTTATTAAAAATATATATATATTTATTTTCTTAATCTAATCAATTAAGTATTAGAAAAACCTTTCCCATTTGGAAATAATATTATTTTTATTAAAATTTATTTTCTTTTAAAATAATAGCCTAACAAATAAAAAGAATATACTCATAAATATTAATACAAATCGTAATAGTTAATATTAATTTATAAATTGCTCGAGTATATGTACTATCAATAATAAAGAATTTCTAAAGATACTTGAAAATTTTATAAAAAGATACAAATATTATAAATATTACTTAAAATCGATTATATTTATTTATTTTGATATCATAATAATTTTCAAGATTAATATTTCGAATTATTTATATATATACTAATAGCTTTCGAAAACTAGTCTCTTTGTTAGCATATTGTTGGAATTGTATATACTTTTCAACTCGATTTGCTTAACAAATACTAATCTTTTAGTCAAAAAAGACTAATATATTATTCTATCATTATTTATTAAAGATTAATGAATTAAAAAGAATCAAAAGATTATATTAATATTGAATCTATTTAAAACTTTATTATTATTTTTATTATTAATAAGTTGTTGGTAAACAGGTATAAGGTTTTATAAGAACTTTATTAATAATATATACATCTTTCTTATTATTTTTTGATATACGATAATAAAACTTATATTTATATTGCTTTATTAAACAATATATTAGAGTGCAATATTTATTTAAGCTTTATTTAATATGAAAAGATGAATTTTGATTTATATATTAAAACTTAACCTTTGTATATATAATATTCTTATTTGCTTATATTTTGCTTATCAGTTTATTTTACGAAATTGTATTGTTTGCTATCATTATAATTGTAATTATAATAAAATCTAGATTAGAAATAAGAATTTAGATTAAATTCTAATATGGATTTATTGTATAATAATTTTCGAATTAATTTTTAATTTTTTTCAATTAAGTAATATACAATAATTAGTATTATAATAAAATTATATTTATTATTTTTCAAATAAAAATTCTATATTCACTTTAATCAATTATAATTTAATATCTAAGATTTGTAAATATTATTTATACTTATTAATAACATTACTTTTTCTTAATATAAATCAAATGAAATAAATTTTAGTTCTATATTTAACCTTTTTTATAAATATATTATACAATTTTCAATTTTATTGAAGTTAAATCATAAAATTATCAATAATATATTAAAAATAATTTCTATTTTAAGAAATAATAAATTCAAATTTAATAAGATAACTAATAAAAGGCTACTATGTAATACTATTAGTAAATTTGTAAGGGTAATTATCTTTATTATAATACTAAATCAATTATAATAAATAGTACAACAAACATAATAAACTATTATGAAAAAAGTATTTAATATAATCTATATAGTTTATCCTCAAATTAAAAACTATATATTAATTCAAATCAATATTTAAAGCAATTACCCTTTTTATTATATAATTCGATGTAATAGTAAACCTTTTATATTATATATCTCTCAAGCTTAACAAACCTTTAATTCTTTATACAATAACTTTATTATATTAATTTTATTTATCTTTTCAATTATGAATATCAAAATGTAAAGATCTAAATAATTAATATAGAAAATTTAAAAACATTTTTATAAAAAACAAGAAAATAAAACAGTAGTTTTAATTATTAATATGTAAAATATTAAATTATATTTATTAAATATGAATTTGTTAATGGTAATAGAAAATAATTGATTTATATTCAAAACAATTCTGTTAGTTTTATAAAATTATCAAATATTCTTGGATTTAAATTAAGCTTTGTTATATAATCTTGATAATATATAAATTATTTTTAATAATAATAATAATAGTTTTAATTTTAACTTTAATAACAATTATATTTTATTTAAGATTCTTAAAATATTAATTGATATTATTTATTAAAAAAAAGAACTGGAAATATATAGTTTTAATAATTCGAAATTAGAATTCGGTTTTAAAGATATTAATCTTATTTAATCCAATTTCAATTCAGATTGTAATTATTTATTAGGCTCTTATTAATAAATGATATTCTTAATTTAGCTTTTAGTTAATTTCTTGTTAATAATAATAGTGATATATAAACTCTCTTTAATATACAACTTAGAATATTAAAATTCTATTTGAAAAGTCAAATGATTTAGTAAAAATGGAAAGTAGCTGAATGCTAATATAAATGTTATTCTTATATAAAAGTGTGGTACTCTTGTATTTGTATTATATAATACTTATTTATTTATTAATAGATCAGAAGGGCTTTGAATTGAATGCGTTATAATATTAGGTTATAATAAAAATGTATATACTAATTGCTTAATTAATTATAAAGGATTACAATATAATTTCAAAGGTAATTAATACTTTCAAATAAAAAGATTATAATTAAATGTTTATAGGAAATAATAAAGTAGATAATCTTATTTGTTGTAAAAGAATAGTAATTAAGAAATCTTTTGAAAAGTGTAATCAAAAGAATGAAATTAGTGATACAAATAATTCTAATAAAAACTTTAGTTTTAATAGTAAGAGTTCTGAAAACAATTTGGGCTTAGAGAAGGTTAATGAAGTTATTATAGCTGTTTTGTAGTACATAATATTGATTTTGATTAAAAGTATAAATAAGGATAAGAAAAAGAAAAAAAAGAAAAAGAAAAAGATTAAGAAAAGTAAAAAAGATAAGGAAAAAAAATATAAAAAGAAAAAGGGAAAGAAAAATATTTATAGATTTAAGAGATTAAAATAGAGATCTTAAGTTTATAGATTTATAATTTATAATTGTTTAATTTATTTTATATTATATTATAATTAGAATGTAACTTTTAAAATTAGAATAATATATAGTTTTTGAAATTAAAATAATATATGATTTTTAAAATTAAAATATCAAATCAATTTGAAATCAAAATATCAAATCAATTTGAGATTAAAATATTAAATCAATTTGAGATTAGAATATTATATATTTTTGAGATCAAAATATCAATTTTTTATTCAAATCAAATTGAAACTAAAATAATAATATTACTAAAAAAAATCAAGATTGAAATATTAAAAAGATTAATTGAGGTTATTTTGATTATATTCCTGATATTTGAGGTATTAATATATAGAATAATGCTATATGAGGTTATTACCGTATATTTAATATATTTGTTTTCATTAATATATTATTTCAATCTATTTCAAAAGATTACGATTTTATTATTTAAAAAGAAAATATTGTTCCTTGAATTCTTTTATGATAATTTCTTTATTAATTCTTATTATAAGATTAATATAATATTTATAGATAAAATATATAATAATTAAAGTTTAACTTGGAAAATTATGAAAAAGAGATTTTTAAGTTATTAAATCTTAATTTTAAAAATCTATTTGTTTTTTATATCATAGTTCTTAATAATTATAATGCTAATAATATTAATATAAAACTTAAATCTTAATTTGGTTTTCTCTAGAATAGCTTTCTTAAAGGATAAGTCGATATTCTTGAAAAAAAATGATTATTAAACTTGTTTTTTAGGTCAATAGTATTTCATATATTATCATAACTAGTATCTTGGTAATGAGCTTAATATAATCTTTAATTTTAATATTAATTATTATAATTCAACATCTACAATTCGATTTGGAAATCTTGATTCTTTTTATATATTATGTTTCTGTATTATAAAGGAAAGAGAGGATTATATAGATAATAATAGTTTTATATAGTAAGGATATTAAATTATTCGAATTAGTATATTTGAATTTCATTGACATTATTTATATTTATAAATTCTGAATTGAAATTAATAATAAAATATAAAATTATTTAGAATTTGATTGTTATATTTTAATTAATTCCTAGGATTTCCTTAATATTGAAGACAAAAAGATAGTCTATTTCTATATTCTTATATATATTTATAAGAATGCTGGACTTTATATATAATAATAAAGATATATTCATAATAAAGATCTATTATGAATTAATACTAATAATATCATAAACTTAAATGTATATAAATAGTTTATAACTAATATAGTTATAGACTATATAATATATCTTATATTTACTTATTATTATCTAGTTGAACAGATTTTTAATATATAATATAATGTATTTAAATTCAATATTTATATTATTTATTATAGTAATAAATTAGTCAAATGATTATTAACTAATGATATAAATTATATTGGAATATTAAAAGACTTTATTTATCAAATAAATTATATTTTAAACTTAATCTTTTTCAATATTTTGTTTATACAAATCTTTATTAAAAAGGATCTTTATATTAATTTAAATTATAAAATATAAATTACAATTATCTTTAATAAAGGCCTTATTATTCTTAAATAATAATACTATTAGGTTCTTAAAAAAGTATTAATTAGATTCTCAAATCTTAATGACATTAGAGTTACTAACCTTATTAATCTATAAACTCTTTTTAGTATAATAATAATTGAAGTTTTTATATAAGTATTTATTATAATCCTTGATTTAGTTATTTAGATAGTTCACAAGCTTAATAAAAAGGATGAATATTTAACTCTCTAATGGAATAAAGCCTCTATAAGGATTATATTAGATTTAAGTAGAATAAAGATAATTTTATTATTAATAAAATTCTTCAAAATATTATATAAAAAGCGAAATATAAATACTAGAAATATATAATAAATAAAGTTAAGGATAATAAGGGATTGTATAAGGTTATAAATTGATATAAAACAGACTCTAATCATAAACCCCTCTTTTCATTTATAAATAGTATTATAATTGTTAATTTGAGAAGCATACGGAAAACTTAGTACCCATAGTTTTGTAGATCTCAAATATCTATATTGTATTCTATCTAAAAGTTAGTTAAATTATAGGAAGTTGTAGGTCTTATATAGATACTGTAAGAAGAGTTAGTTTTTTCTACTCTCGCTTAAAGCTACTATATTCTATATTCGCTAAAGACTATAATATAGTAGCTAATGAATTAAAGCTATTCACTAGATCCTAATCATTAGTATTCATACAATAATCAATAATATAATAGATAAAGTAGAAGTTCTTTATTAGAATTTAAAAAATTTAATAAAGTAAATTATTTTAAATTATGTTTAGAATTAAAATTAAAATTCAATTTAATAGTATTTCAATAATAGGGGGGTTAATATTAAAGCTTCATTACTATAACAAAATCAATTAGAAAACTATTAAATTGAATTTTAATTTCAATTTTGAAGATATTCCAAAATAATCTACTTTGTTGAATTTCTCGAATTTTAATTGATAATTTTATTTCTTTTCTTTTTATTTTATTAATTCCTAAAAGATTATATATTAGATTGAAAGATTAATAAGTATTATAAAATACTAATTAAGATTACTTTAGTTATAAATCTGATATTTGAGGTATTAATATATAGAATGATAACATCCGAGGTTTTTATTGATTATACTGTATATTATAATTAAGAGTAATAAGGTAACTATTAAACTTATCAATCTTAGCTTTCTTTAGAATTAAATTTATTATAAATAAAACTATACTAGATCATTATTATGTATTTAATATAAAGAGTTTTCATATTATATTATAAAAGTTTTAAATATTAAAATCGAGATTTGAAATGCGTTTATATTTATTAAAGGACTTTTAGGTATTTAATATTATATTATAAATTTTTTAATTCAATTTATGAAATAGTTCGAATAATTACTTTGATTTTTCATTTCATTAGTAATAAAATGTTTTAGTTTTCTTTTATTTTTAATGTTATAATTATTTAAGATTAATCAAATTACTCTACATCATTTAATTCTATTCTAATATCCACAATTATTGAGAGCAATTTTATTTTTTCCTTTTTCTCTTTTTCTCTATATAAGGACCCTACTTTTTCTATAACTTATTAACATATCAATCAGAAATATAATGAATACTCTTTTTGTTTGTATATATATATTTGATTTAAATCATAGATATAAATTCTCATCTTAAAATATATCTTTATTTGTTTTTTGAAATTGTATTTAGTTTCTGAAAGTTTCTAAAGATTATTATGTTTATTTCAGTTAATAAAAAAGGAACTATTTGAATGGATTTTTAGTTTTTATGAATAAGATTGCTTTCAATAATATTAAATAAATCCATAGCTTAGTATATTCTTAAACCTCTTGAAAGATTCTCAAAGTCGATCTTATACTAACTTACTATATATTAATAAATACTATTACTATTATTACTATATAAGAATAATATTATAATTCACATTAATTCAGGGCAAATCTTTATTATAGATGAAATAGTATTACTATATATATAAGTTATTATCTTTATAAATCAATATCCAAAGGTAACCGGAGCTTCATAAAATTTATAAAGTTTTAGATATTGATTAAATATAGTATTAATGATTTCGATGATTTTGTATTGATATATTAATAATAATTCAAAACTTTTAGTTTTATTAATAATCATTTATTAAAAATCTGTAACTGTAATAGTTATTATATATATTGAAATATTTGTGTTAATGTTAATTAGTAAATTTATAGATTATACTAATCGTCGAGGGAAAAATTTTTCAGATTACGAATTTGTAGAATTTTTTTTTCTTATTAATTATTGTATAATTTGAAACCCCTACGAATTTGTATATTTTAAATTCCTTTTCCTCAATGACCAGTGTTAATCTAATATAATAGCTGAATTCTAACTATAATTATTTTTTTAATTCGTTTTTTAAGTATGTTCAATATTGAATAACGTAATTTATCAGCATGTGGGCCATATCAGCATGTGGGCCACTTTCACCTCAATTCATACTTTCGAATACAGATTATTCAACAACCATTATATCAATTAATTGAAACTATTAAGAATCTAATAATCTAGGATCTATTGCATTGTTTTGACAAGTTTTTGAATTATAACCTAGTTTTCTATATTTATTATAGCATCTATTAGAATTTACTTCCTCATTAGGATTCCCCCCATTTTAACGCTCGTCGCATTGAATCTGAATATCAACCTTTTGTTGAAATAATATATCAAGAGCCTCTTATCTAATAAATACTCCTCCTTAACATAATTAAGGTTTTTTCGTATGTCGATACTTACTTAATACTTTATTTGCCTTTCGAAGTATACGAATCTCTATATTCAAAAGTGTATTCTTATAAGCTAGTCTCTCTGTACCCTTAACTAGAACTAGTACAGTCTCAAATAAAGGTATAGAGGAGCTTGATTAATAACGATTTATTTGAGATTTGATTAATGTTGATTGAGAAAAAGCTTTAATTAAGTTGTAAAGGGTTTAAGAGATTTATTAATCTAGATTGAAAGAGAGGAGGGTAAGTATACGAATTCAAATATATAATTTCGAAAATACAGTTTCAAGATTAAATAATATTAAACCTATTCCTCAAAATTCTGATTTCATATTCTGAAAGATGATTGATTCTTTATATACAATTTTAAAAGCTATAAAGAATTCAACCTTCGAAATATAATTAATATATACCTTAATAAATCTATCAATTTGAATACTATATAAACATTTTAGATTGCTAAAACAGTTTACATCAAGTAATTGAGTTAAATAACTTGAATGTAATAGTAAACATATATATTTAATATTATTCTTTTTATAATAGTTCTAAAATAATATTGATTCATAACTTTTATGCCTATCTAATACCAACATTCGATATTTACCCTTTCTTCAATTCTTAATATACTTATTGAAGTGTTTCAACCATTTTAAATCTATTTCATTATTCGTTTATTCATTAGATATAGGTTTAATAGCTCATTCTATAGGAAGATTCGTTTCAATGTACTAATTGAAGAGATAAACCTGTCCTTAAACTACTAAAAATAGGGGAATAGTTTTACCCTCTCCATTTCCACATATTATTGCTGTAACCTATTCCCAATTGCCTGATTGTACTGATTTACTTCTGCCACATCTTTTAGCACTAGTAACAATTATTACTGTACTTATAATCCCCATTATAAAGCCTGTTTCATCGAAATTATAGAAATCTCTGTTCAAAATATTATATTTCGTTTATATAACTTATTTATAATCAATCAAAACCAGTCTTCAATAAACATAAAATCTTTGCAAAAAGCTCTTTAAAAGTTATAAACATAATTAAAATATATCTTTAATTCGATTCAACACTTTATAAATTGATACATTTAAAGCTTCCCAATACATTTCGCATCCCTCGATTTAAGAATATAATTTACTATATCTTTTATACTTTTGATTTTAAATGAAAATCCTCTTGAATCCATATCGAATATATATTCAATAATAACATCCTTTTCTAATTCCAAAAGATTATAAGATTTATATCGATATTCTATACAAAAAGTAAAATTGTTAATTCTATACTGTAATATTGTACGCAGAATATTATACATTTTAGCAATCTTTCGAATACTTAGTTTTTTGTCTTTTTGAATAGCTTCAATAATAAGGAGTATATAGGCTTCTTAATTATTCGAATTCATTATAGATTGTTGATAAAACGCATGTTGAAAGAGAAAAGTATGAATTGAGGTGAAAGTGGCCCACATGCTGATATGGCCCACATGCTGATAAATTACGTTATATAATCTATAATATATATAGGGCCCAGCCTCCAAACTCTCGATCCTTGTTATACTCGAGTTCAAAATCATTATTATTATTATACTAGAACGATTTGAAGATATTAGATCTATTTATAGAGGTACTAGATCCATGGTTATATTGTAATATACCTCTGTTTATTATATTGAATTAGTATTAAAAGCTTCAGATTATTCTCTAGTTATTAACAAAGTAATCTTACATCTTACTTATATAGGGATTATACCAACCAATTAAAATATCAGGATATTGAGAATTCTCATTAATTTGAAGGCTTACTCTATAATAATCAGTAGAACACTTCTTATCACTACATAAAAAGCAATATTATATTTTATTTATTTATATATAGTTATATACCTAAGATTCTTTTATTGAAAATTGTTTAATATTTTTTTTAAAATCATTATTTTTAAGCTTATCAATTCCTTCATATATCTCTAACGATCCTTTTCAACTTTAATATATATTAAATAATAATTTGTAAAAGAGTGAAAATTCTCAATGACAATTCGTAAAGATTGTTTTAAACTTTCAAAACGATGTTTGGGTTTAGATTTATTAATCAATTTATTAGTGGACTCTTTTTGAAAAGTATCATGTTTAAGGGATTTGATTATAGAATGTATATATACAATTGCTTTATAAATTAGATGCTAATTGATTAAAATAATAATTAATAATTATCATTCTAAAGTTTGATAAAATTCATCTGATCATTATTAATCCTCTAAAATAGATATAATAGTAGTAATAAATTCTTAATCGATTCGGTCTATTTAGTTATACTAAGATTATATAATATAATTTTATCTAGTTCTAATTGAATAAAGTAGATAAAAAAGAATTAAAGTCCATTCCATTTCAAACTTTTCTAATAAAACCTTTGGGCAATCTTTCGAATAATTCTTTCTGAGTTCTTCAAATTATTTTTATTATAAATCTATTTTATTTAAAAACCTTCCCTTTATTAAATCTTTTATTATACCTATAAAAACTCTATATCTTCTATTTAATTACAATAATCTCTTTTTTTATTCAATTTCTTTTGAAACATTATAAAAACTATAATTAATCATCATATTATATTCTTTTTAAGAAGTTATCTTCTTCTTTTAATTTATTTAATCCTCTAAAAAGTTATCCTATTATAACCTCTAATTTATTATTTATAAACTTTATCTCCACTTTCTTTTGATATACATCAATAATATATAATTTGTTTTTAATATTTATTATCTTTCCTTCCTTTTTATTTTATCAAATTACTCTATCGATATAGAATATATTATATTAAGATCTATTGAATTATTTTATTAATTTAGGGAACAAGATTGTATTATAGAGCTAGACAATTGAATAAGATCGAAATAATAGGTGTGATGATATTAGAATACTATTATTGTTTTAATAATATACAATTTACATTGCAAAATCATTATTTTTTTAATTATAATTAATAATATATTATTCACCATATAAAATGATATTGAAATTACTATTTCATAATAATATCATATATTAATAATAAAATGCTATATATCTAAACTAAATATATTATAAATATATAAAAAGTTTTATATTTACTTTTGTTTATATAAAGTAGCTATAAATATATTAGTAAGATATTGAATATTATATTGATATATTTCTTATAAAATATTTCTTAAAAAAAGTAAGGATTTTTCAAAAGTTTTGATCTTTCATTTTTCTATACTTAAAAACCTTTTTCTTTATAATTAAAATCCTTTTATAAAATCCTTAAGTATTAAAAAACTTGAATCATTATAAAATTCTACAATTTAATCTTTTCCATCAATTATATTGAATATAATAAACTTATTATTAATAATATGAATATTATTAATTTTAATATAAATATATCAAACTCTTTTTTTTAACATTAATAATAATATCCCTTTAATCTAAATGATTATCAATTCGTTAACTTTGAAAAAAATAAAGAGTTATATTCTGTTTTGAAAATAATAAAGATTAATAAGTTTTTCTAAGAAAATCTTTTCTTAGTTTTTTTGTGTTTTCAAAATAGATATATATAATTAATCTTTTGTATTAATCTTATTTATATTATAATAGGTAACTTTCATATTAAATATAGATTTTTTTTTATAGAATTGATATATTTTTCTTCACATTAATTTTAAGAGAAGGAATATAATTGTATTTATAGAATTATTCGTTTTCTTTATTTTATATTAATTTTTTATTATAAGAACATTTCAATCTACAATTATCTACACCTTGCATCCTATAGATATAGATGGATTTTTAACAATTATGATAATAAAACATAATCAATTAAAATATCATATAACATATTCATTAGTTAATATTCGACCTTGATATCTTCATATTAAAAAACTAATATTTCAAACAAAATTTAATGATAAATTCATTTATAAACAAATATATTGATATATGAAGTTGGATTGATGAATTGATATTTTACGTTTTTAAAGACATTAATTGTTTTAGAAAGTTCAATATAGTATTCTATAGAAACCTCCTAAAACCTATTCTTCAATATAAAATATATGAAATCATTTTCTGAATATTGTATTTTTGATAGATTTCGAATTCAAATTCAATATAAGCTGATGTATTTATGTGTACATATATATATATATATTTAAATGTAAATAAATATGATCTATTATTATAAAATATCATTGAAATATTTATGAAGTCAGGAGTTTTATGTCT
This sequence comes from Botrytis porri, assembly GCF_014898465.1. Lineage (NCBI taxonomy): Eukaryota > Fungi > Ascomycota > Leotiomycetes > Helotiales > Sclerotiniaceae > Botrytis > Botrytis porri. Next base: position 2,214,540 of record NW_024066083.1, on the reverse strand, counting down.
TTTAATATTTGTATCCATAAATTTATTAATCTTATAATCGATCTCATTATCTCAACAAAAGGAAAAAATTTAATGAATTAAATATATTATGATTTTAAAATTCAAATTTAATTGGAGAAAGTAACTTCTAATTGAAATTAATATGATCTATAAATTTAAAACACTTCGTTATTTCTAAAATAGGAAGGATATTCGATTATAATACTTCTACATTAATTAAATTGAAATTCATATCAATCAAAAGGTATATCAATTAAATAGTCGTATACAACGCATATTTCTTTGAAAGATTAATATTTGTTGATTATATTCTTGATGGCTATGAGAATGTATGAGTTATTTAAGGTATTCTAAGTTGACAGTCTAGAGGATAATTGTTTGTATTCTCTTTGAAGCTTAGATGCCTATTTTAATAAAGATTATCAGTTTAAATAGAATGACGACCTAGAAAAACTCTCCGAAACATTATGAATGATATAGTAATAGTAGTAGTAGTAGTATTTATTAACATTCATTGAGCAAGCATAAGGCTAACCCTAGGTACCTTCTAAGGAATATAAGAATATATTAAATTATAGATTTATTTAATATCTTAAAAAGCAATTTATATATATAAGGGTTGAAATCTAATTCAGTAATTCCTTTTTTATTAATCAAGATAAGACTAATAATATTTAAGATTTTGGAAAGCCAAATATAATTCCTAGAAGTAACAAATATAAAGTTATAGAGGCGTATATTTATTTAAGATATATTAGTATTAAGCAAGCTTTTACTTCATTTCTAATTACTGTTTTAAATTAGATATAGGAGAAATAAGATCCTATAAAAAAAAAATAAAAAAAAGGAAGGAAAAGAGGATATCCTTAATAAGAACAAATACTAATATAAAAACAAATAATTCCAAGGAACTTAATTAGTATTAATAATTATGATATTAGAAATAAGAAATAATTAAGGCCTTCTATTATTAATAAAAAAGAATATAAAAGTGATTATTTAAATTATTCTTATATTAAATTAGTAATTTTCAATATAATATTGAATTTTTAAAAGTTTTTTAATAATTATAAAAACATTTCAAATTAATATTTTGATACTTGAACTTTTTATAATATTATATAAAATCTTTATATTTTATATATATAATTAACATATAATATAATATTTTTCTTAATAAATTCAATTTAAAAGAAAACTTTATTATATAAATAAGGTTTTATTCATTATATATATTACTAAACATATAAATTATTATTTGTTCTATTAAAATTGCTCTACTTAATTATAAAGCTTTTTAATAATAATATCTACCCTGTTAACAAAAGATTTTAATCTTTTAAGTATATAAGTATTAAGGGAAACGAAACTATTAATAAGCTTATTAATCTTAATGCTTACGAATCCGTTTGAGATTTAGAATTGATTTTAAAGGGCAAATATTCAACACCTATATGTAATGTCCTCTACAAATCTATAGTTCATTTATTAGAATGTATAAAACTAAGATTGAATTATTGATTTTCTAATAATTTGTAAATTATATTAATCCTATTTATTCGAATTATCCCTTTCCAAAGACTTAATTACCCTTTTATCAATCTTTTCAATATTCTTATATAATATAAAATCAATGTTGTTAATTAAAAAAAAATATAATAAAGAAAAAGAAATATAAAAAAGAAAATAGAAAGGAATATCTTGAAAAAATAAGAAGAGATTTTTCAAATTTTTAGGATTTGTAATTTGTAAAGATATTAAAGCAAAGTTTTAAAACTTATTTAAAAAAGATTCGAACTACTTAAAGCCTTATATTATTTAAATCAATATGTTTCCATTTCAAATAGAATAAAAGGATTATATAAACAATAATTATAATTATATATAAAAAGTAAAACAAACTATTAAATTTATAATAATTTCTTAAAAAAAGCTTCTTTGTATTATAGATTAAGAATATTATTAATTAATATAGTTTATATTAGATAATAAACTATAATTCTTTTCAAATCTTATAAAATATAGAAAATAAGTATAATTAATTATTAGAAATAAATAAAGACTTTATCCTTTTTATCGATTTCAAACAATATAATTATTTTAATCAATTTTCAGGTTTAAAGAAAGAAACTAAATATTAAACATTAATTATAAAGTTTATAAAAAGAATAGCTAATTATTAATTAATAGACCTTAAGTATTTATGTTATAATATAATTTGTATTTAGTAAGGTATTAAAAATCGTAATGATATTATATTCGATTTTTTTTCAAAATAAATTAGATTTATTTTAAAATGCTTAATTCGTTTCAGTTTTCAAGAGAATTATATTTAAGGTTATTAAAGGTATTGAAATAATTAATAATTTTCTTATATAAAGTTTCAACCTTCTTTATAGTATTTTTAATAAGATTTTTATTGATATATAACAAAAACGACTTTAGGTTAATTTTTAGTTTATATTAGTTAATAACCTTATAAAGCTTCTTATCAGTTTTAATTTTATTTATAATATTCTTTTGGTAATTATGTTTTGTTCATCGGATTATACTATAAAAGATTTAAGTTATAAAAAAAATCTTCTTATTTATAATATTATATTTATAAAAATGATTTCAATATACTTTCTTATATTTAAGAGTTCATCGTAATATTACTGTATTATTTCTTCTATTAGATTTATTGATTATATAAATAATAAAAATTATTATTATAATAAAGTTAATTATATATATTTCAATCATTATTTTATTTGAATGGAAAAGTGAATTGAAAAGGTAAATTATATTGATATATACTAAATTGAAGAATTTATTTAATTTTGTTTTTAGAATTTTGAAATAATATTGTTTTGATAGAATTATATTTTGTTCTGAATTAATAATTAATTATATCTTATAATTCAAATTATTGTATATATTTTTCTTGATGATAATACTAATAAAAAAATATTTGACACGATAAGATTAATAATATGGTTAAATTTATAAATAAATTTATTAAAGATGTTGATAAAGTCTATATTATTATTACTAAATTAGTATATAAAATTCAAGTCTTTATATTTAATTTATACTTCTAATTTTTGTATATATTACTTAATATTAAAATTGCTTTCTTTTAAGTGTTGAGATAATAGGATAAAATGAGATATATAGTGTATTATTATTTTTTTATTCAGTTAATAGTATAGACTAAGTATAATATTTTTATTTTTATTAATCCAGAAAAGGTCCCTATTATAAATAGAATACTATTATTATATATATAGATCAATGTTTTCATATATATATATTATAATCTAAAGATAATTTAACTCTTCAAGATTTATAAGATCCTAGGAATTTGTTAGAGTATAATAACTGGAGCTTAAATAGTTTTATATTTACATATTAATAACAATTTAGAATTCCTAAACATAAATAATATTAATTTATCAAATATTTGAAATTATAGGAATTGTTATATAAATAAACATAATTTTATTAGTATTAATCTAATATATCTAAAGATTATGATATTAAGTTAATTAAATATAAATTTCATTATAAGGCCTGTAATATTATATGAATATTAACAAATTATTTTTCTGGAATTAAATATATTAAAACTATGTATATAATAAGGCATATCCTTATTGTTTCCTTTTTTTTAATTTTGAATATAATCTAGGGCTTTTATCTCAAAAAAGAATAAATGTTTAAATCAAAGCTATAAGGACTTGTATTTGATTTTAAACTAGAATTTGATTAATAATGAAAAGCAATTCACCTTGCTCATATTGAATAATAATAATATTATATTTATATTTGTTAAAGAGTATTATAATTATAAGAACATCAAACGTTTCTGCTTTAAAGATTTTAATAATTATATTAACTATTTTATATTAAATTTCTTCGTTTTTTTAAAAATCTTAAATTTATTCTTAATAGAGAAAACTATAATACTACTTTTATACTAAAGAATAATAGAGTATTTATTATAATCAATCTCAAATGGTTTGTAAGTAATTAATATATTAAAGTAGTATTATATAGTTAATATTTATCGATTCTTTATATATGTTTATTTAATAACCATAATAATCGTAGAAAGGGAAATGATTGTATTTAAAAGGAAAGTAATATTCTCAATAGTCTGAATTATATTGAGTTATAATATACTTTTTTTTTAAGTATATGAACACTAAACATTAAAGTCTAATAAATAGCTTTAATTCATTAGCTATTATAGTCTTTAGCGAATACGGAATACAATAGCCTCAAGCAAAAGTAGAAGAGACTAGCTCCTCTTATAGCGTTTATAGTAGTAGTAATAGTAAATTCATAATCGATTCAATCTATATAGCTATACTAAGACTATACAATACATCTATATTTATATCTAATTAAATGAAATAAATAAGAAAAAGATATAAAAATCTATCCCTTTTTGATATCCTATTGAATTGTTTATATTATATATCTATTTTATTCAAAACTTATAATTTGTAATACTTATACTTTCAAAAACAATATTATTATAATTGCTTCGTTTTTATTCTATAAGTTGATAATATATAGCCTATTTCCACCTAATATAATAATATAGACCCCCTTTCCTCTTTTTTATAATATAACAATTTTTATTATTATTAATATTATCATTATTATAACAATATAATTCTATAATTATTCATCTTTATTCTACAACAATTATATTTCTTTATTTACTTTTTATCTTCCTTACTTTTTTCCTTTTTATTTACCTCACCTAATTTTTGTTTATTATTTGTTTTATTCTTTATAATAAAGTATAAATCTTTTTATATTTTTCAAATGGTTTATTATACTTTGTTTTATATCTACTTTATCATTTCCTTATTCTTATTAACTTAAATTTCAATCTATTACTTTCAAAATAATATTCTTTCAAAATATCTTTCAAAAAAAGAATAAATATTTAAAACCCCCTCCCTATTCTCATTCTATTATACACTTATTTCATAATTATCATATTAAATATCTATATTAATTCATTTATAATTCAAGTATAATTAATAATTATACTTATAAGAAATATTCTTATTATTATACTAAAAAAGGTATATATTATAATATAAATATCTTATCTCTAGATCTTGACTTTAAAAGTTTTTAACTGATAAAACATTTGTTAATAAAAATTTCTATAGATTGTATAAATATTATAATAATTACTCTATATATTATTACTATTTATAAGAAAAATGTATAAAAGATTATAGATAAATTTGATATTTATAATAATAATTAGAATCTTAATATTTTTATAATTACTTACAACCTTTATGCCCATAACAAGTTGCTTATTATTATTAATATTATTAATATTAATTAATTCATTAAAATTCCTCCCAAGTATTACAATCTTTTTAATATATCTAAGATTATTATATATACTATAATTAAAGGGTTATATTATACTTTTATTATTATTAAAACTATTATGTAAATATAATAGATTAAGACTATAAAATCCATTATATTCTTCTTTATTTAGTTTATTGATATATATTATATTATTATAGATCGTTTCTCATATCCTTAGTATTATTATTACTAATTGATATAATATAGTGTTTAAAAGGAAAATCTTAATAATAATAACAAGATTAATACAAAAGTTACATCTTAATTCTTTAAAAATAAAGTTTAAGGTTTAATAAGGTTTTATTAATATTATTATATTTCTATAATCATTTTTATAATTACGATCTATATTTTTAATATTTATATCTTAATATTCTAATGAAAATATATACTAAGGAAATAGTTCTATTTTGATAAGTTATATAACTATTCTTTTAAGTAATTTCAAGTCTTGTATAAAGTTTTATATCCATTACGTCTGAATTCGAAGCCTTTATTATTATAATATTATATCTATACAATAAAATATAATGTAATTAACAATCTAATTCCTTTACTTATATTATATATATTCCAATCTATATTCTAAAACCCTTTATTGTTTGAAAAACTCTTTTAAGCCTATCTTTTCTATTTTAATATCTAATATTATTGAACTGATTCCTTTTTTAAAATTATTATAGATCTTAAACCAATCACTACTAATTCAATAATCCAAAAGAATAAATGTTTTAGATTTATAATAATTCTGAAAAGTGTTTCTTTATATAATTATTTAATTTATTATACTTTAAAATTGAAAATGAATTATTATATTTATTTAATATAAAATCCATTTATTATCCTCTTTTGTTTTATATTTTTATTCATAATTCTCAATAATTTTATTATACTTTAATTTGAATAGGGCTTATTTGAGCTTTACTTTTTCAAAAGTGGTGTGGATTCTTTTTAATTTTCTCGCAAATCTACATTTTCTATACACTTTATTATATTCTTTTTAAATCAGTTTTAGTTTATTTATTCCTTTCAATCTAAATCTTGTTATAGCTTATAATTTGTTCAAATAGATATTTAAGGGTTTTATAAAAGCTTTTATATATAGTATATAAATAGGTATTACTTTATAGATATTAATAACTATGCAAAGACAAATATTCTGTTCTTTTTGAAAATAAGGAATAATGGATTTGATTATCATTTTAATAATTATTAGGGTATATCATATAAATAATATATATATTATTATAGGCAATACTATTGCTTTATATACTTATCGAGATAAATTTAAGTTGATTTTTCAAGTCAATGTTATAATCCTATATAAAACACGTGTTTGGTTAATTAACTTTTCTTTTATTTATCAAATATACTTTTTTTAAGATAATTTGGAATCCAAATAAAGGTTTAGTATTTTAATACTTAGCTTCAATATTATTATAGTGGAGTTGAGCTGAAGAAAACCTTTTATATTATAAAGTTTAAAATATCAAATAAAATAAAATAATTAGTATTTTATTAGGATGAATTATATATCATATTATTCTATTTATTATATATATTTCTTATAAGTTTTATATAGAATATATATATTTTCTATTGTAATATTGTTTTATATAAGAATATTAATATTATTTATAAAATCTATTATATTAATATGTTGTTTAATCCTTATACAAATATTAATAAGTTTATTATTATAAAATAAAAAGAGAATTGAATTTAATGGTAAGTTCTAAGGGATGTTGTTTAAAGTTTCTATTTAAGAACTAATATAATTATCTATTTGAATATTATTAATTTTATTTTAAAATAAGTTTATTATAAAATTAATTATTTAAATAAATACCTTTTCATTCTTTAAAATATAAATCAGCTTAAAATATAAGGTGTTATTAAAGATTTTGAATATATTTAGATTAAGTATATTTATGATTTTCTTTAATTTAATATTTTATATTATATAAGTTTATTAAATAAATCTCTTTAGAATAATAATAGTATTTTGTTTCAATTATATTTTTATTTAAAATTTAAATGGAAAATTGTGGGTTTTTGTAATATAAAATAATTATTTAAATATAATTTTTTTTTAGAAATTTCCTTAAAATATTTAAAAAAATAATCAAATAGTATAACTTGATTTGTTTTTTGTTTTTTTTTAATTTGTAAAGGAGAATTGTATATACTTCCTTAAATGTTTTTAGATAATATTTATAAGCTATATAGATCTGAAATATATAACAATAATAAACATTCATTAATTTAAATTTTAATATAAGTTTAATAATAAAATTTATAATTCTTAATAATCTCGATACTTTATAGAATTTCAATTTTATTATTATTCTAATAAGATATACTTTAATTAATCGAAACTTTATATTTATTATGGAAGAATATTTAAAGGAATCTTCTATATATTGATTTATATTAAATAAATTTATTATTGGTGGTAATATAAAAAAGTAATTTTTAAATACTATTATTTTATTTTTTCTTAATATTATTTTTTTAATTTTTTAATAAAGATTAAAGAAGTAGAGTATTATTTTAAATAAATAGCTTTTGTTTTTGATTCATCTTTTTAAAATTTATATATTGTTTTTATTTTTTATTATTATCTTAATTCTTTCTTAGAAATATTTTATTATTTCATTCTAAATTATCTTTTTCTTTAATTTTTATATTTTATTAAAAGTTTTATGAAAACTAAGAAGAGGGGTTAATGATATATTTTCAATAGAATTATTGGATTTGTTTAATTAATACTATATAATATTTTGTTTAATATAACTTAAAACATAAAGATATAATTGTTATAAATAGATTATCATTTATAATTATTTATAGATAATAATATATCTTATTAATATGATTATTAATCTTATTTATTATTTTTAATTATATAATATTCAATATATTATTTATAATATTATTCTTAAAATTATTTATATTTATAACTTTTTATAAAAGTTTTGGTAATAGTTTAAAGGTATATGACTATATTATAATTTTGATAAGAAATGAAATATAATTCGAACTTCAATCTAAATGTTTATAAACAATAATAGAATAGATTTAGTTTAGAATTTCATTTAAAATTTGAATAAAATTTATTATAGATTTTTGAATTCCTTTATTTTATATTATAGTTTTTTTTAGAATAATAAGTATAAAAAAGAATTGATTATAGAAATTAATAAGTTTCTTATTATATATTTCTATAGATATTATCTTTATCCCCCTTCAAAATGAATAATAAAAGTTAAAGTTACCCAGAATTATATATTTTCGATTTAAATTCTCTAGTTGATAAAAGATTATTAGTAAGATTGATAATTCAATAGCTTTATATCTAACTAATAGAATAAGGTTATAAATATTAATAATCTATATTTACTATTTGATATTTTCATTTTAGATTTTGAAGTAGATAAAATAAAGATTATATATAAAAATGCTAAATATTCATTTATAAGTATTCAAGATCTTATTTATATATAGTATTATTTTGATTTCGTTTTTTTGTTTATAAATAAAATGTTATTATTAATTATTATTATAAGTGGATTTATTAAATAGATTGATTCAAAGTTTTTGAACTACAATAATATAATATTATACAACCTTTTTATAATATAGAAATATAATTATTATAAATATCTATTTATTAATATTATAGTATAATATAGTATAATATAGTAATATCCTAGTATAATATTATAAGGATTCTAAAGATTGATTTTAATTATTGAATAAATTATTGCTTAAAGTAGATTTTTATTTTGTTTTTATAATATTAAAGCTTTGATTTTAATTTGGGGATAATAATTTGAATCGTTTATATTATATTACCTTTTACTATGAAAATAATATTGGTTATTATAAATTAGTAAATATAAATTGATTATTTAAAATCATACTAGATTCTTATCTTTTTTATATTAGAATATTGAATTGATTATATTTATTCTTTATTGTAAAGTAATCTAGAATAAAAGGTATTATTTGTTTTATATATTCAAATTTCTTTACTAGTTTATAATAGTTATATCTATTTTATACTTTCTGGTTTTCCTTATAATTAGTGCATTTCTATTTTCCTTTATTTTCGATTTTTTTATTTTTTTATTAATTCAAATAATGAATTTCTATATAATTATTATATATTGTTTATTTAATGTATATAAATGATCTATAGTTTCCATGTTTTTAATAGTTATAATATTAATTTAATAAATACATTATATTATAAAGATTAATCTTCAACCATATATCATTATAGAATAGACCATCAAATAAAGCCTAATTTACTATCTTCGAAAAAAGTATGATAATAATAATAAATGACATTTCCTTCTTCCCAATAACTTTCTTATATAATAAAAATAAATGGTTTATATTTAAATCAATTTTGAGATTGTTTATTATAAGAGCAACCTTGAATCCTTTTTATATTTAATCCATTTTTAAATTGGTTTATTCTATTTTTATATTATATATAATAACTTGATTTATAAATCGTTTCGCCTTTATATTTAAAATAATAATATTAATTTAAATAAAGTTTTTTATAAACTTGTTATACCTCTTTCAAATTTTAATTATAATAATAAATTTGATATTTGATATTCTATTGATTTTTATTATATTAATTCTTTTTACTTCTTTATTAATATTCTTTAATAAATCTTTATTAAATATACTCTTATATCTTTTTATATTTATAATATTAAAACTAATCCGAACATTTTAAAGAATATATATAATAATAAGTTTTCTAATCAAACTATTTATATTAATGTATTATATAAATACTGATCTAATTCTTAGTATATCTATATATCTATATATTTATTATCTTTTTAGTATTTCTTATATCTTTTTTCTTATATCCTCTTTTAAAGCTTTTAACACTTCTTAAAACCATTCTAATGCTTTTCCATTAGTATTACAATAAATAACTCAAATATTATAGAGTTTTTTTATCTCTATCTTTAATACCTTTATTAAATTATACTAACATATCATTAATTTCATAATTATCTTTAAAAGTTCAAATATTATTATATTAATCACCTTTTAATATTTTACTTCAAAAATCTTTATTTCCTTTATTCTAAATATTATTATAATCTTAAAGAATTTTTATCAAAGTATTCGCTAGATTTTTAATAATAATAACATATTCATTTAGATTTATTTCAATTAGAGAAACCTTATAGAAATATTATAAAGCTTTGTTAATAATTTTATAAAAATTCTTTAACTTTATTTCAAGTTTTTAGAATGCTTATTTTTCCGTGTTTTTTTTATAGCGTTTATATAAGACTCATAATTTCTTATAATTAGCTAGCTCTTTAAATAGAATAAATATAGACATTTAGAACCTACGAATATTATGAGTATTACATCTTTCGTATCCCTCTCAAACTAATAATAAGTCAAGAAAAGCTATTAATATCAAAAAAAGTAAAAAGATAAATTATTTCAATAAATAACATGATCTAAATAATTCTATTAAAGAGCTTATTAATTTTATAACTAAATGATTTAATACTAATTCTATACTTCTTTATTTATATAAAGGCTTCATTAAGGATAAGAATCTTATTTACTATAATTATCTTAGTATTCAAATTCATAAAGAAAATAGAAACTTCTATAATTATATACTTATATTAGATTTGGGAAATGATTAGAAATATAATTTCTAACATTCATAGAACCTTTTATTGATTATACTTATTATAGAATAGATTACAAATATTATTATTTATAGAAATAACAATCCAATTTATAATTATAAATAAGATTGTTAGTATATTAATTAAACAAAAATCTTCAATAATTTCTATAAGTTATTATTAGAGAATATTGATAAGAGATTAATTAAAAAAAAATCAATTTAATGAGTAATTCATAACTTTAATACTAAATACAACTCAAAATAAAATTTCTTTTTAATATAAAATTATAAAAGGTTTTTTCGAATTATATATTTTTAAACTTAAAGAATATATTATTCTTAATATTATTTGTATTATTAGACTTGATTATTTCTATAAAGATTTTAAAATTAATAATAGATATAATATAAATAAAGAATTAAATACAAGTATTAAAAGATGTAAAAAGAGCTATAATATTTACAAAAATGATAATAACTATAAAGTTGATTATAAAAACTATATTAAATATTTTTATATAAAATACTATAAAAATATTGAGTAGGATTATAAGGTTTATAACAATTATATATTTGTTCTTAATATTATATTCAAAAGTGTTAAATCACTTTTCAATAATATTTTATTTATAATAATTAGTTTTAAGAAATAATATATAAGTGTTCATTTTATTTCTTTCTTTTTAATTATAAATAATTTAGTAAAATTAATTAAGGATTATAGATTTAATAAATATATAAATTTAAAGTTTAATAATTAGGAGAAATAATTCAGTATTATAAAAATAATTATTATATTAAATGAAAGGATTTATAAAGGATATAGAGAATTAATTCTATATAATAGAATCAAAAATTTAAAGATATCTTGATTTTAGAATATTGTATTGTTTTGTTATGAATAATATAGATATTTTGAAACTCTTTATTAAGGAAAATATCTATATATGTATATTATAAGAAATAAGTTTTGTAGGATATGATTAATTAAATGTTTTTAAAGGAATGAGGAAATCTCTGAATAATATAAATCCTGAGTAATATTAAAAACAATTATAAAGAATGCTAATAAGATTATTAGTATTTTCAATTATAAAGTAATAATAGTAGTAATAGTAATAATATCTATTAACATTTATTAAGTCAATGTAAAATTGATTTTAGGAATTTTTTACGGAGTATAAGAATATATTAAGCTATAAACTTATATAATAACTTAGAAAAACAATTTATATATATAACGATTAAAGCTTAATTAAATAACTCCTTTTTCATTAATTGAAATGAAACTAATAACATTCAAGACTTTGAAGAATTGAATATGATTTTTAAAAACAATAAATATAAAGTTATAGAAGTATAAATTTATATAAGATGTATTAATATTAAATAGACTTCTATTTCATTCCTAACTATCATTTCAAATTAAATATAAAAAGAATAGGATTTTATTAAAAAGAATAAAAAGGAAAAGAAGAAGAAGAAAAAGAAAAAGAGAATAGATGTTTTTAATGAGAGTAGATACTAATATAGAATTGAATGATCTTAAGGAATTTAATTAATAATAATAATTATAATATTAAAAATAAGGAATAATAAAAGTCTTTTATTACTAATAAGAGAAGAAATAAAAGTAATTGTTTAGATTATTCCTTAAATTGAACTAGTAATTTCTAATATAATATTAAACACTTAAGAGTTTTCTAATAATTATAAAAGCATTTTAATTTAGCATTTTGATATTTGAAATTTTTATAATATTATATAAAATCTTTATATTCTATATATATAATTGAAATATAATATAATATTTTTCTTAATATATTCAACTCAAAAGCAAGCTTTATTATATAAATAAGATTTTAGTTTTATATATTTCTAAAAGTATAAATTATCAATTATTTTATTAATGAGAGGTTTTAAATCGAATTCTAGATTTTAAATGAGTTTATAAGTATTGAGGTTAATAAGCTTATAGATGGTCTTGTTTTTTTATTAAATATTTATATACTTAAAAAACCAATAAAGTTTAATATCAAAAATCTATACAGCATTTTAATAAATATAAAAGGTCTATTAAAGGAAGTCGAATATATTAATATATAAACACTAAATTACTAATATATTATTAATATAAAGCTAAAGGTGCCATTTATTAAGCAAAAGGATCCTTAAAGTAGATTTAAGATTTATATAAACCTTAGTTACTTTTAAATTAAAAACATATAAGATATTATTAAACAAGTTTAAATTGATCATTATTTACTTTTTGTTTTAATATATTATATATTCATATCTAATAAGTCTTCTTTTATTAATAATTTATATAAAGTTATTTAAGAAAATTAAGATTTTATTAAAAGGAAGATAAGATTATTTTTTTGAAAGTTGAAAATTATAATTTCTTTATTTATATTTCTTATTAAATTTGTTTAATATTCTAAAAAGAAATATAAGCGTTATAATATAAGGTATATAATATTAGGAAAGATTATTCTTAAATATTGAATTTCAGCTTTAGATTTTTGTTATTAATTAATATTCCTATTTTAAATAATAAATAAACATATAATTTAAAAAATTATCAAACAAAAGAAATTTATTAATTATAAATGTATAATAAAATAAAGCTTGATTTTATTTAAAATAATATTAATGAATAAAATGCTTATATCTTTGGAGAAGTTGAAATTAAAATGTTGTTTAAAATAAAAAAATACTTTGAAATATTAGAACAAGTATTTATTTGATTAAATGAATATGTTAGTTTATTTAGAAGGAAATAGCTTTATTATTATTAATATATTAAATATAAGATGATTTTGTTTTATTATTTAATTATATTTTAGTTTTATATTTTAAAAAAAGAATGATATAGACAATAATAGCTTTATATAAAGCTAAGATCAAAAAACTGTTAATTATTTTTATGAAATCATAAATATAATAAATTATTGTTTAGATTTTGATAATTCTTATAATTCTATATCTTCTCAAAATAAGTTTTTTATTAAATTAAACTTTTAGTTATTTTAAAGTAGATTATATTTTGTTTTTAATTATAATAATTAATATAATAATAAGCTTAGGGTTGATAATATAAAAAGAAATATAGTTTTTTTTTCTTTTTGATCAAATAAATTATTTTGAGTTTCTTAAAAGTAAAAATAATTGTATTAATATTATTTTATTGAAGAATTTTCTTTATATTATTTATTAGAATAGAAATATCATAATTTAGAAATTGCAAGGTTTAATATAGATAAAAGTTATCCATATATTTAGAATAAAATTTTATATTTTATAATATAAACTTTGTTAAATATAATATATTTAAAACTAAACAAGAAGGGAACTTTAAAATGTTTTATATTCAATTTTATAATTAAATATAATTGAATTCTTTGATTCTATTTAAGTAAGCTAATAATTAAGCGAGAATTAGATTGATCTTAGAAGAATTAAAGATTAATCTTATTTAATTATTCTTTCAAGTAATTTCCATTTCTATTTTTTTAAAAGATCTCTTAAATATTTATAATAATTATAACAATCTTTAATTGTTAAATAAAAATAGCTTTTATGTTATAATTAAAGTAAATCATTAGATTTATAATGATTCTCTTAAAAAAAGCTTCTTTATATTATAAATTAAGAACATTGTTAATCAATATAATTTATATCAGACAATAAATTATGATTCTTTTTAAACCTTTTGAAATATAAAAAGTAAATATAATTGATTATTAAGAGTAAATAAAGAATTTATTCTTCTTATTAAACTTAAATAATATAATTATTTTAATAAGCTTTTAAATTTATAAAAACAGCTGAGTATTAAATATTAATTATAGAGTTTATAAAAAGAATAATCTATTACTAATCATTAAGTCTCAAGTATTCATATTATAGTATAATTTATATTTAATAAGATATTAAAGGTCTTAATAGTATTATATTTGATCTTTTTATTAAAATGAATTAGAATTATTCTAGAATATTTGATTCGTTTTAGTTTTCAAGAAATTTGTATTCAAGATTATTAAAGATATTGAAGTAATTAAGGACCTTTTTATATAAAATCTTAACCTTCTTCCTAATATTTCTAATAAGACTTTTATTAATATATAATAGAAATAACTTTAAATTAAATTTTAATTTATACTAATCAATAATCTTATACAGCTCTTTATCGTTTTCAATTCTATTTATGATATTCTTTTAATAATTTATATCACTTATTAAATTACGTTATAAAAAATACAAATTATTTAAGAAATATTCTTACCTATAATATTATATTTATAGAGAGAATTCTAATATAATAGTAGTAGTAAATTCATAATCGATTCGGTCTATATAGCTATGCCAAGACTATACGATGTGCTTATATATGGTTCTAATTGAATAAAAAAAGGAAATAAAAACCCACCCCTCCTTGAACTTTTTTATTAAAATCTATAAACAACCTTCTAAACAATCCTTTCAAATCCTTCAAATTACTTATATTATAAACTTGTTATATTCAAAAACCTTTCCTTTATTAAATTCCTTAATATACTTATAAAACCTTATACTTTCTATTTTATTATAATAATCTCTTTTTTTTTAATTCTTTTTAAAATATTATAAAAGTTATAATTAATTATAATATTATATTCTTTTCGAAGGATTGTTTTTATCTTCTAATATTTCAAATCCTTTAAAAATCTTATTATAATTTTTAATCTATTACTTATAACTTAAGCTTTATATTCATTTTCTTTTATAATATATTAATAGTATATAATTCCTTTTTAAAGTTTAATATTTTTTATTCTCTTTTCTCCCATTGAATTACCTTATTAATATAGAATATAATATATTAGAATCTATCGAATCATTCTATCAATATAAAAGATAAGATTATATTATAGGACTAAATAATTGAATAAGATTGAAATAGTAGATATAATAATATTAGAATACTATTACATTAATAATATATACTCTATATTAAAGAATTACTACTTCTTTAATTATAATTGATAATATAATAAGTTATCTATTATATAAGATAATATTGAAATTAGTATTTCATAGTAATATTGTATATTAATATAAAATATTATATATCTGAATTAATATATTATAAATGTTTTTTAAAATATCTAGCTTTTCTTTATATTATATAGAATAGTTATAAGTATACTAATAAAATATCAAATCTTATATTAGTATATTTTTTGTAAGATATTTCTTGAAAAAAGTGAAACTTTTTGAAAAGTTTTCATTCTTTATTTTTCTATATTTAAAACCCTTCTTCTTTATAATTAAAACCTTCTTATAAAACCTTCGAGTATTAAAAAACCCGAATTATTATAAAAATCTATAATTTAATTTCTTTCATTAATTATATTCGATATAGTAAGTTTATTATTAATAATATAAATACTAATAATTCTAATATAAATATACTAAATCTTTCTTTTTCATATTAATAATAATATCTCCCTAATTCAAATAGATATTAATTCAATAATTTTGAGAAGGAATAAAGAATGATATTTTGATTCAAATATAATAAAGATTAATGGGTTTTTCCAAGAAAATCTTTCCTTAGTTTTTTCGTGTTATCAATATCTAGCTATATTAAAACTATATAATATCCCTATATCTGATTTCAATTAAATAAAGTAGATAGAAAAAAGAATAAAAACCCACCCTCTTTCGAACTTCTTTAATAAAACCTTTAAGTAGTTTCCTAAGTAATGCTTTTATATCCTTTAAATTGTTTATATTAAAAAATTATCTTATTTAATAATTTGTCATTTATAAATCCTTTAATATACTTATGAAAATTTCATGTTTTTTACTTTATTATAATGATTCTCCTTTATTTATTCGATTATTTTCAAAATATTATAAAAGTTATATTTAGATGTAATATTGTATTCTTTTTGTAGAATTATCTTTAGTTTATAATTCTTTAAGTTTTTATGAAGGATTATTATTCTATTATACTCTTCATTTCGTTATATATAAGGCTTATATTTACCTTTTCTTAATATATATTGATAGTATATAATTTCTTCTTAAAGTTTATTATCTTCTATTCCCTTTCGTTTTATTAATATAATTCTACTAATAGGAAGGACTTAATTCTATATTATAAAGTAAAATGACTATATAACTAATCTCAATTTACATTTGATATATTAAAATTTAAATAGAATTGAAATGATAACGTAGTTTAATACCGAGTGGGCCATCATAAATACATACAAAATTCGTCTGTATGTAATCATACACTTTCTTCATTTAATAATATAATTTTTTAAAAATTGAAATTATGAAATCTAATTATATAAATACTCTAAAAATCTAATTTGTTTTTCAAAATTATAATTAATATAAGAACTATTATTAAAATAATATTTTTGTAATGAAAATCGTAACAATTTCTGATTTTTATAGAATATAATACAAATCTTCATATAAAAATTAAATATTTATATAAGAAACCTTTTCTTATTGATAAATCTTTTTTCTTTTCTAAAAAATATTAATTAATTATTAAAATGTAAATATTAAGAAAAGGCTAATTTTGGTGTATTTTGAAGTGGCCCACTCGGTGATATAGCCCACTCGGTGTTAAACTACATTAGATATAATAGTATTAGAATGTTATTACTTTCCAATAATATATGCCCTATATTAAAGGATCATTACTCTTTTAATCATAATTAATAATATATCATATGTTATATAAGATAATAATATTGAAATTGAGAATTCGTAATAATGTTATATATTAATATGAAATACTATATACCTGAAATAAGTATATTATATATATTTTTGAAAGATTTAACTGTTCTTTTTTTTTATATAGAATAGTTATAAATATACTAGTATAATATCAAATATTATATTAATTTATTTCTTATAAAATGTTTCTCAAAAAAAGTAAGGCTTTTTGAAAAGTTTTCACTTTTTATTTCTCTATATTCAAGAATTTTCTTCTTTATAATTAAAATTCTCTCATAAAACTTTTAAATATTGAAAAATCTAAATTATAATACAAATCTATAATTTAACCTTTTCCATTAATTATATTCAATATGATAAACTTATTATTGATAATATTAATAATATCAATATAAATATATTAAATTCTTTTTTTTAATATTAATAATATCAATATAAATATATTAAATTCTTTTTTTAATATTAATAATAACATCTTTTTAATCTAAATAAATATCAATTTAATAATTTTGAAAAAGAATGAAAAGTAATGTTTTGTTTTGAATATAATAAAAATTAATAAGTTTTTCGAAGAAACTCTTTCCTTAGTTTTTTTATGTTTTCAATTCTAATAAGTTATATCTTCTTATATTTAAGAGTTTATTATAATACTACTTTATTGCTTCCTTTATTAAGCTTATTAATTATATATATCTCAATTATTATTTTATTTATAAGAAAAAAATAATCAGGACAATAAGCTATATTAATATATATTAAATCAAAGAGTTTACTTAATCTTGTTTCTAGAATTCTAAAATAATATTATTTCAATAGAATTATATTTTATTCTGAGATGATAATTATGAGTTATATCTTGTAATTCAAATTATTATATATATCTTCTTTAATAATAATATTAATAAAAGAGATATTTGAGAAGATAAAAATCAATAATGTTATTAGTTTTATAAATAGATTTACTAAAATACTAATAAAGATTTTATATATATAATTAAAATATAATATAATACATTTTTTAATAAATTCAATTTAAAAGGAAGCTTTATCGTATAAATGAGGTTTTATTAATTATAAATATTTAAAAGTATAAATTATTATTTATTCTATTAGAATCGTTCTATTTAATTACAAAGTCTTTTAATAAAGATACCTATTTTATTTATAATAGATTTTAAAGTAAATTTTAAATTTCAAATAAAACTATAAATATTAAAATCGATAAGCTTATTAATAACCTTATTCCTCTTTGTATTCATATGCCTAAAGAATTAATAAACTTTAATATCAAAGATCTATGTAATATCTTAATAAATATAAAAGATTTATTAAAAGAAATCAGATATGTTTTTATATAGATATTAAACTACTAATATATTATTAATATAAAGTTATAAATACTATTTATTGAGTAAAGGGGTTCTTAAGATATATTGAAAATCTATATAAATCTTAATTATCTTTGAATTAAAGATATATAAAATGCTACTAATTAAATTGGAATTAATAACCATTTACTTTTCATTTTAATTTATTTTATATTTATATCTAATAATTTTCTTTTTATTAATAATTTCTTTTGAACTATTTAAGACAATTAAAATCTTATTAAGAAAAAAATAAAATTATTATTTCTTAAAGCTAATAACTATAATTTCTTTATTCATATTTTCTATTAAATCTATTTAATTTTTATAAAAAAAAAAAGAATTATAATGTAAAGTAAGTAATACAAAGAAGGATTATTCCTAGATATTAGATTTTGATTTTAGATTTTTATTATTGATTAATACCTTTATTTTTAGTAATAAATGGGAATAAGATTTAATGGATTATAGAATAAAAAATATATATTAATTATATATGTATAAGAAAACAGAATATAACTTTGTTTAGTATAACTTTAGTAGATGAGATATTTATATTTTTAAAGAAAGTAGTAATTAGAATAGTTTCTTATATAAAAAATATATCTTTAATAATTAAAACAAATATTTTTTTAACTAGATTAGTATATTAATTTATTTAGAACAAGATAATAAAATTATAATTAATATATTGAATATAAAATAGTTTCATTTTACTATTAAATTATACTTTAGTTTTATATATAAAAAGGGAATGATATAAATCATTATGGCTTTTTAAAAAATTAAAGCTAAAGAATTATTAATTATCTTCATAAGATTATAAATATAATATATTATTATTTGAGCTTTAATAGTTCTTATAGTTATATATATTTTGATGATAAATCTTTTATTGAATTAGATTTTTAGTTATTTTAAAATAAATTAAGCTTCATTTTCGATTGTAATGATTCATATAATAATAAGCTTTTTATTAATAATATAAAAGAAATTATAAACTCTTCTCTTTGTAATAAATAATTTATTTCGAGTTTTTTAACGGCAAAGCGAATCAATCTTATTGTTATTATTCTATTTAAGGATTTTCTCTATATTATTTATTAGAATAAGGATATTAGAATTTAGAAACTAAAAGGCCTAATATAAATGAAGATTATCAATATATTTAAAGTATAGTATTATATTTTATAATATAAGCTCTATCAAATATAATAAATATAAAATTAAAGAGAAAAAGGAATCTTAAGGTATTCTATAATCAATTTTGTAATCAAGTATAATTAAGTTTTTTAATTATATTTAGATAAATTAATTAATAAGGAAGAATTTGATTAGTATTAAAGAAGTAAAAGCTAATCTTATTCAATTATTCTTTTTAGTAATTTTTATTTTAGAAATATATTAAAGGTTTTTTAAATATTTATAATAATTATATTAACCTTTAGTTTATAGATAAAACCTACTTTTATATTGTGAATAAAGTAGACTATTAGATTTATAACGATTCTTTCAAAAAGAGTTTCTTTATATTATAGATTAAGAATATTATTAATTAATATAATCTTTATTAAATAGTAGATTGTAATTCTCTTCAAACCTTTTAAAATATAGAAAATAAATATAATAAATTGTTAAAAATAAATCAAGGATTTATTCTTCTTATTAATCTTAAATAGTATAATTACTTTAATAAGCTTTTTGTTATGAACAACGCAACATAGGCATGGGACTGGGCACTAAGTCACGTGGTTGGCTCAGTCTGCCTCAGTGGGATAGACATTGAGTTATGAAAGTATAAACAATTCAGTACTAAGCTGTACTAATTATATTAAGTAAGAAGGTTTATATAAAGGAATAGATTTCATTACAATATAGAGCTTCATGCTCAAAAACAATTATTAGTTTTATTATTATAGTTACAAGAATTATAACTAATTATAACCTTATTGAATTCCTACTTGAAGTCTAATCTAAACCACCTCGAGAGATCTCTAGACACTTTCACGTGACCTTAGAGGCAGCTCCCGTAACACTTTTAGGCTTATAAAAAGAAACTAAGTACTAAATATTAATTATAAAACCTATAAAAAAAGTGATTTATTATTAACCAACAAATCTTAAATATTCATATTATAATATAATTTATATTTAATAAAATACTAAAAACCCTGATAGTATTTCATTCAACTTTTTTTATTGAAATAAATTAGAATCATTCTAGAATACCTAATTCAATTCAATTTTCAAGAGGGTTATATTCAAAGTTATTTGAAATATTAAAGTAATTAAGGATTTCCTTATAAAAAGTTTTAATCTTCTTTATAATATCTTTTATAAAGTTTTCATTAATATATATATATAAAAAACTTTAAATTAGATTTTAATTTATACTAATTAATAACCTTATAAAGCTTTTTTTTTATTTTTTATTTTTTTATATAATATTCTTTTAGTAATTATATTTCATTTATTAAATTATTTTATAAAATATTTATATTGTTTAAGGAATATTCTTTTCTAGAATATTATATCTACAAAAATAAATTCGATATTTTTCTTTATATTTAGGAATTTATTATAATATAGCTTTATTAATTATATGAATAATAGAGTTCATTATTAAAGTGAAGTCAATTATATATATTTTAATTATTATTTATTTATATATAAAAAATGTTAGAGAAATGAGCTATACTAATATACACTGGATTAGAAAGTTTATTTAATTCTATTTTCAGGATTCTATAGTAATATTGTTCTAATAAGATTATACTTCATTCTAAGATAATAGTTATTTATATTTTATAATTTAAATTATTATTTATATTTTTCTTAATAAAAATAATAATAAAAAGAATATTTAAGAAAAGAAAGTTAATGATATAGTTAGTCTTATAAATAAGATTATTAGGAATATTCATAAAGTTTATATTATTATTAGATTAGTATATTAAATTTAAGCCTTTATATCTGGATTATACTTCTAATTCAAATGTATATTATTAAGCATTAAAGTCACCTTTTATTAAATATTAAAATAATAGAATAAAATAGAACATATAATCTATTACCTTATTATTATCTAATTATTAGTATAAATTAAATATAATATTCTTATTTATATTGATTTAAAGAAGGTTCCTATTGTAAATAGAATAATATTATTATATATATAAATCAATATCTTTATATATATATATTATAACCTAAGAATAATCTAGCTTTTTAGAATTCATAAAATTCTAGGAATCCATAGAAACATAATAATTATGATTTAAATGATTTTCTATGTATATTTATTATTAATAATTTAGAGTTTTTAAATATAAATAATATTAATTTATTAACTATCTAAGATTATAAGAAGTATTAGATATATAAAAGTATTTCTATTAATATTAATTTAATATATCTAAAGATTATATTATTAGATTAATCGAATATAATTTTTATTATAAAATTTGTAATATTATATTAATATTGACAAATTGTTTTTTTAAAATTAAATATATTTAATTTATTAAGATTATATATATTATAAGAAGTATTCTTATTACTTTTTCTTTTTGATTTCAAATGTAATTTGGAAATTTTACCTTAAGAAAAAATAAATATTCAAATTATGATTATAAAAACTTATATCTAATTCCAAATTAAAATTTAATTAATAATGAAAAGGAATTTAGTTCGTATATATTAAATACTAATCTTATTATATTTATATTTATTAAAGAGTATTATATTTATGAGAATATTTAATATCTTTGTTTTAAAGCTTTCAACAATTATATTAGCTACTTTATATTAAATCTCATTTATCTTTCAAATAATTTAAAGCTTATTTTTAATAAAAAATATTATAATATTTTTTTATATTGAAGAGTAATAGAATATTTATTATATTCCAGTTCAAAGAATTTATAATAATTAATATATTTGAAAAGTATTATATAATTCATCCCTATTAATTCGTTATATATATTTGTTCAATAATTATAATAAACATAAAAGAAAAGTTAATAGTATTTGAAAGAAAAATAATATTCTTAGTAGCCTGGATTATATCAAATTATAATATACTTTTTTTTAATAAACCTAAAGAATTATTAATATTAAAGAAAGTAAAAAAGTAGATGATTTCAATAAATGAAATGATTTAGGTAATTCTATTAGAATATTCATTAATTTTGTAATTAAAAGATTTAATTATAACTACATATTCTTTTATTTATATCAAGGTTTTATTAAGAATAAGAATTTTATTTATTATAGTTATATTATCATTTAAATTCATAAAGGAAATAGGGATTTTTATGATTATATAATTATATTAAATCTTAAGAATAATTAGAAATATAATATTTAATATTTATAAAACTTGTTATTGATTATATTTATTATAATATAGATTACAAATATTATTATTTATAAGGATAATAATCCAGCTTATAATTATAGATAAGATTGTTAGAATATTAATTAAAAAAAGATCTTCAATAATTTTTATAAGTTATTATCAAAAAGTAAAAATAGAAAATTGATTAAATAAAAAAAGGTATTTATATGTAATAGTTAATTTATAATTCTAATATTAAATATAATTCAAAACAAAACTTTTTTCTAAAATAAAACTATAAAAGGTTTTTTAAATTATATATTTCTAAACTTCAAAAACATAATATTTTTAAGATTATTTATACTATCAAACTTAACTACCTCTATAAAGATCTTAAAGCTCATAATCGACATAATATAGAATGAAAATTAAATACAAATATTAAAAAGTTTAAAAAGAATTATAATATTTATAAAAATAATAATAATTATAAAATTAATTATTAAACCTTTAAGTTTCTTTATAAAAACTATATTAAACATATTTATATAAAATACTATAAAAAAGTTGAATAAGATTATAAATTCTATAACAACTATATATTTGTTTTCTATATTATATTCGAAAATATTAAGCTACTTTTTAATAATATTTAACACACTTAAGATAATATTATAATTATAATAATTAATTTCAAAAAGAAATATATGAATATTCATTTTCCTTTTTTATTTCTTAATTATAAATAATACATTAAGATTAATTGGAAATTGTGGATCTAATAAATGTATAAACTTAAGATTTAATAATTAAAGGAAATAATCTAGAATTATAAATTCATTATTTAATAATATTATTATAGAAGTAATTATTATAATAGGTAAGAGGATTTTTAAAGAATATAAAGAATTAATTTTATATAACAAAGTTGAAAATGCGAAGATACTTCGATTTTGGAATGTTGTATTAATCTGTAAAATATTACAAAGGAATCAAATGAAATTCTAAAATTTATAGTAATTATATATTTGCTTTTAATATTATATTTGAAAGTGTCAAATTACTTTTTGATAATATTTAATATATTCAAAATGATATTTTATTTGTAATAATCAGCTTTAAAAATAATTCTAAGTATTCATTTTGCTTTTTTCGGTTTTTTATTATGAATAGTTTATAAAGATTGATTAGGGGTTATAAATCTAATAAATATATAAACCTAAATTTTAATAATCAAAAGAGATAATCTAATATTATAAATCTGTTACTTGATAATATTATTATAAAAGTAATTATTATATTAAATGAAAAGGTTTATAAAGAATATAAAAAGTTAATTCTGTATAACAAAATCGAAAAGACGAAGATACCTTGATTTTGGGATGTTGTATCGATCTGTATGTCTTGTTTTCAATTATAAAGGGTTAACAAAAGGCTTGTCATAATATGATATAAAATGAAATAATCTTCTTTTTATAAAAGGAAGCTCTTAAGCTGTTGTTCTTTTAATAAAAAAAGATGTCTTATAGTAAATTTTCTAATTCAGGATGATATTGAAAAAGGCTTATATATAATTAGTAGAAAAAAGTCATAGAGTATTTGATTATTATTGAGAAAAAACATATTTATTATAATAAATATTTTTAATACTTTGAAATGAGGGAGTGATTCATTCTCAATACTCTTTTAATCTTCGATAAAATCTAGCCTAAAATAATTAGATTTCATTCTTTTACGATTAGTCATATGAAGAAGAATTCAGATCTATAGAACAGAGAATAACTGTATAAAAAAAATAGATTATAATTACTTCAAACTGGATTTTATAGAGAAATCAATGAATTCTATGACACAAAAATAGATTCTGATCACTTTAAATTAGATCTTATAATAAGAGAATAGATTCTAATTATGTTAGATAGGATTTTTTTTAAAAGAAATAGATTTTATGTTAGAAAAATAGATTCTAATTATTTTAAATTGAATTTTTCTTAAAAAAGGATTGAATGTATAAATTTTTTATTTCTTCATTCTTAAATTTCTTTTTTTGATAGATTAGAATCTATAAATTTGAGGCAGATTAATTTATAGACTTTATTGTAGAGTTTTTTATAGGATTTATTATAGAAGTTATCAAAGATTTTAAACGGTATCAAACTATTCAAAACAATGTTGAGAGATATTGAGAATACTTGCTATATTTATTATTATAATATTAAAATTAACTTGAACTAATTTTAAATACTTTTATGCCTGAAGGCTTGGCAATCTTGAATCAAAAATTAAAACATTTTAAAGTAAAATCTAAAAATCATGATATTACAATTAAACTTAAGATTATAACTTCAATATTTATTATCAAAATCGTGAAGTGAAATCATCTCAAAGCTGAATTCAGAAGGAGGACTTTCAATTTATACTCAAATTGTAATATTATTATTAATAGTTATGTTAAAGACTCAAAATCTGAATATGAAAAAATCAGTATCCAAAATTTAGAATCGAAAATTAATATAGAAAGTATGAAATGTATGACAACTTGCTTTTGTACTCTCTAAAAAAATAGAATTAATTTCATATGTTCATTTTGCAGAGATATCATATAGAATTTATACAGGATTTATTCCAAAGTCATTGATTCTAGTTTATTTTAATAAAAAACCCATTTAAAGAAAAAGAAGTAGTATATTTATAGAATCTATTTCCCTCCTATAAGATTAGTCTGAAATACTTAGAATCTATTTTCCTATTTTTCTTTTATTATGAATTCTCTTTTTTAAAAAAAAGTATCTTTTTTTATACAATCTAAATTATTTTTTATTATAAAATCTATTTTAAATCGACAAAATTTTATTATAAATCTTAAACAATACAAAAGTGAAACACTCTTTAATTCTAAAGTATAAACATAATCAAATCATATTTGGGAGATATAAGAGTAATCTGCTATAGGATTTAACGTCGATCCTGAATATTACAGATAAGACTTCAAATGATAGAAATGAAAGACGATATTTCATGATGCAATTATAAAGCTTTGAAATATCCTTAAGATTGAAGAACTCTATCAATAAATAACCATCATAAACTTTTCAAGTAATTGATAACTTCAAAATTATTTAGAGGAAAATGATTTTGATTATGTTTAGAAATGGAATAAAAATGTAAAAGGATAAATGTGATGAAGTACTTTGAAAGAGTACTTTAGTTTGATTTAAGATTGTTGGCTTTCTAAGCATCTTATTAAAATACTTTTCAATAATAATCTCTTCATATGTAGAAGCTCTTTGTAATGATAGGTCTCAACAAATATTCGTACAAGATATTATAAAACAAAAGATTGAGTATTAAATAGAATCAAATTTGTTCTTGGAAATCTTTATTTTATATTCTATAAGATGATTGATTTTTTGTATATAATTTTCAAAGTTATAAAGGATTCAATCTTTAAAATATAATCAATATATATTTTGATAAATCGATTAATTTGATTATTATATAAATATTTTAGATTATTAAAATAACTTATATCAAATGATGAAATTAGATTACTTCAATATAATATTATATATAAATATATGATATCGTTTTCTCTATAGTATATTTAAAAGGCTTTTAAATTTTGAATTATCTATTTACTTTATATTTACTATTTTTCGATTTTTGATATACTTATCAAAATATTTCAATTATTATAAATTTGTTTTATTAATTGTTTTTTATTAAATATAAGTTTTAATGATTCAATCTATAAGAACATGAGTTTCGATATATCAATTAAAAAGATGAATTTGTTTTTAAACTATTAGAAATAAGGATATAGTTTTAATTTTCTTCGCATTATATTTAATAATTATAATTTATTCTTTATCATTTATTTGTATCATCTCGATTTTAATATTTCGTTTGATATTAATTATTATTATTCTAAAGTCTATTATACTTATTATAAAGCTTGATTCATTGAAATTATAAAAATAATAATCAAGAATATTATATTTCGTTTACATATTTGAAACTAATCGAAACCACTTTTCAATAAACTTAGGATTTTTATAGAAAACTTTTTTAAAGTTATAATTACAATCAAAATAGATCTTTAATTCAATTTAATATTTTACAAATCGATATACTTAAAGTTTCTCAATATATTTTGTATTTCTCGATCTGAGAATATGATTTGTTATATCTTTTATATTTCATAATTTTTATAAAAAATCTTTTATATTTTCATCAATTATGTGCTCAAAAATAATATTCTTCTTTAATTTCACAAGATTATCAAATTTTGATTAATATTTGTAATAAGAAATAAGACTACTGAGTTTATACTATAATATTATATTCAAGATATCATATATCTTTGTAGCTTTTCAAATACTTTTTTTTTGAATAGCTTTAATAATAAGGAGTATATAGGCTTTTTGATTATTCTAATTCATTATAAATTATCAATAAAATGTATATTGAAAGAGAAGAGAATAAATTGAGGTGAAAATAATCCACTTATTAATATGATCTATTCATTAATAAAACACATTATAATAATTCGAATCATATTATATTATGAATTGTAATAATATTAAATTGAACTATTAATCCATTGAAACAAATTTATTAAGTTTTAAATATAGGGTCGTTATTATTCTTGAGTCTAATCATGTTAAGTATTCTCTACTTAAAAGATTTCTAAATCCTTTAGAATAGTTTTATTATAAATGAATATATAATTATAATTAAGATTTTTATTAAGGTTATAGGCAAATCTAATTGAAATCAAGAATATTTAATTCTTTAATAAACTAGAGAATATAAAGAAGTTTATAAGGATTATCTTTAAATTTATTATTATTTAATAGTTGGAGATTGAACATTATAGAGAACTACATCTTTATATAATATTATTAATTAAATCAAAAATAATCAAAAGTTATATGAAGTTATTAATTAATCCAAACTGGAAATCAATCTAAAACTGCCCTCTTTATTAATGAATAATGTTATAATCAAAAATATTTTTTAAAAAACTAGAAGCTCTTTATACTATTATTCCAAAGTATTTCATTATAACTAATGATCTCAATATTAATCTGCTAGAGGAATAAGAGAATATTAGTGATTTTGATTAATTCTTATGTATTTGAATTAATTAAATCGAATAGAATATTATTGGGGTATCTAATATGTCACTAAAAACTAATAGATTTATAATATATTTATTTAAAATTTGTTAGAGTTTAGTTAAATATATGATTTGAAGGTTTTATAAATTTTATTTAGCTTTCAACTTCCCTTTGAAAATTTGACAACTAGTAGAAATAATAATACATTTTAAAGTGGATAAAAAAGACAGATTCTTAGTTTGATCATAAGAATTAATTATATCAATTTCTTATATCTTGAAGAGCTTTGAAAGAATTATAATATATACAATAATTTAAAGCTATCTAATTCAGGGAATTCTAAATCTTTATTATAATGATACCTTTTTTGAACAAGCAGTTAGTTACAGATCTAATAACAATCTTTCTATATAATATAGAATTAGCTATCAGTTTCACAGTATAGTTGCTTACAATATAATTGCTTAATTACTCACTAATATACAAATCTCAAATTAATAGTATCTTAATACTTTCTATTTCAAATCAATTATAAATTACTCTTTATATTTTTATATTATTTTATTTTTGATATTCTTATGATAATGAAAACTAATAATATTAAATATATTTTCAATTATCCTTTTAAATCTAGAATTCTATTTATTAAACTTTACGATTCTTAATTACTAATAAACCTATATAACTTTCAAAAATAAAAAATAAAATAAATAAATAATTTTACTTTCCTATATCTTATATTCAATAAAAGTATAATTAGTAAAGAATTCTCTATTGTTAATTATCTTAAAGTATTAATAAATAAAAACAAATATAAAGTTGAGAAAATATATAATATAATATTAATATTAATATAATTCATTAATAACTTATTATATTTTGTTTTAAGAAATTCTTAAAGTATAAAATAATATATAATCTATTTCAAAAGATATTATTGTTTTTAATGATATTATTTTATATCAAGATTCAAGATATTATATTTATATTAATTAGACTTTATAATTTTATCTTTATAATTATATAAAAAACATGTAAGTTAGTATTTGTTATAAATATTTTTAAATCAATTAATCTTTATGATTTTTTTTATTCAAAAGTAATATGGATATCAAGATTAAAGAGATTTAGTAATTATATATCAAACAGAATCTTATTGTAAAGCTTTATAACAAATAATAATTTCTTTAATTATAATCGACATTTATTTAATCATAGAATTCTAATTAAATATAATCCTTAATTTCTTTTAAATTATTCAGTATCTTCTCTTTTATTATAATAAATTATATATAATATTAATAATATTATTCTATTCTCAATTATTGTTATTACCTTAATTATTATTAACTAGATAACAAATCCTATTGATATTATAATATACAACTTATTACCTTTTTAAAAAAAGCTTAATTATATTATAATAAATCCTCAAAGCTTATTATTTTAAATTATCTAAAGTTTAATATAATTAGATTATTACTAATATTCTAGTAAATTATATAAATCTTCATAATGAGTATACTCTAATTAATAAGACTTTAATTTATGAAGAAATTTATATATAAATCAATATTAAACTTGTTAATTATAAATCCTCAAAATATAAAGTTAATATAAAAACTAGTAAAATTATCTGAATCATTTTATTCCTCAGATTTCTTTTTTCTTTAAGTTCTTTGGTATCAAAGATAAGATCAAGATTTTTAACAAAAAGATAATAATTATTTATTATAATCTTAACTATTAGAATTATTATAATCTAGTATAATATATTAGATAATTATAATATAAATATTACAATATCTAAATAAATTAATATCAAGAATTATTTAATACTAATTCTATCAACAATCTTTATTATATCAATTACTATAAACTTTTCCTTACAGATCATTCTAATTACTCTATTATTTTAAAATATAAAAATAATAGATATATTGAGTTTATTAAAATAGAATTTAATATTATTTATAAATATAAAGTAGCTACCTTTAAGCTTACTCATTAAATATCAATTATTATAAAAATCATCTCTAAATTAATATAATCAGTCAAAAACATCCTGATTCTTCTTTTTATTAAATAATAATATAATAAGATAATTATACAATATAAACAAAATAATAAGATAATAATCATATTAATCATATTAATTTCTAATATAAGTATATTTCTGTTATTTAGTAATCTTATTATTAATATATCTAATACTTTTATTCATAACATTCTTGTATATAAAAAGAAATTCAAAATCATATTGTTTAATTTTTTAATTCTTTTTACAAAAATATGAACTAAAATCATTAAACATTCTAAATAATATTCTTCCAAACAAAAACGATATAACATAGTTTATTAGTATATACACTATATCAATATATACACTACTTTTACCTCAATTTACATTTTCAAATTTTTATTATTCAATAACAATTAAATTAATCAATTAAAACTATTCAGAATTTAATAATCTAGAATTTATTATATTATTTTAATAGATTCTTATATTATAATCTATCTTTCTATATTTATTATGATACTACATAAAAAATGCTTTTGTATTGAATTTATTTTCTTTTTAATACTTATTATATTAAATCTAAATATTAACTTTTTATTAAGATAATATATCAAAAGCTTTTTATTTAATAAATATTCCTTCTTAATATAATTAGATTTTTTATATATATTAATATTTGTTTAATATCTTATTTACTATTCGAAGTATATAAATCTTTATATTCAATAGTGTATTTTTATAAGCTAATTACTTTATACTTTTAATTAGAATTAATATAATCTCTAACATAAATATAAATAAACTTAATTACTAATAAATTATTTGAAATTTAATTAATATTAATTAAAAAAGAGTTTTAATTAGATTATACAAGGTTTAAAAGATTTATTAATTTAAATCAAAAAAGAAAAAAATAAATATACAAATTCGAATATCTAATTGCAAGAATATAATTTCAAAATTAAATAAAATTAAATATATTTCCCGAAATTCTAATTTCAAATTCTAAAAAATGATTAATTCCTTATATACAGCTTTAAAAGCTATAAAGAATTCAACCTTTGAAATATAATTAATATGTATTTTAATAAATCCATTAATATGATCATAATATAAATGTTTTAGATTATTAAAATAATCAATATCAAATAATTAAATTAAATAATTTGAATATAATAATAAATATAAATATATAATATTATTCTCTTTATAATATACTTGAAAAGTTATTAATTTATGGTTTTTATACCTATTCAATATTAACATTCGATATTTGTTCTTTTTTCAATTCTTAATATACTTATTAAAGTATTTCAATTATTTTAAATCTATCTTATTATTTGTTTATTCATTAAATATAGATTTAATAATTTAGTTCACAAGAAAATCAGTTTTAATATAACAATCAAAAAAATAAACCTATTTTTGAACTATTAAAAATAAAGGAATAATTTCATCTTTTTTATTTCCATACATTATCACTATAGCCCATTCTTAATTATTTAATTATACTGATTTGTTTCTATTATATCATTTAATATTAATAATAATTATTATCACATATATAATTCTCATTATAAAATCTATTTTATTAAAATTATAGAAATCTTATTCAAAATGTTATATTTCACTTATATATTTATAATTAATCGAAATTATTTTTTAAAAAGTTTAAAATCCTTATAAAAAGCTTTTTGAAAGTTATAAATATAATTAAAATATATCTTTAATTCTTTATATTGTTTTATAAATTAATATACTTAAAGCTTTTCAATAGTTTTTCTTTTTTTTCGATTTGAAAATATAATTTATTATATCTTTTTTTTTTAAATTTAAAAAGAAAATTTCTTAAATTTATATCAAGAATATATAAAATAATCATTTATTCTTTTATTTTGATAAGTTTTAGATTTTGTAATCGAAATTCAATTATAAAAATTATTCTATTTATTCTTTAAATCAATATTATATTATAATATTATATAGCTTAGTAAAATTTCGAATTAAAAGTTTTTTGTCTTTTTCAATAGCTTTAATGACTAAAAGTATTCTCCCTTCTTTATTATTTAATTACATAATAAATAATTAATAAATCGTATATTGAGATTGAAGAGTGTAAATTAAGACAAAAGTAGTATACATATTAATATAGTACATGTACTAATAAACTACGTTAAATAAGCTTATTATTAACTTTATATTCTTTATCTTTTAATAATAGAATATTATAAAAAGTATTATAACTTGTATTGTAATAAAAGGATTTAATAATTTAATTTTTAGGTTACTTAGACTAATATAAATAAAGAAATTTCCATTCATATTATATTATTCGAATTAATATATTTAAATTTAATTAATATTATCTATATTTAGGAACTTTGAATTAAAATCAATAATAAAATCTAAAATCATTTGGGATTTGAGTATTATATTTTAATCAATTCTTACGATTTCCTTAATAATCTTTTTTTTATAATTCATTAACTCGAACTTTAATTATTATATTTTATATATAAATATTATACTGACTTTATAATAGAAATTAATAAGGAAATTTTTATAGAAGAATTTAAGAAATAATGAATATCCCTTCTGAATAATGAAATCATAATCTTCTTAAACAAAGTGAAATAATATATTGAAAAAATATATATTAAATATAATTATGTTATTTATTAAGATAAAAAACAAATTATATATAGCTCGAGATTCATTAATTTAATCTTTTACATTTTCGATACTAAAGTTATTAGTATATAACAAGGCCTTTAATATATAGTTTAAATACTAATAAACATAAGCTTAAAATATATTTAGCTATATATTAATAATATATTAAAATCTTTTTGATAAGTATTTCATATAATTTAAAATTCAATATAAATATATAATATATATTAAATAGTTATCAAGATATACAAATATTAAGAATAATAAAGTAATTAATACTTTATATAATATATTTAACGATAATAACCTCATATAGTATCATTCTATATATTGATACCTTAAATATCAGGAATATAACCAAAATAACCTCAACTAGCATTTTTAATATTTCAATCTCGACTTTTTTTAGTAATGTTGTTATTTTGATTTTAATTTGATTGAAATAAAAAATTAATATTAATATATTAGGATATTAAGGTATATATAAATAGCTTCTATATAATATAACAAGAGCTTTGTTCTTCTTTTATATTAAAACTATATTAAATATTCTAATCTTAAACATATATAATATTCTGATTTTAAATTAATTTAATATTCTAGTCTCAAATTGATTTAATGTTCTAATCTTAAAAATCATATATTATTTTAATTTCAAAAACTATATATTATTTTAATCTTAAAAGTTATATTCTGATTATAATATAATATAAAGTATATTAAATAATTATAAATTATAAATTATAAATTTATAGATTTGAGATTTTTTTTAATTTCTTAAATCTATAAATATCTTTCTTTTTCTTTTTCTTTTTCTTTTTCTTTTTCTTTTTCTTTTTCTTTTTCTTTTTCTTTTTCTTTTTCTTTTTCTTTTTCTTTTTATTCTTGTTTATATTCTTGATTGAAATTAGAATATCAATATGCTTATAAATTTGAATTATATTAACACTTCTAATTAAGATTAGAATATTAATATCCTTATAAATTTGAATCAAATTAACACTTTTCAAATTGAAATTAGAATAATAATATTTTGAAAATCAAAACAATCTGAAATAGTATATACTAGATTGCAATTAGTACTTTTAATATTTAAGATATCAATACATAGAATAATACTATATGAGGTTATTATCGTATATCTAATCTTAAACTTAACTTAAAATCTATTATTAATAATATTATAAATGTATTAAAAACACTTCGCTATATTACTCGATAATTATAATAGCTTAAATAAAACCTTAAATTTTTTATTAGTTATTATAAATAAAATCTCAAATATAAAATCAATTCTTTCTTTAAACTTAATCTTTTTCAATATTATTTATATAAACTAACTATTATCAAATTCTCTTATAAAAAATTTACTTTATATTATAAGAAATTTAATTATATAAATATTAATTTCAAATACTTTTATAAACAAAAAAAGATTCTTCTTTATATTACATATTATTTTGAATTCTAAAGATTCTTTAATAAATAATTACTTCAATTATTTATTTCTTTGATTATAATTATAGATGGAATAGAATACCTTTCATAGCTTTTAGAAAAATTATTTAAATTTATAAAGTTTCTCTTTCTTATTAGTTTTTATATTAATATTTATTCCGAATAATTATTATATTATTCTAATATATCTTCTATTTAAATATTTCTTTACTTTTCTTTTCATTTATTCTTATACTCTTTTTTAAATATTTGTATTAAAAGATTTTTGAATTTTTGATATATTTGATACTTTTTAGATTTTATTTTTAGTTTACTTATTATAAAACTTGTATTTTTAATTAGGGTTAGTTATTTTCTTGTTTCTTAGCCTTTTAATAATATCAAAATAAATCTTTCGACTACTTCTTTTTCATAATGAATATAAGCTCTTTTTTAAAACAATATATACCTATTTTAAATAAAATAAAAAAGTAATACTTGAATAATTCTATAAAGCTCATTATAAATTAGAAACACTTTCTATAATTACTTAATTATTCATTTTAAAAATTCTTAATTTAATATATCTTTATATTCCTCAAAAGGTTAAAGAATACAGATCTTAAACTTATATTTGTTAGATGAAAATCAATACAACTATTATCATTACTACTACTAAAATCAGCTATCTTATATAATCTCATAGTTACAATAAATAAAATAAATATTAAGGAACCTTTGAATATACTTTTAAAAAGACAACTTTTAGCTTATATAATTTAATAGAACTAGCTTTTAGTTTTATTATAAATTAAAAACTCCTTTTTTATTAATTAATAAATATTAATTTGTTTAAAATATTCTATTACTTTAAACTATAATATAATCTACGGTAAAAACCCCGAATATCATCATTTCATGTATTAATACCTCAACTAGTATATAACAAAACGAAATATTATCATTTCATTATATTATTATTAAATTTATAAACTAATAAATTTCAAATCTAATATATAACCTTTTAAAAATTAATAAAATAAAATAAAAAGATATGAAATTGTTAATTAAAATTCAAAAAATTTAATAAAATAAATTTTTTTATTAAATTTTTTGAATTTTAATTAACAATTTCATATCTTTTTATTTTATTTTATTAATTTTTAAAAGGTTATATATTAGATTAAAAGATTAATAAGTGTTATAAAATACTAATTGAGGTTATTTTAGTTATAAATCTGATATTTGAGGTATTAATATATAGAATGATAACATTCAGGGTTTTTACTATACAATTTATAATATAGTATAAAGCTTTCCTTTATTCTTAGTTTTTTATATACTATATCTTATTAAACCTTCTATTTATAATAAAACTGTATATTTTAAATGTATAAACAAATTATATTCTTTTAAAACAATTAAATACCTTTTATAAAATATTTTTCTTATATAACAAAAGTTCAAAATATTATCTATTAAAAAAAGAACAAATTTTTCTTTGTTTTAAGAAATTAGAAATAATGTATTTATTAAAAGGAAAGGGAATAAAAATTCGATCTATATTATTAAACATAATTCAATTATTGTATTGATTATAATAATCAATTGAGTGAATATTTAATCTATTTTTCGATAATATAGAGTGTGATTTGACTTTATACTTATCTTTAAGAGATAGAATTATAAAAGAATATTCATGATTAGAATAGTTATATATTATATTGAAAGCCTAATCAAAATTATAAACAGGCTCTTAATTCTTGTTCTTAAAAAGATTATAATTATTTGTATTATATTTTTCTCTATCTATAGTATAAAAACATAATATAGTAATAAAAATAAAGTACTATAGCTTTTTATTTAAAATAAATATCAATAATCAACTTTCGAATAGGTTCATATATTACTTATGTAATAGAAACTCTTATAACGATTATTAAATTCTTTACAACTCAGATGTTCCTTTAAATATAACCATATTCGAGAATATAAAACTTAGATTTATAACAAGAATCCAAATTATAAACCCTATTTATTCATTAATCTACTGAAATCTCTTTTTATTAGTTAAAGTGGAGATATAAATACAAAATAAATAGCTAAACTCAAGATTCAATATTTGAGTATGTATTCATTTACTATATTTAGATCAATCTCATAGCCTTTATATTTTATAATAAATTATTTAGTAAATCTAATTAATGATTAATAATAATAATAATAGTAATAACGTGGTTTAACACCGAGTGCACCACGAATTTTACATACAAAATACGTCTGTGCGTAACCGTGCACTTTCTTTATTTAATAATATAATTTTTCAAAATTTGAAATTGTAACATTTAATTATTTATTAAAAATTTGAATTAATATAATAATTATTATAGGAATAGTTTTTTTGTAATGAAAATCATAACAATTTCCACTTTTTATAAAATATAATAGAAATTTTTATATAGAAACTTAATACTTTTATAAAAAATATTTTCTTATTAATAAATCTTTTTTGTTTTTTAAAAAATATTGATTAAGTATTAAAATATGAATATTAGGAAAAGGCTAATTTTGGTGTATTTTGAAGTGGTGCATTCGGTGATATGGTGCACTCGGTGTTAAACCACGTTAACACTTTGAATAAATAATTTATCATAACATCAACTCCTTTAGCTTTTTGCTCAATATTACTATGAATTCACACTTTTCATAAACCTTTATTCTAGTCTTCTTTTACAAAAACATAATTACGATTTATTTATTATATAATACTATTAATGTGGTTTATCATCGAGTGAATTATATTATTGAGTGGATTACTTAATTTATAATTAAAACTTATTTGTCTTTAATTATATACTTTATTTATTTATAAATAATTCTTTTTAAAAATCAAACATATAAATTTTAATTTTAAAATACTACAAAAATCTAATTTGTTCTTCAAAATTCCAATTAATATAATAATTATTATAGAAGTATTTTTTTGGTAACGAGAATCGTAACATTTTCAATTATATTTCCATAAAAATTAGATTTTTAAACAACAGAAAGTTTATAATTATTTTCGGTAATAAACTACGTTATTGAATATACACTTAATAATGAAATTAATAAGACTTTGAATTGTTAAATCAATTACTATTTATATTGACTTTAAGAATCTAATGACTTTATAATATCTCTAAAATATAACGTTTTAAAATGTTCAATGTATAGAATTAGTTTGAAGAATTAATTTGATATTTTTAAAAATTTCGAGTTTCGATTAGGTTTAAAATTATACTCGATTATATAATTCAAGAAAAAAATGATGATAATTATAAAGTCGTTCGTGTTCTAAAGTTGATAAAATTTAATAATTAAAAACTAACTGGAAATCTTATCAATTTTATGATTCAGTATAAAATTAAAGATCAAATAATTGTATTATCTAATCAATTTTCTTTTCATTCGATGTCAAAACTATTTTTCGGTTTTTTATTTTGAAAAAATATAAACTTCTCTAATCTAATAAAACAAGAATATCATTTATTCACCTAGATTATCATAATTTCAAACTCAACATTTTTCAAATATAGAATAAATAAATATAGGTTTTATAAAAATAAAATCACATTTAAATTTATACAATATTGTATAGAATTCTACGAATTTATATACTATCATTTACTTACTATTATAAATAAAATTATTCATTGATATTATTATTCACTTTTTATCTTTTTTAAAAAATTATTTTAAAGGTTTTATTAATGCGATTCGATCTGATAATATCTATAGTCTCTATAGATTTTAATAATCATTTATTTGATCAATTCAATATATATTATATTAAACATAAGATAAAAGGAATAATGATGTTTTATTTTAATCTCTCTATTATAACTATTTATGTTTAAATCGAGGTTACATTTATATTATTCTACATCTGAAGAATTAGATAAGACTTTTGATCTAGTAAGCTTGTAATCAAGTCTTTTACTCAATCTATGAAATACAGACTGAATAATCTCTATATATAGTAATAAATTCATAATCGATTCAATCTATCTATAGCTAAGCTATACTGATGATATAATACATTTATATATATTCAATTATATAAAATAAAGAAAGAAAAATAATAAGAAATCTACCCTTCTCTAAAGCCTATTCAAATCTATTATTAATAATCTTCTTATTCACCCTTTAATAATCTTTATAATCCCCTACCTTTTATATCTATATCTATTATTCCTTTCTACTTTATTCAACTTTTTCTAATATAGCAAATCTTATAATTGATATATTGTTAATTTATTATAGAACTCTCTTTATTTTCAAATCATTGACTCTCAAATTCTTAAAATCTTATTTATAATATTAATAATTTCAATTTCAATCTTATATCACAAAATATTACACTTTTAATCTTTTTCTTTTAATACTTCAATCAAAATAAATTCTATTCAAAATTTATTATCTTTATTCTCATTTCATTTTATCAATACCATTTCTTTAATAAAAGAATCCTAAAATCTTATAACAATTTTTTTCAATAATTATATAATTGATATTAATTTATATTCAATATATCGATAATTCAAAACGAATTATATAATAAATAAAAATAAATTACAATATCGATTTTTAATATAATAATATAGAATATATTATTAAAAACTTTTACCTCCTTTTTAAATAATCAATAATATATTATATACTATGAAAAATACTATAAATACTAATATATTACAATTTCTATTATACTTCAAGATTATTCTTATATATATAAATCATATTATATTAAGATTTAAAAGATATTATTTCCTTTCAAAAGCTAATTATAAATATTAGAAAAACATTTAATGTTTATAAATTAATAATCTTATTGGAAATATTTCTCAAAATGAATAAAACTTTTTAAAAAGATTTTCCTTTTTATTTTCTCATATTTAAAACTTTCTTCTTTATAAAACTATTAAATATTAAAAGATTTAAATTATTATAAAAATCTTTGAAAAATGTCTTTTACTAATTTATTCAATACGATTTGTTTATATAATAATAATATTAATTATTTTGAATATTCTAAATAAATATAATATACTATCTTTCCTATGTCAATAATGATAATTACCTAATTTAAATAAATATAGATTCAATAATCCTAAAAGAAAATATAAAATAATTCTTTAATTCAGATATAATATAAATTAAAGAATTATTTCGAAAAAACTCTTCTTGATTTTTTTCATGTTCCTTGCTCAAATCTCTCTATATATATGAACAAATGTTATTTAATAAACTCAAGAACTGATTTTTTTCTTTTCGAATCTACAACTAAACTCTTTTCGTATTTAGATTTTTTAACAATGTAATACTACGAGAATTGAGTTATAAAATTTAATATACAGGAGTAAACAATATTTAAATCAATTAATGAAGAATCATACAATCTTAATAATAGATAGAAAATCAAAAGACAATATAGTTCAATTTAGGACGAATTACGACAAATTACTCTTCTATCCCTCAAAAGTCATTTAATTACTCTTATACTTTACCAGGGGCCTGCGAGCCCCCGGACCCCTTACATTGATAGAATATAAATTTAAGTTTAAAGAAAGTGTTCTAAAAATATAATTTTAAATAGTAATTAGATTGAAAGCTTAAGTCGACTACTCTACTTTCGGGCCACCCCTGTTTTGGGCCACCCTTTTACACTAAAAATCGCTTTTTTAGCCTATTAATATCTCTATCAATACATAATCTAATTTAATAAAGATTTGAATATATATAATTTAAGCCATTAATTTAAGCCATTTTAAGCTCATTTTGAAATTTTGAAATTTTTAGGAATTTTCTGTATTGAGATCTAAAGCTTTAAAATATTAATCTTTTAATTTGTATAAGAATTATATATAAATTTAAAACTTTTATAAAATCTTTAATAACTTTTTAATAATAGTTATTAAAAGAAAACTATATATCTTTTTGAGAGTTTTGAACTTAAATCTATATAGAAATTTAAAAAAAATTTAAAAAAAATTAATAAATATAAAAATATAATAAACAATGAGTTTAAAGTAGTATAAATAATATCTATAATTTTAAGAATATTTTTTTAAATATTTATTTATAAGAATTTCTTTTTTTGAATCCTTCAAAATAAATATATCATAAATTTATAATAAAATCTTATGATTTATTTTTAATAATTTTTAATAAAAAGTTATTAAAGATTTTATAAAAGTTTCAAATTTGTATGTGATTCCTATACAAATTTAAAAATCGATATTTTGAAGCTCTAGATCTCAATATAGAAAATTCCTAAAAATCTGAAATTTTCAAGATGAACTAAAAATGATCTAAATTATATATATATAAATTTTCAATAAATTCTATTCATAAATAAGAAAGTTAAAAATTCCATTTTTGGTGTAAAAAGTGGCTCAAAAGGGGGGTGGCCCGAAAGTAGGGTACCCGACTTATAATCTTGTAGAGATCGCAGATACTACCCTTTTATATCTTGCCTCAATGAAGCATCCGTTACTAATGTGACCTACATCTTGTGCGCATACCTCTGTATACAAGGATATGCGACGCAACGCACAATTATTGAGAAGTGATAAGCTGATCTCGAGTTGTCCTTTTTGAAAGAACACCCAGATTGCTCTACAGGAGTAGCCTCAGAACTTGCTGGAAAAAGGTCAAGGGTGCTGCGAATATGAGACTTTAGTAAACTTTAAGCATCATCAAATTGATCAATCAATGAAGCAAGTAACTCTTGCAGACCTAGAGAAAGAATTAAAGAGCCCTCGATATCACTAAGAAAGTTTGACGTGGTTTAACACCGCGTACACTAAGCCGAGTATCCTACTTTCTGACCACTCCTTTTTTAAGCAATTCATTTACATTAAAAATCACTTTTCTAGCTTATTAATAAATTTTTTATTTATCGATAGAATCTATTGAATATATATATATATAATTCAAATCATTTTAAGTTTATTCTGAAAATTTCGAAATTTTAAGATTTTTCCGAATGGAGATCTAAAGCTTCAAAATATTGATTTTTTAATTTATATAGGAATTATATATAAATTTGAAATCAATTTTAAATCTTCAATAACTTTTTAATCAAAACGATTAAAAATAAACTATAAAATTCTTATCATAAATTTTCACTATTTATAATATAGAAAATTAAAAAAAATAGAAATCTTTTAATTAATAAGTACTTATAAAAATACTTTAGAAATTACAAAGATTATTTTTCCTTATTGAAGTTTTATTTTAATATTTATTAACTTTTTATTGATTTTTATATAGATTCAAATTCAAAACTTTTAAAAAATTAATGAGGTTCTTTTTATCAATTATAATTAAAAAGTTATTGAAGATTTAAAATTGATTTCAATTTTATATATAATTCTTATACAACTTAAAAAATCGATATTTTGAAGTTTTAAATCTTTATTTAAAAAAATCTTCAAAATCTAAAATTTTCAATATAGATCTAAAACAATTTGAATTATATATATATAAGTTTACAATTAATTATGTTGTATTTTGATAAAGATGTTAATAAGCTAAAAAAGCACTTTTTAGTATAAAAGAGTGGCCTAAAACAGGGATAATAAGAAAGTTGAGTACTCAACTTATATCATCAAATATACTACTTTTATCTTAATTTATACTATCAATCTTATATTATTCAATAATAATTAAATCAATTAATCAATTAAAATTATCAAAATCTAAAAATTTACAATGTATTATAATGTTTTGACAAGTTTTTATATTATATTCTATCTTTTCATATTTATTATAGTATTAATTAGAAAATATTTCCTTATTAAAATTCCCTTCTTTTTAATATTCGTTATATTAATTAAATCTGAATATTGATTTTTATTACAATAATATAACAAAAGTTTCTTATTCAATAAATATTCCTTTTCAATATGATTAAGTTTCTTATATATATTAATATTTATTTAATACTTTATTTACTATTCGAAGTATAAAATTGTTTATATTTAAAAACATATTCTTATTAACTAATTGCTTTATATTTTTAATTAAAATTAGTATAATTTTGAATATAAATATAAAGAAGTTTAATTGATAATAAATAATTCGAGATTGAATTAATATTAATCAAGAAAGGGTTTCGATTAAATTTTAAGGAGTTTAAGAAATTCATTAATTTAGATTGAAAAAAAAAGAATAGATATACAAATTCCAATATTTGATTTCAAGATTAAATAGAATTAAATCTATTTCTTAAAACCTTAATTTTGTATTTTAAAAAGTAACTGATTTTTTCATATACAACTTTAAAAACTATAAAGAATTTAATTTTCAAAATATAATTAATATATACCTTTATAAATTCATTAATATAATTACTATATGAACATTTTAGATTATCAAAATAATTAATATTAAATAGTTAAATTAAATAATTTGAATATAATAATAAATATAGGTATGTAATATTATTATTTATAGTATATTTGAAAAACTATTAATTTGTAACGTTTATATTCATTTAGTATTAACATTCGATTATTCTTTCCATTTATAATATATCTATTAAAGTATTTTAATTAATCTAAATCTATTTTATTATTTGTTTATTTATTAAATATAGTTTTAATAATTTGTTTTATAACACGATTTTTTTAATATATTAATTAAAGAGATAAATCTATTCTTAAACTAATAAAAATAAGTAAATGATTTTATTCTTTTTATTTTGATATATTATTACTATAGTTTATTCTTAAATATTTAATTACATTAATTTATTTCTATTATATTTCTTAATATTAATAAAAATAATTATTATATATATAATTCTTATTATAAATCGGGTACCCTACTTTCGGGCCACCCTTCTTTTAAGCCACTTTTTATATCAAAAATGGAATTTTTAATTCTTTTATTTATAAACAGAATTCATTGAGAATTTGTATATATATAATTCAGATTGTTTTAAATCTAATTCGAAATTTTTAGATTTTTAGGATTTTTCTGTATTGAAATCTAAAGCTTTAAAATATCGATTTTTAAATTTGTATAGGAATTATATATAAATTTAAAACTTTATAAAATCTTTAATAACCTTTTAATAAAAATTGTTAAAAATAAATTAAAAAGTTTTATTATGAATTTATAATATATTTATTTTGAAAGAATAAGAAAAAATAAAAAACCTCTTATAAATAGATGTTTAAAAAAAATACTCTCAAAATTACAGGGATTATTTATACTATTCCAAACTCATTATATACTGTATCTTTATATTTATATATATATATATATTTTTTTTTTTGAATTTCTATATAGATTTAAGCTCAAAACTTTCAAAAAAATATACAGTTTTCTTTTAATA
Organism: Botrytis porri; assembly: GCF_014898465.1. Taxonomy (NCBI): domain Eukaryota; kingdom Fungi; phylum Ascomycota; class Leotiomycetes; order Helotiales; family Sclerotiniaceae; genus Botrytis; species Botrytis porri. Next base: position 2,170,357 of record NW_024066083.1, on the reverse strand, counting down.
ATTGTTGTTAAAAAGTTCTAAATTTGTATGTAATTCTTATATAAATTAAAAAATCGATATTTTAAAGCTCTAGATCTCAATATAGAAAAATTCTAAAAATCTAAAAATTCTAGATCAGATTCAAAACGATTTGAATTATAGTAGTAATAGTAAATTTATAATCGATTCGATCTATATAGCTATACTAAAACTATACGATATATCTATATCTATATTTAATTGAATAAAGTAAATAGAAAAAAGATATAAAAACCTATTCCTTTTTAATATTCTATTAAATCGTTTATATTATATATTTATTCTATTTAATATTTATAATTTATAATATTTATACTTTTGAAAACGATATTATTATAATTACTTTATTTTCATTTTATAAGTTAATAATATGTAGTCTATTTTCATTCAATATAATAATATAGATTTCCTTTCTTCTTTTTTGTAATATAATAATTTTTATTATTATTAATATTATTATTATTATAATAATATAACCCTACAATTATTTACCTCTACTCTATAACAATTATATTTCTTTATTTACTTTTTATCTTCCTTATTCTTTTCCTTTTTATTTATTTCATTTAATCTTTTATTTATCATTTTTTTATCCTTTATAATAAAATATAAATTCTTTCATATTCCCTTAAATATTTTATTATACTTTATTCTATATCTACCCTATTATCTCTTTATCTCTATCAACTCAAACCTTAATCTATTATTCTCAAAATAATACTTTTTCAAAATATCTTTCAAAAAGAGAGTAAATACTCAAAGGTTTTTTCCCTATTCTTATTCTATTATACATCCATTTCGTAGCTATTATATTAAATACCTATATCAACTTACTTATAATCCTGTTATAATCTATATTCATACTTATAGAAAGTATCCCTGTTATTATATTAGAAAAGGTATATACTATAATATAAATATTTTATCTCTAGATCTTAACTTTAAAAGTGTTATAGGAGCTGCCTTTAGGGTCACGTAGAAGTGGCTAGAGATCTCTTGAAATGGTTTAGATTAGATTTCAAATAGGAATTCAATAAGATTAATAACTAATTATAATTCTTATAATTATAGTAATGAAACTAATGATTATTCTTGAGCATAAAGCTCTATATTATAATGAAACCTATTCCTTTATATAGACCTTTTTATTTAATGTAATTAGTATAGCTCAGTACTAGTTTGTTTGTACTTTTATAGCTCAGTGTCTATCTCGCTGAGGTAGACTGAGCCAACCATGTAACTTAGTGCTCAGTCCTGTGCCTATGTTGCGTTGTTCGTAACAAAAAGTTCTCAATTAATAAAACATTTGTTGGTGTAAATTCTTATAGATTATATGAATATTATAGTAACTGCCTTATATACTACTACCGCCTATAAGGAGGGTGCGCAGAGGGTTGTAGGTGATCCTAGTGTTTATGATGACGATTAGAACCTATTTGAATTATATATATACAAATTTTCAATGAATTCTATCTATTAATAAGAAAGTTAAATATTCCATTTTTTAAGATTTTTGATAATAAAGAGTGGCTCAAAACAGGGGTGGCCTGAAAGTAGAGTACTCGACTTAAAGCTTGTTTTATTAAAATTATAAAAATCATTATTCAAAATATTATATTTGACTTATATATCTATAATTAATTAAAATCACTTTTTAATAAATTGAAAATCTTTATAAAAAACTTTTGAAAAGTTATAAATATAGCCAAAATATATTTTTAATTCAATTCAATATTTTATAAATTGATATACTTAAAGCTTTTTAATATTCTTTATATCTTTAAATTTAAGGATATAATTCTTTATATCTTTTATATTTTTTTAATTTAAATAAAAATCATTTTAATTCTATATTAAATATATATTAAACAATCATTTCTTCTTCTAATTCTATATTTTTATGATTATTTACTTGAATTTGTATACAAAGAAATAAACCTTTTATTTTGTAAGAAAAATATTATATATATTATATTATATAGTTTACTAGTATTTCAAATATTAAGCTTTTTATTTTTTTGAATAGTTTCAATAATTAAAAGTGTTTGAGCTGTTTTTAGTTGATTATATAATAAATGATTGATAAGTTTTGTGTTAAAGTTGAAAAGTATAAATTGAAATAAAAGTGGTGTATTTGGTGATATGGTGTACTTAATATTAAACTATACTAATTGAAAATAAATTTATTCCATTACTTCTCTTTAGTCGATAATTCTTTTCTTCAAATATTGTTAGTGGCCCATTCTAGATTTGCCTTGAATATACTCACTCTCCGTAGGACTTTTTGGCTTTTGATTGTTTAAATATTGACACGGAAGTCTTATTTTGAGGCTTTTTTTATCACACCTATGTTCAAGAAAATTGCAATCGGCCTTTTGATATCATTTGGTAACCATAAAAATAACCACCGGCTCTAGCGCGTCACCTTTCGCTGATGTTAGATTTCCTCGTCACTGCATCAGTTCCCCCACTGACCAACTAGCCAGACAGTCTATCCCAGACCGAACTCAAAGATAGTATGCAGTCGTCAATTCTCCTTTACCCGCAACAAAAACAAGGTTCAATCTTCAGGTCAAGCCCCGCTTGGACGAGGATAGCCTAGCACAGATCGAATCCATGGTGTACTTCCCCATTCACCCCCTGCGCGGGAAAACCGCCTGACCGCACCAACTTCTAGGTCCCTCTCCTGCACCAATACTAAAGGTAGGCCATGAAGCTCCAGATAAGCCTGACACCAATAAATATTCCAGAACCTCTTGAAGTTGTCGGTCCGGCGTTGAGCGTCTTCATTCAGTGCATAAGACTTCATGGACAAAGACAGATCACTGCACATTTTGGTGCCAATAGTCCTATAACCAGCAAGGTATCCAGACATACCAATATGTAGTTCATCTGTTTCTCTAGTGCAATTTGTAGATAGCAGATGTGTCAAATTTGGCATTTTCTCGACGAATTTGTTGCAGAGATCTGGGCATGGTCTCGGATGAGGGCCAAAAATTGATTTGACCAGTCCGGGTATCATAGCAATTGCGTCAAGCTTTTCAAGGTTCTGAGTGCTATTGATAAAACTCTCAAACCTTTCAGCGGGCACCCTTGGAGGTCGGGTTCTGTCGAAGAGATTGGTCAATAAGATAGGTATATCAAATCTGAATCTAAAATAAATACGACCGTTTTCGTTCGTGGTACCGAAAGATAATGAATAGAATCTCAAGGCTTCAGTTCTCGAGATACTATACACGTGTAGGGCTATTGGAATTGAACTGGTACTTTGACAAACCTGGGTGGTATCATCATATGTTATGGGGATGACCCTTGGATCAGGTAGTGTATGTATCCAGATCTTTCGCTGGATCTCAAGGGGAAATCTCGAATACTGAGGAAAGCCCTGTTGTTCGAGTTTATAATTGACAAGCATGTCTTTGAGGTGTTTTTCAGCCGAAGAGAAGCTTGATAATCTACCGTCAAAGAAAGTGGTAAAGGTGAGGTTAAAGGTGGCAGAAAAATCTGTCGAAGTTATTCTTGGGTTGAGCAATGTCTGCAGTGGTGATCTCGGAGCCATATTGAGTATTTGTGGGAGTTCTATTCAACACTTAAATAACAATGCATCAAAAGCAAATGTAGAGGGGCGTTTAAGTACTTTTGTAGGAGTACTTTTCTCTGACTTGCTGTAGTCAAATGCTTTCAATAGATATGGTAACATGTGAGGGAGAAATACCTGTTAGGGTTAGAGTTGAATAGAAAGGTCAAGAAAATGCTACTTACTCTTCCAGGAGTATCTTTCTTTGACCTGCTGTAGTAGGAGTTATTCGATAGTATCCATGTTCATTAAATTTTACAGTACATGGCATACTGTCCGAGTTGTTACTGGGCGCCTCAAGGTAAAAGCAAGTACTGAATTCGCAATAACTAAGAATAAGATAATTCTAGATTGTTGCTGACAATGGAAAGGTTCTGGTAGCTGTTAATTTTCAAAATTCTAGACACCACTAGAAGCTTAACGGAGAAGAATTAATAAACTCAGGAAATTCGGAACTCTCATGGTCACAACCATATATCGCCCAAGTGAATATTGCAGTTCGTGTGATTCAATATTGGGTATCTGCATGTTGGATGGAACTTCAGCACATGTTTCTGCGTAGAGAGTCATCCCTTTATTCTGGTTTAGTTGTATGGGAGAGTCTGTCGATCAAGTTGTGACTTTAACTTAGTCTGGTCCTAGCTGCGTGATATTGTGCTGTTCGGTGTTTACTGGGAAGATGAAGAATGGAAGTGTCTGGACTTGGTTGATAGCACAGAAATTTCGGGAGATATTGTATCAAATGCCGCAAGAGAAGACAGTGATATAGTGAAATAATTTAACGAAAGTTCACTAGGTATACATCGGATGATATAAACCTGGGAACCTTCTCGAATTCTCATCTGATGTGAAGAGGAGTAAAGAATAGAAAGACAAAGGTGAGTATTTATCAATTCAAAGAGTTAGGGTTAGGGTTATAATATACCGAAGCATCAATTGGTCAGTAAGCTGCATCATCTCCATTTCTATTTACCTGCATCAATCCACAGTCATTGTGCTTTCAATCAGATGGGCTCTCATGTATGGAACGTGAAAGGTTTAAGTGAATAACGTAAGTCATGGCGTAATGCGTCTAATTGTGGGGGACCACCCCATCAAAAAAGCAACAATTCAACAATGGTCCGTCGAAAAAGTTTAAAAGTGCAGGAAATGGAATCTCGACTTTCTGAAGCAGTATTAGGAGTTCAAAATGGAAAGTATAAGTCTTCATATGAAGCTGCAAAAGAACTGGGGCTTTCTAAAGATACTGTGACGCGACGCGTCAAAGAGGGTTCATCGCGTTCTGAAGCACGTCAATCGCAACAGAAACTTTCTGCTGTACAAGAGAATGTACTTCTTAAGTGGATAAAGCAATTGACAATTAGTGGCTATTCACCAGGCCATTAGTTGTTAAAAGAATTGGTTGAGGAGTTACGTTCAAAACGGACTTATAATTTGGATTGCCTCTCATTTGACTCCCTTGAACTCCCACCACAACACCTTCTTGGTCATAAATGGGTTCCACGATTTATCAAACGACATCCTCATCTTACAGTTGTTATTGGCCGTCGAATTGAATCTGTAAGAATGGATGGTGCAACCAGGGAAACATGTAGTACTTGGTTTGACGCGTATCAAAAAGCGATTCAGGATTATGGAATTGAGAAGAAAGACGAATATAATATGGATGAATCTGGACATTCAATTGGGACAATGGAATCAACTCGAATTATTATCGATTCTACACTTCGTACAAAACATCAAGCACATCCAGGCCGTCAAGAGTGGATTTCAATGGTAGAGTGTATTTGTGCGGATGAATCCATTCTTCCACCACTCGGGATTTTTAAAGGTAAAAATGTCCTTCAAAATTGGATTCCGAAGGAAGTTCTTGGTAGCTGGTTCTTTTCAGCAAATACAAAGGGCTGGACAAGCAATCTTCATGGATTAGAATGGCTAAAACGCGTTTTCGAACCTGCAACTCGTGCAAAAGCAGGTGGCAAATATCGGCTTCTCATCTGCGATGGCCACGATTCTCATATTAGTGGAAGCTTTATAGCTCACTGCCTTCAAAATCGAATTGTACTTCTTATACTTCCTCCTCATACCTCGCATTTGCTTCAGCCACTTGATGTTGCGGTTTTCGGTCCATTGAAAAAAACGGCTCACCGCAGCACTTTCTGATTTGAATCAAGCTCAACTTGTACGAATACAAAAGATTGAATGGATGGAGGCATATATTAAAGCTCGAGCCGACGTATGCCATCATCAAAATATCGAATCGGCATGGCGGGGAGCTGGGTTACATCCATTTAATCCACAGAGAGTGTTCCGTACACTGGATCGAGAGTTTACCCCCGAAGTCGAAATATCTAAAGAACCAACCCAATTTGATATTTTTAACCAAGTCTTCGTCAATAGCTCACCCCCGGATGTAGCAATCTTACAAACAGCAAATAACCTTTTAAATTCAACAATTGAAAATGATACGACTCTTTCAACCCCGGTTCGTCAATACATTCGAAAATTGACGATTGGGAGTGAGCAACTTCGAGCTCAAAGTATTGTTCATCAACACGATGCGAATAATTTACGAGCTATTATGAAGAAACGTACGATACATAAGAAAGGAAAGAGACTAGTTTTGAAGGGTCATTTTCATATTTCTACGCAAGAATTATGTGATGCAGTAGTGGAAGTCGAAAAAGCTACTAAGGTACAGACAATGAAAAAAGGAAAAGGGAAAGGGAAAGTAATTGAATATGAAACTGAAACTGAAGAGGATATTGGAGAAGAAGTTGAAGATGAATCTGAAAGTGATACTGGAGATTGTATTATAGTTGATTGTTGAGTAACTGAGATTTTAATAGAGTGGTTCCCCGCAATTAGACGCATTACGCCATTAGACGCATTACGCCATGACTTACGTTATTGAACGCCTTTGAGAGAAGAATTCTCTTTCAACTGTTCGCTGATGAAGTGTCTTTCCATCTAATTGCCTAGCCTCGCCAGCCTCTCTTCACTTCTTGATAAACAGATTTCATCATCTCATTCCGATTCTATGCCAGCTTCGACATCGGATGACAGTGACCAGATGTTCCTTAAAGCTGCACAAGCGCATGATGTATAATACTTTTGTCAATGCCATTTCTGCTGGCAGATGAGAACCAATGAAGCTTTCATGGAATTTGAATGCTTGTAAAGTTGAGTTCCTCTTCCCAAAGCTGATTTCGATCGTCAAGACGAACTTTTGGGGTGTGGTGGAAATCAATGTTTCGCTGTCTAGGTGCACATACTAGAAACATAACTCAGTGGGAAGGCACGATACAGATGTGATTGTACCTCAGCTTTGGTTCTTATCCTCTGAAGAGACCATTGATTGCTATTCATAAATTGACTCAACATTTCATCATCAGACATAGTCTCGTATCTTCAATCACGTCAAGTTAACTTTGCCTCACAAAGACATCTCTTCTTCACCATGAATTTTCAGGCGCACAGCGACGACTTACCAATGCGAAGACCGATGCTAAAGCTGAAGCATTATTCCACGTTCTTCTGGGAGGAAGGAAGTATTGAGCAGAGAGGATTTACGAAGGAAAAGATGTTATCACTCCAAGTCATTGAAGCGGTGACGAAAAAAAGCCGCCAGGCTGTTTGGAATAGGCTCGTTCTGATCAACTTCTGCATATATGTACGAGCACTGACTAGAATTCAGATTTGGGGACACCGAGTACGATGTTACAAGGCGCCGGTTTGACTTTAAATATATCTTTTGCGGACAAGATAGCCGATACCCATACACACCGACGAACAGACGGAAAAGCCGACCGAGGCATATTTCTCAGTGGGGAAGCTGTAGATGAGTCTGAAGCTAGAATGAGGAGTAAAAGCAAGTTGACATGCGGTTAGTGTGGGCTGGATCCCTCGGTTTCCATGCATCACAGCGAAAAATCATGGGCCAATCTTTCTGCGTTGCTGAAGCACCAACATTCTGGGTTCCACTCCCCCAAACCGAGAAACGTATATGATACCGTTCATAGTCACGTAGTCGAGTAAGACTTAACATTCAATAATACTGATCGCCATCATGAGACTACAGACACGGTACCGCAACAGCCCGTCAATTTCAAGAACACAGATTTGTCCAGTAACGGAGGATCAGAAGACGGAACAGGCAAGAGAAACCTCGAGTTACCAAAACAAAGAAAACACCACGACACGTGGTGCACATGGCTCAGAGATCCAAAGCGCTCGAATGAGGTTGAACGGCCAATTTTCAGCTTCTCAGAAGTAATCACTAATCGATATTTGGAACAAAATCAAATACCACGAGTAAAGAATGATAAATGTGTTAGCCCTGTGCCGCCTGGTTTTGCTTCTTTAAAATGTCTCGCGGAGATTGTATCGGATCACAACTTTTCATCATCACCTGAGCAGGGCATCAAAACTCCTTACCCTGTTCACGAGCTTGATGAGATTTTAATTGGGAATTCTGCACCTAGGCCAATGATTGGCAGATTCATTGAGCCTCAGTCAAACTTGATAGACTTCGAAGTCACAACAACTGAAACTCGATCGACAGAAGACTGGCGAGATCCTTGGATGCTCTTCGGAGAGCCTGGCAGTATGCTATTAGACGGTCGGTAAGGGAATTTTGATATTGATGTTATTTCTTACTTCAATTGCGTCGGAGCATTGTGATTATAGACCTGATGGAATTGTTCAGTATTGAAGAAGGTTATATATTATTATATGTCAATATCAATTTACATAGACGGCGTTTCATATGGTAACATAAATAAGAGAAATTTTACAATACTATTTGTCTTCTCCTAACCTCGCATTACAAGTCCTTCAGTGGAGCTTCGCCCTTACCATCGCCATACTTTCTAACAGGTTCCTTCCCAGAAAGACTATCCTCTTTGAAAACTGCAACCTCATCACTGCTCATATGCTTTGCCACTTGATCTGCCTGCCATTTCTTGAATGAAAAGCCTACACCCTCATGGCTGTAGTCTTTATCATTGGCTTGATCCTTGTGATACTTGACTCGTATGAAATCGCTATGAACGGTTTCAGGATCGAGAGACAAAGTCACGAGTGCATTTATTGTGGCGGTTTTTGGAATAATTTTAAAGGTCCATGACTATCCAATTGTTAGAATTTGTTGAGACGTATGTCAAGCTATCTAGCAATGATTCTCAAATACCTGTTCATTCTTGAATTGGATCACCTCATCATCACTTCTTACAACCTCATAACCCTCGTTCTTACTATCCTTGAACAACTTTGGTAGCGCAAACCACTGTCCAGCCATCTTGTACCGATCATTGGCATACACAAACTGGTCGTCATATACACAATCAGGTGTGTACCGTTTGACACGCTCAATGGTAGGTTCGCAGCCATACAGAGCAATTATATCGTCAACGAGTGCTTGGCGAGCAGGAGACAGAGGGATAGATTTGGAAGGGTTGGGGTGCCAATCCTCAGTCGAAGAGGTTTGGCGAACTTCAAAGTTCTCTCCGGGGGCTGTTGCGGTTGCCATGACTGTACGTGTGAGTATGAGTGATGGGAAATTTCGAGTACTGTTCGAATGAGAGTTCTAGAAGTGAGTACTAAAAGTAGATAATTGTCTAAGAATAGAGAAAAGATATTGCAAGTACGAGTAGTGTTCTTATAGACATTCTGGACGACAGCTACGTATACGAAACGCATGTAACGCCACCACTAGCTATGCATACTCGTGTTTAATGATGTCAACGTGAAGGAGTCGAACAAATGACATATTGACAGTTCTTTACCCGTGTCTTACGCAAACATAAAGATTCAGTCATCGAGATGTCCATGTGCGCTAGGCCGCATCTCAAGAGTCATTCAGATTGAATATTCGTGGAATCAGCGGAATCCCTCAATTCTAGAAGCTCGAAGTGTTGACGTAGTCCATTACTTGGGATGTGGGGTAATAAGCTCGGGGAAGTGGCGTTCGCTTAGACTTTCAGGTCTGATCGTCTATGATATGCTGAACATTTGATAGATATGAATATGACGGACTGATGAATTCGATTCATAAGATCCTACAAAGACTTATTTAATATGGCTTTGTTTCATATACAACGACTTATCTGTGGAAATCCAAACATCAACGGCATCTACGCAAATTTAAGCGCCACACAATTGTGAAATTCGAATTCGAACTCGGATTTAAATGAATTGCGATGCTCGATTCGTCCGTTTCACGCCCCCTCATATCCTTGAATCATGATTTTATTTTCGTCCTCCCATGAAATCGTGTTGTCTTCCAAGTGGAGTCGCGTCCAACAATATATGTGTAATCAGTGATCAATTTGGTCCTCTCGCACAGGTACTGTATGTTAAAGCTTCATTTCCTCCCTTTCAGCGCAAGCCCAGGCCATGCACTCCTATCTTTACCTTTATTTTTATTTATTTTTAAAAAAAAAGAAACTTCATTCTCTTCTTTAATAGTATTCATCCCCGCCCTCTTCTGTTGTAATCCGAAGTCGTGATTCCATTCTGCCTCAAAAGGGCTGAGCTGTTCGTAGCACGAACTGATACTCCTCTTAAATTCTTCCGCCTGCTAATCGGCGCACATGACAAAAGTGCAAGCGTTATGTCTCGAGAGCTGAGATGGATAAGAGACGATGCAAGATCATCGGCCAGGATGCAGCAGTTTGGATAGCTCGCTTTGCGATCCGAATAGAGCATGAAGTAGTAAATAGTGAGGCTTTGCGATATTTGAAAAGGTAGGAGAGCATAATGGGACTGGTGATTCATGTAAAGGTACAATCTTTCGTGAGATTGGTCATGGAGAAGTCGTGGAGGGTCGTGTTGGGTATATTTGTAAGCGAAGATGAACTGTGTCTCTAGCAAGGAGATCGTGACATGCGCCTCGAGCCATTTGGCTTGATCAATTGTCCTTCAAGAAATTTGTTAGCAAATATTTGGATTCAGTGTGCAATTAGTAGAGAGTGCTCTCTCGACATGATAATTGAGGAACGAAAGGGGTACGTGAGCTTATAAATCGAACTTCCTTGCTTGTTAAAGTAGATTTCGATCATGAACAATTGGTAAATGAATAATGAGGGAAGGTGATGTTTTATGCCATTTGAATTATGATCCTATCATAAAATACCATCAACTCTTTGTTTCGAAACCACGCCACGCACACCCATCAGACTCAGCTGGTCCAATTTCAGAAGTGGAAGACGAGAGAAATGATCAAAAACCTCACGCTGACCATCATTCCTGGAAATGCAATCAAACTTCATATGCCAATTGTACGACTATGGTTCATACTTTGAACACTTTGATACCTTCGATTCTTATGTCCTTCCATCTTCTGCTACAGCGACAGCTACATCTAAGCAGATGGCAGTATTATCTGTGAGACCTCGTGGATGATTATCGAGCCCAGGCGCACATGAGGTATACTAAAGAGAGTACGCACGTCGCTTTTTTCTTTTAGCCTGATCAACACATAAAATTATGAGATTTAATTGGAACTGGTAGATTCAATGTTCGAGTTAAACAAGCGATCTCTTCCCGTCCCTAAACGTATGTATGTTGTCAACAGATGATGTGCCATTTTGACAATGGACTTAATTAGCTCCACAGCACTCAAGCACTTCAACTTGACTGGAGCGGAAAGATTAGATTTGCAAAGATTTTACATTTGAAAAGAGTAATCAACTATGATTGCATTTCATACAGGCTGTGTGAATACACACTTAATGTATATTATGTATACTGTCCACTAGAACAGACGGGATATCGTCATTCTGGCTTGTATTCATATCCAACTGTATTGACTGATGGAGTTCCGTACACAGTCATAGTAAGAATTGATGCATCAACGTGAGAATCTATTTCCGTGGAGAAGTTTGGGGAATCTCTGGGTGGGCATTGGGTAATCATTGCTGGATGTATCATTCCTTGTAAAGTTCTATCCCGATCGGTTTCGGAGGTGTTCAAAACACTTTGTCTGACGGGAAATAGAATTGATGTTTTTGTATAATTATCGCCTTCTCATGAAGCAGCCCTACGATATAATTAGATTCTCTAGCATCGCTTCTAGAATTTCCGAACGAAGTACTCGATTGACGCTAGAACTAAGTAGAATCTTAGCATAGCAAGAAGTCGAGTACAGAGTTCCCGAATTATCAAGCTATTTTATTTCGAGTACGAATACGACATGATGGAAAACCCCCCGATGTGGATAACCTGTACTTTAGTTTGTGACTACCAGGATACCAAGGGGTCTCTGAAACTTTGCGCAGATTCCGAGAATTGATTTGATTCTAGAGCAGAACTCGGGATTTGAAAATCCAAGTGTCTCCGGTATGACCTGATCTTCTTACGATTGCGGGATAGGTAAATCATAGGTATGCATTAGATAGTTTCATCTACTTTCTGGCTGTTAAAACGAACCGCTTTCTAGAATTTTTGGTAATTAGAAAAACAAATCCAACGCCTTCTCGTGGCACCACAGGGTGAAAGATATAATAAGATCCAAGCTGTATATTTATTTATTTATCTATCTATCTATCTACTAGACAGGTACGCAGGTACACATGGGATAGTGTACATACTACGTACATACATACTAACTTCGAACCATCTCGAACAACCTCAAGGCGCACAAAGAGAATGCACCGGAGTCATACTATACCGGAATCATACTATACCGGTACTTGTTTGATAAAAACAATCATTGTTAGCCGAGAGGAACTATCTTGAAATTACTCCAAGACGTCGTAAATATATTAAATCTTCGTTGATTTCCATTAACTGACCAATCATAAACTGCTTATTCCAAATAATTATCGATCGCGGAAAGATTTAATCCAATTCCCGTTACGTCGAGAATTATTAATTACAGTATTACACTATTAACTTAATTTAGTCAGGGTTCTCTCTTACTACAGAGTACACTTTATACTTTCCACCCCTCGGTAAGATTTTATACAAACTCCAGTCCAATGCATACATAATAATCTATCATCCCGTCGCTCTATCCTCTTTTTATTCTTCCAAATAAATTCACCCTTCTCTCAATATTCTTCTCGCTCGTCGTATTTCCTGGTTCAAAGGAAATTTCACGAGGGTTATTGCTCCCAATTCAATTCTTTGAATCCATTGTCAATCCATCAATCGAACAAGCAAACAATCATGGAAGCCGTACTGAAAGGTCGGGCAATGTGCCCATTTCTTCAAAAGACGTCGCCCGCAACCCTCCGATCCCTCTCGACCTCTACTCGTCCCCATGCCTCCCCAGGTGGGGGAAGTATGTCCAACCTCCAGACCATTGCGGGTCGATGTCCAGTCATGGGCAAAGCTCTCGCCGTTCAAACCGCAAAGGCCGGAAAGGTTGGATTTGGTGGCGTGACTGCTATGAAGGCCATTCGAGCCTTTTCCGGAAAAGTTAGCACAGGAAAGGCAAAACTTCATACTAGTAGATCCCATGAAGCGAGGGCTGTCGAGGATACTGTGTTTGGTCGTGAAAATGGTATGTGTTTTCTTGTCCGATCCGCCCCCCATTGTTCATATCGAGTCATCATCTAACGTAAGATGAACAGTGCCATTTCAACACATCAAGCAAACGCGCCCACCAACTCAAGCTACTCGCCATGACCAATCAAAGGCCCCCAAATTCGATTACGAGGGATTCTATAATGCGGAATTGGAGAAGAAGCACAAGGACAAGTCATACCGCTACTTCAACAACATCAATCGATTGGCCAAAGAATTCCCTCGCGCTCATATGGCCGACAAGAATGAGAAAGTGACGGTATGGTGCTCTAATGACTACCTGGGCATGGGCCGGAACCCACAAGTCCTAAAAGCGATGCATGAAACCCTTGATGTATATGGTGCTGGTGCTGGTGGTACTAGAAATATCTCAGGTCACAACCAACATGCGGTTGGCCTCGAGGCATCAATTGCGAAACTCCATGCTAAGGATGCTGCGCTTGTTTTTACTTCGTGCTATGTGGCGAACGATGCGACTCTTGCGACCCTTGGTAGCAAGTTGCCCGATTGTATATTTTTGTCAGATTCTTTGAACCATGCTTCTATGATTCAGGGCATCAGGCACTCCGGTGCGAAGAAGATGGTGTTCAAGCACAATGATTTGGAGGATTTAGAGGCCAAGTTGGCATCTCTTCCACGCGAAGTTCCTAAGATTATTGCATTCGAATCTGTGTACAGCATGTGCGGTTCAATTGGCCCCATCGAGGGGATTTGTGATTTAGCCGAGAAATACGGCGCAATTACCTTTCTCGATGAAGTCCATGCAGTAGGAATGTATGGACCACACGGCGCTGGTGTAGCAGAACATCTAGACTACGAAGCACATCTTGCAGGTCGTCCAAAGGGTACCATCATGGACCGCGTGGATATTATCACTGGAACTCTAGGCAAAGCATACGGATGTGTCGGTGGTTATATTGCCGGATCCCATAAGATGGTTGACGCTATCCGATCGCTCGCTGCTGGTTTCATATTCACCACCTCTCTTCCACCCGCAACCATGGCCGGTGCACAAGCCGCCATAGAATATCAATCGGAATACCAAGGTGACCGCCGCCTTCAACAACTTCATACCCGGGCCGTCAAAGACTCACTTAGCGAGCGTGATATTCCAGTTATCCCTAATCCCTCTCACATTATTCCTGTTCTTGTTGGAAATGCGGAGCTTGCCAAACGTGCATCTGACATGCTTCTTGACGTTCACGGCATTTATGTCCAATCTATCAATTATCCTACCGTTCCTGTTGGTCAAGAGCGCCTTCGTATCACTCCCACACCAGGCCACGTTCGCGAATATCGTGAACATCTTGTCAACGCGATCGATTCTGTATTCACCGAACTCGGTATCAAACGCACTTCCGAGTGGGCCGCCGAAGGTGGCTTTATCGGTGTAGGCGAAGCTGGCAGCGAGGCTCCAGAACCACTGTGGACCGACCAACAACTTGGCGTGGACCAAATTGTTAAGGAAATGAAGGCCGCTGGTCCAGTGGGTGTTATGGAGGCACTCCTAGAACGAGAGACTAAAGAAACGGCCAAGGCTGTTAGTGCTGCAGCTCATTAGAGCTCTTCCTCTCGACAGTATTTGCGTGTAGAATTGCCGCAAAAGATGGAAATCGGATGAATAAATGCTCCTCGGACCCAAAACCACGATCTTTTTGAGCTTACAATGGATCTTAGACGATAGTTCAAAGACGATAGTTTATATGATGGCATGGATAGTTGTTGATATCACTGGAATTTCTGCGCATGTTGGCTATTTATCTTAGGATGATAGCATATCATTGTGAAATTGATCAAATCTGTATTGACTACTTTGGCCATATATTACATATTGAGAGTTTTATGTGTTGATGTGATTGTGTGTACCGTTGTGAATCTTCACGAAATCGGATAATACAGGATGCTATCCCTAGCTGGCTGCATAATATATGAATATCCGTGCTATTATAGAACGTAGACAATTAATATCCAGAAAAGGGCTGGCATTATTTTCCGTAAAATATCATAAGAGAACTCGTCTCGCATCGACTTGTACGAAAGATAGATGAGTTATGCCTCGCATATGGTAGGTTGTTAAATACTATGCATGTCATTATCATCTCTAGTGTTGGTAGTTCTTGCTTCGCCAAACCCCCTCAAAAACTGCGCAGCTGGAGTCTCTAAATCCTCAGATTCCATGTGCCGTGTAGATACCTACCTACGTAGACTAGTTAGCCCCCTATATAATCCGCCAAAAATTTAAGTGAATTTGACTTGTACTTATCATCGCCTTCATGAATGATTCTATTCCTGGAACATAGTCATAAATAAAGTTAGAAATCACCAGAACATCACCAAAATGTACACACACAATCAAGCAACCAAACTCCAGGTATCCCTTTCCGATTCATCTATTGACAACAACTATCTAGATATATGTTGCTATCCACACACCCATCCATCCCGTACCTCTAGTCCCAAAATCAAAACCATACAAGGCCACAGGAAATATAATCTCCTCCTCCGCGACCTCGCTTAAAGAACGTATCATACACTTGCGCAGAAATTCGCACAACTCCTTTTACTATGCTAATAATCCACCGTAGCCATGAGCCATAATGAGAGCAGAGCAAATGCTATTTTGTATGCCAAGAAACACATCCAAGTTCAGCTCCAAGAAAATGTCCAAAGGTTGAGAGAGCGCAGCGAGTCATACGCAACACTGTGAAGCTACCCAGCCCATCCAATGGGTAGCAGAGTGCATGAGAAACATGCAAACCCAAAGAAAAAAAAGAAAAAAAAACAGGAACAAGAAGGGGTATAATGGAGACTGCTATTGAGTCTGTTGGTTGGTCATTGTCGTCATTGGTGTATTTATTTTTTGATCGTTCTTGTGGATTTCATCATCCTGGTGATGCCCAAGTCGAAACCAGCTTTCTTCTCAAGCTGGTTGATAATATATGTTTATTTTTGTCAATTGTCCTTCTCATAATCCAGACCCGACGGGAAAGAGACCTCCGCATATGTCTAAAGCCCCTTCAATCTCTCCTTCCATTAGATTGACTCTATCTTTTAGAGTCTTATTTTCAGCTCTTAATAAACCCACAGTATCCCATGCCATCGATGTTCCCTGACCATTACAGTTCGCGCATCCATTTGTAGGACTTGATTCGCCAGAGCCAATACCTAACATTTTCTTGAAAGCTGAAGTTTGAGGTTTTGGTTTGGCGGGAACGACTATCGTAGGATTGTTGTTAATTTGAGCATCTTTTTGTAAAGCACCAACACGTCCAAATGATGAAGGTACATCAGGGGTGCTATCTCTCGTACTCTCTTTGGTTGTCATGACAGTCGAGACTGTAAGTGTGGGGGACCGGCTTCTCGAGAAGACACTTTCACCTCCGCCACTTGCCATATCATCATCACTTTCGCCGCTCAAGTCAGCGCTACCTGCACTTTTCCTCCATTTAGCTCTTATATCTGGAGGAATGCCTAGATCTTCTTCTCCCGCCGTCGAACAACAGCTCGTACGATGTTGTGAAATCCTCGCCTCTTCTTCCCTCCTTTTTATCTGAGCATTAAACTGATCTCTCTCTTCCACACGAGCCAGTTTTTCTTCGGCAAGCTGGTTTACTAATTCTTCTATAGTGTTGTCTTGTTCATTGAATTTCTTGACCATATCCTCTAGTTGAAGTTTAAGAAATTTAGCGCGAGTCTGGGCCTCTTCCAGTTCTTCTTCTTGTGCATCTTTTTCAGCTCTAATTTCATTGTATTGGATAGTGCGAAGTTTGTATACGTTTTGGAGTTTTTGTATGACGCCCTCGGCATTAACGCGAAGGTTTTTGAAGGCAGCAGGGGAGAAAGTGTCGATTTGACCGGATGGAAACAGTGAAGATTGAATGTCGAGATTGATATACTCGTCGTTGTCCAGATCTGAAGGCAGTTGAATGGGTTGTGCATGAGCTTTTGAAGAGGATAAGAAACCGAAGACGCCGGTTGATTTCGCGGGAGTCGAGTTGGAATCGAGGACAGGGAGAGTTCCCCTTCTTTCGAGCTTTCGATTTGGCGAAGGTTCTCTAGCAGATGCCTTTTTCGAGTCCAGTTCATCGTGTTCCGATCCTATAACTTCTGAAGCCGAAGATCCCCCAAACCAGCCACTTTTCCTTGTGGGAACTCTTGCTCGACCACCCTTATCTCCAGTCAACGACGCCATGTATTCGAATGGTAGATCCTCCTTGGTGGGTGAATTATCTGCCGATCCGTTAGGAGCTTGGAGAGTTTGACGCGTGCTCCAGGAAGGTAATAATTGTGAGAGGGAGCGTTGGTGTGTTCGAGCTGGTCGCGGAGGAGATGTTCCTTCATTAGCCGTCGATTGAGAATTACTCGTAGCGAGGGCCGCAGCGGCAGGTAAGGGAGCAGGTGCTTCGATCTTGTTTTGGGTTGTTCCTCCAGATGCTTCATCTGCAAATTGGGTCTCCGCCCATACTGTCTTTAATGTTGAGACCGTTCGAGGTGATTCTGGGGTTAAGGAATGTGTTCGTTGATGTGTTTGGGGCTGTATCTTGCCCTGTGCTGCAGGGACAGGAGATTGGAGATTTGGCATAATGAAATTCTCGGCATAAACCTGTCTCGGATGCTCTTGCCGTTTATATCTAATCTGTTATTGGTACCGAGGATGAATAATAAATAACCTTACTCCCTTCCTTCTTCATGCGAGGAAATGAAGGGTTGTGATGTGCCTCCAAAGGATCATCCAAGTATGGTTCCGTCAGACTTGTGTGTTACGGAATGTCGATGAGACAAATATCGATGATATTGACATGTAATGTCTTCAGGCAAGATCTAGATAAGTAGGAATGAAGATTTTGAATATATTCCCTCGTGCTGTGCACAAGTATTCTTAAAGTTTTATCTTAGAGTTTCGATAACTTTGGTAGCTTAAGAAAGGGACGGGATATAGGACTCGACCCCTGGTTAGACTACTAGATTTCCTTTGGTAGGGTTGTAGTGAGTGGGGTGATGTGAACGAAGGAACTTAACTCTTCTGGTTTGAAGAATGGGCTAAAGTAATGAAACAGCCGTTAACTTTTAAGTCATGAGATGTTTTTGGGTTCAACCAGATGGATATGATTTGTGCATTTGTGGCTAGGTACAAAGCCAAAAAACGAAACACAAATAGACACCTCGGTAGTAGTAATAGATTGGTGTCTAATCTAAAGTTACAATCATCTCAAGAGACATAAAAGAAACCTAAACTAGTCGTTGGCAAATGGTACTGTCAACGCATCTTGTATGTACAAAGTACAAAATGATGGTGGTTGGTTGTTTGGTGGAATGTGATGTGTAGGAGCATGAGCTTGGCTTGGGCATCTCGAGCCTCAAGGACATCCACATCACGTAAATGCGCATATTGCGCGACCATAGAAAATGACGAGAGGTTGGTGAATCACAATCAAGGATTGAGGATTGTAACTACAGTACCTAGGTAGGTAT
Organism: Botrytis porri; assembly: GCF_014898465.1. Lineage (NCBI taxonomy): Eukaryota > Fungi > Ascomycota > Leotiomycetes > Helotiales > Sclerotiniaceae > Botrytis > Botrytis porri. The sequence goes on along the minus strand of NW_024066083.1, from coordinate 2,151,759 downwards.
TGATATTGAAATGATAATGGCAATCCATGAAGAACCAATATATGCACAGATAATTCCAACATTTCTATTGAAAATATGTATTACTTGGGTATTTATGTTAGGTATAAGCTAGTACAATTGTTATTAAGAGTTTAGATGTTATTTAGTCGCAGGGACACTCGGTTCATCCCTTCACTCCAACATTCCTCGGCGTTGGAAAGGTCCTTTCAAATTTCATCTCAAAGCGCCTGTTACGTATGCACGATATCCGATTGTCATCATTGCGGAAAGTGTTTTTTGAAAATCCTGCACAATCATCGTTTCGTTGTGGTGTATCAACTTTCGACTGTACTCTTGAGAATATGTCATACACTCGCCAATTGTACGACATCCAAGTCCGTCCCTGTCTACTCCGTACACACACAAAGTACAAATCTAGCCTCTTCAGAAAAGTACTCGGCACAAAAGTAGTCATTCTGATCCCGCTTCGTTGGGTCGATACTGCAGGAAGCAACTGAGATATGCAACAAATGCTGCAAGAATCTGGCAAAGCAAAACAAGAGCCTTGAACTAATTGCACAAGAAGATACCCGAGTAGTTGAGCAAACCAAACTCTGAGTTGCTCATTGCACTAGGTTATACATTATCGTGACGAGGCATGAAGATGATCTCAGTGTCTGTGGGCTAATAGTTGACAGTGAGACAGGTGGTTAGCAGGACATATCTTATCGCCTCTTCGTCAATTATTACTGTACGGTACTGTGTATATCAGAGGAAGAAGCCGATATGAATGAATACCCAAAGACTCAATCTTTCATCTCTGTCGTATAAATCTCGGCTTCTTCTATCCCAGCCACTCCCAGCCAATCTAATCTCTCTTCCTCCTCATCCAGCCCCCTAAAAATAGTCCTTGCCACTACCAACACAGTCAAGCGCTTCTTTCTCATGCAGGACTAAAACTACAACATTGTCAAGACATGCAACAAATATTCAGTAGCGTCACTCAAGATATGCAACAAATGCTTTAGTCATTTCTTCGAGTGATATCATGTGATTCTCATCATTTTTCATCATCCTCATTCCTCATTCCCTCATTCCTCATCTCCTCTATCTTTGGTGCTGGTCACACTCTATTACATTAAGAAAATGATCATAATGTTCAAGCAATATCGGAAATGATAGGAAAGAAGACCGCCGCCAGAAAATACTGCACGTGCGTAGCCTGTGCTGGAAGTTTTGTTGCAGGTCTTAAGATGGGTACTTGCATAATCGGACAGGACATCTCGCATAATCTCGGACTGAAACGATGATTGTGTCACAAGCAAACAAGGATAATCAGTATGGAGTTCGTCCGATGTTTTCTCATAGAAGCTTGAATGAAGCCCCTGCTTCAAGTAAATACATGTAGCAGGTAAGTGTGAGTTGAATCAAATGTTATCAGTCAGGCAATGTCTTGGTGGTCTTTGTCTGGATACATTCAATGAGGAAGTACAACCATAGAACACAGGTGACACTTACCCGAGATGTACTTATCATTTCAGAAAATGAGATTGTTACAGCTCCCAAGCAGCCAGAAAGTAAACCCACATGTTCACTATTTGGAGATTCCCTCTCGAGGAGACCGCTCTATCGTATAAGCGATGATAAGAACCATACTTGATGTTCTCTGATTAGTGAGACTTCTTGTTGAAAATCTCTGGGATTAAGATCAGTTCATCGATAAGTAAACATGGGAAATTTAGTGTCTCAAAAGATTATGATATCTTAAATTCATTCTCATTTTGGGTTTAAGATATTGTTGTTGGGGAGATGAACTACGTAGCAAAACAACCAGACTTGTCATAACCAATTGAGAAAGATTCTATTGTGAGCTACTTCAATCCTCTACTGCTCACTCTGGACATTAACGACGACGCCTACTAGGCCCGTATTAAGATGGACTCATGAGACAAGTTACGTGCGTGGGAGATACAATACAGCGCTATGATCTCAAAGAAGTTCAAAAAACCACAAGAACCACCAGTGGTCTCCATTAATGCTCACAATACATTCCACCCACCGTATTCGCCAGTACCATATGCTTATGGTTATCTAAACTCAAAATAATGCCACCCTCGCTTGCTCTAAACATCAATATTGTCACTGTCTTCATTCATAGTGTTCCTCATGGGACCAGCCTGGAGGACCATGAAGTATCTGTTTGGTCGATTACCAGCAGTTACTTTCCGGAGTCGATCCATTCACCACCATAGGTGACTTCACCTTTGTATCTGTCTCTGTCTTGGCTCGCGCAGCTACTGCAGCTACTGCAGCTACAGTACTCGACCTGGCTGCGAAAACTCTGTCCCTCTCTCGTTCTTCAATTGTCTGGATCTTTCTCCCCCTGGTTTCCTTGGGTCTTCCCGACTTCTTCCCCTGAGATGTCATAGGTCTTGATTTGTAGGCTTTCATATCTTGCCGCCGTTCTCTGAGCTCTGCTCCCTCTTTGGCCAGCTTTACCTGCAGAACCTTTCCACAAAATATCACACCTTCAAGCATTTCCACAATAGCTTGGGCCATGTCATGCGTGTTGAAAGTCAGGAAAGTATGACACTTTTGCCTTCCATCTGGATGCTTTTCGATATTCATGTAGCGTAGAGCATCAAGAGGGTTCTCGGTGGATGGACTGCCGCGATATTTCGATTTTATTACATTGTACAGGAAAGTTTCTAGATAAGAAGTTGATGTTTCTCGAGGAAGCTGGGTAATGATGACTTTGCTTTTTACAATAGTCATTTTATCAGATCTTTGAGTCATGTAAAAGACAGGAGGAGATGCTGCGAATGACTGTGGTGATGGTTGTATGTATACTGGCGTATCTGGTGCCATATCACCGGCATACAAAATATGTGGATAGGTGAGCGGTACTGGGGCATTTGGATACATTTCAATACTTTGTGTTTGTTGAATCTGCGCTTGTTAACTTATGTCATGGCAATAAGTTTGGGAAGATCTACCTGGGTCAATCCTCGGTCATTAAATCTCGCTGATGTAGAGGTAGAGATATACGTGCTTTCGGTTAAAGGAGCCATTTGGACAAATGGTATCTGTTGAATTGACATTGCAGATGCTGGTGACGCCGAAGATGTTGGTTTTGGGAAAGTGTTCCTTATCCTTGCCACATTTCCGCAGGAGTTTGAGGTGGTCCATGGGATAGCAAGATCCCGCACTTGAATCGGCTTCGTTTCGTTGCGGCCATCTGCACACAGCGCTCGATTTCCCATAGTTCCACCTTGTAGATGCTCTGCATCTGTTAGTCCTATCTCTTCATAATCGAAGAACTTACGAAGTGCTTTAAGAAAGTCCTCCTTTCCATGCACTGTCACCCACCCACAAGTTGACCCTGGATATACCTGTGCATGTTCGATTGCAAGGCAATGTCCCTCAGAATCATGTTTTCGTGCGAAGTCTTTTAGAATCTGCCATGTGCATGACCATGGGAGGTTGCTGACCAAAATATAGTATAAGCCAGTTACATCACCTGGTAGAACTTGAGGCATGATGTTTGATATGAAGTTTTATAGTAAGATAGAAGATGGACGGATGTCAAGAAAGGTTGTTTTAAATAAGAAAGTTGTATGTAGGCTACAGTGCTTTTAGGGGGCTGTGAATTTAGGGTATGTTTAACATTTGATGAGTTATTAGGGGAAAGCCTTAATATCAATTACTCGACCAAGATATTCTAGGCATTCACTGCAAAAGGCCGAATTCGAATAGGCACAGAAATAGATCGAAGAACAAGACTCAGAATTCAGAAGCGCAAACGAACTCTTGCAGCAAATTTTGCCGGTTGCCTGTCAATCTCTCAAACCATTTCTCAACTTCTTGTGAGGCAGAGATGAATTACTATTTATCTGCAAGTGCAGAGCGGAATCGGACATAATTTTCAGCTGCGATCTGGTCAAAAAGTGGCATCCCAAAGTAACGGATCGAAAACGAAAGAAGAAAGCAAAAGGTCTGAGATGGATTAATCCATGAAAATACCTGTGTAACATATGGTTGGAGCCATCAAAAGAAAAGCTTTAGATTCAAATTTTGATCCAGATACTCCACATGTCTACCTGCTATCCTGCGTCTATCCGGGTCGATTAACTATCCATCCCATTTTTTATGCGTGATTGGAGAACAAATCAATGATACGCCGGGAGATAGAAAGATCTTTAGGGTACCAAGACTCTGAATGAATGGGAATATCTACATCAATGGTGCACCTCCTCCGGAATCCCATCATGCTTCCCGAATGCATATGAGTCTTGGAAATGTGTGGTGGCTTGGACAGCCAAAATAGATAGAGGCGACGGAGAAGTTGCAATGGATTGCCATTGAAAGAGGCCCAGGGCATGCTTTCTGTCACAGATTCTGCGACACGACTTAGTCTGGAGTGGCGCAGCTGACCCTTTACTTGTTTTGATATGGATTTCCCAACTTATACTGAATATTGAATTTCCCCATAGATGACGGTTTCGAGGATACTGACTTGAATTCTTCGACTTTAGCTAGAAAAAAATCACTAGGTGAAGTGCAGAGATCCTTAGCAACGGCCCTTATTTTCAAAAACCATTTTCCTGCGAAGTTTGAATCGTTAAGCTCGCATAGATACTGAATTTTCCAGAATCTCCCTCTGGTTTAGCCAGGTGGTGTATAGCCAGATATTCTTAGTGTAACCGTGGATACATCTGCCGTTTAACTTCAACGCTTGACTGCGGTAAGTACGGCGATGCCGCGATTGGTGGACGTCAACGGCCCAACCAAGATAGAATGACTAACCACCAACCCGGATCAGGAACTCAGGGTTCTACATGACACCACCAAGCCATAACAAGAACCAGGTTGTCAACATGGCAACATGGGACTGTAGACGCAGTCACAAAGGCAAACATACATGCATAATCTGTTTGGCTCTCATGTTTAGAAAAGATTGTTATGAGAAAGCTTCCCTCATAATCCGAAGAATGTTCCGAGCTCTTTCTACAGTACCAGGGCATAGATAATGACCACTTGCCTTAATCACCTTAAAAAATAGCGATTTAATATATATCATATAATCATTTATTAATATTTATAATTATATTTTTCAATTTAAACTTTTCAAATGAATTATTTATATAATAAAGACTTATATTTTTTTAGTTTTTTAGTTTTGATATAAATTATAGAATTGATATTTTATAATTGAAATAAAATCTTATAAAGGTTCTTTAAATTTTGCTTATTTTGTTGATAAATTCTAGAATTCCTAAATTATTATATTTCAAAGCTATATAATGTAATCAATAAAAATTCTAAAAATGAACTATTCATTTTTTTGAAATTTATAACTAAAACTTAATAGAATTCTAAAAGTATATATAACTCATTCAGATACAATTGTATTTAAATTCATTTGTTTTAAGAATGAATTTTAATGTAATTTAGGCGATCGGCCATTATCTGTACTCAGTGACTATAGGTCTTTAGTAAATTCATAGGGATTACATTTCTGAATGAACCGAAGGACAGTGATAGCTTGGATATTCAAATCATAAGATATCTTAACCCAGAAGGTATGAAACGATCGGAATAAATTTGGATCGAACCTCGAAAATTTATGTTTCTAGAGATCTCTTTTGATTATCATGGTTATGATATTCGGCTATTTTGCCCGGTCGCGAGACTTAAAATTCTTTACAACTAATAAATGATCATCCTTATGATTTTCTAGAAAAGCTTTAAGGACAGGAGAAATATACATGCATGTAGGCGAAAACACAGGGAAGACACAAGTCCGATGTACAATTGATCGAGGATTTCTACCCCAGGCATGCGTGCATGTGTAACATAAGAAATGACTGACTTGCAGCGAATTGATATTTTGCCAATGGAAGACGCCAAAGCGATTTGATTAGATACGATGTGAACTTGGCATGTATTGTACGTCTATTGATGCAATAACTTTTAGCCCTACAGACTGTTTCGAGGATTTCTTCCTCGTGCAGGGACACAGCACACCTGAACTTCCTGAAGGGATGGGGTTTAGAAAACAATGTTACGGATAGTCACTTATCAGAATCAGTCAATCGGAAGTAGTCCGAAGCGATTAGGGCCTTGAAGTGTCATCCATTAATAATCATCGATATTAGTCCGTATCAAATGTAAAATGCCTTCGTTGGGTTTTCATTGGCTTGACATAATTGAGAGGAAAGGCACAAGGGAAATGGTTGAATTCCGATCGAAATCAGCTAGAAAGATCAGGTTGAATCTTTTCAAGGGGTTTAAACTCAGTAATCTATCAACTTGAGCGGCCACTTCCTCTGGATTACTTGAGAATTTTGGCATCGTCGCTATTTGCTATGCAATCTGAGCGACATGACATTCGGATGTTTTTTAAGGTTGACAGGGTCAAGGAAATCATGGATATTAAGCAATCAGGAACGTGGACATCATTTGCTTGACTCATAAGATTTTCGATCTTTGTTTAATCTGGGGACTTGCATATCATTTGGCCATATCTATTTGTTTATGGCAGTTGAAGCCTGTGGCTGTCCCATAGGCACCCATTGACGACGATTAGCATTGCTGGGATATGCACCGAAACCCCATGGGAGAGAATTCTGGTAGGTAACACATACATTGGTAGTACAGCATAAACAAAAGTCTCATTTTTCGAAATCAATTCTACATAACGCATACACGAAATACAAGGACAAGGGGCAACGAAGAAAGTAACACCAATCAAATCCAATTTTGGCTGCGCCTGCGCCCGCGCCACTCAGCTTCTTAGCTCTCAAAACATGCAATCCTCCTCATGACTTCCATCATACCTTCAGTTTACGCTCGATAAGGTTGAGCAACATATGAAGCTACGGGAGTAGAGAAGCTGTAGGGAACATAACCGTGAATTGAAGAAGTAGTGGTGATGGTCGAACTAGAACTACTTGTGGTCGAGTGAGAAGACGAACTTGAACTGCTAGTAGTTGAGTGTGATGATGAGCTACTGTTACTAGTGACTGAAGATGAGCTGCTCGAGACTATAGTTGTCTTCGCGCTACTCGTTGGAGATACTCTCCCGCCGGTTGAAGAAGCATGGCCATTGCCGCTATTACTTCCAGTTGGTCTGAAGGAACCCGATGAGTGTGGGAACCCGGAGCTGCGAATGCTGCCTGATGGTTTAAAACTGCCAGCGGGTTTGATACTACCAGAGGGCTTGATACTGCCGGATGGTTTGATACTACCGGAAGGTTTAAAAGTGCCCGATGGCAGTGCGAACCCTGTTCCCGTCTCGATATGATGTACCCCAGTCCCAGTGCTGATAGTTGCGTTTGACCCACCAGTAGTAAAAGGTGCTTTTGATGAGCCGGTCACGCTAATGCCCAATTCAGGGTGCGTGGATGTGGGTCGGACACTGCCGGATGGAAGTCCATATGAGTAAGTGCCGTTGCGAGAATATGGAAGGCCCGTGCCTCTAACCGTACCGGTCGAATTTGCTGTTCCAGTCGGTGCATGGCTTGTGGTGGTGGTCTTCTTACCCTTGGCAGCAGATACGAATTCGTCATATTGAGTTTTTGATTTAGGGTTGATAGCAAACACCATGCCTGACTCACACTCATTCTTTTGACGACTAAGATAATATTAGTGAGAGTAATGGAATCTGTAACGGGCCGATACATACCTGAAGAAAAATAGTGGGTTCGTGGCGTTTGTAACGGGGAAGTCGACAAATGTAGTCATGTTTTTAGCCAAAACGGGCTTGAACCCCGAATCGTATACACCATTCATAACGCAAGGAGCCGCGATATCACAAGAAGTTATGGTGTGATTAGTTGGGTAGAAATTGAACCGCACGGTATCTCCTTCCTCTGCATCGATGTATTGAGGGGAGAAAGAGAGAGTGCCATTTTGGCCAATTAAGACAACGTGCGTTGGCTTGGTTGGCATTCCGGTTCCAGTGGGTTTGTGTGAGACGCTGGTCCCTGTTCTAATACTACCCGTCGGATAGATAGGCTCACTTCCGTTTCCAAACGAATATGGTGGTCCTGTAGGCTTACCAGTAGATGTCACTTTGCCGGTCTTGGTTCCGAGAAGGCTTTCCGAGTGTGTAGGTGGGAGACTGGGGGTAGAAGTAGCGCTGGCGATCTTGGTTATTGTAACTGTACTGGCCTCACCGTAGACGTCTACGGTGACATCAATAGTGATGATCTGAACTACAATGATTTCTCCACCTGAACCATAAACAACCTCTGTGCAGTCATAAGTTGTAGCACCGGTAGGACAGACTTGGACGGTTGAAACCCCTGATATCACGTTTACTTGTGTAACGGCTCCGGTAGCGCCGGCTGAGGGAAGGGGTGTGACCTGAACTCCCAGAAGCGATCCTGTTCCACTTATAATAGGGGTAGAAGTTTTGAACACCTTCAAAGATGTCGATGTGGAAGTGGAGCCTCCCCCAATAACAGTTCCTCCATTGTTGACTGTGATTGTTTGAACAGGGGCTGTAATAGTTTGAGCAGGTGCTGTGATGGTAATTGGTGTGGGAGCAGATCCGCCTCCAAGTGTGACAGTCTGATATATAGTTGTACCAGATTCCTCTGCTCCACCATACCCTCGACCTCCCCCAAGAGTAACAGTGGAAGTCATGAATGAAGGTTCTGTGACAGTTATAGTAGTTGGTTGATAGATTGTGGTTGTGACAGGAGAACATTCAGCATCTGAAGATGCAGCCCCGATTCCAGAAAGGAGAGAAAGAGCAGCTGCGCGTGAGAACTTCATGATGGGTATCTGAATAGAAAAACGTTACAACCCCTCCAAGAAATTATGTAAGAGAAATGAATTGGTAAGGACCGTAAAGGGGAAAACTTCCCGAAAGACAAGATTGCTGGAAGAAAAGAAAGACTGGGCTGAACTTGAAGTCCCAAAAATGGCAGATACAGCCAGTTATACGAATTGATTTCGATGGCATCATGACTGAAGACAGTGCCACAGTATGGAATTTTGGCTTTGGAATTTACATGCTACGCAAAAAGCATGTCATGATCCTGGGGAGATTACATTCTGTGGGATCTTAAGGTAGCTATACTCAGTAGATTGCTTCAACATAGGATCGCCAAAAATATTAATCTGCGACTTCGAACGATATGAATATGTTATTGGTAGAAATATTACAGAGCTAGGTAAATTTCGTAAATCAGAGTTGCACTGTCAACAATGTGGAAATTTGCTCTTCAATCATTATTTTAAAGAGGATTTAGGATTTGAAGTAAGAAGAAAATTGTGTAGCATCGGAGGATTCAGAATGACAATTTGGATAGGAAATAATAAGCGTTGCTCAAAATTAACATCACATCAGCCACTCAGATATGATTATGTCCAAAATAGAATGATTATGCAGAATTTTTGGTTCGTGAGTCACGGAACAACTCAATTAAACCTTTTATCTTCCTCTAAAATCCATATTTCACGTGAACTGCGACAGTTTTGACAACTTGAAGCTTCTTAGACCTCTAATAGAGGACAACAATAAGTTGTACACTCCACGTTCTCGAGCGGCGCATGCCATTTTCAGAGCCAATGATTGATATAGAATGTTAGAGTCGTGACTTGTTTGAGATGAATTCCGAAAGACAATTAGGCCCAAATTCCTCTGTTGTCCTTTCATATTAACTCAGCCTCACCCCTACTCTACTTCTCATTATTGTGAGCGCCCTCTATCCATGTGCCACTCTTCCCGCCCTCTTTCCTCACTACTCTTAGCCCTTCAACTCGCATCCCCTTATCCACAGCCTTGCACATGTCGTAAATCGTTAATGCCGCGATTGAAGCGGCTGTAAGTGCCTCCATTTCCACACCAGTTTTCCCCTCGCATGACACAGTGGCCGTGACCTCCACACTCCCAAATGCATTACAAGGCACAGATTCTGGAATAGATGGGGGCCATTTATATCCATCGCCTTGTCCTGTGCCAGACCATGGCATTGACGTAGTTGGAGCGGGAGATGAAGGTTCTGTACTCGATTCATCCTCATGTGAGATCTGTAGGTCAATGTTGACATGTGTAATTGCAATTGGGTGACAGAGAGGTATCAAATTAGAGGTTCTCTTGGCAGCCATGATTCCTGCGATACGGGCAACTCCCAGTACATCGCCTTTCTTAACTCGGTTTTTACGTATGAGTGGAATGGCTACTTTGTTGGAGAAGTGAATACTGCAGACAGCGACAGCAGTTCTTTTCGTTGGTTGTTTGGAGGAGATGGAAACCATGTGGGCATCGCCGGATTCTGTGAGGTGGGTAAGTTTGTGTGCCTGCGAGTGGGTCGAATCTGATGCACTGTGCAGCGAAGACTTCCCCCTTTCACTGTCAATGTTATTCATTTGAGCCGGGGTAGCTTTGCTGGAGTATAGATGTGCAAAACTAGACGGGGGTATAAATGGTAGGAGGTTTGGAGGGACATTGTGGGATCGACTTGACGGCCGGCCTCCCATTTTTTTAAAGAGTGCCTTTGAACTACGATAGTAATTGTCACCTGGATTGTATGTCAGTCTCAACCACGTGCTATACTGCAAAAGCGCCGATTCTTACTTGCAGCTATATAAAATTTAAGATGCTGATTAAATACATGAGGGTATTGAACTGACGCCAATGCAAATGATTTTATGACATCGTATGGTTCGCACATATCTCCATCGGAAATGAAACCTACCCACCTATTAAAATCATGGGTCTATTTTTCATATTCTCCAATTCGCCCATGCCAGCGTGCTTTTCCTTTTTTCGACTCACGGCCATACCAATGACTTCTAGCAACTCTCTCTCGTTAGAGGAGCTTCCTAGAGGGCTATGGGCATCTCCAAGAGCCTGTTTCCTACCCATTTCTATTTGCTTCATTGCCTCGAAAGCTTGCTCGTCGATTGGCTGGCTGCCATTTGATTTTCTCAAGATATCCCTCAAGGACACTTCAGCATTGCCAAATAAGCATACCTTTAAGTTGCCATCACTTGTGATTCTCAATCTGTTGCAAGTACCACAGAAATTGTGTGTCATACTTGTGATAAACCCCATCTTTCCTACAAATCCAGGAATCTCGTAAGTCTTACTTGTGTCATTTTTGTGATCTGCCACTTTTCGAAGTGTCGGATACTTCTGCCGTATGATATCAAGCATTTCTTTGTAGCTTAGCATTTTGCCTTGGCTCCACTTGTTGCCGTCAAATGGCATATACTCGATGAACCTAACTTCGACGTCTTTATCGCGGCCCATTTCGACAAATGGTATGATTTCTCTTTCATTGACCCCACGCATTACAACGCAATTGATCTTGAGTTTTATGCCAGCACCTAATTTGTTCATATGTAGTATCCTATCTATACTTTTCATCACAGCTTCAAAGCCCTTCCTTCGAGTCATAATCTGAAACTGCCATGGATCTAAGGTATCCAGACTTAAGTTGACTCCAGTCAAACCGGCTTCCACCATGCTATCCAGCTTTCTTGCAAGGTTTAGTCCATTTGTGGTCAGACAGAGCTCCCGTAAACCATGAGATCGCAAAGCTCCAACCTGTTGCATAAGAGGCAAGATATCGCGACGAACGGTCGGCTCACCACCAGTAAGACGGATCTTCGAAACCCCCTGGGAAACAAATATAGATGATAGAAGTACGATTTCTGGTGTTGTCAGAAGATCTGGCTGTGGCGATTGCGGAACCCCCTCTTCTGGCATACAGTATAAGCATCGCAGGTTGCATTTTTCTGTAATTGAAATTCGAAGATAATCGTGCTGTCTTTGGAACTTGTCGGTAAGAAAGGAGGAAAAAGGTTTGGCATTTTTCAGTTCGTCCCTTCTATTTGAAGTCTTGCTTAATGATGGCTCAGTGCCCTCGCGCAGAGGTGAATCGTGCCGAGGGAGCTCTTGAATTGAGGAAGCAGCAGTGGATAGTGCTTTGTGTGCGTTCCGAGATAGCAGGTTGAGCTTGCCATTTTTGAGTGTACTTTCTCGAAAAGCTCTTCTCAAGGGGAGCATCTTGGAAGAAAGGAGACGCTATATTAAAGATAGTCCGGAAAGAACAAGATGATGTGTTTAATCAAAGATATCTCTGGGCTTTCAATATCCGGTGGCGTAGAACAGTTGGAAGCTCTTCAATCATTTCGCTCATCAAGTAACCTTATACCAGTCTCCCTGAGTATTGAATAGTCTTGCTTCCTTATTGTCGCAGTGACACATCATCTCAATTATCAGGTTTTGCAAAGATTTTAGTCTGTCAAAATAGTCGAGACTCATATGGATTTGTAAAGACGAATTGTAACTGGAGGGGCAGCGGCCCTTTCCGTCCTTTCTCCGAGTTGCCGCACAATAGCCAAGCTGACTCATCAAAGCTTATCGTTATCGGCTCAACTAAATAATTTCACACGGGTATTGTGTGTGCGGGGCTTCTGCAGATCTCTATGAGTGCTACAGTAGGCGGCATTGAAAGTCAGATGCCAAAAGTGCACTCACCTCCATTCAATTCACAATGCGATTTTCTCGTCCTCTTAAATGTAAGTGTGAACTCAATTACTTCCATTTTGTAAGGCATATAATTAATACAAATATATATCTTAGCATCAAATCATTCTCTTCCGAGTCCCAATGGAGCATATATAGCGATTGTTCTGCCATCGGCACTTCAATTCAGAGAGACGCGTTCCCTTGAAATAATACGCTCCATATCACTTCCACCTGAACTCACAGCCTCAATAACATCATTCATATGGTCGTGCTCCTCCAACCGCCTACTTGTAGCGTCTGCGGATGTCATACGCATATTTTCCCCAAGTGACAATCGCTTCTCAGCCAAAATCACAAATCCGACCTCAGGAACTACGAAGACGACTTTCATTTCATTTGGAGGAAACGATAATGAAGTCTGTATCTTTTCAGAATTTGGTTTGAAGTTAACCATCTTCAATCTTGCTACTTCGAAGTCAGTGGATATCACCTCTCCCAAGCTGTTCACTCCTGCTACTGCCGCAAAAGGATTCTCACACCGTCCACAATCCGGAAACTTGGCTCTATTAACGAGAAATGGTGGCAAAGACGTGGTTAGTATACATAAATCGGGAAGCTTGGAGGTCATAAGATCATGGCTACCAGAAACGATTGACGCTCAAGAGATGGCTTGGAGCCCAGATGGAAAATGGATAACATTATGCGAATCTGCTAGCCAAGGCCACAGATTACTGCTTTATACAGCCGATGGTCACTTGTATAAGGTTTGGAATGGCCCGACCCCGATTCTCGAGGAAGAAAAGGATATCGCTTTAGGCGCCGGAATAAAAATGACTGAATGGAGCCCAACAGGAACACACATTGCTATTTGCGACTCTAGTCGAAGAGTTGTGTTGTTGGCTGCTCCAGCATTCTCAGAATCTATGGTGTTATCCCACATACCTTCTGTAAACCCTACAGATACGTTACACGTACGTCAAACTATCTCCTACCCCAAGAAAACGAACTCTAACTTCTCAGATTTGGATTGAACAATTTTCGCCATCTCCCAATGGTGGTTTCACTCGAGAATTCGTTCGAGGGAAACAGCCGACCTTACCTCCAGAAGCAACTGCCATTCCGACTGCAGAGCCAAAGACTGGCACTAATATGATGACTTTCGATATTTCTGGCACACTACTAGCGACTAAGGTTGAGGAAATGCCATCAGCAGTCTGGGTTTGGGATGTGGGGTCTCGATCACTTAGAGCACTGTTAATAATGCACGCTCCGGTAGCTAGGGTGACTTTTCATCCTAGTGTCAACGAACTTTTGATGATTAGATGTGAGGGTGAGGAAAACAAGGGCCGAGTTCAATTATGGGACCCATCTTGGGAGGCTCCAAGAATTGTTAATTTTGGAATGCAAATGCCCGAGGGTAAAATCATTGGAAAGTCGATCATCAAGTGGCTCAACGTAGCATCTGTATCTCCTTCCATTTTCTTTAGCGATTCGCAAGACTGCATTCTCTTATCATTGTCTAAGCTAGAGGATGCCGAAATGCTCCCTTGGCATGAATCGGAGGCGAGAGGAGTTGATATCTACGGTCAAACACAAGAGTCGCCCTTGAACCTCGTTGAAGGCGACGACAAGCGGCACTTTAAACGCGTGAACGCGGATGATATTGCTGACAATGATAACACATACATGGACATGAGCGATAGGAGCGAGGAGCTCGACGATACCTTTCATTTTCGCAAAACCTAACGTCCATTAGTCGCGGAGAGCGGTTTGATTGACATGCCATGCGATTTCGCAAAGGAGTATCCCCAGCTTACATTGAGGCTCCTGACCCCACAACTGTGTGGTGGGAAATGTAACAATCGAAAAGTTCGATGGGCTTTGTATGATTATCTCTACATGTGCATTCAAAGACCGTGAGTGGCCCACGTTTGTACGAGTTATGATATGATTTCTGAGCTTTCAGCACAAAGCTTGTTGATCATGAATTTTGTGCCCTTCTTCTGAGGGCTATGTTGCTACTCCATCATTAATCTATGGACGCCAGAAACAAAAGTGAAGCCACGAGAAAACAGTTCAATGGCATTCAAGGCTTTCGAGCCAAGAGAATTCTAAATCTGAACGAATGCATTGTCTGTATTCTCTCATCTACCCACTCAACCCCATGGTGTACTTACTCCACAGTGCGGCGAAGCAGATGACGAGTCTAGAATACGAATCAAACCCCCCTCCCCCCCCAAACTTTTGTGTTCATCTACGAGAAAGCTGTTGGTTGTGATCATCAGCACAAGATAGAGTTGGTCTAATCAATATCTGTCCAATATAACACTATACTAAACCCGAACCAGTAAGCCTTCCCGGGGGTCCAGATAATGGTCATGGATAAACGAATGTGTAGATGATTGGAAGTATGAAGTCTCTTCCACATTTTCCATAATGATTCTGGAAAAGTGGCTCGCTCACCCAAATGGATCTAGAGTGGGGATTATGTAACAAATATAAGTCCTTGAGTGGGGGAATTCGTTCTTCCCAAATCCACACACGATCTTCGAAAAATAAAGAAATCCATAATAATTATCTTCGTGCCAACAACAATATGGGAACCACAATGCACATGAAATAACAGATAGAAAATGATCATCATTCATTCGTTCAATGACAATCAACCATTAATTAATCTATCCGTTGTCAACTGTCCAAAAGAGACATTATATGAAATAGATCGTACCGTCATACATCATCCATCCACCATTCTCCGTACATCTACATCGTTGCCAATGATGGATCCTCGTTTCTCTCTTCATATGGATACCATACTTGAAAACGTCCAAATTCATCCTGCTTCTCCTGCTTCTCCTGCTCCTGCTCCTATCTACTCCCTGTCCTCTTGTCTCTTTACATCTTCCTCCCTAGACCTAGGTATACTTTCCAACTACTGCGTCTATACATGCTCGGGAACTTGGGGGGTACACCCACAGCGCTAAGAGCCAAGTAAATAAATAACTTGGCTGAGCCCGTCCTCATTGCTTTGCCCCCATTCAAGCTACCGCTCCACGAAAGTTGAATCCAAGATTATGTAGAAACCCTGCTTGAACCCCTGAAAAGACCCTTCAGACCGGGTTTTAGACTTTTGATGGGGACGCGGTACAATTTCCATGTCTTTTCGAACTTTATTGTCCATGGCATTGGTCCAAGTGTTGGCTACAAATTCACTTCTTTACGAGCTGCTTGCAATTATCTAATATGTTCCCCCTTCTCCTCCTCGTTGTCTACTCACTTCTTCCTCTCTAACTTCGCGCAAACTTGGATCCTCACTTGCATTTTTGGATCTTCTAACGGAAATGGCTTCTATAATGGAGAACGCTTCGATTGAGTCTGCAGCTGCAGTTGTCGTCAATCATCCCTATTACCCTCTTGAGATGGAAATAGCTAGTTATCTGGCAAATGAATGGACCGTACCGACTCTCCTAAGCATTTTCTTTAGTGCTTGTGCAGTATTGTTCTTGTGCACTCGCACTTTTGTTGCCAGATCATATCCTCATCTGCCAAGCACTGAGAGAGCTGCGATATGGTGGTTGGTTTTATGTAAGTCTTCCTTATCAACGGTATCACACAGTCTCCTAATCTTTCTTATAGCTGGCGCAATCCATCTCTTTTTCGAAGGTGTGCGATAACGAGTCAATTTACAACAGAAAGTGGCTAATCGCAGCTCTCCAGGATACTTTTCGCTCCATCATACCCAAATCATCAAAGACCAACAATTGTTGGGACAACTATGGAAGGAGTACGCCCTTAGCGATAGTCGATATTTGACATCGGATCCTTTTGTCCTCTGTATGGAAACAGTAACAGCGGTAAGTCGATTCCAAGCCCACTACATTAGACAGCATACTGATAAATTCCCTATAGTTTTTATGGGGACCTATGTGCTTTACCGTTGCGGCCTTTATCGCAACTGGCCATCCACTTCGACACCCCCTACAAATCATTGTGACTGTAGGACAAATCTATGGACTCGTTCTATACTATGCGACTCATACTTTTGATTATTATCACAAGGAAGTCAATTATTCTAGACCAGAATTTCTATACTTTTGGTTTTACTATTTCTTCATGAATTTTCTCTGGATGATCTTTCCAGGCAGTAAGTCAAACTCATTCCGCAGAAAGTGTCAGCGCTGACTGTGTTACTACAGTGCTCCTCGTCGATTCGGTACGTACTATCGCGCGAACCTTTACAGAGCTCGACCGGGTCAAGAGCACTCGAAAAGTCAATGGTTTTGCAAAGAAAGGCCAATAAATGCTGGGAGATTATGGCCGGAGACGGGTCAAGGAGACAGAATACCGATACGATACCCCATTTGTGATTAAAAGCGTGTCACCATCTGCTTTTGGAGAAACATAGATTTCCGAAACTACCCATAGATAGACAGATGTATGTAAGGCCGCAAAGGAATCAACTTAATGCAAGTTGAAGAAGAGTGCATTGGCGAAAGGAGTCTAGGAATCTGGCTGCAAATTTAGATTTTTCCGAATGATATAAGTGACCTACAATCATTCATATTGTTTCTCGTTACATATTATACCCAAGTCCTCATGTTTTTATACTAAGTGCACTGTCGTTAGTCAGGGGATCGGGAGATCAATATTCCAATGGCGAGACATGAGGAAAGAGCCAACAAATCACTCATGTTGCTTTACTCATGAAGATCATGTTATTTCTTTCAAACATGAGAGGGTGCTTCGGATACTCTAGTCACGCTATGGTTTCTCATCTGTATCACAGGACGACGTCTCAACACTTCTACTTGAACAAAACACTGACATCTCTAAAGCAAATCTTGCACCGAAGAACGTAGTTAAAAGTCTTTTGAATGAAATATTTTGATTACATTACAATTGTACGACATATTCAGAATGCAAGGCTTCAAACCGAGCAGTGCCTATTTTGATCCTCCAGAAACTCCACCTTCAACACGCAAGCCCTCAGAACCAAACGGCCGTGAGAAATATTCAAAGAAGTGTGCTTGGGTATTCCAACAGCCAAAACAAAACATTCAGTATCAATCACCACCCAGGCTCAAACCTTGAGGTAAGCAGCCAATTCTTCATTCATCACCATTATGCTACCAACGCTGACATGCTTGTCGAGCTTCTGGCTCAAGATGCTTACTCTCTTTTGTGTAAGTTTCGAAATGAAGAGAGGCGGAGGTCCTACATGCTTTTTATCGAATGTTCTTGGTGAGAATAATGGATCGGGTAAGATCCCTCCTGCTATCAAATCCTCTTCGTATATACTCACAGAGTATGTACTAACTGGTCTTGGCTTGTGCAATTGTTCAAAAGCAAATGGCTGTTCTAGTGATTCAGCTTCTGAATAGACCGAAGATATTGAACCTCGACGATCATCAGATGTAAATGAACCACTCGTTCTAGGCGAATCAACATCAGAAGACTCAAAACTCATCCCTTCATGATCGTGTGAGGAACGAGACCATTGCGATGATGCGTCGATCGATGAAGTGGTGGACGATGATTGATTTCTGTAGGAATCGTATTCTTCCTTGGTAGCGTTTGTTATTGGAACATCGGCAAGGCCGTCCTCCAATCCATAACCATGTCCCTCAATCAAAATTTCATGGTGTGCATTTCTTCGTGGACTAGGATGCTGAAGTTCCGGCATTATCGTCAGGGCATTACCAGCATTGACTTTTTCAATTATTTTCTTGGTTGATAATGTGGTGTCGAGAGCACTTTCGTTCCTTCGCGACAGAACTGATTGCTTTCTTTGGGCGAGATAATCATTGAAAGCGGCTATGACATCAATTGGTGTTTGTCCAGCACTGGAAGGGTTCGACCTAATTAGGGAGTTTCGGTAGTCTCTGTTTGCTTGAGCACTTTGCGTGCGAATCAAATTATAACACGAACGCCGGTCATTCCACGGTGGACATTCTCCAATGCGAATGGAAATATTATAAGCTACATTCTGGGTAGCGCGCACTTGATTTGGTACTTTCGTTGCTTGAATAAGTATTTGAAGAGAAGAATAAATCACAATCCAACGAATCTTGCGGCCTTCCGCCTGGGAGATCTTTTCCGCTGCTGTCATTTTGGACTCGGCTTGGGTGGCACATTCTTTCTCAAAGCCCCGGTAAGCACGAACAAGCGTACACTCAGTGAGCCGTAGATTCTGTCGATTTGTGGCCTTGTCGAGAGCGTTCATTGAATCCATGCTTGAATCATTGTGAGTTTTATCACTCTTGGGAAATATTTTTGTCGTAAAGGTCAATCGTTTGCTCAATGGTTTGGTAGATGGTTTCGCATTATCATCTGGAAGCAGTGGTAGAGAAAAGGGCAATGGTTCGATCTGATATCTCCTGTCGAATGCCATGACTGCATGCAACACATCTAGTTCTTCCTCACTAGCGCTTGTATTCCCTGTTGTCGCCACAGTAGAGTCTGCGAGAAACTCATACAATTTTTCAAATTCGGATCGCATTTGCTTGAAGAGACTCTTGGAGAAAGCTCCGCTTCCTGATCTCGATGCCAAGGATGGATATGATCCAAGCTTTGCAGTATAGTATCTCTGGAGAAATGCTCTAAATTTTTCGAGGTGAATTTGAGCATCGGGGCTCAGCTGCAAACATGTGTCGGCAAGTTCTTCCGTGAGAAATCCGCTCAGCATTTTTCCACATGTATCGAGTCGAAGGTCCATTTCCAGTCTTGCTCGAGATATGAAAACTCGATCTTGTCGACTCAATGACTATGCAGGAATTAAATACTGTGTCTTCAGGCATAAGTTATGATGATATATACATACCTCGAAACCAGGACTATTGTGGAGTTTCTCGCACATCCCAGCACAATGTGCAAGTGCATCTATCCACATATCTTTGAAATGGAAATGCTCTGCAAAATACATAATTCCAAGGGCATGATCCGGTGTATTCCTCATATCTGCGTATCCCTCTCCGTCGATATAGGCTACGATATCATCCACGTTGTTGGCATCAGTCGATCTGAACTGAGACATACTATTGAGAAGTCCAACCAATGCACTGCCTAAATCCTGTCCGACTAACGACTTCTTGAAAACCCACGCAAAGAAGTTTCTGGTCGCGGCGTGGTAGAGGAAAGCCTCTCCTCGTTCTGCCATGATAGGAGCTGGAATGTATAGCTCAACGTAATCAGAATCACTGGCACCCGAGAAATATTCATCCAGAGCCTCGCTAACGTCTGAGAGTGGCGAGCCGTTAATATCTTTCGACATAAATGCATCCAAAAGTGGTTGGCATTTCGCGTCAACCAGGACATTCAATGGTACCCGAAATGCTGGACCTCTCATCGATTGTCCTCGGCCATACAAATAAACCAGGCAATCTCCTTCAGGGTACCATAATTCGGGATCCTAAACAATGTCGTCAGAATGTTGCTGATCAAGAGCTACAATAACAGACATACCCTCCTCAACCCATCCCACTCGATTGACCTCCGCGACTTTCCATCCCACTTTCTGATACCCATACCGTTTGCCGTTAACATGTTCATACTAGATTTGTTTCTTCGATGTGTATTTGTTTCCGGACCCAGTGGCCAGTTTTCTTTGGGTGAAGCTGGAGGGTCGTCTGTAGGTATATATTCCTCATTTATGGAAGTCATGCCATACATCTTTAGATCATTTTTTGGAATCACGGGTATGGAAGATAGATATGGCATCCCAGAAATTGAAAAAGCCATATGGAGAATATTACGATCAAGATCTTCCACCTAAATGACGAAAGCGATCTTCAGTGGCTTAGTAGGGTCAAGTTGGGGGTTCTACCCAAAAGTCTCAATGATTCTTAGGATAGGCGTATTGTGTAGGGTGGAGAAACATGTCAAATGAATCATAAGATTTGAAAAGAAAGCTCAATTCCAGATTAGAGCAAAATTAAAATGGAAGAAAGGAAGATGGTGAGTGTTTTCTTCGATATCTTTACGACAAAGAAAAGTTTCGGAGATCCATACGAGGGGGACGCGAGAGTCAATATGAATAACTTTGTTTATGGTCTGACAGACCACCAGTTGTAATACGAGATGGATCCTGCCGTGCTACGAGCATCCGTAATTTTAATTTTCTGCACATTCTGAATTTCTCGCCACGTAGAGTGAAGCTTCACGGGCTTTGTAGACAGTGAACATTCGTGCATGGCTTGCATGGACATGAGTTTTCGAGGGGTTGAGATGGGATAATTCCATGGTCACGGCCCCCCCCGCTTTAAAGTTTTGACCTAAAGCGAGGCTTGAGATGCTATTAGCATGGTTGATTTGTAAGCACAGACTCGAAATATATATCATTGGTCGAGTTTCTTTTTCTGATTGATGCATGTTTTTGTACATGCATTTGGGTTTCGCTTCATCGTTGATGGGATGGTTTTGATATCATATGGATACAAGTTGATTTGGATCTAAAGGCGTTCAAAACCTGAATGCGTCACTGCATTTCGTTCTGCAAAGTATCAACTACTCTATTAATGAAATCTTGAGTATTATCTGGAACTATCTAAACGGAATCTTCGCTGCTACCAAATTGACAATGCATCTAATGGGAACAAAGTGTCTGCGGATTCTAGCAAGCTTGAGTACCAGTATTTGCCAGTGCAAACCTAGCTCAAAGACTCAAGTTGACAAGTTCGGTGGCTTCGGCGCCGACGGGAAAGGGACCAAGCGGTTCTCGGGATATCACATAGCGTGATTTCTTGTGCTTAGACGCACCTTTTCGCTATTTAATCTTGAGATTAAGTAGGCCTCGGGATCGGAAATTAAGAATCTTAAATCTGAACAATATTCAAATCAAGGATACACCCGATGCGCAAGATCTCTCTGTCGCAGAGTTGAAGTACATGCAATGGATTGTTGAATAGTAGGCGTACATAATAGAGGATCCGAAGTGTCACTGAGCAGGGGATTTATGTGGTTGCTCGAGAAACTACAAGAACATTTCAATAAGAATTAATATCGATATCTCACAGCCACCGAAAGAGTCAAGCTCATGTGTACCGGTAATCACATTGATATCCGCAGATAAGTTGATCTCCAAACTTGGGCTTCTTTACAACAAGCCTCCAGATGACGCCGCTCCAATACCCCTCTCCCTTTCTCCATCTTCCATATGATGCCTCCACGCGATCTTGGTCTCTGTTTCTCAGTGTAATGACGAGTATCAATTGTTTCACATTGTGAGATATATCTCTTTTCTTTTTCTGTTAAGACCGTGACGCAATGATCAACACTTTTGAATCAAGTCGGCAAGCATAATTCAAAGTCCGGTGAGGTTAATGATCGGCAACTAGTGTCATTTCTACTTTAGTGACAAATGTTTTAGGGATAAAATGCTGTGGGGAGTGTGGGTTTGATAGGACCCTGAATTGGAGATGAATGAAATTGGGGATCTGATTTGACGCGTCGAAATCTTCATCTTGATCGAATTATGAGATACTTCTAACTAGATTTGTTTTTGGAGCCTCATTGGATAGAAAATCACCCTTGGGATAACGGATGTTGACATGCACCGCTTTGACATTTTGTCTCTTGTTTTCTGTGACTCCTGGTGGTTTATGCATTATCACCACTGCTATCGCCACCATAGCTTTCCCTCGAATTTCTGTCCATTCGCCTACCATACACACCTCCATGCGTTCTTCATTGCCCAATCTTGTCTTTCATTCGCTTGCATCCACTTGTGTCTACCCTGCCGTCCTCACAATCATCAGGTCTGTGCTGTAGAATTTCATATTACCAAGCTGCATATAAGCTCTCTCGCAATCTATCATTCGTCAAAGCGAGGCTTAGAGGTAGCGAGTAGAGTTGTTTCACCATTGATATACGATGGAGAATCGGATGATTGCGATCTAGGATGGTTTATCGAAAGTTTGTACTGGGAATCGGTATGTTTATGGAAGGGGGAGTAGTTTCTTGGGGATATTTATAGATGTTTAGTCGGAGATGAAATTTGAGCGATTTTTGAAAGGGTGTCGAGAGGGGATGGATGGTGCTTGGTGCTTGGGTTTTTGTTGGTTAAGGGAGGGGAGTGGAGTTGGTTTTGGGAGGTGATGGGAGTTTGTGGTGGAGGTGGAGGGAACGGAGGGCGAGGGAGGAGGGAGGAGGGAGGAGGGGATGAGAGAAAGAAGGAAGTTGTGATGGGTAGATGGGTGGATTTGAGGATATTGTATATATATATATACATACATAATGATAAGACTAATAATCGCATACCAGCTCGAGTTATTCAGGAAGCAAAGTTGAGTACTAGTACAGTCTTCGAATATTGACTGCTACACTATATTGTCTCATCGTGTTCTTGACTATCTACCGTATTCTTTTGAAAAAATTGGCCATACGCTAGCAAGGATAAATTATTTAAGCTCATCGTGGGTTAGGGGGTTGCGGAAACCACCAGAGTTGTTTGATTCGCTCAATCAATGGATTATTCATCAAACACCTTGAATTTCTGCCGAATTCTTCTATTTTGAGGCGTTTCACTCCCTTTATTAGAGGGGAGCTAATTGACCCTATCGTTTCCCATCTTATACCTCACACGAGCACATACCGCTCTATGTCATTCAAAAACCAATGCTCTATTCATATCCCACACAAACTCTAATAAATCTCATAAACCCCAATAAATCCCATCACCATATCAAATGTCAAATACTAAATAGATATTCTAACCTTTAGTATTCAATGTAAGAGATTCTAAATATTTAGATATATACATACATATCAAGCGACGCCAGAGTTAAGTTTTTGTCACTATTATTATTGTTTTGATGATTTGTAGCTTGGGATGAGATACGATGCTATGCAATGTGATACGGTTCTTGTTGTTGTGTATGCATGCGTAGAATACATGATGTACTGGGGAGTTATATTTGGGATTTGAATTTGGATTGGGATTTGAATTTGAATTCAATGTGGATATATTCACATGTCTGTATGTGGATGTGGACAGATAGTTTCCTCATTTTCCATTTACCTTTCCAGAGCTTCACTTCTTTACTTCGCTTTGGAACGGATCTGTTATTTAGGGTTTGAGGGTTGCGATTGTGGTGTTGATATAGTATGGTATCTCCTGGGCGTGGGAAAGGAGAGGTGCGAGGGTGTGTATGGGAGAGTGAGGGAGAATGATAGATGAGGGAGAGAGATAGGAGGTAGAAGTGAGAGAGGAATATAGTATCTGGATGGGAGGTAAGAGGTGACGGGTGGATAGAAGAGGGAACTAAGAGAGGAATATAGAATGATTATAGGAGGGAGATATAGAAGAAGAATACAGAAGAAGAACACAGAAGGGAATGTACCCTAATATACCCTAACATTTTATTATTTTAAAGTTAGAAGAAAGGAGAAGAGAGAAAGAAGAGGGACATATTCTATTATTTTATTAATTCAAGAGGGAAAGGGAAGAGAGTATGATAGATGAAATGAGAAGTATATTAAAAAAAGAGTGTGAGGGAGAAAAGGGAACGAGAGAAGAGGGACAAAATAAAAAGCAAGGCAGAGAATAGGAAGGGTAAAGGAAAAAGGGGAGTAAGAGAGAGAGGAGAGTGAGGAAAGGAGATGAAGAGTGAGGAATTCTTTCAAGGATGAACAAGAGGAGAGATACTGAGGGAATACTATGTCATTATGTATAATAGCGAAGAGGGTGGATGACTTTTATAGAAGTTGTCAGTAATGTAATATTGTAAGCTGTCATTACTATTGTTAGTGTGATCGCACCATCATATATACTATTATCAAATGAGGGAGCTGAAAAATGAATCTGTATATAAACTCTGGAGTTGTGTTGAATTTATTCAATATAGAATAATCTCTTTAAGTTTACTCTACAGGTTTTGTTTCTTCAACACTACTCTTCGTATTTCCCTCCAAAATTTTCCCTCCTCTACCGCCACCTCTTCCACCCCTCCCTTCCTTTCCTCTTCCTCTTCCCCCACCCCTTCCACCTCTACCTCTACCTCCACCTTCACCTCCCCTCCCACCCTTCCCCATCGGAGCATTCCTATTCCTCAACCCCTCCTCCAAATCCGCCACCTTCACTCCATCCTCCCACAACAAACCCCCCTCCCTCCTCCCCACAACCTTCTTCCAAAACCTCGTTCCCACCACCCCTTCTTCATCCCCCTCCGTCAAAACCACCCCATTCTCACTAACCCACCACTTCATCTGCGGTTCCTCCTCCAAACACCTCTTCACATCCACATAAATCAACACCTCCGCATCTCCTCTCATTCCACTCACTACTCCCCCATCTTCTGGAATACCCGTTCCAAAATGTACATGATTCCTTCCCATCTTCTTCAATCCTCCACTTTTTAAAATCTCCTCGTAAAAAGCAAAATATGTCCCATGCACACATATTTCCGGTACATTCCCCGCTTCGAGCGTGATGGGGACCAGTAGCGCCGCGGAATCAATCGCGATGGAATGACCCTGATTAGCACGGATCATCCAATCTTCTGGATTTTCAGAAGAAGGAGAAGGCGGTTCTGGAAGCGATGGATTGGGTTTCATAGAGAAACGCTGTTTGGCATTATTGGTGACGGCGGTGCGGATATCGGCAAAGGTCGGTTTGAGAGATTTGAGACGAGGCCATTGCATCTGTGAGAGTTGTGAGCTGTTGGGTTCATTGAAAATATGTGTGATATGATATGTTAATGGAAAATGAGTATGTCCACGTGATTCCCTTCGTCTTCTCTCATTCTTCTCATACACCCATCCATACTATATACATTCCAATTCCCCCCTTCAACCCTTCCTAACAACCTCTCCCCCCAATAGCCAGCCAACCAAGTAACCAAACCACAAGTAAAAGAACACAAGAACTAAAAAAAAGAAGAAAAGAAAAAAACTCACCACCAAATCCAACCTCGCAAACCCCTCTCCATCCAACTTCACCCCCTCACTCTCCGCCGCATGTCTCAACAACTTCGACAACGCCTTACTAATAAGCATTTCTCTATTTTTTTCATTGCCACCCCGGTCACCACCACTACCACCAGCAGCTCTTCCCTTTCCTCTCCCTCCCCGTCCTCCTTTTCCACCCCTCGCATTCCCACCTCCCATATCCACAGTATCTCCTTCTCCCGCCAACCTCGCCGTATCCAGTGCACTTATATTTTCCATGGCTGTGAGATTCTCTCTTTCCCCTCTCTTATGTCTCTCTCTCACTCCCTCTCTACCTCTATCTCTTTCTCTCTGGGAAACCGTATGCGTATAAACCCCAATAACTCCACGATCACGCACCCCAAAATCAAGACCAAGATCACAAGATTTATTTCTTATCTGACTCCGATTTTGATTCTTCAACCCAGTCTTCCCCGCTTCAGAGCACCTATCTTTCTCTCCGTGAATTCCTTTCCCAATTCCCAAGGTCCTAGAAATCTTGACGCGCAGAAAAGACTTGTACATCAATTATTTTCAAGGCGTGAGTTGAGTAAGGTAAAGAAAGGTCATGGATTGGTGAAAAGGCTGTGTGCATGTAGTGGGGTAAATTTATGTAGGTAGAAATAGATGGGTTCGCTTACCAACGGAAGGTAGGCATACAATAGTAAGAAGGAAGGAGGGGAAGAGTCATCGGCGAGGTGAGATGGGATGAGATTGATGTGATTTGATTTGATTATATTGGTATTTATGATTCAATAGATTTAGAGAGTGTAATATTTTTGAAGTGAATACTATCGATTAGACAAGGTTTATCCATTTGGGTTGATCTTAAGATGATTTATCTATAGGCTTTGTTTCATTATCAAAATATATGCACAATGAATCCTATCTCACCATCACAATCACCATTTAAAAAGCAATACTACAATACTATCAACATAATGTCTTGACCAAAAAAAAAGCCTCTCTCTACATTTATTTATCGCTAGTGAATAAAAATATAATACATTCATAAATGGACACCTATCACCTATCACCTCCAATCCCAGACTCCCAGTCCACCTGGATCCATCTCCTTATATGCCAAAGTGGAATTCCAATCGAATAGCCATATCCAGCAACAATTCAAAGTGATTGTATAAACACATAAAGCAAGCAACCAAAAAATTCCGCAAGCCTAGGCTGAAAAAGCCGCACGCCCAAGACAAGCAGCAATATGTACCTAGAGAGTATGCCCTCAACCCTCTCGCTGATATGTAATCCTCAAACCCCTCTCTCTAATCGTGCCATCGTATGTACCCAGGGTATCTTGAAAAAATGTTTCTCTCCCTATGGTGATAAAATCAAAAATAATGTAAGAAATCCTCCCCCTAATAATCCTGTTCGCAAAAGCGTTGAAAAGAAACCGTAAAGAACTCCAAATTTTCTTTGTACAAATGAGAACATAAATGAAATCTATTGATAAGCACCATGTTGCGAAGGACCCAATGGTTCCCTACTTCTCATAAGGCTACCAGCTCTGCTTCTGGCGGCAAAAGTCAAAGGGGCAGAAACCTTTCTTTGCCCACGTTCTTCTGCCAATCTTCCTGAAAGGCTTGTAGTGTCTCTCTCTGGAGTTCGCTCAAGATATCTTCGGCCACTGCCACCCGTGCTTGAGTTTATAATAATTTCCCTTTCTGGTGTTCGTTCATAATATCTTCTGCTGGGGGTCGATTGGGTAAGTAAAGAAGATTGTGGTACCCTATTAGGACTGAGGGCTGTAGTATGAGATCTCCTGAGTGCTAATGATGACGAGATTGCGCCAGATCTAGGATCGTCGTCGGGTAGGGGATGTCGTGATAATTCGTCTCGTGGAATCTCCCCCCTGCGTCCAAGTTCTGTCTTGGCCCTTGAAGGTGCTCGAAATCGGGCCTCAACAGTTTCTTGAGGATCTTCGGTTTCAGCGCGTCGGTTACGAAGTAATAAAGATGTGCGACGTCCTGCAGCTAAACTTTGTGGTGTTGTATTCTCAGGTGGTGGATATCTTAGGGTTGGCAACGCAGTTGTTGCGAGAAGGCTGCTTCGTCGGGCTTCGAGACGACTATAGGATCTTGGGCTTGCTTTTAACCTTGCTACGTCACCAGAAGGCAGTTGCCTTGGACTGACAGGCTCGATACTCTGTTGAACTTCAGTATCTTGACCATGACTATTTTGTCGGATCTGTGTAAGTGTAGTATCGGGATCGTTTGATCTTCTTTCCGACAATGAAAGACAAAGCTCCGTTAAGCTGCGACACAGACTGTCTGCTTTCCGACGAACTTGTCGATCAGAAATGTTAGATTGTGGTCCACCAATGACTGATTGGGAACTTGATATAGGGCCAGGTTGACCAGAAGTTCCCATCATAGCAGAGATTGCCAAGGCATCATTTGCTGAAGCCTCCAAAGACTTGTAAATTTCGGGATCCAATAAAGGCTTAGAATTCATTAATGCAGACCGTAGGAGAGGATGATTTTCCGCTTTAGACATATCCACAGTAGGAGCTTCAGTAGGTGATATGCTGTTACCTCGTCCACGTTTAGGTGATGTTGACATGGTAGTTTCCGTTGTGGTTGCAGTTGGAGGACGCTCATGGGTGGCTCGCGAGACTGCTGCACCAGATGTGGTAGGCAATTTCCCCGTCAATTCCAATCTGTGTATGCGCGATTTTAGATCATCTAATTCGTCCCAAACGGTTGAAGGTGCAGTGGTGGACACGGTCGATGCAGTGCCTTCTGTTACACGCTGTGTTTCATGTTGATCGCTGATCTCCATCGGTTGCGCAACAAGTGGAGAAGAATGATAAGCAGTGGTTCGGGGAACGGAATACGAATTGGACAAGTTTGATTGTCGGTATGCAGTGATTGTTCGGTCCTGTATAGATGGCCTTCGTCCAGCATATGGTTGTGGTTCGGAATCGGCTTCTCGGTTATTTGTTCGTGGAGTTGTAGGGGTCGACAGCGATGTGGCTGCAAATGGTCGCTTCCTTTGCTCGTTCGAAGTCGAGATCGCTGAAGGAGGCCCTCTCCTTACGAATGAATTATCCCCTGATAGTCGTGGTAAACTTTCCGCGTCCTCTGCGTAACGAATTGTAGGGGCTGTTTCTTGCTCAGGTTCACGACGAAGATATGAAGCACGAAAGATAGGAGCAGGGAGAGATTGGCGCATGCCAATACGAGACTATTGATGAGTTAGATATCTCAAGCCCGTCATGGTAACTATACTGATGCGAGCTGGAATCGCAAAGATAGGAAAAGATAAGAATATAATTACCTTTTTGGAATCTAATCTACTCAAGGTTGGAAGGTTCTTTTGGCGATTCAAATCATCTTCCTCTTGCGCAACCTGTAAGAATAAATCCGCTTCATCGGAGTTTCGTTCGTCTGGTGAATCTCTCCGAGGATTCCGCCCCTCTAAACTCCTCAATGCAGATTCCCTCTCAGCTAGATCTGGTTCCATTCTTTTGTTGATTGTGATACCCCTTGGCGGTAAGGCTACAGGTCGTGATGGTTTATTCTCCAATGATATTTGAGGTGCATAAGATGTTGAAGGAGAGGGAGATTGATCCAAATGAGATTGATCCGCAATCCAATTTGTTGTTTGTGAGATATATGATGCGCCTTGGGATAACATGGTCGGAGTAGTTTCTTTTGCGACTTCAGCCGTTATTCCATTCTTTCCATTGGCGTTCGTTAACACGTTCCTTGCTTTTTTCTCAGAGGTGCCAATCCCTGAAGTTGTTTCGTGTTGAAGTTTGGTGGAAGTAATAGTCGTGGCTGAAGGTTTGTTTGGCGTTGGCGTAGGATAAGATAATGTTCGACGCGATGATGCTGATTTAGGTGAAGCTGCTCTGACCGGACTGCCAGTGAATGAACTCAATATTCGGGTACGAAATGGTTCTTTCTTATTATTATTACTATTCTGATTTGTTGGACTAAAGGGGGTCGCAATAGTCGAATGGTTTCCCGTGAATTTTAAATCAAAACTAGAAGATTTAAGTTTCAGATTTAGATGACTATGATTATGGTTGCTGTTTTTGTTGCTTAGCTGCTCAGCACCACCACCTGCGGGATTCATGTTGGGATTTGGATTGGGATTGGAATTGATATTGGTATTGGTATTGGTATTGGGATTTGTGGTGAGAGTAGAAGTAGAAGTAGAAGTATTTCCAACCGCCGCCATACAGGACTCAGCTGATGGTTGTGATAATGTTGAACGATGATATGGTTTGGTTTTGGATGCGGTTGGTATTTGTGTGACTATCTCGGGCGCATCATGTACTCTGGGGAGTTTGGAGGAGTTATGAACGACTCTATGGGAATGAAATGACAGAGGTCTGGGTTTTGACTTTGTGGTAGTAGTAGTAGTAGTTGGTGACTGCGGGACTTGTGACATCTTGAATAAAAATAGGTCAACATATCAAGTCCAAGCGAGCAGAGGGGAGAGAGAAATAAAAAGGAATAAAAATGGATGTATGTGTGTATGTGTGTGAATGTCACTCACTCACTGTCAATGTCAATGTCAGTGTTAAAATGTGAAAGAGGAAAGGAAAAAATAAAATCACACAACCAGGTTCCTCTCACATCTTCTGCTTAGGTTCACACTTGTCAGGTTCCGTCGTCCCAGGAGATCTGAGCACCACTGGGTAAAGGGTAAAATGGTAGGGTAGCTATGCTCGCTCCTAATGCACAAAGTAGCTGCATCCATTGCTCCATTGATCCATACCCGCAGTATCAAGATTTAATAACGAGGAGGTGGAGAGCTGGGCCCCATAACCAAAAAAGTAAATAAATATGCGAATGGTATTGGATAGACGAGAATAATTGGAGAATTGATAACGGATTCATGTATCCTGTGAGATTGCTTTTCTTACTTGACAATGGTGTATATATACTTAACTACATGTACATTCACACATACATACATATATATATATACACACACTCACACACACATACACATGCACACACACACAACGAATTTCTTATGAAGAGAATGAATATATACAATACGAGCAAAGAGAATACACAACGAGAACGTCTACATCTATGTATTCGGCTGTGTGGTTGGTTTCCTCTATCCATATCTGTAACGACTGCTTCTCTACTCAGGTACTTGGTGCACCTTCGTATATTTCTTTTATCTACGAATGCTTGTTTCCTTTATGACAGTTCTCACGTTTCCTCTCGGGATTTCATTGTGTTTCAATCAATCAATCATACACACTCATTAATCGCGTCGAAGGTTTTTGCGGTGCTGCATCGCATAAATGGCCCTGTCAAAATGCAATCCACCGTAATTTCCATCTCAGCACTCGCATTAGGGCTTCCGACACCTTCACATCCTTTTTGTAGCGACTTTTGCGCTGGATATGATTTTGGATTTTTATTTTTATTTTTACAGAGGATGGGTAGATCTCTCCCCCTTTCTCTCTTCCTCATGGATGAACATTTAACATCCCAGCTGATTCCTAGAAATTGGTAGCCCTACCTAGACATCCCCCTATATGTGGTCGTCAAAGCGTGATTCTTATCTGAAGTCATATTAAGATACTGGCAATGACGACTACCTTAGTAGGTGGAGCATGACATTAATCTTCATGCAGATGCAGTAGAGGGTGTACAATTGAAATGTTCTCACACATTCGACACCTTCTACGGTCTTTTGATTCGAAGAAGACCGAGCCTCTCACGCTCTTGGTTTTGGAAGCTTGACCCTCTCTTTCCACCTGACGCATGTAACTAGTAAATTACTTATCCACCATGACCTCTCACTGCATCGATCGTGCTCTACGCGAGAAACGTGCATATCGACGGATCGATATGTTTGATGAGAAATGCAGAAGCTGGTCATTTTGAGATGATGAATCATAATAAGAATCGCATCACATCACATCACATCACATCGTATCGTGTCGTATCTGACTGAACGGATTAGATAACGTATCTCGATTGACCAAAAGCCTGATGACAACGATTTCCGGAATCAAGTTGAGAGCACATGTTATTTGCATCTTCACATTGGGTGAGACATTAATATGGTGAGGGGAAGCACGACAAATCGACAAGTCGCCACTCGCATGGAGCAGGTGTGAACCCTCAGGGCCTAGCTCGGGCTGTGGCCACTGCCAAGCGGAGAAATAATTTGTATCATCCTGTACCATCATTCCGCTCCTGTACCTGTACTGGGAGTCCACTTTCAAAAATAGCTTTTCATTATTATTGTGACTCTCGGTGGGTGGGTGGGTAGGTACGAGGAGCTCGAATCATGTAACAACTTGTATCTTGTGTTCTTGTGTACGAGGTGTATAATTGTACAGAGCAGATGTCATGGTTCGAGACCTGCTCTATAACCCTACTCGCAGCTGTGGCTCTGCAAGGCTTCGGGTGTCAAGGAAATGTTGTAGTATCGTACAGCGTCAACTGCAAGTCAGATCCTTTGAATGGTTGAATAGCTGAGTGGCCGAATAGCTGAATGGCTGACAAGCTGGTTGTGAATACCAATGGTCAAAGAATTGACTGCCGAAGATCGGAAGAAATTTCGAATCAACCGGTTGAGATAGATTGTGTGGGATATACTAGGTAATCAAATAAACTTTCTTCCCGTACTGTAGAGAGCCTCTTAACCTTAAAATCGGCCACACGAATGTATGAAGAGGGCTTCAATTCGTTCGAAGGGTTGAGCCAGTATTCAATGGATTGATCGACTTGAACTTGAAAGACATAATGATATGAAAGATGTACGAAGCACTATGTTTTACTTGGTGTCAGTTCTTATGTATATTTGATGAGTGGACAATGATTAGTTTTGACTATCCAATGAATTATCCAAACTCTATTTAGAATCTCTCATTAAAAAGTGTCGGGGATACTTGAAAATTTCTCAAATTGTTGCAGCAGTTGTGGGCCGTAATATGATGTACTGCATGTACATTCAGGGGCAAGGACCCATTGATGTCCCAGAACCACGAGGGCAAAGTGAGTATTGACCCCCAAAAAGGTGACCTGGATGCGGAGGGCGTAATTTGGTCTGGCCAAATGGGTATTGAATCTCGTCTCGCAGATGGAACGGTTGTCTTAAGGTCCATCAGATATATGCTTTTATCACCAGTCTTCAGGTTTCTCGTGGAATCCATCGTTCCCACTTCCCACCGATAGAGAGCTACCTAGCTGGATGTTCGTCCCAACTTCGGCTTAGTGAAGTATTGACTGGTGTTTAAGGCGATTCGAGTTGTGGATAGCAGGTACGTAGATCGCGGCTGAGTCTCTTTCTCTGTAACAAAATAATGTGAGACTTATGAGACTACATCGAAACCCTAGGATAAGGATGCGAATTGAGTTTCCCCCCGTTTGTCCATGATGAAATATAAGACCGAGGTTTTAAAAACGTCGACTACCTGCATTTGCATGGTACGTACCAAAACATGGTCTTTTTACATAACAAGCTGCCACACAAGTCTTCTTCAGGGTCGTCCTTGAACATGATCAATACTTCATTAGCATAACGGTGAAGATTCTCCACCTTCTTCCACTTTCTCTTTTCTTTGGCCATATCTATATTTATCTTACCTCTTGCATTCGAGCGAGTCCCCTGAAGAAGACGAAGAAGACCTTTATATGAACAAAGCTTCGATAGTTGGGAAGAAAGGATGAGATGAGATGAACTCGGGGGATGAAAAGCTGTACTATGTAACTTTGGGGTTGCTGTCTCAATCTTCATGCCTCGCTCGGATCGATAGCGAAAAGTATATCATGAAGCAGACATACTTTTCAGCAGTTCGATCGGCTCCAAGGCCGAACTAGTCGTATGTACTTGTCGAATTCCTTGCTCAAGCGTCTCGTATTTCTTGAAAAGGTCTTCCAAGTGTCAATGTCTACACGGCAGCTCCCATAGTTCTCTGGGATTGTGTTCGTACTCGCAGTCTCGTCGTCCCGTAGTTTCGCAATTCGTTACCACCCGTTGAAATGAGATTTTCTATGTGGGGTGTTCTGAAATGCAATGACCTGGATCATGCTTTGGTGTGAGATGAATATGGGATAGCCATGTCGAAAAATCAATCTCATCCCCCGCAATGCTGGGAGGCGACAAATTGGATATGACCCAGAAATAGGATTCGGGAGCGAGAGGAGAAACCCTGACATTTTCTTCTTTCATTCACGAATCTTCGTCCTCTTGGACTTGGAGATGGACATACAGGACAAGGACAAATCACTTAATGTACGTACGTCCCAGCACCAGTCAAGGAGTAGGTGCACTGTGTGTACCCAAGGAAGACTAAATTAACCCAGCCACACTGAGCCTCAATCATCTATCTCTCTCTCTCTCTCTCTTTGTTTCCCCTTTTGCCTTGAAGACAGAGAACGAGGATTAATCATGTCAGGTTATATGACAGTAATGTGAGCTTGGAGGGAGGGGAAGGGCGGTGATATGACCTATTAGAGCATCAAAGCAAATGCAATTGACCCTTGATAATCCATAATAAAGCTTGATGATGCATGATTATCCTTGATACCTCTTCCGTGATCAATCATTTCTACTTTTTTTTTCTTTCTCTCTTTCTTTCTTTCTCTTTCTTCTCTCTCTCTCATCAATTCTATTGGCGTGGCATCGGGATATTCATAGTTTGTTTCATGTATTCATCATGGATGTTTAGGACCAATTAAACTGGAGAGACAAAAAGTGATTAAATCTATTTTGGCAACGCGTATAAAGTAAGTGCTGGGTACGGAGCAAGCACTGGCTGGGTAAGGACTGGATATCTGGGTATCTGAGTATCTGGGTACGGTATCTGGGTAGTGGTGCAGTGTGCAGTGTGTAGTGTGTAGTGTGTAGTGTGCAGTGTGCAGTGTGCAGTGTGAAAATCCTGAGGCCATCGAATCAGTATTTCAGTATTCCACTTGACCCATTTGCCTGGACTGGACAACAAGCCATGAAGTGATGAAGCGGGTTCCAGGTTGTTTTTTCTATGCACCGAATTGTCAATTTTGTAGCTTTGATTTGGCTTTTTTTTTTCTCTCTTTCCAAGCCTCTCTCTCTCTGTCTGTCTCTGTGACTTATTTTACTTTCATTTTATGTTTCTCCCCCCCCAAAGCTTTCTTCTCTTATACCCATTAACTGTGTTCTTACACACCCTACCTACGCCAAAATTCCATACTTTGATATCATCTCATTCTACCAGTACATCTTCTTCCCTACCTCTTCTCTCTCTCTCTCTCTCTCTCTCTCTCTCTCTCTATTTCACCATTTTAACATTATGATTTTCATCATCTGACATCATTCTTCTCCGCTTCTCACCTTTTTGCCATCTTTCCTTAAGATTTTCTTCGAGGACTCGATCGAATTCTCTTTGCGACGGAAAAGCCGCGGCCATTCCTTTGTTCTCGAATCTCGTCCTACAACCCCAAACACGCATACATAGATAGAGAGGTACCTAGCTATCTAGCTACCATCAGCTTGCAGGCCCCTTCAATCGATCGGTCGATCAATCAATCAATCCATCCATCCGTGGAGGCGCAAACAATACATTTGGCGCATCAGATTTCAAAGAGGACGACTTTGTTTTCACTTTCATCGAAATTGACATTGACATTGAACTTGTGCTGAATTCTCAGCATCAGATATTCTATTCGAGATTATCGTCGAAAGGGTTGAGGATCTTCTATTCAAAACAAAGCATCTCCACCAGGCGCAAAGAGAGAAGGAATTCTCCAATCTCGAGGATTAAAATAAATAAAGCGATTACTCTCATCTCAACCTTCAAACGATTTCATTCCTACAGTCTGAACTTCCCCTTCAGGTACCCCAGACGAGATACCAGCCCTCTTTGAGATACCCCACGGCAAGCAATAAATACAATCTGTTCCCTTCATCTGTTCTTGACCAGATCAAGTAACTCTTACATTGATTTATCCGTCTGTCTATCCATCCTATCCACGAGTGATTCTTGTGGAATCTGGGAGCGCAAGGGAAGTTTCTATAATTTCTCGATACGATATTCCACCACTCACTCACGCACTTACTCAACTTGGTTCGATTAATAAAAGAAGATATACTTTGCAAAGGTTATACATATATATTCATATATATCTATCTGCAATTTACATCATCTCCAAAGTTACACACTTTATAACGCCCATCTCATCTCATCAAATTACATCGATCAAATCCAATCTCGAATTTATCCTTCATTCATCCTTTGACGGCTTTCGTGCAGACGGCAGGCTTGGTTTGGGTACACCCGCCTTTATTACAAAGTACCCTCCTCTCTTATAATCGTTGCAGGCAATAGAGAGAGAAAACTCACTCACGCATACATACATACATACATACACACACACACACACAGACACATACATAGTAAGGGATCTTTTTTACTTTGGCTTTGTATTACTTTATTATTTTATTGGTTCACATTTACCCGCCCTGTCTATTTTTAAACCCCCTGCATTTCACTTTATTGCCCTTATTCGCTGAGAACGGTGCGCTGACTTATTAGTTTTCAAACCTACCTACCTTTACTATACCTAGTAGCATTCTAGTGCTCAGCAACCCTGCCCACTACCACCACCACCACCACCACCAACATTGTCGAGACATCCTCGTTTCTCGAAACTCTCAATCCTTCAATCTTGTTTCCCCCCCCTCCCCTCCCCAAAAAGGTTCAATTTGGAAAGTTTGACATTTTTCCAACAATAACATTATATCCTGTTATAATCGGTCATTCGTCATTTGACCCGGTCATACATTGAAACCTACCTATCCTATTATTCTTTCAGGTACACACACACGCACACACACGCGCACACACACACACACACATACAACTTCGAATAATAATAACTGCGGCGTCTCGCGTGCAATACCTAGCTAAGGCAAAGATTAGGTTACCCCTCGAGGCAATTATTACTTTGTTCTCAAACTCTTCTCTTACGACCATTCGCTGTATGCATTCCAATCACTTTGTCTAAACCATCACTTCTTGCACCATTCCATATTCAATCGCAAAATACAAGATCAAGGCGCGTTTGACGTTGGTTCTTGTCGTCGGCCCTTCGCTGGAAGTTTGTCATTCAATTGGGAAACCGTTTCAAGGGCTTCATAACTTCAAGTGAGTGAGTGAATTCCATAACCTTTCTTTTGTTTAATTCTTTTAAACTGGCGTCCCTTTCTTATTGTTGCCTTCATTGGTTATAGTCTCATCATTAAACAAACAACAAAAGAATCTCGTTTGTATTTATTGTTGTACTCTTTGACAAGCGATGATGGCTGGTCCAACAAGCATTGCAATTGCTAACAATGCGACTTTGAAAAGGTCTTTTACGGCGATTACACCTTCACCACCTTCGCCCGACTTGAGTGGACTATCTAAAACATATTGGGATATACAATTAGTCCGGAGCACACACGAATCATTGGCGCAGGCTCCAGTAGTCAAACGTCGCAATCTTTCTGAAAGACGAAAGATGCCATCAGCAGCTGGTCCCCGAATGTACGAGAATCATATACCTTCATTCATGTCAGTGTATGGTATGGATTCGAACATAATGGATGGTTCTTCGTTAGACGGCACTCACACCAAACTATCGGCTAGTCCGTATAACAATCAACAATTACATCAAAATTCAGAAGTCAAGACCGATAGCAACTTACTTCAGATACATTCCCATCAACATCGGGAAAGTACTTCAACACAGGCATCCGATTCGACGGACTCTTCACCCACCACGACAGTATCTACAGTAGATTCATCTTCGCTATCAGATCCATCACCAAGTTCTTCGCCTGAATCGCCAATCACACTCGTCCCATTATCTTCATTCACTGGATCTTCGTTTGGTCTAGATTCTTTTCAAAATTTAAAGATGGGCGAAGTAGATGCAAGGCCGCCGCCAATAACCATTGAACGACCTATGACTTCACCTTCGCCAAGGAAGAAGAATCCCAAAAGTCTGGCTCTCAATCTTCGACCAAGCATCGATGAATTCACCTCGGAACCGGCTTCCCCTTCGTTTATCAAACCGCCACCACTGAAGGCTAGAAAAAAGCCAAGTATATTAAGCTTAAATACTGGAACCGCCAACCTGACTTTGGAATCTATGGGACAAGGAACATCGTCAATGTTGCAACGAAGAGGCCTGAAACATTCTGTCTCGTCGCCGCAAATGCTTTCAATGACGACACCAGGCTTTGGTCCTAGTGGTGGAATGACATTGGGTGACCCTTCTAGAGGATTTGGAGGCTCGAGATTGAAAGAATCTGGCGCCCCGCGAGATACATTCACTATTAATGAAGATGATGCCCCCTCACCAACAGGAGTTCAGATGGCAACTCGAGCACCAGGAATGTCTATTGGCGGTGATTCATTTGACAGGCCACCTACTGGCGAAGATTGCAAGTCTCCATCATATCCTGACGGTCCAATCCTCATGCATGAGCCAACCATCCATCTATACTCAGAGCCTAAAATGGAGGAGGCTGCAGAATTTGATGTTGTGATCAATGTCGCGAGGGAAGTCAAGAATCCATTCGAGGTAAAATTGGAGGAAAGGGAGAAGGAGAAAGAGGAGAAGCAGAAAAGAGTTAGCTATATGACTGCCGCGTCCAGGCATAACTCTGTAGATCCATATGCCGAGATACCTGGCACAGCTGGAACCAATTCCTCTTTCCAAACTGCTTACGAGACTCAACCGGCTGGTTCCGAATCGAGTTCTGCGGAGTCATCTCCATCTACACCACGACCTAACACCTCGGAAATGAAGATTCCCGAGTACATCCATATTCCTTGGGACCATAACACAGATGTGCAAGATGAATTGTGGGATTTGTGCCAAACTATAGAATCAAGAGCTAAAGAGGGAAAAAAGGTTCTGGTGCATTGCCAACAAGGTGCTAGCCGATCGGCAACCTTAATCATTGCATATGGAATGTATATCAACCAAGATTTATCAGCGAACGAAGCGTACAATTTGGCACAATCGAAGTCACGCTGGGTCAATCCTAACATGTCTCTTCTCTTTTCATTGAACGACTTCAAAAAGGTTATCGAGAGAAAGAAGCTGGAGAAACAGGCAGCTCAAAATAAAGACACAGTTGTCAGGAATAAAAGCCTGACCCGACACAGACAATCGCTCTCTGCAAATGATCTCGACACCGCATCTTCCCCGGGCCGTAATAGAGCAAACTCGTCTCACGTTTCGCCGCCTAGAGATCCGGTCGTCAGAGAGCCTTTGATCACAAAGGTCGCCTCAATCAAGGAATCCGAAATCAAGGAAGAGGCAAATTCTGCTTGTAATTCCGCAATTGACCGTCTAGGCCGTTTT
Organism: Botrytis porri; assembly: GCF_014898465.1. Taxonomy (NCBI): domain Eukaryota; kingdom Fungi; phylum Ascomycota; class Leotiomycetes; order Helotiales; family Sclerotiniaceae; genus Botrytis; species Botrytis porri. The sequence goes on along the minus strand of NW_024066083.1, from coordinate 2,113,029 downwards.
AACTTCGGATTCGGTGACATTCCACGCATCGAACCTTTTACCAAATTTGAAATTAATCCGAGAGTTGATCGATTACCATCACAAGAAGACAAATGGCAGCTTGACACGATGTCTCCTCGACCACATGATGATGACGCGCAATCTGATATGATGTCGCCGCGTATCACTGAGATGACTCGTAATCCCCTCGAGCATGCTTTCGCACGTGGTATTCCACAAGAATCTTCCTCTAGTGGAACACCCAGCCTCTTCTCTCCACGTGGATTCGATTTCCAGCGAACAGCGTTCTTCCCCCCAACTGTCGCAATTCATCCAAACCTCCCACCCGCACAAGATCCTAGGAGTCCACCTATAACAGGAGAAGCTACTATCACACGATCTATCGACGATTTTCTTTGAGCATTTTCAGAGCACATAGAATTCATCCTACTAAAAGAATATTACCATAATGTCTTTGACCGATGTTTTATCTATACCAAATTTCGCAAGCATTATAAGTACACATTTAGTTGTATGCCAAATTTTGGATTATCATTCGGCGTTTCTTATTTTCTTTTCTTTTCTCTTTTCTCAAATTTATAAGCAATACGCCGGTTTTTTTTTTCTTTCTCATGATGGACGAAGATGGAAGGGCGTTTGCATAAGTTCGTGGCGTTGGATACGTAGGCAGGTCATCGTTACCGCCTCGCTGTAAGATTTTAATGAATTGTCCCTTTGTCCTCAAAGGGAGTGGAGGGATGGTACGGAAGAGATGGAGTGGAGGGATGGGGTACTCACTTAGTTGAGACTTGGAACAACGAAGGCAATATGATGAGGGGAATAAATCAAGAGGGGAAACCTTCCTTTTGTATCAATTGCCTGACGCTGTAGGGTGGATGGCTACGAATAAAACTATATACCCAAGAGAGATATTTACTGGCTATATATTCTTTACTTCTATCGTGTGATTATATTGTGCATTATTGTTGATTCTACCAGCGATTCTTTTGTGTGTGAGCGCTATCAGTCTGAGCTTGCACGATGACCCCTCTGCTATGTATGTAAATGCAGAACGTAACTGAGATTTGGGTGAATGTGGATCTACTTTGTAAGATTAATAAGAGAGCCTACATGGAAATGAAAATGGAGATGGAAATGTTGAATCACATCGATCGATTGATTATTTAGATGGGACTTCTAGTGTGGTCTGTTAGTATATGTTGGTATATGAGGTTGATAAGAGAGGGATTGATGGGAAGATGATGAGGTGAGGTGAGGTGAGGTGATGTGAGGTGATGAGGTGATGTGATGTGATGTGAGGTGATGTGATGTGATGGAATATAATATGTTGAACGATTGAGGGGCTGTGTGGATGTTTGTTTGTTTGTTTATTTGTTGAATGGAGGATGATAGGATGGGAGGATGGGAGATGGGAGATGGGAGATGAGCGGAGTTGGTTTTTTGAGGGCTAGGCTGTATGGTTTGGGTTGTGGGTAAGATTTAGAGATGTTGGGTATGGAGTAGAGAGTAGAAGGTGAGGGCTAGGTTAGGAGGTGGGTAGTGGGTAGGCAGGGAGACGAGGGAGATGAGGGAGGTGAGGGAGGTGAGGGAGGTGAGGGAGGTGAGGGAGGTGAGGGAGATGTGATGAAAACAAATAACTTTGGAAGGCATTGGTAGGCAAGGTAAGAGAAGAAGAAGAGAAGAGAAGAGAAGAGAAGAGAAGAGAAGAGAAGAGAAGGAGAAGAGAAGAGAAGAGAAGAGAAGAGAAGAGAAGAGAAGAGAAGAGAAGAGAAGAGAAGAGAAGAGAAGGAGAAGAGAAGAGAAGAGAAGAGAAGAGCAAATGAAAACCTATTGAAATTATAAAATTGTATTGTGCTCGAAGTAGTCTGTACTGAGTAGGTACTAGATAGTATCCCACAACATAACACGAGATGATATCCAAATCCATCCTACGAATTCGTTAAGATGGTCGTCTCAGTATTCCATTCCACTCCATTCTATTACACTCCATAATTCAACAACATACCCAACCATTCTTTAAATACCAGCAACGACACTATACTGACTACTTTCATTCGAATCCGAGTCCTCATGCTGAGGTTGAGGCTCCTCGCTTCTCCTCTCCTCTCCCTGCTGAGCTACAATGTCAGCTTCTTTCAATCTCTCAATCGCCTTCAAGAACTTGAAAACTTCTTTTGCACAAGCCTCTTTGGCTTTCTGCTTGCCGTAAATGTTTGTGAGTTTTCCTATGGGGCCATCAGCTCGGGGATCAGATCCAAAATCTGCATAAATTTCCCAAAATGCCGCGCCTTCTGACATGCGCGTGAGTTTATAAGCGGGAGGATTGAAACCAAGGGCAATGCAGAGGCCGGGAACGAGACTAGGGTAGGGTGTTGGGGAAGTGCTTCTCTCTCGGGCATCGAGAATTGGTGAGGCAATTGGGGTCTTGGGAAATCTGACGGCGCCGTTAGAGGGCATGAAGTTATGTGATATAAGCCAATCGATGGCGACTTTGGAGATGAATTGTTTGGCATCTTTTTTGTTGCTGAAGGATGCTAAAGTGGTGAAGGACTCGGTATTCTGTACGATGACTACAGAATAGCGAAATCGCTGTTCGGAGACTTGTTCGTCTCTATACTCTGGCGGTGGAACGATGTTGTTGGCTTGGTGGTACTCTGGAAGTTATTGGTATCGATGCATGGATGAAGAAGTCTCGTGATCGTGATAGAGGACTTACCCAGTAGTTTTCCTACCCAATTTGTGCTGCCCATTTCTTGCAATGCTTGATTTTCAAGCAGGACACCACTAACATCTGGCACAGTTCTAGGTCTACTGGCGGCTGGTAAGCCGGCACGAGATCTTGTGGGTTGTGCATTGAGATTATCTTGATCAATCCTAAAAGCCTTGTTAATAAACTTTCAAGAATAAAGCTAAACGACAGCGACAAAAGATTGAGTCATGGTATTATGACACTTGAGTGTATCCAACATAGAACCTACTGAGCTTGCAATTCATCTTGCTCTCTTTCAAAATCGCTCAAGCTCTGAAATCGTGCTCCAGAGCCTGACGTTCCCACGATGCTTGCTTGAGTGCCCGCCATATTATTTATACGAGCTTGAATATTAGGAAAAGAGCCGTAAACGTTTGTGAAAGAACTGAGCATCGGAAAGGAGCTTTGAAGCTATGTTAGAAAGAAAAGTTGTTTGTTTGCCGTGAACTTTCTTGGGGGACGGGTGAGGCTGGAGGTAGAAGGTTGGAGAAGGACAACATTTGGGATTCAATGCATCTACAAGGGTATTTTGACTTCAGGCGGGGTTATGAGAACCATGTCCAATGGTTTATACTTGGTTGGATGACATATGTATTGACTGGTGGTTGAAGATGGATAGTGTAACACTATCATATTGTATTAAGCACAGCCCAAGACTTTCACTGAAAGGATTCGACGATGAGTATCGTCTGAAGATGTCAATGGGGGAGATTTACCTACATACTTCGCTATTTACAACCCCTTTATCCCGAACTTAAGCCGAGATAGCCATGGCCTATCTGAATCAGTACTACCAACAATCAATAAGACATGAGATCCTTCAAAACAACAACCTCACATCAACGATAATTCTTTTAATTGATATTCGCATTTTCTTGATTAAAGATGGATCTCCAAACTACCATGAGCTCCTTTACTGCTCAGGACAAAGATCAAGAAGTTAGACCATCTTCAAGTGGAAGTTGGGCTTGCAAGGCGGTGGATGAATTCGATGCTTTGTGAATAAGTCTGAGACCTTAGACTGAAAGGAAATATACTGACAGTTGATTAGATCAATAGAATACAAGCCCAAGCCAATTGAAAAGTATCCAGGTTAGTTATCCATCCATTCATGAGCTTATCTAGAGCTTCCCCAGAGGAGGGGGGTGTGATCCTCACGGGACAACTGCCAAGTCTGATGATTGGTTCAACACGAGAATAACTCAAGACCTCGATTCGAATCATGTCATTCTTGTTCTGACAAGTCATATTAGCAAAACTCCATGCGCGGAATGTCAAAAAGTATCTTGATGTCGGCGAGGGTCTCATCTATCTTCCTGGTCTACCAAGTTTCAACTATGAAGACTCTGATATGCCACCTGCTTTCAGACAACGACGTTACTTCTATTATATCACTGGAGTGAATCTTCCTGATTGTATTGTCACTTACAACATCCATCGCGATCAACTATGGCTTTGGATTCCACCACCAAATTCCGGCTCATCCGTCATTTATAATGGAGCTCGTCCAACAGCCAAAGAGATCATGGCCAAATATGATTTCGACCATGTCGAAACATTAACTCATCTTGATTCATATCTCACTTGGTATGCACACACCGAACCTGGAAAAATTCATGTTTTACATGATTATCAAGCGCCAAAAAATATCGAACTTCAGATTACTCGCAAAAATGGATGTCATTCTATTATCAGCGAATCTCCATTCGATAGCTCCAGGTTAGAGGAGGCTATGAATACAGCTAGAGCCATAAAGACTCCGTATGAGCTTAGAATGATCCGGAAGGCAAGTGCAATCACAGCACAAGGTCATATCAATGTTCTCCGTGGTCTTCGTCATTTGTCCAATGAGGCAGAGATTGAAGCCATTTTTACAGCGACATGTATTGCCAGACAGGCGAAAACTCAAGCATACGGAGTGATTGCTGGCTCTGGAGAAAACGCAAGTACTCTTCATTATATGGCCAACAATGAACCTCTAAAAGACAGACAACTTCTGTGCTTTGATGCGGGATGTGAATGGGATTGCTACGCATCCGATGTGACTCGAACATTTCCAATCTCTGGAGAGTATACTGAGGAAGCACAAGCTATTTATGATATTGTGGCTAAGATGCAAGACGAGTGTATTGAATTGCTGAAGCCAGGTGCTAATTATCGAGATATTCATATACATGCTCACAAAGTTGCGCTCAAAGGTCTCATGGATCTGGGACTTGTAGAAGGTGGAACCTTTGATGAACTTTTCATGGCGGGTGTTTCGGTAGCATTTTTTCCTCATGGTGTTAGTACTATTTACTCCATTAATAATATCCAATCTGACTGATCATTTAGTTGGGTCATTATGTTGGTCTGGAAGTTCATGATGTTGGACCAGGTGGAAGTCGCATCACAAACCGTTTGTATGGCTTCACCAAAAAACCCGCCGATTGGACTGATGCCTACTTCCAAATCCTTTCCAACACTGGAGTCACTTCAGATGGTGGATCAATCCTCGAAAAGGATATGGTTGTCACAGTCGAACCTGGAATGTAAGTCTATCCCAGACCCCGTTATTTTCAACTCTGACGATGCGTCTCCAAGTTATTTTTCCCGATATGCTCTTGAAGAAGTTTATCTCAAATCTCCCAAATATGCAAAATACATCAACAAAGATCTCCTACAGAAATACTATCCAATCGGAGGTGTACGTATTGAAGACGATCTTTTGATAACAGAAGATGGATATGAGAATTTGACTACCGTTCCAAAAGGTGAAGAAGCATTAAACATCATCAATGAAGGAAAGAAACAGGAAGAAGGAGAGAGACAAGCGAACAAGAAAGCTACAGAGTCTAGAAGACAAAAGAAAACTTGGTTTTGGTAGATATTGAGTGGTTGAAGAATGGTAGAGGTGTAGAGGTGTAGAGGTGTAGAGGTGTAGAGGTGTATATTAGGCGTTACGTTACATTTTTCTCTTTCATCTCGAGATCCTGAAGGATGCTGGGAGCTTTTCTTTTCTTTCTCTTTTTCCTTGAACAATGTAGCGTGGATGGATAGCTTGGATACGACTCAATTCAACCTGTGGTCTATCGATCAAATACACCTTTTATTTTGAAGTATACTCATGAAAGAATTTATGTGTTTGTATGCTTTGTATGCTTTGTGTGGTGTTTACTTGAGAATTGTTGAAAGTCGATTCATTTATACAATGTCTGCAAAAAGGAAGGTTAGTGGCCTTGTTAGTAGAGATAATCACGACTCACTTGTTAGACTTGCAACGAACCAATTGTTCACCTGCAGCGAGCCTGTAAAACACCCCGATGGTTCAATCTACCACCCAGAAATCCAGCTCACCATATATACTATTGCTAATCTACTCAGTCCTCGCAGTCTATCCAATCTTTCTCCCCCTCTCCCCTTCAAATCCATCGACGCATCCATACATCCTTCTCAACATCCAAAAACAAACTTCCCAAAATATCGAGAGAAATCACCAAATATCCATAAAGAAATCCCCCCCCCCCTTTCCCCCCTCCACAAATCCATCCATACTATTCAGTCCAGTTCAATTCAATGCTCTTTGTCCAAAAATACACACTCTCTCTTTATTCTCTTTTTCCATTGTTCTACACCCCACAACCTTTTTATATAAATATCTATTCCCACCTGTCTCCTTTGTCTCTTTGTCTCTTTATCTGTACAAACAAATAACACGAAGAACGACCCCTTTGTCTTGGATTTTCTATATAAATCTCATTTGCGCCTTCTCTTCTCCCATTGTATTATTCATTTACAATTTCAAGGATCGAGTATTAAGTCAAGTATCAAGTAACAAGTCGAGTATTGAGTCAAATATTACACATCGAGTATCGAATCGGGTATTGAGTATCAAACATCGGACATCAGACATCAAGTCAAGTATCAAATATCAAATATCGAAGATCGAGCATCAAGTAATACCTACCCCAGAATCCCAACTATACACATCTTCGAAGAATTCAACCGTCGTTTATATATAGTTATATAGTCATATATATATATATCTCACTATCGGAAATCGAAACTCAACCCCCCCCCCCCCCCCCCCCCCCCAAATCAACACCACCACCCCTTCAACAACAAAAATGTGCACCTACACCACCGTCCACTACGCCTGCTCCCACACCTCTCACGGCTACCCACAACCCTGCTGGATCGCTCTCAAATCCGATTCTCTTCCACTTTCCCTCCCACTCTCCTTTCCCCTTCCGATTACCTGTCTTAAGAGCATTCAGACAGAGGAAATGTTGCCGGAATGGTGCTCGGGGTGTAAGGCGAAGGCTGCGATGGCGGCGGAGAGAGTGAGGGTGTTGTGTGCGGCGAGGGAGTAGATGGATAGGGTGAGATAGGGTGAGATAGATAGGTAGGTTGGTTGGTTGGTAGTTGGAGTTGGAGCGCTAGGTTTGTGATGGGATGTGTAGGATAGGATAGAATGGGATAGGATAACAAGGTTAGGTAAGTCAGGTAACAATTAACATTTTGATTTTTTAAACCCTAAAGTTTCAGCAATATGAATGAAGTATTTTAAGTACCAATAAATGATTGTAAATCTGTAAAATTTAATAAAATGAATCAAAGTGGTGTTTATGTATACTCAAGTAGATAAACCTAAAGCATCCCTCTCATCTTAATTTCAACTTCCCCTCATGTTCCTGCCAAAAATTTCTACACAATCTGTGTCCCCAATGCTCAATCCACCATTCCCCAAAACTATCCTCAACTTTGACATCTACTTTCAAAACTCTTTCTTCTCTCTTCAATCCACATATCACACACGCTTTCGGTGCCGTAAGTCCCCCTTCTTGACTCTTCACATGCATCGAATCTCCTATTTCTGGGATCGCTAAATGCTTTGATACATCTTTAAGACTTGTATTAGCTACAGCTACAGCCGATCGAAGCCTCCCCAATTGTTCTTTCCACACACGGATTGTTTCTTCCGCTTCACGATCTTCACGTGCGACTTCCGCTTTATCGACACCGGTCAATTTCATGCCGCCTTTTCCACCGGCAGGCCCAATGCTCATACCCTGCGAGAGATGAGTATCACGTTTCCAGCGTAATTTACGACCAGCGATGATATGGGCTGCAACAGTGGCAATGAGAAGGTAGGCGCGAAGAAAATTGATGGTGGAAGGATCGGATATGATGCGATTTTTGAGAGAGAATGGCTGGTTTGCTACGGCTTTGAAGAGAGATGATTGAGGAAGGTCGAAGAGCTGAGGGAAAAGCATCAAGAGAATCGAGGGAGGGGGAATGTTGGTAGGAGGTGGAAGAATGGGTTCCACTGGGGTAGGCTCGGTGACTTTATCGACGGCATTCCAGGCCCAAGCATCGGCTGCTATGCCAGATGTTGGATTTGCGCTAGGTATTGCCGGAGATTCGGCTGGAAGATCAGAAAAGTCACCCCAGTCATCGTCTATGTCTTGAACAATAGATGGTATAGCAGGCGAATCAACATAGGGTGTGGCTTTTGGAGGTTTCTCGTCATAAGATGGCCAAGCTGTCAAAGGAGAAGCTGATTTGGGTTTATCTTCGATCTTCATTTTGGTGACTTGTTTGATTTGTTGGGTAGCAAGAGCCACCTTGGGAAATGGATTCCGCTGCTGAAAGGAGGGTGATCTGGGTGCTTGTGGGTATGGTAATGGGGTTTTGAGAGTCGGTGACGTGGTACTGAGTTTAGGAGGCTCTTTTAATGCTTGTGCCTTGATACTCATTGAGCCAAAAAAGTCATCCAGGGGTTCTAAAGGTGGAGGTGGTTTTGATGATGCAGAAGGAGTGACGCTCTCAAAATCCCCAAAATCATCATCTTCTCCCCCTTCCTCATCGGCGTCAAAAAGGATTTCTCCACCTGACGAACCCTTAGATGGTGGTAGTGTTGGCCGAGGATAGGGATAGCTCATATGATTGTTCGAGGTAGACGAAGGCTCTGGCATATCATGAACATTATTGTTAAAAAGTTCAATGGTTGATCTGCGCACTATTCTCGGGTTTGGCGGAGCATTATCATTTTTGAATATGTTCCCGTGGTAATTGGATTTTGGTGCATTGATAGTTGGCTTTGGGGGAGTAGCCGTTATGCCAAAAGAACCCCATAAATCGTCTTGAGGAGTTCCACTTTGTGCTGGAGTCATTGGACTCGTGAAGCTATTCAAATCCCCCCAAATGTCATCATTTTGATTTGTAGTTTGCGCCGGTACCTGGTTTGCATGCGCCTGGCCTGGCCGGCTACTAGAGGTGGCACCATCAAACAACGAAAAACTCTGACTAGCTTGTGGTTGAGTATCTCGAGGTGATTTGTAAAATGTATCGAACTCGAGAAGATCGGAAGACATGGCTGTTGATGGGACAATTGCTTGTGAATTGTGAGTTGCTATTGCTTCATCGGCTTCATGAGTATCAGTATTTCCCAAGATGTACGGGCTGGTATAGCTCGTCTTCTCAAAGGTTGTACGTCGAGGATCGAAAGATGACGATGTCGAGAGATAGTTGGTTTCGCAATTCTTGTGACAATTGATCCGGTCCAGACCAAGACAATGGAGATTTTATATATCTTTATCCACACAAATTCCACATGGATGAAATGCACGACTTACTATATTTTATATTCTATTCTTATGTGAGCTTCATCTCAAAGCATGTGGATACTTCGTCTCAGGAAAATGAATACCAAATCACCATTTGGAGAATGCAACGGTTGGAGTGCATGAGATGATGATGATTGGGTGAAGAGTACGAAACATAATATTGAAGTACCTCATAATGTTGCTAGTGCGCTGTTCCATTTAGATGCGATGGAAGGCTGAGGCTGATGACAAGGCTGATGGATATGATTGTATTTGATTGGTTCATGCTGCTTGAAAATGACGCTAAATAAAACTTGGTCTAAAAGCAAAAAAGTACAGCTCAGCCTTGTCCCCCCCCACTCCATTATCATGATTTAAATAGTCCGAAAGATAGGAGTGTCGTCATAAACCTCCCTTTTTCGGACATCATATCTGCTCGTGATAATGAGGTCTTTGGAAGATTCCAGGTAAGAAACTCTATAACATTAGAAATCTTCTTCCTTTCTCTGCTCGTTATTGTTCTAAATTCTAATACAAGAGTGAGAAAAGAAAGAGATGGCAGGTGACGATAAAGTCCGCATCTAACTTGACCGAACTCAAGAAATCCGTCAGGATCGATGGAGAACACAGTCCTTGTAACGGGGGCTTGAGATCTATCTGCTGGAAGGCAAGTTCCAAGTTTCATCTTGGTGTACGCTTGAGTAACATTTTGATAGACGTTTTTATTGTTTCAAAACACAGAGATCACGGGTTGGGCACGAGGACTTGAAGATTCACGAAGTGCTTATACCTCTTTAAGACAACATTTCTTGAGATTTATCGAACATCCAAATGATCTAGGATCTTCCTTAGATCCTTTGGATGATGATAAACACGTGAGTTCTTTTGATTTTGTCTTTATGTATTCTGGGAATGTCGTCCAAATATACTGAGAGACTTTGAGTCACCATGGAATACCCTTCGGAAAGATGAAGAAATGCGTGCCGAAATATTCCAGGATATCGAGAGATGCATGCCAGAGGAGCCATACTTCCGTCGAGCCGACATTCAAAGATTCATGCTGGATGTGTTATTCATCTTTTGCAAAATCAATCAAGATGTAGGTTATCGTCAGGGCATGCATGAGATACTGGCTCCAATTCTATGGGTAGTGGAGCAAGATTCTATTGACCCTGGAGACATCAATAGTGACACGAGTGAATCAGAAACAGATTCATCAGATTCGGTGATGAAGCAGTGTTTGAATCGTAAATTCATCGAGCATGATGCCTTCACTCTCTTGTCTCTAGTCATGAGATCAGCAAAGTCATTTTATGAATTAGGTGACCCCGGTCAAAAAACACCCCAAATTGTTGGCGGAACACCTCAAAATGGCGCATCTCCTATTGTTGAAAGGAGTAAGCGAATTCATGAAGTATACTTGGCTCGTGTAGATCCGCGACTAGCCAAACATCTTACAGATATTGAGATACTACCACAAATATTCTTGATGTAAGGATAAAAATCCTTAACTTTGGCTACTGTTCATCTGTTGACGGATTATATAGACGTTGGATTAGGTTGCTCTTCGGGCGCGAGTTTCCTTTTGTTGACCTACTATCAGTATGGGATACTCTTTTCGCCGAGGATCCAGATCTAGATCTTGTGGATCTTATATGTGTGGCAATGTTACTTCGAATCCGTTGGCAACGTATGCAACTCACCTTCCACAGTTTGGTGTAATGACTAACTTATAATCAGTAATGGAATCGAACTACTCACTGGCTCTGATGCTACTACTCAAATATGAGTGCCCTCCAAATCCACAAACTTTCGTCGATGATGCTATCTTCTTACGAGATAATTTTAATGCCAGTGGCGGATCCACGATCATTCATAAGTATAGCGGGAAGTTCCCGCATCGAGATAAATCGTCGCCACCACCCGATGCTCCTATTGAAGAAAGTCTCAGCCCTAGACAGCTACTCATGCGAAATAGATCCTCATTGACTAGCCCTGCTCGGTTCTTGCAACAACAAGGAGGTGTTGAAGCGTTGATTCAAGGTGCTGCAAAAGGTGTTTACAATAGGGGAGAGCGTCTTGGCATCAACCAAGCTGTACGCGATGCGATGGAAGAAGTGAAGAAGAATATGCAAGGATTACAAACTCCAAGAGGTAACAATTCTCCTAGGAGGGCTAGTGGTGCTTCACGGTGGTCTCTTGACGATGGGCGTGTGATGCCTGCCTCGACAGCTATCATGGCAACAATGAACGAAAGAAACAGGCAATTGGCTGTCATGCTAGATCACGCAATGATAGATCTGAGATCTGTTTCGGTGTCAAAAGAAAGTAGCCGGGAAAAGTGCATCGAGGCAATGGACATGGCTATTGCGAAAGTTGATTTCGTAAAAGTTTACTTGGAGGACTCTACTATGCCACTTCCAATTCTTTCACCAATTATCGATAGTAGGAATGAGCCTGCTACCCCAGAAGCAGATATACCGAAAGTTTTATTACCACAAATGTCAGATCACAGGCAGACAACTTCACCAGAGACTCCCATCATGACTTCCGACCCAGGCAATGCTCTGGCAAAAGAGACAAATAACCTAGACGAGCCATCCATATCAACGCCTGAAATTAGTCAAACTCCAAGGGAAGCAATTGATCTCTCCTCAAACGAGCGGTCTACAATTATCGAACGCGACATAGAAAGAGATGCTATGAGATCTGCAACAACCAAGCGACCTAAAGCACCAATCCCCACTAGATCTTCGATTGCTCAGTCATCGTTCTCCTGGATGCTAGAACCAGATCAAGCATCTAGCCCCACGATAAAATCTTCACCTCCAAAGAGTTCTTCTCCATTTTTAAGAACCGGAAAGCGACCTACATCCGGTGCTGGTCGAGAAAAGGCAGCGTTTCTATTTGGGGATGATGATGGTGACTTCCAACTTCCAATACCCAAATCTCCAATGCCAAACGCCGAAGAAGCCTTCAAACTAGGAACGTTGAAACGAATAAAAGAAAAACAAATCTGTGGGAACACGGTTGAATAGTATGGTTATATTATCTCTTTTCGTCTATCTAACAACACACTTCATCATCGGATTTATCAGTAAACGCGAATCCATCAATATCTGAATCACGACGCGACATCGACTTGATCACTTGTTACAAGCCATCTATTAAATATGATAGAAAAAGAACGAATGGGGCGATCTCCTAACATCAGCTGGGAGCCTGACCTATTTCGAACGTCGGATGGTAGAACACTACTGCAAGCTGGCAATGCAGGTATACGCGAAATGTATGAAGCCTCCAATTCGTCTAGGTATTTTGAGTAACACCAGTTGAAACTGGCTACTCCTCATATTTCGTAATTGACCCCGACAATCCCTCGAAACAGGATTTGCAAAGCCCAAGACTAAAGAGCGTCATCGTCGGAATATGGGTCAGCGTTGTGAATATGGGAATGGGCATATGAGGCAGACAATATCAAAATTATTTCATATGAAGCCTCTGAACCTGTTCACTCGTACTTTCTTTGATATTGGTTTTACCATAGAGAGGAGTCATGTACAGGTGACTATGAGTCCTCTCTTCATCCGCGATTCTTTCCCTATGGAGTCCTCCTTTCTTCCCCTATGAAGCTCTCCTTTCATGTAGACAGAAGTATATAAAGTATTTGAATCTTGGAAGCTCCAGCTCCAGCTCCAGCTCCAGCTCCAGCTCTTCTTGATATTTGCCTTAGTTCGAACCCTTGAAATCCTGGGGGGATGATTTGCTATTGATCGTTCCAAGGCACACCAAGTAGATACAACATATACCAATGATATCAAGAGAATACCGTCAGCCTTTCTGTTATTGTTCTTTATGTAGAAAAGAGTTGGTGAAATTGGTGAAATGTGTACTTCATGCAGACAATCCAGCTACCTACCCAAGTATTTTGATACATGTGCCCCACCCTTTCTAAACCCACGGTCGGTGTGTCTCGAACAAACTTCGAACCCCGCCCTTCCAATAATTAGCGTCAAAATGATTCCCAGTAAAAAAAAGCAAAAGCACTTTCCAGGTTCACCAGCCATTCCTTCTCTCCTCTCCCCTCCACAAACAAAAAGATTCGTCCATTTCTTTCAAAGAGAAATATCAATCACACTTTCTCCTCCCCTTTCCTCTTTTTCCTCTCCCTCCTCTTCGTCCCTTCCCACTCCTCAACTCAACTCGCAACCTTTAGTCACCCCCCACTATCTATCGAAATCCCATCTTCTTTTCCCCTCTTCCAGGTCACTCGGACAACCCTTCATCCTCCTTTATCTTCCCGATAACACACCTCGAACTCTTCACACACAACTCCCTCCCACCACCAGTCTCTTTCTTGATATCTGCAATCAAGGTATGCTTTTATATTAATCCTCTCTCTTCTGCTCAAGTCGCAATGTGTGGCTGTACATTGCATTCCACTGGCGCATTCATTTTCGCATTCGGAGAGTGAGATATGTCATTGTCTGCGGATTATCACTTCTTTAATTTACAATTATCTCTCTCGAGTACTAATCTTCTATCAATCAGGTCTACTCAACATTACCTCACTCAACTTTCTATCCCCCAAAAGTTGAAACTCAAACAAATACAAAATGTCTTCTCAAGATCATCGCGACAATGCTCCTAACGGTGATGAGCTCAACGATTCCATGGATCGCTTACAAGTCAATGATGAGACTCGTCTTGGCCCCGATGGTGAACCACTCCCAAAGACCGATGAAGAATATGCAGAATCTCAACTCACCTTGAGAGCTATTGTTTCTTCAAAGGAAGCTGGTGTCATTATCGGCAAAGGTGGCAAGAATGTCGCCGACCTTCGTGATGAGACTGGTGTAAAAGCCGGTGTCAGCAAGGTCGTTCAAGGTGTTCATGATCGTGTCTTGACCATCTCAGGTGGATGCGATTCTATTTCCAGAGCTTACTCCATTGTTGCGAAGGCTTTGTTGGAGGGCGCACCACAGATGGGAATGGGCGGGGTCGTTTCTAACAACGGTACTCATCGTAAGTTACATTCCATGCCATTACATGGACACTTAGTCTAATTGTACTATCTAGCAATCAAGTTGTTGATCTCCCACAATCAAATGGGTACGATCATCGGTCGACAAGGACTCAAAATCAAGCATATTCAGGACGTTTCTGGTGTTCGCATGGTCGCACAAAAAGAAATGCTCCCACAATCCACCGAACGTATCGTGGAGGTCCAGGGCAACCCCGAAGGCATCCAAAAAGCCATCTGGGAAATCTGTAAGTGCTTGGTTGATGACTGGGCTAGAGGAACCGGTACTGTTCTATATAACCCCATGGTTCGCACTCAAACCGGTAACTCGGGTGTTATGGGCCAAGGCAACGTTGGAGGAACTGGTCGTGAGTATGGTAGCTCACGTGTCATGCGCACTGGAAATGGTGCCGACTTCAGTGAGAGTGCTCCACGATCATACAACCGCCGTTCTGAATCGGATGCTGCTCAACGTGGACCCCCTACTCACGATGAGAACGGAGAGGAACTTCAAACACAAAATATCAGCATTCCAGCTGACATGGTTGGATGTATCATTGGTCGGGCTGGTTCCAAGATCAGTGAGATTAGAAAGACCTCTGGAGCTCGTATTTCCATCGCTAAGGTAAGCTTTCTTTATCTCGAGAGAGTTCGAAGCTCCACCACAAATATATCACTACTGACATATACATTAGTCTCCTCACGATGAGACTGGAGAGCGCATGTTCACCATTATGGGTACTGCTAAGGCCAACGACTCAGCTCTCTATCTTCTCTATGAGAACCTCGAGGCCGAGAAGCAACGCCGCAGTCAAGGCAATGCTCAAGAATGAATTACTAGCTCTATTTGAGCACATCGAATTTCGTTTTCAGGCAGGCAAGCTTTGTCTCAGGTCTATCCAGATTTGACTTGCCGCAAGGCTGATATTGATGCGATGATTCTACCTTGGGATTCGTTGGTAATTTTTCCTTGGACCGATATTCCCTTCCCCGACAAAAGCAGTCCCTTTACCATTTTCATTTCCACTTCTTGCGGCACGAAATTTTACGAAATTATGCTCATTTGCATGGTGCACATACGAGTTGCCCTTATGCAAATGTCATTCCCCTATTGATACAAATGATTCGCCTCAACATTCGACAACCAGAGATACCGACCTCCTATCTCGACTCAGCTTTCCGAAGTCCCCAATCGAACGAACGAGAATCGACCTAATCTCGTCATTCATGCCGGCTATGACCTGATAATTCTCTTAAGTTACGAATCATGATATGCACATTACCCGTTAAATCATATGCACTCGACACAAGTTTCCCATTCGTCTTCCACATCGCTCCTTCGAACACCAATACGTCCGCAACACAAATAGCCTTACGTCTTCTCGACTTTGATCTTATACTACGAAATAGGCTCATCAACACATCCAGATCTGTTCTGAGAATGTAGTAGATAGACCATGGAGTAGATCTAGAACAATACGAGTATTCCGAATAATGAATTTATTAAAAATACATGGAATGGATGCAAGAATCTCAAAGTGAATTTAAGCCCATGTGTCCAATTGTAATTCATCGTGTGCTCTGTATTTTCTATAGTTTATGACCGGAATCTGTACCAGTATATTCCAAAGTTTGCTTTGGGGTATCCTTTCCATTATATCCCATTCACCCTCTACTTCAACATTACCACTTCCTATCGAAACCCTTTTCCTTTGTAAAACATCATCCTCTGCCACCATTGTAATCTGCACCTCCTGCCTTCCTACACAACTTGACGATCTCTGCCTCGTCCACATCCTCCATACTTCTCGCATCTATCGACACACTGTGGTGATTCAAGACGGACTTGACAGCACCACTCTCAATGCTAACTCTGGCCTTCCTCATAACTTTTGTCTGTTCGCCAATCCACGTAATAAAAGCGAATTTCACCCTTGAAGATTCGCTGTCATTGGCATATTCAATCCGTAAATAGGCATATTGGGCTTGGGTGGGATCCAATTTCTCACGTAGTTCGGAGATACCGCCCTCTCCAGTTGCAGTGAGGGTCAAAGCATCGCCTATGGCTTTGGCATAGGATATCAAGAGCCAATTTGTGGGGGATTTGTCGGAGCGAACATCGTCGTAGGCGGCCAGAATCTCGGGGGAATTTGCGTTGGACATTTTGAATTGGAGACTGGGCTTGGGTTTGAGGGAAAAGGAGGCGCTGAGAGGATGATTGTGCGGGGTGAATTGGTAGGAGAATCGAAGGGTTCGTGAGGTGAAGTAGAACAGTGGGGTTTCGGTGAGTATATATATATATATATATATGAATGTCTATTTACACTTTTGGATCGAGTGGAAATATGACGTTTCGAAAGGTTTAGGAGTGAAGTTTAAGTAAGGTAAGTGTGTCTTGTCTGTCGAGTTTCAACACTTATTATACTCTCATGGAAGGAAGAGAAATGCAGATGTAAAGCAAAATACTCGACTGAGGAAAAAGCACCAGAGAGAAAATATGAATGGGAGAGACCCACGGAACAACAAAGTGCCAGCTAATCCATAGGGACCCTTTCATAACTTCTTAGCTACCAACCTACCTAGAACAATTGCGGATTGAAACTATTCCATGTTTGAATGTGAGGGGATCTGACCGCCTTTATTTTATTTTATAGTATTATAATGCAGATAGGTAGGTAGAGTAGGTAGAGTAGGTAGATCCAATAGATCTAGATGTGAGATGTGGCTTGTTGCTACTACCTCGGACCTTCCTAGGGAAACCTTGGAAATAGTTGAGGACATTTGGCAATTGAAAATATACACATCTTTATTGATTTACCCATTGCACGTTTCTACTCTGCTTTCTTTTACACTCCTTTCTTTTCTTCTCTTTTCTTTTCTCCTCTCCTCTTCTCTTCTCTTCTCTTCCCTCTTCCTTACCCTTCTTGATACCCATTTGTCTTGACTATTTCTTCGGGCCTTATCCCTTACTTTCATTTCATTTTGCAACCGCCCTTTCTGATTCCCCTAATTGCCAAAAGATGGCGAGAACAAAACAAGCAGAACCTTTGCGTCGCAATCCATCTTCCGAATATACGAGTAAAGCAGATGCGACCGGGGCGAGAACTTTAAGTGCTAAGAAATCGAATAAGGGACTAAATGGGAATGCGCCGACACAGAATGCTGCACTTAGAAGTGATGCGCTGTTGAATGGGAAGACACAAAAAGAAGCTGGCGCATTGCAGTTGATATTCGCAGTTGCTGGAATTTACGGCAGTTTGTGAGTGAAAGCGCCAAAGAAGACTCTCAATGGTCTTGATCAGAGGAAACAATAATGCTAATAGTATAAATGTATAGTCTTACTTGGGCACTTCTCCAAGAACGACTCACTACAACTGCATACGGGTCAGAAAAAGCACCTGAAAAGTTCAAATTCCCCGTCTTTCTCAATACGGTACAATCACTTTTCGCTGCCACAGTAGGCTACATTTACCTACGATTCGATACTCCCGCCAATAGCAAAACGCTACCCATCTTCCCAAGTCGACGGATTATCTTTCCCCTTCTCGTCGTGGCCATTACCTCCTCACTCGCCTCCCCCTTTGGCTATGCATCTCTTGATCACATCGATTATATCACTTTTATTCTCGCCAAATCATGCAAATTACTACCAGTCATGTTTCTTCACATAACTCTCTTTGGAAAACGCTACCCAATTTCTAAATACATCGTCGTCTTAGCCGTAACTTGCGGTGTCGGTATCTTTACTCTCCATGCAGGTGCTAAATCTCATGGCAAACCTAGCAAAGCGGCACTTAATCCAGATCGCAATACTGCATGGGGACTTTTGCTCCTAGGAGTAAATCTTCTATTTGATGGTCTCACAAACACAACACAAGATTGGATCTTCACAAGCTTCCAACCTTATAAAGGTCCACAAATGATGTGTGCGAATAACATTATAAGCACTTTACTTACAACATCATATTTGTTAGTGTCACCATATCTTGTTCATACTGGATTGGGAGAGTATTTGGGTATGGATCTTGCGAGTGGTGCAGGAGAATTGGCTGGAGCATTGGCTTTCATGCAGAGACACCCAAGTGTTTGGAGAGATGTACTTGGATTTGCAGCTTGTGGTGCTGTGGGACAAGTTTTTATCTGTAGGTTTCCCACTTTTATTCTTTCTTCTATTTGATCAAGACCTCTATTATCTTAAGAATCAAACTAACATCTAAAACAGTTTACACACTTTCAACCTTCTCATCTCTTCTCCTAGTAACCATTACTGTTACTCGCAAGATGCTCACTATGATCTTATCAGTGGTATGGTTTGGTCATACACTAGGTAGTAAACAGTGGATGGGTGTAGGATTAGTATTTGGTGGCATTGGTGCTGAAGGTGTCATTGCGAGAAGAGAAAAGGCAGCCAAGGAAAAGAAGAAGTTGGCCGAGTCGAAGAAGGAGTTGTAGACGCGACGATGAGTGTAGGATATTTGAGTAGTCAGATGATTTCAGAATTCAAAATCAACTATCCAGGATTGATGGGAGGCGTTTGGGTTATACAGTACCATAATTGTTGGTATTGGTGAGGAAGGGTTAGAATTTTATGGGGAATTAGAAATAGATAACTAAAGAAGGTTTTCGCATCACCAACATTTGGCTTACTATGGATACCAACGTATAACAAACAACTAACAATGGAAATCTCATTTAAACCACTGGTCAAAGTGTCACGTTTACCTAGTGGTGATGTGCTGTGCCGTAAAGTGTGGGTATAGACTTCACTTGTATATCATACAAAGCTCTCCTTGTGACTTGTCTTCTGGAAGTGAATTGCTCATATTTAAATCTCATACTAGCATTTCAGGGAAACAGAGATATAACAACGATGGTTGATGAGAATCTGGAAATGCAGGAGGTGGAACATGATCTCGTGATTGTTGGAGCAGGTATGCACTTTTCTTCACCTCAATCATTTCAAGCTTTCCAAGCGTATCTCGTCACCCTTTGAATAAATTCTAATTCATGCGCTTTACTTCTCTTTTCTTCTCCGAACCGTTCGGCTGGTTATTTGCTGGTATACCGCGCCCCAAATAGGTCCATCCGGCATAGTTTTAGCTCGCTTCTATCTCTCTATATATCCTACTCATCATCTCGCTATCCTCGAACAAGAAGATGTTATTGGAGGGGTCTGGAGTTCCGGTATTTTCTCTCCTATCTTGTTCCCCCCCTGAACCACCCTCCTTTCACATCATTTCACACGTAGTAATCCTAATCTCCATCCACAGCACGTCAATACCCAGGATTCCGCTCCGAATCCGGTCTTCGCATGAGAGGTTTCTCGGATATACCTATTGTTCTTCCTCCAGATGCAGAGACATATCATGATACATTTGAAGCGGAATATGTGACAAAGTATCTAGAAGGATATGTACATGTACATGTTTACAACGAGAAGAGTTTGAGAGATCGAGTAATCTTTGGGTTTAAAGTAGGAGGGATTGAGAAGATTGATGGGATTTGGTCGGTTTGGAGTGAAGTTGTCAAGAATGGAAATGGGAATGAGTATAAGAGAATCATCAAGACCAAAAAGTTGGCGATAGCCACTGGTCAGAATTCTCTTCCTTATATCCCGACATTTCCTAACCAAACGAACTTTCAATCTCCTATCGTCCATCAAAAACACTTTAGACAAATATCCACATCAGCTCTAGCGTCAGATTTCCCCTACACGGCAGTAACCATTCTTGGGGGAGGTAAATCCGCCGCAGATATGGTATACGAATGTGTGAAAGCCGGCAAAAAAGTATCCTGGCTCATTCGTCAATCGGGCGAAGGACCCGCCATCTTCGCCGGCGCGAAAGGACGAGGCCAGTATCGCAATAGTGCGGAAATGTCTGCCACGCGAGCCTTTTCCGCGCTAAGTCCCTCGTGTTTCGCGGAGCAGACTTGGTGGTCTAGATTCATTCATCGCTCGAGGATAATGAATTCCATCGTATCGAGGATATGGAAAGGCGCGGATGAAGAAGCTACCAAGCTTGCAGATTTCGAAAGAGAAAATGCGCTACCCGGGTTCGAGGGCTTGAAATTCGAAAGTCAAATTTTTTTGGTGTAATGGCCCACTGGGACTTATCCACCACGATGATTTCTAGGATACGGTGGCGAGGAATGTGAGGGTTTATCGGGGGGGTATTGCACAGCTGGATGCTCATGCGATTGTGTTGGATAATGGGACGGTCATTCATACAGATATGTTATTGTGTGGCACGGGCTAGAAGCGCGGATATCCCTTTTTGAGTCCTGCACAAATTCGCGAATTTGGTTTACCGCATCCGGGAATCGAAGATTCCGAAGAAGAAGCGCGGATTTGGGATTCTTTGACTGAAAACGCAACACGAGAAATCCTTACCTCGTTCCCGAAACTGCGAAATCCGCCAGATTCAATGCATACCCAGGGCCAGAAAGAAACTACTCAAGCCATTCCAAGCACCCCCACGCGTCTCTACAAATTCCTCGCTCCCCTCAACGATTTGCCAGACCCCTCTCTCGTCTTCCTCTCTCACGTCCACCTCTCCAACGCCTTTCGTCTCGCCGAAGCCCAAGCTCTCTGGACCACCGCCTATTTCTCTTCCCATCTCTCGCTTCCGGGCTTGCGAGAAGCGAGATGTGAAGTTGCGTATCAGAATGGGTTTTCGAAATTGAGATATCCGGCGCATGGGGAGGGGGGAAATTATTTTCATGTGGATTTGGTGGGGTACACGGATGCGTTGGTGAGGGAGGTGGGGTTGGGGAGTTATAGGGGAGGGGGGGTGTGGAGGGATTGGGTTAGCACGTGTACGGCGCGGGATTATGGGGGGATGAGGGAGGAGTTTTTGGGGAGGTTTGGAAAGAGTGTGTGGAGTGAGAAGGAGATAAAGGAGGAGGAGGGGGTGGTTGGATAGGTGTAGGATGTACATTTGGTAGTTGATGATTTGTGAGAGTGATTTATTTATGTTTTGCTTTTGGTTTTGATTTTAGAGAAGATTTACTTGATCTTGTTCCATTTTTCTTTCGTCTCATATTGAGATTAATCTTCTGTAGTCTGTAGATAATACAATGAATATTTTCAATACTCAAAGTTTTCATTAATCTATCAGAGCAAGTCCCTGCAGTACCATCTCTGTCTTCATCTCCATCTCCGTTCTCATCCCACTCCCTTTCGCAATCCTAATCTCCCTCTTCGAACCATCTGATCTCCCACATCCTCCCAAAAACCACACACCCTTCGAAATCCCAATGTATTAAAAAGAAAAACAACGCAGAAAAACGACTCCACACCTGTCATACCTACCCACTTAACTACCATACATACCTAATCTCAAATTCTCAAAATAAACCTAATAAAAACATCATATCCCAAAGACTTTAAGGGTTAACGCATACCTACCTACTTATCTAATACTCATGTATTAATAACTATACTTACTAATTTGTAAGTAGCTTAAGCGAATATACACTGGGTTTGTGTTTGTCTTGGGGGGTGGATATGGATAAGATTTGATTTGATTTGGAATTTGGAATTTGGGATTTATATTTAGATGAGGATGGAGAAGGAATTGAAAAGAAAGAGAAGGAGGAAAAGGAAGAATGAATAAATTGAGAAGTTGGAGTATGTTATAAGAAGGAATACAGATGAGATGAGTTTCGAAAATAATTATAAATGTAAATATAACCATATAAATAAACAAAATCTCGCAGTAAGTAAGAAGCGCAGTATGCTCTAATTTATTTAGTATATCAAATCTCTTGAAGAAGGATAACTCGAAACGAGAAAGTTGAAGGAATGTTAAAAGGAGTTCTTATTTTCATTTTATTATTTACAGAGTTCCTTACTTTCCCTTCTTTTCCTTGTATCTTGAATCGTCAGATCGGGATTTGATAATGTAATGAATATATGATGAATTGGTTTAAATGTTAATAGGATTGATACCAAATTTTCAGTCTAGTTGCCTACCGACCTCCTTACTTTTATCAGAACTTATCCGAGAAATCTCAACTTGCCTCGCTTGCTTCGCTTGTATAAAAACAAACACTTACATCATTTAAGCAAGCTAATCAAGGTTTCATCTCTTTCATTCAGAGATTCCACATACGTAGATAGTGTTTCCAATTGTCAAATTTTCACGCTGCAGGTTTAATTTTGAGTTTGAGTTAGATAGGTAGGTAGGTAGATCGGTGTGTGATTTTAATAATTTTAGAGATGTATTTTTATAGGTATTTTGATATTTGAGGAAAGTTTTAGGTATTTAGTGTTTAGAAGGGGTTGAATAGAGTTAAATGAAATATTCTAGGGGTTGTGATTGTTGGAGTGAATGAGTGAATGAGTGAATGGAGTTTGAGTGATTTTGGAAACTTTAGAGATCTATTTTGATATTTTGATAAGTTTTAGGTATTTAATGTTCAGTGTTTAGAAGGAGTTAGGGTTAGATGAGAAGAGTTGAATGGAATAGGCTGGAGTTTGTGATTTGTTGGTTGAAGTGAATGGAGTGAATGAATAAAGTTTGAATAAACTATGATAATGGAATGCTCTGCTGGAGAATTGCTGGGAAGCTAGGAAGCTAGAAAACCAAATCGCCAAAGGGAATATAGAGGATTAATGAATCACAAACGGAAGAGGGAATATTAAACCCTATTACTCAAATATCCGAATTTGCAACTAAGAAGAGAAAGGAAATAGAAAGGAGAGAAGAGAGAGGGCGCTATATCAATTTTTCTATTTCAAGAGATATAAGATCTGTAATCATAGTCCCTGTGGTGGCAGATTCCATACTTGACAAAGTGTTCATTTTGTTAATGTAATAAAATCCTCAATATTTTAATACTATATTGAATAAATTATTTCTATTTTACTGATCTGATGAAGCTTTTTATTATATATAATAAAGCTTATTCTAATCTATAAAGTCTTAATGAATTTCTTGGATTTTGAACGTTTTATCGAAAACTTTAGTCTGAAATAACAATTTGATATATAAAAAGTTTCTAGATTTTACCTATTTTTCAATCCCCTTTCCCCTTTCCCTTTTAAAAGCTTACTTTCAAATCTATAAAGATCATACCTATTTTTATACTCTGAATAAATAATAGAGTTGCTTATTTACTAATATAATAATAAAAAGTTTTTAATAATTCCTAATAACATAATATATATAATATAAAGATTTTCGAAATAAATTCGAATTCTTATTACAATTTAGATATATATATATATACATATTAGAAATGAATAGAATTCCTATTTGTATAATACATTCTGTATTTATAATATAATAATAAAGTTTGTAATTAAAGAATAGTTCGAGAATGATTTATTTATAAAGATTTCATTTCTCTTTAAACTTTCACTCAATACTTCTCATCCTTCTCTTTAACTTCCTTCTTTTAAACCTTCTCTTTTTAATTATTATACATATACCCTTTCGTTTACTTTTCCTATAACTCTAATATTCAAAAATCTTGAAATCTTAAAGACCTTTCAGAGTCCTTATTTTCTTTTTTTTAATTAAAATTTAATAATAAATAAATCACTACAAAATGAACTAATTATATTTATTATTAATAAAATGAATACTTCGTTTATAATCAAAAAAATATTAATAATATAATATATACTCCAAAAATTTACATAAGAATTTATATTGAATTTCTTTTCATCTGGAATATTAACTTTGTTATTATCAGGAGTATATATGAGAGATGAGATGATCTAGTGTTCTGTCTAATATTCTAAGATCTAATAGAATCCCCTTTCATGTTTTTACAAAAGTAGTTATGCAGAAGATCTGAGATATTTCTATGCAGACCGTGCAATTCAATAAAAGTATATCAGCCGTAGTATCATCTTGACATAGGGATTGGTTTTCTAACCCCGTTTGACTTTCAAATAGTTCAATTCCTTCGCATCATTTGAATTAGAAACCCCATCTTTCAAATTGCACTTTTTTGTTCCATATAATACTAGTAGCAGCATGATAACAGAAGCCCCTGCTGTTCTCAGCGTGATATTCATCGAGAAGATTATGCAAGTCTAAAAGCCTTCCATTCCCATCCAAGCATTTTCCCAATATCCATCACGCTTTTTCTTTTCCATTCCTCTTCGTCTCTCAGTCGCGATTCTAGTTCAATCCTGCATACGTCGATACGCTCAAAAGTGGTCGAATCTGAGGTTTCGCCAAGCAGCATCATATGAACATCGTTAGAACTAATCCAAGAAGGTTCTGTCACCGAAGCACATATCCATACCTTGAAGACATACTCCCCATTATCCGTAACATTCATCCCCTGCTCTTCTGCCAACCTCAAAAGCCAATGCATTGTCACCAAGTCTATTTCATACTGACCGCAAATTCTCCACCTCTTTGTGTTATTTAAGCTAACTGGAATACGGAGATGTGTGATCCACCCAACAACATGGAGATAGTGCACATTTCCCATCAGCATAGCATTTTGCACAATATCTGCAAGATCCGCTTCGCGAGACCAAGAGAGTATAGTTCCGCTCTCAAATTCCAAGCCGAGCGCCATGTCATGCACCATATCTCGCCTCAAGGGCCCTTGTCTTAGCTTAGTTCTTTCCCATTTGATCGGACAAAGCGATGGTGAAGCCTGTGTCCACTCACACCAGGTCCAACTGGGTAAGGTCCGGCTTCTTTTTGGTACAGCCGCCTTGGGCGACGTCCTCGGGGGTCTCGAACTTCGTATCGAAGCGCCATGTAATACCCATTATTAGTGGACTGGTAGTATTGATATTGAGGTATTCACCACTGAGCTCAAAGATCGGCACTCCAGATATGTGTCCATGAAAGTCTGGCCACTCGGATTTGAACATACCCAAGATGCCCAAAAAAGCAGGCAGAACGTCAGAGTCTTTCGAGAGTTGCCTCTGAGTATAAGCGTTTACCTGCTGTTGGAATTCAGATAATTTATCATTGATGGAGTATTTTGGTCTTCGGGAGAATATGATTGGGATGCGGTTGTTGCGCTTATATTTTCGTTCCTTCTTAAGAACATAGTTCCCAGGACCACGTTCCCAAAAAGGATACTCTCTAGCACCTTCTTCCTTAAGAACATAGTCCCCTGAACCATATTCACTAAAACCATAGCCTCTAAGTCCATAGTCAATGCTTTCCATCTGACTACCCTCTGCATCACATTGGAAATAACACTGCGTCTCCGTAAATACGAGTCTTCGCCTTGACAACAAAGCCTCTTGATAAGTCCACCCGCGCGTATTCCACACTGACTGTTCGACTTCATTCTGGATATTACTGATCAACTGCACTAGATGAACGGAGTTCAGTTGCAGGGATTCTTGCGAAACCACTCTGGGCCTGGTAATCCCAGCGTGTCCTTCACTCGGACATTTGGTAGTAGCGGTGATTATCGTGAGAGTAGATTGTGAATAGATCTTACCCATATTCTGAAGGAGAAGAGATTTTACACCAGAGGAATCAGTTTGAGGAACACAGTATCGATCAATCCACAGGTACCTATAGCCTAGAGATATGACAACCTTGATGACACCGGTTATAAGATCCGGGAGAGTGGCCGGTAATCTTCCCCACTAATCTGGTCCATCTGATACCTCACCACCCCAGACATAGCTCAGTGTGATGTACTTCATTTAGGCCGTACCTGGCACTAGGATATTTCTCCCGTCCTCACAGTCGATCACCATGAAGCCTTGAAGCGGAGCACCAATCTTTGGCATGCAATCAAAGTCAGAAATGATATGATTTTCATCGCACAGCCGAATCCATCTTCGGACAAGAGACAAGTCGGCATTCGAGGAGAGGCGACGTACAGCTACTCCATCATCGTAAGCATCCACACCTGAAAAGCCGAAGACGGTATCATGGGTATTTTCCCTAGGTAATCCGAATCCTTCATGACTATAGATCGGCATAATATCAGATGTAAGGTAAAAAATAGGACTCTTGTCCAAGGTGTGCCTGAAGCGAAGCATGCATCCTACAGTTGACCTTGCAAGGACATAACTACTAACCACGCGTTTATCTTTTCCAGGCCTGATAGAATAAAGAAACTTGCAGATCTTGCAACTAGGGTCGAGTTCTTCAACTTCAAATTTGCAAATCGACTCAAATTTGCCGACCTTGTCTTCTATCCACATTTCTTTAAATACTTTTGGTTCCAGGAAGAACCAGCCTACGATCTTGTCACACCTCTCACAAAGACCACGTATATCAGCTTTCTTTCCAGCCGCCAAAACAGGTGCCATTCGTCTCTCCATGTCCATTTTGCGCTGGACGCTATGATCTGAGGGTTTGAATATGGCAGTTATAAAATCCATTGCAAAGGAACCAGGATTTCAGGATAAACAACGCTCAAACATCTCACAATTCCTTAACCTCCCAGAATACTTTAATTGAGAGGTCCAAAATACTGTCGAAATCGACATGATGCAAAGTTTAGAAACAAAGTGCTTTTTGGTGTCTCAGCCTTGTTGTCCTGCTAGAGGCGGGGTAGGTATTCTCTGCTTACGATACGACACGTCTTCACAAGCCAAAGTGTAACCACCAACTCAGTCTTCCTAAATGATCCCAGAAATCCTACCCTATGAAATTCTCCACTTCAGAATCGCCAAATGAGATGGCATTCCATCCCGTATTAAATCTTCTCATACCGATTCTACATAAGTCTAGATCTCAATACAACATACAATCTGTAATCTCGAATTTGAAAAACATAGGAGGAACTCATAATTCATGTGTTTACTAATATAGTACATTACACGAAAAACTACTCTCATATCTTCAAAAAGTTGTTTAATTACTCTCATACTCCTAATTAGAAGAGAATTCACTCTTATACTCCTTAAGTTCTATCGTTAGAAAGTAGATTCTATAAATAGATCACTAGACTTCCTTTGAATTGTTCTTCTTTTCCCCCTGATTATTATAAATTAGAATCTATAATAAAATCCAAGGAGTATAAGAAGAAAACAAATATGAGTTTCAGAGTAAAAAAGTAATTAAATAATGTTTGAAAATATAAGAATAATTTTATATATATTATATAATTATTACGGAGGTATTCGCATCGTAATATGAATTATAATATAAATACAAGTCCTTTATATTATTACCTATAAGAACAACATCATAGGAACTATATAATTAGAAGAAATCTGTCTTTATTAATATCTATTCTATAATAAATATAAAATAAATAACAATTATAGATTAGCTAGTAAGTATAGGTTAAACAAATAATAGTATTATTATAAGTTATAGAGAAAGAATTATATAATAAATAAAAAGAACAAATAAACTATTTAGGACTATTTACAGATAAATAAAATAAATAGACTATTCAAACTATTTAATAAAAATAAAGGCTTATATAAGGAAATAGGTTTTATTATAATATAAAGCTTCGTACTTAAAACAATTATTAGTTTTGTATTATAGTTATGTTACGGGAGCTGCCTCTAGAATCACGTGGAAGTGTCTAGAGATCTCTCAAGATGATTTAAACTAAACTTCAAGTAGGAATTCAATAAGGTTATAACTAATTGCAATTCTCATAATTATAGTAATGAAACTAATAATTGTTTTTGAATACGAAGCTCTATATTATAATAAAACCCGTTCTCTTTATATAGATCTTCCTGCTTTACAGAACTTATGATTCTGTTCTACTTGGATCCCTTAAATCCTAAGCTCCAAAAGCTCCTGGCTCCTTGGATCCTAGGCTCCAAAGGCTCTAACGTCCTATCACATGACACTTATCACGTGATCCAATGTTACCCGTCGTAACAAGTTATAAGAATTACAATCATTTAACCTTATTGAATTCCTATTTGAAGTCTAGTTTAAACTACTTTGAGAGATCTCTAGACACTTCCATGTGACCCTAGAGGCAGCTCCCGTAACAATACTAAATCTAAATACCTCGAGTTAGAATCGCAACTATACAATTCAAATAGTTATAATACTAACATCCCGATACTACTATAGCAATAACATTAAATCGTTACCATCTGAATTAGCTAACTCGTTGTTGAATGGATTCACTGTCCTACATGCGCACTAGCTTAGCATGGGTCATCAAGATATGTATCTTCTCTTGATTCCATATCCTTAATATGATAGTTATTACAACGCAAGCCTCCGTATATGTATAATTTGAAACGAAGAACGAAGAAGAAGCCCACTCGAGTAGGTAGCTAGCGTAGCCCCCTCTCTCACCTCCAACATTTGATCTGAACCACTCATGAATAATTCAGTCACTCTATACAAATCAAAGATTTCCAAACATATAAATGAAGAGATAAATTACTCTCGTACTACCAAGGGTCTAATATACTACTATTATCCCCTAGACTGTCTGGGTGGTCCGTGCAATATACCCTGTATGAAGAAGTCTGATTGATCAGATTGAGTTTTCAATGCTTTTTCAATCACTTTATTTATAAAATAGGATTTTGATTCTAAATCTTGATTTTCTTAATCATAGAAGTATACAAGATTAAAAATTAATAAATATCATTATACTTAAAATTTTGAAATAAAATATTATGAAATAGATTTTATATTAAAGATTGAATATGAATATCTGATTAAATTTCGAGAATCCTAATGATCTGATTGATCAATAAGTTCCTATTAAGCGAAAGCGCCTTGAGTTGACAGTCTAGGAGATACTGTATACTTGTTACGATTAGGATATCGATAAAGGTCAAACAACTAGAACAAGAAAGCTAAAGAGAGGAGAGATCCTTAAGAAATCTCTTCATCTCTTATATAGTAATAATCGCTTAGTTCAAGCTAGTCTTGAACTAAGGTATGCGTAATGAGTAATTACAATGTCATGTGTTATTCGTTACAGTACTAAAATCGATATCTCTTTATATTCATATCACGTAGATTCTACTCTATCATACCTAGAATCTATATATAGATCTCTAGCACTCAAATACAGATTCTAGCGCTCTATTATAAATACTAGTCTTTAATTACAAACTCACTTCTAGTGACATTGAGGTAATCGACAAATTAACGTAAGTCATGGCGTAATGCGTCTAATTGCGGGGAACCACTCTATTAAAATCTCAATTACTCAACAATCAACTATAATACAATCTCCAGTATCACTTTCAGATTCATCTTCAACTTCTTCTCCAATATCCTCTTCAGTTTCAGTTTCATATTCAATTACTTTCCCTTTCCCTTTTCCTTTTTTCATTGTCTGTACCTTAGTAGCTTTTTCGACTTCCACTACTGCATCACATAATTCTTGCGTAGAAATATGAAAATGACCCTTCAAAACTAGTCTCTTTCCTTTCTTACGTATCGTACGTTTCTTAATAATAGCTCGTAAATTATTCGCATCGTGTTGGTGAACAATACTTTGAGCTCGAAGTTGCTCACTCCCAATCGTCAATTTTCGAATGTATTGACGAACCGGGGTTGAAAGAGTCGTATCATTTTCAATTGTTGAATTTAAAAGGTTATTTGCTGTTTGTAAGATTGCTACATCCGGGGGTGAGCTATTGACGAAGACTTGGTTAAAAATATCAAATTGGGTTGGTTCTTTGGATATTTCGACTTCGGGGGTAAACTCTCGACCCAGTGTACGGAACACTCTCTGTGGATTAAATGGATGTAACCCAGCTCCCCGCCATGCCGATTCGATATTTTGATGATGGCATACGTCGGCTCGAGCTTTAATATATGCCTCCATCCATTCAATCTTTTGTATTCGTACAAGTTGAGCTTGATTCAAATCAGAAAGTGCTGCGGTGAGCCGTTTTTTCAATGGACCGAAAACCGCAACATCAAGTGGCTGAAGCAAATGCGAGGTATGAGGAGGAAGTATAAGAAGTACAATTCGATTTTGAAGGCAGTGAGCTATAAAGCTTCCACTAATATGAGAATCGTGGCCATCGCAGATGAGAAGCCGATATTTGCCACCTGCTTTTGCACGAGTTGCAGGTTCGAAAACGCGTTTTAGCCATTCTAATCCATGAAGATTGCTTGTCCAGCCCTTTGTATTTGCTGAAAAGAACCAGCTACCAAGAACTTCCTTCGGAATCCAATTTTGAAGGACATTTTTACCTTTAAAAATCCCGAGTGGTGGAAGAATGGATCCATCCGCACAAATACACTCTACCATTGAAATCCACTCTTGACGGCCTGGATGTGCTTGATGTTTTGTACGAAGTGTAGAATCGATAATAATTCGAGTTGATTCCATTGTCCCAATTGAATGTCCAGATTCATCCATATTATATTCGTCTTTCTTCTCAATTCCATAATCCTGAATCGCTTTTTGATACGCGTCAAACCAAGTACTACATGTTTCCCTGGTTGCACCATCCATTCTTACAGATTCAATTCGACGGCCAATAACAACTGTAAGATGAGGATGTCGTTTGATAAATCGTGGAACCCATTCATGACCAAGAAGGTGTTGTGGTGGGAGTTCAAGGGAGTCAAATGAGGGGCAATCCAAATTATAAGTCCGTTTTGAACGTAACTCCTCAGCCAATTCTTTTAACAACTGATGGCCTGGTGAATAGCCGCTAATTGTCAATTGCTTTATCCACTTAAGAAGTACATTCTCTTGTACAGCAGAAAGTTTCTGTTGCGATTGACGTGCTTCAGAACGCGACGAACCCCCTTTGACGCGTCGCGTCACAGTATCTTTAGAAAGCCCCAGTTCTTTTGCAGCTTCATATGAAGACTTATACTTTCCATTTTGAACTCCTAATACTGCTTCAGAAAGTCGAGATTCCATTTCCTGCACTTTTAAACTTTTTCGACGGACCATTGTTGAATTGTTGCTTTTTTGATGGGGTGGTCCCCCACAATTAGACGCATTACGCCATTAGACGCATTACGCCATGACTTACGTTACTCTTCTACGCCCCAAATTTTAAGTTAATTCATCTCATGTCCTAAGAATCACACTTGTTCTACTCTCATGCTTCTTGGATTGAATAAAGATTCTATAGTGAAATCCATCTCAAGATTGTAGATTCTAGGCTATAGTAGCTTAAAAAGGAAAAGTTATAATATACCTATAGAATTTACTCCCCTCTATAGAATATAGCCTAAGATGACTAAAATCTACTATAGAATCTAAGGAGTATGAGAATGAATGTGCCGTAGATATTTTAACCATAGATCTTCATATACTCTTCATGCCCTCCCTCTCTACAAAAACTCTCAATCCAACAACAAAACCAACACCAACTTCAACCTCCAATCTCCAATTCCTAAACTCAAAATGAATAAAATAATCCACACACCCTCTCACACTACATCATCCAACTAATCAGCCCAAACTATCTAAATCATCCAAAGTAAAACCGCTCAAAAATTCAAAGAACATTTTCAAATTAGAATAAAGAAGCCTAGCTTATATTCTATTCCCCAATTCCAAAGTTCAAGAAGATAGGCGGATAAGAATTCATATAGCCATCCCTTATTATACATTGAGCGTGTACGGTTATATACAATTGTTTTAAAGCCTGGCTTCTAACCACAAAGGCCGAATTACTCTTTCTCTCTCAATTTCTCCGATTCTCCCCCCCTTTTATTCATATGGAAAAGGAGTTCTACCACCCAGAAGAGTGAACTCTTTTGCCTCAGTATCAGATTGAGTGCTATTTGATATGAATATAGTATTTGAGTTATACAACTATATAACTAATATAAAATCATACAAAATCCTTCCGCAGAACCCTCAACACGATAATGTTGATACAAGCGTCATAACACATCACAGAATGACACCAAATGGTCCCCCTTTCCCTCCCCTCAAAAGACAAACAAAACAACTAGAACCAAGAAAGCCCACCTAACCCACACCTTCTCACACCTCTTCACACCTTCTCACACCCCCTCTCCCCCACCCACTATACTTACCATACCTCCCATTTCCCATCTCCCTTCTCCCCTCCAAACAGATCCAAATCCAAATCCAATCCATTCGATCAATTATTTCATCCTCATCCCCGACCCCATTCCAATAAGCGAAAGAGCTTCTTTCAAACAAGATGAAAAAGTAACATGTATATCAGCCAAGAAGCAAAAAAGCAAAAAGCAATCAATCATTCAAGTAATCAAGTAACAGAGAGAAAAAAAAGGTGAAAAGATGAAAAGATGAAGATTAACACGCACAATATTCAAACACGTAATACAATCGACAAACGACGATTAGAAGGAAGGGAGAGAAACTACGTGATTTCTATTAAATCTCCTTATAATTTAAACCACTAGGCTATATACTTAATTAAATCAATCACAATCGATAATTCTCCTTATAATCCTCAATTCTCTTTCGAGTCCAATAAATAGATTGGCATCATCATCATCATTCATATACAATACAGCCACATCTTCAGTTCCAACCATGTGTGTTCATCACCCCCTATCCACCCCACTTTCATCCTTAACACACTTGCTAATTTCCTCTGATCTACTCATTTCCATATCCCTTCGTCCCATCCATCCACTTGCAAAACCCTTTGAAATCCTCATCATATAAAAGTGCGCAACGAAAAACAAATCCTGCAATGACACCCCCACGCAATTCCCCCATTTGATATAGATTCAGATTCTCGCTAATAAATCAAACCTCTGAACTGTGTCTTCCTTTCCATAAAGGGGGTATCTCTTTTCATGACATCATGAAATCTAAGTATTTCTTCTCTTTCGTGTATTTCTTCATCTGTTTGTTTCGATATAACCAAAATGTTTTCTTCATATTCTCCTTATTCAGTTTCGTTGTTGCTTGTTATTTTTTTTAGTACGCATAGCGATACTTAATACTACCGCTCGATACGAAACCTAAGGCTTATTCGTCGTCCTCTGGCTCCACACACCAAGGATGGTCCATCACTTGCTCGATAGTCAATCTCGAATCGACACCCCGATTTAGCATACCTCGGATGAGGTCGATACTATCTTCACTCATAACATAAGGTACCCTAAGATCACGATCCATGATTTCGTCAATACTGTAGAATGGATTTTCTTTATACACGATGGTGTAAAGCAGAATACCAAGAGCCCAAACATCTTGTGGTTTTCCTTGATATGGTTTACCAGAGAGAACTTCAGGTGCAGCATAATCTGTGACGATGTTAGATATAATCTCAAATTTATAAAAGGAGTAAACTTACCAATGGTTCCTACGAAGACGTCAAAAGGACCGCTCTTGATATAAGCGGCGCTTCCGAAATCAATGAGCTTGATACTCCCTTCACCATTGATGACTATGTTCTCGTCCTTAATATCGCGATGAACGACAAGAGCCTTGGTGTGAAGATGATGAATGGCACGTGCGACCTGTGCGAAAATGCTGCGACATTCTTTTTCCTCCATGTTAACTTTGAGCTCGATGTAATCAAATAAATCCATTCCTGGATATCCGTGAGGTACCATTTCGATATAGTAATTGACGGAATCCTCAAAGAAATCAGACATCTCCACGATGTTAGGATGTTCAAGCCCGTCCCGACGCAAATAATCGAGAACATGAATTTCGAGGGGCACAGTACCCAGTCGACGATCGCGAGTCCAAGTATCGACAAGAATTCGCTTTTTGGTGACATATTTGAGGATCACCTTATTGTTACCATTCTTCTTGAATCGAGCAAGTTTCACCTGACCATAAGCTCCTTGACCCATTTCTTCCAATATTGTGAAATCATCAATGCTCTTCTTGACAACAGGTTTGACCTCTGCTGGAGCTGCTGGCTTTTCTTTCTCATGAGCTTTCGAAAAAGATCGATCGCGACCTGTAAACTTAGCCGCTGTCTTTTTTGCTGCGGCCTTGAGCTGTGCCGTGAGCATCGACGCATGCGATGTTTCGTTCTTGGGCTCATCGGAATCTGAAGAATCCATTTTGATGGGAGCTGGAGGTCCTGTTTGACCTGGAGAAGGTTGGTGTAATGGTGTTTCAAGTCCACTCAATAAGGGAGTTTCCATACCGTTAGCAAGCTTTGCGGCGTGGATATTCCTTGAGTATGTAATCCATAAAGCGTAGACAAGTTCCGATTTTATGACAGGCTCTTGGGGCGTGGGTCCGTCTTCCTCGTCACTTATTTCTTCGATAACATTTTCATCGTAAGCGGGAGTTTTAGGATCCGATTTCACAACCCTAAGTTGAGCGTCAATCTTGAGCTCTGAACCGTCCCTGTGTTTGGCTGATAATCCATCTGGTCTCAAGAAATATGTTGATGAATCAGCTTTTCCATCCCGTAGTGCAAGAAAAGCTTGAGCCCGTCTAAAGCTGTGTTCAGGAATAACAATTCCGTCAACCATATCAACACCGTCTTCTTCGACTAAAATTTTCAACATCCTGTCGAAATCCGGTATTAAATCAGTAATCAATCGACCATCGGGCTTATCCTGCCCAAATAACGCAGCAGAGAAAACAGAATTTGAACTCGTGATTTTCAAGGTTTGCGCAGAGAGAACCATAATGCCAGCAATATGAGGAAAGCTGGAAACGCGGAGATCTGTGCTACTAGGAACTCTGTCGACGACTGCCGGAATATGAACACGTCCAGAGGTACGGGCGGTGAAATATCTCCGTTTACTGACTTCGGCATAATCAATCTCCCCGCTCTTGCCATCAATTCCTTGGCGTGGAACTCTCGGTAGAAGTTTCCCAATATCCATACCTGTCCAATCAATGTCGGCTCCCCATATCGCATCGATAGATCCAGATATTTTTGTTATGGCAGCGTCATCGTCAAGGCTGACAATGGCTACATCTTCATGGATCTCTTCCAAAACCCAAATAAGGCCACCTCTCTTTTCCTTGACCCACAAGCTTGCCGAACCTGTTGCACCGTTTCGTTTTTCAATAGGTACCACATCGCCACATAAAAGGACGCCCCTAGATTTATTACTTTGATGATTTGAGCCACCTTTTGCTGCTCGTGTTCCCGAAACAAGACTGGATCCTGCACCATCGTCGGTTTGCGCTCGACGAGGAGGTTTCTGTACTTGACGCGAGTTAGGTTTACTCAAGAGGCTAGCCGTGATACCACCAGGCCGTCCAAGCAGCATTGATGCTGCAAGCCCTGGTCAGTATACAAGCAATGGAGTGGAGGTCTTAAGATCATCTCATTTTGAAAAAAGAAACAACTTACTGGTTGATGTTGAGCTTGATTGCTGGCTTGGGTTCTGTGATAATAGTGTAGTCTGTTTTCCAACCCTGTGAAGATATTGTTAATATTTCGTGGGGAAATAAAGTGTGGGGTAATGTCCGACGCCCACAAAGCGAAATATCAAAAGCTTCAGAATATCAAGATAAGAAAATTTACTTACTCAGTTCCCAAGCTGTGTGCACTTAATTTTTCCTCCAACCATGGTCTTCTTTCTTTTTGTACAACTTCAAGGATACCCATTTTGCGAACCTCTGCTTTTGTAACACCAAATACGAGACAGGCGAGGTCGTTGGCCGCCAAAATAGTGTATGGTGAAGTACTTTCCGTGGTAAAGATAGCTTGTGCAGCAGGTGCCCACCTACTCGAATGACTGTGATTTGCTGACCCTAAAGAATGTCCGAATGTCGAAGCGCTGGCGGTCTGTGGCATTGAAGGGGAAAACATAGATTCGTGGAGAGAATCAATAGCTATGTAAGGTTGTGACATAGCGTCCATTAGCTTGTTCTGTAGGCTCAAAGGTTCCAGATCGGTGTAAGTTCTCTTTAGACTTTGGCGCCTCGTGATTGGTGGGGATGTTTGCGCTGTCGTCCGACTCTCGTTTGTTGGGGTCCTAGAGGAAGGTTCAGAATCCGCCGGTAGGGCTGTTGCTAAGCCTTTTTTGGGTTTGATAGACTGTAGATCATCTTCGCGTAAGGTATGTAATGAGATTGTCACCTTTTTGGCGCTGGTAGGTGAAGGCGGAGAACTTTCCATTGGCTCTGGACTTTCGGAACGTACGGCAAAGCTAGCATCGAAGATATTCCGAGAATCCAGAATCGTTGCCGGTCCGGTAAGAGGTCCTCCCATTGTCTGCTCTTCTCCAGCTCCGATGTTGTTCGCTCCAACCAGTTTGGCTTTTGCCAAAAGCTCGAGCATACCTTGCATCTCTGCGTCTCCGTTTACTCTTGCTTGAGCACTGGCTATACCTGCACTTGTTGTTCCCCAGCCCAGCTTCTGTGACATGAACTCGACGGACCTTTTCAAAACATTTTGACGGTTGTGGATAAATTCATCGGATTGGTGGGCGAAAGAAAAGGAATGTAATGATTCAGATGGGAAACGGGTAAGATCTTCGGTAAATGGTAGGATTGGAGAGGATGGACCAGAAGGCATGGCTACGGAAGCTGCTCGACCAGAAAAGGGAAGGGTCATTGAACTCGACCGAGCACTCATCGACGCAGCTCGGGAAGAGCTTTCGGAAGCAGGCAAAACTGGTACTCTCGGAACTTGTTGTCGAATTCGTCTTAGACCTGAAGCACCGAGCCCATGCTCATGTTCCGTTACGATGGGCGATCTAGTACTGTAGAAGTTTCTCCGTCAGTTACCGATGTCTCCAAAGTCATTTGCAGAATCAGGCGCAGATTCGCCCCATGACCTCATAACATGTTCCTGCTGCACTAGGCACTAGAAACTAACCTCGACATTGTATCAAACTCTGCCGCCGCCAGCCCGTCATCAAAGGAGAATCGTATTCTAGCTCTATCCGGTCCTGCTGAAGCATGTGCGAGGAGGTTCCCGGTACTTCTGTTTTTCGGGATTGACAAGTCTGCAGGGCGAAGGGGTACACTGCGGTCGCGATCGAGTTCCCTAGCTGTTTTATTCTCGAAGGCTGAGAAGTAACCCATTAGTCTTCTTATAATTCCAATGCGGAAGGAAAAGGGAGAAGTAGGTATGGTACGACAAGCAAAATAATGACCAAGGTTTTATTGTTGGGCGGAATTCATGCGCCGATCAAAGGGAAACCTCGTCCAGAATCATATCACTAATACTAAGAAATAAGGACCTACCATGATTATTTGAAGTATCCGTCTTCAGCATAATTGTGAAGACTCTTATAAGTTCACGAGCTTCTTTTTAGCTTTAAAAAGCCAGGATGATTGTTGGTTTGGCGGTTACGAGTACAAAGGACTTTATTAGTACAGTAGCAGTGTCCGTCGGCAACCTCAAGCTGTTATGTGTAACAAATGATCTCGTTTCGAGTGAGAAGTACAACTGTGCATGAATAGAATATATTCTCCTGGGGCCAAAAAGGAGTTTCGTGATATAATGTCAGGAAATGGATTGAATGGGTTGCGCTTTTGCAAGTATCCAAAGATATGTAAGCTCGAAGGATGCGTGAGTTGTTGGAGAACTTGGAGAACTCGATTGGCTTTTGCTTTTGTGATAGAAAATTAGAAAATCGAAATTTGAGGGTGGTACTGGAGAAAAAGGTGGGGTCGGAAGGGAAGTTAAGTACAAGGCTTCTCCTTGAGTTTGTTATATCTGATGATATAATATATGATATGATATGATATGATGTGATATGATGTGTATGAAGTGTGTACGTCAGGGAGATATACCGAGTAGACAAATGCCAAATTATGAAGTGGTTGATGTAGACGTAGACACAGATGTAGACGTATAGATAGATGTATTAGTATAAGATGAGTAAGAATGAATGTTAGAAATCCAGATATAACGTTGTCTGTCGATGAATGGACGATGTGTATGATATTTTGAATCAGCAAACACGGGAAAAGATGATTGAAAGGCGTCTTCTTCTTCCTTTGCTTTTGCTTCGGCTTCTGCTTCTGCTTCTGCTTCTGCTTCTGCTCTTGCTTTATGATCAATTAATGAGTGACCGATCACGCAGCGAATTACTCGAGTATTATTCTTCTGTTACTTTCCGGCTTCTCACGTGAAGTGTTTTATAATGTGGAGAGTCAAGTCAGCAACAACGGTTCTATCAAATGAAGAGGATGGACTTGCTGGAGAAGACACCATCACGTTGGGGCTGATAGGTTGGAGGTTGGTTCGAGGTTGGGAATACCGCGACTAGGTACGTATTAGGTATATACTACGACGTAGGTAAATGCTGGGTACATACTAGGTAGGTTACAGATTCGGCTCATTCGCCTTGTGGCTATGACTATTCAACTGCTTTTCACGATGGATGGATGATCCAACCATCCAATTCGTCCAATCAACCAACCATCTTTTTCCTCTAAACGCTACACCCCACCGAAAAGAAGTTTCCTATGAAACATTCAAGACATGGTAATTTTCAAGCAGAAGCTCCCAGATTCCATGACGGCTTTATGTGCTAGGTTGTGACTTGTTACTCTATCAACGCCTCCCAGATTGTTGGATTAGAGTTTTCCGAAGAACAATTGACCTTGGTCAAAACATCAAATGAACCTTTCACATCTTTACCTTGGTATCTAAAGTCTTAATCTCCAAGGTAAGACTTATATTGATGTAAACAAGAACATATGCGGCATGTGCCTAGGTGCCTAGGTAGTCGAGGTAGTAAACCTTTTTCAATCAAGGGCTTGCTGAGTCTGAAACTATTTCCAATGTATATACATGAAAGTACTCCTAGCAAGATGCTTGCTGCCAACTCCTCGTCTCCATTTGTTAGCTTGTCGACTCGTTTCTGCTGTACACTCCTCGTCAATCAATTTCAGCTACTATCTAGTTACCATCCAGCTACCTACCTCGCTACCTATACATTTATATATTAATCACACGTGGGCTTCTTCTCCAGCTTTCATCGCACACTCCAGGGCTTGCTGATTAACCATTCGATCCGAGATGGCGTGCAGCATCGTGACACAGCATTTGAGGCCGGGGGTCGGATCTTTTCAAACCGTTACCGCCCATTTGCTCAATTTTGGGGGGTACTCGAGTAACATGTGACGGTATTCGCGTAACCCCTTCATGAGGTTGAAAGCATCATAATACTCTATCAAATATTTATATATGTATGATTATATCACACAGCAGCTCTTGTTGTGATGTTCAAGTTTTAACTCTTCATATATCATGATTTTTTGTTTTGAATACATTTGAGAGACCTACATCGTACTTCTACAAGGTGAATTGGTCATATGGTGTCTCGATATTAATAATTGGGGTCGACTCGACGATGATCTTCCTCTACTGGCAATGATCCGACGGTACGAGAGTACCTCGGATATCATTCTTTGACAATACCGTATACCTATATCCTTGAGGACCTGAAGAAAGTAGATCATCTTCTGCATGAAGGAGACGTACGTACCGAGTACACTCGTGAAGATAATGTTTCTCTTTCAAGTTTATTGTCCTCGAGTCTACCTTTTTTTCTTCTACCTTTCTTTGATTGTCAATAGATTCAAAAGGGGAAGACATCACCTGCAATTTCATGTGAACTGAATGTTCTATTGGCTGCTGCGACGTGATAGACCCGACTGCCAAGATAAACCTCTCCTGCTATCAGGCTAATATGCTAATTCATCCAAACTTCACCATCCACGCAGGTCTCACCACCAATTCTTCAATACAATCCATCCATCCATCAATCAATCATGCTGTCTTGCGGCGGGATTATGGACATATTAGAAGATACACCTACTTGCAGTAAGCTTCAACAATTTGGCATGTGAATTAGCCAGCCATTAAGAATGTTATCGATTGACCCTTCAAAGCTTGGCCAAAGGAAAGTGGAGAGAGTGCGCAGAGTAGAGATTCCGCTTTGACGATTCGGACCAATTCTCCAACTTATGTCGACATACCGTACCTAGGTAAGTCATCTTGTACCTAGATACGATACGATACGATACCTAGGTAGTAAGTACCCTTATTATTCGTTATCCGGAAAACCCCGCATTCAGCTGTACCCCAGAGAGAAAGGGTGGTAGCGATGAGTAATAGGTGTTTGTAAGAATCCGCTTGGGAATATCGAAGAGGAAAGGAAGAAACGAAGAAACGAAGAAAGAAAGAAAAGGAGAGAAAGAGGAAAAGGATGCATGAATTGCTGACAATCGGAAAAATATCAATCATACCTCCTTACGTGCTGCATGCTGCATGCCAATAT
This sequence comes from Botrytis porri, assembly GCF_014898465.1. NCBI lineage: Eukaryota > Fungi > Ascomycota > Leotiomycetes > Helotiales > Sclerotiniaceae > Botrytis > Botrytis porri. The sequence goes on along the minus strand of NW_024066083.1, from coordinate 2,072,622 downwards.
TCGGAGCCGACTAAGAATTACTCTGAATTGTACGGAGTAGAGCAATCAATCACCATGAACCAAGATTCATTTTCTACCCACCAAATTCATGCTAGGGAATACTCGTCGAATGTAGCAGCAATGCAGCATCTTTTATCCACTTTTGACGAACAAGCTAGGCTCAGCCACGAAGCCATTCGCACGGCCAAGCGTGATCTAGTCACTAGTTTGATCATCCATGCCATGGTGAAAGGGAAAGGGAGAGGGAGAGGGAAAGGAAAAGGGAAAGGAAAGGAAAGGAAAGGAAAGGCACAGCGATGCTTTTACTGTGGAAAAGATCAACTAACATCCTTCTCCCCACACCACTTCCGCTGTCTCGGGAAAATGGGGGATCGGTGGAGAGGGAATCCGAGCGAGGGAAAATCATACACTAACACGACTCGACGAGGATTCAGGTCTTCTTTTTCTCCAGGGGCTTGACTTGATGGGGGAAGAGAGTCAGGGGATTTGTGGATGGCGATTGGAGGTTGATTTATTAGAAAGTGTTTACTAAGTAGGGCGATAGATCTATTGACAGACACATAGAGAGACATTTCTTTCCCCAATGATAGGTTCAATGTAACCCAATATATTACCTATTTTACTCAAGATGGCTTTCTGAAGACTATGATATTGCTACATAATTGCTACATACTAATCTACCACGGGCTGAATTAAGGCCAATTCAATTCTATTCTATTCAACTCGATTCGAATATAATCCATTTGGAAAAGAAAAGTTGCCCCCAATCAATTGTAAAAGATTATAACATTTCACATTGTAAATAAATTATCTTTTGCTTGCTTACCTGCTGCTTACTTGCTGCTTACTGACTACTTACTGACTACTTATGTGGATGTATATCATGTATGTATGAATGAGGCAAGAATGGATGTTTCTCACAGTGAATAATGCAGCCCCAAGCCAAAATAACGGGACCACAAGTTAACTAGTGAACCCATCGGTTCCAGCCTTCCAGCCTTCCAGACTCACTGATCAATCATCGAGTGTCCATGCATTTTGAATTCTCAACCTATCGCTTTCCAGTGTTCGTTTGGAAACTGCAAAGTCTATGCCCCAGTGCCCACCCTCGAGAGTCTCTAAAACTCGTAGTGGCCGTACATCGGTTGGTACTCCGCCTGTCTGGATTGGATGTGACGGGACTGGCTTGTTTATTCAATAACCTCTCACATAACCTCTCACAGTCTCACCTCTGACTTCTCTCCTCTTTCCTATCTCTTCTCTCCTCTTTCCTATCTCCTCTCTCCTCTCTCCTCTCTCCTCTCTCCTCTCACCTCTCACCTCTCTCTCTCCTCTCTCGCCCCTTTCATTGCAGGGCAATTCTTCTACTCCTCATATCCAATCTCTCTCACCCTCTTCATCATCAAATCTTGTCTCGTGCTTGCGATTTTGAACATCTGATCACTATCTCGAATCACGAAGCTTGTTCATGTGCAAAACCTAATTGAGCCGATAAGGAGGCTTTACGATAAGGACTGGGAAAGTGATCGATATTCACACCAGTATTGGTATTCGGAGAAATATCATTCACATTGCATCCATCCTTTTTTCTCAGTGGTGAGTGTCTTTGGATTCTATTGTCATATTTCATATGCATGTGCATGTGCGTGCATACATACATGATTGATCCATTTGTGAATTGTGCCGTTAATTCTTGAAGATAGCAGATACACAGAAGATCTACTACTACTACTACTACTACTACTACACTCCTTCCTATCCACCCCCCCGCCTCGAACATCCATCTCCCACCTTACGTTGCAAGAGTCGAGGAAGATATAATAATCGCTGGTCGGTCCTATTAAAAGAACAAAGGAAAAGATTTGGAAATTTCCATTGTCTCCCGGAATAACTATTACATCTTCGATTCGCATATATTTCGCAATCGATACATACAACTACATTACACTTGAGCCTTGCTTACCTTGGATTTGATCAACTCGGGTTGAAGACATTAGTGGCTTTAAATCAAGGAGCCTCCCGAACACCATCGTCAGCCAGTCCTTAGCTACATTTTGATCACTTGCCTCCTTTTTAAAAAACAATCGATATCGAATTCCTGGAACAAGGAGATTATCTCAGAGTTTCAATTCAAATTTGCCAATCAAATGGCCAACACAATGGCGGGGTTCTCAACCCCAGTCGGAAGTTCAACACCAGTCATGAACGATGAAAGACCTGTCAAGTCCAAAGGCAAATGGCTTCAAAGAATAGCTTCATCGCCTACACTCGCACAATTCAGTCGAAAACGAGCGAAAAGTAGTCCATACGGGAGCAGGTCAACACTTTCCTGTCTGAGTTTCGCTCCTCCCATCTCGGAGAACCCTCCCGCCCGATTAATAGAAGGAAGTTCTTCCGCAGCACCAGTCTCGGGACCAAGTTCAGGAATTAGCTCAGAAGCAGATTCGACACCAGTGACTCCTGGTCTTGATACGCCATATTATGATCCAATGTATCGTCACATTGCTATTCAGCGCAACGAGAATGAAGCGATGGCTGGTGCATCAGCACTGACGCAGGACTTACAACAACTGACCATCGCAGAGGCAGGAGAACCTGCGGCTTCATCTTCAGATCATGAAATCATCGAGGATTACTTTTCACAGCCGATGACTGTAAAATCTAAACCTTTCAAGAAGAGCAACTTTAAATTTTGGGACAAAATGCCACACGAGGTTAAGCTACACATATTTGCATTCCTGAAACCCAAGGAATTGGTACGAGCTTCCAACACTTGTCAGGATTTCTACAAAACTTGTTTCGATGGACAGCTCTGGACATGCTTCGATGCCTCGGAATTCTATGCCGACATTCCCGCCGAATCTTTGGCAAAGATCATTGTATCGGCAGGTCCTTTCATCAAAGATCTCAACCTTCGAGGTTGCGTACAAGTCGAGCACTACAAGCGAGCAGAAGTGATAGTGAAAGCTTGCAAGAATCTTATCAATGCGACACTTGAAGGATGTCGAAATTTTCAAAAAGCAACTTTACACAATCTTTTGAAAACTAATGGAAGATTGACCAATCTCAATCTTACTGGGTTGTCAGCTGTCACAAACGCAACGTGTAAGATCATAGCACAATCCTGTCCACATCTTCAGATGTTCAATGTGTCATGGTGTACTCATATGGATGCGCTTGGTCTACAGCTAGTCATTCGAGGTTGTCCAAATTTGATGGATCTCCGTGCTGGAGAAGTTAGAGGTCTCGACAACGAAGATTTGGCGCTACTAATCTTCGCGACAAACAATCTAGAGCGACTAGTTTTGAGTGGTTGTATAAATATTACTGATAAAGCTCTTCAAATAATGATGCATGGGAATGATCCAGAACTCGACGCTTTCAGCTATGCACCGTTAGTTCCGCAACGGAAACTTCGACATTTGGATTTGAGCCGCTGTAACAGACTGACGGATGAAGGTGTGAAATCAATCGCCTATGTTTGTCCAGACTTGGAAGGTCTGCAATTGAGTGGATGTATTGCCTTGACAGACAAAGCACTCGAAAATATTCTAGCTACCTGTCCAAATTTGACACATCTCGATTTGGAAGATCTCAGTGAACTTAGCAACGATTTATTATCCAATCATCTCGCCAAGGCACCCTGCGCTCCCGCGCTCCAACATCTCTCGGTCAGTTATTGCGAAAATCTAGGTGATACGGGTATGCTCCCTGTTATCCGCACTTGTACTGGTCTTCAAAATATCGACATGGACAATACGAGAATCAGCGATCTAATTCTCGCCGAAGCAGCAACTATGGTTCGACTCCGATCATCACGTACCACAAATCCATTATCACGTCCTTGTCCGGGTCTTCGTATGGTAGTATTCGACTGTTCGAATATTACATGGACCGGTATTCGTGAAGTCCTTTCACGAAATTCGGAGATTACTAAGCCGGTTGATCATGATAATTTACATAGATATTCATATCCCACAGAAATTATTACGCTCAAATGCTTCTATGGTTGGCAATTGACCGTGGATGAACACACAAAGAGAGTTTTGAGAGGTGATCTTTCGGCAGCAGGAAGATTGGAGAGGAAATGGACGGAATATATGATGGCGAATGAAGAGGCTGGTGCAGGTGGTGCCGGGATTAGGAGGAGGAGAAGGAGGGCAAGAGAAGCTCAAATGATGCATGCTGATGAAGAAGAAGGTGGGGTAGCTACTGGTGGAGGTGTTGGAAGAAGAAGGAGGGCAAGAAGTAGTGCGTGCGCTATGATGTGATTGTCCATATTGAGAAAGATTGGAGTGCGGATATATGAAAATGAAATACGATACGGTACATATGATGGGATTTAAAATGAAGATTGCAGAGCAATTACATGTTTGGAGTCATGATTTTGGGAATGGCTCGATAGATGGTATGCTATTTTACTATGGTTTGGGGTTTGGCTAGATATCTGGTATGATGTCTAGATGGAAAATGTACAGGGGTTCGGATTCGGAAATAGTTTTGGGAATGTGAAAGCGATGCGAATGGGAATGACTATTCTTCCCTTTGATTTTTGGGCGGCACGGAGCTCATGACCTTGTGTTTATTCTGTGGCTCGCTTGGACGGGTCTGAGGGATTATTTGAGATGAGATGAAGTAGGATGAGATAGGATAAATTGTCATGGACTTGAGATATCAGAGATGGAGTCTTCTTTCTTTGTGTTTAATTTTTTGTGTGTCTTCTTGTGATGGGATGCTTAGAATGACTGAGCTTTTGTTGTGATTGTTATGGCTGTGGTTGTGAGATTCTGATATGAAAGGAAATAGGAGATTTAGATGTGATGATTGAAGATGGAGATAAATATGAAGAAGAAGATGATATAACATATATGATATATCTAGTAAGATGAAGCTTCAAATGAAATAAATGCGATTAGATGTGATATCATCTTAAGCGGTTCTGATGTGGTATGAAATGAATTTGGATGAAATATTGATATAAAAAGATAGATAGACATACAGATCTCTCTCTCTCTCTCTCTCTCTCTCTCTCTCTTTATTTTATTCAAGTTTTCCATATAAGAAAAAAGATTCTCAAACTCTACAAACGAATTTATGAATCTATAATAAATCTACAAATCATTGAATGAAATGTCTACCTACCTACACCTACATAGTATCCAAGTAGGTACGGTATGCGATGACTACCTACTTGGATTAATTAGCTCGGGGAAACTGAGTTCTTGCCTTTCCGCTGCCTCTTTCTCGCTCTCCCTGAAAATGAAAATGAAAATGAAAAGATAGATATATATATATATATATATATATATATCTATTGATATCTAGAAGATAAAATGAAATGGGAGGAGAGAGAAGAGAGAGAGGAGAGAGAGGAGAGAGAAAAAAAGAAAAAGAAATCTACACCTTACCTACCTAGGTAGATATACCTTTCGGCTTTTTGATTTCAAATTTTCAATTTAAGCCGTAAGATGATGACCTCAGGAGTATATGTATTTCTAGTTGAGTGATTTGTGTGAGTTTTACTTATTTCTTTTTGGAAGGAGGGGTGGGGGGTAGGGAGAGGGGTTGGATTTAATATGAATATGTTTATTATATGTTCTAATTTGTATGGTTCTGTATTTAATGATGTATGTATATACAGATGTACATATAATAGCTAGATAGGTATGTAGATACTATATATAGATAGAGTCAATCTAAATCCATTCATCGTCGTAAGGATATCGAACCAGAATAAAAATCTATAAACTTTTCTTCTAGTTTCAGGAGCTAGATGTACACTCCTATCTAATATCTATGCAGCTTCTATTCATTCCACACCTCCCACATACTCTACCCTCAACCCTCAATCCAAAATTCTCAATTCCCTCACCAACTCCCAAAACTTATGTTGACCTTCCACACCCTTCTCCTCAGCTTCAATCGGGCCTCCCGTATCCTTAACCGCATTATGAACCAACTCGGTCGCAACATCCCACTCATCCTTCTCCACGAGCGCCATCAACAAGGTACGCATCGTATTCCACGACGTAAACTGTTTACTCTTCTGCACACTTCTCAGGTACGAAATCGCTGTGTCGGTATCCCCTACACTTGCATATCCCTCGATCAATCGATCCCAGAAGATGTGATCTACGGTTCCGACGGTGAGTTGCGCGCGTTCGATCAGAGTAGTCGCGGCTTGGAAATTGGGGGGTGACTGGGCGAAATAATATTCGAGAAGAATGGTGTAGATGTATGTTGAGGGGGTGAGTCCTTGAGCTGCCATTCGATTCATGACTTCTGAAACGGGAGTGATGTCTGTGGGGACGCCTCGGAGGAGAAGATAGATCATTTTACCGTATAAGAACTGGTTTGGTGTGACCTTCATTTGTTCCATGGCGAGGAAGGTGTTGTTGATGGCTTTAATTTGTTCTGCAGGACTAAGAGTATCTATGTCTGCGAAAGTTTGATCCAGGATCGTGACGAAAGTGGCAGCATCTGCTTGAACTCCATGACCTTCCATAGAAGTCAAAATTTCTGGAGTTTTATCTGAATGACCAGCGCGGACTATTGACGAAAGAAGTGTGTTGTATGTCTGAACGTCTGGAATGATACCCCATTGATCTGCCCAAGCGAGGATGCGATCGGCCGCTTTTATTTCTTGTCTTTTTATGAGACCAGAAACTGCGGCATTAATCGTTGCAATAGTAGGTCTGACAGCTCCCGGAATATCCTTCACGTTTTTCGAATTTGAGATCTTGAGGTTAGGATATTTTTTCCGCGCTGCTGCTAACCATAAGCGACCCATCTCATCTAATGCGCGGATGCCAGCTTCCGGCTGATAACAGTGAATAAGACCACTGATTCTGGTAGTCCAACAGGTTACATCTGGCTTTTCTCCAGATGATATCATCATGGCCCAGACTTGCTCAAGACCTTTGGCATCGCGGGAATTTTTGCAGCCATTCAACATGGCATCCCAGGCACCAAGGTTTGGAGTAAGATTGTTTTTAATCATGTGATTCCAAACTTCAATGGCTCGAGGTTGTTGCTTGAGATTCATGAACAACAAAATGAACATGTTGTAAAAAGCAGGAGTTAGATAACCGGTTCGATACCCAGATTCGAAACCATCTTTGGCAGTTGGTATGTAGATTGGAAGTTGTTGCGCTTGAGACCATAGCCGATCCATTGTAGCGACGTCTCTTCTAGCATGCGCATCAACAACTTTCTTATGTAAAAGCTGGGTCCGCATATTTTGCGTCACTTTAAAAGCCGTCCTAACACTCTGCTTCTCGGTGAACTCCTTGATAGCAGACCAATCATCTTTGACTAAGCTGACCACAGATTCAGGGACATCTCGGAAGAACTCAGCGGCATCAATCAGAGACATCGAACATGCGTTGACAACATCCGAGAACTTTAACATGAGCGGCTTTGCATCTTCCACCATGGTTGCTGCGCCATGTCCAGTCTTGTCAAGTTCAAGGAGAAGCTTAAGTGTTCCAAGTGCGATTGTAGGCAATTGATACATCTCACCTGGGGAAAATTGTGGAGTGAGAAGACTAAATGCATGTTGAGTTCCATTCTGGCGTTTTTCCAGAAAGATGCTATGCAAGGTATGACTAGGAAGACTTGACCAGTCAGAACAAGAAGGTATGACTTCGGGATCTGATTTATTAATTGATTCTTGGCTTTGAAGTCGTCGAGGCCGACGACGACAAACGATGTTCCAACTTTTGAGAAGTTCAGATAGTAATGTTTGTCCCTCTGCCGTTGTGATACCGACTTTCATAATGCTGTCAATCAATGTGATTATCATTTGAACCCATTGAGTGCCACGCAGTAAACCCAACTCAAGCGTGACCGATATCATTTCTGTGAAAGTAGGTACGTCGTCACGAAGAGGCTGCTCCTTTCTCTGCTCTCTTATGAGTCTCAGCATCTTTGGTACTGTAGACTTGAGGTAGACAGGCCATGAATTTCGACTAATTGTACCATTTTTCCATGCAGTAGGCCCAAAATGTTCCGCGAAAAAGGACCAGCAATCGTTAAGGGGACGTTCCTCCCGGAGCATTTCCTTTAACTTTTCTCCATCTTGATAAGCCTTCACGGTCGATGAAGTCCTCTGGGAAAGCTCCGATGTACGAGTGGGTTCTCGAATCGATTGTTGCTTGAGGGTTTCTTCAAACATTGACTCCAATGCATCTGCTGGCTCTCTGGTCGCATGGCGAGTAGTCGGTGGTCTTCGTGGTGATTTTGGGTTATTCCTCGTTTCCCCGCCTTGGAAACCTCTCGTCGATTCCGCATAATCCTCTTTATATTGCTCACTCGTGGAGCTTGGAGGGGTACTGATTAGAGAGTTGAACGTAGCTTTTGAGTGCCATTGGAAGGATTTGTTTCGACGTAGATGACTGAGAGCTTGTCGACATGACATACAAACATAAGGAGAGCTCATATCAACTGTCTCACGGTAGAGAAATGTGGGAGTTTGTGAACTGATTAATTAAAGCTGGTACATATGAATGGCATTTCAACAAGAATACAAAGTTATTAAACTTCCACGGAAACCTTTGACAGGTCGGAAACTTTAATGCCGATGGCACGACCCATCCACTATCCATTGGTTGATGATGATTTACTAAGCTAAGGTACCCGAAACTATACCGGGCTTGGCTTGAAGCATAGCAGGTACCATATCAACCATGTCATATCCAAAGCCTGATACAATCCTATGCTTTCTTGGGTGTAGGAAAAGGAGTTGGAGGTTGTCAACTTGACTTTATAAATACAACACGAAAATACATACTCAGTTGAAATACATAAGGAAGGTATTGCAATGACCACACTACAGCCCCGCGGTCCATACTCGCAAGATGAGCTCAAAAAGTTATACCCCGATGATCTACAACTTCAACTTGTTCAGGTCCTAATGCGACATGGCGAACGAAGTCCCGTTTCTGCGAGATTTCAAAATGCTGGGCTGCAACCTTACTGGCCGTATTGTTCAGCAGCTCGGCGAATGGTGAGCGCTACAATGGAAGCTAATTCATCGGATTGGACTCCTCTGCAATGGAGACGTCGCCTGGAAACATTCGGCAATGATGATGGCCCTATCATTGCACGAGGGCCTCGAGGAGAAGTTGATGATGTTTGCAATCTGGGTGAATTGACAGACAAGGGGAGAGAAACGACTTCACAGTTGGGAACTCGACTTCGAAGACTTTACATTGACCAATTGGGATTTCTACCTCAAATGATACACAATACCGATTTCTTGTACCTCCGCGCAACGCCAATCCCAAGAGCTCTGGAATCAATGCAGCAAGCTTTCTTCGGCATGTATCCGCCCTATGCCCGCGCTGCAGCTTGCCCACCGCCAACTATAATCACACGCTCGCCTTCTGGTATGTGCCGCGTACTCTCGAACTTTGAGCTTCATGCTGACCGCCAATTCTCTAGATGAGACTTTGTTCCCGAACGATAGTGGGTGTAGAAGATTTGCTCAATTGTCCAGAGCTTTCGCACAGCGAACCGCTGATCGTTGGAACGAAACAGACGAAATGGAATATTTGAACTACCTTATTGGCAAGTGGATGCCGGATTCCAGTAAACGAGTAGCCGTCGACTCTCACCCCAGACTTTCTGGTATTATGGACACCATTAATTCCACCCTAGCCCATGGTCCTGAAACCAGATTACCCAAAGAATTCTACGATCAGAGAGGTCGAGCTATCATAGAAAAAATAGGAGTTGAGGAATGGTTTACTGGATATAACGAGTCAGAAGAATATCGCTCTCTTGGTATTGGAGGACTCATGGGTGATTTAGTCGAGAGAATGGTTGGAAGTGTGGAACATAACGGGCAAGATGGCTTATTTGAAACTGGCGGTGAGAATGGTTCGACTGGCATTGGAAGAGGAGGGGAGAAAGCTATAAAGATGGGCTTGAGTGGCTGCCATGATACAACTCTCGCCGCCGTTCTTACTAGTCTAGGGGCATTTGAGGACCGGCCTTGGCCACCTTATACGTCTCATATTGCTTTAGAGATGTTTCGCAAGAAGCAGCCCTTGCTTGGAGAACCCATATATGAGCCGCCCAGCAGCAGTAACGGTACTGGAAAAGGACTGCTTTCAATATTTGGATTGGGCAAGAAAACAGAAGCAGGACCTATTGGTATTGCAAGAAAGAAGCTTGGTGACCTCTCAGAAACAGAGAGATCCAAGCTAAATGGCTATTATGTTAGAATTCGTTATAATGATGAAGTTGTGACAGTTCCTGGGTGTAGGCCACAAGGCAAACATCTTGATGGAGACCAGTCATTTTGTACATTGGTATTTATTCACCCTCAAAATCCCCATCTGACCTTTGACTAATTATATATAGGCGGAATTCAAGAACATAGTCGACAAGTTCACTCCCGCTCACTGGAAGAAGGATTGCTTGAGCAATCTAGATGCACCAGCTTTTCCCAAGATCAAAGAGCCCGCGGGTTACTAGATATGATATATGAATATATTACACAAGTTGTTTTTAGAGGGTGAGTTATAGATATACACTACATTATGATTCTGCATTGTACAGTCTTAGATAAATTTGTCAAATGCAATCAAAAGAGATTAACGCATTATTTCTGGCGTCTGGGATATCATGCTATCTATAGTCTTCTTGTATACCAATCTATCCACCGCATTGGTCGGGTATCGTCCTCCATGTCCCAAAATAGGTCTAGAAACATCCAGGATTTCATCCAAAATTGTGACCATCCAAAATAACTCACCCTACAGTGCATCGATTATTACAATCTAGATGGCTCAGAAGAGTTTCCCGGTTTCTTTCCTTCAATAACAACACCAAGCGCAGATCCAGCATCTAGGGCTGGCAGAGCTGGGGTTGTAGAGAATGATTCATCTCCTGAGAAACGCCTATGAAGAGTTAGTATACATCATTTCTGCAGTCTCACTTCAAAATCGTGATCGAGTAACTTACCATCCTCGTTCTTCTCCTCCGCTTAAGAAGCTACAGTCACCATTCTTCGTGATTTCCCATCCACCTCCAACACCATTACCATTTCTCCATCCCACTTCAGGAATCTCCTCTTCTGGACCTTTCCACATATCCACATCCTTTCCTGCCTCATCTCCACTCTCCTTTCTCTCAAAAACACTCAGTCCACAAGTAAACGGTCTGAAATCCTCCTCACCGACATCCTCTGGCATTTTCCCCGTCAAACATCTTCCAATCGCTATTAAAGTCGCCGCATGTGTGCATATAACAATAGCCTTGACACCTTCTCTATCCGCATCTTCTATAACTCTATGTAACGCATATGCCGTCCTATCATGCAAAGTCTCTATACTCTCTCCATTAACACTTGGTCGAATCTTCGGCACATATTCTTTATCATATGTCGGGAATAGAGAATGTAATAATTCTGGCGTAGCAGGACTGGGATGATCGAATCGAGCAGTGCCGTACCATTCACCCAAGCCGTTTTCACCACGGATTTTAAGGGACGCTGGGTCACTTGTGCGGGAAGAGAGATGGGGGATGAGCGGAGATATGGTTTGGATGCAGCGGTAGAAGGGAGAGGAGTAGATGCGTTCGATGGGTGGAGAAAGAGTGCTTAGATGGAGACCAAGTTCTGCAGCTTGTGCTTCGCCATATCCTGCGAGCGCGGGATCGCTAGGTATACCGGTAGGAGTGGGGATATTGGCGGTATATGTACCTGTTGCAGGGTCGACAATCCAATTTGAACGAAACTTGAGAAAGTCGGTCAGTATGGATAAAGCACAAACTATTAGAGGAAACTTACACCATGGCGAGTGACGTAGATGGTAGTCAATGAACGTGTAGGTTTTGAAGACATTTTTGAAAACAACAATTTAAGTTTGTAAAAAAATATTATACTTTCAGGTGCGAGGACTGGAAGTTCTATGTTGTTTTTTCACGATGACGTTTTGTGGAGGAAATTCAATATGTACCTGGGCATTTCTCCGCTCCTCGGCTGCGATAAGATAAAGAAAGGGGTCCTTTTGGAGGAGTTCCGGAGTTTTTGTAGATAAATTGGGACAATGTTATATCAAAGAGGAATATTTCATATGACTTTGTTAGCAATACGTGTGAATTGATGTCTTTGCGTCATTTAGTACATTCAATGATTCTTCATGGTACAGTCAAGATCAATGCAGATAGGATGGGGTTGCATTTATACGTCATTGGGAATTAATACACAGCGAACAATCCGTCCAATACATAGAACATCCTATTCGTGACAGTGATCTATAGCATAGTAAATCAGTCCTCTTTGCCCCTTGTAGTTTCATACCTATGAATTGTCAGTATTGAGTCATGGTTAAGTCATTGTTATCGAGTAAGGTGACAACATACCTCTTTCCTCTGAATGCCCAAACACCCCAGTTACCGCAACTAATGTCTTGAGGGTCCATATCGTTGAGATCCCATCTCAAACTTCGAAAGCGATTCTCACCTGGTTCCATCAACATATCCATTTCTCCGCCTACGGTCTTTTTGACCCAATCAATATCTCTATCCATGTCGTATTGTGTGTATCCGGTGACCAAGATTGGCACCTTGGTTTCTAACAGTTGTGGGATAGTTTCCGCCCACTCGTGTGAACTTGCTGGATGTCCTAAACCAGGATGGAAAAGCATGAAGCAATCAAAGTAAGGATCGTAAGGATAAAAGTGACCAGCTTTGTGAAGGGTGTGATAATACTCCACAAAAGTACTGATCTTTAAGGAGTTTGTGATACGATCCTCAACAATTGAGCCAAATGGATTTCCCGGAGTTCTCTCAGGTAAAGGAAATTCAGCATCTCTGTTCGCCATACTTTCGGGTCCAATGAAGATCAAGTGGAATGTGACTCGAGGAAAGAGATGTGCTAATTGCACCCAAACTTCTCTTGGCAACGAAGATTCTGCACGAGCTCCTAGAATGAAGATTCTCACCGGTGGCGGGGTTGGTCTAAGGTTCTTGATTTCAGATCCACCACCGGTTCGTGCAGGGTGTAGATTATAACGAAGAGCTGATTTTGTTAGCAAACAATATTCTGAGAAATTTGGAGGCCCTACATACCACTTAAACTCTTGAGACCTTCAACGGTTAGTCTCCCACCCTTCTTGATATTGTAAGGACTCAATTCATGCAGCACACTTCCAATAGTAAGAGGGTACGTCAACAATCTAGTCGCTTGTCGTAAACTTCTTTCGTCATTGATGGCCTTAAACTCTCTCGAAAACAATAGAGTATCCCAATTTGTCATATTAACCATAGCTTCTTCAATCTGATCTCCAGGGTACTCGAATTCTGGAAAGAACCTGCCGGAGCGTAGATCATGATCATCCTCATTTATCTCCCGCAGGGTATCACAAATTTCCAAATGTGCCTCATAATCATCAGCCCAATGCTCTTCTGAGCATGACACAGGTATTCCGCAATCTGGACATTCGAAATCGACGTGGGCTGGTGGTAGCGCACCTGTAGCAGATTTCCGTGCTTCGGGATCGTCTGGATTTGTTGGCAATCGAGTCTGGTGATGATCCGGATGTGGGCAATAGGCATTTTGTTTCATGAAAGCTGCTCGTCTTCTAATTTCGGGGGATGGCGAATTCGAGAACGAGTGGAAGAGGTTGTTCGGCTTCAAGAGAGCTCGTCCTTCAACCTCTGGAGGCGGGGTCGATTCCAAGCCACTTGGAGTTCTATATTGCGGAGGCTCATTTCTTGCTACCTGCCCTTGCCCAAATGATATTGCTCGACGGCCCAAGTCTTTTTGCGCCAATTGATTCCCGGATGGCAAATTCGAAGGGAGCTTGGTGCTTCTACCATTACCAGAAGCAATGGTTCTATTACCCAAGCCGATTGACCTAGGCGTTTTTCTGAGCGCATGTAAGCACTGCCGGCAAGTATATGAAGTTGAAGGACGCATGATTTCAAGCACCGTCAAGCTTCTCAAAAAAGATTGAAGAAGTAAAAGTGCTATACAAGCTGTGTATAAGAAATTTGATACATGAGGTGATTTCTATGATGAGTGGTCGCGTATTATTTATTAAAGCGGCATGGATTCTTTTAGCTCGTGAATATTTGTAGATTCAAGAAAACAACCTCGAACACCCAAAGCTTTGCGACAAGCTACTTGTCGAGCCCTTACAAATGATACCATCTTTAAATTTTCGCGCAAAGTGAATAATCTTACCTGAAGCTGCGCAGACTTTCTGCGCTGCTGCCCAAATATGGCTACCACATCAAACCAATTCTTGTACAGCTTGACCATCAATCCTCCCACCGCCATCACCCAAGCAATACTCGGACAATTTGCTGGCACGAAAGAGCAACAGATTGTGACTGCCTCTGGTTCGCGTCTCACTCTCCATAGACCAGATCCGTCGCAGGGAAAGATTATTACAGCACTCTCACACGATGTTTTTGGTATCATAAGAGCTATTGCAGCTTTCAGATTAGCCGGTAGCAATAAGGGTAAGTCATTCATCTTATCCCACTTGAGCTTCACTTAGTGATTTGAAGCATCGATGGCAGCACGAATCATACCGATATGAATAGCCTATGGGGACGAGTGTTATAGAAACTCGGTCGCAATTGAGAGCTAAGCTAAAATAAACAATCGCAGATTATATTATCATCACATCCGACTCTGGTCGTATAACAATCGTCGAGTTCGTCCCCGCACAAAATAAATTCAATCGCCTACATCTCGAGACTTTCGGCAAGTCGGGCGTTCGAAGAGTGGTTCCAGGGCAATACTTGGCTGTGGACCCGAAAGGCAGAGCTTGTTTAACTGCATCGGTGGAGAAGAACAAGCTTGTATATGTCTTGAATCGCAATTCTCAGGCGGAACTTACCATCTCATCCCCCTTGGAAGCCCATAAAGCACAAACTTTGGTGTTCGCATTGGTAGCATTGGATGTGGGATACGCAAATCCGGTGTTTGCGGCTCTCGAGGTTGATTATGGCGAGTCGGATCAGGATCCCACAGGGCAAGCTTATGACGAGATTGAGAAACAGCTTGTCTACTACGAGCTTGACCTGGGCTTGAATCATGTGGTGCGAAAATGGTCGGAGCCTGTCGATCGAACGGCGAACATCCTTTTCCAGGTGCCTGGAGGAACGGATGGACCTAGTGGTGTTTTAGTTTGTGGGGAGGATAATATCACCTACAGGCACTCTAATCAAGAAGCTTTCCGTGTTGCTATCCCTCGCCGCCGTGGTGCAACGGAAGATCCACAAAGAAAACGAAACATTGTAGCAGGAGTTATGCATAAACTCAAGGGTGCTGCGGGAGCTTTCTTCTTCTTACTACAAACCGATGATGGTGATCTTTTCAAAATAACCATTGAGATGGTTGAAGACGACAATGGGCAACCAACCGGCGAAGTCAGACGTCTCAAGATTAAGTACTTTGACACCGTGCCTGTCGCGGCGAGTCTCTGTATCCTTAAAAGTGGATTTCTTTTTGTTGCAAGCGAGTTTGGCAACCATCAGTTCTACCAATTTGAGAAGCTTGGCGATGACGATGAAGAAACAGAATTTATCAGCGATGATTTCCCAACTGGAGCTCATGAATCATACACGCCCATCTATTTTCATCCTCGACCAGCTGAGAATCTAAGCTTAGTCGAAAGTATCGACTCGATGAATCCTTTGATGGACTGCAAAGTCGCCAATCTCACTGACGAGGATGCACCACAGATCTATTCAATTTGTGGTACCGGCGCTCGAAGTACTTTCAGAACCCTGAAACATGGCTTAGAAGTAAGTGAAATCGTCGAATCTGAACTGCCCGGTGTACCATCTGCAGTCTGGACGACAAAGCTTACTAGAGGTGATACCTATGATGCTTACATCATTCTCTCTTTTTCAAACGGTACCTTGGTTCTCAGCATCGGTGAAACTGTGGAAGAAGTAACTGATACTGGGTTTTTGTCATCGGCACCAACACTAGCTGTACAGCAACTTGGCGAGGATTCTCTAATTCAGGTGCATCCTAAAGGTATTCGACATATTCGCGCGGATCGTCGCGTGAATGAGTGGGCTGCTCCTCAGCATCGTTCTATTGTTGCAGCCACTACAAACGAACGACAAGTTGCTGTAGCTCTAAGTTCTGGAGAGATTGTCTATTTTGAGATGGATTCAGATGGATCTCTCGCTGAATACGACGAAAAGAAAGAGATGAGCGGTACAGTTACCTGCTTGAGTCTCGGTGAAGTTCCAGAAGGACGTCAAAGAAGTCAATTCTTGGCTGTTGGCTGTGATGACTCAACAGTACGTATTCTGAGTTTGGATCCCGAATCAACACTTGAGAACAAATCGGTTCAAGCTTTGACTTCTCCTCCAAATGCCCTTTCCATTATGGCTATGTCAGACTCATCATCTGGCGGCTCAACTCTATACCTTCACATCGGACTTTATTCTGGCGTCTATCTACGAACTGTTTTAGATGAAGTGACTGGAGAGCTCTCTGACACACGAACACGTTTCCTTGGACCGAAGCCCGTCAAGCTTTTCAGAGTAGCCGTCCAAGGTCAGACTGCAGTGCTTGCGCTCAGTTCTAGGCCATGGCTCGGATATTCAGATCCCGTCACCAAAGGCTTTATGCTCACCCCACTTGACTATCCAGCTTTGGAGTGGGGCTGGAATTTCAGTAGCGAGCAGTGTACTGAAGGTATGGTGGGAATCCAAGGGCAAAATTTAAGGTACGTTAATACAGTTTTAATAATCCTAAAAGCACCATATACTATGATGATTTTCTTATCGTTAAACTTCTTAAGTCTTCCATGACTATGAGGATGTAACATTATAATTCCAATTGTTCCTTCTGAAATATCTAATCCAACTCAATCATTCAAACCCTTGCACTCAAGTTGGAGCAATGGCTAATTCACCATAGAATCTTTTCTATCGAGAAACTCACCGACAACCTTTTGCAAGAATCCATTCCTCTGACTTATACTCCTCGTCGTTTCGTCCGACATCCCGAACACCCTTGTTTCTATGTAATTGAAGCGGACAATAACATACTTTCTCCAGCCACAAAGCAGAAGCTACTTGAGGATCCTTCTGTTACAAACGGTGATGCCACAGTACTTCCTCCTGAGGAGTTTGGTTACCCGAGAGGAACAAACCACTGGGCGTCTTGCATCTCTGTCGTCGATCCTGTGACCGAAAAAAAAGTTCTGTCTACAATTCACCTAGAGGAAAATGAATGTGCAGTCAGCATCGCTGTTGTCGCTTTCGCTAGTCAAGAAGATGAAACGTTCTTATGTGTCGGAACAGGTAAGGATTTGGTTGTTAGTCCAAGATCATTCTCTGCAGGTTTCATTCACGTGTACCGCTTCCATGAAGACGGTAAAGAGCTCGAATTCATACACAAAACGAAAGTCGAGGAACCACCTATGGCATTACTTGCTTTCCAAGGTA
Organism: Botrytis porri; assembly: GCF_014898465.1. Lineage (NCBI taxonomy): Eukaryota > Fungi > Ascomycota > Leotiomycetes > Helotiales > Sclerotiniaceae > Botrytis > Botrytis porri. The sequence goes on along the minus strand of NW_024066083.1, from coordinate 2,055,186 downwards.
GACTATTAGCTGGAGTGGGAAAAGATCTACGTATTTACGACCTCGGAATGCGACAACTCTTACGAAAAGCACAATCTGAAGTTGCGCCTAACATGATTGTTGGTTTACAAACTCAAGGCAGTCGTATCATTGTCAGTGATGTCCAAGAGAGTATCACTATGGTCGTGTACAAATTTCAAGAGAACAGACTCATTCCATTCGTGGATGATACCATCGCAAGGTGGACATCGTGCACTACAATGGTAGATTACGAGACTGTCGCAGGAGGGGATAAATTCGGTAACCTTTGGCTTCTCCGTTGTCCCGCTAAAGCCAGTGAAGAAGCGGATGAAGAAGGCTCTGGTGCTCATCTTCTACACGAACGTCAATACCTGGCTGGAGCTCCTCATCGATTAACATTGATGGCTCATAACTTTTCCCAAGATATTCCAATGAGCATTCAAAAGACAAACCTCGTTGCCGGAGGTAGAGATTGCTTGTTGTGGAGCGGACTTCAAGGCACACTTGGTATCCTAATACCATTCGTCAGTCGAGAAGATGTAGATTTCTTCCAGACATTAGAACAACACCTAAGATCAGAAGACCCGCCTCTGGCTGGAAGAGATCACTTAATATACCGAAGTTATTATGTGCCAGTAAAGGGCGTCATTGATGGAGATTTATGCGAAAGATATACCCTCTTGCCAACGGACAAGAAACAAATGATTGCAGGAGAGTTGGACCGCTCGGTTAGGGAGATTGAGAGAAAAATTTCGGTAATTGCCCCTATCCATCTTTTATGGACATTGCAAGGCTAACAACAGTTCTAGGATATTCGGACACGATCGGCATATTAATTGGGCGTAATTTGGGACAGGGTGCTCGCACCAGACGGCGCTGTATATTTTATAAGGTGTTTGATGTGCACTGTATCATGAACTCCATCCATCTCATGATGTTATGTTAAATTACAAAAATAAAGAGGAATCTAAAACACGCAATTATACAGCAATGTGCGGGCGAAAATCTTATGATCTCTGTCCTGTGAATCTTCTCTTCGCAACATCATATCTCGACTTCCCTTTTCCTTTCCCTTTATTCGATATAGGATTTTCTCTCTCCCACCTCTCATCGTCTTTGTATATTCCCATTGCGAGCTCTAGGTCGTAGTTCGCTTGTTCAAGATATAGAACTGCAATGTCGTATCTAACGGGAAATTAAATGTTAGCCTTTGATCCCTCTAGTGTTATCGGCCTTTCTTTTGAAACTCCTACACTCGAGAGGGTTTGAATCTTGTATCCCTTCGAACTATACAGGTAGCCCTTCTCTGTTTCTCATTGCCCATTCCGCAAATTATAAAACACAAACTCACTCAGAAACTTTACACCCAACCATGAATCTCCTCACGCAGCTCTTCCTCCTTTCTTCTTCCTCCCACTCCACAGGCCGCGGACTCAAACTCACTCCCCCTTTATACCATTCCCCAGGTATCAATATCGTTTTCCTAGCAAGAAGGAGGTGATCACTTGTTATACCATTTTTCTTTCGCAATGCATCAATTGGTACACCGTAGCGAAAGGATAGAGACGTCATGGAATCGGTGGCGTGGGAGAGGAAATGGAGGGTGTCTTCAGATTGTACTTCGGTTTTCGGCTGTGACTGGGTTTGGGCTTGTGATTTGGAGTCGAGAGAGTGAGAGTAAGTAGGGGGAGAAGTTCGTGCGTTCGATTCGGAAGAATGAAGGGATTCGTAGGAGGGTGGCTTATTCGACGGCGTGGAAGCTGCTACCGTATGATCCACCGCTTCTGCGCTCCTAACCTGACAGAAAGGACAATAATTTGCAAATCTCTCATTGCCTTCTACACATTGCCCGCAGATAATGCGTCCGCAACATGATAGCCTTCTATTTTCTCTGCTACTTATCCTTTCTTTCTCATTCCATTGTGTGTCTTCTTTTTCCTCTTTCATCCCATATGCCGGGCTCTCCTCTGAGGGGACAACTTCTTCTTTTATTTTCTCATTGAAACTTGAATCCCTTCTCGTCAATTGAAGAGAAGAATCTCTTTCCAACGTAGATGCCGAGTATGAAGGTAAGCCATTCCTCCCTTCATTCCTCTCTATCTGCACAAGTAGACGCGCACAAGTGCAGCAAGATTCCTGATCCATTTTAGACATTCTTCTGTACTGTATGATATCGAGTATGTGTCAAAAAAGATTTCAGTAAACAGAGAAACAAATGAACGAAGGCTCTATTGTTGGTTGATTTATGATTTATTCTATTGTACGAGTGATGCCACCACTGATAGTACTGATAGCTGACTATTTGCCCCTCGCTTCATACGGAAGGCGGGGTGACCTCCATGTGACGTAGCGCTACATGTTTTTCTTATCGGAATGCACAATTGACATCTACCGACCTCCTCTCCAATTCTTACACATGCAACTTGCATAGAACATCAAAAACTTTTCTGATCATATCATATCATTTCATTTTGGATTTCTCCTCCTCGATATTGATACTTTTACAACATGTCGAATATCCAGTCTATCATGACTATCTCCTACCTCCCTCGGAATCCTCAGAATACCCATAATTAGTATTGGCATTCCATCATCTGAACGTTCAAACTGTTGCGGCCCTCTCAGCGTCCCCATTCAACCACCAGAACTTAGCACAGCTTTCCTTTGGACGATCTTACAAAAGAGGAGTTCGCATACACACATACTTTGATTCAGCACTCCGATCTATCCCATGCCTTCTCAGATTAACTATCGTCATCGGAAAATATCCAATGATAAACCGACAATATCTCATACGCAAACCCATCACTCCCCAGGTCTTTATATCTATTACTGCTTTCCGTATCATACATATGCAGTAGCAACATGCGGAACGCACTGTCGATCCTCTGTCATCTCCTCTTTGGCTGATGTTTCTGTCATCGCTTTTATATCTTCTGAGCGTCTTCGCAATCGATTTTTCTCCTTCATCAACTGCTCATATTCCTCTATTATACCACAAATAATCTCCTAGATACCCTAAAGTTCATCATGAATCTTAAGACTTTCGTCCTGCTATCTTATCTCTAATAAATGCTGACCATCCTCATTGGCTACTTTTGTACCTGGCATTTCCTCAACTGGACTGCGATCCCGAATACTCTGGCCGTTCGTATCTCGGGGCTTTGCGATGTACTTGACTGTCGCCTGCAGCTGTCTTCTTTTTCATCCAATGATTGAACCGACGCAAATGCCAGAGAAAGGCGCCACTTAAGGATCTGATTCACAGGGAAGACTTCACTTCGAATTGGTAGTTGAGTGTGAACTGATGGTCGAGCGGCAATTGGCAAAATTGGTGGCAGAGCGCATCAGCCTGTCAGGCTTTCAAAAGAGTTCTGATTATGGGCAGTTTAATGGTGTCTTTGGAAGGAGAAGAAATCATCCACATGGGGTTGATTCGCTAAAAAGGTTAATCTCTATACTGAGTATGTGTTATTATCAGTGAGTTTAACATGTAATCGAGTAGACTGTTAGTATTTTAGTTTTACCATGTAGTTTCTACGCTCCTTACCGATCTTATAAGCTTCGAATAGCCATCAACTCGAAAACTTATCCTCCCCTTCATCCTGCCTACCACGAATCGAAGAAGGAGCCACCAGTTACAAAATCATTCGCCAGGTTCTGAAAACTCCTCGTCACACTTTACAAACAACAAGCAATAGGGCGTTGATTCCAGCCCATGGAATCTGAAATGTAAGTGGCAGCGGCATAGGGTGATGATGAGATGATGGTATTCTCTAGACAAGTACGAGTATAATGTAAATCGATCACCTGGAAGGGGGATGGGGTGGAAGGAACATGCAGTCTTCTACAGTTGGGAATTTTCATACAATGGATAAGTAGAGCTGGAATCCAAACATTGGATTCTGTAGACCAGATACCCCTCTGTAATGCTAATCGTACACTTGTTATCTGTATCTTTACACCCTTTTTGCTACGCTTTTAACTTTATCTTCATCATTCATCATCCATTCTTCCCTCCCACCGTCTTCACTTTGCTCTTCTTATTTACCTATTTTCTTTATGCACCTACCCCTCTTCTACACCTACTTCTATCACTGTCCCTCTAACACCCCCCCCCCTTTCAAATCCATCTCTCCTAGTCCAGAGAAACCCTTCTAACTTTCAAGTTTCAACTTCCTACCTACCTTTCACTTCACTTCACCTCTTCTACAATCATCTCACAGTTAGACATATCTAGTTGTTTATGTACACAGTACCACTATATACACAGTTTCACGAAGCAGCCCCTTCCCCATCCACACAATCAACTACTCAAGCACAATCAGTCTAATCTAATCCAGTTTTCCCACAGTTACATTATATTATCTAATACCTATCTATTCTATTCATTTTCTCATCTACACAGCAACGCTTCATATTTATCATCTATTCTCTACTCATCATCTACCATCTATTCTCTCTTCTCTATTCATCGTCTATTCTCTCGATTTTCGATACTCAGTCAGCTAGCGATCTAGCTACTCAAACAAGTCAAGCCAAGTCAACAGAATCTCGTTACAACATCTATCTATCTATCTACCTATCTACCTATCTACCTATCTAGGTAGTTACAATAATGATCTACCGACATCATGAAGTAGTTTCTTCTTCTATCTCAATATTTCATTATTTCATTATTTCATTGAAAGTTTGCATGAATATGAATGCCTCCTACCTAGCACATAGTTCGGAGAAATTCAAGCAGCTAAAGAAAAGGCCTAATCTTATCCTTCGATGCAAGTGCGTCTTTGGGAGTATATTCATGGAGAGTATCTCTATATGGACAGTATCTTTCTCCTTGTAATAGTACCATCAAATATCTAGATCACAAGAGATCTCCTCGCATCAAAAGTTTGCGCAAAATTACTTGTTGATCAATCCATATATCTGGTGGTATGCAAGAATTCTTCTACAACTTCGTCTCTCGCAATCTAGAAAGTTTGAGATGGCAATAATCCAAATCTCTATGGAGAAGAAAAATCTAGATGGAGATATGTAACTTTTTCCATTACTGTCTATCTATACATGACATTTATCCTCACACGCGTCAAGTGTCTTTGCCGGCCAACGTGTTTGACTCTCCTGCCTCCCCAGTCCCCCCTTCCAACGAGTAGTCGGGGATGTCTTTATCCTAAAGACATCATAGCGCGTATGTATGAACCGTTCCTTTCGTTTTCACATCATTTGGATGCATGGTTGGGATTGATTTTGGAATCGGATTAGGAGCGGGTATGAAGGGTGTCCACTTCACCTGGTCTCTCGATAGTTTGGGATTCGAATCTGTATATGTACAGTGCTGTGTGTCGCTGAAGAAAATATGGCGTGATGTTTCTTTTCACAGAAAAGAATATCTACAGACTCCCCCATCCTGGGAATAAACTTCCTATACAATGATTATGTAACAAGTACGGTGCAATGTATGTTAGTGCACCTCTTGTATCAGTGACAACATTTCTCATTCCAATATATCTACTTCGTGCATTACGGTTCCGTTGGAAAGAGGGAGAGTTCCGTTTGAAATATCGGTGTTTTGGCTTATGGTAATTGGGCCCGAAATGGATTCTTGAATCAGACCATCTTCGTTGAGCGATCTAGATCGATCGGAGTGTGGTGGGGTGATACCATCATGTTCATCACGTTCGCGCTGTTCCCAAAGCATTTGTGTTCTGGCCAAAGCTAATGCAAGTAATTCCTTCTCGTTTGAATTTTCTCGTCTTGATACTTTGGGTTCTGGGAAAGGTTTCGTGCTTGTTTTGGTTTCGATTCTGGTATGTGTGGCTAGGGTTCCACTGATGTAGATTTGAGGCTCAGGCCAGAATGGTTGGCTCGGATCATGATCTGAGTCTTGCTCATATCTGTTGACCGGAGTGGCGCCTAAGGGGACAAGTTCTTGGTATTCGATAGCTATTTGACTATCTCGTAGATGAGGAAAACTAGGTACCACATACATAAACTCCGATACCTATAATTATGTGAGCAAGCTAACCATTTTCAGAAATGCAGGACGCATACCTTTACGAAAAAAAGATCGAGCCCAAGGAACAGAGGCTTAGCATCTTCTGCCAGGTGCGCGCGTTCATCCGAAGGAACGAGTATATTTGTCTTGAAAGGGTCACGAGAATATTTCGCATGTGCACGGGGCCATATAGCTTCCTTGGCAGCCATCTCTAACGGAATACGTTCCCATGCCGTATCTATCACAGCAAGTCAATACAAATTCTTTACTTCTTCACTTCCCTGTACTCACATCTTGATAACTCGAGGTCCTTCTCTCCCAGCAATAACGCAACATCAGTGTTGAGCATCCACTGCTCTCGCGCACTAGGGCTGCCTATTGCTTCTGGTCTGATGGTATCATATCGATATCCTTGTATGATTCGGAATTTGGACAAAGAAGCAATTTTGAGTGTCTCAGCTTGTGGAAGTTGATCAAACACTCGAAGTAGAAGTGGAAGTTTTGATAATCTTTGTTCTTCCTTTTCTCGCGCCTGTCTCGCTTTCTCGGACCGTTCTCGCTCTTGCGCAGCGGCCCGATTTTGTTCCAATTTCTCCCGTTCTATCCTTTTCTGATCGTCGTATATTCGCCTTTGTTCTGCTTTGTCGCGTTCTTCCTGAGCATGTCGTGATTTTCGGTCCTCTTCTTCCTGTGCTCGCTTAGCAGCTTCCTCGATCGCTAGTTTCTCCTGAGCTTCTTCGGCTTCTCGAGCTTCTTTCGCCTCCTTTGCTTCCTTCTCCCGTGCTTCCCTCTCCTTTGCTTCTTTCTCTGTTGCTTCCCTTGCTTCCGTCTCTTTTGCTTCCCTTGCTTCCTTCTCCTTTGCTTCTCGAGCTTCCTCCGCCGCTTTCGCTTCACGAGCCTCTTTGGCCTGCTGCTTGGCTTCTCGAGCTTCCCGAGCCAGTTTTACCTGCTTCTTGCGTTCCAGATCGATCAGGTTTGAGAGCTCAGGTTTTTTGGCTGCTTGAACTTCCTCGTTCTCTTTGTTGAAACATGTCTCATTTTCCCCTATGGGCTTGGACGAAAATCTTGATGTGTTCTCCTTGGTAGTTTTTAAAGCTGACTTGTCTTGAGATGTTGCATCAAGATTGGGTGCTGGCTGGTCAGTACACAAATTTGATGTATTTTGATCTGTGATGATATGCTTTGAAAGTGCCTCTATTTTCTGGCGCTTAGATGGAGCACCATCGGTCTCTGTGGGAACCATTGTATCAAGAGTACCTGTGTGAGGTGGCGTTGTACTCTGGCGTTGTCGTTTTATGGGGCTCTTATCATTACGAATAGAAGCTAGTCGGTCTTTAGAATTGTCTCGTTTTATACCTTTAGCTTTGTCGTGCTTTTCGCTTTTATCCGAAGCCATCTCGATGATGGAAGGTTTTGAGACCTGGTCTTCATTTGCAAGATCGGTTGTTTGCGCAATGATTGTCGTTTTCTGTTTACCATCTTTTCTCTTCGACTCTTCTATCTGGTCTCGATCTTGGACAGATACAGTAGAAACATTTGATGCAATACTTCCACGCCCTTGTCTATCCCGTTCCCCTCTCAAGTCCTTACCAGAGACAAGCTTACGTCGTGGTTTCGGAGGCTCGTTTTCAGAAGACATCGCCGCAGCATCAGCTTCTGTAACTTTCGGAGCTTGCAGTTTTTTCTTAGGAGGACCTAAGGGAGTGCTTTCCATGTCTGAGGTCGGATGCGAAGCGTTGCTTTCCTCTTTTCTTGGACGGCCTGGGCCTCTTCTTGTCTGGTTCTGTGTGACGAGACTCGGATGAAGGGAGTCGCTGCTTGGGCGACGTGACAATCCTACTTCTAAATTCCTCATCGATTTTGAAGGACTCCTCTTCCGCGATGGTGAGGATCGATCACGTGTGTTCCTTACTGGCCTTCTAGAATCGCGGCCACGATCAGAGTCTCGATGAAGTTTGGGGGAGCGAGATTTGGAGGGCGAAGTTTTGGCTGGCTTCGAATATGTGTTGAAAGCATCTTTGAGTGTTTCAACGACTGACTCATAGTTGGGGCTGCCCCTCTCTCTTTCCTGCGCATGTTCATAGTATGTCTTATCTTTCAAGCGCCTAGTCGGGTCGAAGTCTCCTGAAAGCAAGCACTTAACCACGTCAATATGGCCTTTATGAATAGCACAAAGCATTGGCGTGGACCATCGAAATTCTACACCTCTTAGAGGCTCAGGATCGCAGTCATAATTACCCAGGCCAAGTAGTAGGTCGACGGCGAATTTGTCGCCAGCTTTTGCCGCGATTAGAAGAGATGTTGGATCTTTCCCCTTCTTTTGATTGACGTCTAGCCAATTATAGATATTTGGGTGATCGCCGTTTCGACATGCTTCCCGAAGCATTTCAGCATTATTATGATCTCGATATAAATCTCGGTGTGTAGTTCTATACGATCGTGCTCGCAGGCCATTCGATGTACCAGGATGCTCAGAGGTAGGGCTGTGATGAGGACTATTTCTTGAATAGGACTCATGTTCTGCATTTTCTCCCGTCGTTTGTTCGCTCAGGACAGTATCTTCATGGTACTTAGACTTGGCATCTTCAATAAGCTGCTGCATCTCTTTCCTCGTTTTCCTGGTATTCTCCTCGTCCTCAGGAACACTAACATAAGCTGCTGCTAGATCACTAGGCTCGTCACCTCCAGCCTTCTTTGCCTTACGTGGGTCAGCACCGTACTCTAAAAGGAGTCTCACAACTTCAACATGACCATTGTCAATGGCATCATGAAGTGGTGTGTCGCCAAGGTCATTGACTACATCAACATTGCAATCCTTGCTCAAAAGGAATTCGACAATTTTATCATAGCCTACAAGACTTGCGCCATGCAGCGGTGTATTCAACGCATTATCTGCTTGATTTAGGTCTTCAGGGTGCTTGTTGAATTCTTCCATCACTCCTGCGAGATTATTCTTACGAACAAATTGGAATAACATGGTTGCACCCGAACTATCGAGGTGCTTCTTCTTCTTTTGGGGGACAGTGACAGGCGTAGCAAGGTCTCTGATGGTAGAAGCTGTGCGTTGCCGAGGCCGAGAGCTACGAGGGTGTGAGCGCCCGCTAGCAGAAGAGTCATCGGATTGGTACTCGGTAGATAGAAGAGGAGGCGGTATTCGTCCTTTACGATGGCCTGAATTGTGGATCGACTTCGAGGGAAACTGAGTAGAGTGACCGCGTTTGTGAGAACGTCCGTGGTGGGGAGACTCCGATCGTTCCTTCCTGACACCTAAAGTATTCTCCATGCTGATGTTCAGTGAAGGAATGTTTCCTTTCCTTTGCATATTAATCAAAGCAGAATTTCGAAGTCGCTCTAATTTCCGATCATCGTGGTCGACATGATCTTCGTCTGAGTCCGATGGGTTCTGTTTATTCCGCGGAAAAACTCTTTCAACAGGTGTAGCCTTATCGACGCTGTCTAAATTCGATAATGGTGGCGACGATGATTTGTCAGACCTCAATTCTGGCGCAGTAGATTTTGGAAGAGATGAATGCCGTTTGTTTTGTAGATTGGATAATTTTCCATTGCCAGACTGAGATTTAATTGGCTCAGAAGGGTCGATCTTGAGACGCTTGCGCCTTCCTAGATTATTTTCGTTATGAGGAAGTGCTTCCATTGATAAAGTTTCCCGCTTCCTAGACTCGGACGGCTTTCGAATATCTTCCTCATCACTATTGTCCTCGTGCTTGATCGATTTTCGTATTTTCGAGGGTGAGTGGCCATTTTTGCCTTCCAAGACGATTGTCTCTGCTTCTGAATCGCTCTTCACATCAATATCCTCAGGGGGTGCATCGGGCATATCCACATCCCTCGAAGTCTCGGAATCAGTCACAGCCTCTTGTCTTCCGGAAAGCGTCGGGCTTTTGATGATATTCGTGGCGTTGTTGACTTTGTCTTTTCGATCGACAAGGCTGGTGGTCGAGTCACCATGTTTTGTAGCCGTTGCTCCCTCATGATTGTGAGTGCCCATAACATCTAGACTATGTTTCGCTGTATCCTGCGGATCATCCTGGCTTATATTATAAGTAGACACTTTGATTGTGAATGGTTTTCGGGACAAGGAGGAGCATCCGAGTCCTTCAAACTGATAGATATATTACTTAGATGCGCCAGTTAAATTGGGTTGGTTGAAGTTGGAATTCCGAATGGTGAACGGATTATATCATTAAATTCGTAATGTAATCGTGGATCGTGAAAATCTTGAATTGACAGTAAGTGAGAAAGTATGTGTACGGATATGTGTAGGGTTTGAGGATTGGTTGAAGAAGAATTGTACCCAAGGAGCTAAGTAGTATTTGGGAGTGATTTTGTTAAATGGGAGGAATCGAGTTACCAGATAGAATTGAATTACTTCCACTTGCGCTTAGTCAGGAGAAACGCTAAACTAGGTCGGTCTACGGAATACGGAGCCCCACTCAGGCACTAAGCACAAAACACTGAATCAGGAACTTTCATGAAGGAGCTTATCCTGTCTTATCCAGTCTATTCTGTCCATCCAGTCTCTCGTGTCTATCATAGGACAATACGTGTTGTCCTAAGTCAACAATGGAACGAGATTCGAGGCAAAACAAAGCAAAACAAAGCAGAAAACCTATAGGTCGCTATACTCGATTCGTGAATGCCTACCTACCTACCTACCTACCTACCTAGGCATGGACATATGGATGTATGGCTGTATGTATGGTAAAGACCCAGCCATACACTTGACACTTGTTCCCCAAATCCCCCTTTTAATGCTTCAGGTACTAGGTAGGTAAATAACTAATCATACCCACCGTCTCTATCTCAAATCCAGAATCATACAGCAGATGAGAGAAAGAGAAAATGATCTGATACGAACTTACGACGAAGCTTACAGCAATTACATTGTCAACAAATCTGCCGGTGCAGAGTATAGCAATCTATTTATATCATACAGTCTTTTGCCACAGGAGTTCTTTTCGCTTCAGACAGGTGAACGTAGACGTGAACTTAGATTGATAGTATAGGAGTCTAACTGACGTATAATTGAGGTCTAATTGAGGTCTAACTGAAGTCTAATTCAAACTACAGTATCATCGTAATCTAATCTACAAAGTACAGTACCAGCACAATGTAGAGAAAAACCAAGAACTATACTTCGCAAAACTCGAATGCCTATGCCATTATTCCATCCAAACAAAGGAGTACAACGCATCAACTGACCTACTTTTCTTTTTTCTTAGCTTGTATCAGATCATCCCGAGGTCCTACCTGAACTCTCCCTAGAGAGTCCTAACTCCTAATAAGTTCTAACGAACACTTCTCCAAAACTCAAAGTGCTTGTATGGAAAACACTTAGCGAGCCTAGAGTCTAGGTAGTAGATAGGAACTTGGAAGTGAGTGATAAAATCTTCGAGGACTTGGGATGTCAAAAAGTCTGCCGTATTCGCCTTTACCTACTATCCACCGTGGCTCCTTTCTATTAGTGCTTTATTAGTGCTTTATCATTGCTTTACATTCTGCCCGTCTCGAGCCAGTCGTGCCAGTTAAAATAAAATAAATCCATCAATGGCCCTCTTTTTTCTAAAATCTAGACTTGGTTTCTTCGACACGTGATCAAAGTGTGATTTCTAGATGGAGAGCACGTGAAGATAACGCGGATGGCTTAACGACAAGGCCACTAGCTAAGGCTAGACCGCTCGCTATCTTTCGTCATCGAGAAGATACTTCTGTGTATATTATTCTTTCAGACCATCCTCCCCTCCCTTATAAATTCTTTTTGGACTCATCTCTTCACCAGATCTTTTCTCCTTCAAAGTTCACACATACTCTCACATTATCACCCCAGGACAGTTTAATTCTACTTCTCAAAGATACCTTTTTATCCAAAATGGACATTCCACAGTTAGCCTTACCAACATCTCTTGATGAAGCTCGAATCAAGACCCTCCCTTCAAAAGCTTCTTATATTCCTAATTTTCTCACGGAGGAGGAAGAACAAATATTACTGCAGAAAGTAGGTCGATTCCGGGCCCATTCGAGATTTGATATTTGACATTTTGATTCCCACAGATTGCCACAGCCCCAAAACCACGATGGAAGCATTTAACTCATCGTCGTCTTCAGACATGGCCCTCTGATTTGACCAAGAATACTCTATTGGATGCTCCTCTGCCCAAATGGCTAACAGATCCCGTTGTCTCTCGACTCCTCTCCTTACCTATCTCGCATGAAACCGGAACACGTCATATTTTTAGTGATAGCCCCCATGAGCGTCCGAATCATGTCCTAATCAATGAATATCTGCCAAAGCAGGGAATTATGCCACATAAAGATGGAGCCGCCTATCATCCAGTCGTCTGCACTGTAAGCTTAGGCGCAAGCTTATGCTTGAATATCTATGGCAACAAAGATGATGGAACAAGAGAAGAGCAGCCAAGGTGGAGAATTTTCCAGGAGCCAAGGAGTTTGTTGATCACAACAGATGAACTATATACAAATTACTATCATGGAATATCCGAGACGGAAGCAGAAATTGACCTAAATACCACAACAGTCGCAAACTGGGATCTTCTACGGTCTAAAGATGAAATTATTGATGGTAGATACGAAAGAAAGGAGCGAACTAGCCTTACGTATCGGGACGTACTCAAGGTATCGAAACTAGGTTCAAAGTTAGGGATATTCGGCAAACGCTGAGGCCTAATCTTATAACATAGTATCGACCTCTGTTTCTACTTCCAACTATCTACACCAAACGCCGAGAAGAGTATTTCAGTATAAATATGGTATCATTCTCCATCTACCCTCTACACTATCTACACCAAACTTTGTGGCATACCATTTCCTTGTTGAATCTGCAGTCACTCCAAGGTTTGATATTACAAAGCACAGCCCTGTCAATATGGTTCTGTTCAAGAACTGTCCCTGAGGCGCGGCTGCAATGGCAATTGCAATATACAGCAAGCATTCGCTAGTGTAATGAGGGCAAACGATGTGGCGGAAGAATGCATTTGAGGGAAGAGCATACTTCTTCAAGCTTGCCAAGTGCTTGTGGCAGTCATGCTGACAGACAGATGCAGTCACAAATAGAGGTACTGCCACACAAGTCTTCAAAGAGGGCTTCGAAAAGTCTATCGAACCTAGTGGATTTGTAGTTGCATCAAGTATGGCTTAGGTAGTTAGTCATCAATGGAAAGAATTACAAGAGTTATAATTGACATCACTCACCAATGCCTTCAATCCAAACCGAAATTCCCATAAACAAATAATACGCAATTCCAATAGCCCAAAGCCCAGCCCACATCTTTGACTGGGAAGGTTTTGTGAGCGTAAGACTCTCATACACTCTCCGGCTGCCCTGTAGAGCCATGAGTGTCCATGCCAAAGTTACCTGATTAAATGTCATTGATTTTGTCGCATCTTGTTGAGAGTACGATGCAAGCAATCTGAAAGCAGGTCCACGTGTGATGATTTGAAACGCCCAGAAAATGGAAGAGGCCACGGAGACAATATAATAGTGAGTGAACCAAGTATGGGGAACCTGTATAGATGCAACGTATTCGAATAGACGCGTAGTCTTGCTCTGGGCGGATGTGCTTTTCTCAGGATTTGGCGTGAACCCTCGACTGCCATAGTTCATGAAATGCTGTCGGAATGAAGGTATCAAAGTTCCACCTAGATCAACTGTGGTCCCTAAAATGAAGAAGGCTGCACAGATAGTTCGGGGATCCATAATCCTTATGATGAATCGCAATAAAGTGATTTTCTGACCAGACCTTCAAGGATTCCCGGTGAGTGATTGGCACGTCAGTCGAATTGGAAACCTTGCCAATTGGGGAATTCGAAGAATATTTGTGCCTGAGGTTCAAACTATGCGATCATAGAAATAATTTTTGATGCAGAAACCCCACAATGTAATTCACATCTTCAATTCCAAAATTCAAGATCCGGCTTGAGGGAAATCGCAAAGTATTCTTTCTGCTAAAAACCCTCCTCAGCAAAACATATTTTTAGATAAGATATCTGGATCTGACCAGAACAATCCGCAATCATGTCGACCACCGCTGATAAGGTATACCCTCTCGTCCACGACCTTTTTTCCCAATGCTAACACCCCGCCACAGATCAAACAAATTGAGGATGAGGTATACTGCCAGGACCTGATCAATTCGTCGTCGATAGATCCTAACGAAATGATAGATGTCCAAAACCCAAAAGAACAAGGCGACAAGTTTCCATCTTGGTCAACTTAAAGCAAAGCTCGCTAAACTCAAGAGAGAGTTATTGACCCCTACGTCGAGTGGTGGAGGAGCAGGTGTAGGTTTCGATGTAGCACGTACAGGTGTCGCCAGTGTTGGATTTATAGGATTTCCATCGGTGGGAAAGAGTACATTGATGAGCAAACTTACCGGACAACATTCAGAGGCTGCCGCATACGAATTTACAACTTTAACGACAGTACCTGGTCAAATTTTATACAATGGAGCAAAGATCCAAATTCTGGATCTTCCTGGTATTATTCAAGGAGCCAAGGACGGAAAGGGTAGAGGTCGACAAGTCATTGCGGTTGCCAAGACATGCCATTTAATCTTCATTGTATTGGATGTCAATAAGCCCTTGACGGATAAGAAGATCATTGAAGACGAACTGGAAGGATTCGGAATTCGAATCAACAAGTCACCACCAAACATCGTTTTTAAGAAGAAGGACAAGGGCGGAATCAATATCACCAATACTGTCCCAATGACGCATATCGATCACGATGAGATCAAGGCTGTAATGAACGAGTACAAAATTTCATCCGCAGATATCGCCATTCGCTGTGACGCCACTATCGACGATCTGATAGACGTACTAGAGGCCAAGGGACGAAGTTACATTCCTGTCATTTATGCATTGAACAAAATCGATGCTATTTCGATAGAGGAACTTGATTTGCTTTACAGAATTCCTAATGCATGTCCCATCTCGTCTGAGCATGGGTGGAACGTTGATGAACTGTTAGAACAGATGTAAGTTTATGATTTGAAAGCTTTCATATGAATTTTTGTCTTGGGTACTTTCAATGATTCTATAGAGTAGCGCGGTGTTCTGGAGCTATAATCGACTCGCTCAAGGAAAGAGAAGATGGAAGGCGTTCACCTGAAGCTAGCAGATTTCTGTGGTTGCCAAAATTGCCTAACAACCTGATACTAACTTCTGATCAGGTGGGAGAAACTAAATCTTGTCAGAGTTTATACAAAGCCCAAAGGAAAATTGCCTGATTACACAGCACCAGTAGTGTTACGTTCCACGAGGTGCACAGTTGAAGATTTTGTAAGTGGCTATTTTCCTGATCCTGAGAATCGCGTAGCACAGCATCGAGTGACTAATGGTGGTGATCAAAGTGTAACGCTATTCATAAAACTATTGTGGACGAATTCCGCGTGGCTATTGTTTATGGAAAATCAGTTAAGCATCAACCTCAGCGTGTAGGTCTCAGTCACGAATTAGCAGATGAAGATATCAGTAAGTTTCCACACGTTGATGAGAAAGATGACATGGATTTTCGAGCTAATCCACCATGCAGTTACTATTGTCAAACGATAAAAAACATGCAGAATAGAGCGATACGGTGTAACGACCAAGGATCTTCCGGTGGTACGAACGGCGCGGAGAAGGACGATGGACGTTGAAGAAGCGAAGGATTTCGGAAGACAGAGGAGGGGATGGGCTGATATGGTCTCAATGGCAATGCTCGTCGGGAGTCAATGGCGTCATATTAAGGTACAGACACTTGCGGGCATTTGGGTTACTGGACTCTGGAAGAAATAAGAGGCGGTTGCTAGCTACAGTACTAGCAGTTGCCCGTAGATTCGTAGTCACGGATTGGCGCCCCTGCTCATCTTGGTATGAGAAGGCTACGAAGGTCGATATGAGGAAGACGTAGATGAATATCCAAAAGAGATTGTTTACCCCTCAACATACTTGAATTGACAGGACAGGGTCCTGAATACAGATAGTTATTATTTTATATTGGCTTGTGTACATGTGATACAAGGCTTTGCTCGTGGGATCCATTTGTCAAGTTTAATAGTGGCGAAACTTTTGAATGGATGGGTGGATGAGTCAATCAATCAACGATCTTCAGGTAGGCGCTTCGAAGGTGTGATGAATGATATCTCGGGATTCCATGGGCCTGGTCCAGTTTATGCGTATTGCATGGGACGCTTGGATCAGATGATGAGACTTGTATTTGAATGCTCGGGTTTTGCTTGATTGGGATGAGAGATTTGAATGTTTGGATGGGTGGATGAATGGTTGAGGATGGGGTGTGGTAAGTGGTTGTTTGTTTGGATGAAGTCCTTAACTAGGTGAGGGGAATTGAGGACGAGGCATCAGTGATGGTATGGTATAGTATGTACGATACAGGACATTGGGGGTTGGGGGTTGGGGGTTGGAATGAAATGGAATGCTACATTATCAGTTGCCCGATGGCATGGGAGAGTGATGGAGTGATGGAGTTGGAGATGGATGAGATGCCTACTTGATTCATGGGTGTCGGCGTTAAGGTGAGGAGGTGGTTGTTGTGAGTATGGGATTGGGATTGGGATTGGGATTTGGCCGACATGGTGTGGCATATTCCGCGGGGAGGAATATCGTGAGTGCCTGAAATTGGGAATGCTAGGGACTGTAGGTGTTGTATGATGCATATTACTAATTAGAATTTGAGTCACGGGGTGAGAGATACATGGAGAGATAAATGGATGGAGTTTTGATGCCGTATGCTATGTGGTAAGTAGTTCTAATGAGTATTGAGTATTGAGTCCGGGGTATATCTCTATAGATGCAGAAAAATGATAAATTTCTCCTCGCTCAGAGTTAGCAAAGCGTCTATCTCGTTGTTATTTTCTTTCAAACTTCATCTCCCCGATCCGATGGATCTAGATTGCCAATCTTGGATCGCCGGGTAGATAGATATCGTAGATATTGTAGATAGACAGAAACCGGACGGACCGTAACAGAAATCCGCATTGGTTCGTGCAACATCATGTCATATCGCATTACGGAGTATATCCCATCGAAACTTAGCTAGGTACCTACCTACCTATCTATAATCATGGCTGCAACAGACATCTTTCCTTTTTCTTTGCTTCTTTCTTTCTTTCTCTATCTATCTATCTATCTATCCATTCATCTATCCCACACATAATCATCATCATCATCATCAACGTCATGAATCATGAAATTCGCATTCTCAACTCAGCCTAGCGATGATACCCGGTTCTCCATCATGACCCGTCCGTACCTGACTCCTGACACCTGGTCGATCCAGCGCGTTCGTTCCTGAAAATTCGGCGCTTCGGGTAACCGTTTTCCGTAAGGGTGATCGCTTTCGTACATGATGGCGATGTTTCCTCGGCGGCTACAGAGGCCTTTTAAGCGGTCGATGGACTCCGCTGTGGGAACTTTGGCTCGTTTGGGGGATTAGGCTTGCGTGGAGAGGGTGATTGGTTGGATTGGTGAATGGATAGATGGATGGATGGATGGGATTTAATGGATGTGAAATGGATGAATTGGGACGAATTCGATGATCGACGCAGGCTTGGGATTTTTTCGGAGGGGATAATCGCGTGAGTTGAGATGAGATGAGATGAGATGGATGGGATTGAAGATTGGGTTTACGGTAGGTTAGGTATCTATTGAGAGGAGAAGAGTTCAGATAGGAGTTCATGAGGAGGTTTATTGAAATGAAAATGGATGTCTATTTTGAATGGGAAAGTTTGTAATATGATTTTTCCCCAAACCTTGATGTCGATGTTCATGGAGCCAGTCAGGTCAGTCTAGATGCTAAAGGATGAGTAGAGCAGATGAGGATCATTTCCCCGCGATGTCGATAAGATTGTCTCAATTGCCGCCGACGAGAAAAAAACGCGGATGGAGTTTTAGCTTTAGCTACCAGGTATCTACCTACGTAGAGAGGATGTCTTTGAGCATGTATCATGATGTATGTTTTACCGCTGTAAGCTAGCAAAGAGGTCTAAGCAGAGACAGGGAAGAAGCTGAGGATGATTTTGAAATGAAGGTTGTCACCTCGTGATAGAGGATCTACAAAAGTCCCGAGGTTGAAGTTTGGATGGTGTTTCTAGGTTTCCTTCACCGCTGTTGAGCAGAGAGTTGTGTATGTTGCAGCCAAGACGTAGGTTGGAAAAGGGGGACGTGGTCGCGTTTATTTTTGCTTTTGCTTAAACCCCCCTCTCCCCTTCGTCGATGTGTAAGAGTCTGTTTCATATGGTGAATGCGCCACGGATGTACTGCTGTTTTTCTGTAACTTGGATGAATCAAAAAGTTGAGAGTGTACTTCGTACATTTGTAAGTGATAGCGAGCAGTGCCCCACGACCGCTTATCCAAGCTGCTCTCCCTTGATGAAACGTAAAGTAAGGCTCCCTTAGAGATCGTCGCTGAAGAATTTAATCAATAAGTAAATACATATGATAAAATACAATTAAACAAAATAAAACGAAATCGGAAAGAATTATGAAAATAAATTGAAGTTGCAAGGAATAATTGCAAATAGATTTGAATGAATAGTGGGCCATTAGGATTTCACCCGGAGTTTTTGACACGAAAGGGTACAACAATTAGACCAATGATCAAGAACGTGGATGATGCACAAAGATGGGGAGCCCAACTTCAGATGCGAGGTTCCTCCACATTCGGGGCTTTCGGTTAGGTTGATGGCACGGTTTGATATGGATAATGAAGACGGGAGGATGGATGGATGGATTGGAATGGTGTTTGTGCGGTTGTCAGTGATGGATGGTTAATACCTAGGTAGCTAGCCATTCATGCTTTGGGCGGGGAGCGGAACGGGAAAGAGGAGAAGCGGCACATGCGTGCCTAAACACTTTCGACAATTACCAATCCCATCTGCTCAAAAGAGAACTTCGCGAGATGTAATGCCATGCCATGGCGGAGTACGGAATCAAGGGGACGGAGACACAGTGGAGTATTAAGATTTCCAAACATAAACCCCCCCTGGTCGGTACGTACCGATGCAGCCGAAGCGATTCTAGCTAGGACATCGAATTTGGGAATTTGACACGATTTCGGACTTCGCGATCAGAGCAGAAGCGAGGCAAGATGGCATGGAAATCATGGGGTGAGATGACAGAAGACGGTTATGGCCATGGCTGTATCCTGTCACATGTATCCGTGATGTGAGGTGGGTTACTCAGGGGCAATGCACGCTGCAAATGCAGTACATGAATTGGGTTGCACCTACGAGCGCCCTGAACTAAAGCCGACTGAATGAAGCCTTGCCATTATGCTGAAGTGCAGGAGGTTGCTGGTGGTTGCAGCAGATATCTGTAGCTCCCAACCATACAAATATAGTACTTAGATACCAACAGTTGGAAACTTGGGACGAAGGATGAATGGTACCTACTTCCATGGCCCCCAAGATCAAGAAATGAGGCGAAGTTGTCTTGTCGAGAGGGAGCAATGCGAAACGACGAAGTCAATGCCATGCACTATCTCGATTGGGGTCCAAAACTTGAGACCAGAGTAAACATAGAGTTTACTAACTTTGCGTACGGTAAGTAAGGTACATTTCTGCAACGATCCTCTTTTCCACCACGAGGGTTGGTTGTAGCTTCTACACCATGGTAACTTACGGCAACGAAACGTTCGGATGCCATGTACGGTTCGTCTCATCAGGGTGGCTTGACTAGGTTTCGAATTTTGGCTAATATGATACATGACAATTTTTGGGCATAGAAGGAATCAGTTTGTTACTTCTTTAGGGAATAGGTGGACGTTGCTCCGAACTTGAATAAGCTCTGATTGCTGGCTGGTTTTTTCCGAAATCCTTGTACATCGTACGTCCGGTGTACCTGTTGCACCATCAAAATTCGTTATCAAAATGCAGAAAAGACAAACTTTTGGCGAGACGAGACAATGAAGGGGCTTTTGAGATTATTGTTCTTGTTGTCAATATTGTAACGCTTATCCGAACCGAACCAAGAGACTCAACCGAAAGGAAAATCAATCATTGTTAACTGAATCTGAGCAAGAGGTAGTATTTTGAAACGATATGATATAATACGATATAATATGATATAATGTGATATGATAATGAATGATTTAATTGTCCTTACTGCGGCAACTAACTCGAGCTAATCAGCAATCCCCAGTACTAAGATCATTTGACGGATTTACCTCATTTTTTTACTTCCGGGGCGTACCGTTTGATTAACTTGGTTATCAGACCAGAGGTTAGAACTTAGAAGCAAATTCAAACATCTAGCAGCTTCATCTAAACGTCTCATTCGTCGATAGCTCAATATCCTGGTCATCATCTACGATATCCAGTCAAACTTTAGACCTTGAGTAGTTTAGTCCATTCCCCATCCGGCTCAGCTGAAATGAGATGCGATTTGACATTTAACCTATTTGGACGATAATCTTCTGGATATACCCTACCAAAACCTGGAAAAGCCTCAACTTCTCAATCTTTGGGAGAAACCGGATGAGAGTGGACCTTGACACGACGATGTATTTTTACTGAACAAAGCTTCAAAAAGGTCAATCTGATCGAAATTAGATACTTGTCCTCTCCACTCTTCACATTGAGCCCTGCTTCCTGAGGTCCCCGAATCTTCCGTTTGAAGACGTTGAGATTCTTGATAGATCTGTTTAGATGTTCGGCGATTCCTTCAGCTAGCTCTTCTTATACCATCAGCCATTATTGCATTCATTACCTGAGCTACCCGTGGACTCTTTTGAACAGATGTGTACACAGATGATGAGATGATTAGATCCGCTTCTCATCTGGTGCAACTTTTCTCCCAAGCAATCATTTGGTCAAAGCAACAAATCAGCTAAGTCTTCAAGTCTTACTTCGTACTTTCCCTGTACCTGAACCTTACTAAACCATATTAAACCATATTAAACCCTACCAAAATCAAAGATCAATCCAAATCCTTGCAAATGACTTCTTTTGTATATTTCCAACCGAATTGCTTTTCCTTTTTTCTTGGAGTTATCTGGTCCGTCTTGCTGTCTGCCTGCGGTTCTTCTGAATGTCTACACCAACGTCCGTCCATCCATCCCCCTTTCGATTCGTTCTCTCGTCCTCTCTTTTCTTTTCGACCCTTGCTAATCCCATTCTCCAAGCTCGCCCATTCGTCGTTGCTCCACGATTGATTCCTTGCCATTGCTTTCCACACTCCCATGCTTGAGAAAGTTATTCGAAGTAGTCTTTAACCTAGTATGGTAGTAAAGAAAGCAAACCTAGCATCTATTCTCCTTAGTCCAATTGGTCCCCACCATTAATATATTCAGTTCCCAAGTACTCCCTCTTCCTGCTGTTGCGGAACCTTTACCTTGCAAAATTTCCATGAAGCGACCACTTACTTGCTACCACAAACTCCAAAAAGTCTAGGTTTGCCTCCTACTCACATACTATAGTCTATAACGTCCCATCCATCCATCATACCTACATACATCATACATACTCCGTACATACACATACATACATCTTTTGTGGTTGCGCGCCTTCCCCAGCATAATATCCATTGCAGCTTTTCGCATACGCCTCGTTTCCTCCCCTCTTCGGCATCGCAGCGAGCATTTTCTAGCATCTTTTTTTTCCAGCATTTATTCCTAACCTTACCCTCGCTGGTCGCATAATAATAATAATTGTTCATCCGTCTTCTACCCCATCTACCGCAGACCACCACTGCCATCCCCAAAATCGACCATTACCACCACCACCACCACACTTAGAAGTGCATGTTTCCTTGAACTGCGCGCGTCTAGCATTAGTTCAAGCAAATTGCAAAATATTCTCCCTTTCGAAGCTTCACATCACCTGAAATAAATCAGTCAGACTCAATCCGTCACTCCTGCAGATTCCGCAGGGTTTATATATTTGACGCTGCCAGGAACCACACTTCGCTTTGCTTATCATGCATGCAGTATCCCGCTCTTGAGGCTTTCAACATTTATACCTTACGCAAGGTCCTGTACCATTAAACAACTTCAATTGCCTCGGATTTCTGGAGTTTAAGGAAACACCTGGGAAATCATTCGTTCAGAGACCATAGATCAAAGGATGCACGAATCTATGATGGCCCATATTGGTATGGACCATGAGCAACACCACAATCCACAAGAAAATGGATACGGCGGTGAAGGTCAATGGCAGGATATGGGCAACAACTACAACCCTTCACTGCATCAATCACCAATATTTGAAAATAGGATTCAATATGAATACATGAACCAGCATCATCCAATGCCCACTGAGCCTCAGTATCCAAATCCAAGAATGGCCCCGCCACCGCCGACATATCCTACACATCACCAGCAACTGCTTCCTCTCATCATGCCAAACCATCCCACGTGGCCGAGCATGTTGACAAATCCTGCAAACTCTCAAGCACCACCTGTTGCGATTCCTCCTGCGAACTCTGGGAAACCACCTCCAAAACTACCAACTATCCATGCTACTCCGACTCCAAGGAAGACGCTCACTGATAGTGATCGAAGACGGATGTGTCAATATCATGAGGACAATCCTACTGTCAAGCAGACTGAAATTGGAGGTATGACATGACAAGACTCTTTTAATGATTTTGTTGCTAATATTTTTCTCTTAGCCATGTTTGGTGTTGAACGAAGGTATGATTTGACATTTTGGTTTTGATCTTAACTAAAAAAGAATGCAGTACTGTCTCCAAAGTTTTACGCCAAAGGGAAAAATATCTTTTCCCTGAAGACCGAAGCTTGTCTCCAGTCAAACGAGCTAAAGGAAAGTTCCCTGATATCGAGAGAGCCCTATCGAATTGGGTGCGAAATACTCAAAAGCAGGGAATTCCTCTTACCGATGCTGCGATTAAGGAGAAGGCTAGATTTTTTGCCACCACAGTTGGCAATAACGAGAGTCACCTCAAGACAAATAGCACGAGTTGGCTAGAAAAGTTCAAGCAAAAGAATGGAATCAGTCATCTCAGACGAAGAGCATCCGCAGCCGACATTGGTAGTCTCTCCGAACGTATGGCAATCAACATCGATTCGAGCAGAAGTTCCGGATCACGAACATCTAATGGTGTCTCACCCGCTTCGCCATTACAGTCTCCCTTGCTATTAGCATCCGCGAAGAGTAGTGAGGATCTCAGATCTCATCATATGCATGATAGTTTGAACAGCTATTTCGATTTCACACAAACAGCAAGCTACAAACAACACTCAAATTCTCACAGTACGGCTTCATTGTCTAGTGCTTTTACCGACAATAATCCATCGTCATTTTCAGGGGGGCCAACTAGTCCCACAACCCCATTTGCATTTTCTCCTGAGGGAAGTACCGGATCTTGGATGCCATCCCAGCAATCTCGGGTAACACAGCATTCGACAAATGGAAATGGAAATTCTAACACTGAAGACAATATCAACCATGGGATGGATCCAAATAATCCTGCTAGCAACTTTCAACGTCCCAGAAGCCAGACCTTCCCCACTTTAGCCATTGATCCTTCGTTCATTGCCTCGCAAGGTAATGATCCTATGACGCCAAAGTATAATTTACCGGACACAGCCCCTTCATCAGCCGTCGAATCGCCGGTACATGAATTAGGCCCTCCATTTGGATTGGACTCCGCAATCTCGCCACGGTCTTTACATCATAGCAGCAGCCATAGCTCTTTGGCTCCCCCACCGGCATCACTTACTCCAATTAGCGGATTGCAATCACCTCCACATCTTTCAACGCCAAATTCCCCTACCCAGGATGATGCACGCCGGGCGCTTGATACTTTACTGAATTTTTTCCAGCAAGCTCCGACTGGATTGGTGGATCAAAACGAGTATCTGACGGTTCTTAAATTGACCGAAAAGTTGCGAATTCAACAGCAGAATCCAGGACCTTTACCGGGTGGTTTGCATCGGATTTCGGAACAGGACGACTGCGAGAGTCAGCCACAAAATATGAAGATGGAACAGTCCACGGCCTGTTAACAAATAATGAGTTTCATATCTCTTTTATATATACGCTTTCAATCTGTACATCATGGCATTTTCAACACACGGTTCCAAATTCGACATTCCCCGGCGTTATTTTCTTCACATCTCTCAATTTGTATATGAGCTCTCCCATCTTTGTCTTTTTCCTGCTGTCAGTAGCGGTCTTGCATCGCCCTCTTCTTTTCTGATCCCCGCGATCAGTCAAAATGAAGGTGTATAATATCCTCTAACATGGCCAAAAATCGGGGATTTTGGAAGGAATTCAAAAAGAAAAAAATGAGGGACTATCCTCGGAAGAAATTTATATACCCAACCAAGCTCACTCGGTCTCCAAGATTTTCTCCTTTACATCTTCCACACTCACGCGAAATCTTCAGCTCAGTACTAATCTACTTGCTCTCTCGCGCGTTTAATTCTTTACATATCCTCTTTTGGACTTTCTTTCCCACGGGGTTTTTGGTTATATATGCGCGCTCATGCCCCTGAAGAGATTTTGGCTTTTTGCTCATCATACCCCAACAGCACGTTTTCTTTTCTTTTCTCTTTCCACACACACTTTCGGCTGGATTTTTGTATTACTTTTTTCGCGTATCTTTTCTCTTTTATTTTACTCGTACTCGTGTACGTGTACGTACGCATTGGGGAATTCGTGTTGGGATACCAAGACATCTTTCGCGTCTTCGATGTCGATCCGAGGTGCAGAGTTCGAATTCCTGAACATGATTGTTTGTTTGTTGGAATTCTCTCGTGCGAAATTGTGGAATGAATGGCATGCTCGGCTTGTTTTGTTACATACATACCTACCTACCTATCTATCTTTTGCTAGTCTATTCCTTCACCATTCCTCGCTCTTTGGTGTATTTTTTGTACTTAGGGATTCATTTTTCTTCTTCTTCTGCTTGTTGGAATCGTTCGTTCGTTCGTTTATTGTATAGTGCGTGTGTGAAGTTTGGACTTGTAGTGAAGTTCTTCCGTAGGTGGAATAGGATAAGCGCTTAAGAAGACAGATTGGGATGGATGGGATGAGACTCGTTGATCTAATGAGATATATGTGCATGGATGGGCAGATGGATGGACGAACGAATTGTTCTCCGAGGATAAGGGAGGCCGAGAATTTCTTGTTTACATTTTCGAGCTAGCATCAGACAGATCAAAAATGTACATGTGGAATGAAATGGGTGGTTAATCTGCTACAATGATGGACTTTTCAAGCTGCAAATACATACTGATTTTGTGGAAATTTTCAATACGCAGGCTGTGAGTTGGATGTGTATGGTGCATGACTCAAATAATTTAGTATAATTTTTAATGTAAAATGGCATGATGGGTATCTAAACTTTCAACGCAACGCACGCAAGCCAACAGCTCAAAAATATGAAAAACTTAATTCAACCTCTCATCCAATAACTCCTGCACTCCTTTCTCCCCCAGCTCCGGTATGATTCTCATGATAATCATCTCCACAACTCCATATAGTAAATGTTTATTACAATACACATCACCAAAAACATTCAACACATCTTCTACTTCCCGAATATGTCTCTCTTCTTTTGACAGTGCGGTTTTCGCTTCGAGATCACTTTTAGTAGTATCGGTGCTACTTCCCGAAGTGTATAACGAAGTGCGACCGAAGTAAATATCTCTCACAGCTATTGGTATGAAACCCAATATAGCCTCTGCACACCTTCGTCGTATTTCGATCGTTTCAGTGGGTGTAGGAGGTATTCTCGCTGGTGCGAGCGTATTATTGGGGAAGAGTGTTTGGCGAAGGGTGCGGAGGATGGGTGGTAGCAGAGTGGGGTCTAGAATGAGGGTGTGAATTTGGTGGGAGAGGAGTCTGCCATGCTTGTTAGCTTGTGCTTTTACATTTGCTGAGACATAGGATGATGTGGGCCGGCCTGTAGGTAATTATTTTGGTGTTGTGTATGAAAAAAAGGAGACTTGGTGGGATGAATGGATGGGTGATTAAAAATGATAATAGATTGCAGGAAAGAATAGCATTCGATGCATCATTTCAGATAAGATGTCAAGGAATGTGTAACATCAATGAGGTTTTTCTGACAGCTAGACCTTCTGAACAAGGGGTTCAAACGCTCGCGGCGAAGTCATCGGATGTTTTGCTCGCCTCGGGCCATGATGCAGATGGGGGCCAAGCAGCGGAGAAACCGTAAAAATTGTAGATCTTCCAAGTTTTGCAAAAGAAGGAAGCGGCAATTGACTGGTCTGGAAGATGCTTTATGTGGGGAACGAATTCTGCGCAGCAATAATGCGAGGCATAGTAAGATTTCTATCTTCCCATTGAGCCGGGCGCTTAGGGAAGGTTATCGTAAGGCACGACTCATTTACGCCCCAGATTTTGAAGCACCCACTGCACGAAAGGTAATAGCAGGGATAAAAAGAATGATCCAATGCGGGCAAGGGGAAGCAATGGTTGAATGCAAAATCTCTAGATTCGAATGATAGTTGGATTTAAATGTATAGCCGCATGATGCCAGTGAGTACACCATTTCTCGAGTAAGTTATCAAACCCATCATGGCAATGTTACATTGCATTTTAGTGGCTTATGGCTAGGCATCTGAAGAGACTCTTCATTCGGCATTCTGCAGCCCCTTGTCATGCATGCCGATAACGGGAACTATATCCCTGATGCTGAACGGCCATTATTAAACGACTTCGTTTCTGCAAGCTAACTGGAACGTTTTTGGTCAAGTGACCAAAACTTCATGCGGTGTGATGTATAGATGGTCCGACAGACGCCGGAAATGGATTCTGGAATTCGGAAAGAAATGAAAAATGATCAATCATAACGTACTTGTCAATCATGCCGTCTGTATCTCCAATTCTTCCAGGGCCGGTAATTGCACCCCATTGAAGAAGAGATAATGTGGCGGTCAGCCATGGCATGCGAGCATCCATATCTAGCAAAGTAGAAACGCATGACCATAGCTTCATTCTGAGAATAGGGCGCTTGAGTGGTTGAGCTCGAGCCCAAGGTGACGCTTCCGAGTTCATCGGTAGTTCCGAGTCATCAATCGGCAACGTAAAGCTAGTAGGTTTCCTCGTGGGAGGAATACGAGACGGCAATGAAGATGAGGTAGCAATCGCAATGAATATAACCCGGACCGCGGCGAACGCCAGGAACAAATATTGAAGAATCAGCCAAAAATATTTCTGCACCGATTTACCAAAATTCGATATTTTCGTATTGCCAGCTTTGAGGTCCAATAAGTTCGGTCTGGTAATTTCGGAATTTGACCTGTCGATTCGAACCTGGGCTTTAGCTTTCGGTAGTCGAGCTTGTATGACTTCTGCAACTTTCATTATACCCTCCCATAATAGCCATGGTTCGCAAGCTTTACCTCCAATACCATTCCCTAGTATCATTTCTGAGAGAATCTGACCAACCAGAGATGTCAAGCAATCATTCTCGAGATCTTCCGTGGGCAGTAGAACGGCCAAAACGCCGTTGACAATCAACTGTCTATATGCAGCTTCATTATTCGACTGGCTCTTGATCGTATCGGGATCTCCATCAAGTGGAACAGGAGACAATGGCGCAAAAGGCCAGAGCGAATGATATACTTGTCGCGGGTTCACCGAAATTGGTTCTGGGTGTAGAGGGTAGTGCGATGTTCTATATACTTTTCATCAATTAGCATTGTCGCTTGATGTACCTCGTAAGTGACTATACTTTTGACGTGTGTATCCAATAAGTCCGGCAGTTCTTCAAACAGCAAGCTCTCCAAGTCCACCTTTCTTAGCCTTTGTTCCAGAGCTCTCGTACAATGTGCAATAATCTTTACCACCTCCTCCACAAACATCTGGTCCGGCGTAATCTTCGCATACCAGGTATGCACAAATTCCCTTATTATAACTGCTATCAAAGCGTATAATTGCAAGTCGACCTCATTACTGCTTGTTAATGGGGGGAGTATCTCATCGATTGGAGCTGGGGTACTGCGGCCCTTTTCACTAAGATGTGAGCAAAATGTGCGACGTATAAACAACAATGTAGACCTGTCGGAGATAGCATCTACATCTGTAGAAAGTCTTCGGTTGGAGGGAGCCGCTGGAGCATTAGATCGTAATGGAGGATTCGGCGTTGCTATTGTTTCTGTAGAGGGAATGGTAGTGTTCGGGATCGTATGCGCTTTTGTGCGAGGCTGAAAGGGTGTGCGCACAGGTACGCCTGCCATTGCTTAGAAGAATACGGTTGAATGACCGCGAAATCATGGCGAATTGCTAGGCATAATGTTAAGTTTGAGGATGATACTATGTTGCGACAAAGAGGGAGAGGGAGACGATGAGGCTGTAAGTTTAAGGTGGGTAGGTAAGTGATGCATCTCCTAGGAGGCGATGCGGGCGTGGATAGTGTAGAACCAATAAGATGTCAAGCTTTGTCGTACCCATAATTTACACATCCATCCAACAACAATGTCAACATCTCTACTTGAAAAACAAGACACGATCGATTCTGAAAATCCCACTCTCTTGAATCATTTTCTCCCTTCTCATTTCAATAGGTAAGGAATCCAGCAACCACGTCGGGCTGACCGGGAGAACAACTGAATGTGCAAAAATTAGCACGCCAGTGTTCTCCTCCTATCCACTGCTCAAATACTGTTGTATGCCATGCCTTGATATGCTGTTTCATGACTTTATCTGCCTTTTATGTTCATGCTTTTATCTTCTTTTGTCAAATGCACGGAGCAAGTGTCCTGTCTGTGAAGTCCGATTCAGGCTTGCAAACTGAAAGACTGTTCTATGATTGGGCTGTTCTAGCAATCGAGCACATAGGTTATCAAGTTTTCTATTTAATATGGATCAGACCACTTCTGCAACGAGAGATTATCTTTTAATTCACGTTATGAACGTCCTAGGGACCCATATACCTCTCAGTCAAGGCATATCTCTCCCTGCTCGCGAAAATAAGTCCAAGTGACCGAGTCACCTTCTCAAAACAAGCCCGTACTCAAAATACAATATGATGCTGTCTTCATGGTCGTCTGTTGTGAATTCTTATCCGTGTATCAAGTCGTTCATTGCCGTTCGTCTTTGCCAAGTATTCCGTTGAACATCATTTTGATTTGATTTGAAATAGTTGAATAACACATTCGGCATTACACGAATGACATAATGTTTTTTGTCCATATCGACATGAGATGAGTTTGCTGGTATTGCACTCTTATCGGCCACTGGACATGCCCGTGTAGTGCGAGTGGCAGCATATAAGCCGCAGCTCAGGCACTCATGTACCCTCCATCAATGAGATACGAACCGTATCTTCATGAAATCTCTATCAGAAGTCAAGCCAACAAGTTTTCTGTGGTAAATGTACTTTGCTTTCAATTGAATTAAATGGTTCTTGATGCATAGCTGAAATTAGCGTTAGAGATCTAATTCTTATTGATACTTATCTCCCAATTCTCCTAGTTCTTCTCTAATCGAGTATTTTACAGCAACTTCTAAGTGTATACCATGTGGCAAAACCTCGAGATTTAGAACAGTAGACGTCATTACCAAAATTTCCTCCTTTTGTGAGCTTACAGTAGTCAATGAAATCCATCAATCCGTGAATTATTTCGGTAGGCTTCAGAAACGAAGTTGTAACAGAACATCTACCTCATATGATCACATATGGTATGTCATTAACTTATTTACGGCCAATAGCCAAGCATTCAAAGTTTTCACTGCCCACTTGTACATGGACACCCATGAGTATCTCTTCCAAAACAGCTCTTGGTCCTGATTCCGGTACCTCAAGATTTTGCATGCTTGAACAGTAGTACTATGAGTGATTCCGCAATTTCCTTCTGTATTTCCGTCGTCTGCCTGGGTGTTTCTCTTGTACTCAAGCCTTGTCGAATTTTCTGAACGTTAAATGGTGCTACTTCAAAGCGTTCAATGAGCCGCCCTATTGACTCAGGCCCCTCAGAAGTTAACGTTGCACATGTGAAATACTCGATGACAGACCTTATGCTGACAACCCCGGAAAATGAATCATCAGTCTACATCACTATAGAGGTTATTCTTTATGATAGGTAATTGTCTAATCTGGCCTCATCGTTAGAGCCAATGGGGGCTTTTGTGTTGTGCTCAAAAGTGCTTTAGGAGAGTCTCCAAGCTCTACAGTGGTCCAGACCTGGTTAGTAGAATTCTGGACATAATCAGTATATCTGTACAATATTGTTACAAATCGATTTCCTAGTAGCTCCTAGTGCGGTGAACTTTTCGACTAGCCTCTGGTGCTTTTTGTATAAATACTGAGTTCTCCCCCAACGTTTTCTGGATTTCTCTTTCTTCTTCGGCAAACATTGATACAGTTTTTTTTCTCGTAAGTCTTCTTTTCGACTTCGCGGCCGAAGAGTAGACTTACGAGATAGGAATCTGAATCATTGTGTGCTCGGCTGGCGAAGACGGAATTCTCTACCTGTACGCGGTGCCGGCTACGAACCTGAATTAACTCACAGTTATATTCAGAGCCAGAGAGATACGCATTGTAAAAGATTGTTTGAGAGATCATTTGGCCAACACTAGGCTATAGAGGAACGCTCAAAGTGATGATACCCTCAAGGATACATAACATATTTGGTTATAAAAGGGTCCCAGAGCTTGGCTTGTTCCAACCAAATCCGCGATCAATGTGTCGGAAGCCTTCCAAGTTTTCTGGCAATCATTCAATCCCAAATAGCAATTTTTCACAGCGGTGTTCCTTTAAGTGGTGTAATGTATTAAATTTTAGTTGAATCTTTCTATGTTTCGCAAATGTGAGCTGTCAAACCCCGGATTTCTAGTGAATATTTCTCAATGATGTTTTCTCTCCGCATTCTATGACCTCCGGCTTGTCATTCCTTCTCGTTCCGGTTCTCGGCACAGGAAAAGGAAAGAAGCAGTTGGATGCACGTGTAGCTAAAGTCTGGCTCGATTGATTCAGGGTGCAATTCATGATGCAATTGAAACACTTTGACAGCTCCAACTAGCAATATTCAACTCTGAAGTGGTTAGTCTGATTCATCTGGCCTATCAGACAATTTCAAGCTTGAAAGGTCTCCTTAGTCGATTTTAACTTTAGTGATCTGGCCATATACTACGGGTGCGTTCGGATCAAGTTTTCGAGATAATTACCTATAGCTAGCAGCAATTCTTGTGTGCTGTTGACTGAAAGAATCAATATCTTCTCTATCTTCAACGTGATTTTGTCTGGTCTAATATTACTCCAAATATGATAGCCTCACTCAATATATATGTTAGCTCCAGTATTTAATATCCTTACTAATTTCGAATCGCAAACAGGCCACAGTTGACTTTTCCATCTAGTGAATCTGTCCACTGCCTATTCTTTTAATCCCAAATCAGGTAAGGTCGATATTCCAGTCTAGTGATCTTTTTGACTAGCTTCCAACGCTTCGTGCATAAAGACTTCGCATTCCCTCGACCTTTTCTAGTTTTTTTCTCTTCTTCTTCAGAGCACAGATGTGATTTGAGTCACCATCGTTCCAGAGTTCGCTGTTTCTAGTCATTTTTTGCTCTAGTTGATAGTCTGAGATATTCGTTTCTTACAGGTCCGTCCTTTTTCATTGACCTCATCCCTCCAGGGAGAGATAGAGAAAGGAAGTGGCAGCTGCTGGAACGTGATAGATCACTTTCCTTGACAGAAACCCGCCTTTTCCAATGACCTCATTTCCTAGGGGGTGAGAAAAGAAAAGGATGCGGTGGCTTTGGAAATTCAAAAAGGCTACCAACGAAGGCTGAACATTACTTGGAGAGGAAAGACAGGAACTATGCACGATGGGGACGTAAATCATGACTGTGTTTCGTGGCTTGGGACATCGTTCTTGCCTTTCTGTTGCTTTTTAAATACCCGGTATTCTTTAGGATGCTGGTGATGAGAAGGAATTTGGAGGGTAGTGGGTGTTGGCCCAGAGTTGCGTTTGGTCGATTTCAAGAGGTCATGTGACTACACGTGATCACCGAGCTATCATGCATTCAAACTCTATGGTTGGTATGAGAGACTTCTATGTCTTTTGGGATTCGTCATTCCTTCAATTGTTAACAGTTATGTCTCAATGTATCTATTTCATACTATTTCATACTCTGGAAGCAATACGTGATAAAGTGCTTGGGAAGTCTTTCCATGTCACATTATACGCAGTATTTGAGCCATTATCTTTCTGGGCACTTCAGAGCATAAGGCACATGAAATCAATTAATGTACAGTATCTTTGTGTTTGGATGAATCGATGATTTCTTGTATTATAGTTGCTATCTGATTTTGCATTGTATCCAGTTGTGATATTACTACTGAAGGTTCCACCAACCTATCTATTTCTATATTCTTGAATGATACTCCTCACTACTTTCCCCTACCGATGCGCTCTTTCCAGGTGAAATGACATGTAATTCTATAACAACTCAAGATTACAATCTTTCAATCTTGGCTTCTTATCAATTTCATGCATATGACTCTATAAATTTGAATTCTACAAATATCTTCCAAAGTATGAAATTGACTCTTATGTTTGGACTTTCCCACGCTCTCAAGCTCTCAACTCTTCAACAACCCTCTATGTCAGGCCTAATCACATCAAATACTTTTCACAACTATATATCAACCCAAATTCGAAGCCCAGTCATCGCTCCCGAGTGTGATTTTTGAACCGTAAACTCATGATACCCGTCCCACTATGTCATTATAACAAGCTACCAGTACCAATATCAGGGTTGATATATTCATATGAATGGAAAATTCCCGTCTTGAGCATCTTGTTCATCCGAGAATCCGAGCATCCGACGTATGGGAAGCAAGGTTTTATATTATATACCTACAAACGCATGAGGTAGGTCTGAACAGAATGAGATTGGTGAACATTTAGAAATTAAGAATTTGGACAGTAACCTTACAGTCTAGGTTTCCAAGGTTCCTCCGGAGAGACAAACAAGAAGGGGACTCTTATAAAATTGGATCGAATAACTGAATGTAAAAAGAATCTGGCTGAGAAAGATCATAAGGGTTGGACTTGCTTCCACATGGATGGGAAAGCGGTATACTAAATCACGTAAGCACAATCATACAATGAAAACACTTGTATTTCAATACTTTATGATGATGCAGATTCATATTCAAGTATGGATGATAATAGATTTGAAACTCATGAATAAAGATTCTCAGCTCCCACTCGAAACATGATTGCTTGATCTGATATCGAATACTACTAGCTAGTAATATTACCTAACCACAGGTTGTGCTTGCTTACCTGATCTCAGATGCTCCTTCACAGTGGGGCACTGCAACAACAAAAGAAAACAAGAAGCAAATTCAAAGAAAGAACAGAAATTCCCCTAAAAAGACCAACACGTATGAACGTGAGATAGAAGTGGTAACCAGATAGCCTGCAGATACTAGAATCTTCTCCAATTTTCGCATAAGATTTATACCTACTTCAAGTAATATTCTTTTATGAATTTGATCTGGACGTAGATGATCATGTGATATCTCAAACCCTGAGGCATCACACTCACTTCGGTAAACTTTTAGCGTCCAAAATCGATCTGGCGTGCTGAAATTTTCGCGTTCCTGTTAACTTACCAACCACGACCGCAAAGGAAGAGCATTACCTTGTCTTCACAACCGCACCTTTGCGCTTCTCCATCGACCACAGATAATAACTCTACCACCGATGAACAGTCGCCAATCCCCCTCATCCCCCCTTTAGTTCAACGATATCAATTTTTAATTCCAATCCTACCACAATTTTTGATTCTCTGCGGTCTTCGTTTTCGTAAAGAAATAATTCCCACTTATTCCAATTACAATCCCCAATTTTCCCATTTGTGATCATCGACTTCTCTTTTGGGTCCATCAATTTTGTATCAACTCTATCAAAAGAAGCATCGCGCCAAGTTGTTGCTTCTATCAAAAAGTCATTCAACATCAACACTGAACGCGCCCATTCATTTGGTCCCGCGATAACACTCGCCTTTCCGCTTTATCGACGTGTTCACTCATTGTCAAATCATTGTGGACTTGATCAATACTTCTTATTAAACCATACGCGCCTCAATACAACATTGTACCTCATGCGCAAGGCTACCTTTTGATATGTTCTAAAGCTTACCTTGATATCAACAACCACAACTCCGACGTTCACTCCACACGCATTCGTTTCCCCCACAATACCATGGCTTCCACAATTCAAAACGCACCGGCTGCTCAACAGCCTGGTCCATCTATGCCCAATGACATGAATCCGCAGATACAAGCTCTGTTACAGGTAACTTTCTCTTCTACTCCAGTTTTAGAGAATTATGTTCTCGTCATAGCCTATCATTTTATAGTTTACTAACTTGTTGGGTTTTAACAGAGATACAAACAAATGAAAGATCAGGGCGTGTCGGAAAAAGATCCTGAATTCATAAAAGTTCATCAGACTCTTTCGACCTTTCGCATGCATCGACAGAAAGCTGCATTTGCACAGCAGCAACAACAGATGATGCAACAGCAGCAGCAACAGCAACAACAAAATGCAAATAGTATGGCGGCAAATGGTTCGAATCTAGCCCGACCTCCATCTACCTCGAGCTCTATCTCTAGCGCACAAATACCCGCTACATCCTCACTTGGCCCTTCGGCGATCCCCGCGACTGCAGCAAGCTCCGTCGCGTCTAAGGTAGTCGCGGGATCTCAGAAGCCGTCTGGGAGTGCTGGCTATTTCTCGCCAGAGCAATTGGCTATGCTAAAGCACCAGATTTATGCCTTTAAGTGTTTGTCAAAGAACTTGGGAATCCCAGCGCAAACCCAGCAACATTTATTTGCATCCCAAAAGAAGCTACCTATGCCGATGGAACAAGCGCTAGCTGCCCCTCAACAGCCTGGCGAGGACGCCCAGTCTACTGTCAATGGAGTAGAAAGTACCGCCGTTCCAAAAGTCGACGGGCCCAAAATCCACGAGTATACTGGATTTCAAGACCCGCGTGAGGGACTTTCAAAACAAATTAGCTATGGTACGCATAAGCTACGACAAAAGCGACCCATAATCCCATCTATTTTTCCAACTGGTGTCAATATTGAAGAGCTTCGTCAAAGACGCGCCGACATAATCCACAATCGCATGAATGCGAGACTCAATGAATTGAGATCATTGCCAGCAAATATTGCGCATCTGGATGCACGTGATGATGAAATGGTGCCAGATGACTCTCTCAGGCGCAAGGCTTTGATTGAGATGAAAATGTTAGCATTGTACGATAAACAGAAGGCATTGCGCGAGAGAGTTGGCAGACAAATGGTTCAATACGACAATCTAGCGATGACGGCCAACAGAAGCATGTATCGCCGCATGAAGAAACAATCACTTCGGGAAGCTAGAATTACTGAAAAGTTGGAGAAGCAGCAGCGCGACGCCCGTGAAACTCGGGAGAAGAAGAAGCACACTGACTATCTACAAACTGTTCTTAATCATGCTCGTGAGGTCAACTTAGCTGGCCAGAACCAGAGACAGAAGATGGTCAAACTGGGCCGTATGATGGTAACTCAACATCAAAATATCGAAAAGGAAGAACAAAAACGCATCGAGCGAACAGCAAAGCAACGTCTCGCAGCTTTGAAATCGAACGACGAAGAAGCATACCTGAAATTGTTAGATCAAGCAAAGGATACTCGTATCACTCACTTGCTCAGACAAACAGACGGGTTCTTGTCTCAACTTGCTGCATCCGTCAAGGAACAACAACGAAAAGCAGCCGAGCGTTATGGCGATGACTTTGAGGAAGACGAGTCCGAAGACGATGATGAGGAAGAACAAGATACTCGCAAGATTGATTACTACGCTGTCGCCCATCGTATTAAAGAAGAAGTCAACAAACAGCCTAGCATTCTTGTCGGCGGTACTCTGAAGGAATACCAATTGAAGGGTTTGCAATGGATGATTTCACTGTACAACAACAATTTGAACGGTATTTTAGCAGATGAGATGGGTCTCGGTAAAACCATTCAAACCATCAGTTTGCTTACGTATTTGATCGAGGTAAAAAAACAGAACGGTCCTTTCCTAGTAATTGTTCCGTTGAGTACCCTGACCAATTGGACTCTTGAGTTCGAAAAGTGGGCTCCAGCTATCGGAAAGATTGTTTACAAGGGTCCTCCAAACACAAGAAAGCAACAGCAAAATCACCTTCGTTATGGAAACTTCCAAGTACTTTTGACCACATACGAGTACATCATCAAGGACAGACCAATTCTGAGCAAGATTAAATGGGTGCACATGATTATCGATGAAGGTCATCGTATGAAGAACTCACAGTCGAAACTCAGTGCTACTCTCACACAGTATTACACTACTCGCTATCGTCTTATTCTTACCGGTACCCCTCTCCAGAACAATTTGCCAGAACTTTGGGCATTGCTCAATTTCGTTCTACCCACCATCTTCAAGTCTGTGAAATCTTTCGACGAATGGTTTAATACTCCTTTTGCCAACACTGGTGGTCAAGACAAGATGGAGCTTACTGAAGAAGAGCAGATTCTTGTTATTAGACGTCTCCACAAAGTTTTGCGACCCTTCTTACTTCGTCGTCTTAAGAAGGATGTCGAAAAGGATCTTCCAGACAAGACTGAAAAGGTTATCAAGTGTAAATTCTCGGCACTGCAAGCACGTCTCTACAAACAGATGGTTACACATAACAAGCTAGTTGTAAGCGACGGAAAGGGAGGCAAGACCGGAGCTAGGGGTTTGAGCAACATGATCATGCAGTTGCGAAAACTTTGTAATCATCCTTTCGTGTTTCGCGAAGTTGAAGATCAAATGAATCCAACGGGCTACATCAATGATTCTTTATGGCGAAGTGCAGGAAAATTTGAGTTGCTCGACCGCATCTTGCCAAAGTATCAAGCAACTGGGCACAGAGTTCTCATGTTCTTCCAAATGACGGCCATCATGGACATTATGGGAGAATTCCTTGATTACAGAGGTATCAAATTCATGAGATTGGATGGTACGACTAAATCTGATGATCGTTCGCTTCTCCTAAAGGAGTTCAATGCACCAGACTCCGAATACTTTTGTTTCTTGCTGTCGACTCGTGCCGGAGGTCTCGGTCTAAATTTGCAGACTGCTGACACTGTTATCATCTACGATTCGGATTGGAATCCTCATCAAGATTTACAAGCTCAGGATCGTGCTCATCGTATTGGTCAAAAGAACGAAGTTCGTATTCTTCGGCTCATCAGTTCCAACTCGGTCGAGGAGAAAATCTTGGAAAGAGCAAAGTTCAAGCTTGATATGGATGGCAAGGTCATTCAAGCTGGTAGATTCGATAACAAATCATCTGAGACTGATCGTGACGCGATGCTTAGGGTTATGTTAGAAACAGCTGAAGCCGCTGAGACTATGGAGCAGGACGACATGGATGACGAAGAGCTTAACGAGATTTTGGCACGATCTGACGAGGAAATTGTCAAGTTCCGAGAAATGGATGAGGAAAGAAACAAACATCTTTTGTACGGCAACAATCCTCAAAGCAAGCGTATTCCTCGTCTTATGGCAGAAAGTGAATTGCCTGAGATATACATGTCTGATGGCAATCCTATATCTGATGAGCCAGAGGCACCAGTAGGTCGTGGCCAAAGAGAGCGCACACGTGTCAAGTATGATGACGGTCTCACGGAGGAACAATGGACCATGGCCGTGGATGATGATGAGGATTCACCAGAAGCAGCAGCAGCCCGTAAAGCAGCTAGAGCAGACCGTCGTGAACGAAATAAGAAGAGAAAGGCAGGTCAATTGAATGGGCCTCTTTCACCAGCTGGTAGTCGTGATAGCTCCGAAGATCCTGAGCCCGAGCCTGAGCCGACGCCAAAGAAGGGACGTGGACGCAAGCCAGGCTTCAAGGTTGAGAAGCGTAAAGCCGAAGACTTTGATGAGGAACAACCACCGCCAAAGCGAAAGCGTGGTGGTCCTGGACGCCCACCAAGAATTCCTAACGGAGATATCTTGACGCCCAAGACTCGAGTGACTCTCCAGGCCAGTTTGAAGATAGTCTTTGATCACCTGATGCACCTAAAATCTTTGCCTGAATCTCCAGACTCACAAGGAGAGCAAACAGCACGCGAGATCATATTTCCATTTGTTTCTTTGCCGTCGAAGAAAGATTTCCCAGATTATTATGTGATTATCAAGGAACCAATCGCCATGAAGCTCATTGAAAAGAAAATCAACAAAAGAGAATACAATAGTCTCCAGGATTTCAAGAAAGATATCGACACTCTCTGCACCAATGCTAAGACATATAACGAGGATGGTAGCTTGATTTATGTTGATGCTGTTGCGATTAGCGTAAGTTCAATTGATTCTCATACTTATAGCAGGACTAACAAATAACAGGAGGAATGTGAATCTCGAATCCAAGACGAAATCAACGAGCATCCGGAACTTAGTCCTGAAGGCGATGAGACTTCACGCAACGGTGGTTCAACGGCTCCTACTACTAGTGCTGGAACTCCCATGCCAGCACCCGGGCCGAGCACAAAGTTGAAGCTTACATTCAACAAGCAGCCGGCCAATGGCAGAAGTAGTAGTATGCAAACTGATGATGACGACGACGATGATGATGAGTAGACACTCATACATGAGATTCATTGGGATTTACGATGGAAGGGGGTGCAAGGGGCTTGGTGGGTTACTTATTCTCGCACGCACAATCCGTGCATGTTGTTTTTTTAGTGGCGTTTGCATCACATGGAAAGGAGTTACTTGAAGGGAACAAACATTTTTCGCATTTGACGCGAAGGCATGACAAAAGCTTCTCAGAAGTCTATTGGTTCTATCAAAAGGCGTATGCCTAGAATGTATTTTATTAGAGCGAAAGAGATGCATGAGAGATAATTCCATAGTATACCAGTCTATTGACAGAAATTAAAAATTTGTACCAATTGATTGTTTTTATGAGAATTTTCATAATGAAATGCATTTAACATTACAAGCTTGACAAAGAAGGTAGTCAATAAGTCACTGTCTGAAATTCTTGTTGACGGCCAAATTGTGGTGTTGTTAAACCGTATTGGCACTAGCGCTGGTATGTACAGATAAATGTCCGTGCTTTATTTATAGCGTTGTCCTGAATACCCGTATTCCAAGGCTTTCAGTTTTATCATCTGCAGCACTTCAGCATTGCATACGGCGGAACAGAATACCATCAGCTTCAGGTTGACTTACTTTGCATATTCCTCGATCTCCGGCGCGAAACATTCAACTTTGCAGATGCTGGTATTCCGAACTCGATGAATTCCTAACTTAACAAGCTGATCCTCGACGCGACTTTCCCCAGCTCTTCAGTTGCGCCAACTGTCCAGGCTCTTCCAAATACTCACCAACGCACAGGATAGTAAGCCAATATCATGTCTGCGACTAAAAATGGCCATGTCAATGGTGGCGCAAATGGTCATGATGCTAGCAATCCGAATGGAAGAATGGTTAGCAAACGATTTTCCGACATCCCCTCAGCTATCGATATTCCGGTGACAGGAGAAGATGATGACCAGGCAGTCGAAATCGATCTCGAAGATTTACTCGATGACCCCACCGAACTATGTACATTACTCGAAAACGAAGGTGCGGCTCGCACATATTGGATGACAGTTGCACTGGCATACGCGAAGCAGAAGAAGGTCGATCATGCCATTGAGATGTTGACAAAAGGCCAATCTGCTATGCGTGGTGGTAACAAGGAGAGGCTCAGCATGCTCACATGTTTATGCTGGATGTATCTATGGAAGAGTAAAGAGGCACCTCGCCATCGGCCAGATAGCGTGGAGCACGGAGAAGAGATCAAAACGAAAGAGGATTGGTTGAAAATGGCGACGTCGAATTTGAATGACGCTTCCCGGATTAACCCATCTTTTCCACCACTCTTCCTAGCACGAGGTGTCTTGCAGCTTCTCCGAGCATCTACTCGACCATTTCCAAGAAATAACACGGCGCCCGGCGCACTGGATCCTGAGAAAGCTGAGCTTCTACGAGGAGCTCAAAAGTCATTTGAGGATGCAATCAAGGCTTCACATGGTAGAAACATGCTGGCAGTATTGGGCAAGGCGAGGGCTGCATATTCAATGGGCAAATACGCAGAGGCTTTGGAAGGATACCAAGAAGCATTACGCTCAATGCCAGATCTGGTAGACCCCGACCCAAGAATTGGAATCGGCTGTTGTTTTTGGCAATTGGGTTTCAAAGAAGATGCAAAGTCCGCTTGGGAGCGATCATTGGAGATAAACCCGGATTCGAAGGTTGCAAATATATTACTCGCTCAATTCTACCTCGACCAAAGCGCACACGTACCAACGAACAGCCCAGAATTCATCCAATTATACAAGAAGGCCATGACCGAGTATACTCAGAAATCCTACAAAGCAGATAAGGACATGCCTCTGACTTGCGCTACCTTTGCCGGATACTTCTTATCGCGGAAATCGATGCCAAATGTCGAAGCTCTAGCCCAAAAAGCTATTCAATATACAGACGTCAACGCAATTGCAAGCGACGGATGGTATTTGCTTGCAAGAAAGGAGCACTTCGATGACAATTACGAGAAGGCTCTGGATTACTACGGCCGGGCTGATGATGCGCGTGGTGGTGCTGATAGGGGATATATGCCTGCTAAGTTTGGAGCTGCACAATTATCTGTTCTGAAAGGCGATTTTGGAGAAGCAAAATTACGACTCGAGAAAATCATCCAACAATCAAAAAACATTGAGGCAATGATTTTACTGGGCACCTTGTATGCAGAAGAGGTGTTCAGCAGCCAGGAAAGCGGAGTCAAAGAAGATAAAACCACGGAATATAAGAAAGCTGTCGGCTATCTTGAGAATGCCCGTACAGCATGGAAAGATCCTAAGAAAAATCTTGTTCCAGATGCGTCAGTTCTTCTCAATCTTGCGAGACTTTACGAAACAGAACAACTCGAGAAAAGCTTGCAATGTCTCCAGCAAGTCGAGCAAATCGAGTTTGATCAGATCCCAGCTGCGGATAAGCCAGAGGAGACAGACGATGAAGTTGCATACAAGAATACTATGCGCGAAAGCCTGCCCCCTCAACTGCTTAACAATATCGGCTGCTTTTACTATCAATCCGAGAAGTTTGATCTAGCTCGCGAAATGTTCCAAGCTGCTTTGAATGCTTGTGTTAAAGCTGGCGAAAAGCTTGAAGGCATGGACACTGATGCATTGGTCACCACTATCAGTTTCAATCTTGGGCGTACGTATGAGGCTAGCGGTATGCCTGACGAAGCGAAGACGGTCTATGAAGGGTTGTTGGGTCGTCACGGTGATTATACTGATGCTAAAACACGTCTGGCATACATCGCACTGCGTCGGGACCGAACAGAAGAAGGTCCTAAAGCTGTTTCTGCTCTGTACAAAGAGTCTTCTGCTGACCTTGAGGTTCGAGCGTTGTACGGTTGGTATCTAGGACGTATGCACTCCCGAAAGAGATCTAGCAATGTCAATGAGGATCCAGAATATCGACACTACAAGCATACTTTACAACAGTATGACAAGCATGATAGATATGCCTTGATTGGTATGGGTAACCTCAACCTCATGGCTGCTCGTGAGATGCGTCGTGATTCCGAGTCAGACAAGCAAGCCCGAAGTAAAACCTACACGAAGGCGGTTGAATTTTTTGATAAAGCTTTGCAACTGGACCCTAAAAGCGCTTATGCTGCTCAGGGTATAGCAATTGCACTTGTGGAAGACAAAAAGGATTCCAAAACTGCCCTTCCTATCTTTTTGAAGGTAAGAGACACAGTGAAGGACCCAAGTGTATTCGTCAATCTCGGTCACATATTTGCAGAGTCGCGACAATATTCCAAGGCCATTGAACATTATGAAGCTGCTCTAACGAAAGATCGAGCTCATGATAGTCATATCCTGACTTGTTTGGGACGAACTTGGCTGTCGAAGGGAAAAGGTGATAAGAGCTTATCGTCGTTTAAGAGTGCGCTTGATTACTCAATAAAGGTTTGTTACTTCCTTGAGAGGGGAGACTCATTTTTTAATGCTAATCATTCATAGGCTCTTGAGATTTCGCCCGAACAGGTACACTATAAGTTCAACGTTGCATTTGTACAGCTTCAGTTAGCGACCATGATTTACAACTTACCAGAAACTCAAAGGTCTCTTGAGGAAGTTCAAGGTGCAGCCAAGGGTCTAGAAGATGCTATCGAAGCTCTCGACGCCATTGCTAAGCACCCTAGTCCACCATATCCTAAACATGACATTGAACAACGTGCTAACATGGCGCGAAACACAATGCGTCGCCAATTGGAACGTTCCATCCAAGCACAAAAAGAGTACGAGGAAAAGAACGCTTCAAAGATTCAGGCTGCAAAAGAACAGAGAGAAGCCGAGTTGAGGAGAAGAGAGGAGGTCCGCGAAGCAGCCGTAAGGGCGGAAAATGAACGCAAAGCAAAGATCGCGGAAGAGAGACAGAAGATTGCAGAGAGAGATCGTGAATTGGCTCAGGCAAGAGCTGCTGATGATATTGCCAGAGAAAACGCGGACATGACTACGGATAGTGAGACTGGTGAGAGGATCAAGAGGAAGAAGATTCCTAAAGGTAGATCTGGTGGTGGGAAACGCAAGAAGAAGGAGGATGGAATTACTGATGATGAGGATTCCGGCGCGGAGGAGGGAGGTAGTAGATCGCAAAGGAAAAGTAGAAAAGCGAGAAGGGGTAGTGGGAGTGACGAGGAAAAGCCAAAGACTAAGAAGAGAAGACTTGCTAAGAAGGGAGGAGAGAAGAAAGACGAGGGCAAATATAAGAGTAGTGAGATTGTGGTGGAAAGTGACAGTGATGGGGATGATGGAGCTGATGAGGCGAGAAAGGCTATGGAGGGTGAGGCAGGAGATGATGTTGGAATGCAGGAGGCTACGAATGGTCAGACTACCGCCGCTGGTGGCGATAGTGACGAGGAAGAACAAGTCGTTAAGACGACAAGGAAGAGTAGAAGAGGTGTAATTGAAGACGATGAGGATGAAGATATCGAGGCTGATACTAGCGCCGTCGGTGCTACTCACCAAGACGATTCTCCAAACACGGCAAATGAGGATAATGATACTCCAATGGCGGGGACGGCGGTAGCGGATGATGATGACGAGTAGATTTAGTTGGGAGGTATCTAAATATGATTCGCGCGTGAACTGGTGGGTTGGGAAGTGGGAAAATATGATAAGATAGTAAAATGATAATTCGATAAAGGCGATACCACACATTCATCATATTATGCATAAAGTTAGCTGGTCAGGGAATGGGAAAATATTTCTGAACTGCAATGTATAATAGACTGGACATTCGAGGATAAGGGCAATAGCAATTGCATACATTATCCCCCAAAAGAGGTTCTTTGATAGATTTTTCCTTGGGGTTGTGTCTGTTCACAAGATGAAGTAAAGGGATTATGTAGTAGATATGATCGTCTCCATCCTCCTTTTGTTTAATTTTCGTTTTGGCTCAACTAGTCCTCCATCTCGGCTCTCTGAAATAGGAAACCGCTTGAGGATAAAACATGTATTGAGGTGGTGCTTGGTTATCATACCCGCGGGGAAAATCGGCGCGAGAGTATTTGAGGTCTGTTTTTCGTATATACATATAAGTTTGTAATAGGGGAACTCGCGTGTCGTGACGTGTCGGCTATCGAAAACTCGATCTCGGGCTCCAGAATCACAGTCCAGGTGAAGAAATTTAGTTCGCGGTAGAATCACTACCAAGAATTCACCAGCATCTCGCAGTTTCACGTTCGCTAAAGTCCGTCTCTCAATCGTATCAATTAAAAAGAAAGAAGCAGATATCAATCAGATTTCGAAATCATTTTATGTTGATTTAATTTATTTAATTTTATTTTATTTCATTTCATTATTCTTGATGTTTCTCGACTTTTTCAGTCAAAATCGAATTGAACCGCAGGACCTCCCTCCTTTTTTCCAGCGGGATATCGAAATCCAGAAATTTAAATATATCAACAGCCACCGTAGTGTAGGAAAAACATGAAGATGTAATAGGTATACAGACCAGGACGCCGCCCATATGCAGTGATATTGAATGAGTGTAAAGAAAAGGAGTCATTATTTGCGATGAGTTGAACGCTGATGGATTGGTTGTTCTTAGATTTATCTATCCGTTCGTTCGAACTTCGTCGTGATGGGTGGGTGTAGGATTGTTGGATGAAGGGTTGATGTTTGTGTGTGTGTGTGTAGATGGATGGATGGGATATAGATAGATATTTATTCCTCCTCGTAGAACCAGTATCTAAGATGTATTAGCACGCTGACCAAACATGAAGTGAGAAAAGGAAGTACATACTCAGCAGCATACTGCACGTCAAAACTACTCGACAAATTATCCTGACAAGTAGTCGGGGGGTTTCCTCCCGCAGTGTTGACTCTATATACCTCCGACAAGCCTCCTGTGGCCCCATCTCTCGCTGCTAATTTCAACCACGCTACGGCTCCAAAGCCTTGACCATTCTGTCCCACCGATGCACCGGTCGGAGCAGCAAGCGCGTCGCTCTTTGCGAATCCCCCTTGGCCTAATTGCCAATTCTTGGTGTTTAAGTCGAAAAATGGGGTTGAGG
The DNA here is from genome assembly GCF_014898465.1 of Botrytis porri. Taxonomy (NCBI): domain Eukaryota; kingdom Fungi; phylum Ascomycota; class Leotiomycetes; order Helotiales; family Sclerotiniaceae; genus Botrytis; species Botrytis porri. The sequence continues at coordinate 2,010,558 of NW_024066083.1, read as the reverse complement.
AATTGGTGAAGAAATGATGGCCGCTCATCATGAGATCGGCGGGGTGGAGATTTTGAGTAGAGGATGCAGCGAGGTTGAGATCAAATTGGAGAGCGACGTTAGGGAGGAGAGCGAGGAGATCAGGATAGGTTGCTGCTACGCAAGAGGCGTTGAAAAGAGTTGCGACTGCGCCGACGGCGGTGGGCGCTGCTGTGGCGTTGGTGCCGCATGTGTAGTTTTGGGTTCCGCGACCGATGGCGACGTGCTTGAGGATTAGACCTGTGGAGGGATCGGGCATAGGTGTTGGATCTGTGGAATTGGGTTAATTCTGGAATCTTAGATGGCGATATGGAAGACGAGAACATACATAGAACTGGTTGAGCTGCAGTATTGAGATTGCACACGGGAGCATGAGACATTTTCCTTCCTGCTTGGACTTTCTGACCCAACATGTCGAAGTATTCGGAGATAACTTGTTTTTCGGCGGGATGGGCAGCACCGGAGGAAAATGTATAGGTAGGAGCCGGGAGGGCCGTTGCTCCCAGAGCAAAGATGGCCCAAAGAAACGACGAAGAAACCATGATGAATAAGAATTGCGATTCGTAAGACTCAACAAGACGCAAGAAATTCCAGAAATAACCAAGCAGAAAACGACGCCAAAGGAAAGAAACAGAGACGTCAATTCCACACTTTATGAAAAGGATGGATAGATAAAATAAGATGAACCGAAACCAATCCACGATGATATGCCGGATATATAGACTCTCGAATCCCACTCGAAACAAAGAACTGACGGATCGATGATCGAACTTCTTAAGCGCACCGAGACTTCAAACTGTTCAATGAATAACTGGACTTCCAAATTCATATCTCACAGGCGCTCAGTAGGCGTCTTATACCATCAAACCGAACGGCACGATTGACGATACCCATTGGATTTCCCTGGCCATGATGCTAATCCTGGAAAACAGCCGCTTACCACCATGTACGCAAGATATGTAACGATTCTTTTTAATTGACCCTAAGGAAAGTACTAAGAAGAGGTTGTATCCCCCAGACCGGAACTAATCTTTTGGTTTGGCGGCAAGACAGGCCTTCACGGACCAGTCGAGAGAAACAGGGGGGTCGATTATGTGGTGAAAAGTCTATTGCATCCTTGCCTCTCGCAGATAGATCCTGGTATTTACGCAGGGGGCTCATGTGACTGTTGCATTGCAGTGTCTAATGATTCTTCCGATTGGGGGTTGATTGGTCCCTGATGATTTTTCGCTCGACGGAAGTTTGAAGTCTAATGTTCAGTGAGTGGATTAGATTGGATGCTGATCCGCTTAAAGAGAGCTTGGTGCATATGGGGAAGGGGAAGGGTACACAAGCGACAAAAAGGCAGATTGATTGCGCTAGGGTCGTTATGTTACCATTTTTGGTTTCTCGAAACGGATAGCGAATTAGATATTTGGGAGAGGTTGGGGGGGGGTTGTCCTTGATTCTTACTGCAGATGTAGATCTTCCTCTCTCTCTCTCTCTCTCTCTCTCTCTCTTCTTCGTGAAACCTTTGATTAGTTGCGAGACGCAGGTCCAACAGTTGGTTCTCTTCCCACTCAGAAGGTTTGGTGGCTGTCGTAACCTTTTCCTCGGTATTCACGACAAGATAAATACCAGCTGAGATGACTGAGAATTCCGATCTCCAAGCCCGAGTTGATGGATAAGGGAATGAATGATTACGTGAGAAGAATTGGTGGAGAAGCCTGAATCCTTCGGCGTTTCTTTTAATCAAGGTTTTGACATTCTTCGGTCGAGATCACAGTCATGGTTCCTATTCTTATTGCTCCTTTAGCCTATCTTACAACCATGGTCATTAGTTTATCCACTGTACATACATATTGCAGAATATGCTAACTACTTCAAATTTTGGTTAGATGTGTATCCCATACAGGTATGAAGATATCATGCAAAGATCCCGTCTTCCTTGCTATACATGTGTGAACAACAAACAAATATTGCACAACATCTTGTAGAACAATCTAATGGAGATGGAGCAGGAGTACACGGTATGATTAGACGTATTACCACCAACCCTAATCGGCACTGAGATATGCAATTAGTTTGACAGCATACTATATCCAATCAGCATCAGCAGCGACATCAATACTACACATCTAAGCAAACCATCCCAAACCCCAAGATCCGATAGCCGCGATATCTATCGAAATCTATATCCAAACTTGCCATGCGGATCTACAAGACCTTCATCCACAAAATTTCCTACTTAAAACACAGCAAATACCAGTCCCATTGAAAAAATCAGGCCATTTTCTCCCAATCCCTCTCCCAAGAAGAAGAAAACCCCCGAATCGAAAATTCTGTGCGTGCTCTCTCCATCTCCATCTACAAAATTATTTTTGGCATCAAAGCTTCAAATGAATGTCCCCGATTGGCCTCTCCAATCCGAGCGCTTATGTCTGTCTCTCTAGTTCCATGATACATCCTATAAAACCTAAAACCGAGTAAAATTCGGATCTAAAAGATCTATATTTATCCACCCAGTCTTGCCAAAGATGTACAAGCGGTAAGTTTATTGAATCGAATGGCATGATCAGAGCCAATGAATAGCATGCGGTAAACAAGATGTAGATTCTATGGCCAATTAGATGAATTGAAGTGCATTCGTTCTTTACATAGTTGGACAATAAGATGATAGATGGCTCCACATTTAGGGATTAGCTTTCCCGGTATTAGTTACTTGGGGAGGAAGGGCCTAGGAAAGGTCAAGGAATTCTTAAACGTTTCCAGGAAATTAGACGACCGTGGCCAGATGAATTTAGAAATAAACATATCAAAGTCATATCTCAATTTATACGGAAGAAACGGCAGAGAAATGAACGGTGACGAATCCTGGAACCTTCAATGCATTAGAACAAATTGGCAAATAGCCTCTATTATCACATGGTAGTACTACATGTCCTTCCAATCCATTAATCTATCATCAAGGAACCTTCCCATCGAATCCTTCCTGGTGCCAATCTCCATGCTGCGCATCCGAGGCAGAATCGACAAGTCCTTTCGCACCTCCAGCAGCTGCAACCGCTTGACCTAGATGACTTCCATGTTGATCTACATCTACACTACCTAACCAATATAGAGAGAAGAACACCAGCAAATGAAGAGCCACGCAATAACCTGCGAAGAGGTTTCGACTAGTTCTAGTCGCTAATACCATTCTGGTGATTGAGAATACTATTCTTTCCGGCAAACTCATACGTTTATATGCGCGAGCCGATTCTCGCCCACGGAACGCCGCGAAGGGCGATATGTTGGATTCGTATGCTGAACGGTAGCGATTCAATGCCAGTCCAGAAGAAGTCGACGAGGAAATCTGAACTGTAGATGGATTGGGATTTGTGGCATAAGATGAGGCCGATGAAGCTGTTGGACCTGCTCGATTGTATGTTGATATATATCTTGTCTTCTCATACAGGTTCAAATTATCCTTTTGCAAAGCAGAGATCTCCTGTCTAAGTGACGATACCGTGCGGTGACTTTCGGAAAGCTCATTCTCCAATTCTGAGTTGCGTTTCTTGAATCGATCACGCTGAGCGGTAATCATAGGGAGAATACCTGAACCTCCCCCTACAGGCTCGCCTGATCTAAGGACGTCTACGGGTGTGCTGCCCACGGGCGTCCTGGGATCAAATCCAGATATGATTGATGATGTGGGGGATATTCTGCGATTCCTCGACGCAAATTGACCAATTGCTGATTGAGGATAGCGACTTGTATATGTTCCGGCCACGGAAGGAGCAGAAGGATATGCGCTAACTCCATTTTGCATGTTCGTCAGATCATTCTCTAATGTAGCAACCAAGTTTTGCGCTTTTTCCAACTCGGCATTAGTCGTAGAAAGAGTTTCCTGCATTGTTTGCAAGCGACTCTGTAAATCTTGATGAGAAACTCTTAAAATGGTGAGCTCATCACTCAATTTTTTGTTTCTTGCAAGAAGAAGTTGCTCCAATGTCTCCCCTTTCGCTTTTCCGGATGAGCCATTTCCTGTCGGTTCTGGGGCATTGGAACTAGCCCCGATATCTTGCGTTTCATCGTCATCTCCCATAGAAAATTCGATACTCTTCAGAACTTCTAGTTCCTGCTTGACATCCTCATAATCGCTCCACTTTTGGACTTTAGTCTTCAATGAATCGCGTTCTTCCTTGAGCATCCCAATTTCTCTCTCTAGACTTCGGAGCTTGGTATCGAGATCTCGCTTTTTGACATCCCTTTCAACTCTTGCTGCGTCTAATTTCCTCAATAACGATGAATTCTCCGATCTCAAGCGCATGTAGGCTGGCTCGTCTTCCAAAGCCAATGCTGGCTGACTTGGGACTTGGGAAGCCGACTGAGCTAATTCTATTCGTAGTTGTTCATTTCGAGCTTCAACTTCTGCTAAACGGACGCTTGTACGTTCCAAATCAGATGTGACCATCTCTAACTCCGCACTCGTAACATGCCCGCGACTTCCATCCTCTGCATTCTCGGATTGTCCCATACGCTGGTTGACCTCGTAGCTCGCCTTGATTTCATTCAATAAGCGCTCCTGATTTTCCACCTTCTCTTCCAGTGATTTCTCCTTCGATTCCCAATTGTCCTTCTTTTCTTCTAGAACAGCGGCCCAAGAAGTTTCGACATCTTTCACTTTACTTTCCAAGCCTTCCTCTAGATTCTTGCGCGTAGTTCTTTCGGTTTCTAATCTGGATTCCGTATCTTCTAATTGACTGGTGAGTTTACTGACACTTTTCTGAAGATGCTCATTCTCTTGTGTAATCTTTGGAAGTGTATCCTCAGATAGCAGAAGGGAATCGACAGATGCTTCAAGCAAAGGATATGGATCTGGGGCCTCGGATAAGGACGAGTATACTTGTAGGAAAGCTGAATTCGTAGACTTCGAGTGGTTTGTGAGGAGATCTATAAAGGTCTGGTATGCTGTGGTAGATATCTGTGTCAGTACGGCAATACATTGCGAACTTTGAGATTTACCAACCTTTCAATAACCCTTTGATCTCAGATAGCTTATTTGCGTCATCTAACTTCCGGAAGTCCTTCGTCTTTTGTGCCAATTCCTTGCGCTGCACGGTCGAGTCCCTCTGATATTGAACAATTTCTGATGCGGTGTTGTCAAGAGACGGAATCATGGAGGTAAGGTCGATTGCTGTTAGTGATTAGCACGAGTATTGAAGTCCTATGGAACATCAGGGACTCACTCCTCCACGCCGAAATTGCCTTTTGAAACTTATTGTCCCCATCTTGTCCTGAAGCTACATGATCTGCGGGCGGAGATGGAGGGCTTGACACCGAAGCTGCCAGTGCTGATTCTGCGAAGTCGGTCATTGTAGTATGGACATGCGAGGGATTATAACCATTTGGTGGTGGAATTGGAGTAAGTCTAAGGCAAAATCATAAATTTCCTCTTGGAGTTGTCTATTGTGATATAATTGATGGACAGGTCTCGTAGGATGAATCTAAGCCTCCGAGTATTCACAGCATTGATATTAATCATATTGACATGATGCCTCATCTCAGACGCAAGCTGCAAGGTGTTCGTTAATGCTTATTGGATGACCCAAAACTTCAGAAAGTTCAGGGTGCACCTGGACGAGTAAACATCCCTGTAATCGCAGCCTTACTACGCTTCCCACAGGGCACGAGAGCCTAAACCAAACCAAACCAAACCAGACCAACCTTGGAAACCATTGATAACTAGCCATCATCCAATGCGCCGCAAAAGCAGTTCAACGGCCATGAGCGAGTACTTTTGCATTGGCCATGATAATTATAACTTCATAGTAAACCCTTGAAAATGGCTTCAAATGATGCGGAAGATATTTCGAATTCAAGGAAAAGGAAACGAAGAGTTCAAGAAAATGGTCCTTACGTTCTACGCAGCCTGATTGAGGACTTGCCCTTGTCTGCAGATGGAGATAGAACTGATATTGAAATTAATTGTGTGGAATTTCTAGGTAAGTAACTCCTCTTGTTATTTTCCTACCGTGTCCTTCTATTGCTAATGTACATGCACAGATCAGAACCTATATATTGGGACGTCGGCCTCGGAAATCCTTCACTTCGTACAGATCCCCCCGGATCCTACCGACATATCTAGAAAGCCCTCTTATATTCTAGCTTCGAGATTACCCCCTGCCTACCATGAGCCGTCTACTCGAGACAGACCTGGTGTCCAGCAGATTCTGCTGCTTCCTAGAGTCAACAAAGCTTGTATATTGTGTAATTGGACAGTCACCTTTTATTCCTTGCCAGAATTAAGTCCAGTCTTTGGGACGACTCAGATTCGACCTTGCAATTGGATTGGTGGCACAGACTTAAATACAGATCTAATAAGCCCTGAGCAAGATGGTAGAGGAGTTACAGTGCTTGTTTCGCTGAACAAGAAGATGAGAGTTGTGAGGATTGGGGAAGATCCTCGAGCTGTGAGAGTACGTTTAGTCGAGGTCATGCATAAGTGCTGGACTGATGTATCAATAGACAATAGATTTTGCAGGAAGCACTATATCCATCCGTCGTGATTCCTTTGCTTGTGTCGCAGATTCCCGGTCTTACGCTTTACTTGATGTCGATCGCCAGTTGAAAATACCCCTCTTTCCTATATCCTCCTCAGATGATTCCCAGTCTGGTAGCGTGGGTGGAAGGGTCGAGGATATATCTGGTAATAGCGGTGGTGGCATTTCACGAAACACGTCTCTGACCCATGGGAGTTCGTCAGATGACCGAAGCCATGGAAGGAGTACAAGTCTTGGTGCTTTCATAGCTAGTTCAGATCGTTCTGGGCGAGGCACCCCTGACCGCTTATTTCGTGATGCCTCACCTGTACCTACGGCCAGTTCTTCTGGCCCTGCGCAACGTGAAGCAAGTCCGGAGAAACCCCTACCGCCCCCGCCAGCTGATTCGCCGGCAACTAGTGCTCAAGATCCCACATCTTCTACGCCGCCTGTATACTTAAAGCCACATATAGTTTCGCCTTCCCCGCAAGAGTTTCTTCTGGTCACAGGTACTGGTACACGTGATCATGGAGTTGGTATGTTTGTAAATCTTGAGGGTGACGTTACTAGATCAACACTAGACTTCGCCAGATATCCTGATGAGGTTGTCGTGGATGGTCGTGGCGTTGATGTCGACCCCGTCCCCAACACAATGGAGGAAGAAGAGGAAGGATATGTACTTGCTTCTATGACATATGAAGATGGTGATGTAGTGCGACATGGTATCGAAATTCAACGATGGGATCTGGATCCTGGGGAGGATGTTATACAGAAGTTCTGGTTGGAAGCTCCACCTTCTGATGATGCGAGTGGCAATGAAGTAGAACGTAAGATTGGCTTGAGAGTAGTGATTCAACCAGGAGACATTTATTTCGATGACGTGGTCGACAAACTTCGACTAAAGCGCTTTCAACCTTTTACTTTGAAATCTTTGAACACATCCTTACTATCTTTGAGAAGCGCTGAATCGCCAACCGCAGCATCACTGCAAAGAGTCTCGGGCGAGAGGGAATTATTCGAAGAATCGCTTTCGCCAGGCTGGGAAGCCCGACGCAATGATGAAGAACAACAGTTTGCGCAGAGGCTAGGGAAATCACGGGCACGCGTCGTTACCTGGTCCGGAAAAAACGTGTGGTGGGCAGCTCGAAATCCACTTGCCCTGCGGCTTGATTCAGAACTTGACATGGAGTCTGAATATGAAGAGGTGCAATCTCTCGACAGAAAGAAAGCTATTGAAATGTTGAATTCTCTACGAGGCCGTGAAGCCAAAACCGAAGTCGAGTTTTTGAGCTTGGGCTATATCCGACAGAAAATTGGGTTGCTTATTTTCATAAGTCTATTGACGGCTCCTGTGGGTCAGGCCACAGAAACAGAATATGGAGCTGCCGAAGAAGCTCTTTCGGAGGGAAGCCTTGATCCCAGAGTCATTCTTGCTATTATTCCTGTTCTCAGAAACGAGATCATTGAAGGGAAGACTGGCATTTGGATTCATGGCGGTGTGAAGGAGGCTGCAGATAACTTTATAAGAATCACGAATGGAGTTTGGGAAAATCAAAACTCAATTAAAGATGGCATAATGTCTGAACAAATTCTTCGTTTCTTAAGGAGACTTCTGCTCTCTTGGCGCCAAAGGAAAGGATTTGGCAGCATTTCAAATGAGACTGAAGTCTTCAAAAGTGTTGATGCTGCACTTCTGATTGTGCTATTACAAATGGATACATCATCTCCTCGCGGGCCAGCAAGAGCCAAGTCCATACGAGCAGAACTCAATAACCTGGTGGATCACGGTGTTGATTTCTTTGAACGAGCAATTTCTATACTTCAATCCTACAACCGATTATACGTTCTTAGCCGTTTATACCAAAGTAAGAAGATGACGGAAGAAGTTTTAAATACCTGGAAGAGAATCATAGAAGGCGAAGAAGACAAGGGAGGCGAGCTTCTCGATGGCGAAAACGAAGTACGAAGATACCTACTCAATGTTCGAAACCCAGCTCTAGTCCGAGAATACGGAGTCTGGCTCGCATCCCGCAATCCTAAACTAGGAGTACAAGTTTTCGCCGATGGACAAAGTCGAGTCAAGTTTGAACCAACGCAAGCTCTCGAGATCTTACGAGAAGGAGCACCTGGTGCCGTCAAAGAATTTCTAGAATATTTGGTCTTTTCAAAACATCATTCGGAATATATCAATGAACTTATTGCTTATTATCTGGACATCGTAACCGACAAACTCGAGACATCTCCAGAAGCAAGAAGCACATTAATACAAACTTACGAATCATACCGCGCCCTCAGACCCCCCAAACCCACCTACCGACAGTTCATCACCGAAAATGTTCTCGAGGAGGAATGGTGGCATAGTCGTCTTCGTCTTCTCCAATTGTTAGGTGGAAGTCAAGGTTCCGCATCCCAATACGACGTCGCTGCCATCCTCGCCCGCATAGCTCCTTACACTCAAGAACTCGTTCCCGAAATAATCATCCTCGATGGGCGACAATCGCTCCACGAAGAAGCCCTGCGACTTCTCACTCACGGCCTAGGCGACTACGACACAGCAATCAACTATTGTCTCCTCGGCGGCTCCAGCATCTACCATCCCACCTCGGGCACCCTATCCCCCGCCACTCTCCCCACGCGCGCCGAACAATCTTCGCTCTTCCATACGCTCCTGCGGGAATTCCTCAAAATAGACGATCTGAGTAATCGCGTCAAACAAACTTCTTCCCTCCTCGAACGCTTCGGAAATTACTTTGATGTGCAGGATGTGTTGAGTATCATACCCGACACGTGGAGTGTGGAATTGGTGTCGGGGTTTTTGGTCAGTGCGTTGCGGAGAATTGTGAGAGAGAGGAGTGAGACGATGGTGGTGAGGGCGTTGAGCGCGACGGATAATTTGAGGGTTAGTGCGGGGTTGGTGGATAGGGCGAGGGAGTTGGGTCCGAAGATTGAGGTGGAGACGGAGGCAGGGGCGGGGGAGTAATTTGGGAAGATGTATGTGAAGTGTAGAGAGAGCGGGGGATTGATGGTGGTTTTCTAATTAGAGACAGTGATAGAGAAGTTACCTATTATTAGTTTCTAGTATGCAATTTATTTATTTATGCTAGCGTGTTCATTTGACATTTAGCATTCTTCTCCAATCATCTTGGTATTTGCAAAAGAAAAGAATTTTATATTGGTATCAACGTATTTAGCCTAAGTGTCTAACGACCGCTACATCTCATCATTAAAAGTTTAAACGCTAAGCGGCCAATTCGTACACAACATGCCAAGGAAACAAAGAGACGCCCAAAAGAAATCTCGCTGACGCCATTAACCATGTTCACAGCCATTATAATGCGCATCCCGCGATCAATGGCGATCAAACAATCAAAGGTTGAGCAGGGGGCGCTTCGCGCTCGACCTCTATATTTGGTCTTGTGTTTTCACCGCCCGCCTCTCCTTGCTCAACAGCTCTTTCTGTATGTTCACCATCATTTGCTCGTTCGGCGACACCCACTTCTCCATTTTCAGCAGCGACATTTTCAGTAGCACCATTTTCGGCGGTCTCCGCTTCAACGTGTCGTCTTTCTGCTTCAGCGGCTGCTGCCTCCGCTTCTCTCGCCGCATTATCCCTTGCAGCAATATGTCTTTCTCCTACACCCGGAACCAGACTCGCCACAAAAAGGAGCGCAGCATGTTCTGCTCGTCGAATTTGAGTTATGAGCCAACCTGGCTGAGCTTGTCTCTGTCTTTGTTGCTCCAGTATTCTTGCTGCAACTTGAGATTCATCTAGCTGGCCATGGGGTAGCCGAGCAGGGGTGTTTGCTTCCGCTGCTCCGTTCTGTGGTACTACTGCTGCATTTGCTGCAGGTACAAGTGCGGCATCTGGTCCAGCTAGCGGAATCAAGTTTTCTAAATGTCTTCTGATTGGACCCCAGAATTGCTCTGCGACACCATTGAAAACACCTGTGAGAACGCCTGTGTTTATGAGGAAGACAACTATTGCAAGTCCGCTCATCATCAAGAATCTTGACCAGCTGCTATTTCCAGAGGTGAAAAACCATACGAATCCAATCAACCGAATAACCAACCAAAGCACATTGACTAACTGGAGTGCGACCGGCACCCCTACTCTTTGAGCACGATTATGAATAGGCGGAAAATCTGCGGCAGGAACTTCTTCGTTTGCGCGCTGTCGGTTTCCACGTCCTATTCTAGCTCTGTGAGCATTTCTATTGCGATATTCAGGCAAGCCAATAAGGTCTCGGCCACCTACACCATTGCTCTGACGGGTTCTAGAGACACGTGGTGTATAGAAAGTCTCGGAATTGTTTATCAAAAGGGCACGAGGGCCAGAGGGAGACGTGAGTATGTATACCATTGGCTCCACAGATTGGGATGACGTAATGCTGGTAGATGCTGCTGGAGTTGGGGTCAGGTTTGGTAAAGATGCACTCGCTGCTGGGTTGGGAGACCTGGCGGTCAAAGGTGTACTAGGAGCGGATGTGGTCGCGGGTGCAGGGGTAGAAGATGGAGTTTGAGTTCCGGGTTGCGTTGACAGGGGAGTTGACGAAGATCTTGGCGCCGCGGAAGGTGCTTGGGGAGCTCTTAACCTGTCTACATTGCGCAGATAATTTTGTAAATCTAAAGCGGGGTTTCCAGTGCTTGCCGCTGGAGATCCAGGATGTTGTGCAAAGCTACGTCGCTCAGGTGATCGAAATGGGTTATGTCTCTCGGGTGGTCGGAATGTCCCTACAGGAACTGTGGTTGTAGTCTCATTTATCGTCACTTGCCATCTCTCCCCATTTGGGCCGACACCCTCCCGAGTATAAGTAGAGCTATGGTCAGGAGCCCTGAGTTGAGGTGTTGATCTACCGGCATTCATTTCGTCTAAAGCCGTAAACATGTTTGGTTGTCCGCCAGTATCCGGTGTCCCAAGTGGTCCTCCACGTCTTGTTCGCTGATGCTGCGCAATTAGTTGTTCAATGGAGGTATGACTCGCATTTGTAGATGCATACGGATTTCGAGTAACTGTGGGCGGTATTGGCATATTGTTTCCTAAATTGAGAAGACGACTAATCTGAGATTGATAAGCCCGAGTGCCTGCTTCTAGTTCTTGCTGTAGACGTTCCGCCTCCCTTTGTAATTGCTGCAGTCTTTGCGTGTGTGTGGCATGGTGAAAGTCACGATGTTGTTGGTGTAGAATTTGCGCGGCTGGCTGGCCACGAAACTGAGGTGGAGGGGTCGATATTTGAGGAGGGGGTATATTCGGGGGGTTGTTTTGTGCTTGAGGATCTGCAGCTCTCGTTGGAATTGCTTCTGGAGGAGCAGGTCGAAGAACGAGATGAAGAGTGTGAGTGTCCGGAGATGATAGCTAAGGTATTGAGTCAGCAAATGTATTACTTATATGTATAAACATATTCTCACGCTGTCTTGACCAAACACTTCTAACATTGTTTGCGATTCCCTCTCAAGCATTCGACCACGGTGAATCAGTCGTTGAGCTGAGTCGTTTGGCTTTGATTGCACGACTTCCCTGATCTTTGCTTTCAGTTCTTGTACTGTGGTGGTCACCAACAGTTGGGGGAAAGTCAATGGACTTGCGACCTCTACTGAAGGAGACACGATAGAAAGAGTGAAAGTTGGTAATTTTGGCTCTTCCTCATCCTTGGTGGGCGTGTCACTACCAGATTCGTTCTTCTCTAGTGATTGAGACATAGCGGATGCTTGATTGTTGTTGTAGTTTCGATATAAGACCTTGCCTCTTGCGATTGGGTTGGCCAGTATCTAACGCGATAGTCAGGTAAAGTGAGATGCTGAGTAGCTGTTTAAGATGTGGTTTCTTTCATAGTAATCGTAAGGAGTATGATCATACACATATAAAGGAGGGTATGGGTATGAATGAATGCTGACTTTGTAAACAACTACTGTCCTGCTGAAATAATTTGGACGATGTAAACGTTTAATGTGTCAACTCCGGTGCGAGAAAGTAAACGGTTACTATTATATCTGGTCGCAAGCTTCGGGATCATCTTGCTTATCTCATCTTATCCAAACGCTGCTACCGGGGAGTGGTCCCGCTAAGTCCCGCCAATGGACTAAACTAGGTATTTTAGAGGCCATTTTCGACAGCGGAAAACATGGCCAATAAATACTAGGCATATATAACGTTTCTTTTGATTCTTTAAAATCTTTTGTTTTTCGTTGAGACTCTTGTATTCTCATCTCAATAAGCAAACCGTGAAACGTTGACTGCAGTCTACATCTTCGCTACTCCTTAAAAGGTAACTCATTCATAAAGGCTCGAGAACGGGTTGTTTCCACCACACACTCCTATTATTCATGATCGATCTCCAGAGAGGATGCTCAGAATGCCAGCTTCCATTGCATGATCTAGCTATCTTGATTTCATTGTTGGGTATTATGTATTATGGACACAAAAGCATTCTTTTGTTTCTCCTTCTTTCAATCATCACTTTCAGAATTACTTCCTTCCAAATCTAGAACATCAAATTGGTTTTCGATACCCAAGCCCAATCTTCTAAAATCGACGCCTTCGGTTTGACCATCAATGCTACTGTATCCACTGTCACGTCTTTCGCCCTTGGTGTCTGGTTCTCCACGCCCAAGGAGCTCGCCTACTTTCCACTGCGTATAATTAGCAAATATACCATTAACAATACCCCAAAGGATGTCGTCAATTGGGTAGAAAGAGAAAATTGAGACTTACAGCAATTCTCTCGGCACCCATTCTTGCCCCTTCAAGATTTGGTGAAGCTGGACCCATTCTCAAGCTTGCCAATCTTCCAGTAACAAAGAATGGTATCTCGTCACTCCAACTCAGATCATGTGTCAAGCATGGGAATCCTCCGACGGTTTCGATGCCATACTTCTTGATCAGCGGTTGTACTGCTTCGATCTTCTCAAAGTTGATATCAAAACCTGTTGCATATATGATATGATCAAATTCAGGAAGATCCAACAACTCGGGAGAAGTCTCCACTTCCCACGATTGTGAAGCCGTATTCCATGAGGCGGAAGTAATGTTTGTATGCTCATGAAGTGATACCTGACCTTTTGAGATATGCGTTTTCAGAATATGATGATACTCCGAGTTGACGCTTCCACCATTTCTCGCTTCTTTATACATTTCCAATCTCTCCTCGTCAGAATCTGCGCTCCAGTAACGAGCAAGGAAGTGATTCTTGAATTTGGCGACCCATCCAAGTTCCATGTCAAAGTCTTTTACTTTGAGGGGTCCACGCATTATCTGGTATACTTTCGTGACGCCGCGTTTAAGAGCTGCATCTGCAATTTGGGCACTGGTAAGACCGCCGCCTACAACGAGAAGGTTCGTGCGTTGCTTGCGCGAGATCTTTTGCACCATATGTGGAGGAAGGAGTTTATCGTTCGAGCTGAGATATGAGGGAATAAGAGCGTGTGTTATGCTTCCTTCATCTGAGAATGGACAATCGGATGGCAAAGCTGGGTTTAGAGCAGCACCTGCTGCAAAGACAACAACGCGTGCTCGTTTTATACCTGTGGATGTTTGCAGTGTGAATACACCTGGACAATCTGGACATTCGTTGGGTTCATAATCGATCGAATTAACTTCGGACTTTTCCACAACATTGGCCAGATCATAACGAGTGGCAATATCTTCACAGAAGCTCTTGAAGAGTGCGGTGCTTGGTCTGAAATAATCTGGTCGGTCTCGCTCGTCTAGAAATGTGGTTTCCTGCTTGCTTTTACCACTATTGCAGTTAGCAACATTCTTTACATATTCTCGTAATCCGAAGACATCAAAACAACATACCTTTTTTTCATCTTTTGTTTTCTCTGATGTTTACTCAACTCCTTACCAATCACCCCATGAATCTCCTTGAGTTCATTATCCCTCCCCTCCTTCCACGTATATCCCCTCAACCCATCTCTATCTCGCGGATCCGGATGAAAAAACATCGGACTTCTCAAATATTTAATCTCCAGCTTCTTGAATCGCTCATTCCAAGCACTCATCCACTCGCCGCCGTGTGCATCTAGCACAGCGATATCGAGACCACTACAACAAGATGCACCTTGTACTAGTCGATCACTGGCTGTGTGGGAACGTCGACTTGTTTTGAAAGGTTTGGAGGTTTGACGTGCTGAAGATGCTTTCATCCAGTGATATCGTTGGTGTTCGGAATCTGTGAAGAGTGATGAAGGGGTACTTTCACAAAGACGTGCAGCGACAGCGAGACCGCAAGGACCCCCACCCACAATGAGAACATCGTGAATATGGATATCGTCAACTGCAAGCATATTTGGGAATTTGTACTTGGAGTTGTTGTGTTTTTCTTCTTGTTGCTGTTGATACAAAATCTGAAGGATTCTAAATAGTAACAATATGTATATACAGGATACCTATGTGTGGTGGGTACCTTGATGGCCAACCTTGATGGGTTGAGGACCCCTATGATTCTCAGCCACCTTTAACAATAACTTATAAAAATATTGTTTTGAATGGAAATGGTCCACATGTATATGCACCCAAAGTACTTAGTTTGTTTAAAATACTCGTTTTCCTTTTCCCTGTCCAACTTAAGCATCATCGACCCATCCTAATTGTTCACCCATTTTGACCTTTTGGCCCTTCTCAATGGCCCAATTCCAACCTCCCTTTCTCTTCTGTCCCATCCAGCCTTCGTCAAGACTTGGTCTTGTTCCTTTAGGTGCCTCGAACACAAGTACAACTGTACTTCCTAGTTGAAATCCTCCCATTTCTTCACCCCTTCTCAGGGCATGACCGTGAAGAATGGGGCTCGCAGCCTCGTAAGTAGCTTCGGCAAATCCACTATATGATTCCCCGCGTTCTGCTGCTTCGGCGGCAGCTCTGTCGGCAGCAGTATCTGTTGTTAAAGAATTGGTTCGTAGTTCTCGATCGAAATTGATCTTAATGGAACCAACGTTTGTAGCACCAACAGGGATGAAGGAGAAGAAGCCCCACCTCCATCTGCCAAGAAGAACAACCCGCTCATTCAGTGTGAATAAACCAGGTAATGTTCGTTGGAGATAGGGTGAGACTGAGTATAGTTCTCCAGCGAAATGGCGGCGCTTCTCAGCGACCCAAGCTGTTGGAGAATGGAAACGATGATAGTCACCGGGTGCCAGATATACAACTACATAATATAAAGCAGTCTTGTTCTCTGTAGTAACTCGAGAATACCACGGCTTTTCACCAAGAGCAAGGTCGGCACGAACTTCGGCTTCAGAGGCTGGCTTTGGTGTGGTGGAGGCATCACTTGACTTCTTTCCTGGTTGCTTCTGGGGCGGCCCAGAGAGTAAATTTGGAAGAGTATATGAGATACCATTTACAGTTGCAAACTTTTCGTCTTGCTTGATAATCTCTTCGTCTCCGTCATTGTACCTCGCCTTACTTTGTTTAGGTGTGGTATCTTGAGGCGGGGTGAATATACTGGACGGATCTGCAGGATTAGGAGTGGTAGCTGGTTTGCTGGTACCGAGAAGAGCATCCAGACTATAAGTCATTCCCTTAACTTGTTCTACCTCGCCACTTTCGATTGCACCGAACTGAAGAACCCGACCATCAGCTGGAGAAAGCAACGCATTCGGATTTGGATGAAGTGGGCGAGCTCCTGGTTTCAGAGTACGATAAAAGAATGAAGCTAAATTAGGGTATACGTGAAGATCGGGTTCTGATACTTCAGAAAGACTGGCAGAAATACAATTAGAGAGTGCATATTTTTTGAGATTGAGAGAAGTGCACTCACTTAACACCGAAAATAAAAGAATACAATTTAAATCCGGGTACACGTAGATAGTAAGGTATCTCCAATTCATTGAATCTGCCCCATATTCTTGACATGGCTTTCAATGGGAGAGTTGACATTACTTGAACCTGCCTGTAGACTTGTTAGCTAGAAGCTCAAATACCGAGTGAATTACATACCATGGTCCCGAGGGCCTTACTCTTTCTCTCCTTCTTGCTCGCCCTTGATAACCTTCATCATTTCCATCGTCTCCAGATCCTACACTCCTCACAATTCCATCTCCGTCTTCCTCTCGCCTCCTTGCCTTTTCTCGCTCATTCACTCGATAGAACTGACCAAGACCTAAAAAGCCTATACCCAAACCCACAGGTATATGATACCATGTTATTTTTGTATCATTCAAAGCCCTTCGTAGTCTCGTTCCGAAAGTTTCCTTGTATTCGTTCTGACGATAAAATCTCGCAGATGATGAAAAATTCCGAGGCCTATGACACCGGCATATGCATTGCGATTGTCCTAGAATTGACGAAGTTCGCAGAGTTTGAAGACCTCGCTGCGATGATTGAGATGGAGTCGCATGCGCCGCGACAAGTCGGTATGCCATCGAGGGAGTCGGATTGAACAATCTCGTCCTTGTGATCAAAAATGGGTTGTTTTCCAATATTCAAGTGTTTAGGATCAGCAATGACGAAACTCATTTATTTTGCCGTTGCCGTTGTTCACCGCTTTCCAGCACTGTTTTTCGAAATTATCTTTCGAATGAGTTAACCAATTTATTATTGTAAGAGAAACATGAAGTATCTGAGTAAGTAATTGGATTTACTTGTACTAGATTGAGTATAAAAGTCTATATGTTGTACAAGTTAAAGTGTAGATGTTATGTGATGGTAGTAAATCTTAATTATCATGAGCAGTTTCGTCTGTCCCCTCCCTCCCATGCAAGCATACTAGGTACCCCGCGAGCCAGCCAAACCTAATATAAGCAAGAGAATATCTATTTCTCTTTTCCACCAGAAACATCTCCCAATAGCACCATCAGCAAAATATGGCGAACTCGAGTTCAGAAGTCATGGGCGCGTCACAGCCATCTATTCAAATCTCATTCCCTCTTCCAAAAGCTCCAGAGACCAATATCCATCTTCACCTGACAGTCAACACCGTTTCAATATTACTGTTCCTCACAACGGCATTAAATGGCGATACTTCCACTGCACCACCTCTAGGTTCATTCGTCTATGCGCTTCCCAACGTAAGTCATTCTTTAATTCTTACTTTGTCTCAATGTTCTAACATATGTTTAGAGAATGA
Organism: Botrytis porri; assembly: GCF_014898465.1. Classification (NCBI taxonomy): domain Eukaryota; kingdom Fungi; phylum Ascomycota; class Leotiomycetes; order Helotiales; family Sclerotiniaceae; genus Botrytis; species Botrytis porri. The sequence goes on along the minus strand of NW_024066083.1, from coordinate 1,992,977 downwards.
ATGCTAGTCAGCCACTTTCTACACCGTTGTGTGTCTACGAATCCTCAGTCGAGTTCACGACCCGTCTTGCAAAATTGTTAGCGCGAAAGACAGGAAAGCCCGTCTACGTTGGCAATTCTATCAGCTTCGCAAGTGCAGGAATGGGCGGGACTGTGGAGGAGGAGGTGGAAGGTTTCAAGAAGGTGGTGGAAATTGTCATGGAACAAGTGCGAAAGACCGAAGGTGAACTGATTGTGAATGATACCAATGGCACTTAAATCGAAGCTGTCATTACCTTCAATACTCCCCCAATGGAGATGAAGCTCCAGCTACTACACACATTATTCTAGTTCGTACGAGGGAGAGCGGACGATACCGAGAATCGGGTTCTTGCAAAAGCAAGCTACAACTTGATAGTTGTGCACTCTACTGTTGTACACATGCCGGGTCTAGAAATGACTACTGAACTATTCAAGCCATTTCAAGAATGGTATCACCTGAAATCAAAGATTTATAGGCTAAGGGTCTTCATCGAGGCTTGTATCATGATCAGTTTGGTGGGACAGCAATAATCGTCAGATGTACGACCTGACAAAGAACAGGACCAAATCCTTGGGATCTTACTTGCACATCATTATCACTTCGCGGTGCAACAATAACAGAATAGGAACTCATCAAGGTCCAATTCTACTATGTTCTTACATTGTTCTAAAGACTTTCAATGGACCACGACTCACTCCGCCAATAATTCAATGTCTATCAATTCTTTCATTGTGTACGACCGTCAATCTTGTCTAGAATTTGCCAAAGTCTCAATAATGTCATGCGCCCTTTCTGCATGCAAGATTTCCAGGCCATTGCCAATTCAGAATCTATTTTAGACCTCTTGAGGAAGATAAGGCTATACAATTTCATTTCTATCCTTGACACAAAAGTAGTATCACTTACCGCCGCACTAAGACCCGATCTTTGGGGGGGGGGGGGGGCATTGGGAATGAGTTGGCTTTATGACATAGGGCTGGAGCTACAATGATCAATCATCGGATAAGTATGTGTATGAACTGTCCCGGCTGCAGGTCCGCAGATGTGGCTTGTTGATGGCTCCTCACAATAAGTCTATCTGAATTTGAAGCATTGTGCGATACGCCAACCCACTGAACGTAAATCCTTTACTGAATGAATAGAACTAGATATTTGCAATTCGAATTTTTCGTGAATACGATATTCTTTAGGCTGGGACTTTGGGTTCTGAAGTTACACGGTGTCTTGGAAAGAATCTTTCTTCGTGTTATTGATAAATTGCAGGAACAAATAGTGTATCTACAAATATCAGTCATGAGGTAGCAAGTAACAAGATATTGATCAGTCTTGAAAAGTAAAAATGGTTTGATGGTGCATTTCTTATACCGGTCTTAATATTAGTCTTAAACTTGTATCCTGATCTCCCTAGGTATCTATAGACATCTATATTTACAGTATCTATATTGAATATCCAATTCCGCGTCACTTCTCCCTTCGATCATTGGATTCTACGAGCACTCTATCCCATCTCATCATTCTGTAATTCTACCCAATCTTCTTAGTTAAGCAACGCCCATATTTTCAATACTGACGACAAGCTCTCCAGTCAACTACCCCTCAAAGAGTATTTTCCCAAGCGAGAAGTTCGCTCTTCGCAAACGTCCAATTTCGGCCGATAGTTCTTCAACAAGCACGAGTAGCTACCTAGGCACGCGTAGTTGGTGGTGGGTACAAGTGAGTGAGTGAGTGAGTGAGTGAAAGAACAGAGACAAAGAGGATACAGCACTCAAAAGGGTTAATTGTCAAGTGTACTCGAGTACTTCGTAGCATACGCAAAATGGCCTTACGAACCTACCTATCAAAGGTTGGTAGCCGTCAAAACTCCCCATATAATTATCAGCATTCACTTACCCTCCAGTAATAACTTTTTCGTGTTGATGATACGTTTCCATCATCCACCAAGGTATCTCTATCTACATAGTACTTAGTACTACCTGCCTTCAGACCTACCTATCGGGTACAATATAAATAAATAAAACCCTTTGTCATTTGTTCTCATTTCACCAACCTTCTACGAAAAGCTCTACGAAAGGCCCAGTCCAAAAAACAAAAAACAAAAGCTTCAGTCACAATTTTACACAACCATTCTCCTACGTACGAGTACACCTATTCACATTACACAAACCAATAACCCCCCTGCAAGCGTTATTATATGGGTATCGTCGTACTAGTACCATATCGACCCCCAAATTTCGACACAGCTTTTCTCTGCCGCCCTTGGATCTAGCAAACAAATTGACACCCCACCAAACTCCTACTTCATCGAATCGTAACACAATTCACATCCTACCTTCTTTCTTGCCATTTCCTCCTCCATAGTTGCGATTCGTAAGTCATGCTCCTCCTTTATTCACGCCTCATCCAATGATCTATCAGATTCATCAATCCTTTTATAAACCATTATCACAAGCTAACTCTTCAACCTTTGCGCTAGATGTCGACCTACCTCCTCTAACGTCCCACAAGCAAATTCTTGTGTTACCCCTAGAGCTTCTATTCCTTACCTTGGAGTGCGTACCTGCATATCGGAATCTTGAGAATACTCCAAATCGAAGGTGCGACAGGCTCCTAGTGAGAGGGTAACAGATATGGCGTGGCAGCCAGAACAGGAGGCTTTGAGGCAATTGTCAGGATGCTTGAAAGACTCGTTAAGTGGGCAGGACAAGACTGCTCAGAAGCAAGCAGAGATTGTAAGTTGTTCCTTTGAAAATGCATAATCTAAGATAGAACTGCTTTGCAGAGCCCGATCTAATTACTATACCAAACAGATGCTATCTCAAGCAAAGTCTTCGCCAGACATCAACAACTACCTGACATACCTATTTTCGCATTCGGAGGTTCCTTCGGGCCTAAATTACACTTCACATGATTACTTTGCGATTCGATCGGCAGCAGCTGTTATGCTGAAGAATAACATTAGATCTGGGTACAAATCGATACCTCCTGAGAGTCTATCTCTCATACAAACTTCGGTTCCATTAGCCCTTCAAGACAAAATCCCAACCATACGAAACTACGCCGGAAATGTTATTACAGAAATAGTTAGTAAGGGAGGTATTTTGGGATGGCCACAGATTTTGCCAGATTTGTTGGCTTTGATTGGGAATACCAGTGGAACAATTTCACCAGAAGCACAGGAGGGAGCCATGGCAGCTTTGTCGAAGATCTGTGAAGATAATCGAAAAATGCTAGACAAGGAATATCAAGGACAGCGACCGCTTGCCTTCATCATTCCAAAACTTATTGTGTTCGCCGCAAATGAGAGGCCACGAATTCGAACTTTGGCTTTGACCGCTTTGAATATTTTCATTCCACACAAACCCCAAGCCTTACTTATTTCTTTGGATGATCTACTTAACCGCCTGTTTCAACTCGCCAGTGATCCCTCAAATGAAGTTAGGCGACAGGTCTGCAGAGCCTTTGTTCAGATTGTGGAGATCCGACCTGATAAGATTCTTCCTCATATTGGCGGATTGGTTGATTATATGATAGCACAGCAACGAAAAGTTGATGACGAGGAGTTGGCATGCGACGCCGCCGAATTTTGGCTCAGTGTCGGGGAGCACAATGAGTTATACACTGCATTGGGTCCATACCTTGACAAAATTATACCTGTGCTACTCGAGAGTATGATATACAGTGAGGAAGATATTGCCATGCTTGAAGGTGGAGGCGATGATGCCGATGTCGAGGACCGCGCCGAGGACATCAAACCTAAGTTCGCCAAAACAAAAGCTGCCAGAATGCAAGCGGCAAATGGGGACAACAATGGAGCGGCAAATGGTGTTGATTACACTAAACTCGCAGGCATGGAAAATGATGATGACCTTGATGAAGGGGAAATCGAGGACGATGACGACGATGAGGCCCCTGAAGACAGGTGGAATTTGAGAAAGTGTTCAGCTGCGGCACTTGACGTTTTTGCAAACGATTTCCGCGGACCAGTCTTTAACACGATTCTTCCATACTTGATGACCAACCTACGACATCAGGAATGGCCACACCGAGAAGCAGCGGTTCTCGCTCTCGGTGCCGTTGCTGAAGGCTGTATGGACGTTGTAAGACCACATCTTCCCGAACTGGTACCCTACCTGATCTCACTCTTGAATGATGCCGAACCGTTGGTTAGGCAAATTACCTGCTGGACCCTCGGTAGATACTCGGCTTGGGGGGCTGGGCTTGAAGACCCGAACCAACGAGCACAGTATTTTGAGCCGATGATGGAAGGTATTCTGACAAAGATGTTGGACCGCAACAAGAGGGTTCAAGAAGCCGGTGCTTCAGCATTCGCACATCTCGAAGAGAAAGCAGGTACCAACCTCACGCCGTATTGCAAGCCAATCATTCAGCAATTTGTCACGTGTTTTGAGAAATACAAGGATCGTAACATGTTCATTCTGTACGACTGCGTTCAAACACTAGCCGAGCACGTAGGCCAAGGTTTGGCGCAACCAGAGCTCATTGATTTATTGATGCCAGCACTGATAAACAGATGGCACAAAGTTTCTGATCAATCACGAGAATTATTCCCACTCTTAGAATGCTTGTCGTACGTCGCTACTGCTTTGGAAGATAGCTTCGCCCCATTTGCCGCCCCCGTTTTCACGAGATGTGTGACAATCATTCATCAAAACCTGGAAGAATTCATGGCGGCGGCCAATAATCCAGGGTTAGATACTCCGGACAAGGATTTCATGGTAACTAGTTTGGATTTATTGAGCGCGATTATCCAAGCAGTTGACGATAAGCAATCTGCAGCGCTCGTATCCGGTTCGCAGCCCCAACTTTTTCAACTTCTCGTATATTGCATGGAGGATCCAGAGAACGATGTCCGCCAATCATCCTACGCATTATTAGGAGATTGTGCAAAATACGTGTTTCCACAACTACGAGAATTCCTCCCCACGCTACTCCCTGTGCTCATTAGTCAACTCGACCTTGATTCAATTGTTGATGAGCAGATTGAGTCGACCTTTAGCGTACTCAACAATGCATGCTGGTCGGCAGGTGAGGTGGCAATTCAATACCAAAAAGATATGGCCCCATACGTGCCCAAACTGTCCGAAAAATTCCTCGAAATACTGTCCAATCCAATGGTACCAAAGTCGATGAACGAGAATGCAGCTATAGCTCTAGGACGGATGGGCTTGTTCAACGCTGAGATCCTGTCACCCCACTTGGCCACCTTTTCTCAACCATTTCTTAAGGCTCTCGAAGATGTTGATCACACCCTGGAAAAGGCTACTGCTTTCAAGGGCTTCTTGTCGATTGTCATGTTAAATCCACAAGCCATGGAGAAAACTTTGGCCCAATTTGTCACTGCAATTGCAAAATACGGAAAGGATGTTGAACCCGGCAGTACTTGGAACGTCGAACTACAACAAGCATTCCAACAAGTAAGCTATTGATTACCTCCTGTCATAATATTTGGACATGACTAACATTTGTTTCTTCTACCACAGGTCCTCGATGTTTATAAGGGTCTAATTCCGGATTTCAATGCCTTCCTCAATAGCAATGTTGCTCCAGCAAATATCGCAGCTTTAAGATCAACATACAACCTGTAAATATCTATATGGACAGGATGACCTTCGGGTCAGTGCGAAAATCCAAGGTATATTGCAATCTGAGAATTGAAATGTTTTACAATTTAGGCAGATGGGCCTACATGGGATAGGGAATGATTGAAGATGAATGCAAGCTGATAGGTTGCAATTTGATGAGGAAAAGAAAAGGTCAAACAACAAGCATGCAGGAGCTCGAGGGCAAATTATGCATGGAATATTTGTATTTACAAAAGAGATTCAACGTGAGGAAGATTACGTTTTAAGGGATGGATGGATGGATGGATACTGATGATTAAAGCGAATGGGATGATTGGCGGTTTGGAAGAACGATGATTGAAGGATGGGAATCCATATGGGTTGAAAGAGGAAAATAGCATACTACATTCTGGCAAAAGAGATGGCATGGCGATCGATTTTTCTTCTTTCTTTCTTGATTTCTTTCAACTTTGTCCTTGAGAAGGTGTGGAACACTGGTAGGGTGTTGTGGGTTGGGCGGATAATAGCCCTAAGGACATGTCATGCATAGTCATGGGTGGATAAATGGGAAGTGGGATGGATGGATGAAAATGCAAGTAAGCAAAAACAATTAGATAGATATACTTGATCTTGATACCTCTTCTTGGGGCTTTAAATTCTGGGGGGAGAAGTGAACGAAAACATGGTCATCGAGAAAGTGAAGAGGTACAGGTGGGCAAAAAATGCTTTGAATGGGATGGGCGAAGGGAGACATATTTTGCAACAAGCATAGCGTTGAGACGGGTATGTTTTTGGCGATGGGTTATTATTTAGGTAGATAGATGAAGTAGATAGATAGCATATAGTTGGGGAGCGAATAGTATATATTAGTTTAGAGGGAGATCTTTGAAACGTTTGTTGATTGATTGAAATTTGAAGGGTACGAGTTTAGAGTGATGGTAACGTGAATGTAAATGTATAAGTTGAAGGGTAGGTGAGGGTGAGAACGAGGATGCGGGAGGTGAAATGGGAAAGTGGAAAAAGGGGGGCAAGACGCTCCGGTAAGGAGGTCGGCAGGAAGGGAGGGGGTACATCCCCGGATGTATGAGTTGTCTTTTGTAGGTAGGGCGCATACGTCTAGTATGATGTTATGTTATGTAATGAGCTCTGTGGAGCAGTGGGTTGCTGGGGGGAGTGAGCTGAAAGCCTGATATACCGGGAGTGGATAAGGAGGTCCCTGTGTTTTGTGTGTGTGTATATGTGGATGTGGATGTGTGTTTAGATGTGGATGAAAAGGGGATATGGAATTTGAGAATTTGAGAATCTAGATTTTCAAGAGTCTGTCTTGTGGATTGGAGGAGTGCGGGTTTCACCGGTGGAATGGATTGGATTGGAATGAGTTTGAGTTTGATACGATGCATGCTGGATCGAAAGGAGGTGAAGTGAAGTGTGTTGATAATTCGATACTCGGGAATCAGGAATGAATGGCATTTAGGGCAGACTATCCACATAGAACTCTATTCGCCACTACTGGGTACACATGTATGTATCTTGCATGGGATGGACATCTCTTTAGATCTAGCTACACATATGGGTCCCCTACCAGACATCTTTACTCAAAGCGAAACAGACCCGTGAGTAGGTATCACGATTCATGTATCTACAGTGCCGCGATATAAATCATATAATCATAATATACCCAAGCATCCTCCACATGTTAGTCACTAGGGCTCAAACTTTCCACTCGTCTACTTACCTACAAAGGTACTTTAGATCTCCCCGAGACGAGACCCTGTTTCCACACTCATCCATACATGCACTCGCGGAGATATCCCCGGAGCCCCATATTCACTCTATCATACTCTGTACTTTCTCTTGTCCACCGTCCCATCCCATCCCATCCCATCCCATCCCATCTCCGATCCCCTGTTTCCCGGAGTGCCAGTAAGATCGATCCACCCCTTCTTACGGAGATTTCAGGACTCGAATTGGGGACTCCCGAAAGAAGATGAAGGGAAAGAGGGGGGAGAAGAAACGCCACCTTCCTTCCTTTCTTCCTTTCTTCTATCTTCTTCCTCTAATTCAATTCTGGATCGCCATGATTAGATCGACATTGAATCAGCCCCGAACCGAATAAACACCAATGGTAAGGGCGATTCTCCCCGTAGCAAACTATAATCTTGATATCTTGCTTCTACTCTAGACTTCCGCGAGTCGCCGAACCCAGGGCCGTGGGGCCTAAGGGTCTGTAAGTTTCCGTAATTGTTCTGTGGATGCTTCATTCTGTGAGATTTCTGATGTCGATCATGGTTGAGTTTTTTGAGTGGGGGCAGGGGAGGGACTTCCTCGAGTATTCCAGGTGGATGTTCAAAGTTTATGCTTGTATTGATGTACCGAATTTGGAACTTGGTTTTGGGGTTTTGGGGTTTTGGGGTTGAGCTATTGAACTATTGAATGTGCTTGTGGACTATTCGATAAGGGGAAACTTAATAGATAGTGAGAGTTTGGACGGGAAATCAAATCAAATGTAGAGGGAAAGGAATAGAGTTGGGAGGATAACCGGGGAACGGGAACGGGGACGGGGACGGTTGTGGGAATGTAGTGTATTTTGTGTTGTGTGTTGCTGTGGCGAAAGAGATGCAAGTAAATCTGGAGTGGAGGTCCAAAGCATGAGATACATCGAAAGTTTGATTCGTGGGGGAATGCCGGAACGGGATGGATGGATGGATGGATGGACGCATAGGAATCGTTGGATTAATTGGAGGAAAAGCATGGATTGGGAGAGGTGGATAATGTTTCTTGAATCAAGACTAACGGTGTCTTGCGTATTTGATTTATATATAGAGCCCGCGATTAGAACTGCTGGTATTGTGGTGGGAGTATTTGGGTGATGTATGAATTTGGTTATGCTTGGAATATCAGAGAACATCGACTTTGAGTAGAAGCTGAGTGACTTGTGGGGGTTTAGTCTATTTCATGTTTTTGATCCTATTAAAGTGCTGTATCCGATTGATGTGCTCGACCATCTAGAATGTTCAAATCATTTGGAGCATTAGTTTCGTTGGGGACAATCCGCAGTAGCATCTTCGATCAACCTCAATCAGATATTGCAAATCTCAAGTTTACCTACCGTTGCATCCAATGCAACATCTTCACAATGTTTGACATGGTGACACTCAATGCCCCCGGATAAAGACTGCTCATATATTCAAGCTATGAATTCTCGCATTGAAAACCTACTCGGGACCTGAATGAAGCTCAGGTTGATATTCTCGAATAGTAAACTGTCTTCTAAGTATAGATTCTCGAAAACAACAGTTTTCCCACGCAATCTTGAATGCCATCCCAGACTCCTTGTTTGATTACCAAAAGCGAATAATCAATGAGTGATAAGTGAACCCCAGATAGTAACATGTATAGTAATGTCGGTCCTTTGCGTACTGACTCGATGTGCCGATTATTCGCTCAGAAGATCCCTTCACCGGGAGGCTTCGCCCTCATACCCGTGAAATATTAGACAATTACGAGGTTATTTCCCTTAATCGCAAGCCAAGAAACCATTAAACGCCATCATTCCAGACCGCCCGAGCGACTTCGCCGTCAAAATACTTGAAAAGCTGTTCATCCTACGATTACACCACCACAAAGTCGTGGTGGCTCATCGAATTAAAGTGAGAACTCTACTTAGAGTTCTGACTCCAGCCTTGTTGATATCAAGACTGCCTTTCCATAGTTGTGATATGTTTGTTCAAGGAGACGAGCGAAATTATTCGTATGATGCGACCCCCTGAACATTGGCAACAATGACTAAGACGGCGTGCATGACATGGCGATTACCTCATGCGGCAATTTCTCGTTCTTCACCGAATGGTCGAACGATGGCGATGGCAGTGACTGGAACGAAATCGGGGTGGTACGGCGTACTGGATGGGTTCTATACAATAGCGGTACACACCTGCGTATGTGGATGATTGGAGGATTTTTGGAAAACTTGATAATATGGAAAGGGTTAATCATGATTGTAGATGCGTGCAGGTAGTCAGCCATACATTTTCACGGTTTGCTGCTGCTGTTGTGTTATTGAATCAATGTAGCGTTACATGTTGCATCCATCCTCTCAGTTTGTGGGTAGCAGATTCACACCATGCGATTCCATATCTCGATCCTCAGCAGACAAAATGCATACCTGCAGGATTATAAGCGTTGCTCGTTATTCCAATTCGTCTTTCCTTTTAGGAGAAGTGGGATTACTGCAGTGATACTTGAGTACATGCGAAAGAAAAATGACACGTTCACCGACTATCTATAATTGGACCGAGGGGCTGGAGAATACATGAACATACCCCGCAGTCTTTATTGTTTTTCTTCGCGAAAGTTCTCTTGTATTCCTCTCCCTGTGCGATTAACGCTCTACAGCAAAAGTACGCCCGTCGATAGGACAGGTCATAGATCTTGTGTGTTCGACCTTGCAATAACACGTTATGGTTGCAGCATACGCAGGATTTTCATTCATCTCCACCCTTCTCTACTGACGGGGAGCCAAGAAAACACGGAGCCTTCGATCCCCGATTGGAGACTAGATAGAATGGAAAATCTAATACAACGCCTAACGACATAAACATCAATGCGGTCCGAGTCCGAGTGAACGATGGCAGCGGAGGTATCAAAAGAAGTACACACACTGAGTTTTTCTTTCGTCATAGGTCAATTCTCAGATCATGCAAGAATAGGATAGATAAGTCAAGCCTAAATAGGTGCTTTGCGTGTAGAGTTACTTTTTCTTGCACTTTCCCTCTCGTGCGTCTCAGAAAGGTAGTTCTAGTGAGGAAGCGGGCTGTGGCACACGGGTCGTAGTATAGCGATAGTCCAAACCGTTTACAATACTAAAACTACACTATTTGAAGCAAATCCTGCTGCCTGGATATAATGGTTGATACTGAAGTGTAGTCTGAACCGTAGCCTGAACCGTAGTCTGAACCGGCAAATAGATTTCTGCAGCCACAACGAACGACCCTCTTGTCCTCGGTCGCTGAGGAAGATAAAGTCCGATTCATGTGGGAAGATCGCTGACTTAAAGATGTGTTGGTCTCCTCCTTCCCTACGGATTGCCTCTCACTCATTGAATCAGCATCGGAGTCTCCGGTACCTAGGTTCAAGTCCACTCCACATATCGGGATTTGCGCGAGGTGAATTCTCGGGATGAGTTCAAGAATCTTTTCAATACTGTTCGATTTTTGCACAAGTGGATCGAAGAGAACAATACAGAATAACGGCCCCAGAAAATAGAGTGTTTTTAAGCGAATTGATTACCCAATATAGCCAATATATATGGGCTATTTTTAGTAATCAAAAGAGTTCAAAAGGCTGTCTCGGCTTTTAACCCTCATTGCCCTCCACTCAACAGCTACACACACCAGTGTTGATCAAGAGAAGCCAAGACCAAACTTTACTTGGATTATAAAAGCTTGACCTCTTGGCGCTGTAGCCCAGTTTAACCAGTCTTACGGAGAACAGGCGAAATAAGGTAAGATGTTTTTCATAAGTATTGTGCACAGAACCTTGCCCCCTGCTTGCCCTTGTACATTGATACCGAGACAAAAGATCCCAAAAATGTATTTTTATTCTCCATAAGATCATGAACGGGGCAAGTGACATGGTCATTAAACACATACGACCGGATATTCAATGTCGATACTTCGGCCCAACAGATGTTAGATATGGTGGCTCTGGATGTATACTACCACTGATTTTCGATATCCCCTTGACTGTTACCCATGACTCGATTCCCGTTGATTCTCCATGCTCTGTCCACACCGTACTCACTCAGATATCTCCAAATAGGGAATTGGACTTCGGATGACATCTATCAACATGATTTACCAAGAGATAGAAATGCAAGGATTGGTTTCACAAGCCGTCCGAGGCTAAGTATCATGTGGTGGCTGCATAATGACTCTGATGTTTTGAGGCGTCTAATTGGTTCACAACAGCGTGTGGAAAGTATGAGAGAGAACTACTCTAGGAATAACCATGTTCTTCAGCCTCTCCAAATGATCCAGCAATGTTGTCATTTATGCAGAAGCCCACCCAAAGTAGATTGAGTGAACACCGCAGAGTCAGGGTCCAATGTTGCGGTTTGGAAGTTGGAGCCGGTTAAGCATTCTTTATTTGGAGCTTGCGCCGGAAACATCAACCTAATGTTCTGAGCTTAATTCTTCTTCACGATGAATCAAGTTATTTTTTGGAGCATTCCGCGTTGAAACTATGGTATTTACGTAGGAGATAGGAACCTCGATGGGGTAATCTATATTAGGTTTTAGACGAGGGGGACGAGCAGGTTCCCCTCGCGTGTCTAACCAACATACTTCACCGCCAAAATGATCTTCCCATCGGATGGGAAATTCCACGACCTTTAATGAAGAATTGTTGAAGCTTTCTCCCCGAGCTTAGATTTGACGTGCATAGGTCAATCTTTGCTCAAAAAACCCCATCCCATCGCCAAAATCTTTAACTAAAGTTCCACTCGCGTGGCAAACATGTTATCTCTTCGAAACTTCCCATATTTCGTACAGGATCAAGCTTGGGTAGTATCCATGGTGATCAAGAAATAGTAAAAGGTCATGGGACTTCCCTATCGACCATGTGGATTTCCTTTCATCCCGAGACAAATCAATCCTTGTAATATGGCCCTAATTGCCTCATCTGTATCAGTAGCTTTGTGCTGTAGCCGTTAGCCCCACATTACAGAGAAATGTGCAAGGGATAAGCAAGGCAAAAACAACGTCTGTGGTAAGGTTTCTAGGTTTCTACAAAAAGGGTGCTGTTCAGAAAACCAGCCGAGCACACCACTATTGCGCTGGGGAAAAGTGGGCAAGTGGGGGAACGAACGAAACCAGGAAACGCTGCAAACTTTATGTTAGCTACCAAAGTGCTAGGTGAAATCCAGTGTAGTGAACTGTGGATACTGATAGTATCCCTATAGCATGGAGCCTCGTAGGCGTCCCAATCAGATTTACTCGAGAGTCGTGAAGACACAAAGTGTAAGAAAAGACAAGCTATTATTCGCGAGAAGGACCGAGGATCTACGAGTTTGCAGCACCAAAGATCACAGAGCACTGTAGTGAAGCACAGCGATCGAAGTCATGCATGTAGAAAATAAATGGGAAAAAAGAGGCGACCCGACAAACAGTGATAATGAACAATGCCTGGTAAGATCGGACCTGAATTGTATCAAATCTGACCACTATATAAAAACGGACGATTATTAACACAGCTGCATGTATTGCTGTGTGAATAAAAATAGGCGTACAGTAGTGTAGTTTCTGTGCTTAAAGCTTGCGGTAGCTGTTGTTGTTGTTGTTGTTGTTGTTGTTGTCCGATTCTCATACTACGTAGTATTTCAATGTTGCATGTAAACTTTCGTGTGCTCTTTAGTACAGCACAGCACGGCATGCTCATGTACCGCACAGAAAGGAAAGTCGGATCTTCTAGAAGAAGAATGGATACTAAAAATACACTGCTGGGGATTTTGAACATGTCTTTTTTAGCTTTTGCATGCTGCAGTAATGATTGTGCCCAATGACTGATGTACAGACTTATACCCTTCGCTCCTCTAAAGAGTAGTCGTTCAGTAGTTCCATGCATACGACTGATGTTTTGGCCACGCGATTGACAGGATTTGATGAAGGAGGCGTTCGAGGTAATATGTGTACTGTATGATCGATGTCACTATCACAAGAAAGTCTCTGTGCATAGCAAGATAGCATCTTACCACCTTCTTTTATGCTAAGGACGCAGAAGGAAACGATGGAAGTTTTGACTCATCCTCATAATATATGAATAATCAAATCCCTCTGCCCTCTTACCATCCAATACCCAAGTTCATATAACCAAATCCCTATCGACCCATAAGCAGTGACATAAAGCGGTGAAGCCAAGGCCCTAGTCCTTGGCGAGAGCAAGTGAACCAATAAAGTGCAGCAAAAAGGGGGTTTTAGGGTTTGTTGATTTTTCTCGTTACAAAAAGATGGTGACTTGTAGGAAGAAACTTGGGAAAACTGAAACCGTATAGCAGAATCCCCAGTCGCAGATCTGAACGCACGGGATAGTGAGATATGGCTGGGTTCACCCTTTCAGCCGCGGCCAACCATCGGTTCGATCTACGGACCTGTCTAAGTGAGACAATCAGAGCTCAGAAGCTCAACGGTGGCCCGAGGTCATGCCTGGTAAGGTTCGCACTTGATACTTAATGCGTAAAACTCCCTGTTTAGTGTTGTGGGTAGCCGAATGAAATACTGAAGAAGTTGAACACGCTCTCTCCTTAAGCAGTTGAAGATATCTAGACGGCGATCGGGAAGGATGAGTTCACTCCCCGAAGTGCTCATCATGAGATTCTGTATGGTTGATAGATGCTGTATCCAATTCCTTCTCCAAATCCGGAGTAAGGTTTTGGAGTGCAGAATATGGAATTGTAATACCCATTGAATGTACAGCCCGACGGAGTGGTAACGCGGGACGCTACTCAGGAGTTATGAGATAATGACTTGGATCATAGGGCAGAACATGAGTACAAATGAAAATGCCAGTCGGGACAATTTCGTCTATCTGCTTATTCTGCTAATTAGATCACTTGATACATCTTTCTACTTTGCATCGTTGTCCAAAAGTAATTAATATATATGATTATATAAAATAGACCGGGGTAGTATATCCGAATTCCGTGGGAAGAGCGGATCAGGATCAGGTATGAAGGGGCTATTCCAAATATCGACGTGGTGTAGAAGGAATTGGTATTCAATGCCCTCACAATGTTTTTGAATGACATCCTCCCTCCTTTTGCTTTTGATTTTAATTTTGCACAGCCGCCGGCAGTTTCAGTCAGCCTGTCATCAGAAACATCGCAAACATTCAGGGCCTCTCAGCACCGTATCATGACATGGTAACGATGGTAATGATGCAAAAATGGACACGAGAAAATGTGTGAGCGAGTGCGAAAAAGTGCACTAATCTTCTACATTTGGTCATAAAGAATGCTTGTCTATTTTGCTTGCTTCCACCCAATTCAAGACCCCTTTTCGACAGTGCGACACTGGTAAGAAATCGATTTTCGAATCCGTCATGCTGGTCGTGGTTTAGTTCGAGGCGGAGTCGTTCGCCTGTGTCACCAGTATCGACAAATGCGTGTGTACGAGGAACCCTTGAGGCCATCTTCCCGTGAAGAGTGGTGTTGGGCTTGAGCGGCGGGCAAGCGTCGATGCGTAAGCTGCGTTACAATGCAATCATAAGCTGGTTTAATTTGATTTGATTGTGCTCATAGGCTTTCAAGTTTCAGCACAGCAATGGAGAGTGAGCACAAGTAAGGCAGGCGATGGATGGATGTGATGGATGTGATGGATGTGAAAGGTGTGATGGATCATGACGTTCCCGAATAAGTAAAGGATAGATGGGACATCGATAGATATCGGGCCTGCTTCACATTCATGCATTTGCATTTGCATTGCAGTGTGCAGCGTGGTGCAGAGCGTATAATATGTTCTGATCGAAATGTCATCACATTCTCCGTTTCGCTTTGTGCCTTGCCTTGCCGTTCATCTCGTTGATTACTATGATGTGTGATGTATCATGGACGTTACGTTGAACGGACGAGGAAACGGATTAGGTGGGTATATTCAATTACCTCGGTCGAATGATTTGGTTAATGATTGAGCCGTGTGTAATGAGTAGTTTGGAAGTGTAGTAATTCTAGTTTTTTTTCCGTCTAGAAACTTGAATGTACTATTACATCAATCGGTATTGCTAGTAGATTTTGACATTTTGACATTTTGACATTTTGACATTTACACTCTCATATTTCCTAGTGACAGGCAACAGCGTAGTGTATCGACAAGCTTTCTCCCTTGGCTATCTTCAGTTAAAGGGAAAATACTACAATGCCACACAGGTAAGTTCATCCAGGTCCAATCCAGGTAATTAACCCTTTTCTATCAAATGATGTAACAAAACCTCTGTCATCCAGTCCAAGCAAAGAAAATGGAGGCTGGAGCCCTATGCCCATAGCGGGTACCATCTACTTCAAGATTCATGGAACCCTTTGCATTGATCCAGGATATTGATTCGTTCGCCATAACATTTAAGCATTGAAGGAGGGTGATGGCCAACAATATTGCAAGCCAATCCTTCTTCGGGTAAGAAACATAAGAGAATGCGGTAGGTCTCCGTTGGTGACATGCAAACAGAACTCGGAAACCAACCAGTAAGAAGATATCATCCACTCTAAGCATCCACAGACAGATAAATGTGAGGCCGTCCTCCAAGACCAATTCGGCTATCCAACCCGATTCAAGTCATTAAGCTGTCAAAGGCACATGTGAGTAAGTCATTGTGTGTCAGGTACGTACGTCCGTATGTAAATGTTAGTGTACGGTTAGAACTTAGCAGATGTTCATAAAATGTATTTTTGGATCAAGGTGCATTCCGCCTTCCATCCACTACTGAGTACAACCAACCATCACGACCTTTGATCCTTGTTATACCTTATTCCATAGACTGCATCAGAAGATCTACGCCGCTGAAAGCTGGTTCGTTGTTCAAGACAAGGAAGATGGGAACTTTTTCTCCACTAACCTCATGTTTCTCCCTACATTTGAAGTTATGCACCGTCGCATCATATTCACTACAACGCAGGAATTGATTTCAAAATTAGGTAAGTGGATGATGGATTTGCTAGCATGTCCGCAGTAAAATAGAGTTTTTTTCTCAGTCTTTTCGGAAAAGCTAGATGGGAGAAGATGGAAAGCGGTGAGATTTTGATAGGTAGAGGAGGGCGGAGGGGGTTTAGATTTCTTTTGCTTTGATTATACAGTAGAAACTTTGAGCGAGCGAACGAACGAACGAACGACGAACGGTAATAATGTTTGAGGGTTAAAAATAATCATTTGGTTCAATCGAAACTTCGTGTAGACAGAGAGTATGTCGGAAACGAAAACATCAACTTCGGAGAGGGTTAAACTAAAATAGGCTATTCTTATCCGAGCTTTCGTCTTGCCCATTTCCCCCCTTACTTGTTTGCCCTGCCACCTTTTTCCAAGTGAAACCTAAATGGACTTTTTCAATGTCCGTTTTTTGCTCACTTATTTTTGGGCACCCATGAGCATTGTATCTGCGGTACTTACAGGTATCATAGCTCAGGTTTGCCTTGAAAGTTTAGTCTACTATTTTGACATTTATCACTCTACGTGTGAAAAGGTTCAAAGTTTCAATACTTCATAGCACCGGTAAACTGCGGATATTCAATGTTGCTGTCGCAGTGATAATAGCAAAGCTACCTTGAAATAATCCAACCAACTGTCAAAGCACATGATTAGTTCTGGTTGTTCCGCCCCCAAAAAGAGATCATTATTGTTTATCGGAGCCGAAATCGATAGAAAACCAGTTCCATTCTTCGGTACCCCCCGTTACCCTGCCCCCATTGACCTTTTTTTTGAACACATTACGTCTATCTTACTAAAAGAAACTTCTTCAGTTCCTTGGTATTATACAGCCTATATACTATTACTCTATAACTAATAACTATACTGGTATATGACTAATATCTGATCAATCCCAAGACCTCACTCACACTGACACAGACAAAATCTTCCTCCTTGTGGCACCCAAGATTGTTTGTTTGCCCTCCTCGTTATGAAAATAGATCTTGAAGTAATGAATGAAATAGTGGAGAACTGGTGGAATGGATGAATAATTAGATAGTGCACTCTTAGCCCAGGCCCCAGGTGGTAAACTACAGCAGAGAATGCCATGGCGGCATGGCAGATTCTGCCATGCAGTTTGCTAAGTAATGGTCTAATTGGTCTAATAGATGCTAATATCTGCTGTCCCTTGGAACTATTGTAGCTCTTACCAGTATTTAGTTCTTAAGTTTCTCGATGACTACAACGGGAAAATACTCACTAATCAAACCATTTCACTCCACCTGACCTATATTTGCCTATTTCACCCAAAAAAAGATTTTACTTCCATACACTTATCATACACTACTAACCTTTACCCTTCCTACTATCTCCACCATACCATCCAATCCTGACCACACTAAATCCAAATCATCATCATCCTAGACACTCCGTACCACACTACCCTGCCCTACACATGCAGGCTTTCAAGCGCCCCGCATCCCGGGTACCTTGGCTGTGCTGAGAGCCATGCCTATTCCATCAATTCTGCCACACTCCCGGCAAGGACGCCTTTTGCTATTAGAATGCTGGCATCGCCAGCCAATTCATGATTTTGATATTTCCCTTTCGCATCAGGATCATCCAGAAAACAAACACACTTCAGCCCTCACGTTCGCTGCAACTCCTCCCTCCCACCACATTCGCTTGTGTGTATCACTCTTAGGAAGCCCTCGTTGGCTCCTTCCGTTCGCTTTTGTGTCGTCCTCACTCAGCCCTAATTCTCCCAAAAACCTAAAAGGCAAGCCTTCGGAGGAAATTTCTTTCGTAGCCTTGACTCACAACAAACCTTCGTTGAACAACTTGAACCCACACAATCGCTACGCAATCACTACCCTTTGTGTGACGATTATATCAGGCCGAATTCTCCCTGGATCTTCCGGATACTTGAAGAAATACCCAGCTTATATGCTTACTTGCTGCTCCAAGTCTGTCCAAGCTCGCCTCGACATCGGAATACAGTTACGTTGCGTTCAGCCGCTGCGCCTTTAGATCTGATTGTTTTGTAATTCAAGAAGATATTGAACCCGGCTGGCTCTTGCAGCCTTACTACTACACTCGCTTGCAGGACGGTGAAGCTTACATATATCCGGCAGCCTCGGAGACCTTTTAGATCTCTAGTACCTCCCCCTCCGTTGCCTCTCTCACACAACATATAAACTTTTTAGCCTTCTATACATCTTGTTGACCTTACCTTTTCAAACTCGTTTCGACGTTGGCTTTCACTCGTTCAAGCCTTCGTCGTCAATTATTTACTCACCTTATTTTTTCAACTTCTTATCTTCCTAAAGCCTTATTCAAAATGGCCGGACCTGGAGGTGGACCCCCTCGTAGGAGGTAAGATATACACTTCTGGGAATACCTTCTGGACATAGACTGAACTTGAACTAGTCATACCAAGTCTCGAAAGGGTTGTGAAACCTGTAAACGTAGACACATCCGTTGTGACGAGAACTTTCCTCAATGGTATGTCATTGAAGAACAAATCATCTTGCGACTTGAAGAAATTTCAAAACTAATCATAATTTAGTCGAAACTGTACGAAACATAACTGTCGCTGTCCATATATGGATATGCCAGTACAGGAGGAACGAGCCGCCACACCCGAGAAAGCAGACTTGTTATGGACCCCGGAGATTGAAGCAGACATCGAGCGTTGGCAACAGACCGGGAACTTTCCCTTCCCTGATCTATACATCTATCCAGCTCCCAACCCTCAGTATTTCAACTTTGAAGACCTTCGCCTCATTCATCACGTTGCCTCCGTTTCCAGCGAGCTCAGCATTCACGACGCAGGAAATTTCACTATTTGGACTCGACAGATTCCACTGTAAGATTGCCCACTTTTCACAATGAATGTTTGGCATGCTAATCAAGCTTTTAGCTTACTCAAGATTGGCTCGAGCTATCCTTTCGTCATGCACGCTTTACTTGCCTTGTCTGCCACTCATTTAGCTTGGTTGACAGACTGTCCTCTCACGGCAAATATGGCTTACATTCATCGTGGCATTGCCCTCAAAGGCTTGCACGAAGCGATTGGAGAGTTTTCTCGTCAAAATTCAGATGCAGTCTTGGGAGCTTCACTTCTCCTTTCTTGGCAAGCTACGGAATGGTAAGTCATCAACGAAGCTACTATTCAAAGAACATAGCGCTAACACACACTTAGGCGTGGTTGGACCCAGCTCATGCATGGGACTTCATCTGTATGAAATATATTTAATATTGGGTATCACATTTCAGTGTCGACTAACATCTAATAGGTCATCGACGCTATGCAACCTTGGAAAACGGAATCTCAATTCGGTGATTTTATTGCAGAGCAAAGTACGTTCCCAACCGCACCACCATCTCCGGCGCCCGGCCAAAAGAAACTCAGTCAACCACGCAAGCAAGATTTGGATGCATTGCAACGCGCCTATGCTCAACTTCAAAAAGTTGAAGTCCATTTGAAGAGCCACGGCGAAGACACCAAGGCTATTCAACAACTCATGAGTTTTGTCCGAGGTGTCCGAAAGGTATCTCCATCCCATACCGCCGCTCAGCGATTCGAGATGCTCAACCCACTTCGAGCTTGGTTATTCTGGCTACCGGTTATGTTCTTGCAACAAACACGCGGATCGCCCTCAGCGCTAGTCATCCTCGCTCATTACTATACCATCGCTTTGGTCGTGGAACCGCTATTCCCTGAGGTCGGAGCAGCATATTTTGGCAGTCTTTCTCTGGGACCCATCGAAGAGATCGCTCGCCGATTGTTCTCCATCAACGTTTCGCAAACCTCTGATTCCAACATGCAAACACCTCTTCATCTTATGGAATATCCCATAGATATGGTTTCAATGTTTAGAAGTCGTATGGGATGGGTTCAGCCAGAACGTACAGCTTCTTTCCCGACATTTTCGCATCATAGTTACGGTATGGAGGACAATTTCAACACTATCTCTCCTTACGGAAATCCAGCGTTCACCTACAGCCAAGAACATATCATGACCATGCCATCGGATCCGACATCTTCTGCAGCCATTCCGCCATTAAGTCTCGATCCATACGCCACCAATCATTACTTGGGAATTCCATCGCCAAGTGGGTACGGCGGGTATCATAGTCCGGCATCTTCGAACTTTGGGGAGGGTTCAACGGTCTACAGCGAGCATGGGGAAGATTTTGCTCTGTATGAGGGACAGGGCTCCGGCTCCAATTTCGGCGGGTTTGTGCTTCCGACCGTGTGGATATAAACCTCGAACGAAGGCGATTTAACATTTACGACCAGGACCACAACATCATCTTTTCAATTCGAGCCCAGGTCTTCCGCGGACCAGATCAAAGGCGAACATTCCGACCAGATGCAGCAACACATGCAGCATTTACCTCAATTCCAACCTTATACCTACCATCCTCAACAATCACCTCACTATCAATACGACAATACTCCGGTGGACCCCAAGGGGAAAAACCGCGAGCTTTAATATCAATCATCTCCAAATTCCCCTTTTTAAATATGCGAATACGCGCGCACCGTCGAGTTTTTACGAGATTATATTTTATGGATCTCCTTAATTATTGTTTTTAATATCTACATCATCCTAACGACTCTCCTTTATATCCGACCAATGATCTCACGAAGTTTACGATTTTCTTTTGCTATGCATTCTCGTACGAATACCAGCACCCACGATCCTTTATATACCAAGACAGCATCTTGCATTGGGCGGCGTTTTTTTGGCTGGGTTTGAGAATTGGAGGAATTATTGATTGGGCTGAGCGATTGGGCTGAGCTTTTGGGCTCAATGGATAGCCATAAATGGCTATAAAAATCAGTTGGCGTTACAGTTAAGAATAGTAGCGATCTCGTGTGTTGTGCGAACAGGGTTAGATTTGCAAACGTCTGGGGTTGTAATGATAATATGTCTAGATAATCTATCAGATGAATCTGTCAGGAAATCAATCAATCAATCAATTAAATTAACAATCCACTGGTGTTCTTGAAATCTCAAAGTGATCTGCTCAATGATGTGTGACCTGTCTGATATCTCTCCCCTTCCGCAAAAACTACCTACCTACTAGGCATGCAGTCAGCTTCCAAGAAAAAGTAGGTTATTAGGTCGAGATCTCAATATACCCATATATTCCTCTCCACAATTATGTATAAATTCAAAGATCTACAGAAACGCATCGACGTTAAAAATGACGTGCGTCTACTCCCTACTGTTCAATATATCAACACAATTTTCGTCTCATTTGGCATCTCACCGGGGGCAGCAGGGATAGTCACGTGAAGAGGGGCTTAGCGTCAATGTTAGCGGCAAGACGTAATTGGTCGCACCTGGAGCTTACCTAGTTACGGAAGCTTGAGCTTCAAATGTTTGTAAAGTTATAATTCAAAACTACTTCTCTTTCACCACACGTCTTGTACATTAAACTATGGCAAATATGAGTGGTGGTTGGTCTACTAGTAAGTAATGCGTTCCATATATCACCAAAATTTGAATAGAAATACCAACAATACTAACAATTCCACTCCAGTCGAATCTGACGCAGTAAGAAGGCCACAGCACAATTCCTGATCTAGAGCAAACAGACAATTAACATCATCCTCTTACAGGGAGTCTTTACATTTCTTCTCGATAATCTCGGTGTCAAAGATGTCCAATTCGAAGAATTGATCGCGCTCGATTCTGATTATCTCCGCCAACTCTCTCCCATATATGGCGTCATATTCCTCTTCAAATATCCCGTCGGAGAAGCTCCCAATAAAGATGGCACACCCAAAGATGGTGCCTACGATTATCCCGCTGCGGAAAATCTCTTTTTCGCGGCACAAACTATACAAAATGCTTGTGGTACCCAAGCACTCCTCTCGGTCCTGCTGAACAAAGATGGAGAAATAGATGTTGGCACTCCCCTTCGCGAATTCAAAGACTTTACCGCAGGGTTCCCCGCAGAGTTTAGAGGAGACGCGCTCAGCAATAGCGATTTGATTAGAGATGTTCATAACAGTTTCGCTCGGTCAAGTCCGTTTGTTGATGAGACGCAACGATCTTCGAGAGACGAGGATGGAGATGTTTATCATTTCATTGCCTATACGTCTATAAATGGTACGCTCTATGAATTGGATGGTCTGCAACCTGCACCTATATCTCATGGAGCATCGACTGTTGAAGAATTCCCAGAGAAGGTTATACCAGTTTTACAGAGGAGAATAGAACGATATCCAGCGACGGAGATACGATTTAATTTATTGGCTATGGTGAAGGATTTGAGGGTTAGAGCGAGGGAAATGGGTGATGTAGAGTTGTTGATGAGAGAGGAGCAGAAGAGAAATGAGTGGCAGTTCGAAAATGCCTTACGAAGACATAATTTTGTAGGATTTGCAGGGGAAGTATTGAAGGGTGTGATTGGAGAAAAATTGAAAGAGGGACCTAAGGCATATGAGGAATGGGTGGAACAAGCGAAAAATAAGACAAAGGCGAGAGCGGAGGAACAGAAGAAAGGTGGTGGAGATGGAGATTTAGAGATGTCTGGTTGAGGGATGTTACTTACGATTGAGAATTCGAGAAGACATCAAGTTGAATTGGAACTTCTAGGTTGATCAATTATCATAGACCTAGCATCACTGGAACTTTGTACGCGGATGGAACTTATGAAATGGCATATATGATTATTTGCAAGCGGAGCATGCTAGTCAAAAAGACTAAAACATAACATCACGTCAAGGAAACAAAATGGAATTTGTTGCCAGGAAACCCGGTTGGATCGATTCTTACTCATCTTTCTACATTTCAAACAGTAACTTCTTTGTTGTGTTACAAATCATTGATAAACAAACAAACATACATGTCTCTTCCTGCCACATCACCATCGCCATCACCATCGCCATCACCATCACCATCAAGTAAAAAGTTAGAAAGTTCAGAAACTATCCTATCGTGTATGGATGGATATTTTAAAATCATATATGTACTCACGCCGCCGAAACGCTTATGAACAATAAACAATATCATCCTGAATTCCCATACCCATTCCCAAACCCATCGCTTCATGCGTATGTATATATGTTTGTATGTATGTATATCATGAGCAAGCAGGTAGGTATGTATAAATATATGTAGGTGTATACAATCACCGCAATCCCTATTTCGCTTTTAAAACCTCGAAAACCCCCAAACCCCCCCTAAAACGCCCTCACTACCTAACAACCTGCGCAACACCTTCTCTAATACTTTCCCGCATCCTCGCTTCTTCCTCTCTCCTCTTTTCCCCTTTCATCTCCTTCCCCTTCCCATCCCTTTCCTTCTCCTTCGGCCCCTCATCTTTAATATTATTCCAATGCACCACCCCCAACTCCCTATCCACCCTTAATCTCTCTCTATCCTCCTCACTCACCAGCACTCCCTCAATCGCCTTGACTTTTTTCGCCTCCACAAACGACATGATGCCCCCCGCCGCCGCAACCATACACGCTAGCGCCACAAAAAGTCCCGTACTCCACGACGGACGATCGTACCGATTGAGTCCCCACATGAACCCCGCGAGGACGGCTTGGAGGAAGGTATTCCACACCATGGTCCAGACCACAAAATCGAGTTTCCACATTGCGGTCGCGGGGGCTCGAACACCCGTTAATGGTGCATCCGGCGATTTCTCGAGAGGAAACGCGAGACTTGCTTGAGGGAGAGAAGTACCAGAATCTTGGACATCGAGTTGCGAAGGACCGATTTCCGGGGACAAAGACTCCGAGCCCGCGAGACGAAACCAAGATCGATTGATCCCCGCCAATCTTCTCAATCCCATTTCGTTTTTTCCAATCCGGTACTGGAGGAGATAATACAGGTCGCGAAAGCGCCAGGGAATGGTTCCGAATCCCGTTACGCAGAAAAGAGCATTGAGGATTTGCGAATCAATTTCGATCCAGACGCGGCGAGGAGAATTGATGTCGTTGCAAGTGGGTTTGCACATGGCGGGCGACGCATTGCAGAGGAGTAGAAAGAGCATACCGCCCCACGCAACTACATTCAATCCGTAAACCGTAACGAGAAATCCCACGGGAGTGATGAAGAATTGCCAAAAGGCTTTGAAAAAGATGGCCGTTGATACTTGCCATGAATGTTTGGGCGGAAATTGGTATCCGTTATCGAAAGGAGTGGTTCGGTATTCATCATCTATCTTCGCATTGTGAGACGCGCGGGTGGCATCGCTGCTAATCCGCACACTAGAATTCGGTGTCACAAGCACCTCATTCCTAACATCTGGATTCGTAGCCGTAGAAGTACTTCTCAGAAGCGAATGCGCATGTGAATGATCCTCTTCCTCTGGAGCTTCAGAAAGAACACCATATTTGGTTTCCGTACCCGATGGGACTTGATCGGAAGTATTCATACCGGCCGAATCCTTTCTCCTACTCTTATCCTGGTCTCCCAATTGTGAGAAGGAACTTCGAGCAGAGCTTGCGCGTCTCCGTATTTCTCTTACCTGGCCCTCGCTTGACCAACCCTCGACGCCAAAACTTCCTCGTCGAATATCCGTGATCGAAGGTACCTGCGCTGCGATTTGTCCCGACGCAATACAAAATCCTGTCGGCGGATTCGATTCTTCAAAGACTTTCGAAACTCGCCGAATACTACCCAATGTACTTGATGCTCCTCTACTTCGAGTATTTCCTTGTTCGTCGACTTTGGAGGTAGACGATGGATTTGGGGGGGAAGATCCCTCTAGAAGGGGGAATGGTAAGACACTTGGTTCGATGCTAGATTGTTCATCTTGGCGTAGGTGATGGGCTGGAGGCGAAGCTGTATTGGCATTGGCATTGGCATTGGTATTCGCATGATTCTCGGCACCGGCCGCGAAAGTATCATGATTAGCCATTAAGAATGTATGGGTTGATATGGGTATCGAAACACTGTCTCAATAACGTGCCGCAAAATGCAACGAAAGAATTTGCTTCTTCTTCTTCAATCTTTATTCAGTCATACTGAGCACATGAGCATCAGTAAATTGAGTTTTGAACCAGGGAAAGAAGTAAATAAAGTTGCATCATGAATCTGTGTACGGGTATGCGACTGTCTAGTGATTTAAAGAGTTCTAGGCTTCGCACGATCCGTCCAGGAGATGGGGATTCAGGGGTTATGTATGGTAAACTTAAAATTTTAGCGGCCTCTTAACTCCACGTAAAAAATCTGATCAGCGCAAAGAATGCGAATGAGGGGGGGGGGGACTTGGTATTCTCGTATTTCGTATCTTCGTGTTTTCGTATTTTTCGCATCTAATAGTCTTCTAGTTTTTACCTACTCCGTAGACAGTTACATTACTGTGAAATTTGAGAAAAGACTGTTATCTTCCTGTGTTTATTAATTTGTGACGTGAAGTATATCACGTGTTTGGGTGGCCAAGATAGAAGCATTTATGAATAACAAGTATGTAGACGTAGGGAATGGAGCCAGAGGATGAGTGCATTCTATGGAATGAAATATATGTGCAAACTAAATGATACAAAGAAAGAAACATAGGTAGATGAGTGTTCGCATTACAAGATTATAACTATTTGGAGTGATTCAAGATACGAATTTGAACTGTGTATTTCAAGATTCATCCAAGCTGTCTGTTTGTAGAGCTTGTGAAAAAAATCCAACATCATTCATGTCCACGCTCTTGAACCGTATGAATGCCCAACCCGATGTTTCCATATTCTCGTATTCAAATACAATTTGTAACTCAAATCGAAAAGCTCGCGTCAAAACAGTAGAAAATAATGAAATCAAATTATGAGAGCTTGCCCTCCGCTTTCGCAGCTAAAAAGATTGTTAGCTTCACTTTGAAGTTGTTGCAAGATTCTTACCTTTTACTTGCTCGAACACTTTGAGCATCTTTCTTCTGGCTCCAAGCGCGTTGACACCCCTCTTCTCTAATGCCTCGTCATCTAGTTCCACAAGCTCGGTCCAATTCATATCCTTAAGCTGATCGGTGTACTTATGTAATCTCAAACTTCTCAGCCAGCTGGGAATATCTTGAAGAAGGCTAGGATCGGTAGGATCCTCAGGAGGCTTTGAGCTACCCCTTCTTCCACGTGGCGATCTACCCCGCGCCATTTCACTATGATCAGAGAGATACCCCTCATGCTGTCCCATACCAAATGCGTTAAGACTCAACCCACTCATGCCATTGTTGAGTAGGGGTGAGGCTCCATCGTATGCGGCCAAGAAGCCGTTATTCTGTGGAGATGCGAAATTGACTTGACCAAACCCGCCTTGCATGGCCAAACCTGGAGAGCTTGGCCTAGACTGCCTGCCGCCGAAAGAGTGCTGCTGCTGAGCTTGAAGCCCTAGGACCTGGTCTCGGCTCATTATTTGTCCGTGTTCGTTAATCATGACAACGTTAGCGTTTGGCATGTTGTTAGGAAGACCGGGAGAAGGTGGAACCTGTCCACCATCGTTTGATCTAGCACGGCGGTACTTTCGTACATCATCCAAGGCAAATCGATTGTTGACTGTAGAAAGAGCCGCTAATTTCATAGCCGTAGCGTTTGCGACCATATCGGTGTTGCTGTTCGAAGCATTGAAATTGGGGACCATTGGTGTGTTGACCATCGAGGCCCAGTTTCCATTCCCTGCATTGTATGGCGAAAGTAGTGGCATATCAGAACCAGTATTGTCAGGCGCGTTAAGTACAGTATTTTGAAGGTTAGATGAGCCTTGAATTTGAGTAGGCCTGGGAGAGCGCAAACCACCAGCTGAAGGTGGCGGTTGCATAAACTGACCCATGGGTGTTTGTCCCGAAGATGACTTGGGCCTGTTTGCCTGGTCATTACTGCGAGATCCCCATGGTGAGGCGGGAGGTGCACTATTGTCCGCCGAGTCTCCAAGACCAGCGATGACAGGTGCGGTGAGAGAGGCACGGTTATCGTAGGCTGCACTATTTCTGTTGGATGTAGGAGGATTGCCCCAGTTCTGAGTATATTCAGCCTTTTTGCTGGCAATAGCTGCCGCAGCATCTGGAAACATGTTGTTTATCATGGATGGGTCTAGGACAGAGTGTCTCTTGGTAGACGGAGTGGCGGGAGGACGGCCAATAGAATTTCTTGAGCCATCACCACCGAGCTTGCCCATTGCATCGTTTAGTCGAGTTGACATAGGATCTGGAGTAGACAAATGTTAGCGAGACCTCAAGAAAAATGTGAGGTTGAGATATCTTAAGACAGACCTTTATCGAAGTTTGCGGGTGACAACACACCAGACATTGGATGGTTTTTGCCCATCTGCTGTAAAACTTGAATAAAAAAGCGAATCTGTACTTGAGTTGTTTGTTGAAGTAGAGCATATAAAGCAGCGGTTCGTTCGGCCTCACTCAGAACCCGGAACCATTGTTCTATTGCACTCAACTCATCCTTGAAGTCTTGATCCAAAGTTGCAGCTGCCATTTCTTCCAAGGTATTCTCATATTGATCAATGTCGGCGATCCATTGCTGAGCTTCCAAGTCAGTATCATTTTCAGGGACGCCCTGACCTTGCATTTGTTGAGTGCCGTAAAAATCGGATGAAGGTCGAGCTTGGCCACGGCTAGCAGATGGTGAACCTGAATATCCAGCCATGTCTGCAGAAGCTCGAAGGTGATGACCTGAGCCGACAGCGCGTGAAGATGGAGGTCGAAGCGATGAAGTATTTGTAGACTCGACAGGAGTGCTGTTGCGATTGCCTATGATGTGTCCGGCCGACATATTGAGCATAACTGTTCTAAATGTAGCTTCAAAACGAGATGCTGTAATAAAAAGATTGGAGATTCGCCTTGGGGGGAAATGGGGGAAAATATGAAACACAGCCGACGAATGTCAATGCGAGGAAGATTGCAGGTTCGTTCCCAGTAAAAAGCCTCGACCCCAAAATTAGAAAGATGTGCTCCAATGTAAATACCGATGCGCTTGTTTGCTACCTGCAGGACCTGCTGAGGAACCAAATCAAAGTACAGGATAGGTTCGTGTATTTTGTTAAGTAAGTTTACGGTGGATTGGAAGTGGGTGGCAGTGAACCAATCGAGAGGGATTTCTCAGGGTTCAGGTGTTTCTTGGGTTGTTAACTTGTAAGAAGCTCCGAAGTCAGGCTGAGAGAATGGATGAAAGACGAGAGATGGATAACTCGAGATCCCAAAAGGGTTCCTGGCTCCGATTTTCAGATTTCCAAATGCCCAAATAGTACTGACTCGACAGTTGCTGATTGATATTGTACTTTTGATGCAGTAACAGAGTAAGTTATAGGTACACAGTCGAGTTCAGTCGAGTCCAGTCGAGTCCAGTCGAGTTTGAGTCGGTTTGACAGGATGAGTTGGATTTGAATTCAGAGATTATTCCATAGATGTAGATACTTGGTAGATACTTGGTAGACACTTGGTAGGTACTAGGTATCTACTCGTATAATAAATAGATAAAATGGAGAGATACGGTTGTGTTCAACGTTTTATTTGGGTCTTCTTGAAGAGGAGGGGGCAAAAAGTAATGTTTCGAATTGAGTAGATGCGGAGCAATAATAAGTTCTTCAAGAAGTACTAGGTAGGAAAATCCCCGAGGGAAGTACAATTGTAAGATCTTACATTTACCAGTATTATTATGCTGCATTCACCGCGGAAGTCGGACAATGTTTGAAAAAGCAGAGCCAATGCCAGATCGCCGTTGATGAATAAAGAAAAAAGTTATGTTTCACATTCTAATTCACCAACATAGATAATTGGTAGTTAAATCAATTCCCAGGTCACAATAAGAATAAGAAATGAAGTCATCTCCATCTCGAGGTTCCTTCATTACCTTGGTAGAAATATTCACTTGTAGCTACATTCACTTCAAAGTTCTTACATTCTCCTCAATAGCCATTATCCGAGATGATTTTAGATCATGATTGAAGAGAAAAGAATCGAATTATATTGGTTATCAAGTCCTATCACTGGGGCAAAACAGAAATGCCTGCCTCTGGCTAATTAAAACCCCAAAGCCCCAGAAGTATCCAATACATGTTAATTGTCACCTCATAAATGAAGTCATCCTAAGTACTATGACTTGACATTTGATATCCACGATTTGTTTTGTGACCCCTTCGTCATGCACCATTGCCTCATAGAGTATTGAGAAAAAGTGTTTGGTAATGAAGGGATCTGGTGTTTGATCTTGGCACGAAAAGAAAATATCCTTTCAGCTAGAGAGCATTGAAATGGCTCTAAAAGCTGTACACACAAATGCCTGTGTTGATGATTGTTCATGGGAGAAACGAATTTGGAGTGGAAAGGGAATAGGGTAAAAGGGGAGGAAGTCATTGGAAAAGGGCCAATTTTCACGTCACCTCACAAGTCGAAATTTGAGGTACGTCGGATGGTGTAGCTTGTGTTGATTCAATGGATAGAACTATCGCCCCCAGTGTCTAATCCCGGTTTATGTCGTCGGCTTGCTTCTACTTCCCTGTGGAGCAAAATATCGGAATGCAACTACTGCCACAACCAAGTCTCATAAAATAAGATATTATCAAATTTATGCGGTCTCACGCTTGCCCTCCTTCAACTCCTTCTGTAATGATAGTCAGTATTCGAATGCGACGGATACTGATGATCGGAAGGAGGACGAACCAAAGCCTTCATTGTGCCGTGGAGAGCATGTCTGTGGTTTCTTCTGAACTTGGGGTCGGTACCCTTGAGGGATGGGTATCTGGAGGTCTTTGGCTTCTTGATACTGCGCATCGATGTAAAATTAGCCCCCATTCATCCAAAGCCGGTTATCAATTGAAGTAGACGGAATTTGTGGTTATTGATCGCGATAATATGTAGGGGATCGTACCCGTTACGGTGAGCCTTCTTCGACTGGTTGTGTTGGGACGAGTTCTTGGATTCTAAAGAGAGGCAATATTAGTATAATGAACTTTGGGATTGCCATAGATTGGGATCTTAACATACTCGCCATTGCGACTGTTGTTAATTAGCAGTCTGTTGGATTGTTGTGGTGGTCGATTTCGTATCGTAGAAAAGGGAATTAATTTTCCTCCAAAATGATCTTGGTGCGGCGGTTGCTCGCCTAAATTTCGATCTAATCACGTGAATCTGACTAGCTTCCCCCGCTGTCTTTCCACACGCCCTTTTGCATCGAAGTCTGGACACAACTTGAGCTACTCATTCCGTTTGTTTTCTATTGAAAGGTTATAATGTGAATTTGTACCTTCATGGCCCATGGTCAAAAATGTCATATGTGTCATTCAATTTGCTTTTCAATCAAATATATGTACAGTACAAGCTCTATCACGTCTACTCCAGCTAAACCTAGCAAAACCTTTAATGCTCTACTACCCAAAACCAGAAAGAAATCTCTATGTCCTCATTCTTACTATTACTCGCTCACTACTCAAAAAAAAATTTATTACTTAGCAATGACTGGTAAGACTTGCTTAGCTTTCGACGCTGCAAGATCTGCAGCCTTTTGCAATTGCTCCGATCTAATCTTTCGAAGATATCTGAAGAGAAGAATGAAAAGTAGTTCCATTCTACGTAAGTATTAGCTTAATTAGATCTCATATGGGTTACATTGTATGGGTCGAGTTTTACCTCTCTTTCGTCATCATTAGGAGACCTTGAACAATGAGTCCCTTGGTGATTTGTGGACCAATTCCCTTGAAGAGGCCCAGCAATCCTTCATTATGAATGATGAATTGCATTACCTCGATAAAACTCTTAAACGGTTTGCCCTCTCTGGAAGGGGGTGGTCTTGACTGAAGCCCAACCTTCGCAACAATCAAAGGCTGGGTTACAATGGTCGCAAGGGATTTGGACATTGCTCCCAATACTGTCATTTTAATTAGACGCCGAAAGTCCCATTGAATTTACAAACTTACCAAATGCTTCCCATGGTTTTAGGCTTGTCTTGCCCGGGAAAACAACCTCTCTCAGTCTTTGATACGCGCCATATGTAATGGCAGGATTAACAACAAGTACTAAGCTGGCCTTGAGACCTCTCCAAAGGCCGGTCCAACCATCCTCGCTATGGATAACATCCCGAGCTGTATCTACCATCCCTTTCCTTTCACCCTTTTTCTGTGTTTGTTGACGAGTGGTAACTACTGCAACAGGAATAGTAAAGACCTGAGCAACAGCTCCTGCGACGGCCCCTAAAGACAATTCGATTGCAGTGCTTGGAGGCGTGGGGACTTTCTGAGAAGAGATATATAAGGTTCGAACGACTGAGTACCAGTAGAAGTAGGCAAAATTGGTTGAGGCGACACCAATCAAGGCGCCATTGATACCAGCGTAGAGTCCAGTAACTCCATCCTCGGCTACAATCTTAGAAATCGCATCCCAAGTCGACGTATAGTGAACTGCATCATCACCCGTTGGTGCTACATCGGTCGGTTTGCGTTTGACCTGAACTTGCAGGCGAGTTTTTACTCTGGTAGAATTGCGATATTAGCTACCAAATACAAAAAGATTCGTAGAATATAAGCAAACGATTACATATCGCCTTGCGAATGCGCACGCAAACGGGGATCATAACTTACATATCCAGGGGATATACCATAGCATTTGCAATTACAGCTCCTGTAGCTCCAGCAACTGCCAAACCCCATGGTGGAATAACAGCCTCTTTTGATTGTCCTGCCATGTTGGATTTGTAGAATCTACTAAACGACTTTATATTCTTGAGTAGGAGGAATATAGAATGATTATATTTTAAAATTTCATGGAGCAGCAAACAAACAAGCAATGATGGATATTGAGTCTGGGTATGATTAGGTAAAGAAATAGGTTTAGAAATAGGTTTGGTCCAAGGTCTTTTTCATATCTTCTTTGAATTTTAAATAATATATATAAGAGGCACAAGTATGTATCACAAATGCAGATAAATAAATAGGAGGTTATGAATCTCTAAGATATAATATTCCTTCCTTTCTTCACGGTTAGCCGTTATGTATTGCTATCATGCGCGGCGCGAGGGTCGGAGTTTGTGACGATCTTAAACCTCGGCTCGGATATTCGCTATGGGACCGTGTATTTTATTCCATCATCTCATAGAATTGCCACAGCACCATGCCAAGAACTCGAACTCTACCGCACTGTCCACGGGTATTCTCAAACAAGCTTGATGGGATGGATCTCGAGTATCACGTGGATATCCAGCCCTCTTGCAACTGATGAAACAGATGGGAAACGACGACAGTCCAAGCCGTTGGTTTAACTACACAAACAAAAACACAGATTGATCAGATAGCACCCTTACGGCTTTGCTTACACTTCTTTCTTCAGCTTTATAGTGAATTCAGTCCCCCTCGGCAGTCTGAAAAGCCATACATCAGACGAACGAGCGTTTGCTTAGGGATAGGTATGGCTTGATATCTACCGTCAAGACCCCTCTCATTCATATGCTGCTTACTTTCTTATCCGAAGCAACGTTTATCTCTGAGAGTTGTCGTAGCTATCATGGAAGCCAAAGCTCTTGTACGTCATACCCATTAATCCTAGTGATGGAACAAGTCATTCTGATACTGGGGCTAGGAAACGGAGTTGAGCATTGAAAAATGCAACTCTAAGGAAGAAGCTCTGAAAGTCTCTATCGCTGCTATTGAGTTGTATATTGAAATTTCGAAGCAAGTACTTGGGAAGGCCGAAAAGGCAAGGATCAACCGAAAATGCAAGGCATTGATGTTGAAAGCGGAAGAGATCAAGAAGTCATCCACTTGGCCTATAAAGCCCGCGTCAATCTTCCTGAAAGCTCCAGTATCTGAACGAACTACGAGTAAACATGAAGAGATTATCTTGCTCGAAGGATCGAGGCTGAATGGATTTATTTTCCCACGGTGGACATCCGAGCCTGATGACACGATATTTGAAGCATCATCATATACGTATGTAGATAAAATAGATGAGTATACTGAGACCGTTTACTGACTCCAATAGAGATCCTTCTGAGCTAAAGCTTTCCGAGGATCAAATTGAAACATTTGCAGGTTGGAAGAGACCTCACGAGAGGGATGATGTTCCTTCTCAGATGTTGAGAGATGTGGAAAATACTGATATTCTGATGAATGCCTCTAAAGATATTGATCTGGTCCAGGATATAACTACAGATTGTTCTGTTGTAGCCAGTCTTTGTGCAGGAACAGCACGTGCTGGAAAAGGGCATAGCAAGGTATATGCATTTTCGACTGTCATATTGACCATACTTCAAGTTTACTGACTCTCTCTGATAGGTACTGGATACCATTCTGCGCCCATATGACATCAAAAAGCAGAGACCGAGATCATCTAAAAATGGAAAATACATACTCCGTCTTCAATTCAATGGCTGTTATAGAAAAGTCACAATAGACGATCGGCTACCAGCTTCAAGCTCAGCTCGCAATCTTCATGTCGTGGACAGAAATAACCCTATGCTGCTATGGCCTGCACTAATTGAGAAAGCATATCTAAAAGTGCGAGGTGGCTATGATTTTCCAGGCTCGAACTCTGGCACAGATTTATGGATAATGACTGGATGGATTCCTGAGCAAATATTTTTACGGAGGTATTATATACCCGTTCCCGGGGATCAAGCTATACTGACCAATGATTGATAAAGTGACGAGATCCAGTCCGAATTACTGTGGAAGCGTATTTATAAATCTTTTGAGTTCGGCGATGTCATGATTACATTGGGAACTGGTAAGCTGACCAGAAGAGAGGAGGCTGACTTGGGCCTGGTTGGTGAGCATGACTATGCTATTCTAGACATGAGAGAATCTGGATCTCAACGCCTATTACTCGTCAAAAATCCCTGGTGTGATGGTATGGCTTGGAAAGGCCCTAGACGAAGCCCAGCTCAGGAGGAACCAGGAGATAATACTTGGACGGAAGGTCTCCGGGAATCACTGGAAGCGTCTGGCACCGCGAGAAGTTCCACCAAACCAGGGACTTTTTGGATGGCATTTGAGGATGTGATACAGAATTTCGAATCTTTGTACCTCAATTGGAATCCTGGACTCTTTCGTTATAGACAAGATCACCATCTCTCTTGGACAATTCCGCATGTTAATAACATCGGAACATTTACACAAAACCCTCAATATGTCGTTCATTCTGTTAAAGGGGAAACTGTCTGGGTATTGCTTAGTCGGCACTTCACCACAGAGGAACACGATATTGCTCAAGGTTTAAATACACAAAGCATCACATCAAAGTCCCTCGGCTTCATCAGTCTTTACGTCTTTGACGCGTCCGGTCATCGCATCTACTTAAGCGATGGCGCTCTGCACCGCGGTGCCTACGTCGACTCTCCCCAAACTCTCGCGCGATTCGAGCTACCCGCAAACACCTCATACACAGTTGTAGCTGCGCAACAAAATCTCCCTCTCCCAAAATACTCCTTCTCATTCTCCTTCTTCTCCCGATCTCCCCTCACCATTTATTCCGCTCCCGACAGTCACACCTTCAGCACCTCTCACCCCGGCTCCTGGACAACCCGCACAGCAGGCGGCAACGCTAGCTCTCCGTCCTACCCCTCAAACCCTCAATTCAGCATCACCATCACAGAACCAACTGATATAATGCTCGTCCTCGAAGCAGACAAAGAAGACATCGCCGTCCACGTAACCATGATCTGGGCCTCGGGACAACGCGTCACCGTCATCAATTCCCGCGACATCGTCGGTGGCTCCGGTGACTACCGCCGCGGCTGCGCATTGGCAGAACTCCACCACGTAGCCGCGGGCAAATACACCATCGTCTGCTCCACCTTCCAAGCAGGCGAAATCGGAAACTTCACCCTGCGCGTCAAATCCTCGAGCAAATGCGAGATCCGACCCGTCCCCGCCGAAACCGCAGGCAGACTCGTCGCCACCCTCCCCACCCTCGTCTTCCAAAATGGCATCGATAGAATGCTCGCCCCCATCACCGTCCCTCGTCTCACCCGTCTGCGATTCGTCGCGAAAACGAGTCTCGAAAATAGACCGCCGTCGACGAAGTCGAGACCCAGCCTCAGAGTGAGTATTGAGAGGGGTCAAGGCCCGAATAAGATTCTGCTGGAGTCGTCTAATGAGGGGGAATTTAGCGATGCGCCGGCGGGCATCCGCACGAGGGAGATTGATATTTCGAGTGAGATGAATCGCATGGGCGGGATTTGGGTGGTGGTGGAGAGGCTGGGTGGGAGATTGGGGTTCGATGAGGTTTTCGTGGAGGCGTTGAGTGATTCCAAGGTGGAGATTGGGGTTTGGGGGACGGGGGATGGATAGGAGACGGGGGTAGTTTTTATGTATGTATGTGTATGTATGTTTCTTTTTTTAGTAGGACATAAGAATAAATACAAAATTCATCTTTTATCCTGCAAGTGATTGAAAATTCACATTTCAAAACACAAGCTCCACATATATACACAGATATCTAGAGTCCAAAAATTGCTCTCTTGAAGAATTTGAAGTTTGAGTATAAACTAGGTGGTGGGTAGTAAGTAATATGTATAGACATGAAATTGAAGAATTTCACTATTCAATCCATCCATCCATCCATTTACGCAGTCAAGCATCCAGTCATCCACCCCTCCCATCCTGCCTCCTTCCACCCCTCCCATCCTGCCTCCTTCCATCCCCACATCCAATATCCAATAT
The DNA here is from genome assembly GCF_014898465.1 of Botrytis porri. Taxonomy (NCBI): domain Eukaryota; kingdom Fungi; phylum Ascomycota; class Leotiomycetes; order Helotiales; family Sclerotiniaceae; genus Botrytis; species Botrytis porri. The sequence goes on along the minus strand of NW_024066083.1, from coordinate 1,957,088 downwards.
CCAAAATCCAAAATCCAATATCCAAAATCCAATATCCAAAATCCAATATCCAAAATCCAATATCCAAAATCCAATATCCAAAATCCAATATCCCTCCTCCCCAAAGTCCCCTTCCCTCCCCGCTCCCCACATTCTCGCTAGGTGAGAAGAAAAAATCAATTCCAAAAAAGCCAAGCCAACACAGCAATGACCAAAAAAAAAAGAAGAAAACCCCCTAAATCCATTTCTGGTATCAAAAAGTGCCTCCCACTCCCACTCCCATACTCCAGTTATCCAATCCCATTCAATTCAAACCATTTCAACCATTCAGTCCATTCAGTCCATTCAGTCCGTTCGAATCCATAACCATCAATTCATAAAAAATTTCTGCGCGCTTGCCATTACTGGTGTGTAGATAAAAATCAACCCAGCATCCAGTATCCAGGAGAGGAAACGCAACGCAAAAACGCAAAAAAGAACAAGACCTCCCTCCCTAGTGAAACACCACCACTCCACTCCACTCCACTATATGACATTTTTGCCTTTTTGCAAAAGAACTTGCAAATGCAAATGTAAATCATCAAGCGTGAAGAAAAATAATCCGACCCATATATAGATGAAGTGATAGCTAAATTCTTCAATTTTTCGATTTTTGAATCCCCTCTCCCTCTTTCTCTCTTTCTCCCCTAACTATCACCACCCTACCTTATCCAGCGGGTTTCAATTGCCACCTCTACGTCTCCTGCCTTTACTCGGACCTTCCGGTCTTTGCGCGAGTACTTCTCGTAAGAGGGGGTCGTCTTTATCTTTATCTGTGTGATGTGCTCTTACATGTCTATGTTTGCTGCAAGTTAGAAGAAGATCGAGATGTTTAATTTCCATTTCTCACAGAGATGTGAGAATTATGAAATTATCAATCCACATTCAAAAGGCTCCCTCTACCCCAATTTCAAAAAAGATAGAGAAATTCAAACATACCTTTGCAAATTATCCGGCCTTGGATATTTATGTTCTCTTTCCGGACAAAAAGGACACACATAACCCGGACTATCATGAACCAAGCCATGTCTAATCATTTCATTTTTCCTCTTGAATCCCTTTCCCCCCTCGGCTCTCGAACATCCTCTGACCGTACAGTAATGCGGTCGATTGGAAGAATGTACATTTGCATGGGAATTTAATAAATACTATTTTTATACAAGATTAGCATCTTAGAGTTTAAGCACCTTTTTCTACATAATATTTTTTATTCTGAACATCCGAAAATCCATCAAAAGCATGATCTCATTCGTACCTGTGTTTGAAACGGCGCAGCATTACACCCCGGATAAGTGCACTGATACCCTCCAATCTGTGGATTCGTAATCCCATCTATACTCATACGATCAATGGCCATCGTAGCGGGAGTTGAAGCCGATTGATCGGTACTGGGCGTTTCCGCATTGCTCCCACTGCTATAGTCCGCTGCCATACCGTATGGACGCCCTTCAGACGTTGAATGTCTCCTCGAATTGTTCGTCGAAAATTGATTGAATAAAGGTCCCGAGGGGGACATAATATCTCTCCGAAGACCATTTGGAGAGTTAGCTGGTGATGTTACTCCGGGTCCAGGAGGGAATCGCGAGATGGATCTTCCTGGAGATTGGGGGTACGAAGTTTCATTGGAACTGGGTAGTGGTTCCTCGACAAGCTGTTTCAATGATTCAGCTATTGATGGTAGTTTAATATGTTGACTCCCATTGCTATTTGTAGAGCCGGATTGAGGTGGAGAGTGGAGCATAGGTGGAAGACCTCCAGGATCGTTAGGTGGGGTAGAATGCGTTTCCTCTATGCTACTTCCCTGTACCGTAGCATTTTGATATAATTCATGGGATATGGAATGTAATCTGGCTCTCTCTATATCTATAGCATCCTGTGCTTGCGATTGCGTTTGTGAAATTGTATTGGCATTGCCATTTGTGGGTACCTGATCAGCTTCAAGAGCTTCCCCAGTGGAACCCAGCGAATTATTCCGAGACTCCGGAAATGTGCGCTTTATCATATCAACTGCCATTTGGGCAATGTCCAGATCAGCTGCTCCAGGAGATATATCACGTCCCGGGATTTCCACCGCCGTGCCTCGAAGGGGACTTTCATCTTCCTCGCCCTCATCTGAAGGCAGAGCCTCATTTCCAGCATACTGCGCAATGTCAGGGCGTTTCCCTCCACCCATCAAACCCACGAGTACAGCGTCAGCCTGACAAGCGCGACTTTTCGGTCGTTTCTCCCCCCTGCGTCCGTCCAGACCGGCTTCGGGACTGATGGGAGGAGGCGGATGAACCTCTGGGGGAGGAGAGGGTCTGATATTAATATGCATCGGTTTTAATATAGGACTATCGCGCGGACCAACGTCATCGGGATCAAAGTAGGTATCTGCGATCTCGGTCATGATTCCATTGAGCCACTAAACGTATCGCATACATTGAACTGCTCGGCAGATACCGATTGACTCGAGAGTAGCAGAGAACACAGCCAGACAATGTAAATCGGATTGCATGAAGAATCGAAGAACCGAGTGGGATGATAGATTCGTCGAAAATGAAGGCCGAGGCTCGAATCGTTTCTAGGACCTGTCGACTCGTTCTTGCCAAAGGATAAATTTGACTTCCCAGGTTGCGATTATATTGCGCGAGCTTCTAATCGTACTTTCCCCGGAATCGCTCAGCCGATTAATAATATTGCTGACCGAGGATGGATAATAAAATATACACAGTTGAAATTAGAAAAGAGGTAAAAGAAAATTATAGTATAAAATATGGCCAAAATAGTATGGATGAGTAGAGAATCCAGTGAAGCGTGCGAGATCTGTATAGAAGATCCGGTAGATCTGCCCAAGAGCTAGCTTCGTTGATTACTTCAGACGACTGTAGAATTAGCGCAAATCTGGAGCCCCAGAATCCCCTCTTCAATGTCCCATATGTATTATTTGTAAAAATTGCATAATATGTTTAAACATAAAAGATTGGAGGAAAGATCATAAGTCTACGAGAGTTGCTTGTTAGATGTTAGATGTTAGATGTTAGATATTAGATGTCAAATATCAAATGTCAAATGTCAAATATCAATGTCAAATATCAAAAGTTAGACTAGACAAGAAAAGACACCACACGGCAAGATAGACAACTTGGAAGTGTATAGAAGAGATAAACGTAAGAGTAGCGGTGCGGTAGAGTCCTTCCTTCCCCAGGAAACAAATGAGGGGAGAATTAGATTTTTATTATCTTTTGTTTATCTTTTATCTGGTCATGAGTGGGTGAATTGGGCTGGATTTGGATACGAATGTACCTATCAAAGAATACCTACCTAGACCAGATTAATATTACATTACAGCTTTTTCAAGTATTGCGTACCTTATACCATTACTATACCTAGGTACATACATGTGTTAACTGGGGCATCCTCTGGTGTAATGACCGGCAAAGCAGTCGATGTACATTGTACCTAGGTAGCGTGGTAGTGTGGTAGCTGTCAAATCTATCAAACCATATCTGCGGCCAGCAGAAAGGGTTCGCAATGCGGAGTCTCTTTTGCTCGATCCATACATATAGTAGTAGTAATAGTAGTAGTAGTAGTAAAGTCTTAATCGATTCAGTCTATCTATAGCTAAGCTATGCTGACTATGTCCATAAATATATACTACTACAATATATCACAATATATCTTCCTTGCGGAGATGTGATTAGAAAGGAGAGTAGAGCACGGTGATGGGACAAGAAGCATTAGCACGTGAATGACCAAGTACTCAAGGTACCGCATGTATAGGTAGGTACATGTAATCTAATTTGATCCAAAGAACTCGCCATCTATTTTTGAAACCTTTCGCATTCTCTGTAACCTACCTTACATATCAAAGAAGGCAGGCAGTGCGTGCCGGTAGATTCTCAACCAATCTTGCCAGTATGTAGCTAGAACTAGACAACAGATCATCAGCTTGTATAGCGCAATGGTTCTGTTCGGATAGATAGACATATATCAATATTCTTTCGTGTCTCCTCCGTAATGTCTGTAATGTTCTTCGGTATGGCCGTCACTAGAGCACTCCATGGCCCGGGGGAAATCTAGAGCACTTTTCGTATACCTCGGAAGACTGACCGAGTATATTAGTCAATCCGTACTACTGTGAATACATAGCAGTGTTAACATCATGTTCATGTACCTCACTCAAGTAGGCGTGGTGTATGTGTGGCTTATCCTCATAGGTTGATAGGGTAGCATTATGATTTACGCCGCTGAAGAGCGCCGCATTGTAGTATTCGTTTGCCGAGAAGGGAAAAGGGAAAAGGAAAAAGGGAAAAAGAAAGAAGGAAAACAAAACGGTTATTGATAGTATGGACCATCTCTTTACCTTTGCCCTCTTTGCCCTCTTTGCCCTCTTTACCCTCTCTCACTCTCTCCCTCTCTCTTCGAACTAGATTCTCAAGTGAGCAACGAAATGCGAGTAGTACCCGGCCACGCTGACATGAACTTTCCGGCGTGGAATTACCTAGCCAATTAGATCAGAAGGCTGCACCTAGGAATGAACGGCTGTTGTTAAGTTCGAGAATTGAGGCTGTACTTGTCTTGGTTTTTTCAGCAGGGGGGGGCAGACACAAATGAAAATGCTTCATTCTTTCAAGGTAGAGTTAGGTCAAACTTCAGAAATATCTAACCTAGCTCGTAAGCACATACTCCGTACAGCATCGACCATGATACAAAGACGAATGAACATGAGGATGAATGAGAATTCATCTTATTCATCGTTACATTGAGTTCGAAACTACTTCCTTCACCGTGTCAAGATAGGTAGATAGGTACTCGAGTAGAGAGGTAGGTATCTCATAATGCTCACTATCCCATCCTATTCATCCCTCTCTCATATTCTCATCTCCCATCTATTCATCCGTTTTGAATGCTCACCATTGAGGTAAATACCACATAAATACCACATAAATAACAATGTATAACAAATAACATAACTTACATATAACATAACATATAACCTATCACCTAAGTTCTAACCCCGCACCTCAACCTCAACCCCTCAACCATTCATTTATTCAATCCCCAATCCAATCCAATCCAATCAACTGAACCCCCAAACTCTCAAACTCCCATCTATACATTCATCTATACATCCATACATCCATCTATACATCTATACATCTATACATCTATACATCCATCCATCCATTCATTCATTCATTCATTCATCCACACAAATTACAAAACCCCCCTCTCTCCTCTCCTCTCCCATCACCCTTTCCTTCTCTCCCACTCTTTACTTACTTACCTACCTACCTACCTACCTACCTACAACCTTACTCCGTACAACCAAATCATTATCATAATCATCATCACAATCACAATCATAATCACCAGTGACATCCAACCCACACCCACCCACACCCAAACATGCGGCTAAACCCACCACAATACACCACAATACACCACACCCTCTGCCCTCCTCCCCTCCCCCCTCACATCTCACAAACCACCACTATGAGCCGCACGCACGCACGTACACACCGCACAACCCCCAATCCAATCAATCAATCAATCAATTAATCAATCAATCCAATCCAATCCAATCCACGAATCTGCAGCGTGCATCTAATGAGATACCGGTACCTCATCCCTCAAGCGCAACATCGAACGAGCCATTCATTTCCATTTCCATTTCCATTTCCAAGTAAGCATTTGGTCTATTTACCCTTACCAAATGTTTTGAATTACTTTCTTTCTTTCTTTCTTTCTGTTTGTTTTATCTCGCTTTTACTTAGAGATACGTGGGTGTGTAGATGTAGCTAGATATGAATGTATGTAAGATTACACATGATATTCGTTACAGATCAAATAGATAAATAATATCTATGACAATAACTTTCCAAGTAACTCATCACATAAACCGATACACCTAACTAATTCCTCCCTATCTCCCAAACTAACCCCCCTTTTACCACATCATACCACGCGATACATCCCATCCCATCCCATCCCATCCCATCCCATCACAAATCATTATCTCCCTTCCCTCCCCCCCTCAAAAAAAGAATCAAGAAAAGAATTAAACCAAGTTAAACATAACCAGAACCAGAACCACAATCTCCCTCCCCTCCCCTCCTTCCTAAGGAAACCTAGGGAGATCAAACCCCAACCCCAACTCCAATCCCAACTCCAACTCCAACTCCAACTCCAATCATCCCACCCAGTGTACCACTGTACCACTGTACCACACAAAATAACGAGTGGGATAGTAGTAAAGTAATAAATAGTACGCGAACCTCTTAAATCAAACAAACTTACGTAGTACAGTACAGTACAGTACAGTACATACAACTTTAAAATTGAGGCGATACCCGCGACTCACCTAATCTAGCCCGCTGCATCCTAAAATTTACCTCAAGGTAACTGAGGCTAAATTGGTTTCAATGGTGATTGTCACGTTCCAATTCCAATCCCATGCAGATAGATCATCTACACATGTTCAACAATTTTTTGGGTTTAAAATTTTACGAATTTGAGGCTTACATACAATACAATGCAATGCAAGCTTACAACATGCATATGAACCCTGAACGCCATTGCCGCCTCCAACTAATGCTCCAACCCAAACCGTCATTATCCGATGCCAACCAGAACTCGCGCATGCCTCTCATTGCAATTTATCAATATAGATTCTATCTCTTACTTGATTCCTTGATGTTCTCTTACTTCCCTCCCATATGCTCTTCTCCCCGAACAAAGCTCGTACTGTACACATCTCCCCATGCGGCTCCTAAGGCCATTTACATATGTTCGATAGGTTCTTCTCTAAATCTGTAAATCAGCAATTTCCCATACAAAAAGTCACTCACGGGTACCGATGACAGTTGCAGATATACAAGACAAAGAAGAGGAGTTCCGATCAAGATATAATGACGGGTGGATGATATGAAAATTTAAATTGAACTTACGGCAAGAGCTCATCCACATCACGAACGACACAGGACTTCAAAGGAGGTCGGACAAGGTCGTTGAACAAGAAAGTTCCGTACACAAGTAATACGAAGCCAAGAACTTGTAACCACTTGAAAGTTTCCCATCCTAGAAATAGTGATACAATCCAAATAAAGAGTGTACGACAAGTGTCGATGGTGGACCTAGATGTGGCGCTGACTGTTCTGGTTACGGAAAGTCCAAAGAAATTGAAGCCACTGAGCGGGTTAGCTAGAAAGAAGACATAGATAGAGTGAGGAAAATTACCCGATGCTAATCATGATAAGCACACTTGAGACTCCAATGGCTTTGTAGTGTGTAATTTGTCTCCATCCTTCAACAAGATCGAAGTATCCATATCTTCCCGCTGCGGTTCTACCGACTGCAAGATGGAGAATGATCATACCGAAAATCGTAACTCCAAACCCGAAAAGACCCTCCCAGCCTACAACCTTGAGAGGTTCCAGAGCATAATTTTCCAGAATGTACTCCTCTAAAACGAATTGAGAAGCAGTAAAGATTTGAGCGCCCGCAATTAGAAATACCCCAATAATAGCGCGTAGGGCTTCTGGTGTTCTGGCTTCTCTTGCGGCTAGCTTTAGTGCGTCGTGTACAAGCGCTGTTGAAGACGGCGCAGCTTTGTCGTCCTGGTAAAGAGCTCCAGCCAGACCAACAACAGCGACTCCAAGGACAACAGTCACCAAAGCGAACCATTGGAATAAGTGAAGCCTTCTTTTTAGAAAGAGTACACTGAAAATTCCAACAAAGAGCACCAAAGCCCCTCGAGTCATTTGGTAAATTGAGGGGACTACAAACAAGAGACCGACGTTCACTAAGAAACGATATTAGTAACAGCAAGGTAAATGTGACTTGTGGACACAAATGCTAATGAATGAAACATTTGGAACGTGGACTACTCACTCAAAGTCGTTCCACAGATATCACAGATAGCGGGTAAGGCCAACAACAGCACTCTCCATCCCACCAATGGTAACCTGTTTTCATCCGCATCCATTGCCTTTGCAGTCGAATTTGTCAAGATGCTCGCTCCATCGTTATCTGCGGCCTCTCCTTCATTTGTATCAACTGCTTCATAACCATTCTCTTCGGGCTTTGCGTTCTTTGCGAAATAGCGGCGATAAAGAGAGAATGCCCCAACAAAGAGCCAGCAGCCCATTTCTCCAACGAACATTTGAGCCGTTTGTATGACCGGTTGTTCGAATAATGCTCGTTTCTTAGGATCGGGATTGTCGCAATTCCGGACGCAAACATTGTCCTAGCTTATGGTTAGCAGATAACAGAAACAAATTTGAAGCGTATACTAACTTGATATTTTGTGAGAAGTGTATTGCAAACTCCCGTCACCAGCATCATGGCTACCAGGAACGGTATGAGCACTTTGGGGCTGATCGCCATCTTGACGATATGTGATGGACAGACCGACGGAGGCGTATGTGTATCTAGATCAAGGAACCATTTAGTTTGACAAAACTACAACTAATCGCAAATTGTCATTCACAGGTCTAATTTCCTTATGTTGCAATGCGATGAAATAAATCGAGATCAGAATCCGATATATTTTGTATTTGTATAATCCGTGGTGAGGTTGATTACTCTTTGTCTCATGTCTATTGGGGCACGATTAGGAGCTAGGTTGGAGGCTGGAGCTTAAGGAAGGAGAACTCGGGCGGTGACGGTTTTTGGTTTAGCCGATGACTATCGGAAGCTCACTCCCCTGCTTTCCATCACAAGATCATTTTCTGACTCAAGCCAACAACTGAATCATCAATTACTACGAAGCATCTACCTAGTATCTTTCAACATGTCATAAAGTGCATGAAGTCTATAGTGGAAAGTTTAGCTCAATGATATTAAAATCTAAGTAATTTATGAATCATCCATTGTCACATCTCATGTAGGTAGGTGTAAAACAAACACCGACGTCAAGAATCACCACCTGCTAAGAAAAGCATTCGAGCGTTAATGTATATATAATGAAGGAGGGAAGATGTCTTTTTTTGATTCCGTAATGCGTCTTGAATCATGATACATGAATGTACAACTACCCATTACCCCTAATATCCCATGGGCTATTCAGTTTATACATCAAATCGGGTCGTAAAACATAGACACGTAAATGCTGACCAGCCAATTCCACTCCCGAGTATGTGAAAGAGGTAAATGAAAACGGATTATTGATACACTGCTTGTAGAATTGAATTTTGATAACTTTTACGCCGCCCAATGCTAAATTTTAGATTTTGTACTCCGACCCTATGCCTTATTTACCAGCGGCGGCCGCAGCACCCCCTCGTCGCTTTGGGTTACTTCGACCAGGTCGTTTCTTGTTTTGGTTGCTTTGATCGCTTCCCTCAATGAATTTGAGAAGCTCATCAATGCTTCGCGAATCGAGTCCCCTAGGAGCGTCTCGACCAGCAGCAGCCTCAACAGTTTGGCCGATTTGGGGTTGGACTTGAGTCTGTCCAAGAGTGACACGAGGAGAGACTCGGATTCCTCTGTTTCTGCGGGCTTGAACATCCTTTGCGTGTTTGGCAATTGATACAGCATTTTGAGTAAGCTGTTCAAGCCATTTCTCTGCTTCCTTGGTGTTCTTGTCCTCTGCACCTAACTCAGTAAGGAAGATGTTGTAAGACTCGCGCATACGGTTGACAGCGGATTTGGAGTCTTGATCCAATGCCAAAGCTTGAGCCAATTGGAAGAGCAAGGTTGCAGCATTAATAGAATGCTTTCCGTAAACCTCCTCACAAATTTTGAGGGATGCTTCAAACCATGTGCGAGAATCGTGATACTCCTTCAAGTGTTGCAGCATCACTGCAGCATTGTTGATTGTTGTGATAGAGTCAGGATGGTTTGGACCATAGACAACCTTCCACAAATCCAAAGCGTGCTTGATGTATGTCAAAGCCAACTTGGTCTCTCCACTCGCGTGTGCAATGAGTCCAAGGTTGAGATAATTCAAAAGTGTCTCAGCATTGTCAACACCTAACGTTCTCTCGGAAACTATAACAGCCTTGCGGGCGAGTTCCATAGCAGCCTCCTTCTCGTCGAGTTGATAATAGAGCATCGACAAAGAGTTGTATACTCTCGCCACTTCAGGGTGAAGAATGCCATAAATCTGCTCGTGTAATGACAAAGATTCCAAGAGTAATTCTTGACCTAGCTTCTTTTGGTCTTGTAGAAGAGAAATACGTCCAGCCTCTAAAGCTTCTTCTGCAAGGGAGCTTCTTGGAGACGCCTCTTTGATGACTGGGACGGTGTTAAGGATATCATCTCGGTTGAAGGTGACAGGCGATGCGGCATTTGCAGATACAACAGAAGTAGGAGAGGCTTCACGGGCATTCTTCTTCTTCTTCTTGCCGTTGGTGCTCTTTCCGGTGGGGGTCGCGTCCTTTGTGGCCTCGCCATTAGTTGCCGGTGGAGCTGCAACAGCTTCAGTCTGCGATTGCTTTGTGAAATGGTAAGACTTCATCTCCAATTGAATACCAAGCTTCAAGGAAACTTCTCGAAGAAGTTGCAAATGTTTGATACCTGCAGTCCATGTAGAGTCTAGGGTGTAGCGGAAGCGACGGAGAACTTGACCTTCAATCTCTTGTTTAAGACTCTCTGGGGTAACCTCCTTGAACTTCAAATCTGCCTCTGGATAGAGCGCAGCTATGGCCTCATCCACATCTGGTTTTGGAGCTGCGTTCAAATCTGTGCCGAGCAAGCAATTGAGTAGATGCGCAATACATGAGCTCGTCAAAGGAATAGGGAGGTAGCGGAGATAATTGCCAGCAACATGCTTGAATGCTCTCGACACCATCTCTTGAACCGCCAAAATGCGTAGGGATTCGAGTCTCTTGCCATCCGCAAGAGTAGCAACTTGGCCGAGGTATCTAAGATTGATACCACGTTTATGAAGGAGTCTGCTCAAAGACTGTCCATCCATAGGGAAACCAACATCACCTTCCTTAAGATCCTTCACAAGTTCAGGTAACACTGTCTTACGCAAGAACTCACAAACCAATCGAACTTGTTGTTCGTCCTCGGCAAATTCGGCCTTCTCTTCATCAGTTTGTGGCTGCTGTCCACTGAAAGCATCTGGGTTCAATGCAAACTTGAAATCGCCAATATCAATTCTTTCCTGATCAGGCTTGCTGGGTTCTGCAACCTCATCCGATTCGCTCTTCTTGGCCAATTCTCCATTCTCGGTTGGCTCCTCGCTTTTAGCTGGCTCCGATGTCTCAGTTGCAGCTTCGATTTCCTTTCCTTCGGTAGTAGGCTCAACGGTTTTCTGAGCCTGGCGCTTACGTTCCAATTCGCCGTTTACCCATTCGCGCATCTTGACTTTCCAGTAAGATTCGACCAATTCAGGTCGGATAACCGTCATGCGATGTGGATATGCGGATTCACTCGCCGCATCGGCCTCCTTGGGGCTGTCAAGTGCGGTACCAACTTCCTCCATCCAAGTGATGTCCAATGGGGTTACTCTGTACAAATCAAGAACGTACTTTCTTCCGTCAGTACCCAAAAGACCCTTAGTTTCGATACTGCCTTCCAGATCATGACGCTTTGCATCTTTGTCCCAAACTGCATGCTTTTTGACTTTCAAGGCCTTGGAAAGCTTCTCGAAAACAGACACAAACTTCTCATCCGATGCGACAATGTCCTTGCCATCTACTGCACCATAATCGATTTGGTTCTCGCCTGGGTCACGTTGTTTGAATATTCCTGGCACAATACTTTGTCCAACAATACGCTTTCCAAGATAGTCAACAACTACAGTTCCTGGAGTAAACAAGCCGTCGATATCCAATTGGTTGACCATACGGACTCCCATAACATCCTTGCCTACTGCTGCTCTAGCGGCCTCATCACCACCCTCTGAGGCAAAAGTGCCCACGCCGTCGGCTCCAAAGGAGAAGAAAACGTTATTGTAGACGAAAATTTGGGCATCTTTACCTTCTGTTGGGTTAAGAGGAGCTATTTCACCTCTAGCAACTAGAATCGCACCACGAGCTGCGGCATCGTTGTAATCAGCGAACAACTTCGAAGTCAATCGCTCTCGGAAAACACGATCCTGAACGGTGTCTTTTGGTAGTTCTCTAGTAGACTGAAACTCTTCATTCCAATCTCGCAAAGTCTCGCTATTTTCAATACCAGCAATTAAATAATTTTCTTGAGTGCGTGTTATATCAGCTTGATGTGCAACAAGGGGTGCCGTTGCTGATGGTACAATCCAAGGGTTTGAGGGAGTTGCATTTGTGATTTGGAATGTAGCCAAAGGTTCTTTAGTATTGTTGTATTCCTGAAGGCTCTTGAAGGATTCCTCAAATGATGGAGACAAATCACTCAGAAGTGCTAAAAGTGAGTGCGCGGAATGGGCTTTTGGCGCCGATTTTGGCGATGGATCAAATTTTCCAGTTGAGGATTTGTTCACGTAGAAGCCAGATACGTGAGATGTGATCTGGAATTGCTCCCCCTCGTTTGTAGTGACCTGTAAATAGAGCAGATGTCCCTTCTGTCTAAGATGATAGGGTGGGGGATTCCAAGGAGAGACTGAAATTGACTTCACAGTTTTTGGCCCTGGCTCTTGTGCTCTTGGTAGAAGGGTCGAGAGATTGCCGGAGGTTTGGAAGTCAAATCCAACCATTGGATGTGACGGAGCTGTACTCGTGCCGTTTTGACTAGATTCCTTTGATGTAACCGAATCGAGTAGCGAAACTCCTGAAATAATACCATTCAAGGTATCGGTACGATCCCCGGCAGCACCAATAAGCTCCCGCACTCTAATAATATGTATTCTCGCTTCCTTCTCAGTATACGGGTCCTCGACCAAGTGTATTTCTGAGTCCGCCGTCAGGCCAGGGACCTCGGATATCTGAACGAAATCATTTATTCTCTCTCCCTTGTGCTCGAGATGAAAACATGAGTACTGGAAGGTTCCGGGCAGCTCGATTATTGATTGGCGAACATCGTGTATAGCTTCTTGAGAAGAGACCTAGCTATCTGAGCATTGAATCTGCGAATATTGTGAGGGGTTTTCACTCACGATGATCTGAATTTTATGGGGCTCGCGGGGAAGCACCACAGTCAATTGAAAGACTATGTTCTCGCATTAGCATAAAATCTGGATAAGTCTTTGAACTGCCAACTGATCCTACCTTCACCGCCCGCTTCCCCACCATCTTCTTCTTCATGGTCAACACCATTAGTTATAGCAGTTTCTTCAGTGGCAAGCTTTTGCGAGCTGCTTGAAACATCGGTAGGGGTTTCTGAAGACACTGAATGTTAGTGGATGACTCATAATTGGCCACACATTGCAAAGAAAAGATCAATTGAGGTAAAACTTGAGTAAATATGTATTTTGAAGTGCTCTTCGAGTTCTATAAAGTGCTGAGGGTGGCTTACCAGAAGTAGTGTTGTTAACCTCATTGCTTACAGCCATTTTGTACCTTGAAAAGCTCTCTTACGTAGGTATAATACAATAATAAGAGAAGAAGGTACAAATCGATATTCCAACACAAGAAATGGCAGGAATTCAAAAAAGAATTTGTTGATTTTGTTGTACAAACGGAGTGTAGAGAGAAAAGAAAAGAAAACCCCTCTTCTGTTATGGATGAATTATGTGCAAGTGAAGAATAAATTTGTTCCATTTTCTTCAAATCCAAAAGGGAAAGTATAAAATTTAGTTGAATGCACGGAAAAACCCGGCCCGGTCCAGTATTATGACAATCCTTGCTGACATCACCACCGCAACGGCATTTTGTTCACTACATAATACATATACATACCTAGCGAGCCTCTCTCGCAAAAACATCAACATCAACATCAATCAACATCAACCTTACCTTTCTTATTTGCATACAATTTCTAATTTCTTTTGCTATTACAGGTCCATTCTCTAGATTGTTGCTTCTTGCATTCTTCTATAGAATATAATTATCTGCTGCGAGAATTACGGTTCTGTCTCGTCACTTATCGCGCAGAATCCAATCAATACATCGAACTCAACAAGAATCAGTATGCTTGATCCCCGCTTATCTGGCTGGGGTTTGATTAAATTAACGATGCAGACTATAGGTTAATATCATGGAAGAAGGGGATGTTCCACTGGGAACAGAATCGGAAAGCTTCTCCAATAGTTTTACTCCAGTGCGACGCGATAAATCAACATTGAACAACAGCCGACTTGATCAGGATGGTGAGAAGGATTGGACTACAGCTCGATGCAATCGTTTATTACGACCTTTAACTTCTCGAATTGCAATTCTACGTAAGAATAAACAGAGCTCCCTCAATTGTGTAAATGCCCAATCTGAAAAGGGCAAATCGCTCTTGGATTACAACATCGACGCATCAGACGATCCAATCTGGGGTGTTAGAAAGAGGGTCGCTACGACATATAGCTGGAAAGCAACCTGTAAAAGAAGAGACACCAGAGGACCGGGGCGACATGTCAACATCTCAGAGTCTTCTCTGCAGCTACCACCAAATATGAGAGTGGTATCCTCAACTGATCTTTCAACTGAAGATATTGTAGTTCCAACGCCAGTGCTCAACCGAGCATGGAGACCATCTGCACCGTGGAGGCAAACCACCCCGCCCTATCTCCCAATATGGACTGTACCTGAGGATTGCCATCGGAGGAGGCCAAAGTCTATTCTAGCTACGGATGCGCCTATCCGCGCTCGCCCAACAGGTAACAGCGCTCAAGTTTTGAACAAGATGCGGGCTACAATGGGTGCTACTAGCTTTCATACTCTAGAAGGTATTTATAATGGCCTTGATGCATTGCTGAAGGCAACACGTTCTATTACACATAAGAATCACAGAAGAGGACCTAAATCATTGCTATCCATGTGCCTCGCAACAGTACCAAAGTGTATTACCATGGAGGAAAAGCTGTTCTCTAGTGAGATCAAAAATGTAGGTTCTTACTCGGCCATTGAAAAGAGGGATCTTTCTACCGAGACTTACGATGAACTCGAGCGGTATTATGGTGTATCTGATCGGGGCTGGAAACACCTTCGAATTCTGGTTCGAGCTCATGGTGTTCAGATAATTTGCGATGCAATTTTGGAAGGGCTTTTAGAATTCAACTTTAGTGAACTACTCGTCGATCTTTGTATATATTCAGGACATTACGACGAAGCGGAACTATTACTTTCAAGTCTACTTTCAGTATATAAGTCTCCTGCTCCAAACCAAAGAGCTCAAAATCATGCGTTGCCTGGGCCACTGGCAACGCTTCGTAGCTTCGTTGAAGAGACAATTCGTACGGGGTTTGCATATCGGCAATTCTCCTTGTTAATTCAAAATGGAAACCTTCCGCTCCCATGGGTAGCAACATCAGCATTTGCCCCGGTTTGGACTGGTTTGATGCAGGATTTATCATTGAATCATGCGAGAGCAGATGCTACGACGCTCGTGGATGCCGTGCTGCCACGCCTTGTAAATTACGTGTCACTGCCTGACTCCTCGAAGGATACGAGCTTTCATGAAATATGCAGGTCAACATTGTTGAGTGTGCTGACAACGATCACATCTATCATACTCCTCAGTAGGGGTGAAGGGGAGCTTGAAGGCGAGGATGAGTGGGCGATGTCTGAAACCGTGCTCGATAATGAGGGTGCTGGAGAATTACCGGCGGTAATGGACACACCGGTGGGATATTTCACTGAGCATGAAATACAGGGATTTGACCACTTCAGCACCATTAGCAATACACATTTCAAGCTTTTGAAGGATTGCCTCGAGATCGTCGGGCGTAACAACAAGGGAAATGCCCTCAGAAGTACCATTTTTTCCCTGGCATGTCTAGTGACTGAGCCTAATGCAGATGATATCCCAGATCTCATTATCAACTCTCTGTATGAGACGTGTGTAGAAGACGCAGGGAATACAAAGTCAAATATCGAAGCCCCTTTTTCATTTGTCCAGAAGCCGCTGTCTACCTACGATGAGGCTGTTAAGTTTTTAACTTCAGTGGCTCGTTGTTGTGGAAAAGGAGCATCTACCTCTGGTTTCGAATATCTCCAGTATATACATCGGAGACTCAAATCGGTGAATACAGGTAGAGATTTAAAAGCGAGGACTATCTGGCACGGGATTCTTGTGGATAGCGCATTTGCCTTCGCACGAGTGACACCGGGTCAAAAATACCTCGACTACGCGGATTCTATGGACAGCGAGCTCCATGCAGGTGGCTCAAAAAGGCCTGATTCGGCGACAAGAGAGGCTCATCGTGAATCGACAAATTTTAGGTGGGAAGAAGGCATAAGCTCTTGGGTAACAGCAACACCTGCCACCAATATCAACAAAACCAAAGGCATGACTACAGACTGTGAGAACGAAGAAACCGAGCTTGAATCACCTTCAGTTGTCCGCTCACGACGACCTATGCGATTAAGTCGAGGGACAAAGAGGAAACGTGATAGTACTGAGCACGAACAGTTTACCGAACCAGAAATGCAAGCACCATCAAGAACTCAAATGGGAACACGTAGAGGGAACGCCGCATCATTAAGTATCTTCCATAGTAATAGCAGCGATGATGAACTAAGCTCCAGCCATGGATCATTCGAAGATCCTCGTGTTTTGAAAGATATCGGAAACACGGCACCTCGAAGTCGCTCAAAATTCGTCAATACTAAGCGTCAAAAAGAAAATTTACCCACCAAGGATCAATCGTTATTCAGTGAAGATGAATTGGGTATGTGAAACGCCATACACTTCGGCTATATCTCTACATAGCTCAATGAGAAATTATTGCCTCTCGAGACGATGATGTTCCATGCAACGACTATGGGATTTACAGAACAACAGAGCAGACGACGACTACTCTTACTAATTTACCAACTATCAAGGAGCTTTTGGGAAAGTGTGACCTGGAGTTTCAACGGAAGAAGCTGTGA
Organism: Botrytis porri; assembly: GCF_014898465.1. Lineage (NCBI taxonomy): Eukaryota > Fungi > Ascomycota > Leotiomycetes > Helotiales > Sclerotiniaceae > Botrytis > Botrytis porri. The sequence continues at coordinate 1,940,199 of NW_024066083.1, read as the reverse complement.
CATCGGCAACCTTCATGCTCTGTCTATAATGAGATGAGCGGTTGACAATTAGATCATCAGATTGCTCGAACACGGGTAATATTGCCAAAACGCAACACAAGTCCTCCAAAGGACAACGATGCGACGATTAATGTATGAAAAAGTATTTGCATGCGGAAGGTGCATGAAAGCATAGATGTCTGAGGTTTGCTTGGCGCACGTGGATATGGACGGTTGGATCCATCTGATCTTTGCTGATCACGAAGTCCATCATGGTTTGGGTACAATGCTCGGTTTATCTTGTATACGGTTGGTGTTAAGGAATGTGTTACGCGTCATTTGACAAAGCGTAGCCTTGGTTGGAGCCGCAAAGGATCTTTGCGATTTGGATGTGTCAATGTTACTGTTGGAAACACAGATATTTTTTGACATATTTTAATACTCTAATACAAGCTTATACAATACAAAGGAAGGCTTTTTCCGCCATGTATCTGTGAATTTGTGAGCTGAATTTAATACATTATATTGTGGAAATCTCTCATCTTTATCATATGAAAGGTTACAGATACTCATTCATCAAAGCAGCGGAGGGTCTTCCGGGACTTGTTCCGCCAATTTTATGAGTGGTGGGCGGGACGATCTCCTCCAAGATATACCTTATTTAGAAATTCCTTCGCTGAGTTACTATGAAATTGAATTACAGAGTACGAAGTACATATTTTATGACCTCTTCAATCCACTCTCGAAGTTCGGCTGCCTTACTGGTATGCACTGATGGAATATTTTTGCACCTTGCCCCAGTGTTATGTTCTATTTCTAGCTGTGTATCCATTAGGAGTTCCGTTGTCTCCATTATTGTATCCGGATTGTATGGAATTGTGAATGTGCGAGCGCTCCGCTCGATACGGTATCCATGTAGATGCATGCTATTGAGTCTTGGTATGCTGGCTCGAGGCTGGGTGAGTGTGATGAATTACTGTGTAGATAGTAGATGAATGCTTAGCTTTTGTATTTCCTAGAGGGAAATGTTAGATTTAGATTGAGATTGAGAATCGAAAGTAAATCAAGAAGAAGACTAGGGTTTGAGGTTTGAGGTTTGAGAGAGCAAGGAATGCAGTGCTTGTCATTTGTCGTTTGGCATATCATCGCTGTCATTGCTGTCATCTGTCATCTGGCTTTTGAAGTATAAACGGTGGGAGGTTCTGGGTTGGTGCACTCTAGACTCTCGAGGAGGAAAGGATGAGTGTATTGGATATATGATGATGATGATGATGGATGGATGGAGAGAAGGTTTCATAAATATGGAGGGAGGGGTCTTCCTTGCCAGGGTGTATCGGAGGTTATACTTGCTATCGGGATTCGGAACCGAGGGCAGAAGAATACAGTACCGGTATGTCAACATGAATAGTTGCATTGTGTAGAGGTAGGTAGTGAAATAATCGTTGCTTTTGTGGTTATGTTGACCGACCTAGATTAGATACATGTATCGTATTATTTCGACGGAGAAAAGGTGTGTTGATTTGATTCTCCGTGCGGAGTACAGAGTTCTAGAATGTGTACTCACCTAGGTACTGGTAAAATTCAAATATATTAATTTGCAAGATTTCATACAGAGTAGTTCGTATTGCATTGGGATTGGGATAATGAGATGGGTGGTGGATATAGATATGGATAGGTATATCATGTGTGAATACGGATATGATATCGTCGACAAGGAATAAAACTCATCTTGCTGAAACATGTTGGCAGGGCCGTGGTATAGATTTCCCTGACTTTACGGGTTGAGGGTTCGAAATGATATTCCTGGATAAGTTTAGATGTTACTGTTTGTTTGTTTACGGTGTGTGTTGCCTTTTGGGGAATGTATTGCAGCTGCTGCTTGCTGCATGTCAATTTCTAGCAAGGGAATTTAGTGTACGATGGATGATGTATTATAGAGGTTTGGGAAGCAGTAATGTCTTCTTTTGCTTCTGGTGTTTTGTACATTGATAGCACAGATTAATGAGATGATCTCATAGGAGTTACGGGCTGACCCGTTTGACTGGATTACAAATACATAATCGCAGTGAGGCTTACACCGTACAGAGCGAAAGGATTTTGGCGATGCGATGCTACTATGTATCAGCAATCAGTCGTTTGTTTTGTCTGGTGACTTGTGAGTTTGTAGGGATTTCTAATTTTCTGTGAAGGGGGCAGAGGAAGAGGCGATGAGGATTTTCGTATGCGGTTGTACATGATGGTTTTTGGAGGAGGAAACACTTTCATGCGTGATTGCGAAATTGTAGAGATTGGCGTGCAGTATTGGTGATCTATATTTTGAGTATTAATGTATGCGCGAGAAGATTATGATCTCCTAAAGTTAAAGCTAATTGTTGGTACGATACTAACGTTATGGACATCGTAAGGACGATGGACCGACCTGTTCACCATCTGAATGATTATCACGACGATTTATTGCATCATCAACTTTTGACTTCTAGACTCTAGATCTTTTCTTCGACAGATGTACAGATGACCGACAAGGCTATGTAGAGGCTCATCCTACGGATAACCTTCTCTGGCCTCCATCGCGATATTCCCACGAAATCCTAGAGGATACTCTTGGCGCTGAGAGAGATGCTGTACTGATTTAATATGTCAACCTGTAATCTTTAAAGAATGCAAGGGACCCTTCGGGATATTTAATCCTCATCATCGCCAAGCTGTTAATCCACCAACAGTAGGGCCAGCATGAGCTAATCTCATAGGATACCATTCTTTCGCAGAATAATATCGCTGGGACACAATCATGTATTGTGCCTCTCTACTTGAAGAATTGAATATCCACTCGGAGAGCTTAATAAGAAAGTTCTTACTACGAAGGTTACTTATTCTTCCTTCTCAGCTACACACTCTATCTAGATGCATACTTTTTTGTTTGACTGCTAACTCCCTTAATTTTCGGTACCGAACCCCTGTTATGAGCACGTCCTTCTCTTCCCCTTTCGCTTCTGCATATATTTATGAATGTCTGAAACGATGAACGCAACGCAAATCTCCACATCTACTTGATCAGATTATACCCTCCGATTCACGAAGTTATTTGAGCCAATCAGTATTTGTTCTGTATGTTATGCTACTCTACCTCTTGGCTTTTACTGAGTGGTCACCAGGAAGTTTAAAGACCTTTCGCTGTTAGGTGAACACTCTAGAGGTGTGTGGTTGTGGACAACTAATATACACCTACTCCGCCACAGATAAAAGGTCTACTTGGGCACAGATGATGCAAACTTCGTCATCTGCCATGGTAGCTAATTCGAGACTATTGAAACGAACACTAGAAATAACTGCCATCCCATCCATCTTGTGTCACCACCCACCCTTCGGTACGTAAATCCATCCATCCTATCAAAGTATCACAACACTTAGGAAAATATATTACCAATTCATCTATTAATCAATATAAATCTGCATGTTGAAAATTCTTCCAATAACCGCGACATTCTGTGTATCGTGAATAACAATAGAGCACGACAATCCTGCCGAGAAATCCAACTTCCACTGAATAGTTCTCACCATTGTCATTATTTACCGTCTACTGTCTAGACATGAGACCAGCTATCGGACCCTCAACCTTCTCTCACTTATTCTGTTCACGATCGCCAGGTCGGATGCCTCAAACTTGCTACATCAAAAATACGTATGCACACCATATTCTGACCAAGACCATTCCTCTACCTTAGGAACCGTCCACATGCAGCCTAGTCGTAGACCCATACCAAGACCTGAGCATGTATCCACGACACGATTAAAGATGTGTGAATTCCAATCATCGCCCTCTTCCTACCCTTCCGTGCGCATGATATTCGCTTCAACTTTCCCCTTTTTGCAACTTTATACACTCTCCAGGCAAAAGAAAGCATATGATTCGACACCAAAAAACCTATCATCATCGACCCCATACATAAGACAAGTTACAACTACTGTACCTAAATTCAATTCTGCAAGGTCGCCAAGGCCTATCGACATAGAATTTCTGTACCTTGCAGCGGTAGCCCAACAAGAAGTGCACTGCGTCTGTTAATCCCCGTCCACACATCATCCAATCCTGAACTGTGGCAGAGGCAAACACAGCTTGCATCCTTGCTAAACTCAACACACGTAAACCCATCCATGGTTCAATTTCGTATTGAGAATTCTGAACTTTCGGGGGGGAAGTAATGAGTTTGTAAAGTTAGCTTTTTGATATATTGACTTTCGTTCCGCCCTGGTCTTCTGGCTAGTTGCAAAAGAAAAGAAAGAGTCAGAAAGAAAGAGAGAGTGATCAGATGTTGTAACTCACTCGGTACATATCTAGAGATATCTCTCATCTTCGTCTTCTTCTCTGAAGTTACTGTTTGCTGGTTATATCTAGAATTAGATTCTACTTTCGTTATTCAATCCCTCGATTTCCATTCGACTACGTTGTCTAGAAGGTCGTCTTATTTTTACTAGGTATTACTACCTCTACACTACACATACCGTTGCCCGCTACCCTACCAATACATCTTTCTTATATTTTCTATTCGAAGCGCCTAGGATTAATAAATCAAATTCATTTATTTTTCCCCGCGGTGCATATTCAAGAGGAAAGGTATGTATCCATCTATCCATCCATTTCATTAGGAATAGCATTCCGAGAAAAAGCCAAGCCTTAAAACATTTTTATTCATTTCCAATTTCCTTCCCACCCACCTCCACAAATTTGACTTCTCTAGATTTCTTATTTTCAGCTTTTACCTTTTACACAAACATCTTTTCTTCATCGACGTCTGGATAACGCCTTTTTTGAACATTTTGGTGTTCATTTACATTCCTTCAACCCACCTTACCTTCCTTCTATTTGTCGATATTTCGACATACTCTCGACGATCGATTCTTATTTGTCTTGAATCTGGTTATTCACGGAATCTATCGCCTACTCCGCTCGCTCATTCACTTACGAAATATCTAACGACGCAAGATCGTCTACGACAAACAAAGTCACCTCTCGATATTCCAATTTTACATCTCGGGCTGGTCTGGGTTGAATGTCAAATCTTGTTTATCGATCGCTCTTCATATACTTTATTAGGCCGATCTGAAGACTCCAAATACAACGTCTAGATCTGTTAGATATTCTTCACAATTATGTTTTCCTCTTCGATATTTGTGGCTGTTCTCGCCATGGTCGAAATAGTGGCTGGTGAAGCACCATCTGGAAGTTCTTCAACAACAGCTACCACACCCGCTGCACAGGCTGCTGCCGCCGCTGCAAAGGCTCTCAAAGTCAAAGCGGCAATGTTCAACCAGGATTTTTATGATTACATTTTTATTGTTCTTGCGGCTTTGATCGGGGGTATGATTGTGTGGAGAGTGGTCATGGAGTCTGTCAAATATATTCGAACCATGGCATCACTCAACAACGAAACGCAAAGATATTTCGCCATTCCCTCTTCCGGGTTTGCGAAATTCAAGAAACATGTTCTGTATGCTCCTGTCTTGAGCAAGAGACATAATAGAGAAATCCAAATGGGGAGAGCTATTAACGTCGGTACTCTGCCTACTAGATTTCAACTCGCCTTTCTCCTGGCTTATTTCGGAACCAACATTGCTTTCTGTGTTGTTAGCATTACCTGGGATCAGTCATATGCTACCGTAGCCCAGCAAATTAGGAATAGAACTGGTATTCTTGCCGTTGTCAATATGGTAGGTTTGAAGAATGATGGGTTGATATATCCATCACGTGCTAATTATCTTTTAGATTCCCCTCTTCATTATGGCTGCCCGAAATAACCCTTTGATCAACTGGCTCAACTGTTCTTTTGATACTTTCAACCTTTTGCACAGATGGACTGGAAGAATCGTAACTCTCCAGATGATTGCCCATGTTGCTGCTTGGGCTGCTGCCAAGGTTCATACCTCTGGTTGGTCTGCCGTTTGGGCGTCGATTGGCAAGAGTTCCATGCTCACGTATGGGGCTATCGTAAGTTCTCTGTGAAATCAAAAACTATTAAAACTTGTACTAAGAACTTGTAGGCCACAATCGCCGCCGTTGTAATCATGATCCAGGCTAGCTCGCCTATTCGCCATGCCGCATATGAGATCTTCAAATATCTTCACATCGCACTGGTCATCGTTGTCATCATTGGCATCTATTACCACTTGAAGTTGGCTGACCTCCCACAATTACCACTTTTCTGGGGAGCCATTATCCTTTGGGTTACTGAACGCGTCTACAGATTACTTACAGTTGCGTACCGAAACTTCGGCAAGGGTGGATCTAGAACGTTGGTAGAAGCTCTTCCAGGGAATGCCGTTCGTGTTACCGTTGATATGGCACGACCATGGAAATTCAAGCCCGGTCAACACGCTTATCTTTACATGCCATCTGTCGGACTGTTCCAATCTCACCCTTTCTCTGTCGCTTGGTCGGAAGAAGCAGAAGATTTATCAGATGAGAAATTAGCCATGAACCGTCAAGATATCCTCGCTATGCAAAAGACAAGCATGTCCTTTGTCATTCGAGCTCGAACCGGGTTTACTGAAAAGCTCTTCAAGAAAGCCGAGGCTTCCCCAGATGGAAAACTCTATACCAAGTGTTGGGCTGAAGGTCCATACGGAGGAATGCATATGATGCACTCTTACGGCACAGTCATGTTATTTGCCGGAGGAGTCGGTATCACTCATCAAGTTCCACACGTAAGAGATCTCGTTGCCGGCTACGCAAATGGAACTGTCGCAGCCCGAAAAATCATTCTCGTCTGGACTATTCAATCACCAGAACATCTCGAATGGATTAGACCATGGATGACTTCCATTCTCGCAATGGATAAACGTCGCGAAGTCTTGAGAATTATGTTATTCGTCAGTAGACCAAGATCGACAAAGGAAATTCATAGCCCGTCGGCTACCGTACAGATGTTCCCTGGTAGACCGAATATCGAGACTCTGTTGGAAATCGAAATGGAAAATCAAGTGGGAGCGATGGGAGTATCGGTGTGTGGAAGTGGTGCGTTGAGTGATGATGTGAGGAGCGCAGTGAGGAAACATCAGTATAACGGAAATATTGATTTTGTAGAAGAAGCTTTCTCCTGGTAGGAGGGAGTATGGGTGCATTTTGGAAACGAAAGGGGATCTTTATTCTTTGTATATTTTAGCTTAGAGGGTTGACGAAAGAGCCGTGGGTTGAAATCGACAAATTTGATTTGGCTGGATATTGGGATCAAGGTTCTGATGAGTTTGTGTAGCTAGTGAGCGTAGTTGCAATGCACATATGATTAGACGAATTGTAGTTCGTATCTCATTGGAACCTTTATGCTGTGATGTTCTGAATAACTGTATAGAAAGAAATCTCGAGAAACTGGTGGAGAGTTCTGTTGGAGAACTGGATTGTTGACTAGAATTAATGTATTGTTCATCTCTCGATCCTTTACTTTGTTATGAGTCTTGGAAATTTAAGGTTGCAACCCCTCTTGCTAGTCTAATCGTCGCTCAGGATACGAGGAGTGTAGCGAGGAAACCTCTAGATGCTTTAAATATGCATGTAATAAATAACTGTTTATACAAAAGCCAATTTATAATTAAGTAATTCCCAAATTACTCATTGTTAATCAAGCATCCATCAAAGAACGGCATTAGCTCCTGCATCTCTATTTTAACAACTCAAAGGTCATTTGATCGATTGATTCCCCAATTCATCCTTCCACCCATCCACTTATCTCCCTTGACTCCTCACACTAATAAACGATAAATCCCGCGATCCCACCCACTGGCACCGCCATTCGGATAAGACGATAAGAGACGATAAAGCCTTTTGACGACAAACAGATAAACAAACATCTCATTATCGCCATTTGACTTGTCCATCTCACCTCTTCCGCGGCGAATACCTACATACCTATCAAGTTACATACCTTACCTCTTCTCCTCTGAGATTATATCTGAATATCAAAATCTGGAAACTCAAGATCAGCAGTTGCACACAAGTTAAACCACCTGACGTAACTTCCTACCAAACAGGTAAGACGAGAGAGACAACAAAGCCTGACGGGACCCGACCGCTTTGGAAACCTCTAGATAAAATACAAATACAAATACGATTTCTATCTGTGTTTACTTCCCCTTTTACATCTATTGATTGTTTGCATCTCACATCTGACACCTCACATCCTCATCCTACGATATTCGTCGCTCGCGGAGAAGAAGTCCTTACCTACCTACCTACCTACCTACCTAGGTATCTACATACTCTCGAAATCTGGACAATATCTCCATCTTCTTCTTCTTCTTCTCCTCCTCCTCGTTTTGACGAACCTCCCTCTTTCTCTTCCCCACGAACTCTCTGCGAATCAGAAAGCAAGACAGAAGAAAATACCTCAAGAAGAAGAAAGATACCTAGCAGACGACATCATGGGTCTTTCATATAACACATACCTAACCAGTAATAAAATATACGGCTGCAAGAGCTGCAAGACGCATTTGAGTACGCACGAGGAGATTATTTCACGGGTGTGTTTTCTTCTTCTTCTTCTTCTTCTTCTTCTCGTTGTATTTCCTATGCATTTCTTTATCAGTATAGCTATCAATATATCTACACTCATACTCCTTCCCCGCACATCCGCATAGTTCAAATCCCAATTTTCACAGCATATTCGAGCTCCCTCTCCCCCCAATATCCTAACTAACTAACCCCTCCCAGAATTTCCGCGGCCAACACGGAAAAGCCTATCTCTTCGGCACCGTCGTCAATATCCTCCCAGGCGACCCCTCCGAAAGAAATATGACGACTGGCCGGCACATCGTCAGAGATATAACCTGTAAGCGCTGTAACGAGTGTGTGGGTTGGAAATACGATAAGGCGTATGAGGCGAGCGAGAAATACAAGGAGGGAAAATATATTCTGGAGGCGGAGTTGTTGTGTAATGTTTGTTAGGGGAGGGATTGAAGTTGCAGGAGGGGGGAGATACTAGAGAATGAAGGGAAACGGAAAGGGACAGGGAGATGGAAACAAGGAGTCTGGCATCAGCATTTCTTTTATTCTTACTTTTACTTTTATACACGCACGATCGACCACAGCGACTACATGTCCGGAGTTTAGAATCTCGAGAGCGGGATAATCTTATGCGATTGGGTTGGGAGTCTGCGTTACAGATGAGAAGGTGTTTTTTTGATTTCCTTTCTTTTTTTTTTTGCACGGGAGAATATTAATGGGGGTTTTATTTGGGAGGAAGGAAGGATGGATGGGAATGGCGATCTGGATGTGGATTTAGTTATGGATATGGATATGGATACGGTATTAGGAGGCGTGTAATTTTCCTGAAAGAACTGCTTTGGTCGTTACTTGAGATACGTACAGAATATTTATACAATGATCTAATCTGATTTTATTTGGTTCAATATGATATGATTATTTGGGGATGTATTTTGGGTGCTAGGTTTTGGATACGGCTATTTGTGCTATTTGTGATGGTACCTGCAGATTTGGCAGAGGAGTAAAGATAACTAGGGTAGATCATGGCGAAGATATTCCGTTACACACGCAGGCTCGCGTTTGAGGATTCATAGCGGAGAGATCTTGTCCTTGAGCTTATAAAAGACTAGGTGTGTGATGTAATGAGCCTGTTGAAAGCGTTTCCACTGGTTGCATAGTAGTGCCAGTATATCCATCCATATTTGAGAATTAGGTCCCTCCCTTCAATATGCGATACCCGGTCTACTTACTCTAAAACCCAGTGGAATGAATCAAGCATCCGCAGCTCAGGCAGTTTTTAGAGGGTTTTGACCACAACGGTATCATCTCCTCAGTCATGAATCATATTCTTCTTTCAATGGCTTCCACGTAGTGTCTCCTCAATGTATATTTTTATATGATATAATAATCTCGGAAGGGTTGACCGGGCCGAATTTCGAAGAAGTTTATGTTCCAGATATACCACCAAACATCCTAGCGTTGGATTTGTTCGTGATTGAGGCATCTTGTTCGCAAGCGGAGTGCTCATATCTACAACAAATATGGCGTTCATGAATTGAGTTTCCGAGACTTTGGCCGAGTTGTCGGAAAATTCCTGCATATCAAAAGCTGTAAGGCAGCTCTGTACTCCTTATTCCATAATAGCTGACCATTCGAGATTTTCAGGTATTTGAATGACTCCTAGAAAAGTAATCCACTCAAAACCCCTTCAATTCTGTCGAGGCTTCACAATTCCATCATGCATGATATAATACACAATCGTACTATCATCATGCACCGTCGCCAAAAGTATCCTCTTCTGTCTATTTTCTCCCTGCCATTTCCCTCCCACAATCTCCTTGCCATCCTCTTCAGCATCTTCCCTTCCCTCGGCTCCAGAACCAGGAGGCACAGTCCCCACCGCGTCAAACACCTCCGCAAAGCGTGCTAAACTCCATTTTTCTTCCAAATGCGTAGGCAAGACCCATTCACGCTCGGGAAATTGCGCAATGGTTTCTCCGGAGGAATGCTCGGCTTTGAGGATGGCGACTTGCTCGTCGGGGTGGATGTACGCGCGTCGAGGAGGTAATCCGGAGATGAGAGGACGAGGAAGAGAGCGTGATGTTAGGGGGGAGTGTGTGTGGATTTTTAGGGAGGTCCAATCGTGTTGGAGTTGCAGATTTTGGAGAATGGTAGTTGCGAGATGGTGGAGGTAGGCGGGGTGGGTGGTTTCGAGGGTGGTGGGTGTTTGGGTGTTGAGGAGATTCTGCAGGGCGGAATTGGGTGGGAGGGAGGTGATTGGAGAAGTGGTGGAGGGCATTTTGAATGAATGGAGTTCAGTTCGGTTCGATCAATAAAGATTGAAGAAGTGTGTTCAGAGACTCATTCGCTATGTTATATTTTGCGACAATGAATGACTTTTTCTTATCACAAATTTGTAGATATCTAATTCTTTCGCGGGGCTGAACGAAATTTAGGTGGGGGAACCTTTGTCGTTTAAGGAAGGCGGTCTGTGATATTTTATCAGCCTTATGCAAGGCTAAGATCTTAAACTTCTAGATCTTGTTATTGTTCCCTCCGTCGAAATAAAAAAAGTGACATGCTTTTCTATCCAAACATTTATTCAATGCTACCTTTTCTTTTCCCACGGTGGTACATCTAAGCACTTACGCTAACCTTTAAGTTTCTATTTTAATCATTTCCGACTCCTCAAGAAGATGTATTTCTTGAATACTTGAAAGAGAAATACAGACTAACTAGCTGAGGTTGCGCTTGATAACCACAAAAGTCAATAAACCTTGGATGAAAAACGAAGATTTAATCGAGCCTGTGAGAGACTTCGATATCTTTAGGATTTCCGATAAAATGTCTGGTTATCCTCACGACATGTCACCGGCCTATGCTTTCACTGGCCCAGGTCACCAATATCCGGATCCAGAAGCAAGCCAGAGCCAGAATTTAATATGGCCTACTCATGCTGTAACCCCAGCGCAAGGCACTGGTGCTCTTAGTTTGGACAATGCAAGGGCCGAATTTGCTGCAGCAAGTACGGAGCAGAGAAATCAGAGACGAGAGCAGGTGGAGGGCGTGGATGATATTCTAGATATGGATTTTGGGTAAGTTTACTTTGGAGGGAGAGCATATGTTGGAAATTTGTTTGACATTGGTCTAGGGGTGATTCGGATGACTCTGATCCCGATTATCGGGAATTCGGTAAAGGAATTCGCAAGATGCAAAATGATGTGCGCCAAGCTAGACACTTAGACAGTGATGATGACTCCGATGAGGCTCCCACTGGTCGAAAGAAAGGCAAAAAGCGCGGTGCCAAAAGCGGCAGAGGTCGCAAACCGGGCATCAGAGGTCCACGGAAAGCAGCGGAGCCAACTGGTGATATCAAATTACGGTTAGGTCAAGCCAATCATGCATTCTTGAATGGGCGTTGTGAAGAAGCTAGAGATATAGCTGCCGAAATTGTTCGAATTAATGCAGAGACTTACGAAGCATGGACTTTACTATCCGCTTGCTTCAAGGAATTGGGCGAATACAACTCGGCTGTCAAGGCTCTGATGGTTGCTGCGACTTGGAGGCCGAAGCATCCTGGTGCTTGGTATGCTGCCTTGAATTTCGCTTTGAATGAGACTGGCGATCTAAGATCAGAGTTTCTTATCTCTGCTCAATACGCTGCTCAACAAATTCTCAGAGCAGATTCACAAGATCTGGAGGCTCGAAAAATCAAAGCTTCTCTCATGCTTGAGCGAAGAAATCTTAGCCACGCGGCCAAAGAATATGAGATTATTCTCAAACGTTGCCCATATGATACAGAAATTATTCAAACACTAGCGTCGATTTACGTTGATCGAGGGCAGGTAGAAGTTGCCATGAAACTTTACACAAGAACCCTCGATAAATTCAAGAAAGCCGATGTAGAAATTGACACACCCTTTGGTTGGACAGATGCCTATGCATACGCCGAACTTTTTGGGCTCATGGAAAAATATACTGAAGGTATCAAGGAGCTCAGGTCGGTAGCTCGTTGGTTAGTCGGAAGAAGTGAAGAGGAATTTTGGGACAAATTCGTTGACGATGATCGAGAGTGGGACGATGATCATGTTAGAAGATCTGAGTGTTCCCAATTTGATGCCAAAACATTCCCATTAGACACATATGGTCCAGGCTTGCCCGTCGAGCTACGAGTCAAACTCGGACTATACCGATTATTCCTCGGTCATTATACAGAGGCTATGGTAACCAGCACATTCTCCCCAATTTGAAATTGTTTCTAACATATCCAGCGTCATTTTACTTATCTTAAAACCTCTGACTATAACGGCCAAAGTCTTGTTGAAGAATTTCCTCATCTCTTTGAGGAAGTCGCTGATACTTTGGCCGAAAAGGGTTATAATAAGGATGCTTTAGATTATTATTTACCATTGGCACCAGGCGTTGGTTCTGAAGGTGCTTCGCTGCAATTTAAGATGGGTAAGTGTTGGCTTGGTGAAAAGTCTGATCAAGAGGCCGAACTCTGTTTTCAAAACGCAGTACAGATGGAGGCGGACAACATTCCAGCTAGGATGGAGCTCGCTAAACTTTACGAGAGACTAAACGAAAAGGACCAGTCTTTCATGTATGTGAATGAAATCATAGCAATTCGACGAACACAACGTCAAAATGAGAACCCATCATTTGGAACAGAATCCTCCGACCCTGCACCTTCTAAGAAGACACGTAGAAAACATGCGTCATTCCCTGGCATTCGGAGAGGAACATCTCGCTATGCGCCACGCAGGCTCCTTAATCCAGCAGAAAGGAAGAAGGAAGAGGCCGCTAGAGCGGAACATCTACAGAACCAATACTCTATCATGAAGGCAGAACTTGAACAGATGAGAGCTGGAGATCCAACGGCAACCTACAAGTGGATGGAGGCTGCTGAAGATCTTATTGATGATTTTCGAGCTTTCAAGACATTCTATCCTTGGGATAAATATGTCAAATTCCTGGGTTATACTCACGATGATAAATTTCAAGCAGAGACAAAACTGGAGACTGATTTGACGGAGATGGCTGATCGATTATCAAAAAGTTAGTAAACACTTCCTAATACCTGATTTTACCTATAAAAAAATTACTGACTCTTTTAGAACTCGGTGCCGATGCTGAGGACCGAACTAGTGCTACATCTGCCAGTGTTCCAGCTGATTATCGGGGCATCTCGTTCAGTTCCTGGATAGATATATTTCTCGAGTACGCAATATGCCTCGCGAAGGATGGGCATGATCGAGAGTCATATGAGATTTGCGAGTCTGCTAGGGACGCCATTGTATTCTATCATAAGCGCGAGGACATGTTCTTGATCCATGTATGCTGGGGCAGTAAGTTGATAGATTCTTGAGAAGCTAACATTTTACTAATTTTTATACAGCTTGTGCTTTGCTCTGTAATGACGAGGAAATGTGTATCAGAGTGGCAAGATATTTCATGAGAGAATATCAATTTACCACAGATTCCTACCGAATGTACGCAGCCATAGCGAGGTTGTGTCAATCTCCAGTCTCGTGGTATTGTTCAGGTCCCGAACAAAAGTATATGCTTCGACAAGTCAAAGCCATGGACTTCAATCTCGTCGATAAAGCTCGTCGTCAAAGAGGCTATGCAGAGAAAGCTGGCTACACTTCGCAGGACCAGGACGGAAAGCCAATTCTTAACGATGATATGGACGTCGCTCTCCTAATGTTGTACGGCCACATCCTTTACTCGGGAACAAGTTATGCCTACTCTCTAAGTACTTCAACCCAGATTGGTATTTTGGACAGATCATTTTGCTAACGAAATAAATCGTAGACTATTTCCTGAGAGCTTATGCACTTGATCCAAATAATGCTATCATAAATCTGAACATAGGCCTTGCTTATGTTCATCACTCGCTCAAGAGACAAGCAGATAATAGGCAATTCATGATCCTTCAAGGTCTGACGTTCCTTTTCGATTATTATAATTCACGCAAACAGACAACCATTCTCGAGGAACGTCAGGAGGCTCATTACAACCTGGCCAGAGTTTATCATATGCTTGGTGTCTCGCATCTTGCGATAAAATACTACCTTCGTGTACTGAAAGAGAACGATGGCCATGAGAGCTCACGAGAAGATATTGAGATTGACACTGCATACAATCTCAAAATTCTTTGTATGGTCACAGGTAATAAGAAATTGGCAAATGTCATAGCCAGGAAATGGCTCGTAATTTAGTCATTGGATTTTCGCAAATCCTCCGTATGAATGGCACGAAGCGGGCTGGGCGGGAAAGGGGCGAATTAAATAATTTGAGTTTGTGAATTCCTCTTCCCGTCCCATTTTATAATCGGCACTGTGCAATCTAACTGGAGAACATCAGCTTTGCAGGATATTGATCAAGAAGCCCGATTCCGGATTCAGTGCACTATAATAGTAGCCGCAGTGACCCTGCATAGATGCGCGAAGTGGGGTTTCGGGTTGGTTGGAGAGTACTAAAACGGCTCGCGAGTCGTGAAACCACTTACATATATCAGCGCAAAACCTCCAACGGCAATAAATTTTAAACTTTATTCCACAAGTTGGTGAACAGACTCAGCGGAATCTTCTTGAAAGTGCAGATTAATTCTCAAAACGTTGCTTAGTCGTAATATCCGAGTCAAGCAGTGCAGTTCATCAATGTTTTTCATATAGCTAGGTATCTTTTGGATGGATTATTTGATGGAAGCTCTGTCGTATACTTCGGTTTCATGTCCCACCGCGCTTGGTACCTGATTCTAGAATGCCATTCTGAATTCCAAACAAAATTCTCCCATGATGACTAGTGGTGTTTGATCGATTTTCTTTGAGCGTCCCCACTGTTCTTGATGGATTTGGAAGGCAAGATTCTCCAATATGATCTTAACCCTCATGATTCCCTCCTTTGCTTCATCACTCAACAGCTTTTTCATTTCTCTCACTCACGCAGCAAAAGGCTCACGACCGTCGTGTTAATCTGAAGCCAGCATAGCCTATTATACCACTGCAGATAGGTATAGGCCTTTTACATGTTGAAACACCTCAGGAGCACTAGCGTACTCTAGCTTTTCCAAGCACTCTTGGGATCCTACTTACATGAAACAAGACAGCTCTTCGCCTTAGTAAAACGTGCTGTCTGATCTTCTCGAAGGTTCAGAGACCCCAGATCATTAAGAGTACTTCCCCATTCAATAATTCTCAGGAATGTACTTTGACTGAGCATCAGCAGTATCATCTACCTCCCTGCACATATAAATATATCTATGGCTTCTAAAACAGCGGGGGCTGGTGAGGGCGGAGCTCCGCAGCTACCAGTGATAGAAGCTGGCCAGAATCATAACGAAATCCCGCCGGTCGTCAGCGATGCTGAAAAGAAAGAAGAAGGAAGACCTTTAACACCAGGCTCGAGTGCGAACGTTTCTCTCAATGGAGCAGCTGGAGGACCAGAAAACACAAATGAGGCACCTAGCATTAGCGTCATTGATCCGCACAATAATACCATTGAAGAAATACCAGCATACCTTCCAGCCGAACCTGTCGACAACGGAAATGCCATCTTCAACGCCACACCAGCTCTCGCTTCAGATTCTGAAAACGGAAGCAGCGCTCTGCCAGCACCTCCGCCTTATGAGAAACTGGCACAGAAGAATCCGAAACCAACAGATCACCTCTCCATCACCATCGGTCCGGCCGTCATCCTCCTATCCGATATCGTCTTCCCATGCATAATCTACTACGTCTGGTTCGACGTCCATCGCGCCCGCTGGGCCAAATCCTGCGAAGCATACCCCAAAAACGAATGTCCACTCGAAAAACCAGAATACGATAAAGACATCCTCGGCTATGCCATTATCTGTTTCGGATTCGGTGAACTCTATATCCTGATTGTGCGCGTCTTACGACTTCTCAAATATCGTGATCTCTGTGCCCCGCTGCTCTCAAGATCTAAATGGGAATTGGATGCCACGTCCTGGGTATATGGTGTTTCGATGTTAATGGCCCTCATCCCGTTCGTGGTAGGAAGCGAACTTGAGATTCCAGAGCTGTATCTCTATTCTCCGGGCTTCCTGATGAGTTTCCTCGGCATCGTCATGGTCATCTCACTTATCCCGTTTAAGATTCCTATCGGGATTAATTCTCACGCTCGGGGCTCCCCCATGCGTCCCTTTATCTACTATGCGGCGGAAGATTTCATCGCGGTGGACGGTCTGCAAGACCGAGAGTTTCGAGTGCGGTATAATGCGCGTTATGATTCATCGCCGGGGTTTCGAAGAATGTTTTTACATCTGACGCTGTGGTGGATTGTGGGCGTCATGGTTTATTTGGGTTGTGTGAGCGCGGTCATTTGGTCGCTGGAATTTCATTATGCGTTTGGGTTGTCTTTGGGAGTGCTGTTTGCTTATTTGGCTATTTGGGCGACGACGAGTTATTTTTGGGTCGATAGGATAATGAAGAGGGAACGGAGAGCGTATGAGGAGCGGGTGGCGAAGTGTTGATGTATATACGTATACGATTGTGGGATTGAGATTTACATACTTGGATGTTTGGATATAGGGAAATGCTGGTACCGGTATACAAAGGACCATTAGCGAACGAAACTTTCTTTGAACCTTTGGAAATTCATAGATATCGTTATAATAGAGGATACATTTTTGAAACCTTTTCATTTTTTTTGTGGAATTATTTACATGATTTTTGATATATACATACATATTAACAAGTGACAGCATGGAACTCCGTCATGGGGATATGTTCCTTGCCTCCAATCGTACGGTATTCGGGTATCTCCTCCAACGACTCTCCATGAGGATGATACTCGGGAATTTCCTCTAACGGCCTTCCATGAGCGTGATACTCGGGAATTTCCTCCAATGGCCCCCCATGAGCATGGTGCTCGGGAATTTCCTCCAACGATCCTCCATGAACTTGATATTCACTACTCATCACCATCGTGCCCTTTTGATCCTGGGTCAATCCTATTTCCTCCTCCTCCAATCTCCTAGCAGAACTCGTCACGCGACTATTCCGGTACGCGTTTACATCTCCCCCCGAGTCGGTTCTCCTCCTGAGTACAATCTTTCCATTCTCATCCTGAGTTAGATGCATTCGATCAACGTCAACTCTCTTCTGACCTTCTACATCGTTTTTGTCATCTTTTACATCGCATCCTTGCAAGATAAGAGTAAGAGTTCGTCGCTTCGTACTCTTGTTTGATTTTCCCGGACCGTAACTTTTGCCATCGGCGCCAGATCCTAGCTTTTTAGAGGCGAGAGAGGTGTGCATGTCGTTGACCAGGGGTCGCATTAGCGGGATGGATTGCACGATGATGGTGCCGGCGACCTCGGCGGAATACCAGACCATGGACAGTCCTTGGCGCCCTGGTGGTTTGTTAGATCAAGGGCGTGGAGGGTGTATGGATATGAAGAGCAAAAGGAAGTTATAGAAGATGGTAGAGATAAAATCACGTCAAAGACTTACAAAAATAATAATCATCATAGGTATTGACACTTGGATCCTCCATCCAAGCAGTTCTTACAGCTGAGATGACGGCGACCACAACCCCAAGGCTCATCGTGATGCAAAGAGCGATCTTCTCCTTCAGAGATATTCTCAATTTCCATGTGACCATCCATGGGAAGAGAGCCAGTACAAAGTCCGCCACAATGTTAGAGACTAGAGGGGAAAGGTTAGTGATCGACAATCTTATCATTTGGATTTTGGCACCCACTATTTCCCCCAACCTTGATGTTAGCTGCTGCTTGGTAATCAACACAGAAACCGGGCATCCTCCACCAGTTCTGATATCCGGATTTACCACAGTATCTGGACCAATCTACAAAGACTTTGAGGACGAGGAAGACGTTGAGGATAATGAGGGTGGCTACACAAATAAATCTTTGCCAGGTGTTTGTCATCCTTAGAAGAGTTACTGCAAATGCGGATTTGCTCCAAGTTTGGCCGGCAGTAGTGAGGCAGGATGATATGGATACGAGAATCAACATTCGATCATTCCAAGTCTTGACGACATATCCGGTCGCAAATTCGTAGGATATAAAGATGTCAGTTGTTAGGAGGACCACCTAGTATATGATGGTTAGCTGGACGAAGTTTGTGACTCGATATTTCGGAAAAGTGTAATCACCCAGGAAAGTATGAGTATATAATCGTCCCACCAAAGGCCTTGTCTCCTCAGCTTGCACCAAAGTCGAAGAACAAGACATACAGTCGCACCGCCGAAAAGGGACCAGATGCCGGCATTGACCTCTCTCTCAGGGGATACAAAATGATGAATTGCGCGCGAAGAACTCATAATAATTCTAGTGGAATTTTCATCGTCATCCAAAGCAAGAGGAAGAGATGAAAAATGATGGGCAAGATCCCACGCGTTTTTGGATCTAGAATATCGAACGAATGGCGTAGGGCTTAGAGTTGGGGGACGGCGCGAGGTAGATACAAGTTTTCTAGAAATAAAACAATGGGAACGAAGGGCACGGTTCCATCTCAACCCGGAGAATTTTTCGATCAATGGATACGAAAATACCAGGACCTAAGCACACCTTTGTAGATAGCTCTGGGGGAGAAGCAAGAAAGACGAAGCTTGCCATGTGCAAAAGCAATGGCTTTTCCCAACATCCATCCAATTGGGCTTCTCTAAGCTAAGTAGATGAAACTGTGATACTTATTACAGGCCAAAATACGGAACTGTTCGCACATTCTGGATTTCAGATGGCGTTCTCTGTTGAGTCTCTTCTCCTCTTTCTTCTCCTCTCCCCCTTCTCTCTGGAGTAGGGATGAGCAGATTATATAATATGAGTGGTGGATATATAATTCTATATTATAATGCTTTTTGAGGCTAATTAAATATTATGTTAAGATTATTTATGTGATTATTTAACCAATTAAATTAATAGAATGAATAAAAGTGATACTGATTCTAAATTATTTTAAGATGATTAATAGAAAAGTTTATTATAAGAAAAAGAAAAAAGTAGTATATAATATTATAAATTTCGATAATTAAATCATTAAAAGTAATAGAAATCAATCGTTTTATTAGTAGTTTACGAAAGTATAGAATAATATTTTTTTTATGTATTAGTAGTTATATAATATACATCTTATAGAATTATTATTTCCTTATATTTTTCTTCATATTTTTCTCTTAATTTATTTCATTCACATTATTTGTTTTTATTTAATGTATTTATTTTATATTTGGACTTAAACATTATTATATATTGTAGTGAGATGAGGTTTATTTTATTTATAATAATTATAAATCGCCCAACCCTAGTCTGGAGCGGAGATCAGGTATCAAAGTGAGATCTAGACTAGAATTTCATACACCCTGCAAGAATTTACAAGGTACCGGTATGAGAAATGTGTCTTATGGGCTAAGCAGCTCGCTTGAATAGATTGGAGCCCCTCGTCACTTTACCACATTTAGAAGTACAATAATAATGAGCTCGCAAGGTCTAGTCGGATATTAATTAAATTATTCCATCCTCCGAGTGAGAACAATGAACGAATCAGACAGGACAAGCGACCATCGAGGCACACAATAGTGGAATTATGCATATGAATAAGTGCAAAGTAAGAGAAGAACAGATTATATAGCAACAAGCTTTCCTTTTCTTCCTGTAAATGGATTTCACAACATGGTTATCCCTTTTTGTGATGAAGAAAAAGGTGTCGTGGCTACAAAATAAGGTTCTGATGATTCTGGTTTCGGAAAATTGGGTGTAGTAGGCTGAGTAGCACCGGCAGTATTAGCATCTAACCGTAGCTAATCGAAACTATTTGTAGACTAATAACTCCCACAAATTCAACTTCGTAATGGTGACCAAGACTTTTATCACCCCATCATTCATTTATATCTTCATGCCCGTTCTTGAAGGAGCTTGAATGAACGAGCTACTGTAGAAGAGCAATGCCGTGTGTCACACAATAGGACTTGTCACGATGACATGGAAACATGGTAAAAGTTTAATTGGCGGAAAACTCCTACGCCTCGGGCCGTCGAAGAATTTGGCGATATCTCCGAAAGTACCTTGAGTAACAAATTTCAAATTTCAAATTTCAAGCTTTGTCGTCAGCTCTGAGCTTTCAAGATTCTGACAGGTACACAGGCGTAGGGGGCGTAAGGGAATGCAAACGCAGGTATATAGTCCGACATCCCCGGCGGGCTCGGAATTAGGAGTAGGAAGATATTTCTGATATGTTCCAAATTGAATTACCCAGGCAGGTACTTTTGAACATTAACAATAGAATTATGAAGTCATCCATATCATTGTCAATAGTGTTAACGCCACAATCTCGCATCGTGACATTCTCTCAAGACCTCGTCAAGGCATTATCCGGCGGGGAACCCTCGGACCTCGATTAATCCGCTAGAGAGTATAGTTTGTTTGTCGCTCACTCCATCTTGAGTTATGGGTAAAAACCTAAAACGATTAAGTACCTCTTCCACATCATATTATTCATTCTTTAAACTTCAATACATGCAACAAATTCGTGAATGATGACTACGGTATCATCCCAATGTGAGACTTATGGTGACTATCCAAATCATCGGGCAAACTTCTCGTCGCCAAACACTTGCCTCCTGATTCGACACCAAAATTCAGGAAATTAGTCTAATCTCCTAGAAATAAGATGCTGTCGTGTATGTCATTATCGTCGTATGGTATTGGAAATTATACTCACCGTCATCTATAATCTAATCAATCTTGGTCCCCTTTTTTTGAGTTTTGTAGATTGTACACTCGGAAAATCTATCCACACAAGACAGTGTCTTGACAGAATTAGACAAACAATCGTATGTATAGATAATGAAGGCGCAGCATTCCAAATGCACAGCCAGCTGACCTGGGCATGGCATAACAATATCTATTTTCCTAAATAAACTTTCGCTGAGACTATCGAAGTGGTTTGATTTCAAATACTGGAGTGATTTGTTATCAGGTGTTTTTGGAGTTGAGTAACTCTCCGGCCGCAAAAAGGTCGACCGGATCGGAAGAGACAGCATCAAACTAGATATGCTCCTAAAATTAGGATCATTACAGCTGTTTTAGATTGTTGGTTGCTATAGTCATAGGAACTTGGTCGTTGTATTCTAGCCTGCCTTTGTAACAGCTGTTATCATGGTTGCCAACAACGGTGTCTGTAACTATTGCAAAAGATACGTATGAGCTCCTAAGACTGTGGCTCGATAGCTGTTGATGTCGGCTGTTACTATATGGAAAGTATATAAAACGTTGTAAGTTCATAGCCCAAAGCCAGACATCTCTTTTCTTTCGTCTCCCTACAGTATACCTCTTGAATCAGCATCACACTCTTACAGCACAATCACCTGATCACACACCGCCCCCTATCTTTAAAAATGCACCGCTTCTTCCATGTCACTGCTTTCCTCCTCGTATTACTCCTTGCAACCACACATGGAGGAAACGTCCCCAACAGTCTCCATAACCATGCGTTGAAACTTAACTCTGACCTAACCACTACCTTTACTACTACTATCTCCATCGAACGTAGAGTTTAGACTTCAAAAACATGGGGAACTAGCTATAGTGGGTATTCCAGCACCGCAAGCATCGAACCTCGAGCTTTATTGTTGGCGGATAGAATTCCCACCACCACAGCAACGGACGCAATGGCTACCCCATTGGTAGCTCGTGACAACTCTGTGACAGAGAGCAGTGATATGTTGTACATTCCCAACCTATGTACCCTTGGCTTGGTTGTTGTCGCTACCATGACTGTTAGCGCCGGCTCATCATCAACCGGAACCCCAGATTCAAAGGGCCATGGGAAAGTTAACCCTAAGTATTGCGGGGACTCTACTATTTTTGCGCATTTGAGTTTGTGCTGAGCAGATCAATCTGGGGTATATGCAAACGATCATTACGTTTTATGGGTTTGATTATGGTTATGGTTTTAGGTTTATCAACGTCGCACTTGATGATCGTGTGACGCCTGGGTACCACACATTTTGATCAATGGTTTGAATGTCTCTCCTTTTCCTTCCCTCGAAAATCTTTCTGTTTGCGTCTTGAGTATTGGTGTCGCATGACTCTTAAGTCTTGGAGCATGTACTTTCTGTTTTGTTGTTGTCATTTTGCGTTTGAAACATTGCTCCTCGCTCACCTGGATGGCCGTTCCCTTTGAACTTCTTTCATAATTCTTGACAATCACAATACAGCGAGATTGACTATGTCCTTGTCAACAGCCAAAATGCGTGATCCCATTGATCGTATTGTATCAATATGACGTTTTGTCTTTTTAGTCCTCAACTCGATTACTGACATTCGCGCGAAGTCAATTTTCCCTTCAAATCGATTCACTCCCTCTGCTCAAAAAGGGGTTACTGTTCATCTGTAATGGAAAAATAGCAAAGTGGAAATCTCACTACAAGCAGACTACTTATATATTCACCATCTCCGAAAAGTCAATATTTGTTATATATTCGGAAAGAACAGAGAAAAAAAGGTTCATGACTTTACAACAAGTACCTATCAACATTTCACACCTCTTATTACACTCAGGGTTGAGAACCCGTACCTTACTCAGCGTTTTTGACCTTTCCGGATATTTATACTCTACTCTACAGATATACAGCCAGATGGAAACTCATAAAATTCGGAAAAATAGCTGAGTATTCGATACCTGGGGTATGAATTATATGATTAACATATAATTATTCTATAATATTATCTAATATAAAACTGTTTCTGATTATATTAAGTATTGAAAGGTTATTATCTGATTAGGGATTTTAATATTATATAATTGAGTTATATAATTATATAATCTTATTAATCGAATCAAAATTTAAAAGATATATAATCACTATCATATGAATATTATTTAATAATACCTAAAGGTATACTTATATCTAATAGTATTTCATAGGGATTTTACTCTATTCTATAATTCTATAATACGTTAAAATACTTGGAATTTATATCCAGGCATACTCAGGTACACCTGACCTAATACTCAACCCTAATTTTTAAGATAATAGATAGTTGATTAACTCAAACATATGGTTCTCCGCCGATACAGAACCTAATTATTGCCCCCGTCTCCCGCCAAAATGCATCTTGAATATGAAGTCATAATTGAGTTTTACCATTAACTTGAGGGGTCACCGGGGAGATGCGATTGAATTCACCGGGAGCGCAAATACAGTCGCAGACTCGAAATCGCGCTAAAATATATCCCTGCTAAACGCGTCCCCCGCAATTCTCTGTCACCATCTTCGACTTCGATTCTACAAGGTTTTCCCACGCAGTAGAATTGCTCTTCTCTACTTGTGGCATTACTTAGTTGATTGTTTGTATTGTTTATAATTCAGATTCTGCAACATTCTCCGTGGCTTATTTGAATATTCGGGCTTGCCATTGCTGTCTTTTGCTCACCGGCGCAAAATAATATTTACCACAAACATGAGCGCCGCAGACACTGCTCTCCTCACGGAGCATTTGACATACAGACCAATTGTAAGTGTTGAGATATGATGATACCGATACTGCCCAATTGAGATATCGCCTATCTCTAACATCATCGCAGGCCGTCATCGACGACATAATAAACAGTATCAATCTCCTCGCATTCCGAGCCATCGATGCGCTCGAAAAAGGTCTCTTCGCTGCTCCCCCCTCTTCAATCGGCTTTACACCCACTTCTGCCCTCTCCGCCGAAGAAGTCGCAACACAATGTCAACACGAAATCGAGAACGGAGTCTACAAGCTGGAAACATTGCTCAACGCGAAGATTGATAAGAATTTCGATAAGATGGAAATTTATTTGCTGAGGAACGTTTTTGCTGTGCCGCCGGATGTCAGGGATTGGATTCGATTGAGCCATTATGAAGGATTGGATTTCAGGAGTGCGGAGGAAAATGGAGCAGGAGCGGATGGAGTGCCCACGTCGGAAACGGTCACGTTGCAGAGGAAGAGATTGAGGGAGACGATGAAATTGAATGCGGTGTTGAGGGCAGAGAAGGAGAGAAATGAAAGGACTATTGCGGCGTTGAAAGGAATCATATCGCCAAGTCAAAGTTCTTCGGCTAAGAAAACTGTGAAGGCCGAGGATGGCACGGAGATGGAAGTCGATGTTGAGGATGATGAGCGACCTTCATTGGCATTCTTGCAGAAAAAGGGTAATTTGACGAAGGATGGAAAACATCCTATTGCGACTACCACCGAATTCGCCTTGGCGCAATTGCCTGCGCTCAAGCAGTTACTGGATAATTTAGGACCAAGATTGAAAGAGTTATCCGAAGGCGATGGCATGGCTGGAATGGTGGGAGAGCAAGAGAAGAGTTGGAGAAGAGAAAGACTGGAATTCATTGAAAAGGAAACGAGACGACATCTTGAAAACGTGCGAGGCTTGGAGCTAGGTTCACAAGGTGAAGTTAGAGATGGAGAGTGGCAGGGCGAGGGAAGGAAACTCGGGAATGGAGAAGTGGAGGATTTGGAAACGGTTGTAGGGATGTTTGAGAGTCACGCTGCGCCACCTGAGGATGTAAACGGAAATGGAGACGGAAATGG
This sequence comes from Botrytis porri, assembly GCF_014898465.1. Lineage (NCBI taxonomy): Eukaryota > Fungi > Ascomycota > Leotiomycetes > Helotiales > Sclerotiniaceae > Botrytis > Botrytis porri. Next base: position 1,915,189 of record NW_024066083.1, on the reverse strand, counting down.
AAGTGGAAGTGGAGGCGGAAATGGAGAGGGAGATGGAGATGCGATGGATGAGGGAGCGTAAATTCGATATTCAAGGCACGATTCATGAGGTTGATATTGGCGTTTTTAGGATATACCCAAGGGTGGGCTGATTAAATGGCGATTTAAGAGCGCGGATGAACATGTCGTTTTATACATATACAGCTATGCAATAGTCTAGCTTGAGACGTGAAATTGAATAAATAAGAGAAGCATATGTCTCCTAGCTGGGAAGCATAACAGCGATATACTCTACATATATGTCAATCCCTGCTGGTGAGTTGGATGTCTTGCATTGCAGAACCCTTTACTCGAGCATTGCTATCTGAGACAAGGGAAATACGAGCCCAACAAACTTCATAGCAAATAGTATTAATTCGTATCATAAACCCACACCACTACGCGTGATGCTATTACTCCCCACGCCTTCGCTGAATACATCCCATGCAATATTACCAATCAATTGCCCTCTATCCATATGGACAATCTTCCAGAAAACGCCCTTATATGCAATTACCAACACCCAAAACGCAGACCAAAATGTTCCCATTCCCAAAATCCCAATTCCATGCACACCCCCAAGAATCACAACAATCCATTCCAAATAGCCCCCACAAAAGCTTTCTGCGCACTCTCTTCACGGTTTCCACTCTCGCTCGCCCAACTCTTGACTCCCTTTCCAATAGGTACCAAGCCTGGTTGAGCCGGCAGTTCAATATTCGGTAATGCGGAATCGCCAAATGGTACGGTGTCGTAGGCGCCAGAGGACATGGTATCGTCGTCGGTAATAGTGCTACCGGAAACACAAAGCTGGCCTCCCCATACGACCGAATGAACTCTCATCCATAAGCCGGTGATATCATAGATATCATTTTTAGTATAGAACAAACGACAATTAGCAGCTTCGTATTGGAATTGTAGGGGTGTAAATGTTTCGTCGTCGTCGTGCATGTTATTTCGAAGGTTGAAACGACCGCCAGACATCAGTCTTGATGCAGATCCGAGGGATACGTTGCCTTTGATGTTAGGGATATATTCCGGAGCTGGGTAGTCGGGCAACTCGAGTCCTTTTTTAAGATAGGCTGCTTGTGCGTCTGGTAGAGCTTTAATTTGAGATGCGATACCATTGTAGGTCAATACTTCGGCGCCTTTAGAGCCGCATACTCCTTGTTGAGGACCTGGCTGTGGGCGACCTCCGACGGCAACTATAGGAATATTAGCGGAATGAACAACTGCATGTAGATAATTAACGTACTACTTCGCACGCCAACTTGAGCTTTCATCATCTCGGCGAAGAGAGCACACGTGGAGCCGCAGCCGCCATCCATAAGCATCACAATGTTTGAGGCATTGAAGACCGCTGGGGGAGGGTTGCTCTCGTCTAGGTAGCCTGTGATATTGATGCCTCCTGCTTGGGTCTATGGAAGTAGTTAGCATGAAGTTAATTACGGTTGAGGAAACGACCTACCATCGTAACGTGATCCGAAAGGTTGTAACGAAGTTCCGCAGTGAAGTTATCACCGTAGATCGGCGTGTTAGGGGCTTCCTGATTCCAACTTTGAAAGGGTTGTCCATTACCATCAAGTTCTGATTGTGCCTGATAAAGGTAATCATGACTGTTATCGTAAGCTCCGGCACCAGTGAATATGGTACCCATATAATTTACCAGCGGGGTGGCTCGGTATCGTGATGCTCCAAATGGAACTAAAGATGGGAAAATCTGTTTGAAAGCATCATATCCGCTGAACAGATAACCGCCTCCATTTCCTTGTACGTCTACAATCAAGTATTCCATTTGCGCCTTCTGACATTCAGCTAAGAACTCACTGATCACTCTTTGTTGTTCGACTGCTGCTTTGCCATCTTTTTGATAAGGGTCGTTGAACCCCTGCATTGCTAAAATTGCAGTCTTGGTATCTTCGAAGAAGTAACCGCTTGTATAGCCGTCCGGATGCATGACGATTGGCTGGGGATAGCCGGTGAGTGATGTGATCGATCTTTCTGCTGTCTTAGTTTTGGTGCTCTGTCGACTATCCGAGGCTGAGGAGCTCGAAGAGGGTGATTCTGATTCTGGTAGATCTACAGCGTTGAATAGGTCTTGTCCTGATGATATGGATGTAAAATTGAGGGTTGTCGAGGCATACATTTCGGCATTTACGCTGGTTCCATTTGCGAAAGTATATTGAATAACATCGGCCGAAAATCCATAAATATATGCTCCAGACGTAAACATTCCACTGCTTCCGGAAAAGGCCAATTTCGGCAAAGAATAGAACATTTGGTTGTAGTTGGCATCGTTGTCTTGGTAAACACTTGTGCTCTGACCGAGAAATTCAAGATATAAAGTGGCATTCAGGTCGTTGACTTTGACCAGTGGTGATGCTGTCCAATTACCTGTTTTGGATAGTGTCATGTTGTTCTGCTTGCCAAGATCATCTATGCGAGGTTAGCTCTAAGACAATAATCGACTAAAATGGGAAGCCTATACGTACACTTAAAATATATCTCTGGCAATGCTAAGCCGTCGGATGATATTGATACCAATGGCCCATCTGATGTACCAAAGGAGAAGACGCTCATCAGGGGAAGCGGCAGGTTGACATGGAAATCATGAGGCAATATGTTTCCCAGAGCATGGAGATCCCTTTCGAACTCCCATTGGTTTGTATAATATCCTGAATTGACATTTTCCTTAATCTCAGCTAGGCCTCCCAGCATATCAGCGCCAGGTAACGGGTAGCCTGATGGAGGATCTTTGAGATAGGCCAGAGTACTCTGGAATTGCCAGAATGGCTCTATATAATCAACAAAATCTGATGAGCGCTGTACATCCAGGGGTACGGATTGAAGGCATTGAAGAGCAATGGAAGCGTTAAATCTTTGGATGTTTGCTAGATGATCACATTAGTCACCACTTGTAAGTATACGAATTTTGGTTTACCTGTTGGATGACCATGATTATGTGACTTGATCACATCCGAAACTGCTCCACAGCCATCTACTGCCGTCGCTGTTACTGAGCTTAGCAAGACACTCGTTGATACCAAGGCCAACAGCCTTAGTCTAAGATTTTTCAAAACCATTTCAGCCAAATTGAGATTGATTTTGTGTAGAAACAAGACGGAGAAGAAAAGAGAAATGGATCAAGACAAATAAAGGGTATGGCTCACGAAAACAATGATAAGCAGTGCTTATTGTCTTCGTCTTCCTATTGTTTTTGAAACTACAAATCCTAAACGGAGTTGAAATATGCTGGACTGATTAGGTAACGTGCTTCCTTTAGGTGGCACAGTAATGAAGCGAAATGAGTATATTCCAAGGTTGCTTTATTTGGAGCGGTGGCTTACAACCTTATTGATCCGACCAGAAAAAGCCCATACAAAAGGAAAACAATCAATTTGGGTAGTGCCAGCTCATTGAGGCGTATGGTATAACAATGCAACTGTGCCATCAGCACATGCATTGCCCCCATTAAATAGAGAAGTGAATACGATTTACCAATCAAACTCTGAATCCTCACTGTTGGAAATAACGATTCAGTGAATCTCACACCTTGATAAACTAACATAACTCGCAAGACTAGTTGAGGGCTATGTAGCAGAAACAATATCTCCCGATCGATGACCAGTAAATCAAAAGGTCTATAATAAGGTATAGATAGCGACTTCGACTGCGCAGTACTTACGCGCAGATTGATATACCATTTGTTCCGACACCTCGAATGTGAGAAGATGTCACAAATGAATGTCCAAACATGTTTTCATTCATGAAGCCATTATCCTAGGAGGGTTCCCGTTGGAAGAACATGATTTGCTATCAACCACGTCGCTGCATGGCATATTTCCTCCAACAGCTGCTTTTTCAACATACTGCTATGCATTTCTAGATGAAGGGTTTTGATGACACGATGAAGAACGATATTCGAGTATTAAGATGGTCAGAAAACACCTATATATATGCTCATAGGCAGTTAAACCTTTCGAAAAAATGTGATGGCAGTCAATTGTAGGTAGACGTTGCAGGAAATATGAGGTGTGCGGCGTATCACGTGATTTTGCACACATGAGTTAACACATTGTAGAAGAGTCCCGAGGGTGTCACCTTCCTTGTTAGAATGATCTGAAGCTCACCGACATTCGATACAACAACAGACAGAGAAAGTCTCTCACGAACCTCACGGGGCGTATTGTAAAATGGCTTTAAATTGGACAATATGGCTGTAAATCATCAATTTATTGTTGATGTGATTTGCCTTGCCTTCAGAGAATGATTTCAACATATCACCCCGCCGGTTCATCTACTTGACATCTCCGTTATCCGGGGTAGCACAACCACCTTTCATGTAGACCAAAGCTACACGAATACAACCTCCCTCCAGGCAGTCGGATCCCTCTGAACTTTCCACATAGCAGGGCTAACCAGAGTTTCTCATAATGCTATTCTATCCAAGTATAGGTTGAGAGTATGAGAAAAGTGGCCTAATTCAAGTAGACTTGACTTATCATTCTTTCTACTTCCTCAAATCCTCCATCAAGTTATCCAATTTCGTTGGAAACGTCTAGATCCTATGCAGCTTAAGCTTATTCGAGCTGTCACTCTGATGCATGCTTGCATGATGGGCAACACATCGTTCGGGTCCCAATCCGACTAGGTACATTCATATGGCAAAACAAGTGTGGTTTGACAGCCATAGCATGCGATTGAGAAGGTCGATTTCGCAAAATAAGGCTGAGAACTGTTTCTATAACGTTAATTCAACATGTATAGATCCCAATGGAATCAGTGCTGGAGGAACTATTTGGCCGCGGTAGATATGTCATACTCATATTGGTAAAGCTGATGTAACACCCCTGAAGTTGCATGAGTCTCTGCAGAGGTGATGTCGTATTACATCTACACCACCTCTTGCGCATGATCGCTACTCACCGTTACGCTCACCTTTTCTTCATCTACCAGCGCCAAGTCACCGCCTTTACAGAAAAGTACTGCAATTCGTGGATTTTGGTCGAAAGATCCCTCCGGTATAACCTGATTCTGATATCCATGAGATCTAAGCCTCAATGATAGGTACATGGGGAGCATACTAGGTCGTACGCTCAACCTGTGAGACTTATTTATCAGACGTTGAAGAGCACTAAAAATGCGGACTTGGGTCTTCGGCGCGTACCGGTAACCTACACAATGCAGGATCTCGGTGGAAAAGGGTGACGCCCTAGGCAAACTATAACCTCTCAGGAGTCGTTATCGGTACCAGCTATATGTTGACCAAACAAATCAAGTTCGGAAAAGCAGAACCTGCATGCATTGTGACGGCCATTCCGAGTACAAGAATTGGAGGTGATTGAAACAGGCAATGATAAACACTATGTCAAGAGAACAGCAAGCAAGTGGAACAATTTGCTGACCGCATATTTCAGGCATCACATTACATTCGAAGAATACCTCCAGTAGTAAAGTCTGATTGAGAACCAGCAGAAGGGCCGAAAGTGTAATGTATACCAAGCACACGAACTCTGCAGCCTTATCATAGGGCTGCAGCTGTGCATATTCACCAGGAACTCCAAAACACATGACTACAATTCCATGCGGTGCAATGCATAGATCGAGTTCGTTCTAATGGGAAGCTTTGTATTGAAAGTCTAAAAAGTCATTACTGTGCCTGACCTGAATGGCAAGGGACTCAGCCCCTAAGGCCATGCTACTCCTGCCGGAACCGATCAACAGCTTTGTGTTCTTCTCAACAGCTTACCGCTCAGGTTCATCATAATTCGTTGAAACTACCTCCATTGTTGGGTATCGTACCTCGGCTTTTTATCAAGAAGCCTGGAATAGATCTAACTACTTGTGGAGATTCAACACTCGTATATCGTAAGAGTCACATCTATGATGGTAGAAGTCATCATAATCATAGCAACCTTAGTCTTCAGCTACAATAATGAGGCGAAGACTTGAAGGATCATTGCTCTTCAAGGCACCCTTCTCTCTTGCTAAATTTATGTTGACCGATGCAGAATGATGCTATATAAGATGCCAATGATCGATGGAAATCATCTCCTCTCCAGCTTGCAGATCTTATACCCTCTCCCGTTTTCAGATTATACCTCTCGATAATCTAGAAAACTCGACCAACATCGCCAGTTTACCTCATAAATTCTTCAACTGCTCCATCTCAAAATCGCGATTATCGTTAAGCCACACAAACCTGAGATCATGTGCTACGTACTCGTTGAACTTTATTCTGTATGCAGATGTCCCTACTACACCCACGCGATCGACATGTGTCCCGCATACGGAACACCGGGTCATTATGTTGAAGAAAGAACAATACTCGTCGGATACACCTGCGAGTTGCATTCATCACATCACTAGCACGAAACTTGTGACCTGCTCCTTGCGGTTACTATTGTAGTGTTGTGTCTCGAATTTGAATTTTGGCAAGATACTTGGTCGAGCTTTTACCCATCTCGATATATGTTTCGAAATGTACAACATGTTATCAGTTATTGGGTTATGAACTTGCTTAGTGCATAGTCTTCGTTTGGAAACGGAAGTTTGAGGACTTGGGGTTCTGGGTATTGGATTTCTGGGTATTGGGTTTCTCTTGGAACTGGCATGGGTTTGGCATTGGGATTTGGCATGAAGTATGGTCTGGATCACTGTATCGTCAACGTTGCCGGTCAACGCATTGGGAGTCGAAGAATTGGTATTTACTATGTTGGATGGGTGATACATTATGTCAAGGTTGTCTTTCGGGTTTAGATTTTACATTACCAGTGCGAACTGGCTGGGAACTTTAACGGCGACAAGGGTTTATGGATTGAGGGATTGAGATATGGTTGGGGTTTATACTATTACAAAAGCACTTTAGATCTACGATACTATTCACAAGTTTTATCTTGCATTTCTTATAAAATACGTCGCCACTTCTTTCAGTATCTACCAGAGAGAAAATAGGCACATCCATACAAGATGTCTATTGAAATTCCTTCTAGAGCTCACCCAATAAGAACAACCAGAATACCAGACCCTACCCAAATATTCCTCAATCACATTTCTCCCTGTCTAAAAACCCTTGAATGAGTTGAGCCTCCATTCCAGAAGCTTCCAGGCAGTCCCCATCCGACGTGTGAATCGGATCACATCAGCCTCGCATCCGCCATCAGAAACAACCATAACAAGCACACCCCCTAATCCTAAAGCTTGCATTCCCCAGGGCCAAAAGAAGATGATTGGAAGCTGAGTAAGAAAACCTGCTTGCTTACGTAGATATGATGGCCCTGCTACTACATCTGATTCGCAAATATGTTTTGGGATATTAGTCGTAAGAACGAATGATATCTGAGAATGGAAGAGTGGCTAGAAATAGAATGGAAGAAATATTCCAAACGGGAGGGGTACTAGGAAATGCATGGAAATGGAAAGTTGGGCTGAGTCGGAAAACTGTGGGTAGTGGGTTCTGGTATGTGATTTGTTCTGTGTGTATAGGGGATCGATGACGGTGGGGAGTTGGATGGAATGGGATGGGATGGGATTGGATTAGAATTAGCTCCAGAGGCAGATGAAGATGAAGATGCGTGGAGATCTCGTGTTTGACTGTGGCGTGGCGGAGATGCATATGAGATAGGGAGAGAATATGTGTGAGTTGATGAGTAAGGTTTTTGGATGGGTATTTGAGGGTTGTTGCTTGTGGGTGGCGCAGTGGGTATGCAGGATGAAGATGATGATGAGTATGAGAGTGCGAAGCGAGAGTGCCCCTTTCAATTGGGGTTTGCTGGCTTGTGGAGAGTTGAGAAAATGATTCGGATGGGGGTAGTTTGGATTGGTTTGATTTAGGAGATGAATTGTTTGATGCCCTAGGGAGATATCCACTGTCATATTATGTTGATATTACCAGACATGTCACCGTCGTGGATGTTACGAAGACTTTTTAGATACTTGATGAGTTAGCTACACTAAGATGAAGATCTAATAACTAGTAAATCTATCAATACCTCTACACCAGCAAATTTCACTCCGCACCACACAATTGCACAGTATGATTCCTACTCTCTACACGCTGCTTTACATCACCGCATCATCCAATCTCAAAACTACAACGACTCAATAATCCCACGTATGCAAGATGCTTACCCTGCATGTATTCATGCAGCCCTACTCGGGCCCGAAGTAATTGAATTCCACAGATTGAAATGGGTTTGTAGCTAACTGTATACATACGTATGTATGTAAGACAATGTGTTTTTCATATGAACAGCTAATGAAGAATAAAAATTGAATCAAACAGTCGAAGTTACCCTGATCTACATTCTCTCCTAAGAATCTTCCCATCTGGTATAACAACACTTCACCGCTATCCTACATATGGAATCATCTCCGATTTTCAAAATCTGCTTATCCTCATATATTACAGTATAACTCAACCCAACAATATACCCCCATGCCCAGCAGAATCGCCACTCTGATAACATTCAAATATCAAAACTCCCCAAAACCTCAACCATCTCAACACATACATCGACCACACATCATCTCAATATTCCCAACTCTCAGCCCTATCTATCAGAACCCTCAAGCTTACCTACTATGTAACTTGCAGATATTCATGCTACGTCATGTTATGTCATGTTATGTCATATCATCGTGCGATTGATTCTTACTTGCAGATGTGACAGTGCACTAGGAAATCAGAGCCAGTAGCACAGACGCTCTTGTTCCTTGGTGCTAGATATGTGAGAGCATCGTTACGTTGTGTATTTATGTGTTTATGCGTTGAGGTTTGAATGTTGAGTGTGGATTTCCCGGGTATGGTATCGCTGTATGGATACTGGGAATTAGAAAGCTGGCTATGATTATTTAATCAATCATTGAGTACCTATTAACTACATAATCTCAATCTCAATCTCGACACCAATCCATCCTCCTAGTGTATTCCGCAGTTCTCCACGAAGACATCCTCAGAATAATTAAAAACGGCATGTACTTACTATCCCCTGACGTAAGCGACGCTTTCGGAATGTTGCTAGCCACACTTAGACATTCTTCCTACTTACCTAGATAAAGTAGGTAAGACATTCCCGAAAATCTATTCCTTAGGGAGGTTTATTTCCATGTTTTCAGATTCGGATATTATCCATTTGCATTGATTCCCTAAATATCGAGAGAATTAATGACGAGAACGATGATTTATTGCTGCAAACCATTAAAAATACTCGCAAAGAAACCCAAAAAAATGGATACTGAAATATGAAATCTATGAGATATTTCTCTCTACACAATCCTTCAACATGAATTTATATTCAAAAACCATTCCACCGCACCAATAATTCCAGATGGCGAGACAAACAGCATCAACAACAACCCCCCTTACAACTCTCTCTCCCCCATCCAAATACATCCACTCCTCAACCTCAACCTCGCCACCCTTAACCCTACCCCCTCACTCCCGCCTTCCCCCCAAAGCACCTCAACCTCAACCCCAACCCTTACACCTCCCCCTCCGCCAGCGCGCCAAAATAATCCTCGGCTTCTCCGGCATCGGCAAAACGCACCTTGCCGCGCACGCGAACCGCGAATACGAATGGTTGCACGTAATCGACTATTCACTCGAGCGACACCATCTAGATTTCAGCTGCGATTATCAAACCGAGTACCTACAAACAATATCTGCTGCGGTATCGCAGCCGGGGGTTTTGTTATTGGGGGGACCGCGATGGGTGGGAGAGTTTTTGGTGAGGAATGGGTGGGCGTTTAGTAGTGTGTTTCCGAAATTGGAGTGTAGAGAGGAGTATGCAGTGAGGTGGGATCAGATGGGGGAGGAGGAGGGGTTGATTGCGCATCGGTTGGTGGGGTGGGAGGATGCGGTGAGGGATATGTGGTGGGGGGAGGGGAGGTGTAATCATTTTGAATTGGGGGAGGGGGTTTATTTGGAGGATATTTTTATGGATGTTTTGACGGCAGCGGATCATGTGGAGGGATCTGGGAGTGGGGAGAATGAGGATGGGGATGAGGAGTTGGGAGAGGTGTGGTATGATGCGCATGAGACGTTACAAGGATCTTCTGCGGGACGGAAAAGATCACGTACGGAGAATGATACCATACGACAAATTGTCCAAAGTCTCACGACTCGCCAATCCTCTCGAATTCAATCTTTCCTCAACTACACTTTTCTGATACTTCAGTTTATTTTCCTCTGTACCCTAGCCACGCTCATCCTACTAGCATACAAAGAATGGAATCTTTGGCAATCGAGAAACAAACCAAATTTCCCTACCATTGGGGAATTTTCCGGTCTGAGTGGTCTGAGTAGGATGCACAATATGTTTAGTCACTGGTTTCTTCCAGACTGTATATCGGCCATCTTGCCAAACTCACGAAAAACTTGGCTGGGCACATCTGATTTTCGGGAAGAACTTGTAATGTTGGTTCAGAAGTGGTTAGATTTGGAGAAATCTTTATTGGGTTCTTGATAGGGGTGTTGTGTGTTGTATATAGGTAGGTATCAGCGAAATGTATGTGCATTTGTGAGGAGATAGTTCTCATAAGGGCATACTATAGAATATTGCCCTTCAAGTACTCCCTAACCGTGAGTGCTCAGGACAAAGTGGATAAAAATCGATCTAGCAATCGTCGTAGTATACATATAGCGATGCTCTCGTTGCGAGATTTACATTAATTTGCAAATATCATCCTCGAGTAATGTGGTCGAGCATTATTGTGTAAATAAGCTTGACATTGTGATTGATTTGCATAGCGAGATGTTAAGACTCAATGTATGGCAAACCCGGTGGATGTATGCCACTCGTCATTTTATAAGGCTGCCAAAACATCACGTTTGTACTAACAAAAATAAGATATCGCTGAAATGTTCTCGCAAAGAGATAAGATTGGAAAACACACAAATGGTGAAATGCCACTGGCCTCTTCATAAGCCTGTGTTCCATTAATGGGTTACCAAAGACATTTTTAAAATCCTTCGTACGAACGACCTTTCACAGACCTTTGAATCTCATGTCGTTTACCATCTTGCTATAATTCTTCCTCATGCCTGCCTTTGCTGTTCTTCTTATTTTACCACGGCTCGACGGCAATAATCATTCTTGATACCTGCCGTGGAGCAACCCATGCTATAAAACTCAATGATCGCTGAAAGATCATTCGGAGCTATGAATGCGGTATGGATAGGCGAAAGATCATGATGTTTCCCCATTTGGTACCCGGTTTTGAACGTAGCAAATAACATTTTTCCTGGTAGCTATCCTGCTGAGATTATTCAACGAGCACCAAATAAATCTGTTATGCTCAATCTCCTTCCTCCCTGAGCTTCTACTTGGCTGGTTGGAATTTGGGTTTGAGGTGCCTGGGGTTCTGTATTTCCATGGTTCTCTACCATACTTTCCATCGTTTGCACGTCAAGCATGGTAGCTTGTGTCTTTTTCCAATTCTTGAGAATTTCTGATTGATTCGCAACTCTCGTACCCGTCTCATCATCATGAATGTATATACCATAAGCCTTTGCAACAGGAGTACCTCCGACCGTCTCTGACTTTTCAACCGTCCAATATAAGTATTCCCCATTAATCTCCACATTATTCATTTCGCTGAAATCGTGAATAATATTATTAAGGCCCTTGCGATTGAGAACCACAATGCAGTGGTCTTCAGCCCCGGTGGTGGGTGAGGGTAAAAGCTCGCAGACGAACAATGTACCCTCGATGGGAAGTTTCTCCCAAGTCTTTGACTCTAGAGAAAACATGTACATAGTGGCAGATGCCGCAAGCGAAGTGATCTTTTGGATAGATGGATGGTAGCGTCTGAGGACTGATAGATTGAGTTCTTCGTTGGTACGAGTAGGAGGTGCGGGACCCAGTATTGGCGTCTCGGTATCATAGTCGGAAGCTTGAACTTGGCTCAACTGAGAGGGTCCTGGATGATTTTGACGCTGACGAGGCTTTCGAGGCGTCATTCTGACGGCTTTGATCTATGCGAGGATAGAAGACCTGAGATATGGTAGATAGAAGGCTAACGATTTAGCTGGTCTATGGAGCCCTACCGTTGTTGGCGGATAAGTGGTTGAGGTCGTAGATTTATTGCTGCGCAAGTGGTGGTGTGAAGTTGCGAGGCAGTTAGATGGATAGATGAATCTGTTGATCTAAGCAGTATGGAATACTGAATACTGAATACGGTTTCGAGTGTGCGTTCTTAATGCAAAGAATGGCAGTCTTGTGAATGAAGTTTATTGTATTTTGAGACGGCAAGATTTATTCGGTATTGTCATGAAGGAAGAAGGATGTCAGCCTCGCGGTAACAGATGGGGAAATGTGAAATGCACCTGAGAACACTAAAATCCAAACCGTCAAGGGGGCACAATTGGACAACAAGTGGGCTTTAATACTTCTAGAACAACCCCCACTAGCAAGCACTTAATCACCATTGGCATCATTTATAGTAAGTAAGTAGTACCCTTAGCACCATTAGTACCACAATTACATTGACTTTAGGTTCGGTCCGTACAATAATAATAATAATAATAATAGAAAAGTATACCAAGGAAGTTGGGTCGTTGGGTAGTTATGTAGGTACTTATTAGGTACTTGTACCGCTATTTGTTGAACTCGTCTACTTTTATCCTTTACATGATTACCTGCATCAACTGCCATTCGTTCTCTCACACACTCATTCATTGACTTTGAAATACTCACAAACCTTTCTGCTACTCCGCCTGCAAAACTCTCTTGCCTCCAATCACTACATCGTACTCGCTCTTTGATTTCTTCTTGAAAAACCACCCCCGGTGAGCTTTGAGCCTACGTCATTCAATCCCGGGTATTTAAAGAACAAAAGGAAAAAGCAAGACAGCGAAGAAGAAGAAACCCGAGCACGATCTTCGAGAAAGAATAGAAGGGAAACAGGCCGCGCAAAATCAACATGTCATGAAACTTTGACGTCTGTTATCATTGAAAACTGTTGTAAACCCTCAAAGATGGTCTCGAACACGAGAGATTCGATAGATGAGGAACCTGTCGAAGTCGAATTGCCTGTGACCTCCAGTCCACAATCCCTCTCGAAAGCTGTCTATGCGCGACGAAGCGAATACACTCGACCGCATAAAATCAAAATAAAGATTGGTTGCTGGAATGTTGCTGCTTGTCCTGGAACCGAGAAAGATCTCGCAGGTTGGTTTGTGCAAGGCAAAGGGATTGACAAACGACTAGCTGGGCTTGATATAGCCAATGCGATTGAGAAGCAAAATAGTCAATCGAACATAGAAAGTGTCGAGGAACAAGAATCAAGGAGGAAGAAGAAAGAGTCAACAATCCCGCTTGGCGATGAAGGTATAATTGCTGGCGGAGAAGATGTCGGATTATATGTTTTGGGACTACAAGAAGTTGTTCAGCTCACGTCTGCGAAGGAATATATTGGCAAAGTTTATTCAAATGACAATCCTGCAACAATATGGAGGAAAGCACTTTCTGGGGCTTTACCAGAAGGTTACACTTTAGTGGCTGAACAACAGCTCTCTGGTCTGCTCATGTTCATCTACGCATCCCCAGCCGTGGCACCTACGATAAGTTCTGTCAGTACCGTCAGTATTGGGACTGGATTCATGGGATATCTAGGGAACAAAGGCGCAATTACTACTAGGATAGTACTGGGAGAAACAACTCGACTTGTATTCGTAAATTCACATTTGGCTTCGGGAACGGATAAAGCGCATTTGGAAAGGCGAATTTGGGATGTTCAACAAATAGTGCAAAGAACGCATTTCGACCCTATAAGCCGAGGTGGAGTTCTAGATGATGCCCAGGAGAGCATCGGTGATGAAGATTTTGCTTTCTGGTTTGGAGATCTAAACTTCAGATTGGAAGGTTTACCGGGAGACGACATTCGACGATTGCTGATGCTTCATACGAAAGGAGAATATGACATTGGGTCGCGATCAAGAAAGAAGATTGACAACGAAATTGACGCTGGTGACGGACCAATCGTAATCAGGTCTATTGATAGTGATGACGAATCTGAGGAAGATTTTCGTAAAAGCAGTAGCACGTTTGACCCGAACGACGATTCTTCTACTGTGACCACGCTTCCCGATCCTGATGATTTCATGCAAGATCCAAGCCAAGATCCTGCCTCATTACAAGCTACCATTGATTCGTTATTACCACATGACCAATTAAGGCATGTCCAAAAAGCTCGAAGAGCGTTCCACGACGGCTGGAGAGAAGGGCCGGTAACATTCCTTCCAACATACAAATACGATGTAGGGAGTATGGGAGTTTTTGATTCGAGCGAGAAGAAAAGGGCACCAAGTTGGTGTGATAGAATTCTATTCAGAACACGGAGAGACAAATTGGTGTTTGATGCCAAGATGAATGAAGAGTCATTGGCAAGAGCAAAAGATGAAGAAATGAGGGCTCAAGGAATGGATCATGCCACCGATGATGAAGATGTCCTTTTTAGCTATGATCCAGATGAAGATGGGGAGCAACAGACTACTCCTTCTAAGAGCGATGATTATGATGAATATGACGAATACGATGAGACTGAGGACAATGAAAACGCACCAGTAATAACTAGGGACGGATTTATAGATCGAATAAATCTGGATATTTACACCTCACATCAACGAGTCCTCTCATCAGATCACAAACCACTCGATGCTGTTTTTAGCTTGGAATATGACGCAGTCGTACCTGAAATAAAGTCAAAAGTACAGCAAGAGGTTGCTAGAGACCTTGATCGAGCGGAGAATGAAGCTCGGCCCGGGATAACCATTGTTATAGATCATTCACAGAACACAGAGGAAAGTCATCAAAGTGACAAGTCTCGGAAGAATTCAGATGACGGAAATGGAGCTGTTGATTTTGGGGATGTTGAATTCGAACACCGAAAATCTAGAAATATTACGATTGCAAATACGAGCCAAGTCACATCTACATTTGCATTTGTTGATAGACCTGGTGTTGAAGGCCAAGAAGACAGAATTGCACCGTCATGGCTCAGTGTATGGTTTGCAGGATTCTCTATGGATGAAGATGATAGAGCCTTACAAGATCTTAAACGAGAGGTTACACTAGAACCTGGGGATGCAATCAATGTAACACTCGAGGTTTTAGTGGACGACCCTTCCTCTGTAAAGTCATTGAATAATGCGGAGGTCCTACTCGAAGATGTATTGGTATTACGAG
The DNA here is from genome assembly GCF_014898465.1 of Botrytis porri. Classification (NCBI taxonomy): domain Eukaryota; kingdom Fungi; phylum Ascomycota; class Leotiomycetes; order Helotiales; family Sclerotiniaceae; genus Botrytis; species Botrytis porri. The sequence continues at coordinate 1,899,983 of NW_024066083.1, read as the reverse complement.
TTACGGAGGGAAGAGATCATTTTATTCCAATCAAGGGAAATTGGCTCCAATCTTGTCTAGGACGATCTATTGAAGAGCTCATTCATATACCAGAAGGTGGCGTGCGAGCTTTGTTACCTCGTCCAAGAGGCCAACCCGGACCTCCAGTCAACAGAGGCCAGGAAGTGACTTGGTCTGCACCTCGAGAATTACTCAAACTTACACAAGTCGTCGATTCTCTCACAGATCGTGTCGTGGCTGATTCAAATATGTTGGAAGGGGCGATGATACCTAGAGATTCTCCCGGTTGGCCATTCGATGAAAAGACATGGCGATACAAAGATAAACCTACTAGGATCGCGTTGAAAAGTCAAGTATTAACAGCTCTTGACGCGGACCAAAGTATATATGATATATTTCCCGTGGAAATTCCAGCCGCTCATCGACTCGAAATCGTAGCAGAAGTTCTCATCCTCTTTTTACGCAGTCTTACCGATGGCATTGTTCCCGCACCTCTATGCGAGCAAATCGACTCCGATATCACATCTCGAGTCAATATTCAATCGGACGTCGAAGAAACAAAAGCATGGCTACTGGATATTCTCTCGTTACCTCATCACAATATCTCTTTCGTCTTCCTCACTTCGACACTCTCCCGTGTAGCGGGAGAATTGGCACCGATACCAAAAGTAAGACGTTCCCTCGACACGGCTGTTCGTATTGGATTCGATTCCGTAAAGAGAACGCTGAGTTGGAAAGGGAGAGCAGCGCCGCTTCCGGAAGATCCGGCAGCAGTGAGGAGGAGAGAAGTTAATAGGGCGTTTGCGGAGGTGTTTGTGGGGATCGTTTTTAAAGGGAGTGTGGGGGTGAAAGAGAGGAATAAAAGGACGGTGGAGGAGAAGAGGAGAGATGTTTTAGAAGCGTTTTTGAAGGGGTTTTCGCGTTGAGGGAACGGTGGGGATGGGGGAGGAGGTCTGTGGGTTTTTTTTTTACAAGAGTAGCGAGTGGATGGTAATGAATAAATGAATTATTTTGGTGTTCTTTTCTATTGTTACTTCTTAGCGGGATAGATTGGGAGGGAGGCCATTATTGTTGGGGTTTGGAGGGAAGGATAGGAATAGATAGATGGTCGGACGGTCGGGTGGGACAGCTTGGAAATGCTATCTAGATGCGTGTATGTAACAGTCTAGGAAGTAATGCCTATAAATAAATTATAACTAGATGTTCTTCACAACTTCTATTGCTATCAGTGTCACAAAAAATATCACTGTCCCACTACATGGCTCTCATCACTGCATAGATCAATGAAAAAGTATTTAAAACGTATTATATCCCATTAATCATTAAATGACCCCCTATCCCCAGAAACGAAGTTAAAGTTACCCAGGTATCTTCTAGAAAATTAATAAATACTAAAAACATCCGTCCCATTATCATACTGCACACCACACACATCCACAAACGAACCCACCACTTCCGCTCTCTCGCTCAGCCACTCCTGCACGTCTTCCTCCTTGCAACTTGTTCCGGGACCTCCGGTACAAGTAACCAAATCCTGTGGACTATTATTTACCAAAACTCTGTAGTAGGTTCCGGCCTCGTAACCAAAGCTATCGCATTCCATTTTTTCGATTGCGACGTTGGTGAGGAAGGGGAGGATAGCGCTGGATTTCCAGGCGCGGTTGTAGTTGATGGTGTTGAGGGGCATGGTGCCATTGATATTGTTGGCGCCGGAGTAGGCGGAGTTGTTGAAGAGACCGAGTGCGACGATGACGGTGGGAGGGAGTTCGCGATGGGTGAAGGAGATGTAGAGATCTTGATCTGTGGTGGCGTTTGAGGCGTTGTTTTGTTCCGTCATGAGCGTGTTGAAGGTGGCGTTGACCCAGGGGAATCCAATGGCGCCGGAGGCTTCGTGTCCGTACCCGGTGTTGTAGAAATATTGGATGTCGTTGGTGTATTCGAAGCCGAGCCAGTCGGTAGGGGAAAGGACCGAGAGGTCGCAGAAGGGCGAGGAGCCGCGGATCACGGTTTCGTAGCCGCAGAGAAGGGACATGCCGTAGACGTCGTTGGAGGTGAAGTTGAATGCGGGTGCCAAGCTGTTGAAACGTGCGGTGACGGGTTTGGTGTAGACTTCTTGGAATTCACCGGATTCTTCGCTTCCGCCTGAGGAACTGTATGCTGGGCATGCCTTGTATGGAGTCAAGGAATTGGCGCTCGAGTTCTTTCCTTCGTATATTTGGACAATCTCAATATCCGAGGCATCGTCTGCGAGACCATTGGAAAAAGATTGCGCGGTCTTCACGGTTCTTTCTGCAGTGGACGTCCATATTTTATTTGGGGTTCTCAGACTTTGATATCTCTGCGCGATATCCACACCCAAGTTTGTGGCCTCCAATTTACCCGATCTGGTCAACATTTCGATTTCGGGATCGGTAATAGGAGCTTGCCATGTTGAGAGGAAGGAAAGACTTGGAATGCTCGCCCAGTTCACAGATGTGTTTGCGAGCTTTTGTACAAAAGGCTCAATGTATTCTTCGTAGTCGAAGTCATTGGCATAGATTGCAGCATGGCGGACAAGATAAGCAGCTCGAGTTACGTTGCATCCTTGAGGAGGAGCAGGATCAGTAGGGGGATCTTGAGGATCGAATGGTGGTGCGGTTCCAGCTAGATGCTCCAATGGATCGAAAGAATAGGAATTGGGTGAATGAGAGACTACATTGGTAGCTTGGAGAGCGAGCGTGAGGAGAACTGAGGAACGCATCTTGAGATGGATGAGGAGAAAGAAGAGATAGGGATGAAAAAAAGAGAATTGCGCCCTACCGGTTCTGGTACCTTACCTTATATTCATCCATGATTTGAGAGATCTTCACCGCAAATCTCCCCAGTTCATCATCACGGCTTGAATTTGCAATCTTGGTACCGACTAAATCAAGGCACAGGGAACGGTATCCACGATGCGATGTATTTTTCGTAGATGTGTGGGCACAAGTCGGCAGCTAGCTCAACAGGTTTGTTGTTTCTTGTTGTCGGTGGATTAGCTTGATGTCAGCCAAGCCATTTATATTGACGAATCACCAGCCACATTTATGGGTCTGTTTAGCACGAAAGTAGTTAGCCGAATTGGGTGACGGACATCGCTCAGGGGTGTTGGCGCAGTCCCGAGCGCACCAGAGTCAGAATGAACTACGGGGGTTACAGTCATTTCGGATGAGATTATAGGCTCTTTTAGGTGGTGTATGTCTTAAGGCCCTATAAGGCTCTAAAAGTTATTGCCCGCTCTGCTAAATTAGGGTAGTAAAGCTTATATCTCAAGCTCAATTAGGCTATAGATAGGCATGATATTCGAAAGCCCGAAGCTTAGAAGCTCGTTAAGCCGAATATAGGCTCAAGCTATGCAAACACAGATGTCTCCCGACAACTCCGTATTGCAAAAGTCGGAATAAATCCCGGTGCACATGTCACAGAATGACGAACATGATTTCCGACAAGCTGGCTCAGCTGGATGCTGAATTACCTAAGTTTCTCATGGAGAATAACAAAATGGTTCCAGACTTTCATAGATTTGCTGTCTGTCTGATTTCACAAAGTCTTTACTCGTTCACACTAAACATGACCTTCGAAGTCGATGATTCATAACTTTTCTGTTGGAATGTCTATTTTCGCAATCATAATTTGACGTTCAACTTGACGTTCAAAGTCTATCATGTCAATATACATCTTGCTCGTATTCTTCAACGCCATTAACTTCATTTATCAATCTCGTTTTCCATCTCGAACTCAAACACTGCAATAGCTAGCTTGGATTGATCTAGTTTCAAAAGTCAAGAAGACAAGTACCCTACTCTCTTAGGATATTGAATCCTTTCTGTTTCTAATTACATCTACTTACATCCACAATAAACTCTCTCAAAATTACCAAACTCTCCTCACCCCTCACTTGCCATAAAAGGTCTCAAATCAGCCTAGATCACATGTCTTACCCCGGTGTCATCGCGCGCTATTGACAAATATCACAACTTTATTATCCATATTGCAAATTTGCCAACGATGTTGCGCCTCGTATCTTCCAATGTTCCTTTCAACTATTAACTTCCTGCAAATTTAGCCAAAATCCTCGCAATTATCATGTAACCCGGTATGGGGAACCAATGACTACTCCCGATATATCCTCTCTGATTTTAGGGAGATGCTCCCGCTTGTCTTGAAATGGTATGAAGTTCTTCCTTGATATACGACCGCAATTTAACTTCGACAGCGAACCTTTATGCTGGAAGAAACAAGACATCATTGGTTCCTCCGATGCCCTCGATTTATTTCCAAGCGTCACTTCATTAAATTCAGTGCGTATTGCTTCATCCTACCAAGCTCTCCTCTACTCTTTTCTCTTTTTTTTCTTTCCCTTTACTGTCCTTCTCCTTGGGTCTTCTACTCGGCTTAATCCTCACCTAACGAAGACTTTGATTTCTCTCTAAAATTGCATTGCAACTTGTTCTTGCTCTTTCTTGGAGAAGCCCTCCGTTCTGGTGAAGTATCAGGTGAAATGATATTCTCGATGCTCTTTTTATGCTCTACAACAGTTCGATCCTTCTCTTCCCGCTGGAACATCTATGAACAACATCTCAAGGCCAGCGCCACTAACGAGTTCCTGGTGGGGTATCGACCTCAGGGTCTCAGGATGACCTGTCGTACCAGTATAAGTTTCAAAAACTTTCAGTGAGGTTGAATATCAGCTCACCAGACAATCAAAGAACACAGCACGTGTTTTCCGTTTGATAACTGCCGCTGTCCAGCTTAATGTAGAGTTCGTTCCCTTAGATGATCTCCTTGAAGATTATCGCGTGTTTATAGCGTTGGGTGAAACGATCTTTGACATCGCGTGCTGCGACTCCTTTGAATTTCCTCCAGAGCTAGTGACAGTCCCGCCGAATATGGCTAGGAATCTACCACCCACTTTTATTTCCATACACTTCAGGCTCATCTGTTTTGGGGCGCAACCTCTCCTTAAATTACCACTGGAGGTAGGACCTTGAGGGCCATCCTAATACATGCGGTTTGGATCTCAGAAAGCTGTGATGCTTAGATGCATGTCATCTCAAACACATCTCTTGCGTGATCGTCAAATCTCCATATCCTGGTGCATAATATTGGTATGCGTTAACATACCGACCGTCGAACTCATTATTCTTTGATAGAAAAAGCATCACAGAAGCAGGTCAAAACAATCATTCCTTGATATTTGGCAGCTTGCATTTCCAATCGTTCATGTTCAGCGCGATGCTTCGATCCTTTGGTGCTTTGTACTGAATCTGACGAATACCATACTCTGGCCGTGGTTTGATACCTAATTGTTGATTGGACAACCTCTGTGACCTGATTCGACCATTTCTCATAGTTGGACAGTCAGAACATAGTTTCTCAATCTGTTCGATCTTTCTCTCTCTTTGTCTAGCCGAAACTCCATTGGGCAGGTGACAGCAATTTTTCGCGTGAAGATCCCAAGATGATGTGGTGCAAGAGGCGCGAAGAACCATATTTCATGTCCTCAAGTGGTAATCTACATTGGACTGGTACATCGTCGATATGAAATTTGAAAGCAAATCACTTCTGTTTTACCTCCACACTTGCTGTCAGGAATTCAATAGTCTTGGCTCCCTCATTCGAATGAGCCCTTTGCCGGGCACCCATCGATGCTTGAGAAGCTGATTCTAGACCTGAGTGGATCTCAGCATCCGAACCGATCCAGGATTCGCAATGCCCTGTGCGGATAGTCGTCCAACATTGTTCTCTGAGTCGTGCGAGGTTTTCCCTATAAAAAATACCTCAACCTAGAATGGCGACGAAGAACACTCATACAGCTGGGAACTCTCTGTTGATGAATAGTCACAACATCCCCTCGGGTATCTTACCACGATTCTCTAGACAAGACTTTGAAAGAGTCAATCCCAGTTGTTTTATGACCGGTTTGGGGAAACGACGGCGAATTCGGAGAACACAAATTGACCTTTCGGGCACTATCTCCCCTATCCTGCTGCAATACCCTCTCTACTGATGAATCCATATTCCAAAGATATGATATGAAAGATACCTTGGAAGCTAGATCTTCAGCCCTTAGGAAATTCTGATTACTATTTAGTGGCTCCCTTCTAGAATGCAAAGCACCTCCTTCTTTCCCCTTTTTTCTCTAATGCCTGTATCGTATTGAACACAATTTGACGATCACATGCTAGAGCAAATCGATAGAGGTCAAAACAACTAGAATAAGAAAGCTAGAGAGGAAAACGATCTCTAAGTGTGACGAGGGATCGCATAGATATGTGATATTCGTCACATATGGTTCTCTTTTTATATTTGGAGAGCTTCACCTGTCAGCCAGAGCTAACGAACATCTGAATCTTTCTCAAAAGTTGTATTTTTTCGGATCGGAGATCCCTTAATCTGCTGGTGAAAATCCATCTTCTAGTTTTGTGTAACATCACTGATTCCCGATAAAATACAAGAAGTCAGTTTTAACTGAATAGCTTATCTCGATCCGGTAAAAATATCTTCCAATCGATAGACCATGTCACATCTCTAGCGAAAAATTGTCGCCTGGATGGAGTATCGTGCAGCGTACTTGCGTATGGAGTGTGTCTACTCTAACCACTCGAAAGCGCATCTTGCCGAATTTATGCAGCTCTCTGCTCGTCAAGATGGGATCTTCCTTAATCCTCGTACCCCCTACAAGTATTCCTTCCTCGTCGCTGGAAGTATGGAGTCGATTATGTGGGGATTTCGAATGTTTTGCGTGTGTTTCGTATGGCACAGGAAGCTTCCAATCTCACACTGCAATTGCTGTCAAGATTCACAGCTTGCAGTGCCATCTTTATCGCAATCTGAGGCAAATCGACAATACTTCCATGTTATTTCTTGCCTTTAAAAGGCTCCCTCTCCTATAGCATTCAATCTCGTATGTAACAATGATCACAAATTTGCATGTCGCCGATATCTTCGACTACTACTGAGAGCGCCAATTATCCCTGTCGACTTCTAAGACGAAAAGCTGATTCTGGGTACTTATTAATCTCAATAACTTCGATCCCGGAACCCATCTGTCTTCTTTGTCTTGTTAACCCTTCATTCAGCCTTGCTCGAACCTTTACGGGCTTCGCTGCATGATCTACTAACTCCAACATCCTCTCATTGACTCAAGAATCGTTGGAAATTTGAATGTGAGAAATCATGTATCCTCCATATGAAGATCACGATTAGCTCCGTGTGATGATTCGTCCGATTAGCAATTCAGAAAGCAACCTTTGGTACAATGTTTTTCAGATCCTGGTGTGATCCGAATATGCTCGACGATCCTGTCTGCAGTCCTGTGAAATGTCCGTACTTTCAAAGATAATCCTGTTCAGGATGTTAAGTAGTCATCACCTGAAAAAGGTTGAGCGATGCCAGAGATTGGAAGTTATGCTGAAAGCAGGTTTCTTCCGACGTTTAGTAGCCTGAGAATTTGGAGTTAATGTTGTTGTGGGTGAAGATGAAGTATCTCAATCCTTGGTCTTACTGTCTCCAGTCGTTCATTGCTTAGACTGCTCCCTCTTATCCATCGCACATACTCTTTTAACTATCCTCCGTTCTTCTTCTCGCTCTAGAGCTGCGGATCAATCACGTTTTTGTATTGAGAGCAATATGACTGCCCATGCCTTCTGAAGTTTTTCTTCTTGCTAAGATCATCACACTTGAAAGAAGAGGACTTCACCAAGAAAATGAACGTTTCCACCAATCTACGATTCGAAGAACGAGTTCCTCGAGGTTCATATTCACAGCCAACTGATAAAAGGTAAGACCGAGCTTGTGAAGTTCGTCGATAAGTACTTCCGTGACGGGACACATATGGGGTAGTAAATCGTTTAGGCCATGCATATTTATTAACCAATAAATCATTCTCTCTTCATTCGTGATTCGGTGCCGCCGGCAATCGTATAATATAATTCAACCGTGACTCAATCTAGGAGTTCAAGATGGGGATCCCTGCCAAAATCACATGGCTTCGCGTTAAGCAACTAATGCATGTGAGTCCCTAAGTAACAATCCCAGGTTCTTTCGGATAGCCGGATCGGCGAGTGTCCATGTGATCTAATGTTGGCCTGTAGAATTTCGGACTGAATCCGTCATGCTGGTGATGGAACTCCCTGGAATGTCTCTTTTGAATCGAAGCGCTCATTTTAGGATCCGTTGAACGGGCCATCAGTCAGATCAAAGTTCAATTCCAAGTCATTTCCGTGGATTTTGAATCTTCAGATGAGGAAATTCATATGGAAGAAATGGGTTCAGCAACTAGAGTGACTGTCTATCTTCTGATTGATGTTTGGTTCATTGTGGTTGCATACCCAATACTTCCCTCCATTCTCGACATATCTCTTGTCGAGTTGTAACCATTTTTCATTGCTCTTTAGAAATTCGAGAATTTCAAAAGGTGTGTTGTGTACCCAATATGGCTGAGCCTGAAGATAGTCCAATTTTCATTCTCGCAAATATTTTCGAGCAGCTGAGCAATGCTGGATGCTTGTGTACATTGTTTGACTTGTTATTAGTGAACCTCTAACTAGAAGCCAGGAACTCGAGATTGAACTTTTCGTAATTGAATTTTGAGTTAACCGATTTTGAAAATATCGCTCTTGCCCTCTGATAGGCGAGGCAAATTTCGTTACCGAAGGTACTGCTGTAGGCCAGACAACAGAGTCGAATCGGTGAAAGAAATCTTGCAATGTATACCATCTCCACGAGAATACTGCTCCACTCTCATTTGCTGCTCTGATTCAAGAATAAACAGTCCCATCTTTGGGCCTTCTTACATCCTGAACAGGGGTATGTTAGTAGAACGTACAAATTTATGGTACGCGTCGGCTTTGATAGCGTTACATTATCTGCAGCTCGTTGCAAGACCACGGGGCGAACTATTCGACTTGGTCATTTTTCCACCTGTTTCAATGGCGACAGAACCATCGCATTCGTATATGTATGCGAGGACATCGGCTCATCCGAACCTATTACTGTCACCAAAGAAGTGTCCATTATTGTCATTTGATTCATGCTATATGGAGGTCGAGGTCGGCATCTTTGAATATCACCGGGCTGAAGACACCTGTGCTCATGTGCCTTTGAAAAAGGTACTCTTGCTAAAAGATCCCGTACACGACTTCCTCCGATGCCATCGCCGTCAATCGCCTCTTCCTTGTGCAATGATGACAAGCTCGAGGAAGACTGAGAAATCATTCGCGAAGACTTGCATTACAGTATCTGCAGAAATAGCAGGGTCATCCCAGACATTATTTGCTCTCTTTCTTCTCCTTCTATCATCTTTCTCTTCGCTAATAATGATACTTCGGTTTTCAAATAGAAGCTCAATCTCTCCCTCAATTTAGCCGAAGGGTTGTTATAAAAATGATTGTCTGGCTCAGGACCTTGATAGCCGACATGGCAGCCATAAGAGAGAATAAGGGCAAGATGATGGCCAAGAAATCCTAGATAAAGCTGAAGGAGAAGACATCATGTATCAATAATATGCACATAACCCTGAAGCATATGCGTTGGGATGTTATCATATCTTCTTGTTGGGCTCATCATTCGAACTTTCTCGTTCACTGCGATCCACCACGGAAATTATCTTTTCATTTTTGAAGATGATGTCGCTTTTCGGATATCCATTGGAAAGTTCATCAGTCTCAACATCGGCATTTGCCTTCTTGTGGTTCAAAATGCACCCAAAGAGCTGTCTGCCCAGCAGCATATGCCACGGTTGTTGACATGTGGTACCCAGGTGACTTGGTCGACCTTGAGAGCTGGAATATTGAGGATTCGTTCTTTCAGAGGTTAAAATCTCTAAAAAAAATGACTGCGTCGCCAATCGCTGCTTCGTGATATATTAATAAGTTCTCGATCATCCCCTTAACATTCTCTGTGACCTAGACTCACTATTACCCAACCTGAATTTTTGTGGTCCAATCAAAATTCCCAAATCGAGCGTACGCACGAATGCCTCTTCAAACATCTCTGTGCCATGTCTGCAAATTTCACAATAACTGTCCCATCTCAAAAGTTATTTGTAAACCTAATGCATCCGAACTGTATGTGATCGTCTCCTACGCATCGTACATACAGTGGACACGTTAGTATCCCTATGATTTATCAATTTCTTTCTTCTAGCGACTCCCATAATGCTAGCAAGCACAGTAGCATGTCTTTTGCAGAGGTGTGGAATTCAATCCTTGTGTCGCCGACGCTAAAGCGCTGCACTGGAGAGTGCTATTTACTTCTCTCTCAACTCCGCAAGGAGTTTCGGCAAAACCAAACGACCGGAACGGACGCATGTCGGAACATCATGGCAGGATGTGAGGATGAGTCAGAGTATAGGCCGTAGTAGATATCCCGACGATTTGGGGATTGGAAGAATTATTATTCCAAGCAAATGTACGTTGCGATGTTGCAAACTCCATAGGAAACTCCCGTAGTAGATTAATGATTGACTTCCTATATAGTGGAAGCTTAGATTTCATAACGACCACACCAATTTCCTTGAAATTTTCCCAATCGACTTGGTGCACTTATTGAGCGAGGTCATTTCTCTAGACTCGGTTCGAGAATGTATTCAGATGCATATCTACCATATCTTCGTGGTAACAGTAGACATATACGTACAGCCGACAAACCCTCTGCGTAAATTCGGAATTCCGGGACTGTGCGGCTCAATATTGCTGCTCAATTAGACCTTATAGATTTTTCAGTCTTCGGCGCCTATGTTCATGTCGATATCAGCAGATTAAAAATAGTATGTTGATTAGCGGGCGGTCAATTGTTGAGATCGTTAGTTGTTAGTTGTCGTACTTGATTATCTTCTTGAGGGCCTTTAAGCATCGTAAGTGAGGCTTTCGACGTGTATGGCAATCTAGGATAACATGGTATGATGGTGAGTAGCATCGGACATTTGAAAGAGTCCCCGTATTCGGGCAATGATGTGCAGGAACACAAGGAGAAGAAAGCAAGCAGAGAAGTCAACAGACTTCCAAGCATCTTGACTGGTGGGAAGCATCAACTGGTCTCGCTTATTCTCGTCTCCTGGCACGGGACTCCGTGTCAATAAATATTGTATCGAATTTTATGATGTGAAAAATTCGCCCTGTCATTACTGCCAAACGGAAATTGTGAAGACCTTATTAAATAAGAGCCCTGGCAATTTGAGAGATATTATCATTGCAAACCAAAACAATGAAGAATGCACCTTTCCCACTCTGACGTTCCTTTGGCTCCTCAAAGCCATAATAACTTCAACGACCTCTTTTCTGAAACGTTCTATGTTTGACGGTGGAGAGGATGGCCTATTGTTATGTGTGAAGAAACGGTTTGTCTTTCTAAACAACTTCTGTAGGGGAAGGCAGGGTCTGAGAGTCTTGGATTGACTGTTGATCCCGGGGACCATAAGCGGTCTTCTCATTGATTAATGGGAACTGAGCCCAAATTCTGCTGCGGTAGGAACTTCGAAATGTTGTCATCAACAGGTTTGGGTCTGGAGCAGCTCGGTCTGCTGTCTTATCCTTCCTGTCTACTATCGGTTCTTGAGAAGTCGAATGATGGCTGTTCCACGCCGAAGACACATGATCCTATCTAGTGAGTCAATCGAAACGTAGAACTGAGAACGCAGTGATTGCGTTGACCTTTTTTCCCCCCACCCCGTGAGCTTCTTTTGTCTGATGAAGGTCTGTTGTACAAAACTAGTCAACCCAAAATATGAGGACATTTTCGAGTGTCCGCGTTCCTAGCGAAGACCTCGCTGCTGGAATCAGTCTGGTGTTATGAAAACCAAGGCGGTGTAAGCTCCCGAGCATCAGTCAGTCCTTGATAGGTGCTGACGGTGGTTTATAGGTTGTCTACTTTACGTGACTAGTTCGGGCCAGTCTGCGCCGATCAGTTGTTACATATCGAGAAGGAAATCGTTCTTCTAAGGTCCCTTAAAGCAGAGGACTACATCTTATCTCCTGTAACAGTAGAAGCTAGTCTAGTGCCATTATTGATATGAAAAGCTGAACAGATTTCGTGATACGTAGGCCTTCGAGTGGTGTGGACTCTGAAGCCACAGACACAGTCTCATGAGTCTCCTCGGGTGGAGAAAGTGAGCTAGGAAGAGTCTGTAGGTTCCTATTGAAAGTCAGAGAGTGTTCATTTCGTCGTGAGAGAAGAGCACAAGGATTGAATGGCACAAGTCATACCAAGCAAGACATGCTGTTAATTTTGCCTGATCACTGTTGAACTCTGATGGAATTCTAGATATCGTTGTATCTGTTTCAAGAAGAAAAGAAAATGATGTCGCCGTAATAGCGATACAAGAAGATAGAAGAAGCCGCCAAAACGACACAAATTTATTGAAGTTAACGATATATAGTTGAAACCGCTCTACAGGCGAAGAGGCATGAGCGAGAATGAGAAAATAAAGAGACCCTTCCAAGTCCTCCGGAAGAAAGAAAGGTATATGTCTGCCATACAGGCATACCCCAAGGTAATTATGGAGGAGCAGAAGTTCCGGGAAACATATATTGCTCTGGTTTCTGCGGCCTGCTTTGCGAATTTGTGTGTAAATAACATCATTCTACCGACTAATGGCGGATCACATAATCCAATCTCCCATACGCAAAGTACGTTGGCAGAAATAATAATTGCAAACCTACTGACACATTGGTATCTGCGGCCTACGCACCAATTCGTTGGCAATTGACATCGAATTACCGCCCAACAGAGAAGATCACATAATTTGATACACACCGACTATACCGTCCATGGTTTTGTGTAGGAATCAATGGAACAGTACTTCATTTCCTGTATGAATGACAGCGATTGCAAACTATGCACGTATCGTATCGATGGAAAGGTGCTTTTCCGGAAAAGCGTGCATTAGGGAAGTTTTGAACATGTGGGCATGTCCGTCACCTTCGCATACATACAAACGGAAAAGTGGCTCAGAAAAAATTGGCAATAAAAATAATCCTCTCATGGTATCATCAATCTATTCTCGATCTAGCTAGGTATACTACACACGCACACATGTTTTACAGAATCAACCTCCCGGGCTCCTGTTCCAAGACAAGCTTGAATCTCTGCATGAAAATTGACGCAGCCTCCATATCAGTTTCTGGAATTGTTACCCAGAACTCATCTGCTGCAACTGGCTCCTGTTTTGGCGCCGAGCGTTTGACTGGTGCCGTCCTTGTAACACCTGACAAGAAATCATAAACATCGATATTATTGTTCTTTTTCGATGATTGTAATGCTTGAGCACCTTGGCGAAGTGCGGCACCGCTCTCCGGTAAGAAGTTTCCTCTAACCCCATTTGCTGGATTAACTTTGTCAAGCCCGAGAACGGAGTCAAAAAGTTCATCGGATGTTGGTTTGTAGTTCTTTGGGCGCGGAAGGTCATCGTTTGCGACATCTGCTGCACGCTCAATGAATGTTGAGAGAGGTATGAATACACCAAGTGTAGATTGTATTCTCTGTTGAACCTCTACGGCTGCTTTCATGGAGATGGTGTGAGCGACACGATGGAATGTGATTGGTCTTGGTGCTGGTGCATCCTTCTTGGCTGGCTTAACTGCCTTGGGAGGAGCAATCTTAATATTGCTGAGGTCGAGGTGGGAGAGTTTGGCGATCTTTTGCGAAAGTTCGGTAGGGTATGAGGAAGATATTGAGCCCAAATATGCTAGGACATCTCCTTTCAGTAGTCGGTTGTTAGGTCCACTGGGCACCATCTTTTCAATATCAGATGCATCTAATCCACGTGCATGAATCAAATGTTCGACTGAAGGAAGTAGAGGGTATGTTTGCTTCTTTGCCTTTCCTGGCGATTTCTTTGCGGGAGCAGAAGTCTCGGCGGATAGCTTCGAGGTAGGAGGAGCTTCGGCTTGTGATTCTGAGGACTTCGCAGGGCTTGGCTTCGAGGCCTCTTCTTTTGGCGATGGCGGGGCAGCGCTGTCTTCAGCTGGTATTTCCAATGAACCCAAATCATCTCCAGATTCTGCGAGAACACCGATTCTTGTGCCAACCTTGATTCCTTTGCTACCATCTCCCATTGTAATCTTTGCCATAATACCATCATCCTGAGCTTCAACATCCATTGAAGCCTTATCAGTTTCGATCTCGAGTAAGACATCACCAGCCGCAAATGAATCTCCCTCCTTAACACTCCACTTTGCGATATTTCCCTCGGTCATCGTAGGAGAAAGAGCCGGCATCGTGAAGTTCTGAGCAGCTAGACATGCCGCAGAAGTCCTGAGTCCTACCATCATCAAATATTAACCTTCCATACTCAACCCAAAATTTCTCAAGGGTAAATACTAACCTCTGGCAGAGGCATCTTGTCGCAATCCCCTAGCAGTAAGTCTAGCAGATACACGACAAGCTGTCGCAAAAGATGCCATACTGACTGTAGCAGATATGAAACTCAATTGAGAGTTTCTTGAGGAGATAAGTAAAAGTCGACGATATTCTTGAGATGTTGAGATCAACAAATGGGATATTTCGGGAGGGTACACGCTAGGCCAATTGACAGGGTTGAGTAATTTCGCCGAACCACCGATCATTAATTTTTCCCGTACCGAACATGAAGCGTTGGGTTCTGAATTTCACTTATTGGATTTTGTTCTCCAGGTATGGTACGTTTTATTTAAATATATTTATTTGACTGGTTGATAAGTCATTGCTAATACTTTCTAGACGTCCGCATTCTCAAGAGGGTGTATTAAATTACATTCTACGACTCTGACTTCCTCCCGCACTCTTCTCTTTATAACTCCAAAACCATGTCGAAACCATCGACTTTTCACATCGACATCCTTATGTCGCTCTACAGCTAGAAAGCCAATGGCCATGCCAACGGCAAAGGCAAAATCAAAACCCAAGCCACAGCTCAAACCCAAGCCAGGGGTCTCAACTCAAATCAAACCCCCCGAATTATTTGCCGCAGAACCACCATCGCTGGCTCCAAAACCTCTCAAGTACCACAGCTATGCCGATATTCTGGCTGCGAAACCACATACCACAATTCTCTACCAAGCGGCTTCGCATACCGGATACATTGTGACATCCTACATAGCTGGAACCTTTCTTCTGGGATTTGCCGGTCTCACTTGTACGTTTTCTCATTCATTGACCAGAAATCTTTTCTCTTGCTCTCACGAATCCTTCGCTAACTCATCTTCTTCATCCACCAGTCTGGAATAATTACGTGCATATCCCTGAGGGTATTGCCGTATGGGTTCCCTATGCTTTCGGTGGCATATCTTTCCTCCTCGCTTGTTGCGGAGGCTACGTCATTCTCTCCCCCGCTGGTCTCATAAAATCTATAACCGCCGTCCCTGCCAACCTATGCGCTCATCCTCCAAAAGTAGCAGCACCTCTTTATGTAGAGGTTGCTCTCAAAAAGATTGTTCCTATTCCTTTTATGCCTCCACGCATCCTAACCCTACCGCCCTCTTCACTCCATCTTACAAGTCATCTTTATCAAGCCAGAACACCCGCTGAGGAACGAGCTTGGAACAGACTAGCTGAGGCAAAGAAAAGAGAGTTAGCAGAATATGATAGGACACATATTATTGGAAGAGGCACACGAAAGATTTCAGTGGGCTTATTTGAGTTGGTAAGGTCATTTGGAAGGTGTTGGACGAGAGATGGATTCATTCCAGTGAGGGTTACAGAGAGAGGAAAGGGAAGAGTTTTAAAATTAGATGGAGAGGCCGGATGGGCACAAGATGGAGGGAGAGCGTTGGAGAAAATCATAAAGGTTCAAGAGTCCAAGAGAGTGGGGTTCTAGATCTAGTTAGGGATGGAATAACCGAGAAATCGTTTCGCTAGTAGGGGATCAGGAGAAATACCTCCTTAAATATTTGTACAATACAAAGACTTCACACATTATAATGGTACATCTAAGTAGATTATTGTACTCGCTTAACTATAGCCTGATGATTCATTCTACACGTCCGCGAAGATCCCAAATTGCTCGTCTGAAGATTATAAATTATCATAAACTTACAAACAAATAATCTGCCTTGTTAGCGAACAGTCACACAGGGGGGGTGAAGCACTGTGGTCACATTTCTAGACCTATTCTTCCAAGGCACTCAAAATTTCGATGGAGGTGTATAACAAAACGTATTGGCCACAAAGGAGATGAAATGGCAAAACGCAACTCAATTCCTTATTCCGTGATTCAACATTCTTGAATAATCAATTGAACGTATTTAATCTCTATCTCCGATTTGAAAATTCTATGATTATCGTCAGGTAATTCCAAAATACTACTATGAATATGCAGTTGAAGTAGAGTATAACACGATCAGAGGGCAGTTTTTGGGCACACTCTTTCTGTCAGTAAATATTTGGTGTAGTTGTTGTGAAGATGATTGCTAAGAAGTCAAGGGTACGGTCACATTAGATGGGATGATATGGTTTTAATTTCTAAAGAGGTATATAGGGCTTCGCGAACTTTTCTGACGGCTTAAGGAGAAAAGAGGAATAGATTTACAATGAAACAGATGTTTCTCCTCTTCCTCGATTAAATGTCGCCGTTTACACCCTTATATCATCTTGCGTCTAAATTCCATATCCCATCGACATCTCAAGACACATTACTAGAATTTTAATGAGATTACAGTCCCAAATATCACCTACGACTGTTATCCATGCATATAACGCTCTGAAATGGAATCAGATAATAGAAGGGCTCGTTTAGATATCAATTCCGATCAAAATCTACTGAATTTTCCGCCTTTTTCTGCCACAACGGATTCTGTGGTAGCACTTTTTTGTTTTGAAAAAGACAAATTCCTTTTTTTCACTTTCCTATTTGTATATCAATTCTAATATAAAATCCATGGAAAAAAATGAAGCATAAATGTAGTACATATATATCATTAAATGAGGAAATTCGAATTTTCAGTTTATTATGGTTATTATTTGATAAATTAGATAAATAAATATAGAAATAGCTTTAGTTTAATCAAAATAAACATACAAATAATACTTTATTTAATTAAAATTAAAATCTTAATAATACTTTATTTGTTTAAAATTAAAATCTAAATTATAATTTAAAAATAATTTAAAACTCTAGATTATATTTATTAGAATTTTAAATTACAATCACTATAATTTTAGATTATAGAAGTCTATAAATTCATGAATTTTTATATAACTAAAAACAGTGATTACTTTTTCTATTTTTTATTTTCGATTTATATTTCCTATTTTCCTAAATAAATTCATTAAAAAGATGGATTGAAATACGGATTGAATTTAAGATTTTAAAAGAGTTGTAAAATAATCCATTCATTTATAAAAAATATACAAAATCTACTAAAAATCTTCATACAGAGCACTACGGTCTATACATATTCAAACATACAACAAGAGTCACATTTAATCTTTTCATATAAGAATCAGCCATCTGATTCCAAGCCTGCGAATCGTTCTACTTGTGAGCCACGGTGAGTACGTCCTTTTCAGATATGCAACAAAAGAATGCACTAGGGCTCTGAAGTAAGCTGCACGGTAAACCACGGTAAGTATGCTATTCTTAGATATGTAACAAATGCTCAAAGTCTCAGTACACAAGTCTCCGATATTGATGATGCTGCGGTAGGTATACGATTTTAGATATGCAACAAGATGTTATATCAGTATTATTCTGTAAATTAGACCAAGCTTAGGATGTGTGCCACGGCGCGTACGGATTCAATAATTGTATCAAACTAGACAAGATACCACAATCCTCATTGATTTCAAAACACAATAAAAGTCACATTCAGCCTCTCCATATAAAAGCCATCCAGCTAAAGCCAAAGTTACGGAGCCATAGTATGTGCGAACCACGGTGAGTACACTCTTTTCAGACGTGCAACAAGGCATTATCTATTACTAATTCCAGAGTTCCATAGCAAACTTCGTGGTACACCACGGTACGTATGCCATTTGTAGACGTGCAACAAAACATCACATTTACCACTTGGATTAAACACAAAGCTGTATGACCTATATCTCACGGCAAGTACGCATAAGAAGTGCAACAAAAGAGAGTAAACGCTAGAAGCTCTCCGCTCTCGTAACACATATTACATACGCGTATACATCTTTCCAACCTCTTACTAAAAGATTTAATGATTCACTTATTATAATAATCCGTACCTCCTACCGAGAAGTCGGCTACGATCTCATATAAAATACACAGCCAAAATCAAATCTCGTCTAAAGGGCCAGGATTCCAGAAGCTAGACTCATGTGCACGCTATACTGATATCTTTATGTCAACCCTGCCATCCGTACCAGTTGCTATATATTAGGTTGAAGAAAGTGCACTATTAACAAAATAAGGAACGAAGTGTGCTGAACAGTATATATGAAATTAGACACGGGAAATTTAAGCGAAGTCAACGAATGTGATTTAAAACTGAAGGATTGTAGCGTTTAATTTTGTGCGCATATGTTAGATGTTTTGCAGAAGATTTCTTATTGTTATAACCACTCATACATGTGGACTGGTTACAGACTGTTTAACATTGTTTGCATGGAATAATAGCTAGACGATAGATATAATAGGAAGTCCCTTATAGGTGAAATTTGGATCGCCCACTTAATGATGGAGAAATTACATTTCAGACGACCAACTAATTAGCTTATCTTTAGAAATTAGCCGTGGAATTGTACGGAACGGGACCTTAGATGAGTATTCCAGGAAGCTTAGATTGATTTGAAGAAAATAGGTATAATTTGTTGTAGTATGCTGAATACGGAATGTGGGATATCACGGTTACTTACGTCTTCAGACACGCAACAAAGAAAATCCAGGGCACTACTTTAGAATTCAACAACTACGGACCGGTATGTGTGCAACTTCAGATATGCAACAAAAGATCGAAACCTCATATTAGAGCCCAAAGAGACTGATTATTAAAGTAACACGGTAAGTATTCATTTTCAGACGTGCAACAAAAAGATTCGGTAACCGACCTCATAGCATAAACTCACTACAAGGAGACTGGCAACCCACCTGCTAAGATCCATACGCAACGATAGACACACACAAAGAACGTTTATGAGAGTAACACGAACCATCCATACGCCTTTTCCAACCTCCGAAACCACAACTGGAGGTATATTACATTAACGGACTGTACAAAAACCAGTCTAGACTTCATATACACTTATACCCAGACAACCAACCAAGACAAAGTAACTAGTAAGCTTGATTCCACGAGACACGATTCCATCGACATGTATGCATTTCCAGACACGCAGAAGAACAGCAAATCAGTCTCTTCCTAGAATTTTATATATAGTATATAATAGTACTTAGTAGTTGTCCTACCACTCACATTCTGCACGAACTAAACGCGAGGAAGTTCACTGTCTAAACTCATATATATACCAAAGTTCCTTAAGCGCATGCTAATCTCCAATCCGCAAATCTCACCTCTCTATCTCCCATCTCCCAAGCCCCATCTTCAAAACACCCCCTAGATCACCACCACTCAACCACCAAAATCTCATCCCCATCCCCATCTTCAGCTCCACTCCGTAGAAACCATCTCCTCGTTCCAACCCACTCCCCTCCCCACTCCCATAGTACCAACAAACCAAGAACACAACAACTTCGACTCTGTTCCTAGAATGCAGATGCAACCGCATACATTCATCTGGAAACACATCTATATTTATATATACATTCCCATAAGATATAAAATAAACCTGGGACTAAAATCCACAAACCAACGCTAGGAAAGAGGATAAAATATCATAAATATATTAAATTTAATGAGATATATATCATGATATTCAATCGAATTCCCCGTGAATAAGTAGCTCAAATCGGGATGATGTATGTATATGTATGTAACAAGAATACCAGTTCTGGTTATAAACATCTATATCAAGACTATGCCACTCTTCACACATAGCACTCATGGTTCGTATACATACACCATATAAGTACTACATCAAACATCCAAATCCTTGAGAAAACATCCAAACCTTCAAGTAAATTCTTACATCTCCACCCAACAGCTTCCGTCAAAAGCCTCCACCAACACCCCCTTTACCCCTAATTTCCTAATTTCCTAATTCCCTAATTCTCAACACTTTATATCCTTCCTCAGAAACCCTCACAAATCCATTCCCCGTTCCCCCCCCTCCATTAAAAATCCCACCCCTCTTTCTCACAAATCCACACCCATCCTCAGCGCAACACACAAGAAAGTTCACAATTCTCCCCTAAAGTTAAAGTCAAGAATCGACTGGCACTTTCGTACCACTATCGATTTTAACACTTATAAGGAGTTTGCTACTACTGCTACTATTACTATAGAATGGAATGGATTGGATTGGAGGTTTATGTGTTTTATTTGGATAGTATTTGTTTGTGTTTATATGTTTATGTATACGGCAAATTACCCTCATGCCCCTCAAAAGCCATTTATTTACTCTCATGCCCTAAAATTGAGAGATAATTTACTTTTATGCCCCTTGGATTCTATGATAGATTCTATACATTTTAGGCTAGATTCTATAATAGAAGTATAGATTCTAGTCACTTTAGGTTATATTTTATAAGGAAAGGATAGATTCTATAGGAGGATAGATTCTATAATAGAAGTATAGATTCTAGTCACTTTAGGTTATATTCTCTAAAGAAAGAATATATTCTATAAACGAAGTATAGATTCTATAGGTATATCACTATCTTTTTCTCAAATTTTATGATTTTTTTCTTTTCAAGCTAATTATAGACTTGAATCGATAATTATGAGATAGATTCTACTATAGAATCTATATAGAATCTCAGGGGCATGAGAGTAAAACTTAAATGATTTAAAGGGTAAAGAGTAATCAAATGACTTTTGGGGGGCATGAGACTAATTTGCCGTTATATATATGTATATGTATATGTGTGTTTGAGCAATACAACACAACACAATACAATATAGTATCACAATGAATATAAACAAATTTTACAACCTCCTACCTATGGAGAGATACATACACACATCTACATCCATATAATAAATCCATCTCCCCCTCCTCCCCCAAGCCAATCCCCAACCAAACACTCCCCCAAAGACTTGGAAAATCTGTAAAAGCACACACCGAGCAAGTATCAAGAATCAAGAATCAATAAAAGAATCTTATAATCCTACTATCTACCTCCAATTCCCTTCCCAAATTTCAGGAATCTCCATGATTATCTTGATCATCTTGATGATCGGAGCATGTACTCCAGTACCCACAGACTTCCCATTTGCTAAAGATTTTTTTCTTCACCAGAATTGCAACTTAGCTCGTAAGATTTATGATATGATATGATACCATACGATACGGCAATGGTATGGCATGTCATGATACGATGCGATACAACGATACACACAAGTAACGGAGTTCAGGAATAGGGATAGGAATAGGAATAAGAGTAAGAGGAGTTACCATAACCCAAATACCACATATCATTCTTCATCCCCCAAGATACATTATCGAATTCCAATTCAAGCGAGTCCAGATTCCAGAATATATACACACCTAGTGCTCGAGGAAACCACTTCTCGACTACGACACATACATATTTACACATCTCCGCAATATCAATCCCCCCAAACAACCATCAAGAATCTTCAGCACTCCAATCAGAAACCCTCAAACTCCTCCTTCTCATTCCCCATATTCGCAATGCAACATCGTGTTGCATTCCAAAATAGGCTATAACGCATACGCATATCCGGATCTCCCTTTATATATATATATATATATATCCAACACACGATATATCTGACGCAATTTTCGCGAAATTAATCTATATACCTAGCGCCTTTGGATGCTACCCCATAGAACATAAACGGACACTGCGACACACTAACTACACATGGAAAGACGTTGACTCGGAGACGTCGCCAAGTCCCGATCCTGCAAATGGCGAGACCAGTAATCCCTACCTTACATGAAACAAAACGTAACGGTAAGACAACACCAGGACTGTCTAGCAAACCAATGTTCCCATCCATTTGGGATTCTCAGACCAACACTCGAGACAAAACCTATCGAATTAACTTCCTGAGAATAAACAAATCAATTTCCATCTGTCCATACATCGTCTCCAGTTACTCTAATCGCGCGCTTGGGACTCGTATGTATGTACACGTGCGTGCAGATATAACAGTACACTTGTTTTCCTTACTCCGTACAGCTTTGTACGTGTTGTACACCATTCAAGACCATTTCGCTACTCCACCTTCTATTTATCTCCAGGGGAATCTCCGGTTGGTTCGAGCTTTTGAGTGTAGAGTACGTGCAGTTGTGGCTTGCAGGCTTTTAAAGAATACCAAGCGCTTGCGATGGTACTTTGTTCATGCAGAAAAAATGGAGAGAAAAGATAACACAGAAGATGGCACTGGAAATGAAAATGGAAATGTAGTCAGCAAGCCATCAAGTCAGCTAGTGCCTAGCAGGCAAGTATAAGTGAAGAACGCAATAAAAACCGAAAAGCAAATGCAAGAAGGCAAATGGATACGTGATGTTAGAGTTCTACCAATCTCTTCTCATGAAGTCATTTTGTAGTTAATAAGTGAAGGGGAATATAGGTACTAGCGAAGTCTGACGTGGTACTTATCCACCTGTCATTGACGATGAAAATGGCGATGTAAAACTGATGTGCCGGATAGCCATAATCATAACCATACTGTTAATCTCCTCAAATCGTCATTTGTCGAAATAAGAAACATCTAGTTCGGTAGGCACGGAGTAATTTGTGATCAGCAAAGGATCCTTGGCACAATGCTACTTACCGAGCCATGAAACCATTGATGATCTGATCTAAAATCTTCGATTCCAACCCCTCCATGATTTGAATGAATCTACAAACTCTAAACGCCGATTTCATTCGACTCGGGGTTGATGCTGGTGTGGTGTGGTGGGGGAAGCATAATGCAACTTGTTCTACTCTTCTAGAAAGAAAAATAAGCTTGATAAACAGACGGTGAAGAAGCGAGATCAATGCAAACTGCACCTGGACAGACCCCAACCCATGTTTACTCGTACACTAGATATGCAGACTTTCTTCCTTCAGTCGTTGGAACTGAAAGTTCTACACAATGTATACGGAGTAAGTATGTCCCTAGGTAGTTCAGTTGTATATATAGGTAGCATTGTTAAGTTCTTCGTGCGGCATAGGTTAATGAACCTTCTTTAGGTTGACCGCACATGACGCCTTTATGTGTTAATCGTATTTATTGGTCCCACCTATGTACAGAGAGTGGTAGTTATGAGCCTACAGAGTGTCTACTATGTGTCTCCAAAAGCTCGTAAACTTTTCAGACGTTGGTGGCGGGGTTATTCTCGAGCCAGCAGTACAAAGGTGGCACACAATAAACGCTTTGACAGTCTCTGTAACATGCGAGGCATGATGGTTGAATCAAGAAGAAGAAAAAAGATGTTAAGATATCGATCCCAGTGACAAGTCTGGTGAGAACTTAAGAAGAAAGATAAGATCTTATCTAAATACCGAAATAAGGTTTGGTTAGATTTTCTGCTTACCTATTAAAATATTCAAAAACCATGTCCATGTCATTGACGCAAGCCATTGTCCTTCCTTTCCCTTCAATCTCAATCTCAATCCCTCAATCTCACCTCCTTCATCTCTCTCGCTTCACCGCTGTCCTTGTCCTTGTAACAAATCTCCAGCCGAAGAAAAGATTTGATAATTTTTTTCTGATGAAGGATTGTTCAGTCGTTTGTTTCCCATTCGCAATCTTAAACAATCGTATTTTGATTATCTGATTACCCAGACAACAACCGTTCCAGTGGGCAACGATAAGAAAATACTCCGTGATACAGATGAAATATCAATTGATCTCTTTCTCCTCCTTCGCTTGCTTTAGAAACGATATGCTTATGCTCATTTCGTTTGAGAATGTCGCAGTGATGCATCCGAAGCATCCGATGTCTAGAAGAATATCTTTGAATAATATGATATATGATGAAAAGCATCAAATCATAATGTTGAGAGTCACCTGCTTCACTGCCTCATGATTGGGGAAGCACTCGTTTTTTTTGGCAGATGAGATGTAATCCCCACACACATTATTGTGCATATCCCATACATGCACGCCGTGCTCTGCTGTATGGCTTGTGGAATAAAGCATTCGCGAGGCGCGGCCAAGCTTACATATTTGACGGCTCATGTAACACACCTTGATGAGTGAGTAGACTAATGGTAGTTAGTCTCTTGGATTTTATGACCGGCATATGCTGCGACCAGCATGTACTATTGGCCTACATATCATATCCTTCATTCCTTTCGATTCTTTTGCCGTGTATGTTCTTTTTGGGATTACCTTCCTAATCATTCATTCATCCCATCCAAATGCATGGAAAATGTGAAAGAGTAAAAAAAACAACCTGTCAAATAGTTCCAGATATCGTAGCCACCACCACTTCAACGATGGCGGGGCTCCTCATGCCGAAAGGCGTCATTCCTATTTTATTTTCCACTGCTTTCTCGTGTCTCTGGTACACCGATCATTCAATGGTGTGTGCGTTAAATCCACTTCTTCCATTCGTTAACAATTTTGTGGATCAAACACTTAGTAAAGCCGTGTAAACCGTTTGTATGGAGTGATGAAGTGATAAAAATGGCATGACAGACAATCATTCTCATATTTGATGGGAGCTGAGTCAGGAACCTAAGCGCGCTTGACTCTTCAAAAAAAGATCACAGACATTCGGAATGTGAAAGATTAGAATAGTTTCACATGACCTTCTCACACGGGTCATCGAGGCTGAAATTTTTGTTTCGCATGTTTCGTATCACCAAACGGATTCGCACTGTGAGTAACATGGATTTGGATGAAAATGTGACTGAGGTCAGGAGAATTCTTAGAGCAGAAAGAGTGTGCCATGGGATGGCTTGACGCGTGTAGATTGTGAAAAGGTGGTGGCGAAGATAGACTGAAAAATGTGTCTCTCGAAGGAGTCACAGCATACAACCAACCCATTGTAAGATATTGAAGCGGTGAAGGAAGAAGGATTTGTAGTTTGGGACCTAAAGATGCAACAGTAGATGAAGGTATCGTAAGAAAAGGCAGACGGTAGCTTATGTTATGTCTGTTCTTGGGCCTTGGCTCGTTCCCCCAGCCCTCAAGTGTCTTGTCCCTTTGGTAGAGAGCGGCCGTAGATAGTAGTTGGCGTAATGATCCACTTAACCGTTTCCCTAATAGGATTTTGAGTTTGGGGGCTTTTTTCTGCACATTCGCTGCCGAGTCTAGGATTCATTTTAAGAAATGCGAATCATAACAAGATTCCTCAAACATTGGAAACTCAAATCCGGAGTGGAGGGGTAAGGAAAAGGATATTCGGGCACGAATTCTCTGGAGGGAAGATTTTGAGGTGACTTGTTAAAGTGATGGTGGGGTGTTTGAGACAAGGATAACTTACAATAAATATGAAAGGTCGGCTGGATGTCTTGGGTGACTATTGCTTGCCTTTCCATAGGAAGCCCTGCAGGCTGTAAATCATTTTTCTGCCCAATAGCCCACCCAGCCTTCAAGATTCTCCATAGCATCCCATCGAAAAAGTATCCAGAGAATTTTCACGATGTTACTCAAAACCTGGTGACCATGGCCAGAAATCTTCCGATTTCCAGAGATCTTGACCCATAACGTTTCGATACTTTCCCCCCTTCGATATGCTTCGTGACGTCGTCGTGAATGTATTCTGTCGGTACTTCTTCGTGCACACCGGCGAGACTGGGTTTTCACGTATCCGACGTGTTCAAAAAAGTGACAGCAGGTCCTTCGTAAATCACGTTATACCCACCCGTTGCGTGAGGGAAGCATTATCAAGGCATCAAGGGACCTTGGAGGGGGTGAGGGTTGAATTCCGAAGACAAGGCGTTGATGAAGGAGATGATGTACATTTGATATGCACCTTGGCAGCCTTGAATCTGGGCAGATACGAGTAATGGTCGTAGATACATGTCGGTGCCGACGAGATGATACCAAAAGAAACAAAACAGGTGTAGATCTGTATGGGGGGGGGAGTGACTGAAACGAGTTTATGTTATGATGTAGCGGTGGTCGACGATGAGGTAGTGTATCAAATTATCAATCCCGTTTTGGTAACATTGCTCCATCGATAAATCTCATCAAGACCAACTGATACTAATATTGTACTATCCACTACCTCCGACCTATTACCTACCTTACTAGGTATTACCTTTTTTACTCTTCTTCTTTTTTCGGCGTTGAACTCGTTTGTTTTGATTTTTCTTCGGTCGGAGGCAGGTAAGCAGCAGCTGTATATGAAAGCTGTGCTGTTACCAGCCAGCCGTTACCATTAAATGATCAAAGTGTTAATTCCTAGACACGCTGCCCATGCCTGCCCATACCTGCCCATATCGAGAATAGCCCTTCCCGCCCTTCTCACCCGTGTGTCTCTTTTTGTATGCACTAGGTAGTATATTTTGGTATATTTTCAATGTTGGTAGGATTTTTCTTCTTTTTTTTTCTTTTAAAAAGGGTCTATTGATCACCTCCCTTGTTACCTGGTCTAGTATCTAGTACGGAGTATATTACATTTGCGCACAGACTTCAGCCATTAGAGATTGGAAAATGCGACAATCTAACCTATCAACAACCCGATAGTAAAATACTCCAATTTCCAAATCCACTCCACATCTGCCTCGCTCTCCCACTCTTCAAATTAACGAAACATCCTCACCTATGATATCGTCCGACTCGACCATCCTCGCCGCCGCCAAATTGTTGTGCTCGATAAGTGCATAGAATAATTACGCTGATCAGAACCAAGAGAAGAGTGAGAAACATCCCCACAAATCAATCCATCCCGCTCTCCTCTTCGCACACCTGCTGAGTGCTGAATATTCAATACTCAATCAATACTCCATACTCAATAATTCCAATATTTATTAGTCCAATCAAAATTTGTTCTTGTGCTGGTATTGGTGCTGGTGCTGGTGCTGGTGCTCATTGCTCATCGCTCGTCGCTTGGTTCTCTTTCCCCCTCTCCACTCCTCGCTTTCTGAATCGTATTTTCTCTAAACGGACTTTTTCGCACATATTTCTCCCCTTCTCTCTCTCTCCTCTTCTTCCTCTTCTTCCCGAGGCTCAGTCCTTCTTAAATATTCATGTTCTGTTAATTTAATTTCTACAGTACATAAATTGTTCAGCACACACGCTACGACGTGATATTGCATCTGGCGTCGCATACTAGGAAGAACCCTTAAAAAAAGCCAGGGAGTAGACGCTTGTGAGTGGGTATTTGATCTCATGTACCCTGGTCTTACAGTAGTGGAGTATTCCTGTACAACGAAAGGAATTCGACGAACGAACGGCCGAACTCGCTTTGCATATCCATAACGCCTGCATACATACAATCCATACAGAAGGAAGGCCCTCGAGCCTGCTAAACTATTGGTCCCTCAGAACCTTGGTATAATACTTCGCAAGCGGCAGAACTTCTCTGTTTAGATATTGTCGTCGCAGAACTTAGGGAGTGTCCCACCCTTCTCTTCTTCATTCGATCCTTTTCTCTTCCCAAGAAGTGTCGTGAAAGTCTCAGAGCTGTGTTGCTCTAGGTCTTCCGCACCACGATAAGAGCGTTGAAAGAGGTACGTTCAATAAATTTCCTATCCGTTTTCGATCTTCGTTCCGAGAAACATGTCTTCTATCATATGCAGGAGACTTTTTGTCGCGAACCTAAGAGGCAGTGATCGTAGAATTTGATCTTCTGCGCCTGGAAGACACGGGCGAAGAGCTCGATGGCTTTTTAGGAGATGGCACCAGATGGGATCTTCTTTCCGAACCATTCACACCTGGGATACTATCTTGTTGTCACACCAAATGAATTGAAACCCTTCTAACGACGTTGTGTAATCTGCAGACTGCCCAAGCAATTTCTTTCTCAACACCTCGAGTCGTACTATTGCCAT
This sequence comes from Botrytis porri, assembly GCF_014898465.1. NCBI lineage: Eukaryota > Fungi > Ascomycota > Leotiomycetes > Helotiales > Sclerotiniaceae > Botrytis > Botrytis porri. The sequence continues at coordinate 1,871,998 of NW_024066083.1, read as the reverse complement.
ACCACGAACGTTTCCCTTCGAATACAAGGCCCGCTGATAGCCTGGTTTGAAGCGACTCTTCTCCCGTCGAAGGGCTCTCGATCGTAATAAACATTGGTGAATGAAACACATGCATCCTTAATGATGGATACTGAGGATGGACAGTTCTTCATAAAGGTATTTGGAAACCCCTAACTTTACGCCTTATCACGGCAGTTACTGATAAAACTTTTTCTTGCAGAACTTGGCCCACTTTGTTCGTACACATGAAAAGGCTCTCGCGAATGCTTTACAACTACGACGTCAACAAGCTCCTAAACATGGTTCCTCGAACAGCATATCTGGTGTTGTTGGAGGGTCTACCATCCCTTCCCCAACAGTGACAAACCAGCCGTCATCTGCCTCTTCTTCTACGACTTCTAGTACTCTAGCAGCAGCTCTCTCTCTCCCATACCTTACCTTCGCCTCTCATAACATCAAACCTGCTAAGCTCGCATTAACACCCCACCATCTATTCTATCTCCTTTCCCGAATTGAAGAGCTAGGTGTTCCAGTTGGCCCAATGAATGTGCGGTTAGAAAATCTTCATGCAGATACATCAGCAGCGAATTACGTTTCTTTTCTGAGTCAATCCCAACGTTCAAAAGGTCGTGGTTCTGACAATGGATCTATTCACTCCGTGTCTAGTGTGAGAAGTGTGATGTCTGGCATGTCTTCTTTGTGGTCTAATTTTGGCCTTGGATCTGGAAACTCTGCCGCTCGAACAGAGAAACAAAAAGCTGCCACTGAAGCCGACTTGAAGTACCTGTATTCAGCATTTACTAAAATTCCTTGCCTTAGACTTGCTCCAGATCGTCGCGCGCGTTTGATTGAAGGCTATGAAGAATTTCCGTTCGATTCCGCCGTTCCACTGATTGCCTTTAAAAATATTAGTGCTTTGGAGATAAGTGATATCGATATTCGACAGTTTTTCGGTTGGGACAAGCTAGCCGAGCAATTAAGATCATTGACAGTCAAAAGGGCAGGTGTTGATGATCTAGCTGATCTATTGATCAATATCGTGCTGGATGATATGGACAAAAGGAGGCGGCGGTCTTCCAAGGCACAGATGTCACCAACTTCAACCTTCATTCCCGCATCGAGTCCAAGACGTAGCCCAACAATGCCTCATGCCGAGCTGATTAAATCCTGTTCGGCACCTGGGTCACCGGATGGCCGCAGCCATATTATTGACACTGAAACAAGAGGATTGGCGCGTTCTGGGTCCGACGGGGCCGAGTTTGGCAAATCTCCTACCAAGCATGGACAAAGACCAAGAAGCAATTCTCCCGTTCGTCCACCAAGTTCTCGTACTGGCTCTTCACATGGCCATCTTCGTGGCTCATCATACAAGGTGAAGAGATCCGGATCCGGGAGTTCACATTCAAGCATGTCTGATAGCTGGCACAACCCGCGGAATAGCACTTCGAATCTGTTATCTATGGGTTTCCTGCCATCTTCAAAGTGGAGATTCTTGAAACATCTCAGCGTTGCAGACAACGGCCTGACGGCTATTACTGCTTCCAGCCTTGCACCTTTGGCTAACACCCTCCACTCACTTGACCTTTCTTCGAATCTTTTCGCCCAAATCCCCGATTGCTTAGCGTCCCTTACCGCACTACGAGCATTGAATCTGTCTAACAACATGATTGAGTCTCTTCATTCTCTTACTAGAAACCCTCTACCTGCTATATCTGCTCTTAACCTACGGTCAAATCGTCTCACATCACTAGCTGGGATTGAAAGACTCTACCCTCTAGAAAGGCTCGATCTCCGTGACAACAAGATTACTGATCCAACAGAACTTGCTAGATTGACAGGTATTCCAGATATTCGAGAAATATGGATTAGTGGCAATCCATTTACCAAAACACACAGTAACTACAGGACCACGATCTTCAACCTATTCAGGCAAACTCCAGGATATACCGAGGATATTTTGATTGATGCTTATGGACCAGGTTACACGGAAAGGCGGCACCTAGTCGAACGTGCTGCAGAACGGCCAGGTGTGCCTGTTGTCAAACCACCTCCTCCCGATTATGGCCTGTCCGCTATTGAGGTCAACAAACCAATTATCGAATATGCTGCACCGAGAGAACCTGCAGTACTTCGAAAAGAACGACCAACACCCGTTGCTGCGACTAGTGAAATCAACACTGGCACTACAGGTCGAAGAAGAAGAACTCCAAAACGACGAATCGTAGATTTATCGACTTCAGAAACGTCACCAAGCAAGCAGGGATTGACCCGCGTTGTAATGCCAGAGGAACCACCACCATCTATGCCGCGAACAGTGTCAGATAGTAGCTATGGCATAAGTCCAGTTTTTTCTCCTACGATTCTTCCTTCCTATGTACCTTCAGAACCCCGCCAGGCCCAGAGACAGCCGGATGTCTCACGTATCAACACCTCAGTTTTGCCTCGTCTACCTCCAATGCCGTCGGTAGAAGCGGTAAATTACGAAACGGCAATCAAGCCACAGCCAGTAAAGACTCCAGATACCCCTGACTGGAACATGAGCGGTGAGCTATATCGGAAGAAGATAGAAGCTCTAAGAAATGATGTTGGGCAAGGATGGTTGAGTGTGTTAAGCGAAGAAGGTTGGGAGGCTCAAAAGAAAAGTCAGCCGCCTGGATATCAGACTTCCGAATATGAATCAGCAAATACTATGAGACCGGGCCCTACAATTAGGGCAGTCAGTCAACAGACGATACACAGCGGTCGCACTCTGGGTTGAAGTGCAGAAACCAAAAGCGAATTTTTTTCATGCAGATACAAAATCAGAATGGCTCGACATTTAAGAGTACATTGGTCGAGTGGCTGGAAGGGAATGTGGTCCCTGCGGATGAAGGATCATTGCCAACATTGACTGTGGTTAAGTTAGAAGGAAGTGAGAGAAGAGGAACTTGTTTATTTTGATACCCCAAACCCATTCTTCATCGTTTTTAAGAAAATTGCATGAAGGACGACTCTACTCTCGATATAAAAGGACACATTGCATGAAAGAGGCACTTATTTTCTACTTTTATTTATTTATTTTTCTGGCTCGAATTCTTTATCATCAATGAGAGCATGCATAGCGTTTAGGTTGGAGGTTCATTTGCTGTTTTTATATTTTTCCTTAACGAATCAATGATGGATTGGAACAGAAAAAATTTCGGCTTCTTCGAGAATGAATGAATGGATTATGTTACTAGATCTTGAGAGAGAGAATGGAAGAGAGAAATCTTCAGTCAGAGAGAAGCAATGACATGTTTGTAACATATCGGTTTTTTCGTGCGTGGAGTTTTATGGTTAGGGAATACTTTTTCATTTCACCTACTCACGGTTTGATATTTGAGATGGATGGATGGGTCGGGGCGTTTGAAGTCACGAGTAATTACTGGTCTGCCTGACCTGACATGATTGAACTGGGATCTGGATGGTGGGAGCATTTACACGAATAGTGGATGTGCTTAAGACGGAGGGGCGGAGGTGGAAGGCTTATGTCAATGGGTTATGTTCAAAAAGGAGCAAGTGAAAGTGGTCGATTCAAGTTTTGGGTTGGGGGGAGCAGAAGGGGGGAGGGATAGGGAAGAGAATGAGCCTAGGAGAGGTGTGAATAGAGGCGGATTAATGAGATGAAAATTGTTCTTTTGTGATGATGATTTCTCTGAGTAACTTTTTGCATTGTTATGTGTTGTGAGTACAGAGCAGAGAGAGTGAACAACTACCGAGAACGGAAAACTTGGATGATAGTCAGCATCAGATGTGTAGGTAATACCAGTAAGTGCTGGATGAACGAGCATTCAGCATAAGAAACGGTGAGAGGAGTTATCTATGACATCATTACACATATGCACGAAAAAAACTTTATCCTCCTGCTTTCTGGGGACTTTCTCTGGTACTGAAGAGGTTGGAAGACTGGTCGAAAGAGAGGGGTTGGAGGGGTAAAAAGATATCGGGAAACCAAGGAAAGGAAAGGAATACCCTTGAAGTTGCTGCCCAAGTCTAAATTTATTTCTGCACATCATCTGATCCTTTTCCCGTATTGCCGTTTTGGGATTGGGGTCTCTCGTCTAGCGTGTCTCATTATCATGTTCGCCAATGTCGGTATTGGATGGATGGATGGATGGATGGATTCTAAGAATATCTACTTGGGTACTAGGTTAGTTTCTCTTATCGGATGACTGGAAGAGGGTTTTGAAGGCACACTGGGAATGGCGTATGTGATGTTTTGATGTGAAGCCTCATCGGATGATTCGCATTCGCATCGGATGATCGGGTGATGAGTGGAGGTGATGGTGGAGGTGCAGATGGATGGATGGATGGATGCGTTTGGGTGGGTGGGTGGGTGGATCCACTCGGATGGATCGATCCACATTGCTTGTCTGTAGTCACTGGTGTGGTGATGGGCGGCTAAGTGGGAGGAGAGGAGTGGGTGGGTGGGAGTTTCAGCCCTACTTTCTGGCGGTGAGGGGTAGGGCGGCGAGGAACTTGGGGGTTGGTTGGTATTTGGGTTTAAGGTTTAAGGTTTAAGGCTTGGGGTTTGGGGTTTTGGCTTCGGCGTTTAGAGCGTGGATACTTTGATCGGGGGTTTTTTGGTTCCTAGCGTCACTTACTAATGTTGATATACATATATATATACCGTATTTGGGTTGATGTTTTTGGGCGGTGTCGCTGGTCTGGCTAGCGAACTAGCGAGCTAGCTTTGCTTACTTGTTTGTCGTGATGAAATTGGGGGATTGTACAGTGCTTGGAACTTAGCTCTAGCGATGTGATGTGTGTTTTGAGATTTGCTAGTTGCTTTATCTTGTTTTACTTTGCTGGTTGCCTTACTTGACTTTGACTTGGCTTGCCTTGCTTTGGCTTGAAATCTACCATCTAGTATTTAGTGTCTAGTGTCACATACTTCACTTATTCACGCATCGACTACATCAGCTGGTATGAATACATACGGATATACGGCCCTTGGATTTCAAGTTCTCTTTGTTCTTTGTTCTTAGTTCTTATTCTCATATTTGCTCGTGTTGTCTAGTGACAGAGCTAATTGTGTGATAGAAGATCGGATATGGGTTTGCAGTAGTTTTTCATGATTTGTCGATTCTTACCTTACCGCTTCTTTGAGTTGGCTACTTTGTGTTGGGATTTATGCGGGGGAAGAGGGTTATGTAATATCTAGATGTAGAGTCGCGATTGGAGAAGGTTTTTTGGTAATGGTGTGTGTGTGTTTATGGGAGACGTCGGCGCTATATTGTGGGGTGGTAGTGGGAATTGTTCCTAGTGATAAGTTTTGTCTTTTTTGCGTCGACTGGATGCGGGGTTATTGTTGCGTTGTGCTGTTGTGCTGTTGTTATTGCTCTTGTTGTTGTTATTGTATAGAAACTTCTTAGTTATGCTGGACTCAAATTGCGGAATTGATCACAATATAGACACATTCCTAGAACGAATCCTGCGAACAAAGTATATTCTTGTCGCACGTTTGAAAATATAAATAAACCACAGATCGTTGAATAGTCTCATACGAAATGCTATGGGTTTCGCTAAAACATCTCAAGTTCTTTCTTGTACTATATATATTTTGCGTATGTATAGTACAGTTAGACACGGTTGATATAGTGTCGGACTCTTGTTGAACTTACGTTTGTCTTTGTAGTATATACGAAAAGCATACGGATGGTGGTACATTATTTACAACTTTGGATTTTAGAGTGGTAAATATAAAAGGGTTTGCTGCAGATAGGAGTACATGCGAGTTGTTTTCTTGAGCGTATGGGGTGGTCATTCGTTGGAATGATTAATGTTCTTTGGTTGTATATATACGAGTTCGTATGAACTGTACCTTTAAGTATTGAGATTAGCTTCTGGTTGACGAGATGGATATAGGCATTTGCAGCTCCTTGAATGGTTTAACTGCTTGCTAGTATAAAATAGTACCTCACTCTCACCCCCACCCTCGCTTCCGTCCCTATCGATGTCTATGTAGCTACAGCATGACGTAATGAGGTTCTGTACTGTATTCGTATTGTTTTCTTCGTCTCGCTCCTCTACTTTTCTCGACCTCAGATCTCTCACTCTCAGCTTACTTATTTGTATTCTTGATTTCCTCAAATACATAGTACAGCATAATATAAAAAATTTAAGGTTTCTATATTCATTTTGTTTATTATTCATTGGATTGAGATTTAATATGTCTAAATTTAAATTTGGCTATTAGAGAGTGTGTGATCCGGAGGGGAATGGTAGATCTGTCTGAACTGTTAGTTCCGGTAATTATGTGAGAAGTTGGGGGTTAGAAGTAGAAAAAGTCTTGGTAAGGGATTCAGATGTGTGTTAGTGAAGACAGTGAAATAGACGAAGCAGAATAAGATAGCTGTGAGCAGTGGTAATACTTGGGTTTTAAAGAAGCTGTGGCTGTGGTCGTTTTATATCTGCAGGAGGGAAGAGATCATTAGCTTAACAATCCATCTATATGATATGATAGATCGCCTCTTGATGAAACTCACTCTACTGAATCGGACTATGGTCTTGAGCTTCTGGTGTACATGAATATTATACAGGCGGAGAGATGACTGCATGGACGAGACTGTTACATTAGCTCACTTACCGTGCAGTGAGTTACTTAATGTGATATGTCGATATCTTCGAACGAAGACAATAGCTCAAGAGAAGAGTAGATAGATAAATCCTTCGCTACAAATGACCAGAATCTCGTTGCTTTCAGAGCCACAAGCGGTGATATAGTTACCTTGCTGTCACATGATACTGGTCAAAGTAAATGCTCACACTTTAACCACTACCATAGGCATCAGCTCTTCACAAAATCGACAACTTTTCTTAAATCTCTATTAACTCCTTCAGCTGGATTAGAAAAGAGGCTATTAAAGAGACTGCAAGTCCAGATAGCTTTACCCACCATACTATTACATTAGTAATCCTGCAATACCTCAAATCGAGTCATCAACGATCAACCACACATCAAAATCCTCAAACTCCTTGAAGAAAAATGTCCAACCCCCCAGCCCTCCTCACCCTCCCAGTAGAAATCCGACAGAACTCCTCTACTACACCCTCTATCCAGAAACTTCTCCAATCTTCCATCTCAAACCAAATCATCGTATTCAAGCTCCTTGACCCCAAGTATCCCAACGGACGTCGATTTCCCCGGAAAAGCATGAGCACTTCTACGGCACCTAAATCATGAGTTACTTGTTTATCGTTTGTCTTCTTAAGCTTGCTAAACTTGAAGAAATCTCTTTTACACGCTTTGTTTTTCGTATGTGTTTGATTTTTGTATAAGAATTTATAAGTGTGACTAATCCTCGCGCGTGTATGTTGATACGAGAGATTGGAGTAGTTATTATTTTTGATCTCAGTCGTGATGAGAGTCGGACGCAAGATGTTATGAATTATTTGAAGGAAAAGCTTCCGGGGTTGAGAAAGGTGGATGTGATGGTTGTGTTTGTAAAGGCTCCGTTTGATGATGGGATGGCGAAGGGAAGAATTGACGGATTTGCGGATAGGATTGTAGAGTTTGTTGTGGGTTTTGTAGAGGGTATAGAGGTTGTGGTTGCTGAGAGAGATTTCTGTTGTGTAAAAAGGAGATTATGGATGTATTGTGTGATAAAGTGGAAGTGCTGATGGTAAGGTCGAAAAGGGGGATGGAATTATAATATGAGAGTTCTGAAATTTCAAGGTACTTGGATGACTGAATGATATTGGTTTATGCTAGATGTATCTCACAGATCAGTTCTCGCGATATCAACACAATCATGATTGAACTTATAAAGTTGTAAGTGATGGCAGGTTGAGATCCGTAAGTTCTAAGTTCACGATCAATAGTGATTTTGGTAATAGGTTCCCAAAATATCTCTACATGGTGACCTATTTATGTTAGAGTCTCAAACCTGTCATAGTAGTCCTTTTAAGTAATATTTTGTACGATGATAGGACTAACAAATGCGAATGACTATAGTCACGTTAATGACATAATATCTCCCGTCCGATATATTGAAATCTTTGATCTCATTTGATGCATCTAAACTTATATGATTTATGTCATCTGATTTCAATTTATCTAAACACAACAGAGTCTTGATATAACCTACGGCGCAGTAATATCGAGATGATTTAACATAATGTAATAGTGTAAGTCAGCATGATCGTCGTTTAAAACCCCTATTCTACATCTATTATAACGCGTCATACGAACATTTTTAATTAGAACGATATTAGATAATAATTATCATATCTCTTGATATTATCTAATCTATACTCTCATCTTATAAAAAATGATGTATACCATCTTATCTTTTATATATTTTATCTTTAAATTGTAATTTTAATTTTAATTTTAATTCTAATTCTAATTCTAATTCTAATTCTAATTTGAAAAGGAGTTTTAAAATAGATAGAATTTTGAAATGATAATTAAAATCACTGAATTCTATATAATTATTTTAATTCTATTACGAGATGAATTTTGAATAGATTTCTATTAATATCTAAATAAAGAATAAAAGGAAGATTTAACAAGAAATCTTCTAAATAGAAAATACTAAAAATAATCCCAAAAAGAATTTTATATAGAATTTTATATAGAATCTATAAAGAAAATCTATAGAAAATTTCTGTAAAGAAATTAAAATAGATAAAAAGAATTAATAAAATAATTAGATAAGAGAATGATCAAATTTATATTAAGAAAGATTAGATAATAACACAACATTTTATTAGACGAAAATAAGATTAGATAATATATATTAGATTAATTTTAAAATTAGATAATAGTATATCAGATGAAAGAAATGATTCTGAGCAAAAATGTCCGCATGACGCGTCATAGTCCATTCTACAAATCTAAATAGTATATCTATCCTGCTCAATTCTGATCACGCTAGAAACGATATGATAAATATAGTATAGAGCCCCGGAAAGGAAATGGAAAAAACTTGGCCTTAGAAGAAATAGATTTAACTCTAGATTTATAGTACATCTAATCACCAAATTCCTTTTTCTCCCTTCAGCACAACCACCAGCATCCCCTCTCTCTTCTTCCTACCACATCCACTTCATCCAATATCAACATCTTACCATTCAGAAGTATTCTCACCATCCTCTCCTTCCTACAATTTCCCCTCCTACAAAGAAATATCGATCATCCATTAACTTTCAAATCGTATAAACAATCCGCATATCAACCATCTCGAAATCCGCACATTAATCACATCTAGATTTTCAAACTTCCCATTCTTCATTTTAACTTGACCGCTTCTATCTCTGAGGGAAGGCTGGATATAGACAGTCCTATATCCCGTACAAGTTTTGCTGATAACAATAATCACGCTGATGCAGCGATGCAATATAATGAAAGGTAATAAAATGAAGCGAAACGATCCACGCAACAGATTTCTTTCCACACCAAAAACAGGCAATCGGCACGGTATACTATATCACGAAATACAAACATACAAAACTCATCACCATACCCCATTTCCCAATAAAAGCAGCGCAAAATAAACTCCTCGCCCACAAATTCACTCATATCAAACCTCTCCCATCTCAATTACAACTTCATTTCCTCCCCAGCCATAGCCCCTTCACTTCCTCTCCAGAAAAAGCTTGCCTAGTATTTCCATAAACTCTCAATTCATCTGCACTTACCGATCCCCAAGTTTCACAAACTCCTCGTCATGCAGATCATCAAATCCTGCAGAACCTCTATCGAATTCCAATCAAAGACACCTTACCTTACTAACCAGCAACAGAGAATGATCTACACACAAACAAATTCCTATTACTTCCCTCCTCACGATCTATCTCAAAGAGCCCGGGAATTCAACAATCAGCACTAGAAGCAAACGTAAAGGAAACTTCAATCCATCTCAATCATCAACAAATACAAACAAACCACACTGTACAGTTCGCTTATCAGCAGCACCACCAGCACCAGTAGGAATTTTCTATCCTTCCTCAACATCCCCCCCTTTCTCTAATAAATTGCGATTACTTCAACTTCTTACTCAATATTCGAATCCTGAGAAGCCCGCCTCCATGTCCTAAACACAGTAGCGTATCGTACTGTACCTTGAAAAGCCAAGTGGTCGCGATCTACTGAATGACTGATCCATCCTGAAGCTTTCAACGATCAATCGTGAGATACCGTCCCAGTTTCGTTTGTCTCTCGCAAGTCATTCCATCAGTCAACCAGTCAGTCACATATCCACTCACCCACTCATTCACTCATTCGCTTAACTGATTAGAGTGAAATTAATCACTAGTATTGATATCGATAACAATCTCGACATGAATAATAGGTCAAGAATTCTCGAGGTAAGCGGAAAAAATGCATTGCAGGGGGGGTGTGACATGATGATAGGAGAGGAATAGAAGCGAGCGAGGGAGGGGAGAAGCGAATGAAAGAGAGGGCGGAAATGGTATCAGAATATCAGAATATCAAAATCTAATAATCATACATCTATAATTCACATCTCAAATAATCTCACCTAAAACTGACTAGCAATCAAGCATTATTAACCCTTGAAAGAAGATATATATACAATGTGATAGAATAAACAAACGATCAATCGCCATTATTGATTATCTTACATCACACCAAACAAATCAAAAATTCAAGAAAGTATTTAAAGCATAACAATCATTCACTTTTCCTCATTGTCTAAACTAATTACAAATAACAACCTCAACTCTAAGCCTTGCGAAGATGTGGAGGAACCCATTTACCGCCAGCAGCAGGTTTAGGCGCAAGCGCGGGTGTAGGAGCTGGAGCATCACTACTCTTTTCCTCGCTTCTGCTTGGTGGACTTGGACCACTAGCTGCTCCCTTGGCTGCTTCTCTTTCTCTCCAGGTGGACTTACCACCGGCAAGAGCAAGAGGTGCACGTCTCTCTCCGGTAGCTGACCCAGTACGTTCTGGAGTTGGTGCTGGGCGAGGAGCTCTTTCGGTAGATGGTGCTGGGCGAGGGGCAGCAGGTGCGGAATCGGAAGGAACCTCCTTGCCTTCAGCACGGAGTCTCTCCTTTTCTCTCCAGCCCAACTTAGCACCGGTAAGAGCAAGAGGAGCACGTCTTTCACCAGTTGAATCTGATCTTTCAATAGGAGCGCCACGAACAGGCCCTCTTGCCTTTTCTTCAGCTCTTCTCTTTGCAGCTTCCTCAGCTCTTCGCTCTTGTAACGCAGCCATCTCCAAGGCCTCTTGTCTCTCCTTCTCACGGATTGCTTTGAGCTCAGCAAACTCAGCCTTTCTCTTTTCTTCTCTCTCGTCCTTCTCAGCCTTCTCCCTTTGAGCACGTTCTTCTTCTTCCCGAAGCTTTCTCTCTTGCTCTTCACGCTCTCTCTTTTCACGAATCTTGCGTTCCTTGAACTCCTTTCTACGTTGAGAGATTTGTTTCTCAAGTTCCTTCTCAGCATCACGACGACGTTTGTCAAACTCTTCGTGTCTGCGCTCGGCAATATCATCACGGAAAGTTTCGTAATGAGAAACCAATCTTGCCAATCTGTGCTTCAGAGCAACATTCTCCTTGTGCTTGGCTTCAGCATCCTTCAAGGTTTGGGCCTTAGTCTTCTCATAAGCGGCCAAATCACGTTGTCTTTGTGCTTCATAGTCTTCTGGCAACTTCTTGGCTTCCTCCTTTCTGAAAGCTCTCTCGAGATGATCAATACGTTTACCGGTAATTCTCAACTTTTCGTTTGTATCATTCTTCTCACGCTCGAGTTGAGCCAACTTCATGGCACGAAGTTTATTGCCGTCAAGGTTGTCCAAATCATCAAGATCAATGTCAAGAGCCTTGTTGCCAATCTTGAGGTCATCGATTTGCTTTTGAAGTTCTGCTTTTCTGACACGCTCCAACTCGGCCTTGATACGATCATCCTCACGCTTCTTTTGTTCGGCTTGAAGACGCTTGTCCTCGGCTTCTTGGAGTTGTGCAGCCTTGATACGTTTCCTTGTGGCTTCTTCCTTCTCTTTGCGAGATTGAATTTCGGAAGCTTCCTCCTTTCTCTTTTGGATGGTTTCTTTTCGTTTCAAGGTCTCCTTGTGCTCTTCATCTGCACCAGCCTTAGCTCGTGCGTATGCTTCATCACGAGCCTTGATTCTAGCTTCATTGAAAGTGGGATCAACATATTGAGCAGTAATATACAAAGCCTTAGAAAGACGAGTAAGTTGAGTTCGCACAATTTCAGAAGGAGTGTTTTGGAGTCTTTGTACAGAGGCAGTCTCGGACTCAGCAGATCCTGCACCGGATCCTGCGTGGATTGCCTTGGTAGATGAGAAAACATCAGTATCGAAGCTAAGAACACCAGTAGCGTGATCCATTCTGATGGCAAGATCACCCTTCTTGTTACCGTTCATGATGAACTTCTCAATTGTTTCTCTGGTAACTTGGAATGGCTCTGGGAATCTGGCGAGGTTCTCGACAAAGTTAAGATCAACAGTCTCGTAGACTTGAGAGAGTTGTTGGAAGAGTCTAGTCAAGATGACTTGTTGAAGAGGAAGAACATATTTCTCCATCTCGGCATCAGCACCAATTTGAGACAGAATTGGGGAGATCTTCTGGCAAATTGAAAGAGGATGGAAGTCAACTTCGAGAATGTTGTAAAGTTCACGAATCTCAGGGCGGGCACGCTTGAGAAGACCCTTGCTCATGGCATCCTTGAACAGAACGGCACGAGTAGGAGCTTGAGCCATACCAAGAAGATGAGTAAGACGAGAGTTCTTGTTCTTCTTTTGCTCATCAATGTCAACCAAAGCACCACGAGATCTGGATGTGCTGATCACAGGGATGGCGAGGGCAGACAAGAGAACGAAGGAAGCAGCCTTGGAGAGGTCAGCCTCAGAGGTTGCTGGGTTATCCGACTTCTTGCTTTGGCCAGCTGCAACCATTTGAGCGGATTGACGGAGAAGGTTATAGTATCTTGACCATGCAGCAGCGTGGAAGAGATAGTTCTCACCAACCAAGAAGATTCTGGTCAGCTTCTCATAGTAGTTGGCCATCATAACATTCTTAGGTGGTCTCTTGCTAAGGCTGAGCAAGGTGTGAATATCCTCAACACTTCTAAAAGCCTCTTGCCACAACTCAAGCTCGACTGCCACATTCAATTGTTGAAAACGGGTCTCGAGATGGCGTTGAAGGGTGTCTGGGTCGTTGAGGTTGATGGCATGCATTTGAGCAGAGTACTTTGCAGCAGTTTGAACATGGTTTCTGAGCAATTCGCACAATCGACGGAACTCGGTCTTTCTGGTGTATTTTTGGCAGAACTCGAATGCTTGCATAGCAGTGCTTTGGTACATAATTTCCAATCTGGCATTGTTTCGGAGGATATCGAGAACAGTTCTGTATGTCTCCCACAAAAATTTCAACCATGGTGTAACAATGGCGCGATCTGTACGATCTCTGGATTGTTCGCCGGATACTGTTGACAAAAGGATAGACTCTGGGGTTTCGGTAGCTTCCAAATCATCGACACTTGCGGTTGCTGCTGTTGTATCTAATGTTGATTGAACCTCATCGGCCTTTGCTTGCGCAGTCTTGACTTTCTCTTCCGCCAACTCGATGAACTTCTTGAGAACAAGCTAAATCAAATACATTAGCACCGCACACGTAATCAACACTACTACCGCTTACCTCGATTGTGCCAATGTTGGTGTTTTGACTGATATTCTTGTATTGGTATAAAGCGTCCTTTGCGAGTTTTCCTTTCTTTTGTTCAACGGATTGTTCCACCAACAAGAGCATCACAGGCTCTAGTGAAGTGATCGGGGCATTTCTCGATCTTTTCGAAGTAACATGTTCGTGAAGTAAGACCAAAGCTGCTTGAGCTTGTCCGACACCCATCAACTCATGGGCGCGCTTGAGGACATTCTCGGGTTTTTGATGAGGTGGAGGAGGCATGCTGGGCAGCACTCTAGTAGTGTCCGTAGGGTGTTGCGATAATCTGGCTGAATATTTTCAAAGATAATATATTTATCTTTGGAAACAGAAAAAACGAAGCGGTTCCTGCCAGATAGTATTGTCCAAGGCTGGGTAGGTACTCCGACTTGATGGATATCGAAGTGGGTTGAGGTTTCGTCAACAAATTCACGATAGCGATAATTTCATACAAGAGTTCATTCGTGTGCGGAAAGCTAAACTAAAAATGGTTAAAGCATTGCTTTTTTAAGGCAACAACCGACTTTGAAAGGAATATATGGCGGTGAGAGGTGGCAAAATAGACAGGAGGGGTGAGTTGAGTATCAAAACAAACTGAACATGAATGAATACACCAAAACACAAAGGTCAATACGGCTATTCGAGTATCGATTTGCACCTATACATGAGAAGCAGTTGACTATTAAATTTTCAATAACCCTAAAAAAAATCGAAAAGTATCATTCACTTTAGCTATAGATAGACTGAATCGATTAAGAATTTACTACTACTACTACTACTACTACTATCATTCACTTGATCGATATTCGACTTCGCCTCATTCTCGAGGATCAAGACACGCTCCAAGATAAACCACATAAATCACACACATCCAGCTATTTCAACACAGTTCCTAATATTCCAAATTATCAAATGGTCTTTTTGGGTTGTCCAGAATATGTCTCCCATGTATGCAGGATCCTGGAATACGTCGTCCTATATTCCATGTTAATTTCGTTAAACAAATGCCTTGAGTGATGATAAATGTAAGATGTCCTAGATATGTGTTCATTTTCGGATTCCTTGTTGTGTTTCATTCGAGTAGACGAAATCCGTGAAGGTCCGTTAAGTTAGCATAGAATTCTATAGTTCAATCAAATTTAGGGTCTGATAGATCATTGGGGATAGATGACATGATTATCATTTCCTAGGCTCTGGCATACGGTCCTGTCAAGTCCCATATCAAAGGATGTAAGCCCAGATAGATCTTTCCTCTAGCCATTCCAATCCAACAAACAGAGTACCATGCGGCGTGCGGCGTGAACCACCCCTTTCACACCTCACAACCCTTCCTCCCAAAACCTAAACTCAAAATCCGCCACACTCCTCGTCCCCAGGTCTACATACCCCAAATCCGCCCTCTCCTTCCAGACCCGTGATTACAATTTTACCTCTCTCATTCAACGTTACTTTCTCTTCTTCTTGCTTCTTCTCCTTTGCCTCTTCGAGCTTCGCTTCAACCAGCTGGGAAGTAGAGACGGGGCTGGAAGGTGAAGGTTGAGATGTGGTATTGGCTGGGGTTGAGGTAGATGGTTTGACATCTGATGGTGCAGATTGGAGTTGGCTGTTAGATGCTGGCTTAGAGGCAGAATGAGGGGTCGTTGATGTTGTTGCTGGGACTGTTAGCTTTACTGAAGATGAGCGAAAAGAGGGCGAGGACGAGGAAATGAGAGAGAAATGATGGCTTAGAAAACCGAGGTAGAAAACTTACATTTCTTTCCATCAACATGACCCAAATCCCTTGATGGATCAATGATATTCCTAAGTCTCTTTTTCAATTCTTTCGTTTCTGAAATCACGTTGCGATTAGTAGCCTCTCTTTGTCAAGTCATGAATTCCCAGATTTGACCAGAATCCCATTCAAGAATCCCAATGATTCTCCGTATACAAAACCCACCCTCTATTTATTATCTTCCGAGAAGTAAGAAGAAAAACATAAGAAATGAGCACAAACCAGGAAATCCCCCCTCACTCTTCCGATCCCAAAGCGTATGTTTCAATACCTTGAACCCTCTTACTTCATTCACGTTCTTTTCAGCTTCTCCTTCTACAGAACTAGTAGCATTCTTATTCGCGTTCGCATCTGTAAATAGCTCAACAATAAATGTACCACCGGTACTAGGTTGAAGGGCGACTTCTCCGATATCTGTTCCGAAGGTTGAGAGGAGTTCTTGTGCAAACTATTTGAGGGTTGTTAGATTAGAGGTGTGATTGTAAAGGTTTGGGCGCAATAAGAAAGGAGAGGAGAGATATAAATGAAGAGGCAAATGATAGGTTGAAAAAAGAAAAGGGTAAGAGTATGAAGAGCCTCCTCCAAGTCTCACCCATAGAAAATGAAATGCAAATTAGATGCAGGTGCTGGTGCTGGTGACTACCGAATCGAAAGGCTCTATGTATCCCAATGCCTAGGCTTGAAGCTGCAATTTCATTGTCCAAGATAATAGCAAATTCATTTCATATCAGACCAATTACATCAGGTAGACGAAAATGCCATGCCACTGACATGCTCGCCCTTTCTATTTCCATAGACAGATGAGAACTACACATATCTAAATCCACCAGTGTGTCAGGGCACTGTCAGGAGAAAAGCCCCAAGTAGACACCCGAAAGACAATCTAGTTGTCTTTCCTCCTTCGATGATATCATATCACTTCATGACATCTTCCACGGCCGAAATATAGTGAGGGGAAAAGATCACCGGAGGATTCAGCATCAATCAACAGGTTCCCATGAATCCAGTCAGAAAAGAAGAAATACTACCCATTTCCGCCATCCCACCCCGTTCTATTCCAACCGTATAGATATTTCATAAATCCATCAAGCAGCTCGCAAGACTTCTCTACTCTGTTCATCTCAACCATTCCAAACATCATCTAAACCCTCAAAACTCCAGATATCAATTCAACCCCCTTCTTGCAAATGGAAACAACCCCATCGTGTTAAAGAGACACCACCCGCCCCAACTATCCCTCCAAGAATGAGCATTTCCTTCCCGTCAACACCATTTTACACTCCTTTCTCTCTCAAACATCTACTCAGATGCATATGTACGCCCAACTGCACTTGCTCGACGCTCCACAACCACAATATCATCCACCCATCCATATATCCATACAATATGTACACTCAAGCATCCATACCCTATTCCCCCTCTCCAAAAGGTTAAAGAAAACAAACAACCCTCAGTAGAAAACACACAAACCCCAACTCCCAAGAAAACCCATCTCCCCCCCCCCCCCCAAAAAACGAACAAGCAATCAATCTAAGAAAAGACGAAAGGAAAAAATTCACATACATAAGCCGCCCTCAACATCCACTTACACTGCGTACAAAACTGAATCGACACACGAGGAAGTTTAATCCCACCCACTTGATTCATTCCCTTCTCATCTCCATTCCCATCTCTCTTTTCCTCTCCTCCAACATCCCCGGCGACAATCTTCATTTCATTCATCTTATCCATATTATCAATCTTGACCAAATCCAGATCCAAATCCTAACCCAAATTATTCAAATTCAGGTTCGATACACGAATCCGATTCGATTTCCCACTATCTAGTTACTCCTCTGTATAAAATCCAAATCAATCTTCGTAATCAACCTTCGTAATCCTAATCGCGATTCACAAATATAAATACACATAAATACACAAATACCAGCGCCTGTATTAAATATTCGCGTTTGTTATGCAAAATAAGTGGTGTGCCTAGGTAATTATCTACCCTACCCTACCTACCTACCTACTTTATTACTGTACGAGCCAACCCAGACAGGAATCATTTAAACTTTTTTTCTTCTTTGGCCCGCCTTCCCCGGTTAATTTGAATTACATTGGTTGATTGCTTGATTACCGGTACTCGATCGATGATTTGATTTGATTTTGTTTGATTTATCATTCGTTCATTCAAATTGTTAAATCTCATCCGTGAATTTTGAAGTTATTCTTCGCTGTAATTATTATATATACCTATCTATAGCTACCCAGTCACGCCAGTCTACAAAACCACTACCACTACCACTACCGGTACCTAGCCACTCTTCCTCATTCCATCACATCACATCCCAATCCAATCCAATCAATCCATTCTATTCCCATTTAGATTCCCACCTCGGCGAAGACGTCTGTGCTAGTCTACTAGACCTACTCAGTCTCGCTAGTCAGTCTAATACCTAGTGCATTACCTCTTCATAGCTATCCTATCCCATCCCATCCACCACCCACGTCCACGTCCACCCACCCCAAGAATAAAACCAAACTCCCAAAGTTTCTCTCTCCCTCATACATACCGGTAGCTCTCCCTCAAATCTTGAATTAGAATTTAGAATTCCTAGGACCAAGGTACTAGCCCACCATGTAAACACAATCACCCCCAAAAGTGGCTCAAGCTCCCTCCCATTTGACGCACATCCCTACGCAAGAGCCAGTCAGGGACTCTAGAGAAAAAGCAAAAAATGCGAGGAGAAACAGGAACAGAAACAAGATCAGAAACAAAATACGGAGTAGAAATGGATCATGCAGAACAGATGGAGTGGATGCATGTAGGTAGGTGCAGATAGATGCAGGTGGGTGCAGATTGTAGTGCGGATGAACTTGGGTAATTTGACTTTGGACTACTGTATGGAGTAGATATCTAGAATAACTACGAAGTATAGTACACACCTTAATCCTTAAGTTTGCGCAGAGAGTAGAGTGGGATGAGAATCGTGAGGTGGATTACATACGTACATACAAAGGTATGTGATATTTAGGATTTGCTGAGACAGGATTCCTTCTCATCTCTTCCTCTCTCTCTCTCTCTCTCTCTCTCTCTCTCTCTCTCTGTGAAAGAAAAAACAGACGAACAAATAGACAAATATCTTCAAAGCCTAGATACTATACCGGTACCACTCAGTAGTCATCTAGCTACCTATCTATTTAGCTTTCTTCAGCTACCTCCTCACCAAATGTCATATATATGTTTACCTACTCTGAAGATCTCAACCCCTAATTCACATGACATTATATACATGAAGATACATCATACATCCATCCCATCAATACATCCCACCAAACATCAAACAACCCTTCGCTTCATCAATCCATCCATCAAATCCATCAAATCCATCACATCCATCACATCCATCACATCCATCACATCCATCAATTGTCAAATACCTACCTACATACAAACCTAAAACCCATCAACTCTACTCCCGTAAACCATAAACCCTAAACCATCACACACTCATAAACCCTAATCGCAACCTCCACCCTCCACCCTCCACCCTCCAATCAATCTCCAACCCACCTCAAGCGCAACAAGAATCTAAATCAATAGTCTACTCTATACGATCAACACAATATCTCCATCTAACCCTACCCTACCCAAGCACCTCTACACCCAGCACCTCTGTGCAGCCAGCCAGCCAGCCAACTTCTTTTCTCCATCTATTCGTTCATCTATCTATTCACCCAAGTTCCTTTCCTTTCCTTTCCTTCCCTCTCCTCTCCTCTCCTTTCACCCATTTCCGCTAACGACCAGACCAGACCAGACCAGACCAAAAATCCCCAAACCAAATAAAATCCCCAAACCAAATAAAATCCCCAAACCAAATAAACTCCCCATCTCCCATCTCCCATCTCCCATATAATCAATCCCACTCAAATTCCAACAGAATAAAATACACTTATTACCTACCTAGGTATTTACCTACAAATATGCACCTGCACCTGCACCTGCACTCAAACACAACCCCCAAACAAAATAAATTGGTTGCGAAATTACGCCATCCACTTACCGATCCCACATCATTCCACACCAATTCCAAATATCAGTCTCTCCCCGAGCCCACCTCCCCTAGGTGGGTAGGTAGGTAGGTAGATTGCACAATTTTTGAGTGGAGGATGGTCTTGTATATTATAGATGTTGAATGCCGGAATTAACTCAAATTTATTGCGAGTGTTTCAATTGTGAAGTATTAGATCCTATATGTTAAATATTAAAACATCAGATAGTAGCAAATAGACAAATAGATATAGTTCACATCATATAATCTCACTTACTCACTCTCATGCAAAGTTCATCAGACGTTCAGGTAGATAAATACCAAATACAATATAATATCTCAAAAATGCATTAAAAACAAAAAGTCTCTTCATTCGTATAAAAAAAAAACAATACCATCCCAATGACTTTCCATTGAAATAATCCTATACACAAAGAAGTCCATATGAAGGTGCATACTATGTTTGTTGGTAGTCCTGGGGAAAAAAAGGGTGTAACTACTACGAACAGAAACGAAAAAAATTATTACATGCTTCTTTTCCCATTTCCCCATTTCACTTCTTCTTCATCTTCCTTCTTGATGACTTTATCCTGCCTTTCATTTTCATCAAGAAAAGTCTCAAACAATTGCACGCCTCAAGATACACGTCATAGATACAATCGAATCGAGAGTAACCAGCTTGCTATCGTGCCCTGTCGATGATGAAAATGTACCTCCAATTGGTGAAATATGCTAATGCTTCTTCCGGTATCCTCATAAGAAAAAAAGCAGGCCTATAATGGAAAGGTTCGAGAAGAAACTTTTGGAATTTCTGGAAATGATGTCGAAGAAGGCTGAAAAGTGAATGATTTCCCCAATACGCCCCGTTAATAACGCCCATTATTCTGGTCTGCTACCTTCCTCTCTCCCTCTGTATGGTGATGTACGTGATTTTTGTAAACGGAAGGATCGATATCGAAATTGGTGTATCTGAATGGATTGATGAATTGAGTGATTGATAAAATTATGATTGGTCATTGTCGGGTCGTTCGTATGCTTTCCATTTCGAATTATCTTGATGTATTCTTCCTTGTCTTACATCACCAAACAGCATCCACCACTTTGTTGCGGCGCATATGGATCATCCTTCTTATCAACGGCACCCCAAATTGATGGAACCATAAAATCTTTGGTTTGACTGGTATATTGAATAATACTAAATAGATGTCAGGTATAAGTAACTTCTCAGGTAGTCAAGAGGTGAAGAGGAGTAAATTTACCTCTTAGCAGCTTGAGAGACTGGGATCCTTTCGCGTTCTAAATCTTCTCGGAGCCGATTGTTCAATTCAGTAAGACGTCTTAATTTGAGATCTGCCATTGATTGTTTATTCTTCTTAATTTGCGATGGGTCACCAACATCTCGAGATGAATAACCTTGAGGCATGGTTAGAGGTGTAGGTGTAGATGGAGGTAGTCGAGTTGGTGTGGTTGTGTGGATGTGTGGTTGTGTGGATGTGTGGTTGTGTGGTTGTGTCGAGGTGAGCTGGATCGGGAAATTAGTTCAATTCGTGTTGCGACAGACAGGATAAGGAGAAGTTCGAAGCAAAGAGGTCGAAACATACCAAAGAAGCTTATGGTCGTTAATTACAATTAGAAATTGATTGTTATGGTATCAGAGACGGTATCAGAAACAAATTGAATTGAACTGATTGTCGTTTTGACGTGATTGTGATGTATTTGAAAGGAGTGGTATTGTTTGTGGTATGGACAGTGATGATGGTCTAAGGTCGAGAACGATGGGAGGGAAGTTTAATTTGGATTGCTGAAAAGAATCGGTACGGGTACGGTACGTCGGTTCGCTATTTCCCGTTTAAGCCTTGAAAGATGTAGGTAAGAAGAAGAAGTGGTCAGACAAACAGATAAGGGTGAAATGAAGATGAAGATGAAGAAGTGAATATAAAAGAATAAGAGTAATAATAATAATAATAGTAGTAGTAGTAGTAGTAATAAAAAATTGATATGTGTAGGTATCGACAGGAAGGTTAATTATTATTGTTTTTGTGCTCTTGGGAGAATTTTACCTTGGTGAGTTACAATTAGTTACGGTACCGGTACTCCTCTCTTATTAGTCAGTAGGGGAAAAAAAAGGGACAAGACATTCGATGTGGCTTTGGCGTTTTTGGGTTTCTCTTCACTCTCTCACGTGATGCAATATAATCCCTGGCAATGTGCAAGAAAAAAGCTATGAAGATCTTGGTACCAAGGTAGGTATCACGGAAAAGCTCACTCTCAGGTCCTCACTCTTTTAACATCTAGCTATTTCTCCATCCGATCGCAATGCGGAGGATACCTACCATACTTAAGCTCAAACTTCTCCGAACGTCACTGACTGAACGAATAATTCTCCCAAGTCTCACTCTCTCTCCCTCGTGACTTCTAGCTTATACTTCACAACTTGACATTCAACGGTTCTAGATACCTACGTCCTCTCACCATACATTAAACAGCCAAGTCTATTGATGATCTCTACATCTTTCCAAAGCTCATCGCTTTCAATTATTTCACAGCTACAACCTACCACCATACCAATAATTCCACAAGACATTTATAATACACTCAGTCAGTCTACTTCACTGTCTCGAGACTGTCTAATCCCAAAGAAAGGCCCACTATTTCTACAACCGACTACTGGCGGTGCTGTACGATATCTACTCCGTATATCCCAATACCAACACAGAGTTTTCAGTACACACTGATCAATTGCGTGTATCTAGTATCTCTGTTCCTTAGTTCTTTCCGAAATCAAGCAATGCTCTTGAATTGTATGTAACTAGGTGTTCTAAGTAAAAGATCCGAAGTCCCACATATGTCAAACTGTCTATTTTCGATATTCCACGATAATCCAATTTGATATCCTGATTTCTTCAAAATTTGCACACATGACGAATTACTAGCTCAAATTATGGTGAACGCACAATGACAATTGACTGGTGTTTTATGACTAGATGAATTGATAGAAAATCTGAACCACATAAAAGACATCAAACTCACACACCAAGTATTACCCCACCCCAATGTCAGCAACCTGAAATATGATCCAGTTTACCTCCTCTGCTACAATACCCCCATCCCACAAAACTCCTCACCCCATCCATCTCCCCCAAATACCTCTTAATAAACCACAAAAGATCCCAGTGAACCCTCAAGATACAGACTCTCATCCAACTCAACGTCGAAATCTGCGCCTTCCCCATCTTGGGTCGACTTATTTGATTCAGAACTCGAATCGCCATAGTTTCCTAGAAACTTCAACTTAGACAAATTCTGAGGGTGATCCAAGCCCACCTCATTCTTTACATAATTACTCGGGGCTGACACACAGCCTATTCGCGTATAAAAGCTATTTGGTGACGTCGCTCGCTCCTGGAGAAGTAATGCATGAAACCAAAAATCTTCATTATCCGACCCATCTGAGTTTGACAAGATAGGAAGGACTATCACCTCTTTTTCCGCATTGGTCGGCCGGTGCATCTAGCTTTACATAAATAAATCTATCTTCACCCTGCCCAGCGAGGAGGAGAACATTGCCATATCTCTTATCGTTGACAATTGTGTCGCGTATTAGCAGTCCCTGCGCACGAAAGTATCCATCCAATATGGAACCAGTGTCATCGACGCTGGAAACGGGCGTAACTTGTACTTCATCAATTTCAATGTGATATTTAGTATTGGAATGGACGGAAGCAGGGTCGATAAAGCCATCCACAGAGGCCCAGGACCAAGTCGGCGCTCGATAGTCTTTCGGGCGAGAAATGGACAGACCGCTCCAAAGAAGCTGATCGACAAACATATATCTCCAAAGGCCTGCCACATAGACATCACCGAAACTTGCCCGTGTGCACTTGGCCAGGGCACTGACTGCAACTAGTTTGTCCGAATCTTTCGTTAGATATGTTTGACTGTAAAGGACAATTCATTGCGCCCATCTATCGTAAGCAATGCCTTTCATGGTCTTGTTAGCACCGTCTATCAGATACTTCCTTCCATATGAATCGGAACCCGACAGTGGTCTTGACTTGAAATTCATCTGCTTGCAAACTCTTGGTAGCCCTGCTGGGTATGTTTCGCAACTAGCCATCTCCCTGCATTCCCAGAGTAGTTCGCTATCACAAAAATGGAGTGATCGAGGGGACAAGACACGTTCTTGCAAAACCCAGCCTCGCTCTAGCAGTGGTCCACTGTACAATCTCTTGTTCCAGATGTTCTCGTCGATTAAATAGAATAGATCGTTCTGAGCACCTTCCCATTTTGACTGAACTGCTGGACACAGCTCCAACACCTTTGGGTCTCGAGATCGAGAAAGACCCTCATGACTGTTTTTAGAGGCTGTAGCCATTATATTCAGACTACTGTTGCCATAGACATTTTCCATAGAGACAGATTCAGTCTGCCAGTCATCCTCAGAGTCCTGTATGATACAAAGTGAGTCTATCCATATGTAAGGAGTAGAAAACTTTCTAGCAATAAATACAGCCTCAACAAACGTCTTCGGGAGTCGCTCGAGAGGGATACCAGCTTTAAACATTTCCAGATTCGAAACTGTAAGCTTTAGAATATTGGAATTTCCCCAGCAATGACTTAGGGTTGAATAACGTGAGTCCTGGGCCGCTTCTTCTTTTGTTACAACAAGCCTGACATATTTTTCATCTTCATCAATGCGAAGCAGTCTAGTTGGCATGAGGCACTTGGATGCCAGTGGAGCGGTGCAAGTGGTATGCTTCAGTAGACATTCACGATACCACTCAGAAGCTTGTGCCAGTGCAGCATCTGACATCGTGGTATTTCCTGCGATTGACGCATGATTTGTTTCTGGTCCATCATACTCTAGATTGAAGTATGAGTATAGCTGGTTGGTAAGATCTCTAACTTTGGCCTACCGTGGTGTGACATTACGACGAACCTACAATAATCCACTCCAAGTCGAAATGTGAGGAATAGTTGTCTTTTGCGAAATACCGGATCTAATTGCTACATTGAGGATCCTATCAAGGGAGAGATTCCTGCAAGTGTATTCTTAATATCTATATTCTTGCTGAAAGATTCTAGTAATCGATGACAAATCCAACAGCCAGAGGCCGAAGCATCAATGATTGATTGCAAAGAAGAATGATGATGAGGATAACGCATCCGTGAACTTATCTCACTCGCCATTCGACGGCTATAAAAGATCTTCTGGCACGCTTCGCAAAGCATCTTAACTCTATATTTGACACCGTAGAACACGCAAGTACACACAAAGAAGACGATGAAAAGTCGTCTGACGTTATGTAAACTTTACACTCATCAGCGCGGCTGATTTGCGCAGCAAGGCCAACTCATCGATAAAAAACGTCATCTTATACACCTATTTGATTAGTCCAGAATTATCTAGCCAATGATGAATTGTGATTCCACCGGCTAAAATCAGATAGAACAGAAAAAACAATGAGGCTCAAATCGAATACTTATCCAACCAGATGTTGATGACGAAGGGGTGTTATCATCGATATGCACCCATATCCATTCATAAAACATGTGCGCAATCTTTGCGAACAGTGTTTATTTGGAACATATTCAAACCCGTCTCGCTGTCTATGAACTTCTGAATACAGAGATCGAGTGGGATCTAGCCAGCTTCAGGAATAATGAACCAAATAAACCAACCAAACGAAGACAAAACAAGGTAAACGATCGAAAAACACAACCTCACTTCAACAATGCCGCATCATACTTCATCTTCGCTCCATCCCAATCATCGCTGCGTCTACCAACTCAAAAAAGTTCCACTCCCTCACAATACCAGCAACCTTATTGTAACTCAAGTACAAAGTGCGAGTATGAATCAGAGAATTGAAATCCTCTCATCCTCTTGGTCTTAGTCTTAGACGCTTGGACCATACAGTAATCATACCTACTACCAATTCGCCGGACTTCACTTCCCTCGACCTGTCAGTAGGTATTTCGAAGAACGATTCTGACGAAAAGTGGAAGAGCTTACAATTTATAACTCTAACATATCATTTCTTGTACTATTATTCGATTTCCAGATAACGTGACTTTAAAGAGTCTTCAATTTGGCGAGTTTAAGTTAGTGCTGCTGATTAATTCATTCATCCAGCTGGAGCTTAAGTGAGGAAGATTATATCAAGAGGAAGATGTAAGCAGTAGGTAGTACCTACCTAGTATATGCAATCTCAAGGTCAAAGCTCTCGAGAACTAGATTGAGATATATGCACAGATCTTCACAACCGTAAATGGTTTCCATCTAAATGTGCTGGGAATGAAATCTCAGGGAAGATATAAGTACGTATTCTGACCAATCGGTATCTGAACGAGAGGTAGAACGGGGAGACTGATATGGAGGATTACATTTATACTACATATGAGTAAACATACATGTTCTCCCTAACTTTTACAGCTAAAGATGTTTCTGCGGCATGAACTAATAGGGAGAAAGAGTATCAAGATAACAATCTCGTCTCTTCTTGCGGTAGTAACGTCTATTCAAAATTCAAGAAAATCATCAAAACAAAATAAAAATACATCTAACCACCACACCACACTACACCCCAACCTGCTCTCCCCTCCCGTTCCCATCCCCATCTCTCCCCAAGAACTTCCACCCACTCCACCCCAACAAACCTCCTTCCCATTCGACTTCTCCTCATCCTCCTCCCAACTAAAATCAACCTTCATATTCCCATCCAACGACAAATCCACCTACGCACCCTATTCAACACCCTCACGATCCAATTCCACACTCTATCACCCCTCTTCATAATCTTCCCCTACAGCATCGCGCTCAACACAAACGTGACATACGTATCATGATACTTCGAAAACTCAGCTTTCCTTCAGACGTCATCTCTCTTGTATCCGCGCGGACATTATCACCGGGGTCGTCGATAGCGAGTTTGGTGACTTGACACCAGGAATTGGAGGTGATGCGGAGAGGGTTGTGGGTGTTGTTTTTAATTCTGATGCTTGAAAATCAAATTAGATGTATGTATAAGAGAACTTTCGGCTAGAATACTATATTATGTAGAGGGTTTTTAAAGATTCTTAATATCTGATTAGGATTGAGTATTTGGGTGGATGAGAAGATATCTATTAGGTGATGAATACTGAGATGATGTTTTTGAATCATATCTACAGCTGAACTCTTCACAGAATCAGAGTCACACCACCACATGATCATTCCACCATATCAAGATCCAATCCAATCATATGAAGATCAAAATCAAAATCAAAATCAAACCCATCAAATACGACAACACGAAAACACGATTCCCAAAAGATAGATCCTATCCCCCTCTCTTCTCTTCTCCTTTTCAACACCCACCAAAGAGCTAATATCGAACTAATAGCATCCAATACCTTCATGAGATCCCTTCTCAATTTCTCCAATTCACCAATTCATCAATTCTCAATCTGTATCCCATCGACCTGATCAAGTATCAAGTATGAAATATCAAGCAATCATTTGTACTCTAGCACTCTCGCACTCTCGCACTATATCCTTCTATAACTTCTACAAATCACATCAGACTGACTAACTACCTACACAAAAACCAAGTACTCAAGTATCCAATTATGAATTCTACTCGACAAATTTCGAGATCCAATTAAATCAAACAGCAAAACAATGAAGATACGATACTCGAGTAGAAGAGGGGAGAATAAGAAAGAAGAAAGAAACATAGTATCTCGATATCCCATTATATTCTCTTCAGAATATTACACACGTACATGTACAAAGATTATCGATATCAAGAAGTGCACCAGTCATTCATCGATTCCAAGTTCCAAGAGATAAATATCAAGTAGGGAGGAAGAAGAAGAAGGGAAAAATTGTGAGATTCTATAATAAGTATACTAAATCACTTATTAATATCTTACTAATCAAGCTATATATGTATTAATAATATAAGTATAATATGATTTTATATTATAAAATTATATTATTATATTATAATATAGCTATATCTCTTATCAAATTGATTTATAATGAAATAGAATGAGATGAAATCATATGGAAGATTGTTAATAAATTAACTAAATTGATTAATTGTATTTTTCTTTTATGATATAAAATGATTCTGTAAGATTCGATTTAAATCGATTTTATTTATAAGCATAGAAACTACTAGAATTTCATTATAAACTATATAAACCTAGGATATTCTTTAAAGAAAACCTAGGAAAAAGCAAGCAAATTCAGCTCAATTAAGCTCTTTCTTATAACTTGTCTTCAATTCAACTCTTATATTATATTCGATTCGTCCCTCAAGCTAAAGTGACCAAGTCTTCCACTATTACTAGAATATTAATATTATTATTATATTCTAGAACTTACATCCAACAAAAATGATGGGAAGAGAAAGATAGAGAGGACTAGATATTTTATTCTATTTTCGGAATAATCATATATATATGGGAAATTTGAACCAAAACTTTCCAGATCAAAACTTTCTAAGAATCAAAATCAAACCAAATCAAATTACAAACGAGTAGAGAGAAAACAATAGTGTGACACGAAACATCCATTTCATTTCCACCCCCTCTCCCCTCTCCCCTCATCTCCCACTCCAAGAAATCCAAAATCCCAAAATAAAAAGTCTCCAAAGTGTCCCATCCCCAAAACAAACCCATCACCATACCGCCCATCCCCCCCCAAATTCCAAACCACATTCACATTCCCCAGAATCCCAATCAATAAACCCCAATCCATCAATCCACACCACACAAATCTACATTCCTCTTCACCAATGCATACCCCAAACCCCAAACTCCAATCCACTTATCTTAACTCTAGTATTCCTAGTCCGCATTCATAATATTTCCCTCCCCTCATCCCTATCCTCAACCCAAAAAGGAAAGAATAACTGAAACCCTCTCACCACCTCCCACCCCCCAAAAAACTCTCCTTCCGTCACTCCCTCATTCTTCGATTGCCGTTTTCATTATTGATGCAAGTTCTATCCAGCCATAACATTTAATGTATTGAAAATTAAATACCTATGCACTCTAACATCTTCGAGTAATGATGGTTGGAATTTCTATAGATCATTGACTTTGATTAATGCATAGCAAGAATTTAAAACTTGCTTCTCCTTTGCTTTTCGTGTTACTTTCATAACAATGCCTTTTCCTAAGAAATTGATTCCATTTGCATCGTTACTAACCGCGACATTTTTGCTATTACTCTTCAAACCATTTCTCCGCACTCGATGGGAACCGAATGAATTAGGGGCTAGTCAACACAATGATAAACGAATATATGGTGCGAGATGGAGGACGATGCAAGAAACACAGAAACCGATAACCTTTCGTCCAGGGATTGTGAAACCATATCCTGCAACATATTCGAAAATGCTCGTTATCTCCAGGACGAAAGACGAGGATGTGAATTGGATCAGAGAGAATTTCGAAAATGATACTAGTATCCAATCAACCATATATACCGCGGACGATCCTCAAGCCAAATATCATCCACCCAAGAATAAAGGTCATGAGGTTATGATATACCTTTCATATATAATTGAGAATTATAACAATCTTTCGGATGTGAACATATTCATGCATTCTCATCAAATGACATGGCACAACAATGACCTACTCGATCTCGATGCAGTTCAGATGATCTCGAGACTTTCTTCCGAACGTGTTGTACGAGAAGGATATATGAATCTACGGTGTCATTGGCATCCAGGATGTCCGGATTGGATGCATCCAGGAATCGTGGAGGAGGATGATGATAAACAAGAGCAGACGATTATGGCAAGAGCATGGCTGGAACTTTTCCCACTTGAACCGATTCCCACAGTGCTTGCACAACCTTGTTGCGCACAATTTGCCGTTTCGAAAGAGAGGATTCGAACTCTACCACTGGCAAGATACATTTCCTATCGAGATTGGTTGTTGAGAACAGAGATATCGGATTATATAAGTGGTCGAGTGTGGGAATATATATGGCAATTTGTTTTTGCCGGACAAACGACTTTATGCCCGCCAGAGCACATTTGCTACTGTGATGGGTATGGTATTTGCTTTGGAGGAGAAATGGAATATCAAGCTTATTGGGAGAATCAAACCGAAAAGGATAATTTGAGCATTCAACTTGAGGACTGGAATCTACGAAATGGAGAGATGCAGAGTTTAATAGATGAGGGAAGAGGAAATGACATGGAGAATTCGGAGAAACCCGACTCTGCAACCAAAGAGAAGCTAGAGAGGGAGATTGATGAGATTCAACGCTGGCTAGAAACGGCCAAAGAAGAAGCAATGAAACGTGGGGATGTGGCTCTTACTCGAGCGATAGAAGCTGGTAGAGAATGGAAGAATGGAGATGGATTTTGATGACCCAGGTGGAACCATCAATTAATTGTGTCATTGTCTTGCCTCTCTGAAGGTTCAATCCGACCATAATTTACTCAACAGATGAAGCTTGAGGTTGCCTCATCACGGTACTCGCTCATGAAGTTATTGGGGGAAGAGATGCTCCAACTCCATGCGACATACAAGAAACAAGGAATGTCCCGGTTTGAGAGAGAAAGATCGACGACTGAACATCTGGCACTTGAGGTTCACTACCGTAATCTTATATATGGAAGATTAGTGTGCCAGTTCTTAACCCACAAAATATCTTTGCAATCACTCATTCAGGTTACATCAAAGCTTAGCCTCATGTCCCCTGAGAGATCCCGCACACTGCCACCAGAGCGTGGAGCACGTGTCGATCACGTGTAAGGTTCATGGTCATTGAGTCCTTGCGTCCTTGACGGATTTTGTCATATTTTCTGGGTTTTGGATGGAGTATAGATGAAACTGTTCCAGATGTGGCTTGTAGAGATCGTTGAGATGATGGATTTCCGATGAGAGAGAGGGGTGGAGGATAGGGATAGCTACAGAATGATTTGATTTTCAGCATGATTTGGAAAGTGGGAATGGCAGAAATTCGAGTGTAAATGATGATGACGGGAACCAATATTTGACGGGAGGGGACTTTGGGAAGTAATATAATATACTCGGTATGATGTAAAGTGGAAGGGGGAAGAGGTGGGATGAGATGGATCATGGTTCTTTGCCATTGCTCAATAGTTAGGTAATGAATATTGATATACCACAATAGCCAATCTCAATGGACAAAGCATTACGAGTTGTGGATTAATACGAGGAAATACTTCATGGCGGTCTTTGAACATTCATTTGAATGATGATAGCCTTGCTGATGAGTATCATTGGTGTTGTTGTGTATGGTTCCAAGGTAAGTGATATATTGTAGATATCTGAAGTTTCTCCAGATAGCACCTAGGTAGCGTACACGAGATAACGACGACAATACATTAATTGATTGATTGATGTTGATTCTTCAGGAATCAGATGAAGTGATTCCAAACCTTCCAGGGTTTAACCTTACTATGATGGCCCATCCACATGCATTCAATTATTCAATTATTCCATTATTCCATAAAAATTATAGAATAAATCCTACCGAGTACAGAAGTATAAGCCCGATGAGCCCCATCCGGCTCACTAAGGCTTTACGCACCGAGCCACCATACATACACGAACGAAAGATCCGACCCATAGCATAGACATTACATCCTGTCCGCCTTGACTTGTTTCTTCGTCTCCGCGCGTTCACATCTTTGCTTCTTCTGCGTCTTCGGTATCCTTTTTCTCGATTCGACATAGAGTTTGCGATCTCGTCTGGTGAATGGTCCAAGTGATGATGGATAGCAGATCGATCACCTTTTCTCTTTCCTCGTAAGCGAACCGTGTTGGAAGTATTCCGTTAGACTGGCTCGACGGGATTTGATATCTGATAGATTAGATCAGCTCGAGGTCAGGGACACAAGTAATGAAAGGGGCCAGACCACCGAGTACAGTAGTCAGATGGCGTTGGTGTACTCGGCACCCGAGACAGAACCAAACCATTCACTAATAATGCTGTCTCGAGGAGAATAAGATAAAGATGCTGAAGAGCACGAGGTACCGTGTCTCGTGCTTGTGTTTCCCATGTCACTGTCACAATGACCGTTACACCGTTGGTCGTGTCTCAATCTTGGTGTATGTACTATGTGTGATGTTGTATACTAGGTACTATGCTATGTACATGTACGCATGTTACCAGAGTTCCAACGTTTACCAGTAACATGGCACTTAAGTCGGGTACCCTACTTTCGGGCCCCCCCCCTTTTGGGCCACTTTTTACACCAAAAATGGAATTTTTAACTTTCTTATTTATGAATAGAATTTATTGAAAATTTATAAATATATAATTTAGATCATTTTTAGCTTACCTTGAAAATTTCAGATTTTTAGGAATTTTCTGTATTGAGATCTAGAGCTTTAAAATATCGATTTTTAAATTTATATAAGAATCACATATAAATTTGAAACTTTTATAAAATCTTTAATAACTTTTTAATAAAAATTATTAAAAATAAATTATAAAATTTTATTATAAATTTATAATATATTTATTTTAAAGGATTCTGAAAAAAAAGGAAATTTCCTATAAATAAATATTTAAAAGAATACCCTTAAAATTACAGAAATTATTTATACTATTCTAAACTCATTGTATATTATATCTCTATATCTATTAATTTTTTTTAATTTTTTATTATTTTTTATATAGATTTAAATTCAAAACTTTCAAAAAGATATATAGTTTTCTTTTAATGGTTATTATTAAAAAGTTATTAAAGATTTTATAGAAATTTTAAATTTATATGTAATTCTTATATAAATTTAAAAATCGATATTTTAAAGCTTTAAATCTTAATACAGAAAATTCCTAAAATTTTCAAATTTTCAAAATAAGTTTAAAATAGCTTAAATTATATAGATTCAGATTTTTATTAAATTAGATTATATATTAATAAAGATATTAATAGATTAAAAAAGCGATTTTTGATATAAAAAGGTGGCCCAAAACAGAGGTGGCCCGAAAGTAGGGTGGTCGACTTACATTACACCCATATTGCACCAGCATCTGTTTGGTCGTGGTAGATATGTAGACAAGGGCTTGGGAGGCAAAGACGGGGAAATTCATACCATTGGATAAGATGTTATTTTGGGAAGTGTCACCTACTCGAGCAGGTAGGTCAATCAGAGCGATGGTATTACTTTTTTCTACGACGGGGTAATTACTTGGTAAGAGGTATATGACCTCCTAGCTACCTTACCCTACCTATCATGATCAATTGCTCTCAACCAGATGAGTTTGACAAAACAAGTCTTTCTTTTGGTACGATATTACCATGTACGAAGTACAATGAATGCAATGTCCCATGCAATTTACAATCAATGCCATGTGCGATACCCACGA
Organism: Botrytis porri; assembly: GCF_014898465.1. Taxonomy (NCBI): domain Eukaryota; kingdom Fungi; phylum Ascomycota; class Leotiomycetes; order Helotiales; family Sclerotiniaceae; genus Botrytis; species Botrytis porri. The sequence goes on along the minus strand of NW_024066083.1, from coordinate 1,839,169 downwards.
TTTTCTCTTAAGAATGTCCTTTCCTTTTTCCTCTCCCCCCCCCCAACATTGGATGAACACTTTGAAGTTCTCCCATCAAGCAAGGACTCTCTTTTCATCCGAAAGCCTTGAAGGCTAAACCGTCGTCGCCAATTCTGTCAAATGAATTGATTTGGATACGATACCCCTGCTAAGATCAAGAGTCAGACTCGAGACTCGAGACTCGAGACTCAAGAGCCACTGGCTGAATGCGACTAGAAGTATTAATAAGTGGTCTGAGCGGGGAGTACCAATTACAATTACTTCCTAGTACCTTACCTTTCACCTCGCCTGGTCTTGGGATCACGATTCACGATTCACGTTTTCTCTCTTGCCGGTTCCTCGTACTTAATCGTGCTGGATCGGATGAGGAAATTGATGGGTCAGTGTCATTCATGGTCATGGCATGGTAGCTTCTTTACTCTTCAGCCCCATTGCCATTGATTCTTCCACGATTACTAAGTTTGTCATCTGGGTAAGTTGGGAGATTAGGAAGACCTCCTCGTACCTACTACCTAGGGAGGTAGTTACTGAGGGAGTTCTGAGGTAGTTACTGAGGTAGTTACTGAGGTAGTTACTGCCTACTCCCTATTCACACTTACCTGGGTACCTACATAGAGATAGAGAGATAGGTACGCCACACCAACCTCCCTCCCTACCCCCCTACCCCCCCCCCTACCTACCTACCTACCTCCCTACCTACTTGAGTATATTTTGCACAAAATTTACATCTCGAATGCTAATTGAGCCAATAAGAAATCATACCATTAATTACTTTTTTTACTTTTTACGAACCTTATTATATAGAGAGGTACATGGACCTCTCACATTAATATTTTCCCCACTCACCACTTTCCACTGACCACTTTTTTTAACTTCGTAGACTATTTCCATCGCCACAGGGATGATACCAGCTTCCCTCTCTTGATTCGTCAATTCCTCAATTTCGCCCAAGAAAATAATTCCAGACTCCCGACACTCCAAGGATTCGTCATGTCGACGAAATCAACAGGATTTGGAGATCAATCACATTCACAACAACCCCTTCAGAGAAAAGGTCGTGCGTACGGTCCTGGTGTGCGGACTATCATAGGTGTTGAACGGAGTAGTTCTGTTATTGGTGGGAACGGGAATGGATTGGGCAATGGATTTGGCAATGGCAATGGAAATGGAAATGGAACGAGAAATGGAAGTACTCCTCGTCTAAGGTCTCCTCCAATTCTCTCTTTGGTATGTCACAAACCGACTCGCTGTCTGTGCAATCCTCCTGTCTTTTTTCCTTTCTCTTGGTAGATTTTCAATTTTGTGCATCTTTTTTTCTTCTTCATATCTACCATTGGAACGGATACATAGGCACATACATATCTTCATCATACACAATTTGGAGGATATCTTCTTTGCTAGTTGCATAGATGTGGAAACACTTGAAGCAGAAGAGAAGGAACAGCCTTCAGGATACATCCCATGTATGTCGGTGATCATCATTACTTTTCTCCATCATTTACCAAGGATTGATTTATCCATACCGCCATTTCACTCATTCTATACTATTGATTCTCTTCGGAGAATAAAGTCTTCACTTGATGGATTCTGGTGGATTGTGGAAAGGAGAACTGCTTCAAAGCGTCACTTAATTTCACTCGTATTTATTTGTTGTCATTCGGCGCATTATCGTTCAGTCATTGATGTTCAATTGAGATTGGTGAAAAAGACGAGACGAGATATTATTTTATGGCTGGACTGACATCACTCTTGCCCCAACTAGTTTCCTCACCCTAATCAATCGACATCTACCGCGCCTGCAGAAATGAACATTCAAAATTTAGCGGATCGTCGTACAGGAACACTTACTTATGGAAAAACCCCCGGCTTTACGCTCCCCACCAAAATCGACGAAGCAAGTGCAGGAGAAGAAGAAGGCGGTGCGGAAGTGAACGACATACCATTTTACAAACCCTATAGACCAGGTCTGGGAGGATCTCATTTGGCAGGACCATCACAAGTAAATCGATCGAGGAGACATTCATTAGAGAGACCATACGACCCTAGCAGTCCAAGAAGGGGAACCGCATCACCTACATCCAGCAAGTCGGCAAAGATCCTACAAGCTCAAGTTGATATTCCTCTGCGGTCAAGGTGAGTTTTGAATAATTATCTACTGCTTTGACAAAGTCAGTTGACGCATCCTAGTAGTAGTCTTTACAACGAAGAACACCGCGAGTCTGGAGAACAACTACAAGATCACTTTGACATTCCAGAGAGAGAGGAGCGCATAGAAATTAGAGATTCAAAGCAAAGTAAACTGGCTTCGCCACAATCATTATCCTCGCCTTCGACAATGCGTTCGCGTTCGCGTTCTCGAGGCGGTTCCGTGTCGTCATACCAAACAAATGCGACATCTCTGCCAGCACTGCAAAAAACGGGAGTTCTAGAAGAGGGAGAATTGTTAGAGCCATTGAATGAAGAAGATATTGATCCGGGATCTTTTGATCTTGTGGCGGCAACTGAGATCGGAGGCAAACGATATTCTCTAGAGACCAGATCAGAACAACTCTTTTCGACAGAGCATCTACGGATCATCTTCAGTGATCCTTCACTACTTTTGAGATTCACTTCTTTTCTAGGTGCACATAGACCTTCTTCAATTCCTATACTCATATATTACCTAGATGCTGTTAAAGCACTCAAGGCTATTTCGTATTCAAATGCGATTGCGGAAGCTCTGGAACCAATTCCTGGTTTCGATTTTACCGCCACTGCAGCCTCCAAGACAATGAGCGCTGCATTAGAAGAAAAGGCCGCAAAAGCTTTCGATGTTTTAGTTCGGGAGGATCTTCCTGCTTACATTACATGGGCATATATCCAGACCGTCAGTATATCGATCCAGAGACGAATCACTGGAACTTTACCAGCACATCTAAGAGAGGCGTCCGAGGGCTTAGCTGAAGTCTTTTGTTTAACCGATCCATCTCGCCCGGATAACCCTATTGTTTTTGCTTCCGAGGGTATGTTATAATGAACTAATCGGTAGACGTTGGCTAACCATACTTTAGAATTCCACCGAACCACACAGTACGGTATGAGTTATGTTCTTGGCAGGAATTGTAGGTTCTTGCAAGGACCGAAAACAAACCCGTTCAGTGTGAGGAGAATTCGAGAGAAGGTTGAAGCCGGGCAAGAACATTGCGAGACTTTTCTGAATTAGTGAGTTTTGTCTGAACACGCTTGGGGATGATGGCTAATTAGATGATAGTCGACGAGATGGATCTCCATTTATGAATCTTCTAATGTGCGCCCCACTGTGCGACAGTAGAGGCACGATTCGATATTTCATTGGTGCACAGGTTGATATTTCGGGTTTGGTCAAAGAATGCGCAGAATTAGAATCTCTTCAACGTCTTGTTGCGGCAGATGAGCTTGCCCAGGAGCGTGAAGCGGAACGAGCAGCAAATCCTGACGCAGAACTCGAGGAATATCCAGCACCACCACCCAAAGACGAATTCCAAGAATTAAGCGAGATGTTGAATATGCAAGAGCTGGACACAGTACGCAAGTGGGGAGGAAGAATGCACAAAGAAACTGAGGAGGAAAATTCTGACAGCAATCCACAAAAAGGGAATTGGCATAAACCGAGATTGCATATCAAGAGTACAAGTCCCGAGAGCTCAAATCCACAACTTGGACGTATTAGTGGAAAACTTGGTGGTATATATGAGAATTATCTTCTTGTTCGTCCATACCCAAGTTTGAAAATTTTGTTTGCAAGTCCGACACTTAGAGTGCCTGGCATCTTGCAATCGCCTTTCATGGCGAAAATAGGGGGTAGCAATCGTGTTCGCGAGGAGTTAACTCAAGCTCTAGCTGATGGACGAGGAGTCACTGCTAAAGTACGTTGGGTAACAAAGGATGATATCGATGGTCGACCACGATGGATTCATTGTACACCACTTATGGGCTCTAATGGTTCAATTGGTGTATGGATGATCGTTATCGTTGACGATGAGACTTCACAACATAACAGCAAGAGATATAGACTCGCCCCAGCTGTGGATCCAAGATTTGGAAGAAGTATACCATTTACGAGCAAAGCAGACAGTAGTGCGGGAAGTATCAGGGATTTCTCTATTATCCAGCACAATGGATCCTCGGCACAACCAAGGACGCCGAGATCACACAAAAGTATTGAACTTGATGATGAGAGTAGTATGAGGAGTGGTAGTCCGTATACTTTGAGGATTGATTGATTGATACATCTGAAAACATCAAAATGGCAAGCGGATGATCTTTGGTATTGTTTGCTCGTGTTGTAATTTTCTTCTGTCATGGAGGTTTCGATTATTGCTATACTGCTAGCTGGACAGCTTAGGCTGCTGGATTGAATGGGAGGTTGTTTGTTTCTTCTTCAGATGATTGCGTTGCATTTTAGCGTGTTGTTTTGCTTGTCTCACTGTTTTTAGAAATTTGTGTTTTGAGCGTACTTTATTAGTTATACTGTCGTATTATGTACTACGAAGACGAAAAATTCTCGTTGGAGGAAGGGGAGAGGGAAAGGGGAAATATCATATGGGATATGGGATACGGGAAAAGATATGAAGAGGAGAAGAAAGACAAAAGGAAAATGGTTGAAAGGAAGATAAACTTAATATTGCAGCGAGGGAGCTGGCATGATCGCTTGCAAAAGGAGGATGAATGATGTTGGCATTAGCATTAGGTTGCACTTATTGCTTTGGCTACCTATGGCTAGAAAATTCGCTTTGGCTAACATGCTTGGGCTATGTATAATATGATATCGTATGATACCGACGCATTATTCGGTGTCTATTAGACTGAATTCCTCGAATATGAGTTATTCGAGATGCGAGTGTTTTTTTTTTTTTGTGAGTTTGTGTTGAGTGATGTGATGTGATGTGATGGTGATGTGTATATATGTAAGGAGTATTTTGTACTTCTTGTAGTGTGATGTAATGTAGGTATGAAGGGTAGATGGGCGAGTGGGCAGGAGATAGATAGGTAGGTAAGTGAGCAAGGAGTATTCACCTCGATGTTAAAAATATTAAAGATATTAAAGATGTTAAAGATGTTAAAGATGTTAAAGATGTTAAAGATGTTAAAGATGTTAAAGATGTTAAAGATGTTAAAGATGTTAAAGATGTTAAAGATGTTAAAGATGTTAAAGATAGATATTCATTTATTTATTCGTATCTAAATAGGCGACGCGAGTCTTTTCTTATCTGTTTATCGATTTAACTATTTAACTATTTATTTATTTAACTATTTATCTATCTATTTATTTCACTAAGTTCCTTATGTATATAACTCGATAGCTGAGCGATATATCTTGTTTTAGTAAAGGAAGAGGAAGAGGAAGAGGAAGAGGAAGAGAAAGAGAAAGAAAAGATAGTTAATGTATATAGATGAATGTTTATACGAATTTCTATTTTATTCGAGTTTATTTATTTATTTATTTAAGTAGATATACGAATTGAGATTCAATATGAATTTGAATTTGGATTTCGAGAAAAAAAGAAAAAAAGAAAAAAAAGGTAAACGAAAAAGGCAAAGAGAGAAGAGATAGAGAAGGGGGGAGGAGGAGAGGAGAGGCAAAAATTGAATCTTGAACATCAATTTGAGTTCAGATCTTAATTCGGGTTTTGAGGATGAGAAGAAAAAGAGAAGAATAAGAGAAGAGGGAAGAGAAACGAAAAAAAGATAACAGAGAAGAGAACAAAGAGACATCATCTGAATAAAAACTTCCATTCACTTCATTTTAATGTCATACAAATTCCATACAAATTCCATACAATTCTAAACCATCCAATCCAATCCAATCCATTTCATTCCCACCTAAAACTCAAACTCAAAATCAATCACAAAATCAAACTCCATATCCTCTGTACAACACCTAAATCTCTATCCGTAAAACATGTCCATAACCAGAACCAGAACCATAACGCTGATCCTATCTTATTCCATGCCATTCCATGTCATCCAATCCTGTATGTTTACCCCTCCCCCTATCCTACCCTATCTCCCACTACCATCAAAATCAGACGCCCGAGGTATAATACAATGCATCATTTACACATTACCAATTCGGATTTTTGAAACCATACATATACCCCTTGATACATTTCGACCATGTGATGGAGGAAGTAAGTAATCTTGAATCGCATCAAGATCACTTGCTCTTTCCTATCCTTTTCTTTCAAAGAAAAATTGGCCTCCAAATAGTCCCATTCCCCGTTAACTCGTCCATGCCGATCCGTGCCGTACAATACTGAACCTCTTCGCTGAAGATGAAGCAGTCTGTTGATTTCCATCAACTTGGTAGAATGTAACAATGTCCTCATTCGATGAGTTCCATCTAAGCTCCTCTCTCACCTAAACCCTTGACCTCCCATTCCACCCCACTCACTCCCTGTTCCTCGCGTGTCACTCCCAACATTATCGAAAATTCCGTCCAAATTCATCCCAGTGTTATACACCAAATTCTGAGGATTGAACCCTGTACTTCCGGTTCCACTTGTGTTCGTATTCGCGGTTGTCCCGTGCATCATCCCACCCATGCCCCCGCCGCCAACTCCGCCGTTTCCACCTCCCGGTCCCGCCCCAGACATATCGAAATCATGCTGGGCCTGCATCATATAAGGGGGTAACGGACCGAAAAGTTGTCCCTCCAAATCATCAAACATTCCATTTCCAGTCCCTGCTCCACCACCCATATACATTTGCTGCGCCCTTGTATTATCCATATCATTCTCCTGCTTCATAATTTGTGCATCGAATTCCATCATTGGTTGATTCGGATACGCAAAAGGATCTGTAGATGGAAACATCAACCCTGTGAGATATGGGATACTGTTATTAGCATTGAATTGATTTTGTACACCATATTGTGAAATGCTGTGACTAGTCGAAGCTGTGCTTTCAGGAGTGCCAGCCGTGGACAAATCACTTGGTGATACGAGATCTTGAAACCCTTGTCGAAGATTTGGATTGGATGCTGTGTTCATGTGGAAGCGGTTGTTCAAATTTTGCATTGGAAGACCGTTGGTTTGAAGAGGGGTGGGGGTTTGAGGGAATGTCGTCGCGCGAGGTATTGGAGTAAAGTGACTCGAATTTGGTCTTGGAATCTCGGGACTACTGTGGTGCGCCGGTTGAGTAGATGGCGGTGCTAATCTTTTCTTCTTCGATGGAACCGAAACGGAACGATTTTTTAACTTCTCTGGTAGTTGTTCAAACAGTGGCTATCTGGGTTAGATAAATATTAAATTGTGGAACGGGGCACCAACCTTGAGAGTTTCAGAACACCTATCAGCGGCCATGCTTCTTTGAGCTAGACCAATTAGAGCATCCTTTCCATCATTTGCGTCTGCCAAAATCTCTGCGGCTCCATTCTTATCGGGATTCTCAAGAACGTAGTATACCAAGGATATGACAGAAAAGAAGGTTGTATACATGGTAAACCAATATGCCCCTACCAATAGACCTTTCTTCTTCATCTCTGCGGTAATATGAATGATATTGCGGGCTACACTGACACAGGCAGCTGCACATGCATATGATCGCTCATCAATGGTTTTCCCGGCACAACTTTTTCCCGAGACATAGTGAAGAAAGGGTCGATATAGCATCATTTGAACGTGGGCGTATGCTAGCCGTAATAGTTGTTGTATACTATATTGCCATTAGTAAATATTCATGATCACTCAAGATCTAGACCATTGTAGTAAATCTCGAATCCTCTATCAAAGTATTGTATGCTTGACTCACCGTATCAATTCGGGTGGACCGTCACCTCCAGGACGTAGTCCCATGGGTAACATGTCCAGCCAATCTGCTAGATCCTTTTCAATCTCTCGGATTTTTGAGTGACTAATGGTATATGACGCCTTGCTGTTGCCCGTGATAGATTGCTCCAAGCCTTTGATTGGATAGATGTGTTTGACAACCTTTGTTGTAATACCCATGAGTCGAGTATGAGCATTTGAAGCTACAAACAATGACATCTTGCCAGGAGGCATAGGGAGTATGGCTTCCTTAGTTATATACTCATCGTCTACCTCAAGTGGCATATCTTGGTCTATGTCGTCGCTACTTAACATGATAGGAAATCCTAGAATAGCAGAAACATAGGTATCAAGCTTTCGAATTATCCAGAATACTCGCTTTCTAGTTTCCCGCTCAATAGGATTGAAATTGCCACTGAGGCTACGGTGTAAGCCTATGCGCAACGCAGATCTTAGGGCAAGACCTATGTAAGAATAACATATGCTCAAGTTTGATGTTGCTTGTAAGAACAGGATCATGAATATGATTGTTTGCAAAGACGTCATGTCGCGACAATCAGTGAGATCCATCATTTGCCGAGCGGCTTTGTAATATTTAAATCTAATGAGATGTTAGCCGTGCAACGAATTGGAGACGAAGTAGCACATGATCCAAGCTTGTACCATCCGCGAAGTTCAGGTAAGACGAAGCTACGGAGCTACATATATGCAAATCATCGCTAAAGACTGCACTCACCCTTGATCCATACTACTCTTATACTTCTTTCCATCCGGGTCCGTGGAACTGGAGGGCCGTGACGAGAACATGCAACCCAAAGCTAAAGCCATGTATAGTAACGGCAGAAATTTATGCTCTTCATCACCAAAACTGTCAGGTGGTAGATCGTATACCCTATTAAACATTTCATAAAAACTGGGTTCATGAACGAAACGTAAGAGACAACAAGCGCAATGTAATGAATCTTCACATAAAGACATGGCTACTTCTCGCGGAGGTAGATCCATTGTGTTGGGAAGACCAGAATCATAAGGGGAATCAGTCGATGATCTTGGAGAATCGAAAGTGGGCGGCATTTGCGCACGTGGTGGCTTGGGAAGCAAGTTGGGAGATCCGAGTAAACTACCAAATTGTTCACGCAGACGTCTAATGAAAACAGTTCCCGAGGAACCACCATGAAAGTCCCAGTTTCCACGTTCATCAAGATCGAGTTGCCCTGTAGATTCTATCATTGATCGCAACTGCGCATCTTCTTCTGATAGCTGTGGCTGTTGTGGGGTCGCACTTGGCATGGAGCTCGTAGTCGAAGGGGTCGTCGGCGCAACCTGTCGGTGTAGTAATGATGCAGCATCTATGTTTGGATCGTTCAGATTTATGTTTGGAAGATAAGCTTTTATGATGCTTTCTGCTCGTTGTAGACGAAGCTCCAACGATTCGACATACTGCGGCGCGGGGTTCCTTCTTCTATTTGAGGGCTGATCATATGTACAATCTGTCATGGCACATTGGTCAACGATAAATGTCAAAATACGTAAATCACAAACAGTATCATACCATAACTATATACAGTGCAATGAGTACAAGGTTGCTTTCCATCACACTTTATTTTCTTCCTCCTACATTCATCACACGCCCTTGTAACTCGTCTCCTCTTTTGCAAGGGCGCAGGACGTGGTTGCGATGAAGGCGCAGGCCAATCCTCTGCGGGCTCCAGGTCGGGAGATGATTGATTCGGACTGAGAGGAGTTTCTTGACTTGGTTGAGCTTGAACTGGTTGCGATTGCGGCTGTTTGTCGGTCGATGTGCCTGACATCTTTGAAAAAATTATAAGTAAGAAAATTGAAAAAGACTTCTTTGAGTCGGTATCTCTCAAAGTGAGGAAGGAAAAGATGAATCAATTGTAACTTTTTCTATTATTCTGCTACGATTAATGGAATCACAAATCGGACTGGGCCGAATGAGGTATTGGTAAGGAAGATAGTGCTCGGGCAATTGACCCCTCTTATTCTTCTCGAGTAGTCTTGACGTTGACGCCCTCGGATATAAGGGAAAACCTGGGCTGAACAAGAAGAGTCAATAGGAAAAGGGCAAGGCAAGGTAGTAGCAATTGACAAGAAATATTCCGCTTGGCAGCGCAAAAGATGCAGCTATTGAGGTCTTGGGAGGGATGACAACGTATGGATGTATGTATGGATGGATGGATGGATGGATGGATGGATGGATGTATGGATGTGTGGATGTGTGTAGTATGGATGTATGCAGGTCTGTAGTCTGTAGTCTGTAGTCTGTAGTATGGATGTATGTAGGTCTGTAGTCTGTAGTCTGTGGTCTGTAGTCTGTGGTCTGTAGTCTGCAGTCTGCAGTCTGTAGTATGTAGGTCTGAAAGTAAGAAAGTAATCAAGAGAGAGTGCGAGGTCGGTCGTTTCTTCTCTGTAGTGACTCGATGGAATTCTATCATGCATAAACTGCATCAAGTACCCAGTATGCTGAATAATACCATACCATTGGGGGAAAAAAAAAAGGTACCTTTCTAATTCCTTCTTCCTCTTCCTGTTATTATTGCATACATATAAGGAAAAGGTATGCGGGCGTACAGAAAATAATGGATCGAGTAATTGCCATTGTCCCATGGTTAAACCGTTACTGTAATGAGATAACGACTAATACAACCAAGGATGGATTTCACCCAAATGGATATGCAAGCAAGCAAGCAAGGCAAGGCGGATCGTGCGGAAATAAAAAAGATGGGATGGGATTGGCTTGAATCAATGGATTAATTGGGTATCCCGAGCCTTTCTCTCTTTTGGGTCTTGGTGGTCTGGAAATATTGAAATAATTGGGTCCCTTCAAATGATGGGAGGAACCAGTGAAGTGAGTGAAGTGAGTGAAGGTTGGGTAGAGAAGTGAAGATGGAAAAAGAAAGAAGGGGAAAAGATGGAAATAGTTAGGTATTCAAAGTTATTTATTACCTTTGTAGGTAGGTATTTCTTCCCCTGTGCTCTTTGGGTCTCTCTTGGGTTGTCGTTTTTTCTCCAATTGAAGTTCATCTACCTACGAGTACCTATTGATTGATTGATTGATCGATCGCTTGCTTGCTTGATTGATTGACTGCTTGACTGCTTGACTGCTCGCTTGATTGATTGACTGCTCGCTTGATGGATGTGATGATAATTCAAGAAAATAATCTATTCTCTACAGTAAGTACACAGCCAATGCAGCAAGAGTTCATGATCGACATTCAATCTTTCTCAATATGTAAAGGTGGGAAAAGCTTTTAAAGGTGCAGTGTAGTGGGACGATATAGAAAGATTTAAGAAAAACGCCAGAACATCATCGCCAAGCCACTTGGAATCATTCGATAAGAGGTCCGCCGCCCAGCGGGATCACTATCCATCAAGTAATCATGAGCAAGGATGGTGAAGGGATGAATTCCGTATTCGCTCAATTAACCCCAGTTGGGTCACACCATCACCGGGACTATACCGCATACTTGTTAGGAGTCGAATTATGAATGTCGGAAAGTCGGGTCGGGACCGATCAATGCAAGGCTTGAGTAGAGGAGGCGAGTAGAGCAGAGTATGTAGCATGTTAAATTGACGGGAGAGGAGAAAGAGAGAGCAAGACGATGATGATTCATTCGAGGTATTTATATTATGATATTGCCATTTTGTATTGTATTGTATGTGTTGGCTTTCACCGTATCTCCCTCCGTATCTCCCTCCCTCCCTACCACCCTCTCTACCTCCCTCCCTAGCTTTTCCAGCCTTGTGAGTTCAAGGATGTTCTCCGTACTATCTTATTTTGATGAGGGGTCCGAGGAGAAATGACCGTGATATCAATTCTACAGTCTTGGCAAGGCGGAAGCTAGCGAGGGGAAACATCTTGAATGACTCAAATTATTCATTCCGGTTGATTTGTCCTTGTTCACACGCGATGGGCCGATATAGATGGGCGAAAGTGATTAAGTAATTTGCACAACAAGTAATGAGAATTTCATACAAGTACCTAGGTAGGTAGGTAGGTAGGTAGGTAGGTGGGTAGGTAGGTGGGTAGGTAGGTGGGTAGGTAGGAGGTAGTCATTCAATGTTTTCATCCGAGTATAAAATAACACTCCACTCGTTGGAATGTTCAGGTACTCTGTATACGAAGTTCGAATGTAACCATCAAATATTTTTCATATTCCACTTCCATTTACCTCGATGCCTAGTATTCACATACCCATGGATACACTACTATAATACTACTGTACTAGGCACTAGGAAGTCCATTTTGGTGTGTGTGGGCTACTATGTGAATGTGGAGCTTACGACCTATTCTGTCCCCTTGCATTTGGCAGATGACTTTACTTTATCCCAGATACCTAGGGAGGTAGGACTTTGGGAAATGGTAACCATCTAGTAACCATCCCGTAACCATTCAGGATCAAGAGATGCTCACAGTTACATTTGGAGAGATTTATCACATTCTTTTTTCTTCTTTTTCAGAGATCCATCACTACCTTCCCACCCGAGCCACCTTATTAGTACTACTTCAGATCATTCTCGTATCTCCAGCTCCAGCTGTCTCTCTCCTCGGGTCTCCTTAGGGATGCACCTCGGTAAGGCTGGAGATAGGTTGTCGTTTAGTTTTATTTGGTTTGATTTTATTCTATCTTATGCTTGTATGATGTATTCTCTCTGTATATCTGATTCTCATATGCCGTTCATCACATCCGGCTGGTCCTGTCTTGTTCTTGGAAGGCGGACTCGACTCAGATATCCTTGCTAGAATAACACGGCGCTTTCAGATGACTTGCATCAAGGGGTCATTTATTATGATCATCTCACTCTTTTTTTCACCCAACTCCAAACAAATCCTTATCAATCTACTCCGTAATAAATGAAAGACTCATTGACTAGGTACCCAGCCAGGTAGTAATAAGTCGCAGGGAGGGAGGTGTGCTCACATCATTCATCAAGTTCCAAGATACAAACAGATTGTGATTTTTTTTCTTTTCTCCCAACCATCCAATCCGCATCGTTCAACTTCAACGCCATTCAACGCCATCCATCCCCCCCCACGAAAAAGCAAGCCACAAGCCACAACGCAAGTATCATGCCCAGCTGGAGAGCCCAGCATTTCTAGATTCTCCAGTCCTTTAGTGCCCGCAGAAAAAGGCGAATGAGGGGCCAAAAATTGGAAATTGGAAAAATTTCAAAGTTGGAAGGAGGGGCAGGGCCGCATTTGAGTGCGTCATACCTTAACCGCACTCTATACTCTAGTACCCTTCTTTGGTCAATTGCATCAGCTTTTACGAATAGCAAAACCTCAGAACCACACAAATCTCATATATCATTGGCTCCATTGGCTCCATTGGCTTCCTTACCTTCACCTTCATGACATGAGACAGTGACGTTCATGGATAATTCTTTGTTTTCGTCTTGGTCAGGAAGAGGGAAGAGAGAAAGAGAGAAGAGAGAAAGAGAGAAAGACAGAGAAGAGATGTCCAATGTACATGCAGCAAGCAAGAAAAGATCCATTCAATGCAATGCTTCTTTTTATTCGGGTCTGGCTGTCAGAAAACCACAATAGGTGTAAATCTCTTACACACATGCTTATTTTTTCATTCTCATCAATTGGTCTGTCAGATTTGCTCTCGGGGATTCTTCCTTCACTACCCACGCTCCACATAAGTATAGTATGATGGGGTAGCAGGTAACGTACCTTGGTAGTAACTTTACACTTTCATTTGATCGCTGCTACTACTTAAACTTAAAAGAATCTATCTTCTTTCCAGTCCTCTTTTCATCTAGCATTTATTCTTTTTTATCCAATCGAGTTGCAAGATTGGTAAAATCTGAGATTGTACCTGAATTACCCACCTTGAATTGTTCTGGAAACGAACAACAAAGGAGACCTTTGACACCTTCACAAAGCTCTACTTGAAATAGAGATTGCTTGTATCCGTTGGTCGAGTGTGTGGTTCCTGTTATTATTATCATTTACAACTTCAATTGATAGATTGGACATAAAAATATAACCAGCAAGATGACTTCCATGAAACCAATCTTCTGTGCTACCCACCCCCGAGCTTGCTCTACCGCATTCGAAAGAGTGAGTACCAATTGACTTTGCAGCTCTCTCTGCTGCCAATTGACTAATGTATCTGTAGGTCTTTATGACTCGCGATGATGTCCTTGCCTGTGTTCACGAACCCTTTGGAGATGCATTCTACTTTGGTCCCGAGAGACTGAGCCCGAGATATGAAGATGATGAAGCCGCGCGCAAGGAGAGCGGTTTCGCAGATAGTACATACAAGACAATTTTCGAGAGAATTGAGAAAGAAGGCAAAGAGGTTAGAATTGAATCCGCTTCTACCCTTATTCCGATCTTTCTTTTAGATAGCGTTGGTCCTGCAGGTTTACCGGAGCTCTCGAGATTGGTTTGGGCATAAGACAAGTGTCTGGCAATACGAACTCCATTTTTACTATATGATACCCGGATATTCTCTACACCAAAATCAAAAGAGCTCCGGCCCTATTTTTATATTAATCTACGTTTTCTTTGACGCTCTAGACTATCTCATGGAAGATGTACTGTTCATGCGCGCGAATTTCAATCCCTACAAGCACGTACATTTATCCTGATGAATCAGCAACTTACACCAAAATAGGGAAAACGACTATTCATCAAAGATATCATTCACTACCTTGTACCACCTCAGAAAAACCCAGCATCAATTGCTCCTTCACTTGGAGGTAAAAGTGTCAAGAAGGGTGTCGGCACCAATGGCGAAACAAATGGAGTAAATGGGGTGTCAAATGGGGAAACCAATGCACTTAACGGCCACACAAATGGCCATACCAATGGCCACCCCAATGAACACACTAATGGCACCACCGCCAAAGCCCCATATCCATACAATACCGTCGCTGAGCCTGGAAATCCCACCGTCGTCCCCGCCGAAATCCTCAAACAATTCCACTTCACCTTCCTCATCCGTCATCCCCGCTCTAGCATTCCCTCCTACTTCCGCTGCACCATTCCTCCCCTAGATAAAGTCACCGGTTTCTACAACTTCATGCCCGAAGAAGCCGGCTACGATGAACTCCGTCGCGTCTTCGATTTCCTACGCTCCAACAACCAAGTTGGTCCCCCCCTCGCAGGAACCTCCGAGTCCGAGGCGGAGAATCTGAAAGATGGGGAAGTGAGTATTACGGTTATTGACGCAGATGATCTGTTGGACAACCCAGAGGGGATAATTAAAGCTTATTGTCGAGAGGTCGGCTTGGAATATAATGCTAATATGTTGATTTGGGATACCGAGGAACATCATCAGAAAGCGCGAGAGGCGTTTGAGAAATGGAGAGGTTTCCATGACGATGCGATTAATTCTTCGAGTTTGAAGGCCAGGGAACATGTAAGTTTTTTTCTCTTTACCTTTTAATCTTTCTTTTTTCCCCTTTTTGGGGGGATCGGATCAGATTGGAATCGAAACGCAAAAACTAACACATGGAAACTAGAAAAAGAAACCCAAAACCATAACCCAAGAAAATGAAGAATGGACCGAGAAATACGGCGCGGATGCGGCGAAAATCATTAGGGAAACGGTGGATGCGAATATTGAGGATTATGAATATTTGAAAAGTTTTGCGGTTAAGGTTTAGGTTTGGGGAGTCTTTTTGGGAGAGAGATAGAGGGGGATAGAGTCTATTCTTGGTGTTGGAGAGCTTTGAGGGTTGAGGGAGGGTATTAAGCATTATGGCGAATGGAATGGAATGAAATGGGTGGAAATATGGAAATATGGAATATGGAATATGGAATAATGGGCCATAGATGAGGAGGGAGATGGTGGGTAAGGGATGGAATGGGCTGAAATGGGGTAGGATGGTGGTTATGAGATTTTTTATGTGTTTTTGCTTTTGTATATGTGTATATGTGTATATGTGTATATGTGTATATATACTCTAATAAAGGAGTAAGGATATGAGATTAAGTATCTATATAAAACAACGAGAGAGCAATAAAGCAGAAAGGAGAAAGGAAGGAGGGATTTCGCTTGTGTTTTATATATATATACATATCATTTTCCTTTCGTATTTCTTCGATTGGTTTTGGTTTATTTTTCTTGGATGGATGGATAGACGGATAGACGGATGGATGGATGTGAGGTGAGGTGAGGTGAGCATGAATATGAGGAGAAGGAGAAGGAGAAGGAGTGGATGTACATGATACTATTGTATATATAAAAAATAGACGCAGTGTGTCATGTCATCTTTTTTCTATTGTGAATACCTAAGGGATATATATCTATTTACTTGGTATTTTGGGGTTTGTATATACATATATATATGTATACTCGAGTAGATAGCTACATATAGGTATGCATATATTAGGACAAGAAGATGTGCAATGATATGCAATGCCATGCAATGTGATACACTGCGGTGCGATACCATGTGATTTTACAATATATATCTACATCTACCTCTACCCTACCCTATCCCTACATCCCAAACACATAAATTCTCCCCTTAAAGAATTTTAGTCGCAGGAGTCTCTATCTCCGTCTTTACATTCGCTTCAGTTTCCAAACCCAATGGTTGAGCTCCCGCTTCCGCTGCAACTGCAGATTCAAGTTCTAATTCCTGCGTCTCAACCGCATCCGTCGCATTGGCTTGCTCGCGCATAAATTCATATTCCTGCGCCGAGCCACCCGTCCTCTCCATCCATGCTAATTTTTCCAACTGTGCCTGTCTCTCCTGCGCCCAATTTTCGGCGGGGGGTTGTCTGATTCGTTGTGGGAGCACCTTGGGACCTTTTCCCATTGCGCGGTGTTTCTCCATGAGCGCTATGTGTTTTGCCCATCGCTCTTCTCTCGCTTTCATGATACGTTCGTTCTCTTCTCTATTTTTCCTCTTCTTTTCTTCGTTGGCTTCTTTAATCGCCGCGCGCTGAGCTTTCCACTCCGCTTGCTTTTCCGTGCTCAGTGCTTGTCTTTTGAGTATGTCTCGGTTATTGCGATCCCAGGGTAGAGTATCGTGGAGAACAGCTTCGCCCCAGATATCGGACCCTTCGCCTGCGTAACTTGCATCTGTCAGATCGCTCCATTTGACTTCTACGACGCCTTCTTTTCCAATTCCTTCGAGACCTATTCTTTCACTTCCGTATCTGATGTCTTTGAGAACAGCTGCCATGTCGGCAACGGTGTTGGCTTTCTGATCGTTTATTTTGCGGGAGCGCAGTTTGGAGGTGAGATGGATTTTTGATTTTTGGTAGTCGGATTCGCCTGGTTGGGGCTCGCGTTTGAAGAGGGGAGAGGAGGGATCCCAGGAGTGTTCGTGTCGTTTGCGATATTCGCGGAGTTTTTGGAAGGCGCTGAGGCCCGAGGAGGAACAGCCGGGTGGGAAGGTTATTAGGGCCATAGGGTGCCAGTGGTCTTTGCGGAGGGCGGCAGGTCGAGTCTTTTTGCCATTGTAGGGGAGTTGGTCGAGGGAACCTGTGTTCTGGTGAGGGGTTAGTGAGGGTTGGGGTGGAGGGGCGGGGGCGGGGGCGGGGCAAGTATGGCAGGATATGGGCCATTGAGTATGTTGGTAAAGAGTAATTGAAAGACGGAGAGGTAATACATACATCCATTCCCCGAGTAAGTGAGTAGACGACTTGATTCGTCCGTAAGTGATTATAGACATATATCTGCTCTCCATGTTCCGGACGATTGGGTGGTTGTCTCGCAGTCACCGACTTCGTTGATGCATATCTAACACCCGCTGTCTTACTGACCGAATTGCCAATGCAATTCCGAAGTGATGGGACACTCATGACTATCAAGAATGTGAATTGATTGACTGGAAATGCGGGCGACAATAATAATTTCGATAGCTTGAAAACCAAAATTGTCCTAGCGTCTTTGGCTCCATGGGTAAGTTATTGCCTGATTAATTATGTAATATTGGGCTTCAAAATCAGGCCACTACAAACAAAGTTTCTCGTTGGTGCCCGGGCGGAAACCAGGCGGATGCAAGCGAGCCAACTTTTTTGGCGTGTGGGGTCTAAAAACGTGTGGTTTGATGTTGACGTTTCTAGAAGCTACGAGCTGATCCTAGAAGCTTATAGGATGGTGCGAGTAAATTCGAGATATATCAAGTATTTGCTATGGAATAGGTCATCGTATGGGTCTCATCTTCGAAGTTTCCTATATAAATGAGTCTTTTCTTTGTACTCGAGAGTCTTCTCTCCTCATCATCCCCAGAAATAAAGTCATAATCAATTCGAATCACTCATTGAAATAAATTCATTTGCTTTACATAGAAATACTCATTTACGCTGAAGCTCGGCACTAAACCCCGCAGCATAATAATACCTACAGAACTTATTACTTGCGTTTGAAATCATACAACAACGAAAACACACATATACGAACTGAACACAATACCGCAATCATGTCTACATCTGACATGTCCTTTACCACCCGGGCGACGAAGTCCATAGAAGATGCCATGTCCAACGCAGAACAGCATGGATCTTCTCAACTTCTCCCCCTCCATCTCGCACTCGCCCTCCTGGATCCCTTACCCGATCTATCGAAAGACCAACAGCAGACTATGAACGCTTCGCATGGGCATGCTTCTCAATCATTATTCCGACAAGTAGTTGAACGAGCCCATGGAGATCCACAAGCTCTCGATCGTTCACTTAAGCGCGCTGTTGTTCGTCTTCCCAGTCAAGATCCTCCGCCAGAACAAGTAGCTGTTTCGCCTGCTTTCAATAAAGTTTTGAGGGCGGCGAAGGAATTACAGAAGACACAGAAGGATTCTTTTATTGCGGTGGATCATTTGATTATCGCAGTTACTCAAGATACGGCTGTTCAAACATGTTTGAAGGAAGCCAACATGCCGAATGCTAAGCTTCTGCAAGATGCAGTTTCGCAGATTCGGGGAACGAAGAGAGTCGATTCTAAGACGGCGGATGCAGAGGAGGATAATGAAAATTTAAAGAAGTTTACCATCGATATGACGGCGATGGCTAGAGAGGGAAAGATTGATCCGGTCATTGGCAGAGAAGAAGAAATTCGCCGAGTCGTTAGGATTCTGTCGAGACGTACGAAGAACAACCCAGTACTGATCGGTGAACCTGGTGTAGGAAAGACGACAGTTGTGGAGGGATTGGCTCAGCGAATTGTCAACGCTGATGTGCCAGATAATCTTGCTGCTTGCAAGCTTCTTTCTCTGGATGTCGGATCGATTATCGCCGGAAGTAAATACAGAGGAGAATTTGAAGAGAGAATGAAGGGTGTTTTGAAGGAGATTGAAGAATCCAAGGAGATGATCGTTCTTTTCGTCGATGAAATGCATCTTCTCATGGGTGCTGGCGCCAGTGGTGAAGGTGGAATGGATGCTGCTAACATGCTCAAACCTATGCTGGCACGTGGACAACTTCACTGTATCGGTGCTACCACTCTCAACGAATACCGAAAGTACATCGAAAAGGATGCAGCATTCGAACGTCGTTTCCAACAAGTCTTGGTTAAGGAACCATCTATTCCTGATACCATCTCCATTCTCCGTGGATTAAAGGAGAAATACGAAGTTCATCACGGAGTCACCATTGCAGATGGTGCTCTTGTTTCTGCGGCTACTTTGGCTGCTAGATATCTTACACAAAGACGACTCCCAGATTCTGCTGTCGACCTTATTGATGAAGCAGCAGCAGCTGTCCGAGTTGCCCGAGAATCACAACCTGAAATCATCGACTCTCTTGATCGAAGACATCGACAACTCGAGATTGAAATCCATGCTTTGTCTCGTGAAAAGGATGAAGCTTCGAAAGCTCGCTTGGCTCAGGCTAGGCAAGACGCTAGCAACGTTGAGGAAGAACTTAGACCTCTACGTGAGAAGTATGAAAGCGAGAGAAAGAGAGGCAAGGACATCCAAGAAGCTAAGGTCAAGCTTGATCAATTGAAGGTTAAGATGGATGAGGCTACTCGTTTGGGTGATACTAGCAAGGCTGCTGATCTCCAATACTATGCTATTCCAGAACAAGTAGCATTCATCAAGACTTTGGAGAAGGAGAAAAAGGCTGCTGATGCGGCCCTTAGCTCTTCCTCTAACCTTGATTCCGGTGGATCACTCATTACTGATACTGTTGGTCCAGACCAGATTAACGAGATTGTTGCTCGATGGACTGGTATCCCTGTTCAAAGACTTAAGGCTACTGAGAAGGATAAGTTGTTGAACATGGAGAAGGCATTGGGCAAGATAGTAGTTGGTCAATCGGAAGCTGTGAAAGCAGTCTCAGATGCCATTCGACTTCAAAGAGCAGGACTTTCAAATCCAAACCAGCCCCCAAGTTTCCTGTTCTGTGGTCCATCTGGTACTGGTAAGACACTTCTTACCAAAGCTCTTGCCGACTTCCTCTTCGATGATGAAAAGGCTATGATCAGACTCGATATGTCCGAATATCAAGAACGACATGCACTTAGTCGTATGATTGGTGCACCACCTGGATATGTTGGACATGATGCTGGTGGACAACTTACCGAAGCCCTTCGTCGTAAACCCTTCTCTATCCTTCTCTTTGACGAAATCGAAAAAGCAGCAAAGGAGATTCTTACAGTTCTTCTTCAACTCATGGATGACGGTCGTATCACCGATGGCCAAGGACGTGTTATTGATGCTAGAAACTGTATAGTCGTCATGACATCCAACTTGGGAGCCGAATACCTCGATCGTCCTAATGCTGCTAATGGAAAGATCGATCCTACTACTCGTATGATGGTCGAACAAGCCCTTAAGGATTATTTCTTGCCGGAATTCTTGAATCGTATCAATGCTACGATTATCTTCAACCGTCTTACTAAGAATGAAATCCGTTCGATTGTCGATGTCAGACTTGGAGAAATTCAAAAGAGACTGCACAATAATAGTAGAGATGTTCGCATCGATTGTTCTCCTGCGGTGAGAGATTATCTTGGTTCAGCAGGTTATAGTCCAGCGTATGGTGCTAGGCCTCTGGCAAGATTGATTGAGAAGGAGGTGTTGAATAGAATGGCGGTATTATTGTTGAGAGGAGCGATCAAGGATGGGGAGGTTGCAAGAGTTGTAATGAAAGATGGTAGAATTGAGGTTTTACCCAATCATCAAGGCAGCAGCGAGGAAGTCAGTAGTGAAGATGATATGGAAATAGACGAAGTGGATGCAAATGAAGCATTTGGTAGGAGGGGAGGAAATAGGAGTTATAGATATGAAGGGGATAGTGATGGAGATATGGATTTGTATCAATAAGGGACTTGATATAAGGGAAAAATGGGCAATTCATGATGATGTTTAATGACTAGGGAATGAAATGGCGTTGGGTGTTTGGGACTTGAGTCTAGAATCAGATTTATGATAATCAAAAGAAATTGAAATAATGTCTGAAAGTTTTAAGAATTTGGATTGTTCGCTGTGATTGTGTGAAATATTATATTGGAAGTAGTGATTGATCTTGGAGTAGATGAAAGGAAATGTGGTGGGGATAGAAGATTAATTGCGGATGGTGGGAGACTTGAGAATGATAGTTTGTGGGACAGAGGTGGAAGGGAGATGTTATAGTGATGAGTCGGTATGAATCATACTCTGTTCACTCTTTTGTGGAAGAGGGGGAAGGAATGATTACTGTACGTCTAAGGTATAGTGAGGAGGATAATCCTAATGCACATAATCTCTATCTCTATTCATTTAGTGCCATACTTGTCTATTTTCTCTCCTCTACTAGTATCTAGGTAGAGCATTTATTAACCATGTATGGATATCGATATCGTCTGGTCAGGTCTGAGATTGAATAGTTAGCTACTTGTACAAGTGAACAAAATTCAAATTCGCCTTGGTAGGTACTGACTTTCTCGTTTACTGTTTACTGTGGCTTGGGTTAGTAGGTGAGATACTTGCGGTAGATGGCTGGATGGCTGGGTGGTGTTTCTTGAGGTACTATCTATCTTAGGGATTAGACGTGTTGTGTTTTGGTCTAGGGAGCTGGGTTTTTAATCTTGGGGAGAGGAGGACCTTGATGGGGTGGTTTGTTGAGGGGGGTGTTAGGGTTGGGTTTGATTTGGTTTGTGAGGTTGGGGACTGAGGGGGATTTGGGAAAAGTTGTGGGAGGTGGAAGATTGAATTGGGGTGTGGATGCTGAGGATGACGATGAATGGATGGTAAGTTTGGGGGTTGGGGGTTAGAAGTAGAAGGGTTTTATGCTGGGTTGAATTAATTGGGTTATTGATTGAATGAGTTGTTTGGTGAAAGTCTCAGGGTAATTGAGATTCTCGGCATGCTGTCGTGAATTTCTCTGGGCAAGAGCAGGTAGATATTGGTGCCGAGTCTTGCGAGGGATGAGACCAGGGGCGTGGATATATCTTGACTTTTGGATATAGTAAGGTACTTGATTGCATGGGACGAAAGTCATATTGTTGAAGAGCTCTTTTACTTGCTGGGGCTTGTTCCCAGGGTTGTTCGGATATATATGTATATTTGATGGCATGGATGTTTCTCGTTTTCTGAAATTGAAAGATGAGAATGAGGTAAGATTGTTGGGTTCTTGAGGTGATGTAGAAGTTTTGGGCGGAGATCTGACGTGCTGGAACTTCGTTGTTTGGATGTATTAGATACTTCAATAGTATTTCTACAAGAGAGATACTAGTTGTCTGGTCTGTGGTAATGAGTAAAGGGTTTGCTTTCCCTCTGCTTGGAAGATTTAGGAATGATAAAATAGATTTGGTGTTTTTGAGCTAGATGATAGAAGCCAATGATGTGATCAAATATAAATCCCTATCATACATTTTAAGGCTAGTATTCAGCGTAGTGAGAATACAAGATTCTGCGGTGCAAATTTCGACTTCGCCAGATCTAATTCGATGAGTATGTTAATGGTTGAAATGGAGGGAAGGGAGCATTTGCAATTGACGTAGACCAAGAGTATATGTCATCTTCTGTGCTCTTGGTGGACTAATGTCCGGTAAGATATTTGGTAGAGATGGCTTAGATTGATGTCTGATTCTTTAGAGTTACTCAAGTACCTAACAACAGAGCTCACGGGTATGGTCAGAAGTAATAAGTCGAGGGTATGCAAATGTCATTCAACATTGCCCATTTTTATACTCGAAGTCGAGTGACAAAGATAGGCGATCGAATCATTCTGTCGAATAGATAGAATGACTCGATATCTTGATCTACGGTGGTGAGTGAAGATTGCACTCGCTTGATCTTATGGTGGGACTATCTTTGACAAAGTTCTCATATTTTGATCTCAAGAGGATATGGCTGATAGTGATCTTCCTTCATGCAAGCAAGATTCATTAGAAGGTGAGAAGGGGAGTTGTGCGCTCTTCATACTTTGTAGTAAGATTTAAGAATTCTCGATTTACTAGACGAGTT
Organism: Botrytis porri; assembly: GCF_014898465.1. Classification (NCBI taxonomy): domain Eukaryota; kingdom Fungi; phylum Ascomycota; class Leotiomycetes; order Helotiales; family Sclerotiniaceae; genus Botrytis; species Botrytis porri. The sequence continues at coordinate 1,815,980 of NW_024066083.1, read as the reverse complement.
CCGAGGTACCTGTTGCTCGCGCTGAGATGCTCAACTTAGATCTCTACCACTAGGAGAGGGCCGAAATATCCATATTTCTAGAGTTTAGAAATAGAGCGTAATACAACAATCTTTGCTATTATACGGTTGATAGCCATAAGCAATTTTCTTAATGTGAAAAGAGATGGATTTTTCTAACCGACTAGACGAGCTTATCCTTATTCCATTCATCATACTACAAAGACGGATTTGAGCCTATGAATCTGAAATAATCAGAGAAAATACTGGGAATAACTGAATCTGAAGTAACCAGCAACGGTATGCAACTATATGCAACTACTCTGAATAAGGTGTTTCTTTCACCTTTTGTTTGTTGTACTGTCATGACATTGGCATCGTTAATAAGATTAGCGAGACCATGGACGCTTATCAGACAAGATTGATACCACGTGACAGCTGCTGTCTGTGCTCAAGCTGTATAGTTCCAATTTGTTCTTCTCAGCCCTGCTCACCCCACCACGGAACTTCGAAATCGATTCACCGATTGGACTGTACCCGAATAATCATGAATACTAGTGGTACTGATTCCACCCCTCTTGGTATGTAACCTCAAAGCCTAATATCTCGATAAATAGCTCTTTCTAACCTCGAGAATCTATCAATAGCTACCTTACTCGAAGCTTCCCGTGAGAAAAGCAGAATCATTAAGGAACGCGACGAGACACACCTTAATTTGACTGGAGAGCGAAATCAGGACTATTGGACGCAACAGATACAAGAGATTCTCATTCGACTTACACTATTGCAACAGGCATCGCGCGCAATTACAGCAAAGAGACCCTAGATTAAGATGGCTGCGTTATATCCACCAATGTCACCTACTATGAGTAGGAAGAAAGCTCTTGTCGTTACTGGTAAATTGCTCATTGGATCTTCTCAAGTAAATGTATGAATAGCTGTTAACCAGCTCTTCTCTTTGTAGATCCGCCAAAGTTCGATCTTGAAAGCTACATTGCGAATTATAAAGGTGAGATATCAAGTCTTCTGTGATGTGTGATCTCTCATGGACCTTTATAGCTAACATTTCTTCTTGTTCAGGCAGAACCAGACTTGAGCGACTCTATCTCATCGGCATTACCTCCACCTTCCTCGGCGTCGAAGCTCTAAAAATGCTAATCAAAGAAGCAAAGCAAGGAAAGGATGTTACGATTTACATGGATGCATGTACTGCTATGACCAGAATTGCGCCAAATGAACCAGAGGCTGTTAGAGATGATCAATGGATTGATGCTACAAATAAGTCCAATGCTGCGGAGGCTGCAAGCTTGGAAGCACAGTTGAAAGGCTACAAGAATAATTTAATCAAGGAAAGCATTCGGGTAAGTCATCATGTGTTCCACTGCAGGTGGATTCCGAAGATTGACTGGCTAATGAATCGCGGGACAGATGGGAAATGAAGATTTAGGCAAACATTATGAAGCTACAGGGCAACTTGCACTTGCATTCGAAGCTTATTCTCGCATGCGACAAGATATCAGTGTGTCAAGACACGTAATCGACGTTTCCAAACATATCATCGAAGTTTCTATTGAAAGAAAGGAATATATCGCAGTTCTTTCCAACGTTCAAAAGATGAGAGGAACAGTTGTTGGCCCAGATGATGAGAAGGTTATTAAACCATTTTGTCATGCAGCTGAAGGTATCGCACAAATCCATGCTGGGCAATATGCTGCTGCTGCACAAACTCTCTTGCAGACACCTCCAGGAATGGGTTTGACTTATAATACCATCGTCAGTCCTAACGATATTGCTGTCTATGGAGGTCTTTGCGCTTTAGCCACTATCGATCGTAACAAATTACAAAAGACAGTTCTCGAGAACTCCGATTTCCGCACCTACCTCGAAATGGAGCCACATATTCGCCGTGCTATTCAAGCATTTGTTGGTAGCAAATATTCGGCATGTTTAGAGATTCTAGAGTCTTACAAGGCCGATTATTTACTTGATATCCATTTGCAAAAGCATATTGATGAGCTTTACACACGTGTTAGAAGCAAGAGCATCGTTCAATACTTCATTCCATTTAGTTGTGTTACGTTCGAGACATTGCACAAGAACTTCGCTCCACCTGGAAAGAATATCGAAAAGGAGTTGGCAGAGATGATCAGATGTGGCGAGCTGGATGCTAGAATCGATCTCGTTGCTAAGGTACATTTTTTTTCTTCATTTTTCTTCAAACATTTTCCAGCTTCTACACTTCTTCCCCCTCAATCAATTCATCATGCTAACATATTCCGATCAGACCCTCGTATCAACGCCCAAAGCCAACCGTCAAGGAATTCAACAGGAAGCTCTCAAAACTGCAAAGCAAGTCGAACGTGAAGCTAGACAACATTTGCTACGTATGAATATCGTCGCTTCGGATATGGAAGTTAGATCACATAAAGAAGGTGGGAGAAGAGGCATGGGTGGTGGATTGGCAGGCGAATTATTTAGTGGTCATTGAGGGAAGTGTCCATGAGGGGTTGATGACATGATGATATGATACGATACGATGAAAAGGCGTTTATAATTGATAGGGACCAGGGCTGATTCTCATGTGGGGCGGCGTCTATGGTTCAGAGCAGGTAACTCCGGGGAAGGGTTATTCATGTGCGTTGCATGGCATGGCATGGTAGTTTCGGGCCATTTTTCTTTCTCACTATCTATTGATTGAAAGATGAGAAATTAGATGCATGGTTGTAATATCTTAGGCATAGAGAAATACTATGACTTTTAAATGTTGATATGTATCATTTGCTTCATCTGATGCTGTGAAACTGTGAAACTGTGAAACTGTGTATGAGGAAGTGAGAAGTGGGTTGGGAGGTGTTTACGGAGGAGCTGGTACTATGGGGGTGAGGGTAATTAGCATGGAGTGGTAGGCTAATAAGGTATGTATGGGCGTAGATGATGGTGCAACGAATAAGGAATAGATAGAGAGGGTGGATGCATGCTGTGGTAATGGTATATAGTGGTTTTAGAAGTGTATTGGGATGTAATGCAACGGAACGAAGAAAAGAGAAAACGAGACAGAAGACATTCCTGGGTGGTTTAGAAGTGTGGAAGTTTTGGAGTTGCGAAGTGGATATCCGGGGAGGAGCGGAAGAGTTTTATAGCGCGCGTCTAGTTTAGGGTAGGGTTGAGAGGATGAAGTATTTTTGTCTTGGGCTGTTTTGTGTTTGTGTTTGGTTTGGTTTTATGTTCTTTTTTGAGATGGGTGATATAGAGGGGGGGGGGTAGAGGACAGATGGAGGGGAGGGGGAATCGGTAGATAATAAAGTAAAAGTATCTATTTAGATTCTTATTAGAGATAGTAGATCTGGGAATGCGGATAGAACTTAGAAGCTATTGGGCGGTGGAAATTTATTGGCTGGGCTTGTGGGTTTTGGTGCTTTGGATTGATTTAATTGGGTGTGTTTTGATGGATGTTTGCGGTGGGGGATGCGGTTGGGAAAGAAGAGTTTAGGTGATGGGGTTTATGTTTGGATTTCGATGTGGGAAAGGGAAGAGAGGAGGAGGGAAAGAGGGGAATGGAGATGGGAATCTGGATTCCGAAGATGTCCACGGGTGGAGGCGAGGTAGTGTTGTTGGGGGACAGGGGGATTGAACTTGAATGAATGGATGGATTGAAGATTGCATTAATATGAGTGAATGAATAGAAATTCTTGATTTATGAATGAATATGTGAGATTCCAGGACCTCCAGTGAAATAAGAAAGCATGTCCCCGTCTTTTAAAGAAGGATCTTGAGACGGAGCACAGAAGGAGAAGGGGAAGGAGAAGAACTTCAAATCTACTTATAAGAAGCACGAGAAGTAGAATAGCATAGTGCTGTGTATAATCAATGTTTCACTTCGCGGGTATATTTCCAAGAGGTACATACGATACAATACTGGAAATTCTTCGAATAATGAACTTACATATACTAGGTACGTTATATTTTAAAGTCTGGGACATGGGATAGAAAGGCATCACGAATGACTTCCGGGAGTTATCTAATCCCCAACACTGTCTTATCGTTAGATCTGATGGCCGTCGGATTTCTGGCCTGGATTTCTAATTTTGTAGATGATCAGCATTGGGTACTGGAAGTAGCCTAATACATATTGGAGATGGAAAACATTCGTGATCGGAATGCTCTTGCAGTAAGAATAAGTATGGGGAAGTTTTTTTGCTAGAATTCTAGTTCGATGGTAGAGTTGCTTATTATGTTGAAACTGTGGTAGTGTAAATGTGTTGGTGGGAGACCAAGAGAGAGAGATTTGACGGGTTCCCTAGGAAAATATACAGCAACGTAGCGCTGTGAACATAAAAAATATACTGGAATCATGATTGGCAGACTTAATAATTTTCTGCTGGTATTCTGAAAACAATGTGTGCAACTTTGCATTGATAATATACTTCATACGCTTAGAGGCAGGTATGCTGATTGTTAGGGAGCGTGGTGACGAGGATTTGAAAAGTACAGGTAGCGGGCTTAAAGGAGTGACCCATGAGAGCACATTGAAGGTCCTTGAAATAGCACAACAGAGTGTCAAGTCACCCTGCAGTTGAATATTTAGTCTGTAGGTCAAGGTGACAGAATCATTAGTTGCCAGCTTCCGTCAGAAGCGCGAGTCCGACAGGTCGATGAAGCACAGAAACATGTCACATATATCGGCGTTGTGTATCTCGTGATGACTAAGAGGTAATCTAGGGAACGCAAGAAATCCTTTGATACGCGATATTGATCAAGTGCGGCAGAGATGGTGTTCACATTAGTATTCTGAAACGGGTGGGGTACTTCCATAGCCCAGGCACAACAATCCTGTAGAAGATATTTGGGATATGTATTTGGGTCATACATAGCATGTAAAACGCGAAACCCTCCGGGGTTCGCTACTATTTCATCGAAGAGAAATATAAGCTATTCTAGCTTTCAAACAGATAGAACATCTGCATATCGCCGTCGTTATTTGTTTTATTCAATGATTATAGTGCTAAGTAGCTAGACCAAGAACACAGTACCTAGTCAGACCTATCACCTGTCATAACGAGAATTTGATTTCCGCCCAAACTTTTGGTAAGATGGAGATCTTAACGTTTTGCCTTGAAACAAGGAACTCATGGCATACCACATGAACTCAACAACTTTGTTTTAGAGCCTGCGAGAAAATTATCGCGCTGGGGGCTTTGCAAAGTTCTTTGTGTGCCGCATAAGGTCATGTTTTTTATACTAGATCACTCTACTAGATTATTTAACAATATACAATGCATGGCCTCATATAACGTGAAGCCCTTTGACAATACAAAAAGAAAGTCTGGGAGCAGGTGAAGCACTCGGCTCCTCCTCCAAATGAATAAAGGGGGGAAATCGGTAGAGCGCGGGAAAGGAGAAAGGAAAAGCAAACAAGTATGTAAACTCTCCAATTGGGTAACTTGTAAGGCAGGCTTCAAAACAACGTGTGCAGTAGCACACCCCAGATTGTATTTCAATTTCCCTATTGTAGACTAAGGCTCTGTAAGTATTGTCAGATGGGTTATCAAAGCTAATTGAAGTTCAGACATTTCTCGATCCACTTCATCAAAGCTCTCACCCGTGAATGAAAATCATGGTATAATCTTATTTCAAAAAGGCTTAGTGGAACGTAAAGCTGTTGAGTTGATACGGTAATAATCACTGTTTGGGAAGTTTCAAAAGTTTCAAAAGCTAAGATATGCATGCAGTGTGAAAATCACCAGATTGAAGATGCAAAACCAAGCCAAGATCACCACACTTATGGCAATTGAGTGAACATCAAACACTGTAACGCGCAAGCTTTATATCCCTTGAAAGAACAAAAGATATTGATATCAATACAGTTGCAAAGCTGGACATTGAATCATTGTGCAACACAAATGAAGTGAAGTGAGAGGCACTACACCGCCAACAACAAGAAACATCCGCGACTGCACTGCACTGCATTGCGATGGATCAAAAGTAGACATTCCCATCTCGAGATTGCTTGATCCAGGTGCTCGTAAAGTCATGAGAGGGGTCATCAATTCGAAAAAGTCGGAAAACACGACAATAAGTTAAATCGAGACTCGGCAAGGATGACACAAGGGCCGATCCGATAGAGTCTCCCGACAAGAATTTTCTGGAAATGTGCGGGTTGGTGGCTAACCAGCTGTTATTAGAAATAGCGGGGTAACCATGAGCTGATAAATGCATGTGATCTGCCAAAGTACCGGCTTGTCGGGATGAAGCGAAGACAAGAAAAGAAAACATATGAAAATTGAGGGGATTCCCATGTATAGAGTGTCTCGAATTCGATGTGGCTTGAGATATGATGTATGATTCGCTGCTGCTGCAGTTAGGCTTGATATTGGCATTGCAGTTTCTAGGCACAGACAATGTTGAGTCTAGGAGGACAGTCTTTTGCGGCTGGGCCATTGATAAAATACAGTTGGTTGGGGTATCAAGTGTGCGTAAATCTGTAGAAACGGGCTTGAGAGCAAACCGGTGAACGGTGAACGGTGAGAATTAACAGGATAAACCAATGAGATGCACGACGAGGAAGCATCGGTAGGCAAACAATCCTCTCCCAAGCACATCAGTAGGTAGAACGTAGGTTGCTGTTGGCGATTAGTTGTGTATAAAGTTTGATTCGTCAAAACCCAAAATAGGAGTGGTGGAAGGGGCCGAAACTAGTATGGTCGAGTGAAAAAGAGGACTCATTTTTGACTTTTTAAGGTACGGGAGGGACCGATATTATATTATCGGCGATGATGTGAGCTAGACCGCTGCAAAGATCTTGAGAAGTTGAGATCTTGAGCGATAGTGCAACACCAAACATCAGTGCGGTCATTGTTCTTGTCTTGATATCGTATATCGTAGCTGCAAATCTCCAAGTCTAATATAATCCTCCACGTAAAGGCTGTCGTATTCACCTGTGGAGTTGGAGAGGAGACGAAGTATGCGTGCAGATATCCCCAATCTGGGAAGAGTGGAGAGAACAACTTGTACTCGAGTAGATGCGGAATGAATGCATGCATGGCTCGTATATTCGGTCCATACTGCGTACAGTAGCTCAGTAGTGAGCTATCGAGTATATATTCGGGTGAGGAGTTGGTTTTGTTGAAAAAGATTGAGAGCAGATCTACTTCAGGGGTTATATAATTAGGGACATAAAAGCAGCCTTGAAGAAAAGAATGAAGCATTGGAGTTTGAGAAAAACAATTGCATAAGCGCTTGAAATGTATCGCTGCTTGACCACGACTATGGTTGGAGGATATACAGAGTAGGGATGGAGGTGAGAAGGGGTTGTACAAGCTCATTGTGCTCGATGGAAACATTGGCAATCTCGAAAGAAGTGACACGGGAATTTGACTGAAAGAGAAATGGACCTATTGTGTACATGACTACCTACTGACTACTTGGTACATCGTGAGACTTTACATTCACATAAGCAGAGTCAACGTTTGTTCACATGGTAAAAGAGGACGAGTAGCCTCATTATCCAAGATAGACTTGCACTCAGACATGATAAATGACAAACGATACAGCTACCTACACTTATTACACTTGTTACACTTACCTAGTACCTACTTGAGGATATACCGGTAGCCTTCTCACTGGGTGTGATACATACATTCATTCTTTCATTCATTGAGGTTATGATGAATGCTTTGAAACAAGTGAATGCTTCGAAACAATTCTTAACATTGGTAGTTCTCTTGATGTACTTATACCTGCTCATACCTACTCATAGATAGATACTCCAGTAGATAGATGACTTGGAACATTCTGTCAACATTCTTGTTTACCATCACAACGTATTTCAGTATCAATCACGTTCGCACCCGCATTCCATACAAGATATAAACGTTGGCTGACTCGTGTACTTATTACTCCATACATCTCAAGATGCAGTCAACCGTCAATGATACTCAACAGTCAACCAGTCCCAAGCAAGGCATAGAGCTAGACTGATCCTCCAACTTGGCTACTCTTTCTCCCCTCTCCCAGATGAATCTCACCCCCCTCCCCCTTCGTAACCTCTTCGTAGCCCCTTCATCCTTCCAACTTTTCTTGGCTCTACAACAATATGCATCACATCACAGTACAGACAGCCTTACTATATTTGTGAAGAGACAAAATCATTCTTCTCAAAAGCCAGGATTTGTATGTGACTTGGAATCACTTCAAAAAGTTTCAGTTATCCCGCCATATAAAATTAACAGCATAAGATTGATACCAGAAAGAGATAAAACACCAGAAAAAGAAAGGAAGGGAGAGCAAAATCCGAACCACCGACAGATTATAAGAAAATTAAAATTTTCCCCTCCTCTCTTTCTCTTTAGGACTCTGTCTGGTTCTCGCACTCATCTTATTTTTTTTCTTCTGTTCCTGGCTCCACTGCTTGCTTTGTACGGCCGTTCTCGAACCTTTGACCTTTTTTCAAGGCGATAAACGAGAGCGCGCTTGTTGAAAATACAAGAGAAATCCGACAAGCCCGTAACAACTTCATCCCTCGACTTGACAACCACGAAATATTTTCGAGTCGACAAAGATTACTTTGCGAAACTTCATCGACGATTCTTAAGACGAAATTATCGCATCCTTTGCGACATAAGCGGCGAATTAATAATTCAAAAAGGACCGGTGAATAAATCATAACAAATCACCTCGTTTTCATACACCTGTTTACTCAGAGTTCTATTCAGCTAAATACAGTTGGTGACTTCTTGAGCCCAATTCATTAACACTGCCACAACATCACGACATCAAGAAAAACACTCCTTGAAGAGTAAGTTTGACGTGGGTTTCATCAAAGAAATCCATTGAGGCGGATTTAACTTCATTGTAAGTCATTCGAACCCTCTTGATTCTTGTTGAGCTTCGCTTCCAATATAATCAAAGGCTCTATTTACATTAAGTTATCTTGGCTTAGACTAATTTTTAACGCGCAGCAGATCGAGAAGTGAGGTGAATTAAAGCCCTAGCGTAAACACATCTACGACCTTATCATCCACGGTCTTTTGACATCCACCTGCTGCGGATTACATTACAACACCTACAGTCAAATTCTCCTGCAGGAGGACAAACGCGATGGCAGAACCAGAAGTCGATCTCGACTCTATCATTGATAGACTGCTAGAAGTTAGAGGTAGCAGACCAGGCAAACAAGTACAGCTTTTGGAACAAGAAATTCGTTATCTTTGCACCAAGGCTCGCGAAATTTTCATCTCTCAACCAATCCTCTTAGAGCTCGAGGCACCAATCAAGGTATGATATTAAAAATTCATCTGTTGAATGCGCCAAATTCGCAAAGCGATACTGATTGAATGGCATGATTATAGATCTGTGGTGATATTCATGGTCAATACTACGATCTCCTCCGTTTGTTCGAATATGGTGGATTCCCTCCCGAGGCCAACTACCTCTTCCTTGGTGATTATGTTGATAGAGGCAAACAGTCCCTCGAGACTATCTGTTTGCTCTTAGCGTACAAAATCAAATACCCAGAAAACTTCTTCATCCTCCGCGGTAACCACGAGTGTGCCTCCATCAACAGAATCTACGGTTTCTACGACGAGTGCAAGAGAAGATACAACATTAAGCTATGGAAGACATTTACTGATTGCTTCAACTGCCTCCCCATTGCAGCAATCATTGACGAAAAAATCTTCACTATGCACGGTGGTTTGAGTCCAGATTTGAACTCCATGGAGCAAATCCGTCGTGTCATGCGACCAACTGATGTGAGTTCACTAGATAAAGCTTTTCATTTGCCAGCTCTCAATGTGCCATGGGAGGAGGCCAGAGCTCTTGCTGATATGAAACTAGATTCCTGATTGCGGTCTCCTTTGCGATCTCCTCTGGTCCGATCCAGACAAGGATATCACCGGCTGGAGCGAAAACGACCGTGGTGTATCATTCACATTCGGTCCCGATGTTGTCTCTAGGTTCTTACAAAAGCATGATATGGATTTGATATGCAGAGCTCATCAAGTCGTCGAGGATGGTTACGAGTTCTTCTCAAAGCGGCAATTGGTAACACTCTTCAGTGCGCCCAATTACTGTGGAGAGTTTGACAATGCCGGAGCGATGATGAGTGTGGATGAGAGTTTGCTATGTTCATTCCAGGTAGGTCGCAATTGCAGTGTCCTCATTTCTATGAGTGTTATATTAATTTTCCTCTTCCAGATTTTAAAACCAGCGGAGAAAAAACAAAAGTACGTCACAACAGGTGGTCTAGGTGCCTCCAGCAGGCCCGTCACTCCGAGGAAAAAATAAAAATGATCAATTACGAACTTCCTTTTGTGTAGCAGGTTCGGACGCAGATAAGCTTAATTCGCGATTTTCCACGCAACGAATATCGCCCTCGATCAATATGCGCCCTTTCACCGATCGCTTCTCTTTGGGATCCGTCATCTCACCAGACTTTTGCAAGTATCCTCCAGACCTCGATCTCGACCAAATATACCTATTTGCGTGACACCTTCCGCATCCAACCTTTCGTTTCCTTATTCCTCTCATTGCCATATGCGACTTTGTACACAACAACTTTTCCATTACGCTTTTCGATCACTAACCCTAAGGATTCTACTCGATACGTTTTTCCCAACGACTTTCGTCCGAATCACGACCTTTTGCTTTGAATTGACATGCCAGCATTTTCACGACATGACGATAGATACATGGGACGTTATTCGGGCGAGTTTCGGTTTCGGGTATTGGCATTCGGATTTTGGGATTCTGGTTTTCATAGAAAGGCGGGAGGGGAATTTTCAGAGAGAAGACTCATGACGGGTAACTCACAATATTTGTGTTCATACGTTTGAGAAGGGGGGCCAATTGATTGTGCCGGGCAACGAGATAAAGAAGGGAAAAGGGAAGGAAGGGTGTGCATGGGTTGAGCACAGAAAGCAGAAAAAATAACTCAACGATGCGAATTGTACCTTTGTTCTATGTAACTGACCTTTTTTTTACTACATCTCATTGACACTTTTATGAGATGAGCTATGCGTGTTGATGATTGATTTTGTTTTATTTGGTTTGATGAGTGAAATCATGCTTCTTAAGAGTTTGTGTATGTTTGGGGAAATAGTGTGATGATGGTAGAGGGAATGATTTGTATGAGCCATATGATAGGTTAGTCAAACCCTCATGCATCTTTTCTTTTGATGTTCATTCTAGGTTGAAGCTTCTCGTAGCTTTAGTTTTGGCTTAGATTGGCCATCGCCTAATGTATATTTTCTTACTTTCTTAGGTTGCTGCCTGTCTTTGATTAAGTAGTCTTGGTTTGTCTTCTTTGTTGTGGGGGTACACTATGTTGTTTCTTATTCTTGTTGTTATTCTTGCATGTATGGATGCTGTGATATAAAGGAGTGTAGGTCAATAGGTAGCTAGGTATTGAAGTAGATAGATATCTAGAATCTAGATAGATAACTCCCAAGGACGGATAAGCACAGCGGACACTAAATGCCAAGTGGCAAAAGGTGCGAGATGGGAGATGGGGGAGGAGGGGAGGAGAATAATCAGAAAGGCTCGAGATAGGATAGGATAGGAGGTGAGGATCGTCCATGGGTAGTGGTGGTGCACAGACAGACTACCTATTATAGGAAGGAATTTGGAAAGAAAAGAAAAAACCTTGAATTGTACGACGAGATTTGATTTTATGGATAATTTACAATGGTTTGTGGATTGATGAGTTGATGTGAAGTTTGAAATTTTCAATTGTATTGTATATTATGTTGTATATCTATTTAGGTAGGTATATTTGATAGTAATAGGATTAGATAATACGATATAATACGAACCAATATATAGTACCTACCTAGTAATACCTAGTAATACCTATCTACTATTACTATAGTAAACTATAAGAGTATCTAATCTGAAAGTTTATATAAAGATGAGATGGGTAGTGTAGATCAAGAGGGTTAGTTTAGTTTAGTTTAGATGAATGGGTTAATTTATTTGGGTTGGGTTGGGTTGTTTAATTTGATTGTTTGAACTTTGGGCTGGACTGATTTGGGGTGGTTTGGGTTGGATTGGATTGGATTGGATTGGGGTTTGTTTTAGAAAGTCAATTGAGATGAGATTTGGATTGATTCTGCAAATCTTTTGGACTATTGGAACTATTTGATTATTTGGAAAGTTGGGTAGTTGGGTAGTAGAGAGTGTTGTGAGTGGAGTCTGTGCATTTGGGTATACTTGTGGATGGATGGGAGGATGGATGGGAGGATAAGAGGATTGGGCTCTGGGAAGGGAAGGGAATGGATGGGAAGGAAAGGGAGAAGGTGGGTAGGTGATGTTGTGGATAGTAATGGATTTGAATTTGGATTTGAACTCTGATGGAGGGTTGAGGTGGTATATGTGTGGGTTTTTGGAGTGGAATGGCGGAGAGGAGAGAAGAGGAGAGGAGAGGAGAGGAGAGGAGAGCAGAGGAGAGGAGAGGAGAGGAGAGGAGAACAAGAGATGAGAAGGAAGGGGCGAGAGAGTGGTTAATATTTATGGATGTTATGGTGTTGTTATGGTGTTTTATACATGTAGATGTAGATGCAGAAGTTGTAGGCAATGGATTCATGGATCTAGAAGTACTTTACTAATTGATCTGAAGTGGGTGGAAAGTGTCTATTCCCTTCTTCAAAGTGTAGATACTGATTTTTTATATCTTGATTAAGTCTCCTGTAGAATCACCAAATATTATAACATATTTCATTCTTCTTCTCTCATTCCCTGATGCTCCTACCCCTATTCCTCTTCATCCCAAACCCCCTCCAAATCAACATGTACCCTTATCTCCTTCTCCCCCATAACCCTCCATATACTCTTCAACTGTTTATTAACCTCTTCGTCTCTGTTAATCCTGTTTTTCCTTTCATCATCACCATCATTACCACTCGTTCCACATAGTCTCTCAAATCCAACCATATAGATTCTCTTACACCACGGCGTCTTCGCTACCGCTTGTTTCCAAAGCTCCACCATTCTATTTGCTTTGCGATTCATTTCTTCTCTGCTATTTTCCCTGCTGGTGGACCTTGATCCAAGCCTTAAAGCTTTTGATGATAATGCAGGTGTAGATGAGGATGAAGAGGGTAGAAACTGAGGGTATACATCACAGAATAATAGATACAATCTCCAAAGCGCACTCGAACTCGCAAGTCCAGAATTCAAGTTTGATTTTGAACCCTTAAGATTTAATGCCGAAACAAATGTTGAGTTTATCGTATTGAGGTTTGGAGATGCAGATTGAGTGTTCTGAAGATAGTGGTGGATAATGTTGAGATAAAGGGGTTGAATATTATGAGTTGAAGAAGTCGAGCTATGCAAAAGATCAGAGAACAAAGTACTCAGAGTAATCGGGCTCATAAGTTTCGTAATTCCGAGTCCTGGGGATGTGAGGAGTGAAAAGAAAATCGTATTATTTGGGAATAAGCGTAGCGAGGTGGTCAGTTGTGAATGAAGGGTTTGAGGACGATAGGGGCCAGATTTTGCGTGGTGGTGTAGCAGACGGGCTGTGGATTGGTGGAGGAGAGATAGTGGGTAGGCTAATTGTGGTGAAGTCAAGCGGGAAGAAAGTTGAGCGGAGAAGGCGGTGAGAGTTTCGAGAGCGGAGGTGATGTTTCCTTGTTGAGGAGACTGGGGCGCGCTTGTGGACGTGGTGGTTAGGTACTTGAAGAGGGCAAGGAGTTCGGTGTACAAGACTGCGTGTGTAGGATTTTGGGTCGTAAGGAAATGGTCGCGAGCGGAGGAGAGATGTTGTTGGGTTTTGAGGAGGGCGGTTGGAGTTATTTCGGTAGGGGTCATTGGTTTGGGAATACCATGGGGGGTTGAGAGAAGGTGCGACAATGCAATTTCTCTGGCTCCGATCGAGATATTTGCCCATATCAGACTTTTCCAGAGGTGTACTGAATCTTTGTTGTCGTTGAGGTCTGGCGAAGAGGATATAGATTGATTCATCCCTAAAGCTGCAGTGTAGATTTCAGTTGACATTTCCTGGTTGCCTTTTGACCATTCGATCATAGCGTATGCATTGTAGAGTTTGAGACTGGAGGAATGTTGTTTGATGAGAGTTTTAGCGACCTTCTTGATGGTGGCGGGTTCGTTTATCCATTCAAATGCTAAGTAGTATTCTGCGAAATCTTCTATTGGATATGATTGTGTGAGTTGTTTCAAAGTGTTGCGAACCCATGAATAAGAAATGGGACCATTGTCCTCATTACCGTACACTTCTCGCCATGGCTTGAAGCTACTAAACCAGCTATTGCTAAACATGGATTCTGGAGCCATTGCAAGAGTCGTTGTAGGAGTTGCGAAGACTGACGATGCTTTCGTTTCTTCACTCTCGATCGATTCCTCAGTAGATATTTTCAAGTACTTCTCTTGGACCCATCCAGAATCATAATCGAGCATCTCATTATATAAGCAAGGATCATGGCTCCAATCCACACTTGACTCATGATCTTGAGTAGGCATAGAAGGCAAATGACAGAATATCAAAAACGCATTCAAGAGAGATCTTCGTAGGTACTCAGCAGATTTTGGCAGTAGCACAAGAAAATTCTCAATATCAGTGAACAGAATGACTCTATAAGGATCATCTTCCACAGTATCATCCATGGTTCTTGCAGGAACTCTAGAAGCTTTGCTACGAAAAGATTCTGCAATGACCCAGCTTTCAAAGAGGCCTTCGCTATTAAGTGACATCTCTGCTTCATCAGTTTGAGCATCTGGAACTGTTGAATCATCTCCTCTTTCTGTAAATCTTTTCCAGCCTAGAGAGCCTGATTCCCCAATTCGTGGAACTTCTGCCTCCCAGAACTCACCGAATAGTTCGACTGTTTTGTTTTCCGCCAGCCCTGGCGCCTCATGCTCAGTGCGTATAGATAGCTGCCCTTGAAAGTTTGTCTCCAGGATACCTTGCCAGATTCCCACTGCGAGTTCTGTGAAGCCTGATTCACGGATGAAAAGAGTGGCCCTGAGCACTACATATAGGAGCTGCTCGTAAAGTAATTTCACAGAGCTCCATTCTGGCGCGGCGCTGATGCTGTCCTTCAAAGAACGAATCCTACCAAGGAATACTTCACGCACATCTTCATATCTAAATGTTGAAAAGTTGCTTTGCCTGAAGTTCAAGTACTCTTTCCATAAGACGAGACTATTGATGTTGTCCTTTGCAATCTGTGCCCATCGCTCAGCTTGAACCTTTATTTCCCATATCTTTGCACCTTCCGCCATCAGGCCAAGAAGTAGTCGCTCGCGGTCCTGTAGGTAGTGGATCTTGCCCAAAGCCTTCTCGTACATAGAGATTTTAATGTCCGCCGTACTTCTAATCTCTGCATTAGCGATGCGACGACGTTCATCCCCTGCTTCGAGAAGCGTATCTTGATGCTCAATCAATGCAAGCCACGCATTAACATCTTTTGGAGTCTGCTCTATTCGTCTGGATAGCTCGATATTCTTCTGTTTGATTGAAGACTCAAGTCTCATAGCTCGACCAGCATCTGACCCTGAAAAATCACTATCTGAAGCATATTGGAAAGCGCCATCTTGAGGTTGATTAGAAGTTTTGGCTTTCCCTTGTATTGAACGGTAATGAGTATCATCATGATCAGATTCGGAATTTGAGCCTAGTTCTCGATCCACTCTCTTTCGGTTTTTACCTCTACTAGTCTGCAGTGGAACAAAGTCCTCATCGTGCAAGAAAGGCTCCTCGGCCAAAACTTCTGATCTGATTTTCAAAAGGCGAGGTCTGCCTCTCTCCACTTTAGAAAAAATGTATTTCTCTCGATTATTGAATCTGAAGTCTTTCAGATTTGTAAGCACAATACCCTTATCATCTGAATATTCTCTGTCAATTTTTGTGCCTTGGGGTGCACCAAGAACGCGACCCGCCCCAATTCTATGAAACGGTGGGACACTGTAACGATGGTTGCTTCCATATATCAGGTTCTTCACATCTCCTTGTCTGTCAACAACATAAATGTCAGAGGCAGTTTCGGGCTCCGAGACATCTGGTTGATGTTTGCTGGACACTTCGTTAGAGCTTTTTTGAATTTGTTCCTCATTCAAAGGCCGATGATTATTGGACGGATGGTCATCTCTGCTCCGAGATCTACGGCGTGAGCTATATCTTTCATTGTTTTCCTTCTCCCTAATTCTGTGCTTCTCTCGACTCCGTGATCTGTGACGGAAGTCACGTGTATATGACTTCTCCTTGCTCCTGGACCTAAGGTTCTCTCTACTTCTGGATCTGTGGTGCCGACGATAATTCCTTGGACGTTCTTCTTCTTGGGTATGTTGCTGACTTCTTGTCGCTAATTTGTGTTTGTTCTCCTTTTCGGGGTCGATAACTGCGACAGTGCTAGAAGGGTTTGACCGGAAAGATGCGAATTTGGGAACAGGAGGATTGCCTTCCGTCATGATTTCTAGCACGAATTCAATCAACAGGATAGCCACCAGTGACTGCAAAGAATATATTTGATGAGGAAAGGTTTATCTATTATGAATATCCCAATGGGTTATATTTGTTTACACAATGTTACTGTTCTAGTAAACTTGGGACTTTATTCTTAAAGCAGCAGTACCATCGGGCCGGATATTTATCCGACCAAATTTTTCGATAACGATAGAGCTGGAAATTTTTATTGAGAAGTTTGAATGAAGTAAGCGTCAAGAGATAATATTTTTGAACTTCGATATGCCATAATTTTGAAACTTGTGGTATCGATAATCACACAATGGCTTCTTCACTCAAAGCGCAGTTGGCGCAGATTGCGACCAATTCAACCAATTCGTTAAATCTCAAGGCGCAAAAGGCTTCGCATTCAAAGTCTCTGATTTTTGAGCCTAGAGTCGCGGCATCACAAAGTTTCGACACACTCTACACATTATGCCACGAAGGATTTCAAGAACTATGTCTACTCGATGGTCGGTTCCTTGAGTTTCAAAAGACAATTTTCAGCGAACAAAGTCAGACAGTGGATCGTACACAACTGCCCGTGGCAGAGATTTCCGAATTAGACAAACGGCTGGAAGCATTCTTAGGATTGGTCGGTGGCCGTCTACGTCTGAATCCAGCAATCAAAGCAGTTGAATGGTTGGTGAGGAGATTCAGGTATGCCTTTTGAAGTCCAACCCTTGTTTCTCGGAACTAATTCATGTAGAATTCACGAGTACAATACATCCTTTCTCTTGACAACTTTCTTACCCTACCATACCCTACCTATATTTACCACACTACTTTCTTTAATACCCTCGAAGATTCCGGCAGAATATCAATTCTTAGCACCATATATTCGATCCTTGACCCAACCACAAAGAAGGCCAATTGTCACAGCTGCGACTGATAGCACTATTTTTGCCTCGACACTCAATGCATATGTTTTGCGTATATGTAAAGCTAGGCAGCATTATCCTGCTATTTTAGCTTTTTGGGCTGGTATCATGACTGAGGCTACGAGCAATATGCTGGACAAGGCCCGTTCTGGGAGAAGAGGAGTCCAACAACAAAACGAACAGGATGTGATAATGAGATTGCTACCAACTCTGAACGAAGGTCTTTCGATGCAAAAAGTCCCAGACTTGCGAATTGGATGTTACATGATCTTGTCAATCTTAGCTTCCAAAGGAGGATTGGACGACAAACTCCTGACAGCAATGATGGAAGCATTGGTTCTTGGTTGGACTGGCGAAACCGTTCGTCCGGGATTGGTCTGTCTTTCAATTTTGGCACAACACAGGGGCGCAAAGCAGATCACAAGACGTGTAACCAAAGAGCTGCTCAAAGTTTCGGATCTTGCAACTCAATTGATCGAATTAGGGAAGGAACGAAGAGTCGACCGACTTTCTAATGGGCTATGCCTTGCCCTTGTTGACAGAATAAGTAAAAGCGGAGAGGTTCAAGGCCTTCCAATCATCGAAAAGATTGTGGAACACGGTCTTCTTAGCGATGCGCAAACTTCTGTGGTTGTGAAGCACCTACTGCTGGTGGCGCATCGTGTTGATGATGCTACAGATTCCGAGAAGAACACCCGAGCGCATCTCGCATCATCTCTTGTTGCACTGACACAACTTTCTGGTCACGTAGGGACTGTTATCCAGGGTTCGTTAAAAGATACCGATGTCGATATGGATGAACTAGAACTGAAGCTCTCCACCACAATTAGACGAATAGAAGCGGCAAAAGAGGAAGATGAGGATGTGGTAATGGGAGATGATGATACGAAAACAGAATCTCGACCCGATTTCCGACAACTAACTGAAAAACTTCCACAAAGCAGTGATAAGGAGACCTCGTTTTTAGCGCATGGTGCTTCCCGCATCTACCAAGATTTGTGTCAGGCATTTTTGGTCGCCGCGGTTAATGCCAGCGACTTGGATGTATTTGATGAGTTACCTATCTTGAATCGCGCAAGTGCCTTGGAAAAAACTCTCTATCTCACATTTTATATTAGAATTTGGTGCGGCCCTTATCCGGTAATGGCCCGAGTTTCTGCACTTCATATGGTTGCTCGATACTTATCAGGACATGACAATGCAAGCGTAGATATTCAAGGAATCATACCATATGCAATTTCGGCTCTTGCAGATCATGCGTCTAAGGTTCGTCGTGCCGCAGCAGAGCTTATCCTCAAAATTGAGACATTTTACCCGGCTGGCGCAATTACAAAGAAAGCCTCGAGCTCCCGACAACAATGGGCATTCGATGGTATCTATGGCCCAGGTGAAGAAACTCAAGAGACGAAATGGTTGTCAATTGATAATGCTACTCGTCTTTTGAGAGAGGTTTTGGTTCCAGCTTTAGAAGAATGTGTTCTCGATAAAACCTACATTGAGTCCGTAGTGGAACAGTCTTTGAATAGTCCTCGTGCTTCTGCAGAGTCCAACAAGAAGAATGATGTACGATTGACTCAAACTACCCGCGCATCGATTTTGTCATTTCTATCCAGCCACGTCATTCACACCCCTGTATACTCGGTCAAACTCAGGCTTCTTGTTATTCTCAACCACGTTCGTAGTATTGCTAGCACTACTAGAACTAAAGTTCTACTTCCAGTACTTCAACAATGGGCATCCCTCAGTCCAGAAGTAGCATTGCAACACTCGAAAGAAGAACAATTTGCCATGGCAGACTTCGATAAACAAGCAGCTGCGACCGTTGTGGCTAATGACAAAGAATGCTTACAATTCTTTACTCAAATTGTGCACGGCGAAATTGCTTCGGATCGCCCTACCCTTCTCGAGGCCGTATTTTCAAGACTGCGTGAGTTGTGGACGTCTTTGAAGGGTGATGTGCAGCTGCAGACAGCTCAAATGTTGATGGACGCTTCCCAATCTTCATCTGAAGAATCTATCAAATCAGTAGAAGAATCTTTAGAACTATTGCGCAGCGCTCCTCTTTCAACAGAGATTCTCCTTTCTTTCCTCGATCAACTACCTACGACGGCGAAACTTACAGATGCTCCACCTGCAAATAAAAGACGGCGAACTAGCCACGGCGAAGTTGCTAGAACTTCTCCACAGGACCCCAAACGACTTGCGGCTGCTATACGCCAAGTTACATTTGTGTTGCAACTCATCGATACTTCTGATCCAGGAAACCATCCAGAACTTCTCAAGGGTCTTTTTAATACTTTGGCAGAACTTCAACACTTCAAGGTCCAAGTTTCATCCGAGCTAGCATATCTTCAAGATTTGGTCTTGAATAGCCTCCTATCAATTTTGAAAGCACACAAGGCCAACCCAGACATGGAGTTGGACCATTCCGATATTCGAGCCGATTTGCTTGTCGATTGCGTCCAGAAAACAGCCAGTCCACAGGTACAGAACGGTGCTCTATTGATGATTGCTGCACTTGCAGACATCGCACCAGAAGTTGTTCTCCATAGTGTTATGCCCATCTTTACCTTTATGGGAAGCTCTGTACTAAGACAGAATGATGATTATTCTGCACATGTCATTAGTCAAACCATTCGTGAGGTCATTCCACCTCTTATAACTTCGCTTCGAAAAGACAAAGGCAACCCCGTTACAGGGCCCGCTGAGTTGCTCTTGAGCTTCGTTGCCGCATATGAGCATATTCCTGTCCACCGCAGAAAGGGATTATTTATTTCCTTAGTTCAAACTCTTGGAGCAGAAGACTTCCTATTCGCATTGTTAATAATGTTGGTGGATAAATATGGTGTCAACGATGATATTAAATCCTTCTCTGCGGAGCTGACCAATGCGTTCAGCGTGGAAGTTCAGCTTCAGTCTGCAATCAAATACCTCGAGCTGATTGATGATCTCTTGGCTCCCAAGCCAACATTTTCGCTGATTCTACTGGGAGCCCATGAGAAGATTGACCCACAACGTGCAGCTCTCCATGAACTCACGCTTCTTCCACATATACTCTCGCAACGACGATTGATTACACAGACTGCAAAACTTCTTGATCGGGACGATATGGACGCTGCTAGAATTCGCGAGCTCTACTCCACATTGCTGGAAAACTTGTTGGTCTTGACAGAATCTTTGAAAGACAAAAAGGCAATGCACAATGCTTGTGGAGACATCCTAGAAAGTATTTTGGGTCTCCTTTCCACAAGCGAATTTGTCAAATCAGTCGAAGGACTCTTGGATAGACCCAACGAGGACTTGCGACGAAAGATTTTGCGTTCTTTACAGGTTCGCATTGACCATGAAAGCGCATCAGATGCCATTTCAAGAGTGGCAATGCTTGGTTTCTTGCCCCAGCTTACCTCAATTATTCGAGAGTCTACTGACATGCCTTACAAGCGTACTGCTGTGGCTTGTGTTGAGAAAATATCTGAGAAATATGGAAAGAAGGATCTTGAAGCTGTATCTGCAGCAGCAGAAACCATCGCAAGTAATCATTGCTTGGGCCAGAGTGATGCTGGCTTGCAAATCATGGCTCTTCTGTCCTTAGCTTCTTTGGTAGAGATTCTGCGAGAAGGTATAGTTTCTGTATTGCCTGTTGCCATTCCAAAGGCTTTGGAGTACATCAAATCAAGCATCGAAGACACTGTTGAGGCTCAAAAACTCCACAACGCTGGATACACTTTCATAAGCGCTCTTGTACAACATCTTCCATACATGATTACAGGCGGATACCTAGATACTCTTCTTTCAATCTCCAACAATTCAGCAGAGGCTGAGCTCGAAGATGAGGCAGATGAAATCAGAGAAAATTGTCTTCACTTGGCTGCAAAGCGTGTGGATGCTAAGAGTATGTTCGTTGCTTTGGAGAAGAATTGGGCACAAGCAGTAACGGCAGGAACTTGGGTAAGTTTTCTATTGCTATTCTTGAAAATTTTATGACTACCTACTAATTCAAATAGGCCATCCGTGAACAACTTGAAATGCTTAGCATGTCAATCAAAGCTCATCCAAAGAGTGTTGTCTCCAAACATTCCACTATACTTGCAAATATATTCCAAAACGCATTTGATCTGCGAAGACACTTGTCTAATGCGGATGATTATGACCAAGGCGACGAAACTGTTTCAGAAATAGAAGGACAGGTGAACGAAGTCGCTCTAGAGATGATCTATAAGTTCAACGATTCGACATTTAGACCTATATTCTCCAACTTGGTTGAATGGGCGTCATCATCGTTGCCCAAGAAAGATAAGTCTGGCAGAAATCTGCGTTTGCAGAGTGTTTACGGGTTTATGGCCGTTTTCTTCGGCAATCTGAAGTCAATCGTCACAAGCTATGCCACATACTTGCTTGACAATGCCGTACAGATCTTGAAAGAGACCGATATCAAGAATGATGCTTCGAGAGAATTATGGACAAGAGTTCTTCGAGCTTTAGTACCATGTTTCGAGCACGACCAAGACGACTTTTGGCAATCTCCAGCTCACTTCAAGGCAATTGCACATGTCTTGTGTGATCAATTTGAGAACGCCTCGGGATTACCTTTGATCGATGAACTTGTTCCCGCTATTGTTGAACTTGCTGCTGCCGCTGATTCTTCGGATCATCATAAGGAACTTAACGGGATGATCTTAAAGCATCTCCGTTCAGAAGTATCTAGTGTTAGACTCGCAGCAGTCAAGTGCGAGCAAGCATTGACGGATAGATTAGGAGAGGAATGGTTGGCTATGTTACCAGAAATGTTGCCATTTATCAGTGAGCTCCAGGAGGATGACGATGAGATTGTAGAGAAGGAGACGAACCGCTGGATCGTTAAGATCGAGGGGGTGCTAGGAGAGAGTCTGGACTCCATGCTTCAATAAATGTAGATATACCTGAACAAAAATAACGGAGTTATCTTGGAGGTCAAATAATTTGTTTAGTTGAGGTTTAATGAATGGATAATCATACCTGATGACAACGTTTTTAATCTGACATTGTTACCATTGATCAAGTGGATGCCCATACACCATTGCTGGATGAAGTGATCAGTTTAGTCAATGTCACGTGTAGGCGCGTATAAAGATTTACGCGACAAGACACGAAACTTATGGCCACCGCGTCTCGGTATTTGCCCTGCTTTCAACAAATGTTAAAATAAGATGTTCAAACCATTCCGGCCTCCACTTTTGAAGAGTGTGCCGAAACCTATCAAGCCGGTCGATGAGTTCTCAGATGTCCAGGTCGTATCAGATTCTGAGGAAGAAATTTTGACCAAACCGGTGGCGAAGAAGAGACGGCTTCTTATTCACGATGTTGAAGAGGCTCCAAAGATTAACGCTCCGATCGCATCTTCGGCTGCCAATGCGCCTCGAAAACCTTTGCTGGTTGTAAGGAATCCTGTCGAAGCAACTCAGGCCCCTACTGCATCTAAAAATCCAACTAGTATTGACGGATACTATTTGGTGTTGTGGTGAGTATTCGCCCCCCCCCCCTTCTGCTCTGAATCATATTAATGAGTTTCACAGGCGCAAATTGACGATGAAGAAGCATAAGACCTGGGATGGGGATGGTGTACTCGCAGTTACCGGAGGGTACGCCCGACTTCAAAATATTGATGGCAGAGATATGGGCCGCTGCATGTATAATGAGCCTTTATTACCCGGCAGCACATTGAGCATAGGAGGAAAGGATGTTGAGATTGATGCAGCGATTACAAAAGCAGATTTTCTTTCTGGCCGACACTTTTTAAATAATGGTGGTAAATCTTCTATAGCAGACAGTCATAGCAGTCCAGCCGCACGACCTTCGCCTCATCCAAGCCTATCAAATATATCGAAAAACAATTCTACGAGCACACTTGGGAAGAGAAAGGATAGTGGCTTAAGCTCGGCAATCCCCGCCAAAAGCTTCTATGCCTCTACATCGAAAAGTGATGCAGTCAAATCCCAATTCAAGAATCCTCTTCTAGCAACGACAATCATGCCACAGAATAAAAGTGGTGAGCCCACTCCCCGGCATGATCCCTCTGCACCAGGGGCGATTGTAATGCAACGGCCAAATCCTAAGCATGTTGCGAAAGGCAAGCAAGTTGTAGATGTTGTCGTCGATCCCTTCTTGGGTCGCCATTTACGTGATCATCAAAAGGAGGGAGTCAAATTTTTGTACGAGTGCGTTATGGGCTACCGTTCCTTCAATGGACAGGGTGCAATTTTAGCTGATGAGATGGGTCTGGGAAAGACACTACAGACAATCGCGCTGTTATGGACGTTATTGAAGCAAAATCCAGAGCATCCACATGAGGGGGGCGTCATAAAGAAGGCCTTGATTGTCTGTCCTGTGACTCTTATCTCCAATTGGAAAGCAGAATTCAACAAGTGGCTCGGCAATGAAAGAATAGGCGTTTTTGTTGCAGATGGATCCAAAAATATTCGACTGACTGATTTCACTCACGGCAAGAGCTACAGCGTCATGATCATCGGGTACGAAAAGCTACGCACAGTACAGGAAGAGTTAAAGAAAGGAGGCGGAATAGATATAGTCGTAGCTGATGAAGGGCATCGCTTAAAGACTGCTGCGAACAAATCGGCGCAGGCAATCAAAAATTTGAATACCGAGAGGCGAGTCATTTTATCTGGAACACCCATACAGAATGATTTATCGGAGTTCTTTACAATGGTGGACTTTGTCAATCCCGGTCTTCTCAATGGCTATAATACTTTCAAAAAATGTTTCGAAGCCCCAATCTTGAAAAGCAGACAGCCAGGTGCTACAGAGAGCGACCTGGAGAAGGGAACGGCTCGAGAAGAGGAGTTGGCCGAGCTGACAAAGTTGTTCATATTGCGTCGCAATGCCAGCATACTTGCAAAATACTTGAAACCAAAGACCGAATATGTATTATTCTGCAAGCCTACTCAAGCTCAGGCTGAAGTGTATCAGCATGTTCTGGCCTCTCCGATCTTTGGTAGAGTCCTTGGCAGCTCAGAGGCCTCTCTACAGCTTATCACTATGCTCAAGAAAGTCTGCAACGCTCCGAGCCTCCTTGTTAAAAAGAGTGATACAGATACTCCGAGCAATTCAAACGTTGCTCAGCTTTTAGAAAGCATACCTCCCAAGATTCTCAAGAAAAATCCAGTTGTGGCAAGCAGTAAATTCAGAGTTTTAAATCGTATGCTCCTACGGCTTTCGAAATCAACTACCGAAAAGATAGTTCTTGTCTCTAACTACACTTCTACTCTCGACCTGCTGATGTCACACCTTTCGTCATTGAACTTACCTTTTCTACGCCTCGATGGTAGCACTCCTCAGGGAAAACGACAAGATCTAGTAAATACGTTCAACAAGACACCTGCATCGAAATATTTTGCCTTTCTCCTTTCGGCTAAATCCGGCGGTGCTGGTATAAACTTGATTGGAGCATCACGCCTTGTATTGTTTGACGTTGACTGGAATCCTGCTACTGACCTTCAAGCCATGGCACGAATCCATCGCGACGGGCAAAAGCTTCCAGTCAAGATATACAGGTTTCTAATGTCAGGAGGCATGGATGAGAAAATATATCAGCGACAAGTTACTAAGATGGGACTCGCCGACAGTGTCATGGATGGCAAGAAGAATGAAGCAAGTTTCTCAGCCGACGAGTTACGAGATCTCTTCAGATTAGATATAAATGCGCAATGTCAAACTCACGAGCTCTTGGGTTGCGATTGTGGAGGAGTTGGTCACGAGGAGCCAGTTGTATCATCATCTGAGATGCCGGAACCCAGTAAAAATATCAGCGCCAGTGAAGGGGATGAAGAGGACGAAGATGATGAATTCCCTATCAATCCAGCTTGTTCATTGGTGACAGCAACCAAAGCAAATGTGGAGGCCCAGCAAAAGATTGCTCTTGAAGCCATTGAAGGAAGACGATCCAAGAAAGGAAAGAAGATGCAAGCGTTAATGGAGTATAGACACATCGATACATCGATGTTCCATGTTAAATCGACCGATCCGATTGCTACAGAGGTAAACGACGTGAAACAGTCACTAGATGACGACGTCTTACTTTCAGTTCTAGAGGATGTAAGATGTAAAGTGTGCTATGTTTTTGCTAAGAAAGGATAGATATGATATCAAGATAAGTATTTGGGTGGGGATAAAATTCGGTTTGCATTGCTAGGCGCCATAAGATGGGTTGTCTGGCATACGGGAGTTCTTGCTGGGAAAGCTAGATATATGATGATGCTGACGGTGCTGTCGGTGTCGAACTTCTGGGAAGACTATAGATTGAAGCCAAGGTGATTAAGAACGGAATAGGCTTATTGTAAATATTCATTAATATAAAGAGCTCAAAACATGATAAACAATCCAGATTTTACATTTCATGCAGCTCATACTATTGTTTTATTGAGGGCTACATCTGGAATGTATAAATAAATCCTTTATAAATCCTTTCTTCGATATCCTTCTCTGTCCAGATTTCACCTGAATTTAAAGTTTGTTTTCACAGTTTCGATTGGTGGGGAGCTTCAAACTATACCAATAGTAGCTAGCCTCTCTTTCTACGGTGATGACTGAAGTTCGAGCCACATCTCAAAAGCTCGAGGGCCAAAAGGTTGAAACGTATGATAACACATCTTCTTTTCGAAGAACAATCAACTTATAAATTTCTTTCATGTCCTTCCTTCGCTAGATACATTGTCGCAAACAACATTTGGAGGGGAGAATTGAATTAAATTTTTAATTTGCGTGCAAATCCACTTTAAAAGAAAGGTCTCGAGGGCCAAAAAAAGAATTTCAAGATGAGTGGAACGGATTATTCCTATGATGAACAGGTATGTAACTTTTGCGCATAAAATACAAGAAGGGCAGCTAACAGTCTATAGGGGCAATTTTTCCCTATCTTCGTCGGTACACTGGTTGGAATCATATCTACAGCTTTGACTTGGGACGTTTTAAGACCTAGATCAGATCCAGGCGCCACGGCGCCCCGAATAAAGACGGATTACAAGCCAGAACATGCGGACCTAATCGACAGTCAAAGGAGGGCACAGAGAAGAAAACAGAGAAAGATAAAACGCATGATTGCCATGGTTGTGGGGTGGGCGATAGTAGCTCTTATGGTATACCAATTTCAAGTCACAGCCAGAACTGTAGCAAAAATCTGGAATCCATATGATATCTTGAATATCAAAGAGGTAATTTGGCTTTAAATGTGTCTTTTTTATATTGGCTAATCTTGCAACAGTCCGCTACTGAAAAGGAAATCAAATCACACTACAAACGACTTTCGTTGAAATTTCACCCTGATAAGATTAGACCCGACCCAGCTAAGAACCAAACAATCGAATCATTGAACGATTACTTCGTAGAGCTTACAAAGGCATACAAGGCGCTTACTGATGAGGAGATCCGAAACAACTATATACAATTTGGACATCCCGATGGCAAACAGAGCTTTAGCATCGGAATTGCTTTGCCCACCTGGATCGTCTCTGAAGGAAACGGAAAATATGTTGTACTTGTCTATGCGCTTCTTTTGGGAGTTTTACTTCCTTACCTTGTCGGAACCTGGTGGTATGGCACCCAGCGCATGTCAAAAGAGAAGGTCTTGATTGAAAGTGCCAACAACTTGTTCCAAGAATATCAAGAGAGCATTACCGAGGGCGGAATTGTTGGTGCTTTGAGCAGTGGTGTTGAATACAAGAAAATCTTGAAAGGCCACAAAGCTGATTCGGGACTCGGCAAATTGGAGTCAAGAGTTCTCGCAGAAGGAGATGGAATCACTGCTGCAGCTGGCTTATCAGCCAAGGACAAAACAAAGCTAGAGGATTTAGATGGCGGTGCTCGACGAAAGGCCCTTGCATTACTATGGGCATACTTGGGCCGAACTGAACTTGAAGACGCTGAACTCAACAAGGCAAAATACGAAGTTGCTCCTATTGCTCATGACCTCAACAATGCATTTACAGCTATCACTCTCGCTTTCACAACCACCGGCCCTATTCTGGCATCATATGCGACTGCTCAAAACATCGTTCAAGCTTTACCACCAAATGCCTCGCCTCTTCTTCAATTACCATATATTACCCCAGCTATAGCAAAGGCA
The DNA here is from genome assembly GCF_014898465.1 of Botrytis porri. Classification (NCBI taxonomy): domain Eukaryota; kingdom Fungi; phylum Ascomycota; class Leotiomycetes; order Helotiales; family Sclerotiniaceae; genus Botrytis; species Botrytis porri. Next base: position 1,788,532 of record NW_024066083.1, on the reverse strand, counting down.
ATTGAAGGCGACTCTAAAACTCATTTGACCCTTCAACAATATATGGCACTACCAAACGCATACCGCAAGAAGTTGAGTGTTGGAAATGGGCTTCTGACAGAAGCTCAATACAAAACCGCCATGTCTACTGCAAAGCAACTTCCTCATTTACAGGTTGAGAAGGCATTCTTCAAGGTTACAGGCGAAAAGTTTATCACCCCTAGCTCATTAGTATCCTTTGTTGTCAAAGGGCGATTTATTCCTCCTGGAAGTGAGAACGTTCCTAAGGTTAATGAACTCGATTTGGAAGATATTGACCCAGACGAGGATGATCTTGATGCCATCCTTGGTCGCGCGAAGAAGTCTGCCAAGGGTGGAAAGGCCGAAACTAAACAGGTCTTCCCACCTCTGGCATTCGCCCCCTACTTTACACGTGACCACTCGCCTAAATGGCACGTTTTCCTCACCGATAGCAAGCAAGGCAAGATTGCTGTACCACCTTTCACATTCTTTGCCTTCGACAAACCCATATTTGATGAGAGTGGAAAACCTACTTTCAACATGCAAACGCTTAAGGCACAATTCCAAGCTCCCCCACAGCCCGGAAGTTACACCTTTGTTATGCATCTCATCTGTGATTCATATGTTGGATTTGATACCAAACTTGAAGCTACACTTGTCGTAGAAGATGCAAGTAAGGCTATGGAAATCGACGCAGAGGATGATATTAGTGAACCGGATGAAGGTATGTTAAATCCAAAAATATCATTTTTAATTTGAGCTCGTACTAACAAATTTTATAATAGATTCTCTAGCAGGACAGATGCAAGCCATGAAAACCGGTGTCCCACCACCCAAAAAGAAGAAGCCAATAACTCGAGACTCGAGTGATGAGGATAGCAATACGGAAGAAGAAGTTGATGAACAGAGTGAAACGGATACAGATACAGATACTGATGGGGAATAATGAATCACGCTCGTCTACTTCTAAATTCATATCATGAATTCATTCTGAGGCGGATTTTCAATACTTACTCTTTTACGTTTTATCTAACTGAATCTCTTGGGTGTTTGGGATTTTGGGATTTTTTCTTTATTGGGGGATACTTTGTCGTGTGTACTTGTACAAAATAGGCGTGATGAGCATTTTGGGTTGGCGTTGTATGTTATACACATAGCTTGTTATGTGCGGCTGTAGCTTTGCTTGGAGTAGAGTAGAGCAGAGCAAAACAGAAATGCAATGCAATGCAATGAATTGGAAATTTCGATTATGAAAGACTGAATGCGTTTAATTTTCTCATGTTCATTCCAATCACATCATTTATTATTTATACGCTCCTATATGTAAATCCGACAGCTACTGTTTACGAATTGCAAATGACGTGAAGCATAAGATGAAAGTGACACGATTGATATTTGTCAACATGAATATTTCGACGCGTGATTCAATCCTTTCCATTTTCTCCTTTCCTTACTTACCAACACCAGTATTAAATGCAGATCCAGATAGGGGTTCAAGACTCCAAACTCATACACGCCGATTCCGAATCCCATCTTGGCGGCCCTTTTCTTCTTCCTATATAAAGACGAACAGAACAGAATAGAAGGCGATGTAAGTGAAGTACAACAACCATGAAAACTTTACCATCCCAATCCAAAGTATCTCCAGCTCACAACCCCCCTAACAGATCCTCACACCACAAATATCCACTCCCCTCCCTTCAATCTTTGCCCTTCTCCCAAAATATTCTTTCACGATTCCCTCCACAAACATATAATCGCCTGCGCTCCATACATCGAGACCCATGCGTTCCATATCTGCACTGCTGATATATACACAGCTCATTCCATCTCCTTCTTCTTCTTCCTCTTCTAAAGAGGAATTGTCCGTTGCGTCTCCTCCTCTACCGCTACCACTAGAATTGTTACGATTTCCTCTGTTGATTAATGGCGCCGAAGAACTATGTGAATGCATTCGGTCATCTTCGCGTTCATCATCCGAATCACTCGCATCAATAATATCACTCAAGCACGTAAGGATCTGCGTAGTCAAACGATGAAAATAGGCAATGATTCCCATTTCCGTTTCCGCCATCATCATCCCGCTCGCATTAAAACCTAACGGAGTGGGGAACGGATTTGGTGTATGAGGAGAGGATAGAAGTGCCGAATCAGCTTCCCATTCTTCTTGGGAGTGGAGACGTTGTTCGCCCGCTGAAGCCCACCATATGAATCCGGAATATGCGAGCGCAGCCCAGGAAACGGGCTCAATGATAGAGTCTGTGTCAGTGATATCGAGATTGGGATCGTCTCGGGGAGGAATAGTAGCAGTAGAGGTGTCAAGGGTGGTGGGGGAGGGAAATTGCTCGAGGTAGGAGGTGGTGGATGCGCGGCGCGAGGTGCTTATGTCTGGGGAGGCGGGCTGAGGGGTTCGGGATAGACCCCATCGGAGGGCTTTGTAGCGGCACAGATCGCGTTGAGTGGCTTTTAGTTCGATGCCGCCAGGCGATAATTCGATTTTGGGCCAGACTTTTGCGGTGGAGGTGGAGGCGTGGGGTGGTGGCATGGTTATTAGAACATCGTAGAGATGGGTTTTGGTAGCAAGAATACTGTCGGTTGTACAGGCTATCCAACCACAGCCAGGTTCATCGCGTCCTTCAGTCTGAACGGTATCTTCGGAAGCGGCTCTTCGTTTTGAAGCTTTGAGGTCATCTTCGAGGAGGGGTATATCGTGGACACCGATTGAGAAAAGGGGTCGAAGTTTTTGTGGTGGGGCAGTTGGTTCTAGTAGATCGCTGACTGCAAGTGGGATATTTGATAGAATGGATATGTCATACACTGTTTGATATTAGTTTATTCAAGAATGTCATAAAAAGGCTTTCTAACCAAAATCGCATGTCTCATGTACAGGCGCATGCGCACTGATCAAAATCCTCCTCCGTAAAAGTGCAGCTCTATGTATTGGGAATATCAAAGGGCCAAATGTGTCCAATAGTCTTGGCAAACTCCAAGCAGGGTGATATACCGACAATGTGTGTCCAGGGGGTATTAAAGCTGTGCCATCGGAAGCTGAGCGTTCTCTATTGTGACCTTTTGCTTTCGGTGGTGTATTCCGAGCTTTGTATCTAGCACTTGACGGAGACTCAAGTAGTGAGTCGGTGTCTCTACTTTTGCCCAGATCATCGCCTTTGTGACTTTCCCAAAATACCTCAAGTCGCTCCGTCTTGCTCTCGTCAAGTATAAGCTCACTGAAAAGAGCGTCAGCAAGTAACACACATCAATTGGTCGCGTAGTCATACCTTGCGAGATCCTTCAAGCTCTCAGCATGCTTCCAACTCCTACCCAATCTTCCGTAACTCAAAGGTACCATGATACCTACAGCAATCATCCTCGCATTCCTCGAAGTTTTGTCCGCAGGCGCATTGACGAATGCGCTGAGTCCTGCATAATTATCATGGGTGAAGTATATAAGATCCTCCTCCACTGTGTGTAATCCCGATGGCAGACTCCTATATTCGACCACTCCATCTAATTCGATGCCTGGTAATGAACGTTTCCATCCAATTGTATAGCCAGCCTTGATATCAAAATATATCATGAATAGTGCCGAGAGGGGTGGGAGATCGGCATTGATGTTACTGATTTCGATGTTCAATGGATCTTCTCCTCGATGTTGGGCTGCCATCGCATATCCAAAGAAATGGGATCTATGTGTGAGGAATGAATATAGATATGCCCTCGATTGAGGGTAAAGATATTTTAAGGAATATGGATGTTGTACTGTGCTGTGCTGTGCTGTGCATTATTTGATAGTAATAATTCCTAGGCAGAATGACGATGTTGGGGTGTTTGAGGTTTAATTATGGGGTGACAAATAATCCTTGTCCTTGTTCGTTTTTGAAGTTTGAGCTTGCATGTTACACGTAGGACTATCTATTGTAACCTTTATTATTAGTCTTACAGGAATATCACATTCATCACATTACATCGAGGTAATCATGGAAAAAATCTCAAAAATAGATGGGATGGAAAATAGAGTCAAGTAAACATCTGCATTTTCTATGGTCACATTCTCTCATCTACAATGATATTCATCTTTCTAGTAACGCGGGCTTAGGTATGTTCCAGCATTTGAGGGGTGTCTATGTATATCTTCATCGTACAGTATGAGGATATTGCAAGATCACAGGGTCAACGGCGTCGATCTCTATTGGTGAATATGACTCCCTGGTTGATCGCTACCCCTCTCTCTCTCTCTCTCTCTCTCTCTCTCTCTCTCTCTCTCTCTACTCATGAGCCTGACTCATATGCAGACGGCTATCATCTGAAGTTCAGTAGTTTGAGAAGATCTTAACCTACATACCTATGTAGATAAACATAGAAGCACTTGGAGATCAAGGCAGTTCTTGATTGCGAATTGCCTTCATGTTTGTTCTTTATACTGCATTGTAGTTGCAATGGAACAGAGCTATATATGTACTTGTTAGATTCATGATTTAGGCAATCTTCCTTTCTTGTACTCGTTGTCTTGAATGTCGTTGTTTAATCAATTGAAAGTTCTTTTCTTTGAGATCACCTCGGAATGTAGCTGGAATCATGTTTTTCCGAGGCGATGACAAGCTTTTTAAGGCAGGTCACAATATTTTATATCAAATTCATCTTTGGCAGCTCCATCATATGCTTTGGCATGTGAAGATGAAGACCATATAGAAATATTATGTTGCATTGTGTACACATCATGAACCATCTTCATTGTTGCCATATCAATCTGTTCTATCATGCTACCATTTACGGGAGTTATGATCTCGAATATGCTCGAAGGTCAAAAAAGCGTGGGGGCTATGCCATTTCTTGTTTGTCCTTTTGTTTAGAACAATCATACTAGAGAGTTCTGTTGTCATCATCTTCAAGTAAGTATCCTCCTCGGAGAAGTACAGCATCTTCATAACATGGCACCGCGCAAGGACAGTAGAAGATACACACCTTGATAGTTAGTTCTCATCCCAATTATCAAAAACATCAGATTCACTTTTCATACCAAGTTCGAGGACATGTGGGTAACACGATCTGATCTCTTTCAAACCAAACAAACCAGACGCGCCTCGAGAGTGAATACTGCAAGCAATTTCACATATCAGGTTTTGCAAAAATCTTTTTCCGATCTGTCTTCTTCACATAAATTTCAACAACAAGAATTCGAATATCTACAGCAGAAAGCCGCAAAGGTTTCAACGTTACAACTCCTACAATGGCAGGTGAAATACTTTATTCACTTAGTCCAAAGTCGATCAAGAGAGGAATCTTACAGAACCTCCAAAAGTTGTCTGTTGTAAGTTTCTTCCACCCCTTTCCCCCTTCTTCCCCTCCAAAGGTACCACCAGACAATGCTCGGGTGCTTCATATCCTTGCGAATCTAGGCCAGGTCTTCCAAAATTACAGCAGCAGTGATTGTCAATCAAAGCAGGAATCATATCAAGATTGTCGATGTTGTGGTCCAAACCTGTATTACTACCATCAATTCCTGCATCCTACAAACCACAAACATTTCTAATAATTATTCTAGCGAAAGCAAACAACAAATCCTCCACCACCGAATGATGGCTCGAACTTCATCATATCACCAGCAACACCTCCGCTCACTGATGATTATCATGATTATTTAAACTTCACCATGGGTAGAGAATCAATCTATGCTTCGGCAGCTAATGTCATGGGCAATGAATCGATCTATGCTTCAACAGTCGACTCCATTGATACTTCACCTTTGACACCTCCAATTTTTGAATCACCATTTCTTGAATCACCACCTCCTGGAACTCCACTCCTAGAACTTCAACAATTATCTTGGCCCTTGCCAGAAACCCTCCCAAGAATGTTCCTCCGCTCTTCAACCCTGACAACCTTCAGCCTCTTTCCCTACCTCCCTAAAGAACTGCGCGTCAAAATCTGGAAACTTGCTGCCAGGCACCCCCGCATTGTACACCTCACCTATGACCACTCAATAGAGTCACTCGTTTCACTTAGTCCCATTCCTGCACTTCTCTCTACCTGCGGCGAAGCGCGCGATGAACTCCTCGCTCTTTTCAAACAGCTGTCTCTTCCATCCTCAGCATTTGGAGCTAGAATTTACGTAGATCTCGATGTTGACACTGTTTATGTTCGACGACCTACAACTTCTGAATATGCGAGTCCTTATACTAGTAATTTCATGACTACCAAGGCGATTTTTGGTGCTAATGATTCGGCCGCTCGTCATCCATTGAGTGATGTTAAACATCTTGCAATCGATTCTTCACTTATTGATTCACCAATCGAACTTCGTCTTCTCTGGGGCGATTGGAATCATCGTTCTAAACCTTCGGATTTAAAATTGAGGGAGCTGGAAACTCTCAAAATTGTTTTTGCGCCCATTGGTAAGAGACCTGAGTTGAGAAAGGTTCGAGGACGTCCGCAGATTAGTTGCGATTGGGAGAATAATGGTATTGAGAGTGTTTCTATCTTGTCAAGAGAAGACATGATGACAGAACCTTCCTTTTCTCGTCGAGTTTTCAATTATAGACAAGGAGTGTTTGTGCCACAAGATCCGGATTTCTTGAGCAGAGTTCATGTTTGCGATAATAATGGGGAGGGAAGGGGAGAGAAGGATTTCGAATGTCCAGGTTGTCATGAATACATGAGTTTGGGTGCGTATAGAGCGTATATGAATATGATGGAACGCGATATTGTGGGTTGGAGAATACCAGAGTTTGAGGGGGTTGTGTATGAGAGGGAGAATGAGAAAAATATGGAGTATTGTTTGTGGGGTTGATGTTAATGTTGACTCTGTTTGAGATATTGGGGAATGAGAGATGAGTGATGAAGGATAATTGATGATGTCTGCGGACTGAAATTGGGAATGCAAGGACTTCGACGGTTTGTAAGATTATATTTTCTTTTGTGGATTTTTACTTGTTGCACAAAAGTTTCATTGACAAAGGATTTGATAGACGGATCGATAGAGAGAGTGTGTGTGAGATTCATGGACTGAATGTTCACACGACTTTATGAATTTACGAAAACATAGGCGTTGGAGCGAAGATACTTCGACCATTTATACATATTACACTTGTTACATATGTATCGGCAGAACGAATTTCCGCTTTTATCCCTCCACTTACGACGAAATTACAAAATACAATAGTGCGAAAATTCCTGCAGGTTCTAGGAGGATATACATGATGTATCTTTCTTACCTGGAGACAGAGAGAGGCTCATAGGATACAGAGAATGTAATGGTTATTTCTGCTGCTTGCAGCTAGATAGTGAGGGATTTCTTATTATAGGTGTACATACCTAGGTAGCTATTTTCATAGATGAATACATGGGGGTTTATTACGAACTTTTGGTATGCTGGTGTGGTGCTGATGTTTGACATTTGTTTTGTTGTGGGCGGCATTTGGTATGATGATGTGGGAGATGCTGATGTGTGTTTTGAGTATCTTGATGTTGCGAGAAGAAGCAAGAGTTTTTTGGTGAATACTGAGTCTTTTCTTTAATGCTGATATTTCAGATGACTTACCTTTCATCTTATCAGCGCTCAGGAAACTTGGGAATCGCTCCGTCGGCTTTCTAGATTTTCTTGCTCGTTCTATGGTGCACACAAAGGGAGCCCTCTTACTTTCCAGACAACCTTTGTCGATTTTCAATATCTCAGAGTGTGATGCTTGAGCAATGAAGCGTTTAAACCTTCTGCCACCTAGCGGTCAATGAGACGAGAATGATAGAATTCGATTTGACACAATAACATCCCCGCGCTCCTAGAGCCAGTTGATGAATATTATGCCTAACAACAGTAACAACAGTAACCGCTATATATAGATCCTAATCAACCCCGGAAACTAGCCCATAACTACGCACTGAGCTTGATTATCTTTTATAACAACAACGGAGCGGCCGTTAAACACTGTGCATGCTTCAAGTCAAGTCACTACCTACTTTAAGCTTCATTGTCGCACAGCTAGCTTGATGTGATTTCACGGACTGACTTGTATTCATTATTATCCCTCCAGCTTGTACATATTTTGAGATATTGAATATAGGGAGAAAATCGAAAAGGCCATCTAGCATAAAATTGAGGCATCTCCCTTTTGAGAGACCTGGGAGGGTATGATACGCACTTTATCTAAATTTACCGGTTTCAAATGTGCTGATAGTATTTCTATATTCGGCAAACAATATCTGATGTGATTTGATTATTTGCTGATACTGTTTTAAAGGGCATTGGAGTACTACATATAGAATACTCTGATTTTGATGAGAGACATAATGATGAGATTATGAAGAGAATACTCGGAAATATGTGGAGATTTGGCATATTTTCGTCTGCAGTCAAAGATTGATTGTTGTGTGTGTATATATGATTTGAATGATTCACTCTTTGCGGAACTACCAAATCAAGCACACGAGAATATCCATACAGACTTTCCGTTATTCTAATCCGAATCCGCGAGTGTAGAGATTCCCGAGATCTAAGTACAATACTGGCAAGAGAACATCCATCTTGTCAGAATCTCTTGGGGAAAAGATATCACTCACATATTCAATTCCTCGCAGACTCTAGAAAAACGTAGATAAGAATGTATGTATGTATGTCTCTATCGAACGAATAGGAAGTTTGACCATTGATATCAGTAAAACACTCCAAGGATGTAACCTCACTTCGGTGAATATGAAAATATACTTAAATATCCTTGAGGGGAGGGGGAGAAGAAGCTGATCCTCTATTGGACATTATAATTATCAAACACAATTCTTCATTCGTCATTAATTTCTATAAAACTATTCATGAATATTGAGGAGGTGATCAAACCCGCCGAGATGGGATATCACGTGCCAGGCGACTCGGCTAAGCAAAAAAATGCCAGAAAATCCAACCACCAAAAAATGGACAATAACAACAATGATATAAACGTGCAAAAAATTGCCAAAAGGTGAATTTGAAACATGAGAATCAAGGAATTCGATACTGAACTCTCTGACGGGGAGTCGAACCCCGGTCTCCCGCGACTTGCAATGTTATTGACAAGCGGAAATCATGACCGTTAGACCATCAAAGATGTTGTGTTATTGTTGTTACCGACGTGGATTTTTGAGAATATATAATAAGATCGTGCTGACCGGGGTGGGGAATGGTAGGTGGGGCGGGATAATACTTGTAGCAAGCGGGACTTGGGCTGGGTAGGAAAGAGCTACGGGGAGGGAAGGGGGAGCCTAGATGTAGTATATCATCAAAGATAATGTTTCCGGTTAGGAGCGAAGGGCTAAACATGATTAGTGTTGTCTTCAGTGTTATAAAATAAATTCACTTGTGAAAATTGGATTATGGTATTATTGTTAGAATACCAATTGAGTTCAACTCTGAGATTTTTACATGTCGGCGATAGGGACGTTGAAAAAGATAGCTGTCAAAGATTCAAGCTTGCCAAATCGTGAAGATAATGATAAATGCCCAAAGGCCAGCCACACATACGACTTCAAGTATTGTGAAGAAGGACTTGTCGAAATGAATTATGCCTACTCATTTACCTTCATAAAATTCAAATGACCAGAAGGCAGTTGTTGGCTTTCCAAAATAACGAACTTAATGTCTATTTCTGACGAAGATACCAGGTATGTCTTCGCTATAAGTTTTCCCTGCTAGACTTCTGCCTTTGGCGTTTGAGAGCTACTTACGCATGATGTATCTGTAAGTAAGTTCTAGCTTATTAAATTGCTCTCCTCTCCTCTTCTTGATCCGGGGGGAAGGAGTCCTTTACTCCGTAGTGAGGAGAGGAAATAAGAAGAAAAGGAAAATTGACAGGGTTTGGTAGGTAACAAGCTGATCATAGAGGATAAAGGGGAAGAAAGGCAGAGGAGAGTTTAGATATTCCTGTGATGACGTTAGATCGACCTTAGATCAAGGCGTTTTTCATTAGAATTTAGTCACATAATCGATTTCCTTCTCCTCCCATCAGGGAGAAAAGATAAGGAATGGATAATTGACATGATTTAGTAGCTTCTTGTAGGGCCCAGGAGAGAAGGAAGGTGTGGTAGGAAGCGAGGTTTCAATGATTGCAAGCAGCATAGGGTAAAATCTCTGACCGTGTAACAAGTCGCAATATGTATAGAATCTAACGCATTATATTTATGCTGTAAGCCAACATGATTATCACTAGTGCAGGAAGCAATGAACGAATCCATGGAATGCTCAATCGTCATGGTATCTGTCTGTTGTTAAGATCTCTTCGAACCAAATAATCTAGAGTTGGGTTTATGGCGATGTGGTGAATGTGAGTCGAGCTGCCACTCAGGGCATCCTGTCGATGATCTTGAACAGAATCTATTTCATGCTAGATCTGCTAGTTCGAGAAGGTAGCCGTGGGTTATTACATGGTGAAGGATCAGGGGAGGCTGATCATCACTTGATCAAAGCTACATGCCCTCACGATTTGTTGCAAGTCGCAGGTTGAGGCTCATATACAAGATGAGATAAACCAGATCCTCTGGACGTTTTTGGCGCTGTTGGCGCTGTTGGGCCTTAACATTGAAGCTATCCTAACGCTTGCCACTGATGTTAAGAGATGGAAATCCTATATGCATATAGCCGCGCTATGTGGGTGGATCCAGGCGGGTTCTGAATATTGCGAGCTCCACCACACCCGCTCAACCAAACCTGATGCCCTCAAATCCCCACTGTCTTTTGCATACAACTTATACACATTTGAGCAGTGAGATGTATATAGAGTTGGCACTTTGGCGGAGTGGTTAACGCGATGCCCTGCTACTGTGTAAATAGAGTCAGGCATTTCCTTCGGGAGCGAGTGTTCGAATCACTCAGGTGTCGTTTCTGAGATTCAACTTTTGCACTTTTGACATGTGATTTTCATCCTGGTTGGTTCTCTCTTTTTGGCTCTCACTCTTTCAAGGATGAAATCAATCGATCTCATGATGCGTAGAGAGATCTGTAAGGGCACAACTGTAAGATTAGACCTGAGCCTTCTTCATTTATTAATCAATCATCTGGGTTATCTATACCATTCATGGACAGCATTAAATATAATCAATTCTGAGTTCTGCGCCGTTCGGCTAAGGACTTGATTATGCTTAAACTGTAGGATCTGACTGTATTAGAAGAGGAGCGCGTGGAGCATCAATTGAAGTATGAATCTGTACAATGAATCCCATTCTTTGACATAAAAGTCGACGCCAAATGTGGAGTTTTGATACTTAAGATAGCTGAATTGAGGCGGTGAAGAATGGAGCGTGATGTAGTAAGATATTATATAATCATGTTTCATTGGTACGCTCGCATCTTTCATGGTGTTAGCCTTGTAGCTCAGGCGAGGCTATTTCCGAAGGCCAAGCAAAGAGGATGTACAAGTTAACTTAAATCTCACAATGTCAAGGGATTTCTGGATTCGAAAAGTCTCAGGCAAGGGAAGAACGCCTACAGATTGGTGGAATTCCATATGCACCACCTCATGCACCCTCCACATCACACAAGGCTGAGGATCAAGAAAGGGGAGCATGTCAGATTGCCATGTAATGGGCAGTGCTCTATATATGTATATATTGACATAGGTAGGGACTTAGCTTTCCATTCCAAGCCTTTTCTACTTTCATATGAGAGGCTGCATCGTATCTACTTGCTTATTCATTCACGCCATCATTGACATTACGATTGGATCCCCCGGAAAGTTTTCGAAAGTTTTGAAGAAATAATGCCTATTGGAACCCCCGATCAAATATTACCTCGATCTAGGAGATGTGGACCCAAAGTGAAGACAGGCTGCCAAACTTGCAAGTATGGATTCGAAATGTTGTTCTGTCAAGGAATGATTCCCATTGACATAATCCAGGATACGTCGAGTCAAGTGCGATGAAGCCAAGCCTTCGTGTGAAAGATGTGTTTCCACTGGACGAAAATGTGATGGGTATTCCACAGACCTAAAGAGGTTGAGCCCGGAGATACATACATCGTCAGGCATCCAGCGAGTACCTACATTCTTACCTGGTACTGTAAATGAACGGCGAGGTTTTCAATACTTTGTTTCCAATACAGCAACAGAGCTCAGTGGATATTTTGATCCCTCGTTCTGGAACCACCTCATATTGCAAGCAAGCTCTGTGGACCCATCTCTCCGGCATGCTATCATAGGACTTGGGACTCTCCACGAAGATTTCTCAAACCGAAGATTGGATCTTGCAACGAAATGCGATGCTGCAAGATCAGGATTTGGGTTCGCTACAAGTCAATATACAAAGGCCATTTCGCACCTCAGACGATCATTAGCGGCAGGCAAACAGAAACCTCTCACGGCTTTAATGGCTTGTATCCTTTTCGTTTGCTTTGATTCTTTACGGGGCCATTTCTCAAGCGCAGTGATGCATTTGCAGAGCGGCCTAAAGATTCTACAGAATTCGCGACTACGAAACAATTCTCAAGACGAGGATCTGATAGAAGAAAACATTGTACCTATGTTTATGAGACTTTGCATACAAGCTATTCTGTACATCGATACTAGAGAAGTTCCAGAACGTATGGCTTTCGCGACAGTAATATCGACTATCAGTACTCGAGAAAATATAATACCGAGAGAATTCAAAAACCTGGATGCAGCAAGAAGAAGTCTCCTCCACGCATCCGATAGCCTTTTCCGAGGGGGTTACTTATGGGATGGTAACCTTCCTTCCGCCTGTCAACCAAAAATAGCGATGGATTTATATGTAAAATCCCGTACGCAATTGGACGCTTGGAGAGTCTCATTTGAGAACTTCATGCAAAACCAGAGTCATACTTTTGACAGTAAACAATTGAGGGGTGCTGCACTGTGCAAAGTACATTATGCAACTGTGCATATTATGGCTAGGGTCACCGAACTAGATCTAGACGACCCTCGAATCATCAAGAACTACGTCAATGATCCCAAAAAGTTCGCTGTGTTCGATTTGGAATTTCAGATCATCGTCAGTCTGGCGAGATCTTTAATTAACGCTGCCGAGGAAGATGCTAAAGCTGGAAGACCTGCATTCACTTTCTCAACTGATCTGGGGTTGATTGCTCCTTTATATTGTAAGTTGCTTCATCTGCAATATTGTAACCAAATGCTAATTCCACTTTCTGACTAGTCTCTTGCATGAAGTCACCCAATGAAGCAACTCGACGCCAAGCACTGGAACTTCTACTGCGGTGTCCAAGAAAGGAGGGGATGTGGGACAGCTCATCAACAATCAACCTCGTCCGAGGTTTCTGGAATCTTGAACAGAAACTGATCTATCGACCAATAGGAGTATATCCGGTTTCAGAAAAACTCATTCAGATGAGTGAGGTGGTAAATCTTGTCCTGAACAAGGATATGCAATGGGAATGGAAACTACTCTCTGAAACCCCGACAATACAACCTCCTCAATGCACACCTGGAGACAACTTCTCGAATCTGGAGGACTTCAGTTGGCTACCAACTGATTTGGAAGATATTAAATCATTTGAAATGGCTGACGGAAATCCCTTTTTGGGAGTTTATTGGCCCTAATTATATCCGAAGAGACGATGAAAGTCTATCAAGAGACGCAATACTTACATTTGTAGAGATAGGAAGGCGCCTTGTAGATGTGTTTTTCGTTTTATCACAACATACCCACGCATGCACACCTAGTTCTCCTCCTCAAATACCTTCATGAAAATGAATATACACAAACACAGACACAGACACAAACCCAAGCTCCTCACTACTAACCTCTCACCTAAAGAAAAACAAAAACCTAAACGTAAATAAATAGAAGATATATTGAATTCTTACAATTACACTATCTGTATGTAAAGCCTCAAAATCACCCTCTCCTCCCAAAAGTGTACTCCATGGAGTATGCGCACGTATCAAATAATGTATCTTACAAAGAGAGGAAACAAACGCCCGCAAGAAATATACTCCTCCAATCCATTCCCCCATGCACGCGTGTTTCCGTCCACTACCAAAGTTACGTCGAATTTTAAGTCTAGCAAATTAAAAAATACAAGCACCAAGCAATTCACTCATCCCAAGCGAGCTACCCCTTAAAAAGCAGTAGATAATACACGAATATTCCCATAGTCGTCTACCCCCTCGTAGCCTCCAACGCCGCTGTCAACGGCACAACCCTCAAACTTCTCACTCTCTTCAAATCAGTTCCCCCTTGTTTCACGCTCGGCTGTACAGTAATAGTTGGGGCTCTTCCCTCACTCCACTTCCTAAACACACTTTTCAAATCTTTCGGGATCCCTTCAATGACTACTGTTGAAACAGGTACAAAAGGACGATCTTCCATGCCCGCTGAAAGAATCCCATATTCCTGTACGAATTGAAGTGCGGTGTGGAAGGGGCCATATTGGGACTGAGCTTTGGCGCCGATGACAATGTAGATTTCGAAAAAGGCATCAAGAATATAAATACCAGTTGGAGAGAGGTCGGCTTGGGAGAAAGGGTTTATTTCGATGATCTGGGATTTGTCAGTGAGAGGCTATGCAATGAAGAAAACAAGAACATACTTGTTCTTTGCCTGTAGCGGTAGCACAGAACAAACGAGCGGAATATTTATTATAGGCTGGCTTAAGTTTCCAGTGATCAGCTGATTGTGGAATTTGTTTACAATTCTCGAACGCTCTCAAGAATGACGAAGGTTCATCGCCATCCTCAATTTCTTCGATATCACCAGTCATTGATATTTCCATTCCGAGGAGTCTAGCACAACCATGCTCTTCAGCGGTACTACCTCGTCCCTTCCATAGATATGTCTTACCTGATGGTGAGGATATAAGATATGGAAACCCGGAGCATAAGACTGAAGGAGAGTAATCAACCTCGTCGAATACCAACATTCCATATTGTTGTCTTGCGCAGAGAATATGAGGTGCGAGGGAATCATACTTGTTAGAAGATCCTCTCCTGATAATGATGATACCACCTAGAGCTTGGTAAAACTCTGGAGTTTCTTTGCCTTGTCTCAATGTTACAAAATGACCACCAAAACCTTTGGCTTCTCTCTGAGCAAATATCTCGGCGCCGGTAACAACTCGTTCAGAAACTTCATCTCCAATCCACCAGTATACTTCTGTCGCTTTTCTACCATTCGCATTGATAAATGTATGGGGGCATAAGTACATCTCACGCTCAAAAAGAACACGCTCTTGATGAGTAGGAACAGACTGCCTCTTTCCATCCCCAAACAAATAAAACAGGCTGGATTGCAATGTCCGTATCGTTGAAATGGTGTCTTGTCGTGCCATTAAAATGCTTGCTGTATCGACTGAGTAAGTTGGGGTTGGCTTGGGTTCTTCACCGAAGAAATCGGCGAGAAGCTGGGACGCTTCAGATGCTTGAGGTACTGGGGAGTAGGCCATGCTGGGTGAACGAAGACCTGGGCTCATTACTGGTGATGTTAGTGTTTTGGTTGGAGGGATGGGAAGAGCGCGCGCGGGTGTTGGCTCTTTTGTAGATTTTGGTCCCATTCGTAGTCCTAGATCAATAGACTTATTTCGCTTCAACGGACTAATAGGCGGTAAACCTACACCTGCTAGTTTTATTTTCTCGTCTTCATGAGACTTGTTCCGTTTTAATGGACTTCCAGGTCGCAAACCTGCGCCTACTAAAGCAGCCTTCTCATCTTCGTAGGTTGGTAATTGTATTGGAGAAGGTATACGAGCAGGTGGTTCTGCAGTGGATCGACCCCATAATGCTGCAGTATGCTTGACTGATCTCGATGGACTGAGTGGTGGTGGCTGATCAGAACGAGGTGAGAATTGCGGTGAAGATTTTAACGAATTTGCTTTTCTTGGGGATAACGGAGCAGGACGAAGCTTTGCAGTCTCTGGCGACACAGGTTCATTGAATGTACGATCTTCATAAATTTTGGTTGGCGATGGAGATTTGGCAGGCGCTAGGGGCTCTGGCTTTGGTGGATCTGGCAAGACTATTGCATCGAGCTTGTTGTGGTGTGCCTTTACCGTGTTCTCGGGGAAATTAGCAATTTTGACGGAAGAAAGTGGTTTAGGGGCTTCCAACGATGGTGTATCCTTATTCTTTGGTGCTTCTTGTAGAAAAAGAGATCGCCTTCTCATATCTAGCTTCCGTGGTGATGAAGGCTGAGAAACCGGAGTGGTTTCTGGCACCTGTTCTGTGTTCAAGGCTGAAATTGTCTGCTTTATTGGGCTTGTAGCAGGCGATGAAAGTTGCTCAGACACAGCGAAAGACTTGGTAGGGGATGTGACGGGAGCATTTTCTTCTGCTCTTTCTTCGGCTTCTGGTGCTGATGAAGTTTGGGTTGGTGCGGTTGTAGATGGCGCCTTTCGTCTTGGTCCACGGGCACGCCCCTTAGTCATATGTGTGAGTTGTGGTCCATTCTCGCTCGATTCGGGATTAGTTGTCGAAGTGCTCATACTGATTGTACGTTGAGATAACGAGGCACTTGAAGATCTTGAGGTTTCACTAGCAAGTGAAGGCGGGCCCCTGGCAAGTAAATCTGCGAGACCAGGATTAAAACGTCCAGCAAGCTTACCTCCAATTGCATTCTTTTCTTGCATGCGTGCTGGGGCACTGGTTTCCTTGACTAAGTTTGGAGTGGGATTGGCAGAAGCATTCCGCTGTGGTGAACTAGACTCCCAGGTCGATGCAATATTAGAAACGGAACCGTTTCTTCCAAGGGTGTTTCTTCTCCGCAACGCTTCAGGTACCACATTCTCCCGTCTTTCGCTACTGGCAGATCTCGAAACTCCATTTCCCTCAGCTTGTACTTTCTTGAAATCCTCTTTCTTTTTCAATATGGCATCTTTGAATTCATCTTTACGTTCAGTTTTTACGGGTCCTCCAGTAAGGTTGAGACCTGCCTTGCCACGTGTGATATTGTCCTTGAGCATATCCGGAGCAATGTAACTTTGAGTTTTCGTCCTCCGTAGTTGACCAAAGACATTCTTAAATTCTGGCTCTTCTTTGGGCTTTTCATCAGCAGGTACCTGGCGTGATTTCAAAACAGAGCGGAAATCGTTCTTTGGAGGAGTTGTGGGCTTGGGTTTCACGGAACTAGCAGGTGAATTCAAATTGGCTTTGGGTGTTCCAGATGGGGTGGATGTAAAATTTGGATTGAGTTTTGGTATGGTATCAGAAATAGGAGTGGAAGTGGAGGGTGTCAATGGTCTTTCGGCTTTTGTATTTCCAGCGGCGCTCTTGCTATCCTGATTGATCATGCTCTCGATGTTTCGCTGTGGTGTAGTGCCAGGAGAAAATGCTGTTGGGAAGCCTCGAATACTTGAAGGAGTTGTCAATGCGCCAGGAGGAGGGGATCTCATTAGCCCACCAATATTTACTTCGTGCTTCACGGTCTGACTTCTACCCAAGTCGACACTGCCTTTCTGTTTTGCTCTGTTGATTTCTGACATCCACGATGGTTGTTGAGGCGGTGGTGTGGCTTTGGGTTTCGGTGATTCAGGTTTGTTTAACGCGCTCTCAAGCCAACTAGATTTGGTAGGACTCCATCGTCTCGAGTCCGCGGTTTTTGTAGGGCTGACAGGCAAACTATCATCTGCTGGAGGCGATTGATTCCCACTATCTACCTCTTTAGCTTCGGCCGGGTTGTAAGATCTAGCTGTTGCCAAAGATGGTCTCATGAAGTTGGAATTCTCATTCATGGTAGAATTTGTTACATTGCTTCTCATAGAGCTTGCTGTGCCTGGGCGGTGGAGTTCACCATGGCTTGAGGTAGGTCTTGATGCAGGCCTTGAGGGAGAATTGGATTGATTATCCGCAGTAGGATCAAAAGACGAATTCTTCCGATCTAATGATGGTGAAGCAACCGACCACCGCTTGTTCATACTCTCCGATCGTTTCATCATCGCACTTTGGACAAATCCACCCATTCCTTTGGTTGGAGAATTGGGTCGGTCTAGTCTATCGGGCGATATGCGACCCTGCGAAGGTGACATTGCTAGGCCTCGAGTATCCGACAAACTATCAGCAGCAGGTGGATCCAACCTCTGGGCGTCAGTCACTGGAATTGGTGATCCCATGCCAACACCCGGGTTGCTTTGAAATAACATTCTAGAGCCGCTTCCATATGAAATACTATTCCTTGCTGGAGGCCTTGTAGGTGTTGAAGAATAATCCTTGACCTCGTTCGGTGTCTTGTCTGGCGTAGAATTGTTACGAGTCATTCCTGGCATCTGAATTGACCCGTGTATTGCTCTTTCTTCGTCTTCCACCTGATTCGTTCTGTAAGCTGGTGAATTAACGCCTCGATCAGCGGTTTGCCTAAACCAAGCTGGATCTTTGGATGCTAGTGATTGCGCAATTTGTTCACGAGAAGGAGTATTATCATCGGCAGACGTAGCATTCTCAGGGGTCGGTGTAGTTGTGCTCGATACCATTACCCTATCTGTAGCAACCATGGATAAAGGTCGACTTCGCGGTTTATCGGAAGGTTCTGGTCTGCGAGCCCATGATAAAGGTGAATTTCTTGAGGGCATAGCATTTGACGGTGAATCTCTAAACTGAGAGGTCCGCCTTAAATCCGGCACTGAATTTAAGGCCATTTCGTCTACGTCGTTGTCAACAACACTCCCGCGCCGAGACTCAGAAGATTGGTCGTCTGAATTTGAAATTATGCCTGATATGGGTCTTCTAGGTGTACTCATAGGAGAGGACTTCGTAGGTGAGATGGATAATGCCCTTTCTGAAGTAAACATTAGCAAAAAGTACATTTCTGACCTATCGTATTATAGCATGGCGACGGGCGGAACAATGTCTCTAAAGAGAAAGTTTAAATAGAAATCAATTACCAGCTCTACGAGCTTGTCTTTCTTTTCTCCCTTGCAAGATCTCTTCTTCTAACTTTCTTGTGCGGTCTTCGTCTTCTTGGTCCCGTTTATTGCCCAATTCTTTGATACGCTGCAAGAAATCATTGACATCGGGCTCTCCTTCGGTATTCGACATGTTTACAAGAGGCGGCAGCACAACAACACGGGAGAAGAAATATAAATGGTGTATTTCAGAAAACAGGACAATCCAAGTTACAACTCGGCGGGGTAAACGCGTTTGCACGAGGGGTCGAGGTTGTTGAGTACCTCGAAGGATTGTTCTAGTAAGGAAGGTTGAAGCTTTCAAGGTTCGCTTGGTCAAGGTTTCATAAAGTTCATAACTTAAGCTGCAAGCTTTCATTTAAGTAAGGTTACGAGCACCTGAATATGGATACAACCTTGGGTTGTTGCCATTTTTTCTTTTTACAACTGTACATACATAAAACGTGGCACACATTCTATCGTCGTGTACTTGCGTGCTTCAAAAAGTCATGACAGATGTGTTGATGCACACTTCTCACGATAAGTTTCGAATTCTCTATACCTACCGACCTACCTACCTGTTGACCTATTCATAATTGATCAACATCTACTGGGTATACGAAGTACTTCGTGCCGTTTCTTGAGCGGCGGCTGTCACACAATTACGCGCTTAAGTCGTATACAAACAATAAACAATAGAAGTTCCGGTAACCCAAAACACAGAAGATCCTGCCCCGATTATCAATTTTTTTTTTAACAAAGGGGTAAGGTTATTAAGGTACCGGTACCCGTACAGTGTACACCCATCTGGGTAAGCTGGGCACAGAATTAAATGACACTAGAGAAGTCCCAAATTAAAATAAACAAACAAATCTCTTCTTTTCGTAACTATGTCACTAATAAATGAGTTGAATGGGATGTTCCTAGTGTTGGGTTGAACGAATTTCGGAGATCCACCAGTGGTCTAGTACTCCGTATAGGTAGGAAGGTTCCTAGTAAGTACTCTATTTTGGTAGTAGTGAACTTTTTCGACTCTTTCACCGACGTCAATATAGAAATAATCGTTCCTTGGAGTCTTCGACAACCCAAGTCAGTCCTTCGTCCAAATTATCGCCTGTGATCGCGCTGCAATTAATGATGTGCCATTTGTGCGTCCGAATTTCATCTAGCACCAACATCTATTTCCGGTTAGTATGTCCACATCTCTTGACGACGCCCTTTACGCCCGCACATGTTTTCCCAGTCTTCACTCACATCTTTTATTTCGGTCTTGGTCATGCAGCCATTAACATCTGTCTTGTTGGCAAATACAAGAAGACTCGCACCAGAAAGTCTCTATTCAGTGTCAGTTATTGGCATTGTAAAAACTCAATACTTTACTATTAACAAACCTCTTCCTGAAGTAAAGCATGCAACTCTTCCTTGCAATCTTCAATACGTAGACGGTCAGTGGCATCAACCACCCATATCAAAGCATCAGTCTTCTCAAAATAGTTTCTCCAGTATGATCGGAGAGTCTTTTGACCACCAACATCCCCTACAATTGTAAGGTTCAGTATACATTTCACTAGAAATAGCGGAAAGTTAAAGAGGTAATACAAATGTTCAGCTTGTAACTTTAAATGGTCAGCGTGCTGTAACTTCCTCATAGGTGGCATAACATGTACCCAGAATGCTCAATAGTCTTGATGATGAAACCCAGTGTTGGGCTCACAGTATTGACATCTTCGCCCATGATTCTTTTGACTATCGTAGTCTTGCCAGCATTATCCAGTCCGCTGTGCGAAAAATCAGAAAAGGACGATCAGCAAGGAAAGATTGTCAGGGGGAATAGCAGTCTCATACAGCATCAAAATTCTCATCTCCTTGTCCTTGAGTCTTGCCTTGCGTAAGATAGATAACATCTTTACCAGAATCTTTCAATGTCGTCGTTGGCATTACTCCCCTCAAGTGTTCATCGCAGGGAAGAAATGAAGCGTTCTGCTCACATTCTATGGAGAGACAGATAAATCACGTGATGCATTATAATGTTCTGACGTTTCAATGTTCGTTGAAAAGTGAATCATTTAGATATTGATTTTTCACTACTCAGACAATAGATCAGATTGTCATTTGTGGCTGCTGGAGATGTTCTTGCGTGCTTGTCAGTCAGCGCAACGAGATGTCAATATGTCGATACTGCAAGTTGTAGCTTCCCGATTCAAAACACAATCTCTCTTGTAGCCAGTCACTTTTCCATGAAGAGATTAATGATAGACGGATGTTATAATATGGTATGTGATTGATAAATTGGAAACTCCTCGTACTCTTCTCAGTTCGAAGTTTGATCTTATTCGACGAAGATGAAAAAGTCTCAACATTCATGAAAATTTTCAATTTCTGTTCCTCTCGATTATCTTACTTCACTCAATTCACTCCTCCGCAACACACCTCGTTCTAGTAGACCAGTGACAAATTCACCTTCAAGCTTGTCTCAACAACACACTAGAGCAACAACTCAGCCACGACAATAAGAAATTTCCTGGGTACCTTGTTGTCGCTTTCTGTTGAAGGTATTTCTTTCTTCTACAAAGTTGTTATCAATGTCTTCGTCGTTTCCTCAATCAGCTATACAAACAGACAAAATTACTACCGTCTTTACTCACAGTTTCTCTCATCTGCCTCGTTTAGTATTCCACGCACAGATAGCGAATCATTTTTGCAGTTCCATTCCCTTGCGCGACTCACTGCTGCTTTGAAAACTCCAATTTATACTCACCGTCGCCAGTTATCTTTGTGTAAGTACTTCCGCCTTTGTACCAGTCTCGCGACAATGGAAAATACATCCAAAATAATAGTTTCAACGAAGAGGGATGAAGACTTTGAGAAGGCCCGTATCAAACGCCTTCGAGGTGAATTTGAACAAGATTTTCTAGCATTCAAAGATGAGGTGCTTGAGATCGCTGGAAAGGTAAACGGTCTTGGTTCATCCCGATTCGCGGTTGGTCACCAGAAGCTCTATCAAGTCACACCAGGCGGTCCGAAGAATCTCGACTTGGATGACAACTCTCTGTGTAGACATACACCTTCACCGCCATCAAACCCGGCGAAAATGAGCGTGTTGACAGGAAACAAGGACTTGACTTCCCAGTTGTTAAAGCTGGGGGGCTTCAAGAATTCTCGCTGTAAGTCTCCTTTCCCATATCTATTCTTTCGCTCGCTGATTGTATAAGTTTCTCCAAAGGTTCACGACAACACCGTCGACAAATTCAACTTTCAAAGCAGTTCCGGGGAAAGTGCATTGAAGGCAAATGCGGTCATCTCTACACCGACCAAGCCGAAGAGTAGATCTCCTTCATTGAGTGGTCCGGCCAAATCTTTCACACCTCGGAATCTCGAGGGGTCGCCTTCTAGTGGCGGCGGTGGTGTTTCATTGGCTCCAGTTAGTCTACCTTTCAGTCTATGGCTGCCATTACTGACTATATAATCAAGTGCTCAACCACCGTTGTCAAAGATAGCGCAGTCAAGAAGATAACTCCTGAGAAGTTGATGGAGCAGAGGCTCATGGCAGACTTTCACAAGCGCATGGGTAAATCTCAAAATGCCAATTCACCCAAAGTCGACAGTGCCAATGAGGTTATCATGGTCCCAGTCTTGGTATGGCTCTTGATTCTATCATCTATTCACATCACTAACTTCAATTTAGTCTCCTAGTGCTATTGTCCCAGATGCCCAAGCAATCACTACTACCAATGAAGATATCTCAGTCTCAAGCCAGGGGCTCTTTCTTGCTATTGAATCTGTTGCGCCATCTTCTATCCCAGCTACACACATCACCAGCTCTCCGGTGCAAGCTTCAATTCCTGGTGGTACAAGTAGTGAGTCGTGCCCACTGACTACTATTACCCAGCCAGTCATTTCTGGTCGTCCCCTGATGAGGGAAGACGAATTTATGAGAATGCTACTTAAGGATAAACAAGAGAAAGATTTGAAGAGAAAATCTATCGCTGCTTCACGACCAATAACACAAAACAAAAATCTCAAGGGTACACTTCACTTTTGAAACTAAAAAATTCTTCAAAGCTAGAAATCTTTTAGGGCTAACAGAATTGTGCACCAGTGAATATACAGCAATTGAAATCTGATTCCCCTCCCTCTTCCCCAAATCAGGCCCCGCTTTCCCTGCAGCCCCAAATATCTACAGATGAGGAAGTCAACTCGAATAACAACAATACTTTTGAGCACAAATTAGGTAGGTTATATTGGCGCTGGCCTCAGATTGATTCAACAATTTCTGATAGTTTTATCCAGAATCCCCCAGTACTGAAAAGTCGACCTTTCCTCAAAGACAGAACTCACACACGAAAATGTCGAATAAGCCTCTAATTTCCGCACCAGCCAACTCGGTAAGCATTTGATCACTTGATGTGTCCGTTTTCTTCTGCTTTTACACGATCTTTTCCCTCTGATTTGACGTTTCATTCTCTGATTCATCTCCCTTTCATCCGTATACCTGTCGTGAATTTGAAGGGTACAAATCTTGCTAACCTACATTCTTATAGTGGACCATTGCAAAGTTGACTCAAGGCAAGACTCTAAGCAAAGCAGATGAAGATTTCCAGACATTCATTGCGAACAAAGCGGCTGCAGATGCGGAGGTACGAGCACAACAACAAACTGCTCCACAGCCTATATCACCAAAGCCTGCTCCCAGAAAGCCAACACAGGCCGAAGCAGATGCAGAAAAGCGTAAGCTAGCGGCTGGAACAGCCGATTTCAGTGTGTTTCTTGCTCGCCGCTTCGCAGATTTCCCGATAATCAAGAGGGAAAATATTCTCAATGCAAAGCCTTTCGCTGAGAAAGGTGTTAGTGTAAAGAGCACGATTGATGATAATCATACGAATACTGCTATTAGTTTGGCTGCTTTGAAGGGCGAATCTTCTCAGGACAAAATTTCCCACGTTGCTGTTCACAGTTTCGCACCAAAGGAGAAAAAGGCTACCATTCTTTCCAACACACAAGTCAACGATCCATCGGATGGAAAGCTTATGAATAACTTCAATCAAGCTGTTAGCATCGTCTCTTCGCCTCCATTCTGGTCAATCTCTAGCTTTTCTGACATTGGCGATAAGTTGAAAAAGGCCGACATTGGCACAGAATCCAAGGAAGGCGTTCGTCTATCCGAAACAAAAGATGCAAATTTGACCTTGTGCGATTGGGATGGTAACTGGTGTACACCGCCAATTTGGGAGGAGCGTGGCGCTTTCGATTCCGCTTACATCCCATCTTACATTCGTGAGTGGTCTAGCAATGTCAGCCCTGTGCAGCCAGTCACGATTACTATCGACATCTCTGCCGAAGGTTTTAGATCTGGCGAATATTTTGTCAATAACGTCGTCCTTTCCAAAGCACCCCATCATGAGCCAACAATTCCTAGTAAGTTTATTTCCTTGAAAAACTTCATGTACTTAGCCTTGTTTTCATGAATTAACTTTGCTGCTAGATATTCTGAATGCCTCTGATGAACAAAAGAGACTCCATCAGACTGCAGCCAAAGACGCAGCAGCTTACTTCCAGAAAGTAGAGAGGGCTCGAAAAGCACAAGAACAATCTGTCACAGCAAGTAATGCTCGCTATGAGCAGCAAATGGCAGAAGACCCTGAGCCAAACACATCTGCTCCTAAGATTGAGATTTATCTACGACCCGCCACTGAAGCTGATATAAAGCAAATTTTGGGGATTTACAACCATTACATTCGCGAGTCTTATATCCCAGAGGATCAAGAGCCAATCACCGAGAATGAAATTCTTTACCTTATACAAGTCACCAAAAAAGAGAAGTTACCTTTCGTGGTTGCCGTCAAAGGATGCATTCCAGCGAAATCCGCCAATCCAAAGGTCAAGACCAAGTTACCGCAGTATGAGAATATCGTTGGCTTTGGATACACTGAGATTCGTGGCTGTGGACTTACTGGGAGGCCTAACGGTCGATCCAGATTTACACACAATCTACACTTTTATGTTCACCCTGAGTATACTCGCAAGGGAATCGGTGGTTGCATCCTAGATCGTCTCCTCGTGGTTTCAAGTCGTGCTTGGTCTAGTCATGGTGGATACAACTGGCTCAACCCTGATAATAATCCTGCCTACGGCCACGGTTGTGGCGCCCGCTGTCACCAAATGATTATCGAGGTACCCATCAAAAAGGATGACCTGAATTACGAGTGGATGAAGAAGTTCTTGCGCAACTTTTGGTTCCTGGATGAAATTCGACTCATCTCTATTGGCCGAACTTCTGTATTGAAGAGTCCAGTAGAGTGGCTCGACGTCGTGCACTTCCAGAAGGAACTTGAACATTCAGGTGAATTCACACATATGGTCTAGCTGTCTTAATCACGAACGTGATTGATCAACACAGTCGCGACTTTCGAATATCCAATACCCTTTATTTCCCTTTTTATTCTTTTCTTTTCAATATGTCACCATTGCAGATTCCATCGCTCTGAAGGCAGCTGTGGTTGAGATTATATTGACTTTGATTACATGTCTTTTTTGGGGTGATAATCAGGGAAAGGCTCTGGATTGAATGTGAAGAATTTGGAGTTGACTAAATGGAAGAAAGAATGGAAGCATTGCACGATGGAATACAATTTGCGAGGAGTTTCTACCCTTTGGTGCTAAAATACTCCAAGATCCGCGATTAATAAACGAGATCTAGCGAAGCTTTTATTGAACTGAATGTACTTAAATTGAGAAATACACAGGAAATAACACAAGAAATCAAATCTCTGTTCCTCTGTTGTTGCTTCAAGGTTTATTGTGATTTTCCTCCTATAATTATGAAGCATAATTTATGCACATCATTTGTCGTGCTCGAGATTTATGCAATTTTTCAAGCTAACCGATTTTGTCAACAAAAAAAGATTCTGCCAGGCGGTAATACCACTCTCTAACTTTTTTTCTCCAATGATCGAAAATCCTAAGACAGTATAAACTAAACATGGCACCCAAACGCAATCGCGACGATGACTTTGTTCTCACACTATCAGACAACGAAGGTGAAGACTTGACCAATGTAGTCGAAGAGGAATTGCCTCTAGATTCTTCCTCGAATAAAAAACGCAAACGCAACGATGATACTTCTACAAAAAAGTCCAAGAAATCAAAGAAGAAGAAGACCGAGGAAGAAGATGTGGAAGAAGAGGGAATATGGGGAATTAAGGATGCCGATGATGGGGCAATGGACTCTGATTTTGAATTCGCATTGGAAGCAGACGGAGCAGGTGGTGCGGATTTAGAGGAGTTTGAGGGTTGGGGATTTGATGGAGCGAAGAAGGGACTCAATGGAGGCGATAAAAAGGCAGTGGATATCGATGAAATCATTGCACGAAGAAGAGAAAAGAAGAAGGCCTCTGGAAAGAAGGGAGAAGCAGATGATGAAGTAATGGCAGACCAAGAAGATGCCGTAGCTTCGAACGAGGAAGAAGATGCGCCCGAGGGTATTGATTTTGAGGATGAGGATGATGAATTCATGGCTGAAGATGGATTTGGAATGGGTGCTGGATCTGCGGAAGAGTCTGGAGCAGAGGAGGATTCCGACGCAGAAGATAATGAAGAAGGAGAAGATGACGATTCAGATAACGATTCAGTCGCATCTCCGGCACCTCACCCAGACGACGCTGCTTCTGAGGCTTCCGACGAAGATGAGGATATGGACGACGACCTAGAAGAAGCTGCTAAGAGAGAAGCATTTTTTGCTCCTGAAGAGAAGCCAGTCAAGGGTGCAAAACAAGAACTCAATACAACATTCCAAAGCATGTCATTATCTCGACCAATTCTTCGAGGTCTTGCCACAGTCGGCTTCACGCAACCTACGCCAATTCAATCGAAAACTATACCTGTTGCTTTACTTGGAAAGGATGTTGTCGGTGGTGCTGTTACTGGTTCTGGAAAGACAGCAGCGTTTATTGTTCCGGTTCTTGAACGTCTTCTATACAGACCAAAGAAAGTACCAACCAGTAGAGTGGCTATTCTTATGCCAACTCGTGAATTGGCAATCCAATGTCATGCAGTCGCCACGAAACTTGCGAGTCATACAGACATCAAATTTTGTTTGGCAGTTGGAGGTCTTAGTTTGAAAGTTCAAGAAGCCGAGTTACGTCTTCGTCCAGATGTCATTATTGCTACTCCAGGTCGTTTCATCGATCACATGCGCAATTCCCCAAGTTTCACTGTCGATACCCTGGAGATTCTTGTTCTCGATGAAGCCGATAGAATGCTTGAAGCTGGTTTCGCCGATGAGTTGAATGAAATTCTAACGACTATTCCTAAGTCAAGACAGACTATGTTGTTCTCCGCAACAATGTCTTCATCTGTAGACAATCTTATTCGTGTTGGTCTCAACCGACCTGTTCGATTACTTGTTGATTCCCAGAAGTCAACTGCGGGTACTTTGATACAAGAATTCATTCGTCTTCGTCCAGGAAGAGAGGGTAAACGTATGGGTTATCTTTTGTATCTCTGTGCAAATGTCTACACTGATCGAGTCATTGTCTTCTTTAGACAGAAGAAGGAAGCTCATAGAGCACGTATCATCTTTGGATTGTCTGGTCTCAAAGCTACTGAATTGCACGGTAGCATGAGTCAAGAACAGGTATGCTTCTGATTCTATTCCCCTCACTAATATTTCACCAACTAATAAATCCAGCGTATCAAAAGTGTCGAAGCATTCCGTGATGGAAAAGCCTCATTTCTTCTCGCTACTGATCTTGCCTCCCGTGGTCTCGATATCAAGGGTGTTGACACAGTCATCAACTATGAAGCCCCTCAATCTCACGACATCTATCTTCATCGTGTCGGACGTACAGCTCGTGCTGGTCGTTCCGGACGCGCTTGCACTATTGCCGCAGAACCCGATCGTAAAGTTGTCAAAGCAGCTGTAAAGTCTAGTCGCACCCAAGGAGCCAAGGTTGTTAGTCGAGTGATCGAGGCTAGCGAGGCAGATAGCTGGAGCGAAAAGGTCGATGAGATGGCAGATGAAATTGAAGAGATCTTGAAAGAAGAAAAAGAAGATAAGATTCTTGCGCAAGCAGAAATGGAGGTTCGCAAGGGACAAAATTTCATAGATCATGAAGCCGAAATTAAGGGAAGACCTAAGCGAACATGGTTCGAGACGGAGAAGGAGAAGTTAGCCGCGAAGAAATTGGGTGTGGAGGAATTGAATGGTGTGGTGGGCGGAAAGAAAAAGGGAAAGTTGAGTAATAAGGATAAGAAGAAGTTGGATGATAAGGGAGAGAGATTGGAGGGGAGGGTCTGGAAGAAGGGTAGACAGGAGAGAGATGGAAAGGGCGTCTTGGCTAAGGAAAAGGGGAAGAAGAAGATTAAGGGTGGAAAACCTCCGGGACCGGGTGGAAAGAAACCGATGAGGCCGATGAGAACGGGAGGAGCAAAGAGAAAATAGATGTGTAGATTAATAATACTGGTGGTGGAGAAAAGTTGAGATACCAATCCATTGTTTTGTTATGTGTGTACGAGTATCGATTCTGAATTCTTGATCAAAGGTTTCCCTCAACTCATTTAATATCGTACGGCATGCTGTGAAAGAGAAATGATCATATCGCCCGCCTTGACGATAGGCCTGGAATTTGTATAGTCTTGCACTCAGAATAAACCTGAACGTTCAAGCAGAGACCCTCACTCCAAACAAGGATCACAATTACCCAAAAATAATACTCAATACAATATGATATATATACATATATCATTAAATGAATAACCATATTAATTTTTCATATTTTCATCTCATCCCCTCATATCTACATTCCCCTTACCAATATATCACCCCCCAAATTGCACATCACAATACCATACACATATAATCATAACACATTCCGGCATTTCATATTCCACATATCCGTTCCGTTAAAACACCCAACTCTCAAGTCTCAAGTATCCTCGCTACCCAATCCCAACATCTTGTCCGGTGTCTAACATATACGACTCATTTCCACTCCACCAACTCCTTATTTTCAAGAAAAGTAATAACCAGAAGTGACCTGTCCTTCCCAGTCCTCCCATACAGCCCTCGTGAGAAGTTTCCTCCGTTTCCTCCGTTTTCCGTTTGCCCTAGAAAGAATCCATCCCTTAAGCAAACCAACCAACCGATCACCCAAGCCACCCAGCCAAGAATTTGTTGTTCCAATACCCATCCATGCCTATATACAAAACGGACTGGCACTACACGACGAAGAAATCCAAAACCAAACTCCAAACGCAGATTTATATATTTCTCTCCATATTTCCCATTCACAACCACCTCAAGCAAGTATGATCAAGGACAATACTTAATCAATGCCCACCCATACCGCCTCCATTTACTCCGCCCATATTCATACCCATCATACCCTGACCACCCATTCTCATTTCGAAATCTCCTCCAACAGAATTGCCTCCAAACGCATCATCATTCAAACCGTTCACATTGACCGGAGGCGGACTCATATTAAAAGGCGGGTACCATGCGTTAGGCATTCCATTCTCAAGACCCAGCATATCAAATCCATTTCCCATCCCGCCCAGGCCAACATCTCCCCAATTCAACATTGATCCGTCGCCATTATGATTCGCACCTGGCGTACCGCTATTGTTCAGACTGCCATTCATATTGTTGCCACTCATGACGCCACCATGCAGACCATTGCCATTCATGGCCGAGTGATCCATTGTCGCGTAATCAAATCCTAAAACGTCATTAAGTTGCCGCTGACCTATATTGTGTGGTTGTTGTGATCGTTGCGACTGCATGAGAAGGTCGTGATGATTGACATACTGTGGTGGCGGATAGAGAGCAGCTGGTGACATGATATTTTGGTTATATGGATTTTGAGGTGCTTGTTGAGATGTTATCTGTGGATGCGAGGATGATGGAGTCGATACCTGTATTCCTTGATGTGAAGCTTGCATGTCAAAAGGTATGGCTTGCATGGTATCCAACTGTGGGGGACGTGAAGGCTGTGATGTAGATTGGGTTCTTTTGACCTTTTGCTTTGTCGGCTTGGAATTTGGTTGTTGTTTGGGGGAGGGGGTGGGTAAATCCCTGACGTAATTCGCTACAGTCTTCAAGTCCGACTTTTGCTCGAGAACAGCATCGTCCCCCTTCTCCTTCTTGACGGCCGCAGCAGGATCTTCAAAGTCGGACTGTGATACACCATGTGGAAATTTATCAAACCAATCGCCGTATTGGGGAATGCTTGACCTCGAGTCTTTAGTTGAACCAGCAATAACTTTGTCTGCACATGATTTATAATGGCTTCTGAGAGTTTCGGATAACGAGTGAAACATGCCCCAATGCTTCTTCATCATTGTTATGTATCTCAGAGTAATTGTAATGTGCTTCCTAGAAGACTCTTCCAAAACAGGATTCCCCGAAAAGATACCAAGGACTAAAAGCATACTGGCCGAGAAAGCACAATACCCAACGAAAGGTGCGGTAAGGGACAAAGATTTTCCTTCATCGATAAGTCCAGCGATGCGACCGGCTGCTTCTATCGATTTGGACTCTATTCCAGTTATGAATTCTTTGGGGGCATCGGATCGGGGTCCTTTCCGTTCTAAAATTACCGGATAGTGATTGAGGAATAAAGTAGATTGTTCAATGACAATGTAGAGGAATATGAACTGATTTGCTAGTCCTTCGGATCGATGCGAACTAAGATTTTCAGCATTATATACCATCTCTTTCGGCATAGCTTCTGTAAAATCCTGCAATCTCTTGACTAGGCTAGAGTACTTCGACTCCGGTGACCATATAGGATATGGATCTTTGTCGAAACCACCTTGATTGAAATGAGTGACAATATTAGAATACAGTGCAATTGATCGAATCACATATGCTGCTACACCTAAATTTTGTTTTGGGCTGGCCAATCTTGGACCACTAGGCGTGCTCTGATGTGTAACCTCCCCGTGGAGACTCTCTGTCGATCCTGGAATGTCGAGCAGAAACATGTTCTCCTTCACAGGCAACTGAATCTCGAGAGTTTCTTCTTTGACAAAAGTTGGCCGACCAGTTCCAGAAGATTCGAATCTATCCATGAGGAAGCATGCCCACATTGTTCGTCGTCGGATTTCCCTATCGATGAAGCTGAGTTTCACCGCATTGCCTTTCTCATCAAGCTTCGGCTTTTGAGGGTCGTAGTCAAGATCTTTGTGTAGTTGTAAAGCATATGCCATCCGAATTGCTTGCCCTGCCAATGCCCAACTTCTACCGCCGTGACAAGTGCCAAACTCATGAAATCCCAGAATCAGCAAGCACGTCAAAATTGTTATATTCGGAAAATCGTATCGTTTCAAAACAATATCACGAGCTTCAGAGGCCCACTCTTCCCCTTTTAGAAAGGGCGGCGCTGTAGTCAATTCAACATGATCGGAAAATCGAGCTGCGCAAGCACAGACGGCTAACACTAGGACGGGAGGAAGTGCTTCAGACCTAAGAATTTTGTTAGTATTCAAAATCAGATTATTTGTGTCAAAACTAACTTTAATTTCATCATGAAGCTTGGCTTGTGTAGTAAGTGATACGTCTGGCCATAAATCTTTTCGAAGAATACCTCCGCCAGGTGCTCTTGAAGCTCTCGCGAAGGTAGCTTTTCTTTGCCATCTTTCAGAAGTTTGCTTTCTGCGTCCTCCTGTGCTGATACAACCTTGGATTTCAACACCGTTTTCCCACTCTCTTTTGAAGGCTTAGTTGCCGACTTCGACCAATCATTCGAATCTGGTCCAAATGCTTCTTCTGCGGGTCGCTTTTTTCCGGCAGTAGTTTTAGATGGTAAGGTTCCCGGAATCGGAGGTTTGACATTGGCTCTTGCTAATGTAAGCGTGCCATTTTGTTCTTTTTGTTCTTCCTTTGGCATAGTATTCATGATGCGCGTTTCCATTCGCTTTATCCTCTTGTCAAGCATTGCCATATAATCCGTCCTTGGCGTCGCCTTTTTTGTCGTGACCTTATATACACAAGGAATTTTCGATCTGGTGCAATTTACACATGCGGGCTTCTCTCCTGAACAACGAATCTTTTTTCTTCGGCATGCTGTACAAGCCAGTGGCAATCTTTTTCGCTCTTTACCTGCTTTGGTTTTGAGTTCGGTCCATGCAGGTGCTAACTCTGGTTTGTCCTTTCCTTTCTCTTCACTGCCATCCCCAGAACCTCCTGTATTCATCTTGAGATCATCCACCACAGGGGTATTGCCTTGGTGAAAATTTGCGATCATTCGATTGCTTGTGGGACTTGCTTCATCTGACCCCCCACTAAAGCTAGGATGCCGAGCCGTTGGTCCAGATATGCTGCCATAACCATTTCGATGCATGGGAGGTATAGATGATATGGAATCTCGATGTTCGGTAGAATTCGCAAGATCAAATGGATCTGAAGTACCATCCAACTTCAGCTCACCTGGAGTTACGGTATTCTCCCCGAATACATAGGGAAACTCGTATCCTTCAAGATTAGGCGTTCCTAATACATCAAGCGGCGGGGTATCCTGTGCTAACAGTTGATGAGAGTGATTTGTATTCTGGTAATCAGAGGCATTCTGCGCCTGAAAGTTTTGATGTTGACCCGAGGGCATCATTTCTGTGAATGTCTCCTAAGATCCTATTACTTGCTGTGTAATGCCTGTTTCACAGAACCATATACATTTATTGTTCCAGACCCCTAATCCGCCTAAACACCACCACTTCTAATAGCTTTGTGAACCCTGAGTCTTTGAGTAGCCCTCGAAGTTTTCATGTACTCATGTGTATTTCAATCGCCATAAATCGCAAATTTAGATCTCGGATATTCGGTAGGTTCGGATGACGTCGATATGTGAGTGCTTTGATGAGCAGCTAAGTTTGCAGCTGTGAAACAGTTCGAACTTCGCGACTGAGTGAGATTTGGTGAATTTGGTATGTAGGACTGAGTTGAGCTATGGCTTTCATTTCAAAGATTGAGGAATTGATCTCGAAGCATGCGGATAAGATACTTGCAAGGTAGGGGTTGTAGTCGCACAGGAATTACGAAACTCAACAGGTCTAGTTAGTAGGTATAGAGATTAACGAGACAACTCTTACAAGCCTCATTTTTGATAAAACTTACTATTTTACGAAATTCTAATACTGCTTTGAATTTATTAGATATTTAGTTATTTCTCTCAAACTTTAAAGCTTTCTATTGATTTTTTCAAATTTTATAATTTAAAAGTCTTTAAAGCTTTTAAAGATTCTTATTAATTCTAAATAGATTTAGAATAAAATTCTATAAAAAAAGCTATAGACCTCGATGTTTTTTAAATGATTTGATTTTGTTAGAGTTAGATGAGAGTTATAATATTTTTATTATCTAGAGTTCGTTAAATAAATTTTTAATTACTATAATAATATAATTAATTCGATTAGTAATAAAAATAGGGAAAAGCTTAATTACCTTTTGATGTGTTTTATAATACTTATTACGCCGTTAACCTTCGTAGGTAGGAATTACCTAGATATAATAATAAAGGTATAGAAATCTATATACCTCCTAGTACGAAAACTACTACCCAGTAGGTAAATGAAAGAGAGTAAGTTCAAAAGTACAAGTACTGGGATTACATAGGTGCCGCTTTTAAATGATTTTTGTCCAGGGATTTTAGTATCTAGACCGTGCACAAAAACATTTCCCCTTCTTTGAGCATGAGATGCTGCTTTTATATTTAGTCCCATCTATCAAAAGACATATATTCATCTACAGACTTGAATCTATACCATATATTCTATATCTCCTATATATTCTATCGCAAAGCAAAGGACGCAGTTCAAATGTTTATCTTGGTTCAAATGCTTGAATAGATTTCTTGGTCTGACAGTCTCACAACTTCCGTCACCCCAATCATGAAGCAAAGATGCGGCGTGTACGACTACTATATGTATTGATTCTCTAGAACCGGGGTGTGTGAAGTAATAACTAGGTCATTAACTCAGTTTGCAGGAAGGAGATACCTCGTGGGATGTCGTTCTGCAGGGACTTGAACCATTGCTCTCCAGTAATAATCATGTTCACACACACGCAAACTATCTGCAATGGCATGCTCAGTCTTGATACTCGGCGCACTATGATTATCTGTACGTTTGACCATAAAAGGAAACGACACTATCTTGGAACCTAAGATCCCGGAACACCCACAAGATTGAATTTCGATGATCTGCAAAAAGCAGCCTCCAAGACTCCCAGTGCAGCTGTTTTCCTTGGAATATGGTAACATGCCCCACGTGCAATGGTCCTGAAGTTGGTCTTTTGCCATACTCCAGATACGAACGTCGAGCACAGCTAGACACATTTGACTGTTGTACAGGGTACGAACTCCACAATCGGGGAGGTAATAAGTTGGGGTCCAATGGCAAAAAGTTAACGGCGATTCATCAGTTTAACCCCAAAAGTGTGCTATGAAATAATACTGTGATCGGACTTATATCCCTATCTCAGAAGAAAATCGCGGGGTCGACGCCTAAATACATTCCAATTATCCAATCAAGCGGAATATGCATACTCTGACTTCCGGAAGTCCTTGGTGAGCATTAAATGAATCTCGGAGTATTATACGCAGGGAGCATTTCCTGCCTCTTTAAATTGGGAGAAAGGCTCTGTTCGAACTTCGTGTTGTGTCAAAACTTGTAGCTTTTTATGTCGCTCTGTAGCGGTATTCAAGGTATTTGATGAACACTCAAGTTTTCATTCATCATCGAATTTCCAAGGTTTGATATTTTATTCAATCAAAATGTCTAAAAGTTACATACTCTGTACAATGTGGTGGGGTATGGTCCAGACGGCGGTCAAGCTTATTAGTCGATCGAGTTCAAGTGTTCATGCGGCGATGCTTAAAGGCCAAGAATACGACACTGTTGATTTGATTGGCTGCTCCTGGTAGCTTCTATTCCCTCAATAGTAATATCACGAAAGCCATTGGGTGAGTTCCCATCGGATATTCTCACAGCTCTTGCATCTAGAACTTGGAAAACTGACACTGTAATGTAGTCAATCACAACTCGACTCTACTCAATAAGCCGCGACGGGAAACAAGTCAGATGATGTTAAGCACAACCCAAAGGTTCTTGCATAAATAACTTGGAACTCTTTTAGAATCGGCAACCAGTGCCGGAGCTAAACCCCATATCTGCAAGTCTGAGAACATTTCACACCATCAATGTGATGCAGAGAAGTTAAACTTTTGAAGTTCATAAGCTTTGCCACCAATCCCCATCAAAACCCACGGGGAATCAGCCGCACAACCTTCCATCTCAAACAGGTATACAGAGTAGGTATCAAGCCAGGATAATCATCTGAGCAACACAATGGTTGCTATTTGGGAGTCGAGACTCACGAGTCACGCAAATACCGAAACACACCCGGCATCAAGATCAAGGCTGATGGGACGGATGTGGTGCCAAGATGCTGGAGGACTGCATTGAAAACCATCTATCCCCTCAGGTGCCAACTCCGGCCGGCTTCGCAGGTACCAGATTCTGGGAGATTGGAGCAACAGTTCTATTCAAAGTATAAATTATATATAGTATAAGTTATACTTAATACTTAATACTAAATACTAAATACTAAATTCACACAAACGTTTATACAACTGTCAAAGTTTATAGTTTGAAATTACAATTTATCCGATATGACATCCAATATTGCAAAAAGTATATACACTCGACGCCCCAGATTTTTCCTTCTGCTGGAGACAAAACAGGGACTCGAATACTTTCGCCTCGCGCACATCTGCAGATCAATCTTCTTCCCTTGCCCAACATCAACTCTCCCCAGCAAAACCCATTATCATATTCCTAGAATTACTCGATCCCCACGGAGAATATCGCGATATCCGTACTCGAGTAGCTTGCAATCAACAGTCAAACCCCCAGCTTCAGCGTCACTCATGCATTCCTTATGATAACAACTTCTAGCTTGTGAAAGTTCATGAAGTTCAATGGCGGAATTATCCCGCAAGAGATAAATAGGAGAATGCTGAAATCAAAGTTTTCACATATACATACCTAGGTAGGTACTGAAGCTCATAGATATCCCTTGGGAAAAAGCTTAGCTGCTGCTGTAACTGTACATCGTAATTACGATGTCCAAAATCCAAATGTCTTATCGATTCTTATCGTCTCCCTAGCGTAACCTCGGTTTCCCGGGTTCTCCGCTTGTGCTTATCCGAGAGTACAAAATGTATGTTGGTCTGGACTGATAGATTTATCAAATATCATTCATTGTATCACGTCAATTCCTACTGCTTCTGAGATATACTTTCGCGTTTTTGCTTGTAGAGTATAGGTATATGCGATTATTTGAGTAATAGAGCGAAGACTGTTGAAATTCCTACGCAAAAAGAAAGATGTCTATTTACGATACTGAACTAAAGGACTTTGGGTCTCTGTTTTCTCTAAAGGGGAAGATTGCAGTTGTTACGGGGGGCTCGAGAGGATTGGGGTTACATGCTGCTTCTGCGTGAGTAATTCTATTTCATCTATTGCGAAGAAAAGATTTCCATGCAGGAGGAAATTCATTGACACTCGACATTATCATTTCTGCTACACCCTTCCAACCACTAACTCCCGCTCCCTCCTAGTTTCCTCCAAGCCGGCTGCTCCCTCGTCTACATCACATCCCGTAAAGCTTCCGCCTGCGAAGCCGCCGTCTCAACTCTCAATTCCCTTCCCAATCTCTCTCCAGGTGCAAAAGCCATTTCCGTCCCTGCAGACATATCAACTATTGAAGGGATCCAGCATCTGGTATCCGAAGTATCCAAAACCACAGATCATATCGACATCCTATTTGCAAATGCGGGAGCCACGTGGGGAGAAAAATTCGATACCCATCCCGATGATGCGTTTGCGAAGGTGATGAATTTAAACGTCAAGAGTGTTTTTGGGACAGTGAGATTGTACGTGCCCATTCCTCTCTTTTCCCCAAGCCCCCCTCAATATAAATCGAATCAATCCGCTAACAAACCCCCAGATTCGCACCCCTCCTTCAAGCGCGCGCCAACGCCTCGGAGCCCTCCCGTGTAATTGTAACCGCCTCCGTCGCCGGCCTCGCGGTCGCTCTCCCAGGTCCCAATTCCGCAATTGGGTATTCCGCTTCTAAAGCTGCGGCCATCCATCTCACCAAAAATCTCGCCGTCGAACTCGGTCCCCGTCATATTCTGTGCAATGCCATTTCTCCCGGCTTCTTTCCATCGAAAATGGCCAATGCGCTTATCGAGTCTAAAGGGGGAGTTGCGGGGCTGGCGAAAGCAGTGCCGGATGGGAGGTTGGGGAAACCGGAGGATATTGCTGGGGCGGTAGTATTCTTAGCTAGTAGGGCAGGGAGTCATGTGAATGGGGCAAATATAGTGGTTGATGGAGGGGAGGTGTTAAGTAGAGGTGAAGCAGTTGGTGAGGATACGGAGAAAGCGAAACTTTAGGTTGGAAGCTTCGGATTTGTGGTTTGCAAATCATAACTCGCGTTTAGAGCACGGGGACATACCTTGTGGTGTTAGGTAGATGCAGTATATTTATAAGTATATAGCGGTTGAATAGAAAAGTAGGCGTTTCATTTCAAGTAGAATATAAAGTTGCATAGAGAAATAAATTACGAGTGATCATACCGAGATACCAAACAAAACCCGACATCTAATGGCTACCAACTGTCATGTCTTGCTCAAAATGGGTGTTCGATTCATGAAAATCATACCAAAGAAGATACTCCGTTATAAAATAAAATAAAATAAAATAAAGAAAGACTTGGCCCAGTATTGAAATGAAAAGTGAAACATGTGTATGTAATGGATCTACATATGTAAAATAGTGAGGCCCGATGTTCCAATATGTAAAAATGTTGAAAGAAACTTGACGTCTTCAAATAGTGATAGCAGATTTGTAATAAATCGATGTCGTGCATCAGAAAAGACAAGAAGGAAAAAGGAGGGCAAGCTGCTGGTGGCTCTGGAGAGCGGAAGGATGAGAAGTGTTGATGTTGATGTTGTCAAGAATGGAATATTGTTGAAATAGACGGTTCTTGCTTTACACTCTCAAACAGCTTGGAGAACAGGACTTGGTGATGGTATGAGATAGAGCTATTAGCTTGCTCTCGACGAGGTAGGTCGTGATCTCGCAGTGTATCGTATGGATGGAAGCTGTGAATCGATATGTGAATTGTTCATCTGATATCAGGTCGGTCTTTCCATGCCCCGAGTTGAATATTTGGCGCTTTCTAAAGCTTTGACGACGGCTCTGGCTCACAGGTAATCTGGACTCTAACATCAGTATCCAAGAAAACATCTAATCTCCTTATCTCGTCCGCATCCTCTTCTCTCTTCTCCGTTACAACTCGATTGATAGCACCATCGTCCCATGCAATACCATGCCAAAGCAATACTCCCAAATCTCTCGCAAGTCTAACGGTTCTCATCAACTCGTTTTGTTTCAGCTCGGGGATCAGAGTGACGAGTTCGGTCCAGAAAACCTCTCGCAGATATGTCGCATCGGGATGGTAATGAAAACCTGTAGGTGTAATTTCGCCGAGCATCTCTTCAAGTCCATAGAAACAGGTTCCAAATGGTAAAGGTTCGGCTTCTGCCCAATCAACAAGTCCAGTGAGGTGGCGCGTAAGGGGGTTGATCATGATATTGCTTGGAATTATGTCGCCGTGGGTTAGTACCCATGGCATAGATTCAATGAATCGGATATCTTTGCGAATTCTTTTAGCTAATGGCTGGAATCGGATTGGTAGATCCTTGCATAGTAATTCAAGACGAGATAGTAATGATGATCCTACAACACCAAGCGGAAGAGCTATACACTCTTTTCGATGCCAACCTATTGCTAGAAATGCGGCGAAGTCTTTACATAGAATTGCTCGAGTTTCGGTATCCATAGCTAGGGATGTGTTGCTTGCTCGGAAGTCTCTAAATGAGAGACCAGGTAATCGATTCATCGAATATACCAACAATCCTGATTTCGAGAGACTGGTAACATAAGTGATTCGAGGGCAAAACTTCCCGTATATCTCTCGTGCAGCATGAGTTGTCATGAGATTCAATCGATATTTATCAGGTCGAAATTGAATAACGATATCGTCTCCCACCAAAAAAGTCAGCGAGCAATATCCTTGACATGCAGGCTCCTCGATATTCTTTCCTGGGAAAGCATTCCTAACGAATTCATAACAAGTAAGTTGATCTCCTTGATCGAGTCCGTTGCGAATGTAGAAATTATCAACCAGAGTTGAAAGATCTGACGTCTGCTTGACAGACATATTGGATGTGCATGATGATACTTCATATATGCATCCATGATTGTTTGTCTTATCAAATTGTAGCACCAGAGTTGTGTTCTGTTCTGTCAAACTCCAAGAAAGCGGCACGGCTAAGCACATGAACCCCGCCTTCATCACTTTGTCTGGTGACTTGCAGTGAGATAAGACAGACATGAAAGGGTTTTGTGCCACGAAACTCACATTTCTCCCAATCACTTGAAAGAGCATGGTAACATATTCTTCAGAAAGTGACACCAATTTGATCGATCCCCTTGAGTCGAACCTGTAAATCATTTCCGATATGTACAGAATCCGAGGTGAGGAGCTGAGAAGTGATTAACATTGATGCCTCCACTAGAGAGAGATACTTGTACAGATAATCTGCAGAAGTTACAAACGGGAACTAATGATTACTAACTAGTACGAAGCAATCCACATCATACCATAATCTCACCACATACACATACATACACACACACACATATACACCTCGAGTACACCAGTGACCACTTTCTCTCGACAGATTCTTCTCATATGAAAAATGCATCTCGAGTCGAAATATCTACATAATGATATTCATCGCATCAACGCCAAGTGGTTGAGAAATAACTCTTGATCATATCAAGGCACAACGGTGAAGAAAAGAGTCTCAACGCACTGTTCATGTAAAGCCACCTCGGGTCCACAACATACAAAATGGAGTTGTTTTATACCATTCATCCAATGAAATATCCTCTGACATGGCAAAATTCATTAAGCTGGCTTGACGAATCAAATTCCTCAAATTTTCACAGAATTCTCCATTAATCCTTGAATGAAATCATTTGTAAGGCTGGCTGGGCTGGCACGGTGAGATTGGCAGATGTTATTTCATCCATAGAAAGAGGCGGAAGAAAGAGACCAGCACATAAGAAATTTGATCAACCACCTCCTAGGTAATCAACCTCAACACCACCTTGATCAACCTAAAATTCATCCAAAACAGCAAAATTGGTATTTCTTAAATACCCCATCCATTACGAGCTACACCCTTCATCAAAATGATGTCGGAGGCTTGAGAATAACGGCAAATCGGTGCTGAAAGGAGAGCCATATTTGTGATGAGTGTCACTGCAACGTTCTCGAGAGATGGCTGAAAATAAGTTGTGATACATTCTGTTGCATCAAGCGAATACTGATCGAGAAATCAATACATACACGGGCGAGGGAGAAAAATAGAAAAGAAAGGGAGAGAGGCTTGCTCCCTCTACATTTTGTATAAATTATTTGTTTTTCACTCCTCACATCTAGCTTCTAGGGACTCAAGAGTTTGGTACGAAGTGATTCTTCATTACGCCTTTGAGATTCAATTTGGAACGCGCATCAGATCACCCATTCCTTGATATCATTGATACCCATTCTCTACTATCGATATATATATATATACCCTTTGAAGAATATCGGTATGAATTCAATCTTTTTCTATTATACGTCCTCCTGGTTTCATATCACTAAACGGTCCTTCAGTCCTACCGAGAATATTACAGTCTCTTCACCGTTATCACGTCACACGA
This sequence comes from Botrytis porri, assembly GCF_014898465.1. Classification (NCBI taxonomy): domain Eukaryota; kingdom Fungi; phylum Ascomycota; class Leotiomycetes; order Helotiales; family Sclerotiniaceae; genus Botrytis; species Botrytis porri. Next base: position 1,747,893 of record NW_024066083.1, on the reverse strand, counting down.
AACAACATGGATGATCTTGAAGGTCAAAAGCATATTCACCCTAAACGTCTAGTTCTATGCTGTGATGGAACGTGGATGGATAGGTAAGTTCTCATATTCCTCTCGTTCAAGTCATATGATCAAAATTGCTGACTATCAATATCAGTGATGATGGATTCACCAAACCGACACTGATCCCCTACAAGCCAACCGGTACATTACAGGTGAGTTACACACGTCTTACTCTCTTTCATCAAATTTGAGGTTGGGATTATCTGGTTTGAACGTTATCGTATCATAACCCCCTTCACCGCCATCTCCACTTTCTAGCCAATCATGCAACGCTCATCCACTAATTTTACCCCTTCATAGACTCCAAGTAACGTGACCCGTCTATCAAGATGTCTTCGAAGATATGCTCCAGATGGAACTCATCAGATCATTTACTATCATTCTGGTGTTGGTACCGGCAGTAGTATGTTGGATACCCTCAGTGGAGGTATGCTTGGCACTGGTATTTCTGAGGTAAGAATTATTCTACATAATGTCAAACTGCGTGCTGACCTATGACAAGAACATTCGTGAAGTTTACAGTTTCATTGCCGCAAATTATACTCCCGGTGATGAAATAATTCTTGTTGGTTTCTCCCGCGGAGCATTCACTGCTAGAAGTGTTGCAGGAATGATCTCTGACATTGGACTACTCACTCGATATGGCATGTCAAACTTCTATGCTATATTCAAAGACCAGGAAAACTTCAGAAATGACAGTTACAAAGATATCTTTCCGGATATCCCTTTTTCAAACAAACCAAAGGATGGCGAGGAGTACAAGAAGAGATTGGTGGAACAAAATTTGACCCGGGTTCATGATCCGAATGGATCTAGAATCAGAGTTCATGCGGTTGCTGTGTGGGATACTGTGGGATCTTTGGGTATTCCAAATATTGCTCTTCTTGCAAAACTTGGACTTCCACATTCCACTAAAGAGTACAAGTTTCACGACACGAATCTTTCCGGCTACATTAGACATGCTTTCCAAGCTTTGGCACTCGACGAACATCGAAGACCGTTTAGTCCCGCTGTTTGGGAGATTAGAGATTTCGAAGATGAGCCCACTGATTTGCGACAAGTCTGGTTCCCTGGAAGTCATGCCAATGTTGGAGGGGGTTACGATGATCAGGAAATTGCAAACATCACTTTGGCCTGGATGATGGATCAGCTTGCTTCCATTGGGGTTTCTTTTCATGACGATGCCATTGACATAATATTTCAAAAGAGTGTTCACTATTATGAAACTTTACCACCTCCTTCCACATCTATCTTTAGGTTTTCGAAGCCAATTAATGAATGGGCAACGCCTGCCGTTTATGAGAAACATCATCCAGTTCGTCCGTGGGCTCTTGGGAAGATTTATAACTCAGATACTGGAATTGTAAGTACATGTTATTGATCACGTTCGAACATCATTTATCTTTCCGCCGGAGAGCAGACAAACTAACATTTACCAGTGGACCCTCGCAGGTAAAGAGACTAGAACTCCTGGTCTTTACCATCGTTTAGACCCGAATACCGGTGCTCCGACTGGAATACCAATGACACATACTAATGAACGTATCCATTCAAGTGTAAGAATCCGGCTTGATCTCGGGGGACTTGGTGAAGAGGATATGACAAAGTATAAGTGTCCAGCACTTTTAAAGAAAGGACCATGGCGCTTGGATCAAATTCGAATTAAAGTCACTGATCCTATTCCACCAACAGCCACATGGGGTCCAACAGCTCCAGCAGCATTAGACGATGAACGAACCAGCGACCTGAGATGGGTATGGGAATATGATGGACCGGAAAAGAATGCACCCGTCATTCAAACTATGATTGAAGAAAATCTCGGCCCATATGAGAGAAAATTACTCCTATTGAATAAAGGTAAGGGAATGTTTCACAAGGTTATTGATGAGGCGAATGCAGATGATCGTAGGGCTATAATCTCAGCAGAAATTGATGCAAGACGTGAAAGTGATGCGTAAAGTACTATTCATAAGCGTTTGATTTATTGGGGGCTAGTTTCCGTCTGATGATCTACTTTGATGTTTGTATTGAGGGGATGCGTTGAAGTTTACTTCTCATTTTCAGAGGTTGCTTTCTTTCAAACATCAATAATCGCCAACGTTCCGCTGTTTTTATTTTCATGAAAAAAGGGGGGGGGGGGGGTGATACCAAAGCATTAATGGCTGAGCGCTCAAGAAGAGCATTTTTATTATCTGAAGTTTTAATAGTTTTATCACATCACGTCACATATCAGAACCATCTTTAGATGAAATGATGATGTAATGAAGAGATGACATCTCTAAACTTCCAACTTATTAGTAGAACAATTTGCTGATTATCTAATTTCCATGAACATAGGCCGGGTTAAATATCAAGAATCAGTCATGCATCGACGACGCAAAAAGAAAAAGAGAAGATCCCATCGAACATCTAGAGCAGGGACGGAAAAGGGTCATATCACAGCCGATGATTTATTATTAGGAGAGACGGCTGTTAATGGAGATTTTGGAAGAAGAAGAAATAGAACGGGAAGAGATGAGGTGGTTAGTTATGGGAGTGGGCCGGTCATTATTGGGGAGGAATTGGAACCAGATGAAAAACTGGATAAGTTGCATGGGTTCTCGAGTTATAATGGAGAAAGAAGGAAGTCTCGACAACCGGGGGTTTATGGCCAGGGATTTGGGGAGAGATTGGGAGAATTACCGGTTAGAAGTCGCACGAGGGTTACGGCTGATCCGAGGGATTCGGAATTAGAGAAGGATATGAGGGAGATGGACGAGAGGAGAGCGGGGATTAGTGGGAATACGACAAATGCGACGAATTCGAGAATTAGAATTGTTCCGGTTGGAGACGAGGAAAATGATAAGCAAGATAAGCCTAGACGATCTCGAGTCGAAATCCAACCTCAGGAACAGGATGAAATTGTCGTATTTGAAGAACACGATAGTCCGGACGAACGCGCGAATCGGAGATCTAGAGTCGGCGCTCGCGATCGTGCTAGAAGTACGGCGAGAACAATCGATACATGGGAAAGAAGTGAAGTAGGCGAAAGTACGATTTTCACACCCACGCCTAGAAATAGATCTCGAGGACGAAGTGGACTCGGAGAAAGAGAATTGAAGAGTCCGGGCGTGAGTGTCAGGGAAAGGGATCTGAGTGTTCCGAGAAGTGTGGATAGTTGGGAACGAAGCGATATTGAAAGTACGGTTTTGACCCAGAGAGAGAGAGAGAAAAGTAGGACGCCAAAATCGAGGGGGGCGAGAGCGAGGAGTGCGGCGAGGACGATTGACACGTGGGAGAGGAGTGAGGTGGGAGCGAGCACGGTTATGAGTGGGGGGAGGACACCAGGGACAAGAAGTGGGGTTAGTGCGAGGGCTAGGGAGAGGAGTAGAGTGGATAGAGAGAGGGAAAGGGAAAGAGAGAGGGTTGAGAAGGAAAGAGAGAGGGAGAGGGATAGTGGGTATGAAGGGGAGGGGGAGAGATGGCATGGGAGGGGATACAATTATGATGAGAGAAAACGTGGACATAGTCCCGTACCGAGTAGACTTGGGGAAAGTAGGAGGGATCGGCAGAGGTGGAGTGAAAGAGGGAGTGGAATGAGTACTGGAGCCAAGAGTCAAGGGTTGTGATTGAGTTGGAAAAGACCCGGAAGCATGAATGATGAGATGAAAAGGAGGAAAAATGACGCGATGAAAAAGATCGGAAGATCAGAAAAGAGATGATTTGATGATTGGGTGGTACTAGATTGGATACGTATTTGCTTTTTTGTTTTTGGATTTTGAATTTTTGAAATTTGGGAGTTTTGACGCTTGCTTGTATATTCCCCACGCAGAAAATGAGTTGAAGATTAATGGTTTATGGTTTATGGTTATGAAATTGCTTGTGGATGAGATATGGAAATGACAATGCAATGAGAAAAATTCATATATGAAGATATGAAGAGATGTGGATTTAAATATAAGGGATGAGGGATGATGAATGATGAATGATGCATGATGGAACGATGAATGAGGAATGATGCATGAGATAAGTGGTTGGATATGTGTTTGGATATAAATATACATGCATATGCGATGCGATGGATTAGTAGATAGATGAATCTATACTCTTTGTTATACTCTTTGTAATCAGATTCTTGTTTGTGTTTGAATGGTTGTTTTGATTTGGTGTTCTGTTTTGAGGGTGGTTGGGTTGGCTGGTTGTGAGACGCGATTGTGAGACGCGATGAGATGAGACAGGAGGAGAAGGATAGGGAGAAAGAATATGAGATGATCTACAAAATGCGAGAAAATTACCATGCTCAGGTTTTTGTTTCCCAAAAGGGGTTTTTGTACTATAAGGAATTAGGATTATATGTTTTTTATATTGGATTTTATGGAGTTTTTTTTTTGTATATATCTAGTTCTATTTGTCGTATTAGTACTGTGCGATCAATAAAACGCATTATTGCTAGAGGAAGTGGGGGGGCCTTTCTTGATAGATGAAGGGAGATGATAGTGTAAGGTAAGAGGGGGGAGAGGAAAGGGGAATAGGATTCTGATGAAAGGCTTAAAAAAATATGTGTGGCTGTAGATATCGGTATTTGATGGGTATATGTTGATGTGATCTTATGTGTTGTATTGGAGCTGTGGAATCAATGGGGGTCTTTAATACAATGGGATAGGCGTTTGGGGGAGGGGGTGGGCGAAGCCTTTTCTTTATAGTGTGTAGGAAGGGGAAAGAGAGGGAAAGGGAGGAAAAGGAAGATGGTAGGTTTAAAATAATATGCGCGGCACATTGTTGTATGTAGTTGGAAGTTGAATGCTCGATGGAAACAAATTGTGCGTTAGATTGTCTATATGGGACTCGATAACTTGGTACATATCATTAAATAAAACTGTGAGTTGATAACCAGGGAAAAGGGGAAGGTTTTATAGACAATCACCAGCTCTACTTTGTATTGGCTATCTTCCTTGATTCCAAGTATCAGGAGATCGTATGGATATGCATTGGATTTTGATTTCCAAGGTAAGTAGGTAACTAAGCCCATAAGCTCGATATAAGGCCCCTGGATCAATTTTATGGTTTAATGCTATCAATTCTGTGTACTTATGTTGTATATGATCTAGAAGGTTATCTATCCATCTTATCATCTGTCTACCTGGCTCTTTCTTAACTCTTGCTCATCTATTCATAATATCTTACTCTACAACGCAAGTAGAAGAGATCTATACCCAACCTCCCGGTGTTGATTCTATTCCTTCTTCATCCTCTTCCCGGATTATGGGCGGGATGCCATGTTCATGCTTTCCTTCTTGCATACCATTATCACGTGGCTGCGCATATTCATGATTCGTACTTCGTCCCTCCTCAATCTTCCTTGCCACCCAAAAACTAGCTGAATATGTATTTTGTAGCATGGAATCTGGGTCTTGAATATAAGGCGCTCTTAAATCAGTCGAGGAAGTAAGGACCTCGAATCCCAATTTAGGAAGCAGAAGCAGTACTTCTGAATTTGTAAGTTCGATGCTTCCAGGATCGGCGATACCATGATCTTGAATCTGATCGCTGGTTTTTTTTGAAGATGGAGCGGCAGAGGAACCAGGAGGATTGTTTTCGAAATGCCAGAGGAGTGGTCCCATGTTTATGAGTATACCGCCGGGTTTGAGACAATTGCGAATAGCTTCAAGATAGCGAATGATATTTGGAGCTGTATCGAGGAAGAAAACAGAGGCTACTGCATCGAAGGATTCGGCACGTTCTTCGTCGCCATATAAGAGGAGGAAATCGGAGGCACTCATGGTCATTTCTCCTGCTTGTGGGTTGGAATTTAAGGCATCTCCTGGGTGGACATTTGGAATTTTGACGGATCGGAGATGATTGCTTCGAGTTTTATGATTGGAAAACGAATGAACCCAAGGGAAAATAGTATGGTTCTCCTTTTTGGGACAAAAATTGAGAATGTAGGCACTAGCAAGAAGTTGATGATAACTAATTTCATTGCCTTCAACGTCGAAGCCTTGCATACAGAGATCAAATACTAGACGTCCAAGACCTGCACCCGGAACTAGAACGCGCATATTGCGTTTAAGGGGAGAGGATCTAGCTTTTTCATCTTGGAGGGCGCGAATTACAGGGCGGTAGGATGCTTCGCGTTCGACGGCTCCTTCAGCGGACCAGTCTCGATACATTTGCCGGAGGGTACTTCGGGCTTTTTCGAGATCACCTGAGGTGGCTGTGCCTCGGAAATCATCAGGAGATTTGGTGGAAGGGTTAAAGTTTGAGGAGGGATAGGGAAGGTTGAAGGATGGTAGAGCCGCTGATAAGATCGCTTCTGAGAGTTCGGCATTTTGACCTATGGCGTCGTCGACGGCTATTAAGGTGTCCAGATAGTTAATGGGTGGTGATGCGAGAAGTTCCCAGTGAGCTCGAGGTAAGGCATAGAAGGCTTGCCTTCGTAGATGAGTGGTGTTGTAGTGAGCGGTCTTTTGGTAGTGGCTAGCGTGTTTGTTAATAAGAGTACATGTATTATGTGGTAATAAGAAGAGACATATGTGTATATCAATGAGCATTCATATGTCATAATCCCTTGGCTCTCGTGTTCACCGAGCACGTACAGGTCCCCCCTAACATGACACAGATAGAACTCGCTTGATAGTCCCATGAATCAGGTGGTGCTACGATTCTAGCCGGATCTCTCCTTCTTATCGGACTCAAAGATGCCGTCATCAAATAAAACTATCCTTACTAGAAAGAATCCAAGGCTTGATGAAGAACTCTCTTCTCATCAGGATCATTTTGAGTTTCCTCGTTGCCCTCCCAAGCATTATTAGAATCGGCCATGTCGTATATTTAATCTCTTCATAAACCTTAGATAATTCCTTCCATCAAGAGGATGAAGTTCAGGGATACTAAAGAATTTGGAACTTCATCAAGTGAATACAAGGAAGGTACGGCGTACAGTATTATTCACTGCTTAGGTAGTAGGCACATGGAAACTCCAGCTATTCAAGTTCACGCTCCTCATGGTACAAGTGGGGGTGAAGCTTTCAAAGTGAGTGAACCTAAAATAAATAAATAATTCGCTTATGCACGATAATCCAGTAGACCAATTTATGATCGCGCCGGTGTTTGACTTTCTATCGATCTTCCTTAACCAAACAACCAAACAACTAAACATTGATACCAACATTAATTGTAAGCTGTTCGTCTCGACAGCCTTGGAAGCCAGTTCAAAGCTTTCAGTCTCGGTATCTCCATCAGGATGGCAACTGCAGCCCCCAGACAATTGGGCATCACTCCGCCTTTATCTACCGCGCTTCCAACAGATGCTGAGAAGCAAGCAACTGATGCGCTGATTGAAGAAATGACAAAAGAGAATCTTTTTGAAAGCCGCGCTGATACCGAAAAAAGGTATGTGAATGCGATTACTATTTCTGTTTCTTACAGAGTCCGCAGATCAATGATATCTCGGAACATCTTGCTTCATTCTTATCTATTTCATTACTGACATACTTCTCGCGCAGATCCGCCGTCCTTGCTTCTTTACAATCCATTACCGAAGAGTTTGTGAAACGAGTTTGCAGAAAGCAAAACCTACCGGAGAATGTCGTCAATAGTGCCGGTGGTAGAATATTTACATATGGCAGTTTTCGACTTGGTGTATATGGACCTGGCTCTGATATCGATACTCTGGTTGTCGTACCAAAGAACGTTTCCCGCGAAGAATATTTCGAACTTTTCCCAGATCTTCTCGTTGAAATGGCGCCAGAGGGAGCTATTGAAGACCTAACGCCTGTTCCGGAAGCCTTCGTACCAATTATTAAGTTTGAATACTCAGGCATCAGCATCGATTTGATCTTTGCACGCATCGAAGTACTTTCTCAAATTTCAAGGTCCCTAAGCTTGAACGACGACAACCTATTAGCGGGCTTGGATGAAGCTGGTTTACGCTCTCTAAATGGAACGCGAGTTACTGATGACATTCTGAATTTGGTACCAGAAAAGGCAGTATTCAGAACTGCTCTGAGGGGAGTCAAACTTTGGGCGCAGAGACGGGCTATCTATGCCAACATTATGGGTTTTCCTGGAGGTGTCGCCTGGGCTATGCTGGTGGCTAGAGTATGTCAATTATATCCACAAGCAACCGCTTCTACAGTCATCCTCAAATTTTTCCGTATCATGTCTCAGTGGCAGTGGCCGCAACCAGTCTTACTGCAGGCAATTAAAGGTGGTAAGCTTAACGTTCGTGTCTGGAATCCAAGAGTAAGTTTTTCTCCTGCAACCTGGTCCGGGTTTAATTGACTTTGATAGGTTTACAAAGGCGACGGCTACCATCTTATGCCAATCATCACTCCTTCATATCCCTCCATGTGCGCTACTCACAATATAACAAAATCAACCAAAGAGATTATCTGTCGAGAACTTGCTCGTGGAGGCAACATCACGGATAGAATTATGATGGGCAAGGCATCTTGGAAAGACTTATTCGTCAAACACACATTTTTCACCAAAAACTACAAATACTATCTCTCCGTCATCTCCGCCAGTACTACAAAGGAGGCTCAACTTATATGGGCTGGTTTGGTTGAATCAAAAGTTAGACTTTTAGTTGCTAATGTAGAAAACCACGAATCAATTGCGCTGGCACATCCATTCAACAAAGGATTCGAACGAGTTCACAAATGCAGTTCCGAGGACGAAATCGAATCGGTAAAAGAGGGCAATCTACAATACCAGATCAAAGAAATTCCAGTAGTGACTACGGACCCATCCCATGATACAGATTTAGGAATTACGGTAAAGGACCAGACTGGGGAAGTCAAGGACGAGAATGGAGATGCACCAAAATCCGAACCTGAGAAAAAGGAATCATTGGTTTACACAACAACATTTTACATCGGCCTCGAGCTTCGCGAAGGTAAGTGCACCACCATCACCTCACAATTATGAGCGATCTTACTGTTATCACGATTAATGGTATTTGTAATATGCATTCTAATTACGAGCTTCTATGATCTATGATATATTCCGAGGCCCAGCTACTAACAATCCTAGGCGCTAAATCGCTCGACCTTGCATGGTGTGTTGATGAGTTCAAGCGAGTGTGTAGGGGTTGGGAAAAGTATAACGAAGAGCTCAACACTTTATCTGTCGTTAACACTCGAAAGTTTGTGCCCTTTTTTTTGAATTAGATGATAAGAAATGCTGATTTATGATTCATAGCTGCGACCTTCCAGACGACGTCTTTACTGAAGGCGAGGTCAAGCCAACTCGTTCTCAAAAGAAAAAGAAGCGTTCTTCAGCAGATGTATGTTAAAGCCAATCCCTCGTCCGGGATATGGCCCAAGGTTAAAGGCGGAAGATCTCGTTCTTGATTGGGATTTTTCTCAGATAATTTCCAAGCATTACTAACACTTTATTTAGGACGTTGAAAATGCATCCACAAAGAGACGGCAGGTAGTTGCTGCTGGATAATGATTCAGTGCGGAACCATATCCTCTCTTACTCTACTATCATTGATGGTATCTAACGACAGGATTGCTCTACATTAGCTTTCGATCATTGCGATCATATAATCAGATTTTGAAAAGAAGAAGAAAAAAATCGGAAAAACGACCAACTTAATAACTTACTGACCTGAGGCAGTTCGCATCAACACATTCATTCATTCAATTATTTCATTAAGTAAATCTTTAAGTATCACCTACTTCCTTGACATTCCTTCGGGGTAAACCCGTAATAATGAAAATTCACATTCAGGCCTGGGTACAGTGTTGAGGCAAATTGAAAGGGCAGATCCTCCTGAAAATAATACGGCACCGGCGTTCTTAGAGGCTATTACTTCACTTTATCGTTGAGGGTTGAGGGAAAGGGGGGAGTTTGTCGAGTGAGAATGATACGACGGCAAGCAAGCATTGGTTGAAAGATGCAGCGGGAATTAGTCTGGGTCATTTCCCCATGACATGACTACACATAGATGACTATGTATTTTAAGAAATCAATACAATTCAGATTCCGAGACTACGTGTCTCACACACCAAGGCGATCGATTCTAGATTTGATGGTGTATTTGTTTCTATGATGATGGTTCTCATGGAATGCGTATGAGGGAGGACCTAGTATGTAAGATCTTACCAAGTACTTTCTGGATCCAATTGTCATGGTTGCAAGAGAGACAGTTTCACATTTATAAGATATTTGTTTATTCTGTCGATACTCCGTGACTAGATGATGATGAAATAATATGTGTATGTGGTATGTGGTATGTGGTATGTGGTAGGTAAAAGAAGCATTGATATAAGTCATCACTTCAGTATTACCTACATTTGTATCTTGGTAGTAAATTTACCCAACTTACAAATCTATTAACTAACCTTATTTTATTGTAGGGCTGGGATGGGCAAAAAGTGACGTAGGATGTAATTAATCTCTGTGGAATCCCATACCCTCATACCCTCATACCACCATACATACTAATAATAGGATAATGAGAGTAACCAAGGACCGAGTATGAACATATCGAGGATACTCCCAAATTCCCATCTTGATGGCTCTTGACATGTCATTTGACACTGCCCAAGTACCTTTCTTCCCAAAACTTTATACTTCCGAGTTCATCAATGTTTAATTATTCACTCGTACAATAAAAGACAATTCATCAGAATCTCAGCCCTTACTTTTCGTCATAACCCCAGTAAGTATTGTCAGATCATAACATAACTAAACTAATAAGCACGCTTGGGTTTGCTATGTATTATTAGCTTGTTCCTTTTAACACCCACCCAACTAGATAAAAGGACTGGAACGTCTCCACAGCACTCAATATCATTCAGGCTGACAGCCTCGCACATTCGTCGTGTCTCCTCCTTCATTTCGTCAAACAGGTAATTCTCATCGTAAAATATCCATTTTCCAATACTTATTCTCGCGCTTCCGGCAGACTATCCGCCAGCGCTTTACAAATTTCAGATTCGAAACATTCCCATCCTACAAACTTGGCGCACAATCACGAATCACGAATCTATAATTACATAGTTAGGACTCAGTCAAACCGAAAGAGAAAGAGAGCTGCGGGAAAAACTGCCTTTCAAATCCTTGGAAGACCGGTGAGAAGATTCCTCGGTGGCGGTTCCAAAGACAATGCGACGACTCCTAGAAAGCTGAACCCATCATCAAATCCGATGTCTGGCTATGTCGCAGATGGATATGGGGAGGATAAAAAACGAGGGGGAAAGAGGGGGAAGTTGGCCGGGTATTTCAAAGCTGCAAACGAACTTCGTCAATCGTATCAACAATCATACTCGGAGAAATGGGGTGGAGGTAGTGGATTAGATGATGATGAACATGGAATACCAGGCTCGTTTCCGGATGTATCTATTGTTTCTCACGGTGATGAGCAAATGATATTATTTCCATCATATGCGCGGAGGCATACCAAGGAGAAACCATTTTTTGAAAATGCCAACATGAATCCCAAATTGAACGAACCCGGAGATGCGGAATATTGGGCAAGGGAATGGCAAAAATATGAGGATGATAGGGCTATAGTTGATGTGGATGTTAGAGGATGGCTTTACTCTCCTCATAGAGGACCTATGACTAGAAAGAACAGGTTACTCATTGGACTTGCACGCCAGCTAAGTGGGATACCTGCACCAAAATCTGGTTCTCGAGAGACTAGTCCGGATTCAAATTCATTCAGAGCAAAGCATAGAGAACTCGAACAGAGGCGTGATGAGGAGAAGATTGCCCGAGAAGCAGAACAAATATTGAAAAAAGGTCGAGGCGAGGAGGAGGCAGCACTACGGGGTGATTATAGTGAAAAGCCAAAAAGGGAATCGGATGGTGATAGTATCTATAGTGAACGCGGTAGGCAGCGAGGTGGCAGTTCACGGGTATCACCAGAGTCATCTCCTGCTCCAAGTCGTCTAACAAAACGCATATCATGGAATCAACCATCCGAAATGACCCAAGCGGAGCTATTAACAGCAAATGCTCATTTGATGGCACGATTAAGACCATTCCTTACGAATCCAAAGGTTGAAACAGCCATTACGGTTTTCTTTTACGATGAAAAGAATTCTTCATCGCGAACAATAGAAACAAATGAAGCAGGTCATTTCATTATGCGAGCCGCTTTAGAGTTTGTTCCTACACATGTCAGAGTGTTGGCTTCGGAAAACCTTTCAGCGATTGAAGAAGTTAAAATTACTGAACCAAAAGGAGTCAGTCTTATCACTGATGTTGATGATACAATCAAGCACTCTTCAATTGGTGCAGGATCAAGAGAGATATTTAGAAATGTCTTTATTCGTGAATTTGCTGATCTCACAATTGAAGGTGTCAGGGAATGGTATAATACAATGTATGATATGGGTGTTGGGGTACACTATGTATCCAATTCACCTTGGCAATTATTTCCAGTCTTAGTAAGCTTTTTCAGAAAAGCAGGGCTACCACCTGGATCTTTTCACTTGAAACAATACAGCGGAATGCTTCAGGGTATTTTTGAACCTGTTGCAGAGAGGAAGAAGGGTACCCTTGAGAAGATCATGCGAGATTTCTCAGAAAGGAAATTCATCTTGATTGGAGATAGTGGTGAAGCAGATTTAGAAGTCTATACCGATGTCGTTTTAGCGAATCCGGGGAAAATCCTTGGGATCTTTATTCGAGATGTCACAACACCTGAAGATATAGGTTTCTTTGATCCTGCATTGGGTCCGCTGAGTGGAGATCGTCGAAGGTTTGAGCCTCAATCTCGAACACAATCTCGAACGCAATCCATTGATAGCAGGAGATCATCTACATTTAGTAAATCTGAGCTATCAGAGAAACGACCATCTTTGCCTCCCAGAGTTCCCTCGGAAACTAAACTTCAGACCAGTAATGGACCAACCATGGGAACACTTATTGATTTCGGAGATGAGCCTGAGAATCAACCAATACATAAATCTCATAGGCAAGTGGTACCTCGATCTATGTCAGAGATGGAAGTACCAAATATTCCACGACGAGGATCCGCCAGTGATGGGAAAGCTCCTCCCCCTCGACCTTCTAAGCCTTTATCGCTTCGTGGAGCAAGTACAATCACAATGGTTCCACCCGAATCATCTGAACCCCCAAAACAAAACACTCCACCACCACCAAAACCTCGTCGTTCAGGTGCTATACATGGAAGTGTAAACAACCATCCATTAAAGCAGGCACAAAGTAGTGCAGAGTTATCAGAATCATCTAGTGAAGGTTACATGTCTAGTGCTCGTCATAAAGTTGCAGAGACCTATAACAATCTTCCAGAAATGAGATCTTATATACCAGGCATGAGTGAATCGAATTCAAGGTCCCAACCTGCATTCGACCCATCATACAGTCCATCATCAAACAGTGGGCCACTGCCTCCCCCACGTCGAAAATCTACCTTTAATTCTTCAATATCCAGCTCCCCTGACTCATCAGACGATGAATTTCATCGAACATCCAGTGGAGCACCAGCAAACAAAAAATTAGATCTCTGGAGACGTCGGTGGAAACGCGCAAAAGATATTCTTGATGGACAAGGTGTAACACTCAGAGCTTGGAGAAATGGTGGTGATGTGTGTATAGAAGCTGTACATATGGTTGAACAAGCTATGCGGGAGATGGGGGTTGAAGGATATGGAAATGGGAAGGGGAAAACGGGGAGAGGAGGTGGAGAGGTTAAGGTTAGGGATTTGAAGAGGTAGGGGTTTGTGGGAATACGGAAATGAATGAGCGAGTTGATTGGTTGGTTGGGAGTAGAGCGTTGAGTTATATTTTTATTATATTTTGGGAGGTTTGGGATGGATGGGTGGATGAATGATGGATTGTACGCATGTATGCATGGAATGGCGAATACAGTTTTCAGAGGAGCGAAGAGAATAGATATGAAGGAATGACAGTGGAAAGCGGGAGAGCTGGAAAGAAAGAAATATATTAAGAATTATGATTTATAAGCGGAGAAAGAATAATGAATATCCGAAATTCAATGGTTTATTTGCATTTGCATGAATTAGATGCAATTTTGTTACATGGTGAGGACGTATATGCACGTACTCTGAGAATTGAAGTAATAGTCGATCGAGACTCAATTCAAAGGGAGGTGTCGAGCCAAGATAGGTAGGTGGGTGGGTTGGGTGTTCGTTTCGCTTCGCTTGATCGGGTGGGTGAGTCGCTTGTTTGGTGGCTTTCGGGGCTGGGAGCTGAGGTTGTGGATTGTCCATGATTGTGTTTTCTTTGTTGAGTCTCGAGTCTTGAGTCTTGAGTTTTGGCGGAGTTGCTTTATGTGCTTTACTTTTTTGCTATGCTTCTTTTTCAAAGAGGGATTGGGGTGGTTGTGGATTAGTATGGTAGAGTGTGGGTAGTATAGCAGAGCAGACTAGTTTAACTTTACTGTAGAATGTCAACTCTCAAGATTCAATATTCAATATGGAACATTCGTATCTAGCGAGAGGATCAAGATGGATTTAAGGTGCTGAAATCTAGACAAATGGTTTGGAGAATTGGGGAATTGGGGAATTGAGGGGGTTGAGGGTTTTGTGTTGTGTTGGGATGGTTCAGGGTGGATGGGCGGAGAAGCTAAATGGATGGATGGATAGATGTATCGATGGAAAGAAAATGGGAGATGAGGGGAATGTCTGTACTGAGTGGATCATTGCTGGAGAGATGTCTGTTTTTTTTCCTTCTTGCCAGGACTCGGTGGTTGTTTGTGACTATCACCTGTGTTATGTATGTTGTAGGTAGTCTCCTTAAATAAATATATCTTTATTATCTATAACTTCATAACTTCCAAACTTCTCCACAATAACCAAATTCTAACCCAGTTTTTAACCACCCACTGCTCATAAACACCACGTAGGTCATCGACCAAATTCTGTCGCTCATCTCTCTTAGCAGCGTTCAAGCCATTCGCGTAATCCCTTCTTTACCTATAGACACCACATAGATCATTAACCAAATTACTTGATCAATCTCTTTGAACCACGTTCCAATCTTTCGCATAATCCCTTCTTTCCTGTTATTCCTCTTCCGTTCTAACCATCTCCTTTTCTCGATTCATCTCTCTTCCATATTGCAAGTCCTCTTCTTTCTTCCCATCACTTCCTTTCGCTAGGCCTTTTCTCTGTACAACAACACATTTTGCTCTGTGCGCTATCTACTCGCTCTCACTCATCGATGCGATGGCTTATATCGTCTTCTTCGAATTTGAGTTGCTACATCTAGCGATTAGTTGACTTGGTTGAATAGCATTGGGAGCAGGAAGTATGTACCTTTGTTTTTGATAATACCATTTTTACCATTATTGCGTGTGGTGTCTTCTGAATCCTTTTCCTCAGAGTCCTTAATACATAAGTGTATTTTCTTCTTTGAATCACCGGAGTGAAAGTTCTTTGTCTGGGAACTGGTGAGTTTGATTCAACCAGTGGGATTGGAAGAAATGAAGACCGATTCACATCCATTATGAAGAAGTCCTTGAGTCTCTCTCTTCATCTTCGTTCCCACCGGTTGAAAAATCGGCCACATATTTGCCACTAGATTCGTTATAGGTCGATTATTAAACAAGATCTTTGTTCTATGTGTGTAAATTCGATAACATCTTCGTAGTAATGAAGTTTATGGAAGGGAAAAGCGGAAATTGGAAGTGAAGATGACGATCGTGAGATTTTACGGTGTTATAGGAAATGCTTGACGCTTAGCGTGCTTTCCCGTTTCCCTCGTTCTTTCCAAACATCGACTCAACTCACATAAGGTTAACATGTCCCCGTGATTTTGGGAATTTTGAGACTTCCAAATTGTGGTGAGTATATTTTCGTTTTAATGATGACTTCACGGGTACATATATCTAGTTCACCTGGCACACATTGAAGAATTCCATCTTTGGTTGTTTGTAATGTATTTTATTATTAATTTCCTAAATTTGATGTCCATCGAGAAATGTGCAATGGAAAGAAATGAATTTGAAGTCATCTATATAGTTAGTTGGTGGAAGAGGAAGGGCTGATTCACCTGTATATATACTTATGCCAGTTCCCTATGATCACATAATTATGAGTTGTGAAGAATGAGGGAGTGCGAAGAAGAATATGTCGCTTACCTACCTAAAATGATTTGTTAGCGAAAAAAAGGAAAGAGGCAGAGGGGGACTTACCTGTATAGTATCTTTATCGCTAGATGTGGTTGTGCCGATCACGAGTACTAAAGTATGAGGGAGTTTGAAGCAGCCGGTGTTGAGCTTACCTATGTCGTCGATTAGTACAGTGAGATAGAGATGGGGAGGAAATGGTACAATTACCCACTAGTGTATGTGACATTTAAACAAATATTCTAATATGTGAGAGTACTAAAACTCAAGGACAAAAAGGGAGCGAGTGACTTACCTGAAAATTTTCCTTACGACCTATTAGGGTTCTGAATATCAAGGAGGAAAGTATGAATATGCCTAAATGATTAGCTAAAATGGGGAGGAATGACTTACTTGATTTACCCTGCATCGGAGACAAGGTTGCTGTTGACACTACTCGTGACTAAAAAGGTGTATAACTACTCTCGATTAGCGACAAAGGGGAGGGGAAGTGACGTACCTGAAATATTATCTTATAACTGCGCGGTGTAGTGTGTATTAGGATTGCATGAGCGAAATAAATAATAATGATACCTATATTTCTGATTAGCGAACAGGAGGGAAAGAAGTAACTTACCTATATCAATTTATTCTAGGAATAGAAGGAAAATAAAATTAAAAAACCTGTATACTTGATTAGCGAAAACAGAAAATGAAGAATGACTTACCTAGTTTTCATCTCTTACAACTATGCGGCAGCGTATAACTGAATTGTATAATTAAAGAAAACAATGCTGACCTATTAGTTCTATCAGTAAGATGGGGGAAAGGAGGGACTTGCCTGTATTTTAATCCGAAAGAGGATTAAAAAAAGGGAAATGGTGATAAAACTGTCTATACCTATGCACAATTAGCGAAAACAGGGGTGGGAATGACCTACTTGAAATTTCTAATAGGGCAGAGAGAGAAAAGAAAAGGGAAAGAAAACCTAGACTCGATTAGCAAGAGGGGGGGGAATTGACTTACTTAGATCTTTATGTCCTAGAATATGAGTGTAAAAATACCTATACCCAATTAGCAAACAGTGGGAGGGGAATGACTTACCTAAGTTGTTATTTCTGACGTGAATCAATCAGTATCTATCTGATGCACAAATTACCAACAGTAGCTATTCCTATATACACAATTAGCAAAACTTGGGGGGGTGGGAAATGACTTACCTCAATCTTCGTCTCCCAGAACACAAGTGTAAAAATACCTATACTCAATTAGCGAACAATCGAAGAGGAACGACTTACCTATTATAGCCTTTCGAACGAACAAAAAACCCCCGAACCGAAAAAATAATGACTACCCACTATATAGTATACACACTCGACTGGTTAGCAAAATGGGGAAAAGGGGGAGGACTTACCTGGATGCGAAAAACCCCAAAAGAGAACGAAATCAAAACAAAAGGATGAAAAGAAAGGAAAGAAAACGAAGAGGAAAAACAAATATCGAAATAATTAAATTAGCAAAAACAGGGGAGGGAAAAAAAAAACTTACAAACTTATTCTGTATGTATATATATATTTGGAGATTTGGAGAAATGAATCTTTCTTTTTGGTAGAGGGGTTTCGTTCTCATCGATTTTGTATCGATGTTTCGAAGTCTAAAAAAGAGTGACTTACTATACTAGTAGATATGAGAAATCGAAAGCGAAATCGATATATTAGAGAAAGAAACGGAAGATAGAGAGAAAAATCGAAAAAGAGAAAGACTCAAACCCCAAGGGAAAGAAAAGAAAAAACTCACCTCCCTCCTCCCTCCTCTCTCATTCCCCACAACCTCACCACCTCACCACCTCACCCCCTAATTCCCAGCGCCATCCCGCTAAAAAACCACCCCAAAACCACCCCCCCAACCACCGCCCACCAAGCCGGCCACTCCACCCCACTCTTCCTAGGAGGCTGTACTCCATGGTGTTCCCGAAACGAAATGTATCTCTCCGGAGGGGTTTGCGTCCAGCGGGAGCTGTGCGTGCGGGTTTTGGTGGTTTGGGTGCCGATGGAGCGGATTGTGGGGAGGGGGGTGGGGGTGTTTGGTTCTTTTCTGGAGATGGTGTGGGGTTTTGATTTCGATTTTGATGTTTTGGAGAGGGAGGAGAGGGAGGAGAGGGAAAAGGAGCGGAAAGGAAGGATGTGGAAAGGCATTGTTGTTTATGCGGGAGGAGGTTGTGGGTGTTATTGGGGAGAGCTGAAGAGCTATGCTAGAGGGAATGTGATTTAGGAGGGGAGATGAAGGGTTTTATATCTCGTGAACAAGGAATCGAGGTTCTTTATGGGATTTTTCACTATCTATTTCGTGAAAGGAAAGATACAATGGGATTATTTCTTCAAAGAAGGATTAAAGAACTACTCTTAAACAATGTCCCATTATATTCCCAACACAAAGGATCGTGAGACATACAAAGGAAACCAGAAGGAAACAATGCTCAGCACCCAGAGAACTCCCCCCCCAAACAAGTTTCCCCAACAAAGGAAAAATAATAATACTTACCAAACAACCCAGACAAAGAAAATGCACCTTCTAGAAGAAATGCAAAACAATGCTATTATCAAACTACAAAGACGATTCCAGATTCCAGAATCGAATAGGATTATCAGCAGACCGAACCATCCAACACTCACACCCAGTTTACAATTTCCATCTGCATACATATACAGTAAAGTAAAAGTAAAATAAACTGAACCCCCGACAACCAGTCCCGAAACCCCCTTACTGCAACCATGCAAAAGTTTCTCGACCCGCTTCTCCCGCAACCGCGGACCACCACCCAAGGAAAAACCAACATCCCCTCCCCAAGCGATTCCCTCCGCGAGTTTTCCACCACATCCCTCGATCTCCTCACTCAACTCTTGACCCGACTCCCCGGTACACTCCCTACCGACTCCTGGCTTCGGGACCAAGCAGTTCTCATCCAAACCTTCCCTCCTTCTCTCCTACACCCCAAATGCAGCGGACTAATCTCCCGCGTCGCCGCATCCCTCTCTTCGCTTCGCCTCGGCGAAACCAAAGCCGTACTATGCGACACCCACAAACCTCTAAACCCCTATCTCATCCGCAAGATATTCCTCGAACTAACCGCCGAATGCACCACTCGTCTGCGACGACTTACTACTGAAACCCCTCTCGAACAATTGCCGGTCAATGTTCAAGAATTCGTTCTTCGAATGAAAAAGCTCAATAGTATCTGGATGCAGCCCGAATTTTATCGTCAAGCATATCAAGTGCAGCCATCCGACCCGCGCTACGAACGAGTAGCATCGGGTTGTGAAGCCTGTATTCTCGCTACCATTGGAGGCGATCAATCCATCATCCGCGATCTCTTTGCCTCGATCTGGGGCCGCAGAAAGAAGAATAAGCAAATGGATGGCTGGATCGATGTAGTACGCGCATGGGCATCATGGCAAGAAGACTGCGAAGGCTTAACGCATGAATCTCAAGGACTCGGGAGAGAAATCTCTCGATGTCGCAAACATCTTCAGACACTTCGGAGAGATGCTCGACGAGAACGCTTAGCTGGAAACCACAACCCTTTCGATAGAGATAGCGAGGCCCAAACACTTCTTGGACACGATTTTCCTGAAGAGGATAGAGAGGAAGACGGAGATGTTGAGAATGAAATTATAGATTTCTATGCAAATATGATGTCGAGAACATCTCTCGCAAACACATCAAGCCATAATTCACATCCGGCAGAAGGAGTCCATGCCGCTTTCCGCGACACCGTAGTCTTCACCGACGGCTTTTTTCACAACGCATCCAGACCCATCAAAGCAAGAAGTCCAACCCTCTATTCTCGCAGCGTATACAACTCTTCTCAACTTTCCTACTCCGGAGTCGAAGCCGAAGAGCGCGCTAGCGCCTATCGAAAACTCGTCGGAACCCCAGAGAATGCCGCCGCCGCCGAATCCGAAGCCGAAGAAGAAGACGAACCTCGTTTCACAAATCCATTTGCAGATCCACCAGCAAGAAACAATCGACCTGCTTATCGCGGAAGCCATTATGAGAATCCACGAGCATCACCTTCGCCTCCTTCTCCTCGTACTACGAGACATGAAAACGAGAATAGACCCAAACAAAAGCACGCACCGCATCATCGACGTCCTGACCCTCAAGTAAATCCTTTCACACGAAAATCACATGTTGTTCACCCTGAAGGTAAGCGCGGTGATCGAGAAACTAGAGTCAGTGATTTCATGATCTAGAGTGTAGAGAAAAGAGAGATTTGGGGTATGAAACAAGAGAGGAGTAATCTCCTTCTCACAACATAGAATTTCTTTTGTAAATTTTCTTTTGTTAGAAATCCACTCGCGAGAATTTCCTTTGTCAATACTATACAATATAAACACACTTCCTTATATGCCCTGCCTAAGACCTTAATTAAGTGATAACCGATCCTAATCCATGCTTCTCCTTCGCAATCGTGAAATTGCATCCATTCAATCCCTTAATCTATTCTTTCTCTTCATAAAGCTTCAGTAACGCCGGTCTAAATGCCGCTATTTTCGAAAAATCAGATATCTTAACCCTCATATAATCGAATGCAACAATGGCAACTTGATCTGTAACTTCACTGTCCATAACTGGTATCTTTTGATATCTCTGAGAAAAGTGAGTGAGTAAAATACGCCTTGCTCCCATACCCTTGCCAATATTCATTGCTTCCGAAGTTGTGGAATGTTTCTTGGCAATAGCATCACCTTGAAGTTCATCATCGAATGTAGCCTCGTGAATCAGCAATGTTGCACCTTTACCAATCCTGACAAAGTCTTGTGAAGGTCGACAATCACCCGAGTAAGCAACCTTGAATCCATTGGGGAAATTCAATGCAACAGCCAAAGCACCATGACAATGGCTTACTTGACAAGCTTCAATAGACGAAAGACCAAATGCTTTCGTTTTTTCTGGTGTGAATTCTTCGTAAAGGTTATTGACTGCAGGAGTCATTTCAACGAGCTCCAGTCTCTCAAATCCATAATTCTCGACCTCTGAGTATTCCGTTAACCAATGAATCATACCATGGTCTGATGCTACGGCAAGTTTATTATTTCTTGTCGCTTCATTCTTAGATGTTTCTTCATGCCACGCTTTAATGACTGAAGTAGTACCGAGATGATGATCGGCGTGAAGATGACTGATCCAAATTGCTTTGAGACTAGAGAGTACACCTGGTAGTTCTTTGCCAAATACTCTCTTCAATTGACCAAGAGTATTCTCACCAGCGTCGAATAGGTAATCACCATATTCTGGAATTCGAAGTAGAGTGGCTGAAACATTTCGATACTTTGAAGGTAATGCCGAACCAGTTCCGAGAGTAATAACTTCTGCATCCTTGCATGGTATATCTTTTTGAACTTCATCAAGCTTTGCTTGATACTCTGGACTCATAATCTCTTTTCTAGCTGCGTTTGCTAGAGCAAGAACTTCAGGATCTGTTTCCTTTGCCACCTGCTCTGTATCAAGATAAGGGATGCACTTGTCATCTTGAATCTCGAATTTTGGTTCGAGTAGCATTGTTTTCCCTAATTTTGCCTTGAAATATGGTACAGGCTGGGATGGTGGCTCGGATGTATTACTGAATGCAGGAATTGGGAAACGTTCGGAATCGAGGAGGTGTAGACGAATAGCTTGCGCGGCGGCCGAGCTGAATGCAAGATAATTTGGGCAATTATCTTGAGAGGAGACAATGTGAGCAAGTTCTTTGCGCTCTTCCATGAACTCTTGTATCCTGGGGTCAGCTAAAACGCCAGGACCCAAGATCCATATTATTAATTTAACTCCTGCCATGACCTCTTTTGCTTTCCATTCTTCACGTGTAAGTAGACCTTTAATATAAGAGGCATCAGGTATTTCGAGAACTGCAACTCCAGTACCTTCTTTGCTCACTCCCAAAACTTGTTCTGGAGTGACAGTGGTACCGTCGGTCGCAATCACACTTCTTCCCGCTGCCAAAGTTCGATAATCAGCACCTTTCTGGACATTCAATCTCTCGGCTTCCTTGGGATTGAACTTTCCACGCTGAGTATGGTTCTTGATGATATATGAGACTGAACTGGTAGAGGGTTTAGTCGGAGGTAAAGATTCGACCAGTGCTCCTGGCCAAGGTTTCCGAGTAAGGACTTCAATATCGGGAACTTCTTGATTTCCTCCGGGTTTAGGTCCTTGATATCTTTGTATCTTACCATCTGAGTTTCTAACAAAGATGGTGGCAGGCATTCTGACATCCTTAAGCTTCATGGAATACAAAGTATCTAGCTTCCAATCAGAGTCAAACATAGAAGATACGACAGACTTTCGTATTTGATGTTCATTATCCTCCTTATCCCTGAGTTCTTGGGCTTCCTTAAGCTCAAGTTCCTTGCTCTTTTCAGCAAGAGAGCCATCCAGAGAATCATCCGAAAACTCATCGTGACTTCTCTTCCCACGACGCTTCGCAGTTCCTTCCGCTTTAATAGCCATAGCCCAGACCTTGATATTTTCGTCACTCCATGAAGGGTCCCAATTCGTTCTCTGTTCTCTCTCCGGTCGATATTCGTTTGTATATAACGGCATCCCATTTCTGAAAACGAATCTCCTAGCCGTCGCAAGTAGATGAGTCAAGTTTTCTCCTCCATGTATATTCAAAAAGGCCTTGTCGGGTTTCTCAGCGCGTCCTCCTTTCTTTTGCGATTTCGCGTTTGCAACTTGGAACTGTGCCTCTCTTGAAGCACTGGTCGCATCTGCCAATGTCAAAATCATGCCCAATATTCCTCCAGTCGAAGCCCAATCCACCTTGCCAGTCATAAAAACCTCCCCAACTTTCATCAACCCGATCTTGCCTTGCACACATGCTCTTTGAGTTCCCTCTGCAATATTTCCAATCAAGTATCTCTTGTTATCAAAATGTAAAAGTAATGAAGTCCCAGGCGTATCCACCGTGGGAGTTGTGAGGAATTGGATATAATTGCGCATCTTGGTTAAATCTCCTGGTCGATGAAGGCGATTGCTACTATTGATCAATGGTCTCCTGTATTTTGCGCTGCGATATACATTCCCCGGATTTTCCTTGAGAATAAGAGACCGCTTTACATTCACAACATTCGGAAGCGTGTGAGATGAGTCTGGAGAAACTCTTAGATTGTCGTTATTCTCTAAAATATATTGAGTGGGCAAGGGAGATAATCTTGCTGGATGTGGAGGAAAACTATACCCCTCTTTTCTTGGGAAGGTTTTCAGTGCTTCGTGAAGTGATTTTCTAAGACCTCGAAATCTAGATTTGAGATTCAACCTTGTGATTGATGAGAATTTCTGCATTAAGCTGGAAGCAAATGTCACTTCATATTCTTGTTGCAGTTACAGAATTCGTGATCAGATAAATAGGTACTTGTAAAAAATTATGACGGATTTCATGAAATTATACGGTAGCCGAGACAGCATCATATAGCATTCAATATCAGGAAAATTGTTGTGAACACTATCTAGATAGTACTGACCTAGTACCTACCTACCTACCTAGGTAGCTAGACAGACTATAGCATGCACTCTAATCACTCAAAAACATTCGAGAAAAGTAAACCTCCAAATAGTGTTATGTACTAGGTATTTGTTAAAATCCTATGTGATGAGATTCATTTTGAAACCAACGATGCTCTCAACATTATAGTAAGCTAAGCGTTAACTTGCTGGAACTCCATCCTGTGTCTATTTTCTGAAAGTAATCAAGACGCCCAGATTGTTTCCGGGAGCAGAATATTTATGTAAAATAATACAAAAGTCATTACCACCGCGATCCGCTGCTAAACTAAACAAATAGTGCAGAGTAAAAAGATATCCCCATGCTCCATGCCATTTACGCCGTCATAGTTCATTAATCGCTCAATGATGCCTCTGTGGTGCCACAAATGTCCCGCTTTGCCTTTGTAACCTAATTTTCGCTGCTTCCGTACCGTCATCTGCTGTTGCAGCTTCCTTAAACCACGGATGTTGAAGCGCCTCCTTGGCGGTGATACGTTCGTTTGGATCATAGACGAATATCTTTCTCAGTAGATCTAGGAAATTCTTGCTAAATTTCGACTGATCCTTAATGATTTCCTATGATTTTATTAGTAAGGTTTGCTAAGTAACATTCGGAATAACTTACATGTAATGGTTTCATCGCCTTCACAAATCGCCGTGAAGCCCTTGTGGTGTCAGCAGATGGGTACTCGAGTCTCAAGCGCTTGAAATATCTGAGAAATCACATCAGTATGAACATTTTTTTAGGGAAGATTCCAGGGTACTCACTTTTGAGCTGGATTTCCTCCGTTTCGTTTTGCCATAGTGTTGACTTGTTGAACGAGATGGGTATCTATTTTTTTATCGACTACCGCTTCCATCATGGCCAGATGCTCCAGGTTATCATGTGTTTGGAAAAGGGCATCGCCCGTAAAGAATTCGACAAGTATACATCCAATACTCCAGATATCACATGGGAACGACCAACCAAGACCAAGAATAATTTCAGGAGCTCGGTAATGACGTGTAGATACGACAGATGAGTGATATTCATCCTGAAAAGTTGCGGAACCAAAATCAATGAGTCGAATCTCTGTATCCAGAAGAACTTTCCGCTGTGCCGCTTGCCGTGTAACTGTGCTTGAAGAAGAAGGAATTTTGCGGCTGTACGTAAAAGCTTGATATGCACTGTTGCATAACAAGATATTCTCCGGCTTGAGATCTGTGTGAATTAAGTTTAAGTCGTGGAGAACTGGTCCAGTGTTAGCTAGTGACTTTTTATTCATGGCAAGATACTTACAGGCAACACTCGTAAACAACTGTCGCGCAAAATGTTGAATCTGGGAATTGGGAAAGGGTACAAAGGAATTGCCCTTCAAGAAATCGAAAACACTCTGTCCCAAAAGATCCATGACTATGCATATATGCCCTCTGTAATCGAAACAATCCCGAAGATGTATACATCTGTTTCGGTTCTCACGATCATTTGCTTTGAGTGTTGAGAGGACTCGTAACTCGATTTTCGAAGCATCCCGATATTTCTGCACAGAGCGAATGATCTTGATAGCAACACATTTATCATTTTGAAGATCTTTAGCTTGTACAACCTTTCCAAAGGTTCCTTGACCAAGTAATTTCTGAACCTGGTCTGATTTCTTATTAGTCTGTACAAAGTATTGGATGAACCCATGGAAACTTACATTGTGTTGTTAGGTGAGTTTCTGGAACAACGATATAATGACCATCGTCATCATCGATTTTAGTATTCTTAGTATAAGAATTCTTCACATATGTTAGCTTTCGATCGTACTAGGGAAAGCATCAAGACTTACATCCGCAATCGGTCGTACTGGGACATCGCGAGATTTTATGGGTGGCTTGGGAGGTGGTATGTAGTTGGTGAATGCATCCCCATTGATTTCTAGTTCTTTCCGCTTGGCTTCATTCGCAATTTGCAATCGAGTATTGGTCCTTTTCCTCTTTTGCCCTATAACTTCCGCAGCCTCGTACCCATTTTGCCCATTGGATGAATGTGAACCAAGGGATGTAGCGGCGGTTGTATGAACTGCTGATGTTGTGCGATCGGTGGATATTGTGGAACCGGAACCCGATTCTGATTTGTAGTGTGGACTCGGATCGATCGAGGGGTCAAGTTGGTATATGGGATCATATGCATCATTGCGTTTTCTCTTCTTCGCCGCATGGCCATTATTCGCTGCCACGGCAGAATTGTTGGCTTGAATATGTGAAGAAACGTCCAAGGAGGGTTCTGGGGATTCAGAACTATCGATGACAATTACCTCTTTAGGTAAACCATTCTCGTAGAATTTATCCCAGTCTGGTTGTCTCTCCTTGGACCTTTGTCTCTTGTGCGGGGGAGGCGCTTGCGACGAGGTAGAAACCATGGCTGCGGGCTTTTTTGGAGATTTTTTAGACTCGACTTTTGCAGGATGTGAGGGTAGTTGAGTCAACTTTGGAGGAGGAGCTACACTCGACGATATGCTATTACTCGACGAGTTGGTCGGAAGGGTGTAAGAGATGCCCAAACGGCTATTTCCGTTCAACAGACCGTTGCTCGCTCGATATTGGTGGTTTGATTGATAATTCTGATGATGTGAGTATCCGTAATTGGGATGATGGGGAGGTAAAGTCGATGGAGTCGACATGGCACAATGGCAAGTAGTAATCGCTTCGACCCTGGGGTGGGCTCAGACTTTATCACGTCCAAATTTTTGAAGTATTTGGATGATTTAAGATGAATTCTCGAGATCAAAAGGATCCGAGCATCGAGTCCAATATGGAAGAGTATGAGTTGATTGTTGTAATGTAGAAGAAATGCGCGATGATGTATGAAGGAGTTGACGGTTGACGTTGGAAGTGGATGATGGATGATGGTCTAAGGTAATTCTTTCTATCTTTCCGACCGTATCGCGCTGGGTTCGAAATGTCAAATACGCGACATTTCTCGAAGGAGGGTGGATTATATTGACTTGATAGGTAGGTTTGGATGTGTTAAATTTCCAGATGCAAGAAAATATTGTTGGATATCTTTTCGATAAAGTTGGGGTGCTCTGAGAGAATTAGAAATAAGCACTTCTTTCCAGTTTTCTGAACTTGATGGCACTGGCGTTTCTTGCGGGTGGTTCAAGATCGCTTATGACTTAGCAAGGACTGTATTGTATGATTTTCAAGTAAAGTAAAGTAAAGTTAATTGAATTGGGTGGTGAATTCTTTTGGTTTGTTCCACTACGACCAGCACTACTGTACTCGGAAACTATAATAATCATAATAATAATAATAATAATAATAAGTGAACCGTTCAACTCGATTGATTCACTGGATTCATGTTTGACCATTTGTTAAATTTCTTTCTCTTCTTTTCTTCACTCTACCTATGTATTCCTTCCTCTCTTTCTCTTTCTTCCCTCTCTTTCTTCTTCTTCATCATTTCTTCCCTCGATTTTGAATCATGAAAAATGATAATACATTGAGGTATCTATCTATCTATCTATCTATCTATCTATCTACCTGATGAATTACCCAATGAGTGATCAAAGAAAAGTGTCTGTTCATGGTCAGTCTATATCAAATGATTGGATTTTACCTGCTCCGGACTAGGGAGGTATCTCGATTCACTCACTCATGATTGAGGGCATCTCAATTTAGGAAGAATACCTACCTAGGTACAGAGAAAAACAGGTCAAACCATGATATTCTCTTTTGGGTCTATTAATTCACATCATTGAATTATTGAAATCATCCTTCTTCATATAATAAAACTATTGTGATCTTATAAATACATCCATTAGATACCTAGGTATTTACGTACCCAGCTAATCATTCACTCTTGGTACATTCATTTACCTTCCTCACATACCGACTTTTACCAAGTACAGAGCTATAATTCATTCCCCTCAAGTCGAAAAGGCTTTATTAGTCCCTTGTCCCAAGAGAATTATACTTCATGCCAACCGACTATCATGTCAATATGAAGTTATCCCATTCGCCATGCTCCATTTCCCCTGTATCATACGTTCTGTCAATATGTAGTGTAGGATAGCGAGCGACCTCCCTCCCTCCATTCTCAAATGTACCTAGGGAGATACTAGGGATGGACTGCAACTTACAAGCCCTTTCTGCATGCCACGACTAATCTTACCCATCTAGCCATCTTTACCCCGATGTGACGATGTCACTTTCTTTGAAAAAGTCCTTCCATTCATATATCTATGTAGTCAGTCACATCACATCACTTAAAACACTTCTGAGAAAAGCCGGTGGTTCTCCCCTCAATTCATCCAGAAGCCTTCCTATTCATTCATTTTGGCCAATCCTTTATCAGTGGAACCAACCCCCCTCCGTTATTCTTACATTGACTGAGTTGATGAATGCATGATCCAAGTCTAATAAGTCCTGTCATCATGCTTCACAAAGAAAGAAAAAAACAACCTCACAAACCCACAAACCTACTGCCTAGAAAAGCTCAGCCCAAGGAAAGCCAACACTGTAACATTTTGCAGGATATATATTAGATCGGGAAGATCCTTAAGCCCATAATAGTAACAAAAGTTATTTTTGCAGTAGTATTTCTAATTTCTCAATCTATTCAAAATTCCACACTGGTTCAACCTTTTACTTTTCTGTGCAATTGCCACTGAAATTTCCATCCATTGTTCTACTTCGAAAATCATCCGCTTGATAGAAACCCCTCGATCTTCTTTATCTCATGTGGCAATTGTCATAGGCGAGGTATGGAGGGATCATCATTGCAACTTGTTTCTCGTAATAGATGCGAACAGAAAAATATTACTTACTGTACTCACATGAGTTTGAGTTTCGAACGAATATCCTAAACAATTCTAGAAAGACCTGCTGAGATACAGATATAAAAATCCGTGCTCATGAACCAATTTAATGGTCGTGCGGGATGTGTGATCGACGAACAAGGGGATCCCGTTGGTCTTTGAGTCGGCAATCACGTGCCCAAGAGACACTTAATTCAAGAAGGGGTGAGAAGCGAAATGTTATACAGCCTCAGCTGAATTGTTATCTATGTGTTATTTGTATTTTCTTCTATTGGTATCAGATTCCTGTGCAGTGTAGCCATGAACGCCATGCTCTATGCTTTCTTTAATCAATATCCCGCCAGTAGATCTCTCGGTGGGGTTAAAATAGAACTCGAGCCGCATGATGGACCTTTGAAAATTGTGGTGGAATAAGGCCGAATTGTGTCTTGGAAATATAAAATTCGAGTCATTCAATGATGTCTTCATATTCCTCTGTTGAAAACCACCTTTCCACCCTCTCCGCCCTTGCCCCAGAATTCCTCCTCTAACGTTGATGCATCTACGCTTTGGCGTTGAGGGAAGGCCGCTAGAGCTAGAGGTAGAGCAAATAAACTAGTACCAAGAATGAGACCCAGATTGATCGGTAATGTGAGTCTAGGGTTTCTAATGAGAAACTGCTTCTTCTGTAATCTCACCAAAATTAATGCTGGAATAACCATAATTGGAGAACTGTTCAAAACTCGACTGATAGCTGTCTCCGAGACGGCAATAGTGGCTGCTTTCTTGCTCTTGCCCAATGAAGCAACCTCGGACTCAGATTTGCCCTCTGCTGCAAGCTTTACCTTATCCGATTCTGAGAGAACTGGGTAGACATCAATGCCT
The DNA here is from genome assembly GCF_014898465.1 of Botrytis porri. Lineage (NCBI taxonomy): Eukaryota > Fungi > Ascomycota > Leotiomycetes > Helotiales > Sclerotiniaceae > Botrytis > Botrytis porri. The sequence goes on along the minus strand of NW_024066083.1, from coordinate 1,718,616 downwards.
TTTCTAATTTCTTCTCCTCGCATCAAGAAAACATTCAATGCTCCAGCACTTGCAACGGCAGCGAAGGGCACCAATCTTCCAAGAATCATCTTGGTGCCTGGGCTGACTTTCTTTAATCTTGGAACAAGAGCATTGAGACCAAGTGCAACAGAGCAAGAAGCTCCAACTGCGAGAAAGTAAGATTGTGCAATTTTTGAGGTTGAGAGAGGTGTGGATTTGTTGGCATTGGCATTGTTGATAGCCACATTAAGAGATTGATTTGTAATTTGCCATAACAATGTTCCTGTCGTCTGCCAGCTGTTAGCAATGGGATATTTCTACAGAACTTCTGAGAGAGCTTACTCCCAATCCTGGTGTAAGCATTCCTGCTGTAACTACCAAATTCGACAAGACGAAGCATGACATTCGAAATGGAAGGAAAACTGGAGTGCCGGTATCTAGTAATATGAGCCTTCCATCCAGTACTTTCGCAGATTCTCACAAACCCGGATGTAATGTTGAATCGACAATCTTTTTCGCATTCCATAACTGCGGAGTCATTTCATGGATCTTCCCCTGTTTATAACTCGAAATGAGACTTTTCGCATGCTCCAATCCGGCGCTGTCGACCAACAATGTTCTGTTCAATAGTCAGCATATGATGTTGTATACTTTCAAAACGGCCACGATGGAGTGTCTAAAAGAAAGTGTGAGCACCTTTTTGGTGAAAACACACAACAAATTCCTCCTCACCTAGGGTCTGAAATGGCCGCAGAATGCATTACCCGTCCCCAGTATGTACTGAGATCATACTGAGAAGCGGGTAATTCTCGATTGCCTGGAAGAGAGGCAGACATTGTTCTGGTCCTTGAGTCACTGTATGGTGTGAAGAAACCTCGAATTGAGGTTGATATAAGACCTCGATATAGATGGTACTGGGGGCAAAATGATTTCGGATCCGAATTATCAATAGTAAGCCACTCGCAGATTCATAGAATACATAAAGGCCGCAGAATTGGTGAATTAAGTCTTTCGAGTTGTCTTCGCGGGAAACCCCAAATTATTTATTTTTGGTGCTCTGACTCCGCTTTCGCTTCACCTGTTGATCGGGATTTCTTCTCCAGGAGCGAAGATAAGGTCTCACCACAAAACAAAGCATATCACACAAAGGATTTATTACTTCTGAACAATAATTATTAAATTGTTTGATAATGAAATTTGCCTATCTGAAACTCCTTGGCGGTTTAGTCATTATATTCTATTTAATGTATTAGCAACCAACAGACCCTTGTGTTCTTAAGAAGTCTTGACATACGAAAAAGTACCTATCTAGAGGTTTATCGAATGAAGGGGTCCAGTAGACACCATTCTGGGCGAGAAGTGACCTCGGTCTCATTGACATCTTGATACTTGATAATGATATTCAAGGCTCATCGATCCGAATTTGCTGAACACTTAAGTGACCAGTCATGAGGATCTTGTCAATGGCGGGGTGAAATTTGAAGAGGATATGAGTACGATGAATGGCAATGATGCACAAGTACGAGCAAAGTACATATTGTGCCGAAATACAGATGCATAGTACAGACCGCGTGTTGCGTTGCGAATCTCGAAATACCGGTACGATAATGCACTGGGCTACCTGCAGGTCTAGGTTTGTTATAGACCTCCGTACATCAATTAACACGCGTTCAATATGCATTTGTGTAGCTATCAAAAGCTGGTCAACGCAAGTGTCGACAAGTCAGAGAATTGATGCATCGATCACCAAAGAACTCAATCCAAATGCAACAGTCCACTCACGGCTTTTACCACAAAAAATACTTGGCATTTACTAAAAGGACAGTATTGTGTATAAATGAGCTCCTATAATGGATTGGTATCGGTTTTCTGGTCATTCGCCCTCAAGTATCTAAACATGTAATCTTACCTAGGCATAAGTTTGAACTTTCAGCGAACATCTCAAAGTGCGGCATCTGCAGCTTTTACCAACCTTTAAATCAGGTCACGACTTCTCATCGTGAACATGATATGTCAATCATGTACTTTATTGTGTACTACCGTACGACTTGATCTCATGTTGTAACCAACATGGCTGGCGGAACAACCACAACGTTCAGCATTCTCCAGCAGCCAGCACACCAGCGATCTAGAATCACACTAACCGTCCTCAACCACCAGTTTCGTATGAATGTCATACTTTAGACACTGTACCAAGCTTAACTCAGCAACTCATCTCCGTTGCAATAATTCCGGCCAACTTTCAGATATGCAACAAAAGACAGAATAACCAGCACTTGTACAAGTAAACGCCACGGAATCTTGAAGCGAGCCTGTCAATACTTGACACCTGACCATTTGTACCTTTTTGATGCAAGAAAGTGGTCAAAGAAAATTTCTCTGCCTTTCTTTTGCCATCGCCGAGAATTCTTCGTGGTACCGAAGCCTGGACTCTTCCGCGGAAATCAAAAGATATCTCACCCGATGTTTTTCGACTTGTCCGAGGTATCCGAATTAGCATCGTAATATTAGTATATGATGATGTATTTGACTGAGTAGAAGAACTGGTCTATTCTTGATCTTACCTTCGATGTTCCGTTCGATACTACCCTCTTGGCAGTATGTGCCGTCCAGTGTTACATTTCCATGTTGATACTCCGAATCAGCCAAAATGTTACTTTGTCATATCGGCGAACAATATCATGCCATTGTATGCCAGTGGAGATTACGCAAATATGAAAGTGATGCGTTTATCTCATCCGTCAAGTTTTTGTCACTCTCAAGCGAGAAATAGTCAATATAAATTATGCCTATGGTTGTGTCAGTATGATGGATCAAACCGGATGATTACTATTGTATTCGAAGAGAACCCTATGAGCATTGCTGTCAGGCCTACATGGCCCCGAAATAAGTAGCAGTATCTCTGCATGCTCCCACCAGGCCTACAAAATGCCATTGGCATTTCACAACCAAGCGGTCAGTCGCGTTCGGGAGAGAATCAGTCTCGAATGAAATATAACCAATGGAAGCTCATTCTAGCCAATTGTCATACCCAGCTATTCTATCAAGCATTATCTTCAAGAACACTCACCCTCATAGCCAATACCATGAGCGAATACAACCTACGTAATCTACAGATGTATATATCATACCAAGTTAACTATTTTTTCAAGAGTTGCACATTTACTTCCATGTAGCCTATTGTCCTCTCCAATTGATCTGACGACAACCCGACAGGAAACCCCCAAAAAGTTTTGTTGCATATCTGAATTTACGAAAAAGTACTTTTTGGGAGGTTGGTTTTTTTCTCAAATTTGCTTTTGTGCTAAGGAGATAGAACGTTACAGAGGCAGGTTTCCTACTACCTAGCCAATTTTGAGCTTGTTAGATCCCTCACATGAAGAGTTATTCCACTTTTAATATTGGTTAAGCACCATATATACTCAATCAGTTAGTCGAGCCTTGCTGCATATCTGTGTTTGGTCAAAAAGTACTACTGTTGGTGTCGCCGCTTCCTTGCAACAAAACGTCTTTATAGGGCTCAAGGTATGTCAATAGGAGGCGGCTATAGAGAACATGTACATGCCTTCTGGTCGAATACGGCTTGACTTGCTTATGGACACACGCATAATTCAAGCAACTGATTAGCTATCCAGAGTTTTGCTGCACGTCTGATACCAAAAATGCCCGGAATTAAAAGTACTTTTTGACTACCTTCAACTTCGAGCAGCTTTGCCACTCCAGAATAGGATACAGAGATAGGCTCCTGTAGACTTCATATATGCTCTCGGAAATATTGAATCTAAAGTTCTAGAAGAGTAACAGAATTCGGAAAGTTTTGTTGCACGTCTGATCAGAAGTCCTTTGGTGTTGAAAAGTACTTTTTGATAACATTGAGGAAACCGACCAAAAGTGTTTGTACTGAGAGACGAAGAGACGTGATACTATCTTTCTGGCGGAACAAAAACCAAACAATCGTGATCTATGTCAACGGAATTGAAACTGGCCAAACAGACATTAAGCCAAAAAGTTTTGTTGCACATCTGAAGTTCAAAAAGTACTTTCCAAGACGCCGGGAAAATCGACAAAATCCCGTTTTTGATCTCTACTACGACTGATTACAGATATAGATTATTTGTCTCCCGGTTTAACGCGAGCTTCCTATGTCTTTCCTACTCAAGATTATCTCTTTGAAAATAGCCATATATGCCCACCTAGGTGTGTGGAAGCGAAAGATTTGTTGCATATCTACAAAAAGATTTGGTCCTAAAAAGTGCTTTTTAAGAAGACCTAGAAGAAGATGGTTCAGCTCGTGCTGTTGCTATCTGGTAGGTACGAGTCTTAGCACCTGTAGCATTCGAATTTCTGATCGAATTTGGGAAAGCCTATTAGGCTTTTGTTGCATATCTGCAAAAGTAATTTTTATTATGCGTTCAGTATATCTACAAGAGAGGCCTTACAGTGACTTGGGGGTGTATACAATAAGTGATCTCACTTGAGCTGTACAACCCTAAAATACTTTTTTCCAGAATTGTGTCCCGAGCGTTGAAGAAGAATGAGAGCAATGGCATGTCCGGGAATGATTTCTTCAACTCAAAGAGAGCGAACTTCGTCAATGTGAATTTACCACTTCCAGGTTTACCTCGAATCCAGAAAACCCCATGCTTCTCTGGCAGTATGCTGTCGTTCAGCCACTCTAGGTATACTGAAGTTGTGAGTCACCATTTGCAGGTTCTGTAATGGCCGGACTTCACGTTGTTAGGACGATCGTCAATTTGATCGAAGCGTGGAAAATTGAAGATATCGCTCTTTGTCTGAGAGGACACAGTGCTGTGAGCCTCTGGTATCTGTGAATCAAACTTCCTTCGTTTCGCGGCTGGCTCTATATCTTCAGGCAGAAGCGAGATATTAGTGCAGTGTCGATACACAGAAGTCAGGTTCGAATTTTTACTTGATAAATTCTTGGTAACAGGACTGAGGTCTTACCGGTTAGGTTCCCCTGGATCTCACATTCCAGCCTCTTAAATGCCTCTTCCCTCGCCGTAGATAACTGACATGGATACTCCAAAAATATTGAGCAAACCGTATGCTGCATCTTCTTTTCTTGTCATGATTCGTTTTCCCGCCCACTTCTTTCTATCAGCAACGCTGAATTTTGATAGGTATTCCTCGGAGCGCCCCGGTAGCGATACCTGTAATCTCTTGTATCATCAACTTTAGAGAATCTTTATCCCCAAGCCTTTCACCATCTCGCGAAAAGAACTCGACTGATGTTGAAGCCAGGAGGCGCATTATACGACTTCGACTATGGAATGTCCAGGAACACAATTAGTGAAGGTAGGGCACACATCGAAGAGACAGTAGCGTATCGGAATTTCGCATTTCATCTTGATCAAAAAATGTATCGAGAACTTTTTGAAAAGCACAACCATCGTAAGACTGGGCAGGGAAAGCTTCGCGCTTCAGGAATGTCAGTGTGTGCCTCATAATGGGATATTTCAATATCACATCGTCTCCTTCAGCTTATCACTTGCCATGCGCAGGTTTTCCACAAAGGATTGGTATATTCTCATACGGTCATATTATAAGTAGATAGATCTATTGTTGGTAATAGCTCTACTCGCATATTGACAACATTAACACGAAGGAAAACAGTGCATCCGATAAATAAAAGATGGGATCTGCAGGACATTGCCAAGCTATTATGGGACTCTGCAATGATGGCAAAGTCTTGGGATCTTATTGAACTACGTTGTATCTACCCCGTAGAGAGGATGATTATTTGGATTGCTACGTTTAAAAGAAGCATCGCGTTAAAGATTGGATGGATGATAACGTTACGGGATTCCAGTGACTTCGATAATATCTGTTTACCTCCTACCTAAGCGCCACAGATTTAATCATTTAATATACATGAAAGGAGGCTGGCAGATTCTTTGAAACCCCCAGGATATTGCTGATGCTATGAGAGAAGCTGGGACCAGTGGCTGGGATATATAGTGAAGATAGAAATATTCATCTGGTGAGTTGGAGATACCAGCCCTTCTATACTACTTGGCTAGGAACATAGCAGTGGCAAATCCTGTCAGAGATGATGGCCTTGTGATGAGATGAAATTGATTCTAGAACACAGATGTGTATGTTAGGTTACAATGATGTACTGCAGAGTGATTGACCACAAGAATGTATATTAACTAAATACAAAGATTAAAATATATAATTATGAATAGGTACTCGAAGATAGTTGATTGTGATCGTGTTTCAGACACCTATAAATTCTCCGACGTTCAAGCCAAATAGACCGAGTCTCCTAATGACCGCTTCCATATGTAACGAGTTATCAAAACACGATGCACCATCAAAGATATGCCATCTGGGCTGATCACAATGTATTTCCTGCAGAGGTAGGGACAGTATTCTGGATCGATGAAACTGCAGCTGCCGAGGGAATGCTAGTCTTTCCTTTGAAGAGATAAAGGAAGCTCGTGTCTGAGTAGCTGAAGGCACCCGAGCTAGACAGACTATTTGAGACACAGTTACGACCAAGGTACGCCGCGCATTTGGACGCATCGGCAGGGTTCGAGGTGAATAGACGAATCGAAGAGCCTGCTTGCACCACCGTCGGGACGCTCGTGAAGTAGTTACCTTCGTACAGACCCATGCCGTTCTTGTCTCCTTCGAGTAGGTGACCGGAGTTGGAGGACCAGACATTGTTCACGGCGTGGAAAAGTGTGTTTCCAGAAAGTGCAGGGGTACGACCAGAAGTGTTATAGACGTAATTTTCTAATGAGGGTAGTGGTTAGCTCTATTTTCAGGGGGGTGAATTCGGGAGAGTCATACTGTAGAATGTAATTTGATCCCCTGATCCTACCAGCTCCAAACCCCAGTATGTGTGTCCGTCGCACGAAGCGGAGTGATCCGTCTTGCCATTGATAAAGCTGTTAGAGATTGTAACTGCGTTGTTGGCACCGGTGCCGAAGCTGTAGTGCTGACGGCCGAGACTAGATGTCTACGTCAAGCAAATATTAGTTGGTTTTACCTTCACTGCTAGCATGCCAGAGAAAACTCACAGTGACATGATCAATCCATATATTGTTAGTATCACTGAAAGTTAGCGCATCACCACCCCAGACGTACTTGGGGTTAAGATTGGTGATGGCGATGTTCTGGATGATGATGTTCGAGACGCCAATAAAACGCAAGCCTTTGCCGTTCAGCGTCGCGCCGTTCTTGCCGACAAGTGTCTTCTGTGACTTGACATTGATACCTTGATAACCAGCAGTATCGACAGACACGCTGTATGTTGGGCTCGAGCCGCATCCACCGAGGGTGTTAAGTAGCGCCTGTCCTCCATTCGAGGGCGTGCATGGATAGTTATTACAAGCTGTCAATGGAGTTGTGCCCTCTGATCCGACAAAATTGAAAGCTCCGGATATGACGATATTCTGGGGCTCGTCTGAGGTGAGGTAGGCCTTTAACTGCTCGATGGTGGTCGGATACACAACTGCTGCACTACCGCCACCCGTGACGGCAGAAGCCATGCCCATTGGTGTGCCTTTGACTATGGAAGAGATAGCTCGCTTCTCAGCGCTTTCGACTGGTGCGGCCACTACCAAAGTACTGAAGGCCGCTAGCATCACTGCCGAAATGAACCTTAAGTTCGTCATCGTGTTTGTTGAAGAGAAGAAAAAAAGAGTGTGAGTAATGAACGTGAAAGAGAGTGAGTAGGTTGATTCTTCCAAACAAGTTGTGCAATCTCATGTCCCCCGCCGCCGACTTTGTACTTTTCAATTTGCATTCAGTCATCAAGGGTCTACATCTCGTAGCTTCCTCAGACTAGCAAACATCGGCCAGAAGTTCCAGAACAAGACGAAGAGGGGCACGTGCACTTCGGCGCACTAATAAACATCAGCTAGAACAAGAAAATGAGGGAGGGGTACGTCCACCTTCACCCCTAAACCGGGTAATTAGTTTAAATAGATAATATACTCCAAACAAAATACCCACTCACAAATAAGATTAATTGTTAGTTTTCGCTTAATCTCTTTCTTTGACCCAGAAGTTCAGATAAGCTTCTAGTTCTCCCCAGTACGTTCGTTATGTGTACTATATATCAAACGGCTAAGCGCCGTTAGACTCCTTCTCGAGTCTCGACCGCAAATACTTTCGTACAGAGCGATCGCTTTCGAGATTAAGGAATAACTCCACCAACACAACCTCCACAATTTTACGAGAAACCACTTCCAGGTAGTTCTCCGTAAACATTCAGTTCCTCCGGGACACTTCGATAATCAAATTCCGAGAAGTTGCCCGCCCGCATCGGGGAGGTGATAAGTTCAACCCACCAATCGGTCTGAATACTTGGCATCATCTTCTGACATCAGTCAAAAATAGCCTGTTATTATCGGAAAACTGTTTGCGATTTGTGCGCAACAAGCCAAAGTAATTGTCTCATGCACCCCAGAGCGCCACAATGATTGCGGGGTGCATGCCTTCACGTCAATGAGCCTCCTGTAACATAGACAGAGATATGCTATCAACCAGGTTCAACAGTATAGTCTGTTACTGACGTGGCTGCCGAAGCTGCCGAGTCTAACGAGGTACACTACCCTATCTGGCTGCTTTTGAAGTCTATTTTTCTGAAGTCTTCCCTCTGAAATTGTTTTAACCAAATATTGATATGACTAGCAGGCTGTACGTAAATTACGGGTGCCCCCCTTTCCTGCATCGTGCTAGCGCGCCGAAGATATTTTGTTGCACGCCTAAAAATAGCATACTTCTTACCATGGACCAGGACAGTAGACTAGGTCCAATACTATGTGCTGCCACATATAAAATGCTAATCTCTTGAGCTGCCAGCCGCAATAGCATCAAAAAGTACTTTTTTGATTCAAATATCTTTGAGTGGTGGACTGAAGACCCATCTGTTGCGCATCCCATCTCGGAAGTTTGTGTAGAGTATTTGAAAGTCTTTCCAAAGATGAAAGTTTGAATAGATATGCAACGAAACTCTCCCAGAATTACGAGTGAATATAGTAAGGTTGATTTTACAATCAATTGTCGCGCTCAACGAATCGTATATCATTCCTAGGCATCATAAGCTGTCTGGATACTGTCAGGGAGACTTTCGAGCTTGTTTGGGTGCTTAGTCATGTCTGTATTAAAGGACTGCTTCTCCCAAGCGCAATCATGGACTTTTGCGGCTGTGGCCATCAGTCCCGGTCCCGGACACTAATGAAATAAGATACTTGATCCTATCCTCCCTGTATCAATGTACCGTTGCTCGCTGGATTAGTCTTTTAGCTCCAGCATTACCGACCGAAAATCTTTTTATTGTATATTACATTTCGACAGATCGTACAAACTCTATTCAGAGGTACATTCAATCCTTTCAATAGTCAAAAGTGATTTTGCAGATATGCAAAAATACTTTCTAGTTATCGGATACACCAGATATCATCAAAATGCACGCCATCCCTTCCTTACCACGCAAGAGGTAGCTCTCTATATAAAATTTACTTTCAATTATTCAACCCAATTTGGATAGAAGGGCACAGTCAATAATCTTCACCTCAACGTCCAAACGTAGTTCCACGAGCATCATTTTCTCAGCTCAAGAACATCCATTATATAGGTAACAACTACAGTAATTCAAATCCTCAAGTTAAGCAAATAGAACAGAGTAAAGGTGATCAAAGGGTTGAAAGGGTTGGAAATGCTTTTTGATGGATCTTGGTTTATGTATCTATGTCTTCGCTTCAGAACTTGGAAGTCTATTAAGAATGGGATTCATTGCATGGTTTAGAAAGATGGGAAGGGTGAATAAACGACGTGGTGAAGTTGATGTGATAGGTACTAGGTAGTCCAACGACAACAGAAAGGCCATCTCTAATATTTGATGACGATGACGATACTTACAATTCAAAGAGTTTAAATACTTGAGCAAAAGGAAAGGAAATCCAATTTACATAGATTATTCATAAGTACAACACGTCCTTACATATCTACACATCTACACATCTACAATAATTCTGAATCACAAAGCAGACCTAGTTTCCTGAAGTCTCCTTGTCTGAAACTCTTCATATTTTGGACTCTGGGGAAGAAAAACTAGCCAAGAAAAGTACCATTTACACCCCTTTCGCGATTCGCGAAGGGAAATGTGTAGAGATATCTACCTACCTACCTAGTCAGCTCGCGAAATCGAAGTGAATCAAACTCCTGCATGTATTCCAAATTCTGAGAACAAAAAAAAGTTATTATGATAATAACTTAACCATAGACTTGACTTTTACGCATCAAGCATAGGTAGGTATCTAGGATGTAAATAAGTGATTACCTCCCGAGTCCCTAGCAAGCTTTTTCTTTACCATACATTCCACGAGGAACAGAAAACTGTATCTAATAGTAGTAGTAATAAATTATTAATCGATTTAGTCTATCTATAGCTAAGTTATACTGACTATGTAATGTGTTTATATAATATTAATTATCTAAAGTAAATAGAAAAACAAAAGAAAAATCTATCCCCCTGTAAATAATCTTTAAATCTATTATTGTAAAATCTCATTTTATTATAAAACCTTTATAATCTTTTTGTTTATTTCTCTATGATCCTTATAGTTTCTTACTTTTTATATCTATTTCTATTATCTCTTTCTATTCTATTCAATTTCTTTCACTATATTAAAATTGCCCGGTTTAGCGAATGATAATGAGAATGTAACAAAACCCTCTCATCTCACATACCCCCATCTCAAACTCCCTTCCCCCGTTCCCCCATCTCGCAATCCTCCGCATCCCACACCCCAGATACCAAAACCCCAAACTATCACCAGAGATCACAAACCACACTCCTCACCACCTTGGCGCCACTGCCTGATTCCCGACTTTCCTACAACCATTCCATTTTCTTTCTTTTATCTCTTTTATAAATCTATACCTAGTCATATACTTTACTTTGTTTTGAATTTGGATCGCTGCTAGATCGTGGTGTTGAGATGACGTTATGTGATTTGGTTGAGATACACTTAATGCACTAATTCGCCCTCTTTTCTTATTTCTTTTAGAATTCTACCCAGGTATATATCCACATACCTAGGTAAGTAATAAGAATTCAGATAATCTTTTTGCAGAGATATGTATCAAATCCACCATCTCCACTTTCCAATCTGCGAATCTACATTCAGAATTTCAGATAGATACCTACACCGACTGATTCACTCTCAACTTCTTCAGATGATACCATTCCACCACATTTCGCTCGTCTATAACAGGAGGATTTATATCTCTTCCTGAAGTACCTAGGTATCCATTATCTTGTCTAGTAACTCCAATCTTGATGTAAACAATTTATACAATTTATTTATACAACAATCTACACCTCTAATATATATACCTACAAGCCCCAATCCCTCTCTTCCCCCTTCCCCCTTCCCAATCACCATTCCACATCCAGCGGCCCCACCCAACTCTCCCCCACCGCTCTATAAATCCTCACTTCCCCCTTCACCAACTCCGCCATATTATATTCACCCCTCATAACCTTCTTTACCCCACCCACATTTTGTTCTACGACTTCTATGATACCGTTTGGTTTGACTATTGTTTCTCTTGTTAGTGGACGATATTTAATTTTCATGGGATATTCGAGGGGATTTATGCATAATCGTAAGGAAGAAGGATGTGTAGGAGGAAGCGAATGAAGAAAATACTCAAAAAAGGGAGGAAAAACTGCGCAAGGAAACAAACACAGCAAAGAAAATAAAACTCACCCCCAACAACAACACTAGTATGATCTGGAGCCCCCGCCCACTTCTGACCTCCTCTATTATCCCTAAAATGTGCCTCCAAGAACTGCACCACATCACCTCTCCTCACCCCTGCTTCCTTTACTCCCCCTCCAACCTCCACCCTCCCATTCTTAAACTCAAAAACCTTATACCCATGCACAAATCCCTGACTATTCATACACCCCTCCTCACCTCTCTCTTTACAATCCCGCGCAACAGCTTTCAATCCCTCGTTAGCCAAAGTCCAACACTCACCATTCCCTACTTGTGTTCCCATCTGCGCTTCACACCATCCCGCCAAACTCTCTCCATACCTATCTCCATGAAGATCTAACTCCCTTTGCCCTAGCTTTCCTGGCGGTGCAATATGTCTTTGCTCCGCTCTTACTGTTCTTCCCGGATCACTAGCATCCCATACTAATTTAATTTTAGTAGTCGAAAGGTTAGTGTTATCGCGTAAAACACCAATGAAAGTGTGAGTTTTGCGAGGGCCGTTGGAAGTCCAACTACTACACGAGGCGTAAGAGCGAGTGCCGGGGAGAGAAGTGATGGAGGGAGGTGGGAAGGCGGGGGGATTTTGAGCGAACCAGAGGGTTTGAAGCGAGAGAGGGAGGTCGGTGGGGGTATACTGTGATTGTGGTGGCGAGGGAGATGGGACGGGTGTGGGATGAGAAGACTGAGTATGGGTTAGTCCTTAATTCAGGAAATGTGGAGGATGATAATGACGAGGGAAAATATCGAAAGGGGGGGGAGGGAAGGGCGGGCTTCAATAAAATATATGCATGCTATCACGGCCTGAAAAGGGCTTTTTGAGTAACGGAGATAACATCATGCTTTGCGATATGAGATATCCATTCAAAATTATCGGACCAGTGTATGGAGATACCCAAGAATAGCAAAGAGAAAACTACAAAGTCCGAAAAGATCATGAAAAGTCCCAGTGTTTTCGAAATAAAGGATAAAAGTATTGATTGTAAAATTATGAATATTGACCACTTACCATAGGCTTAGGCTTAGTCGCCATTGGTATAGGCGGCGGTGCCCCATTCCCAGGAGCAGCCAATTCCGATCTCTTCTTAGGCGGAGGCGGAGGAGCCGGTTTCTTTTTCCCCAGAACTGATTGTCCATTAAATCCATTTCCAACCGGACTAGATGAATTCTCCATATTCCCATCGTGTCCATTAGGCGAAGCGTCTCTCCCTTGCGAAATTCCTCCGTATGATCCAACTTTATCTGCAATTCCGTATTTTGTATTTAATTTATTCGCGGATGCCCATCCGGATTTTACTTGTTCCCCATGTCTTTCTCTGAAATTGTTCGCGGTACTTGCAGCGGTTCGAGCGTCGGATAAAGAAATAGATGAGGGATCTTTATGGAATGCGGATGCGGTTTTCAGAGCTGCTTGTTTTTGGGCAAAGGTTGTTCCTTCAGAAGGTGGTGGAGGTTTGGGAGATGAAGAGGATAATGATGGCGAGGATGTGAGCCGAGAGAATCGAGATTGAAGTTCATTCACCTGTGGTGAAGAAGATCTGGATGGTATCTGCGGCGAGGATGTCCGTGCAGGCAATTGTGGTGAAGATGTCCTTGAAGGCGGAGGTGGAGGTGATGAATTATTTGTAGATGTTCGGGATGGAGGGGGTGGTGGTAGTGCTGGTTTTGCTTTTGTAGACCCAATTCCAAATCCAGGCACTGATATTCCTGCTGCTCCCAACCTACTCAATGCCCCTTGATTCAATATACCTTTATGTGGATCCGCTTCAGATGTAGCCGCGCCATATGTAGGAGGAGGTGAAGGGGCCGATGATCCCGGATTAGAGTTTTGTCGCGGTGGCAATCTTGGTGGTAAGCCAGGAGGTTTAGGTTTGCCAGCTGTAGGAGGCATAGGCGGTGTTCTTCCATCTGCGCCGTCTTTTCTACCAGGAGGTGGTGGTAAATGTGATACGGATAATCCTGTAGTATTTGCACGGTATGGCATTGGCGGTGGTTTAGGTTTCGCAGCTTCTTCTTCTTGTCTTCTTCTTTCTTCTTCCTCTGCCTCTTGTTTTGCTCTTATTTCACTTTGTGGCACTGGGGCACCCAATCCTCCTGTATCCGATCTTGCTGAACTCGATAGACTGGTCGGGGGTGGTAAAGCGGCTGCTCCATGATATTTAACACTTTTTGGCGGTGGACCGAATGATGAAGGATCTTTCAATGAAGACAGAGGTGTGGAATTATGTTCTAAAGCTTCTTCTCTTGGATCTTTACCTTTTCCCATCCTGTTGAATAGAATGTTAGCTCAATACCTAGGTAAATACAATGTCTGAAATCAAGAAGTCCTTCATCTTGTTCGGAAAAGGAGATAAAACATACCATCCAGCTACTTGATTAAGCCCCTTGAAATCACCTCTCCAACTTTCCTTGGATTTCCCATCTTTACCTTTTGGATGCCATCCACCTTTCAAAGTATCCTTCAATCCCGACATATTGATGTGTCGAAGAATATAAAATGATAATCTAGGGGTGATTTTGCGGGGAGTTATTTAGTCCCCATGCTCGCTTTCACTGGTGTGTAATAGCTTGGTTTGCTAGTTCTAAATTGACATGGTCAATCTGCATGCGTAGTACCCGCTCCGTCCGATAGGTACAAGCTGAGACGAAAGAAAATTCTCCGAACATTAAATTTTGACATCAGTACTCCTACAACAAAACTATCTAGATAGGTAATAACTAAGGTTATATAAAAGTTAAACACTCAAATCTCTACCGACATATAGTAATAAGCATCTATATAAGTAGAACATTACTATATTAGAAATCTACTAGGTAGCCTACTAGGTAGGAGGTATGTCATCGTTAACGGTCGCTTATTCCCCAAATGCCTACCTAGGTAATATGTAGGTAGGTACCACATGGTGCAGGAGAATGTGGCGGCACAACATTCACCTTCCCTCACATCTCATTCACCAAAACATGAAGATATATAATCAATGCAAACACCGAGAGTCATCAAATAACGAGCGTAGGTTCGGCCTAGTGGCCTAATGGTTAAGGCGCCAGATTTCGGTATACGAATCTCTGGAGATTGGGAGTTCGAATCTTCCCTGGGTCGATATATTTTTGGGGGTTATTTTTACTTCTAAGACTTTTTTTATTTGCTTGTTTGTATAACATGAGGGTTTGAAAAATAAGATCCTATCGATGTTCGCATTGCGGTGCTCTTGCTCTTTGTAGAATTGTCGGATGTCCATTTATGGTACCTGCCTAGGCAGTAGAAGTCAACCTTTTCTTAGGAATTCCTGAAGACAGTGTCTACTGAGGACTTATTAGTGAGGTGTCAAAAGAATCAAGCTACAAGTGACTTTTAAGAATGAATTCGGGATGAAACTGTTGCGATCATTCTTCCTAGAAAGCCAGCAATGCAGCCATACAAATACTTTTCCTCTCACTGGGTTTCCCGTCATCAGTAAATCATTCATGTCATCCATCACCAGAAAGGGTTTCCTGCCAGAGTGTTTTCCAAACGCAACAAGAGTACTATACACCCAATCAGATACACCTTTCTCCCATTAGGATCAATGTTGATCTCCGCTTAATCAGAAAATTCAATCGTCTCCATTCCCAACACAGCCATCAAATACTAGAAACACGGCGACTATCTGGTATCCCATCGAGTGCCAAAATTTGCTCCGATTTCCTCATCCTGAAAGATAGCCGATCATCAGTTGCAGAGAACATTTCCCATACCCACAGTAATGCCACCAAGCCCTTTGCATATATTACCAAGCTCATCGATTCAAGCAACGCGTTCTCCGAAAAAACATCTTGTCCATAAATACAACATGTAATCTGAGCCATCCCATCATCCTCGCGAGTACAAGACAGACATCCTACCATTCAAGATTCCGTCCAATTTCATATTGAAACGATTTAGACAGCTTCACTTCTAACCCCATCAAAACCAAACAATCCTCTCCCTCTATTCCCCCTCTCTATCTTTCCAATCTCGACCCAGAAAACACCCAATCAGCAGATCAAAACACAGATCAAATGAAATCAACTCACAACAACAGCACCAAGTCCAGAGAACGAAAAGCAGCTCCAATACCAACCAACCAAACTAAACATAACCACAGAACCAACAAACAAGTCCTATCAATAACTTCAGGATTCCTTTCTCTCTTTCAGCTATCAAAAATACAATACTACTAAATTATCCATCTTCCACTGCCACTTAAAGTTGCATGCTCGTTTGCATACATGCAATATCATTATACATACTTGAGTAGATAGGTATACCTACCGAATACCCATCTACCCATCACACCTCATCAGCACAGTCGATATAATAATATACATACCATACCATTTATTCCATGCCGCCATTCAAGTAACATATCAGTTCTTGCTATAGACTATGAAAAGATGAAAAACCACACTGACCGATACCCGAATGAGATAAATTACATAACGGAACCAATAAGCGGTTAAGTGATGAATAGCGGGGATGTGAGTACTGACTGGTTCTAATGTCATACCTGGGTAGCTCATGGTTTGGCGAGACATCTGAGAAGCGAATAAGACTGGGTGGGGGTGAACCAAAGGTATTAGATGTTAAATCGGTAGACCATTCAGCTGTAGAACCAGGATAGGAGAGAATCGGAGAGTCATGGAAGGAATAGAATTATCTAGGTGATCCAGGTGTTGTTCCCTTGTAGCAGCTCTAGAGATATGTAGCGAGAGGTGCGAAACTGGAGATTGAAAAAGAAATGTTAGGAAAGATTGCATGTGGATAAATTGAAAGGAAAAAAAGTTCACAGCGGAAGGATTAAAAGTGTCGAATGATCAATACTCAAACACTGGAGGAACAGATCACCATAGCCGAGTACAAATAGAGCTCATCTCATCATTCATTTAGTTGCATTGTATTTTAATATCGTAGATAGCATTCAGATCTCGAAAATCGAGTCGGACGATGCGAGTCCATATGGTGGATTACACCAGAGAGTAAAACTCCTATCCCATAACCAACAACCTCGACAACTATTTATTCCCTTAAACCTTCATCTCAGTGAGACCGTGCTTCCAGACAGTGATGAATGGAGTAACACCGTCCTCACGGTAGTTCATGAGAACGACCCTATAAAATGATGTAAGTGTGTGTTCTAATAAACTGGCGTACAAAAAAGAAAGAGTAAAGCTTACATTCCATCAGGGTCCATAGATTCACCAACATAGAAGTCATAATCCTTGAAACCCCCGACAATCTTCTTTGCGTATGCAGCGGCACCCTTCTCGAACTTGGTAACTTCCTCATCAGAAGCACCTGACTTCTTCAAGTGCTCCTTCACAGCCTTCATGTAACCTGTTTATAAGCATTAGTACAAATGCTTCTATGTTTTCATATGAGTGTAGGAGAAAATTATACCTTTGAGATGGGAAAGGTAGGATTTCTTGTCGAAAGAGGTGGAGTTGAGACGGAAAGAGTTAACGATATCGTTGACCTTTTGCTCTCCATCTTCAGTACCCTCCTCAGCTTCTTCAGCAGAGGCGTTGGCACCAGTATCTAAAATCCGGTTTTGTTAGATTATCCTCCTCCTAAGGTCATACCGGTCTTCGTAGACTCGATCGATTCGGGCGGGGTAATTTTCGAACGTACCGACGTTGACAGCGCCAATAGTGATCATGCTGCAGTTGACCTCGTAGACAACACCATCGACCTCCTTCAAGTCGTAAGAGTCGGAGATGATCTCATCACCAGTGATAACATCCTATAGAAATTACAAAATTAGTTTTCACTCATGATTCTCCTTTTAATTCTATTTCTCATAAACCCCCACCCCCAGGAAGATGATGGATCTTCGAGTCTTCGAAATCATCTGCCAAAGCAGTAAATGTATAAAAATCGGTTGTAACTTACTTTATAGATAATCATATTGACGGTTTGGTTTGAGTTGAAATGAAAGAGATGTTGAGATGTGTGTGTGTATAGGTAGGATAAATTTGTGGGATGTGGTTTCTGATGAAGGAAGATAGTGGGAAAATTCTTTGGAGGGGAAGTTTAACGGGATTTGGCTTAGTGTGTTAGGGGTTTTTGGAGACCTTACTGATTTGGACCACTTGTAAGCAAAATTGGATTAAAAAAAATATAGAATGCCAGCCATGGAATTAAAGCCACAGTTGAGAAGAAGCGAACTGCCCAGGTGTGGCTTTGATTCAGACGTGTTACAGTGCCCGTACTTCTAGGTATTACCCAGTAGTTAAGTTTCTAGAGTCTCATTTCTTTCTTCACTTTTCATTCTTTTATTTTTATTCCATCCGACCTTTTTTTTTTTTTTTTGCTTTCACTTACATAATAAGTACCAAGACGTCGGTACCAGTATCTATCTACCTATTGCATTGACGAGATGGACTCATGGGCTGATTTGATGGATATGATGAACTGACCTCGATCGCTTTATACCTACGCTCGAGCTACGGAAGCAAATATTCCGTGTACCGAGTGCATTGATGTAGAATCCAGATGTGATTTCTATCATTGATATATATTGTGGACAACCATAAACCAGAAAACCCAAACTTTCGAGCGCAGCGAGGGGATGGGGGTTTGGGGGCTTGCCCCCATCAATAAATAATAATGGATGAATGATGAACTCAAACGCCGCTCCGCTGGCCCTTCGGGGACCACTGCCGTGGAGGCAGACTATATAGGTACTCTCTCTGCATTGATGCCCATCATTTTACTTTCGCCTGAAGAAATCACATCAAGGCATAAAATGTGACTTGGGTACCTGGGTAGGTAGTACAGAGTAGTAGTTGATTATGTAAAAAATTGTTACAGAAATCAATCCGGTATATGCCATTCATGATTCATCCCATGAACTACTTATTATTAACTAGGTAGGTAGGTAGTGAGTGACTGACTCTCATCAGTAGCCCTTCACTTCACATGAACATCATGCCTTTTTTCCTAATCTGATTCATCTGATAATCCTTGAAATTGTCATCCATTCCCCCATTCCCCCATTCCCGATTCCCGATTCCCGCCGTTTTCATACTACGGAGAGGTACCTGCAACCCACAACCTGCAATCCACAACCCACTGGCATATGAAAATTATACTCCTTTATACTCGCAAGCTTCTGTCACAAGTTCTGTCACAAGTTCCGTCACAACTACCGTCACCAGCATTTTTATGGCTTAAATAATGTAAAATTAAAAACGTACGTAGATGATTACATAATCCCACAACTATCTCTCCGGAAGTAACGGCATTAAATTTTAATTCGTTCACTCAAAACAAACCTCATCTGACTTTCCCAGTGGCGTGGATCCTGTGTCCGTCATTTACTATTAAGAGCTTTCCCATCAAGTAACAGAACTTTCCGCTTATTGATTTGAGGGAAAGGAGTAGAAAATAAATACGATACCTCCGTAGTACTATACCCGTGGTATCTATCCCTTTTCTTTTGCATCTGAAGACAAGAAAGACAAGAGAAGAAAGAAAAAGAGAAAGATAAAAGATAAAAAGTGGAAGATTTATAATGCATTATTGATTTTATAATACATCCATGGATAGTCAAGAAGTCGAAATAAAAGAGTCATTATCAAACTATATTTCTACTCTTTTCCTATTTCAATCATCTCATCTCATCTCATCTCATCTCATCTCATCTCATCTCTCTCAAACTTCTCTCTCTTTATTCTTCCTTTCTTCCTTTTATACTTCTACCATCATACCACTTTATCAGAGTCAATAACCAAAACCTACATCAACACATTCCTTTCGTGAGCAACACGATAACTGCTGCAGCCATCAATTCAGCTGCTCACTCTTCAATACCTCTTTAATAAATACAATACAACACAATACAATTCAGTTCAATCCTCTACAACCCTCTACAATCCTCTACATAATGGCGAACCTAACAAACCTCTCAATTAACTCAACGACAACAATGTCCGACCTTCCGCCACTTCCTCAATATACTCTTACCCCCCTTCAACCACTCATTCCGTACATATCCGATTTCTACCTCTCACTCATTGCTCCAATCGCCGCATACTGGATCACTTCCCTTGTCTTCCATGTAATCGATACTCTAGATCTTTGGCCGCAGTATCGTTTGCATACTCCTGCGGAAATCCTCAAAAGGAATCGCGTCTCACGTTACGAAGTTGCTCGCGATGTAATCCTTCAACAGGTCATTCAAACCATAGTTGGGGCTCTGCTAGGCCTCACCGAACCGGAAGAGATGGCCGGGAAGACGGAATTCGATATTGCGAATTGGGCGCAAAGGATACGCATAGCGCAAAGAGCTTTACCGTCCATCTTAAGTTTGATTGGACTGAATGCATCCGCGTTATCGAAGAACGTAGCCGGTAATTGGCCAATTGTCGCGGGAGTTTTGGCTGGTGGTAAATATCCAAGCTTGATGGATGGTTTGGATGTGGTTAGTGGTCAACAAATTCCTGCCTTTGCGGAATGGGAAATGATCGCTGCGAAGATGATGTATTGGTATATTGTACCAGCACTACAATTTGGATTGGCAATTGCCATCGTGGATACCTGGCAATACTTTTTGCACAGAGCTATGCATATGAATAAGTGGTTGTATAGTGAGTTTGCCTTTTCTTGAGCCTTGCATGTGCAACAATGATCTAATGTATGATTTTTACAGCAACTTTCCACTCTCGCCACCATCGTCTTTATGTCCCATATGCTTATGGTGCCCTATACAATCATCCCTTTGAAGGCTTTCTTCTCGATACCCTTGGCGCATCAATAGGCTATAAAATTGCCGGCATGACATCTCGTCAAGGAATGGCATTTTTCGTTGCCTCCACTATCAAGACTGTGGATGATCATTGTGGATATGCACTCCCGTGGGATCCCCTTCAACATATCACAAGTAATAATGCAGGATACCATGATATTCATCATCAAAGTTGGGGAATCAAAACCAACTTCAGTCAACCCTTCTTCACATTTTGGGATAGATTACTAGGAACAGTCTGGGTTGGTGATACCACGGGAAGATATGAAAGAGGTAGAAAGGCGGCAGAGGTATTGGTTGAGGCCGATACAGTTAAGGTTGGGGAGAAGGAGTTGTAATTTTCGGGGCATCATTAGATGCACGAATGAAAGAATGTATATTACGACCACCACCACACAAAGATCTGCGATGAGCACTTGGGATTCTTCTTCTTCAACAGCAACAATTTTTTCATGTATTGATTGGAAATTTGGGAATCATACTTTTGGGGAACCAATTTTTATAGGGAAAGGAGCCGGCGTTTTTTTATGTTGAAGATTGATGAGGAAAGGGGGGGTGTATATTATGAGATCCTGTTAAGAGGGTGGTGGATTAGTTTGACAGAGTCAAGGGATTGAGGACGAAGATAAGGGTTACACTCAGTTCAAGTGGAAGTGTCTATTCTATTCAAGGAGAGCAGGGAAAAGTATCAGGTGTTGATGGACAACAAGGAGGAAGGCAGGGACATGACATCAACCTAAGCTTCTAGGTATCTCCAAAGAGATGAAATGAAGAGGAAACGGATAGAGAATCGGCAGGATAGAGATGGCGTATGTGGGGATGGGAATGGTATGGGGTGCGGACGGAGATGGAGATGGACACGAAAGGATACGTATGATACGATTAATAGTAATATTATAACACTTCTATTCTATTCCATTCATTGCATTCTTGTTATGTCACTTTTATGGTTATTAAATGAGATATTGCAACTTTACTTACTTCCCCCCTATTTCCCTTTTTTCCATATTGGGTCGTATTCATCGTATTGCTCGTATTCGTACTCGGATATTTATTCATGTGCGTATGGCTCCAAGAATGGCCTGGCCCTGTCTAGAGTTCGGGTTTCAGATTTTGCATCTGGATATAGATGGAGATGGAGATGGATATGGATATGAATATGGATATGAATATGAATATGAATATGAATATGAATATGAATATGAATATGAATATGAATATGAATATGAATATGAATATGGAGATGGATATGGAGATGGATATGAATATGAATAAAGATGGAGATGGATACAAACGGATACAAATGAATACAGATGGACATGTACAATAGGGGGTTAGGATATGGATACATGAGGGGAATTGGGATTCGGACTCTGATGTGGGTGTGAATGTGGATGTAGATATTGGGGTTTATTGTTTATTTTTTATTGTTTACCGTTTACCGTTTACCGTTTACCGTTTACCGATTGTCCGGGATAGGGGGTTTGATGAGGGGAGGAATTTAGGGGGGTTTGAGGGGGGTGGGGAGAGGGGAGGAAGGAGGAGGAGGTGGAGTGGAGTGGAGTGGAGGAGGGGTGGAGGGGGGAGAGGAGGGGATAGAGGATAAGGACAGGGATAGGGATAGGGGAGGGGAGAGGAGGAGGGAGAGGAAGGGGAGGAAGAAGAGGAAAGAGGAAGAAGAGTTGAGGGGAAAGAAGAGAACAAACTTAAGAGGGGGATGAAGCGATTGAGTATACAGGAGACTATAGGTAGGTAGGTATACTTAATAACTCAACAACTAATTAAATACGGGTAAAGAAGTAAACTAAGAAGGAAAAGAAAAAGAAATGGGGAAAAAGAGAATGGGTTTTAGTTTTTGAGGAAAAGATATTTTAATTATATTACGGATTTTAAATTCGAGGTTTCGAGATTGGAGAGGTTATGAGATGGGTATCTTTTATTTACCTAGATAGGTGTATGTGTGTGTGTATGTATATATGTATATGTGTATATGTAAATGTAAATGATTGTGTAGAATGAGGGTTTATTTAATGTTTTGTTTGTATATGTTGTGTGGTATATGGTAGGTAGGATTGATGTAAAATTTATATATATTGAGGAGGTTGTGGTTGATTATGAGGTGAATAGAGGAATTAAGAGATTGAGAGGGAAAGAGAGGAGGAAAGAGGAAAAGGTTGAGAGCTTTGTAGATGTGGTTAAATGGGAAGGATGATAAAGATAAGAATATTATATATTAATGAGTAATAGTGACCTTTGGGTGACGATGACACTGGTCTGATTTATATTCACAGAAACACTCATCGTTTCTGGTGTAATTATCTGGTTTTCTTCCTTCTTTCCTTCCTTCCTTCTTTCTTTCTTTCAAGTCTCTTTTAAGAGGTATGTATATCAAGAATAAGAGGTAGTATAGTAGATTATTAAGATATCTAAGAGGAAAATTGAAGCATAGTGGCTGTATTTCGAGTTTACGTTTTTGGGAGGAAGATTGAGGATGGGGGTGGGAGGGAAGGGGTTATATAGATTGGGGAGAGGACACTAGAGGGGGTGGTGAGGGGGTGGTGAGGGGTAGGAGGGGTAGGAGGGGTGAATAGAGAGGAGTAAGTGAAAGAAGTAGTGAATAGGGAGGGATAAAGGGGAGTGAACAGAGGAAAGTCAAAGAAGAGGTTGGGTCTAGGAAGTGGGTGGATAAAGAGGGGTTGAGTGAGGGAGAAGTTTTTGAATCGAAGTCGATGAGGGGCAAGTGAAGGGGTCAGCGAGCAGAGAATATAATCCCCGGAACCCAACATTAATCTAAACACAAACCAAACAGGTCTACATAAAGGGTCTTGACATCCAAGCTTGTTACTATACAAACAGTGTGAAATCATGGGAGAAGCTGTAATGGTGAACTTGAATTGGTGTGAAGTAAGCGGGGTGGTTTACTGTCTTGGAGAGGGGGGGTGATGGTGGTGTGGAAATGGGTTGGAGTAGAGTCGGGGGAGGTTTGGGGGAAGAAGAGGGGAGGAAGAGGAAGGAAGGTGGAGAGGGAACTAGGTGGACGATTGATCAGGGATGAGTGAATAATGACGGGGATTTGTAGATGATGTGGTGGAATAGTTGGTAGTGATGATATAGATGATTAGTAGTGGTAGAGATACTTGATGATGATAGAGGTACATGACGGTGATAGAAATATCTGATGATGACAAAGATAATCTGTAGTGATGAAATATTCGACAGCGATAAGGATATTCGAAGTAATGAAGATATTTAAAACGATAATAACAATACTATCCACACACCAACTATTCCACCTTTCCAGCTGAACTGCCCAAGGAAATGTAGAAATTGTGTAATCATCCATAAAGAGCCTTGTCCAGAGCTACAAATAAACTTAATCTCGTATCCTACTTTGAAGCGCTCCGAGCGATGATTTTGGAAAAAAGCTAGAGAATATATATGATCGAGTTGAAGAAAGTATTTGAACTGAAAATCTCGATTTGCTCGTCTATTCAAGAGGGGAGAGAACGAAAAGCCTCTGCTGTAGCAATTTCACTGTCCAGTGTCCAGGTCTTGCTTCTCTGGAAAGGACTTCTTAACACAGGAGGGAGGTGAAATGATGGTTTATTACATCTCTATATAAATCCCTCCCCTATTCTTCGCTTGACCGTCAAAAGATTCAAAGCTTGGTGAAGGATTCTGATAAGAGATATTCTGATCAATATCATCAGAATTCCGACTTCTAGGACTAGACTGAAATTGTGAGTACATGTTAGCCGAAACCTAAATTATGAATAGCAAGAACCTAAATAACAACCTGTTATCGATCAAACGACAGTAATAAGAATTTCTCACTATCATTTCTAATCCCACGACCAACATTACATAGGTACCTATGTTATATCCCCTCACCCATATCCTTCTCTCCCCAAACCTCCCCCCAATCTCTATTTCCTACTTTCACACCAAGCTCACGATGTAATCCAATCCACTCCAGCTTAGCCTTCATACTCGACAACAAACACTACCTACCCTCCATCGCGTAGGAATGTGCGAGATTTGGAGCTTTGGATACTGAAGAGTTTAAGTCATCTGAGGAATGCTGGATATATGAGTATTATTAGTTTCATAAGAAGAGTTTGTCTACTACGGTGGGTCTTGATTCACTGGATTATGGATATAATGATTTTAAGCTCTTTGGGTAAAAGATAACCACCAAGGTACCTAGTATTGAGATCAAGATCGAGACAGCAGAATTCACTCGCCCACTCAGATATATTAGACTTCATAATATTCACTCCATATCCACTCAAACACCTCTTTACATAGGTACTCCCTATATAAACATCCATCTCTCACTCTCAGTCCCCTTAAAACACCCCAAAGATATTGGTATTCTACTAAAGTGGAGTCATGAGACTGTTTTGAGAGTACCTTCTCCTCGCTATCTTTAGACGACTTTTGGATTGGAATCATTCTCGAAATATCGATTTGAGATGAAGATTAGGATGAATTTAACATGATCGTGTGTATACGTAATATGTTTAGTAAGTATCGGACGATGGTTAAATATCTTATCGTTGTCATTTAATATCATGATTCAATGTTATTGTCACTCGATATTCACATCTCCGACTCTCCAATTCGTTCAACTCCTTTTCTCAAATCTCTTTTCCAGAAAAGAGTTTTCCTTTTCAAATTTCTCCTGCATCCACAATCCTGTGAGATTACATCTTCCGCTTGTTGAAACTCCTCTTGGAAAAGTTTCTCACAAATGTTAAATTTGCGGATGGTAGAACTCAATCTGTTTGAAGTGGTGTTTATATAGTCAAGTCTACTGATACGCATCTGATTTCTCGCTTGCGAACCGTTAACTTTCAGTTTTATCTTTAGTCTGGGTGATTGACAGGATCTAATTCACTCATTAATAAGTGTAGATGATATTGGACGGGGAGAATTCTAATTGTCAAGGCAGTTGACGCATTCTTTACTCTCACTCCTCGCCCCTCCCATCATATTCACTCTATAAACTCAATCGAATACCCAGATGCCCCTTTCCGTTATTAGGTATATGAACTTACCCTTCTCCAATAAATCTAGACACCCAGAAAATCAGAGATACAGGTGACTGCCAAGTAGGGCTCTCTGTTATATTCTTCCGAAATTTGACTCGTCTTTGCCATTGCAAGATCAAAATTCGGCGACATTTAACAACGAATCTTGAGCCAAAAACAAAACCAGATGGTAGATTCTTCGCGTATATATATTATCGCTGTCATTGAACAAAGAATATAAACCCTTACCACTGTCGCTCAAAACCTTACCATCGACACAATTCACAAACCACAAACCACAAAATTTCCACCTCTCCCCTTTCTGACATCTTCCAAGTTCCCACACACTCCCGCGCCAACCGTCCTCTCATATCCTCTTTCTTCCATCCAACAACTCACGATGCACAGAACTCTCAGCACGACACCCTGGGTTATCTCTCCCCTTTCAGGAAGTTTGCCTGCCTCATCTTCAGCATCATAACAAAGGTTTATACCCACAAAACCAACTCAAGAAAAGTTACTTCCAAGTCGAGGGAGTGGAGAAGGAAGCTAAGCTTAGCCAAATCATCGACTAGTGAATGGATCAGCTATCTATCTTTTGAATGTCTGCCTATCTATCTATATAATCATAGACTCTGATCTTCACTAAAAGATTATAAGAAAGCGGAAGTGAGCAGTTGCAGTTTGCAAGGCGAGTGGATTCAGGTTGGCGCGGAGGCATCCGGAGTAGGAGCACTTTCTATCTTGGTTCTTGGGAATATAGCTAAAAGCGGAGGACATAACTTGGCGAAATGGAATTGGAATCAAGCGGTAGTGCTAACAATAGTATAGGGTTTGAAATGACAGCGAGGTTTTGTCTCGGTTTTAAGTGTTGTCGAGGGTGAGTGAGATTTTTTGAGGATTTAGGTAATCGACAATGAAAAAATGTTTGGAGTAAAGTGAAAGAGTCAAAATCGACAAAATTTAGGGACCACTCGTCGAACTCCCGATCATGTTGTCACTGCCGAGATAGTCTTAACAATTGGAAGAACTCAAATCATCAAAACCCACCGCTCAATCATCAAACTCCCCTCCCATCTCCTCCCAGATTCAGATCCTATTCTCCCTACTCAGTATATTTCACAACTCCAAACTACCCCCAGAGCTTCATTCCCCACAAGCATAGCAATTATTCTATCCGAATATACGGATTGGATATCAACAAAGAAGAAAATCCACTGAGTTTCGAAGAAGCAACTTAGCTTAGCTTAGCTTAACTGTATAGTGTGCAGTGCAATGCATTGCAGTGACTCCAATAGACCAATAGACCATCAGACCATGACCTACTCCAAGCTTCCCATTTCAAGATTCGAAGCTTAAAGCTATTAGGAACTTTATAGTATAGATTCATTGCCCAAATTAATTTGATATTTACAAGCATATGAAAATTTGAGTTTCTGATTATTGGACTCCTTACGAATACAGTCTGGACGGATAATTGGATATGGATTCTAATTCAGATTCTGATAAAGGTGCTATATAGGTATGGTCGATAATCAAAACAACTAGATATCGACCACAGGATTGCAATGCGCATGCAACTAGAGAATAGAACAGGACAGAACACATCACATAGAAGAAGGACTGGCAGGTAGGATTTATCCAAGAGCACTTTACTCCCCGGAAATCCGAACATAAGCGACGGAATCATCAATTAATCACCCAACCCACAAGCGCCCCCCCCGCCGCCCTCAAAAAAATCGAATCCCGCAAACCCTCATGAATACCTACATACCAAGAAACGGGAAACAAAAAACAGAACCGAAACAAAATTACGCTAATAAGTATTCCTATAAAAATAAAAATAAAACATCTACAACATAATATATAGCAACTTCAAACCATTCAATTCTTAACTTCTCCCCTTTTCACCATCTCGCCTTCTCACTAATGCCTTACAATCCAATGCCATACAATCCAAAATCCAAAATCCAAACAAGCCACCACCCACAGAGATCAAATTTTTTGTTATTTCTTTTCACCAAGCAGCGAGCAGCGAGCAGTCAAATCCATATCTATCGCAGCGCACAACGTCACAATGAAATTCCTTCCCTCGACAATCATCTATACAACTCAACTCAACCCAACCCCAACCCAAACAAACCCCAGAAAATCATGCCCAGTTCCAGTCCCAATACCAAGACACCATATCTAGAAGATTGAACCCTTATCATTCATCATCCATCATCCATTAATAATCTAACCCCA
This sequence comes from Botrytis porri, assembly GCF_014898465.1. NCBI lineage: Eukaryota > Fungi > Ascomycota > Leotiomycetes > Helotiales > Sclerotiniaceae > Botrytis > Botrytis porri. The sequence continues at coordinate 1,690,809 of NW_024066083.1, read as the reverse complement.
AGCATTCACCACCTACAAACGGGAAATTTCCTTCCCCCTCACAAACTCCCAAATCCGATCTAGCTTTATCCTCTTTTTCTTCTCTTTCTTTTTATTTTTTAGAATAGTTATAAAAAACTCAAAGATACCCCCCTCTCCCCGAGCCCCAGAATCACTTTCAGAGTTTCGATTTCCTGACGACAATTTTCTCCTCGAGGCTAGGCTTGAGGAGATGAATGAATGTGTGATTTGTGATTTACTGATATATATTTTCTATTCATTTTTTTGGGCGAATAATAGCGGATGAGATATTATTGTAGTAACTATTTTAATATGAGGGAGGTATCAAGGAGGGATCTATAGATATCGAGGGGTGACTTCTAGAGGTACCTATGTATGTATGTATGTATGAACCATAAGAAGTAATTTGAATGCTCATGATCGATTTCTCCATCATCAAACGATTTGTCTGGTTACGAGGCTCAGAAATGAAAAGTTCTTTCGATTACCTACCTAGTTGAATATGACAATCGTTTGTATAAAGCTAGGTGTTCAATCTGTGAAAACCATTCAGTATTGGAAATCAATTTGATTTTCCAGTTGACTTGAATGTTCAATTTGGATTTAGAAAATAAAAGACCTTTTATTGTTAGGATACAGTCTGCACAATTAGGGAACTTGAATCATTGTGAAAAGTTCAATTCAAGAAATTGAGCCCATTCCATTGAATACTGGACTATGGGTGATGATCTAGAAATTGGTCTTATAAAATTTGAATACATAGTTAGCGTAGCATTAGCTAGGTAGGTATAGAGAGACTGAATCGAGTAAAGAATTTTACTACTACTACTACTACTAAAGTTTGAATCTCTCGAATCAGAATGTCAGCTGATTTTTACAAAGAAGGTCAAATCGAATTCTTTTGTTGCATATCTGTGAACCAACCATGGTCAACAAGCTCAGTTTTTTTTTTCAAACACTCAATTTCTTTTAGTTATCAACCATGGCTAACAAGCAAGTTTTTTCTTCTTCAGATATGCAACAAAACTTTTTTTTAGGAAATGCCCAGGTGATTTCTGATTAGTGGGTTTGTATTGAACCTTTCATCATATTGTCTCCTCAATTTGAGACTAGATCAAGTCTCCAAATTCAAAGATACGGTATAGTATGGAGTCAAGGAGTGCAAGTATCTCTTTGTACATGAATTTTGGTTACTTGAATAGTAGTGTAAAGCACATGAGAAAACCCTAAACAGCCTCCTTTCTTGTGATGTCACCGACTCACCAGTGTGTCGCTTGGTATGGAAAGCATTATACGAAGGCAATCCGACCCGCTTGGGGAAGAAAGTAGATGATCGAAAACAGTAGATGTGGAGTGAGACAGGAGATATATAATGCGATAAAATGGTCATAGTAACATACTGAGTCGTGGAAACCAGATGTTTACGATTGATGAAATGCGGAAATTTCCTCAAAGACGCCAGACAGGAATTATTAAGAAGGGAAGATTGTCAACTCTTCAGCTGTGCTATGTTGATGCCAACGAAGCCGAAAATGTTACGTCAAATAGCTCTTCAATCGATAAATCACACCAAATTCAGTATGTTTTCGTCTTCGTAACCTTGCTTGCATCCTAGAAATAGAATAGAGCCCCCTACTTTCATTGTCCTACGGATTGATGGAGACTGGTATCTTAATCGGCGATGAGATAAGATCACAGTCACACTCGAAACTGAAGTCATATATTGTCCGGGGAGTGTTGCCCGGGGATTGTTATTAGCCTAGAGAACAAGTCTATGCCCATTCCATGCTATCCCCCTTAGAGAACATGAGATTCCAAGCATTCAAGCAAATGGGCTTGAGGTCTAAGCCGACCGCATAGCTGTATGACGGTCCAGACCGATTGATTGAAGGTCAAAACGAATGAGTAGGAGCTAGATTCGGATTGTTTGAGGACATAAGCCGGTTGAAATAGACTTCGTCTCTAAAAAAAGGATCACACATCATAGCCCTCCCTTAGGAATTCAGTATTCGAAAGTACATTTTAAGTTCAACCAGAAACCTGGCACGGGAGCACAACAGTCTCGGACATTTAAAAGCCCCCAACATGAAACTATTGGCCATCTGATTAACATGCTCTCGAATTCCAACGTCATCATACTATACATCAGATCAATGTGAAACCAGAAGTACGGGTAGGAAAGCAGGTGGCTAGAAAGAAAAAGCGTGGTTCGAAATGATGGAAATAAATGAAAACAAAGATACGAGGAAGGAAGATTGTCAGGACACTTTACCGTACATGATGCTGTTTGTAGAACGTGAATAAATGAAGAATACTCTCAATGGCATGGTAGAGGGATATGGTGACATTAAGCGCTGTCAATTCCTCATGCTCGCACGTTCAGGCTCGTAAGGCATAGACAACGTGATAACGGAACCATTAAGGTTGATGCACGTTTCGAAATTGGAATGGACAAAGTTTAAAATGGTCCCCAGGAAGAACTCAGAAATCCATAGCTCAGCTTCGATGTGCAAATAAAGTTAGGGATTTTGGTTTTCCTCGTACGCTCCAGTGATGATCTGTGATGCACTTCCCGCCTTTCTGGGGTACATCATGCTTCACCCTAGAAGGATTTCCCGAGGACGATAGTCTGCAGGCTTGACGAATACCGAGTCTTGGGACATTTGGTGATGGGTGGGACGATGCACGATGTTTATCGTTTGATGAAAGCGGTAGGTTCGTCAGCAACACGGTAAGCTTACGATGCGCAATAAATTGTTTTCGTGAAGAATATGGGCGAGTATACGGTATCATGGTGGTTGGACAGCATTAAGAGTTTCAGCCATCAGGATCGTCTTACTCATTCCGTATATGCTGCCCAGTTTATGTGTATTGATGCTGTAGGCGGTCGTCTTGATTGAACGAATATACACGATGTCGAAGTTGACGGTGAGCATGTGCCCTTGTTGTCGATGAGCATGTTTGTGTAACGTGATCTACTCGTACATTTGTGTGTACTACACAGTAAACAAGGTGGGGATGAGCTAGCCTGATTTGGTTATTTATGAGAGGAGGTAAGGCTGCAGTTATGAAATTCCCGTCATTTTGGCAAATGCGCTCCACTCATTCCTCTGTTGTACGACACCTTCCTAGGTGAGCCCTGGTATATGTCATGTGTTTCGGACATTTTGATTCGCTTACCTGGTATATCTGCAATCTAATCTTATAATAAACGTGTGATGAACTTTATAATAAACGTATAATAAATCTGTAAATCTTATAAACCCCCATTCCCCATTCGGGCATGGGACAAAGGTATCTTCAAAAGTCCGACAGTCCGACAGTCCGACTTGCTTCCATTCCAATATCCATTTCATGAACCGATCTACGCTGATACTTCCCTTACCTAGGTAGTAACCACATCCCGCACGGCCAGCAATATGATATTTTCAATTCAAATTCAATTCAAATTCAAATTCAATTCTATCACGTATCATGCATTCTTACTTTGTTGTTACAGTAATGCGTACATATCAATATCAATATGCATTTGTAAGCTTTGCACGCAAAGACCCAAAAGCTATGGTCGATGGTTTGTCCTGGACACCGTACCGCTGATGGATTCTGCAATATTCGGAATCTGGTCGTGGGATATGAGGGGTAAAGAGGTTGAGGAAGCCATAGAAAGGGATTTACTAAACTTTGACATGGACGTCGTGACTCTTGCTGCAGAGTCTTGCCAAAAGGGGTTCTGTCACTTCTAGTGGTAGGAATCTCCTATCAGCTCCTCCAATCATTCTCGCACGGTTCATGGGCCATATCCATGTGGTCAATCACATTCTATTCCCCTGCAGTGGTACAAACCTTCGAGGACCAAACACCACACTACTTGTATCCTGCACCGTATACCATACCGGACTCGGACAAGACGAAGGAAGGATAAACTCCACTTCACCGGAAATGGCCCACCTTCTACTCTGGCATCAACCCCTAAGGTAGGGAAGAAAGACTCCGAAAGAGACCCAAGAGACCCAAAGAGACCCAAAGAGGGATGTTGAATTCTTTTCCATCAAATATGATCGCCGACAATAGTCGATAGTGAAAACAACGATGGAAAGAGAATCGGAATCATCGGACTGTCATAAAACCTATTAAAAATCATACAGGTAAGATCTACAGGACAGATGGATATGAGATAGAAAAACTTCATGCAAAATATGTTGGTAAGCAGGTTCTTCCGGGAGGACCAAAGAATCAGAAGTTCAGAACAAGGCATAGAAGAGAGGAGAAAGCCTCTACATTCAGGTTTCATTCATTCAGGTTCAATTTATGCAATAAACTCCAAATATTATCTATATGTAATACTGTAATACTGTAATACTGGGTAATAAGCCTCCACTACCGGTTTCAAGACAAACCTTACCTGGGTATTATCAGTACAGTTTCGTCCTCGGTACGTGGAAATTTATTATTGTTGTTCAATACCTATCGTCAGCTACCCAACTTTCAATCCTCAGTAGGCCTCACCTGCAATTCTAGAAAGAGTATATCTACGCCACCATGCATGGCTGGCACACCCTCTTACTAAACTTGGAAGAGACTCAAAAGATGGATATCATATGTAGCTGGAGGTACAAGGACTATCTTATCTTTTTTATATTTCCTTATGCATTTTCGACCAGTTAACCATCCATCCATACATGCATGCTAGGTCCGATTCAATAAATCTCACAAATCTCACAAATCATAACAAAATCATATCAAATCATATCCAAGCCCTTCACTTCTTTTTTTCCTTTCAGCTGAAGATTTTTATATATATCATTTAATAGTAACGTCAAGCTATTCCTAAATGGTTGAAATAAGGAAGATACACAATCTACCTGAAATACCAGATGACCCATAAACCCAGCTCGGCGCATCCACTCGTCAACTAGTAATTCATAGCTCAAAACAAAAATACTCAATTGAAGCTCCATACTTATTAACATACTCTACCCTTTGCCCAGGTGTTTAACGTACTCCGTACCAATTCGATTTTAATGTCGAATCTCTCTGCCACCTTATTAGTGTCCTAGTTTACTTGAAGCAACTTCCGAATTGGACGTTTCATCACCTGGTCTTTCCCATTTGGTTTTCTACCTTTTCCATCCTATACACAACTTCTCTTCCAACCAAACTTCTAGTATTATAAAACATTTCAACCTTTTTCACATCGATTCTTTCCATCAACAATTAAATCTTGGTTCTTATCTGCGCAACCCTCTTCATCGTTAACCACGGACATACCTCTTGACCTCGCCAAGTCTTGTCACCGCGGCTCCACAGTTTCAAAAAGCTCGCCTCTAAAATTCATTGAAGGAGAGACTTTGGTTTGCAAAACGCCATAATAAACATCAAAGGATTCGTATTGGACGAACGTCTAGGTCGCAGGTCCAAAAATACACTTCGGACGTATTGTAGTATCAGAGAAACTTTCAATCCGGCTTCTCTACGATCTCTCCGCAAATTCAAAGATCCCCAATGATGCACCGCTCAATAAGCCGTTGAAGTTCCTACAAAACTCTAATTTATCTAACTCGCTTTGTTCTTCTCCAACCCTTCCGGAACCATGGACACCACTCTAATCACTTTCATGTTGTAAGTATAATTCGTTTTTGTTTCCTCCTGGAACTCAAATTCAGTATCATCCACGTGTTTTTTGCATGCGCATTGATCATCCCTTGATACATCATGGGAGTGAGGGAAAGTTTGTTTCTTGAAAGCCGTTCACTGCCTTGGGTCCATGCATTAGTTGAAATATAGTTGGTAAAGTTTACCGGCTAGGTCTGGTCTTCATGCCCAACGGAGCCCTCGGAGAAGATAGTCTGTTTCGACTTGAAGCATGGTGGACATCTTTCTCCTCGCGACTATAGAAGAACATTCTATTGTAGAACCATCTGTCACTAGATGAACTTTCGCCACAAGCTTGGTATGACGCCTGTTGTGCAGATGCTTGGGCATTTCTAGTGACGTAAGTTGTCTTCGAAACTCGACATGCGGGATGTTGCTCTAGTCGATCTTTGTTGCTGTCCTTGCTTTGCCAAGATACGAGATGGACTTTGGCAAAGTCTATCGAAAATCTCTTTCAAACCGTGTCTGACTATGAACATAAATGACCATCCTGCCCTCAACGACTGGAACATATTCTTCTGTCCGAATAATCAAGCCATAATAACTAATTTGACGCTCTATCTAGTCAAGCAACACCTAGAACACAATCAGTCCATCTCATCGGATCTTGGGATAATTTTACCAAACGATATCCAATGGAGCGAGATTCAAGACGCTCTCGTGAGCAATGGCGAGGTTGTCACACATTTGACGATATCATCTGTGAAGGCGATGGAAATGGTTCCTTGAAAAGGAACGGTGGTTTGAAAATGGCATCAACATACTATTACTATGTATGTTAACATCCCAAACACTGAAAGAAAAATACTTACAATTTCAGTATGAGCTTGATGACGGCATTGAAGTTCATGATACGGCTATACCTTCCACTACTACTTGTCCTTACATGCCAGGTCAACCAGTCAATATCCTCTGGGTACCAGTCGAAGTCTCACCACCACGACTTCGAAGTGGTTCCGTGGATTCCATAACTATTACAGAAGCCAAAACAATGAATCCTGCCGATAAATTTATGACTCCTCGTGCTCCTCCATCGAAGCCAAATGTTGCACGATCTGCTTCATTACCGTCTTCAAGCGCGGAGGTTACGGAAAAGCCATGTCCTTGGGCAAAAGACAGAAAGCTTGGTTGGGCAACAAAACTTTTTTCGGGCCGTCGATCACGACCTTCATCGCCTACTCCATCACTTTCTTCAAGGCGATCATCTGAGCCCGATATCAGTCGAGCTACTACACGAAGTAGTTCTTCATCAAACTCAAACACTATTCATCAAACTAGCCCGACTCGATTCGAACCAATTTCTAGAAAACCGTCTTTTACCAGAGTGCACGATTCTGTGCACAACAGTCTTATGTCTCTTGGTATACCTGAGGAAATTTCCGAAGACGAGGAAGATGATGACAACTTTGCCACACAATTTAAAGAACTTGTCTTTGAAGACAACGACAGTATCACCAGATTATCACCAGCGCCATTTCGTCGGCAACCATCACCAACTTCCAATACTTACAAGCCACTGCCACAACTTCCAGATGATGCTTTTACATCTCCAAGTTCATTACCTCTTCCTCCAAACCTTACTCTGAATTTACCAATGTCCCACTTCTCCGTCTCCACCGCATCAACGGCTCTTACTTCACCGACAGATTCCCATTTCGGCTTCAGCGATACATCATCAATGTTCGATTCATATGATGAAAGCGATATGAATGAAGAAACGGGCGATACTTTTACATATAACCCGATGATCTCAGAGGTGGAAAAAAGAAAATTTATAGGGTATAGCTTACCGGATGAAGATATCGCTTCGGAACAGACTATTCGCAAGGCTTCAAATCCAATATCAAAGACAAATAGTAATGATTCTTATCCTCACGATTCGGGGTTCGCAGACGGAATTCAAGAAAGCAACACGAAAATAGGGGGAAGTGTGTTAGCGGATTTCTTGGAGGATATGGGCTATTTGGGCGAAACTATCCGTGATAAATGAAGGGTGCGAGAAAGAGATGGGAGATAATGTGTATGAGTATTAGGTTGTATGTATATATATGATGGGGACGACTGGATGATATCTTGGCATTTTGGGCGGTGCTACATTTTGCAGTTTAGCGGGGAGTTTTGGGAAATTGCCTGGGCATATGCATAAGATATGGACATGTTTAAAGAAAGGACGTGTGGAAGGGTGAAAGGAATAGCAAATATTGCAAAGCTGGTCTTATATGCATATATCAAAAGATGAATGGAAATGGACTTGAGAAATGATTGAGGGGGATAATAGATGAGATAAATTAGTAGGATTGTGATACTCGAGTATATATCAAACTATTAATGAGATACTTATAAACTCACACAAGTTATATGAAGGAGTGACAAGTTGTATGAATGAATGACGGAAGGAAATATAACAGATTGCATTGCGAACAAGTGGCAACATAAAAGAGACAAACGGAGAATTCAATATCACGTGAACTGATCTCGTACCCCCATAGATCTTAGCTTCACCTCGGTCTTTTTACTGGCCGAAGTTTGTTACCCGTTATATACTCGACCAATCATCAATACGACAACGTTGAAAACCTTGCATTTGCATTCATGTCGTATGAAGTCTGATATGCGGAGATGCGGGGAAATGACGCTTGTTGGTTTGTACGGGGTGGCACACGTTGGATGGTATGAGCTGGTGAAGATTGGATGCTTGGCTCGAGATGGATGTTCGATGTTTCTTCTCATTGGGCATTTCTGTTGATATGGTCAAACTTTTTGCTCGAGTCAAATTGAGGTACCTGGCAGACGGAAGATAGATATCGACAGCAAAAAATATCGAAATGCTATGGATTCTCAATTGAGGGAAGTTGGCCGGGCTCCAGGTGATTCTCAAGGGAACGGCAATGACATCGGATCCTTGGAGATTGAACTCAGTATGTGATTCATTAAACGCTCTGTACTTACATATAATGTACGTACGTGAATGTGTAGAGTTGGACTGATGGTACAATAGATGGCAGTGAAGATACGCAACAAGGAAACTTTGCGAGGATCGCAAGGTTGAGATGCACGAGTTGCGAACAGACATTTGGGAGAGTGGAACATTTGACGAGACATGAGAAGAGTTATAGAAAAGAGGGATGGCTGAGATGTGAAGCTAGGGAGTGTAAGAAGAGTTTTTATCAGATGTGAGTTTGGGAAATTCCGTCGAAAGATCTTGTATCAATGGATGTGCAAAGATAGTTGCTGATACTCAAAGTGATGCTCTGCGTCGACATGAATTGGTTCATAAGAAATCAAACCGAAATTTGCTGGGAAGAGGGGCGAGAGCTTGTTCGGCCTGTGCAATAGCGAGAAGAAGATGTAGTGGTGAAAATCCTTGCAAAGCTTGCGCGAAAAGATCAATTGGGTGTACCTTTCCTTCATCCTCTGGTGCCATGGTCAACGAAAGACGTCGAGAATCCATTGGGTTATACGAGAAAATTTCAAATCAAAGGGTTTGGGTTGAAAATGGTCGAACTGGGGAAGGAATCACGAGTCTACAATCTCCAATTTCGTGGTCACATGCTGATTCACCGCTCAATCCGCAAATGAAACCTAGATCTTCGATTGACCATTATCGTTCAGAGTTTGGGTTGGAGAATCTGGATGTTGCTGGTCAACAGATGAATATCCAAATTTTGGGTTCTGGTATCCATCAATCATTCAGTCAATTTTCTCCGCCAAAGAATTCAACAGGAAATCAGATGTCCGAAGATGCTCGCATAAACTCGACCACATCTCGAAATTATCAATCTACTTCATCTTCAATGTTACCCCTTCATCCAATCATAGATCTTGATGAAGCTGCCAACTTGTTATTGATTGGAACGGGTCAGGCTTCACATCAGCTACATATCCAAGATAAAGGTATTTCTGAAAGTTTGCCAGAAAGCGCTAGTTCTTGGGCCCAATATAATGTATCCTCTATCAACTGGTTGCCTTACGATTGGGCTCCTGACTATCAACTAGATGATGATACAGTGAAAATGATTGATTATAGGACAGATCTGATTGGCTCATCGCCTATTACCGTCCCAGGAGAAACTATCCGAAGGCCTGCGTATTCTGCAAACACGGCTATTTTTGCGCCCGTCCCCGCAAACCCAAGCGCAAATGCATATAAATAATTCTCCTAATCCAACAATATCCAGTGAAGGTGCTTCAACAAGTCCTAATTCTTTGACTACGCAAAGCACTGGTAGATACTATGTTGATGGGCATGGTTCAAGATTGCCTCGCGTTCGAAAAGCTCCATCCAAGACTGCTAATTCATGTCCATCAATATCTCATCCTACAATAGATGATTTGAACGGGAGATTTGCGTTTCCAGTTGATGATATCAATGACCATTCCTCATATTATAGACAATTACCACACGAAATCTACAACATTATTCAGGATGTATTCGCAAAAACATGCATCGAGAACTCGCCATATTTTACACCATTCCAACACACACGATTCACATCTCTGTACACACTGAGCCGCTTTATAACTCACTATATTGACTCTTTCCATCAAACATTACCGTTTATTCACATGCCATCTTTCAACATTTCGGCTTCTCACTGGCTTTTTTTTCTAGCTATGGCGGCTGTAGGAAGTCGTTACCATGGTAATGGAAATTATGCAAAACCTATGCATGAGTTTCTTCGGCGTGCAATCATGTCAGTCAGCAATAATAGGGATTCGAGGCGTACGAGGATAATGATGATACAAATTAAGCTTCTAAATTGTGTAGGTACGATGTACTGTGGTAGCGATGAATTATCACAGGTAGCGAAATCATATCATAGGGATCTTAACGATTTTTGTTGTAATGAGTGGAAAACTTCGAATCAAAAACCGAGAGTTGCAGTGTCGCAGACAGGTCCAAATGATTCGGAGCACGCCAATAAAGAATGGAGAGGATGGTATGATGCTGAAAGTAAACGAAGGACAGGATGTTGTATTTGGGTATGTGTTTCTATTTCCATATTCATATGATAAATTCTTACGCTGCCTAGCTCCTAGATAGCATGTGGTACTTTCACTTTCAAATTTGTCCTAGCTTATCGCTAGACGATAGTTCGGTATCTTTACCGTGCCAGGAAGTTTGATGGGAAGCAGAATCAGCTATCGAATGCCAACAACTTCTCAGTTGTTCTTCATGTACGTACCTAGTGACCCCCATTAACCAACCCCCGCCAATCTCACGAGTCACCCAGCAGCAAGCTCTACCCTCCACAACGCCCTCCAGTGAATGTACACCGAAAAACGACAGCCATCTTCGACCGGTGAATTCTCCCGTATCCTTCTCATCCACGGTCTTTTCCGACGTACTTGGGAAGTCTCAAATTACCTATCACAACCCCTTACCCACTGGACTCCCACTGCCTCAAAACTATCCTTCCAGCACACCACCTCGAATCATCCCATCTGGCTCCCCGGTATCCAAACATACACAAATTGGCGCAATTCCGCCTGTGATTGTTTAGATATATTACACTGGCATGCAAATAGTTTCATCGGAGCTGCAAGCGGCATGGAACATACCACCATTCTGCATTTACATTTAGCGAGGGTTGTACTTCTCACGCCTTTTCTACATATTTTGGAACTGGCAGAATACCTCGCTTCTTCACACGCTACTCGGATCCCGGATCTGGGAGATACAGATACAGATCAGGAGATTGAGAAAGAGAAAGAAAAAGAGATACTCCAAACACGCGATTATATGAAAAGAGGGGCAACTGAAGATCAGCATAAAGCACGTCTAGCTTCTCTTCTCCCCTTGTTAAAGGGCAAGAAAGTGAAAACTATTGCTTGATACATACCTATCACCTACACATGACCATTCGAACCACCGAGCTTCACCCATGCGTACCCCCAATAACCATCCAGGTATTCTTGTTCCTTTTTTTTTTCTCTTAAAAAATAGTATTCCAGCCGGGAAATAAATCTCAGTATATTCCAGCAATACAGCAAGATAGACCCGTGATAGAAGATCAGTGTATCTAAGTGTAAATATTTAACTTGTGCTATCTATCCTTCGTAGCACCCATATCTCCAACAACAATATAAATAGATATTTAACCCTCGGATGATATGCTCGAAGAACGATAGAATCTCACCCGGCTCTCGATTGATACTCTTCTTTATGAGCTAGGTTAGGATGTATAAGTACTAGTACATCCACGGAATAAAATTATTCTGTAAAAGTATTACGGGATTTGATTTTGTACCCGATAAAATGTGTTAGGCTTCCGAAACCTATTCAGATTCTAGAATATTCATTGAAGTGGAAAATTTGCTCAAATCGAGTCGTTGTATGTGTGGAGAATGTGAAGGTTTTCAGGATGTATATTTCGGTTAGTATACTCAAGACATGTATTGAGTTAATTCTCTTTGGATTTTAGAATTTGGAACCTAAAGTTATCTGAGAGATTGAAATTATCGTGTTAGAATGGAGGGTTAGATTTCTAAATGATCAGAGATGTTAAAGGGATTTATGATGTGGATTATATATATAGAGAGAGAGAGAGAGAGGTACCTACCTACTTAAACAAACAAACAAACAAACAAACAAACAAATATTCAACCCCATCAACTTTTCAATGAATAAGTTACCTGAAAATTCATAATTCGATACAAATCTGCAAATCAAAGACACCTACCTACCTACCTATACAAGCCTTCTTTTCCAAAAAGTAAGATTACCACCAAACCCCTCTTTACAATTTATACAAGAAGAGTATAGATAACATACAGTAGCATCTTTATTATAAGTCCACCAGTCCCAATTATCAACACCGTATCCCATCTGATTCCCACGCGCTAACTAGCTACCTGCGTACTGCACTGGAAAAAAATAATCAATCTCTATATGTATGAACACACAGGCTAGTCATCTCGTTAAGTGTATGCAAGAGCCTAGGTAATAAGGTAGCTTAGAGTCAGTCAGTCATCTACATGTGTAGATTTAGAGTAGTGAAAAATTCCACATAGAAAAAAGTATGTAGGATTTAGAATCTAGAATTCACTATCTACATAGTTTGATCATCTCAATATCATGAAAAACACACAGAGATGCCCGTGAAATGAGATACGAAAGACGAAATAAGAGATACTATATCACAGCTATTCAACTAGCATTACTACTCACAAGCCCCTCCTCCCCTGGTCTATTTTTCCATAGTTTCCCCATGCCAAATCTTCGTTTCCGCGGCTCGGGCTGATATGGCGCTAAGGGGAATGCGACCGCGGTGGGATAGTATCGAGGATTTTGATCATGCTGCGATAAAGTACTAGTACCAGTAGCAGGTAGTAGTCTTGCCATTCTGGAGTCTGGGATTTGGCCGCTAGAGGGGTGGAGGTGGTGAGTTATGGTGGGTTTAGGGAGGTGTAAATGTTTCTTCTTTTTTTCTCGAAACAAAAGAAAAAACAAAAGGAAAAGATAGAAAAAGATAGAACCAAACTTACAGTTTCGTACTATCTGACGCAAACGAGAAACCCGATTTTCTATTTTCCTTTGCGCTTTTGGGTATTTCTTCTTCTCGTTTTTCTTGTAGCGTGATAGATTGCGAAGTCACCAACTTCTTTCCACGTGTTGATTTCGCGAGCGGTGGTTTCCGAGTTTGGGGTTCCGATTTCGATTTCGGGGTATCTGTTTTATTCGTTTTGGGTCTGATCCAACCGTTCTTTGTGGCTGGTCCCAAAGCGGTGGGTTTGGGTGGTATGGGAGGAGGGGGAATGTGATTATGATTTTGATGTTGATGTCTTTTTCGACGATGGCTTCTACTCTCGATTATGGGATCACGGGATATGAGTGAGGAGGAAGATTTTGATATTCGCTTGGAGAGACTATCGAGGGCGTTGATTGTTTCCGCGCGTGATTGATTCGAGAGTTTGATAAAGAGTTCTTGATCGGCAGGCTTGACTTTGCCGCGAGTAAATAATACTACCGCGGAGGTGAAAGCAGTGTTTAGTCGGGATAATATAGTAGATAGTGAAGAGCGGGCTTTCGCTGGGTTGGAATGAGAATGTGGAGTTTGTAAATATGAGGGTTGTGATTCATACCATCGCCTTCGGAGAATTTGGGACCAGATTTGATGGATTCCCTTGTGTATGCCTCGCGAATATCTGATCGGGATTGTTTGAATGACTTGATGAGAAGAGTTTCTTCGCAATTATCATGATCGATTATTTTACTGCTGTTTTTCTGTCTCTTGCGACGAGCTCGGAGAAGTCTTATGCCACTGGTAAAAGTACCGAGTAAAGTAGTCACCAATTCGTCTAGTTCACCCATTGTAAGGTAAGACACAACTTGTGTTGAATAGGTAAATTTGGATATACACGATTGAAATTTATAAATCAGGGGCACATTAGTCAGAGGATGAGAGAAGTATCAATTATGCTAAGTATCTCAGGTGTTGATTGATTGGGGGACAGTCATGTTCTTGCCGCCCATGATTTCTACCCCACTTGTAGGTAGTGGCCTATGAGAGGGATGCAATGAAAGTTTGGTAAAGTTAATATATACATGACCTTGTGTATGGAGAAGCTGTTCGTGTATACATACATGGTTCGAGCTATCATCATTTTTGATTGTGCAAAAGTCCTTGCCAATTTAGCCACTTTTGAAAGTTTGGATGGATGATGAAACTTGTTTAGGGGACATTGGGTAGGTAGTGCGACTCTTCAAGGTTAAAGTAAATATACTGTATTCATCGAAAAGTTGAATGCCGAAACCCACTTGGATCCTTGGAGTTTAATATTGTAAAAGTACACTTGAAGTGTACGAGTAGAGAAGGGGGCAATTTTACCACGTGCGACAACCAACGAGCGGAAGCATAAAACAATATGAAGTCATCCAAATTGAAGATTGCAACGATGAGTTATGTGATCAAGAGAAGATTGAACCCTGAAATTCCCTACGATCTGAATTAAACAAAGGTAAAAGATGAATGCCGAATCACGTGCAGTTAGCAGATGAGATGAAGACCAACTGATCGGATTGTACTGGACACAAGCCGTGCAAACAATAGCCTGACAACGTGGGGGGTACCTTATCAGGATAAACAAATATGTCGCACCTATATATTGCGACAAACATGCCTGCCGATTGAAAGCAGTGTACCAAGAAACTATCTCATCACATACTTCTGTCAAGTTACACTCCAATCAAAAGCCACCCAATGCTTTCTGAATTCTTGATCAGTATGGTGTGCGAGGATAGGTGGAGTTGCTATCTTCTTGCGGGAAATATCGGTGCCATCCAAGACAAAATTCGATATCGGAGAGACGAGAGACTGGCTACGAGCCGCAGACCCCACGTTTCTCATACTGCGTTGCACAATTCGTGATTCGATTTGCAATATTTTGAAGGATCTGATGATAGGTTCATGGTATAAGGGAGCTTGGCGGGATTTCTTCAATGTCCCATTCACATGTGTATATATATTGCAGTCCTTCAGATCGGTCACAATATGATTAAATATCCGGGATTTCGGAGTGCGTCAAGCTCGACCATTTTCGGTCGGTATCAATGCGGTTGCAACACGGCAGGTTTGTCGAGCGAGCTGCCGCGTAATTTCATAAGAGGTTTTCTATGACAATATATGTGGTGTACCTGTAATTTACTCACCAAGGTCTGCTTTGTTGAATAGGTGAGAGGTGAGAGGTGAGAGGAGAGAGGAGAGAACAACGTCTAGAGGCTATCAAAAGTCTCGAGTTGTTTCGAGCCCAATGAAGAAAAGAGTGTTGCGGTTCGTCCCGCTTGGCCGTTTTGCTTGAGTACAATATACCCGGGATCAGAGGAATTCATCTATATGCTTGCAAAATTTAGTACAAGCGTGGGGATTTCTCCAGAATCTAGATCAATCCCACAAATGTCCACTTTTCTGCATAACTATATCTACCTTACGATATGATTGTGTTCTTTTTTTGGACTCTGTTTCTTTTCTACCGGGAACGTTGATTGAATTGAGGGAGGTATGGTAGTATCCCGCATGAGTCTTTTAATTAATCCCAATGGGTGATTTCGTTTCACCCGCGTTGGTCGTACATGTCAAATGGCTAGGGGTGCTTATCTTTAGACCCTGGACACCCTTTACTTTTGTAGGCTTGATCACTGATAACCCCATACCAATTAACATGAAATATGAACCAGAATGTTCCGCACATCATGAAGCACCTTTCACGAATTTCGGACTCTTTGAGTACTACAACAAGGTTGATCAGCTCATGGAACTCAATGCACCCCAATGACATCTTGAAAAGTGTAACGAGCAATTGAGACTGAAATTGAACGGATGAACGTTGACGGAACTGATCAGCCACTCTGAACTAAATTATCATTGCACCAAACTCTCTCAAAACCCTGATGTCGAGTTTCCTCCTGAAAGTCTTCTAGTTTTTATAGCATCAGATGCTACGAGCATGTCCGAGCCCCATTGCGACAAAACTCATACTGATGATTCACATCTTCCCAAGGGTGGTTGCAGATACATTCTGCTACATCCTGAATCAAAGCAGCTGCGATGTGCGTGCGTCGGATTTGCATCCAACCGATCCATTCCAGGCAGTTTGTGTCATTGTGGACACCAGGCAGTATATCACAATTCAGACCCAGAATTTTCTAGTAAAGAAGAATTAGATGCGTTGAAGTTGAGGATTGGTACTCTCGAGGAGGAGCTACATCGAGAACGACGTATAGGGAGAGTTGGCTTGTTTGATCGGCTTACAAAATTAGAAGAGCTTGTGGAAAAAGAGAACTTGGAACGCGAAGTTGAGATAAGAAATATTCACCGTGGCATCGGCGGTCTTTGGCAGAACGTTGGCCTCTTGAACAAGCGAACACCATATCACGATGATCGGATCGAAGGATTAGTGGATGACGTACATAGAATTCATGCTAGGATGATCGAGTTGGACGATGCGTCAATGAAAGTAGAAGATAGAGTAGACGCTCTTGAGAATGTATCAGCGCGAACTTTCGCACCTCCAAAGAGGACTCGACGAAGAAAAGCATCGACGCCTCCTACTGCAAATTTGCAGATCGCAATCGAGAACACGACAAAGTCTGGAGAAGGTGGTGCTATAGGGGATTTTAAAACGCCTACAAATGGTTTTGCATCAGGTCAGGAATTCCCGGAAAGAGATCTTTCGGGTGATCGATGTGGAACTGGTTCATGGACTGTACACGTCTCCCTTATGCCCACATCATCCCAGCCTTTCCCCTTTGAAAAGGACACGGCAGCTTACAAAAGATGCCTATCTCGAGGTTTGCATCAAAAGATAGTTGTGCCCGACACAAATGGTGATTCTTTTAAGGAGGCCGTGTGTTCTGCTTTTGAGCCAGTCCTGCGAGGAAGGCCTTGGCAACCACTTGTGGCCAAGATCTGTGATGTGAAAAATTTAAGAGGCCTTCCGATGCTTCGACAACTAGACGCACAGTTAGTGAGTATGCTCCGGAGCTTTTCTTTTGCTTGTGTCGGCGATACTAACTTCAACCGAGCAGGCCTTCAGTGATTATGATGTTGACTTCTTGAAGAAATATTGCGCTGTCCTTGACGGGTTTGGAAAAATTGAAGATTTATATATTGCTATGACCGAAGATACAATAACTTGGGTCGAAATGCGCGAGCTAGAGCAATTTCTTCCAGGACTGGAATCTGCATGGTCCCATAGTACGTACCTAGATGGAGCACGGGTAGATATAACACTTCAAGCAATGAAGGATGAATCTGGTGAAGCCACAGCCTCCAAACAAAAATCGGCAGACAATTTATTGCTGTCGTTACCAGCCGCTGAGAATTCGCCATCGAGCATAATTCTAAAGAGACATGCGTCAAGGATATCTAGAACGCCAAGTTTCGACTCATCATTTGAAGGAGAAAACCCTAGAACAAAATTGAGGCAACTCTACAATGGAGCAGGGGTGGATATAGGCAGATGTGCTAAAATTGCTTGATGGAAGGTCGACTTTCGTCGGAAGTCTTTGAGACTATTAACCACTTTTTCCATCAAAAGTCTGATTGTTGATATGCTGTTTGCTCGAGATCACAAGTCTATGAAACAGGTTCCTCAAATTAAATATCAACATTATGCAGTGTTGTCGAGAAGTCCCATGAGAATCAAGCATAATTCTCAATGTAGTTTAAGACACTGGAATAGACAAATAACTACACATTGGAGCATGTCTTATGTCTGCAAGACCACAGAATAGAGGATCGACAGATTGTGAGGTTTCGTAAGTATTCTTTGGTGCAGAACAACGGGAAGAAGACGATTAGTTCGCAATTTTAGTAGACCCAGAATACCGATAACTTGGACAAAAAATCGAAGTTTAAGTGTTTGTAGCAATCTCTCGAGTCTCTGAAGATCAAAAACTGAATGAGATAATCGTTCTAGCTATTCCGGGACCTCGATTTAGCAGCCCCCCGGGCCCCTCTTGTAATCATATACCGCGGCGCACTGTGAATGAAAAGACATCAAGGTTAGCATTGAGCTTGGTTGAATAATCACACTTGACTGAGATGCCCGATTCTCCTTTCGTCTCAAAAACGCTCTTGATGTAGAGTTCTTGAACGGACTTACCCGCGTGACTCCTAGACAAATGTACTCTATCTATCCTAGTATCCTTGTTGTACCATTCTGCAAGGCTACCATCATCTCCGGACCCTTCTAGCTGTCAGGAATACGTGTGAAGAAGATTAGATTTGAAAGGACTACCAAAGCGTCGAGTTCGTCAAATTTAGACAATGTGTCCGGTATATGAAATGTAAGAGTTGAGATGAAAGTTCCTTCTAAAGTAAAACTATATTTGAATGTAATGAATGAAGTGATTACCGGTATCAGAAGATTCACATATCAAGGAACCTAGCAGAGGCCCAGAGTAAGTCCAAGGATTGTGGCCTTAGGCATCAACAGACAAGGCTGCAGACAGCCTTACGCTAATTGCACTTCCGAACTAAACTAGCATGACGTTCTTCCACCTGAGGGGCAGACAAACCTCAGCCTAATGGACAACAACATTTCATCCCATCCCTCATAACTAATTCTCCGTTCCATCAAAAGTATCTACAAAAAGTATTCGGAAAGATTTGGGGTTCCGTTGATAATAAGAGAACCACAGATTTTTGCTTGGGTTCTCTTCTTTCCTCAGGAGTGTTCCTCAATTCTCTTTGGTAACCTTACAATTCTTTGAAGAAGATTATCGTCGTATAACGGCACACAGGAGTGCATGACTACAATTGCAATCACCGACAAAATTAAGAGCAATACTCTCTTGCTATTCCTCTTATTCAGAACGAAAAAATCCTCACCGTACCTCGCACTGAAAATTGAAGGACATCAGACTCGCTCTTTCCTGTCTTGCTATAATTGTGCCCCGCACCTTAATTCGCTTGAACTTGTGTATATTCTCACCTACAATGGATATCAATTCTCCAAAGCGTCGCAAACTTAGTCAGAGAACTCCCGACCAGGCGCAGACGGCAAAAGGAAAAGGAAAAGAAGTCATGACGATGACAACAAGTAGGTTCTAGGATTCATCCTCGTAATACAATTCATTAACCAAAGTAGGTCAAAATGGCTGGCCTCCCAATAAAGTCCCGGTGGAGATCTTCAATCTCATCATCATGAACCTACCTCGATCCACCATCCATAACATGCGATTGGTAAATCGTGAGTTTGAAGCAAATGTTTCTGAATACCTCTTCAAATATGTAGTGGTTCCATTTAGACCAGAGATTTATGGCATCACTTCCGAGCCGTCCACTTCTCATAGTTCAATATTGTTACAAGACAAGGGCATGCGTATCTTTCAAGGTATATCGTTGTAATCTTTATTTGGTTAACCTTCAGCGTTACTAACATTACCTAGGTTTCGGTCGGCACATCAGACACTTTGCTATGTGTATATCATTTCACCCTTTTGATTATTGACAAATTGCTAATAACTTGATTAGCCTTCGAAGTCGATATTGCAAAGTTGACTAAACCTCCTGTAAAGCATAACCACGACACAATCACAACTTTCTGGGGTTCTTACAAATGGCCATTCCAGGAATATAATAGATATGCACAATTAGAGGGCCTAGAGCAGAAAGCTGATGAAACTCGAACCATGACAAAGGCATTTCAATTCATTGTAGCAGCAGAAGAACTTGGCCTATCTATTGATGGGGGCTTGGGATGGCTTGCTGGACCAGACATTAACCATAAAGTTGTTCAGCATGGCGAAAAACCCACGGTATTTGGATCAACAAGATTCGAACCAGAAACAGAACCTGAGCCAAAGCAGAATGTGCGATTAAATCAAAACACTCCACCTTTTCGAACAGAGCTTTTGAACGATACACGTTCCTTACTCCAGAGAGTGTTCCAGGAATCAGGATTCGCTAGCGACCAAATCAACCAATCTCTCGACCATGCTCTCTCCGACGCGGGCTCCGCAAATGCACGTACACAAGTTCGACAGGTTGGAGTCCCTAATGCACCCTCCATTCCTTATGCCGATTTCGAAGAGGGTATTGCTCGTATACTCGGAAACCATTTCGGAACTGGCAATCCTGCAGTGGGAGATGAAGAAGAAGAAGAGGATGATGATGATGATGATGATGATGATGATGATGATGAAAGATTGAACACCGAGGATAGAGTTTCAACTGATGGTGAAGACGAGGGTAATGGTCAAAGCGAAGGCAACGTTTTCAACAATGTTCCTGGACGTCCCAGATCTAACGGCGCCCCGGGTCGTAAGCGCAAGTCAACACCAAAGTGCCATTGTTTAAAGCCGAACGAACTCACCGGCGCACAAAAAGAAATGTTACTTGAACTCGAATGGGCACAACGAGCATTTATGCAGACTTTTACTATTGCCGTTATTGACAGTCCTATCACATTTGCCGGTGTTAAAAAACTTACTATCGCACGCTTGCCAAATAGACATTTACCCAATCTCGTACGCGACGATTTCTGGGATAGTATACCAAATTTGCTTGAGCTATCTCTAGGCATAATCCCCGACTGGCGTGAACTTGTCAAACTTCCTACCGGTTGGGTTCAAGATATCAAGTTACGCCCATCCAAGGCTGTCATTGGTGTCTTTCAGCTCCTTTCCAAACAAATATCTCGACGTCAGCAAATCGAGTCTTTACATTTTGAATGGGTCGGCGGTGGAGAGTACGCTCCTGGTCTCTTCTGCCGGAACCAGCATATACTTGCTGCTCCCATAGTTTCAGATTCAATGAGCATGGTTAGTAGAAAAGGAGAGAAGGAGGTTCTTTCACTACCCTATATCAAGAATCTGTCACTGAAGAACTGCTGGTTAAGTCCACATATGTTCACGCGATTTGTCAAAGATCTCAAACAATGCAGCCTTCAATCCTTAACACTTGATTCGGTTTCATTGACCGCCTTCATTCGCCCTGGACAACACCCAATGCCTCGAGCAAATCACCAGCAAAATGCTTTGGCACAAGCCATGGCGGTAGATATGGCGGTAAACATGGGCTTCGCGAATAACCATCATCTTGCTGCACATGCTGCCTTGTTTCCGCCCAACATGGCTGCAGTGCCACCATTTCTAGCAGCAGCACCGCCAGCAACTCAGTTGCCAGCGGTCATGCCCAATTCAAATGTCCAACCAGCATGGCTCAATGAACCTCGCAATGGTTCCTGGGCTCAGGTTATTGACACTTTGTCTCCTGGTAATAGACTGGCAGATTTGCGCAATGCCAACGAATTTGGTGAAGAAACCCAACCCAGAACTCAGAGTAGTTTGAAAAAACTCGTTTTCAAGTCATGTGGATATGCCCGACTTCCTCTTGAATTCAATCAATCGGCAATCCATGAAGGTGGTGGTGAGCATCGGGGATCCGTACCTTCCGGAGTAACAAAGAGAATCAATGACTATGAGAGCATCATGATGAAGCCGGGTGACAGCCTACTTGCTTCAATAACAAACGCGATGAGCGATCTTGAAGTTGAAGTTCTACAAAATGCGTGGAACATGACTCTTGGTTGGGGAAACTTACCTACGCGGCTAGCAACTGAAGCGAATCATGATGGGATCCTGCGCGCAGGCTGTGGTAGATTCAATGGGTCCATTGTAGCTGCAGCTCTAACTTCGACTTCAGCTTCTGAAGTTTGATTTGATGCATCAATGATTGTTCTCATGTTTTACAAGGGCACAAATTGCAATCACCTTGTCATTTTACTAATCCTACTGGTACCGTAATTTCTTTCTTTCTTTAGGGTGTGTTTTTGTGGGATAAGGATGTCTTAGGACGGATTTATTTTATCATACACATTTTTCTTGTATACTACCACCTCTTTTCTTCTTTCTGGGCAGCATGGCGGGGTCTTTATGACATGACACCAAAGCATAACGAATGGGCTCTTGGTGTTGTCTCAAACTTGCATTTCAGGTTGCATATTAGGGTAAACAATTGGTCTCACGACTTATAATCTGGATTGGACGGGAGTTTGATATGGAAAATCATTGGGGAGTTTAGTGAAGGTGTCGGATGAGCCAAGATCACGAAGAATTGTGTTCGACACCATCGATTAGACCAGATGCAGTTTCTGTATCACAGATTTGCTGATATCTATCAATCATTGGAATGCCGACATGGAATATTTCAGGCGCTCTGGGAATTGACATGAGTGATAACGACGAAGATAGTCGGAAAATTCTTTTTACTTCGTAGGAATAGTGTGTCATGTACATGATGAAAATTCATTAGAATGATGTAGTGCGTTGATGTGATGTGATTGCATGCTATGATAATGATGAGTGTAAGGTGTTTGATGGTCTGGATAGCTTCTGATGTTGGAGAGCATTGCAATACTCGGAATGCATTCAATATTCAAATAGTTTGCATTTGATTCAAAGCGATGCTTGTAGATTGCAGTCGAGAAGGCTATTTGAGAACTCCGAGTAAATCTATTCTGATAATTAATTGTATGTCCTGATCTGACCCCGCTTGCCAATCATTTTTCCTTCTCTTACTCTCTCCCTCTCTCCTCCTTTTTGTCTTGATTCCTTGTGTCCCATCGAGCAGGTATAATCGTGGTTGGAAAAAGGGCCCTGGGTTGCGATTATTCGCGATTGGATGGGTGGGATTAGAAGGCTGATGGAATTTAGAAGTTTGGTGATGATGATGGAGAAGAGGGCGTGAAAGAAAGAAGGAAGGAAGGGAGGAAGGAATGTAGATTTGAATTTGGATAGTATTGGATTGGGAGGGTGGGTTATATGGAGTGGGTTAGATGGGTTATAGAATGAGGGTTATAGAATGAGGGTTATAGAATGAGGGTTATAGAATGAGGGTTATAGAATGAGGGTTATAGAATGAGGGTTATAGAATGAGGGTTATAGAATGAGGGTTATAGAATGAGGGTGTGAGAGGTAGTCATGTTTAAGAGGGGTGGGAATGGGAGAGGCTGAGAGGGCTGGATGGCGTAGGGTGGGGACCTGAGGGGGTATGGGAATATGGGAGATGGACGGTGGGAGATTAAAAGGGCGATGGTATGCTCGAGGGCTGAAGAAACAGTGAGATAGATAAGCAGCGAAGAGGAGGGAGCGGCAGGGACTGAATGAGAAAGCTTGCGTAGGTGTTGGGCATCTTGGAGGAAACACTGTGTGAGATGTATCTATGTAGAAGGTAACAGTCATGCGGAAGAGTGACAAGTGATCTAAGTTCCTGTTTATTGAAAGCCCAAGAACATTTGGGCAGTAAACGGCGTTGACTCGTTATGCTGTATTGAGACACTAGGCTATATTTCATGAGGCGTAGAAGGGGTTCAGACTTGGACTTGTATGTGTAAAACCGGGAGCGAGATATTCGGAATGTAAATTGTGTCCTGTAGGTATGAAATTATTGCTGTATTCGATTCTAAAGAAGGAGCTAGCCGTGTATATTGAGGATGTTTGACGGGAACGTTGCTACAAGTAGACAGGGCCTCATTTTGAGTGTGTCGGATTATGGAGGGCTGAGATATAGATTCTGACGGTGCCGAGATTTACTTTATTTAACGCTAAAAGCCAACTGCCGCTCTGTTGATGACTGGATGGGTTGCCAATCGTTTTAGAACGATCTAGGCCCGCGTCTGTCTCGTGAGAGAGAATTGAGACTTGCATTTGATGGACAGCGTCTGATGCAACCTGGAGCTTGAGGGTTATCAATTCCCGTTAAATGGTGCCTGACTTGGCAGTACTCGATAACAAATAGCAAAAATATCACAAGCACCCGTGGCATGAGTCAGATAAATTCGTCAAGAGGCAATTAAATTTTCTGCAAGAAGTTCATTTAATGGTTCATTTATAGTGCAGCAATATGTCACCTGTACAAGCCATCCATTTTTTGAAATACACTTGTATGATGACCTTCATATCAATGCCCAATCGCGCAAACCCCAGCCAACCATAAAAAGAGAACATCTATGCAGCAGTGATAGCTTGACGGATACGAGCACCACGTTGTCTTGAAGACAAGTGTGCGGTCTCACGTCCAACAACAGCCTCGGACTTTTGAACAACTTCCTCTCCTTCGGTCAAGATCAATTCGATGTGGCAGGGATTTGACATGTATGGATTGATCTATTGAATATTAGCTTTGGGTGTATCGTAGGCTTTCGATATAAACTTACACGACCGTGAGCACGGTAAGTTCGGCGGCGTTGCTTTGGTGCTTGGTTGACTTGGATGTGCTTAACAATCAAGTTTCCGGTATCGAGACCCTTGGTATCGGCGTTGGCCTCAGCGTTCTTCAAGAGACCGAGGAGGAACTCGGCGGACTTGACTGGCCATCTAGCACGGGTAACACCGAATTGCTTTCCTATTGAAATATCCCTATCAGCCTTCCATTCTTCTCTAACCCGAATTTCTCGATTCCCTTCTGATGTCAATGCTCGAACGTACCTTGAGCAGCACGTCCAGTTCCTCCGGCGTATCTTCTCATTGGGACAGCCTCCTTGTGTTCTTGAACGTTCTCAAGGAACTTGACGGCGCGCTGGAGCTTCCATCCCTACGCAATATTAGTAATTGTCGAATCGTAAGGGCTTCGAAAACTTGCGTTGATAGCTTGTGCTGTCTCACGGGTATTCTTGAAAGAAACACGGAGGTAAGAACCGCGGGATCTGGCGCTCTTGGCCGATTCTGATCATAAAGTCAGCAATTACCCTTGGGAGGTAAGTTTTTCGGAGGCAAGCAAAGTCGATTGCATTTTCGTACCTATCTCAGTAGCAGCGTATCGTACCTATAAGCAGATATCTTGGTTAGCAATTCATCCAAGTAAAAGTTGTATATCCAAAATATGACAGCACAAGTAAGTCTTCCGTAACCAGCGCAATCCGCCATGTACCCGGTACAAAGGGACCGTGAACTCGACCCAACAGCGTCAAATTTCTTTGCAATAAATTCTTCCCACCACCAGCGACTCTCCAAATCAGTTGAGCCAAAGATCTGGCTCAGCGCTTTAGAATTTCCCTGCAGTCGGCCCCTCCATCACCAAGTCCCCAATTATCCATTCTCCAACATCTAATTGTCGCAATTGGTTCCAAACAATCGTACACCCTCCAGAGTAACAATAGAAAACACATTCAACGTACCATCTTGACGTTTGGTTGCTGCGGTCGTTAGTACGGAAAATTTCGGTATGATCTTGATGCTCTAAATTTTTGGGAGTTCCTTCCGTTTTGGCTCGCTTGATTGTAGTTTGCCCTAAACACATGACCTGACTAAGCCAAATACGGAAAGCGCGCTAAAAACGACTTTTGCACTTTCCTGAAGTGAAGCGAATTGTACGAACTTTTTCGACCTCTTGAACTTTCTGCCTCTCGAAACTCCTCTCGACACCATCGACAATCAAGATACTCATCGCCCACCATGAGTTTAGTTACGCGAGTACCCCTTCGAAAATTCCCATTTTATGAGGTCCCGATCGTGAGGTGCTGCAGAAATTTTGTGACCTTCAGTGAGGTTGCGCTCCAGCTCGATCGCTTTCGGACCCCTAATATCAAAATTGTCTTGAACGTCTAACTGACAGTATATTTACAGTGGGGAGAAGTCCAACTTTCAATACATCCTTCGATTATTGAACACCAATGGTGCGCAAACAAAAATTCTCATTTTCAAGGCCCAGGCCGTGGCCGGCACTTCTGATCACAGATTTTACTTCCTGAACACAAAACTGACTTCCTGAACAGTTGAGGGAAAGCAAAAGGTCATGTTTGCCCTAACAAAAATCAAGGCGAGCATTCCATCATTCCCATCGCCTCGTTATCATTCTAATTCCATTTTAGGGTGTCGGACGTCGTTACTCCAACTTGGTCTGCAAGAAGGCTGATGTCGATCTCAACAAGCGGTATGGAACACATTGGAAACGAGAATAGAAGAGCAAAGGACTGATCAATGATAGCGCTGGTGAACTCACCTCCGAAGAGCTCGAGAGAATCGTTACCATCGTCCAAAACCCAACCCAATACAAGATCCCATCCTGGTTCCTCAACAGACAACGCGATATCGTAGACGGCAAGGACTCCCAAATTCTCGCTAACGGTGTCGACTCCAAGCTCCGTGACGATTTGGAACGCCTTAAGAAGATCCGTGCTCATCGTGGTCTCCGTCACTACTGGGGTCTCCGTGTCCGTGGACAACACTCCAAGACCACTGGTCGCAGAGGTAGAACCGTCGGTGTTTCCAAGAAGAAGGGAAACTAAATATTTGCGCTTCTGGGATTTACGGTTGGGTGGAGTGTGGCTTTTGCGATGGACTGGTACTTTACATCTGGCTTAACAGCTTCTACAGCATGATGCTGTTACTGGGCATGCCCCAGGAAAATCAGTTCATGAAAAGGAAACAATAAATCATCAATGGCCTCACTACAATCTTATGTGCTTTCAGAACAATGTGCCAAGATTGATTTCCAGGTATGCCTACGAATTATGAGATCTGTTTTTACAAAGAATCTGGACTGCAAACGCCCCAAAATTGTGATTGAAATTGTTATCTATGCATATATTATAGAGTACAGGCGATTATACTTTCTATGCTACCCCTTCGTCTATTATAGTTTTCTTTAAAGAGAAGGAAGTAGGTTGCTTTTTAATGGCCCTTGAATTCTAGATTTGGAAGGAGCAGGTGGCAATTACTGAAGGCTTAATCGGCATCACGTTTTGTTCTCAACGAACTTCAAGCATGGAATGTTTAAATCGGACCTTTAAGCTGCATAGGATCATTCTCCTATAGCTGAACTATATCAAAATGCTGTGATTATATCTGCTCATATGTACGATATAACTTTTTTTAATTCTTAAAATGACGAGTCAATCAAGCTACCGGTACAGGATATATAACCACAAGTAAAATGTCAACTACTTTTGCTAACCCCAACGCCATTCTAGACCCGCTAAACGATACCAAACCCAAGTTACAACAGAAGACTTGGACTCTCAATCTTCATGAGTAACAGCCATATCCAACACCTCGACTCTTCCCTGTCCTTTCGTCTCCGTACTGATAAAATCTCCTAATCCCTTAAATGCACCAGGTTCTACAAACCCTACTACCTCCCACTCTGATCCCATCACATCCTGAGTCTCGACCTGCTCCACATATCCTAATACTCTATCCTTGACCGTCTCCTTCTTATCGCCCTCTCCCTCATCAGCAGATTTCGGTCCAGGAACCTTAACAACCTGCTTCAAAATCTTGGTAGGTAATGTAACTCTCAACCTCATCCTCGCTCTCGCGACTGGAATCGGCTGGTGAGCAATCAAGGCCTTCATCGCTTCCAACGCCTGACTCTTCGCGCTCTTTGTAGCCACGACACCCGTCCAAGCATGCTCTCTCGCCCTAGGTATTGGCTTCGCCTCTCCTTCTTCTCCTGTCGTCGGAGTTGCAGTTTCGCTGCCCAGATTCTTATCTTTTTCCTGTGCTTGCGAACCCTGCGAACTGAGCATCTCGAGTGCTTTCTCTATCATTCCCGTAGTGTACACGCGCTTCGACTTTGGATCCACAAGTTTACTGGCTACGATACTGATCACTTCATTGTGCACTCGCTCCAACTGTGCATGGCGTTCTTTCTCTCCAACTTGTAGTTCTCCCTTGTTTAATATCTCGAGAATGATATCTTGGACTGGAGTATCCTTTCCAAAAGCCTTTGCTAAATCGGCCGTCGGTGCCGTTTGTCCTCGCGAAACATTTAGGAAAACGTTAGGGATTTGAAGGACATTGTCGATATCTTTTTCGTTGCCGGAACGCCATTCGAGTACTTTGTTCTTGTAGCAGGCGATTTCGAAACGCTTTTTTGCCTTCTTGTATCGTACAAGGGATACGTTTGTGAGTTTAATCTGGTTAGAGGGTTGATTGATGGGCATCTTGACGGTTCGCAAGGTGGTGTTGATGGAAAAAAGGAATTTGGAATATCTCTTTTTCTTAATGGTCTGTGAGATTTTTCTTTTTTGCGCGCGGGTTTACCCTTACATCACCCCGCGCGGAAGGGCTGAGTCACTAATAAAGGCACGGCATATTTGATATCAACTTCGCCGTCATTTCCAAGCATCCCGAGGTGGTCTTGACTCTTGAGCTTATCATCTACACTTATCTTAGTGGGGATCAGGATGGAAGAATGAATCCAATGTTGTATGTGGACTTGTAGTAACCTGTAGATAGAGAGATCCCTCAATAGGTATGATCATTTCGTAAGATATCTTCATCATGAGTCACTTCATTGATGAGAAGAAGCAACGATTCTATCCAAGTCTCCTTTACCGTACAGCCATCATAGCTAGTAGTACCCACCTAGGTATTCATGTCTGAATCATGCTTTTATCGGTGAATGAAAGTCTGAGACCAGAGTCATGTGTCCATCGCGGGTACCTTGACAGATTGATAACCATGCAGTGGCGTCAGGGGAATCTTAGCCCCAGACTCTGTTGTGATACGCTGGGTTTCTCTTTAAACTGCTGGAGAGATATATCAAACTTCTACATTGAGATTTTCGAGATAATTCGAGGTAATGTGATATAACAATCAATATGATAGCTAAAGGTGTAAAATCATAAAATGGATGATTTGATAGATATCCAATCAATGATATTAACCCAAGTAATGATCTTGTGATGGTGAAGCATTCTTCCACCATAGATTTGTTTTTGGATGCGGGAATTCCCATGGCTGGACTGATAAGCATCCATCCAACCTCCAACTCCCAAGGGTGCCTTGCTACCTAGGTCATTGAGGCACGAGCACAACACGTACCAGGCACGAGCACGAGCACATCAGCAACTTGGGTAGCTCTTGGTTACCCTAACAACTTGCTCAGCAGTTACCGCCTTGAAACCCTATTCCTATTCAAAGATCCCGTCTATCCCTTCATCCTTCTTGCTTCTTTCTTCTTTCCCTCTTCCATCTCTTTATCCTTTTATCATAACACCCATCTCTTTTGGAAATCATCATATAAAATAGAATAAAACTACAACAATACAGCCTCTATCTTTCATTGCACTTCATCATGAAGCTTCTCGCATCAACCGTCCTTATGGGCGCTGCTGCGGCATCCATACCTCAACAGCAGATTCTCCAGAACCCATTCGAATCAGCAACAAAGCCGGTCTCTGATGCTTGGTCTAAATCAATGGAATCTTTGGGTCAACTCACTGGTTCCATGAAAGGCATGACTGCCGAAGCCAAAGCTATCTGGGATGAAGTTTCGATGCTTTTCCCGGAGGCGATGGAAAAAGCTACCTTCTTCTCTCAACCAAAACCTCACACAAGAAAACCAGATTCTACTTGGGATTACATTGTTAAGGGCGCAGATATTCAAAGTGTCTGGGTTGAGAACGCGAAGGGAGAGAAGGAGCGTGAAATTGATGGAAAGCTTGAGCAATACAACATGAGAGCTAAGAAGGTTGATCCTAGTAAGCTCGGCGTTGATACTGTTAAACAATACAGTGGTTATTTGGATGACGAGGAGAATGATAAGCATCTTTTCTATTGTGAGTATTACTTTTCTTTCGATGCCTTGACAATGGAGCACGTTTCGTGATCACAACGACACCAATCCCTTCCAATATGATTTTCTACTACGAACGAATATGCTAACAAGATTCAGGGTTCTTTGAATCTAGAAACGACCCTAAGAATGATCCAGTCGTTCTTTGGTTGAACGGAGGGCCAGGATGCTCTTCTTTGACCGGTCTCTTCCTCGAGCTTGGTCCTTCCTCAATTGACAAGAACCTCAAATTACACAACAACCCATACTCATGGAACGCCAATGCTTCCGTCATCTTCCTTGACCAACCGGTCAACGTTGGATACTCATACAGTGGTTCATCTGTTAGCAACACAATTGCTGCAGGCAAGGATGTTTATGCTCTTCTCACCTTGTTCTTCAAACAATTCCCTGAATACGCCAAACAAGATTTTCACATTGCTGGTGAATCTTATGCCGGCCATTACATTCCAGTTTTCACCAGTGAGATCTTATCCCACAAGAACCGCAACATCAACCTCAAGTCCGTTCTTATCGGCAACGGTTTGACCGATGGACTTACACAATATGAACACTACAGACCAATGGCTTGTGGAGAGGGTGGATGGCCAGCCGTTCTCGGTGCCAGTGAATGTCAAGCTATGGATAACGCTCTTCCACGTTGCCAAAGCTTGATTCAAAACTGCTACGACAGCGAGAGCGTTTGGTCTTGTGTCCCAGCAAGCATTTACTGCAACAATGCTATGATGGGACCTTACCAAAGAACTGGACAGGTATGTTAAACTAAATAATCTTTGAAACACAAGATGCTAATACGTTATAGAATGTTTATGATGTCCGTGGCAAATGTGAAGACACCAGCAACTTGTGCTACTCTGCCCTTGGCTGGATCAGCGAGTTCTTGAACAAGGCTGATGTTCAAAAAGAGCTTGGTGTTGAAGTCAGCAGTTACGACAGTTGCAACTTTGATATCAACAGAAACTTCCTTTTCCAAGGTGACTGGATGCAACCTTTCCACCGTTTGGTACCAGGTATCCTCGAGCAAATCCCGGTCTTGATCTATGCTGGTGATGCTGATTTCATCTGCAACTGGCTTGGAAACCAAGCATGGACTGATGCTCTTGAATGGCCTGGCCAAAAGGCTTTCAACGCCGCCAAGACCAAGGATCTCCAATTGGAGAACGGAGACAAGACTGGTACCTTTAAGAGCAGTGGTAACTTCACATTTGCTCGTATCTTTGGTGCTGGACACATGGTCCCAATGGACCAACCTGAGGCTTCGTTGGATTTCCTCAACAAATGGTTGAATGATTATACTCTCTAGATCATTAGATATTGGCTATCTTAGACTAGAATATACACGGATGATGAATGAAGGAAGCAAATTGTATTTATTGCGATGAGATTGGGCATGGCATGGATGGGAATCGGACACTTTCTTTCGATTGTACTACAGTAATGGAATAACACGGATACACATTAATCTGATATTAAACACATGAACTTATGAACTTCTACTCATGCAGTGACCACCCTTCTATTTGATTTACTTCTATTGGTGTTTGTCTACTCAATGGATAATGATAATGATTATATCTCAAGCACACAGTCCCTTCGAAACCTGAAAATGAGGAAGCTAGAAAGCATTTGATTGTTTTAAAAATTGAAGTAGGATAGACATTCACAGTACCCAACTGTCAAATATGAATTGGCATAACTTATCAAACTACCCAACGTCTAATTGTCCTATCCGAGTTGATAGATTAGGAACATTTAATCGTCCGATATTGATTGAGAGATTGAAAGCATCGAATTGTGAGATCTGAGTTAGAACATTCCGAACACCTAACTGTCACACTTGAATTGACACATTGAAAGCATCTGATTCTTGAACTTTGATTGGGGATTGGAAGTATTTGATTGGTGAATTTGATATGGGACATTGTAGATATTTTATTTAAGCTGTGAATTAATACTAATTCCTAGGAAGACTTCGTAGCTTATCGTACTGTTTCTCAATCACAATCGCTCATTAATATCAACTTTCAAGTCATGACAATGTTCCCACGATACTCCTTAGATACCGGTACACTGTTACCCTGCTTAGGTAGGTACCTGGGTACTGATTACATACAATGAGGCATTGACCGTTGAAAATGTTGAAAATGGGTGGCTGGTACTCTTCCGAGGTGTACGAAGTATTTGTCTTATCGTGATGAAAGGTTTCGATGACGATGGAAGTTACAATGTTTCAGTACCTTCCTTTTCGAGATGTCGACGACATCTTAGCACGTCCCGATCTCCATTTAATGAGTTACGAATTATGGGGATTTTGCATTTATCGTATCTGGGGTGCAAGATAAGGTAGGGGTGAGCTCGGATGAAGCTATTGTAGCTTGTGAGGTGAATTAAGAAAGTATATGCAGGAAGTCTACGTCGTGAGTTATACAACCTTGGTGGTGCATGGAAAATGCATTGGGTGCTTGCGAAAAACCCCGCTCAAGATTTATCTTCAGTAATTGATAAGCAGGGCGGTAGCGCTGATTAATTTATCTTCCTTTTGTCACTTCTTCTTCTTCTCCTCTCCTTCTCACCGTCAATCAATACATGTCACTTCATCGTCATGTATTCCTCACTCCGGGTACCCATCCTTCTCACAGCAGCAACATCAGTTGCTGCTCAATTCGTCAAGGCTCCTACAGATCTTATTAATGCCACTGGATACCTTGATTTACCAGTTCGATACAAAGAAGTCCCAACTGGTATCTGTGAAACGCAGGAAGGTGTTAAGAGTTACTCGGGATATGTGGATGTCGAGGAAGATCAACATGTCTTTTGGTATGTTGCTACCTCTGGTCTCTAGATTTGACCAAACTCTCATCATTCCTAAATAATCTTTATGTTAACATCCCTCTAGGTGGTTCTTCGAAACCCGTAACGGCAACGCTTCGGAGGCTCCATTAACAGTATGGATCAACGGCGGACCGGGCTCTTCTTCTATGATTG
Source organism: Botrytis porri (assembly GCF_014898465.1). Lineage (NCBI taxonomy): Eukaryota > Fungi > Ascomycota > Leotiomycetes > Helotiales > Sclerotiniaceae > Botrytis > Botrytis porri. Next base: position 1,658,143 of record NW_024066083.1, on the reverse strand, counting down.
GTCTTTTTGAGGAAAATGGACCGTGTTACATTGATGCAAAAGGAAGTGTGATCAATAATCCTTATAGTTGGAATAATGTCAGCAATATGATTTATATTGATCAGCCTACTCAGGTATGTGAAATTGAGAGAAGAGAGGCGATGGACTCGTGAACTGACCCCATTGCCAGGTCGGTTTCTCATACTCAATTCCAGTCAATGGATATGTTGATCCTAGCTCGGGTTACATCATCACTTTGCCAAATGCTACTTGTCCAGACTATGCACAGGGTTCGGACTGTGGAACTTACAGTTATGGAAATGAAAGTCTCACGGTTAATTCTACCCAGGCTGGAGCTCCCAACTTCGTAAGTTTTGATCTAGGTCTTTCAAAGAGATGTACTGATGTAAACATAGTGGAAAACATTGCAAGGATTCATGGGTGCCTTCCCTGAATACTCTCGAAATGGATTTCACTTTGCGACTGAGAGCTATGGTGGTCATTATGGTCCAATATACAATGAGTATATTGAAACTCAAAACGCGAAGAACATCTCCGGTGCTCATCAAATCTCCCTTGAATCAGTTCTCATCGGAAATGGTTGGTATGACCCATTGATCCAATACCAAGCTTACTACAACTTTACCGTCTACCCTGGAAACACATACGACTATTCTCCTTTCAACGAGAGTGTACAAGCCCAATTCTACAACAACCTCTATGGTGCCGGAAACTGTGTCGATCAAGTCAAAGACTGTGCAGCGAGAGGTATCAATGAGATTTGTCAAGCCGCAGATACTTTCTGTGCTGATCTCGTAGAAAGTATCTTTGACACCTATTTGGGAAGAGATGAATATGACATGAGAGAATTGACACCTGATCCTTTCCCATATGGCTACTACACATCATATCTCAACACACCAAAGGTCCAAGCTGCTATTGGTGCTTTCCAGAATTTCAGTACTTCTTCAAGTACAGTAGGAAATGCTTTCACCGCTACTGGTGATGATGAGTAAGTGGAAGTCAAAAGCACATACTTCACGAAGGTTACTAATCTCTTTACAGTCGAGAGTCTGGTACTATTGAGGCAGTCAGAGCATTGCTTAGCCAAGGAGTTTACGTCGCTATGATGGCTGGTGATGCCGATTACAAGTAAGCACTTCAAGTACCAACATTAATTTAGATCCCTCCTAACACAGATCTCCAGTTGCAACTGGCTAGGTGGAGAAGTAGTCGCTAACGAGGTAAACGCCACCAACTTCTCCCTCGCCGGCTACACCAATATTACCACCTCTGACTCCATCGTCCACGGTCAAGTAAAGCAATCTGGACTCTTCTCCTTCTCCCGCATCTACGAGTCCGGTCACGAAGTTCCCTTCTACCAACCTCTTGCCTCTCTCGAAATCTTCGAAAGAGTCATTGGAAGAAAGGATATCGAAAGTGGATTGATTAGCATTGATGGTAACAAAACTTACTTGACGACGGGAACGCAAAAGAGTACGTATAGAGAAGGCAACGCAACAATCCAATTCGAGGTTTTGCCATCAAATAGTACATACAACACCACTTTGAATGGACCAAACCCAGTAAGTCTCGCGAAGACGGAATTAAAGAGGTCACTTTTAGGGAGGGATAGTGGAAGTGGAGGTATGAAGAAGAGATTTAAGCCGCAAAGTAAGAAATCAAAGAGGACTTGGCATTGAGTTGCATGAGGAACAGAGCAGAGGGTGAAATACAATCTTGCTGCGAGTTTAAGATATTTGCTAGGAGGAGCTACACTAAAAGAAGGAAGGTGGTACATTTCCAAAAAGTAGATAATGATCAAATGAGCAAAATGAATGGCAATTAATTTCTAACTTTAAGTTTTGACTGTTTGTGAAGGTCAATTCAGACTTCAATTCCTTAATTTTACTTCATCGATTTAACATGAATTCTGTCAATCAATGGATGTACCAACTACAAATTGCGAAACATCTCCTATGTGGCATAAGAAGGGTCCGCACTCAAAGGTCGTTGCTAGGTTCGCTCTTGTCTTGTACGCAAACGCGAGGATGGTTTAAGATCCACGGGTGAGGTATCCAGCTCAAGACCGGCTTTGGGAAAAAGCTGGCCGAGCGAGGCAGAAGACGGGGTAGGGAGGAAGGAGGGAAGGAGAGGGAAAGGGAGAGGGAAAGATACTCTACCGTTGGTGGTTTGATATATGGGTGCTAGAGCTTCTTGCGTGCTTACACCTGTCGTAATGGTATTGCTTGAGGATGCATACAGATGGTGAAGGGGAATCACTGGCAAGAAAGAAAGAGAGAAGAAAAGAAAGAAAGAAAGAAAGAAAGAAAGAAAGAAAGAAGGGTACGTGAACGGCTTAGGATATGCAGTTCGTGATATCCCTGGGTAGGTAGTAAGTACCCACCTTGAACAAGTGAGTGCTGATTTCCAAGCAATCACTTTTTAGAAGGTATCTCCCGTAGATTGTTGCTCAAACGAAACGCGAAAGAAATGAAACGGAAAGAATTTTTCTTTTTCCATCGTTGAATTTAACTCGGACAAACTAAGCTCCGATATTTTCGGCGCTGGGTGAGTGTGTGTCATTATAGTGTATCTGATAAAGCTTCTCCGATGAAGGTTCGGCGCTAAGATAAGCTAAGGCAAGCTTAATTCTGAGATTCAATCCATTTAGATAATAGATCCCACTTTTCTAAGGCTTTTCGATATTTCGCACTCGGGACTCGGATGGTGGTGCTGGTTTGGGAGGGGGATACGGTTGGCGGGCTTGTTGGAACTTGGGACTGGTTCTTTTCGGTTGTAGGCTTTAGAGAGTGGAGGGTTGGAAGTTGGAAACTCGGATTAGGTGGGATGGGGGGGTAGAATGCATTGGATAGAGAATTGTGAGGATTTTGAGGATTAGATAGCTGAATATAAAAAAGTACATCTGGTTGGTGAAAGAAGAGACTTAAACATAAAATAGATTCATATTCCTCAATACCAAGAATCTTTTGCAGGAGGCTGACATGTGTTTATGGCTGTGAGGTTTGCTTGGCACATTGTCGATGTGCCTGATATCCGTATTGGCAAGACTTGAAGCGACAGGATTATTGGCTGGAAAGTCCATAGGCGTCATGATTGCAGTGAAGGATGGAGTTGTGGTGTTACTTTATGAAGTCCGGGCTTGGGTTTTGCGGGGAGAAAGATGAGAAGATGAGAATGCCCAAATACGCATTGGGTAACATCTCAGAAATGTTTAATCACGCCTGTTTCCATCCAGTACAAGGATGGAGGCACGACGCTTGTGATTCGAGCAAGGCCGGCTTGAATGGAGAGAAGCCAAGACTCTTCCTCAAAATTGGATGGGATGGACCTACCCTCTCTTGACGAACAGAATTAACTAGGTTTTGTTCCTGGATCAGGAAGTTATGTTCTTCTTTATTCCTTTCGCCTTCTTTTCTAACAGGTGTGGAGGTTGAGTCTTCCTTCTTGATGCCATCGCCATATTGTCGGTGCAACATTCAGGGAAAAAGAAAAGGTAACTTATACTTGAGGTTAAGAACGATTTGTATGCTGAATGATTTAATGAGAGTGGATTGCGTTCTTTGTCACTCGATCGATTGATAGCCTTCCTTATTAGTTGGTTGTTTTCAAATCTGCATTGGGCTTCTTTTTTGATTTGCTGTGTTTGCGATACATACCGCATTGGATTGGAAGGACAGGACGACCAACATTCGGTTTAATAGATGCGATAGTGCTTTGATAGAAGGGTTGAATCATTGTGCAGAATGTCTCGTCTGAGAGTGACGATTCCTTCTGCGCCAACCCGTATTGCGGCGGTGGTTGAGAAGACTTTTCGGGCTCTGATCTCAGTTATCATTGTTTGTGTTATCTATAGATACTGCTGGATAGGTAGGGCAACATCTCAACTCTCCTCGGCCCACAACCCCTTACTCCGAGACGCTCACAGCTAATAACCAACTCGCAGATATCTCCGATCCATACAAATGTGGTGCGCTACTGAATAAAGGCCAATGGCTAGATCCAGGTCCAAGATGGAGCTCGAAAAATCCTTTTCAGAATTGGCAACCTCCAGGATGTATGATGCATGAATACAAGCGGAAAGACATACAAGAATGTTTCAAGGAACGCAGATTGGTCTTTGTTGGAGATTCCACCACACGACAGATTTTCTGGGCAGTCGCAAAGAAGATGGACCAAAGAAGAGCTGAGGAACAGATCACAGAGCATTTGGATTTGGATTTGGCGGACAAACACAAGGATTTGGAATTCAGTTCTTCGGGCGTTACGGTCCAGTTTATTTGGGATCCATATCTCAATTCTACGGGTTTGGACCGAGAATTGAAGAGCTTTAATGCAAATCCGGCGCAAGATTCGAAAACGGATGAGAGTGCTGGGTTGATATTGTTGGGGGCTCCGGGGTTGTGGTATGCGAGACATGGACAGGAAAATTACTTCAAGGATTTCAGAGATTCGATTGAGCATGTTATCCCTTTCATGGATCATGATGGAGGAGAGCATGCTTTGCGGGCTGCAGCATCACAATCGTTTCCTTCGAAGAGGAAATCTCCGAATTTCTTACTCTTAGCACCGGTACAGGTACCTTGGTATCAGGCTCTATCGCCCTCTCGAGAGGAGACTATTACACCGGAAAAGATCGATCAAATGAACGATTATTTACAACAGGTTTCTGCACACTCGGAAGCTGATATCGTTTGGAGCTTTTCGCTCATGACTTGGGCTGGCCAAGGAGAATATGAGGAGAGTGGATTGCATGTGGTTGATAACGTGGCCCATCGAAAAGCTGATGTTTTGCTTAACCTTCGTTGCAATGCAGACTCCGTTGGACGAGGCTATCCTTACGACCGAACCTGTTGTAATAACTACCGACAGCCTAATGTGATTCAATGGCTCTTTGTTTTGGTTGGAATGATACTACTTCCTAGTGTCTTTTTACTGCGCCGTAAGCATTTCTTAAGAATTGGACGTCTATTACCTCAACCAGAAGTTCTTGGTGCTCTTATGACATTTGCTTTGGCAATTTGCCATTGCTACTACGCTGATCGAACTCAATTATTTGAGAAAGAGCATAAGCAATTTCATAAGAGAGAGTTTTTTATAGCTTCTTCTGCTGTACTTATCGCTGGTCTTCTTTCCGTTAGAATGAACAATCCTTCGAGTCCTTCCAAAGGTAATCATGAAGTTAGAGCTCATGCTTTCGATTATGGATTTCTTTCGAGAGATCAAACGGATGAGTGGAAAGGTTGGATGCAATTCTTAATTCTTATTTATCACTATACTCATGGGTCAAAAACTCTATGGCTGTTTGAAATCATGCGAAATCTTGTCGCTGGATATCTTTTCATGACAGGATATGGACATGCGATGTATTTTCTCAGGAAGGAAGATTATTCTTTCACAAGAGTGGCCAGTGTTCTAGTTCGACTGAATATGCTTACTTGTGCTCTAGCATATATGATGCGTACTGATTATATGGCTCACTACTTTGTTCCACTTGTCAGTTTCTGGTTCTTGGTAGTCTACTTTACTTTGAAGGTAAAGCAAGAGAAGAATTCCAGCACCGGATTCTTATTGGGGAAGATATTCATTTCAGCTAGTCTTACCACGGCTTTTATTAAAATCCCTGGGGTTCTGGAAGTTTTAGCTTTCATACTGAAGTACACATTTGCCATTTCATGGAATATGCAAGAATGGAGATACCGCGCTGGAATGGATATGCTTATTGTGTATATCGGTATGGCAACAGCAATTCTCTATCTACGTTTCATGCGCATCAGAACTGCCTCCGTAAGTTGCACATCTAAAATCGACATCCTTCTTCGACCCGTGGCCCGCCATCCGACACCATTCAAGACTATTGCTATAATAGCCTCGGTTATTCTCCTCCCTGGCTTCCGCCTCTTAACTCAACGATCTCCAGATAGAGAAGACTATCTCTGGTGGCATCCTTATATATCCGCGATTCCAATTCTTGCATTTGTCACCCTAAGAAATTCTCATAGCATTCTGAGGAGTTATCATTCGGCGATTTTTGCATGGTTGGGAAGATGTTCGTTGGAGACTTTTGTTTTGCAAAGTCATATTTGGATGGCAGCGGATTTAAAGGGGGTTTTGAGATTGGGGGTCTGGGATAGGTGGACGGAGGCTGCGTTACTTACGGTTGTTTTTGCGTGGGTTGCTTGGAGGGTAGAGGGAGCTACGGAGACGATTACCAGATGGATTGTTGATGGAGGTTGGAATGGAGGTAGTGCGAGTGGTGGGCAGGTTCAAGGGCAAAAATATCATTCGAGTCATGAATTGGGCGGCTTGGGAGCAACTTTGAAACCGGACTTGTTGCCGATGACTGAGGATGGAGAGGGAACGCCGAGTAAGAGTTTTAGATTTGAGAACTGGGGTGAAGATGCGAATGGGAATGTAACGGGAGTGAGATGGTGGAGAAATGCAATTGTGAGAGGTGTGAGCACGGATTTGAGATGGAGAGTGGGTGGGATTCTGGTGGCGTTATGGGTAGGGAATTGGGTTTATAGGTGATTTGATTTTTATTAATGTGGAATTGTATTGTTGGGGAGAAGTGGGTGGAATGGAATGGTACTGGCTCGGGAACGAGTGGCCTGCCTGTAGATGAATATTTGGGGAATATGCATCATGAAGGTGCTGGTTCTGGGGATTGTGGATTAAGCCTTTCGGCGAATGCATATGATATATCATATCCCATATCGAGGGCGATTGAGTGTGGGGAATGTATATAGCTATGACACCTAGCATATCTTAAAGATTTTGAGGAGGGAGGGGGAATACTATATTGTGTGTGTATTTCTTTTGATTGTGGTTCAATTTTTCAATGGGTTTACAATTGATTTTGCATGAGTACGTATATGGGATGAGTGGGTGTAGAGAAGGTGGAGAGGAGTGAAATATAGCTGGCTAAAGATTTGAAATGGGAATTTGGAATGAGAATAGGGTACAGGATTGGCTCTGGGCTCTGGGCTTTGGTGATGTGGGTGATGTACAATGAGGGGATGAGGGGGTGGAAAGATGGTTGATCGGGAAAGAAGGAACCATGATGTATAATGTACAATGGTATTCCCTGTATTGCTCTTTTGTGTCTCTCGAGAAGGTGGGACTTCTTTGCGCAAATCTAGGAATCCCCCTTTCTTCGTGTCAATCGCAATCTTAAGTTGAGGATTTGTTGGAAGGGTATGGATTTTTGTTCTTGGTTTGTTGGAAATGGGAGCGGGGAATGGGAATGGTGATGCGGAGAGAAGATGAATGGGCTGTAGAGAAGATGAAGAAAGACGTGGGTTGGAGTTACAGTTCATGTGGCTATTCTTTTAATTGGTGATGTGATTTTAAGATGCTTCCTTTGGTTTTTTGTTCTTCTTACTGTTTACTGTTTACTATTAATTTTCAGCTGTCAACTTATAAGTGCATATATATATACATACATACATCGGGCGAATTTGTTTTGTCGGTGGAATACTTGGGGTCCGACTTCGAAGTTTTAAACTCGAGAGCTGGAAGTGGTTCCTTGTTAATATTTCGATATCTTTGTCTCATCGGCGTCATGTCAGGACCCATGGTGTATACCCAATTCTTTGAGTTTCATAAAGAGAGGACTTTGTGGTATATACTCTGTTTGATTCATATTTTTAGTGTGTCTTATTTTCTCGTGCAAGCTTGTAAGATATATATCTGACTCTCTGGTTCGGATTGCCGCGTCTGCTGTATTCTGTTTTCTACTATGTATATCTACCTACTCCCCGGGTATATTACGTTCTCACATATACCACACAACACCTTTCACACTCACACTGTCATTTTTCATTCATTCGCTATCAACCTCTTACAATCGTTACTTACAAAGTAAAGTTAGGTACGTATCATCCGGAAAATAACCCTAGTTCCCCCCGAAAAGAAAGCCCGGATGAGTGGCGCAGGGATAGGAACAGGTCAACCCACACAGAGCCGGAACGAGCTCGCTAACCCACATGTTACTTCCGTTGATTTATGTAGCGTATGAGAAGGATATGCGGGTGGAAAGGTTGGAAAGGGTGGTGCGTCAGTTTCTTAATTAGGTGCTAGGTGAGTGGAATTGGAGTTGGATCTTTTTATGATTTGGATTGTTTGTGAGGTTTGTTTGGTCTCGAGGTGTCTAGATGGAAAAACTCATTTTCACATTACACTTTCAGAACTTGAGTGAAATGAGATTTCGAGATGTGAGAATATGACTACTATCACCAAGTTAGTGCAGAAGAGGTGAAAAACTTTTTTTTTTCTACTCTAGTCGTAAGAACTGGAAATATGTCATTTCATTCATTAATGTCATATTTGCATATATTCCATGCAAACCTGTAACCCAGGAGAGAGTAAAATTTTCAAACGCCCTCTCCATATTTCAAAATGACAACGCGATTTCCCAATCTCCGACACCAGTGTGTTCTGTCTCAGACTCAAAAGCTTAGATCAATTAATGCGACTCAGCACGCTCAACATGTTCTCTATTCTCTGCCTTTTCATCCCCACTAACAGCAATACCACTAGCATAAGTTCTTGCCTCGATTTTCTCCGCGCTGGTCTCGGTTGCGCCGGCTGCTACGGCGTCTACTTCGCCGAAAATGGCATCCATACGCTCTAGTGACATGCCTTTTGTTTCGGGAAGAATGAGGATTACGGAGATCTGATCTTCGTTAGTTTTTCTGTATTTCTTCGAACTTTGGGGGAAAGATGATAGAGATGGGGAAAATGGGAGGAAAGGAAGAGGAAATATACCAGAGCAACAACATTCAAACTGAACAGTAACCAATAACTTTTCCCGCCAACTTCGTCGTTGAATCTTGGCCATGGTTGGGTGAGAGCTAACAAACATACAGTTTGTCCCAGAAGCGGAAGACCAAATTCCTCATCACGAACTTCTTGGGGAAAAGTCTCGGATGCGATGGCTGGGGTTACGGGACTGTTGGACCAACAGCTAGATATCAAATTAGCAAAAACTTCCAAACATAATAGTCTTTGAGAGAAGAAGTAGAAAACTCACTAAGTCAACCCCACAATAAACAACATCGCCACCTCCGCTATCGCCGCCCTCCTATTCGAATTATCCGGATACGCAGTTGTCAAACTACTCAGGATCAAAAGCGCCATACTCTGAATCGCAAATCCCGCAATCAACACACTTTTCCTCCCAAATCTATCCACGGTAAATGTATTCACAAGTACGATGACCAATTGCAACGCAGCTTGTATCCCATTATCGCGAGCGCTTGATGTCCCTGGTCCCAACCTAACGATTTGTAGATGATAGCTGCGTACATGTTAAGCGCAGCTATACCACCGAATTGCTGCAGAGCCATGCCGTACACACCGTACGCGAGACGTTTGCGCATTCCGACCGAGGAGAGGAGTCCTATGTATCCTGTTTTGAAAATTTTGTGGTACTCGTGTAAGGACATCAATTCGTGGAATTCAAGACGCACATGATCATCTGTGACGGTGCCGGAACGCAGTCTTGCAAGTGTGGATAGAGAGTGCTCTGGGGTATCGGGATATTTTTATAAGAGCCAGCGAGGAGATTCCGGATACCAGAAGGAGAGAAGGATGAACATGAAACTGATGGGGATTTGGATGACGTTGGAGACGCGCCAGGCGATGCTGAAGGGGGAGGTGTGGAATGACATGCCGTAGCCGGACCAGAAGGCAATGAAGGTGCCGAGTTGGTAACCGAATTGAAAGACGGTGCCGACGAAGGAGCCGCGGAGACTGCGCGGTGCACATTCGGCGACGTAGAGATTGGTTGCTATGTAGACGCAGCCGAAACCGAGACCGGTTACTAGACGGCCGAGAATGAGGACTCCGTAGGTGTTGGGGACGACTTGAATTATACTGTGGTTGTTTAGTTTGTTTGTGATAAAGAGATAAGGTGAGAAGTACTCACACTCCGATAATCATAACCGTGATAGAAATTCTCAAAGCCCATAATCTCCCCACTAAACTTGCCAATGGACCTCCGATACACAATTGAGCAAACCCTATATGTTCTACCTCAGCGTCTCATACACGTACACACACCAAAATCAACAAGTCTACAAAGCATACCCGTTGTCGCCCAAGGAATCGTAGCAATAACCCCTGTCTCGTCGCATTAACCGCATAATATTTCGTAAACTGCGGATCTGCCAAAATGACAGTCATAATGCCTGCATCATATCCATTGAAACATGTCGAGAAGACCATTCCGTAGAGTAACAATGCGGCATAGCGATCATTCGCGGGCAGGAAAGTTTGAAGAAACCCCATTTTTATTTATTCACTTGGAGAAAGGCAGATGGAGAGATGGATGAGAGGTGGGATGTCAATGGGTGGGTGCATGTTTATGTCTCTCTCTCTCTATATATATGTGTGTGTGTAAGGGAAGAGTATAACGTAGTAGATCTAGCTAATATTTTGAAAACCCCCGCATACGACATATGTTGGTTCTTATCCCATGAACGAGTATTCAAGAGCTGGGGAGAACGTCTCGGGGATGTTCCGGTGGGAGATCGTGGGGTAAACATGGGGTGGCTCCGGTGGGCAGGAGGGTTCAGACCCACTCAGATGGCGACTATCATATCCCGAATGACCTGGGTGCGAGTATATCCTAAAGAATGGGATGAAATCATACATATAAATTATAAAACTCACTTATCATATATAAGAAATCAGAAGTCCAGAATAAAAGTACTAGAATAACACACAAACTCACCATGACATATCCTCAAACCTCACATCTCCAAACCACCTTCACCACTCCCGGATTCATCAGTCGAAGATGCGAAGTCGTATGTTCCACAACCCTATTATACCAGCTGCAAGTTCTAAAAACAACAGGAAGATACGATGAATTTAAACTAAAATGGCATGCCTCCTACCACGACGAACCCGATGTATGGCCCGTACCTAACCATTTATTCTGGGACTCGGGTGTTGCGAAATGGATCGAGGGAGCGTGTTATTTCCTACAATACAAGAAAAATAAGGAGATAGATACTGCGGTCCAAGAATTGGTAGATATGATTCGATCTGCGCAGCAAGAAGATGGGTATTTGAGTATTCATTTTACCGTTGTGTAGCCGGGAAAGAGATTCACGAATCTGAGGGATCTACATGAATTGTGAGAACATCCATCAAGTAAATCGATTGCGGGCTAATTAAGATACTAAGATACAATGCGGGTCATTTGATCGAAGTAGCGCTTGCACATAGTCAATATTATGGGAATGATTTCTTGCTAGAACAGATTCTGAACTATGTAGATTTGGTATCATCGATATTTGGCCCGAACCCAGAACAAAAACACGGATATCCTGGACATCCCGAGATTGAACTTGCTCTTTTGAGATTGTATGAGAAGACTGGAGATTCGAAACATCTGGATTTGGCAAGATATTTCATCGACGAGAGGGGAAATCCAAAGGGGCAAGATGGGCGACATTATTATGATGTGGAGGCGGAAGTAAGAGGAGACCGACCAGATGAAATGCCAAAATATTTTCCTGAAAAGCGAAGTTTTTGGTGAGTATTGAGTCTTTAGTCGAGTTAAAGGATATGAATTAACCCTTGAACTAGGTATCAACAAGCACACAAACCAATAGCTGAGCAAGAAACCATTGAAGGCCATGCTGACCGCGCAATGTACTTATTAACAGCCGTCTCTGATCTCATACGAGTTGATAAATCAGAAGGATCCAAAGAAAAAAGAACTGCACTAGAACGACTATAGAATAACATGGCGCAAAAGAAAATGTACCTGACCGGAGGCATCGGAGCCATAAAACAATGGGAAGGTTTCGGAATCGATTGTTTTCTCCCTTCCGGCACCGACGAGGGAGGATGTTATTCGGAGACTTGCGCATCTATAGGCGTCATGATGCTCGCCGAACGACTTTTACAAGTAAGAACATCAAATAATAAGTTGTGCGTAAATGCTAATGTCACTAGATTGATTTAGATGCCAAGTATGCGGATATCATGGAATTATGTTTCTACAATGCTGGCTCTATTGGTATGTTAGATGATGGAAGTAAATTTACATATGCAAATCAACTTGCATCGAGCGATACAGATTTATCCCGACGAGCAGACTGGTTTAAGTGCGCTTGTTGTCCACCTAATGTTGCTAGACTTCTGGGTTATATTGGAGGTCATCTCTGTAAGCAATTCTTGTTGTTTTGGTAAGACTTCCAAGCTGATAGTGAGTTAGGGACCTCCTCCAGTGACGAAAAGAAAAATACAGCAGAAATAAATGTCCACACGTATGCTTCCGCAGTATTGAGTATTCCAGTAGGTCGTCACACGGTGCAGCTTGAACAAAAGACCGATTGGCCATGGGACGGTAATATCCAATTTGAGCTCAAGAGCCCCGAAGCAATAACAACAACAATCAGATTACGAATACCCGGTTGGGCGAAAGATCGGACAGTAAGCGGTATTCCCCATTGCAAAAGAGCGCGCTAATACAATTAGATATCTCCCGAGTTTGATCGATACGCCTCAAAAGTAACCAAAGGGTACTTAACTCTCCCCCCGGAATATCTGAAAACAAACCTATCCTTTCAACTCAACATCACTCTGAAACCGCGATTTATATCACCACATCCATACACAAACCAAAACATCATAGCGCTAGCTCGTGGTCCTATAATCTACTGCGTGGAAGATTTCGATAACCCATGGGTAGATGATCACTTCAAGGCAAGAAGTTTCTCTATATCCTTCTATATCAATCCCATACTGACAAACATATAGAGTCTCGTTCTAGATACAGAGTGTGAGATAACAGAAACCGATGTCAATTCTGCGGAACCATATAAGGAATTGACGGTCCGCGATGGTGCTACACTGCTTAAAGTACCGGAATCGTCAGGACCATATTTAGCCCATAACAAGAACAATTTTGCAAAGGTTGATATTTAAAGACTTCACTATATTCCATATGCTCTTCGAGATGATAGAGGAGGAAAAGGACATATGAGGGTAGGCTTGCGGCGGAAAAATACATGGGTGTAAATAATGGTCAAAATATTGATACCAAATGCGTATTTCATATAGTTTTTGTAAGGCACGATTCTCAATGGAGAATCCCAATATATAATTCACCACGAGAATAATCTTCTACCCTCAATATCCTCAATTTTGAAGTCTCAATTTACTTGAAATCTCCGTTTACTTTAATTCTCTATTCACTTGAAATCTCAATGGTCAGTATCCACCATTCACTCTCCATAACAGGAAACTACGCTAAAAATTTATTAGCGCCCTTTGCACATGTAGGTACTAGGTACTAGGTACCTATATATATCCCCTCAGTTTCAATTTTGCCGCGCAAATTTCTAAACCTTTATATGATATTTTCCCCGAGTTCCGCATCGACCAAGTTCCGCGCGCCGAGTTTCGTTTCCCGCTACTCGTACTCACTCGGGACCCCGAATTTATTTCTCGTTTTAAATCGCTACCAACCAGGCCGACACCGACCTCCGACCCCTACTACTGCAGCTCGGACAGATACAAGTGATTGTAAAAACACAAAATGAATCAATCATTCAAGAAGAAATATCTTCGGGTACAAATCGCTCCCGAAATATCAGCTACAAGCATTGCCATGCCTAAGACTTGCCCAGAAACTCGCACTTATACCGAGGAAGAGGTACAGGACTTTGTGGGTACTGTGTTAGACATGGCAGTACAGCTTCTACAAGGAAATGGAAAGAGAGAGGCCCCGAGAGAAGTTTTGGAAAACGACTCGGAAGCGAGACAGTAAATAACAGTCTTCAAAGTGGCCCGGCCACGGCCCCGGCCCGCAGAAAGAGAGTACCTGATACCGACAAGGAAATAATTTGCAACACCCCAATTATTACCGCAGAACCTCCTCGACCAACAATCGACCCAAGTCTTCCTTTCAATAATGTATCCCGAAAGAGAAGAAGTAGTCGCCAAAATACGCGGGCTAAGTCACAAGACTTGTGTGCGGCTCGAAGATTGCAACGAGAAACCCCCTTGGCGTCTTGGATGGAATAAAATACTACCGCACATGGTAAAGTTCGAGATTGGCACACTAGACCCATCCTCTTTAATCCAAGCGTTCCAGTCCCACGAGACAACAAACTCCCCGACCCGTCGGTTTTATGGGGACCTTGCGTGCGCTATAATGAATACCGAGTACGCATCCGCTAAGATGACGCGCCATCTCAAGGCACCCGCTGATTACGACTCGCACGGGAAATTCCTCTCCACGCGAGTTTCCGTTGGGTGGCCGGCGATGAACGCGGGGGGGCCAAATACTCTTGGTTGATGGAAGACCAATGCTTGGTTTCCTAAGAGATATAGCTGAGCAGTTCCCTCGTTACGATAAGATCAAAGCTACAGCGAAGGCTGCCGTCTGTGGAAAAGATGCCGCTTGGTACGAACAAAAATTCCGGGCTACAAATGCTAGACACTTGTCACGCTCCAGCAATGGTAATCAAAATGAACCAGGAGCCGGCCAACCAACCCGTGGTTTCTCCCTCAACTCTGGCCCAGGACGCGAACCACATACCGAACTAGTCGGTATGTTTTCTTTCCCTTCTCCAAGAAATGCTGTGCCCACCAAATCAATCTCCCAGTTCTCTTCCGCTTTACCTCATACTCCTCGAAGTCAGACACTACCCCAAGCGGCTTCTGTCCACGGTCCCACACCCATGATACGACCAAGTATACCGGAATTATCTGTCTCAGAAGACTTTTCAAGAATTTGGTCGAGTGACAACCGAGTTCGTTCCACCTTAGTAGCACGCGGGCCACTAGGGCGCCTTGATCCAGACAGCTATATGCTCAAGACAACCGAATCACAAGTCCTGCCGTGTCTCCAGATAGCGACATCGAAGCCAAAAAGCTGATCCGAGAAGGTGAAGCAAATCTGGTCGGAATGTAAAGATCTGTAGTTGTAGCTCTTCAGGAAGCCAAGGAAAAGCGCGGTGGAAACCTGTCTTCGGTCTAGAATTAGCTACTAGCTAAATTCAGCACAAAGATAGATCTCTCGGAGAGGTTCAAAAAGTTAATTGATGGTGAAAGTGAGGAAAGGTAAAACGGGAGATTCACAGTTGCCCAAGGTCGACTCGGAAATTTCGGGGCACTGGGGTTCTATGGCGTGTGAATTAGCAAAGCGAGGCCTTTTTGTGACTTTCTTTCTTAAGTAGTCTGATGATGAAGACAATTAAGCAAAGGTAGTTTGAGAAATGAGTCTATGCATGGAATGGATGGTGGGTATGTAGGAATCTAGGACAGCCAGATTTAGGCATCGAAGCGAAGTCGTCTTTTGGGGGAGTTTTGCGGGTATATTCTTTGAGTCTCTTATGGACATCGGCATCTGAAAAGAATGATAATCGCGCAGCTTTAGCAAATCGGAAAGGTACCCAAAACCTTATAAGAAATGATATATCCAAATACTCGTTAGGTTGAACCACTGGCTTCCGTCGACATTATCTTCCACCCTAAACGAGAAGAAGAAATCTAAAAAGACGCTTTACCAGAAGGGACAATCTGTACCTAGTAGTTGTGGTTAAGCGCATACTCTAATAAATGTCGTGCTCATGCTCACTTGAATTTCAGCTCCTACTTGACCTTTCTTTGATCCCCAAGTGACAGGGTTACACCAAAACACGTGAATGAAAAACGCGAACTTGAGGCGTTTGAGCGGCTCCAATGCATACCCCAGAATTCAACATTTGTTAGAATGAGGGGCAACAAGTGGTCAAGCCAATAACGTCAGTCCTTTTGTACCACACAAAGGTTACACTAGCTAGTCCGTCATAACCACCAAAAAACCGCATCTTCAGAATGTTTTAACGTCGAGCAATATGTTTAACAACCAATGTTGAATTGGATAGAATTGCAGCAACGGCAACGGCAACAGCAACAGCAACAGCAATAGTAACAACGACCACAGCAACAACAATAGCAACAGCATATACATAAATCCCCAAACTGTGAGATTGTCACATGAAATCAGCACATCCCAAAACCTAGCCTCGGATGTATCATTGTACTTTGTCCTCCTTACCTTTATTTTTCACCCTCCAAATCTTATTTCGGACTAGCAAGCTCAATTTGGGTAAATCCGACTTTCGTGCATTTTGTTGAGAGCAAAGTGATGAATTGGGCCCCGCTTTTCCTCCCATTGTGATATCTGCGGAGTAGCGGACGGAAGGCGAGAGGCAAACACACACACACCAAAAGCCAAAAAAACAAGAATTGGATGAAACTTCTCTTCGCCACTATTTCGAAGAAAGTTCATCAGGTGGGTGAGTTCTTTCATCTAGTAGGGAGGAGAGGATAAAGCTTAGTCATTCAATTGACTTTTGGTGTGTGACACTGTGTACACCTAATAATAAGCACAGTATCATTATTATTAGTAAGTATACTCGCCACATACAACGGACGTACAGTACATATGTAGACTCTAGCCTGCATTCATAAGGCTCGCTGCAAGATTGACTAGTGAGGATGCATCTTGATGGGAGTGTTGAATCGTGTATCTGGTATCGTATATCGTGTCAACGGCTGAACCGCATCCACCAACACCAAACAAAGTGCAGCATTTGTCGGGATACCGGGATACGGAGCAAAAGGCGGTAGAGGTGATGCGCAATCCAATCCAAATTCAAAGTGCGCACCGAACATTCATGGATGCATCAAATAAGGCTGAAAAACAGCTAGCCCACTCAACTAATCAACTGATCAACTCATCAATTCATCAACTCATCAGCTAATCAGTCAACCCTAGAAGCTTAGGGTTCGAGGATCCATTACCTAGGTACCCGTGGACAGCTTTCGTTTGTGGCTCCTTTCCTTGTGTGGCCACTGGTGAATAGGATGGAACTTATGGATGTCCCAAAATTGTTGGGATTTTTTTTTACCAAGGTGAAGCGAGGCTATCAAACTATGATCTATCAAATGAATTTACCTAGTAAAACCTTCAATATTACGAGTTCACTCAATCATTTCATTTAATTATTTCTGAAGAAAAAAAAAGAAGAAAAAAAAGGACGGGATTCAAGAAAAAGAACCGAGGCCCGGATTTAGAAGGAAGAGGAGAGGGTACGGTACAGCAACTATTGGATTCTTCTATTTCTTCCCTTGGAGATCTTTTTTTATTGCATGCCAAAGAAAGGTCAGGAATTTCTATACATTACCTACCTACCGAGTATATCAACAATACTGGTCGAAGAAGAGTTTCATTATTTTCTCTCTTCACATTGGAGTTTTAATTTCTTCTTCAACATTCATATCTAAAGTTTCTTTCAATTTGAGAGATTCAGTTGATTTCTTTTCCCTTCTCCAATTTTGGCCCTTTCCTCATTCGATATTCGTTTTGATATCGATATCGATATCAAAATTCTTTTGCAATTCTTTGGTTACATCCCTTCCGTCGCAAGGCAAGACTTCACTCTCAACTCACTCTCAACTTACATCTCGAACTTTTCGAAAGAAAGATACCTATAAAATCTCCCCCCAAAATGGCCTCCGCAACTGTCCATTTCTCTCACCCGGAACCCTCTCTATTCACATTTCCTCCAAAGGGCGACCCTCAAACTTTACCTCCTCCAATACCAGGGTCAACACTTTCTGCCCCTCCATTCGAAATCGACCCCTCCTGGTACAATGCCGCCCTCGATGTACGAGTCCCAATCACAATTGCGGCTGTGTATGCCATAACGGTTACACTGGTCAATCAATATAACAGACGCGCTGGAAACAAAGCTTGGCCAATCAGCAAAACCAAGGCTTTCTTCGTTTTTGTCGTGGCACACAACATTTTCTTGGCTGTATACTCGGGATGGACTTTTGTTGGCATGTTTGGAGCTTTGAAAAGGTCAATTCAAAACCCAATGGGCCCAGCTGGTCTCGCCGGCACCGTCGACAGTTTATGCAAAATCCATGGGGTTACCGGTTTGGACAATGCTATGTCTTACAATGCAAGCACGTCGAAATGGAACGCAGCATTGCCAACTGAATTCAAATTGACAAGTGCCGGAACTCCAGACCCTACCGATTTGGGAAGATTATGGAATGAGGGACTTGCATTTTATGGATGGTTTTTCTATCTTAGCAAGTTTTACGAGGTTCTTGATACTGTCATTATTTTGGCAAAGGGAAAGAGAAGTTCTACCCTGCAAACTTACCATCATGCTGGAGCTATGATGTGCATGTGGGCTGGAATTCGATTCATGTCACCACCAATTTGGATGTTTGTGTTTGTTAACTCTGGAATTCACGCATTAATGGTAAGTTCTTCTTCATCCCAAAATCTTGTAATTGAGACTAACATTTGGCTTTTCAGTATACCTACTATACTCTTACAGCATTCTCCGTACCAATCCCACAAGCTCTTAAGCGCAGTCTCACAACAATGCAAATCATTCAATTCCTCGTTGGAGCTACATACGCTACCGTCCACTCCTTCATCTCCTACACAGTGACCGTCCAAGTTCCCTCTATCCCAGCTACCATCTCCTCAGTTACTTCCTCGGCCTCCGTAGTCGCTACCTCCGCCGCTGCAATCGCAACCTCAAGCGGAGTCGCCGACCTGATCAAGAAACTTCTTTACCGCGCAGTCGGCGAAGAAGGTCTCGCCGAAAATGTCAACGCTCCAGCCGTCTCAAATGTCGCTCAAGCACCAATTGCTTCTATCCCTAAATCGCACTCTAAAATCCCAACATACGTCACTGAAACTCGTACCATCCCTTGTATCGATACCAGTGGTCAAACTTTCGCTATCTGGCTCAATGTTATCTATCTTACCCCATTGACCTTCCTTTTCGTAAGATTCTTCATTAAATCTTACATCAGGAGAACAACAGCAAGTGGAAAGAAAGCAGGTAGAAAAGCAAGTTTTGTAGCCGCGGAAAAGGCAGGATTTGATGCGTTGAAGGGTGTTGAGAGGGAGATGACCAGAGGCGAAAGTAAGCTATCTAATGGCTTTGAGAAGAAGTGAATGGAGATAGTAAATAGTTGAAAGGATTCAACCTGATGTGGTTAGTGAGAGGAACCCTACTTAATGCTAGGGTCTGGATCTGGTCTATGGAAAAAACCCCCAAGTACCGGGATGAAAAAAAAAAGATACAACAAAGAACAGATAAACAAATAAACAAACAACATACACAGAAAACCCTTCAAAGCAAGGGAACGGATACACAAAAGGTCATTTAGGGTGCAGGATGGACGGTATGTGGGAAGCAATGAACCGGAGAAAGAAGCGATGCGTTACTAAATCAAAAGTACGTATTGTAGTGAGTGGAGGGGTGTGGTTTTAGTCTTTTTAAGCGTGCGATACGATGCGTGCGGTATGTTTTGTGCTACGATGATGCTACGATGCTACAATGCTCCGTGCATGCTAATGCTCAATTCGATATGTACGTACCTATGTATGATAGAATCCAATGATACCATTATAAATTGATTGTTGATTTTTTCTTTTGGTCTTTTGGGGTTGGGGGTTCGTCGTGATTGTGTATATGGTATGTGGTATGCAGTACACGAGTGCAACGGAAATCGTGAATTGTGAATTGTGAAAGAAGGGAATAAATGAGAAAACGTCTTGGTCGCGGGGAGATCGGTAGATTACATACCAAGATTTGTAGATTTAGGGAGTTCGCTTAGAAGGTAGATGGAGATCGGTAGGTACCTAAGTACATTAGGTACAGCAGTTACTCGACTGAGGTGGTTCTACCACAATTTATCTTCTGTATTCGTTCAGCTAGATACCTAGGTAGGTAGGTAGGTAGGCATTTTCCATTACGTTGCATTACATTGCGTTATACATCTGTCATTATACTCTGCATCTATTCTAATATTATTTACATCTGGTATTTACATCTGGTATTCAGTATCCGCACTAGCGATATAAAGATCTCTAAACTTAATGTCTACAAAGGTACCTAGTAGTATTAGCAAGTGACTTTTCCCTCAATATACTGTTCCCATCCATCAATATCATCTAGCCCCTCTCATCCATACCCACCCACCCACCCTTTCTCTCCTCTCCCTCCCCAAACTCCCAAACCCCCCTGCGATTCAACTCAATCCCCTACTCACTCACTCTCTACCACCGCCACCACCGACTTGCGATCCCGTGGGACTTCTTTCGGGGCTAAAAGGCACCCCTTCTCTCCTATCAATATCCTTCCTATCAAATTCATTCGCATGAGCTTGAATCCTATCATTAGCCGTAGCCTGTTTATTACTCGCTGCTATCGCTCTTACGGCCTATTCGCAATGATGATTAGTATTTCATTCTTACCACTCACACACTCCTCTCCTCTCGTCTCCTATCCCCTATCCCTTCAAAACCCAAAACATTGGACAAAAGACAAACTGCAACCAAACTCATCCCATCATCCGAGACCCCTCACTCCCACCTCCAAGGGAAAAAAATTACTTACAGCCATAACCGCCGTTCCCTGACTCTGTTTCTGTTTCCCAGCACTCGCATTCCCCTTTCCCCCTGCATCCCCCCTCACCGGTCTCCCCTTCTCACTCCTCCCCGAATTATCCCTCACAGCCGTCACAATACTACTACTTGAATCCCCCCTCTCAATACTCTTACCCAATCCCCTTCCAATTCCCAACTGCTGTCTCAAACCCGTCGCATAAGTTTCTTTTCCCGGTGATGTACTCACAATTTGTTTCGATCCCGTATTCCTTGTTTTCGGACTTACTTTCAATTGCGCATTCGCATGCGCGATAGGATGTCTGGGTAAAGACACAAACTCATCTTCATTATTCATCACATAACTCAATCGGCTCGCAGGCACCGAGACGGAATTACTTTTTCGCAGAATATCTTTTGAGGATTTGTGCAGCAAAGATGGTGTATCATCACCTGTTCTAAACGAAAATCCCTTTCGGGATTCGATGGATGAAGATACTTCTCCGTCGTCTTGCGGTTCGACCCATGGTCGTGTGCTGGTTGTTACACCTGGTAAGAAAGGATCCATTTCTTGATGTTTGCTCGGGATGTCGGGTAGAGGTTTTTCTTTACCGCTATTGCGAATACCGGATATTTTGGGAGTGCGACTGGGAGTGCCGGCTTGACCTTCGGTGAAAGCAGAGCGGGAACTGGTGTCATCTGACTCCGATGATGAGTCGAATACGACACCGAGTTCTTCGGTAGCATGTTGTCTTTCTAGTGCATCGAGTTGCACGGATGTCAAGCGTGTGGATTGATTATCTACTGCCGAGTAAAAACTTTCGGTATCTTGGACTGAAGAACTTTCTTTGCGTCGAGATTTGACTGTTTCTTCGTGGTGTAGATCTCCTTCCTCATGAGAGAGCTCACTTGCGTTTGTAGGAGTTTCTAGTGCATGCGAAGAAGTACTCTGTTGTCCGTGATCGATATCCCATTCAGTTGTGGTAGTAGAACCTAAGAAGTTTAGACATTATAAAGCCAGAATAGGACATGAGCAACGAACCTCTCCCAGAACTATAGCGCGCGAAATTTTGCTTTATTTTCTCCATACCATCTTCGAATAAATCGGCAGCTCTTCTAGTCCCATGAACAACACTTTTTGAGCGCGCCATGGTAACATTTTCCATTCCTCCCTCTGTCTTGGAAAGAAGAACTTCAAGATTCTTTATCTCTTTCTGATAATCTTTTTCTTTCGCTTTCCACCTAATATTACGCACATAATTAGCACTTCATACACTTAATCTTCATCTACATTCAAATATAACTTACTGTTCAGCCATACTATCAAACTCCCTAATATCCTTTGTATGTCTTCCCTTAATCTCTTCAATCTCCCCCTCCTTCACAGCCAACATCTCCTGCAGATCATTATACGACTCCAAAACATGTAAAATACACGTATTATACTCCACGGGAAGCGATTCCATCAAATTCCTCGTCATCATAATCACTTTCAGTGTTTCGGCCATCTGACTTCCCGAAGGTTTATGGTATACATTTTCAGGAATATTGACATGTTGAAAGGTAAAGGTATCACCAGTAGGTGCATGAAGATTCGAAGTTGACGAGCGAAACCCGATATAAGAGGAAACGCGCGAACTGGGACGGATAGATTTCATAGTGTCGTCGGTTTCGTGAGGTTCGTCAGAATGATTGCTGGGGGCGGACTGAACGGGTGTTCGTGTCCTTGCGAAGACGGGTCGGAGCCATTGATCCATTTTGGATGTTGGGATTCACTGGAGATGGAGATGATTCATACAATGATTCGACTTTGGAGAAGTCTGATTGAATTGATGTGGTGGTAATGGTTGGAAGGCATTATATAACTGAAAAGAGAAGGAGTAAACCATTCATGGCCGTACCAACAACAGTAAGATGACGAGAATTTTTGATATTGGCGCCAATAATATTTCATTCCGAGTTAGCTGTATGGCAGCATTTGTCGAGCTATGAAGATCAGTATTTACATTGGTCTCAAAGGTGAATGGAGATTGGAAGTCGCCGATGGTGAACTGATTCAGTTAATAGCATTCATCGAGTGAAAAAGGAGAAAAGGAATATAGCTACATTATCGCGAGTTCCTTCTTTGTCGGAAAACGATTCACAATTTCATTGACCTGCGATTATGTAACTAAGAAGCTTCGAGAGGTGATTATTGAATAATATAAATAGACTACGAGCTTCAGCTTGCTTGTGAAATGCTGCTTACTATGTGCAGAGTATAATGGTATCTTTTCCATTTCCATTTCCATGACCATTCCCATATAACTCCATTTGCTAAAGCATCGATACCCCAACGCTATGTGCAATCCTAACAACCGCAGAGAAGATATCACTGGATGCCTGTGGGTGGCTTCATGATCTCCTGAACCTAGTAAAATAAATCTTCAGCCTTCTGCCTTCTTGTACCCCTTCCAACCAATCTCTCTGAAAAGAGCTCTTTCCCTGTATTCCCACTCCCCGAGCGAGAAGGAAATAGTTCCTTCATGGTTGAATTATCAGATGCTAAACCTTTGATGGAGAACCCAGTAGAAGCAGGCTTCGCGGTTCCACGAATGTTAAAGCCTTGCGATTGCTGTGGCTGTTCTGATGTAATCCTGTCTGCCAATGAGAGTTTGCTGGGTCGAACATCTGAGCTTCCATCAATAAATGGGACAGGCATCCTATTTGCAAATAAATCTGCCGTTTCGTCTGCAGCATCTAAAGCACCGGACTTTCGTTGAGTAGTGCCTAATTTACTCGGGAAGAGTTCCTTTGTAGCGGATTCTCTGCGGAGGCGAACTTTAATATCCTTAGCTTTCGACCTATTCTCTGCAGCTGCTGTGTCTCGACGTCGTCTATTGTTATCTCTAGCTCTATTCTCAGTCCTCATGGGCGATGCGCTTCGATCTCTTAATCTTCCATCATTTCCACTCCTATCTGGAAACAACTCTCGCGAACCGGAGCCTCGTCTATTGCCAGATCGCTCCCTAAAATCGCTAATGGGTGAGTCAGATCCGGATCGTCCAAGACCTCTTGTAGTTCTAGTTGCCAAAGCTGCTTCGTCGTCGTCGTAAAGACTTGCGTTAAACCCTGCTTCCGCATCTCCACGCTGTCGATTTCGTTGTTCCCGTTCATCATATCTCCGACTTCTATACCCATCATCATCTCGATCTCGATATCTTCGTCCACCCTCGCGTTTTCTGCGCTCTGCAGGATCATGTTCGGGATTGAAAAGGTAGAAGCGACTTCTCTCTCGAGCTCCTCTCTGTTTACGATCTCCGATCACGGCAATGCGTACTTGTAAGTTGATTTTGGGATTCTCGGGAAAAGGGTTGGCAGGAAATGATTGTAAAACCGGAAGCTGTGAAATGTCCTCCGGAAGTTCTTGAGCAGAGAACTTTCGAAGAGCTGTTTCAGCGATATCGCTGCTTCCGTACACTAAATTCAATGAAGAATCATCAATCCATTCTACTCGTGAAATGTTTTCGGTGAAATAGTGTTGCGCGAAGTTCTTTACATCCTGAGTGGTAAGATTGTCCAAACCGCGAATGTGGACTTTCTCTGGTGTAGGGTTTTCTGCATCTGGACCAGAGTTATCGTTTGGGGCTGATGTTTCGTTTTGTGTAGCAGGCTGATCCGGCTGTGTATATAAGTTAGTGCAATGTTGTTGAAAATAATGTCTAGTTAACACGTCTAGCAGTGCCTCCGATCTGGCATTTGTGTCGTCCACCGGCGCATAGACATTCAAATGTCAAAAGTACTTACAATCAGCTCAATGTCTACCATGTCTGGAACGGGCAATTCCTCAATAATTCCAACATCGATATCCATATCGATATCCATGTCGGTCGCCATGTTGAAATGTGAAAGTGTCGCAAGTATTGAATTCTCAAAGATGTCGCTCGTTGGAGATGTTGGTTCTTGTGCGCGTATCTCAAGTCCTTGACGTGTATTTGTGCAGCTTGTTTGATTGTTCAGATATGTGTGATAGATCGAATCCCTAAGTACGAGATGTGTTGTGTTTGCTATAAGCTGCAGAATTGTCCGGTGGTCTTTGATGTCAGGAAGTGGTGCTGACTCGGATTATTTGAGGCTCCTGGAAGGATTGTTGGAGTTTGCGTGCGAAAGAGCGACCCTTTAGAAGACTTGAATTGAATTGGCCGTATTTTCGAATATCCAAACAGTTGAATGGTGAATTAAAAGAGTTATGATAGGTAGGTATCTACCTGTTGCTGTAGATTAAGGATATTCTTTTGAAGCCGAACTTTCTAAGTTGTTAGTGTAAGCGCGGTGTGGGGTCGGAGTTAAGCTTTATTAATGTGTGCCAATTTTTGAAGTTCAAATTGTGCCTTTAAAACCTAGATCATCATTTTATTGTTGACTTTGAACTCAAATCTCGATTGAAGCATTCAAGCATGAGACAGGAACCATTTGAAATCTAAGCAGGAAACCGAAATGTGTTATGGGCAACATGGGAACCACAAGTGGATGAAGCTATTCGTCATTACATATATCTACATGTGCTACAACGACGGCTTATACTCCACCCTCGAATTCAAAGATGTACTAGAAGCTTTGAGGGCATCACTTGCCCCAAGTACAACTTACCTGTACGTACCCTTCGATTGCTACACCTCGGTCTCAAGCATGAAAGTTGTCATAGGGGCCATTGGATTGTCGAACTCAAGATCGGAAAATTAGAAGATCTTGCCAATCACCATTCTTTAATGGTTTCTGTAAGTTACGGATTCTCTCGAAGTGTTTTTTTGCCTCTATGGAGTAGTTAAATTATGTTATCAATAAGAGGATATGGCCATTAAAGCCTAGGGGGAGAAAAGAGGGTAAGGGAGGGGATGGGGAAATGATGGGTATCGAAGGAGAAATTGAATATAGTTGATTCAATTGAAAAGTAAATTTAAGATCAATCAGTGTGCATTTATGGACTGATTGTGATATTCCAGGCCAAATGAGAAGGAAGTGTCTGGATCGGATGGCACCTGTTACAAACATCGTGCGTGAGAGTCGAAGGAATGGATCAGGACGATACGAGATTTTTCAGTGGTATCTTTTCTTGGATACAGGCAAGATGAAATCCCCAGACTTCGTAGTGGAAGAGTACTCTTGCTACTGATGCCTGAAGCCTCATTTGCTGTTGTTTTGTCCTCGCATTGCATCATTCATGTATTCTGCCATTTCCAAGGTTGAATTTGTTTATAACAGCACCGTGTCTAAGATTCTGAAATACAGTTAATTCGAAACCTTCCGAGCTTTGTATCTCTGAGCATGCTTCAATTGATCCAATGTTTGAACTTTATTCACTGTTTCAAGTTATTCCGATGAGTGTGAGCATCTTATTGTGAGATTGCAATTCGAACTATCTGACACGCAGGCTCACGTTCTATGTTCTCCTATGCAAGACAAGCTTCGTGAGTGAAGTCATATACTGTATCAACCGATGTCTATAGTGGTCTACAAATCTCGATCAAAGACTGTATTTATAATGATTGAGCTTTCAAATATATCTTGATTAAGAGCTTAATTCGCCGCGAACATGGCAAAGTTATTGTGGCTTGAGATTCACCCTTTCATCGAATGAACCATAGAACCGATGGCCCTTGTTGGCGGAAGAAAAGTCTTAGACAAGTATTTTATCTTCTACCTTTCGGTTCCTCTCACATTGCACATTCTCAGCAATCTCACTGATAGGAACTTCATCTTGTGATATTAGTGGTATGACATCACAGCCGCCGTTGCTAGTACCGACGACTAGGTTACTATTAGCTCAGTAAGCTGCAGTAGCAAGATCTAATTTCATCTTCTTACCAGAAGAGATACCGTTCCTTCTTGTTCGCTTCGTCCAAACTTCTACAATTCTTGGTGCTGTGCTGACTTTGCGCTTAAATCAATTCGCCAAACATGATTGCAGATATTTTGATGTAGCGTCGTTTTTGTCAAGAGAAGTCGTGTGAGTGCTAAAGAGAAATAGAATACTCCGGCAGAGCGAGCGATATGGCATTCTTCCAGTTCAGTAGTTTATTAAAAGGGTGATGGTTGATTCAGATAAAATCACGTGTCTTGTTAAATAGACTATGGTTACAGAGATGAACAGGGCGAAAATTTGGCCGTCAGTTCAGTGTTACATGGGAATGTCCACGGCCATGGCGGCTTGTATGTCGCCAGGTTTAATTAGGGACATCAATGCGAGACGATTGTCATATCATTTCTCGCTGTAAGCATGACTGAGTAGGTGATACTCAATCCCAGGAAAGTGTAATATAAACCCATCATGAAACCAAGACATGGATGTGAAAATGGGACATTTACTCTAGTGAGCCACTTATTTGACAGTCAAATCCTGTTACAATCTTCAACGAACCGTCCTTGTATAAATATCTACACCTACTGACTACTTTGTGGAGCTTTCAACCTCACAATTTCACCCCCTCTATATCATGGGAGCCCTCTAAGCATATTGCGAGGTTCAATCTCAAGACACCGGTGTGGTGTTGCCATCACGAGGGAATTTGCAAAGAGGAGAAATCTTATTCCCGCCAATTTGGAGTATATAATCTGTTTCCAGGAGTCACTACTATGGAAAGAAAAGGTTTCTCATCACCAATGGGACCAACAGATGTCTGCAAGGCCTCGATGTCCTTTCACGAGCTTAATCGAATCTTTTTAAGGCGCTGCAAGTATTATTCTTTGCTGGGGGCTTATGATATTAGCGTGAAACAATCTTGGGGACAATTGAGAGAAATTCAAGATTGGGATAGCAAATCCCATCGGCATGCATATTAACGGTGAATGGTAACAAGTTTAGATGTTATTAAAAAAGACCAAGATGACTACCCCATTAGTGACTGCAGAGATAGACATACCATGTGTCGGCCTGTTTCACCTGTCGCTCTTCGGGAAATGTACGACGCGAAAGAAACTGGCACGGGACTAAATCAGATTAGGACTAAAAGCAGCATCAATTAGCAAGTGCCCGAATTTTCTGATTATTTGCAAAATATTCGGACTTTAGAATCCCATCGTTGGATTGTTTTCCGAGGCATCCCATGGGGGCAAAGTTTGTTCGAAAAAGCAGAGGATGGGGGTTGAGGAAAATGTACCGAAATCCACCTTTACCGAGGGAATCAATGTTCAACTCATTATCTGTGGATATTGGGTAGCAATGGTTTATCCAGCGTCGAATAACTACAGAGTACAAGATGATATGGGCATGATACTTCAGATCTGTACATGGTAGCTAGGATCTATAACCTAGACCTTGCTTGGTATATTGTCTGGAATTCCAAGGATCAATATTCTTTGGGCATCTATCTCCGACCATGTAGATGGCGCATATCAACTCAAAGATCTTGCTACTGTAGGATTCCAGAACTGGTATACCGAATTCTCACATCATGAGGAAACTTCCTCTAACCCCCATGCCTGGCGACCTAGCTACGGTGCAGAATGTTCTCGAAACTCATGCTTATGTTCTTTCTTGGCCAAATGATACGTATAGTACACTCAGACACTCTGTAGATGGTGGCGCACTTCGTACCTGCACTGCCAGTTTGCCTGGTTGAATGCAATGTAATGTAGCTATTGTAGCTTTTCAGAGTAGCAGCTCTACCAAGTATTAGCAAAACAAACGCTTTCTACTCGGTGAAGGTTCTAGCCTCTTTCTAGCTCTCCATGCGCTTCTAGACTTCTTGCTAACAGATTGCTATAACCGCTATAACCGAAGAGCCCTTGCTTTGCAGTTCTGTGTTCCATACGGAGACTTTCCATTCTTCAGGTTTTTCTTCTAGACTTGGAAGGTAACCATAAGCATGAGTAGTGGCAGTTGAAATGTAATCAAGATCGAAGCAAGTAGAGACGACTTGACTGTATTTACACTGATAGATACAGATGAGTGTGCATTAGTGTTTGAGTCTACTGCACAGGGAGAAATGAATATTCGAAATAACAAAGAGAGAATTAATTATGTCATTTAGTCTAGACGTAGAAAACTCGAGCACATTTCTGGTCTAATTCCAAGGTTTTGTATGAAGGAAATATTGATCATTGGCGCTATCAATAATCTCCTCATTCTTTTGCCTTGGTTCTTCTCAACAAACGCGAATAGCGGAAAAACGCACGCACGCACGTACGTCTGCATAAGGCACACACTAGAATCACGAACTACGGAGGTTGGAAGGGTTAGTAATGTAAAACGCATCTAAGCGTGTCCCCACTTGAAACCTTTTGACCAATCAGATCACATCGCTGGTTGAAAATTTATATAGTAAACTCCAGGAGGTGGAAGTATTGTAAAAGTCATATTTTATTCAAAATTATTCACATTTTATTTGAAATCATTAGTTTTGATTGGATTTCGAATTCGAACCTTTATTCTAAGTCTATTTAGAACCTTTTAGAAGCTTCAAATATTATGAAACTATTAAGGTTGATGAAAAGCAAGAAAAGCTTCAATTGTTGATATTGGGGGAACAGCTCAATATCTATTCAATTCGCTTAAAGCAGCAGTAAAATCTATAAAAACAGCAAGATTTTACTCAAAGTGGGGTTTACATTAATTACCTACCCTCACAACCTTCGTACATCAACCTTGGCCTTAGCGAAAATCACCACATCCCTACATGCACCCCCTCCATGTTGCTAGCCGTATTGGGCATAGCGCCAAACGAATGACTCGTGCCCGTTGAAGTAGATCTACAACTTTATTACCGTGGCCCGCCTCGTCCACTCTCCTCGTGGAAAGTGGGCGAGGACGTGATTTTCGGGTTAGAGTCAATCGAGTTAAAGGAGTAAGGGAAGCACGGAGCTAATGTGGCTAAGTACTCGGTGTGACCGTTTGAGTTGCAGTGAACGAATAATCGGTTGCTAACGGGTTCGAGAGCACTAGTTGGGCGTGCGTGGGCGAGCTTTGCTGATAAGTTGTGTGTGGTGCATATCTGAGAGAGAGAGAAATGAAGGATGATGGATGGGAAAGATTTCTTTGGGAGCTATAGCACGTAGTGTGTATAAGTATACTTACTCGATTTTGCTTAAAGGGGACGTTGACTAGGTTGGTGGAATGTGGAAATTGCAGATTTGCGTTGGCGCTTGGAAGCGGATGTTACGGTTTTGCTAAGCGGAGATTTGCAATGATTTGCAAAGTTGCTGGGGGATTTGCAGTGCAGAGAGGGTACTCGGTGCAACGACGAAGCTGGGGGTCATCGCATACCGTTCTTGGCAGGAGATGCAAACACACACTTTCAGTCATTGATCTATGCTGGATATGATATCAAAACATGTATGAACTGTCATTTCTAGTAGAGTGGAACCGTATGTGGCCTGCAACTTGCAAGTTTCTACACTCGAGCTGTAGTGCTTAGTTGATTGTCATTGCGTTGTTAAGCATGGCGTAGTCTTATCTGTAAAATGTCAACCTCTCAGCGTGAGACACACTTTTGTCCAACAAATTAGTATGATGTTGATGGAGTTGACACTGACACTGCCGTTAAACTGCCAGTTTCAGTATCATGACAGGAACGTTTGGTCATGCCAGTGGACTGTTACCGTGAAGCATGGAGAACATGCATTGGTGCGTTGTAGTTTCAAAGATGGGAAGTAGACCATACACTGACACCGACTATGATGATACTGGCGGTTGAATAGCCACGATGAATCAAATTCAAACTTGATTGACAGGAACATCTGGTCATGCATGTCTGCAGTGGAGTATATTTTGAGGAGAATTGTGGATTTGGATGGAAGATTGCATTGATGCATTGACGTGGTTTCAGCTGGTTGATAGCGGATGTATTGACAGACGTGATGGTGAGCTTGGGCTTTTGATCTGGGGTTAGGTGTTGCAGCTTTGATCGTTTGATTGTTGGGTTGAAGATGTTACGGGTACTGTGATACGAATTTGGTTGAAGAATTTTCATCGTCGTGCAAGATTTGCTAGGTGGCTGTGAGCTAGTGGAGCTCAAGGATTGATAGGTTCTACCAAAGCTGCAACGGATGAGAGTGCAATATGGTGATTGAGCTACCTGTAAAGTCACAGTGATGTATGGCATGTGTCTATTGGAAACAGCCTATGCTCTCATCCTCCTTCAATTTCTAGGCATTCAGATCGCCGTCTCATGAGAGGCAACGGTCAAATTTGCACGAAGTAGAGTATCGAAATAGTATGTTTTGATTATTCATATTATTTGTTTATTTGTGTGTGACTATCTGATCCTATCCTGTCCTATCCATCATCCATTTGTCGTCCATTCAATCCAGGGTATCTACAAATGCATAAAAATGACGGCAGCCTCCCAATCCATACTGTAGACAGTAGAGTAAAACAATAACTATACTATAAAAACAAGATATACAGCCGTTTATAGGCATTAGACACGTAAGAAATGCGTTCGCTTGCTTGCGTACATGAAATGATGCTGTGATTCTTTTAGAGTTCCGTCCTTCCTTGAGTAACTTTTGATATACACAAAAGAAATATCTATCTTCTAAACCCATCCAACTTTACTCGATCATAGTAAAAGGTTCGTGAGTTGCATCCTTGTGTCCCTCTCTTTTGCCTCCCGAGAATAAGTATTCCCAGGACTGATCGATCGGATAGGAGCCAACTGAATATGTTGAGGACTCGGTGGCGCAGTCAATGGATTTGGAGCTCCTCTTGGAGTTTCGTGTTGCTGTGCACGCCCTGAGATATAATACTCGCGTTGATGATGTGAGTCGCGAGGTGGAGATGGAGGTAGGGGACTAGGGTATTGCTGCTCTGAGCGACGGTGTGGATAATTCACGGATGTACTCGCAACGCTCGGGCCTCTGCTGTGATGAGAAGATTTTATCGAGTTGAAATGTGCGTGAGTGTAATAAGATTCTCTTTCTAATGAAGGATGACATAATGATTGTGATTCAAACTCTGATGCGTATGGTGAGGTGTTGGGTCTAATTTGAAGTTGTGGGAGAGATGGTCTTCGAGAGTTGAGACGATCGAATGATGAGAGAGGTGGAAGTTCGAGGGAGGGCGAGGATGCTACCCTGGGAGAAATAGAGAAGTTTGAGCAGGTGTCTGAGATTAAGGAGGGAGCACCATCGAGTGATTCTGCTCGAGATGCTTCGGATACTGATGGTGAAGGAAGAGAAGAGTGTATTCTTCGAGATGAAAAGGTGTCAATGTGGCGAGATGGGGTGTGAGAATGGGAGTGAACTGGTCGTGCGAATGATAGGGTTTCAGATTGCTCGTTGAAAGAATGTGAGTGAGATGATGTCCTTCTACGAAGAACCAAGCGACGTCTTCGGTTCATACTTCCGTTCCACCAATTCTTTACGGCGTTGTCACTTCGTCCTTGAAGTCTTCGAGCGATTTCGGCCCATCTCTTGCCCATCTCTCCTACCAATCTTTCGATTTGAAGTCCCTCTTCGGGACTGATTGGGTCGTGGTTTAAGGTTGGCTTGAGGTTTTGGTGATAACGTTCTCGACATTGCTTTGGCGACCTTGAACCGATGAGTTGTGCAATTCTCACCCAGTTCAAAGCTCCTTGTGTGTGAACAAGTTGTACCAAGTACGAATCTTCAGCTGGCGACCAAGGCCCACGTCGATGAGATGATGACATTTTGAATAGTGCTGGATGCTGAATGACAAAAGTTGAAGATAAAGACAGGAAATCAAAATCAAAATGAAGGTGATGATAATCAGTCGTTAGGTCGATGGGCAAAGACGTTGGGATATAGGAAGCTCCTAATCGGTCAACGGCCCTAAGATGAAATCGGAAGTTCGTGAAAAGATGCCACAAGAGCGGTCAAGGTCTCGAAAAGGTGTCGAAGAGCTCAAGTGCACGGTTGGGCCGCGGGCTAGCAAGTGGATGTTTTTCAAAAACACGAGGGATCAAGGGATGTAATTTGGCTGTGTGCCTGAGCCTGGGACACGAACTAACGGCTGCTCAACGACTGAAAGTTTCCGCGACTACCCTTATAATAGAATCGTCGCTCGGTGCTGTACTTGGTCCTGCGAGTGTCAAGGAAGATGTTACAAATGCAGATGACGCTAGATGTTGTGGTGGTCTCTGGTCTTGCAATGCTTCAATCTAGTCTCTTGATCTAGACTTATGATGGCGGCAGTGGCGATGAGAAAATGCGATTTTCTTTAGATGAAGGGTGACCCTTTCAGTTGAAGCGGAAAGTAGGGAAGAAGCTTGAGCCAACAGAGTCTGTGTGGTTTAGATTTTGATGATTCGAAACGCAACGCTCTGATGGAAGACCGAGTCACGTAGATGGGAATTTTTTCTTTCAGAAGAGATGAAAGCAAATGCTAGTTATCGATGATATTGAAGATGAATGGACTGGAGTTATATTTGAGAACAGGAAACCGGTGGATTGGTATGAAGATGTTGAAATAGGAAAGACAATATCGGGTTGAGGATGGGGCTTATGTCTTGTAAAGTATAGTCGGCGATGGGAAGTATGACAATGATATACATTGATTTCCAGGTAAGCCAGGGACGTAGGGATTCTTACGAAAACATTTTATTGGCGGGCGCGACAACGATCAAGGTCTTAACAGGGGGGTAGTGAGGATGCTTCTGGGGAGGGGTGATGCGTGTTTTGGTATGGGTAGCACGGATCCTGTACAGTTTCGATCGGATAAACTCAGGGTAGGGGTAGATTTTTGGGACTTCTTTTCTGGGATGAGAATGGGAAAGTAGGGATGATGGTAAATGGTGTTTCTTAGTCCAAGTGTATGGTGTGGGTGGGTGTATGGGTATTGGGCCCGGGGTGAAATGTTTAGGTAGCGGGGACGTGATTTGATGTGTGGTTAGTTGGATGTTGTGCGATGGTCTAGGTATGGGTGGGCGGGTTTTGAGTTTTGTGGTAGGGGTGGCTGAAATAGAAGATGAAGACTTTCAAGACGTATAGAAGTGGAGTGAGTGGATGGATGGTTGGTTGGTGCAAACCTTGAAAGATTCGTTTCGTCCCGCTCTTGCTCTTGGGAAACCTAGGGATAGATTCGAACCTAGGAAGTTTTTGGAAAGCTCAGAAGAATGCTTTTGGGGGGGTTTCTGATGCTTTGAGACATATCTTACTTGCAAACTAGGCCAACTCGGGTTCTTGAAAGAGTAACATCATATATTGATGATGAATGATCCTCGTTGGCGTTGCGGGAAGGCTTCTTTCTGCACAATACCCAATCTTTCGGGTGGTTCAACTCTGCCTTTTGCCCCATCTTGACCGTAAGCATCCATGTCTTCCATGTTGAACATGTAAAAAATAAGATGGCTTCTGAACCCAGGATGTGCTACACTGCTACATTAGTAACATAGTTGGCAACGTACCTAATATCAAAATCAGATGCGAGGAGTGTTATCCCTAGAACATTGTTGAAGCGCGAATGCCACTAACCTGGGAATGGAAATCAATCCATCATGCTGTACTGTAAAATAAATGCAACAAATTCAATAAATGCAACAAATCCAACAAATCCAATAAATCCGTCACAACTACGACGATTAAAAACACCGAAAGAGCGAAACTACGAAAAGGGAGTAAAAAAGCAAAATGGGGAAGTTGATTTGGAATCTATTGCTTAGCTTATCCTAGTTGAGTAACATCATACCTGGCTAGTATGAGCTCTGGAGTCTGGACGGGATCTTAGTGTTCCACCAAGGGAGTTACCCGCGAAATGTGTCGTTAGAAGCTAGGATCTTTCTCAGGTACTTGGGTGTGGACTTCGGTGTAACACCAAATAGAATACTGTACTCTGTACAGTCCGGACCCAAGAAAACACACACACATACACACACACACACACACACATCTCATCGCAGGAAAATGGTGACGAGAGTGGAGGAGCGGAGGGGTTGAGAATTGGCGAATACCTACCTATGTATGGCGATGAAGGGGGAAGCAAAAATGGATAGAGAGATCCAAAAAGCACTTACCATACGCTCGCCGGGAGATATTGGGCATTTGCCACTTTTTCTCCCAACTCTCCAACTCATTGAGCCATTCGAGGTCTGGGCGTCATCCCAAAGGGGAAAATGTGAAGTGAAGGGAAGGGAAAGGAAAGGAAGGGAAGGAATACATTGAAATTTCTAGATCAAATCCCTCAAGGTACCAGTATTTCTTGCTCGCAAATGTTACTATTTTCTTTTGAAATTCGATATCAGCTATTTCTATCGCATCTCTCGCATCTATCGCATGATTCACCATGTTATGCCATGCCATGCCATGCCATCTGATAATTCCCCTATCTATCTGCCTACAAACAAATCTGACACTTTGCACCAATTGACATTCATCTCAATCATGCACATTGAACTGTTTGAGATTTGCACGGTAGAGTTGATACCATAATACATCTTTCCCGGGAGTTTTGGCTGAGAGATGGCGTCAATGCGATGCAACAGTTCGTAAAAAGTGACGAATATCTATATCCAGTTACCAAGCATACACAGCACGCTTTTTTCTTTCTTTCTTTCTTTCTTTCTTTCTTTCTTTCTTTCCTTCTTTCTTTTTTTCTTCCTGAAATCTGAAATGGTGATTCAAAAGGTAAAACGCTTTGGGGTTGTGGAACCATTCCGAAGTCAGCTGAAAAATATTCATAATAACGCAAAATTATAGCCAGGTTTGATGAATAGTACCAAGGTACATCGTCTTTAACTTTTGTTCATACCGATGAAGGCCAATGAAGGCCAACGAAGGCCAATGATGGTCATGTGCTACGTACATTGGTCTCTATTTGAAGTAAGAGAGTGGAGTTGGTTGAATTAAGCGTTTGTTCACATTAGGTCATTATTGGAATGGGACAATGATAAGGTGGTCGGTGCTGCGAAACGAAAGCGAGTTTAGAATTGTGGCCTTTCCTCCCTTCCTCCTTTCCTCCTTTCTGCCACTAGCCATCGCCTCATAAAAGATGGAGACTCTAAAGAGATCATGAAGTGGCTCATATGTGGACAGTGGACAGTGGATAGTGGACATTGAGAAAAAGGCGAGCGAGCGAGCGAGCGACCGACCGACCGCTGCACTGCTGCAGTAAATGAAAGAAGAAAAGAAGAAGAAAAAAGCCCCCGTCGTAGATCAATCAACAACCAAAACTCACTCCACTATGCCCAGTACAAGGTGTGAACCAACTTTAATTTGATGAGATGAGAATCGGGGGAGGGTTGAAAGCTCCAGCTAATGAAGCTAATATCAATGTGGAAATAAAGAACGAGAATATCATGAATCCCATCCTCTAGAATTTTCCGTTGTCATCTGGCCATGTGGCTACCGGTATCTCATCTCATCTACTCGGTAACCTTAACTATCCAAAAAACAAACATGCAATGGGAATGTTCTACGGAGTAATCACCTCAAATATTTCCCCCATTGTATTGTTCTGGGACTTACCCGCATTATTAATCCCTTTCCGCGCCATTCATAATTCCTCTTGGCCAATGATAGCTTCATACGCACCTCCCAATTCCATTCTCGAAACCCGAGAGATTGCACTTTAAAATATGCATATCCTTTAGTTCCAGACCTTTGCCTTGTTGTTCGCAGGCGTGGGTACCTGGTTCCATTGCCTTATATTCCATGCCATCAGCATGTCTTCCCTGGGCCTTCCTCTGCTCTTGGGTCATTCATCAGTCAGGAAGTGTAGATATTCTACTTTTGTTACACAGAATCTGCATTCACTCTCCCATTCATCTATCATGGCACAACACCTAATCCCGAACCGCTCCCTTTGTCCCATCGCATCCGCCTTGTGCCTTTTCTAAATTTCCTTCGGTTGTGTCCAATACCTCGCTTGCTTCCGCTGGAATTCCCCTTTTCCAACTTGTGTTTGTGCGGCCATGTGCTCAGGTGCAGGTGGTGTTGTTGGGACGGGCTAAAGTTCAAGACGGAAATAAACGGTGCGATATGATGTGATGGGATAGGATCTCACAGCGCAGCGCATCACATCAGATCACATCACGCCGCCCATTCAGTCGGTACGGTAAGTACAGTAAGCCCTGGGAGATCACTGTTATGCTTTTTGTTCGCGAGGCTTTAGGGGCGTCTTCATACCATGGCTCTACGCCTGAACGTGTAGGCTGCTGAGAACCCCAAGGCACATGCTATTTCTATACCTGTCAACAAAACGCCATCATACGGGACTATTGGATGATGGATTTGTGTAGGCAGATGCATAGAGAAATGCGAGCAAAGGTTTATGCGCATCACGCTCCATTCTATTAGCCTGATATCATTTATCAAGTCAATTTCTCTCATATCGGAGGATTTCCATGCCTCACCTGATAAAACACGGGCCCAACTATCCCTCCCTCTCTCCGTTTCTCTCAGCCACGGCCAGTTCGCCGGGATTGCTATATGGATATGGATGGTACAGCTTTCGACTGGGATTCTGGTTTATCTCGGGATTCCCAGGTTCACAATGTCATATAATATGTGTGAGCACAATGAAGAATAGATGATATTCCGTTCCACTCCAACTCCCAGGATGATGATTTACGCATTATTTCATTTGGGACAAAATGATATTTGCATTGCTTTGTGGAACATCGATATACGGCTGGGCGAGCTAGGAAAATAACTGCTACGGAGGCACGCCGCACTGCAGATCGCTTTCGCTCCCGCCCGAGTCCCGAGAGGTGGGAATCTCTCAACACGAATCCTCACGATATTCCAAAATTCGAAATATACATGTTTTGCCTAAGGAATGATGCAATCTAATCTATTCTTCTTTATTTCTGTCTTTGACTCGTCAAGCTAGCCGAACTGGATAGATACAATGTGATGTGATCATTTGTGTGTGATCCAGATTCGTAAATTTTAACTTCCCCGAATGCTCAAGCTTTATCTCAAATACCCTCCTCTAATTAGTATTTTGTGATTACTATTCATCAAGTACCTAGGTACGCACGTGCATACGTACAAAAGTAGCTTTCTACACCCCTTCACAACTATTGACTCTCGAGTACCGCGTCTCCACCCAAGAAGTCTTGATGTCACCCACAAAATAATCTGCTTGCGACGAAGATCAGCCAGAGCCCTTACCGATCATACCGAGGAACCTTGCCTTCCTGCCTTGGCTGTTGCATGCTGGTGTACAAGATAGAGACAGATGTACATCCATCTTCTTCTGTATTCGCTGCACCTATCCGGATCCAGCAGTAAGGTTCACGGGGCTGGAAAGTTGTACTAGTACCTGCCGTGAACACGGTGAGGTCAGGGTAGATGAATAACGGTTTACAAGGTGATTGATGGGGATTGGGTTCACTCATTCAATAGGTATTTCGACGGAATGAATTTTGTCTACTTCGGGGGTTAAACATTATTGTCTCTGAGTACCGACCTAGATAGATCTAGATAAACTTGCTGAGAGCTTTTTGACGATACAGTAAACCACCGGCATTTCGAATTCCGTGGGCAAGGAAGGATTCCATTCCATGAGTGCTGAATGTCGGTCCAGCCCCAACTGGTGATCTTAAACCAAAGATCAATGATCAGCAGCAGCTAATAGATCTCATCAACGATCACTGTCGGTAAAATCACGATTTTGTAGATCTGCCCTTCCGACTCTCCAGGACAATATCAATAAATCCCCTCCCCCCAAGACAACCGGGGAAACCACTTTTCTCACCCTGCCAGTGTCATCACATCACCCCCTTCATCGCAATGTCACACAGTATCCAAGCTTTGAAGTCGTGATCCTACTCGTCAGAACCATAACGTTGGATCCAGCCCATCGGGTCTCCCCAAATCTGCAAATCACCACCGCATCCGTTTAGGAAAGTAGCATATGGTCGCCGATACCCCCCTGGCAACACTTGGCGCTGACAGGGGCTATATAAAGTAGGCACTATTAACGTCGTGACTCGTGTTTTCTGCTGTGCGACTCTTCATCCTGCTGTGTGCGGAATTGTTATGTTTCATGAGAGCTCTTCAATGTTGTTGCAATATCCGTCATTGGGATTGCTACAGCCACGACGTGCAGAGCGATTTTGTCGATATCAATGTGGTACAGTACGGTGATTCAAGAGGGCACAACAGAAGCGGCACGTTTATCGTCGTGAGGTTAAGTAAATTCTCGGGATTTCAGGGGGTCATCTTTCTTGTTCCTTCCTACCGGTATTCAAGGAAAGCAAATCAACTCAATATTTTGTCACCTGTAGCATACAAGCCGATCCGCCAAATGTCCCAGGAGATCTGGAACAACGATAATGGGACTTGAAATGGTGATGGCAGTGGTTCAACAACAGAAAGCGGCAGAGTAGGGTACCATCCGCCGGGGTTGCAAAATGGGGACACTCGTGATGGATGATGTGGTATTGCTATATTATCATTTAGATGTTGGGCTTCTTTCTGAGACGATGCTTGCTGCTATGATGATGATCGGCTGAAACAACACAACAGTCTCTCACACCCGGGCTCATATCAATCACATGTACTAGTACTATTGTAGAATCCGAATCTAATATTTGAACAAAATGGCAGCAGGGTTGTGTTATTACCCAGCAAAAGCAAGCAAGTGAACGAACATGATGCATATCCCACCGAATGGGAATTCTACGGAAACATTCCCGCTGATGATTACTCACCTTGTGTAAATGTGTAAATCTGGTGGCTACTGTAGAGCATGCAAGAGATAGATGAATCGGTGAATAAAGTTTCAGGTGCAGGGAATTGAAGTATGTTTTGGTTTGCTTTTTTGTCTTGAGTGGTTCCTGTTAGCTGGTCCCGATGATCGAAATTCAGCCGTTGAAGAAACGGAGATGGGAACGGGGAGGATAGGGTTCACACTGGAAAAAGCAAACGAAACCTCCAATTACTATTTCAATACTTGGTAGCGAAAGCCAAGAAGATAAGTTGTGAGCGAGATGTATTTCATTTTTTCTCACAGTATCCGAATGAGTTACGCTGATTTCGTATAAACGACTTCTCTTATATTATATATTATATACTAGGTACATAGGTCGTCCAACTGCTCAACCGATCACGGAAAATCCTCGGCCACCTCCTCAATTGCCGCCTCCTTGGATTGAAAAAGGAACTACTCGCACAAGCAATCCAATCACCATCGCTTTGCTCCGGGCCTACGCCATGATCTACGGGCACTTGCTTTCGCTTGCCTAGCTAGTTTTGCGTCGCTGCGCTTGTGGGGTTGTTCCGTTTTGCACCTTGTATTTGGAATAATTTCCTGGCTTGTTATTGCATTGTCCAAGCTTAGTGACTGAAAGTTGGAAGAAGGAGATGGAAGTGCCTTGATCCATGTCTGAACGAACACGAGCGAGCGAATGAATACTCCCTAGCTCACCAGAGATTTGATGAGAAAACGTTCACTAGTGTATT
Source organism: Botrytis porri (assembly GCF_014898465.1). Classification (NCBI taxonomy): domain Eukaryota; kingdom Fungi; phylum Ascomycota; class Leotiomycetes; order Helotiales; family Sclerotiniaceae; genus Botrytis; species Botrytis porri. Next base: position 1,618,362 of record NW_024066083.1, on the reverse strand, counting down.
GAATTAGATTAGTTAGGGCGAATAGCTTGCCAGCTGTCAAAGGTTAAGCTGGGTTGAACTTGTATATGAAGGATACTGGAAAGCTAATGTCAATATGTTATATGCTATAACTTATAGCCTCCCGATAAAGTTTTGGGACAGAGGTTTGCACGTCGGCACCGAAACAGATGGCGTAGTGGTGCACCGTTACTAGGCATAAAGCTGGATAGACTTTATATAATGGATGTCATATGGGAGTTCAGAACATGGGCAGATAGGGAAGAGTTACATTCGGATTGTTTTTCCCCTCGTCATGCCCCAGCCTGTGTAAAGAGCGACGAATTACCTGACACGGATAGGAGTCTTGGTCGATCAGGGCCTTTCCAATCATCATCTACGTATCCATCTATATGTAGATCCTAATATTGATCTTGGGTATCCAAGATGGGGTATTCGAGTTTACTCTTATTTCTCCAGCTCGCGCATCCCTGATATCATATCAATGTAAGGAGCATTAACTGTAGAAAAGTTTCAGAAATTCGCTTCCAGGATAGATATTTAGGCACCACAATTAATGAACCCTTGATATATATATTGTTCAAGGATGCATGTGAGATTTGTATAGTTCTTTTTTTGCCTCTCAGCAATGGATCCAGATACACGGATATGAGCGTCGGTATGATACCCGTCGAAGGAATGGAAATGGAAGCCCGAGAAAAAGCACAAATCCGTTGGAAAGCTATTTTTGGTAATAATCATCCTTGAGACAGATATGCGAGAGATGGGGGATCCCATGGCATTGGTTACCCCTGTGACGGGATCCTTTCACAGCTCTATCCGTCGGCGCATGTACGAGGGGGTGTAGAAGTTTATTGAGGCTCGAGATGGTAAGTGGTGGTATTATGTAGTATCATGGTAAGTGAGGCTGATGTATGGAGAAGTTTTTGGAGCATTCTAGGCTTGGAGATATTCGCTGGTGCTAACCTTGAAGCACTTCTTCCCCTACAATATATCTCTGACAAGTAGCAACTCTATGTTCAGTAAGCTCAATCAATTCAAAATCCGAGACTGATGTACCGACTGTTGTTCCTAAATTAAGAACCTTGAGGTAAAAACATCATAGCCTTCAAATGTCGGTATTGAACAGATACTTCAAGCGCCCTACGCCAAACCATGACGGGCTCGCCCACTGCTCAGTCCGATCTGTTTATATGTGGGGATGATAAAGACGGGATCTCCGTAAAATAAATTGAGGTTGAGATATAAATGGGGATAACGGGGGCAGTTTATTGATCTTCAGATCGAAAGTCTCGTCTTTGACAGGGCACCCTGAAGGTGATTTAAAGGGATCTTCATTCTTCGTGTTACGCTATGAATGACGGATATCAGATATGTACCCATCTTCGCAAACCTTTCCTCCGTTTGGAGTAAGATGGAAAATGAGTACCAAGATCTTATAGCTGGGGTTATGCATCCTTGATACGGATTATCATGGTTGTTGGGAATGTTTTGGTAATAGGTATGGAATATCTATGGTCCTAAGCCTTGACCTAGAAACGGCTCTTCCCCCTTGTCCAACACAGGAACCCTTGCCCTAGCACCTTACCCTTTTAGGTTAATTTTGGCGATTTTATGAATGAGGCGCTGCGCAAAAAGGCGAGAAAGCAGATGAGGCTACCATGTATGAATTTCCTTGATCACCATTACTCAGATTCGAATCCAAGAGAGAGAATTGACAGTGCAAGAATAACTGTTGATAACAATGCTATCGTTTCTCGTTGCTTCCTGCGTTATGGGGTATCTATTCAGCTCATGACAATTGCCAGATCTGATTCGTGTAGATCTCGTTCGCCCTGGAAACGATACTACAACATTGTTCATGCTTCATGCGAGATGCTATCCATTTAAGAACCGGTGTGGAAGATGTGGCTGAAAGTGTGCGTGTGCACATTGTTTGTCCAATGCTGATCATGTTATTCTGCGTACATCGAGTTGCATACCCGTCTGCAAGTTTGCGCTGCCATGTACAGTTCCGACCGTTGCCTTCTAGATTCATTGGCTATCCCCTCACCTGCTTCATTACCCACAGGTAAGCATGCGATCAAGTACAGTAGCAATGGAAACCCTCAAAAAGGCCTAGAAGAGCCAAACTAAACCGGTAAGGCGGAAAGGATCTGCAGAAACCTTTTGGACAAGAGGTCTCGCCAATCTACAACTTGGTAGGTGGTAAGCAAGCATAACGGGTTCTAGAAAATGTTGCTTTTTCGTTGGAGTATCAGCAATATACCACGAGGTAGAAAGCCGACAATCCTACTCGATGTATACATACCTGATGAGCCGCTCTAGTCTCTATCCCCAAAAAGGTGAGTGGCTGGACGGGACAGTTTTGTCACGTTTTCCCCCCCAAATTTTAAAGACATCGCCGACATTATGCTTTGGCGTTTAAAACGGTAGGCAGATCATTTGCGATTCAAGTACACTGTACAGTATTCGTGTGCCCAAAAGATACTGGGGTACCTTTAGACAGGTATCACTTATTGGTAGAATTTACGAGTGAATTTTGCGATGATTGGTGCACATTCCCCTTCGTTCTCTGCCACTTGATGTTTCCAGCGGTCAATATCGATAATGTTGTTGCTCGGATTTTTAGTCTTTCTGCATTGCAACGCTTCTTTGTCACTCCCAATATTCGGATTTCATCTGAGAGTATTATTTCGGAATGCATTGTCATTCAGAATCATCGAGATCTGGGGGGCTGCCCATATTGGGACGGCATTATATTCATCCTCATAGTTCTTATGTACATGTGAAATTCTGTAGTCTTCCATTGCAGAGGTATCGGGGACCTCTATTGGTACATATTGTGGTCGACAGTCTAGGTCGCCGACCTACATTAAATACCAAAGATACTTTCATCGACGGTGGTGCTACTTTATCTTAAATCCAAAGCAATAACGATCAATGGTTACCAAGGCAATGGAGATGATGTGCATCAACGTCTTTACTAGCACGGGATTGTAAAGAATGGGACTAGTGGTCAAAGTCATGAGGCGTCGATACTTTTTGAAGATCTCAGTTGTAATTATTGCAAACAAGAACATCAGTTTGTAGTACCCGTCCATTCCAAATCGAGATCTCGACACGAAAGCACTCATAATTTCCACGTCGCATTCCTTGACAACTTGGGGACTGCCACGCATATATCCTTATCCGTTGTCTCCAGCTCTGCCTCTTGACAATCTTCAATTCCTACCCCATTTGCAAATTGCACCACGACGAAATCAATGGGCTTCTTCCCCACGACCACCATCGGAGCATGCCAGGTCCCCGCTCCATAGGTGACCGCCTGTGAACCATTCGCTAAGAAAGCCTGAATTCTATTCAGGTCCGGTAAACCGCGACCGGGCAGGTTCTCGATATTATCATCACTCGTGCTTGTTTGAGGGGAGAGAACGGGGACAGGTAAGGTTTCATCGACTGATGACGGCGTTAAACTCGGTGCTACGACAACCAAGTAACATACATCTTCTTGCTCCGAGGGTGATATCCCGAGAGGTATGAATGTTTGAGTCGTGAAAGGATGTCTTTCCAGTATGATGATCGGAAATAACCCCCCGATATTGCTATCGTGAGACGGGAGAAGCGAGCGAGGTGCGCATACAAACATGTTCATGACTGCATTCGCGACCCGTTGACTAGGAGCGCTCCCGTAGTAATCCTTCATATGCGTGACATCTAGGTATTTGAGCGCGGTACCTTGGTTGGCTTGTATCGCATTTGATGGTAAGGATTTGATCGTTGATGATGGGATCACCGCTGGTGCGGGGTTTTGAATCACAGTCCCAAAAGTTGCAAAATCATCTTGATTGAGTAGTTTTGTATGAATTATTGTTTCTTTTATATTTGCTTTGATGGTCACAGGCATCTTGGGAAGTTTTCTTGATGTATTTGCTGTGGTTTACGTGAATGCGGTCTCGTCTTTCCGAACATCATGTGAAAATCGAAAGTGGGTGGAATCACGTGAATATTTGACACGTGATCAGTCCAGCCTCCACCCTTCTCGAGGTTCTCCATCGTTCATTCTCGCCGGCCTGATGTCCTTACAATTGAGCTGTGCGCTTCCATGTAGCGTGTTGAGGTCTGAGTATCCAGATCACTTATTTTTGATTACTCCTCTTAGATTTCTATCCTTTTGATACCAATATCACCTCCTTCCAATGTAATGTCTCCTTTCAACATACCATCTCTGTTCGATGTACCATGCCGCTTTGACATACCACCTCCTTCTAGTATATCATCGCCTTCAATACTGTTATAATAATCATCCCAGGCCGATAATGATGCTTTGCCGCCCGGTCCGACTTTCACCTTCTGTATATCTCCCAAAGCCGCAATTCTTCATTGAAGTTAATACAATAATAGTGAATCTGCCTCTAGAGTCCCTATTGTTCTATCAAGGTTGTCTCTGCTCAGATCATCTCGCCGAAAAAAGTCTTACCGGCAAAGTTTTCCGGTTCTACTTGTAAGGTGAATTCACTCCTGAGCCCAATAATCAGTAGCGAGAAAATTCTGTTGTCGTTGCAGAATTTTTGGAACAATCCAATTTTTTCCTATTGTCATTGCTCTCGCTACGATCATGACGAACACTTTACATTATTGAGCATGTCAATGGGAACAATCGAGTCAATAGACCTTCTATTGTCTGGAGATAGCTTCAAACTCATCGTGTACTTAGTAGGACTTTACCTATATTCTTCTCTCCTTGCATTCTTGGATGTATTTTTTCTTTGACCGTTCAATCGTACGTTTCGAACATACCAACTTCTAAGTTTCACAGCTCTCAATTGTAATCCGTACCCAGTCTTTCACAACGATGTTTACCAAGCCTACCGAATTTTCCTTCGCGGATATGGACGAGGACTCTGCGAAAAAAGCTTTGTCTGTCATAGCATCCCTCGTCTATATTCAGGACGGCGGAGTGCAGTGGTTGAACGAGAATCTTGGCCAATTTTGTTGCACAGCCGATGGTTTAGTAAACGAAGCCTTGATTGATCCGGAGCTCACACAACATCAAGTCTGCCAAGATCTCCATCACGCATATCGTCTTCATATCAATCCAAATGACGAAGATGCCGCAGCATACGAGACAGCAGCCCCTACAGCTCGTGGCCAAGGCAAGAGTGCGCACCCATTTAACAAGCCATTTGCTTATGCAGCAATACACCCCCAATTCCTTGTAGAGCAAGCGCTCAATGCTCGACGTGCAAAAGTTAACGAAATGCCTGTCGAAGAACAATCCTTTGGAGAGGCTACCGAGCTGGAAGCTTCTCAGCAAGAACCTTCTGTTACCGACCAACTTGACAATCAGCCTGAGTACGAATCTTCGATTGCCGACTACTCTGATTACCAATCCGAGCCAGAGGACTTCGTTAAAAGCATCTCGGACATTTCTGATAACGACGATTCCGACGATGAAGATTATGTCGAGAAGTCGGTTACCAACTTCGATGAGCTCACCTATGAACAACAACTCGCTCTTACCATCGAAGCCTCGTTAAAAGAGCACGCACCGCAGAAGTATAACGGCGAATCTTCAGGTACCAACAATCACCTTACACCACCATCTTCTCAGCAAAAGACAACTGCACAAGCGAATTATTCTGGTGGAAAACCCATCTTATCTCCAGCCCACTCTTCCAGTGGAAAACATTTCCTGCCCACATCACCACACACTATCCCTTGTCCATCTTATCTTCATAGAAAACGAGAACACGACGATGACGAGTCTCCCGATAATGAAGATTATATCAAGTCCACTCGCCGCCCGATCAAGAAGCGCACAAAGTCTATTACCAAATCGTCTCTTCATGCACCAGCTTCTTCTTCTACATCAGCCACTACCGGCCCAGTCTCTTCTTCCTCAGTCACTACATGTGGCTCCTCCCCTTCATCAAGTGCTCGTATAGCATCATCCAAACCTCGCAAAACACCCCGATCTTCTCGCAGAGGCGGTCCTACCAGTAAACCCCGTCGCGCGGCCTGGACCGATGACGAAACATTCAAGCTCTACAAATGTCTTGTCAGGCGTCGAGAAATCGAAGCTAAGTTCCCCTATCTCGTCAAACTCTACGATGCTCCTCTCTGGAAACACATCTCGAAAGAACTCGCTTCTGTCCATGGCATTCATCGAGCACCCGGTGGTTGCAAATCTAATTGGAATCGAAATGGTCGCGAGTTCTATGATTTTGATGAACGATCGGTTTTGAAACGCTCGAAGTCTCTGGCTACTAGTGTTCAGGTTCCAAAGAAGGATAGAAAGGGAAAGAAACCTGCTGCTGCTGCTGCTGCTGCTGATGATGATGGTGGTGATGGTGGTGATGATGGTGATGATGGTGATGATGGTGATGATGGTGATGATGGTGATGATGGTGATGATGGTGATGATGGTGATGATGGTGATGATGGTGATGATGGTGATGATGGTGATGATGGCGATGATGGTGATGATGATGATGATGATGAATAGTTGGCTGTAATTTGACTCTCAAGCGGGTGTTTGGGTGTTTCTTTACTTCCATGTCTTTTTAAAGCTTAATTGGTCAATTGCTGGTTGCTTGATGGGAGTTATTTTGGCTCATCCTACCTGTTTTCAAAGTGGTTCTTCGGTTATATGACGGCTTCATTTGTTCTCTTTTAGTCTATTTCTGGATGGAATGGGGTTTTCGCAGTCCATTATATGTTGATGGGATGATGGTCACTTGTTTCTTGAGTCTTGCCATTGTACTTGCTAGCCCATTATTCATGGCTTGGTTCGATATTGTACTTTTTAGGAATGTATCTAGATAACTTGCTCTACGGTTGCTTTTACGTAGATGATTATACACGATCGAATGATACCATTTGCATGTTTCATCTTATACAGTATCTTGTTTTGATCCTCATGACTTGTGTGCCACATAACCACACAAAATTCTCATTCCATTTCGCCCTTCTACCCTGATGACCTCATGCGTGCTCTTCCTCTGCCTCATTAAACGACGTGGAAGACTCGAATTGGTGAGGAGCCGCCGCCAATAAACGTGAGATGTCTTCATAGAACAAGTGAAACAATATCATACATGAAGACCAAAAGAATTCACCGCACTAGAAGATGTTCATCGAGCGGTAAGGAAGACCAAAATACTCAGGTGTATGACAGGAAATAACGAAGGTAGGTGGCACTTACGATGGTGCATATGAATCTCATAAGCTCATAGCATGCTTCTCCTATCTTTCATATACCTTACACGTAGAATATAGGACGTAAAAATAGTGGAAATAGCAATTCAAGGAACTAGTATCACTCTATCAAAATCAAGTATGGCTATGAGAGAGTACCAGTCTAGGGCCGACCCGCAAAGCCTCCCAACAACGAGCGCCACAGCGGGGTTCGTGCACACACCAGCGCCCGGCTCGCACCGCTGTTAGCACAGACCAGAGGCTACTAGTGGTAGCTAGGCCCCACCAAGCTGCTCAACCGCCTAGCCCCCTTCGCAATAAGGAATGCTTTCTGCAAAGCAGCCAGACTACCCTTTGCGGACATCCCCTCGATTGCAGCAACAAGAACTAGATGAGTATCACCCCAAGATACAAGGCCATACGTGAACTCCTCTATCCAAGAAAATACCGAAACCATAATTCGACTCACGCAATGCACAAAAGTCCACCAGTCAGTCACGTAGTACAACTACACGGTCCTAGGAGTCCCAATAACAATCCGAAACCTAGAAGGCCTGCCCACCAACACGGCAAACCTCATCGATATCGAGGTAGAAGCACAGACAGATACACACCCAATCAACTGCCGACCCTCACGACATAGAGCCAATCCTAACAGCAGAACCACCAGATAGATTATCTCCTTCCTAAAGACCAATGAAGACGTTCAGACTCTCCAACGCCAGCGATCTGGCTAGAGAGACCAAATCGCGTTCCACAATAACCAGACACGACCTGGATGCCAAGAATACTGCAATGCTGTGCAATACATCAGGCTATTATGTTGCGGCCACTGTGGCGTACGAAAAGACCAACACGAAAGCCCGCAAGAGCAAAACTGCAAAGCAAAACTGCAAAGCAAAGACACGCTGCGCCAACTTCTTTGGACCTTTTCCAGCAGGCCACTAGTCAAACACTAGCAGGTCATGTGCAAGCACGCCTAAATCCGCGGGATTGTCACTCAAACCGGTCCCATGAGTCTACAAAGCTGAGGAGTAGACACAAAACACATTTGTTAAGGGTGCGTAAGTGAAGAACCAAATAATGGGCGACGATGTGCAGATTTTGTTGAATGCTATCTCAAATGAATATCCGTCGTGAAGTCAGAAGAACCGGGGAAGTGTCGGTGCAGGTCCTGCCAGAGAGAGGTATTTTGGCAACACTTCCGAGACTGTTATTTGGTTATTTGGTCATTTGGTCAGTTCTAGTCAATTCTGGTCAATTTTGGTCAATTAAAGCCTTTTCAAGTCAGAGAAGATATAGAGCATGGTAAATTCTAAGATAGAGTTTGAGCTAGACTAATTAAAAGATGAAGAAGCTTGTGAAAAGCTTGAGAAAGGCTTAAAATTAATAAAAAAAGAATTTCCAACAGATATACATACCATTTTCTTGTCTTAGATGGGATTGTGGTTAAGTGAAAGATCCTGTGGATTAACCAATGTATTTGACTGAAGCGGGTAGGATGATTGAGATGAATATAATAGTAGTAAATGATGATACAAACAAGCAGATTACCATTATCTCGGAACTTTTTGTACTGTAAAGGATAAAAGTAAGGCAGGCAGAGCGAGGTATGGTTTGTTCCAACTTTATATAAAAAGGCGGTTGGCCGTGACCATCAAATTTCTATTTTCAAGATATTCTTCATTTTCATAACGACTATGAATAGTGACAGCAATCAAACCAACATGAGTGGATCTCTTACAAAGATCGATGAGAACACAAATTGTATTGGGAAACGTGCGAAAGTTCTGCGAATCATACGGGCCAGCAAAGGATTATGATAAGTTGAATGGAAATATCTCAAAGTCCAAGGTTAATCAAAACTAGATGTGGATGTTTAGAGAGAGAGCACAATCCGTGTTTCTCAAAGGGGTACACTGCATGGACGAAGCAGCAGAGATATCCCGACGTCTTGAAATCCTTGAGGGACTTGTGGATTTGGAAATCGAAGTGATTCATGAAACAAGGATTTGTAAGGTGCTCAAGGAGATAGCAGGACTGGAAGTTCCCGGGCGAGATAGATTCCACCTTAAAGACAGATCGGCAAAGTTTCTTGAAAGGTTGAACCAGGTTCTATCTGAATCCAGATGCCACTCTATGCCGAAGGTATAACTGAAGTGGGATGAGGAAATCATGAATAAGAAGGAAGAGATTGCTAGAGATGCTAGCGCTAATATCTAGTAGCCTTAAACAAGCCGTTTATTGCTACCTAAATACTATTATCATATTTCTCCGGCCAAGAAAAAGCAGCAAACGAAATACACTCAGACACACTCTCTTCATTTCTGAATAATTGCAAAATCGCAGACCTGAACTATAGAATCTTATTAGACAGGTAGTGGTGAAGATAAAACTGCGTTGTTATAAACAGGCTTTGCAAGCAACTTATCGATCTCCTCAGAATTGCAAACGTGAACAAAATCCAGATGTTCTCTCAACCTTTCGCATTTCTTGAATATATTGTGACAAGCGTCTATCGGGCATGGCCAGGACCCAGGTTTGTGGAAACTATTGTGGGAAACATAAGCTTGTCTCGTTGTCAATTTCTTTCCACAGATGCATCGAAAGACACTTTTCGATTGGATTTGGAAGCAAAAAAAATTGTTGTGGATGTTGAGTGGACGTTTATTGATGCAGAAGTGGGAGGAAAGAGGAAGTCATGGTAGAGCTTGTGTATCGCTATAGATGTGGGAGCGAGGTGGAAGTCGTGATAAAGTTTGGGTGTTGTTGTAGAGGTGAGAGGAAGGAGGGAGTGTCGGTAGAGCTTGAGTGCTGTCGGTATTGGCATCATTCAAAAGAGAATGAAACCATGGTAAAGTTTGGGTGTTGGAAGCCATAGTGTGATAACAAGAAATAAATTCATGTTTTTTAGAAATGAAACGAAACGACAGAGAAAAGCTATTCAGATACCTGTATTAAAGTTGGAAAGAATCCTGAATGAGCCATTCTCCTTTTTCCACACAACTATGTAACCTGACCATAGTCCAATATGACCTAGTAAGTGATTCTTCAGCAATGTCAATAATGGACCAAGATCACAAACCTACATTAGAAATCTTAATCTTTAAAAATATCATAGATTGAAAGATCATTCCCGGCCGGCATTCTGAGATTACAATGCTCATGTTAGAGTTTACAAACCCTAGATGGGGGAAATATGACATATAAGACAACGCCAACAAGATATACCAGCAACAGATACATTCTCGGTGCATCCGCTAGACTGGTATTTGCATGGCCCTGTCTTAGGAAACATGCTGTGGCGAATTTCATCAAATGTTGCAAGCCCAGGGGCTGGAACAAAACTCCCAAAAGCGGGTGAAGTCTGAACCGCAGATGATTCGGCTGTGGGGGCTGTCGCTTGGAAGCTGGAGGATGCTTTGTTGTCATCTGTTTCGGTCCTGGCTTTTGCGATCTCTTGTTGAGAGCTAATTTGAGTCGCTTGTTTGCTTTCTGGGGTTGGGTCCATGTTGAAATTTAAAGAGGATGGAGACTTGAAGTTTGAGTGAGATTGAGGTTGATAATCGATAGTATTCAAGTTGACTGTAGTGAAAGAAATCAAATGTAATAGGAAACAACCAGTTTTTATATACGACAGATGAATCATTCTCTGCTACAATAATACCTAAGGTACTGGATACATAAAAAGATGAATGAAACCTGCTTTATCCTGAAGGATCAACGTATCAATTGAAGCAATGAAAGCTATGCTGTACATCCTCATAGTGACCTTAACGTAGCCCTGACACTAATTTCATACACGGCTACTAATCAAACCAGCAAGTCCCTCTCGAATATTCTTCCAGAGATATTCAATTAGTATTCAGCGACGTTGTTTCCATTTTGTAATATACAATCTTCCTGATTATTTTCTTTCCAGAACGGACTTGTGGATTAGGATTGTAGGAGAACCTCTACTCATTAAAAAAAGCTTTCCTGATTGAAACTGAAATAGATCTAAGGCTTTGGCTTCGGCTTGAAATATGCTTAATAAATATCTGTATATTCAATAATGCTATAACCAGATAGAAATTCTTCTTCGATAACGATCGTCATATTCGGCAAGAAGTACAATTCCGGCTAGAGTAGTTTCTAAGCACTTCAAAGCAATTACAATAGCTCGACAATCTCCTGATATTCTGAAGAAACAAGGTGACGTCTCCAATAAAATGCCAAACTCGTACTAGGGATTGGATCAGTCACTTCCAGGAAGGAAGGAGGGTAGAGGGTGAAGTCTTTGAATTACATACGTTCACTCTCTCATCGCTAATTGGTGTAGTAGAACTGTGAGCGACCGCAAAAAAATGAATAATCTATTTTTAGGATTTTTATTAATTGTATTATATAGCTTTGAAATATAGTAATTTGGAAATTCCAGAATTTACTAGTAAAATAAGCGAAATTTGAAGAACTTTTATAAGGTTTTATTTCAATTATAAAGTATCAATTCTATAATTTATATTAAAACTTAAAAAATATAAGTCTTTATTATATAAAAATTTATTTGAAAAGTTTCAATTGAAAAATATGATTATAAATATTAATAAATCATTATATAAGATATATTAAATCGCTATCTTTTAGTGTGATTAAGACAAGCGGTCATTATCTGTGCCCTAGTACTATACCTACTTTTGTTCTTTTATCTGTATCTTTTTTTTCTCTCTACCTAGACATTGAATTAACCAATAACTGAGTTGCTAGGTGTTTTGTGAAAGCCATTTCAGATCTCAATATTCGAGATATAAGAAGACAGAGCGACGAGAAGATAGATAGACAATAGATATGCTTTCGGACGCTCTAAAATTTCTCAATATATATATCAAATTCACTTTGAACGTAGGCCATCTACCGCTTCAAAAATTATACTGCTTTCAAAATCCTACAAATTGCTCACACATATCGAGAGTTTATATTGATCGAGCAAGGTCAGATCATCAGACGCTTTGAAAACTCATATATTTACGGTAAGGTTATGTTTCAAACACATTTATTTCGCTTCGCAATAAGCACAATATTCGGCTTAAAGAATCCATTGCATTATCGTTTATACACCTCTAAGTATCACCCCATCCCCTCCCTTTGATTTTTTTCTACTCCTCCTCCTTTTCCTCCCCTCCCCAGCCCAACACTTTCCCCTAAAGAAATCTCTCAAAACCCTCGTATGCCCTCTGGATCCAGGTCACAGCCTTAGTTATATTCTAACAAAGATTCCAGTAGAGGTGAGGTTTTCCGCATAAAATGTATATGCGTTTTGATTCATTGGTGGCGTTGTTTGTGTTGTGTGTTTGTCTCGATTTCCCTATAATCCCTTTCATCTTCGCCTATTCCATCGTTCATATTTCGATTGCCTCACACTCTCATTCCCATCTCCAAAATTACACCCACCCATCTTTCCAAGCCAAACAGGTATCAAGAACCAGCTACCACAAATGATATACCAAAATACCCATTCTTCTCATCCAATAAACGCCGAGTCCCAATTTCACCAGTGGTATCCTTCCTTCCATCCGCCTATCCATACCCTTTCCATCCCTTTATATGTGTACCGCCGGATGTAGCCCCTCTAATGCATCGCTCGCTCGCTCGCTCAACTTCGCTTATCCAACCCCCTATATACATACATACATACATTATTATCGGACAGATATATTGTCCTTCCTAACCACTCTTACAATAAAGAAAAGAACTAAAAACGAAATGCCAAGACTCGAAAAGGAAAAAGGAATCAAAAGTGGTATCTTTAGAACCGTCATTGACGACCGTTACATCACGAACACTAATGACAGCTCCTCTCTTCCTCTTTCCCTCTTGAACATCATCTCCCCACACCAACCAAACTATATATCCAACTTGCCTCAGGTACACTTCCCGCCTGTAAACACCACTTCCTCGTCCTCCCACTCACTCTCCCTATAGGTCCTACCATTCCCACCTCACCATTAGGTCCCACAACATCCTCCCACACATTACACGTGACTCCCTTATTGCCGATCATGCTAAAGCAATTTGCACCAAGCACAACATCTAACAGCACCTCCACCTTTTCATCTGGGTCCTCAGCTTTCATGGGTTTTCTAGTAACGAGAATACGGCGTTCAATACCCTGGTCCACAGCACAAGCTTGACGCATACCAGGTGGTGGTGCTGTAACAGTTAATCTTGCATTCCCGCAATCCTGCCACTTGGATCTTGTTTCTAGGTAATACAAGCGGATTTTAATATTCTCAGAGGTAAGATTAATACCACCATATGATGTCGAGGTACCTGCCAAACTTGCAGGATGGGGTGTTTGAGGTGGAGCAAGACCGGAGGAACTAGTGTATAGACTTGATGGACTAGATCCACGTCCTGATTCGATGGAAGACTTTGCAATATTAAAAAAGGAGCTTCCTGTTAATCTCTTGAAGGATTCGGAAAGACGGGAAGTAGATGGAGAGCTACTTTGCTCAGAGTTGACAACGGATGGTGCGCGTGTTGATGCACGATAGCTCTTCTTTCGTCCGAAGCTCAAGAAGCTTCGTTTTTTGCTGGCAACCGCAGTTTCGTAAGTTGCACCACCATAGGAATTGAGTAGTCGTTCTTCTTCTAGCTTTTTATATGTTGGGTTGTTCATGCGAGCCTGGTGAATTGAGTTGTACAGATCTACGCATGCACGGTTGTGTAAACTGTGATATCTGATCGTAGGGCTGCATTTAACTCGAGAATCACTTGTCGGAGGAGAATGAATTTCAATATCAAGTGAATTACTTTGCCGGAGTGTAACAACAGGTGTAAGTACCTGACCAAGTAATGGCCGCTTGTCCTCGTTCAAGCCTGCCTCTTCTGAACCTCCTACAATGGACTCTTGGATAGTTGAAAGAACTGCAGGGGAGGAATGTCTGGAAGACATTTCATGTACTTCAATTAATCCCGGACGAATAATAATGGAACAAGACTTCGAATGAACATCGTCCCAACGACCCTTAGCATTATTCCAGGTTGTAACAGTAGCAACATGTCTTCTGATATCTGAATTGTCCACCTTTGGTACGATTGGAATTCGAGGCGTAGAATTTACAGGTGCCAAAGTAACATTTGGCAGACTGTAAAGAGAGGTTGTAGGTGAAATGGCACGTCTGCCATATATGGTTGGAGCAGGTTCGGCTTCAGGAAGATCAGCAGCTTCAAGTTCGTCAAGCTCATCGAGTTCATCTTCATCGGAACTAGATGATGACTCTTCTTCTTCTGTGTCGGATTCTTCAGATGATGAGTATGACATCTCAGAAACCTCGGAAACAGATACCTCGGATCTTTCTGACCTCTCCGATATATCGGATATATCAGAAGGTCGGTATTCATGTTTCAGTGGAGAGGAAGTACGTCGCGACCTTGATCTTGGCGCTGGAGGCTCAATGATTACTGGCTGTTTGAGACCACTGGGGGACATTGAACGATGAGCTGGCGGTGGTGGTGGAGCACTCTCTTCTTCAGCAAAATCAGGGCTACGAGACCCTCCAGACATATCGTCTGGATCTACTGGATCATACGAGGTGCGGCGAATGTAATCTTTCGTGGTGGATTCGCTATCGATTGAGGCAGCAGAGCTTGTTTTGCGAACTTTGGGTATGTAAGGTAATTCTTCAGAGGGTGTTAGGGGTCGGCGAGATGTTCGGCCTGGTGTAGATGCACGACTTTCAGACTCCTCAAAATCATCATTATCTCTGCTTTCTTCATCCGAATCATTAAGAACTAGTTGACTTGACAGAGGTGAACTTGGTGTGGATCGAGTACGAGTGTGAGAATGATACCTCGAAGATTTGGAATGTCTTCTAGATAGTTGACTAGTAATTTCATCATGAGATACATCTCGATGTCTCCGTGGCGGGGATGATGTTTCTTTTCGTTCTATCTTTAAGGGGGCTGGAATTTCTACAGATGACATAGTAGAGAAGGTTGAAGATCGTGGTCTTTCTTTTGAATGGTGCTTTCTTCTTCTTCGACGAGCACCAATTGGCAGCTCGTTATCATCAGGATCGCCGGCTTCGCTTATTTCTGAGGGATCCATAGACATCATCGATACAGTATCTGCGTTATTTGGTATCGAGCTCAAGAGTGGTTGAGGCATTGGGATGGACCCTAGCATTTCTATCCACTCGGCAGCAGTCTCTGGCTCAGCACCCTTCAGAAGAAAACTCTCTCGCCATTCTACAGGTCTTTGTATCCCACGGATCATGATTATCAGCTCATCAGGCTTCTCACCAGCGCAAGCGGATATAAAGTCTCTATCGATTGGTGGAAATAGCAAGTAACGATGCGTAGCTTCTGGTGTGATTTCTGATGCACAGATAAGAACATCTCCAGGGTCAATTTCGTCTGAAAGATTATCCCGGAGTATCAATTCTACACGGCACTCAATCCGTTGGCCATTAGAATGTGGGAAATCGAGATCAAAGAAATCTTTAGCCGAGACTTGTCTAGTACGTTCAATGTGAGCATCTTCAACTGGAGCAAGCGTTTGCGGATTGCGGGCTCGAGTTGCATCAGTATTGTTCGCATATAGATCTTCGAGTCTCGCGTGCTCTTCTTTAAAACGACGACGAGCTGTTTCTTGCAAATCCTCAAATATTTTCAATGCTTTACCTGAGAGTTCAGAATGGTTGAGTTTATCAAGACCCTATGATAGGTTAGACCCTAGCCAATGTATACTTTACTATAGAGGTAATAAGAAAAGTGAAATACGCACCTTTGTTAGTTTTGCAAGATATTTTATCCTGACAAGTGGCCTCTTGAGCAAGAAGGCGACATCAACACGTTCACCATTTGAGTTCACAATATCTCCATCAGCGTTGCGCGGGACACTGTCAAGAGGTGATTCCTTCTCTTCGGCAGACGATTTGCGCGAAGCTGGTGCTAGATTGACAACGACATCCTGGAAGCCTAATCTCCACGCACGAGTGTAGTCTTGGTAAGTTCGATGAGCTCTCTGGAGCCAGACTATGAGGGCATCTGGATCTTGGAGTGGTATGCGTCTATGTAGACTCTTTAAACGCTCGAGAGCAACACCCATATCGACAATTGGTTTGGTAAGAAATGTTTCGTTCATGTCTGTAGAGTCGGGATTGAAGAGACCAGCGGCAATTGCAGAGTCTGATTTAGACAGAACGCAAGTCAATAGAACTGGTATCACTCCATCAACCAGGGTTTTCAACTCTCTCATATACTTAGCCTCATCGCCCGCCAATTCACGCATCAAATCCATCTCAGTAGCATTCTCTAGGCTGCTTCGAGCCGTACGCACACTTCTAGCTGATCTAATACTTTTCGTACGACCAGCTGGTGGGGCATCGGGTAATGACAGCATAGAAACCAAGTCAGAATGCTTTGTGAGTCTTCTTTTAAGTCCCGATCTATTGCTTCTCCTGCGTGAGACGTTGGAATCAGACCGCCCAGTCTGGGTAGTAGCTTGGGTGAGTGTAGTTTTAGTGAGGTTAGATGAAGTGTCTATGGACGAAAGAGTGCTGAAGGTCTCAACAGATGCAATTTTGGATAAGTGATGGTTGCCAGAGCTTCCACCTCTTCTCTTCCGCCTCGGTCTATCGGAAATGTCTCGGTGTCCGTCTGGCACTTGAAGGTAAGTACCAGAAGAGCGGCTACGCTGAGAATTTGAATTTTCAGGTGTTTGTAAGTTACGATCAAAATGCTTGATATCGTCTACATCGTGGTTTTCTTTCACTTGGTCTTGATCATCATCTTCTGTGTCTAAGATACCCTCAATTGTAGACTCGCCTCGGAAGGCATCTAGTATAGCATCTTTGAAAGGCGATTTCTTAGCTGCCTTGATCACGGGAGGAGAAGCAGCACGTAAAGCTGGACTTCGTCGAAGACCAGCTGCAGGTGGAGTGGGGGGCTTCTTGAACTCGATTGGATCATCCAGAACACGTCCCAGAGGAGATTTATCGTTGTGACTTCTGAAGCTGGTATCTGAAGTTTTCCGAACGCGCTTCTGTCTACTCCCAGTTCCTCTGCGCTCTTCTTCGAGTGCTTGTTTCTGTTCTCTGTCAGGCTTGGGAGTATGTCTCTCACTATCATCTATCTCTGTAGATACTTCTGTCAATGCGGGAGTCGAAACAGGACTTGGTACATCAAGGAAAGGATCTGGAGTGCTATTGAGCCAAGACTCAATTGTTGGAGGCCGATTTACACCACCTCTTGGAGGCATTTCAGGGGCGTCATGCGTATCATGCATGATCTTTTTCCCTTCGTTGTAGACGCGCTTGAGAACTTTGGGCACTAGGTGACTAGGATTTCTTTGGGGTTTTGGTTTATTTCCAGTGTTCCCAGCCTCAGCACCAATAGGCAAATCCAAGGTACTGAAGGCAGAGTCGCCAAAGGGAATTCCATCAGCTGATGGAGATGGTGAACGGGATTTCCTTCTTTGTTTCCGGGAGCTTGGAGAACGACGAGTGGGAGTTTCTACATTTGCATCGTCGTAGTCGCCATCGGAGTGGTTGTTCATATCTTTCCCAGTCTCCTTCAGTGGTTTGATGTGCTTCTCTGATGATTTACGCTTATGAGAATGCTCATCCGAGATCTCTGGTCCCAGAGGTGTTTGCTTCCCGTCCTTACTAACAGGCGTCGGTTTCAGGCTGATGCCATCGAGAAAAGGGTTGCCTCCGGAAGTCTGTTTCTTAGCCTCTGGATCCCTCCATCTCGCTTGGACGGGCTTTACTCTAATGCCATCTTCCCATCGACCATTCGGTCCACATGCCTTGACTCGAATGCCATCATTCGCTGGAGTTCGGGATGGTTCCGATTTAGGGGTCTGTTTTCCTTTTGACGAACTAACAAGGCTTTCCTTGGATCCATTGTTCGAATTCTTTCGCGAGCTTGGAGTACTCCTTGACTCGACTTTCATTCTGTTTTTTGACGGTTTCCGGGTCGGTTCCTCCTCCTCCTCTATTTCAACTATAATTTCCCCTAAAGACTTGGCCCTCATTTTGCCCTTATTTACTCCACGGATGTTTGGCTGTTGGGTCTTACTCGCTCGTGAAGCAGATTGGGCTGCTCCATGCCCCCCCGACTCAGCCTCCGTACGCTTGACCCAATCAGCGATTTTACTTTCCAACTTGGGATTAGCAGCCGTCTGCTGGAGGAAGTCTTTAGGTATAGCTCGCATTGTGACTTTGATATCCTTTTTCTTCGGAGAGGCCTTGGTCTTATTCACCACCCAATGATCGTCGCTTATAACTCTTTTTCGAGGCGCACTTTTGCTCCTTACTTCTGCAGCCCAATCTTCAGGTTCTCTGTTCTTCCGCCGTCCAGGTCGAGTATTTTGATTTCTGACATGAAGCCTGTCATCCTCGGTGACAACACTGGGCCCAACCACGCTCTCTTCCTCCACCTCCACTATTATCTCATCTAGTCCCGACTCTGGATCATTGACTTCTTCAATGGCAGCTGCTGCACTAGCTTTTTGCCATTGTTTAACCCGATCGTGTACTCCTCCTGGCTTTTGAATCCTATTCACAGTGCTCTCCCGCATCTCCGCCTTGACTGCGTCGAGACTCTTTCGTCTTTGGCGACTTGCTGATGGTCTGCCCAGCAGAAAATCAGTAAGCAATGTCGGCTCCGATTTCTTGGATGGTGGTCGCTTATGTATGGGCGCATTGGCAGGAGTCCGCGGCTTGACACCTGGCTTTCGTATAGCTGTACCATTGGGAGTGCTCCTGGCGGGTGATGTCTTCTGCGGGGCAGTTGGAGACTTAGGTTGGGCCGGGGCTGTCTCATCTTTTTCGGGTTCGGGGGAAGGCATGGTCTGATAATTTCCATAGCGTCAGTAGCTCTTCGTAGCATAGATAACGAAATATGTTGCGCAAGGTTTGGTTTGAAAACAATATCCAGCTGAGAAAAGAACGTTAGGTGCGCACCTTGATTAAGACCAATTCCCAACTCTAACATGCGGCGACTCAAATGGCAGTCGTAGATTGTAGTAAACCATCGAAGCAGGTCCTAGTGTTGGCGTGCATGAAGGCTGTTGTGATATTATTGATTTGCGCCAATGTTCGTTCACCCACGAGGAATGGCAGAATGTGACTTTGTAAGAATTCCTCCCAGGCAATTGGGCGCTGAAATGTGCTGTCAGTTGATAGGGCAACCCGAGTGATAAGACGAAGATGAAATCTCGCAGAAAGCTGTCGGTTGCCTCTTCACAGAGGGAGCTTATGGTTCGATATCAAGTATCAACTGTCAATTGACGTAGATCCACGGTTCTGTCTGAGGTTGAGGACAGAAATGATATACAAATCGAATGAGTTCCTGTTCCAATCTCACAATGATATTGTTTGCATTATGGCACCAAAGTTTGTTTATCGTTAGTTGTATTTTCCCGCACGGTTATGTTATTGTTTATTTCGCTTTGGATGTTCAATCGTATGGCTGGAGCTTGATTTGTTGACGAGAACCTTCTTATTAGTGGCCGTGCAAGGATGTGGTAACCTTCATTGTCCTTTATTATCGTCCGTTAGATGGGAAGTTGAGGTGGGATTGATACATTTCGATACATTTCGATACACAGGCTGAATAAAATCAAGAAAAATACTAGGTCCACTGGTGGTCCCTCGCAGGTGTTGTTTGAGAAGTTTGCTTTTTTTTCCTCTTCGCCCAACCTAGGTGGGTTCGTCAAGGCATTAATTAGGTCCTGGGTAAACTCTACTCTAGATAAGAGCATAACTCGGATGATTCGATATAAACAAGCAAATTGGAATGGCAGGAAAGGATGGATCAACACCCATCAATGCCCACCCAGAATGGAGATGGAGCCTAGAGCAGCCGCCCGCTTGAAGAAGATTATTATTAGATAGGTACTAGCTATGTATCACGAACGCTAAAAGCAGGTACGGGCATCAGAGGGTTGCATGATCACGTGAGAATGTGTGTGATGAAGTGTGATGAAGAGTGATAGTAACAACATTCTTGTGAAAAGAAGCAGGTATAGAAAATGGTAATATGGCGACAATGAGTTATGAGAGAACCTGTCCCATTCAACTAGTACGCTTGGGTATGAGTATGAGCATGAGTTTTATTCTTATAGTACGATTATTGCCCAAGTTGCAAAAAGTTGGTAGTACCTACTACGGAGTAGGCAAATTCTACTGGTGTACTTCCAAGCTTTCCTTGATTGGTCATTAGCTCAGAATTAAGCTCCGCTCGGATTAACTATCGTTCCATATACCCCTGTCCAATATTATTCATCCCCCCTCTCCAAAAATCCCACCTATTGATACTTGGAAATCCCATTACTGAGACTCAATCATGTCGACGTTTAGGCCATATACTTATTTTCAGTGTCCTTGTTCTGATACATCCATTCTAGCAAATTCTTCTACACCCCCGGATTCTCCAACTCACGAAGAAGAACGCACGTTTGATCCAAGAGCTCCACGCGCGAACTATAGCTTATATCCACTGGAACATCTTCTATATTGTGAGGATTGTCACCAAATTCGATGCTCGAGATGTGTATTAGATGAAATTGTGACTTGGTATTGTCCGAGCTGTTTATTCGAGGTACCGAGTAGTACAGTGAAGAGCGAAGGTAACAGGTTAGTAAACATGACCTTACGATTTATCGTTTCGGTGTCAACTCCTTGAAAGAAAGGCCTAGATCCTAATGTGGTACTACCAATCACTTAGATGCACAAGATCCTGTTTCCAATGCCCAATATGTATATCACCTCTCTCAGTCAGTGAGGCGCCAATTCCCGAAATACCCACTGCTTCGCCATCTCCAGCAGCACCCTACATTCTTCACTGCGCATACTGTATGTGGAGTTCGACCGAAATTGGCATACGATTCGAAAAGCCAAACTCCGTATACTCACAATTGTCCAAGATAAAGAATGGTGGTGATCCACTGATAAGTGCAAAAGAACGTCGTCGAGATAGAGATGAAAGACGGACATCTTTGGCTACAGAAACGATCCTGGAAGAGGCGGACGAGGTCATAGAAAAACATGTAGACCCAAACGAGAAACTTGATATAGAAAGTCAATATGCGAACCTAAGATCATTTTACCAGGGCCAATTGGCAGACTCAAATCCAAGTAGTGCGCTAGGATTTACCAATGATTATGGATATGGGTCCCCTGGAGCATTAACTCGAATAATGGGCCTCTACACAAGTGGAAGTTTTGGTGACCGAAAAACGAAATCTAAAACTGCAAGCATGCGAGAAGCGTGTGATTCAACCGAAGGACTCCAAGTCTACGATCCTGAAGCCGAGTCTGTGGCCGTCTCACAACTTCTTAGAGAAGGCTGGGAAGGTACAATTGCAACCGAGCAAAGGACAAATCAGACATCACCTTCAACCCGATTCCTCGACTCTCTTCGCCCAGTTCCTTGCCTGCTTCGCACCAAACGTTCCAAACGTTGCCGTACCTGCCGTCACATTCTGTCCAAACCTGAATCCAAAGTCCCAACCACACGCTTCCGTATCCGCCTGGTCGCTCTCTCCTACATACCATCTATCAGCCTCTCCCCTCTTCAACCCACCCCCAGTCCGACTCCCGCCCAAATAACCCTCATCCCCCTCAAGCCAACTCAATTCCTCCTAACTTTCAAAAATCCCCTATTTGAACCCGTCAAAATATCCCTTGCAACAAAAGGTCTCACAACCGATCGGCACGCCTCCAAAGTTATCCTCCTTTGTCCCCAATTTGAAGTCGGCGCCAACACAGATATGTGGGATGAAGCCCTACAAGATTCCTCGGCCTCCGCCCATGATCGGAAACATTCAACCGCTACCCACGGCAGCATGGCGAGCATTGATCTCAGCAACGAAGCGCACGGAAAGCCCTGGGACAAAGGTCGCAATTGGACAAGCGTAGTCGTCGAAGTCACACCCGGGAAACTTAAGACGAAATTGCCCGGGTTAGAGCAACAGAGGAGATTGGAAGAAGAAGTGCAAAAGGAAAGAGTGGAAGAGGACGCCGATGTGTGCGAAATCGCAGTTTTTGTGAGAGTGGAATGGGAGGCAGATGCGGCTGGTGATGGAGATGGGGCTGGAAAATTGGGGGGATTAGGGGATAGAGATGGGAGGGAAAAGAGGGAGTTGGCTTATTGGTGTGTGGTAGGCGTGGGGAGGATCGGTAAATGAATATTTGAGGCTGGGAGTTAGAAGGTCGGAAGGCTTCGCGCTTGACAATGTCGGTCTAGTATCAAGTACTTCGGCATCGAAGAGTCAGACAAATCCAGGCATTAAAGCTTGAGCGTTGGGGATTATCAAGAAAGGGTACAACGCCTGCAACCCGCTAAGATCCAGGTCAACGACTGAGTTCGAACACTGCGGGTACTACTAGTATAGGGAATATGATACCTCGGGAGAGAGTGCAAGCCAGCGCGTAGATATGAAGCGAGCAACAAGGAGGTGGAAGACCACTGATTTTGAGAGATGGAAATTTATACCCAGTTGCCATTCCATTCTGATCTAGCGAACAAAATAGAATTAGAAGAAATATGATACCACATTACAGATTCAAACATGACATCAATTGAACTCATAAACTAGACTAAAATTCTTGGACAATTTTTACTTTCTTATTTTCTCCTCTTATTCTCATTCTCCGACAAGCTACTGAGTAATGCGATGAATAATGAAGACCTGTACGCCAGGACCTGAATGTACACCTAATAGAAAAAAGTACTAAAACGAGAAAAACGACAACCTTCCATAACCTAACAAGAGAGAATCCGTAGTAATTTGTGATGAGGCATGCCAAAGAAGCGTGTATTCAGAGTCATTCGAATTTCTTCGAAGAAATAAACTTCTATTGAGTTTATGCTGAAGGGCGACTTGATGCGCGGGTAGTATGGTGGTAAATAGATGAGGAAATAGATGAGGTTTTACAAGGATCGGACGTAACGTCCGGAAACCATGCAATGGTCTCTCTCGAAAGGTTCTATAGTAGATTATGGTTAGTTATACAAAAACAAGTGGGTTGACATAGGGAAAAGCTTACCTAGAGTCAATTGCTCCAAAGGCTTAATTCTCTCCTCTCTCAATTTTTGTACTTCTCTAGCGAAAACAGCTTCTGGTGCGGCTGTGGAGTCGATACAAGATGCCTTGATGGAAACCAAAATACCACCACCAACCTTCAAGAACAAATGTGCGTTCAATCCAACAATACGGGCTTGATCAGGTTGTGCGACATCGGCGAAGATAACGTCGACCATAGAGACCAGCATTCTGTACTTAAGTGGGTGACGAGCGTCCTCGATGATTGGGATGACGTTTGTGCGGTGGGTAGCCATGTTGATAAGATCACGGCCAGATCTGTGAGAGAATTCGACTGCGAAAACAGTTCCTGTGGGTCCAACGATATCGGCAACGTGGGAAACTGAAGTTCCAGAGGCGGAACCAAGGTAAAGGACCTTAGCACCTGGCTTGATGAAAATCTCATCCATACCACCGAGAACACCTGCTGCAATCTTACTTCTGAAAGGATTCCAGACACGGTATTCGGTCTTGGTGGTGCTTGGAGTACCATCTTCGTTGGCTGGGCCGGCGCCCTCGACACTGATTCGCTTCTCACCGTATACAGATTCACCTGGGCTAAGGTTCTTGGTGACCAACATATCTTCCTTGCCACGAGCGACGAAGATTCCTTCATGACGATGGGGCTCCTGAAAAAAATGTTAGTACTCAATTGACGTTCAGTCAGACTCCAAATACTTACGACAATGGTCTTGGCACCACCTCTGGCACCAGCACCTCCACGGCCTCTTGGAGCACCACGTCCTCCACGGGGAGCTCCTCTTCCACCACCACGACCACCTCCACGTCCTCCACGGTCTCCACCACCTTTTTACTAAGTCAGCGGAATTCAATCAAAACATTGGCGCATGCGCATTGAGCTATTAAGATTCAAATCGCATTGGAATTGTCAAAATACGAACCTCTACCACCACCTCTTCCTCCAAAGCCTCCGCGACCACCACGATCACCACCTCTTCCCCCGCCGAATCCTCCACGTCCTCCACGGTCGCCGCCACGAGCACTTCCTCTTGGTGTGTATGCCATTTCTGCTTTAAAGTTTGGGAATTGAAAGTGCAGAAAAAAGTGTAATTGAGGCCGAAAACAAACTTGTCGGACGATTCGAGATTCTTGGGCGACGAGTCAATTGGATGCAATAAAAATTCTGGAGGTGAAATTTTGGGATTTTTTTTTAGGCGAAAAGGTCAAAGCTCCTAGAACTTATCACGTGCGTGTGCTAGGCTTGATGCACCAGAGCATTTTGGGACTATCGTTAACATGTTATTGGAGGAGGCAAAACTCTTGCTGTCGATAAGGGAAATGGATAAATAATTATCATCAACGGCGGCTGGTAATGTATGTTCTTTTTATCAGGTTGGTTATGGATGACTTTCGGGGGTGCATCTGTCTTCTTACCATCCTGTCATGAATCAAATTGTGTTCAAGTTGGAACATTATGCTTTTGACAAAGAGGCTCACCGGAAGCTTTTCGCACCTTGCCAGAAACTGATTTTTTAATAAATTTTCAACAGCTATCGCCAGCATTCATCCTTTTCCCTCTCATCAATGGAAGCTGCCAGGGAACTTAGATTTGTTTGAAAGTAAGATTTGCTATCATACATTTGAAAGGCAGTGAGAGTACAGTGAGTTGAAGAATTGAAAAGAAAAGGCTAGGTTGGATTCTCTACGCAAGGCGACTTATTTTGGACTGACGAGATTCTCGAGAGTCTACGGATTTCTCTTCATGTATGGCTCTCTTGACCACTCGTCAGGTAAAGTCGCGACGCGATCATTTATCTTCACAGTTGAAGAAATACGATATCTGGTATTCCTGATTTTGGATCTACTGCACAGCACTATATCAGACAGATTCCAACTGCCATCGTTCACGAACACAGTAGATATTTCCTGGTGCATAGTCCTCTTGATATTCTGTTGTAAGATCATGATTGAGCAAGTGTTCTCTGTCTTTGGTATTCCACTGGCCGGTGCAATAGTTTACAGCCATGAGATGTGCCTATACATTTCTCAATTACGTGCTGACCACGCGTTTGATCTTCGTCTAGTCTACTTGGAATATACCCTCACAATTCCAAACTTAACTTCCTTATCGTATTGTATTATGCATAGCACCTTTTATGCTTATAAGACTATATCTCACATTTATACTGTGATCAAACAAGCTTCGTTTTGTCTGATCTCACAACGACTAGGGGGTCCAAGCATCCCATGTTAATTTGACTACACTAGGAAGTCGATACTCTCAGGACTTTCGTTGATTGATCCAATTATGTCCCGAAAACCTCTTTTGATGAACGCTTCTATCATCTCCTCATGTTCTTAACATGGTGTCATCATGCGGTTTCAGCTGTCAAATGCTCTTAGCTCTGTCTTCACTTACTGGGAGCCTTCCGGATGTATCCACATCCGTTCAATGAGTATCACAAAATTTGGCCAAGGTATTTTTAATCACATCAAGATTATCAATGGAGTCTAATATCCCAAGAAGTGCAACAAGCCTCAATGTATCCGATTCCGTCTGACATCGTGCTAGGAGTATTTTGTTCTGCTCTGAATGCGGTTTATCACGAAGGGGAAAATTGTAGTATAATAGTCGCTGACTCTCCCACCATGACAGCAGTCCTGTTCACATTGTAAAGTTCGTCACTCATTCACCAGTATTCGTTTTCTTCCCCCATATACTTTTATCGTTCTTTCGTTGAGCGCCCCAGCGGCTGCCCTACTTTTCAAGAAATATCAATCTCTAATCACATTCTCTCCTGATAATATAAATCATGCGTCTGACTCTGGTGGCATCATTGTTCTTGAGCCTCGCTACCTTAATCATCGCAAGTGAGTGCTAGTCTATACTTCATCTAGGTGATCCAGTGCCCCGGACGAGATGATTGTGTTTCGGTTGTCAATGTTTGGAAACGAATTAATATCTGCAAGAAAATAAATTTCTAGAAACAAGGTGGACATTCGAAGCGGTTGAAACATTTTTGGAGGAGATGAATGATTTGATTAAATTCGGGAATAAAACGATGTCCAACTGTTTGAGCAGCACTGGACACATTTGAATACGCTGATCGTATGATTCCCATTGCTAACATAACTCAGGCCCATATCCTCACCAAGTCCCGGAGACTGATAAGAATATTGCGAGAGGCTTGGTACATGCTCCTAGAAACTCGAGACAGCAATCGAAGGCGAACTCAAATAATGTGATCATTATCACAAAGACAGAAGAGGAGCAATTAACGGAAATCTCTCGAAATCGCGAGATTCAACTTACCAAGCTTGTTCAAGAACGACTTATCATCATTGATCGAACACAAATCGCCAGGGACAACATTAGGAGAAATCACTTCAAGAGTTTGAACTCGCAGCAGGTATTTCTTCCTTTCAAGCGTAAGCCAAAAGTACGGGAATTAACTTAATTTCCAGAACATTATCATCATTGTTGTCACCCAGATTGTCGATGCCCGGGATAGATCAAACAAAAGCATTCGCTATATGACACATCAAATCCAAGCAGATAATGAAGCCCAGGATACACAATTTGTTGTGGTTCAGCAAGATCAACGAATGACCATCAATGGCGCATCTGCGACAGGAACAGCATCTTTGCCTCGAGGCACTGGAACGTCGGCTTCTCCTTTATTTGAGACTTATGATCCAAATGCAATCCCATTGATATCAAACGTCACCCAGATTCTGCCGATGAATGCCCAAGCTCCAAACTTTGCGGGCGTGAAACAATTTCAGGATCCAGCGGTGATCATCGAAGAGGGTCAGAAGGCATTTGTGAATTTTGTGAGCGCTATGGGAAATTGATTTCAATTATTCATGTCTTTATTGCCAATGTTACATTTTGAGATGCATGGCAACCGATGAGTGAGGAAAACTGTTGCCCAGATATCTTTTGGAAGATCCAAAACTGTATGACGCATCATTCTTCTGTGAGGAATTTAGTTGCCAGCTATAATGCTAGATTGTCGATTAGCGTAGAACAAGAACTTGAGATGACCCTAGTATCTGTTCCTGAGAACGGCACCATCCTAAAGATGCCCAAATAGTGACTACCGGCAGGATCGGTACGTTTTGAGTTTGCAGCGGCCTAGGTCATCGGTTGATTTCGAGTAATAGTGCGATTGGGTCTCTTGGCATGTGGGGACATTGTTTACTTACTTGGACATCAACATCAAGAATATCATCAAGAGTTGGATAACACTGACGATACATACTTTGATATATCTCTCCAATAAACTTCAATCTTACGCAATTCTTGTTCAATGAGGTAGACTCGCTCCTTCTATTCGGTTCTTGGTAAGGCAGATCACTAGCTTCTCGATCCAATGAAATCTAGATGCGTACGAAAACATGTACTGGCTGCTACCACTGCTCATGGAAGATGTACTCGTATGCTATCTATGATATCTGGATGCTCGACCATGATTAAAGTCTCACCGTAGATGTCATGCCCAGCTAAGCGGCTTGGCTGTTTCTATAGGTATTTATATCCATGACTTGTTCTCCTGTAAGTACCTTCCTTGGACACTTTTCCATCACACGGCAATCCTCCATCTACAACGTACCCCCCATAACAAACAAGATGCACCTTTCATACATTTCCGCTCTGCTGTTGGCACCTCTTGCACTTGCGAGTCCTACCCCAAGCTCGAGTGCCATCTCAATCAACCAGCGTGATTTCTCTGCCCCCCTTGAATCTAGAACTCAATATGTCAGTCAAAAGATACAAAATGTCGTTGTTGAGGGTCACAAAGTCACAGAAATGTGCCAAAAGTACAAGGGCGGAGTCTGGGAATCCGTCCAACTCTATAGGCAATTTAAGACTTGCTACAGTTCAGTTCAGTCGGCCGAAAAGGCTGCGAGCCAATCGGGACCTATGAGTGAGAATGAAAGTGCAAATGTTCAAGCTGCTTTGGAAGACCTTACTCCCGAATTTTTAGAACTTTCGAAAGCTCTTAAAGAACGTGTAAGTTTCTCCAAACACTTCCACGATTTACTTTCTTTTTCTCTACTACGACAGCTCTGTCGGACAGTGGATTATGATGATTATTAGAATGCAGTGCTGACAAATCTAAATAGAAAAGTATGATCAAAAATTCCCGATATGCAACTTACTTTGCGTCGGAACTTGAGAAACTACAAAAGAATGTAGACGGTTTATACAATACTTGCCAGAAAAAGGTCACAACCCCCCACCAACCGAAGATCAAGGCGCTCGGGAAGGAAGTAGATGAGCAGTTCGAGATTGCAAAGAAGGAACTTGCCAGTAAATCTAAGGCCAGAAGATCTTTTGAATTTACGTTGCATAACGAGGAGCATGAAGATCTTTTCAAGCGTTTGGATTTGCCTGATTTCTCAGAGTTCTTAGATCCCTCAGAAGGTTTCTCGGAAGGTCTCGAAGGTCTCCCAGGTTCTTCAAAAGATCTCCCGGGCCTCTCGGGTTTTGAAGATCTCGGAGAAGGTCTCCCAATTGGCGGAAAGAAGAACTAATGTGTGGCTCGGCATAGGTGTATCTGGCTTTATAGGATCGAACATGTAACGATAGATGTGATCTAAAGCTTGAGAGATGTGGAGGCATGATATTTGTATTAATTTTCAGAGATGTGTCCACCATTAACCGCTCAATTCATTTACAGAAGTTAATACTGTAACTGATAATGATAATACCTGAATTGCACCTTGAAGCCTCCAGCTATCTTAGCGATATGTGTCGAATAAAACTGCACCGGTTTTGTGTAACCTAGGAATCTAACGTAATGCACGCTCCTTGCTCACACAAATATGAATTTCTACTATAACCTTAAGACTTTAGTAGATCGATACCTGGGTCAGAGTTGAATGACTTGCATTCTTCTGTAGAACAACAATACCGCCCTTCTTGATGTACAAGAGATATTTTTTGGTACAGGCCTTCCTGCCTGCCCGAGTTTCCTGAAGTATGAGCATGGAAATGAAATGTTATGTTTTGTTCTTCAGAAGGAGAATGTGACTCAAAATGTTATCCATGAGGAAACGTATTTCTTCCCAAAATCAGTCGATTCAAGAATTTTCGAGATTAGTATAAAAATACACATACCTATATGCATTATCATCTCATAGGAGTCAGTGATGAATGAAATCTGTCTGGTACATTCCCGGCGAGGCTACCTGTCATTCGGCTATTTCCTGTGAAAGGACCGTGATTAGGTAAGTCAACAACTACCTGGCATTATCTCCCGCGAGGCCTCGATACCTACAACAAAACCTCAAAATACATTCTCCTGAAGCAAAAGCAGAGTCTTCTGATTCAGTTTACTTCCTGATTTTCTACTGATTGGAGATCGCATAGCATCTGGGTTTTTGCTACTTTGTCCCAGACCGCTCTCGTTCGTCCCACATTCCTACCAGTCGATTATCGAATACATAATATCCAGCTTCAAGGGTTGCGCACGATGGATATTGAAGCTTTGAAGGAGCAATGGAGTGAAGTGGAGGATCGTGATGGAGTTCGACTCAGTTGGAACGTTTTCCCAAGTTCTCGCATGGTTCGTCAAACATATTTCACCCCGCGGGGTATAAGAGCTTATACATTATAGGAAGCCTCGAGGCTTGTTGTCCCTATCGGCGCACTCTATACTCCTCTTAAAGAGAAGCCGGATACACCACTCTTACAATTTGAGCCAGTTATCTGCAAGCAGCCCTGTAGATCAGTGCTGAACCCCTTCTGGTAAGTCTTGCACTGGAAGTACAATTCAGAATTGAGCTCATTGTCAATAGTCAAGTGGATGTCAGAGCACGTCTTTGGATCTGCCCATTCTGCTTATCTCGAAATCCTCTCCCACCTCATTATAAAGATATCAATCCCAACCAAATTCCTCCCGAACTTCACCCTGCAAATACCACGATAGAGTACAGACTTTCACGGCCAGCTCCAAGTCCTCCCATTTTTCTATATGTCGTGGACACTTGTCAAGAGGAGGACAGTCTATCTGCGCTCAAGGAATCTCTTGTGATGAGCTTGAGTCTTCTGCCGGAAAATGCATTGGTTGGCTTGGTTACATTTGGAACCATGGTATGAATATTTTCGCACCCCCAACTTCGCTGCTCTATATTAACCCTCCGAATCTAGGCGCAAGTACACGAAATCGGCTACACAGAATGTCCTAAATCATATGTGTTTAGAGGTAGCAAGGACTACACTGCCAAGCAAATTCAGGAGATGCTTGGACTTTCGGCGGCTGGATTGAGGCCTGGAATGCAACAACCGCAACCTGGTAAACCAATGCCGCCAATGGGACCCGCCGCTCGATTCCTGCTACCAGTTCAACAATGCGAGTTCCAGCTCACGAAAGCTCTCGAACAATTACAAAAGGATCCTTGGCCCGTCGCAAATGACAGAAGAAACCTAAGATGTACCGGTGTGGCTTTGAGCGTAGCAGTTGGACTGTTAGAGACTTCATTCCAGAATGCTGGTGGTCGAATTATGCTATTCGCGGGAGGACCTGCTACCGAGGGTCCAGGTTTAGTGGTTGGTCCTGAACTGAGGGAGCCAATCAGATCTCATCATGATATCGACAGAGATAATATCAAATATTATAAAAAGGCCCTCAAGGTATGTTTCCCGATTCATTTTCATGGTCGGTTCTAACGCACACAGTTCTATGACAACCTGGCCAAGAGAACAGCACATAACGGCCACATAATAGACATATTTGCTGGATGTTTAGATCAAGTCGGTCTTCTCGAGATGAAGGGCCTCTCAAACTCGACTGGTGGACATATGATCTTGACAGATAGTTTCACATCATCTATGTTCAAACAATCATTCGTCCGTGTCTTCGAGAAGGATGGTGATGATAATCTACTGATGGGCTTCAATGCTTCTTTAGAAGTTTTGACTACCAAAGAATTGAAGGTCACTGGGTTGATCGGTCATGCGGTTTCTTTGAACAAGAGATCGACTTCTGTAGGAGAAACAGAGTGCGGTATTGGCAATACTTGTTCATGGAAGATGTGCGGTATTGACCCCAACTCTAGCTACGGAATATACTTTGAAATTGCTGGCCAAGCTGGTCCTGCTCAACACCAAGCCCAAGCAAAGGGAATGATGCAATTCCTTACCTACTATCAGCATTCCTCAGGCCAATTCCACCTCCGTGTAACAACAATCTCTCGCAACTTGAGTGGACCAGCTGGAGATCCCGCAATCGCTCAGTCTTTCGACCAAGAAGCTGCCGCCGTCTTGATGTCTAGAATTGCTGTATTCAAAGCTGAAGTTGATGATGGACCAGACGTTTTACGATGGGTAGATAGAATGCTTATCCGTCTGTGTTCGCGATTCGCCGATTATCGAAAGGATGACCCATCTTCTTTCAGACTTGAGAAGAACTTTACGCTTTACCCCCAATTCATGTTTCATCTCAGGAGAAGTCAGTTTTTGCAAGTGTTCAATAACTCACCTGATGAGACTGCATTCTATAGACATGTACTCAACCACGAGGATGTCAGTAACTCCTTGATCATGATACAGCCCACTTTGGACTCGTACACATTCGACCAAGATGGTAGCCAGCCTGTACTACTGGATTCTACCTCCATTCAACCAACTCATATTCTTCTTTTGGATACTTTCTTCCACATCCTGATATTCCACGGAGAGACCGTCGCAGAATGGAGGAAAGCAGGCTATCAGGATCAAGAAGGATATGAGAATTTTGCATCACTTCTAGAACAACCAAAAGAGGATGCCAGAGTGAGTGCTATTAGTCACATGATTTTGAATACACAGTATACTGACTCAAGTAGGACTTGATTACCGACCGATTCCCTTTGCCACGTTTCATTGTTTGTGATGCTGGTGGTTCTCAAGCACGTTTCTTGTTATCAAAACTGAATCCATCTACTACGCATACGACGGGTGCATATGGCGGAGTGGGAGCTCAAACAGCACAAACGATCTTTACGGACGACGTCTCTTTACAAACTTTCATGGATCATCTCATGAAGTAAGTTATTCCACTCTAATTTGTATTCTAAAGTGCACAAAACTAACACCTCTTTCTTCTTTTACAGGTTGGCTGTAAGTGGAACGAATTGATGACGAGTATTTCTACCAAAAAGAACTGGGGGGCATTTGGAGCGTTGGTGGCGCAGTTTCGCGATGAGATTTGATTCAAGAATTTCGTTGACTTGATTGCGATGTTGATTAGGTATACAATAATAGCTATAAGATCATCTAAATAATGGTTTAGTTGTGATTTCTGATTGGGGTGATACTTTGTTATTAACATAATTGTAATATTCATTTTCTAGTAGGTAACTCAAGCATAACATATCTGGGTACTCAGCCTTACACCTGGCCATGAACCCCGCGGTTTGTAGTCGATGTATCCTTGTAGTTTTATGTCCTTATATGCTAGGCACGGATACATCTGAATCAACACCGCTAACCTTGCCTGAAACCGGACTAGCTTAGTTAACCGAAAGTTTTCCACACATACCAATTTG
Source organism: Botrytis porri (assembly GCF_014898465.1). Lineage (NCBI taxonomy): Eukaryota > Fungi > Ascomycota > Leotiomycetes > Helotiales > Sclerotiniaceae > Botrytis > Botrytis porri. The sequence goes on along the minus strand of NW_024066083.1, from coordinate 1,585,592 downwards.
AAGAATTTCTACAGATTATGATTTTTGATCTCAACAGAATCAATCGTCGACACCATTCCCACCAAACCGATTCCATTCCACAGTCACCATGCGTAAGAGCCCACTACATATCATCGATACGATAATTCATTGTAACTAACAAGTTCCATTTAGCTCCAAAGTTGGACCCCAATGAGATCAAGATCATGTATGTTACCTACACGAGGAAAATACATAAAAATCCCTTACCACGATCAATATGCGAATTGCGAACTTCGACATGTCATCTCACAACTGGACCCATGCTAACGATAGTTTACTAGCCACCTGAGAGCCACTGGTGGTGAAGTCGGTGCTTCCTCAGCATTGGCTCCCAAGATCGGTCCTCTTGGTTTGTCACCAAAGAAGGTCGGAGAAGATATCGCAAAGGCCACTGGAGACTGGGTATGCACAATCCGCAGAAGTGAATAGCAATCGGGAGCGAGAACTGATGAACATGTGTTGTGCAGAAAGGATTGAGAGTCACCGTCAGACTCACCATCCAAAACCGTCAAGCCGCTGTTTCCGTTGTCCCATCCGCCTCCTCCCTTGTCATCAAGGCCCTCAAGGAGCCTCCCCGTGACCGCAAGAAGGAGAAGAACATCAAGCACAGCAAGTCAATCGCTCTTGATGAGGTTATCGAGATCGCCAGAACTATGAGATTCAAGTCTCTCGCAAAGGAGTTGAAGGGTACCGTCAAGGAGATCTTGGGTACTGCTTACTCCGTTGGTTGCCAAGTTGATGGAAGAAGTCCAAAGGATGTTAGCGACGATATCGAGTCTGGAGAGATCGAGAGTAAGTATTTTCAGAGGAATTGTTTCTCCATTCTTTTGCTAACCTAGTAAATTAGTCCCTGAGGAATAAATCAAAATTTACTTCATTAATCGCAATGTTTCACGGACTACATACTTCACAATAGGCTGGGGGAGCAATGTCAATGATTCAACAAACCAATCTGCTATCTCATACGTGGTGATTCCTCGATTTACAGTTAACTTACGCGTGAATTGATGTGAATGTCCCAATATATGAGAATGCCCAAGAGGGTGCCAAGAAAGTAGTCGAGAATATATATCCTCGATAGGGATGCGTCGATACTGGCACTAGCTGGCAGTATCTGTCAAACGCCTCAGCATATCATCTTCACACCCCCCTAACGACGATACCGGCAATACTTGTCAAGGCCTCGAGTCGATAATCTCCTCCCCTTTATTGGATGGTTCGATTCGTGGTTTCAGCAAGCTTTCGAAACCAAGAAAGCAATTGTCCGGCTAGTCACCACAGCATATCCTTCTTCCCGAATTGGTTGTAATGGCTCATGAAATTTTGATTCACGTATGAATTAATTTGTCCGGCTATTCGAAAGTTCGCCTCATGTTTGTGACTGCATACTCACTCATCTTGACAGATAGTAGTTATACACTTCGGTGTACCGATGCCCATTGGGCCATAATATCATCTCATTGGTTTGCGCAGCGATGATCACAACAGGGATAGTGCATGAAATGGTCGATGATGGGTGGAGGGGGTGAAATGGCAATCTATGGCGCCGAGGTGGCCATTGTTTTGATTTTGACCGAGTAGATGCAATTTTATTTTATTGAAATTGTGGTAGAGATGTTAGATGTAACCATTGTAAGAGAATTCGAATTCATAAGAGTAAATCAATTCTACCTCTTGGATTTTGATATCAAAGCTTTCATTTCAATGTTTTTGTTTCTCTATCACATTTCTTGATTTGAATTCTATGTCACTACCTAGATATTTCGTACTGGGCTGAAGATTCGTTCGTATGTTACGCTGACTCCTGCTGACGCACGAAGAAAGACATGAAGGGGTTTTCTCGTAGTGAACTTGTGGTACCCAAAAGTAGCTGAGAGGCTTCAGCCATCATGGCCTTGTTCTCTTGAGAATGATTGGATCAATTCCTTGAAATTAAACCTTGTTCTTTATCTGTGCTCTGCCTTCTTTTCCCATTTCCTGCAGGATTGGATCCGAGTTAATAAGTTTAATACGATTTGGATGCCTGTCTGTTTTTTTTCTCTTATTATCCGTGTAATGGGTATATATGATGATTGATATGGTGATATGGTAATATGTAGGTCGTAGTGACATACTAGTAGTACCCTCTACACCATACATACATACATCTTTTGACAGAAAGAAGCATTCGAGATTTTCAACAATCAAGGTTTAATTATCTGGATATTTATCTGGATATTTGTCTGGATATTATCTGGGTACACATCTGTACCGATCGAGTAGATGATATGATCCGTACATATGTACCTACCCACAGAGGATAGGCTCCAAGTTGTGTGTGTGCAAACAAAATTCTATCTCTATCTATTTTTGTATGGTAATCAAATCGTTCTCTTTCTACTATGTGTGTCTCTCTCTTTCGCTCTCTCTCCTTCCCTATTACAATTCTTCATTCTTCATCTCTACCTACACCTATCTACTATCTACTATCTACTATCTACTATCTATTATCTACTACCTACTACCTACTACCTTGTATCATCAACCGAACCGAAACTTGCTTCTTACAACTTTAATCTTCACTCTCAAGTTTCAGTCTTCAGTCTTCAATTTACCATCTTCAAATCACAACGCTTCCTTTCTCCCCCTCTCTCCCAAAAGAAAATAAATGATTTCATTATCATAGATCTTTCCCTCAAAGGAACATTCTTTCTCTTTCTCACTAGGGAGGGAAGACAGACTACCCAACTGTCCAACTGTCCAACTGTCCAACTACTTATCATCAGCCATTCTTTATCAATCCTCATCCCGCTCTTATTATCATTCTCATTATACCTTTCTTTTACCTTCCTTACCTTTTTCTGCCCTGACCTTTGCCTATCGCTTCACGACCGACCTTTCTCTATTGTATTATTCCCCACCGTTCATCTTCCTGCAGTCCCTTGTAGCTGTATTTATTTTTTAAACAAAGGTTTTTTTAGTGACGATAAGCCTTGCAACGCATCCGCATCATTTTACGCACTGCACCCACTGCACCACTTCCACCCACTACGCACCCAAGGAATGCTCCACTTCGACCGTTTGGTAGGACCCTAAGACTCTTAGAGCTTCTCATCAATAAATTTTACTATTCCTATTCCTATTCCCATTCCCATTCCCATTCCCATTCCTATTCCTATTCCCATTCCTATTCTCATTCCCCTACTTCGATTCTTCGAGGAAAAGCTCCAAAAAAGAACACCGGTATTGCCGCGACGTCAAGACGACCTACGCCCTCGGGCTACTGCATATGACGAGCAGAAATGAGCAGAAGAGAAACAATTCCCCTCCTTCGTGCAGGCATTGGCACACCTTGGTTTTAATGAATCAACGATCTACTTCATTTTATGACCCAATTTTTTGCAATATATACCCATTTGTTATTTTTCCAAATACTAAACTTGCAAGTAATGAAATATGAATCCTCAAATCGCTCGACGTTATCCTTCGCGGCAGTTGGGCGCGACTCCCGGATACGGAATCCCTCCATTCGAACCTCCTCCTCCTCCTCCTCCTCAGACTGGTAGAGCAGATCGACCTGCGCCGTTGCCATATCGAAATTCTAGAAATCTCAGTTCCTCGACACTTTCCCCTCTCCATCGCCCGTATCCAGTCGATAGCAATGAATATCAAAGACCTCTAGCGGTCAGTCGCAGTATATCAGATCAAGATTTTGGTGGAGAGCACATGCTGAGGCGGAAAACTCCAAATGGGACACTAGCCGCGGGGTATGATGGAACTCCTGTGCAGTGGTCTAGCAAGGCACCGGCTTTGAAGCACGTTGTACTTGATGCCTCGGGAGGTTCAGCATACTCAGATGGGTCGAATGGTATGGCAGGATCTGGATGGAATTTCAATTCGCCGAATACTTTCAATAATCTTGATCAGCGAGTAAATAATTTATCGTCGCAGAATTGGACACCATTTACCCCTCTTCAAAATAATTTTTATAGTTCACCGGGCCATGTATCACCTATGCACCAGATCCCTTCTTATTTCTCACCGACTGGGTTTTCCGTTCCAACTGCGCGACAGCCGGCTTACCAACCTGGACCTGGCCCTACTGCATCAAACGATGGAGGTTTATACGGTCCGTATTGGCCAGATGGAAGTTACACTCCTTACCGCCCAGCGGCTTATAGAGACCACACATATGGAAGTCATGACTTTCAACATGTAAAGCTTGGATCGGAATACTTTGGAGGGGTTCACCCTTTACGGCAATCTGAATTCGACAACGTTAATCCGCCACTTCACAGAGATTTATCATTTCCACGGATGGATGATCACTCGCAATCATATGATTCTATGCAACATAACCTGTATCAAATTGGTGGCAGCAGCAATGCAGTTTTCTCTGATCCTTCGGGTACCCTGATCCAACCACTGAGTAGGGCTGGAAATGCCCAATTTAAAGAAAAGACACTTTCCTGGGCGCATGCTATTTATGTAGATCTGTTAGCTTATTTGCATCAGACGAAAAAGGAGAATCGACAGAATCGATTATCTAATGGCTCTAAACCCTATGCCAAAAGTGTTATATACCCCAAGCCACCAAGGCAGCCGAGCTCAACTTTCTCCTCACCAGGGCCTTCTCAAGATGGTACGCCTTTAAGAAGCCATCGTCCAAGTCTCAGTCATCGCAATTCTTATGGCTTCACGGACCCATCGGATGGTAGATACTCGCGGTCTATGAACCAAGTGATGGGAGCAGGCCATTACGTGCCCTCTTTTCAACTGTCGCAGCACAGCATAGCATCTCCCACATCTAACGCTCAAGAAGCACTGGATCTTCTTGCTAGTCTTTGCGAAGAAAGTCGCTGGACTTGGGTTGATGGCATGTTATTGGGAGGGTGTCTTGCATATGGTTTAGAGGACTACAATAGAGCGCGAGATTGGTATGAGAAGATAATCGTTATAGATCCAAAGTATGTTATACGACGTCATTGAGAAGACACCCTAGCTAACTTTAATATCAGGCACGTGGAAGCAATTTCAAACTTGGCGGCAACACTTTTGTGCCTACAGAGACGCGATGAAGCAGAGGCAAACTGGCGAAAATCTGTCAACCTTCGTCCTAATTATTTTGAGGCTGTTGAACATCTGATAGGTCTTCTATGCGGTGATCATCGCGGTCAGGAGGCGGTTTCTATCATTGAATTTGTAGAGCGGTCCTTACGGATTCCTAAATCGGATGATCATCATGATCGTTACAGCGAGACGTCGAGTAGTACTGATTGGGAGTTTCACGATTTCGCGAGTACAACTTCTGATACAGTTGTTGATTACGACGATAGGGACCGTCGTTCAACTTTGAGTGTAAGGGTTGAAGACAGTTCTGAAAAGGCTGGATTTGGTTCGAGTGGATTCGCAATACCTGGAGCTGAAAATGGTCGACTGCTGGCTCTCATACATGCTAAAGGTAATATGCTGTACGCTCTCGGTGATGTTAGTGCGGCATCTAAAGCTTTTGAGGATGCCGTCGTCATAAGTGCCGGGAAAGGAATTGGCGGAATTCAAGGACTCATTCGCAGGATAATCCTTAGCCTAACCCTTGACTGTTTTCCTGGAATGCGCACCGACCCTGCCTCAATGCCAAATTCAGCACCCTTGCTCTTACCCCCCGAAAAGGCACTGGAGTCAAAATCACTGGTATTTGCAAGAAATGGTGAACTCCCTGGTCTTCGATATATTCCCGAAGGATTAGCCAAAAAGGCCGCGATATCAACTACCAGTAATTCCCTGTTGTCCTTAGCCAAGATTTTCCAAGATGCTATGTCCAATAATACATCGCAGCGGATTTCAAGAATGCCTACAGGTGTCGGGGACATTCTCGCATTGTACTATTTATCTTTATCGTTACAACCCAGTCCATCAACAGCTAATAATGTTGGTATTCTTCTGGCAAGCGTGCAACAACCCGCAGCTCATCGACCAATTCCATCTCGAGGCCCCGCAAATACTACTGCGATACCTGGAGTTGTTGCTGGTAGCGGTGTCGCTTTAGCACTTGCTTACTATAATTATGGGTTGCTCTTGGATTCAAGACATGCACACCTCTATACCAATTTGGGAAGTCTACTCAAGGATATCGGTCAGCTTCCAGCTGCGATTAAGATGTACGAGAAAGCAGTGCATTGCGATGGGACATTTGACATTGCTTTAGCAAATCTAGCAAATGCTGTCAAAGATCAAGGGCGTACTAGCGATGCGATTGTGTACTACAAAAGAGCGGTAAAAGCAAGTCCCGATTTCGCGGAAGCAGTTTGCGGTCTTTCCAACGCTTTGAATTCAGTCTGTGACTGGAAGGGAAGAGGGGGCGTTATCCTTGATGGTGGTAAACGAGATCGTTGGCATGTAGACGATGATGGAATGATATCCGAAGCAAATCCGAATAAGCATGGGGGAGGACTGATGAAACGAGTTGTTGATATTGTTGCCAAACAATTGAAGGAAGGATCGATTTGGGGTCGAGGAACTTTGCAGGGCCAAGCATTTGACCATTTTCTTCGACAACTCGAAGCCGCTGATTGCGGCGGTGAATGGCCGCAGGAGAAGAGAGAAAGTATTCAGACTGCGCTTGGCGCCTGGGCCGGACATCGCTGGGAAGGAGCTCGAATTGTACGTTTGGTTGAACGTGCCACAAAACGTGCCACTCATCGATGGTATCAAGACAGATATGTCAAGAAAAGGGAATATTCTCCTACTTTTTATCCGCGGCCTCAATTCCCAAGCAACCTCTCGGTACCATCGGCACCTACCGTGTTACCGTTCCATACATTCACTTGCCCATTGTCTGCGAAAGATATACGGCAGATTTCTCAACGAAACGCTCTCAGAATTTCAGCCTCTACGCTGCGATCTCCTTGGATGCAAGGCTCCGTGTTTCCTCCCCCTTCTCCTCCAAGATCTCACCTCAATATTGGATATGTTTCTTCTGACTTTAACAATCATCCATTAGCACATTTGTAAGTTTCTTATCCGACCCCTCTTTGCACCACCATGCTCATCAAAGTCTAGGATGCAATCTGTCTTTGGATTCCACAATCCATCACGGGCAAAAGCGTTTTGCTATGCCACGACTGCTAGCGATAATTCCATTCATAGACAACAAATTGAACGCGAGGCCCCAGTTTTTCGCGATGTCAGTTCATGGTCTGCCGATCGCTTAGTGAACCAAATCGTTCAGGACAATATTCACATTCTTGTGAATCTCAACGGATACACTCGAGGTGCTCGCAATGAAGTATTCGCTGCACGTCCAGCTCCTATTCAGATGTCCTTCATGGGCTTCGCTGGAACTTTAGGGGCTGAGTGGTGCGATTATCTTCTGGCAGATGAAACGGCTATCCCACATGATACGTTACGACCCTGGAGACGAAATATCGACTTAGAGGATCAAGTTGAGGATGAACAGTCTATCAATGATGGTCGTTGGGTTTATTCGGAGAACATTATATTCTGCAGAGATACCTTCTTCTGCTGTGATCATGCTCAATCAGAACCAAGGGATCAGCAAGCATCCTGGGAAGAAGAACAAACAACACGATGGAAGATGAGAAAGGAACTCTTTCCCAGTTTGTCTGACGATGCTATCATTCTTGGGAATTTTAATCAACTTTACAAGGTACGTTCAACAGTTTCTAGTCTTTCCTTCCTAATGCTTCTGCTGATTGTTTTCAGATTGAACCCACTACTTTCCGCACTTGGCTGAGGATTTTGGACAAAGTACCAAAAGCTATTCTTTGGCTTTTGCGCTTCCCTGACTTGGGTGAAAGTAATTTGAAAGCAACGGCACGGGAATGGGCAGGAGAAAGTGTGGCTTCCCGAATTTGGTTTACAGATGTAGCACCCAAACATTTGCATATCTCCCGAGCACGGGTTTGCGATTTGTTTCTCGATACTCCAGAATGTAATGCACATACAACAGCAGCAGACGTTCTTTGGTCGAGTACACCTCTTCTCACCTTACCGCGCTACAAATATAAGATGTGCTCTCGCATGGCAGCATCAATTCTCAAAGGTGCATTACCTCGAAGTGAAGAAGGTGAAAGAGCCGCTTCGGAACTCATCGCAAAGGATGAAGCACAGTATGAAGAATTTGCGATAAGACTCGCAAGAACCTTTTACTATGATACGACCACGGGGTATGGTGTAGGCAGAGGAAGATTGGGAGATCTCAGGAGATTACTCTATGAAAGTCGATATGACTGTGCACTTTTTGATACGAGGAGGTGGGTGAGGGATTTGGAGGAGGCGTATGAGATTGCATGGAGGAGGTGGGCGGATGGTGAGGGAGGCGATATTTATATTCGTTGAGTTGTTATGATGAGGATGTAGACGCTTGGGAGATGTCATACGACACGTTTGTGAAAGGCGGGAGGCAGTCGGGCGTTCATTCTTCGTTTCGGGCGAGTATGGAGTCTTTTTGGAAGGCATTTTTGGATATCATATGGATGGCGATAGCGATGGTGGTTTCGAGGCGATATGGGGTAGGGATGTTTGGATACCATAGAAATCGGATCGATTTTGGGATATACTACTCAAGGGGCATTAGGCTATACTAGGGTTATAGGTAAAAGAAGACGAGGATTCTCATGTCAGGGGCGTTTTATTATTTATTTAATTTCTCTTCTTTTTGTAATACTTTTTTTCTTTCTTCTGGGGGGCAGTGGTTTGTTGGAGTATTGAAGGGGGAGGTGGGTGGTACTGTTGGTAAAGGTCAGATGCGTAGGGATATCTACCTACATACATGGCTTTGGAGAAAGGAAATAAATCAATCGACTATGTTTCTCGAGAACGAGAGTTTCATGCGTTACTTTATCTTTGTGATTCCCACATGCGGCGGCTACTGACTGTGATGATTATGTTTTACTTTGTTTCCACGATGTGATGTGATGTGTGTATAGGTGTCAGGGTTCAGGGTTCAGGGTATCCATTACGCTCTATATGAAGGAGAGAGGGTGCGGAGGTAGCTGTAAAAAGAATTTCATGGTGAAGTACTAGCTAGATTTTAGATGCTAGATGCTAGATGCTAGATGCTAGATGCCAGACGCTAGACGCCAAGTACACAGTGGAATTGTTAGGGATATCTGGTGAATTGCTTGGGATTTAGCTAGCTAGCTAGCTAGGTAGGTGTTTATATAGAGAAGGAGATTGATTATATGTGTATTTGTGTATGTATATATGTATGTATATATGTATGTATGTATGTATGTATGTATGTATATATATATATAAAGAATATTAGAGGTTGGGAATAAAGATGTTGAAAAGAAAGAGAGAGAGAGAGAGAGAGGATAGAGAGTATGTATGTTGATGATATTAGAGATTGGGAATGGAGATCAAGATGTTCAATAGAAGGGGGAAGAGCATGCATATAGGTAGATATGGTGTATCTCATTGGTATTACAGCTACATGGATGAGATGGGATAGTAGGGTGATATTAATGTGCGTCGATTTAGGTACTTGACAATGTCTTCAACATCTGCAATATCAAGGTGAACTTCAAATCACATCACATATATCAAAAACAAGACACTAAAATCAGACGACATCAAACAATAAAGTTCTTAAAAGTCCTTGAACTCCATTGTAAAACAAATTGGTATATCAGTATGACACAGAAAGCTTTTGATATTCATTCATAAAGCCTAACTATTGCGCCTCCCATTTTTGTAACCCTCCAAAGAGAACCCCATATCAACAAAGCATGAATAATTTAGTATTCAGCGGAGCTTCCTTGTGGGAACTCGAAAGTGACGGTACGGCCAGTCAATCTCTTGTAAACATCAGAGTAGGTATCGAGTCTGTGATCAACACCTCCCTTCTCCTTCTCATCGAGGATAACCTTCAAGATCTTGCTTCCATCCTCCTTGGTGCGGAGACGCTTTCCGACAATCTCAACTGGGTAAACGATATCGGTAAGGATAGCGTCGTGGACAGCAGTCAAAGTTCTGGAACGAGGACGCTTTTGGGTGAGGGAGGTTCTGGATCTGTTGGATCTCTTTGGGCGGGGAAGGATACGACGACCAGCAAGGATCAAGACGTGACGGTCAGAGAACTTCTTCTCGAGCTCACGGGTGAGACTATTTGATTATTAGAGAATAATTAACATATTACGGAGATATAGAAATACATACCGTTGTTGAACCTTGTGGAAAGCAACGAGGGAAGGAACGGGGACAAAGATGGCAATAGCCTTCTTGCCGTGGCCAACTTCAATCTAAATTTTGATCAAAGTCAGCTCGCGATCTCCAGTCTCAAGACATGGTCCGCAGCCCGTTCGATTCCACCATCAACACCGACATCCCCAACTCTCAATTTGTATAATGTATCGTCATCAAGTTCATTTCATCTTTGTATTTCCCAATTGACCAAAGAATATCCCTTTTCTATCGTTTGTTTATATTTCGAAACTTTCGAAGAAAAGGTGATATCGATACCCAATGTTTAAGTATTGATAAAATGTCGTCTAGTATACGGTATACGAAAGTGATAATTCGAAATGCCGGTATCAATCGTAAAATTATCGAAGGTCGATAAAAGCTGCATTCCCATTTTGTGATTACGAAAATGTTGGGAGAATGACAAGCACACACAGAGCACATCGAAAAGTACATCTGCGAGTTAATCACACGGACAAAAGAGAAAATTGTTAACTAACCTCCTTAGCAGAAGAGAATTGAAGAGGTCTCAAAGCGGCCTTCAAGTCTGGGGTGTTGGACTCGAGGTCATAGAGAGCAGTAGCGATGCTGTTCTCAAGCTCAGATGGGTTGGCGTGGGAAGGGCTGGTAGCCACGATCTTGTTGATGGCAGACATGCTTGCGGTTGTCGATTGTCGATGGATGGGAATGGAGAGAAACGATTTTCAAAAGTTTTGGAAGGAGAGTTTTGAGATTTGATTGTGCGAATTGTGAAGCGAAGAGCTAGTGTAATTTAGGTTAGCGGATAGTATTTATGTCCTATTGAATTGATTATGATGTGGGGTAATATTTTGTGAATTGAAAGTACCATGTAACTAACTTACAATGAGTTAAAAAAAAGCTCACCGGGATACCTACCAAGCCTACTTCGTAATGACTAGTACCCTCAAAACCATGCCCATTCACACATCTGCACGAAAATTCTCATTGATGTCTATCAAGTGAGATAATTCCAAACATCCAAAACTCACCCCCCCTTTAAAAGATGTGTCTCCGTAACAGTAGTCCCAGAACGAGGTAAACATTGTTCAAATCAATCAATCTATTCATTCAATAATATCACAATCTCCTTCGCCAGTCTACTACGCAGGTATACCTTATCTATGTGTATATATCAGGAAATTACATACAAGTAATCACAAACAATCTTAGGAAACTTTGAGAATCTTTAGAGAAAAGACCTGGTGGACTAACGAAATGGAATATCTCATCATCACATCCCTCACTAATGACATGATACAAATATTAATACACTACAATGTGTCACACATATATATCACACCAAACACGTTAACTTTGCCAATACAAAGGATACATAAATATCTAATATTCTGCTTATTCTATAGGCATCTTTAACATTTATAAACCGAAAAGGTAATTCTATACACAAAATCCCAACCCAAAAATGTGTCTGATAATAAATGCATGCACCCGCACACTGCCCGGTTTCAAGTGGTGCAATCCCCATCCATCCATAAATTAATCCCCCAATCATGTCGAGAATCCTTGACATACCCTTTTGCTCTAGATATTCATACCACCATGTGTGTATGAACGCCTCCATATTAACCCCCTTCACCATGCATGCCAATCCCATGTCCAATCCCAAAGCACCTAGTCATCTCTCTTCCAGAGAATATCTATCCATGTCCAACCTTAAAAGCAAGTCCATTCATCCCCTTCCTCTTTCTGATCATGTCGATAACATATAACGAATGACGAAGCAACGAATTGACCGCCTCCCCAAAAATTTCCCAACATTTCAACGCCCAAAAGAAATCCCAAGATCAAAGTCCATTTTACAGCACAACACCACGCCGCGTCGTTTGGTCTCTCACATCACTCAAATCCCAATCCTGGGTCCACTCTCCAACTTCTCAATCCCCTTTAATCCAGCTCCAAAGTCCATAACCAGAATCTTGGGATCCTGCCCAGTACTGACAATTCTTCTATAATCACTCTTGGCCCCCAACACCCAACTCGCATGCCACTTTGGAAAGTCTAGTAACAACCCTCCCGTTTCCATATCCCAGACCTTAATGTCCTGATCATAACTCCCAGAAATCAATCTTCCACTAATTGAATCGATATGTAGAGATCGGACCAGATTTTCATGAGCGTTGATTAATTTTAAGCACTCCCCAGTATTGGCATTCCAGATACGAATAGTTTTATCGTTACCGGCTGACGCGATATATTTTGAATCTTCGGAAAATTGACTGCAAGCGAGACCTTTGGTATGGCGCGAGAATTCTCGAATATTCTTACCTGTGTCGATGTTCCATAATTTGACTCGAAAATCTCCACTGCAGCTTACAATAGAATTTCCCCTCAATTGTACTGCATTAACTGGGCCTGAATGACCACGAACTTGTTTTATCAACTGACCCGAGCGACGATCCCAAATACAGATACTAACATCTTTAGAACAGGTAACGATGTATCGTTCATCGAATGCAAGATCAAGTACAGCTGCAGTGTGGTGTTCCAAACGCATCATTGGTTCATATCCTTTCTTAATGTCGTACATGATACATGTACCGTCTGATGAACCAGTTACAAGAATGTCATCGTCGTACTGAAGACACAAGATCGATGCATTGTGATGCATTGGGAAAGAAACGGTTCGTGGTTTACTACCAGGTTGTCGTAATTCGTCTGGGCCTCGTTCAACTGGACCTGTCGCATAATGTGCAAGACTTCCATCGGAAGCAGTCAGGAGAGCGGGATTGTTCACAATAGCTGGAGGGCCAATAACCAAGACACACTTGTAAGTCTTGATATCCCACACACGAATCGTTCTATCTCGAGAACCAGTGATGATTTTGTGTCTATAAAATATTAACGATTGTCCTCGAGAGAGGAAATAGACAATAGCAACTTACTCATCGAATTGTGTGCAATAAATACTGTCCGTATGTCCAAGGAGATAAGTTGGTGTTGACTCGCCAAGAATCCATCTCTCGTCCAACTTTTGCCTAATGCGATAAATTTCTTTCCAATCCGTTTCAGGATTCAAAGCTGGGACACCATCTCCAACTCCGGGAATAACTGGATGGGGCATAGCATACGCTCTTGATTTCTCTCTCAAGAAAGTCTCCCGCCAAACGTGCTTTGATCCTGCCATAACTGCCCACTTGCGAGAAACCTGTTCCACTCTACGTAAAGACTTATGATCCAGATAAGATAGAATTTGAGTAGCAAGTTCCATTGGAAGGCTTCCTATGAAATCGACGCGACTAATTGACGTATCTTGAGCGGGTATGGAGTCGATTGATGTACTGACCGCGATGCCAATAGCACTTTCCCTATCGTTCTGCTGTGTATCTTCAGATCTCAAAAAGGTCCGATTCTTGAAGAGATTTTGGGCAGCTGCAGTAGCTCTGGCGGCTCCGCCAGTCCCAATCGGTATAATTGGAGGTGCGCCGCCATGTCCAGGTGTTGGGGAAGCTAGTTCTGAGCAAGAATCCACAGGACTATCAAAACTGAAGTGAGATGACATCACCCTCGAATTTCTGTTGAAACTTGTAGCTTGCCGTAGTCTGTGCCAAGGGGAGGACGACGAGGATGGACGTTCTTCTGTAGCGTGCGAATGTCTCCTCTTTCTGTTCTTTAGGGATACTGAAGCACGTCGAATTAAACCTCGTATGCCACCTGTCCGCCGGGCATCTAGCGGTTCTTCCAAATCTTCATTAACCGACAGATCTGACATTCGCTCCAACATATCAGGTTCTAAAGGAACCGATCCAAGACGCATCCTGCGAAAGGGAGTGCGGTTTGTGTTCGATGTATCTGCTGGAACATCCCACCCTCTCGCAGTAGCAGGACTTATGAGAGTGACTCGCGCCTGCTGAACGGGTGAATATTCGTCACTTGGAAGGATTCGAGTCATTGTCGTCGCTGCCGGATCAAGAAATTATGGTGGGTATGTATGGACTTGAGAGAATTTGGCAGATAGTTTGAATGGTCTTGAAGTATTCAAATAATTGGGCCAAAAATACTGGTCCCTGCAGGATGAATTTGTTGTCCGGGGAAAGGAACAGCGTGATCGTCTGGGTAGACAATGGGCGGTGTGAATGAAGATTTTCGATATAAAGTTTTGCAATTCCGAAGAAGAGGAAGAAACGAAATGAAATGAAATGAAATGAAATGGGGAAGAATTGATAGATTGACAGGTTTATAAAATCAAATGAATGTGGTGATGAAGAAGAAGATGATGATGATGATGATATTGATGATGATGATGATGATGGGGGAATTTGAGGAAATGGAGAAATTGGATGAATTGAAGAGGAATTGTGAAAATGTAAGAAAGACGGATGGTCAGACTCTAGGGGAATCAAATTCGATTGTGGATCGTTAAAACGTTATAATTCACAATATAAGAATGAGAAACCTCCCAAAATAATAATAAATAAGGAATCTGTTTTTGTAATAATAAAGCGAAATGCCATGGTTTGATAATTCTCTTTTCAGCTCATATTCGGTCGGATAAGGAAATTTCAGAAGTAGCTAAGGACTTGGGAAGGAGGGATAAACCTTATCAAGGGAGAGGCAAATCTTATTATTCTTCTACCAAATTTGGGTGAGAGGGGGGTTGGTTGTATGTAGCATTGTTCTTATTATTACTTATAGTCTGGGTAGAGAGAGGCTTGAGAGATGCTTTGAGAGATGCTCGAGAGATGCTTGAGAGATGCTCGAGAGAGGTTAGGAGAATTAAAGCTTGATCCGAATCGCTTTGTGTATCTGTTCTAGAATACTTGGAGTAAAATGGAGAATAGATGGTAGAATAGATCCATGGTAGTACCATTGTAAAATACGCCCGTATTATCATCTCGAAAGCTTTACGATGTACACCCGGAGTATCTACTAATGATCTTTCGACATCAAACTTCGGAGGAGCCGTTGGTTCTACGGAATAAAGTTTCCACAGTCGTTTGTAGATCTTTTCTCTTCGCCGCTATGAAAAGAAGAAGAAGAGAAAGAAGAAGAAGAGAAAAGGAGAAAAGGAGAAAAAGAGAAAAAGAGAAAAAGAGAAAGAGATATAAAAAGAACAAAGAAATGGTTACGAGATAGGAAGATATCCATCTTCGGATAACTATGTCTAACTACTCCAGTATACAAAGTTACCTACCTACCTACCCACCTAGTATGTCTATACTTATACACCTGTCTATATATATCTGAAGATTCCCTTTCACTTATCAATGAATACACAGTATCAAAGAAACAAACAGATGAACAAACAGATATCCCTCAAATGCTTTCATCAATATCCCTTCTGCGTACTCTATCGCAATCCTACACACGTACAGCATATGAATATTCCATATCGGTTCAAACTCCCCAATCAATTCCAATACATCGCCGCTTTGATTATCACATAAACATCCAAATTGCCCCATACATCAAATTTCCCATCTCATCGACTCTCAGATCAGAATGGAAATGCCAACACACAAAAGCAGCATGGAGTACTCAGGTTCCAGATGAAAATAATAATCAAAGGGGTTACCACGAACCCTAATCCGCAGATCCCCCAGACTTAAATGCTCTTTAGCGTTAGAACTTTGACTGCCTTACTGCAAAAATTTTATCCGTAAGTGGGATGAATGGGAGGTACCGTTCCGCTTATGCTCGAGTACCTATCTATTGATTTCGTGGTTCCTTATCCCAATCGAGTTTGACATTGTTTAGTGTTCATACTTTACGAGGACTAGCTCTGCCTACCGATAGTAAGGTAGGTACTCGAGTACATACACCTACCCTACCTACCTATAGTTAGTTACTCGAGCACATACTTCGTACATACAATATCCAAGCTTATCAAAAGACCAGAGAAGAAGAACCAACCGCGTCAATTGCCCTCAAATCGGCATTCGTCGATCGAAATCCCCCCGAGTCATCAATTGACTCCCAATCGTCATCTCTCAAACCACTCGATCTTTCCGAACGGCGAAAAACCCTCTAGCCCACGGGCTCACTTCAGAGTCCAGACTTCATCTCGAAACGGAGAAACCCCAAACTCTCAATTTCCAAAATCAAAACCAAGAAGAAAAAATTCATCATCATGGCTCCACCCGAATTCCGTCTACCCATGGCCTACAGCTGGTTCTTCCTCATCATCGAACCCATATCCACCCTAGCCGGAGCCTACTACGCCCACTTCCAACCACACAACTATCTGCTGCTGACCCACGCGCCCTCCTCCCCCTACCCCGTCCCCAACGCCATCCCCCTCTCTTCCCACATCGTGCTCACCCAACTCGCAAACCTGTACCTCCTCCTCGCCCTCAACGAAGCCCTCGTTCTGCGCTGCACCTCGGATCTCCGCGTCTGGAAAGTCTTCCTGTTTGGACTGCTCATCGCGGATTTCGGGCATTTATATAGTGTCAAGGATCTGGGTTGGAGTATTTATTGGAATGTGGGAGCATGGAATAAAATGGCATGGGGAAATGTAGGGTTTGTGTATGTAGCGGCGGCCATGCGAATGGCATTTTTGAGGGGCTGGGGATTGGGTACTGAGAAGGCGCAGAGAAAAGCTGTGAGGTCGCAAACTTTAGCGAGGGGGTTGAAGGGGGCTTGAGGGGGTGTGGGGTTTTATTTATTTATATATATATATGTGTGTGTGTGTGTGTGTAGATTTAGATGTGCATTAGATGTAGATTAGAATTAGACATAGATTGATATATTTCTCCTACTCGACGGATTCCTGGGCACTAACAAAGTTGAAAGTGCCTCGGATGAGATGATTGATACTTGTAGCTAAAGCTTTCAATTCACTTTGATGAGCATAAAATCCGAAGTCGGAGAAAGTGTACAAATTCCATACGGTACATGGATGTATACATGTCATTCGAAAATTCATCATTCCATTCCTACCGCAATTTTCATGTTTGTTTGAATACCCAATCTATGAATAAGTTGGTGAAGTATATATAAAAGTAATGCGATGAATAGATGAATGGATGTATATATGTATGTATATATGTATGTATGTATGTATGTATATATGTATGTATGTATATATGTATAAATAATAATTTAATAAAGAAAGAAAAGATAGAAATTCTATTAATCCTGATGACTGTGAGGTCGGTCAGGAGGATTTCTTTCAATGAGCGATGAATAGATGGGTCTTGGGGATTAGTTTTGAAGTCTTAGGGGATCAGATTTGAGTGGGAGATTGAGTGAGGGGTTGGGAATATGATGGTGATGAGAATGGATGGTGGTGAGGAGTGATGATGAGAATTTGTTCTCAGCACTGCCACTGTATACTGTCACTGCCATTGCCATTGCCATTATCACCCTCACCCTCCCCTCCCCTCCCCTCCCCTCCCCTCGCATCCCACATCCGCCTAATTCCTGAACCATTAACCCCCCACCCCCAAAATCCTCCTAAACCATCAAAAGAAACTCCCCCTCGCATACCCCCACCAATCCTCATATGCTATTCCTACCTCAGTATAATATCTCACAACGAAAACAAAAACACAGACATAGAAAGAGTTTCCTGATTTCCTTTCTTGGAATTCGTGTTTTTGGAAAACGGAGGGAAGACCGGGCGGGTCAGGGGGGAACTTTTATATGTTTTTAGTATTTTGAGTAGTTCTCATTTCCTTGATTCTTTGTCTTTTTGAAGGGAGGGAAGAAGAAGAAGGCGGAGGAGAGCAGGAGAAAAGTTATTCACACAGTGTGTAGTATATAGTGAATACATAAATATCTAGTAAATTTTCACATACCTACTTGTATGATATATAAACCAGCTACTCTGTGGACACTTTCGCAAGGGCAAGACAGATTGTGGACTCGGTGTTTCTCGCTGTCGGTTGTGGTGCGGAGATACGTTAAGGTGTTTGAACTTTGAGGAGGTTTGTGTTTTTTTTGGATATGTTGGAGGTGTGCATATGTGTGGTTTTATTGGTGTCCCAGCTGGGGTTTTCGTTACTGATTTGATCAGTATTATCGTCTCTGTGTATTTTATTTTGTTGCATTTTGTGTCGGTAGTGTCTACTCCACTTCAGGTACATCACAAATTGATGTAGAACTTGAATACTCGTCAATAGCACTCCTTTTGATTACGTATCTGGCAAGATTCTCATATCCACCCTCTAAATTTGGGGTTTTCTGTCGAATTTCAATACAATATCACATCTGGATAGAATACTCTGCTTTTATACATGTAACAACTTTTTCTAGTCTTGATTAGAGAGGTCGAATCGAATTGTGGAGTGAGTTTACGTGCCATGCCGGAGAGGGGAGAGAGAGGGACTGACTTGGTTATTGACTAATTAACGGATTTTCAACGTCGTGATGGTATTTGGGAAAGAAGCGGGACACTGGTGAATAGTTATTTGGAGATTTTACGTGGGAATTTTGTATGCGTGAATAGTTCAAAGATAACGTTTCAAAAAACACAACCTTCCCACCCTACCCCATACATACATATGCCTTTTATAGTATCACATAAAATGAAAGTACGTCTATGAAGACCACCAAGATGCACCCAGCTGTATGGGCTAGGCATGGACTGTACAAGTCCGATCAAGCTTTTGAGAAAAGCCGAAGGGAGGGAGGTCGAATGTCTATCTAGAGTTAGGTTACTGTCGAGTCGAATATCTCGTCTCCCGTCACTGAAACTTCGAATGTTATGGTTTATCTTGTGCACTGTCACATGGAATAATGCATAGATATCGCCTCCGGGTTGGTTTGATACAGTCCAGGATCACAATCATTCTATATCTACTTTTTCCATCCCCAGAGAGGTTGTTTACGCTGTTGCATCGTTGGCTGAATCCTGAGTTCAATGATGTTTGCTAAATTTGAGACCCTTAACATTAAAAAGTAAAGCAATTCAGGAGATGAAATAGTAGCACATGATTGTGTTTTTCGAGCTCAAACGCTTCTTATTGAGGTTTCAAAGGATTGTCTATCCTGGCTCAGCTGTCATGATGGATTACAATGTATTTTCGCACTTGTTTCTTGGTGGAATAGCGTTGTAGATTTTTGGATCTCTGCGAGGTATAGCAGTAACTGTGAATGGGGACCACGGTGGTAGGTGAATATCAAGCAGGTGAACTTACCATTCTGTTCTGGGCACATGAGGGGTAAGCGCAACTAATCAGATCGATTGCTAGACTTAGCGAGTGAAATAGCGTGAGTGAACATCGAGAGAAACGATTTGGAGGGAGAGGTAGTATGGGAAGGCTAAACGGTAATTCCTTTTGAATATATAAATAGGTCCTTAGATTACTATACTGTATCTGGGTAGGCAATTTGTGACATTACCACCAATAACGCAGGTAACTAGGGTAGTTTAGACAGCTCAGGCAAATGACTGAACAGCATCATGTGTTGAATTTGGAGGGAAATCATTCTGATAATCTTAGGTAACTAAGGTGATAATTGAGCATTTTAAAGGTGCTGCCAGTGTAACCTACAGTGAAGAAGGAGTATCCATTTGATAAAGAAGCAAATTCAACGACAGCAAGAATTCAAGCGACGGTAACGCCAAGTGGTATGAGATGAAATACGCTTGACAATAGGTCAGTATGCTGCACAGAATCTAGATCTAGGTGCAAAATTCACACGAGGAAAAGGATTGTCCCACATGCAAGTATGGACTCTGACTACCCGGTAGCACTGCAAAGGCACTTATGGGGTCAAGATGCGGTATAAATAATCACCTAGTAGAAATGTGTCAGAATTCACTTGTGTCTCGCAGGCTGTTGACTCTTCCCCGCAGCTCAATCTTGTTCCAAGAATAGGTACCAGTAGCAATACTTGCAAAGAGGGGTAAACACATCGTTCTACACAATTGAAAGATAATAGGATGAAAATAAGTGAGTAGCACACACGTAGGGTCTTACTTAAGACCTGCAAGATAGCGACGAATTCAACCCTGCTCAGATATCAACACAACTTCTGACTTGAGGATGCTGATTCCTCGCCAGTGCTATACATAATATTTATAGAGGGATAAACGCAATATCTATCTGAGGCATCTCATCTTAGCTTCATACTTTATTGCTATATTTTCATAGAACCTTTCGTTGAACGATTGTTGTTGTTTGTTGATGAAGTAAGAGAAGAGAATGGATAATAGGATGAGAAGATATGATCATTATGCTGGGACGTTAGTGTGTCTTCAGTTTTCCAGACAGTAGAAGTAATGAGACGTGCGTTCACGGCTCACAAAATATGCTCGTAACGTTTGGCACTTATAGGCGAACTAGTCAAGATAATAGGTATATTCATCCTGTGAGATGTATAGTTATCATCCGGGTATCGTATCTTCTCGACAAGCGTTAGATTTTGGAACAACTGAAATTGTAAGGAAATACATTACGTAAATCAGAGGAGAACTAGTTTTTGTAAACACAGTGCTCAACGAAACGACCTTTTGGTTGAAACGCCAGCAATAAAGTGATGAAGTTGTCAAATAGCAAACGTTCTTCCGTTGAGAAAAATAAAAATACTGCCAGTGTCGATACAGACCGCGTTGAAGAAGTTTTCCTTCCTTATGATACCAATACATGGGAAAGAAACTGAAACTCGAGGAGGGTATTAAGCACTTTGATTGTGGAATCTTCTGGGGACTGGTGAATAGTTGGAATGTAGAAGGTGTGATCTGTGGATTCAGTCTAAGCTTATCCATACCAAAGGTACACTACATGGAGAATGGTACGTTATGTATATAAATAAATCCCTTTCCACAGATTCTGAGATAAATGATATATGTAGAGTCTGAAGTAGAGGGGAGAGTATACGAAGCGTATTCTCTTACCTCCAAGTGAACCGCCCACCTCCCTCCTCCCCTCTCACTCAACACCTCTTTGAGTGTTAGCTTTGTTTCATATAACCTTGAACTATATACTCGAACCTCGTGTCAATAAAGGGCACTATAATGTATGATTAGGTTGCTTGAGTTTGAATGGATTCATGTTATTTTTGGACTTAATTGAGTTGTTGAAACTTGTTGAATAGTTGTGGACTGTGTCCTAAGATCCTTTCCTAACTACTCGTATTAATTCCTATTAACATGATGTGTTAGATATAGGGGATCATTTGGCCCCAGAACATAAAATACATTATAAGAACAATCTCACTATATATAGAAACCTATAATATAGATATGTAGCACTTCCTCAAAGACACATTATCGACACATTGTAAACATCCCACTACCTTGATCTTCAAGAATAATCAATACTTCCACCAAAAAGTTGAAATCAAAGACAAATCATATCACCTTTACAATCCCTTACAAACCTCCTCCAAAAAAGTTATCAAAACATAGTCACATGATCGGCTATTAAGGAGAACAAACCTCTTTCCTTTTGAAGAAACAACTCGAAGAGTGCATGCCAAGATTTCATTAACAAAATAGTCACAATAATTAGTTGCTTGCTCAGTATACTTCTGAGCATTTCCCACTTGACCAGTAAAAATAATTGGGTTGCTTAGTCGGCAAGGCTTAGCCACTAATCCCATTCTAGTTTTGTGGATGTCTGCCTTCTTGTAACTTTTCTTTCCCACAAAATGTTAATCAATAATTCTTCTTCTTCAACACAAAACCAAAAACAAACAAAAAGGAATTCTTCCGTTCATGTAAGTAATCTATCGAATCTTCCTTCATGATTTATAGAAAGGCTTTTCCTATCTTCAAGTCCTTTCCGCTTCTTCGGTTTGATGGAAATTCAATCTTCAAGCTTGAGCTGACACTTTCGATCTTTTCAACAGAAACAAATCAATTCAAGTAAGCATTCCGTCTTTATTTCTCTGAAGAGAGATAGATTACCTTCCTCTCCAACCTATATCTCTATTCTGCAGTCTTCAATCCATCAAAATATCTTTATTTTGGAGCTTGAGCTAATTGCTTCACCCTTCTCAACAGAACCAAACCATCACAGTAAGTCTTCCATCATCTCATTTCATCAAGAGGATCGAGAGAACTATCTTTCAATACTTTTCCTTGCATCTTGAACTTTTTAATTCATCCAATCATTTTTTCTTGCGAGCGTTGGCTGACACTTTCAACCTTTTCCAGAAGGTATACTTAGTTTTTCCCACCAACTCATCAACATCAATAACAAATGACAAATTAGCCAAACGCAAATGGAAGACTCGAAAGAGCAAATACGTTTTGGTCGGAGATGATGCGGTTGCCGTTCCATCGCTGCTTCATTTTCGCAACCTCAAGACCTCAAGAGCATTCTCAATTTAGGGGCTCTGTGTCTGGTCAACAAAGATATTAATCTTGGTTGATCTTTCGCAGAAAGTCAGACACAGAGCCAACTAGAAGTTATCAAACCAAGGTCAGCTAACTATAATTTTCCTTAGCTCAGCATTCACTGACGGTTCTTTTTAGAGACTTGGACGCGTCAACTAAAAGAGCTAAGCTTCTGCGGCCGTTTAGCGCTGCAGTGTGCTAACCACGAAAGATAATTGGGCGTAAGCATTCGCGGAGCCCAAAGAGAACGGTCAAAACAAGAGTAAGCAACCGAAGATGAGAAGAGAGTGAACGAGCAAAAGATAATACAGTTTGCATGCTATTTTTGCTGTCACTTGCTAATTACCGTTACTGACAATAGCAGTTGATATACCAACTGTGCCGAGCTTTGGTATCAGATAGTAAGCACCAAAACAACATCATCACTTGATGGTGAATGTGTAAGTGATTTCTTCTCTATTTTCGAGATATCAGGGGTGAACATATACTGACAAAAGTAGTGCATCTGCTGTCACTCGCGAGCAACATCTCTTCTTTGAGGAGAATGGGAACTTGATCATCACCGATGCTCTGAATGAACGAGAGGTTGAGAACCACAAAATCTGGGCAGAAGTTGTCCCCGGACTAGAAGCCTTGTGACCAGTACAATTTTCGGGTATGATACGATGGCTGGTACTACCAAGACAGGGGGAAGGGGGAGGCTCTTGAACAAGCCAGGGAAGCATTTTTCAGATAGAACCCACTTCTTTTGGGGTGGATGTGGTGTTCTCGACCACTGAATGCAAGTCTCTGTGTACGCTGGTGTATGTTAGAGTACCTCTTAGATAGACATCAATCCACAAAGTTACCCGCAGCCGCTTCGGCGTGCACCTCAAGGATAGTGGTTTGGCGACGTCGAAAACTGATGGGTTGTTTTACCACTCTATGAAAGTAGGTCGTTCACGCTCCTTGTTTATCTTTATACTAACCACCACTCTAGCTACAAATCTCTATCGATTGATAACCGCCCATTTAATGAGACATAAACGATAACTGATTTAATGAGCCATTCGCAGTCTCACAGTATAGTTGCTTATACTTAGACAAGCATGGCTTAATGGACCCCCACGCGCTGAGATGACCATAATGGTCATGCGTGGCTGGTGGGATTTCTTTGGTCGATGCACAGGCCATTGGCATAGCTTTTGGGTCATTCCCGAAATTACATGTAGCAGCTCGACGACTGAAAAAGTGAGTCTGTTTTGAAGAGCTCTTGGAGTCTCCTCGAACATAAAATTGCCTTTGTCCTGCAGTCTTAGTAGGCTTCGAACTAAAGTTATTGACCACAAAACATTTTACTAACACTGTAGCAGTTTGAAAAATCCCTCGGGATCCTCCTTCGCCCACTACAATAGCCCCTACACTGGCTTCGGATTCTCCTGCCTTGAAATGGAAAAGGTGCCTATCGCCTTTCAAAGGTCGATTCTTGTTCGCCCAGCTTAAACCGGGCAGATGGAGAATCCCGCATGGCAATCCATCCAAACCTCGCCCCGGCTGCTCGATGGAATCAAAAAAGTCGGTCCATTCTGTCAATGTGGTTAGTAGACATCCGAATTCTTAGTTTTCTGAAGGAGCCATCGCGTTACATTCCTTTCAACCACCCCTTTACTTTGTTGAACCCTTATTAACATGAAAATATCAATAGATCGCTGTTGTCTTCTTGGCTTGAACTTAGCGTCAAGACGCTGAGCACATCAACTGTGTTCCATCCTTCGCCCATGTGTATTTGAAAAGCTGTGGGAGATGATTGCCACCGGTTGGAGGAAGAGAATAACGAATGGCTGGCCAAGTTGGGAAGAGTGTGGATATAAGCAAAGCTCTGTGAAAAATACAGTCATGTACGATAGAAGAATATTTATAATGTTTTCTGCAGCCGCCTCCGGGCGTGCCTTTTCAATGGTGATGGCGACGGTGATGAAATTTATGAAACGCATGGTGAATATGGGTTGGAGAAACTGGTGTCTGAAGAGATGGTAAGTACTTCCAACATACGGAACTGAATGTTGCATCAGTATTGATGAATGTTGCTAACGATTCTGAAGCGCGAGGATTCACCATCTGGAACTTTGCAGTTTCCATGCTTTTACTCAATCCCTTGGTGCTAATTTCACTCCTGTGCTCCGAGTCACAATTGTAGCCAGGACTCGAATCTTGTGGGTATAAGCATTATTCAGGTATTGGCGTAATGTACTGTCAATTTCTCCGAAACCCGTGATGTTCAACTTAGCAGTTTTATGGAAGTTGAATCTGGGCCCAAGAGCAGATTTTCAAGTTCAAAAGTTCATGTGGGAGTCCCTTGCCCCCCAAAACCAGACCTCAGACACCAGGAAAACCCGTGAGATATTTATTATCGATACTGCAGCAGCTATGCGCTTAGCGCTCTTAGCACTTCTATAAGTTCTTGGGTAGTATACTCAACCCATCTAACAACATCCGCCTTGTGGTAATAAGTCTCTCCAAGAGATGTGAACAATTCATTCTCCAAGAGTCTTCGAATTGCCAACATGAAGATTCTTCAACTGCTCAGCTGATTGCTGGCCATCCCAAGTCGAAATAACAACAATCGGTCTTTCGGCTCCGACTGCCAGCGATGATGATGTGCTTCTCACCTGGCTCGGACGCCAGTGGAACTTCGACACGAACCAATAAGTTCATCGCGGCGTGTCATGCGTCCAAATCCAGCTCCGGTTCTTTTGGGGTGATCTAAGCCGCGATCTGCGTATACCACTGGCACCCACCTCCCTACACCAAAGCTCGCTGGACCAGGCAATACGCCTGCCTCCACCCTCTCGGACGGTCTCTCAGACCCATTATACTCTACGCTATCAGCCGCAGGAACAACCCTAACTCATCGAAGCGACGGAAACCGGACTAGAAGGAGTTTTGATTACTGGTTGTAAACCATCAAGGCTGCTGCAGAGTTCAACGAGCTCTCCTCGTCTCCCACCAAAGAAGTGTCAAATTCAGTTTCGTCAAGTAATATAACTTGTAATGGCATGTATTGATCGATACTTGAGCTTAAGCTCCAGTATGTATTGGGGAGTGCTAGGAGACCAAAATCAACACGCGAATCTTCAAGCGACGTAGAGAGCGCACCAGACCCGAAGAGACTTGGGCTACATCATCTGTTTGTTGAGCCTAGCTCCAGACAAACCGATTTCAGGGTGATAGGCTGTTAAGAAGAAAAGAGGATTATCCTCGGGCCCCTCTTTCATTCAACATCAGATTTCTCTTCAAAGAAGACGGGGACAAGAAGCTGACTGTCTCAAATGTTGATGAGGAAAGATTGCAATTGAAGGGCGGGCAAGCAAAGGTTTTCATGATCTCTGCTTCTGCTCAGGATTGCCTGATGGAAAGACTAGACATTATTGGTACCGCTCTGATGATGTAGGTATAGGTCGAAGACTTGTTGTGTTCCTCAAGTTGTATTATTAGACTCATATCAGAATAAACTATTGTTTCCTCTAGCCGCTTCGGCGTGCTCCCACCTCTCCCGATGTCGTGATTGTTGATTAAAGTTCTTCAATCCACTGTTTTGAAATTACAATCATCCAGGTACGTGCTAGTTTTCTTTGAGCATTCGTATAACCGACTTAAGATAGTTTTGTTCTGAAGCCAAATAGTTATCGACTCGTTCTCTCTCAATATATATATCTTTCGACACAGTCGCAAATCCTGGCACTTGCTAAATCTTCAATCAGACTTTGCTCTTCTTCACTGTCGATGAGAAGTCGTGTTCTTTCTCGGCCAGCAATGCTCCGTTTTTTCATTCCGAGCAACTCATCAGTTTATGATTTTCGCTGGTGCGGTAGTCTGAGCTCTAGGATCTCCTGTCTAAAATGATGCTTAGTTGCTATCAACCACTCGCTTGCTCTCTTTGGGACGCCATTGCGGATCATTTTACCAATCATGACTCATGAGCACTTTCTCTTCATTCCAACAACACACTGTCAATGTGCCTACTTCCACAGCGCCACCACCGTCAAGATTTCATGAAAGTGAATGATGCTCAAACAGATGGGGATCCAATCTACCTAACCTCTTGGACCTGGCACAGACTGTTCTGCCGTTCTAGCTCCCAGCATTGTTGAACAAGATCGTGTATTACCATCATGTTCTGTTCTCGATCGACCGGAAAGTCAGTAAACTATCATCCTAAAGTCACGTCGAACTACCAATTTACCCGTTGAAACCATGATAGGCCACTATCCTACCATCGAAAGTTGACAGAGCAGAAATCTGAACGAAACATCGTCGGCACAAGGCCATGCGATTCGTTAAGTTATTATGAATCACCAGGGAGCCACAAACTTGCGCTAGTCGAAGCACAGCAGAGTATTCAGTCTGGCCGCTTTATTTCAGCCTCAAGCTTCAAAGACTGTCCGAAGGCCGTACCATGCTAAGGGTCGGTTTATTATCCAGACCCAAGCATGTTGATTAGACTCTTCATCCAACGTCAAATATGCTCCTCCTACCTTTCTTCACCACAACTCACGTTGATTTGAACAAAACAAACGATGGAACGAAAGAATGACGCAGAGGATGAAATGAACGAACGCATCAGAGAAAAGAGGAGGTTATGAGAATGAAGGGTGGTGCGGGATGCAACAAGTCTTTGATGTTGTGGTGACTCGACTAAGTGATTTCATCCTTGATGATATGGTTGGAAGTGGTTGAACTTCTCCCGTGACCCGGAGATGGAGAGTTTCGAGGAGTAAGGTGTGGGGGAATATATGAATGGGTTAATATGGAGACCTTTGTGTCGGGTGGTGATATTTTCAATGCTGTGGTTGATGGAAGAAAGAGCCGAAGTGTGATTTGACCTACGATGCTCACGACCAGAGGTTCACAAGATACCACTTGGGTATGAACTCCCAATCTTAACGAGTGGATAATGTTGGCCATAGACAAGTAAATCTATTGTCCTTGTTAAATCCACGTCTGGCTCCGTTGTCAACTATCCACAAGAGCAATCGCACGAGCGGATTATGATTCTCTTCCCGGCTACAGGAAAGCCTTGTGCAAGATATTGAACGGTCATCCGTGGCGAGGCTTCGTCAGCTCCATCCAGTTCCAGGTTGTAGTTGACCTTCCTGGTTACACTGAATTCAATTATCTTAAACAATCCTCAGAAGTTCCTCAAACTACCGGTGGTTCTTGGCGGAATAAGAAGAAACTTTTTGAGTAATAGTTTTTATTAGAAATACGGAAAAGAAACGATACTAAGATCGACTAGCTCAATGAAATACTCACCTTATTGTCACGCTTAATGTTACATCTCCCAATCGTACAGGGCTATTCGAGATGTGTCATCTATTCTCTTCCCGTTATATTCCAAATCGAGAGTTTTGATTCCCAGTAGGATGGATACTGACTTGATGTTGGCAGTAGTGGTGAGATGTTTGTTTCAGCTTTGATCTTGAGGTGGGATAAACTTGCGTTTCGTGGATGAATGGATTGTATAAGTTGTATAGTACTGTATTCTTTCTACTTTGCAACCCCAAAACAAGATTCATCTTCCGAACGAATAAAGTGAAGTTCTCAAGTTGAACTTGATTATGTTAATGTTGGATATCTAAAAAGATCTCGCTACCCCCCTCAAGCCCTCAGTCTATCTGTCGGCGGAACATCGCTTAAACTTTCGGCAAGACAAGAAACGTGATAAATAAGTGTTCTTACCTCAATACTATCAGTGAATCGTGACCCTGAAATATCTAAGTTCTATCTATCTGTTTCCTGCCAAGTTATCGATACACATAATTACACATACTACCTCCTCAACTGTCACATTCTAATCGCTCTCACCTGATTCTCATCCCCCCTGTGTCCGCACAACCACCTCATTGGACCAGTCCCTCATCTCTCACGTGCATAGATCTATAATAATCATATTTTGTTGCATATCTCCTAACCCTAATCCTATGTGCCTGTCTCAGATAATTCCTAACCCTAACCCGAAGACTATTCTTTCGGGTGAGTTGTAACGGTAACAATAACAATGAAGAGAGACCATATAACTATACATACATCGTACATATATATACTGTGACATAAGTATCTACTCCATTCTTCAAACCCCTTCATTTCCATACCGAAGTATACACATCATGTTTTCCCTCATTCACCTACACCCATCATCATCTTCATCTTCATCTTCGTACCAAATCATCCCCAGCTCCAGATAACAAGGTAACCTCGTATCTCATCACGGTTACATACAATACCGTACAGCCTTACCTCCAGAATCAATAATTCGTTTATATTCTAGAAGTGTACACCATAGCAGCCCATCACGACTGTACCTGAGAAATCGCTAGATCTCACATTCGTGAACGAGATGCTATTTGATTGTGTATCGGGGTTTCTTATCTACGTGTTGTACGAATCTTGATTGATTGATTGATTGATTGAGTGATGAAGGAATAAGTTTATGATGGGGTTATTGGGTCAACCTTGAGGATTGGAATGTGCCGTCTGGTGCAGTATGAGGAATCCTCTCGAGAGTCTCTCTATAAACTTTTTACTTCCCACTACGAGCTACGAGGTAGGTACGAAGTATTCATTTAAACTGTGTGAAGTACTTTCAAGTTTTCGCTCTCATCGCAACATCTGCCATTTATTGGTATCTGCTCCACCAATTTTCTATCCAGGAAGTCCAGACCAGATAGATTCAATTGCTGCACGAAAATATTGGTGGCGCCAATAGCTTATGATAGACACCAGCTCGTACAACGTGTAATAGAAGAAGCAAGGTAAGGATGAGTGAAATCTTCCGGACACTTGCATTAGCTGTGTTCTAAACGGTGGAAAGAGGATAGGTTGAATGAATGGATCGACGGGAAAAGGTATACAAGATAGCGAGATTTGATTTTTTTGACAAGGCTGGATTGTATTATTGATTTTGTTGGATGGGGGAATGAGTTTGTTGATTTGGTTTGTTGTATTGTATATTGATCGATCGACGCTGGCCATTGTATGTCTGGATATCTGGATATCAGGATCTCACTCGTGTACCGGTACCTACATACGAGAGGCTTGCTTGCTTGCGTATTTGCTTCTTTGCTTATTCGTTTACTGTATGCAATGCAATGCAATGCAATGCAGAGAACCCCAAAGCCTCTCATTAATGATTCAATGCTGTGCTGCAGAGAGGCTTACTTACATGCGTAGGCTCGTACCCTTCTCAGTCCTGTAAATAAAAGGGGAATACATGAGAATACATGGGAATTCATGTACACAGTGCGATTCTGTGCTTGTTTGCTTACCGCTACCACCACGCCCCCAACGCCTCGGAGGTCTGGAGTACGCCTTTCGTACCTCTCGTACCGCGTGGGCGTTTTCTGGGTTAACTGTTGAGGAAATTCGGGTTCGATAGATGAGCCGAATGGTTGGCTTTATATTTTACTTGTTTACTTGTGAAAAATGTATGATATTTACTCGGAGGTACTTCGTAGGAAAGGTTCTAGAACTACTAGGTAGATAAGTTGATTTTTCACAAGTTGACCAAAATACCTATCATGGCATCTTATCTGCAACTCAGGCTCTCAGCATCGGCATCAGCATCAGCATCTCACGGACCGTTCAGTGCTATTTGCAGAACAAACCGTTCCTCACATGACATAATCCCATGCATGATATTTTTGATTGCATATATCGTATTCTGTACAGTACCGGTAGTACCGTATCGACAGATCTTATTCTGATTAGCACTCTTCACTATTTCCTTCCAACATTTCCTGATCTGCATATGTAGCTTAACCTTACGGAGTAGCTTCCCACAGTCATCTCCAGAAACGTGCTTGCATTGGCAGTTTTCCACGATCCCCAGTTCCAAAACATCCGATACCCATACTGAATGGATTGAGCTTCCCAAACCACAAACGTACACTCTCATTTCGGTCGTATCGTGGGAAAAGAGCGCGCGATGGCGTGGCCTCTGCAACTTTTCCGAGAATATCCTGGTGGGCATGGGACGTGCGAGTCGGGCATAGTACTAGGTTGGGGACTTGCGTGTGGGCTCAGATGCGACTTATGCAGGGGTTTCGCGAGGGGCTTCGGGAGTGAGATCTAGAATTGGGAGGGTTTGGTCTGGGCTGCATTGGTGGAGACGGGAGAGGAAAAGGGAAATTTGGGGTGCTGGTCGAGACTACCTTTTGGTTGGCGAGAAAATGAAGGAGGGAGGCTTTGAGGGGAATGTTTGGATGATTGATGATGTTGATGATGTTGATGATGTTGATGCTGTTGATGCTGTTGATGCTGTTGATGATACATATGATACATGTGAATTTACTGGTACATACATATATATACTAAGAATAGTTCACAAAGGTGCAAAAAGCCATCGTGTAATTGTCCAATAATCTCTCCAGCTCGACCATTCCAACTGTTATCTGCTTCACCCCAAAATTCAATATTAGGCTTGCTCGTCTCGCTCATATGGTTACTCCAAGTAGTCTCCCACCCCATACGGCGCAGTTGATGGCTTACGATTGCTTGCAGCTTTTCCAAAGGGATCATCTTAGCATCTGCTCGAATTCGCATGTAATTCTGACTGGTGGAATGCCACATGGGATGGATGCTGCCATACAGAACGGATAAGCATCTGGGTGTGTCCTAGGTGGTCACTCCCTCGTACCTAGCTATAGCACGTTCGGAATATTAACTCTCTTTCTCCCCCCCATGATTCTCTTCTCTCAATGGAGGAGGAGATGGAGGGGATTCTGCATAGATGGTGATAGTGATACTTTGTACTTGGATGAATCGAGGCATAATAACGGATATTGGATCCACCACTCCAACGTAAATCTTTCTCCATGAACCAATCTATCTACAATCCAATTGATATTCCTTCGAGTCTACTTTGCTTGGTGATCATATCACACCATTCGCAGTCTTGTGTAGTTCTTCCTCCTAGTCAAGTTCATCCATCTATCATCTCTCCCACGATTCACACGAAACGAAACTAGAAACCTTGCTTGCATTGTGGTTGGCCTGGTTGAATGCGGACTGGAAAATCGAAAGGTATTGCCTATATCCAAAAGATATCAAATCAATCTCTCTGCTTGGACTACCTAGTACCTCTCTCTCTACGTGGACTGCGCCCGACAGACGCCTCTAGAAGAGAAAATCCAAGGGTGGAGAGTTGGAAAGTGGATAATCATTGATCTGGATGTGGAAGTGAAGGATTGAAAGAAGAGATCAAATATCATTCGAGCACCCACCGCATACATATACCATCTTTCTCCTTCTGTGGTGGAAGAATTATCAACGACTTCACAATTGATATATAAGAGATTTTGAGTTTCGAAAGAGGATTTGTTTCCCTTCCTTTCCAACTACTGTCATTCTTTTTCATCATTACTTTTTGCGTTGGTTGTAGATTTTATCTGCATTGCACATTGACGTCTTCACCTTTTTTACGAGAATTCCTTTTTTTTTTTGGATCTAAATCAACTTCGAGATATAGCGACGACGGAGCGACGACGGAAGAAAAGAAAAGAGAGAAAATTGAAGCAAGGAAATCAATCAATCAATCAATCAATCAATCGAATAAACATCAGACGAAAATACATACACACCTAGGTACTACATCAAACCATCATTCTTCATCACAATCGATCCGGCTCGGAAAGAAACAATCGGGACGGGAAGGATTGAAGGAAGAAGAATCATTCATTGTTCTCTCGTTTCATAACAATTGATACCATACAATCCAAACCGACCTTCTTGAACGAACGTTCGATATCGATAATTGTTACCTCTTCTTCCACCGACGACTATATTGGTTGTCGATCTGAGGTTTGAAAAGGGATGCTGGAACCACGATTATAAAGATATACCGTATTGTATATAGTTGCCCTATCATCGTTGAACAACATGGAAATGGAAATGGATATGGATCTGGATCTGGGAAGGGACTTGGACTTGGACTTGGAATTGGAAATGAATATGAATATAGATCTGGAAAAGATGTTTGAGTTGTCGATATCAACGTCGCCATCTAATTCGCCTTCTTCTTTTTCTTCGCAACAATTCATGTCGCACTATCCAACGGTCGCGGCACCAACGCTCCCTTTCCGCACCCCTACCGTCACCCAAAGGGTTTCATCAAGCAATCAAGCTTCTCTCACCACATCGTCGTCATCATTGGCATCGTCGCCTCCTTCTTTTTCCAAAACTTCCAAAACTTCCAAAATCTACAAAACTTACAAACCTCGTAATCTTCATACTTTCTTTTCTTCAACTAATTATATAATACTATTGACGATCTTTTCCTCCTTCCTCATCACCACATGTTCGGCCGAATTTTATATTGAAGAACGAATGGTTGAAGTTCGAGAAGAGATTCCCCAACTATTTGCATCCACACTCGCACGTCTAGCTAGATCTGGCACTATTTTGGTTGATCAACGACATCCCTCGCTCCCACGCGATTCGCTTCCGGAACTTAAGACGTGGGAAATTACCTCGAGCAGCTCTAGTGACGAAGGAGAACTACAAGGCGAAGGAGAAAAAGCAATCAATATTCCCCTTCAACCTCAATTGTCAAATCTAGATCTCGACGCCGACCTCGATTCCCATCTGAAGAAAAAGAGAAACGTAGCGACGATAACTTCCACAGCAACAATCACACCTCCCAGAAGTACAAGTACCGCAACCGATTCCTCTTCATCGTCGTCAACACTGGCGGAATCGCAAACGAGTAGCGGACTGGTGTCTGCTGCTACGGGAACAACGGCCAAATTACCCACGCCGTTCGATAGTGGGTTTACGAGTAATATTACTTCAACATGTTCGAGTTTTATGATGGACTTTTTGGCAAATGAGACTTTTAAAGCTTGTTTGCCCTTTTCATTGTTATTGCAGGTATGTGGTTTTTATTTTCGGAAGAGGGTTGAGATAAAGGGGGGGGATTGAGGAATTGAAGAATTGAAGAATGGTCATTGTATGCAAGCTCAAATAATGGCATTGTTCGATTCTTACATCTGACTCCCCCTCAAGTAATTCACAGAGCTCCAATAAGTCCAATTGATACATCTACTAATCCCTCTCCCACAGAACTCCAACTCCTTCTTCCAAGCCTCCAAATCTCTCGTCCGCATCACCCAAACCCTCGACGCCTCCTGCTCCGCCAACGCTCAATCATGCTCAACCCTAATGTCCTCCATCGCCTCCAACATCACCTCCACCACCGCCTGCTCGGTCGATCTCCTCGCCGCCAACCCTCTCGTCACACAAGCTCGTCTAGGTCTCCTCGCCTACTCCACCCTCTACACCGCATCCTGTCTCAAAGATCCCTCCAACGGCGCATACTGCTACGCGCAAGCCGTCACAAATTCGTCCTCCCCAACAGATAGCTACGTATACTATCTCCCTCTGAACACGAGTCTCCCCGGCGGCTCCCAACCCACCTGCAACCAGTGTCTGAAAAACACAATGGCGGTTTTCGAATCTGCGGGCGCGGTCAGATCGAGTGCGATTGCGGGTACGTATACCCAAGCCGCGGGAATGGTAAATGTGCAATGCGGACCGGGATTTGTGAATGCGACTTTGCCTGCTGCGGCGGTGGTGACGGGAGGCGCAGGATCACGAATGGATGGGTTGGGTGGAATGGGTTTGAGTGGTTTGCTGGTACTCTGGATTGCGGTCTTTAGATGGTTAATATGAGGGAGGATGGATACGAAATTGAATGTGAATACGGATATGGATATGGATATTGATCCGAAACTACAAGATGGGAGGAAAAGAGAATGGATACCCAAGAACAACAACAAGGCCACGCCGGCCAAAACCTCGATGTCAAGAGGAGGCGTCACACAGATAAATTAATAATCAACGGAACTCGTATACCCGTTCATCACATCAGACACAGTCACCGGGTAGGATAGGACAGGCTACTCTCCATCCATCCACTCATCTGACCCCACCGGTACAAGATCTCTCTTCCAGTCCCAACTCTCAACTCCAAACTCACAGAGTACCTACCTCCCCTCGCCACTTACCCGCCTCCCCGCACGAGCACCCCCCAAACAACACCACACCACAAAACACAGCAGAACAAAACACAACACGACTTAGGTACTCCCAGAATCTCACAACTATACCCAGGGAACGGAAACGGAGAGTCGAGGAATGAACCGGGGCGAAACAGGGCAGGATAGGATAGGATAGGATCGGGGAGAGTCACACAAAAATTCTTTTGCGTTGACCCTTTTTATACTTTTATACTTTTATACTTATTTATTACATTATAATAATATTATTACTACTACTTTTGAAATCTCGAAGAAACGCTTTTTTTCCGCAGAGTCTTTGAATGGATTTCTATTCTTTAGTGATTTATACTACAGTATACCTAACGCTCTCTGTAGATAATGTATCGAAATGACACAACACGAGAAGATAGAAGAAATGGAGCAAGTATATTTTGAGTAGAGGGTTGCGGGCGTATTTGCCTGGGTATTTGAAACTCAATGTATTCCAAAACAACAAGTCATTTTCACGTTTCACAATGTTCACAACCTATACTTAGATACGCTGTAAATAAAACCTTGAAAACGTTGAGAAACAAGATATTTCCATAATCGAATCTATATCTCTCATTCCTAGAGATGTCTATCCCTAGAGAAAACTCTACCATTCAGCAACGATATCTCATAAACCCATCTCTCTTTCTCTTGACCTATCTATACTCTCTCGAAACTCTCCAAGTACGAATAATCTATCTCCCCCTTATCTAATAATCTTTCACCTTCCACTTCCTCCAAACCATCATTTCCCACCCGAAAAGCTAACCACCGCCCACTTTCCACTCCATCCCCACTTCCTCTGTCCCGAATCTCCACCCCCTCCTTCCATCGCCCTCAACTTTTCATCTAGTCCCGGTTCCAAGCCAACCACCACATCCGCCTTGCAAGTTCTCAATGCCAATACATTAACACCGGACCCTGGACCCAATGGTCCAATCGCCTTTGTGAATGGGGTTGTAGGATCCCAAGTAGCATCTCCTGTCAACTTTCTATAATTCAAATCTCCTTTGAAAATCACTAAATCACTCTCCTTAAGATCTTCATATAATCTAGGTGCCGTGCCTGGTAATCTCCAATAACTACCTCCTTCAGTCCAGAACCTATTAGCTCTTAATGTTAATTGACCTTCTGCGTGAAATTCACTCCAAGTCTTGAACAAGAAATCCAATTCCTCTTCTTCCTTTTTGGAAAGTGGTTCTGGCGTTTTTCCATCTCTTTGCTCGTCTTCGGAAGGGGTGGAATAGAAAGATTGAGCATTATTCAATGCGTTTAATAAATCGGAGAAATCCTTGGGTACAACATCTGATACGAACCATGGGATGGCTTTAGAATGTAATACGATATTTGTAGCAAGACCTGCACTGAGAAGGAATCCAGCAAGAATTAGATCGACATAAAGTTCAAAACCGGCATTATCGAGAACAATATCGACTTGACGATTTCTTCCTTCTTTTTTGGCAGCCTTCAGAACATCATATGCTTTGCCCAAATCATTGATAAGAATATTCTTCTCTGAATTCTTTCGTGCTTCGGAGCCTTGTAATTTTTGAATATCTTCATAGGTAAGAGATGTGAGAAGAGAAAGATCGGTTGCATTTCCCCATAAGCAAATCTCGCACATTTCCATGAAAAGGATTTTTTCCGCCTCCTCATCTTGGGTTTTGTCATTGGACATTTGGCTTATGAGTTCGTGGTAGCGACTTGCGAGCTCGAGAACAGCAGGTCGGGAAGAACGGAAAGTCGACATCTTTTGGCGCGCAAATACATCGTGGGATTTCCATTCTTTAGATAAGGAGAAAGAAGTTGCTATGCGTCTGCAAACTAGTTATTAGTTATAATTCGAAATAATGCAGGCGAGAAAGCAAATCCGTACCTGTAGAGATAACATTCTGCAAATAACCATGGAATATTGAACCATGACGGATAACCCAATTTTTCCAATTCCTTATTATAACCCTCAATATCCGGTTGTCCATCATCAAGAAGAGGACTACATCCCAGATTAGCGTCTCATTTCCTACGAAGACAAACTTCCATACGTTAACTTCCTGTCGTGCTGAAGCTCATATTTGAGCTTTGCAAGAGTCTCGACTATGCGTTTTCCTTCCTCGTGTTTGCTGCCCGTCGATTCGGATACTGCTCTGTGAACATCATCAATTGCTCCAGTCTATCAGTGTCAATATTAGCAAAAGTCTTATTATAAGTGAATGACGCTCCGCTAGCCCTCCGGAGGCCACTGTCGTGGAGGCAGACTAGACGAATACAAAAGCCTCGCGCAACAAGCAGAGGTTCGGGGCTTTCCACATCGATTCCCAACATCATCCATGAAGTAGACCATTCCCAAGGAAAAACCCATGTCACTTACAAGAATAACAGGCCAACGATCTCTCGCCGAAATATACGCGAAAGATGTTTTATCCTGAGTAGAATAGAGAGCTAATTGCTCACTAACCATTAGTCTTTCTACCTCCCTCTTTCATAGGCCCTCTCCTTCCCCTCCTACTCCCTCTCCTCTCAATCACCCATGATAGAAAATGAACTCACGAGTCTTAGTATCAAATTCCATTTTCAAGTATTGTTAATCTGCGATCCGAAAAATAAGAAAGATCCGAGCCTCGACTTTTATACAGAATTTACTTTGTCAACAGCGGGAGAGCACCAAAGCTTGAGGCATGGCGGGGTTTGATAAGTGGTGGGGCAGATGCTTGGCATACACGTGATGGGTTTATTGGATGGTGTTTGAAGGAAGGCAGTATCGAAAATTAATCCTTGGACTTCTTCTTTATCTGGGAGTGAAAAAGCACCATGTAGCATTGTTAATTGCAGAGTTTTACTTTGGCATTTCAGACGGTTTCACAACCTATTTTGGACCAAAGAATCCGTTATCGACATGGCACCCCCTCTAGAATGATGTGTGTGAGGCAATAGGCGACTGAGAAACTTGTGATTGAAGGGATCATAATTGGAGATAAGATTGACAAAAGTATTTATACACCCCCAACAAGGAAATTCTGCGATATTTGGACATGTACATACATAGGAAGAGTGGATAGTTTGAGATTCTCCATAACATCAATCTGGAGACATTACGCTGTCTCAATGAGTACATACCATAAGAAAGTCTTGGTTATATATGCTCCCCTAACCATTTAGCGACATCGCCAAATGTATGAATATAACATTAAATTAATGAACGAACCGTATAAAAGCTTTTAATATTCTCGTCTCTTTTCGCTATTAGGTATCATCGATTATTGTACAATTCATTCCAATTCCCTCCAAAACTAACCCAATTATTCGTATATTTTATTTCATGTACTTCATATCAAATCCGTACCCCATCTCTTTCCCTCTCATCCAGCCGATTGAGTGAGCCTGTCCAACCGCCCATCGATTTCCATTCAAAAGTTCCAATCTGTGATACGCTTACTAGCTTCCAGCCTAGCAGCTTTCTCACAACTCAATCTCTTTAACAACTCACCTACTTTCGGTAATTTAACCGGTTTAGTCATGAAATCATCAAACCCGCTTCTGTCTGCCTCGTCCCTTGCTTTTTGACTCCCCAAACCAGTCATAGCAACTACGTAAGCCTTGCCCCTTGGTAGTTCCTCGTACGCCTTTTCCTCAATCTCCATTTCCTTCTCTTTCTCTCTACTGTGCCCCCAAGCGATCAGGCTATCCAACCCTACACATAATTCACTCTCCCAATTCCTGATAAGTCGAGTGGCTTCGAATCCATCCATTTTTGGCATCGAGATATCCATAAAAATTACATCGAATCCATTCTTTGACGCCTTTACGGCTGCTACTGCCTCCAAACCATCACCTGCACTCACTATTGTGTCTGTTTTGCGTTTTTGAAGATAACGATGTATCAATTGTAGATTAAGTGCGTTATCATCGACGGCGAGAATATGCAGGGGTGTTTTTTCTGGGGCGACTTGGGCGACTTGGGCGACTTGGGCAATCTGGGGAGGCGGAGGCGGAGGTGAAGGATATCTTGAAGATTTGCGTTCGAGAATTCGAGGTATGGGTATTGTTTCCAGAGGAGTAGCCAGAGGTGCTTGGAGTTGAAGCTGTTCTAAGTTTTGAAGAGATTCGGCAAATTCCTCGCGAACTTTTTGATTTGCTGAAGTAAGTGCCATTTCGCTTGTCGTGTTGGGCGCTGGCTCTTGCACTGGTAAGAAGCTATATTCCTCTATTCCATTGCGGTGTCGTTCCTCCGGTGATCCAAGAGGAGTTTGTGTAGTAGCGTGCTTGTTGCGTGATTCGCAGATAGTTTGATCCAACAGAGCAAGAATTGATCGGGCAAGTCTATAGGGTCCTATTGGCTGAGAAATATTGGCAACAAAATGCTGATCATCTGGCCTATTGATGGTTGGGTAGCTCATTGCGGCATGGATTACTAATATTCTCTGACAAGGAGAGCATTCTGGAAATTTACATGTCTCATTAATGAGAAGTAGATCTTCACTCTGTGAATTTCCATCAAACTTTCGGACATCAAACCCATACCACTCGGAGCAGTATTTTTGAATACAATCCCATGCATTAATTTGTGGGGATGTGAGTGAACCACGATCAAAAGAAATTACTCTTCCTGTTGCCCTATCACGGAGTGACCTCATTGCTTTTTCGGCAGCAATTCTGACATCAGTTGTATCGACAGTATCCCCGCTCGTTACTTCATGTGAAAGGGGCTCTGATTTTTCCACGGGAATGAGAACCTCAACGTCGGTCCCTATACCTACCTCACTGCGGATGAGTATAGTTCCACCTAATTGTTTTACAATGCTCCAGCTATACTCCTTATTAGCTCATTCATGTAAAGTAGATAGAAGAACTCACACAATAGATAGACCCAAGCCAACACCAGGTGTAAAACTATTTTCTTGGGCAAATGGGTGGTAAAGTTTGCGTTCCATGTATTCAATTGACATTCCCTTGCCAGAATCTGTGATACGCAGACACATAAAGTCCCCCATAGGATATGAATTTGAAGGTGGCACGTCGATGACCGTTTTTTGTTGTCGCAGTTGCAACTGTACTTGAATATAGCCATCATCTGTATATTTTTGCGAATTGCCAAATATATTCATCAGAATACGCTGAATAGCACCTATCAAATATATTAGCAGTGTGCCACCCCTGTCAGAGTTTTCAGTACATACCAGCGTGAACTTTATAAGTCCAATCCCGCATTTCGAAATCTAAAATGATCTGCAATGGTGCTGCTGTTACATCTGACGAGAGACCAGCTTTCTTCTTTGGTGAACCATTTGAAAGTGCTAAATTGTACATGGGAGCAGCACTTCTAAAATGGTTAGCAGCAATCATACCATTGATAGTATCCTCGCATAGCAAAGCTACGTTTGTTACTTGATGAAGCTCGCTCGAGAAAGACCCTAATACATTGTTAATTCAAAGATGATCCAGCCTAACGAACAACATGAGACTCACCTTGTAAAGAGCCTTCTCTTTTCTCGAAAGAGTTGATTTTACTGTAGTCAAGAACATGGTTTATTGTATCCTGTGATATGGTGTTAGTGTAAGTTTGTGGGGATGATAAGTCAGTAGGAGGCGAGTGAATTGCATGCAAGAAATATAGTGCATAAGACGTCTAATAGGCCGGACTCGTAGATGGGATTAATATCTAAATGCTAAGAAGGAGTACAATATCCGAAATGAATTCTGTATTTTAGACGGTTTGAATCGACTGACTGGTTTCATAAATTGACAGCTTTTGGTCGTGGGACTGTACTCCGAATGATTGGAGACTTTGATAGGGCATATTATGAGATCTGTTGCACGTACCAGGAGAGTTCCACTGCAATTCTGTATCGTTGAGACAAACTCTGTTTGTGAAATATCAAGATTCGATTCTCGTAAGAAATCTGCTGAAGCTAAGATGCCATGTAATGGACTTCTAAATTCATCTTTGCTCATCATTAGCGCTTTTGACAGAAAACTTGCAATGGTCAATACTTACGAGAAATGCTACTAATAAAATCAGATTTCATCTTGTTAGAAATCAGGGCATCTAATCGACTAATCTCCATCATGACGGAGTTTGTAAATGCAGACAGGTAAGATATCTCATTATTTACGGTAAAAACAGGAACTGCTGATTGACTCCATACAAATAGACCCGAGTACCATCTCTCTGTAGTGAATTGATCAGCCGAGAATAGAAGGGGGCTATTATGACGTGATAAAAGTATGACATACCACCAGCAGAATCCCAGAGAGGAAGAAATATGATTTGCCTTGCTTTATGAAATACCTTGCCAAGCATAGTTGCTTCTGCTTCTTGCTTCATAGCATCGAAAGAGCCAGATGCTCTAGGCCTTTCGGTAGGACTAGTATCGGTTGAGGGCGCGCGTTTTCGATCGTTAACTTGTTCCAGGCTTGAGAAATAGCCATTGTCGTCAATATACCTTCATTAGGGTCAGTTGAAAGGTCCTATCGAGGTACTACGTAGTCCAAGCCTTACCAGACATTTCCCTTAGGGTAAGAATTGATCAGCGACCGAAGGGTTTTGCCATCCAAGACATGAGCTTCCGAGTCCCAAGTTGCAAGTTTTGCCGCAGACATAGATAGGATCTTTGCCACTTTATGTACATCCGTGGAAGTTCGTATGGTGCCTTGAGATAATTTCCTTCGGTATTCTTCATACTTTAGTCTTCCTTCATTTTGTGCAGGTGATCTCCTCAATTCAGCCTCCTTCACCTCTGTACCAAGATCAGTGCTTGTATCCATGTAAGCATCCATATTCCCCACTTCGGTATGATTATTAGTTGTGTCTAAAAAGACAACACCTCCAACGTTGAGTTCAAGCGATTCCCGAAGAATTTCGGCCGCATGATCTAGAGTGATTCGTATCTGATCAAGTACAGATTTAGAAGACT
Source organism: Botrytis porri (assembly GCF_014898465.1). Lineage (NCBI taxonomy): Eukaryota > Fungi > Ascomycota > Leotiomycetes > Helotiales > Sclerotiniaceae > Botrytis > Botrytis porri. The sequence goes on along the minus strand of NW_024066083.1, from coordinate 1,544,139 downwards.
GGTGTGGTTGATTTGATGTGTTCGAATGACCATCCTGAGAGAGGTCTATTCTGGTATCGTCATCGAATTGACTATCAGATCCATTGGCCGTATTTGAATTTGATTCGGTCGAGGAGTGCGGGCTATCAGAGACAATGTTAGTGTAACGAGAAGTTCTTTCTATGAAGGTAGCAATTCCTTTCGACATGAGCGCAACTCGATGCCTTTCGATGGCTTCACGCTGCGTTTCCATGTACTTCATGATATTGTTCGCTTGATGATATAAAACTGGATGCTGGGTTAGTATCAACAGAGATCTTAGTAGGGTAAGCAGTCGCTCAAACCTACATTTTCTTCTCTCCAAATTCAACCCCGTGATAGGGCGATCACCGAAGACACATAAAACACCGATGTTGATACCATTTTTGGTAGTGATTGGAGCCCCCGCATACCAAACGTATGAAGCTAAAGAACCATCAACTATGGATAAATTGGCAAATCTTGGGTCTTTCTTCAAATCATCGATAATGAAACAAGGGTAAGGATCATTTTCGTCATCATTGATGGCCAAGGTATTCTAAAGTTCTCGGTCAGCATACATTCAAAACTAGGATTGTGGTGGGTTTGTCCTGACCTCACACAGTCCACCTGGTGTTGGCACTTGAAAACAACCAAACCATGAATCATTGACGATATCCTCCTCGGGTAGAGATTTATCACGCCGTGCTCCTGCAATGAAGTATTGAGTAGAGCCATCAATAATACTAGTATATGTTAGTTTTATCGGTTAGTCAATGAGCTGAAGTTCCTCATACCTGATCATGGAATGAACGCCCCCTAAACGCCATATAGCAACCTCGGCATAATTGTCGAGGGCTCCATCAGAATTAAGTCGACCATTTAGAGTATCCTCGGAAGAATGAGGATTTATATCAGCTTGATACGGATCATAAAATCTAAATGAAAGGAATGAAGTTGTTAGTCAAAATATCACGAGTGAGTGTTCGCTTTCGTGATGCACGTGAGACACGGCCGAATAAAGCCAAGATTGGCATCGGAGCAAAGAAAGCAAGAGAAAGGCAAGAAGTGGTGACACCTTTAAGCCAATAAAAAAAGACCAGACTTACTTTCTCAGTTCAAGTGCACGCTGCGAAGCGTACATGTCTTTGGTTTTCTGTGTTAATATTGAGGTTTCCTCAATAGCCCCAAGGAAATCGCCATTGGAACAAACATTCATGGATTCCATGTGGTGACGGATAAGTATTAGTGTCAAGAAGAAGATCAAAAGACTTTCTCATTCCTGAGGAAACAAACCAAATTTTACTTCAATATTAGTATTGCCAACGAAATAGGGGGAAGAAGTATATCTGGCTGAGGTAAAAACGAATTGACATCAATTGAGAGAATCAAATTGAGAAAAAACATCCAGGGTTTGACAAACAAAGCTTAAACCTTAGAAAAAGGGTTTCAGGCTTTACTTCGCAGACGGGTAGACCAGTCCAGTCTTTGGTGGCTTCCAAGGTTGCTTTTACCCTTGGACGAGGCTGACCTCGCCCTTTTGATTAATGTGGCTAACTGGATCGACGTCATTTATTGCATGGAAGAAAAGTTGATAAGGTTACTAATCTACCTACCTATCTAGATGTGGCATCTACCCGTGTATGTGACATGTGTAGGTAGGTACGAGGAAATGAGCGTATATCACGAGCGTATATCACGAGCGTATATCACGAGCGTATATAACGAGCCCCAAAGTTGTTTGGTGCCATCTACTTGGTAAAATATACCGTATTCCTGTGAAAAATTCGCACAGAGCTAGCAAGGTTTATTACTCTAAGATTGTTTTAGAACCAATTAGCTTGCTTTCCTATTCAGTAAAACGCCTCAAAATAAAAGCATTTAGTAAAATTTCAAAGCATCTAATGAATAATCTGTAACTCTAATCTACCATGAGCTTAAATTTTGAATCCTTACTAGCTCTGTACGAGTTTTTTTTCTCGAAAGAATGCGGTAGTAGGCGTAACCTTAACCAAGCAGTCTCGGCAGATTCATCAAGTCTACCTAAACAAACGTTGTGCATCACGATGAAACATTCAAATTTGGACAGATTCTTCCAAGACTATTCCATATCAGGTATTCTTGTCTCGAGTCATGTTGGGGCTGACATATCAGAAATTCAGAATGCTTTGGCTTTCAGTGATGGATTAATTAGAAAATAGCGCGGCACCGGCCTGTGAAAATGGGTAGACCTCGGTGGGATAAGGCTGAATCACATCTCCCCGAGGAAAGCACGGGGTAGCTGGGGCCGGGAAATTAGGTAGAATGATGTACGGAGTAGGTAGCTATCAACATTCTGATCCTCATGGTGGAAAACACAGCAGAGCGTTCCGAGGAGGAAGTCTCAGGATCTACTTTCACCATATCACCGACAGCGTACCGAAGAGAACTCTCCAAGTAGATTTTTCGGAACTCTACGTACGAAAGATCTCTTGGCCTCGGAGATGATGATGATGATGCTATGTATAGAGAGAATCACATACCAAAGTCAAAACATACATTCAATTGGGTTGCCAAGTTTCAAAGAAATGGTATCTCTGGTATGCAAGTCATTTCGTATATCGTGGTAATTTCTAGCATCTTTTTGTGTTCCTATATAGCGTATTGAGAGGTGATCATAAAAGACGATCGGTCGAAGATGGGCAATTGCTTCAAGCCAAAGAAATCGAGCTGGCTCACTTTGCATGTTCTTTCTCCCGAACGTTGTGCGGGTGGTAAATGGGTATATTCAGTATCAATGGGGCATGCTCTTTAAGGGATCTTGCTGCAAGCCTCAAAAGTACTGACCAGTTGTTATTCAATCAACACTTTCGATCCAGTCTCTATACACTTTCCCGCCATCCCGGACAATCTTTGTATCATCCCAACTGAATCCTTAAATTTTGACGTCGGCCTTCTCACAGTAGATATGTTCTTGTTCTTGCAACATATATACTTAACGAATGTGTTTAGCAATTTCCATCATCATTTCGCGATTAACTTCCATCCTTTCCTTTTCAGCACAACAAAATTACCCTATTTCTCGGCTTCCAACCGACGGAACACGAAATCTGGCATTGATTTGAGCCATGGAGAAGCATAATATCGACAGATTGATCATTGCACGCTTGCACAATGATTTTCGAAAATATAGGGCGCTTGTCCTCGTCGCGGCTTGCCAATACATTGCCCGTTGTATGGAAAGTGAGTCGTCAATATTTTGCCTCCTCACAGAGAAATAAAGAATTCATATCATATCCATATACATGGAGCGTGCGCAGTACATGTTGAGAATGAGGGAATCATCCTCAAGGATAAAATTTAACCCATATGTACAACGACTTTCCATCAATTCATTCTTTAGTGATGTCCGTCCCCATGACCCTCTGCATGCCCATGATGCTCGTCCGCCAAAAAGAAGTATTCGTATCCGCAATATGCTGCAAAAGCTACCGTCGCAATGCCTAATCCAGGGAAGGTGTTCGAAAATCGATTCCGCCTCGAGTATTGTCCTTGATATCTCCAAGCCTCACTAATAACAACTATCAGTATGGTGAGTCCGAAGATTTGGGGGTTTGCGCTTTCGAGCTTACCGTCGCGCCCATGGGTCGCCAGCATTTTTACCAGAAGCGGCAGCTAATGCTTTTGGGTCGAAACCAGTAAGATTTGCACGTTGTGCAGCTCTGAGAATCCTGTTCAAAAAAGTCAGCGATTGAAAGATAAAGTTTACCATTATTTATTTTCAGTAAAACTTACCTTGTGCACTGCATTGTGAGAATTACGACTTTCACCTAATGAATTACTGTCAAGTGGTAGACGGTGTATTGTATTGAATGTGGAGGTCTAGCTCGGGTATAGTTCGGGAATGATTAGGGCGTCTAACATTAAGCGCCATCCTTAGCTATAGTAATTGCTCATGCTTAATCAAAGCAGCCAGCTTGAACTTTAAGAAACATAAGACTTGGTGTTGAGACTTTTTGAATTTTAAAGCAAATAATAATTTACAAAGTGATAATTATCATATTTCCTTGTTCAGAACTGTTGTTGCTTTCAACTGCGAAAAAGAAACCCTTCTTCTCCTTGCGCAATTTGCGTCCATGAAAACCATCAACCCACCTACTATACCCAACATACATACTCGACGAAAACAAAATGCCTCCACGAATGCAAGCCTACGGGACTGCTCCGAATAGTATGGCATCTCATTATCAACAATATCCACCTCATACACAACCACACACCGCAGGACTTCCTCCGCCTGGCTCGATCGGAAACCAATTTATGAGTGCGAACTCCATGAGCAATGCATTCGCAAATGGAGCTAGTATGGGCATACCAGGAGGGTTCTCTGCACCCGGTATTCCATTGCAAGGCGGTGGATTAGCAAGTCAAGCTGCACAAATGAGCTTCGCTGCAGCACCGTTGCAACAACAAGGGCACAACGGAATGGCAGATTCAGGGACGCGGGGTATACGTGATAAGGGTAGAATACGAGATGTTTGGAAAGGGAATTTACATGAGGAGATGGCGATTCTGCGGCAACTAGTGGACAAATACCCTTATATTTCTATGGTAAGATATTCCATTGGTGATTGTTGACGCCGGAGTTAACATTGCTAGGACGCGAAATTTCCTGGAATCGTTGCTCGACCCATGGGATCATTTAATGGCAAAGGAGATTATCACTATCAATGCTTACGATGCAACGTAGATTTACTGAAACTTATACAACTTGGCATAACATTATATTCGGAGGATGGGGAATCATTGCCTGCGACTCCTCCCTCGGACTCGGGACTAGATCGGAACTCAGCAGGACGAAGAATTGGCAACGGCATGGGACAGGTACCTTGTACATGGCAGTTCAACTTTAAATTCTCTCTATCGGATGATATGTATGCAGAAAAGGGCATTGACGAAAGGAAGATTGCCGGTACGGATTTCAACAGATTAAAGGAAGAAGGCATCGATCCATTCGAGTTTGGTGCGGTATTGATTAGTTCCGGGCTTGTATGTGATGAGGAGAAACGTTGGATCTCAGGGCACGCCGGCTACGATTTTGGATATCTTACAAAGATTCTACTTCAAAGACCCTTACCGGATGACGAAAGAGAATTCGATATGCTCATGAAAAAGTTCTTTCCAAGTGTATATGATATCAAATATCTTATGCAACAAGGAACAATTATGAACAAATTGGGCCAGCTTTCTCATGTCGACGCAGTCACCGCAGAACTCCTTCAGCGCACCGAACGACATCCGAACATCGAAACCATGATCGACGTCCTCAAAGTCAAACGTGTAGGTGCTGTTCACCAAGCTGGTTCCGATTCCCTCGTCAACGGCCGGGTCTTTTTCAAACTTCGCGAACGTCTATTTGACGGCGAGATCGGAGACGAACATTTAGGTCGTGTCTTCGGTATCAATCTCCAAGAAGTCAATACAGTCACTACCCAACAAACCACCCCGCAACATTACAATCAATACCAAGAAAATACTACTCCGAATCAAAATGGCTCAGGATCGTCGTTTGCAAATGGCGCACCCAGTACTCCAAATAATGGAAATGCGAATTTAGCAACTACACCTGCGCATAATAATAATGGAGGAAATGGTTTAGGTCCGCTAACACCAAGTAATGGTGGAGGCGCATTCGGACATTTCCAATATGCAAATAAGCAGTAAGGAAGAGTTTAGTAAAACTCGAATTTCCTAGCTATTAGCAGGAAGAATTATGAAAACATACATTTCCTAGGTTCCCTTGGCATTTGAAGGGACTGAAGGACGGAGTTCATGAGGGGTAGGGCCTGGGCGCGTTATTTGGCTGAACTGAACTGTTTGTTTGAATGAACGCAACTGCATCTGCAAATCACCTGAAAGGATGGGTTGTAGGGCACTTACTTTTACCTTTGTGAATCAATATTGGTGAATTCTGGAGCGTAGGGTTTGATGAGAACGGAAATTTGTACAGTATGAAATTGACTGATACCTTGTTTGCTTTGGTACGTGGATGCATACATCGGAAGTGCTCGTGAAGTCTGCTTGTGATCTTGTGTGATATTTGCTGTAGTTTGCTTGGGTATCAATTCTTTGTTTGCTTTGTAGAACATGTATTCATGGAGCATCCCTTTACATCTTCCATAATGGTCTCTTGGTTTCAAACAACCAACCACTAATTCCTATTCCCCCTTCCCCTCCCCCTCCCCCCCCTCTTTCCATTCCTACCCATCCTACCTCCACCTCTCTTACTCCCCTCAATCCCCACCACATCTCTGTCACTTAATTTCAAGGTCGCACCCCTCATCTTCCCAACCCCAGGACCAGAATCAAAAGTCCCTCCCGTCCCACTCCTCTCTTTCCTTCTTTCCCTTCCCCCGCTAATTCCCCCTCCTCTTCCTTTCGTCTCAAGCACAATCCCATTCTCCTTCGCCTCTCTCCTTCGCTTCTCCTCTTTCTCCTCCGCCTTCCTTATTATCCCCTTTCGCATATTCATCGGCATACTCTCTTGTGTGTGTATACTAGTCTTCCCACCTAGTGCTTGTACACGCATATCCAGTGCCTTTAGTCGGTTCTTTCCTTGTAAAGTATGGACGGCATGGGAGTTAGCAGCTGAGGAAGAGGAGGAGGATGTCAAGAGGTGCGATTCATCGAGGAGTCGTTGGAGCGCGAGATCGTTTTTGAGATTGAGTGCTTCGGTTGCGCCGGGGTCGTCTGCGGAACCCGCTGGTAGTTCGCTAAGTTTGGAGAGAGAGGGGGTAGGGCGCGATTTGGGGATTTTGGAAGACTAGATAAAGTGTGTTAGATATTGGGAGATAGATAAAGGAGAGTAGAGAGAAAATGATAGATGTACATACCATGAAAGCCCTCAGTTCCCCTTTACTCATCCCCGCGATCCGGGAATCGATTTTCTTAACATGTTCGACTACTTGTACGCCGTTTTCTTCCTGCTCGTTGTCTTGGGCGGAATTATCTGACAAGCCATCCCAATCTTCGTCTTCATTTTCGGGATTCTCGATTGTTGGATTGGGTTTAGGCTTTTTGGTTATAGGGGGTAGCGGTTTGAATTGTGCTTCGAAATGACGACGGAATATTTCTTGGGGGTCGAGAACTTCGGTATCATCTTCCTCCTCATCTGCGTCGCCTTCTGAAGAGCTATCTGAAGCTTCTTCTTTTGATTGGGGTTTAGATACTGGTCTAGATATAATTGGGGTAGTTTTAGGTACTTTTGAAACTTTCGAACTGGTAGGTTCAGTCGCGGATGAGCGCTTTCGTTTTCCGAGTGAAGCAGGCATATTGAAGATTGTTCTGTCTGGGACTTGGTAATTTTCGCAAATCTGATGTTTGTAGCTTCCCCAGAATATTAATAAATGTTCTGGATAGGAAAAAATTATGGTGATGTGCCGGGATTCTGCCGAGATGATTTTGGTGGAAGACGAAACCCGATTTTAGTTATACAGGCAGAAGGTCAACAACACATCTCGGAATTAGTTGATTCTTTCTTTTCTTTCTCCTAGAATTTCGACATAGACGTTTGTCGGTCAATATCTTCAAACATCAAGATATCACGTCGAGAAACTTTTCATAATGACTAAATTTCGTCCCTGTATAGACTTGCATTCAGGTCAGGTGAAGCAGATTGTAGGCGGCACATTAACAACTGCTTCATCTGACTTGAAGACCAACTACGTATCGAAATTACCGGCTGGTCATTTCGCAAAATTGTACAAGGACAATGATCTCACCGGTGCTCATGTTATTATGCTTGGTCCTGGCAATGAGGAGGCTGCAAAACAAGCTGTAGGAGAGTGGAAGAATGGTCTTCAAGTTGGAGGTGGTATCACGGATGAAAATGCTAAGCAGTGGATTGAATGGGGTGCTGAGAGGGTATGTTTATATCGTGTTGCTAGTGGTGGAAGGATCGATATTGATTGGAATGGTAGGTCATCATTACTTCTTTCCTATTTCCTAATGGGAAGTTCTCCCAAGAACGACTAGATTCCGTATTGGAATCTCTTGGTGGTGATAAAGAAAAACTTGTCATTGATCTGAGTTGTCGAAGGAGAGATGATACTTGGTTTGTGGCTATGAACAAATGGCAAACCATTACAGATATGGAGGTGAATGAGGGTGAGTATCGCATTTCTTTCCTCTCTTCATCATTGAAAACTCATATATCTTTTAGCATCTATCAAATCCTTAGAGCCATACTGCTCCGAGTTCTTAATCCATGCAGCGGACAATGAGGGGTTGCAAAAAGGTATCGATGAACAACTCGTCGAGAAACTAGCACAATGGTGTAGTATCCCGGTCACTTATGCTGGTGGCGGAAGAAATCTCCAAGATCTTGATAACGTCAAGAGACTTAGTGATGGAAAGGTTGATCTCACAATAGGAAGTGCTCTGGATGTTTTCGGAGGTTCCGGGGTCACATTGGATGAATGTGTGCAATGGAATCAGAAGCAAGTTGCTTCGTCATAAAATGCATAAATGCAGATGCGAATCCAAATGCCAATGCAAAATGGGGTGTCCCAATATCTTTTTACCATTGTGTCCCGAGTACAAGCTGGACACATATCGTCAGATTCGTCACCCATTCTTGCATGTGCGGGATGGTCTTTCGCTTCTCCTTCCTAACTTTGTGATCTACCTAAACTTCGTGATGTTTACCACTTTTGACCCGTTATATTGCATCGTCTTCCACTTGATTCTCTGCATAAATGACCCAGAACGTTCGCTTATGCGATTTAATCTTGCTAACTGCATTTCTTACGTTTGGCTCATTCACAGAACTTTTTTTGCTGCATGAGGGGTGTGGGGAATCACACCGCGATTCTTCAATATCATTTGGCCGCCTTAGGATTGAACCACGCGAGCCACGGAACGTACAGCATTTAGCCCCACCACCAGCAGATGCCCAGCTTATCGAATTCGTTCGTCGCAGGATAATCCGTCCCCTCCCAGCCCTTTCCTTCCAACTTTCCCTCCATTTTTCCAGCTTACTGCTTCTCTTTTCCCACAAATCGCCAAGTTCTAAACGTCGCGGGTGTGAAAATAATGAGGCTCCAATCGTCGATGGTCCGATTCAGCTCGAGGCCTGAGAAGAACCCGTTAGCACCATTACCACCTTTGACATGCATCGGAGTATGTCGAAATATCTGTTGGCCCAGCGGTTGCGAAAGAATCTGGTCGATCGTATCCACCGCCTCGTTTTTAACCACGAATGAGATGAAACACGTGGCATCGCAACAGTAGGTACATGAAACCTTGAAACTTTACCTAGAGAAGTGAAGTGTTTCTTTATCGCCCAATACACCCTCAAACTGCTTGCTGCTTTGTTGTCGGGTCGGCTTTGGTGACCAAGTTTTTTTTTGTGATGACTCTATGACTGACTGTACCGTTCGTACCTGCATTATTTTTATACATGTACTTTGGGTTCCGCAGATTGATTCTTCTCTTCACAACCCACCCCCATCCATCATCATTCTGCGATTCATTTCGTAGATAACTTATTTATCTTCCAACTTTTCAAGTCATTTAGTTGTTTCTTGAATTTTTTCTTTCTTTTTTTCTACACCGGTTTTTCCACACATCTAGTTTCGGTCACAGCTTCCATATTTGATCCAACCTCGCACACAACACCAAACCAATTGTGGGAGCATTGTTGTTGATCTTGTCTAGAATTTCCTCATTTTATTATTAAATATTTCAATCTTTAAATAAAAATATCACGACACTCTTTTTCGTACAGTATACCAATTCACCATGTCAGAATCTGGATATTTTAACATGGTCGAACCCACCTCATCAGCTCCCGAATATGACCTGATGGAAGACTCTGGAGTTGTCTTCGAGGATGAAGATAATTACCCAGACGAAACTCCTGGAGAACGTCTCGGCGCTATCTTCGAAGATGACGAAAACACTCATGATGAGACTGGAATTGTCTTCGAGGAGGAAGAGCACACTCCAGAAGTAACGCCAGAAGACCGTCTCGCAGTGAAAAAATTAGATCTCAAGAAGTGTGCTGAAGACATGGTTTCTGAGCATTCGGAAGCTGTGGCTCTTGCTGCATTGGCAAAGAAAATCGAATCAGGACTCAAGGAAGTCAACTCAAAGTTACTAGAGAAGAATGAAATTGTCCAATACTTCATCAAGAGAAATGGACAATTATCAACTGAGATTCGGGAAGAAGAGACCAACATCAAATTCTTCAATTTGGAGTCATCACTTGGTATGAAGACACTGGAATGCGAGCAATTGTCTGAGGAGAATCAAAAATTGGCAGAGAAAGTCAGACTTTACGAAGAAGCCGTGAACCATAAGGGCAAAATCGATGTTGGTGCCTTGCTAGTCGAAAACTCTGAATTGAAGCGCAAGCTTGAAAATACAAGTCACCCAGATTTCGACTATGGTGCACCTCCACACGAAGAACTCCAAAGTGAAACCACCTTTGTTAATCCTGAAGGTCAAGTTTCAGAGTGGAAAGAAAATCCTAAGATCCAAGAATACATCGCCGAAACTGTTCGCTCTGCTCTCAGCCAACAGCGAAAATCGATGAAGCACCTCTTCTTTGTCGGTCAACGCGTCCGTAACCGTTTCCTCGAGAGGAACTCTGCATACGATCCAAAAGCCAAGGAACGCAACGCTATCTACGAATTGGGCAATTCAAGCGTTTACAATGGACGTCCTATTACCGATGCCACTCTCTTCTCCCATGTCCCGGGTATTGCATTCGAGAAACGTACAGATGAGGAAACTTTCAAGGAGTTGTACTGGGCAAGCTGGCAAACAGTCCTTCGTCTCCAAGATTGCGCCGAATTTATTGAAATGCTCCGCTGGCATTCATCTGTCAAGGCGTGGCGCAAATCAGACTACATGGAAACCGAGTTCTTCAAAACCTGGACCAAGAACATCGATACAACATTCGAGGACATGGATCTCGACGCCGTGCGCGAATATTGCGGAAACATTACCCGTAAGAAGCTCAAGGCATGTTATCTCGATGAGAAAAGAAGAAACATGAAGGTTAGGCGAAGCGTGGGATTGGGATCAGGCAATGGTAAGTCTGATTATCTTCCTTGTGCTTGTGATTGTGGAGAACAGCTTCAGGTTCCACTTGAAACTATTGTTGCGAAAGTAGCAAAGTCCACTCGGGTATCGAGATTGCCGTTCGGCAGAAGAGATACTGTATCATAAAATATTTTTAAAGATGTCATGTTATATACTGAATGTGCGAAAAGTCGGTGTGTTTTTTGGAAACGGGATGGAATCTTTTGAAGGCGGGATGGGGATGAAGATGGAAGGAGGCATCGTGAAGAGTGTGATGAGGTGGGCTATGTTGGCGTTGATTATGCTTTGTCAATTCATGCTCTGGATAGTGTGGTGGGTGGAGCAAAATGATTGGATTAGTTCCGGCTTGGAAGATTTGCTGGACGTGGATTTCGAGATTGATCTCGAATGGTGTGGAATGGGAACATTGGATGTGGAGATGGAGGATGTGTTGGTGTGTGTGAGGACTGGGTTGATGTTGGGGTGGTTGGCGGGTGAGTGTGCAACGCTTACTGCACAGCGACGGGGTTGGAATTGGAACTGGAATTCCTCACGCGTTGAAAGCTCCTTACGCAGTCTGTGCTTGTGGAAATGAGGGGGAAAAATAGTGTTGGCGTGAACAGTGAGAGAGTTCGCTGGCTTGAAGGCATGACGCATGATGAAGCATCAATTTGAAACATGGAAACAAGGATGAGATGGGATATGGATATGCACGGATTTACGAGATTTATGATAACGAATTTGGCTACACGAAACTTATATTAGACGGACCGAACAGATACACCTGCATAACGCTTGCATACGAATCTCCTTTAGAAAGCAACAGAAAATACCCGATGGACTAGGAGTTTTAGTTCTCTTTTATATCTAGTTTGATGACACTGAAGATTGGACGGTTAAGATAAATGATATTGACATTTGAGTCCAGAGATAAATGAGTGCTTGGTGATTTGTTCGGAATTGGAGACTTCTATGTGCTTTCAATATAGTTACCGAGAGTCAAAAATGTGATTGTGAACTACAAATCTAATGATATAAGGGTGCGTATTTTGGATATACAGCTTGGAGTGGAAACAACACTGGACAGTGTTCAAGAAACCAGGAGAGGATTCAGCACAGGTGCATCTGCCATTTAAGTGGACTCAGCAGGTAAATCATGTGATCGAGAGCAGTCATGTTGATGACCTTCCACTGTCAAGCACACTTACATCATTGCAGGATTCTGATATCACAAATGCGAATCCGCAGAATGTATAAGATTAATATTCAGCCATTGATGTTGACGAATTCGTCGTCAAAATCATTACTGTCATTCATATTTTTTCACATGAGCTCACGAGATGACAGCCACCGCCAACATTCTTGAATTTCAAACTTCGCTTCAGCAAGTGAAGTTTGATAATCCATTTAGCTTAGCATACTTTTACTTTCGGAGTACGTACTGGCAGCCTTGCGAAAATATATTTTTCCCACTCCCCGACTTTATCTTCATTTTAACCCCCTTACAACATGGATCAAGGCGAGCTTTTCAGAACGCGAAGCACCATGTCGTGGTCACCCCTTAATGACGGCGGTAGATGGGGGAGTGGAGATTCCTGTTCTTCATCTTCTAATCGACAAGCTTCAGGTATAGAGTTCAAAGACAATGACTGGGACGACCAAGGCGATTTCATATCATCTCTCCATAATTACCAATTTCCAGTTCCAACAAATGCAGTTAAGGAGAAACCGGCCACAAAGAAACCCAAATTACTTAGCTTGAGAGAAGAAGTCAAAGCCAAAGAAGAGAAGATTCTCATTGATACAGAGGCCTTCGAGCACACAAAATCGGAACTGAATAAAGCGGGCGCTCAATTGGTGGAGGAGAAGGCGTTGTTGATAGCTGCAAAAAGTGCGCACGATACACTTGTTGAAGAAATTCGGTCGCAGAATAAATATCTCGAAGCAATTCGGCAAGCCAAACATTATCAGCAGCGACAACGGACATGGGAGCAAAGTTTGGTCAGAGAAAATAGGAGGTTAAAGGAGGAAGTTGGGTCTCTCAGGCAACTCGCAAAGGACCATTGTGATTACTTTAAAAGCGAGGTTGAAAAGCTGAAAGAAGATCACAAATTAAAGAACGACGCCCTGGAGTGTAAGATATACAGACTTGAGTCGTATTGGGAGAATCATAACTGGGAGAAGATTTGAAAGTCAAGGAACACGTTGCTGCTGCTGTGAAGGAGGCCGTGGATAAAGCATTGAGCAGTCAGAGCACAGAGTTCGACATTGTTGGTCTAGAAATGCGAACTACTTTCCTTGAAAGTCATCGGGTTCGTAGAGACAGTTATTTTGCTTCTACCCAAGCACTTGTTTCGTATGATCCTAAATCGACTCAGAGTTTTATGTTCTTGCCGACATGAATTCATACCTTGACGCTCATATACCAGGATATCATACCGACGGCGAAACATTTACTCGTGTATATGGTATCAAATGGACTACTGCCAAAAGATTTGAGAACTCTTCTATGTTTGCAGATTTGGTGAACCAATACGCTTTAGCAAAGAGCCACCGTCCGCAAAAATTTGAATCCACGACCTTCTTCAAGATTTAGTCGCGCATTGGTGTCTCTTTCGATGAGACGGACTTTGAAGAAGTTGCTGCATGGCTGAAAAACGCTCGAAAAATGTTCAAGACGACTGTCGATTTGAATCTTGCCCTTGATGAGATCGAAAGAACGCATAATAGTGATAGTACTCAAACCTACGACAGAGCGACAAGGCGGCGTGAATCGGATCGCATGATACTCAAGGAAATACTGAAGAAGAAAGAGTTCTGTGCCACATTACGCGCGCTTCCACAACAAGCTGGCTTTGCAATCCGAAGTCGTCATTTAGAATGGCCGAAGAGTCCGCAAGGAAGGGATATGACTATCATTGAGAAGGGAGGCGAGGTCGCACATTATGCTGACGCTCTACTCGACGCTGTAATGTTTGTACCTGAGCTGTTTGATAACAAGTGCGGAACGTCTCATGATGACGAGCTATACAAACAAACTTAACACCATTCTCCAATCGAGATTATTTCAATGGCTAGCTATGATTGCTTCAAGCCATTGATCAAAGTGATTAACTGGTTCGCTCACATCAAACAATGGCGCACCAATCGAGGTTATCTCAAGACGGATTTCGTTACAGAGGGTGGGAAACTTGGCATATATCCGTTCACAAATTACAAGGCTGATTGGCTGAAATTACCTGAGTGGGACTCTATCTTCCGGGAACTAGAAAGCCTGTACCCAAAGGAGGAAAATATGAACAAGATAAAATCTCAACGAGTCGATCAACCTACTTTCTTAGAAGTCGACCAAATTCGACTTGGTGAAGAGGATTCTTCAAGCAAGGAAACTCATTCAGCGGAGTCTCCCATCATGAAAAAGAGTCCAACAGAAGAAAGCTCGAAGCCTGGTATGAGTCGAACTCGATATTTTAAGAATTTATTTGTTACTCCTCCCCATAGGAATTCTGGTCTCCCTCTCCAGCCGGTTCCTCTTGATTGGAATAGAGTTGAATCGGTATCCAGCGTCAAATTATCGCCTGATGAAAGTCAGAACCCGATAGATGATGGTTGGGGACCGTGTACCGTAACTACCAAAGAAAGTTCGCTTGAGGATATGCGGGGTGCTAGTCCTGCTGCTCTTCCTGTTCTATATCCAAATCCAATGCGTGAAGACTGGAACAGGACAATTAGAGGTTGGAGAGGTAGGACGGCTAGAGGAGGGAGGACAACTAGAGGTAGGGTATCTAGAGGAGGCAGAGGAACTAGAACCAGCGTATGTAGAAATGATCTACCTTAAGAAGATTTAGAGGCGAATGCATCAAAGCAGCAGGTATTAGATGAAAATCGCATTAGCTCTTGGGAAGCGTCGGACCCCAGTGGATGGTCTTAGATTTGTATCAAACAGGAATAGAGTTAAGCATTGTATTACAATTTTGCTTGTCTTAAGCTGTCACAGAACAGTATAGTTAGATCACAGACAAGAAACAAAACACTCGATACATAAACATGATTCAGAGTTATTGCTGTAGCTTGCTTGTTGACGATTTGCAAACAGACTTTGATCGTTTGGTGAGACTGATAACGTGTGCAAACGATCTCCTAACATACCCCTCTCCCACCTATAAAAGGATCTCTTCCTCTGTCCAGCCTGCGGTGCACAGCTCGCACATTTATCCTAAAGTGAACCAAGTTAACACTCAGCCAGTTTCAAAATGAAGTCTTTCAAGTTCAAATCGACATGTTCCATGCCATCGAGATATCAGATATGGCAACTACTTCACTCTCCACATATATCACTTCTTAATCCGGCATAAAATTTCTCCGCCACTTTTCTTTTGTTGTCGCTTTCACGAATTACATAACGATAAATTGTTTGATAGTGACTTTGGCTCAATTGATGTTTAGCGGCGGACGATATTCTTAAAGACTGTGCTTTTGTTTGGTTTCTCAATTTGAATCGCCCTTTGGTCTTTGCACATTCGGGGTTGTTGGGAGATTTGCGAGACGCTATTGTACCCCATTTTCGCGAGCAAGAGAACAAACAGTCTTCAAACTTTCCAAATGAGCTCGCGTTTGGAACATCAGAAGATGGAAGGAAACAATCTCTTACCCGCGTTGAAGGTATGGCTCAACTTTTGGTCCTACCATGGCCTCTTGTATGACTTATAGTTTTTTAGGCTCGTACAGTCGATCTGGAGAAGAAGCTCGAGGAGAAAGATGAACTTTTGAAAGTCGCCAACAGCAAAGCTGAGGAGCTCCGGGAGACTGTATCAGTACAAAAACAAACCATCAACGAACAAAACAGCACCATCTCATCGATTCAAAATCTTGAAGCTTGGCATGAAGGTGTTTGCGAAGCGGCAGGTCTTCAATTTAATTGGCAAGAAGGATACAAGAAGCTATGGTCAGCTTATTCAAATCAAGCTAAGGAGCTCGAGGCTTTCAAGCAGGCTGATATTTTGGAGGGCGCTTCCAATCAGTTTGCTGATCTCAGAAAAACTATGTCAGCTCAATATCAAATCATAACACAGAAAGATGAACTTATTGCGGAAATGAATCTTACTTCAAGAGACAAAGATTTGACTATAACAGAGAAAGACTTGCTGATTTCAAGTGCGGATCCCAATACCTTTCCCCTTTATGCGGATATCAACATTGCTCATCTCAGCGGGCTTGTGTCTAGAAAGGATAAAGTCTATGCAAGTAGGTCATTCAGTAGACTATTGTGTTTCTTCGACTAATGGCCTGCAAACATCAATCTCTTTTCCAGTGTCAAGGAGGTGCAAGTGGATATCATGGGAAGGACGATCAATGATCGTGTCATCAGTTTTTTGACTGGCCAGCTCATTCTTTTTTCCGAAAAGTACGATCGTGTCAACGCTGTATGTCAGCATCAGATGATTACGGATTCACTCAAGAAGCCGCTCTACGAGATAGGACTGAAGGTTCGAGCTCGCGAGATGAGGAACGCTATCGCTTCCAGAACTAGTTCCATCCCTAGAGAGAAAATCACAAGTCCTGGAAACCACGCTGCACATGGTGCAGATGCATTCGCAGATGCTCAGATGTTTCTTGAGACTGACTCCAAGACTGACGTTGGTCGTGTAATTTCTGGTAAGCGGGAGCAATTAGAGTTTACATACCTTGTACCGCCAGAAACGGTTCATAAGTTTGGGAGTGTATGGAATGACTCATATTTTCCCAAATTCATACAGCTCTTAGATCTTTATCAAGACTTGAAGATATGGCGTAATGAGGGGATCGGAAGTCTAGAATCTGCCATCCGGAGATACCATATTAAACGCCTTGTCAATAGAGTCTATTCTTTGAAAGAACTTCACAATGCGGAGTTATTTGATGAAGACAAAGCAGCAATTAAGAAATTCAACTAGCTATGGGATACCTCTCGAGAGCTTCGGGATAAGCACAGGAAGTTTCGTCGTGAAAACAACTCTTTTTTTCGTAAAGAGTCACATAGAAGCTTGGAAGAAACATCTCGTGGTACCAATGCACTTCGCTCCGCGACTCTTGATACATCCTCTTCCATTATTCGAAGAGATTCGAGGAGAAGTTTGAAATGAGTACAGATCCTTCTATAGCGCGTTAAGAATCTGGTATTGTAGGACATGGTTACAGCCGGCCGTTATTCATGAAGGTGTTATTCTTCACTAGTGCTTTTATTTCACCATGTACATTTTCAGCTCCCTGATGTTCAATATGAAGTGGAAATTGTGAAATCGCGATTTTTCACTTACGATACTTCATTCAAGGGACACTTAGAGTAATATGATGGCTTGAGTCTTATTCGCGAAAGGGTCAAGCGAGATTAAGAGGAGCATGGTGGCTCTCGGTCGTCAATGTAACACTAGATGAGAATAAATAAGCTAGCTCTTCAATTCATATTCTCTCTCCTCAACATTAAACCCCTTTTTCGAGCGTAAAACTTCGACACTTTCCACATTGCTTTCGTCTTCCCATCTCGTCTGACCATTAATCTTTTTCCCAATCAAGAATTGCCAACTTCGTAAATTTTTAATCACAGCTAACGAATCAAGAAGCAAGGCTATACCCATTGCAGTGAGGCATGTTTTCGTTTCTGGATTTGAGATAATTCCCTCAAGGCTAATCAAATTCTTAGAGTGGCATAGCATCGATTATCTACAACGGAGGTTAGTAGAAAAGGAGATGGAGCTGGAGACCTGTATAGCACGTCATTCTCAGGAACATATCCCATTAAATTATAAGCACAGAACTGATATTAGGAACTCCAATAGGTCACAAACCTCATGGCAGAGAAACATCGAAAGCTTACGGAAGGACTGGCCCCTTGCAGATCAAGATGTTACAATTGTGTTTATCAATTCACAAGTTTTCTACATGCTATATCTCTTTCTCAAATTTCCACGAGAAAGGATACTAATGCGTCTCAAACAGCTAGAAAAAGTCGGTACTATAACAGAGGTATGAAGATGACTAGTAAGGAATATGGAAGGAGTTAGGAGATGGCATAACTTCATGATAAAATGACTCGGTAATAGATTCCGGAAGCTATTACGTGGAACGAAATATTCAAAAGCACAAAATGTTGCGTCGAGAGATGACGGAGCCCGAATATATCAACATACAGCATCAGCCTTAAGAGCCAGGTCCGAATAATAGAGCTGGAATCTGAAGCGAGAATCAGCGCTTGCCGAAGGGAGACCATCGTACAATTTGGAAACGATACAGCACGCGATAACTGTGATACGCGTATACTCTTGATGCCGACCCCACAGCGTGATTCCGGAAGTTGCCCAGATTCTGCTTTTAGGAGCTACGTAGTATGATGAGATATATCTCTTCCCACCCGAGACTGCTCTCGGATTCGAACATGGTACCGTAAATGCTTGATATACAATGGATACCGGGAATATAGGGGAAATCTCAACATGATTCCGACTCTTTCAAGTCTGGGGATAGATATGATACAGACAACGATCTTCACCAAGGTGAGGCCTTGTCTAGAGAATGTTATAAGCTTTCGAGCGTTCGAAAACAACTTAAGAAACGGCATAAAAAATACCGCGCAAAAATAGTGCTCAACAACGAAGGCTCAAGAGAAGGCTTGCGATGATCACGAGAGGATGTAATGAAAATATACGGATTGTTTCATTGGAGATACCGTGATATATGGTAAACAATCTGCTTGGAAAGACAAGAACCTCTCACTCATTATTTGGTTTGCATGTATTCCTTTGAATCCTTAGCATTTGCTCCCAAGTATTGAGCGTACGTAGCAAACATAAGAACCGAATCTTCAAATAACTATAAGATCTTCTTCGTTGAAATATCATGGTTGATTGCGCCGAGTTCCCGACCTTAGATGTAAATTCACTCGTTGTTCCAATCCACGACTAGAACGGGTAAATCTTTTGGAGAAAAATTGAGAGAAATAATCGAAACTTTCTCAGATCGATGTCCTTTCGAGCTTCTCTTGTCGCCAACAACGCTGCAATTTGCCTTGTGATATCGACAGTCCTATAACCTTAACGAAATTCAAAACATGCCAAGATGGAGGAAGAAGAACTGTTTACGCTATTTGAGGTATAGTTTCAGATTATGTTTGTTTGACATAAGCTAATACCCTCCACTGTAGAGCATTACGGCTACCCTCCGATGCGAACTTGCGGCACAAAAGACGGAAAATGAAATCAACAGAAGCATCATCGATGGATTGCAACAGACAATTAGGGACAAAAATGCCAATATTAAAAGCCTCAAGGCAGTCATAAAGCATCAGCAACAAGCATCTATCAACAGAAATAACCCAACAGTCTCCCCTAATATCGATGGTTCCGCCGACTCTGACGGCTCCGATGATGACTCCGATAGTTCCAGTGACTCAGAGGATTCCTGCGACTCTGACATCTCTGACGACTGATACCGACTTGAGAAACCCCGAGCATGAAATAGAAATAAGAAACGAGGCAAAATGGCACACGTTGAGAGAGATCATAAAGAATATGCAACTGAAGCTTAATGATTTCAAAGAGCAGAAGGAAAGCATGAGTGCACTGTATCTGGTCGGTCTCTTGATACGTCGTCGATTGATGACTTCCAGCATACCAGGATCTATCCAGACTCCTTCAATCCCTAAGAAACATTTCAAATATCGTGACAATTCTTCTGCACATGGTCCAAACCCAGTTGCAGATGCACTTGCTGTTCTTCGTCCGTCCCTGTTCAAGTGCAGGGAAAGCTTTTCGGAACACTATAGGGACATTTATGGTATTGACCCTAGTGTCATCACTGCGAATTCATCATCTCGCAGTTTTGTTCAACTGGCAAAGATACATGGTAGCTTCAAACTTTATCTGCCTCTAGACTTGAAGTCTGAGAGGGACTGGAACTATGAGCAGCTGCAATATCGAGTGGCTTTGCTTATTTCTAAAGTATACCCGCGAAAAAAAAACTTGAGAATGATGTTGAGTAGGCTGCGGATGCTAAAGTATGCAAGGAGCTTGAAGAATTGGACGAGATCGTATTTTACGCGGACCAAAAAAAAATCTATCGGCGCCATAGATAAAGTGAAGAGGAAAATAATGGGTTTAAAAGCCCCACTGAAGATAAATTGGAGCTCCCTCAAAATCTATTTGGGTATCTGCTAGCTGGTGGGGTTTGGAGAGATTCATACTAAGGTATTAAGATAGAATTAGCATCCAATTTGCCTTAGCTTTTTGGTCAAACAATCCACATCATCCAATCACCCTTAAACCTGATAATGACTAGTCAAGTAGCATGCGATTAATGTTATATTGATAAAAACCTGACGGCTGCGTAGCAAATAGCTCTTAGCTTTTGGTCTGAGTATGTGGAAACATCCCAAAGTGTAATAAAATGACCCGGAACGATTCGTTACCCATGGCCAATTGGACAGAACAGTTCCGCCACGAAAATTCTATCCTTCAAGGTAGGAATTGAATCAGATTGACTTTCGCTAAGGTTCTCCCTCCATTGAGATCTCTGGTTCAGAATGTGACAATATTTACTCTTGGCATTTCCCCGCATGCTTTTAGCTTTTACCCCCTGAAAACCTCGCCTACTTGTGGCACAGTGATACACAACATTGATGAAAAGACAGAAGTTGAGAATTAGTCCGCTGAAGATTGAGCTTCAGTTATGTTGTTGCGAGTTCTGATTTCAAATATATATACTGTAGCCTATAAAATAGGTAAGTCGACCTTACTAGTGCATTGTTGCATGCTTCATTATGAATGTTTTGTTTAGCTGCCTTGTCGATCTCTGTTATCCATGATCCTTGACATCTATGTCTCCACCCCTCAAATTTGTTAAGTCTTTTAGTATATTGGAAAATCATTTGTTTCCACCAAATTCACTAATTGGGGAGAGTCACAAGCTCATCAAGCACCCGAGATTGCATGCTTTATAGAAGCAAAGGGGAAATCTCGGGGAAACATAACCCTGTATGACTACAACTGTATGCTCAGGAAATAGGAATTTCTGAGATAGATACTGAAAGAATCATATTCGAGTAACTTTGACACTTTTATCACCTCCTCTTGTTCAAGACTACCACACCAATTTTTGTTGCAATAATACAAACACAAATTTCCATCAATTTCTGAAACCTGCCTCTTTCACGCACACTATATGAAGTCTTCTTTTGACGCATTGACAGCCTCAATTCTACACTATTCAACAATCACTTCCAAATATAGCCCGTCTTCTCAGAAATTGCTACGATGTCGGCTTCGCAATCGTCTTCCCGAAAGACGGAGTCTCGGTCAATGACGACATTATCAACTTTAACGACATCCCCGAAGCAGACCGAAAAACTTCTCTGATAGATCTCGCACATGGGTTTTTTGACTTGAGTCTAGTCCCCGAGGACAGAAAAGAAGAAGTCTTTCGTAGGCTAGAGATAGCGTTCAATACAAAGGGGAGTACCATGGATGCATCCCCAACAAACGAAACCCCCAACACAACTGAGCTTCCTATAATCATGGATGTATTAGAGTCGTGCTCACCACAGTCGACTACGAGTGCTATCCCGTTCTCAATTGATCAAGGCAGAGATGAAATGACTTTGGTGGGGCATCAAAGACGTGGAACGAAAGTGATCCATGAAGTTCGTGATGTCGATGTTGAACCACTCTCTGCGCAGAAAAATCAGCATGTTGAGGAGAAGATCGAGCCAGTTAACAAGCCTATCTTAGATGATTCGAGGAAAAAATAATTAGAGATAGCTCGCAAAGAGTTGGCAGAAGCGGACGAGATTATCCAGAGACAGGACACCAAAACTGCCCAGCTACTTGAATGGAAGAACCAAAACAGCCTGCTTGTTGAGGATATGGAAAGGGATCATGCAGTATCTCTCCAGATAAAAGATATGGAGATCACCGACCTACAGGCTTTTCCATCGCAGATCTCGCATCTCTTGACAAAAAACACGAGCCACTAATCGAAGTTGCAGTCCAGATACCTGGCCGCAAGAAAGAGCTTCCCAAACCCCAAACCAGGCAATTATAGAAACTCACCCCTAATTGAGGAAGGCAATTCTGCTGCTCGTGGTGGAAGGTCAGTGTTTTTCATTGGTGCAAGACAATTGTAAACTCACTAATCAATCTAAAAGATGCTTAGCAGACTTGCAAAGAATGGAAATCAAGCCTGTGGATGGCGACTCAGACTGGTTTGAAAAGGGGTATTTCGTAACAATCAATGGTGTCCAAAGATTTAAAGGAATTTCAGCGGTTCGAAAGCTCCTATATATGCGATTCGACTTGCAAAATCTCGAATTCATCGATCAGCAGACTTTAAGCGAATCTGAGACTACTTTCTAGAGAATAAAGACACCGATCAACGAAAGTCTACCCGCAGAAGGCGAAACTGCTGAAGATGATACACATACCATGGAGGTGCTACTTTTCAAGGACGCAGTTGTCAAGACATTATTTGAGGAGGTTTTTAGCAAATGGGTCGCTGCAGTTGATAGGGATCAGACCACTCCCAGGGAGATCAGGAAAGATCCGTAAGTAGCCATACTTTTAATACTACTCTTCTGGTATGCTAACCCGACATAACAATAGCAAAGCGATGTCTTTCGGAAGCAGATCCTACCTGCCTGGAAAAACGAATCGTTCTCGATGGAATAGAGGTAGCAGCATCATGGGGACTATCAGTGAGGGGGTGAAGAGGGTAATAGAGAAGATTCTCTAGATCGGATATAGACTGTGCAACGGGTACCCGCAGAGCAAATAATGGTCTTGATAGATAATCCACGGATAATCCATCTACAAAGCGAATAATTCAAAAATCTGAATGAATAACCTACAAAATAGATACAAATTACCTGTGGATATTTATTTATTTGTATATTATATAATTATTTATAATATTAGTATAATTTTATAATTAATATAAAAATTAATATAAATCTAAGCTTGGATCACTTTTGAGCTGGAAAATAATCTGAGAATAACTTCATATTTTAAATTAAAAAAACAAAGATTTTATATATCCACAGATTATTTACAAATAATTTATAAATTATCCATAAATAACCTATATATTTATAAATAATCTATTTACTTATATACTTACAAATTATTTATAAATAATTCATGAATTACCTATACAAAACAAGTAATTTTAAAGTCTCAACAAATAATTCATAAAACAAATAAAACCTTTGACAAATAACCCATAAAGTAAATTATCTGTAGATAATCTACAGGTACAGATAATTTGTGCACAGTCTAATCGGATATGTTCAGCTACTTTGGTGTGGAAACAGCTGGCCTATGACGAGGGAGATCATTTGATTTCTGATGACTTAGGACTGTATAAGGACGATTGACACGATACACATGGTCATACTGGCAAATAAATAAATTGTTGTATCTATACACATCTTCAGCTTACTCACACACACGATTTGAAACCAACAAGTACAGAGAACTACGATGGAGTGGCTATAGCTATATGCGAAGTTTTTCAGACAACATGAGTTATATCATTAGTGACGTATAAAATTCAAAGAAAGGTCGACACGAATGTTCTCAAACTACGATTGGTCGTCACTACTTACGCAAATAATGATACGCCCGGCATCGCTAGTGAGAAGAAAACCTCGAACATAACAATTTACACTCGATTCTTCTGTATAATTAATAATTAATGATCATATGTTTTCTCTCAGCTTTCAACTATTGAAGACAGCACTAGCCTAGCCTAATCATTTGTTTTCTACCTACCGTACCTGAATAGAACACGTGGACCTCGCTTAATTCCCCTTATGGATGCCCCTGAACTTACGAATAGCACTTTCATATTACATGTCTTTAGGTCTTAGATACACGACAGGAAAGGTCGAAAGGTTCAATTAAGCTAGAAACTGTGGTCGCTGCCATAGTAACATATTGTTTATTATATATGCCACTCCTAATGGATAAACTAGCTGAGGCACCGAAGAGGCATCTACCAAGGCTGTGGTGAAGTCGATATATTACTGTAGCTCACACTGTTGATGTTACTGCAATGGAACCAGTCTATATGTAATTGAACGTATCTACATACATAAAACTGTTGCTACGGCAGTTTCGAGTCGCTAGCGCTATCGTCAGTACAACCACATGACTGTCCTAACATCTAACATCTTAGTATAAAACCTTCAAACATTTACAAGACTGATTCCATTCTCTTCGTTCATTATTTATCTTCATTTCACGGACGGGCCTTCCATATCTGCAACCATAATCACTCCCTTTTCGATTTATTTTTGGCCTCTTCTCCTAGAAATTTTCCATCACATAAATAAATCAACACTACAACTATATACAATTGTTAGCTAACGAGTCAACAATGACGGACCGAAAGAATCCGATTTCCGGCCCAAGATCCCAAAAGTCCCTGCGAGCATCACTACCGAATATATCCCAGCTCACTAGTCATGAAAGTATGAATGGTATTCCTATGACCTTGAATACTTTAGTGCTTGAGAAACAGGAAGACAGTGATGTGAGCGAAGATACAATTGACTGGAAAAATCTGTATTTGAAATCCAGACGCCAGAGTATGAGCATTCGATCTCAGTATAAACAAGCACAAGACAGACTTATTAAGGAGAAGCTGGCACTTCGTAGGGGTAACAAACTTCTTCAATCCGCATTGACCCAGTCCCGTTGCAATGCTTCGAAGATGTTGGCTGAGAAAAGCTCAATTGTAGATAAGGTGTTGGATAACATGAAGCAGAAGATGTCTGAAAAGAACAGATTGACCCACCTGCTCGAAAATCGCTTGGATGATTTAGAAATCCAGTGCAAAGAACTATCAGCGCGGGCATCGGCTGCTGATGAAGCCAAGGAACAAAGTGATAAGTTTGCCAAATTAGCACGTACTCAATTGAAACATTCGTGCGAACAATTGAGCGGAAAGGATCATATCATTACCAACCTTAAGAAAGAAAAGGAGGAACTACAACTTACTCTTCATAGTCGAAATGTTGAGCTTGTGGACCTAGATCATGTGCTTGAAGTTTACAGCGAAGTAGTTGAAGGTATTTTGAAGAGAAAAAGCGAATGGAGCAAATCACCTCATCGACGCGACATTAAGATCATTGAAAAAGGCAACAAGGTTGCGCATGGAGGAACGTGAGTTATTCTCTTCCTTTCTCAATAAATCGAAGATCCAATTGCTAACATTTTAGAAGGTGTCTTGCAGATGCTTACCGAATCAAGTCCACTTGCGACAACGATTTGGAATGGTATAAGGAATATTACGGTACAACTCCTGATGTTGTATTGCAGTTCGAAAGCAGCGCGGCGTTCAGAAGACTCATCAATATGAGATACGAGGTTTATCGCTATAAACATAACATTGGAAATTTTGCTGATGTTTATGAAGAGGATTTCCAGAAGCTGTTGGAGAAGATTTTGCACAAGGCTCGTGGAACTGAATCAATGCAAAGCATCCTCGTGGGAAATACGGACACGGAAACCAGACGCGCCTATTTCGACCTTTGCATTATGTGGGAGGACGAAATGGCGCAAGAAATATCTGTGCCTTGATAGAGACAATAGAATGATCCGATGATGTTTGTATTTGATATACCCGACTTCACTTGCAAGTTTATATAGTATGTGTATATTTAAGATTTTCTTAGAATTGTAATTAAGACAAAGGTCATTTCATATGAATTTGTACAGGTCCCTGACTGTCGATATTTCTCTTATTGAACGGATTATCCACTTAAATGAAATTAATTTCTTTTGTGAATTATGTGATAAGATTAGGTGTGCGATCGAAACATATATGAAACTAAGTGAATTTAGCAAGCGTATGATGTAGTTCTCACATTCTTGTGATCTATCGGTCACATTACTCCAACTACCCTGCCTAAAAGGTCCAGACAGTGAATACAGGCGGTACCAGACCTGAAATGTCGAAGAGTCAAAGGGTAGATCACCAGGATAAGTTTTTCACCACATAGACATTAAGTGACCGCAGTATAATAATAAGATGCGCAAGTGGCTGGGTTCTATTCATGCATATCGAGAGTCCCAATACTTCAATTATAGATGACTTGAATCTGATAATTATATTCTTTAACAATATTCTCTACACATCAAGTCCCTTGAGCAGACTCTGGTTCACTTTGTCATCCAGATGGCTCAACTTGAACGACATAGTTTAGCTGTTATGTGTTCCAATACTTGTATGTATTTCTTGAAAGAAAAGTCGATTTCCAATTCTTCCTCTAAGGCTGTGTCAATGCTTAGCAGACTGTATTTTGAGTGAATTGAAACGTGGTTGTGAATTAGCAGTAGTGAAACTTATAATTTTCGCTTAACGTGGTAGTACAAAAGTGGTCACCCTAGTTTTTCAGAAAACACAAACGCATAATTTCCACGACATACTCTCCATATATTTCGATGTTTGACTACGACTGAGAAATCATAGTCGCAACTTTCGAATAACCAACAAAGTAGTACAGTTTCTTACTTCGAATTCTACATAGTTTAAAATGCCGCCTATGGACGCTCCGACCAACACCCAACGCACGTCTCGGAATAACGCTCCGAATCCGCCCATTGAGGAGCCCCAAATCTCAGAGATCGATAAACTCAAACAAGCTAATCTTAAATTGAAAACGGAAAACAGATGGCTTCGAGTAGCAATCAGGGAATTGGGTATAGCTAATGATATAGCTGGAGCAGAGAAAAGGTTGACTGAGACCAGGATCGGCATATTTGAGAAAATCGACGCCGAATCAAAATTAGTCTACAACGACGCTCAGTATAAAGCAAGAAAGGCTTGGGTACCTCTCATTCATGATATCTTTCGAAAGAGACAAACTTTCGATACAACACGCTTATGGAAAGATCGAGAGGTAGCTTCCACCCCCTACGAAGAGTTGTCTGAGAAAAGCTAATAGCCTTTTTAGGAATACGAATCTGCGGTTGCATCATGGCAAATGAAATACACCAGACGGGACGACCTTGAGGTACTTTTTTGCTACAAGGCGCTCGGAGATCAATTGTCGAAGCTCGATATACAATCAGAAGCTCTAGAAAAGGCAGTGAAAAACATCACTTCTGAGAATTCAGAGCTTTCGGCCGAGAACATAAAGCTAAAGCGTAACAGCATTGAGCAAGAAAAAAAGTTGAAGGTGCAAGCTAGTGTTCTTTCAAGCTTGCAGGAACGAGAAAAGGACCAAGTAATCTCGATTGTTGAAATGAAAAGTAAGCATGAGCGAGAGATGAAGGAACAAGGTGAAGTTATCGAAAGCTTGAAAGAAAAGGAGAAGTTATCAGTCACCGAATTAAATAGTGAGTATACGGCAAAGTTGAAGGAACAAAAAGCCGTTATCGCCAATCTCCAACAGAGAACCAAGACCTTGGAAACTACAGCAAAAAAGACCTATGAGAAGAAGTTGGCAGAACAGAGGATCATTATTGCCAACCTTGAAGAGAAAGAAGAATCTGCGGCTACCCAGACGAAGATAGAATATGAGGAGAAGCTTAAGGAACAAGAAAGCACAATCGCCAAACTCCACCAAGAAAAGTTAGCTTCAGCTGCTGAGATGCAGAGAGTAGGTCGGGAACTAGCTGCGCATCGTGAAGTTTCTGTCAGCATCTTGAACCGAAAGAGAGAGCTGACGAAACCACATGAGATTCGAAATGATCATCTTATCGAGACAGGAAATATCTCAGCACATGGTGGAACGTAAGTGAAATTTCTACTAATTGTTCGTGGTCTCACTTGCTAATGTTCATGTAGTTGTCTAGCCGACGTTTTTCGAATCAAATCCAATCCCGATATCAATGAGCAGGCATGGTTTCAAGAGACATATGGTGTATCTGTAGACACGGCGGAGAGGTACGGAGAAAGTGCAGCGTTTGTAAAGCTTATAAACATGCGTTACGAATTGTACAGATGCAGCGCAGAAAACCGGGATGTTGATCCAGAATTTGAAGAGGGATTTCAAAAACTTTTAACTGGAAGTCTGGAGAAGAATGAAAAAGTCACACCGGCATCAATTGATAAGTTTCTGTTAGAGAGCAAAGTAGGAAGGGACACGTTCCAGAGACTGTGTAGTATTTGGGATATCACAAGAGTTTACCAAAGAAGGCAGTTCCGAGAGAGCAGAGATCCGTAAGTACCCTAGTACTTATACATCCAATAATTTACTAATCCATTACAGGAAAAGGAAGTCTATCTTCGGCGGAAGCTTCAAAAGCGTGAAATCTAATGCTTCGGTTTGGACGGCAGAGACTCAGAGGAGAAGTAAACTTGACCAAATCGAGGAATATGGCAAAGAGTTTCTCTCCTCTGCGAAAGATGCTTTGCCCTGGACTAAGCATTAAGATCACGCTAGGCACAAACCAGATCTCAATAATGCAGGCTCAATTCACGAACTACCAGTTTTAAATTTCTTTGGGTATCTGTTCTATTACTAGCATAAGGACCATCTCAGAGGGGCCATATCACAATGCATCTACATTTCTGTCTCCACTACTTTACTTCAGGAAACTGTTTAGTCAATCAAATACTTCAACTACTTTGAATTGGGTTTTGTTCATTTGTAATATAATCTGAGTGAAGTGACGTCATGAAAAGACTTATATGCTCAATCTAGTAACTTCTCTGTAAAGTGTAATCATGTGAAGGGACTAGCCAGTACACAAAATTCTGAGACCTCTATCTATTAATGTCTTAGATCAAGAGTGCTGCTATGATAAAATTGAGGTATAAATCATCGAATGACGAAAAACCATTACACGTTAGTCAATGCGTAGGAGAGGAAGAGATAAACTATGGATCAAATAATACAAAGATTGGATTTTTCCAAGTCTGTCTTGGCTGTGAAAATGTTTACTAAGGTTTGGGGCTGTACATCAAAACATTCTTTCTAGATTCTTGTGTCGTCATAGTTTTTTCTAAGACTTGCATACAGTCTGAGCTAAGAAAGGTTTTACTTGATGGTCATTAGCTTCCGCACAATTCTCCAATGAATCTAAAAAACGATCTTTAGATGAAAGAGCCAACAGAGAGTTCGGATGATATTCCTGGGATTCCAGTTTGATTCATCAATAAGTGTAGCTTTGTGACCATTATTTCTTTTTGTTTTACTTGAGATTCATCTCCCAAAACATATATCTACCGTGTCAAATTAGTGAATAACAAAGATTAATTATTAGCTAGCTTAGATTGACTAAGCATACTGATGTCAAAAGAAGATTCCAACAAGTAGAAGAGATATTGATATATCTCTATAAGCACAACTCTACATTTATTCAACTATAAATGAGCTATTGGTCAATCTCCCAGGAGTCTACAATATGACTTGAAATAGCTAGTGTCTATTTCTTACAGATCAACATCTCAGGACATCACAGTTGACAGTTGATACCTGATAGGTCAACTATCCATATATCTACCGCACACACTTTATGTGAATAAACATCGCTTATCAGAACTAGTGGAGACAAAAGCACTAGGTAAATTCTCGATTAACAGGAGCTGTATCATGATCATTAACAACAGTAGGGGCACCACAAATATCAATCAACTTCTTAACAACATTCTTTGATAATCTGGTTTTCCATCATTTTCGAAACCATCAACTCAAAAACCATCTTCATATTATACCTCTTTTGACAGACTCAAAATGGGCAAATGAAACAACAAGATTGGCAGCCAGAAAAAGGCTGGCAATGCATTGCTTTAACAAATTCAAACTAGCTTTCACCCAGGAGACAACAGTCAAGGAGAAAACTGCAGAGGACAACCCTGCCAAAGAGACCACTGTTATTGATAATCCAATGGAATTGATCCAGAAATTACAGACTTATTTCCAGAGTCAAGAAACGGATTCGAATGCATTAAAAAGTGAGGTACAACGTCTAGAGAATAAACTCAAGGACACATAGGGAACACTTCAAAATACACGCGAACAATCACAAGTCAAAATTTCCGGATTAAACCTTGTCATCAAAGATCTTGAATCATATCCAGAAGTACTGAAGCAAGATTTCGGCAAGGAGCGATCAACCCATCGAAGCGAGATGGATAACCTAAAAGCAACGATACTCAAACTGCAGTGAGAGAGCATGTCTCAAGATATTGAAGCAAAACCAGAGCCTTCAAACGTGGACAAATATATTCCTAGTGCTCCTGCAGACGAAGCGAATGCCGATGGAGAGAACTGTACATTACAATCAGCTCAGATAAAAGATATGAAAACAAATCTAGCTGTTCAATCTCAGTCACACTCCAAAAACGATCTTGGCATTGTACGAGCGCTTTTCGTGAACGAAGATAGCGACGTAAATATTTTCGGGATGTATTTAACTCCAATGCAGCTTAAAAAGAGACAAGGTTGGGACGAATCTCTGTCTAAGATGGCGGAAAGCAGGTCATTAAGTCTAATCAACCTTCCATTGGTGAGTCTTCCAATGTATGAGAAGAATATAGTGGTATGAATACTGATGTCGCTTTATAGGACTACGGAGCTCTTGTCAAAAACTGGCAGGCTTCATATTCATACCTGGAGACCCTTGAAATCTCTCAAGTCCTGTACTGCGATTCTACGTTTCGATGGGAACATGTTCAGAAGATGGAAGCAGATATCATAAGTCTCAGAACTGGGTTATCCAAGCAGAAAATACAAACATTATACTGCCAGGAAAAGTTGATAGCATCTCATGGCAAAGTAATAAATGGTATGAAAGAAGAAGCGAACATCAAGCGCACGGAAGAAAGTATCAAGCAACAAGAGCTTGTAGCCGCCCACGAGGAAGCTGTTGTCTCGCTGAATGCGGGCTACGAAGGTCAAATCGCGCAACTTAAGACAGATATCGACGCCTGAAAACAAGTTGCGAAACTCGAATCATGAAACTTGAGAAGGAAAATCTTCTGTATCGTGATCTTGCTGAACGTGTCCTGTCTTGCGAGTTTAAGTGGTGTGAACATCCTAGAGCATGTAACGAGGTCATAGATCAGGGAAATCTTGCTGCGCATGGGGAAAGTAAAATTTTGTCTTCTATTCTACCACTAGCCATATGAAAAGTTCGGCTAATAATCTTGTGTATGTAGCTGTCACGTTGTAGGACAGAATTAACTCCAAACGATGGAGACAATGAATGGTTTAGGCTCTGGTATGGTATGAGCATTGAAACCTTCGCCAAGTACAAGGACTCTCCAAGAATACAAAGGCTTCTTGACATGCGATACGAGATGAAGAAGCTCAAGACTATTTAGCTTTCCGATACAGCTTTTGAGCGGAATTTTCAGGAAATAATGAGGGCAGTCGAAGAAATGGAAGAGTGCCAACCGCCTACGTCATCTTAAAGTAATGTTGATAGAGATGATAATGTAGAATCTACCTCCGATCCTATCTTCTTTTCCATGTGTTCTGAATACAATGAAGCTGCGGAATACGAGAAGAGACGCCGAAAATCGGATTGGTAAGTCAGAAGTTCATTTTCTTTACACAATGAATGCTAATTACCAGCAGGAAACTCGGGCACAACGGTCAGAACATGGGGGACTCGATTATGGACCGAACAAGTTATTGGGACGAAAGACTCAAACATAATTACCAATAGAATATATCTGACAGTCTTTATCATCAATTTTCCTTCAAGTGCATTTCGCGAAAACAGCTGGTATATTATACTTGCTCGAAAGTTTGTGAAGGTGGAAAAGCTCTAAATCAAACAGTAGAAGGAGATTTATGCACTCTCAAGCTCTAATTCACTCAATAGTGAAACGTCAACTTCCCTGATTTATAAGTATAAATCCCTTAGGATTCACGAAGCAATGCGGAAATATTAGAAGAGAGGTGTGGTTGTATAAGAAAGTTTGGACCGTCAAATGAACCTCTGAGAGCGGGCGATATACTACAGAGATGAAGAAATTGATCAACTGAAGGAGAGTTCAGTGGTAGATTCAATCGCGATATTTCCGCAGTAAATGTGAGAGATGGCAAGTCAAAATTTCTGATCCTACAATCATGCTTTTCACACCAACTAGGTATGCATGAACAAAAGCAGAATGACCACTCAGTCATCCAAAATGACGACTCTGGACCAACAGACTTTTGGATAGCATGCTTCTGGTTTGAACTGCAGAGACGGACAGGGAAACTCAGACGTTCATTCGGTGCAGAACAATGCTTAATATTGATAACGACAATGACAATTCTCAGCAAATGACAAAGACAAAGTTGGAGTTGAGAGGGGTCCAAAACCATCAAGGAATTAACGAAGCTTCATAAATAACAAAATCGCAAGATATGATAGCCACCAATGTATTTATACACTGCGGATTTTTCTCGAAGAATGATTTGTATGTTAAGGTCTGAAAGAGTTGAATGAGAGGTCAATCCGTATTCAAGTTGTTAGTTCAAACTGATGAGGAAAGAACAAATAACATGTATCAACTTAGTCGTTCATACACATCTATCTATCTTAATGAAAATATCACTCCTCTTTTCCTACGAAGCAATCTATTTGAGTTTTACTTGGTATCCTTATGCCAGTGCCCATCAATTATCTTTACTTCGTCGTGTTCACATTACCTTCTTTTATCGACAGGCCCGTGACTGTCATGACAACTCAATCTCCTTAAACTTCGATATTGCAAGTGTTGTGGTAGATATACATAGCAAGATTCAACATTGAGTATGAAAGCAATACCATGCAAACTTGAGTGTATTCGCGTCTGATACTCTTGGAAGTCATCAGAATGTTTCTGGATAGCTTTCACTTTGGAAACTATATCATCCGATATTGCTGTCCAGACTATAATCTCAAGTTAACTTACAAAGAAAATAGCTCAGCCAGAGATAATTTGATCAATTCACCCAAATTCACTTTTAGACCAACCGCCTCAATAGACTTCTCGCCCTTCTCGCCCTTATTAATTCACCTTGTCTGGAGGCGCGTTAAAGTCAATACGTGAGTCCTTCCATCTTCACGATAGCTAGGTCGCGTCACGTCTGCCATTGTGCGCATCAAAGTCTCTGACATATATCTTCAGCAAATTTGATCCAAGCAAATACTTTACTAACCACTCAACGACCAAAATCCACCTTTATCTATCCTCAGTATGAACCCACCTGGCCAATTACCCATTGGACCTTGTATAGGTTGCAGTACAGTGACAGATCGACTTGTCGCATCAGATAGAATTTTCCACACTATCCACAACCAAAAGTTGCGCGATAAAGACCAGAAATTGCGCGAAGCCGAAAAGAAAGTCCGCGAGTTAGAAGCCCAAGTCGAAACGCTGACGAGAGAGGCAAACCTCATGAAACCATTCCTCAAAATCGGCGCCCAGATACGCACTCACAAAGTGTCGACGGAAAAGATGAAGATGGATTTGACGCTACAAATCAGGATCGCAGGGTCTGGGGAGGAATTACTCAACATTGGCAACGCCATCGCAGACGCGCTTTTGTACCAAGATATTGCTGGGAAGTATAAGCGCACGGATGTGGAAGTTTATAAACGCATGTACGCTGGTTTCCATCCCGATTTCGTCCTAGCTAGCAAGCACTGCACTCGCTTTCTCGACATACTTAGTTGGCGTCGCACGATGGCTTTCTTTTACGAGCAGCCGTATTATGAGAAGGATAAGTTTCAATACACGGTTTTTGCGCGCCAGAGTCTGAAGATGAAGGACATGCTGAAAACATGGTCTGGAGAGGAGTTTGAAAGATACTTCAGATCTGATGAAGATGGAGAAAGTGCATATCAAGACATGAAAGATGAATACGAGCTCGAATTGGAGAAGTATCGCGATTTTGTTAGGAGGGATGGAAAGAAGGGTCTCGGAGGGTTTGTCGCGAAGTTTTGGTCAAAATGAGGGGACAATCTGGAGAACTTGATTGGGGTTCGAGGAACATGGACATGGACATGGAGTTAGAAAAAGCCATTTGAGACGAAAACTGTATCGAATCATTGGGTAACGAGTAGCATGGCACTGGAGCTTGAGAGAAGATTTTGTATGTTCTCGAACGAAAATGAAAGCTTTGTCGCCTTTTTGTCATGTAGTATGTCAACTGACTGACGAACAGTAATCTGTTGACTCCAGATATGAGATTGTGGTGGCAATGTCACTGGGCCATATTGACCCCATCGCTTGGTCAGAGGCTAGGAGAATTTCAATATGACAATATCAACCACCACTTTCAGGAAATTACCTGGCCTTCTCAGATGACATTCTTCTTCGTGTGTTCTAGCTCGTGAGATAATAGATTGAAATGCTGATTTAACTTTCTCCTCAAGAACAAAGTGTCAATGCGTACCATGTTGTTGATATCTATCGAAAGGTAATTGTTCGAGATCATTTGCTATCTCCCAATCGATGCATGCCAATGCTCTCCTAACAAGCCTAATGATGTTTGGGGAACTAGCGAATCCATAATTTCGCCGAAATTCTTAAACTATCTCCAGCCAAGCAAGTAAGTAACTCTCTTGGCCCGGACTCGCCAGGGCCAAGATATTCTTCGACAGAGAGCCTCATGCGTGGCACCGGTATCGCCGTGGGGAACGTGAAGACTAATCAAATCACACGATGCGGTAGAGGCCAATCCGATGCGCAGATTCCCGATCTCCTCAAACTTTCTGACATTCGTTCATTTGGAATATAGATGCCATGTTCCTGTTGATGATGATACAAAAAGTGGAAATAGACTTTGCGCCAAGCGGCTAAAGTAACGCGGGGCACCACGGGGTGCGGGGGAAATTCGCGGAAATGCACGACTTGGCCAATAGCACAGCCTCATATATGGATATAATTTTTCTCCTGCAAGGATGCTCGAGGGACTTGTGGTACTTACTCGAGACATGGGGGTGTATTGACGCGAATTAATTGGTGTTTGCGGTGCGGCGAGTTCCTCTACACTCGAGAGATATCGATTACCCACTTTTAGGCTAGTGAACCAATCACAATCATGTGTATCGGGAAAACCCCCTTTCATGTATACGTTTTGCGTTAAGGGTAGAAATGTCTCGGATTTGTAACTAGAATTGGTGTAGGTGGGTATGATAGCACACGCCTTCTATGTAAGGATACTTCCTGGAAACTCTTGATCTGCTAGCACAGGCAAGAAAGTGCGGGTTGGATGTGACTAGAAGGCCAAGGAGCAATTCACCGAAAATTTCAATGTTGGGGATATTGTGGGCATTGGGGATATCTCAAAATGCTGATAAATAGGAATGAGAATATCCTCTCTTTTTTGACGACCAGACAGTTCGATAAGTCTCATCTGGCTGATACTTCTTGCTCTCTTCTCTCTCATTATTCTATCTTTCTTGCTCCATCTTAATTGGAAATCAAGCACTTCTCTTAATTCTTCAACTCTATCCTCAAAACGACCACGACATCATCATGTTCGGCAAGAAAACAGAACCCGAAGTTCAAGACGTCTTGGAACAGCGTCGTCCTTCCAATGCCGAAGTAATGAACAACCGAACGGTTGGTAATACCGGCTTGACCGGTGCTGCTTCCTTGACTGTCCGACAATCTATCTACCCCATCACCCTTGTCACAATCCTCTTCTTTCTCTGGGGTTTCGCCTACGGACTCCTTGATGTCTTGAACGCAAAGTTCCAGACCGCACTCAACATTACTGCTGCCAAGGCCGGAGGCTTGCAAGGAGCATACTTTGGTGCTTACTTCATTGGTCCTCTAACATACTCGGGATGGATCGTACGAAGATTCGGATACAGATGGACCTTCATCGTCGGTCTGTGCATCTACGGTGTAGGAGCATTGATGTTCTGGCCCTCCGCCGTCTACAGATCCTTCCCCGGTTTCTGTGGAAGTTTGTTCATTGTCGGTTCGGGACTCAGCACTCTTGAAACCTCTGCAAATCCTTTCATCGCTACTTGCGGTCCTCCTCGACTTTCGGAATTCCGTCTTGAACTCTCTCAAGCGTTCCAGGCTGTCGGTTCAGTTGTCGCCCCTCTTTTGGCTTCCAGAGTCTTCTTCAAAGAAGGTGAAGGTCAAGATTTATCGAAAGTTCAATGGACCTATCTCGGTATCGCCGCTTTCGTCTTCCTCCTCGCGGTCGTATTCTTCTTCAGCAAACTTCCCGAAATCACAGATGCAGACATGGCACTCCAAGGCGAACAATCCGCCGGTCTCACTGGATTCGAAGAAAAACCCATGCGCAGACAATACAAGCTCTTCTTCGGTGTTGCGGCTCAGTTCTGTTATGTCGGTGCTCAAGTAGGTGTTGCAGCCAACTTCATCAAGTATGCTGAGGAGAGCGCTTCACTTTCTTCCGCAGTTGCTACCGATAGATTTGCTATTGCTCAAGGCCTTTTCGCAATTGGTAGATTTGCCGCAGCTGGTTTGATGATGATTGTCAAACCCCGTTATGTACTCATGATATTCATGACTGCTATTATGGTTTTCATCTCGGTTGCTATTGGTGTTAAGGGCGAGGCTGGTGTTGCTATGTTATCTATTGTTCTGTAAGTTCCCTCATTTCTTCCATCATAAAATCAGTGACTAATTTATTCAGTTTCTTCGAATCTTGTATCTTCCCCACAATTTTCACCCTCGCCATTCGCGGTCTTGGTCGCCACACTAAGAGAGGTTCTTCTTGGATCGTCGCTGCCGTCTCAGGTGGTGCCCTCTTCCCCGCTCTCACTGGTCTTCTTGCCGATAAGAAGGGCTATCATATTGCCATGACCGTTCCATTGATCGGTTTCTTCGTCGCTTTTGCATTCCCAATCTACCTCAACACTGTATGCGCCAAGGAACTTGATGGATTCCGTGCCACCAAGATCGGATATGAAGGAGCAGATTTGTCGGAGGAGAAGAGAGAGGACAGTATGGTTTGGGAGGAGAAGGGTACAACCGGTGCCGATGCTCATCATTTAGAAGTAGAGGAATTTGAGAGTAGGAGGAGAAATAATGCCTTGTAATGGAATGAGAATTGAATGATGGAGTTTCGGAATTATCGTTTAATAGTATTAGGAATAGCGGATAGAAAGATTAGAACGGCTTGAGTATTATTAGTCACAATCAGAACTTTTATTCTTGTACACAACTTCAGATAACAGTGCGAATTCGGACATTGATGAATCATAAGACCAAGATAAAGAATGAAGCTCCATCCTACGAATGTGACCAAACCCTTACTTATCGATTAGACACGCGGATTGACCTCGCACAAACGAATGCGCGAAAGATATTGAAAAGAATATCAGCAGATCACCCTGCACAGGAACTCACAGTCTGACTAGCTATTCAATCGCCGTATCCTATCCTCCTTCCTCATATCAATACTATCCATCAATCTTCTCCTCAACCCGCCTATGTAAGCACCTCGCTACCCCCCCCTCTACTTCGCTTCCTCAACCACCCACTTTTCCTTGGAATGCACTATGCAGACTTCCGAGACTACTAATCCCGGTAGTGTGTTTATCCAAGCGAATAAGCCACACGTTCACCAACCATACTGCATACTGCTATTGCCAACAAACATTCTCACTAGCTACTCTTTCCAACGACAATCGCTCACTATTAGCAAAATGTAAGGTACAAAAGTTCTTTCTGTGGTGACCTGGATAAACTTACATATCTTTCAATGTTCGTTGGCTCGGTATATATGAAGTAGAATTGGGGGGTTGGGGGATACTGATTTGAATATCGGTACAGCTGGACGCAAATATTATCAAATCGATCTCATTTGTTTGACACAATGATGGTGGACTAAAAACCATACATGTGTCAAATAAGCCAAACTCTTGGCATCAAAATTTGGCACCGAAATCCAAAACCGGGCTCCATACCGGTAGTCTGCATGTAAGAACAACGTAAACAAACTCAATGTGATATAAATACTATTCTATTTCTTCTCTGATCATATCATAGAAAGTGCCGGACGAAAATTATATCTAATTCTCATACATGCATGCGCAATTACTGACTGCCAAAATTCCAACTCCTCTTGTCCACCAAAGAACGCCATTCTTGCCCTATCCTGCCTTTTGAATAAATTGTTGTTCACCGTAATGAGACCGGACTTAGCTCCCGCTTGGCCCACCATGAGGACCTTTACCACCATCAAGAAGTAACTTTGGCTTGATAAATCCTTCATCTAACTGTTTGAACCATGCTGCATGATCTTCGGCTGTCCCATGCAACAATTGACTGATTGCGCCTGATGCAGTAATATGCGTCGCTTCAGGACGACTTGTACTGCCTGAAGTTGGGTAAGGTGCTCCCATATCACCGCTATCATGAGGTGGCGATGGTCTTCTCTTCGGTGGTCGATTGGCTGGTGGTGGAAGGTCAGATGAATCGCTATCAAAGCCTTCATCGCTCGTGCTACCGGTCCTACCAAGAAGATCCTGTTCACTCTCGTTCTCCTTTCTCCCATTTGCATTAGAACCCTTCCGGTTCATGCTTGCTGATCTAGCATTTGGACTAGCATTGCCACTTGCGTAGCTTCCACGCTCTGCTTCTTTACGATTTCCTGGCCTAGCAAGGCCGTCAAGTTGCATTGCCCCATTGCTTCGTCGTGGATCATTTCCAATTCCTGATCCTGAGTGCTTGTAATAATTTCCGCCTGAAATAGCTTCAATATCGAATTCGTCATCACTATCGATTTCCTCGACTACTCCAGTACGAATACCAAGAATCTCTAACATACGTGCTGTTGTACCACCGAAAATAATGACAGTGAGAACTACAACCACAAGTACCGTTGCCTTTAATGCCCATGAATTCTCGCCAGTCATTCCGGCTGCCAAG
Organism: Botrytis porri; assembly: GCF_014898465.1. Classification (NCBI taxonomy): domain Eukaryota; kingdom Fungi; phylum Ascomycota; class Leotiomycetes; order Helotiales; family Sclerotiniaceae; genus Botrytis; species Botrytis porri. The sequence goes on along the minus strand of NW_024066083.1, from coordinate 1,505,256 downwards.
GCAACACCTACAGCTCCGCGCAATCCAGCCCAAAACAGCATTGCTTGATAATTGTAGGGTAATTCGTCGGCAACCTCCTGGCCTCTTTTCTTTGCGCGATACCTGAGGAACCAGTTGATGAGTCTCGAGAGTGGAAATACAGCGGCATATCGTGCTACACAGATACCAATGACGGTAACTATAATAAAGAGCGGCTTAAACTGTAAGTTCTTCTCAGTGAACAAAGATAATCCGAGGTAGATGAAGATGAAATTCTCGGATAATTGCGCAAGAACTTGGAACAAGTATTTGGTAGTAAGTTGCGTGCGGCGAGACATGTTATAATATGCATAATGCTTTAAAGTGATTCCACAGAATAGGAGTGTGACGATTCCTACTTCATGTCAGTGTTGTACTTCGGATCAAGGAGTTGTTGAAAAACAAACCAGACATATGGAGACCATTAGAGAAGAAATAGCTGGCATACGCAATCAACACAATCAAACAGCTTTCAATCTTTGGAAATCTTCTGACGTATGTGTACTTCAATCCCAAGGCTGTAGCAATTCCTATAATGATTCCGATAATCAAGCTTCCGAAGAACACTGCCAAGAAAATGCCGATACCTTCGAATAAACTGAGGAGACCCAAAGTTCCTGCATTGCCACCTTCTTTATACCTTTGCGCTGTCTCAAACAAGACAATTGCGATAGCGTCATTCAAAATCGATTCTCCAAAGATTACTGTATAAAGTTTCGGGTCGACCTTATAGGTGTTGAAAATGGCTAGAATTGTAACCGGATCGGTGGCAGAAAGTGTTGCTCCAACAGATATAGCATCAACGAATGTCATGCTGACCCCATCGAGGGGAATTCTCGTGTACAGCCATAATACCAATCCTAGCACAATTGCCGATATAAAAGTCCCGGCGAACGCAAATGTAAGAATAGTTCCAATGTTGCGAAAGAAATTCGCTTGGTGTAATTCGTATCCGGAAGCCAGAATAATCGGTGGCAGGAGCAGATTGAAGAAGATCTGATCATCGAAGCTCACAAGACTTTGTATAGAATTTCCAGCGCTGACTCGAAGAATTAGGCCAATGGTCATACCTAATTGGTTAATATATACCCTACGAACCGCCCGATCAACACAACGTACCAGCAAAGATAGAAATGGAAGTTTCATGCACCGCTTCAACTTTTTTGATTTGAAGCAAGTAACTTGTGAAGAGAGCTACGATGAGTAGCATAATCAAGATGAAGAGAGCCCATGATGAGAAGATTTCCTTCTGCGATGAATCGGGTGCTATGGAATGGGATTAGTTGTCATTCGGGGATTTCCTTCTGGTGCTGGAAAGACTGTAGCATACCGTCGGGATCTTCTTCTTCGGATTGTCTTTCTATTAAAGCATACTCATTAGCTGCCGCACATAAAAGTCCCCGATTGACCGAATCGCAAACTTACTCAGAAGCTCAAAGACCGAGCCGGCGATCGCCGCAGACATGATGGATAGAGTATTATCGAGATAGCTGTTGTGATATCGCGAACTTTATCGAAGTAATGTGGTAAGGTTAGGATTGCGAAAGATTGCGAAAGACTGTACAGTCGCTCAGAGACGAGCAGCGAATAGTAAGAGAACGACGCATGTATATCTAATAGTTTGAAAGTGGCGAGGGGTGTTCTAGATGTACGAAGTAATTCTGAAGTTTGTGGGTTTCGTGGTGGAGATAGTTGGTGGAGTAGGGAAGGGTAGGTAGGTAGGTAGGTAGGTAGGTAGGTAGATAGGTAGGTAGGTAGGTAGTTTATCAAAGATTCGGTTCCGTGTTAGTACTTGGATCAAGCTATCTGACACTTCTTACCTACCATCATTGTTAGTACGCAATATCTCTCTGGCCAGATTGTCATTTTGCTGATTACAATTCAATTACGACAAAAGCATCCAAATCTGCGAATGGTGCAGAATGGATTATTTCAATTATGTGTTTAACAAACATATCATTCTCAAAGGAAGCCACAATCTCTTGTATCTTTTGTGTCTTTGGTGTCTTTCTACTCTTTTGTACTGGAATACCAGGAGTCTGATGTTTGCTTGGTTCAAACTTCACATTGTACTCTGTACCGTGTTCAACTCCGCATCCCCTCATACCATACTGGGCCAATATGCTTTGTAGTATTTCTCGCCCTCACCCTCATAGATAGTGGGGGCGGTTATGTGTGAAATTGATATAAGATTGCCATGTCGCGTTTGTTTCTCATTGCGCATACCACGAGCTATGGCCCATAGTCTGTCTACCTGATACCTGATACCTCGTATGATTTGTCCATCTCCACGAATCCACAAGCATCTCCTCTGTACTCCGTACATCGTACATGTAATAATGTCTGAGAGGCTCCGACCACCACTTTGTACGATAGTGTCCTGTCTCTTCTCGTGATTGGCTGATCACGTACCTTACAGCCTTACTTACTCCGAGTGGCGAGGCTGAGATTATCTGATCGAATCATGTCACTTGCAGCATCTCACCTAATCATCAACCGTCACGTCACGTCACATCTCATCACATCACATCAATTAACAAGGGACCTTGACTCATTCCATACCCACCCAGTACCTTCTACTGGTATGCATCTTTGAATGTCGCAGCCTCGTTATTACCTAGAAAGTACAATTCGTTCAACGCATCTCCGCAATCTACAATTATCCTGACATGTCAAGTTGTGTTACATCGTATTGACCACGCACATGTACAGATCTCGAATCTTCCGATGCACCTCATACCCATTTGATTTTGCGCACTGATCCACCAGACCATCCCAGCAGACGAAGCTGATCCGCGTGCACAGCAGCCCACTCCAGCCTCGTGATGCCTAGAACCCTTAGGAGCCAACTCATGTCTGAGACCCCTTGTTGTCATTGCGCCTTGCATCTTCATTGACAACCTTGTCGATTTATACTACCTATAACAGACCGCAAACTCCAAACAAAATCCAACAGCAAAACGACAACTCCAGTGATCCCACGGACTTGCGGTCAACTCAAAAGGGGATTTTGAGAGTCGTTGAACGGAATCCGCGACTTGGGTCTCGTACTCTTTTTCTACAACAAAGAATATGGCAGAAAGTGACACGCGCAATGATCGAGGGGAGGGGAACGATGAAATGCAGAGTGCCGACTCGAAAAGGGATGAACAGACTGGAATGGAGGACCACAAACCTGCAAACGAACAGTCACCGCTTTTGTCCGCATCCGAATCGGAAGAAGAGGAAGAAGGTCTCATTCACGGCAGCAACATATTAAATCATGTCCATGATACTTTCTCGGAAACAAAGGGGATATGGTACATGATACTTTTGACCCTTAGTATCGGCGGTTTGCAAGTCGCTTGGGGAGTGGAATTATCCAATGGAACTCCATACCTTTTATCACTGGGTCTGAGCAAGTCATTAATGGCTTTAGTATGGATCGCTGGACCGATGTCAGGAGCGTTAGTCCAACCATATATTGGTATATTAAGTGATAGATGTCGATCACCATGGGGTAAAAGACGACCCTTTATGGCCATAGGTACTGTCGCGACAGTCCTATCTTTAATTACCTTGGCTTGGGTAAGAGAGATAGTTGGTGGATTTCTAGGATTATTCAGCGCGGATAAAGAATCTCAAGGCGTCAAAATTTCAATCATCGTTGTCGCTGTTCTCTTGGTTTATATTTTAGATTTTGCTATAGCTACAGGTTTGTGCCAAAATACTAACACTAGAGAATTTACTGACATTTGTTAGTGCAAGCTGCAATCAGAGCTTATATTCTTGATTGTGCCCCTAGTCACCAACAAGGTATTTTTTGCTAGAAACACTCGCATGCTATTTCCTGAAAAGAACTAACTCCTATCTTCAGAAACTGCGAACTCATTCGCAAGCCGCGTCATAGGTATTGGTAACATTGTTGCTTACCTCGCCGGTTATATTGACCTCCCAAAGTATCTTTGGGTTTTTGGAAATACCCAGTTCAAGATACTTTCTCTAGTGGCTTGCGTGGCTCTGACTACCACTGTTACCATAAGCAGTGTTACGATCAAAGAACGTGATCCAAGCAACGAGCCAATTCCACCTGAAGCAAAATCAGGACTTATCCCATTCTTCAAACAAGTTTTCACCTCCATTAGGCGCTTACCTCCTTTAACTCGTCAAGTTTGTGAGGTCGAGTTCTTTGCTTGGATTGGCTTTTTCCCTCAACTCTTTTATTCGAGCTCTTATGTCGGTGATATTTATGTTCAGCCATATTTAAGAGAAAATCCCGATATGACTCCAGCAGAAATCGATAAGCTCTACGAGCAAGCTACTCGTGTTGGAACTTTCGCCCTTTTGATGTACGCTATTACATCGTTGTCTGTTAACGTCATTTTACCCTTCTTCATTACCCCTTCCTATGATGTGCCTTCATCAGCCGCGTCAATATACTCTCATAAGAGTTACACGACACGTTTCTCACGATTTATGGATAATCTCGCTATTCCTGGCCTGACCCTTCGTCGTGCATGGCTCATAAGCCATTTGCTTTTTGCGGCATGCATGTTTTCAACTCTCATCGTACGATCCATTACAGCAGCCACTATTTTAATAGCATTAGTTGGTGTATCGTGGGCTATGACATTATGGGCACCATTTGCTATCATCAGCGCCGAAGTTAGTAAGCGTGATGCTGTACGTAGAGCACGCCAGCACTCGGTAGTTGGCGAAGATGATTTGGATGAAGATCAAGCTGGTAAGTTGTTCTTAAATTGTCATTCCGTACATGTTTCTTCTCTGTTGTCAATTTCTAACAATGTTCTTAGGTATCATCCTCGGTATTCACAACATGTCCGTTGCAGCCCCTCAAATTCTCGCGACACTGGGTAGCAGTATTATTTTTAAATTCATGCAAAAGCCCCGTGGGATCCCAGGAGACAGAAGTTTTGCGGTGGTTATGGCCGCGGGTGGTATCAGTACCTTATTTGCAGCATATCTTACTAGTAGGATCAAGGATGAGATTGAAGTTCCCGGGGACGACAATAGGAACAGGGAAAGAGGAGAAAACAGTAGAACAAGATTTAGTAGGGGAAGCACGGAGACTCCGCTGATCCTGAGTAGTGGTTAAAGTGAGATGATGAGAACTTTGGAGTGGTTGCGAGAGAGATTCTGTGCGTCAGATCAAGCATTTGGCTCACTGGCGGGTTCTAGGAGTCGGAATCTTCTGATAGTTAGAAATGATACGCATTTAGGGGACGAAGGTTGTGGGATTTAAGTCCATGCTTTGTAATGGAAACGATTAAAATGGAAATGATGGGTGCGGTTGTTCTTTTTTGTGTATTCAATATACCAAGCAAGCATTTGAGATGTGTGTATTTTATACCTACTACGTTTTGTCGCATTGTATCTCATTGCATTTGATCGTCTAGCAATCGAGTTGCAGCGCTTTTAATTCTGGGAGTTTTGGAGATGCGTTATACCAGAAATCAACTTTATTAGATGTTCGCATGCATGTATCTATCTTTAAAAAGAAACACTTGTGGCAGGGTTTTATGAAGGAAGATGATTTCTGTGAATGATGACGGGAGTGGTTTCTGTATCTACGCTATTATCATATGACGACACACGGCAGTGATAGAATCAGCCAATATAACATCTGAAAGAACACATGTATATACACTGGATCGGTCATCCAATCCAACCAAATACTAATATGTGAATACTGCCGCCTAAAAAACATGGCATTTGAAATTTACAATCGATTCACTCAAGTGTCCGTACCTGAGCATGAATATCAATTTTGAATAACCCTAGTGGTAATCGCCGTATCCAGATATTCCCAGATACAATACCTCTTTGCTTAAAAGGATCTCTTGGGTCTGCTCTTCTTCATTTAAAAACATCCATTAATACTTTGACATTGGACTTTACAGGAGATATATCAAACATCAAGTAATATCAGAGTCTTGATATTAAAAATTTTACACCGAATCAATATACATCTACTCGTTACTTAAAATATCACCACTAAATACCCACTCAGAAGGTCTCAATGCTCAAGATTCTGTTGATCTTCCATCTACACCAATACTCCAATCTTCTACCTCCTTCGACGCGGAAGAACAACATACAGCTTCAGAGTCTTCGGAACTAGCTAATATAGATACGACGATGGATAGAAACCAAGCTGACGGAGATTTAAATGAACAGGGCGAGAATGAGGGCGAATATGAGCAAAGAGGACGTTCACAAACACCAAGAGCTAGAACTCTATCGCCTGTCTCAGTCGCCACAGACATTCCATCTAATGGGACGTTTACACCAGATTCAACATCAGTACCAACACCTCCTCTCGAAGCACTCAATCTCAACCCCAACCTTGAACCAAACCTAACTCTAGCTCATATCACTTCTCTCCCGCAAACCACTATCCTCGACTATATATCTGCATACCGTCTTGCGCGACAACGCTCACTCGAAAAATACGTTCATCCACTACTTGATCCTTCCCAAACAGTTGCGCCGGAATTTCCAAACCATATTTTGAACGACGCGGACGATAACTCAGATCTCAATTCCTCATCGACATCCACACCATGGTCGATGCCGGCACTAGTAACAGGTCCCGAACAAAGCCGTCTTCAACGAAGCCACTCTCAAAACTTCCCAGGACAATCCATCAGTCCCCATTGGCGACACCACCCAGCAGCTCTAAGCCCAAGCCCAACAACATGGCGACCAGGATCAGGATTACCTTTTCCACCACCATACGAAACTCGGGTAAACGGCGATGATAGGCCTATCACTCTAACAGAAGGTCAAGATAATGTGGCTAGAAATAGAAGAGACCGGGAAATCTCACCCCGAGCTCACAGAATCGACCCATCGTCTATCGTCGAGCTCGAGAACGAAGAACCGATTGATGTAGATTCAGAAAGCGTTCTCCAGGTTCGGATTCAAGTCCAAAGTCAGCGACTTCGTCAAGCTAGTCCTGTATCGCGTGATAGAATACGTGGTGTTCTGACGCGTTTGGTGATTCGGAGACTTGAGGATCAGGCGCGGGAAGAAGGGAGAAATTTCAATACAGAGAATCACATTGAAGCTGGCAATGTCTGGACATCTCAGACCGCTGATTCGAGACCCAGAGATCTAAGTTCTGCAAATACCGTTTCAAGACCACCAGTTCTTACATTTAATCAAGACGGTACTATTTCGCTGCCTCAAGACCGGGTACTTCTCAATCCTTTGAACAATACAGATTCGTCAGTTCATGAGCGCATTGATGCAGACACTGGAGCTAGAAGAGAACGAAGAGAATTAGCTTCTGCATCTCCAGAAGTGACATCCGTGGTTGAAGCACAAGATATTTATCCTTCTGTTGAGGGTCTACTTATTGATTTAGAGTCACAAGTTCGTGGGATGCGAAATCAAATTTTGGGCACTGATTTGACGAGACCCGAGATCCTGTCGGGTGGAGGAGTCAATTTCGGAATGGAACAGTCTGGGGTAGAAATCGATCTCGACACGATTTTGACAAGACCACCATCACAACCAAGCTATGTCGAAGATGTTGAGGATGCCGAACCATCAATGGCCGAACAACTCGCCGCATATCAAATCTCACGAAATCATCCCAATCCCGAGTCATCCAATACAAATCGTAATACCCCACGAGCCATCTCACCGCACGATAATAGCGAACTCCCAGATCTCTCTCAAATCCTAACCGGATACCAAGACGATCTCTCACGCATCACTACGCGGATCCAACTCGCTAGACGTAGAGCCGAGCTGCAACTTGCCGAAAGGAGGATCCGTGCTGCGCTTCCGATAGAAAGTAGAGATATATCACCATACAATCTAGAAAATCCACATACGCTCACGCGCGCACCGCGTTTACGACCTAGTACCAGTTTTGAGGATCTGCGTTTGGAGCGACAACTCGCTGCGCTTTCTCCTGCGTCTGCACGAAATACTATTCCCGCTCATCGACGCACTCTCTTCTCCCGTGCGCAGAGAGAATCAAATACTGCGACTGTCCGCCGAGCAGAAATGCTTCAAAGACCTGCTATCACTGCCTTCGATCATCTAGGCAAATGGCAGCTATATCTCGAAAACGCAGCTACGAGAATTGATTCCCATGTTCCAGAAGAATGGTGTTCTCGGATTGGAAAATATACATTAATCCCCTCTTCTTCTAGCACCAATTCCATCGAAGATGTAAGTGGCATGTCCCGATCCGATGAGGAGATCCTCGCTGCGTATTCTGCGAATACATCGTATGGTTTCCGGGAGATTATGAGAATGGTGAGAGAGGATGGATTGGGTGCGAGAGAGGCATGGCATTATGTATTATTGTGGAGAGATTACTTGTCCGAGTCGCCGATTGATGAGTATCATGAGATGCTGGGGTGCTGTCCGATGGATGTTTTCATGCATGTGGTGATTCAGGGATTGAATCGGGGGTTTGGGGATTGGAAAATGAGCGAGAAGTGTAAGAGAGAGTGTAATAGGTATCTGCTTACCAGAACGAGTTATTATCCTTTTCCGTCTGCTGAAACGATTGATGTGGCTAGAACTTTCGGAGATGTAACGCCGGAGTCACTTCGAGAATATTTCGATTCGGATATCAGTTTTCTGGATGAAGAATGGGATATGCTAGCCACGTTAAAAAATGAAGGATATGCTACAGCACGTATTCTTCACCTAGCGAAGAATATTGCTAGAGGAATCGCCAAGCTGGAAACCATCGATCTCAAACCACCATATGATGAGTCGAATAATGCTCAACGCAAGGATATGTTCCATAGATTGAAGTTGGAAGAAATAGCACTTGCAGGTCAGTGTGGGATGCTGAGTGCACGGGAGCATCAGGCACTCTCGGCGGATGAATCGAGTGCTGAACATGTGCTTGTGGAGTATATGTTGAAATGGGAGTTGGTGCCCGACGAACGAGATCGGATGTTTCAAGCGTTTGATGGAGGGGCTCCGTTAGAGAGTCTTATGAGTTCGAGACGGAGATGAGAAATCGGGACTGAGAATTGATAGGCTGCTTGTGCTTTTGGGAGGATAGGGTGAGATATGGATCTCAGGGGTAGAGTTGAGTTTGTTGACAGGAGATGCTTAATGCTTAGCAGGTTGGAGAGAATGTTAAAGTGACAATCCAAAATAATAACGGTGATTGAGATTTGTGGAATCAGAAGTAGATATAGATCAATAAGGATATGAATGTCACTACAAGTTTGATACAATTCCGACCTTCTCAGGTACATCTTCTAGGTATGAAGCGAGAGCGACATATTTACGTTCAAGTGTAAAGATTCGAAATTGAATCTGTTCAAGACATTAATGACCAGATGGAGTGATATTTCAATGCTGTTCCTGACTTTCAAAATCTTTGAAGCACTTAGCATAAATCTCTGCAAGTATTGCATACTGGACTCCCAGCCAAGTCAAACCGATATTTAATTCACATACATACTAGATGTAAATGAATCCCTGAACCCAGCAAAAAAACGCCTCGACTCCAAATCTCTATTCCATACATATCCCCATACCATTTCCACCCACATACCCTTCAAATCAAACATGTAAAGTCTTCTTTTCCTTCGCCTCAATCTCCTTCAATAAAGCCACCAAATCCCCTTCATTATTCTCCATTTCCAATCCCCTTCCAAGCCACTCCTTCGCCTCATCCAACCTACCCATCTCCATCAAACACTTTCCTCTCCTCCACCAAGCCTTTGCATTCCCTCCCCTCTTCGCCTCCACACTACTTTCCGCATCCAAAGCCCCTTCGACCCAATTCTGCAACGCCATATGCGCCTGCGCTCTATTCGCATACAATCCCGATACCTCATCTCTAACCAAGCCACATGGTTCCCAAAGGGGTCTCTTGAGAGCCATTTCCAAACCTAGAGTATACATTTTTATAGCTTCTCCATGTCTCCCCTTTCGAAACTCGCCATTGCCTGCTTCTCGCAATTTGGTAATTCCGGCGGAACGTTTTGGATTTACGGGGACAGGTGGAGGAGGAATTGGCGATTCTATCGCGAGGAGAGTGCGGCAGAGAGTATTGATTTCTTCCAACTCTTCATTGAGGGCTTTGGAATTGGAGGAGGTGGATAGGGCTTTCGATTGATAATCGATATGTAATGGTAAAAGGGTAAAAGTTTCCGTTTCCTCCATTTTATCGATTGCGATGGTCTGATTGATAGTCAAGATTTTTGAGTTGAGAAGTTGTCGACAGGAATCTGCTTGTCGCAATTGTGTTGGGTTATATGTGTGTCCTTAAAATTATTACCCAAGTCCAAAAGCTGTCCTTTCCATGAGGTTCCTCAGCCTCGCTTGCTTAACCTTATCTTATCTGCTTATGTAATGTTTGAGAGTTCTTTGACGTCTCGAACTAAGGACCCTTTAAGCTTCAGTGACTGTGAAGACAACAATAGGAACGAAAATGGGAGATGTGATATAAAAGTAGTATTTTTGGAATTGCAAGTTCAACAACTGTAATATTTCACACAAAATTCCTGTATTTTAATAGCATGTTTATCTTCTAGGTAAGGAAAATTGCTGAAGTTCTACAGACAACTTCGGTAAACCTTGTGTGCCATAATGCACTATGTGAACTTGCCAAATAACCAACATTTCCATTCTCAATCTCTGAAGTGAATACAACTATTCAAACGACTCAAGTTGCGCCTTCCATTTTCAGACATTGAAGATTCCACTATCTTTCACAGCTACTCTGATATTAACGTGGGCAACAATCAGAATTCAACAATTACTCACATCTGGGTTAACTTCACAGATTCATTGGTGAGATTCCATTCCTTGCCAATTTTCCATTCTATAACATGCATAAATACATTTGTACCCCTATCCATCCATCTATACATTCCCGCTTTATAACTTATTCCCCCAAAAGACCCTCGTTCCCGTGGCCCTGGAGCTCTGGCTCCAACGGTGCCTCTGTTCGTGTCATTCTATGAGGTCTGGTAGAATCACGATCATATATATACGGAGGTGGTCGTGGCCATGTAAAAGGGCGCTTAACGGCAGTTCTCTTGAGCAGATTATCTATCTCCGTCGATCTCTTAGTCAGTGACATTGTTCCTGTAGGCGTTGAAGAAGAAGAAGAACTAATTGGTGTACCCTCAGAAGGGGCAGGTGAGCCAGGGCGCTTGTTTTTGAGCTGGAGTCTTATTTTGGTTGATTTTTTGGTCGGTGGAATTGTTTCTGTAGGCATTGAAGAAGAAGTATCGACTGGTGCATCTTCAGAGCGAGTAGGTGAGGCAGCGCGCTTGCTTTTGGGCTGGAGTCTTATAATGGCTGACTCCTTAGTCAGTGGCATTGTTCCTATAGGTGTTGAAGAAGGAGCACTCAGTGGTGCAGCTGCAAGATGAGAGATTGAGGCTGGAGCTTTAGCCTTTGATTTCAAGGTCGACTTTGGCGATGTCATTTTTATCCGTATTTTGTCGTGATGATGGTTAAATTAATAGTATAATCTATTTATTTCAAGTGAATATAGATAGCTATGATAGTGATATCTGAAATCGAAATGGTATGCGGGTGAGAAGAGAGAGGTTTGAGGGTGAAATGTCTCTCATATATGGGGCCTTGGATTTCTATTTGGACTTTAGATTAAGTTAAGAAATTAGTATAAGGTAGCTCTTACCTTTTCATCCCTAGTCCGCTTGTTACTCCTGATTCTTAGCACTAGTCACAGTAGAACATCATTTTTCACGCAAAAATATCAATTCCTTTGTCATTTCACAAGTATCCTGATTTATACAGATATCTTTTCTTACAACCGTTACATTCAGAAAGAACGCAAAATGAGTGGCGAAAGACGACTAATACGTTAAGGTTTGGGCAATCATCGGAATATCGCATGCCGCAAGATTGCCATTTCTGGTTGCGAGTTAAGGGAAGGAGTTGTCCTCTAGCGAGATACCTAAGCTTTTATGAAATCTTCAAATCGTTGTGTTTGTTCATTGCACCAATTTCACATATTTTTTCATATTAAAATCCCTGTAGTACGTTCTATACTGATAAAATCATTGATAATTGTGTATCTAGAGCAGTCTGTTTTATGGCATTAACCCCGCGATTGCCTAACTACCCCACCAAACTTCAATGTGTCAAATAAAAATCTTATTTAATTCCTCGAAGTTTTTGTTTGGTAAGCTGAGACATATCATTTAGAGCGTGAAGCAAAAATTTCGATAGCGTTTTTTCAGTTTACGGATTCAATCATTATATGATAGAGGTCAAGGTTACAGACTCAATACCTTTTTGATACCATGGTTTTTTGGGGGGTAACTTAGGCGAGCCGGGTGATGTTAAGCGAGCGAGATTGCTGAAGGGTCCACGTGAAACTTTTTCCTGATGAACAAGTATCATTTGAAGCTTTGTCCTAGTCTCAACCCAATGAAATGAGGAAAGGGTGGTCGAGGTTCTGAATTGAGAAGTGTGTGATTTGTATTCAATACCGGAATGTCGGCCATTTTGGAAGCTTAAAATTGTGCGATAAGCTGTGGCTATAGCTGTAATGATATGGATGCTTGTACGACGTATGATGTTACTAGTTATCTTGGTACACAATTAATTTTCACCAAATGCAAAGACAACTTTGTGTCAATTATTCATCACATTATGGAGTGTATGGTCATGAGTTCTCCGTTTATCGCTCTGTTGATACCAGTATATACAAGAAAAACATGTTTGCCAAAATGAAGAAAAGAGATCCTTCGTGATCACAACTCTATCTGACTTCCATATCTATCATAAAAATGAACATCATACAAAAACCCAGTCTTAACTTGAGTTCCATTTTCCAACGCAAATCTGATATGACCATTTGGCATATCATACTTGTAAACAATGAATGCATCTACCCTGCCTGCAGGGTATTCATTCCAGTATTCCTCTATCTGCAAATATTGCGTCCGATAATGTTCTGGCTGGTTAGGAGGAACTCCACAGTAAATATCAGACGCCCCATTACGCTCCTCAACCGCAGCAGCAAGATATTCTTTCATTTTATCCTCATGAAAGGTCTTGCCAAGTCTAGCTTCGAGTTTCCTCGCCGCAGCGGCGTTCCATTTCCCCCTGCCTTGTTGCTCCTGCTCGTATGCTTGCATCTTTTCAAACGTGACTTTGAAACAGGCCTCAGCTTTTTCAATATTGGTAGACTGTGGCCTCTTGAGAACGGCAGTGAGTTTGTCGACTGCCCTTGTGATCAAAGTCTTTCCCTTCCTGCGTTTGGGATGTCTCTTGGAGGACTTCCTTTGCTTTGGAGCTGGAGCTGATGTTGGAGCAGGTGCCATCAAGGCAACGAGGCCTCTCCGATCTATTTTAGCCCGTGGTGCTGGATCGATTCGTGGTGCTGATTCGATTCGTGCCATTGTTTCGTGTTCTGTCGAGAATGGGTGGATGAAAGATGATGATTCGTGGCTGAGTGTCGCGCTGTGAGAAATCTAGATGAGTAAAACTATTGTGGAAGAAATAAAAGTTGTACGAATGGTAGTTTACCTCCGTATTGAGTTCTTGGGGTGTCGAAATATGTATGAGACTATGTTCTTTTCAACGAGATGGAATTCTTGAGATGGGAATATTGTGAAAAGAAAAGAGGGAAGGCGCCAATGGGGTATACAATCAACCATTTTATATTATCAGCTACATTTACGTGCTCAGTCTAGTGGGAGCTTTGCAAAGTTTAGGGCGAGGAATTAGTGCATGCTAGTGGGAGACCACTCATGTCTAGGGGATTATCATGAGATCACTTGTGTCGCATTATCCTGAAAAAAAAGTCCTCAAAGGCGGATGTTCATGTGATTTTCTGTTCCAGGGATTGGAATTTGACATATGATTGATTGTGCAGAAACTGCATAATGTAAAATTCCGACATCAGGTTACTGTCACAATTATCGTATACATCGTTTTCAAAGCACACAGATCAGTGAGGGAATAAGCATTTATTTGATATCTAGTTCTTCGCGAAATTCCAAATATTGGAATCGGCCATCCAGTGGTTATGTAAAAAATGAGTATTGTAGTATTTCATTGTCAAATTATTGTCACAATGATCATAGACATGACACAAAGTATAAATGTTAGTTGAAAAAAAAATCTATTCAATTATCTAGCTACTTGACCGTCTTTGAAGATCCAGGGCCAAAGAATGAAGAAGCAGATAGATATATCCAGTGATTCTTCTGGTATCGCTGTAGTATGTTCCCAAGATGTATAACAGTACAATTATTTGTGGTATTCCATCCCCGACTATTACAACCTCTTCTGTCCCATCTCCATCTCCATCCCATCTCTCCTCTCATCTTCAAACCATGACTGCTGGCCTACCAGGAGTGAATCTCAGACGGGTTGGCTTATATGGCAATATTCGGGCCAGGACAAAACTAGCAGCATCATCATCATCCTTTTCAGCCTTCACCTTTTCAGCAGAGATTGTTTGAGTAGAGGCGTTAGCCTTCTTGGATCCAGGGATGCGGATCGTGTACTTCTTTGGTCCATCAGCGGGGACTGCTTGAGAAGCGACAATGGCATTATTGGAGCCCGGATTACGAACCTTGAGCTTCTCTGGCTTGACTGCGGCGGCAGACTGGGCTGGAGAAGTGCTTTTCCTCCTTCTACCAGTAGCCGAAGCAGCAAGTATAGAGGCTGCGTTACGGCGTCTAGCTCTCTCATTTCTGGCCCGTATGGCCTTCATGGATTTGGTCTGAAGCCGAATGGTTGTCATAATTCCCTTTGTCAGATACTGGTTGGAAGTGATTAGTTTACTGCGTTTCAAGTCTGTTAAAATGTTAATATGATGTATTTTACCTTTGATCGTATGTTTGAAATGAATACTTCTTGCTGTCGAGATGATGTATGAATGATAGATTTATGTTTGAAACGAATTCTTGTTGCTGTCGTGATGATTGGAATGATATGAAAAATAGAAGAGTACACAGGAGCTGGATCTGTACGCATCAAAATTCCTATTTGAACTGGCATGTGACTTCCATTTTGTCTAGCTCAAACGAAACATACATCATGCACTACTGAGTGACTATATTTGAGCCACCCTTTTTGGTGTCAAATTCCGCGAAAACCTAATATATCTCTGTGATTGAAGTTTCCGGATTCAGCCAGATCTGAGCTTCGGTGGGGGTGAACATCGGAAAATTGTTATTTGGTAGATAAGAATTGTGCCGAGTAGATTCGTAGACGATCTTCTCGCAAAAAGGATTCCCCCTTCATAGATCTATGACGTGTCGCTAAAAGTGTTGTTTTGATCCTGTGATATCCATGTGATGCTTTGACTATTGAAGAATTGGTGTTAAGCAGAGAGCAGTAGTTATATATATCTAGGTACATGAAGTTCCTAATCGCCGTCTGATCACTGCATCGCCCCTTCCGGATTCAACATAGGAAAATCTCTCATTTTACTTGCTTGTCCCTATCATTCCTTAACCTAACTACGAAACCTGCAGCGTCTACCTCAATATCATTTGAAAAGGCATCCCCTAAATAACTTTGAACCACTTTCTCCTGACCGAAATGGTCAGTTTAACATCAAATTCCATTTCAATCTCATGCAGTCCTCGGTAGCAACACATCTAGTATCTACACCCATTATATTGACCTGAACAGCATCTAACATGCAGCAATCGACCTCTCTCACTGTCTTTCCGCATCTTCCCTCAATGTTTTCTCCAAGATCGTTTTCGCAGCCTTCTTTTGTGGTGAAATTCTCCAGCGAAGACTCTTTGCCAAGACGATCCACACCGAGTCCTCTATTTATCATCCTCGCCGTCCCTCTACCACTTACAGACCCTCGAATACATCCATACGAGCTCAGTATACTACTTGAGATTATTTCCAGTGAACATCTCTAAATTTTATACAACGGGATGCTATATCGGACGTTACGAAAGGCAATAGAGATAGAGCTCTAGGGGAAAACACAATCATCTTGTCATCAGCTCTTCTTACTCAATAATTCGTCTAATCGATATGGTGCGCATGCTATTCAACGTGCTGGAGCATGGAGAATACAAAGAAGCTGCAGAACTTGAAGTTCACTGTAAACGACGGGTGGCAATCACAGATATTTCTTTGGGAGGGAGGCGCGGCAACATAGGCGTATCACATCTAAAGTGAGTAGAGGGAGATCTAACAGCACGTCATACCACATAGGAGCAGGAATAGCACTATTTAGTCAACCAATCCAACCGAGCCCGACATCTAGAGAAGTCTTTCGTATCCATCGTAACACAAATTTCAAGCACATCTCAAGAAGTTTAAAACCTATTCACACAGCCTTCTAGTACCTAATCTTCTCATCTCCCTGCACAGCTAAAGGCCCCCGATATCTCATCTCCCACCTCCCAGGTACCCAAACGCCTCTTAAATCCCCTCCCGACCCAGCACAAATTTTTGCACCATAGGTTTTACCTATTCGCCGCCGCAGGAGCCAGCATTCTTCCATGCACATTGTAGGCGCCGGCACACTTCCCTGCATCTTAGTTCCATTCATCGACAGCGGTATGTCAAAAAAGAAAACATTCCCAGGTCCAAAGGTGAGATTGAAGATCTCTGCTTTGGGTGCTAGGAGTGGAAGGTTAGTAGTCCAATTTGAAAAGGCGAGAGTAGTTACTCCGAGCATATCAACTGATCCATTTACATTGGTGCTTTTGACCGCTGAAGATTCGAAGTGGTATATTGGATTGGGCACTGGTAACGAAACTGAGAGCATCGGACTCCTTGGACTCGTTGGCTAAAAGGCAAGTACTTCACACTCCAGTTTTGAAGCGGAATGCGAATGGAACTGATCTAGCATTATGTTTAGATACATCGAGAATCTTGAATTCTCACCTATTTGCTCCAGCATCCCATCTCAAAATGTCATCTTTACCAACTAGCTCCAAGGAGTTGTAGCGAATCTACATTTCGTTGTTAGTATTTGATCGGAACCTCGATATATGAGATGTCCCCCAGAATGTAAATCCAACAATTTATCCCTTACGCTACCATCAAAGACCAAAGAAATCAAGTGCGATAGAAAAGAAAACTTACCTTAACAAAGCAGCTACCAACGTTATTTCTGAAGTCATGTATACCAATCTTCTTCTACTTCCAATGTTTCTTTGCTCCGAGCTCCGTCGCGGCGTCCATATTAAAAGGGGTGTAGAAGACTTCTGCAGATAGAACCATACAAGTATAAGGGCTAGTTTGAATGCACAAATCCGATTAGATTTCGTTGAATAATTCGCTCATTTTAACGACGGATTTTGGATTTCTATAAATATTTTTGTTTTTAATTTATTTAATATATTAAATAGAATGAAAGATGTAATTTTAAAAAAAGATATTAAATGGTCTATTAAATGTTCCGTTTATTGATATTAAAATATAAGAACACAAATCGAAAATAATAAATAATAAATAAAAGAAATAATTATTGTTTTTAATTAATCGAAAAATCTATGAATTTATAAATTCTTGTAAACATTTATAATCTAAAACTTCAACAAATATAATTTAAAACTTTAATAAATATAATCTGAAGTTTTAAGCCCTTTAAATTAAAGTTTATATTTTAATTTCAATAAAATAAAATACTATTCTTATATTTATATAAAATAATACAATTAAAATGAAACTGTTTTTATATTTGCTTATTTAAATATTTAAATAATAATAAAAAAATGAAAATTCGGATTTCTCTATATGAAAATGTATAACTTATATATTATATACATATTTTACTTTCTCTTATTTCTATAGATTTTTATCACAGAATTCACTGTCTTGTACACCACCAACACGTGATCAAGCCTTACACTCCTTCGAAGTGCTTGCTCCTATGATTATAAAACGCTCTTTTATTATTAATATTAGAAAACCCTAATATCTAATTAGGCGACTCCGTTCAATCCAGGTATATAAGGTAGGTATGATCCTTATGATCAAACCTCAAGTCAATCTAGTTTACTATCATCATATATACCTATTTCCTAATCAAAGTGACCAAGTGACATAGCTATCCTCCGTGACAATTTTATATTAAAATCAATATATAAATAAAAGAAACGAAATATAGGAATCTGTTTTTTTGAAACTGAAAAAGTATTACTACAGAATTTGTTATAATAGAAAAAGACGGATTATTCAATGGATTCTGACCGGAATTGACATTCAAACGAGCCCTAAGACCAACGTTTTTCCAGAAGTCTTGCAACTTAGTATGATAGAAACCAGAGTCAGTTTAGTTTCTGCAGGCTAAACTTTATACAAAACAATAGATGATAAAATTTTGCCTGGGAAGAGAATTTAAAACGCGTAGATATAGAAGCGACAAAATCATGAAAATTAGAAGATAAAGGGTTTGAACACATACGCCCATTTCATTTGTGCTCTAATAGCACTGCACATAACGCCCTGTAGTTGTCTTGCCTGCTGTATTACATCCAAGCGATGTGGATTTGCTGCAGCAGTATTCGTTCTTGGCTTAGCTGCTACTTTCGCAATCTGTACCTCGAGCCTTGCATTCTCCGTAGCATTCTCTTCGTTCAGAGTCTTTAGCTTGTCATTTTATTCCTCATATCCAACTTGCAGCTGTTGATAAGCACCCCTAAGATCCATCAAAAGCTGCACAACTTCCAAATACTTCTTTGAAATCAAGTCACCCTCGCTGAGAGATATATAATCTTTGACAATGGGCTTCGTTAAACCTTGCTTCTTGGGAGAACCCAAGAATGAAGACATGCCCGAGGCAGCGGGACGTTTCAACATATTCAGATTCATTTGCGTTTCCAGTGGCTGATCGATTTGTGATGGGAGTAAGGTTCCAGTGTTACAAGAAGGTTCTGGTGAAGAGGTGAGTGGAAAGTACTTAATATAAGTACATTCAAGTGCGCGGTATCACAACAGCTTCGACAGCTAAATATATAGCTCGAGGAGCCTCGGAAGAGGGAAGAAGCTATGCCGAACAGCAAAATACACGGACCAATAGAACATAACCTACACTACGAGAACTAAACACAAAAATACCTTTATGAATACCAGCTCAAATATTCTACAATTGTTAAAAAGTGCATTCCAGGTTGGGCAATGAGGATGTGCATTTCAAGATCAATCAATTGTATATTGGATTCATGAAAGTCTTTGAAACATTGGGAATTGTCCCTTCGATCAGTGCGCTCGCTAGTGACAATGTTCATACCACGTTGGTGAGCTGATAGGGATAAGATGAGTCGCATGCTTTCCTTAAGTTGTGCGGGATGTTTGATAAACACCCCTCCCCATAACACATACTTGATACACATTCATACCATATTTTCCAAATCCCTTTTATACCAAAAATCGCTTTTTTGGCCTATTAATATCTCTATCAATATATAATCTAATTTAATAAAAATTTGAATATATATAATTTAAGCCATTTTAGGCTTATTCTGAAATTTTAGATTTTTAGGATTTTTCTATATTAAAATCTAGAACTTTAAAATATCGATTTTTTTAATTTGTATAAGAATTACATATAAATGTAAAACTTTTATAAAAACTTTAATAACTTTTTAATAATAATTATTAAAAGAAAACTGTATATCTTTTTGAAAGTTTTGAATTTAAATTCATATAGAAATTCAAAAAAAAATTCAAAAAAATTAACAGATATAAAGATATAGTATATAGTGAGTTTAGAGTAGTATAAATAATCCCTGTAATTTTGAAGGGTTTCTTTTAAATATCTATTTATAGGAAATTTTCTTTTTTTTCTAAATCCTTCAAAATAAATATATTATAAACTTTTATAATAAAACTTTTTAGTTTATTTTTAATAATTTTAATTAAAAAGTTATTAAAGATTTTGTAAAAGTTTTAAATTTATATGTAATTCCTATATAAATTTAAAAATCAATATTTTGAAGTTTTAGATTTCAATATAGAAAAATCCTAAAAATCTAAAAACTTCAGATTAAATTCAAAACGATCTGAATTATATATATACAAATTTTCAATAAATTCTATTTATAAATAAAAGAGTTAAAAATTCCATTTTTGGTGTAAAAAGTGGCCCAAAAGGGGGGTGGCCTGAAAGTAGGGTACCCGACTTACAAACTTCTTTATCAATGGAGCTATCTACTTCTGATCTCAATATTGAATGTTATTAAATATTTCTAGAAAAAAATAACTCTGTTATTAATATACAGGAATTCGATAAATCACTTTCAAAGCAGACAACATCGATGATAATTTCCTTGGAATTATGAGGAATTTGCAATGAACATGATCGTTAAATAGCGTTTTGGAAAGTTTACTGGAAATTCGCGTGATATAATGTGGCATTGAGTGAAGTAGGAAAATGTATTCGTGGGGCGAATTAGAAACCGCCTAATTCAAGCCGCTCTTTCACGAGAGGAGAGATGGTATAGATTATACACGATTGCATCGAATAAACACTATTTGACTTATAGTATAGCGAAGCATTTGAAGCACACCGAAAAGTAGAGAACCCCGATTGCGAAAACCCCAAATGCAAATTCCTGGCCGTTACCATGTGAAAAAAATTGCTCCTTGTAGAACTTTTAATTCCCCAACACCTGCTTCCTATGCCCGATTTCCCGTATGTATCATATAGATGGAGCTACCGGCTTCCCCCCTTCAACTATGATCTGTTCATCGATTCGCTTCTCTACATCTCCGTACTCGAGGCGTTTGTAGGTAACTATCTTGGCTTCATTCATATCGATTTCGAAAAGACGGATTCGGCGATGGTAGCCTCCGTACCCTCCATAACCTCCAAATCCTGCACCGCCACCATAACACATCCAAAGAGCTGGGCTTTCATCCTCTTTCCGAGAAAGAGAGCAGTATTCATTTGCATGATCACTATATGTCTAATTAGCATAGCCTAGTAAGCAGCAGATGTAATACTTACTGTCCACAGCTAACCATTACGACACCCTGTTCTACAAGTGCATCTCGGAATCCAGAATTAAAACCGGGAGCAGTGACGCCTTCTCTCCACGCGCCCTCTTTATCAAGGGTATCATCCCTATACTCTGGAAGCGGTATATGAATAAAGGCTAGATCCATATGAATATGGGAATATCCTTCGTGGGCTTTTTTCAGACTCGAAGCAGTTTGTTTGAACCAATCAATCTGGTTCTTTTTCAGCCAATCATACCCCTTAAATGATCTCTCATCTGGTGAATAAGAATGTGTATCCAACAAGTAGATTGTCAGAGCAGAATGCTTAGAGCCACCCTGAGCAAGAACTTCAACAAAGTAGTTTCCCACCCCTTCGAGTTCTTCTGGGCCAGCTTCCGATAACGAGTATGGCAGAGACTCGATCAATGCCATCTGTTGAGCTCGGGGTAAAGAACCCTCATCATCATGATTACCAAAAATTGTCGCAAATGGGATTTTGCGTTTAATAAACAATTCAGCATATTTGAAAATGGCCTAATTCTGTTAGACGATGGATAATTAGACTTTGTAAGGGCCTTCTTACACTCTGTGCATCCGGCGCCGTCTCTCCATTGATTTGGTCGCCGCTCAGAATAATCAAATCTGGCTTTTCTTCATCAAGTAATCTTCCAACGAATTCCAATGTTCTAGGATCAGCTTCACATTTACCACCACCTTCAGGCATTGCATCTCTACAATATCCAGTCCCTGTACTCAAGTGTAAATCTGCCGCTTGTAGGATCTTGAATTTCCCATTATCCCTTATGCGAGGCGTTGGCTTGCTTGGCATTATGAGCTTGCCTCTTCGTATGCTAAGTCTGGCTTCTTGGATCTCCCCAGAAGAATCTAGCAATAATGGTGTGCCAGTCATTTCCCATCCATCTCTTGGATCCACAGCGTCTGCTCCGAATAATACATCCACAGAAGTGACTGCCTCATTCGAATCACTCGCGTGGCGCTTTGCAGACCGTTTCAGCCATAATCCAGCAGGTCTTGATTCCCATCTCTCATCGCCCTCGCCTTTTGTTGCAGTCGCTGGATCCAGCCTCCCCACACTAACATCCACAACAACCTTATCATCCGACGTAAGTTCCTCCTCTTTCTTTCTTTGCACATGCATGTAAGCGCTATTCACCCAACCCTGTCCCAAATACAAGTCCTTCTCGATACGATGCCATTTATCCGAATCCAGCTTACAGCTTGCGAAAATATTGATTTTCGAGCATTTCGTGACAGTGATATCGGTGATCACTAGGCCCGGATGATGTGCTGGCATATAATCATGAAGCGCAGAAGGTAGAACCCGGTATCGATTATCTAGGAACCACAGGACGATTATTGTAAATAGAGCAAGCGCACCGAGTTGCGTCGCTGTGCGAACCTATTTAGGGTGAGATGAGTAGGAGATATAAAAACTTTAAAAGGTATACCTACGATTCTTCTCGTCATCTTAACAAGCTGTGGTTCTATTGACCTATGCGCAAACGGCTTCTAGCTCACGCAGTTTGTTAAGCTTGTCTTGATGGAATGATTTAGGTGTCCCATCCATAAAGTTATTGATAGGTCATTTCAATATCAATGGTTAGGTCTTCCAATTGCAAGACTCGCACATTAATAAACAAAAAAAGGGGAAGCGGATTGAAAAAGTTAAGGGAGACTTTGATGATTGCATTGTTAGTCTATTCACGGGTAAGTTCTTTGAAGATCTGGGGTATGAGCAACGCTAATCCTAATTGGTCGTTAGTGTCCCGTAACCTTAACCTGACAAACTTAATAAATTTCCCTAACACGAGACGAATGCATGGGAAGCGGGAGCGGTTGTTCCACAAGAATACTGAAACGAGGTTTGTTATAGTAGATTGCTATTTCTTATATATACATCTATCTTGATACATTGATACAAAGATGTTACATATTACAAAGTTTGTTAAACATTCATATCCATCTTCTTCCAGACTCCAACAAATCCTCCACCCGTTATTCTATCTCCAACTTTAGGTCTACATATCATTTCCCATCCTGACATATCAGTGTGATCACTCGCTTCTCCTGTGCTTCCTTGGACAGTGACACTTTCAGATTCGGATGTTTCCACATCTTCACTGGTCACCTCATCCTTGCTTGAAATCTTAGTGAGCCATTCATCAACGGCAGATACAGTTTTAGATCTATCCTCTCTCTCCATTTCCTCAACTTTGGCTTTCATCTCGGCTTTGATCAGTGCTCGAGGCTTTGCTAATCTCACTTCCCATTCTCGCCCTCCTGTGCTAAGTTGCGACCCCAGTTCCAACACCCGATCCAATACGAAAGGCAATTTCTTCCCTTTTACAATTTCCAGACACTTCATGTGCTGTGTGATACTAGGGCACCATGTGATTAAACGCCCATCAGGTTTGATGCATTTTCCCACGATTTCCATTTCATCTTGTATACCGGGTATATCTAAGATGGCGTGATCGAGGAAGACACCTTTGGTCTCTTCCAAACGTTTTGAAAGGTAATCATGAATACTACCAACGTGAAAATCGATGTGAGGGAAATAAAGTCCATGCCGGTAGTTTCTTACAGTTCTCTGTGCATATCTCGAGTGGTGTTCATCCGCATCTAGGCTATGAATCACGGCTCGTCGCTGTGAACGCCATTCATGGTATAGATCAGTCATTTTCACATTTCTCGCCCCAAACTTGCCTCCGTATCCGTAAATATCGTCATCTGGGGTAATCTTGCCCTTTGTTTTAGGAAGCCTCGGTATTGGCGGAGCCCTTGTGTTTGCTCCATGGATCGCTCGAGCAAGATGCAAAGTCAATGAGCCGGCACCGGTACCAGCCTCGAAAATCTCCAGTGTTTCATTATGTTGGTCCACGAAATCCCAATCCTCCAATAATTCTGCGTCTGTAAGTTCCGTCGGCTTTTCAGGGAGTTCCTTGTTCTCTTCCAACAGTTCATCCTTCTCTAGAATATCTGTGGACTCCAGATTTTCACTTTCAGGAGACGTTGCCGGCTTCAAATCACCTTCATCTTGCGAAACAACACGTTCATTAAGTGGCCTATTGGGACGAAGCCTCTGAACCTCTATAGTAGTTTCAGATTGCTTAGATGGTACTGCCGCAAAATTGAGGTCCAGTAGAGAAACAATCAAGCTTGCATCTGAGGAATAAATCTATCAAAATCAACCATTGCACCATAAATTTCCAAACAAAAGAACCTACAGGTGTCACAATCCGCGGAGCATTATCACAATATTGACCCAGTGTAGGTTCATAAATGCGAAATAATGCTCTTCTACCACCAGCCACTACAGATCTGTATGGTTTTCCAATAACATCATCTGCCACGACTTTTCTGTGATCCCTGAATACAAGAGATTCACCTCGTTTTAGAGGCTTTGACAAAGTGGGTACAGCCTTTGGATTTGTCTCCGGCTTCAACAGAACAATGTCGTTGGCTTTCCAAAATAATCGAAAAATCAGTAAAGCTGTGAAATTTGAAGATAGAAGATATTGTTCCTACCTCTGACTAATCTTTGAGTGAAAGACCGACGACTACATGGTGAACATATTGATTTGTAGGGATATATTCTCCTAGTACCAGAAGATATGGCACGTTGAGTTGTTGACATCGTGATTTTTCGAAAAAATTTGATGTTTGACTTAACAATTTTGGTGTCGATGGCTCCCGCTTTTCACATGCAACCTGCTATGTCCACGCTAGCGGCCGCATGATTCACAAGGGTCTCAGCTACCTAGTAGCTACCACCGGAAAGCCGAAGATGCCTGTCATCATACTTCACCTCACCTCAAGAACAAATCAATCAATTAATTCAAATCTATCTTCAAAACTGGCACATCATATAGTCATTGAATATGTATACGGAAATTGAAGGAACCCATAAGATTGGTTCTCAATCTCTCTATACCAAAACTTGGAAAGTCCGTTGACCCCTCCCATCTTTAGCTCATTCTCAATCCAAACTAACTTAACCTCCAGCCTAATATTCCTCCTGTAGCCAAACTGATTTTCATCCATGGCTTCTCCGACCACATAAATCGTTACTATATTCTCTTTCCCACACTCGCCTCACGCGGAATCGAAGTACACGCTTTCGACCAAAGAGGATGGGGTCGTAGCGTCACAAAGCCCTCCGAAAAAGGTCTTACGGGTCCAACTTCTCTGGTCATCTCTGATATCGTTTCGTTTATTAAGACACAATTACCTTCTCTAGTTCCAGTCTTTTTGATGGGCCATTCAATGGGTGGTGGTGAGGTTATTACGTTGGCTAGTGATCCACAATATGCGGAATTGATGAATAGCATTCGAGGCTTTATTTTGGAGAGTCCTTTCATTGCCTTTCCAAAGGGCTTCGAACCGAGTTTTCTTACCGTATTCTTTGGACGATTGGCGGGCAAATTGCTACCCCATAAACAAATGGTGAATAGACTTCCACCCGAGAATCTTACCAGAGATCCCGAGGTTATAAAGTCAATGGACGAGGATACGTTGATGCACAACACGGGAACACTAGAGGGATTAGCTGGAATGTTGGATCGAACTGCTGCAATGAATCAGGGAAAGACGAAGTTAAATCCTGGCGTCAAAAGCTTGTGGTTAGGGCATGGAACGGAAGATAAAGGGACGAGTTTCGAGGGAAGTGAGAAGTGGTTTAATGAGCAGACGAGTTTGAAGGATAAGGAGTTCAAGAGATATGAGGGATGGTTCCATCAATTGCATGCGGATTCGCCTGATAACCGCGAGGTTTTCGCTAAGGACGTTGGGGATTGGATCTCGGCTAGATGTGATGAGGATGCTACTAAAGCGGGGCAATCGAAGTTGTGATCTACGACACTCCAACGAAATTGTAATGGCGTTTTTGGGATATTAGGAAATTCGCTACGATATCACGCCATAGTCATAATCTAATTGTATATATTTGATTTTCATCTCAGGCTCTTTCAGGGTTAACGTAAAGCTTTATAAATTTTCCTATGTATGGAGTCGGCAATATTTGTCGGCCTAGTGCTGATCTTCGTCGATTGCGTAGCCTTCGTAGACAATTTTACAACTTCGTCCGGCATCCCTCCATACGTAGCAACGTAACCCTGCAACTTCCATAACCTCATCTGTATCTCTTTAGTCGCATTCTTATGTTTAACAACCAAGATCTGATTTCCAAGTATGCGATTCTCTTCTCTTATCTTCTCGATCCACTGTTCACCCATCATTGTCCTCAGATTGAACACAGGCACAACCTTCCTTCCTCCAGGTCCGATTCTCTTAGTTTCGAACTCTCCAGGAGGAACCTCTTGCTCTTGTTCCTGTCCCTGTCCCAGTCCCTGCTTCCCTTCTTCCCTCGAAGCAAGCTTCTGACCCATCCACAGTACACAGCCAGTCTGTTCACTGAATTCCACTTCTTCCCAATTCGCACATTTGTGTATATAACTTTTCTTCCCACACAAATACTCTAATAATTCCGCTGTCCGCCTCCGCATCAATTCTAGTAAAAACGTATCCATATCCGATCTCCAAGTCGCTTGTAGCACAACATGTTTCCTCGCCGTACTTTTCGCCTGCATGAGCCCAAACTTTTTGTATATCCCCGTAAATCCAGATTTCGTCTTGAAGAAGGACTGAAGGAGGGGTTGGCGCATGGCTACGTAGGTGGTGGATCCTAGTGAGGGGGTGTGGGAAGTCTTTTGCTCGGAGGATTCGACTTTGGATGAATGGGGAGAGAGACTTCGAGGAACGTGCCAGGGAGCCGATGTGGTGGGATGCGCCATTATTGTAAAGTCTTGGAGAAAAAAACTAGGGAGCGAGAGTTGTGTTGCGGTACATTGACGGACGGGGGTTGCGAGGGCGAGAGCTGAGGACGTGTTAGTGTTAAGCGCAGTAGAGAATTAGAAGCAATAATACCATAAGGATTCTTAGCGAGTTGCTCTTGGAAAGCTGTTCGGTCTTCTTTCTTGGGCTGCGGTTTGGGAGCTGAATGTTTGATTCGGGCTTCTTGAAATAAGGGATCCATGAGTGGTGAAAGAGGTAACTCTCGGCGCTTGGTTCCTTTTCCAAATCCATTTTTTCGTTCTTCTCCTCCGTCTATGATCGTAGTTTGAATGCCATCAGCATTGTCTCCCTGACGTGAGTCATCCGTGGCCGCAGAGCTGAAAGTAATATTTTCGAAGTTTTTAGCGTTTACAATTAATTTTGAAGCCGATGTGGAATAGTTCGAATCAGAGTATTTCAAGTACCTTCCAGCACTTCTGCCATGAAAGATCCTGCATCCCTTCATACCACATATCACTGTCGTCAACAAACCCAAAAAATTGGAGGGGTATAAATTCGGGATCTTCGTCAAAATCAATCAATCGAAGCTCAAGCGAAAACGCGACAATCGCGTCTCCCAACCAAGCTTCATTATCTAAGTACATCACCCCCACTACTCCTACAGACGTCACATCAACAATCATATTTCATCATGCTCGCAACACGGGTATTCCGATCGCATGCAGCGCGCAAGGCTGTCTCTGCAGGAATAAGATCTATCTCTTCTTTACCCTCGCAATCCGAACCAAATAAATCATGGACTCCCGTACCATATATCACAGAGACGATTGTGAGCAGGATATAGAACCCTATGAATTTGCGAATATGTGCTAATGAGATAGGGAGGTGGATGGCGTACCTGTATGTATTTTTTACGACGGATTTGGTTTGGAAATACAAAATACTGACGAGATGAGGATCAGCGGATATATTTTCTAAGCTTTTACAAGTGTGTTTTCCTCCTGCGGATGCTTTGATCTTCGATCATAGGATATCTTACTGATAAAAATTAGGAGCGAATTATTTGTCTAAATGGCGAAGTAAATTCATCTCTTTCGGCGGCCGTTGTAGCCCAACTCCTTTACCTCGAATCCGATGCCCCAGAAAAAGCCATAACTCTGTATATCAACTCCCCAGGCGGCTCCGTCACCGCCGGGCTCGCCATCTACGACACAATGACCTATATCAAATCACCCGTTTCTACTGTCTGCGTTGGCCAGGCCGCATCCATGGGTTCGCTTCTTCTATGTGGAGGAGAACCAGGAAAAAGATTCTGTTTGCCGCATAGTTCGATTATGATACACCAACCTAGTGGAGGATATTCAGGCCAAGCTACCGATATTGCGATTCATGCGACGGAGATTCTGAGGGTTAGAAAGAGCCTGAATGAGATTTATAAGAGGCATTTGACGAAGGAACATAGTCTGGAAGAGATTGAGAGGATGATGGAGAGGGACAAGTTCTTGAGTGCGCAGGAGGCGTTGGAGATGGGCATTGTGGATGAAATTCTTGATAGACGGGAACCTGAAGGAAAGAAAGAGAATAGTTAGGGATCTTAAGGTTTTGTATAATTTAGAAGAAATGTCTCGAAGGATCCAAAAGTTCGATCTTGTGCTTTCCTATCTCGGGATGACCGCGATATTCGGGCTTTGATTATTGCCTCATAGGATCCGAGATGCATGTCCAGTTATGGCTCAAGGCTTTTGGTTATTACATTAGGGACAACGGCATGTGTATTTTTCAAGGTTCTCAAATCATAAAAATATCTGGCTGGTACGGTATCTGGATTCAATGAGACTAGGACTTCTCGCTCGAGTGGAGCGATTGGCACTTTACGTCGTACAAAGATTTCCCGGCAAATACATTTTCTTTTACACAAGGAATCAGATGATAGAGTCTTCTTGAAATTAGGATTTGAAATTTCCGAGCAGATATGCAAAAGGTGTTGTAACACTAGCATGAGCTCTAACGTTCATTTTATTTTATTTTAGAAATGGAGTCTCGCTATGTCTTATCTTGGCAAAGCATCACTGCCTCAAGTTTCCTTACATCTTCTTATATATTATTCCTTTTTATCTTTCGATTTGTTGGACTCTGTATCTACTCTAAGTTTCCTAGTTCCTTCCCCACAGGAAACATCACCCCTCTCGCGCCGACGTAATCCCACCAATATCTCGTCTTGTATTCTCTCGTCTCAACTCTCAAATATAATATCACCTGAACTCACCTCCATCACATACGACCACAGACTGAAGAGAATTGGGCATCCCGTCCGCTCTGCCATACACAAGCTTCAGATCGGTGGATTAGTAGTTGGGTGGGTGACCACCAGCGAATCCCCACTGTTGTATGTTTTTTTGCCTCATTTTTGTTCTCCCCTACTGAGAGCAGGGGGGAGGATCGGGGGAGTAAGGTTGAATTGCATCAAATCCAGCCCCCTTCTATCTCTTTTCCATTTTCTAACCCAAAGCCTTTTTTATCATCTCCCCATCCTACATCGTGACTATCATCTTTCCACTTATCCTTCACCACTTCGCTTTCCCAATACTCTTCCTCGTCTCCCAACTTGTTTTTCACGCCATCTCCCTCTTCTTGTTCTCCCTTTCCTCCCTCCTGACCTTCTTTCCCAAATACCTCACACCCCAAGGCCCCCCTCAATCTCTCCACCTCCAAAATCCCATCATGTCTCTCATGCACATTCTGATTCCCATATTTCACTTTATACTTCGTATAATCCATCACTCCATTATTATCACTCAGTGAAAACGAAGTGCATCCATTCGTAGTACTGATATAGATAGATGTATCTGTTGTTATATCTTCTGGGTTTGTAGGAGTTTTCGTTGTGGGAATAGCGGATGGGGATGTGGAAGATGATGGAGGGGGATAGATAGGAGTGAAGGAAAGTGCTATGCGGAGTTTTTTGCGGGGGAGGGGCACTTGCGGATCGGGGCTGAAGGGGGTTAGTTATTTTCTGATAGGGAGAAGGGAGGAGAAGGAATTGAATGGGTGGTGAGGGATGGACTTACTAGATAATAGCAGCGTATGCTCTTTTTGATGGACGGTGCCCGTATTTATCCTAGTGGATATCCTGTCAGCTTGCGTCTTCTTCGTGCTCTTGGTGGTGTTGGTACGAGATAAGTAATAAATACTGCAGGAATTACGGCCTAAAATCACAAGTACCCTTGAAACACACAAAGTGGGGGGGGAGGGGGCTTACAATAATCCCTCTATTCCACCCCTCCAACACACATCTCACCACCTCCTTCTCCTCTCCCAAATCATCCATACTTTCCGGCAAAGAAGTAACGGGATATATAACCGTTATATTCATGATAGAACCAGCGTTTATGATGTAATAACATCCGAATTCCGGAAGTAATGGATCTGGTGTTCGTAGAATGACTTGAGGAGGATCTGGGGCTATGGGTGTGGCCTTTCGAGGAATTTCTTGAAATCTTTGGTGATTGTATTGCGGTGTTGAGGGGGTGGAAGAGCGGGGGAAATAGGAGGGAAAGGTTGAGGAGGAAGAGGAAGAAGATGAGTAGGGAGGGTGGAAACGAGACTTTGAGCGTTCGTTAATGAATACGGATGGGAGGAGGGTTATTGTGTCTTCGGGTTTGGGCGGGTTTTCTTCTTCTGGACTTTGTTCGTAGGAACTTTCTTCTGAACTTTCGCTTTCCTCTGCTTCGTCCTCACTCTCAATCTCCTCCGCTTCATCTTCACTCTCCTCTTCTTCCTCCACCTCTTCTTCTTTTTCCCCCTCCTCATCCTCCTCATCTTCGAATTCATCCCTACCCTTCTCATCGACATCAAAAACTTCATCCACCACTTCCATCCCCCCTCCCAATTCCACCCGCAGCCCCCCCTCAAACTCTCCCTCCTCTTCAAACTCAAACTTTTCAATCTTCCAATCACTATAATCAGCACCGAAAAACTCGTCCAAAAAATCCTCATACCCCAATCCACATTTCTCAATTTCCTCCCATCTCTCTTTCGCTTCTCGAGTTTCCCTTTCTATTTCTTTCGCTTTCTTTTTTTTTCTTTCCTCATCATTTGCAATATCCCCTCTTTTATCCCTCCCCCTACTCCTACCCCCCCTCAGCTTCACCCGGCGCAGCCAAAACACCTCCTTCCAACAAATTCAACCTATCCCTCAACCTCAACACCTCACCCACCAAATCCGGAAGCTGCAGCCCCGGAGACGGAGAAGGAGATGCGGATACATATCCCGTTCTATAAAGAACTTGATGATTCAGCTGCGCATTTACAAATTGATTACCGGCGACAAATCCATCGCTATACATATTTTCATTTGGGTATCTATAGTTGTTTGTGTGGAAATGCTGATTTTGCATGTGATATGGAAAGGGCTGGGGAGGGAGAGGCGTTGTCATGAAAGGGGTGTAGGAAGGGGGTGGAGAATTGAATTGGGTGGTTGTGGTGGAGGTAGATGACATGTTGCGTCTGTGGGTTGAGAATTGGCGTGAGGAGTGGTGGGATGAGGAGGAAACAGAAGAAGAAGAGTAAAACGGAGATCGAGGAGGACTAGGAGGTAAAATCTGAATGGTGTTTGCGACAACTTTGTTTTTTGCTTGAGTATCCAGTGGTTCTATACTATCTGTAGTCGAATGAGTGTTGGGAACCGCGGTTGGAATCGCAGCAGGAAGCAAAGCTGCATCAGATTCTGTTACTGAAGAAACGGGATTTGACGACACAGACACAATATTTCGTTCTTGTGTTTTTGTTTCTGCTTCCGCTTGTACTTCTGTGTCTATCGCCGCTTCCGCTGACAACAAAACCGGAATCTTTGCTTTAGGTTCCGTCGAAGAACCAGCTCCCATAGCACTAGTAATTGATACTGGTGCAAAGAGTTTCTTATGCAGAGTAATTTTCGAGGATTTGTTACTGTGAAACATTTTTAATTGTACGATTTGAGTTGAGATTTATTTTTGGACGCTCGGTTTTGACGTAAAGGGAAGGGAATGGGATGGACGATGTGAATTTAAGTATGTGATGCAGTTAGTGAGATGCAAAGCTGCTTGTATAGTGACTATGACTTACCAACGTTGGTCACAACTATCTAGGTAAGCAAGGTCTGAGATTCAGGTCGGTCGGGGAATTGATGAACGGGTGTCCTGGTACTAATCCTCGACCAATGTTACCAATGTGAAGCATATAGGAAGGTTTTGTGTGGCAGTCTGGAGATTTTATGGAGGTGTAAATTCTTGCACTTCTTCCTAGTTTGAAAAAGTACATCGAAAACGCTTTTGAAATCAATAAACTTTACGAATCAAAGGAAACATTTCAAAAATACGAGAAAATATTAAGGTGGTTTGTACCAGTTGGTTATGGAAGTTGATGGCTGAGGATTTCTAGTCATCGTCGTTCGCTCGGCGCTTAAGCCGTAGGTAGGATTATAACCAACAAATCCAACATACCCTGCGGCTTTTTCGATGGTGGGATACATAATAGCTAAGTGGACCGATATGAAGGAGCATAAAAAGTGCAAATGAATGTTTGAATTTTCAGTCTTGAGACTTGCTAAACAATGCTTTGGTATAAACTATATTTCAGTAATTGCCTTTTAAGAATTTCCCCGAAAGTTCAACGTCGCGCATCATTCTCATGATCTATCTTGTTCTATAACATAGATATTGAACAACCCATCCGATACATGGGCTCCAAGAGTCGGAGGATAAGTTGTCCACCAGATTCACTTTATCAGGTTGATGATCCGTAATCCGAATTTCCTCATCTGTTCGTAACAGCTTGGACAATGGAGCCTTCACTTCCTTCATCCAGTGCATCCAAACGACTCATATCCGATTCGGAGATGACAAAGTCGAAAACATCAGCGTTTTCCGCGATTCTTGATGGAGTTTCACTCTTTGGAAGAGGGATCCATTTCTTTTGCAAAGCATATCGTATCAATACCTGAGCAACGGTTTTATTGTGAGTGGTTGCGATCGATTGAAGTACTGGATCGTTGCTTCTCTGATTTCTGACCACTGGGCAGTAAGCTTCAACATGAATGCCGTTGATCTTACAGTATTGAACTATAACTCGTTGTTGACAAAAAGGGTGTAACTAAGATCGTTAGAATTGCAGCAAATATTCCACTTTGAAACACAAACCTCTATCTGATTCACGTGAGGAGAAATGAAAGGCCTAGCAAGCTCCAACTCCTCGATATGTCCAATGCCAAAGTTCGAAACTCCGATCATGTGAGATTTTCCAAGACTGTAAAGCTTGTGGAGGGCGTCCCATATCTCCAAACGACCTTCAGCTCCACAATTTGGGCTGTGGATCAAGAACAAATCAACGTAACAGTTCTCACTGTCAAGAGCTTCAATACTCTTCAAACATTTCTCAAAAGATTTTTCAACCGATCCAGCAGGTGTGAGGATCTTGGTTGTGATGAATATCTCCTTGCGTTCTACGCCGGTTTCTTTCATAAAGTTCGCCACGGCGAGACCGACTTCCTTTTCGTTATCATAGTATCTATAATAAGCTGTTAGAGACTTGTAGTAGTCACCACGCTACAGATATTATGTATTGATTCTTACTGAGCAGTATCGATGTGCCTGTAACCAGCTCTCAATGCGGCGGTGACAGCATCGATACACTTTTGTCCTTTGCACTGATAGACTCCAAATCCTAGTTGTGGTATGCCGATTAGGCTGACATTTTCTTGGGTAGAGAAAACTTTAGTTGCAATGCTAGTCGGTTGCCCAGTACCACCAGTACTTGCGGCTGCCATGGTCAAGAATGAATGTTCGAACTTGGAAATTTGGTCAATTCTCTGATATGTTGCGATATAAAGAACAGTGGTTTTGGGTTTGAGTGATTGTTGAACAATCTTCGAGCGAGAAAGACTTGTGTCAGAGGATACACTAAGGTTTTTATGTGGAAGTTGCTTCCCAAAGAGTTTTAATATGATGGTTTGTTCTTGCTTTGATAGGTACTGGGTAAATAACGATGATGCTCACATTGATACTTAAGCCACAACTAGTTAGATATTACCCAGGGAGGTATGTACGATGAGGAAAGAATCGTGTGATGACCAATAAGAATGCTTGTAACAGCATACGCTAGCTATTTAACGATTAGTGCAGATGCCATTAGCTTATCAGATCTCGGATCATGACAACACCATCTGATTGTACTCAACTACTCAACTCTCGTGAAATAGAACTGGCGACGACGAAACAGTTCACTCGTACTCCATTCTAGAACAGACTCGGATCACAGTGAAGATGAGAATGTTTACAGCGAGACCGAAGCCGTGATACATGACATCTCCAACACATCACTGCAAGCACAGAACACTGTCAAATGAGAATAACTGGGATAGCAACATTGAGGTCGTCAAGAAGACCTTGAGAAAGTCTGCTAGATTCAAGCCATTGGAGGAAAGAAGGGCATAGTTTAATAGAATCCGTTGAATAATGTTCTGTCCCGCTAATAATTGCGTAAGCTTCCTTGCTGTGTATAATTACCTTGTTTAGTGTACCGATATATGCCATAGAACCCTACGAGACCCTAGGAGTAAATGCTCTGACAGATTGAGGGCATCTGCAGATTCAGCAATACCATCTACATTCTTTCATGCAAGACAAGTGAGTAACTACTCTGGCTGATCTGCACTCACACAGACGAGAGGGGTACTGTCTTGATAAAAGGGGGAAAGTCAGCAACGGGTGGCTGTGCATCCTCCTCACGTGATGTATCTGTCACCGAGCCGAAACATCCGCACCAATTAAATCTGTCGTATGATCAGCGAGATGCGAATTGGTTACGAAGCCTCAATTTAATATCGTGGAATTAGAAATAGATACTTGAAACCTACCGACAGTACTATCTATCTCGGATCTATATACAATTACGAGTGAGAAGAAATTTCTATCTAATTAACTCCTTTTTGTGTTTTTCTTTTTCTTTCATTCTCGTCGCATGATTTGACTGTCACCTATCATCTCAACACTTCATTGTCTTTGAGATAGCAGCCGCATCTACTCTTACTCTCGGACCTAATCAGCGCGTTTCGGAACAACTATTACAATAGAAATCTGGCTCATCTTGCCACAACTCTATACACTCAGACAATACACGGGCCCACCCGTTAGCTATTAACGCTGAGTGCAAATATGTCCATCATGAATGGTGGTCGTCTTGCCTTCGTGGCCGGTTCTGGAATCGCTCTATTCGCACAAGGAACGAACGCACACGGAGGAGATATGTCGAAGATTCAAGACGGAGATGCTATGAGTATAGAACCCATTGTACGTGTATCGCAATCGATTGGAGGGTGCTTGAGCGATGCTAATAATTGTGATTGTGTAGGATTCAATATTATGGGTTCATATCTTGCTGCAGATGTTTGCCTTTGGCATTATCTTTCCGACCGGAATGGTTCTTGGAGTATGTGACAAAGACAAGGGCTAGTCTCGTCGTCTGCTAACATGATTCTTAGATTGTGCGAAATAGATGGCATGTGCCTGTACAAATATTAGGAACAGTTATCGCAGTGGCGGGATATTTCTTGGGGCATCTCCATGGCGGACGAGTCTTTGCGAAAAATATTCACTCGGCGTTCGCCAACATCCTGATGCTTATGCTTGCCGTTCAAGTTGTATTCGGTATCTACCTCAAATTTCATATCACCAAAGGTTTCCACGGAAAGATCCGAAAGGTCGCGGTTCATGGTCATGGAATTGTTGGAAAGGCAATGCCAGTTGTGGCTTGGGTACAAATGCTTTTCGGTGGAATTGCAGCTTTGGGTTTCTGTCGTGATGATCATCTCGGTCAATGTCTCGCACATTTCATCATGGGCAGCGCATTCATCGGTTATGGTATCTTACTTACGATTGTTATGCTCGTTGGACAAGTTTGGTTGAAAAAAACCGGACGATCCCAAGAATTCTTCGACTCGGCAGTTATCGCAGCTTGGGGTTGCGTCAATACTTTCACCGAACACAGATGGGGTGGCGCTTGGGTCGCAAATGATATTCAACACACTACTATGGGAGTAATTTGGTGGACTGCTGGTTTGGCAGGAGTTTGGTTGAGCAGAAAGAGAGATGGTTCGCCAAAGAGAAATTTCATTCCCGGATTTGTCATTTTCATCACTGGATGGGCTATGTCTGGACACCCACAGCATCTCCCACTCAGTACCATGGTCCACAGTGTTTTTGGATATACTTTGATGGCCGCCGGACTTTCAAGAATTATTGAGATTAGTTTCCTCTTGAGAGATAAGGCTACCCTGTCCGAGGACGGTGATGCTAACAGTTTCCAATACGTTCCACCATTTGTAAGTTCTACTTCCAGAACCTGAAGACTTTAGGCTAATTATGATAGTTACTTTACGCATCTGGTTTCTTGTTCATGGGAGCTACTGAAGAACAAATGAAACTTATCTCCGATGCAGGAATCACTCACGTATCTTACGTCCTTGTATTATACAGTTTCGCCTTCCTCATATTCTTATTGACCAATATGTTGGTTCATATCTATGCAGTCAACACCAGCGCGCCTCCAGTGCCTCCAAAGGATGGAGAGGGCGCTCCAGCTCGTCTTCCCCGGATGAATGGCCATGTTCACACAGATTCGAGGCAGATTCGTGACGCAGAAGAGTTCGAGTTGGAAGGATTGATGAGCGATGATGACTCGCCAGAAAGCCCAAGCACTTTAGGGAAGAACAATGAGGCTCGAGTAGCTTAGTTTGTTTCGTTTGTCATTTCATTTTGGTAATGGTCGATTTTAAAAGCGCATGAAAGTTGTTCTCCCTTTTCCTATTCTCAATATCTAGTCTATTAGGGGTATCATATGCATCAGCGGGCGTTTTTCTTTTGTTACAAGAAATGTACAAAATCAATGGATAATATGTTCAGCACGACCAGCCCCATTCCCGTCCCAAATTTCGTGTCCAAATATCCCATGCCGTAAAGTGTTGTTATCCCGAAATAAATTCGGATAAATACTTCTAACATTCCATCCCATCTCAATCACCCCATCTCAATCATCCCATATAGCACCATTAAAATAATGTCTGCCCTGTCTACTCTCCACTCAACTTCGCCAACTCCTCAAGCACCTTTCCCACACACCCCTCAATTTTCCTCTTCTCCTCCGCACTCATCTTCCTCAACACATAATTCGCCACCACTCCCGCATCCCTACTCTCCGGCCTCCCAATCCCAATCCCAATCCGCGTATACGGCTGTCCCCGCAACGTATCCCGAATACTCTTCAACCCATTATGCCCCTTTGGACTATTACTCCCGGACTTGACATTTATTCTTCCGGCCGGTAACTCCAACTCATCGTGTATCACAACGAGTTTACATTCTGCGGAAGAGGATTCCCGCTGGAAACTCGTCCAGGCGCTTGAAACGCCGACGCCGGATATGTTCATCAGGGAACTGGATTTCCAGAGTGTGTAGATGGGTCCGGGGGATAGCAGACCGTTTCCGTAGGAGCGGGATTTTTGGAATGTGGGATTTTGGAGAGAGGGGGCGAGGAGGCTCAGGATCGTGTGGCCTGCGGAATGCAGAGTGTTGGTGTAGGGGGCTGGGTTGCCGATGGAGCAGATGAGGAGGCGGGTGGGGATGGTCATGGTGGGTGTGGGTGTGGGTGTGGGTGTTAGATGGTTTGGTGAGATGGGGTTGGGGACATCGCTTTCTGGGGTGGGATTTGGGAAGTTGGAGGTGTAGAGGGAAAGAGTGAGGGATTCGGCGAGGAGGGCGCGGCGCTTTTGTTTGCGGGTTGGAGTTGGGGTGAGGGTTTGAGTGGAGGATGATGGTGAGCTTGAGGGCGTGGGTGTAGAGGAGGATGGCGGGGTTGGTAATTGTAAGTTTGTTTGCGATTGTGTTTGTGATTCCACACTCAAATCTAAATCTTTTTCCCCCTCAATCGCGAATAACTTTTTTGGCGCGCGGACGCGATTTGGCTGCGTCATTTGAACAGGGGTTTTAGTGGTGGTATGATATGATAATTCTTTTAGCGATAAGTTAACAATTTTCGAATTTGTTGTCTCCTTGGATAAGAATATATTTTTCAACGGTTTCTTCTTGCATTTGTTTTTATAAGTAACCAGGGGAGGATTATATATCTATATATAAGATTCTGGTAAAGTAATACTTTCGAATTAATTCTTCTAGGTTATTAATACATCATTTTTCTTAGACTATTATGTCTACCTAGTCTAGTCCTGAGCCACCTAATTAGTCCTGTGATTCTAAATAATCTGAGTCATCACCGAACTTTTTAGGTGATACTTCGAGTCACGGTCTAATTGTCAGCAAACTACCTAGTAGCTAGCTAGACATCATCCTGATCTGCCACGGAAAAGTTGGCTGTGAGGTGGAGAATAGTTGTTTTGGTGTGATGTTATTGAGCTACCCACTGGTATTAGTATTCATATCACTTCTGTTTGTTGAAGGATAAGAATAGATTCGGTACATTTTTCTTTGTGATTGCGGAATCTAGTCTTTTAGTGAAGGACTAATGATTCTGGATCATTGAGCATATGGGGATTGGGAATCTCCGAAGTCTCTTCGGAACTAAGTCTTAATTCAAAGCTTACTTTCTGGAACTTCTTAGTGGTTCGTGTCACTCGGGTTCAAGTGATCAATACGGAACAGGCCATATCGTGTTAAAAGCTTCATACAATTCGCAATTCTCATTCTCTAGTACAGTCTTATTATCCTATTCGTTCAAAACATTATACACACGAAAGAAATATTCGGGTATCATCCAACAGCTCGATCAGAACTTCGTACTCCGTCGTATACATCCTCTCCTAGCCTTGACACTCTTTCCTTTATCTTCATTTCCTTCTGAGTATACCAGGGTCGTGGGTACATCTAGTGGTGGATGACTGGTGGATTATAGACCTCAGGTTGACTTTGCTCCGCAGGCGCAGTAACAGTACGCTGTTGCTTCTCTTCAAAATCGACCTGTCTAGGATCTGCAGCACCAGGTTGGCAATGACCTCCCGCACTGCGATGTCGATGAAGATTAATGCCGAGCATGATAAGTGTAATCGCAAAAAGTACACTAAATGTGATTAACAATTGTTCACAAGGTGAATGAATATGCTTAACACTTACAATTCAAGCCCGCCCAATGCAGATGTTGCAATCATCACATTCTTATATGTCTCCCAAGTGGTCTCTGCACGCTTCTGAAGACCTATTTCACGTTTGTTTTTGTAGTAGTAACAATAGTAATATGAGTCGCAAGTATCTTCGACAGTAATGGCACTTGCGATTTGCGAGGCGAGAATCGGGAATGATACCGCCCAAAGTATCACGGCGATAATGTCCAGACCGAGTATCGCCCAGTAGTTATACATGACCGGTGCGCCGGTGCTTGCTACTATCACATAGACACAAATAACAATCGAGATGGCGGCCTGAAGATCCCTCGCAGTTAGTCTTGAACATGAGTAAATAGGAGATCACCAAAGCTTACCGAAGCCAATGTAAGTGCATCTCCATCATATACAAGCCAGTAAACTCCATACGACGAAAGCGCAAGTATAATCACTGCAAGCGCCAATTGTGCAATGCGAAGTCCAAGTAAAGCACCCCTCGCACCAGGAATATGAGTTGTATTCGCGGCAGTCATTGTGGAAGTTTTTGGATATGCTTGATTCCACTCGAAGACTTCTTTATCGTGGTACAGTATTCAAGCTTAAAATATACGAATAAGAATATTGATGTGACAGCGAGAGAATCCACGAATTTGAAAAGTAATCTACCAAAACTTCATATTTGAATGGAAAATCGTCTGCTCAAATATCTATCCCTTCGTACCTACCTGAGTCCCTCGTGACACGAGAGGGCGGGAAGGTGCATGGCATGGCATTTTTCAGCCTCACTCCCTCTTGCATATTTCTCACTTCCACCTTTTTGTCGATCGTCGCTTGGGTTGCAATACTGGTTTGCTTCCTTACTTGGCTTGGAATATTACTGGATGAAAGTTTGAGATGTGTCATTGTGATTTATCATACCTTAGGGGGGTTGTATGATTGGTTACGCGATTTGTAGAACTTGGAGTTTAGATTTCCAACGCAGATATACGTATGCTTGGCACTGTTCACTTGAGCCTCAAACAACACCATTCAATCATGAAATAAAAATTTCACATCTACACCTCATCACATTTACATCACCCACTCCACTCCACTCCCCAAACCCAAGACCCCAAAATTTCGACAACACCTTTTCAGCTCATCCATACGACAAACAGAAACCTATCAAAAAAGCCACAAAAACAATTAAGGTTACACGTGGGTCTATGCTCGGTTCCTCACAGCCTTAACGGGCGTTCGCAAAGGAAATAAGGTTCTGACAACTGGAGGCAATTGGTACGACGGACAGGTCTTTTAGGCAGAGAAATTAATTATGCGGCTAAAGGATTGGGATTTTGAGGACCGGTATATGAATGGGATAGATGGATGGAGTACGGGGATTTATTTTCGGGTATTTTGAACTTGCAAGGGAGGGGAGGGAACCGAGTTGTGAGGGTTGAATGGTAGGTATGCCGTGAGATGGTAGTTGTCACTCACTAATTACTCCGCATGTTGAATGAAGTTAGATACTAATCTCCGCC
This sequence comes from Botrytis porri, assembly GCF_014898465.1. Lineage (NCBI taxonomy): Eukaryota > Fungi > Ascomycota > Leotiomycetes > Helotiales > Sclerotiniaceae > Botrytis > Botrytis porri. Next base: position 1,464,852 of record NW_024066083.1, on the reverse strand, counting down.
CGCTAGAATCTGCAGGTTACACGGGTGGTGCTGTGCGTATTGATATCCAATAACGAATGTCGTTTGGATTGATTTGGGTTGATTTTGATCCATTTTGAGGATTTTATCACCTGCTACAGTTAGTTTGATGGTTGTCCTTGTTTGGGATGAGGGAGTTTTTAAGCCGCGCTTGAGTTTTAGTGAGTGTGAGCGGGTATTGAGACTCTGTATCATGATTCATAATAGTTGATTTTGATTGAAGTATTTACGAGATCGCATCGATGGATGGATGACGGGTGGATAGTCAGTCTGCCTTGAGCCTTGAAGTTGATGGAATACCTTGCGTGTTGACCTTGTGAACAAGTGTGTCGAGTCATGTAGTGTCAGGGTCATTTGGTAAAATCATTATATCTTCTTTTCTGTCTGTTATTTTCATCACCAAGATACAATTCTGAAGACGTCACGTTTTAGTCGAGTACTCATTGTTTCTTGTTTGATTGTTTGATTTTCCAACATGTGATTTTTGATTCAGTCTTATCAGGATTCAAGTTTGTCTTGTGAATAGTGCAGTCTAAAGAATGTAGTTTGTTATAGTATACGAGGTTGCGAGTCCATGATGTGTGTAGATCTCTTCTGCTTTAACTGGGTGTTTCTTCATCGTCTGATCCAAACTTGATTCTTGGAGTAGATGTTCACAATTCCACGGCCTCTGATTTGATATACCAATATACATATCAACTCCCTCCCCCATTCCCTCCCCCCAATTCCCTCCCCGTCAAATCCCACACCCCCACAACCTCCATCCCCACCTCTCCTCTCTACAACAAACTCATCCCCACCGCAACCAAGACCCCCGCACCCATCAAACTTCCGAACTTCGCACACACCAATCCCGCCGCGCCACTCGCAGCCGTAGTAGAACTAGTCGCCGCGCTCGTGGTCGTCGTATCCGCCTGTTTAGCCTCCTTCTCCGTCTGCAACACACTGCACGCATCCACCAACGTCGTATTGCTCATCATCTCTGCGAGTTTCGTTTGGGCTTTCGTGGCTTTGGCTTGGTATTCTGCTTCTTTTGTGGCGTTGCCTTTGATTTTGGCGGCGAGCTTGGTGCTGTTGCCGGCGGTGTCGATGGTTTTTTGGAGGTCTGAGGAGGTGTGAGATTTGGATGAGGGATTGAGATTTGGGGAGATGGGGATTGTAATATAGTGAAATAGAGAAAGAAAATGGGAATAGAAGTAAGAAAAGAAATAAAATACATACCCTCCATCTTATCACACTGTTTCTTCGTCGTCTGCGCCGCATCAATCACAGCACAAGTCGACACCAACGTAGTATTCGCCTGCATCGCATCGAGCTGCACAGCGGCCGCGCTGGCTTTCGCCACAATATTATCGATTTCCGTCTGGTTGTTGTTGGTTTTGGAGGCGAGCTTCGTGGTGTTTTGGGCTTGGTCCACGAGCTTCTCGAGCTTGTTCATCTCTTTGCAGAGGGATTTGTCGGTCACGGGTTTGGTGGAGTTGCCTTTTGCTACGATGGCTGTGGCGGCGAGGAGAGAGAGGAAGACGGTGGAGAATTGCATTTTGATGGCTTGGCTAGATTGGGTTGGATGGGATAATGAAGAAGATCAAATGGCCTATTGAGATAGAAAAAAAAGTAAGAAATAAACACGGTCCTGCCGAAGATGTTCTAAAACGTTAATGAGAATGTAGAATGGAAGTGAAGATGTCCAGATACTGAGTCTAGAACGACGAGAAGTATTCTTATATACATTACTCCACCCCATCCACCCATCCATCCATCCATCATCTCTCCCAAAGCTCAGATCTCCAACCCAAGCTATCTCTCACCACACACCAATAATAGCATTCTCCCATCCACTCTCCCTATCTAGCTCCGTCAACGTACGCGTCAAGAGCTATCAAACCTTCATCCCCAGCTGTCATACCACAAACCCTCCAACCCCAGAATCAACATCCCAAAGCGCATCAAAGGACGCGAATGTGCGATTTCATCTCGTAGTACAGTGGTATGATCAGACCACCAGTAAACCTCATTGCAGAGACGATCTTTCATTTGATTCCTAGTATTTAGGGATATCCCATGTGTGCATCCACGAAGCAACGCATCTTTCTCTTATCCCTCCCATGAAGTTTCGATTCTCGAGCCAAGCACCCTGTCTAGAAAACAAATCTAGCACGCGGAAGTATACAAGCGACCACTCAATCCCTCTCCTAGAATCCAACCCTCCAACTAATATCTTCAAAGAACCCTCCTCGGGCTCCCTCTTCCCAGCGAATCCGTTTCGCTGACGACACCCTAGTCTCCTCTTCCGCACCTCAGAAACCTTCAACTAGTCTCCCACATCTCATCATTTTCCTGTTCATTCGAAAATTCAAAGGCAAAAAACTACAAGCGCCTCATTACCAAACAAATAACGTTTAAAGATATCGATCCCACATGCAAAGATCCCTAGGTACGTGAGGCCAAGTTTCAATTGTGGGCAAAGGAGGTTGCCGATCTATGAGGAGGCCCTGGCGATGCTAGTATCTAATCTATGCCGGTAGTGTATGTGCAACAAAGTCTGTATAAAATTTCATCGTTTCAAATAATCCGAATCATGTAACAGATATTTTCATATTCGAAGAATGGAACGACTTGATGTCTTCTATTCTTGATTGAGTTGATAATTGGACGATAGTCCTACAGGAAAATGGTGGACGCATTTACATCTAAGCATCAAAAATGAGAATTGTGAAGTGCAAGTCCACGTGAAATACTGAAGCCATATTATCATGAGATGATAATCAAGTAGGTATGAAACGATAATCTCCCTAGATTCCCTAGAGCTAGGTCTATGATTCTCTATTTAGCAATTAGCCAAACCTCGAATGACGCGCAACAACGTCAGCTATCATGTCATATCACAGGCAACGAAATACATATGATTCAAGGTGATGATTATGATCTTGCAAGCAGGATGATGGAATTATCGTCTACAGAAAAACCAATCCTAGGTGATACATGCTCAGTCCTTTACAATCGGGTCTGGCAATGGTATACAACTTTCCCAAACGCCTTCCTTTGATATCGAAGTCAAATGACAACGATTGCCAGTCAAAACCCTAACTTTCATCCATGTAACACCAGTCATATATTCATGAAGTACCATAAGTACCATGCAAATAACATTCCTTGATATTAACCCCAAATGAAATCGCACTGCTCAAACTGTTCCACTGATGCTGAGTTCGCGAATTTCTTGCAAAACTTGCTCAACCCTGCTATCGAGATGTCCTTGCGCATATTGCTCTCTTGTATCAGCATCCAAATATTGTTGTACTTGTGCCATTCTGGAATATGCCTCAGCACAGAAGCGAAGTTGGATTTTGACTAAAGCTTCGAAACTTGGGTCAAGGTAAGGAACACGAAGGTCGATGAGTTGAGGAAGTTCATTAAAAAGTTGGTCGTTGAGTTGCTCGTAAGCCGCCTTGGCCATCTCAGTCTCCTTTTCGGCACGAGGGAGTTTGGTGACATCTTTATCTGGCTTCTCGACGAGCTTCTTAACCTTTGCGCGCATGGCATCATAATCGAGGAGCTTGTGATTACGCTTCTTAATACCTAGAAATCGTTTAGCAGGCATCAAAAGAAAATAGTCAATATCCTTACACTCATTGATATCGGGGAAGTAGGCACAGAATCTTGAGATGGGCTCCAAGACAGTAGTACTAGTAATGTCAGCTTCATTCATTTTGCGCAAATAAATGTGCGAATCTCACCGGTATGGGCCATCAAGGGCTTTAATTGTCTCGGCGTCGAGATCCTCTACAGCTTGCTTGTAACTGCGACTGACACCATCCTTTGCGCCGGCATCACCGTAGAAAGCATCAATGGTCTCAGCAATGCGCATCTGAGAAGCGGTCATTGCTGCATTAATTGTCAGCTCACCTTCAAAAAAATCGGAACAACTAGAATTACCTCTCAAAGAGTCCAAATAACCCTTTGATTCCTTCTGCAGTCTCAATGAAGCGGCTTCCATTGTGCGATAACGTCTAGAAACTTGGTCAACTACAATTTCCTTTTCTTCTTCAGTTTTGGCCGCCATGAATTGGGTCAAAAAATAATCCCACTCCAAGTCTTCATTTCCGGAATTGGAAGAGATCGATCTGGAAAGCAAGATAGGAGTTGATGGAAGGTAGTCGGTCAAAATGTTGGAGGAAGTCGAGGCCGAGTGCAAGACAGGGCTTGATGGGTAGTAATTGACAGATGAAGCGGATGGCGTGGACAAAAAGTTGGAGGAAGTGGTTGAAGGATAGCCTGATGAATTGTTGTCGTCGATCTTGGCTTCTTCTTCATCTTCTGACTCGTAATCGGATTCGGATTCAGAGTTACTGGAGTAACCAGCATTCTCCAAAGTCAATCGCAAGCTGACTTCTTGCACAGCTCTCAAGAGCGCCTTCATTTCCTCGTCGCATTCTTCCGCCATGGTATGGTGTTCGGCGGTTGTCGTAGCCATCGTGGTTTTGTAATAAAGTTGTAACTAACCTTTCTTCAACTTCGTAATCGCGATCATTTGTTTTCTCAACATGACCTTGAATGAATAAAATTAGTTTGCTGCCTGGAAAATAAACAGATCCTAACTCGAAAGATCCTCGCAAGAATTCGGGGATGGCTTCATATTTCTTTGACGTCCACCCCCAATCCCCGCAAGTTCCTTGAGTTACTCTGAGGTAGGTTCACTTACCAGTCTTCATCATAACCTGAGTAGTTGCCCTATTGACATTCTTCTTAAAGCCTTTTGACAGATAGATCGTTAGTTTGATCTTCTTTATCCTCCCAAAGTTCACAAATGTATTCTTCTTACCTGCCCACGACATGATGACTTATTCAGAGTAAACAACAACACAAGGAATAGTCGGGTATCTTCAAAACTGGACTGCTAGTGGTGTGCAGATAGAATGAGAATTGAAAACTCCAAAGAAGTTCAAAGTTGTATGCTGACCACTACAAAGATGGTAAAGAAAGAAGGTGATGTATTGGTAATATGGGTTTGAATGTGAATATATTCAAGAAAACTGATGACAATGATGATGAATTCCGGGCTCAGGTAGTAAACTTGGGTTGTGGCGCAGCTGCAAGCATCGGAATTCCGGTGAAAGTGTTCACCCGAAGTGGATCACTCCCCTGTGCATTCAAAATTATTTCCTCATTCAAAGAATTCCATCTGCAGGTCAATCCACAACTCGAAATTCAAAAATCACTTCAAAATGGCATCCAAAAGCAACCCCAATGTTCCCCAAAAGAAGCGCAAGATCGCAAACCGAGCAAAGACTCAACGCAAGAACGCTATCAACAAGGTTACCAAAAACCCAAGAGGTACCAGAGCCAGTACTGTTCTGTTCCCTACGAGTGGACCTTTAGCACCTTTATCCGGAAAGAAGGCTCGTAAGGTCCAAAAGGCGCAAAACTGTGCACGTCAAAGAGCATTGGAGCAGGCAATGAAGGAAGGAGAGGTCAAGATGACTGGTGAGCACTTTACAAACTTGCAATTGATATTCAAGGTTCTGATACTAAATACGATTCTAGATGCGCCAGAGACTACATCAAATGCAGCCAGCGAGGGAATGGAGGTTGATAACATTGCATGAATGATGTAAAAACCGCATGGGATATTGGAGTAATGGCGATTGGAGTTACGGTCAAAATCTCGAGAGTTGCATGTCAAGACGAAGATATTGGATTTTTATCACAAGAGATGCGCAATTCGGTCGTTATACCCCGAAGAGGGAACTTGCAGATATTATATGGACATAACACGTATATCGAGGAATAACAAGGAGTGAAAGCTTCAATGTATGAAGAAAAGTAAACTTTACGAACTATCTTGCTTTCCTGCAACTTTTTACACTTCTTATGTTTCCGCATGCATAACTATCCTCTATCTGACGACTAAGGATACGCTCTCTTCGTTGCTGGAACTTGTCCAGGGAAGAATGTAGTAGGGATCGTGGGGATAGGGATACTAGCCGTCAGCGCATATCCAGCAGCCAAATCATTCGGCATTTTTGCTGCAGAGTAGCCAGAAGGCGCTGAGGATACCGTTTGTGTCACAATCGAGTCTATTATAGAGTTCGTTAGACATCGCAATGATCAAAAAGATGTGGCAACTTACAAGCTGTATGTGCTGTACCGTGAACCAAACATCCTCCATCACCCCAAGCATTCTGACATTTATACAACTCGTAACTACCCGCGTCTGTCCACATTGCAAAGTTTGTAATGCTCAAACCCGCGCAAGGTTGGCCTGTTGGACAAATGACTTGAATAGGTGCTCTTTGGGTACCATCTGCACAAGTTCCTTTCCAGTTTGAAAAAGTGAGACCAGTATATAACACCCCGTTGCCAGTTGCTGGTGTTGATTTCCAATATGCGTCGATGTCGAGAGAATATGCATTACTGTGACCAATGAAGTTCGAGAACACACTGTCGGATACCGACCCTATGAGACTCTGGTTAGAAAGGGTAATAGTGATACAAGTGAGGAGAACTCACCTGATCCGCCGTTACTCTTGATCATGAACATCTGATTAGATTGCCAGGAGTAGATGTTATTGTAAGTAATCTTCGAAATGGCAGTGTCTGCTCCCAAACTACCAATCGCACATCCACCGCTAACATTACAGTGGATGTTTTCAATTAGCATGTGGTTAGATGGGTTCTGGTTTCCGTTAGCATCATTTTTACACGAGTTGTGATGTTCTAGATAAGATGGGTCGCATAGTGGAGGCTTTCTAAAAGAAATTGCGAAGGTGGCAGAGCATACCTTGACAGTGACACATTCGTCTTTGTTGGTAACTTCTACATCATGGATATGAACGTTGAAGCCCCAAACATCGATGCCATCTAATCCACCTTCGTTTCCACCACGAATGATCAGGTTGTATACTTGGCCATGTTGCACGGTGTCGAGAATGAGGTGGAATGCCGGAGCTGGTAAAATGTTTAGTAAAGATTGACGGTAGAAATGAAGATGGATTTCGGAAGGAGGCTAGAAGAAATAATGCAATTGACTGTGTGGGACTGCATGGGAATATATTCGAAAGTTGAAACAAGTTCGGTAGAAAAAGCTCAGGGGGAACTTACAGTCGACAAGTGCAATGTCGTGGATAGAAAAATTGACAACGTTTATTAGTCGAATGAGACGAGGCCTTCACCAAGGGTTAACGATACTCTTGAGACGACTTTCATCATAGACTCTTACCCATAAATTCCCTGTGCATGGAATACATATCCATAACCTTGAATAGCGCCGCTTGATCTACTGCTGTAGAGTTCAAAGTCGGTAGAGTCTTGGACTATAGTTGGGAATTAGAAGATGGTAGAAACACAAATATTCAGGCGGTAAACTTACCAACAATCATATGTCCGCCTGCAGTACTGTATACAAATGATTAGCAAACCTGAAACGCGTTTGAAGCAGCGAAGGAGCTCACCCAGTTCTAAGAATGACACCTTCGAGGTTTATGGCCCATGCGTTACCACCAGATAGTGTAACCCATGTAGACATCGCATAGTTTCCAAGAGGGATGTTCACTAGATTGTATCTTAGTATTATACACCAAAATTACGCAAGTCTACAAACATACCGACGCCACCACTTGAGCAGGCATTGAACGCGGCAAGAAGAGCTGGTCCCAGATCTGTCTTTCCATCGGCTACTGCGCCATACTTAGTCACATCACAGACTTTTTTGGCCCATTTCGCATCTGAAGTAGTAAGGGGGCCAATCGGGTAGCCAGAAGCTAGCTGGGCAGACACAAGAGATGGCAAGAACAACGACGCGGAAAGTAGAATGGTTTTCAGATTTAAACGCATTGTGAGTTCGGAAGACTTGGAGTACTAGGTTTTAGTTTTAGGTATGAGTGGAGTGGAATGAAAGAGAGCATAGCACTTGATGAACAGAACATAAATTTGGGGGAACATACTTAGCACATATAAGTGCATGGCAATTCATTTTCCCTTGACTAAGGGAGCATCTAGCATGCTGAATGATCTTTCGCCGAATTCACGCCCGCTCAGCCGGACAACTCGATCACTTCCTTGGCAATGTCAGGACTCGAAGAGTATTGTTGCGCTTATATATAAGTTTGAAAGAAAGTGGAAAAGGGTCGAAAAAGGCATGCACATGAAAGTATGAATGCATTCCGGCTTCCAAAATTGGGCATTCCGTTTGCCGAACGGAGTAATGATGCGCATTGAAAAGGTTACTCGCGACGATCAAACAACGAATTTAGCACACTGGGTAAAGTAATGAACTTCAGCTACGCGTGATGTAAGGTACGCTTGGCGATTCGTGGGATAAAAGCCAGCGAAACAACTTTATATTGCTATACCACAGGGGTAATGACATCTTGGCTACAACAGAAATCTGGGGTTCCATATTGTGTATGATTGATTACCCCAGAAATCTGCCAGACAAATGCGGGAAATTTTCCAACGCCGGGAGATATTTTGGATGAAATTAAGCTCATAGATCATAACAGATGCATGGATGAAGACTGGAAAATTGCCAAAAACAAAAAAGAATACTCAAATTCCATGGGCTTTACAAATTCCCGAAACACAAATGTTTCGTTTCATCATGAATCTCCCATACTTCAGAAGACCAGAGCGAAGCATTCAAGACGTCAATGTGCATCATCTCGTGACACCTCACAGCCCTGAGTCTTGCGCTGGTAGATGAATGAGAGGAAATGAAAAGCTCGAAGGTAGGCACTTCCAAAAGGTACTTTTCATCCACTATGGTTGTCTCGAGGACTATCGTGTCTTTTCCGGCGGATTCTTCCCCGAAATCTCTCGACGATCTTACATCGGTATTCTGTTCGGGAATAGCTGCCGCATCGCACATCATTACGCCGACAAAGGACGTTTATTTCTCCATCTACTCCCACTCTCAAAGAACGTGATAATAAGTAGAAATTGGCCTAAATTGCTGCATATCTTGGCATCTGCCAACCACAAGCGTTGGTGACCATGAAGTCATGGTCGATGCATCCATCTATATGCGCGTCAACGAAAGATTGTCGGCTCACAATCTTTACGGTTTTACGACAAGTCGGCTAAAGGCTTTGGAATTGGTTGATGAACCGAATGGAGGTAATCTTACACATGATTGTTTGAGGATTGAGAGGTCCAATTTAGGTTATCTCCTTCTTGAAATCAAAAGTGGGGAACACGGGACTTCAATACCTTCAGGACAACAATCAACGACTCTCGAGCGACTTACCAATGATTCATACCAGTATGCACAGAGTTCTTAGCTACTTTCGCGTCCATAAACGAGACGGCGGTGATTACAGTTGTAACACGATGTCACCCAGTATCAGGAAACAAACAGTATGAGTATCTCACGTGTGCCTACAGCGGTATTGATCCTGACAAGTGCAAATTTCTTCCTTCTCAATCCTGATGATGGAGTAGGATCGCTTTAATTGTTTACATCAAAATGACTATTCTCTTGTCGTACATTTTCCAATGTAGCCCCTTCTTCAAGTGTGGCAGAAATAAAAGCTTCTTTACATTAACATTCAACTTTGCCGATGTTTCTAGCTACGTGTCATTCTTATCAACCCATTGCGCAAGTGTACATGGCAGTTATGATTTCTTATTTAGAGTACGGATTTGAGTAAGACAATTCTCAAGTCTTGCTGTGCCTCTCGCCTTTGTTTCGGCGTGAATTAATTCTATTTAAAGGATCAAATATACCTAGATATTGACGTTTCTATTGGTCCTGGCATTGAACGACTTGTTTTAAGCCTCTTTACGCAGTCGGTGTACCATTCATTCTGATAATTATATTAAAAGTTTGATGAGGTTATTGGCTACACAGTATAATTATAGAAACATCTGCATCGCAGTGGGTAGGTAATTTTTTCGTAATTTGACTCGTCAAATTCTTCACTTCACGTTTGTACTTGTTGGGATGCTTACGACACGGTTTCCATGGGATATCTGCAGTCCAGTGATTGATTCAGCGTTTTATTTCTACTTTATAATCTGAGCGATTCATGTAAGTACAAATATCAAGTCCTCCAAATTTGACATCTTCGATCCTTTTAGCTATTTGATTTCTTGGTTGATGAAAAGGAGTCTCGCCCACCAGCACCACCACTACATCAACTCTACTTTTGCATCAACATGTACCTTCAAGAAGTAAAACGAGTGTTACGTTCCATTTCTTTGGTGCTTTCTATCTCAACTATCATAAAGGCTCAAACGCTCTTCTGTTGTGATTCTGTGAACTGTGTCACTCGGTACAATCCACCCGCATGCAAAATCAACGATATCACACTTTCTGTGATTGGAATCACTTCATTTAATACTTCGGTCGATTCATCGCCCTTTACCTGGACATTGGGGATTCAAGAATCCGAAGACACAGTTGAACCATCTGTCCCTACTACGCATCTCAAGCATCGTCAAACTTCTTTGTCTCCTGTGGGCCCCGTCGATCTCATTGCCACCTACTCCTTTAATATAACCTTGAGCCGGGGTTTTTATCTTGACACCCCTCCGACGGTTAATTTGACCTCGGGATCAAACACCCATGCATGCGCGCTATTTTTCGATGGAATAGCATCAGGTTTAACATTGGAACCAGTGCTACAGGGACATGTAATGATGCTCTAACAGCATCTTGTGTTGGTGATCTATCAGCTCAATCTCAATCTCAATCTCAGATGGCCAAAATTTTGACGAGCACGTCAAATGCTCGGACCGAAACAGATATTTGCAATGCATTACAGTCAGCCCTCAAATGTCAAGCTCCGACATCTTGTACCGCGGCAAAGGATGGTAGCTGGGGAGATGTTGTTGCACAAGGTCCGCAAATTCGATAGTGAGCGATGTGGTAGTGAAAGCTTATAGATGATATGACGATAACAGGATTGAGATCCCCAATTTCTCCACCAAGCACACCCAAATCGCCCGATTGTATCCCAACGACTGGGGAGAATTATGAGTTATCTTTAGTCCACAATACCACATCCTCGAGTATAGTGGATGTTTCTCACTTCGCGTTACTTTCAGACCTTGCCAAGGGCGAGTTCTATGATGGCATCACCCCAATCCTCACAGTTTTATGGAACACATCCAGTCTTAATGATACCTCGTCTATTATCGCCAGTGCAGAATCGCATTTGAGTTGTTTGAAAGTGGTGGAAAGTGCGAATGGGGAGGTTGGGGGAGACACTTCTTCACCTCCTATATCTGCATGCTCAATTATGGGTGTAAGTAGATACTGGAGCTGGGGATTAGTGACGGTGGTTTGGGAATGGATTGTGTTTTGTTAGTGATATGGGTACATGTCTGTAGATTAGACATGTCATTAACTGCATTAGATAGAGATTGAAAGATATCACTTTATTTCTGACTTCTAGGAGTAGGTCGCTAGTTAGTGTGTGAGAGCTTGTATTTAATGCTACTTTGATTTTATAACTATTCTAATATGAAAGTTGATACCAGACTTGAGCGTCACCATCAGCTTCTTTTTGAAAGCAAGAGGTCGTCGCTAGCTGCGACAAAAGAATTAATTTGTCACCTCCATCCGAAATATCCATTGGCTTTTGATTCTAGACATTTCAAATTCATTCAAATATATTCACTGCGCCAAAAGAGAGGATCCAAAACCTAACCTCAACGTCGCTTAAAAAAGAATTGCCCCACAAAATAATCTTAGCTTTCGCTATTTGACGAACCGAATCAAAAGCACTCAAAATCAAATCTTCAAAAAAATACAAAAATAAAATAAACAAAGAATAAAATAGCAAAACTGCGAGGCGCTGTAAAGCACCTCTAGGTCCCAATCAACTTCGTACTATAGAATGACTGTACCAAACTGTCCCCTATTTGGCCCGATTGAGAGGGCCCCGATTACTATGGCTTAGGTGGAGGCGTTACGTAGACCACTGTACCACGGGGATATGTTTGGTGAGGGAAGGGTCCAAGTTCGGGAATATGTATGGATGCATCTCAGCTCAGCTATTTTGGTGCATTCAGATTGAAGAATTTACCCCCATTTGCAAACTTTATGCAACATTCTTGTCGCATAAATTCTCTTCTTGTGAGGTAAATGGGGTAGCAAGAATTTTCACTGCGACAGAGTCTTGAATCTGATAGGTAGACTATGGATTAAAGTATCGATGGATTTGAAATCATATGTGCATCAACAAGAGATTCAATTCAGTAAGAAAAAGTCCGATTTACTTGAATGTCAATAGTTAGGATCAAATGAAGTTTGGCAAGAGTAATAACTGCAGCAAATTTTTTGAGAAAAACAATCCTTGGGTTTATTTGATTGCGCATTACAACCCATAAAGTTTTCTCGTTGCATATAAAATCAATTTTTGCCTTGTATATGCCATAGTTGCCGCGGTGTCTTATTTTGCTTTAGAGGATAATGACCATCTCGAAAGCTTCGTGAGTCGATAGGGTACTTATCTGTATCAAAAGGATTGATATCATCAACCCCCGCACTGATTAATAGATCCACAATATGCTGCCACCCATGACATTTTGCTATGAGCACTGGTTGGTGGCTTTTGTTGGGGTTATCACAAGGAGAAACGTTAGCATCGATGAGAAGACGTGTCATCAAGAGATCTCCACGTTTGACGGCATATTCACGCAGAGCTTGCTCGCCTATTCCGGTAACATCACCCCCTTCTTTCAACAAGAGACGCATCGTATGGTGCTGGCTCCATCGAGCGGCTATGTTCAACAGAGTTTTATTTGATGAAGGATCCGTGTGTATTATTTCTTTTAACACTATCCCGCCATAGTCTACAAGAACATGAATTAATTCGTTGTGACCTCGGGCGACTGCAAAGCTTATCGCATCAGATCCAATACCAACGTAGGTTCTTGATCTCCGGACAATCGCACGATTTAATTCGGCACCATTTGACAACAGAAAGATGACAATATTCGCATGACCTTTATAAGCGGCACAGTGAATGGGCGACCAATATGGCATAGTGTGATTCGGTCCCGCAATACAGTTGACATCTACACCACGTTCAGCATTACTGTAAGTAGATTTTCTCTTCCCCAAGAAGCGGCTTGAAGTAGAACGTCCTCTGCATGTTTCCTTTCAGCTTGTGACCCGTAGAACATATCCATAATGAAAAAATTAATTCTCACAGATCCTGTCCTCGCCGCAACATGAAGGACCATTTTGATTTCTTCGTGGGAAAGGGGTAATACTGCATTATAGCGTGATTGTACAAGCATCTTCATTGTTTCAAAGTGACCATTCATTGCGGCTACACGCAACGCGCTTCCCGAAGAACAGAAGAACTTTTCTCTTCCTAAACCTACTGTCAAGTGAGGGCCATAATATGGTTGAATTGCGCTGGAGTCGGCGCCATGGTGTAGAAGAACTTGTATTATATCGACTCGTCCGTACCTTGAAGCGAGATACAACGGTCTACCGAAGTATTTGTTTCTAAAGTTGGCATCTGCGTGGTGACTTTCAAGCAAGACTCGCATGTATGCAATTGCATTGGCGATGATAGCGATGCAAAGTCTATTTTGCATATCAAGTATTCTTTCGGCGTTGATCGTATCCACTGGAATATCAGTATCAACTATAGGTACTGGATTATAATTCCACGAAAGCCTTGGAGCGAGAAAGCTTAACTGCTGCCTTCCGTTTGTGTTTCTACGGCTGGATGTTGCCCAGATCAATCGTTCCTCTGAAGCTTCACAAACGGCAAGCTCCAATTCGCTCTGTTTTTCCTCCGAGAGACAATGAATTTTAGGCACAGCAATAATTGCTCGATGCATTGGAGTAAGTATCATGTCACTGGTGTTGGCTTTCATTTCTTTGTGTATGAGGAGAGGGGCGAAACGGGGTAATTTACTGGGAGGGTATCTGCGACATATCTCCAGAGTGTCATCAACAGGACCATGAGGATTGTTGATATAATCGACACATATTGCATTTGTAATTGATACTTCATAATGTCCTATATGTTTGTTAGCGCAGTAATGATGTGTCTGTTGGGTTACAAAAACGTGCTGCACACTGTTCGCAGGCCAAGAGCCTTCCATAACCCGACAGTCTCCAATATCTCAGCAAAAGTTAAAACAACGATATCATTGGGCAGGTTGATTAGATTGATAGTTCGCGTAGCTGTAGTCTCCATATTGCCTGAAGAACACTCTTGAAAGATAAATAGCGTGCAAGGAAGATCGCCAGGACTTTGGGATTGTGCAGCATTATTTAAAAGATCCTACGTTTCGTAACAATATAAATAGGTGATTCAGCTACGGCGCGGACATACCGCACGCGTTACTTGTAGGTTGACTCATCTGACCATGGTTGGTGTGTCCAATTGAAATAAATGTATTCCAAGGTGTGACTGTTGGTAGTCGTTGCAACGTGGATGAGACAGCAGCTTCTTCACCGCCTTCGCTTGGCAGAACAAACAACTTTACCTCATAAATAGATACCTACATAGATACATTTTTATAGTACCTATTTCTACGTTTTATTGGCCGGCGAAATCTTAAATAGGATTCAAATATGAATAGCCACGCAATTATTGCAAATGACCTTCTTATTTCAAATTTGAATTTGCACTCAATGATTATGCAGGTACATAGGATTGTTCTTCTACTTATTTTCCTTGATTCTATCTATACCTTGCTACACCTTATGGAATTACTATTTACTTGATACTCAGAGCTAGAGATATGTGAACTTCGAGAATTTAGGAGATAAATGATCGGATCCAGCCCCGATAAATGGCCACTAGCTTGTACTTATTGCTTCTCACGTAGCACAGATTTCTACTCGCTCGCCTGTCATCAACATATTCCCATTAATATTCACATTGATACTCTTAGTTCTCCATGAAGCAAGAGTATCTATAATAGACATTATTTTAATCGAAACTCAATTGCGAATTGGCAGAAAGTTCGCTACCTCATGCCTCAATCAAGCTACAGTATCTATAATGCTGTCATAGCTTTGAGATGCCTCCCCGGGCTTCTCTACAAGTGATAAACCCATTTCCTATATATCATGTGCTTCAAATTTTGTGGTGAGGCTCCCTGTAATAGAGCACTCAAAAGCTCAACGGAATTCTTCTATAAACATTTTAGTTTCCTACCATTAAAACTATATGAAACCATCCCAAGCGATCATCAACTTCTACATCAACACCATAGTGGTACGTCAGAATCCTCGTAGCCTTTTTATCCCCTAGAGTGTTATGAAAGCCTATCAACATATATTCTGTCGGTCTTCCATTACCTGATTTGTCATATCGAGAAGTTCCTATACGTATTGAAATTGTAAGAATTCTGGAACTTACTTACCGTACACCGTAACGTTTTGTAACATAATCCCAGCCAAATTTATCATTTCTTATATAAACTAAAATATAAGATTACTATTTCAATTGATTATATATTAAATTAAAACTCTCAAGATCAATAATTTGAATATACCAAAATGTATATAAAAATCACATTCTATTTTTAAATATTTTAATGGAAGATTTATATAAGCTTTTATCAAAAAAGTTTAGAATTTTCAATTTGTAACATTTCTCCTCCACAAAATAAGTGATCTTTTCAAAAATTCCAGAAATTTCAATATCAATTCTTTTTAAAATTATTTTAAAAATTCAAAACAAATTATCCTTTTTATTAACGTTTTCAATAATCTTTAATCCTTTTATGATATAGATTCGAATTTCACTTCATGATATAATAAATAAACTAGGGTATAAAAGTTGAATAAAAAAAGGTTTTTGTTGGAAAAGTGTTATATATGTAGTAAGTAGGTTCCAGAACTCTTATCTTTGTTTCTCTTTTGTATATGTTGGAGTCTTCTCGGTATGTTGGTATCAACTTGAATCTATCAGATAATCGGTTTCATCGTCTCTAACCCTATTCCCTTGACCCGTAACTATGATCATATGACTCATAGGGAAGAATTATTTCAAATACGACTACGAAATTTCACGATGCTACATTTCCTTTATTTCAAAAATGCAACTGATTTAGTCGTGGTTCACTTCTCAAGTAGGATTCAAAATATGATCCTCTTTGCAAGATTCGAAACTCGCATACGCGGTCTAATCTCTGACTCCCAAATATGGTGTCACCAATTGCTACCATTGTTAGCTCAATGCTAGAGTGAGAACCAGCTGTATAGAAAGAACGTGGTAGCAAAATAAGTTGAAACTATAAAAAGTATGGAAAGTTTCTTTAGATTTCTATCTATCTACAACAAGTCTTTGGGAATCAACTAAAGCCACCGTCAAATCTCGTCTTAAATTCCACTTCATCACAATGTGTTGATTCTTGCCACCCACGAGTTTCTATCCTCTACCAGAAAGTATGGCTAATGCTATTGGGTTCGCCATTGGAGGGCTTACCATGCTTCCTCTACTCGATGAAGCATTTCCAAATAGGTCGCTAAGACCACAGTGGTTCGCATTGGTGTAGGACATCCATATCAGAAAAAACACAAAACGAAGACAGCCTATCAGGCAATATTCCTGGGATTTGACTATTTGACGTTGCAGGCCGAATGATATCGGATATGGAAGGTAGCAGCAAGAATAAGATTGCGGAGACGGCAGTTGGGAAGATATCAAGCTTCCAGCCAGTGACGATTTGGGAGGTAGACAAGCCCAGTATATCTCCGTTATATCAGGAGGTACTGGTGCTATCTTTATCTCTTATATCACTGTTGCTTGGCCAGATGGTCTGAAGGGATCCTGGATGGGTGACTGGGGATACTTTTGTGGTGGACCATGGTATCCGGCTCAGACAATCTCCAATATTCAAGATAACTATACGCTAAAATGCACATGGATTGACAGTGATGGTAGTAATGGAATTGGCATCAAGAGATTAGGCATTCACATCACAGACTTTACACCGACTATCGAACGTCTTGCTGTATACCAAATGACACTTTCCTCGTATGTGATAGCAAACCCCGCTTTCGGATGTACGATGATATCAACACGGATACATATTTACCATATTTCGACCCCTTTCTCAAATTCAAACAGAAGACTCTCCTTGATGTCTATAGGGCATTGGTCGTGGGTGTCGAGTGTAGCAAACTAGATTGCAACCCTCTACCACCAGTTCCATCTCCCTGTACTCGGGGAACGAAGAAACGAAAACCGCTCTCGTTCATCATGGAAGCCCAATCATCTGCCACGTAGTCAGGGATGGATAACAAACACTTCATCGGCAATCAACAGTACCAGCACCACTTTTACTGGTCCTCGTTCGCACTCGTTTGTAGGGAGAATAATCACGAGCAATCACACTAGCCACAGTGCCAACGAACTTTGCGCTAGTGATACTTCTGTTGGTCCAGACTTTGTTTCCTACCAAGAAGGAGTATACTGTGACATGGAGAACAAGCAAGCGTATCCACTTTATTTATCTGATCACAGCAATTCTACAACGATCGAAGTTTGATTTGATATTGAGATTAAGATTTTGGTGGAACACAAGCCTATTGATGCTCGAGATGAGTCTCTTCCAATAAAGAGTATCATACCGTTGAAAACTGGTAGTCGAGTATCAGCCTTGCATAGGACACTCTTGGAAAAACGTGGGTTTGGAATTGAGTTAATATTTGCTTTGTTGAATTTATGCCAGTGGTGTCTTTCATATATCTTTGCAGCAAATAAATGGAATAGGTGACAGAGAAATGTGTCTTCCAGACAAATAATGAGAAGAGAAAAGTACAAAAACATTTAGGTACTTCTATTCTAATGTTGACAAAAGTCTGTTAATGCACCACTTTAATATCTTCCTTATACCCTCATTGTTCAAATTTGGCTCGGAGAAAGGGGAATGCATTGTTTATAGTGGATCCAAAAAATAAGCGTTTTTCATAACAATTCCAAAGAATGAGAATCCATTGTTCAAATTCGATTCACGAAAAAGGGAATCATTGTCCATATATTATTTGAAGAATAGCAACTTGTTGTCTGAAATTGTACAAAAATTGAGATCTCATTATTTCAAACACTCGTAGCGAGATCTATTCGAAACTTTTGGACTAAATAAGCATCCATGCAAAATCATACATCAATGAAGACTCGCTGTGTTCATGTCTACTGACATATCGAAATTTCTTCTTCTTCATCTTTCCACAATTACACTTCATACAAGAAAATCATTCCTATTGTCAATCGACCATAGCATCAACTCGCTACCTTACTTTTGAACAATACGCAAAATTATAAACATTCCAACCTCCACATTTTCATGAAGGACTTCTCCGCATTGATCCACCAAAGATCTAATCTTTTCACAAACATCTCTCCGAAATCAAGAATCACAAAACCGGTAAAGCTAACCTCAAAATCAGTCAAATAATTCATTATCCCCATGAGAATATTCTTACGGGGTGACAGGTACCCTCGAACCAAGTATCCAAATAAACTCTCCTCACGGTCAACAATCAAGAATGCCTGAACCCACCTCCTCAACACTTGTCACTGATATCACTGGCTCAAGTATATTACTTTCGAAAATCCAACAAATCTCAATAGTCGCGGTGGCAATCGAGCTTGCATCATTAATTGAGCCATCAGTCGGAAGAGAGATGGAGATGGCAGATAGGTCAGTAGAGCTCGGTATGGATACTCGGGTATTCTCGTAAAAGGAGAATTTTGTGAGAGAGATTCAAGACAGATACAGCTTTAATCAGTTAGGAACAATATTCCTGAGGATCCTAGTACATGCGTAGTCGCTGGTGGGTGGATTGACGGGGTGGATAGATCGCAGGCCAACTTATATGTGGCGATAAACTTAACAAGAAAAACAAAGCAACCCTCCCTAAAAGTGTAGTCTAAAGACTCTCTTTTGTTCGATCTATAGAATGCTATTCTCCACGCAAATGCTTGGTCATGACAATTCATCTGAGAATGACAACCCCATCTCCCAATAATCCATCACTCAATCTTTCAACTCAAACACCAAGCACCAAAATATACAATCAATCCAATCAAAAAAGTAAACCCAAGCAATTCCCCCCAAAACCCATAGTATCAAATAATTCTCCCCCCGAAATCATGCTAATAATCGACATCTTATATTTCCCGATTAATAAGGTTATTTTAACCGAAGCCCCTTTTACATAATCCACTTTTTATTCAAAGTTTCCACTCCCCCCTTCTCCCTCCGAAGAAATAAGAATTCGTGAAGAGCATTCAACAAGTCTGTCTTATAATTACTCTATAGTGTATTTAAACCCTTTAGAATGGAAGATTAATTAATTGTGATTGATTACGATTTGTAGAATTATACATTGTATTGGTTTAAGTTAGTAGGATTCGAATTATTTTCTAGAAGCTTTAATGATATACTCAATTTCTGTTACGACGGTCCTTGCGAAGTACCGCGTCACATGACTATGAGTAGGTGACGGAGCGTCAAGGAGCTGTAGCGCTTCTGGAGCGCAGTAAGGTCCGTAGCGATCCAGCCTATAGGGAGATCCTAAAGAATACAACAGAGAATGAAGGTTTATATAAGGGAATAAGTTTTATTATAATATAGAGCTTTATGCTTAAGAACAATTATTAATTTCATTATTATAATTATAAGAATTACAATCAATTACAATCTTATTGAATTCCTACTTAAAATCTAATCTAAATTATTTTGAAAAATCTCTAGTCACTTCCATATAACCCTAGAGGCAGCTCTCATAACAAGCTGCTTCTAAAGTCATATAAAAATGGCTATAGATCTCTCAAAATGATTTAGATTAAACTTCAAATAGGAATTTAATAAGGTTATAACTAATTACAATTCTCATAACTATAATAATGAAACTAATAATTATTCTTAAATACGAAACTCTATATTATAATAAGACCCGTTCTCTTTATATAGACCTTCCTGTTCTACAAAACCTATAGTTTTATCCTACTTAAATCCCTTGGATCCTAAGCTCCAAAAACTCCTGGCTCCTTAAATCCTAAGCTCCAAAAACTCCAACATCCTATCACATAACACTTATCACATAATCCAATATTACTTGTTGTAATATAGCTCCTATAACAATTTTATAACGTGTTTTCTAAACCTTAAATTTCAGTACTTTAATAAAAACATTTAATGATTATATTTTCTAACTTCAACCTATAATACCTTTATTAAATAAAATTCAATTCAATCGAAGATTTAATTAAATGATAGCGAATAATTAATTATATAATTAGTATAAATTTCAAGTATTCTAATTCCTTATTAATTGAATTGAAAATTTTAAAACAAAAGTTTAAAAAGATTTAAAAGTAATTTCAAAATTTATTAATTTTTAGTCTCATAAATTGATATTTATTTTTAGTTCAATAATTATATCTTTAAAATATCTGAAAATTCGTATATTAATTAGTTTATTCAATTAAGATATATATTATTCTAAAGAGTTTATTTGAATTGAAGATATATTGATAAAGTTATGATTGAAATTCCATTTAAATAAAGGTAATAAGATACAAAAAAATCGCTTTTTTTTTTAAAACAAGTTATCAAATCGAGTGTAATCTAAGCTAACCTCATACTGCCTAAAAGCCAAATTCAAATCACATCAAATGCTTGGGCAATCAACTACTCATCCAAGATAAACAACCCCCCAGAAATGAATAATAATTCATCCCTCCCTTACACCCCAAAAAGAAAAGAAAGTGATCTTACTACAACTCAGACTATACTAAACTGTACCACCCTAATCTAGGTAATACCTCAATCAACCTCACCCCAAACCCCTCAACGAATCTCATATATGTATATTCATAGATGTTTATCATACATTCCCTAGTGTCTGGTATCTAATATCTAATACCCAGACTCTTAATCCTCACCCTCACCCCCACCCCCTCTCACTCTCTCACACCCTCATCCTCAGAACCTCTCAATACAATCCCAATTCCAACAACCCCAAAGCAATTCTATATTTTCTATCTATTTTCTATCTATTCTCCCCTTCTTTCCTCTTTTAATTTTCACAACAAAATATCTACCCTATCAATCAAAATTCTCTGAAAAATCTCTTCCCCCACCCCGATTCTTACTCCTACTTCCTCTATCCGCCTCCAATTCTTACTTCCACTCCCTCCAGCCTCTATCCGCCTCAAATCCAAATCCAAATCCAAATCCAAATCCAAATATCAATCCTCACAAATCCAACACCCATCTTCAACCAAGTACTCCACATCATCACATCTCTCCTCCCATCATACTCTACATCCTCATTCCCACAGTATACTAGGTATCTACATCACATATCTACAACCCCATGCATCATAATGCATTCCCAGAACTAACTACAAATCGCACACTCATGAAATCTCGAAAGCAAATATGAATATTCTATAACCCATACTTTCCCTCATATTTCACTAGTATTGTAAATCATGCAGAAAGAAACAGTCTGTAAGCTATTGACAACAAAGTCGATTTGATGAGTGAAATACGACAATGCTATGTCGAAATATACTTATTCACAAGTCAATGTCACAATTTGAATGCAGCCAGAGCATCCGAACCTCAACGACTCCTATGCTTCTATTTACCCTCTTACCTCGTCTTCAAATAGCAGATTCATACATTCTAATCACATAGCTCCAAGCAGAATTTTAATAAATGTTTGATATGCAATCGAGTAGAAAGCTGTGCGTAACGCCATGCGGATACATATCCATGCCAACGCCTATGCTATAATAAAGCTCTGTTCCTGGAAAAGACTCAAATTCCGAGATGCCATTTCCCCATCCATACCTTCCCCATTGCTTGATTGTACTCGTAATATAGCTATTCTGTATACCCTTACAGAAAGCTGATGAGCTTGAAATTCGTTCCTTGAATCTCAGCTGTACGTTTAAATCGTAAAAGTATCATGCTTCATTTGATCAAAAATTTGTGCGCCCTTCATCTTCCCTTGGAGTGTCCATTCATTCATTCATCCAGCCACCATTCATTGTATGTCGAAGATCATTCATGAGTCATGGTTCTCCAAGAAGTCTTGCTGTAATATCACCCATGTAAGCCTCCTCTAATTCGTAGTCCTCCCCGCCATGGCGATCGATATGGACGAAGTTGAATGCATCGACTACCTTTTCAATATCAAATCCCATAGAAACGAAACGATCGACCAGAGCCTTGTTGTATCCTTGATATCTGTTGTAGGTTCTTGTTAGTCTGCCATCTACTGTAAACGTTCGAGGGAAATACAATGAAAGAAAAATGGGCGTACTTTAACATCTCCTGTCGCGCCTTCTCTTCTTGTGATTGGGGTTTAACCGGAGGGTGATACGAGGGGCTTGAAGCGGCAGCCTGAGACCATTTTGTAACCCTTGGGGCACCCGCATAATGAATTGCCCAGTCGCGTGCTTTCTCTCGAAATTCCTTGGGGTGGTTGATCAACATGGTGGCTACCTCGGCGTCTTGTGGATCCTTTGGCTCAGGTTCGCTGAGGAGAGATTGAAGGGAAAGGAGGGCGGACTTGATAGTTAAAACCGGGGACCAGGCCGAGGACAATGTATCAAGACAGATGGCACCCTGTTTAAGCGTCAACATGTAATTCCGATCCCTACAAGACTAAAACTTACAGTCTGACTGCTGACATTTGGATGCCAGACCTTGGTCGAGAAATTCATGTGTGGGGGTTTGAATGGATATTCATTGGGAATCTTGATATCAACTAGGTATGTGCCTCCTTCGTAGGGTGTGTCTGGAGGACCTGGAAAAGAACCTCGAAGGCTGGTCAGATCGCCATCATTACCATCTCTTGCTTGACAAAATATTTGAGCGCCAGGATCGTTCGCGATATCGTTGAGCTCTTTGGCAATACGACGCATTCTATTGGAAGACATTTTTATGCTATAAAAGAGGTGTTGTTGATGTTGATGTTGATGGAGGTTCGAGGTTTTATGTTCGAGTTTCGAGGTCTGGATTGACTCTTCTGATCGGGGTTGAGGATGATGTCTTATTGGGCTCGACGAATTCGCGATTGTCTTGTAGGTAATTTCAAGATTTCTTTGACTACCTAGATAGTGAATGTTGATTGAGAATGATATGGTGATTTCGCTGTTACTGTCAAACTATTTCAAGTCAGATTGAGAAGATCGTTCGAGGGCCGTAGTAGATAGAATATGCCGAATAACGCAGACTAAGAAAGAGGGACATTCAAGACAAGGCACTTACTAATAAAGCCTTTTGAAAGTCGTGGTGTATTCCTGTAACGCAAGAAAGTCACCAATACTCACACTTTATGGATGCTTGAACATCTGACTTTGGCGGGGTTATTGATAAGTGGATAGCTGTTCCACCTTCTACCTAGCAGTCGAGGCAGTCAATTGAATGTTGACTCCGTATCGTACCATACGGGAAACGGGATACGAGATACGGGATACAGAATCAAAGCTGGTGAGACTGGACTGAAGAGAACGATATTGCAAAGAAATGTCACCAATGGGTTGAAATATGACGAGCCCTTATGTCTGAGTCTGACTTTACGCCCAAAGGTTACCCGACGTCTGCTGTGTAAAAGGGATATATGTTTATTGATTGTACGTGGTTCTGTCAATGGAAAGAGTGCTTGCTATATCTCGTATGTATGGAGGGAATTATGGTTGCAAGCAGCGCAGTAATGACATCCGAGCAAGCCAATAGATACATCTCGAGTTCACTGCTGTTGCCAAAAATAAACACAGAAGTTGGTGCCTGATACTTACTGTGGCTGCATAGGGCGAAGAGGCTTAAGTAATGCTACATAATTCTAAGGCATCAATGACTGATCAAATCGCCCCAGGTGGTCCAAGCCAAGCTAGCTTCTTATTCATTCGCGTCGTGCTTGTCGCCTTGTTGCATCGTTGTAGAAGGCTAAAAGAGCATCGAAGCTGTTGCTACCTAGGGTATCTATCTATTACAAGACAAAATACACCACCTTTCTCAACTTCAACCACCACAACTAATCCGAATATCTCCTATCAAGAATCTGGATCATTCGAAATCCTATATTATCCTACTGAAAGCTTCTTGATTTACCAAGAACAAGATGGTAAGCTTCCAATCCATGATTTGCATGAGCGACAACACTAACATAATCTCAAAGGGTCAACAACCATCAGGTCTTGGCGGTAATCAACCAGGTGGAGATGGAAAAGATGACAAGTCCAAGAAGGTATACATACGTCTTCGCACTCATGATAGAAAAATGGACGATGGACTGATTGCCCAACAATAGAAGGATAAGCCAAAGTACGAACCACCACCAAGACCAACAACGAGAATCGGTCGCAAGAAGCGTAAGGCTGCCGGTCCAAATGCCTCCGCAAAGTTACCAGCCGTCTATCCGACATCTCGATGCAAACTTCGATATCTTCGAATGCAACGGATTCACGATCATTTGCTCCTCGAAGAAGAATATGTTGAGAATCAAGAACGTTTGAGAAAGGCCAAGGCTGCAAAGGAAGGGACAGCAGCACCCGCCAACGCTGGTGGTGATGCAGATGCGGTTGACAGAAATGCCGATGAGAGAGGTCGTGTTGATGATATGCGTGGTAGTCCAATGGGTGTTGGAACTTTGGAGGAAATGATTGATGATGATCATGCTATCGTCTCAAGTACCACTGGACCGGAATACTACGTCTCCATCATGTCTTTTGTTGATAAAGATCTCTTGGAGCCAGGTGCAAGTGTATTGCTGCATCACAAATCCGTTTCGATTGTTGGCGTTCTTACTGATGATACGGATCCTTTGGTTTCAGTGATGAAGCTCGACAAAGCACCAACGGAATCTTACGCAGATATTGGTGGTCTCGAGTCGCAGATTCAAGAAGTTCGAGAATCAGTCGAATTACCGTTATTACACCCCGAATTATATGAGGAGATGGGTATCAAGCCTCCCAAGGGTGTTATTCTTTATGGTGCGCCAGGTACTGGAAAGACGTTATTGGCAAAGGCTGTTGCAAATCAAACAAGTGCAACATTCTTGCGAATTGTTGGTAGTGAGTTGATTCAAAAGTACTTGGGTGATGGACCTAGACTTGTTCGACAACTTTTCCAGGTATGCACATTTTCAATGTTCATTTGAGGCAAGACGAATACTGATATCTATAGGTTGCCGCCGAAAATGCACCGTCCATTGTCTTCATTGATGAAATCGACGCGATCGGTACTAAACGTTACGAATCTACATCCGGTGGAGAACGTGAAATTCAGAGAACTATGTTGGAGCTCCTTAATCAACTTGATGGTTTCGATGATCGTGGAGATGTTAAGGTTATCATGGCTACAAACAAGATTGATACTCTTGACCCTGCTCTCATTCGTCCGGGACGTATTGATCGAAAAATTCTTTTCGAGAATCCTGATCAACATACTAAACGTAAGATCTTCACTCTTCACACATCTAAGATGTCCTTGAACGAAGACGTCGATTTGGAAGAATTCATCAACCAAAAGGATGACCTTTCTGGTGCTGATATCAAGGCGATCTGTTCCGAGGCTGGTTTGATGGCATTGAGAGAGCGTAGAATGCGTGTCCAAATGGCTGATTTCAGGGCTGCAAGAGAACGTGTCTTGAAGACGAAGAGTGAGGGCGAGCCTGAAGGTTTGTACTTGTAGAGGAGAGATGGGTGATGAGATGAGGGGAATGTACGATGAGCTAGAGCGTATGCTTCTTTTCGTAGCTCGTGTATTCTAGATATCCCATGGTTAATGAATGCATTTAATGGCTCGACAAGAATTTACTTTTTGATTTGTCTTTTCGTGCAACGTAGGTGTGTATGCATGTCTATTGAATTAATATTAAAATGCTATGATGCTATTTTGTTTTGTATCGGTTTTTCATACTGGTAGTCTGAGAATGTAATCTCACAAAATTCACCAACTTTGAACCAAGTGGCCCAAACACCTAAGTAACATCCTAACCTTTCTACCCGCCAAAGAAACATCTCCGCAGACATCGATATCGATGTAAATTTACAATTGGAAGATTCATGACATCTCCTCCTAATAGTGTAAAGATTAATATACTATTTCATAACATCGTTTGCATACTTGAAGAGCTCCCATCTACTTTTGAGGATGTGATGTACGTACAATCATTGTGTACAGATAATGGCCGATCGCCTAAATCACACCAAAAATCATTCTTAAAACGAATGGATTCAAATATAATTGTGTCTGAATTTGTTATATATATTTATAGAGTTCTATTGAGTTTTATTGAGTTCTAATTATAGATTTCAAAAAAATTAAATATGAATAGTTTATTTCTAGGATTTTTATTGATTGTGTTATATAGTTTTAAAGTATGATAATTTGAAATTCTAAAATTTACTAATAAAATAACTTAAGCGAAATTTGAAAAACTTTTACAAGGTTTTATTTCAAGTATTAAATGTTAATTTTATAATTTATATTAAAACTCAAAAACTCAAAAGTATAAATCCTTATTGTATAAATCATTTATTTGAAAAGTTTTTGGTACGCTAATACTAACGCACCAGAGTACCGAGGTACATATAAATAGCTTCTACATAGCATAATAAGAACTTCGTCCTTCTTTCACACTAAACTGTGCCAGTTTTCATTGAAAAATATAATTATGAATATTAATAAATCATTATATAGGATATATTCAATTGTTATTTTTTAGTATGATTCTGACAAGCGGTCATTATCTGTGCTCTAGTACTGTAGATGTGTGGATTTTTGATTAGGAGATTGATGGGATCTTGTCTGGAGAGTTGGGATGGTAGTAGGGGGTTTTGGAAGGGGGTCTGGCGGATTGGGGGAGGGGGATGTTTGAAGGGGGGTTTTGTGGTTGGGTGGTAGGGGTAGGGGGATGGATTGTTCGATACCTAGGTAGAGCTTGTAATTTGAATCTAGATTTAAAGAGAAATCGAAAGCGAAGGTCTGTCTGTCTGTCTGTCTGCTATCTTTTTACTATGTCCTGTGGTCTTCTGTATTGAGGTTGTGTTGAGAGAGGTAGAGAGATGGAATTTTGGGGGTTTTCTTGTGTCTGGGTCTGTTGCTTGGGAGGGCGGGGGCGGGGGTGGGAGAGGATGAGCGGGGTCGTTAGGGTTTATGGTTTTTGGTTTGATGGAGGAGTTTGAGGGGTGAGTCTTTGGAGCGGGAGATGGGGAGGTGGGGAGTATAGTTCTGAGGGGAGAAATAGGTTAATGTGGGTTGGTATTACTTCAATGGTTAGTGAGTCGTGATGATGTCTGTATAGTGAAGATCGGTCTAATTAATTATATCGTATTGTATTGTGTGTATCTACCTAGGTATTCTGGCGGGTTTAAAATAAAGAGAGCTAGCGTGCTCACGTGTACCTACATACTTATTCACTTCTATTGCAACCATACCTAGCTGGAGGTATGTGTAGATTTCGCTTATCATCTAGTGCAATATTACCGAGCCGGATGTCGCTTGGAATTTCTTCGGTTGATGTGATGAGATGGTTGAAAGTATGAGGGGTGGGAAATGGGGAATAGATAGGAAGTAATTGTACTAAGACGGAAGTGGGGTGGGAAATGGCAAATAGATAATAAGTAGTTGTACTAATACGGAAGTGGCGTGGTAGTTGGAGGTTTGTGGGCTAGTTGGTGCAGTGTTTTGTAGATAGATCCTGTCGCTTATCTATCTCTATTAATATGTCGCCGATTATTTTCTTCAGGGTATCGGTAAATTCGAGGTAGCGAATACTAGCAGCTTTTTATTATTGTATTTTGAGAGTTGTGGGTTAAGTTTGAGCACATGATTTGTTTGGAGAAATGGGTGGTGTAAGTTGTTATTGAATATTGAACTTGGAGGAGTTGATAGGTTAAGAGAGGAGAGTTAGATAGGGTGAGGGAGAAGGGTTTTATATATTGCTGGATTGATACATCAGAGTTCACATTGAAGCAACGACTGTGTCAGTGCACTCTCAGAATCGGTTTTGTTCAGGGAATTTTTTATTTGTACTGAAGGTCTTGTATAGCATGTTTAATGGGCTTCCTCGTCATTATTTAATCTTGAGTGATGTTATGATCTATCGTTTTTTGCACATATATAAATATAGGTAAATCTATCTAGTATGTTAATCGCTAATTATTGAAATGCAGTACTTCTTGACTTTTAACATCTTAGCAATATCGTTAAGCGAGGTTGAAGATGCAATTTTTCGTTATCTATCAATTCCAATCATATGATTCATCCTTTTGTATGTTTTCTTACTGTTGGTTTGAGAAGGATACGTATGACGTAGCACCTACGAGTTGTAGGCCCTAGATGTCAATATTGTACTCCGTCTAAAAAGCTAGCTATGTGAGACGTAGTAGACCTTGAATAAGGTCTACATTTAAGGTCTACTAGAAAGAGCTAGTTTCTTTCGCTTTCGCGTAGGGCCTATAATACAGTAGCTGTTGAATTGAAGCTATTCACTATGTTCATACGCTTACTCTCACAATTTAACACTATATCGGATTCATGTTACAAGGAGTAGTCAGTGTACGCTACACTAATTCAGAATCAGCGAAACGGAGGTCCTGGAAGATTAGATTTTTTCGAAACTTCGCTCTTGGTGGAGGAAATACTTGCTTAATTCGTTCTAATTATGTGGTCATCTATGGATCTGGATGTTTCAGAGAACCAAGAATGATGTTTTGAGAATTTTGAACGTTTATTCATAGGGACCATGTCAGTTGTAGATGCTGATAGTTTTGATGAGTCTGGACACCCGTCGTGTGTACCCTTGTATGCAAATGGCCAGGTTCGAGGTGTGATGGATATCAACGAGTTGGCCTTTCGAATTTATCTAGACATTGTTATCAACTAGAGAAGAGCGGCGTGTTTGATTTGAAAGAACTGTAATCGTTCGACTCAATCATAACCAAGAAACATCATTCACGATCATCAATCGTCATCTTAGATGTTGATACCGTGTATATGCTATCTCGATATTCGTGTAAAGCCTGATACGTCAATACATTTACTCATGACTCTCATCATCCTCAAATTCTAGGTAACAAACCCCATTCTGAAGGCATCAGTGCCGAATATGGAGAACATGAGAAATGGCAATTTAAAGATTGGATGTGAGTTAATTCCAAGACTGGGGAAATGTGGTTCAAAATCATGCCGCTTACTGCTCGGATAACGCTAAGACGATAATTGTGGAAAGAGCGGGAGACAATCACGTGGATGCCTGGAGTTGCCTAAAATCACGAGACGAGGGGTGACTTTCGTGTTGATACACGAGTTTAGGACCTTTTTAATTTTGTATGGCGCGTGAAGTTTATAAAGAGATGATTTCTAGATGAATTGATATCTTTTTTCGATACACATCTTCATCTTCGTTTCAATTTCAATTCCATGCGAAATATAACTCGAAAATAATAGTCAAAGGATTCTTGTCTTCAGGTTACTTGGTGTCTATAATTCTCATCGCCAGTGTCTTATCCTGAATTTCGATGAACGTTTGGTTCAAACCATTTCTCTATATATCTGTTCTCCCATTGGCACAACACCCAATATACATTCCCTCTACTCTTTCAATATCTGAAGTAGTTTCACCATACCAAATCACCATGGCTTCAGATACTCTCCCTGAACGTCCAGCTCCAATCGAGCTCCCAAACCTTCCCGCACCCATTAAAGATTTCATTCCCTACATATCTCAGAATCCAACCAAGAATATCTCAACCATCATTGAGCCATATAAGGCCTATGAATCAGAACTTCGCAAAATCTACGCCCAACAACCTGACCATGAAGTCATCAAAGATGGAGCTGTCAACTTAGTTCCCATCTTCTCTGGCCATGAGAATGGTCTCAAGATTAGGGCTAGAGATCTTAAGAGTGAGTCCACAGAAGAGCTAGAAAAATACATTATGCCATTAAAGCATGAAGAACGTCGACCCAATGGCTCACCAGCTGTCGTTGGATCCATCAAGGATTTTCAGACGAATTTCAACCTCTTTTCCGAATCTTCATTGGCTGATCTTGACTGGAGCAATGTTGTTGCAGCTGGTAGTGCCGTCACTACATCTCTTCTTACAATTCCAGAGAACTGGGCAGGTAGCAAGAGAGCCATGAGAGAATATTATCACGAGCATTTGGCTCCGGCATCCGATGTTGATCTCTTTCTTTACGGGCTTACCGAGGCTGAAGGATTGGAGAAGATCAAGCAGATTGAGACCAACATCAGAGATGCTATTCTTCATGAGACAACCACAATCCGCACAAAGAACGCTATCACCATTGCAAGTCAACATCCCACTCGTCATGTTCAAATTGTCCTCAGACTTTATGATTCCATCTCTCAGATCATCACTGGATTTGATGTAGATTGTTCTTGTGCTGCGTATGATGGAAAGCAAGTTTACATGAGTCCCAGAGCCGTTGGATCATTCGTTACACAGTGCAACACCATTGATTTGACCCGAAGATCGCCAAGTTACGAAAATCGCTTGAGCAAATACAGCCACCGAGGCTTCGAAGTCCATTGGCCAATGTTGGATCGCTCAAGAATCGATCCCACCATATTTGAGCGCTCTTTTGGTCGCACCGAAGGACTCGCTAGATTGTTGATTCTGGAGAAATTGCCAAAGACAGTTGTCAGTACTCTTGGTGTAGTCGCGACAATCATCATATGCTAAGTTCAAATATAGGACCGGGAAAACTACATGGATCAACGCCGAAAAGAACGTGGTAGACCGTCTCTCAGCAGAGGTTTCCGCAATCAACGTAGATTGTATGGAAATTTGAAAGATCAAGAAGAGGACGAGGTCGCAGATTGGGCTGAACAGGATGAGATTGCTAACTATCATACCATGACAGTTCCTTATGGGCAGAAGTATAATGCGGCAAAGATCAATCGTTTGCTGTATGCCAAGGATTTGCTTTTGAATGCGGAGTGGAACCAAGACAAAGATCGTGAAGTTTATTTACATCGTCATCCATGCTTTT
The DNA here is from genome assembly GCF_014898465.1 of Botrytis porri. Classification (NCBI taxonomy): domain Eukaryota; kingdom Fungi; phylum Ascomycota; class Leotiomycetes; order Helotiales; family Sclerotiniaceae; genus Botrytis; species Botrytis porri. Next base: position 1,433,859 of record NW_024066083.1, on the reverse strand, counting down.
TCGGCACGGCAGAAGAAGTTATTCAAGATTGTTGCGGATACTGTCCGGTTCCTACCACTGAACAAGAGAATGAGGTGGCTGAAAAGGAAAGCAAGAACAACGTCTCGGGTACTCTCAAGTTTATCACAGACGACCCTGGTCGCCAGGAAATTGGAAGTTTCAATCCTATAAATGATGATGAGTGGACTACTATGAGTTATGTCGGTGACACAGCACGTTTGTGTCAAGCTGTCGTGGATGGAGATCTGGAACATGTTCAGGATTGGTGTTCTCAAGAGGGTGTCGATGTTAACCGCCGAGACTATACTGGTCGCACGCCTTTACATTTAGCCACCATGACTTCCACTCCAGAGATTGTCAAATGTCTCGTCGATCATGGAGCTAGATTGATTGCTAGGCTTGTAGATGGCAGGACAGCATTACATATTGCCGCTGCAAAAGGCGATCTTGAGATGATTCGCATACTCCTGAATAAGAGTATGGCAAATGAAGAGGAGGAGGAAGAAAAGCAACCTCGTAAAGTCGCATCCACTACATCTGGTAATGAAGAGGAGGAGGAAGAAAAGCAACCTCGTAAAGTCGCATCCACTACATCTGGTAATGAAGAGGAATCAGATTCTGCATCAGAGATTACCCTCGACAGTGAACAAGAGGAAGCTGATGCTCTGACGATGGGAAGCTTTGTCAAGATTCCAGGAAACAAGGATGAAGATAAGGATGATGTTGTAAGTCTTTTTTTTCTTTCCCCTCCATTATTCTTATGCTAATTGATTCTTTCAGGCTGCAGTTATGGACGACTCTATGGAAGATCCTGACATCTATGACATCAACGTTATTGCTTGGGATTATGGTCTCTCTCCACTTCACCTTGCAATTCTCAATGGTCATATCGCTGTCATTGAACTTCTCGTCTCAGAATATGGTGCCGATGTTCTCTTCCCAGTCAAGCTAGTAGAAGCTGGAACTACCAATCCTAGAGGGGCAATCATGACTTTGGTTCTAGCGATGTCTCTCCCCAAAGAAAAGTCAAAGCAAGTGGTGGAAAAACTGTTGAATCTAGGGGCAACTTCTGCTCAATCAGATACAAACCATTTCACAGCTCTCCACTACATTGTCGCTCAAAACAATACCGATATCTTGGACGTTTTGTTCGCTCATGATCGACCAGCAGCGCAAAGAGTCATCAATAAGATCGGAATTGCAGGACACGGATCAGCTGAGACACCACTTTCAACTGCCATTAAGAAAAACTACGGAGAGATTGCATCCAAACTTCTGCACTTAGGTGCACAACCGCAGTTTGAATTCGAAGATTGGGTCAAAGTGTACACGGGCACGAACACTTATGCTAAAAATCAGAATACTGAAACAAATATGAAACGATTTCAAGAAACAGCCCAACAACCCATTATTGTTGCTATCTGTAAGGAGATTGGCGCTGTTGTTGGGGATCTTCTTGCAAGCGGTGCCAATCCCCAGACTCTCACAACTATTGCATGGTCAGTGGTAAATAATCCTGAATCGCGACAGTACTATCGCAACGCGAGAGAATCTATCCTAGATGTTATTCAACGAAAATTGGAGACCCTTCGAGATTGGAAGGAGCCTGTTTATAATCAATGGCAATATAGACCAGAAAATCTCGAATTAACGAAGCCCGAAATTCTTCGACCTGAGACTTTTTACACGGCAGATCTGGAACCAGGTACCTATAAATACTGGACAGCCTTACATGACTACCAAGATGAGAAACACCAGAATGAAGTCCAACATGAAAAACACGAGAAGTTGCTCAAGGATAAAGAAACTGAACTTGAAATATACAAAGATGAGCGCGAAGCAGTCAAGGAAGCAATCAAAGATCTCGAGCAGGCTGAAAAACTTCTCATTGCAGCTGGGGCAAAATCCTTCACTGATTTGTATCCCGATATTCCTCAATCCCCCGAGCGCCAAGATAGCTCCTGGAACCACAATCGTTCGCATAAAGTAGCATCAGAACCTTACAAAACATATATTACTTTCAATGTCCCGGACCTCAATGATGGGAAGAGACAGGGCTATTGTATGTTGTTTGAAGCTGCTTGGAACAATGATCTTGATGCCATCAGAAATTTGACACTCCAGCCTTGGAAGCATGGAGAGGTTGAGTATCCACCTCTTAGAATTGCAGTCCGTGATGGAAATGAGTTTATGCCTTTCTCTATCGCCGTTTTACGCGGACACTACGACCTTGCACGTAGGATAGTGGAAATATGCCTTGCTCAATATCATAACGCAAATGATGAAAATGATAAGAAAGGACGTCAACGTTGGGGTATTACGACTTCTAATGATGATGATGATGAATCGGATGATCTGCCCATCTTTTCTGAACTCGTTACTGACAAATTCACGATTGATACACTTGAGGAGGTTTCTAACGTTGTCAAAGGTGATACACTCCCTTTGTCTATGATTCAATGGCACTGTCCAGCCCGTCGATTCATTGATAACGACGAAAACCCCGGATCAAGCAAGACGTTTAGTCTATTTCAATATGCTATTGAGCAGAACGATCTCAAAATGATCAAGTTCCTTTTGGATATTGCAAGCGAGCAGAAAGCTTTGATTGCTAAACATGAGGACGATCAGCGATGCTATACTTTGCCTTACTCATTTTTCAACGAAGCTCTCTTCAGAGGTAGAACCATAATGATAGCTGAAATGATCAAATACTGCGGGGCTGGTGTTCCATTTGGAAAGTTAGTCTCGGCCAGTGGTGTGGAGCTCAAGACAAAGCCAAGATATTATGAAGGCTTGTCGATTGGTGGCAAGAAACGAAAGGACTGGGCACAACCTCCTGCTCACATTCAAAATATCAATTATTTTGAGGGGCAATTCCCACCTTTGCTCGAAGCTGCTCATATGGGCAACATTGAATCCGTCGAGTGGTTCATGAGTGATGCTCCCATGAGACATTACAAAGAATTTGCTGCGAGAAACAAGGATGATCTTCGAATTCGAACGTTGGAATCAGGGAAAGTATTTGAAAATACTGTTTCAAAATGGTTAGAGATGAATAGTAAGTGATATAACATCTTTTAAATGTTATTAGTATATTGACAATAATCAATAGGCGAGCTTCTACTCCACGTCGCCATTCTTCATGACCCAAAAACAGACGAAGAAAGAATCAATCACCTCAATCTCATCAAACATCTTGTTTCCGTTCTTCCTGATTCGGTTCTCTCATTGAAATCTTCTCAGGGCTATTCACCTCTACATCTCGCTGTCAGCAGAAAAAACATTCCCATCATTGAGTACCTTCTTTCAGTTGGTGCCTCGGCCCGCTCTCGCGATAGACAAAACCGAAATATCATGCATACTCTTGCAGCTGATGCTACAACCGTAAACAAAGAGACAGTTCCTTGCTTAGAATCTATTATCAAGCTATTCAACAAAAAAGATGTTCAAGAAATGTTACTTGAGAGGTCGGATGACTACCCAAGCGCAGTTACACCTCTAGCTTTATGGATGAGCATGGCCACACACTATGATGGCGCAGATGTCATAGAGGTACTTCTTAAGTATTCTACAGGCGAGGAGCTGGAGATGATTAACGGAGAAGGCGATTTGCCTTTACACGTCGTAAGTTACTCTTCCCCATCCAACTAAAATTGAAATATTAACACCAATCTAGGCAATCAAAAACAACAGACCAAACTTAGCATCCTTCCTCCTCCGCCAAAAGCCCACTCTCCTGTATCGTGAGTCGGCAACTGGTCGTACACCCCTCGAAATGTCCCATGATAACTACATCTCTAATTTCATTTCTGACCCTCCCTCTGTCGACGAGTATTGGCAATATCATCCGCGTAATGTTAATGGGGATACGTTGAGTGCGTATCACGCGAAGCAGAAACGCGATGCAGCCCCATTTTATCAGACACATTCTTTGATCTGGGAAGAATGTTTGAGGGTTCAGGGAGAGTTGAAGAGAAAGTTTGATAGTGATGAAGGTGAGAATAGTGAGGATAAGACAAAGAGAGAATTTATAGGAAAGAGAAGATTGGTCAGTTTGTTTGAGGCAAATGAGGTGGCTAGGAGATTGGCGGGAAGTCGTAATGGAAAGGGAAATGTAGCTACGCAGATGGATGTGGTTGGTCAGTGGATGTAAATTGCTCGAAGAAGAGATATGATATTTTGCATCTGGGAATGAAATGGGAATGGAAAGTTGTTGTGAGTGGTTAATGCGTATGGGATATGATATAAATCTTCATAATATATTACATAATAATATAGCTGAGCTGGCTGATTGGTTTAGCCTGGGGTTTCTGTCCTTAAGTGCATGACTAGTACTGTATAATGCAAAAACGTTGCAAATCACTCGGGAATCCATTTCTTCGTTCAAATGACTGTTGTTTCCTTGTATCGCATGGCAATAGGCAACCTCTTCAAGGGAATTTCAGTCAAATTTCTGGACTTACGTGCCTAGGCGTACCAAGTAAGACGAACATGCTCTTCTGCTTCAAAAGCACAAGTTACTAAGTAGTACACAATTATGACCCTCTAGAAATTTTATCAATCTCTGAGCTCAAAAAAAAGCAGCACGCTTCCAGAAAAAGCTGTGAATCTATCAACCTTGTCATCCTCCATGTTGTGCCCATCACTTCCTGGTGTTAAGTGGAAAATATACTTCTGGATAACCCGCGCAATGGTGTATCTCACAATACGCCATGCCAAAGACTAGCCGAGGCAATTATATTGACCTAAATATTTTGGATTATGATTAGTATAAATCTTCGAGGAACAGCGCATGCGCTACAGTCTGACTAGAAAATTGAGATGTCCTTCCCAATGCTGAATGGTATATGTGCCTTTGAATTCAGCACCATCTGGGGGTTCGTAGTCCAGCGTTCTGGAATAAATTGGGTGCCTTTTACAAAGCAATCCTCGCCTGCATTGATGAAGCTCGTTGGTACGATATATTAAGAATAACCTTTATTGTGGAATGACATACATTTGGCAATAGTGTAATGAGGTGTAACAACTGTGATATGTGGAGGAATATACACGCCGTCAATGGTGACTCCACTTTCTGTTGTTTTCCGACTGCCTCCAGTCAAAAGATTTGGATGGAGGCGCATTGCCTCTTGAATAACGGCATTTAGGTATGGTAGTTTTTGTGGGGGCCTTAATATCGGTAATACATACAACGCCCAATTCTTCGCGAATTTCGGCTATATGCTCACGATGCATTGAGAGTTCATGAAAAATCGCTGTCAAGATTTGCGCAGTGGGCTCACTATAATTTGTCAGTCCAGCATGTATAATGATCGACCTTGATAAGTCAAAAGCTCACCTGCCCGCCAGTATAGCTAGCAAACTATCGCCTTTGAGCCATGGCCCGGCTTTATTGCCCTTGGTGTTTTCCATGAAAAAAGATGTGAGATCTAGGACTCCAAAAGGAGCTCCCTTTAGGAGCTTTTCTTCCATCTGCGCTTGGCATCATTCCAAGATTCATACCAGTCCTTCATCCATAAAACCCGTGGTAGTAGCTTCACGCCAATGTGTAGTAGCCAAGGAGTTGGAGCTGGGGACCTAGTAGTGCTTGGGCCCTCCAATTTTTGTGCCACTTTTGAGACTCAAGCATCTCCAATGACTTACTGAATGTGAAATCCCCCATGATATCAAATGTGAAGCATAAGAAGACTTCAGTGGTGTCCACAGTTGAGCTATGGTTGGCTTTTATTGCTAGCTGTCTGTCACGTTCGTCGATCCATTTAAGCACTTTGACTTCATGGTATTCAATAACTACTAGGATCTCATGGTTATAAATGCTTGATTAATGAGGATTTTGAAGGAAAACCTGTGGGTGAAAATCTATATTGCCAATACTTCCGTCGCTTTGCATGAACTGCTTTGTTTCAAGCAGCAAAAAGTGCTTGTTTTAGCCATAAGAGATCATAGAGCTCGGATTTGATACATTCAGACTGACGCCCACCGACTGCCTCATGAACTTCAGGTAAGAATACAGTGTCTTCAGCTGGACCTGAAAACTCATTAGTCAAGTGGCTTGGATGTAACACTCTGTTTGTCTTGCGCCAGGCTTACCTGTCCCAACCACATGACTATACTTTTGGTATAGTCTGTGCAGATATAAATGATTGATTGAGTGTCTATTCTCCCAAATTTGCACGATCTTGGTGTATCGCGCCCACCATGGACCAGGAAAGTTGGCGTTGTTAAGCCGATGGAACAATCGACGGTATACCAAAATGCTTGCTAGTAACCCGAGAACATGAAAGTAGCTATCCCACTCGCTCTCTCGTGGCTCGGTGCATATCACCAGCGCAGCACCGGAGCACACCAGCACCAATGAAGGTGTGAGAATTGAGTCTCGTTACTTATCCCATCCACTAGATCTCGAGATACTTGCACGCCAAGTTCGCTTCATGGAAGACCTCATTGGTCGCGGCAGAACCACTCACCCAGTACTTGAAACCGTACACCAAACGGTTTACTGATCTAGATTTAACAAAGAATTATGTTCGCCGTACAGTAGATGGTGCTTACCACTATACTGGAACGTGCTCCATGATGCCGCGCGGCGTGGTGGACAATAAATTACGCGTCTATGGCTGCTCTAATCTTCGCATTTGTGATGCGAGTCTTATACCCTTAGAACCAACAGCAAACCCTCAAGCAGTTGTCTACGGGGTTGCTGAGCTAGGTGCTAGCCTCATCAAAGAAGAATTATTGTGATTCAAGGTGTCGGTCCAAAAGCCTCATTGAAATCCATCGTGGTTAGAAAATTAGTAATATGATGGAATTCATTTCTTAGTATCATTGGAAGCTAGTAGTTAAGCATAAAAGAGAACGAAAATGGTATAGCAGAATATAGCACATCAAATCACCATCGTCACCGGGTACTACGCGAACAATGACTTTCATTCCTATTGGTTAATTATGACCACTATCATAACTTGAATGACCTTTGAGACCATATTATGGCAAACGATTTTACAATAACGATTGAGTCTTTTGCCAACAAAATCTGGGCGAATGTGTGCTTTGAGGTTTCGATGTGAGCGTGAGTTCTCATCACCTTTCTGAGTCTGACAAACTGACTAGAAACAAGTTCGAGTTCGAATAGCGATTTTTCTAACGAAAATTCCAAGACCACTAGCTAGCCTCGCTTATCAAATACACAACCTATCTAGGTAAAGAAGTTTCAGCTGCATGTTTTTCTACCAGGCGTTTCTCGCGAGTAACCTCAAATCCAAAAATGAAAGTGCGGGGTGATGGGGCCATAGTGAGACCAGCCAGGGTCACTTGTCACCGATGTTGGACCAATTTACTCGAGAGGAACTGTACTGCGCCCGATATTGAAACTTGAGGATCCTTATTGCAACATCATGGCCGAGAACCATAACCAAGGGATTCCTTACAGAATCATCGCAAGCCTCGGCTTACGTCCGTTGCATATTCGAATGAGCTCAGTGTGTACGTCTAGCACTAGATGCGGTCAGGCGAAACATGCTCTGCTACGACATAAACCGAAGACATATCAAATAGGCAGGTGTCTTTTGTTACTTTAACTGCAATTATCGCTTTAGTCAAAACCCTGCAAATAGGTATCGAAAAAGTAATGATGATGATCGGGGACAGCATCGCAGGATGCAGAACCATGGACCCCGCAGATGGCAAACACTAAAGTTACATTCATCTCTGTACACAGACCGACCTTTGAAAGGTATGTAGAAAATTGAAAACAGTGCTAAAAAAAAAGGTTTCATTTTTCTAGCACTTGTAACCAATCATATCGAAATCCAGCATCTGCAAGAAATCTAGTCATTCATTGCCCCAACAGGCGATCTTCAAGTATACTTTGAATATCTTCGTCTTCACTACGCACATGCAAGCTCCAGAGGTGTGCTCGATTCCCCAAAAAGATTTCCCTTCCCTACAGAATGAACACGTGAATATTGATGTATTATATGTATCAACCCACTTCCGAAAGAAAATCATCTTGTTGCAATTGTTTAAGGATTTTCTTCACGACAGGCTGGATTAGGGCCGCTACAGCTAGCAATTTGAAAGACCCAATTCTATGAATTTCGCCAACATTCTTCCAAAGACCATTTGCATCTGTTACACCACGTTCTCTACCAATCATCAAGAAACAACACCTGACAATCATCCGTCTCTCAATTCTTACTTATTGGTTTTTTTGGGGGGGTGGCTTTAGTGGATAAATGATTCTTGGTCCCTGATTGGGTGGACCATATCCTTCTCCATTCTCACAACAGTCGCTGTTGTGCTTCGGTTTTGGCCAGCCAAAATCCAGAAGAGGAGTTTTTTTTCTCGATAATGGCTTCTGGATTTTCTCATATGTGAGTGGCCACTCCATTTTCTTTCTTGACTCCATCTCGATGGTCTCAATCTCAAACGTGTCGCAAAAAAAAACAGGTAGCAATGCCTCGCCCAGCAAGAAGTCGGGGTATGGGCTATCTACAATGGATTAGGGAACGGCGCAGCTGATCTGACCCTTGAAGAAATTAGCAGTACAAGCAACGGTATGTTAATCTGTTCAAGGTGTTTGAAACACCACTTTACTTTGGACCACAACTGACTGTGCCGGAAGGTCCTTGTGGCAGTATCAAGCACATGGATCTTCAGTACCGCTGCTGTCCAATTGGCTGTGCTTGGGTCGTATATACGAATCTTCACCACGCCCATTTTCAAGCGATGGGCCATCTCTTTGATGACCATAGAGGCATGCTTCGGTATAACCTTCCTCGTCGTATTTTTAACTCACTGCAACCCAGTCTTCCTAGAATGGAACCCTGTTCCATGGGGCTCATGCAGATCTCTAACAATATCCGAGTCTTCCTCCATCTCTCACAATCTCGCTCTCGACACGGCAATCATCATCCTCCCTATGCCATGGCTATACAAACTTCAAATTGCCTTGAATCACAAGCTTTTCGCAATGGTCATATTCAGCTTTGGCTTCGCATAAGTAATGACCGAAGGATACCATCTCTTCTTTGTTCTTTGCACGATCTCTTCATGACTCATAGTTGACCTCTGAACTAGAACTATCGCCATCATGTGCTACCGTCTTGAATTGACAGCCCGAAGACCTTCCGATCTCATGATTGCCATTGCGAAAATCAGAGTGCTGAGCAATCTCGAGCTTTGGATTGGTATCGTTGTTGCCTGCTTACCTACCATGAAGCCTTTTGTCGAGTATATCTCAAACCCAGCCTATCAAAGCTCTCCCATAAGCTTCATGGTAGCTCAGCAGTGTCAACGAAAGACGAAAGCCCGCAACTTCAGCTAAGGACCTTTGGTGGTTTCGGACCTTCACGCCCCAAGAATCACAGTAATTACACGGAACGGTCTGAGGCTCCATCGGTGCAGACAATTACCAACGAGTTGCATCTCGTTCCATTCGAGGCATCCGATTTTGATGCAAATTGTGAACTCAGCAACACAAGGACGGTGTCGGATAGCCAGGGTATATTTGTGCAAAGGCAGTTTCAGACGTCTAATGTATAGCCAAATTGACCCTTTTGAACCCTTCTAGTAATGCTTCTAGTAGGTCTCCCTATCAAATCCAATCAAGGATTGTATTGATACCAAGAAGGAAAAGATAGTTCATCAAACAGAAGGCAGTAATTGGCTGAGAACAAGTAACACATTTGATGACGAGACGCTTGCCAGTCAAAGTACGGAACTTAGAGCGAGAATTGTTACGGTGGAACTATTCGCTGGGAAAGGACACTTTGTGGTTTTTGTCGGGAATGTTGATCAGTAGTAATGCGTAGGATTTGTAGGTGGAGGGGGTTTGGTCCCAAAATTTCTAGAGAAATGAAAATTCGTGTTTTCAAAGTATTAGAATCTTTTCGGGTTTTTCTTGTCCTGTTGATTAGCCGCCAATTCCTCAAACGCCTCTAGACACAATACTTATTCATTTTTCAATTTCCAAATTCATCACTATCTAGTGATCTAAAAGAAACCTAGGCCTACAATCTCACAAGTTCTTACAATACTCCCTCTCAAATCCTCCCCTACCCCTCAAACCCCCTCTCAACCCTCAACAACCTCTCTAACCCCTCCCAACTCAAGCCTCCCTGACAATTTGTCCTCAAAACCAAATCCTCTGCATTCTCCATATGAATCACAATCGTAACCCCCTTGGCCCCATTCACTCCTTCTCCCCCTTCTTCTCTCAGACTTTCATTTGTATTTACATTTCTCAATCTACCAACTCTCCTCCCCTCATCAAACCCCAAAAACCTCCTTTTCCAAACACAATCATGCTTCTCACCATCACTATCTTCACCCTCCCCTTTCTGCTCCTGCTCCTCGCCAAGCTCCCCATTCCCCTCTTCCTCCAAAATCGACCCCATAACCCCTTTCAAACCATTACCCCTCCCCCTCTCACTCCCACTCGACAACCACCTCATCTGCGCATCAAAATATCCCCCCGCGCTAACCGGTGTTACCATCTCACTCGCACCAGCACTACCACCATTAACACCAACACTATCCCTCACCACCCCCACTCTCCTCATCACCCCCCTCCTACTCTCCGACCTCCTATCCTCCCACTTCTGGACCTTATTCCTTACCTGTTCCTGTTCCCGTCCCAGCCTCTCCTTCCTCTTCCTCCTTGAAATCTCATCCTCGCTCTTGCGTCTCCGTCCCGCCCATTCCGATTGTCCACAAACATCCGACGTTTCGCAATCCGTTGAACGTCTGGCGACTTGCTGGAATGGAGATTTCGACATTTGTTTCCAATAGAGATAATTTTTGGGGAAATTAACTGCTTCTTTATCTCGCCATGGATTGGATGAAAAGTAGCCCGGAGAAGAATTCGTGGGAAAACGAGGGTTTGGTCTTGCGGGTGCTACGGATTGGTCTTTCGTCCCATCACTTAACGATGGTCTGTTTGGGTTCACGGATATTTTTGAACAAGTATTCTCTGAAGCTTTGTTGAAAGTTTCTTTCACTAGCGGTGCTATAACCTTCGGGACAATCGATGCTGAAGCCCAAGGTGACGGACTTCGAGCCATCGATAACGAATTGCTAGCTTGCTTAATAGCAATTGATGGATTATTTCTTGCAACATGAAGAGTCTTCGACGGCGTATCAGTCGGGGTATCCAATCTTCGATGCGGCGAAGGCTCATCCGGACTCCCCAACCATTCCGAAACACTATCATACTTATGAACGGTCGAACGATCATAAGTCTGAGAGTGAGATAAGATATAAGGTTTCTTTTCCTGCATCGAGCTAAGATGTCCAGTATTCGAATTGAATGCATCATTTAACGAGACCTTTGCTGGACTACGATGAAGATGTATCATAGGTTTATGAACTTCATTTGTACAACATCGAACACTATGAACTGTGCTCTGGCATGCAGAACACTCACAATCATCAAGACAATGTTGGCAGTCCCCTAAAATACCCGAACTAACAGGACTGCGATCGCAATGCCCATGACCAGTCCTAGGGTACCCATGACATTCTACATAATCTGATCCATATCTCGACGAACGTTTTCCATATTTCGAATTATTGAGAAATGGATAATAATTATTTAGGAGTTTCGACTTTTCCACATTATCCGATGTAAAACTGGGTTGTATTGGTTGATAGGTTGTCCCATTGAACATACGATACGAGCTTTCTGTCCTCTGTGTGTTGTCTGTACGGCTTCTGCGATTCACTCTATGAGTAGCTTGTGTAGTCCGACAGATTGTGTTATTCGAAAATGGATCTGGTCTCATTGAAGTCCGTGGGATTTCCTCCTGGTCCGATTCATGGCTGAGTTGTATTGCTCGGTGTATAGATCCATTCAATAATCGATAAAATCTCAAAGAAGGCTGTGAAGTTTTAGAGGAGTCAGGATAAGAAAGCGAGCGATAAATGTTTTCGTCGTTAATACTGTCAGTTGTATAGCGACCATCCATAGCTATAATATCCTCACTTCGGGCAAGTGATTGAGAAGTAGAATGTCGGCAGACAAAACTCTCATGTTCAGTTTGTTGACAGCTTCTACATCTGCAGTCGTGTGTTTCCAATGATCCCGAGTCAGATCTATGTTCGCTGGCAACATACTGGGAGGAAAAATTTGGTGTAGGAAGCATGGAATTTTCTTGAGAGGTCTCCTGAAATTTAGTTGAGAACTTTTGGGGGCGCTCGGGTTTGTAGATACCAGGACACGATTGTAATTGCTCACAATTCGACGGATCCAAACCAGAACCAAGCTTTGAGTTTTGTGGCAGAGCGTTCTTGGAATAGAACGACGGAAAAGGCTCCGTCGGACGGACCTCTTTCTGAACTTTCTGTATTGGAACCGGCAGAGGCCTCGACAGTGATTGCTTTGTAATTTGACCTTTTGATGGTCGTGGTGTTGTTACATAATGCAGTGGTTTCGACGCTTCTTTCCGATCAATAGAAAGCCCTCGGTCGTAATCAAAACTTGTATCTTTACCCCCATGAGAAAAAGGCAGAAGTCTATCACAAGCTCTGCATAATCGATGACCACATTTCCAACAGGTATTTTCATTCTTATCATGAATCCACATGCAAATATGACAGACGCTATGTCTCTGAGGTCTATTGATTTCTTCCCGCGCAATTTCAGATGATGCGAGTCCAGGTGGCCTTTCAATTCCATGTTTAGCATACAAATCTCGAACACTCTGTCGCTGAAGTGTAGACGTTGTACGAGTAGATACCTCAGAATTAGACATCTCATCTTGCCGTATTTTCTCTCTCTGACGACGAGAATTCAGTGTTAGGTTCTGTTCATAGGATAATTGAGCAGTAGATGGCGCTTGTGCTGTGCTATAGTCATCCCCAAAAGTCTGAACGCCCCTGTGTAAATCTACCTTGGGGCCAGCAGTCCTTCGCCCTAGATCGTTCCTCGACATCTTCAAAGTATCAACAATAGGAGCCCATCCACTATCCATCGCATCTTCCCGATCCAAGCCCCGCAAGCCACTCAACGAAGGTCCAACATCCCCACTAACCCTTAATGCACCCACATTCCCCGCTCTAGCTTGCCCCTCATCATGATTCGATCTCGGTGTTCTCAAACCCAAGAAAGAATGATTCGTCCCCGTTTGCAACTGTTCACTTGGTTGCGAATTTCTCGACGCCGGGTTCCCAAAGAGATTCGTAGGTCGACGACCGAAGCTCGAACGAGAATTTTCTCGTCTCCTATTCAATTGCGGTCGAAACTGAGGGGGGGATCGTGATCGATGAGGTGATTTGCTGCTCCTTTCTCGTCTTGTTTTCGACGGAGATCGGATTTGTGGAAAGCGTGAAGGGGTTTTCGGTGGTGATTTATTTTTTTGGTTGCCCGCAAGCTTTTGAAGTAATAAGATACGTGAAGCAACAGTTCCCACTGTGATGGGAAGATTGCGAGAGGGTCGATCACTAGGTAAGGATGGTTTTGAAGCCGCAGAATCGGCATGTATATTTCGAGCTGTAGCTGGTCGCCAGGGATAGTTCATGGCAATTGATGGTTTATAGGATACATTGAATTCGGGACTGATGCTGACATATAAAGATGACTGTAACGAATGAATACCCAGGCAATGCGCCTGATGAGTGCTGTGAAGCAATGAAGAGGATAACCCTAATAGGAAAATATAGATGGAAGTACAAATGACCATGGTGAGAGAGATCGAGTACTTGAATTGAAACTAGCAAGTCTCGTTGGGAGGAACACAACGACCGAAAAGGCAAGAGCAATCAACGTCCTTGGCCATTGTCAGTATGCATGGCTATTCATCAAAATCTACATGTCCATTTTCCCATAATCATTGAACCCATCAGATATAGCAAAAATACAGTTCAAAACTTAGTTGATGAGGGTATAAAATTGACCGAGCTTCTCAATTGAACAAGCTATGGTATTCGTTTTCACACAACGCAATAAAAAATGTTTCACTGATGTACATTGTGCAGGTCTCTATCATCTAACCATCACCACGGTAGAGTAATTTCTCTACTTAAGGTGTGCTTGCAAGGTCTCCAAAACCTACATATCTCATTAGTCCTGATCTCATATCCGCATCCAAGATCTGAATATTAAAAACTCACCTCCAACTCAATCTTAGCCTCAGCGATATCTTGCTCACTTCCACTGCCTCCAACAATCTTCTGAGCCTCAGCAATTTGTGACCTAACTGCATCTGCGCTGAAATCCTCCAATGGGAATCCCTCGACTGCGTTGATGCTTAATGAAGAGTTTGGCTGAACGACTGCGAATCCTCCGGAAACTGTTTCAATGTCCCGTTAGCTTCCTGGGTTCTCTCCCAATTTGTAAATGTCTCCAGAATGAATTGTCGTATGACGTACGGAAGAATTGCTTGCTTCCACCACTCTCCTCAATAACCTCCACGAGACCTGGCTTCAATTGTTCGATCGATGGGACGTGGTTGGCGAGGATACCCATTTCACCGGATTCGGCGGGGATGTTGACCTGGACGACATCTTGGGATCTGTAGACAGACTGCAGATTTGTGTGTTAGCCAATCTCTTCCTAGATGCCCATCTGCCAATCCATGTGTCCGCAGAAATCCCTCCTCCGCTTCCCCATCCCCCCTCATCTCATCCTATCCCATCCAATCCAGCACTCCATCATCCATCCCTCTCCCTCCCCCCCTCCAACCACAAACAAACAAACAAAAATCCCTACATACCTGATGAGGCAAAGCCAAGCTCAACTTAATCTATACACACACACCCCAAGTCAGCACACATTCCCCAAAACTCCCCATCCTCATCCTCCTCCCCCAAACCCCCAAACCAAAAAAAAAAAACCAGAAACGGGAATTCCCGACCTTCTCCGCAACAGCCTCAGCATACCCTCTGCGCAAGACAGGAGTTTTCAAAGCCGTAGGACGAACCCGCAGAGCGGCGCGAGCAAAACGCATGGAGTTCATGATGGGTCGAGTGTATCAATTGAAAGACGTGACGTGGGTTTCTACGAGGGGTTGATATGCGGCGGGAGCTTGCTGGTTGAGGTCGGGTTGCTTTCGCTAACTTATTTTCTTTAGCTTGATTGATGGTCACGTGTTAAGAACTTTTAGAAGTGGGAAATCTGGACTTTGGATTCGATGAATGATAAAGGGTACTCTCTATTGATTCTAGAGAGCTGTTAATGATTGATGGAGAGAGAATTGATTTCAAGCTCAAATCTCTACTCACGTGCGCGTAGATCACGAGTCTTCATCATCGCATATCCATCTCACGTGCAGTCAAATACTCATCCGCTTACTAACCACACATTCTCCGTATCCGAAACCATCCATTCCATTTCTCGCTACCTAACCCTCAAAAAAGAACGCATTCCCAGTTTCAACTCCCCGGTGTCAAACCCCCAAGCAAGTTGACCTCGGGGGATCCATCAAGCTCAACCACGGAACGAAGTCTGCAAACACGACCCCCCATCCACCCCAAGCCACCAACATTTCCCTCTCAAGTGCGGAACCACGGAACCATATTCAAAGCCACTTCACCACTCTGCAGTCCTCCCCTCGGAGCTCCAGTGCCAAATATCCATTGCACACTGTACACATGCCCAAAACGCTCTATCCCTGAAAATTCCACTGGTCAAAATTAATCCCTCATATTCGAGGCTAGTCTCAATGTAAATGCAAACTCATAAACCTTGTGCACCCCCTCCCCATCAACATATCATGAAAGATCAAATCAAATATGTCCTCAAGATTTTAAATGGGGGAGTTCCCCGTTCATGGCCCGATCGGATGAAGCACCCCGGAGGAGGGAATGGAATGTGTAGATCTCTGGTACGGTCCAGAGTAGCCAGAGAGGACTTATGATTAATTACCTACTCGTACTCTACAGGGTACAGTGTTGCTTTTGATACCGTGTGAGAATTAGTTATTGAGATCTGATTTTGTACCGAGTAAAATTGAGTCAAGGTGATGAAATCGATAACTCCCTATTCCCTATGAAATGTGATAGACGGGATCATTGATTCATTTGCAATGATTTACGAAAAAGTCTACATGTATCAAGATAAGCAAAACAAGCCAAGCTTCTCAGCGGGTGTGGCACTACATAAGATTTTTATGCCAATGCCCACCGTTGAATCACCAAGGCATTTGCAATCTTGACATTTGTCCCTTGAATCGGTTTCACCAAGCCCTCAAGACTCAGAAATCTCATTTATTCGAAAGAAACTGTGTCTTCACAGGTAGTTTTCATTTACCGACTACTGAAGAGACATAAAACGGATCATTACGGGATATTAAATTACGAACATGAAGATCGTATCGCCATAGATGTGGTAATTCTGTTGGAAGAGGGCATTGCACGGTTTGTCAGATGAGCATTGCACACACTTTCACTGCGTTTTGAAAGGCATTTTGACGGATTTTGATTCAGATGCAATCGTGATTTGACCCATTTTTGGCCTTATGTTTGCAGGATTCGTAGGGCGGTGAATTTGAGTTCGGTATGAGATGAGATCTAACCCCTAAAAACGCAAAGGCAGTCAAGCGAAAGGATGTGAAGGGGCAGGCAGCGGTGTACTCTGTATGTGTGCATGTATGTAGGTAGGTATGTGTGTAGGTATGTATAATTTTGGGTCTGATGTCAATGCTGATGATGAACCGGTGGATATTTGGGCACAGTTGGTAGAAACACAAGTAAGAAGTATGATGAACTGTCAGATGATCTTAGAAGGTGTACAGTAAGAGCGTCCTTACTCAGCTTCCTTCTTTTTCTTCAGTTTCCATATATCAATTTTGCATCACTAGATTGCCACTCGAGAGGTGAGCCAGCACACTGCACAAACGCCCAAGATGTTTGATCAATCTTTGGCCAACACCCAATGCCACATTTTCCAGCGGTGAGAAGATAATAGATGAAGTAATATCATCGTGTATGTACTATGTAGGAGAGGTTGCACAGATAGCTTTTAGCACCCTATCCAGGCTCTCCTCCTATCCTATGCTTAAACTTCCCGCAAGCGAACACTGAAAATCGGATCAAAAAGCTGTTTGCTTGTCAATGCAGGGTAGGCCATCGTTCGAGGATCACAACTTCCTTCCTTTTCATCCAATTGTTCTTTGGCTTTCTGAATGGAAGACATAGAAATCCGACACGTTTCTGTACTTTTAAAGCCTTCTCTCTCTCAGGAGGGGTAAACCCCATTCGTCGATTGTGGGGTAGTTCATGGAAATCCAGCGGTCAAATCCTAGTTGCAATTTACATGACAGGATTATCATTGGTTCATATTCCTGATCCGATCGAGGTGTTACTCCGGCACACGATTGATACTTGGATCAATTGCCAGGTATCCCATTGGTATATGGAAACGAATATGTCGTCAGTGAGAGGACCGTTCCAATCCTTTTGATCACAATAAACCGGACGGTAAGGTGGGATTTTGCCAGGTGAAGGTATCACGAGCCCATCTATCTGCTCAGATCTAGGATTCCCTATATGACAAAATATGACTGTG
The DNA here is from genome assembly GCF_014898465.1 of Botrytis porri. Classification (NCBI taxonomy): domain Eukaryota; kingdom Fungi; phylum Ascomycota; class Leotiomycetes; order Helotiales; family Sclerotiniaceae; genus Botrytis; species Botrytis porri. The sequence goes on along the minus strand of NW_024066083.1, from coordinate 1,416,353 downwards.
TGTGACATGACTTGCCTTGCGCGATGCAAGATATACTTTTTTCCCGCACGTTTCTTGTAGACCCTTCGTGCCTCGATGCGAAATGACGAGAACTTTGAAACGATTTCCAAGTAAAAGTTCCAGCAAGTTCGGTAAGCCACAGAGTGCTAGTGTATCATCACTGATCAGATGAAGAATCCGAATCCACAACCCCACGTTCGCAAAAGAAGTCGAGAGCATGTTGGATGGAGGAGGAGGTTGGTAACGTGGTAGGTAGCGTTTCACATACGAAAGCAAAGAGCATGGTCCCCACCAGTACATGTGAAATGGATATCTGCACTGCAGTGAGAGGTCAGGTTGGAGCGTGATTAGACGGAGTCCTGCAGGTAAGGTAGGTGTGACTTTTGCATACGCGCCAAGGGTGCACGAATCCATGATGTTGGCTTTTAGTATTATTATTTCGATTTTTGCCGCGGTTGGCTTGTGTAATTTGATGATATGATACGGATAGATAATCTGCATTTGGTAAGCTGTTATTTGATATTAGAGCTATGGCGGGAAGAATCAAATTGTATGATTTGGGGTGGGGGTAGGCTTCAACAAGCTTGTGAATGTGATTGTGAATTGGAATGAAGTGTAGATAGATAAATGCATGCGGACAGAAGGACAAGACAGGAATCACAGGATGGATGCAAATGAGTGATGGATTGACGAGTAAGCTAGCTGTAATTTCAAGTCATGCCCAGGTGGGAATGGGAATGAGGAATAAGTTTGAATGTGATACCAAGATGCTAATCTGAGAATCAACATTTGTTTCTGTTGGCCATGTTATGTTATGTTGTTATGTTGTTATGTTGTCATATTATGACTGATTCATTCATTCATCGTCGACAAATTGTCGTGAAATTCTTCAAGGGGGTGGGATTGGATGGGTTAACGAAAATTGCTTCAATCTCTCCGAATTCAGGCCGTCCCTACCTAATGAAGAACCCCCAAGAGCGGGTGGGAAATTTCATGTTCATTCTCATTTCCATTTTATTTGCTTGCCGGAGATTTTGATTTGTTTATGTTGATTTCTTTTCTTTTCTTGGATTTAGTTACATGATGTAGGTACATCTTTTCTGTATCCTGTAGGACGGTTGGATCAACGGGCGTGCAGTAAGATGGGCTTTTGCTTGGCTGATACCTCACTATAACAAGTTATCGAAAACCTTAGGTCGTCAGGTAAAGTTTAGGTGTGAGAATACGATGAGTTTTGATGATTTTGGTCGGGAATGTTTGAGATCCTTTGCCCATTTGCTCGTGAAGTGGTTGGCATTTTTACTGCCTTGAGCTGGAAAATGTATATCAATCAATTAGAGGCATGGCATTCACAATCAAGCAATTCAGCCCGAGGCATGTGAGCAAGCTGGAAGGACTACCTACCTACTGTAGTAAAAGTAATTTGTCCCTAGTCAGTACACTCTACGGAGTCGATGCTGTAATTTCCACGAGCTGACTGGATGGAATATATTATGAACAGATCCACTTCTCGATTTGAGCAACAACAGCTGCTGAACTGCACCACCAAAATCGACGATGGGAAGTTACATAGACGTTGTTCAAGATAGAAAGAGGAAGGAGAGAGAACGCGGGATCTTTCTTGGGGGGGGAGGGGGGAGAATATGATAGATATGCAGCTGTTATTGATATTCGTGATATGATATGATCGCAAGTGTCTACTTCGTAGGTAGGTACAGAGTACAGAGTACATACATAGTACATGGTACATAAGATAGATACAACACAATGCGTGGCATGGTATGAGTGAGTGAGTGTACTGTACTGTATGTACTGTATGCACTGTAGTGTATTGTATACGATATGTGTATGTATGTCTGTCTGTATCTATATATCTACATGTGTCCATTTGCATGCACAAAGTATGTGTCCATGTATTCTTCAAGCCAAGTCCTCCGATATCGAAAGTACCGAGTACACCTAGGTAACTAGGGAAGCATCAATCAGCAAATCCATCATAGATCTTCGATGGAAGAAGAATGGAAGCACGAGAGAATGGCGCGATCCCAATAAAGTTCAAGGTCATGGTCAAAGTGATAGTTTATCGATCTGAACCATTGAAGTTCCAGACTCATCCGATTTCATCTCATACAGTTGGACGCTGAACTCTGTATGCCTTGCACCACTTTGACCCCTTGGACAACGCCCTCTCCTTTTTTTCAATCTTGAATGAATACTGGACTGGCACTGGCACTGGCATAGGGAGGACGTACGTGATGATGATATAATTTGGAAGGTTATCCTCTGGACGACGGACAAGCTTTCCCGTAGTCGATACCCACCATCTTAACTGCATCGGTTCCAAGGACTACCGAAGCAGCAGGGCAGGTGAGGTTAGTTCAAGGGCAAGATCAAGGGCAAGGAGAAAGAGAAAGAAGTAAGTACATTTAAAGCGAGCGAGTTGTAGCCATATTCACCATCAAGAGCAAGATCAAGGGCAAAGAGAAAAGAATACATTTAAAGCGAGCGAGTTGTAGCCATATTCACCATCAAGAGCAAGAACCCCCCACTCATCAATCTCAACGCATTTTCCTTTGAAAGAAAAAGAGAAAGAGAAAGAGGAAGAAATAGAGAAAGAAAAAGAAAAAACTTCTTTTCAATGCACTAATCCATTACGGATCATATAGTATACACACTCACACTTTATTTATACAGTACTTTACATAATAATACATACTCATCTAGGATTCCCTTAGTATTCTCTTGTTATTTATTCCTCTTTAACTCTTTTAACTCTTTTAACTCTCTTACTCTTCTTACCCACACCTACCTCTCACTCTCTTTCGCTGGATGTATTAGGTATTCCGTATACATGCCTCCCAATCTACCTTTTTCCCTACGAGGTATATTATGATCACTTGTAATTCCACTAATAATCAACCCACTCATCCACCACCCAACACCCACCCACTACCCATCCACTAGGTAACTTCGTACATACCATCTTTTTTCATCCATTTGCATATTTGCATATTTCCATATTCGCAGATTCGCACAATCACCAACCATCAATATCCCCCTCGCTCCTCTCTCATTATTAATAAGACATGCCCAGGAGAAAGAAGAGCCTCTCATGATATCAAGTCTCATGTTCTTTGATTGGGAATTCTTGATTGACAATAAATACTTCTTCTTTGAAATCGAGGCAGTGGCAAAGCAACGCCCCAACCCGAGACAACAATAAGGCTGTGTTTGTTTTCTTATCCACGGAAAGGAAACGCTACTCAGTCTTATTCATCGTTTAATAAGTTAACTTATCTATGTATTATTATTATTATTTTTGATTTTATTACACGGCCTAAAATCAATTCAAATCAAATCAAATCAAAACAAAAACATTATTCAATTTGTGTGAAAAAAAAACCAACCCTGAAAAAGTTGATCTTTCAGCCCTTGTTTGAACGTCATTTTATAATACCACTGCGTTCCCCCCCAATATTTCTCCAACAATTTCAAAACAACATTCAACAATCAACCTTTACCTTCTTCACCTCTTTCGCCTCGTTCGATACCTTGATACTTGGTACTTGATACTGTTCTCTTCGATATCGACCAAAGAAGAGGCCTGTTTACGAACCGTCGACCAGAATATCTCGGGTGGAAACCAACTGCATCCCCATATCACTACCACCACCTCTTGTCTTCTACCAACAGCAACAAAAATCCTTCCTTCCTTCCATCGAGGAAGAGAAGATACCACCTACCTGGCTTCCCTTTCCTCTTATTGCTTTCGTCGCAGTAACCTGGAATAATAACTGGATTTGAATACAATGTTTTTTCCACAATTATAGCAATACAGTCCCTCAGGGACGCTTTAATTCAACGGTCCTCCTTGACCTTGGTCTGTTGATCGAGAAAGATATTGGAAAGACGACTTACTTCTCTCCGTCTCGAGATTCATATCTGTTCCGTTACCTTTTTGATTCATTCCCAATTCCCAATACACCGAGCCTTCTAAAGAGTACTCGATTGTTTCACTTCATTTCAATTTCACCATCTTCAACCACAAACCACGTCCTTTTTTTTCTTCAATTCGAGGTCTGATAACCACCTCGGAGACCACTTGCCGATTTACATATAAAGAACCTTTCCCGAGCGACCATATTCCAACACTCGATCCTACTTATATTACCTACTTAATTATACATTCACATTCACATTCACATTCCACCCCAATCACGATCCAATCTTTACCATGGAGGGGCAAGATATTTTGACATGGCGTCCACAAGCGACGTCCACTTCCAATATGTCGACAACTGGCGACGAAGAATTAATACCTGCAGATGTCGATGAACCTCCTGAACTACAGGCAAAGGAATTCACAAAAGCTCCCATTCGCCCTCAACCTGATCGCGCGGAATCCCTCATCACGAGAGGTTTACATATCACAGAACCCGAGACACAAAGACCCGATATACATGTCACCACCGACCTAATGCGCCGACGATCCTTGATGAGTACAGCAAGTCTCGCATCTACCGCCGAGCTTACTAGTGATGGAGGCTTTACAAGTCCTGCTCGCACAAATACACCCAGCCCACCATTCCCAAACACATCATATTACTCGATGGGCCGAAAATCGGCATATCCTCCACCGGCTCCAGTCGTGTCTCATGAAGTGGCCGATCCAATCATTGCGGTCCACGCGGAAATACTCCACGTTTCACCAAAAGTAGCACCAGTGGTACCCCTTGAGGTCGCTCCAAAGAAACGTTGTATTAGTTTCGCTTGTGGTGCGCAAAAGGACCCCGCTCCCAAGCCAACGGCGATTGCCGTCACGAAGCCTCTCGAACCCGCAGCTCCTATCGTCGAAGCTTTGAAACGCAAATGTACTATTAAATTTGCTTGTCCTTCTAAGCCCACCGAAACCCACGCGGAAAAGCCTGTAGAGAAGGTTCAAATCACCGAAAAAAATTCTTGTTCGAAACTCGCTCTGTCAGATACCCCACCCGCACGAAGACGCGTCTCGAGTCGATCACCATCTACTTCTAGAAAACCTAGACCTCCCCCTGCGTCTTCTCTTCGTCCTCATCGCGAATCCACAGGCACCGTAAGACGTGCATCTCAAAGTCCTGTTGCAATTAGATGTAAGCCAAGGTATGTCATTGCCGGTGAAAAGGATTTACAATCTGAGGCTGCCCGATTCCACGAATTCTGTAGTGAGGGTTTAGAAGAGGATGACTGGATCCGCAAAGATGAAGAAGTCCCAAAGGCCCGAATTACTATCAACGATACCCTTGCCAAAGAGATTGAAATCCGTCGACTTGGTTCAGAAGCAGAGGAAGAAGCTTTGGAGGAAGATGACGACGAAGAATTTGATGATGGAAATGACTCAGATAACGAAGATGGCTCTGATGAAGAAGAAGATGAGGAGGATGATGAGACTGATCGCGTCTACTCTGATGAGGACTTCACAGACGGAAATGAGACAGATAACGAAGCTGGTTTCGCCGATTCTGATGAAGAAGATGATACCGAAGGTGATTTCAATTTCTGGACACCTGGCAGGTTGGAACAGGCTCGATTTCCAATCATCAATACTGAGATCAGCACTTATCGTGCCTCTGCAAACCGTACTGCGTCGGCATCATCCATCGAATCCCTGAACGGCGAAGCTCCCATAAGAGAGTTGTCTAGAGGAAAGCGAAGACCAAAGAAGACTCACAGCATTAAGATTCGCCCAGGAACCCCAGATCTTCCTGATAGTACCGATTTCGTCTGTGGAACACTTGATGAGGATCGTCCTCTTGAAGATGCTTACGTCTCTTGCATGACCGCCAGAAAATATGCCAAACATGTCGCCACTCCTCAAGATATTGATCCATCTTTCCCAACATCTGATCCTGAGGATGAGGAGGATGAGGAAGTTGATGCCGCAAAGACAATTGAGAGTGACGAACATGTTTGGATGCAAGGAAAGTTTGAAGATTCCGACTCGGAACGTCGTCGTTCAAGATCTCGTAGATCTCCTGGTCACTCCCCAAGACGATTACATTCTCCGCCACCAAAGCAACGTCTTCGCTCTCCGCCTCCCAAGCAGCGTCTCCGATCTCCTCCACCAAAGAAACGTCTCCAGTCACCACCACCACCAAAGAAACGTCTTCAATCACCTCCTCCCCGCAAGTTGTTTGGCAATGAATCTCCAAAAAGTTTACGATCTCCACCACCAGCACGTGCAATCCACTCTCCTCCTGGATCACCTTCAGGAAGCGGCAGTCGGCCAATCAAGTTCGCACCTTTGGGATCTAGACCAGGATTGACTCATACCAAGTCTCTTCCTCGTACACCAAATGCCTTCTGTCGTCAATATACTGCCAATCGCATTGCTGCAGCCAATGAGATCGCAGCAAAGGACGATGGTGATGGGCCATTACGAGGAGCAATCGACATTGTCAAGGGTCTTGAGCAAAAGCGCCAAAGACGAAAGGAGAAGTTTTACCAAAAGCATTGCGCCAATCGTGCACGCAAAGCTCAACCAGAACGGAGACCTCAACCTGGCAAGGGAGCTGAACGTATGCGTGAATTGGGATTGCTCATGGCTGGCAAGACGGGTACTAATGACCCATATATGCTTTCTGCATAAATCTATCGCAGAAGAAAACACATTATAACTATTTTCTATTCTTGAACTGTCAGGCTTTCTCTTCCCTCTCTCTGGTAGAAGAGTGTTTTATTTTAGATGAGATATACCCCCTTCTTCTGGAGTTTAAGAGGAATTGGAAGAAAGCCTATCGGGAACCCGTGATCGATCGATCGAAAAAAACGACGACGAGACGGCTTCGCTTGTAACTTTCATGGATGATTCTTTTGACTGGAACAGGATGCGAAATCCCGATTATTTTATACAAACACATTTTATTTTGTAAATAGGAATGAATATTCAACAAACGTTTACCATCAACATTATCTGGATTATTCAGTCAGTGGTTTACATTTCGAATACCTGGTGATCGATATTGTTTTTAACGACGAATCCGTGTTATGTTATGTTTTTGACGCTTTATGGGATGGTGTGAGTGAATTTGTGATATTCGTGGCTGGTTGTTCAGTGTGTGAGTGAGCGAGGTGATGTGGTGATATTCTGAATTTTTTTTTCTTATCCTTTTCCTTGTTTTATTTCATTTCTTTTCGAGTGAGATATTGAAATTTTTTCATGTTTATAGTACCGTTTATCTATATCTTAGGGCACTGGAGTGGTATTTTCATTGGCATTTTTTGTTTTTCATTTTCATCTTCGGGGTTCCCTTAATTGGAGTGGATTGGGATTGCATATTGCATGGTTTGGTTTGGTTTGGCATATATACCCGGGGTTGGGAAGGTATGGTGCGGTTTTTTTGAGTTTTGCTATTTATTTTTTTGTGGGTTTGTTTTTGAGGGATTCGAAATTGAGATTGCGAGGGGTTGGAGGGGTTTGGGGAAGGAGGAAGATAAAGGAGAAGGATGAAGAGGAAGGAGAGAATGTTAGAGATGAGAATATGAGAAATGAGATATGAGGATTGGGTTGACTTTTTATGTGGAAGATGGAAGATAAAAGACGGGAGGTTGCTGGATTAAGATAGGTGGTGGGTGCTAGGTTGTGAGTTGGATCAGATTGTCGAAGAAGTAAAATGAGAAAGAGAATGAGAGAGGAAGATGGATAGATGGAAATATCTTTGGGGTGTGGATGGATGGAAGAGTGAGGGTATGGAAAGAATGAGTGATTGAGGGGGAGTGATTGATTGATTGATTGATGGATTGATGTTTGAAGGAATGTTGGGTAGATAGATGCTTGGTGATTAAGTGAAAAGTTAAGTGGTTTTGTGGATAGTGTTTAGGTACCTAGTAGATAGGTGAAGAATGAAGAAAACAAATAAAACAAATCGATAAATGAATGAGATTCCATATGCTTTCTATACTTTACATGTGAAAAGAGGGTGATTCTCGTGGTGGGAGAGTAGTTGATTAGGTAGGTAGGTAGGTAGTGTTAATGATAACTCTATCTTTCAAGGTTATACATATCAAATGGCAGATGGCAGATGGCAGATGGCAGAGCTCTTTCCCTTTGGGCTAGGTTGGTATATCTATGTTGATGTGTCTTTTACCTCGGAAAGAATGTTTTTTGAGTTTTGGTTGATGCATTTTATTTGTTTTTGGGGGGTTGGGGGCTTGGAGGGTAGGGCTTGGAGGGCAGGATTTGGAGAATTAGTTGCATTTGCGATATTGTATTTTATGGAGGAAAGAGGGGTGGGGAAAAAAAGGGGGGGGTATTGTAGTATTGTTGTGTTGTTGTGTTGTTGTGTTGTTGGGAGGGAGGGAGAGATGGAGTGGAGTGGAGTGATTGGGGTGGGGATGGGGATGGAGATGGGGGTAAGGGATCGAGTGAGATGAGATGGGATGGGATTGTAGGTTATGAAGAATAGGTTGGTGGATGGGTGAGTGGATGAGTGGGAGAGTGAGTGAGTGGGAGACTGGGTATGGTGATGAGATTGGGATAAGCGAATAAGTAGGCTTGGGCACCCGTACCCTACCCGGCGTTTTTGACCTCGCTGGGTATTTACCCTACCTATAAGCATATAGTAGGGCGGATATTCGGAAAAATCGAAAAAATCGTTAGGTATTTGTGATATCCGATGTAAATATTATATAATCGTCTTATAATTATAGTCTAAAAATGTTAGGGTTCTATAGTAGGGGATGTATCGAGTAGACTCTATTGGTTTGAGAAGGATACAGAAGACGTAGCACCCACGGTATTCGTAGGTCCTAAATGTCTATATTGTATTCTATCTAAAGAGCTAGCTAAGTGTTACGGGAGCTGCCTCTAGGGTCACGTGGAAGTGTCTAGAGATCTCTCGAGGTGGTTTAGACTAGACTTCAAGTAGGAATTCAATAAGGTTGTAACTGGTTGCAATTCTCGTAACTATAGTAATGAAACTAATGATTGTTCTTGAGCACGAAGCTCTACATTGTAATGAAACCCATTCCCTTATATAGACCTTCGTTCTCTCTCCTGGTCCCTAGGACCTCTCCTATATGTTGGATCGTTAAGGATCGCAACGCGCTCCAGGAGCGCTGAAGCTCCTTGACGCTCCATCACGTGTAATTTATGTCATGTGACGCGGTATGTTGGATGCCGTCGTAACACTAAGTACAGGAAGTTGTAGGTCTTATATAGACGCTACAAGAGGAGCTAGTCTCTTCTGCTTTCGCTTAAGGCTACTGTATCCCGCATTCGCTAAAGACTGTAATACAGTAGCTAATGAATTGAAGCTATTCACTAGATCCTAATGATTAATATTCATACAGACTCTAAGTTACTTAATAAGTATAAAGTAATAAGCGCATTGAATTATATTTCAAATTAATTATATATTTTAATTAAATCCAAATATATGCTGAACTATTTATTTTATTCATTTAAACTTTATAATCTTATGACTTTTATACATCTTTTTATTATAATACTTATATTTAATATTATTAATAGTAGAATTCTTTTAATTTCTTTTAAATTAGTTAATCATTTAATATAAATTACTAGAATGAATTATACTATTAATTCTCTAATAATTCTTATTATAGAGTTGAGGTTTCCCCGGCTTAGTAATTATGTCCCTGTAATAAAAAAGAAGATTATTTTTAATTCATTTAGTAATTTAGATTTAAAAAATAATAATATTAAGATTATAATAGTAAATATAATCCTTTACTTTATATAGAAGTTTTCTTTATAATAAGTTTAAGATTTCTTTAATAATATTATATTGAAATATTATTATTATTATTATTATTATTATTATTATTATTATTATTATTATTATTATTATTATTATTATTATTATTGTTGTTGTTGTTGTTATTAGTAGTAAGTTTATTATATTCGAATATTAATGATGATGTGGCGGGCATCTTAATGATTATAGTAAAGCTATTCTATTCTTCTTATCAAGACTACATTATTATATATACACTTGCTTAAATAAACAATATTACTAGGTAATGTACTATATTTCCTTTAATCTAAAGAAAGTAATAATACTTTTATTATTTATATAACGTAACGTATGGGGAACTCGGACATATGGGGAACTCGGACACTTTTAGCCCATCACCAACTTGAAACCGCAATAACTTTTATTATGCATACCCAATCACCTTCTACATCTGCTCAAATTGAAGAGAAGCTTCAAAAGGCTATAATTTCACTTCAATTGAAAGAATTTAAATCAATTAGAAAGGCTGCAGAGCATTTTGAAGTCCCTAAGTCTACCCTAGCTGATAGGCTGGCTGGGAAGAAAACACGTTCCCAAACCCACGAAATGGCTCAAATTCTTTCAAACGCAGAAGAAAATACTCTTGTACGATGGATTTCACGACTTACCATCACTGGATTCCCTGCTACACCTATGTTGGTGAAGGAAATGGCCGACGAAATTCGTCTTCGACGCGTTCGGGTCGCGTCATCTCGAAATCCTACCTCGACAGAAATTCCACCTATAGGCCACGAATGGATCTATAGATTCCAAAAACGACATCCAGAACTTAAAACATGCTATTCACGTCAATTAGAGTCTAATCGGGCTAAAGAAGCAACTCCGGAGAATATTCAGGCTTGGTTTGACGCGTTTCGCACGCGTCTCATTGAGCGAAAGTATGAATTAGATGATATGTATAATATGGATGAAACCGGATTTGGAGTTGGAAGTACTCAAAGTACGCGCATTATAGTCGATTCTACTCAGAAATCGAATTGGAAAGTTACAGCTGGCAAGCAAGAATGGATAACTGCATTTGAATGTGTCAATGCAGCTGGAAATGCTCTATCACCTATGGTCATTTTCAAGGCTCAGAATACGAATTCTGCATGGATTCCAAAGGACACACCTCAAAGCTGGCAGTTCTCTACTAGTACAAATGGATGGACCTCAAATAGCCATGGATTAGAATGGTGAAAAAGGGTTTTCGAACCAGAATCCAAGAAAGTGTCAGGTGACCGACCTCGACTTTTGATCATGGATGGCCATTCAAGCCATATTACAGGTAGCTTTATTGCTTTCTGTATAGATAATGATATTGATTTACTTATATTACCTCCTCATTGCTCTCACTTGCTTCAGCCACTTGATATTGCGGTGTATGGGCCAATGAAACGATATCATGCTTTAGAGGTCGATCGATATTCTCGAGCTGGTGTAAAGCGAATCCAAAGAGCTGAATGGGTAGAACTCTTTCAAAATATTAGAAAAAAAGCATTGAATTCTTCTAATATTAAAGCTGGCTGGAGAGGAGCTGGTTTAGTACCTTTTGCCCCACGAAAAGTACTCGATTCATTACCATTTAACTCCTCCCAGCAACCTTCTACTCCACAAATGAGAACCCCCAATCAAGACCTAGACTTGTCTATACTCAGGAGTTCTCCTCCAGATGGAACAGAACCAAGGCAAGCAAATCAGATCTTTAATACAGCTCTAGCAAGCAGTGGTTCTCCTGCATCGCCAACTCGTCGATATGCCAAGAGAATGACTAGGCTTGTAGAATCTCAAAATGCTGAGATAGCCCTACTTCGGAAACAGCTCTCTGATGCTCAGGAGGTAATTGAGACTCGAAAGAAAAGAACTAAAGGCAAAAGAGTCAAATTACAAGGTCAATTTGTCTTTAGTACTAAGGAAGTATTGAAAATGGTACGTGAGGCGGAGGAAAAACCGAAGGAGAAAAAGCCACGAGGACGGCCACGCAAACGCCCAATTGAAGAATCAGAAGAAGAGATTGAAGAAGAAGAGCTAGAGAATAGTTCAAGTGATTCGGAATTGGAATTGGAGGATTGTGTGGCTCGTAGAACAAGATCGCGTGTAGAATAATTGAAAAAGTGTCCGAGTTCCCCATACGTTACGTTATATAAATTATTTAATATAATCTTCTTTATATAATTAGACTTTTACCTTTAATATATAATACTATTTCAATAAATATTGTTTATTATTATCTAAAAGTAAGTAATACTAAATCATCTCCTTTAAATATAAATAGCTTATAATTATATACATCTAATAAACTAAAAAGCAATAAAAATTAATAATATAGGGTTATATCTATTTAATATTAAAATGATATAATACTAATTATAAATATATTTAGGATTTGCTTTCAATTATGAATATTTGTTTATGAAGGCTTATATTTCTCTATGTTTGCCACAACTATGCAGCTTTTAAAATCATACAAATTCATCATATCAAATAACTTTTTATTATAGCCTTATTTATATTTATCCCAATAAATATACCAGCTATAAAGTATTTCTTACAAAAAGCGTGTTACATATTACCAATCCATATTTTCAAGCTATCTTTATACTTGAATATTACTTTTAAAATTGGTTTTTAATTAATCTTATTTTCAATAATAAAAATGTTAAGTATTATCTATAAATCTTCAATCTATCTCTCTGCTTCTTTGTTGTTGTTCATTTTGACTAACATGTTACGGGAGCTGCCTCTAGGGTCACGTGGAAGTGTCTAGAGTTCTCTCGAGGTGGTTTAGACTAGACTTCAAGTAGGAATTCAATAAGGTTGTAACTGGTTGCAATTCTCGTAACTATAGTAATGAAACTAATGATTGTTCTTGAGCACGAAGCTCTACATGTAAGGAAACCCTTTCCCTTATATAGACCTTTGCACTCTGCGATCCCATCGATCCCACTCACTGAGAGTAGTGGGCGTAGTGGGATCCCACTGATCCCATTGATAATAATCGGTGGGACTGATGGGATGGTCCATCACGTGATACTAGTCCCGTGAGTCTTGTCGTCCTGTCTTATTTCCTGTCCTAGGGCTAATCCCTTGGGAGCTTACTAATCCTAGCAAGACCTCTCTTGCTTACTGTGTCCTGTATTGCTTATTCTTCTTAGGACCCTACTGTCCTAGGAACCATGTCCTATGATTCAGTGTATTCTATAACTAATACTATATACATGCCTGAGGCTTTCCTTGGGTGCCTAGTGTCCCCCGGTATACTGCAGCTGAATCACTGAGGCCTATAATACCATTATAGCCTATAAGTCAGTGATTCTACAGCCTGTTACTAATCCGTTGTAACAGTCTGGTAACATTATTAATAATACATGTAAGTATATCTGATATACAATTACTACTGATATCTACTCCAGCTACATTAATGTGAAAGGTATATTCTTAGATTAACCTGCTATACTATTCTATAATAAAATAGTTTTTAATTGATTATAAATATTTAATCCTCTATTATTAAGAATATTACTTTTTCTTTATTCAAATAGTTCTTCTATATTATATTTCTCATATTTATTAAAAAGCAGTGACATTATCATTACTTTAAATGTATTATTATCTTCTGCCTAATAATTATAATCAAAATCTATAAATTGAAGATTATTTATTCTTGATATATTTAATAACAACTGAAATATTATTGAATTATTAAAATAGAGTCGGCTTATTTATCCTCAAGCGTTTTATCTATATAACTATCTTTGTAAATATTATTTCAATAATAAGAGTATATATAATACCTAAAAGTATAATATAATATCTTATATTAGCTCTAATAGATTTACTAATTCAATAATAGATATAATTATTATTGGGGCTATATAAAATAAGAATGAACTTTGTAGGGAATCCTTTAAAGATTTAGATTCTTAATTATTCAAATAAATATCAAGATTATATTTTAAACTTCTTTCTTTTTTTTATTACAATTTTTTATTTATTTAACCTTTACTTTTATCTTTTAAACTTTAAATTAATTCTAAGATTATTATTATAATAAAAAATAGAAGAATATAATATACTATTTTCTTTTCGAAAGTTTTTATTATTTGTTTTAGAGTTGTTTTGTTGATTATCTAATTGAACAGAAAGCTTTTAGAAGTAATATAAACGGAACAAATATAATACTATAATGTCTTTATCTTATATAAACTTAGTATCTATTTTAACGCTATTATATTATTTTTATAAATATTCTTAATAATAGATTATAGTTTCTTAAAGATTATTTTATTAAATTAATATTTTGTCTATAAAAAAGCAAATAATTAATAAGCTTGGATAATAATCTCCATCTTTATCAATTAATATTAAATTACTAAAGAATATGAAATTTAAAGTCCCTAATAATACCCTAACGGTTAATAATTTTTAAGATCTTTTTCGATTATATTTAATTTAAAGAAATACTTTGAATAAAAAGATTAAATTGAACTAGGACTTGCTACTAAATATAACGAGCATCTTAATGATTATAATAAAGCTATTCTATTCTTCTTATCAAGACTACACTATTATATACACACTTGCTTAGGTAAGCGACGTTACCGGGTAGCGTGCTACAGATGATCTACTTATTACTTTTTTAAGAGAAAAGATTTTATTATAGCTTTTAGATACGCTTTCTATATCAATAGTTATTTATAATTTGAAAAAAGAAAAGAGAATAAAAGAGAATAAAAGAAAGAAAGAAATGAAGGGGAATCGAAGGTCTTTATATAGTTGAGAGATAAATCTAACATATTAAAGTATAAGAAAGTTATAAGTTAAATATATAATATATTTATGAATATTACTTATTTTTATTTAAATCTTTTAAAAGAATTATAATTGAAAGTATAAATTAGTAATCGATTATTTAGATTAGAATTTGTAAATTACAATAGAGGAATGAATTTCTATCTTATTAATTAAAGAATCTAATAATTTGATAGATTCATATAATATTTATTTTAGATATGTTTGTATCCGATACTATTTCTCGAGTATTTATCTGATTTAAAAACATATTAGAGATTGAATATTCATTAAAATACTCGGAAAAAATGCTTGAGTATACTCGAGTAAATCCTACTCGATGCCCAACCCTACGAATAAGTAGGTAATTAGGTATGGAAAATAGAGAATGATGATGATGATTGTGAAGATAGTAAGAATAAATAGAGATGAATATATAAATAAAGTAATGATGTGATAAATAAGTTAATAGTTAATAGTTAATAGTTAATAGTTAATAGTTAATAGTTAGAAAGAAGTCAAGATAGGAAAGTCGAAGGCTTGATTAAAGATAAAGAGATGAGGTGACTATCGGTGAGTTGACTTTATGAG
Source organism: Botrytis porri (assembly GCF_014898465.1). Classification (NCBI taxonomy): domain Eukaryota; kingdom Fungi; phylum Ascomycota; class Leotiomycetes; order Helotiales; family Sclerotiniaceae; genus Botrytis; species Botrytis porri. Next base: position 1,401,198 of record NW_024066083.1, on the reverse strand, counting down.
AGGGGGGGTAGAAGATGAGTATTATAATTCTGAGTAGTGATTCAAAGGATTGAGTCGATAGTCTAGATTGCATGCGGTACTCATGATTTGCGTGGTTAATGAATGAGAAGGGGATGAAGTACAAGAGATCGAGAGTATGTACTAAGTTTGGGAATGGGGGATGTTTGGGGATGTGTGCTAGTTTGATTGGTGTGTTGTTGGACGGTAGAAGGGGGTTGAGATTACTATATTGATTGTAAGGCGATAGAGGGATGTGTATAGATTCGTGGGTATGTGTGAGATACTGTGGATTTTGGGGGTGATTGTTGTGAGGAGAGAGATGGTGGGACCCTGGGATTTTGAATAAGTAGAGATGGAAATTGGAAAGTAGTGTATATATAGATGTAATGATGATATAATGAATGAGGTTGATGTTTGATGGTTAATGCTGGGAGGAAGCCGGGAAAGGAGAACATAAGAGGGTTTTAGATATGGGGATGGTGGTTTGATAGATAGACTGAGTGGGTGTTTGGAAGATATAGCGGTACTGTAAAGAGTATTATTGTCATACTGAATAATTCTCAGAACAGTATTCCTTTCATTCTGAAGATATTTCCCGCCATGGTGATACCCCGAGCTTTTACAACATCGAGGGCAACGGCGTCATGATCAAGCCCCCAACAAAAATTTCATTTGAGTCATCGATTATTACAAAGTCGTTCAATGCTTCTGGTTGACGTATGTACTAATCAATAAAATCCACAACTTTTTGAGAGATCTCGGAGACCTGTGTATGTAGTGCCAATCACCGGAATTTGCATATCTCGATAACTGTATGTGAAATGCTCACAAGAGCAATCAAAATCCATATATCTACTTGCTTCTTTGCTATTGATGTTGATGTGCAAGACGGAATTCGACAGCAATGGTGGTGATAAACAACAGTGGTATTGTGGTAGCTAGTTAAGATAGACGACACTTGGATGATTTGAATATCTTATTACCTGGCATTTGGGACTTGTTGAAAATTGGGGAGATTGATAGATCATGTTGCAGAAAATGAAAGGGGGGAGAAGTATAAATAAGCTTCTGAGAAAGCATTACGAACAAGACTTTCAAGAAGAAAGTCCTCATGCTAGATATTGACGAGCAGGCACGGGATGATACTTCACGACCCTTAAACTCCCCTGAATTGTATCTCATTACAATTCTTGAAGTTGTACATTTTGTTCTTGAGACCATTGTGACTTTTTTCCAAGAGTAAAACAGAGGAATGAAATCTTGCTTTTAGGTACTTGTGAAAACTCGAAGCGTGAACATTGGTGTTTGACGAATGGTTGGATTTACCAGAATGATGATTATGTACCGATAATCCGTGGGGACATATCTTTGAAACTCTCTTCGGTAACTTGAAGGTAGTAATTTGATATTTTTCATTAGAAAAAGACGAGAGAGAGAGAATTGGTGATCATAAATATCCCGCATGATAAGATTCATTGGGTGATCACGATAATTCCAGCAATAGACATGCATGACTTGACTCGTTGTCTAGTATGAGGTCTATATCATCAGCGATCCTGTAAGGAAAGAAAGAAAATGTGTTACACATCAGGAATCGGATGGGTTTGTATCAGCACATCGGACTGTTCGATACAAGAGTTATCGTGTTCTATAACCGAATTCGCGGATGAATGCGTGTTGTCGTCGCCAAGATCTAGGAGCTTTCCTATAACAAACACTCGCTAACTAATCACACACCTAGGATACTACTTAGTAAGAAAACAAGCCGTGTTTGAAAGCTAATCTCACCCCTACAAAAACACTATCCACCACCCACAAAAAGCATCCGCGAAAGATAGATTGACGTCAAAGCCATTAATCGGTAGTTCGAAGGTAGGTAATGTTTCACATGTTGGCAAAGTAAATTGTACGAAAGATGTACTAAGGTGACGATCCGATCTATTTCTTAAACAATCCTTGGACATACAGCAACAGCTTCGGAAGTTTGATATGGCACGATGTTAGAGCGAAGCTTTCATTAGACAACCACCTCGCTCATCTATTCCAGTATCGTATCCAACAACTTTCATCCAAGCTCAAACTTTCTTAAGTTCCACACAAACTATAAACATGGTTGAATACCATTCTGTGCGAGGGAGAGAACAATTCAGATTCCAACGTTCGGTGAAACAGCAGCCGCATCTCCCGCTGATATGCTGTGGTACTTTCTGTTCCAAGAATCACCTATCCCTTGATCACCATCTCGCATCTGTAATGGGTGATGAGACTCTTTACACAATCACTCATTTTCGAATAGAAGTATATCTTTCGATAAGTTTCAGTGACGCTGGTATTATGATATGCACATATATTGAGAGATTCCTTCCAGTGAAGGTATGCCATCGAATGAAGTTGATATATTTGGCTATACTCAAAATAGGATCGCGAACCATACCGGTATTTGGGATGCAGAATGTTAAGTACTTTAAAAGAATTTCTACTTTCAATTTTCAATTCACACAAAACTTTCGCGTGGAATTTTGACAGCTTCAAGTAAAGCTTAAAATGGCTTGAATTTTTGAATCATCCGCGACATTGCTCTCAATAAGACCTCTATCCACTCAATATCATTGATAGCAAGCAGGTCACATCTTGTTTCACCGAGAATTGACAAAGCCCCTCCGTTCAAGTACCTATTACTTCCAACCCTACGATTACCAGTCCATTTATCCTGTCAAATCCACTCAGCACTTGCTCTACCCTTCTTGTTTTTGTCCTTCGTTTCAATCTTGGTTCTCAACAGGCATCCGCCATCTTTCACGGAATACCGAAAACATATAGCAATGGAGAAGGAATCCGAACTAGCAAATGGGGAAAATGTGAACCAAGGAGTTTGTGAATTATCCTCCCCAACGCCACCCATTCCCATACCGCTGTCTCCAGAAGAATATCGTAAATTGATCTGGAAAATCGATCTTCATGTTTTGCCAGCTTTGTTTACTCTTTGGATAGTCGCCGTCGTTGATCGAGGCAACATTGGAAGCGCCAACATCTTCGGCATTCAGGAGGATCTCCATATGCAAGGGAACAATTTCAACATGGCTCTCCTCATCGTTGTCATTTGTTTTATTGTCTTCGATATTCCGTGCAATGCATTACTAAAAGCTAGCACACCACAAATCGTTATTACTGGCGAAACTTTCCTTCTAGGTTGCAGTCTCTTCCCTATCATACCTCAGCATAACTAACATCGTATAGGAATAGTGGCTATTGGAGAGGGACTTGTCACAAATCTTGCTGGGTTCTATGCCATGCGTTTCTTTGTAGGATTATTCGAAACAGGACTCATACCAGGTATTTTCGACAGCTACCGGTCTAGCGAAAACACTAATACAATTATAGGAAGTGTCTTTATCCTGAGTCAATATTATCCTCGGTATGAAATTCTATGGAGATTGAGTATGTTGATGGTTGGCAATGCTCTTGGAACCGCATTTGCTGGACTACTTGCATTTGCTATTGCTGGTATCAATACTTCCACTGGGTATAATGGCTGGAGATGGATCTTCATCATTGAAGGGTGCATTACTGTTGCAGTGGCAGTTGTTGCCTATCCATTCATGCCAAAGTGGCCGCATCAGGCAGAATGGATGTCCGATGATGAAAAGACTTTCCTCGCTGATGCAATCAAGCAAGGAGGGATTGTTGAACCGAAGGGCGAGAAATTAGATATACACAGACTCATTGGGGTTTTAAAAGACTGGAAGATATATGTAGCGTAAACAATCCATCCAGCTTCCTATTCAGTTCTAAACTAATCAATCTTAGTGGCATACTTCTCGCATTTACAATTATGACGTCTGCTAGCGTCGGGATATTTACACCAACTATTGTTTCAGGCATTTCTGCTCATCAGGATCCTCGCCACGTACAGGTTCTCTGTATTCCGGTTTTTGTGGCAGCAGCAGTATCTTCATTGCTAGCTTCATTCTTATCAGATTATTTCAAACATCGTACAGGATTCGCTCTCTTTGGATACGTTATGATCATAGCCGGTGCTATAATCTTACTTAATCAAGAGAATGTCAGTGCGCATACCAGATATGGAGCGGTCTATCTCCTGGCTTGTGGAATCTACATCGCTGTACCAATAATATGGACGATTCTACCAAACAACGTTGCTGGAACGTACAAGACGGGAATTGCGATAGCGATTCAGGTCAGCATTGGGAATTTGGGGGGTATAGCTTCAACTCTTTGCTTTGCAAGTACTAAGGCACCATCTTTCGTCTTGGGATATACAACTATTGTGTGGATGACTTGTTGTGCTGCGGTTCTCTTAATCTTATATGCATTCGTTTTGTGGATGGAAAATAGGGCTAGAGCAGCTGGCAAAAGGGATTATCTGTTAGAGAGGGAAGATGCCGACACGCTCGGGGATATGCACCCTTCCTTCAGGTATACTTATTAATTGCTTAGTTTGTATAAGGTAATTAAAGCTACTGAAGTAGCAGGCGATATTCTGAAAGTTCCATGGCGGAAGGGTTTTGTAGAGTCGAAATTTTTGAGGAAATTCACGACTCGCAAACATTCATGGAAGGAATTGTTCGCTTAATAGTGGGAGCGCCTCGAAGCATCATTTTTTTCACCTTCCGGTAGCACCGGGCGGTCTGAAGGATGATTTACATTAGTCAGATAATCTTTTAATCTCGATACATCCATTCTCCAACGTCGCACATAGGTTCCACCTTACTTCCGAAGTTGCTTAACTGTTGAGATTTACGGTTTCATATTTACTTCCGAGGTTACTCGACATACTCAACGCCATGTAACCATCGGAACTGTTTCCAGATCTGATTCGTTCTTTCTTCATTACCATCGCAGAGATTTGAAAGATATATTGTAGCGTTCTATTTCTACGAATCTGTGTTGCAGTGGGTTTTTGGTGTATCTTTGTGTCTGATGCTATATAATACTACTGAGCTACCATCTCTTTCAGATACGATGATTTATTCTCAATAATTGTCTGAGTTGCCCAATTCGCGGGTATCTCAACGTACTTGGATACGGTTCACATCCAATAGTCAGTGTCTAGTTTACCTATCTCGTTCTAGCAGCTTGCCATCTTAACTCACTACCTTATCAGCGTGCTTCAGCTCCGGCTACTGAACGTTTCGAATCCCTCATCTCATTTTCTCTCCTGTTTTTTCCATTGTTCGTATCACAAATCAAAGCCCCATCTCCAGCTGCAATATCTATTCCGACGATCATGGCGAGCTCTACCACAGCTCGGCCGGCCCCCTTCCCATGCGAGCCTCTCCACATAGCCATAATCGGCGCCGGCCTCACAGGCCTCACCCTCGCTCTCTCCATCTCCGCTCTTCCACTCCACCAGCGTTCTCACCTCCACTACACCATCTACGAATCGCACCAGCACTATTCCGAAATCGGCGCCGGCATTGGATTTGGCGCTAGCGGGCACCGAATCATGAAACTCCTCCACCCCGAATTCTGGGAAAACTACAAAGCGATTGCGAATTGGGGCGACGACGACGTATGGTGGGATTTTGTCGTCGGCGACAAAGTCGGGAATTCACAAGGAATAGTCGATGGGAAATGGGAAGGGAAACGAATCGCACAGGTACGCATGAAAGAGGGGAGAGAAGGTCAAAGTACCGCGCATCGAAGATCTTTGATGGATATTTTAATCAAACTTCTTCCTTCTTCGTGCGATGTTCGGTTTGGGAAACGTTTGACGGGGATTGTATCATCTGCTTCTGATTCGAATCATCCAAATTGCAAAGTAACCCTCCAATTCCAAGACGGCACAACTTCAACCGCCGACCTCGTAATCGGCGCCGACGGCGTCAAATCACTCTGTCGGGATATAGTGCTCGCACCGATTTGCAATCCCGAAGCGCTCAAAGCGCGTTTTACGGGGAAAATAGCATATAGAGGATTAGTACCGATGGAAGAGGCTAAAGCGAGGATAGGAGAGAAAGCGGGTCAGAGGATGTTTTATTTGGGACATGGGGGACATGTGGTTTCGTTTCCGGTGGAGGGAGGGAAGAGTATGAATATTGTTGCGTTTGCGAATCGGGGGGAGGGGGCTTGGGAGGGGGGTTGGGTGAGGGAGAATGTGGGGGTGGAGTTGGAGAAGGATTATTTGGACGGTAGGTGGGGGGGTGATGTGGAGGGGATCATGAGGGTAAGTGGATGGTGGCTGGATTTGTTTATTTGTTTGCTCGCGATGCCCTTTTTTGTGTCTGTTTTTCTTGCGATGTTGGGTCTGTGGGTCTTATCCACAGCCCTTGTACTTTTTCGGCTACATTCCATTCTTCAAACGACCTCGATCCCTTTTTGTATCTCTGGGTGGGATAAATTTTCTCCACATCTACTATATCTTATACATCTCAAACTCGATATTTTTTCCTACTTTACAGAACCTCACTTTCTCAAATTCATTTCCCTTTACCCCTCAAATGTATTTTCTGTTTCAAAAAAAAAACTAACACTTCGTTAACAGCTCATCAAATCTCCCTCCTACTGGGCGACATTCTATCACCCCCCCGCTCCGACCTTCCACCATCCCACTCTACCCATCCTTCTCATCGGCGATGCTGCGCACACCACTGCTCCGCATTTCGGACAAGGCGCTGGGCTTGGTAGTAAGTTTCTTTTGCTTCTCCCAGCTACTGCTCTCCCTCCCACCCTCCAACTCAGTATATCCTCCATGTTGAATCCTTCCCAAAACCCTTCACTATTATTATCCATCCTACTTCACACCAAAAAACACTAACCCCCACCCCCTTCCAGTCGAAGACGTATACATCCTCACGAAACTCCTCTCACACCTCCCCACCACTCACTCTTCCACACTCAGCACAAATCTCCACGCTATCTTCACAGCCTACACACAAATTCGACAACCGCGTGCTACCACCGCCGTATCTACTGCTAACTATTATGGCCGCATGCTTGATATGGAAGATCCGGTTATATCTGATGATCTTTCGCTTATAGGAGAGAAAGTAAGGGGGATAGCGGAGACGATTTGGGGATATGATGAGATTGGGGAGGGGGAAAGAGCGGTAGAGATCATGAAGGGAATTTTGGGGGAGGATAAGATGGGGGATGCGAGAATGGGGCGTGATGTTGAGGGAGTGCGGTAGCTTGAAGAGGAGGGGCTGGAGGTTGTTGCTGGTTCATCGGATTACCTGTGAAATATATAGGAATGAGCAATCAGAGCATATGTTGGAAGATTGTGGATAGAGTATGAATAGAATCACGATAGTCTAATTCACTTGCACTTGAGTGGGTCTGTGCTCAGACATTGGAAAATACTAACTAGTAGGTATTTTGACAATTTGAGTAAGAAAATACAGATAACAAGTTTCGAAATGAAGTAGAAAAGAAGTAGAATTCCATAGCAATCATTTCGGCATTAATTTGGCGAGTCCAGATCATAAAAAAGAAATCATAAAAGCAAGAAACAAGAAAACAAGAAATAAGAACTAGATAGCTCCAATTACAAAAGAATGTGATTGGCTTCCACGCCTCTGGTGAATTTTTCTCTTTCGTCCTTGAATACGAGCCCACCAATTGCTTCCTTACAACTCTGCCAATGGCATTCTGACCGACCAACAACCTTTGCGTGTTTACTGATCCTCATTGTAAGGCTTTAAGAAGGAGGGAGTAATGTGGTCAGAGTATTCTTAGGCGTTACAGTCGTGACTGCATACTTGCCAGTAATGCCTTCCCATTTGCCTTTGACGTAGACTTCATACTTTGATGCTTCGGTAAGCTCATCAAGGTAGTATCCGAGTGCAGTGCGTTGCATCGCTAGTGTCCACTTTTGACCATACAAATTAGCAAAAATATGACGAAGGGCATGGAATCACATACCTCCCAAGGATCCGCGTTAGCTAGAGCATCATCCCGGATCTCATCAGTTCGTCTAAATTCAAAAGTGCTCTGGTAATCCGAACAATCTTCAACATCGAGCAATTAGCGCTTGGTTACAACGAGAGTGTTTACGAATGATTCCTTTTGTTTTTTTTGAGTGCAAGGATACTTGAACCAAAGCATGGATGTTGAATTTTGAAATTAGGAAGCATGTAAAGAAAAACTTTTGATACTCACAAACTCTGTCTGATTGTTTGAAGGCAGGCTTCCGTGCAGCTGTGTTGGGGTTTGAGGCGTAGCTTCCCCCGCCACCTTGATAGTAGATGAGAGTTAGCATAAATAATCAAATTGACATTGCAAAGATCACTTACCCCATATAGCAAACCCGTTTTGAAATCTCAATCTCGGGACAACCTTGACTTTGGCAGTATATGGTAACGAAGTTCTTTGATCAAAAACCATCTGATTGACACAGTTTACGCGATTAGCAGGGAGTGTAAGCTGTGCAGACGTCGTGGAGGTGTAAGTGGTGGACTCAGAACGAGACTTTATCGTGGAAAAGTTTCCATTGAATGTTGCCTTCAAGTTGGCTTCCCAGCTGTCTTTGACTCCCCATTTGTAACCGACTGATTTATAATGTTAGCAATTAATCACCATGAACTTGGTGGTACTGTCAATTTTCAACTCGCTATTCTCCGACCAACCCAGCTATCTATGTTTCGAGCATGAAATATCAATCACTCCTCAACACTAGGAAGTCTAATATCTGTTGAGAAACTTGCAATAGCTTTACTTGAAGCAGAACACTACCAAAATGATCGTGACACCGTCTTCGATATCCGAGGTGTATAAGTCGAGTCTTTTGCAAAGACAGAAACTTAACATACCTTCGACTCCAGCGTTCACACCCCAACTTTGACTATCTGTGACAGTACTTGTCACAGTGCTACTTGTGCCTACTGTGACAGTAATGCTAAGAAATATTAGTTTGCAATTCTTTTCCGAGCCTCTGGGTGAGACTTACGGAGTGGTTTGGGGCCGGGTATTCGGTCGTGTCAAGCTATGGAATCTGAGTAAGCAGGTATTCAAGATAGTAAGGCAGAGATGTTTTGCACTTTTAAGGGCTTAAGATCAGTTATAATTGGTTTACCCCATATGATATCCGAGACCTAATTACATTAATAGTCATCTAGCTGCACATTCAACACAGTCAAGGCTCCACTTACCTCAACAACCCAATCGAAGAACTCAAGGTTCGTGCTATGAGTTCCCTTGACTCAATTTAGTAAAGATTTTGTAGTTTGGAAAGCAATACTTACATCATAACCAGAGTCAGGCGTATTGTTTAAGCGCAAGGTTCGGGAGTTTTGCTGGTTTGGTCTGGTGGGATCCGTAACTGACATGCCCATGTCTTGGGGTTTTGCATCTTCTAGACTGTAAGCCCCAATGTACGACATACCCAAACGTGAAGCAATTCCACAGCAACTGGTTTTGATGTTTTTGATGACCTAAAAGAATATGGTAAGCATTTATCTGAAATGTGATCAGGTTGCTAAAGGTATAAAAGTCAGAAAGTTCAGTACATGTTCTTGAATGGCTTTTGTGGCAGCTAGATTTCCATCCAGGCCATCCACTTTATATGAGTTATTGCGCTGTACTACTTCCACGAGAGCAGGATATGTTTTTGTCTTCCATTCGTTCCATTTCTGATGTAATATTAGCTTCCGTGTTTTCACAAAAATTAAAATGTAAGTGTAATACCGCGAGAGCTAAATCTTCTTCGCCTTTCTTCCTACTCATAAATATCATCAAATGCATTGTAATCTTGGTGTCCAAGGCCGCTGTGCTAACAAAATTATTTGCTAGAGTCTGGCATAGTCAGCTCTTTGGAACAGATGATTTGATTCAGACCAACTCACTTGATCAATGATAGGTATAACCACCTCGCTAAGCAGTGCCTTGTTGTACACAGACACGACCTCATCATACTTGTCAACTTTGGCTTTTCTATAAAGCTCGAGTCCCATATCAAGTTGCGATTGGTAAGTCTGTATTTTTGTGCTTGAAATTGCCCCATTTGGTAAGGCGTGGAGATTACCTTTAGCCAGGGTGAAGTCGTTTTTCGCAATCGTCACAGCCGCACTTGATGACAATGTCTGTTGAATTCCATTAGTCACGATTTGGTAAACATCCGAGTGTTGATCATACAATCTGGTTTCTGGTGGTGGTTGGTAGATCCAAGTTTAGATCAATAAGATCTAATCTATCTCGACAAGATTGAAGAATAAGGGGCACTTGAGCTGCAAGCTCGCCGGTAATATAACGTAAGTCATGGCGTAATGCGTCTAATGGCGTAATGCGTCTAATTGCGGGGAACCACTCTATTAAAATCTCAATTACTCAACAATCAACTATAATACAATCTCCAGTATCACTTTCAGATTCATCTTCAACTTCTTCTCCAATATCCTCTTCAGTTTCAGTTTCATATTCAATTACTTTCCCTTTCCCTTTTCCTTTTTTCATTGTCTGTACCTTAGTAGCTTTTTCGACTTCCACTACTGCATCACATAATTCTTGCGTAGAAATATGAAAATGACCCTTCAAAACTAGTCTCTTTCCTTTCTTACGTATCGTACGTTTCTTCATAATAGCTCGTAAATTATTCGCATCGTGTTGGTGAACAATACTTTGAGCTCGAAGTTGCTCACTCCCAATCGTCAATTTTCGAATGTATTGACGAACCGGGGTTGAAAGAGTCGTATCATTTTCAATTGTTGAATTTAAAAGGTTATTTGCTGTTTGTAAGATTGCTACATTTGGGGATGAGCTATTGACGAAGACTTGGTTAAAAATATCAAATTGGGTTGGTTCTTTGGATATTTCGACTTCGGGGGGTAAACTCTCGACCCAATATACAGAACACTCTTTGTGGATTAAATGGATGTAATCCAGCTCCCCGTTATACCGATTCGATATTTTGATGATGGCATATGTCGGCTCGAGCTTTAATATATGCCTCTATTTATTCAATCTTTTGTATTCGTACAAGTTGAGCTTGATTCAAATCAGAAAGTGCTGCAATGAGCCGTTTTTTTCAATGGACTGAAAACCGCAACATCAAGTGGCTGAAGCAAATGCAAGGTATGAGGAGGAAGTATAAGAAGTACAATTCGATTTTGAAGGCAGTGAGCTATAAAGCTTCCACTAATATGAGAATCGTAGCCATTGCAGATGAGAAGCCGATATTTGCCACCTGCTTTTGCACAAGTTGCAGATTCGAAAACGCGTTTTAGCCATTCTAATCCATGAAGATTGCTTGTCCAGCCCTTTGTATTTGCTGAAAAGAACCAGCTATTAAGAACTTCCTTCGGAATTCAATTTTGAAGGACATTTTTATCTTTAAAAATCCTGAGTGGTGGAAGAATGGATCCATCCGCACAAATACACTCTATCATTAAAATCCACTCTTGATGGTCTGGATGTGCTTGATGTTTTGTATGAAGTGTAGAATCGATAATAATTCGAGTTGATTCTATTGTCCTAATTGAATGTTCAGATTTATCCATATTATATTCGTCTTTCTTTTCAATTCCATAATCCTGAATCGCTTTTTGATATGTGTCAAACCAAATACTACATGTTTCCCTGATTGCACCATCCATTCTTACAGATTCAATTCGATGGCCAATAACAACTGTAAGATGAGGATGTCGTTTGATAAATCGTGGAACCCATTCATGACCAAGAAGGTGTTGTGGTGGGAGTTCAAGGGAGTCAAATGAGGGGCAATCCAAATTATAAGTCCGTTTTGAACGTAACTCCTCAGCCAATTCTTTTAACAACTGATGGCCTGGTGAATAGCCGCTAATTGTCAATTGCTTTATCCACTTAAGAAGTACATTCTCTTGTACAGCAGAAAGTTTCTGTTGCGATTGATGTGCTTCAGAACGCGATGAACCCCCTTTGACGCGTCGCGTCACAGTATCTTTAGAAAGCCCCAGTTCTTTTGCAGCTTCATATGAAGACTTATACTTTCCATTTTGAACTCCTAATATTGCTTCAGAAAGTCGAGATTCCATTTCCTGCACTTTTAAACTTTTTCGACGGACCATTGTTGAATTGTTGCTTTTTTGATGGGGTGGTCCCCCACAATTAGACGCATTACGCCATTAGACGCATTACGCCATGACTTACGTTAGGCTTTGTAGGTATCACATGCTATAAATCGAGACTTAATACATTCTCAAAGTGATTCTTGCAGGTCAACCACACATACCTGTGTTATAAGTGTTGACAAAATTCGACTTTTTCTCGGATGCGAATACATCGAAATCCATCCCAAACTTGGTTGCCATGGCTGTAGAGATCTTATTTTCTGTGCAAAACAGAATCAATGCATCCTGGAAACCACATTTCAGTACGTTGAAGCGAGAAACAGAGAGTTATGTACTGACTTTGATCAAGGTAGAATTAGTGATTGTTTCAAATGGTTCAGGTTCATATAGTGGCACAATAGAATTCTGGAGCTTCATGACATATGTTTGCTTAAGACTGTCAAATATGACATTGAGACTGGCCTTGATCTCTGCTTCGTTGCTCAGCCAGATTGCCTTTTGAGTAGCCATGGTATTGTCGGCTGCAGTTGCGAAAAGATCTTTTTTGTCTTGTTTGTCAGACCATAGGTATTCGTTATCCACTTTTTGATTGAAATTTGATTTTGCCGTGTTGCAAGCAGAGGTAGCACTAGTGTTGTACTGGTTGTCGTTACCCACTTGCGTGCTCCTGCCAAGTGTGGTCAAGGTTTCCGTCAAAGTCTTTATGCTAGCCTGAGACAAGTTGGTAGCCCAAACAGCCCAGGAACTAGCCGCCTTGGATTGTATACCAGACTTGTGTAAATCAAGAGATGATTGTATTATTGCCTCGTATTGATCAGGCAACGCCTGAGGATCATACATATCTCCTTTGTTCTTGTATGTGCTTGAAAGAGTGTTAAACAAAGTAGTGAAAGCATTGTTAATATCTGTTGGTGACTGAAGAATATTGTTTGTTGGAAAGACCTTCAATAGCTCGTCTCCGATCGAGGCAATTAAATTGGTCAAGGTAGTGGACATCAAGGTTTTTATCCTACCAAGATTTGTCGCAATGAGATCAGCTTTGACGGCAGTAGTGGAGTTCGACGCAGTATTTTGTGCAGCCTGAACAACATCCACCGGCATGTATGAGATGGAACTAGCAAGTTGACTAAGAAGCAGGTTCACACTGCTATCAAATTTGATGGAAAGTAATTGAGTTGATAAAGTAGGATCCTTGAGTATGTTGTCGGAGACAACACTCAAAGAATTCGCAAAATTAATCTGTACTTTGTTCAGAGCATTATTCTGAGACTGCTCAAAGATTGATGGCAAGTTCAATGGCTGTGAACGATTGATCGCGTCTGCGAATGACGGCATAAAATCAGCAATCGTGCCCCCTGTGAGTGGCACTCCAGTAGCAAGCTCTCGAGGGGAGACCAAGGCTTTAGAGAGGCCATCTCGAAGCAATTTGAAATATTCCAGATACTTTGGAGTGAAGTCTGTGAGTAAGATAAAATCTTTGAGACCATCAGCAAGAGCATCACGAGCCTCGCTTTTGAGACTATCGGGCAGGATGAAAACTTGGATAGATTCAAACACGGATGTTAGAAGTTTGCGGATATTGTTTCTGTTCGTCGAGTTTGAATCGGTTTCTGGCTCCTGATTCATGAGAGCATTCTTGAGCGTTGTAACCGTGTCGACTTTGTTCGTTCGAAATTGATTAAAGATTATGAAAAGATGACCAAAGAGTGGATCTGTAGCAGCTTTTCCAGACGTCCCAGAAGTCCCAGACATTCCGGTAATCGCTGTGTTGCCGGATTTATCGTTCCCACCTGCACGAAGTCTTTGTGCTGCTTGGGTCATCATACCAAGTTGTGACAGGATTTCTTCGGTGAGAAGACCCCCAGTGCGATTGTAGATGACGACTCGCGACGTGACCAATGCGGGACTGAAGAGATCCATGCTAGAAAATATCAGCAAAGAAAAACAGAACTTCATGTGAGCACCTTCGTTTCTCCGCCCACCAAAGTCTCATGCGTGCTACATACATTCGTACTCTCTTCATGGTAGAATGCAACCACAACGATAATACTATCCTTCGAAATTGTTGAGTGCCAGAATATAACGTACTCATAATTATCTCCTATAGCACCTTGCCCCTCTGTATCTACAAAAGTTACCTTGACATTTGCGGTACTTGGAACCACAGTTGTTGCCCCTTCTAGTGAAGAAAATTGAGGAAGTGTCTTGAATATGTTAGTTCTAGGACTACAAAGGACTCAATCAAATCTTACCAGTACTCTGGTTGGAATTTGAATTCCTTTGGTGAAAGTCTCCATGCCTGGATAAGTTGAGAATAGCTCTGTAACGGTGCAGCCAGCAAGAATGTTCATCATTGTAGACTTCCCGGAACGCGCAGGGCCCATTACGCTGATCAAGTTCAAAGGGTCTTTGATCAATCGGATGAAACTGTTGGTAGGATCTTCGATGACTTTCAAGGCATATGCTTGATGCGCCGCTCTAGGATCGTTTGGATCAGACGAAGGATTTGAGAGGGTCATATCGAGCCATCGCATAGAATGAGAGGCTTCATCGCGTAGTGCTGCGATGCTTTCGGCTGTGATTCCAGCTACGAAGAAAGTTCATTAGCTTGATATGATGACAGGGCAAGATAAACGCATACCCATTGTTACAGGGATGGTGTGGAACGAATTATCAGTTCCAGGTAATTCGATTGAAAGATGGGTGATTATGACAAATTGAGTTTATGAGATGAAATTTTGACTGTTGAATGTTAACTTCAAGATAATTCGTCTCAACCTTATAGCTCCTCACTTCATCATAGTGCCACCTTTCTACTACGTCTTATTACACGAAACTCATGCACTGACATCCACCTGTGAATTCTTCACCAAGAAGAGACAACAATTAAATTAGTTCACGAAGATGCTGTGATTGTGTATCAGCTCACAGGTGGACCACAACCGTGAGCCGATAGGCACTTTGCTATTCTTCCATGATTTCAACCCCGCTTTACGCTCCTAAAATTATTGCACGGCAGCACAACATACCGTGCAGCTGAGTCGCGATTTACATCGAACAGCAACATGTAAGTTGCAGAAAATAGATTCAGTCAGCCATGAATTCTTATCCAAAGCAGAAGGAGACCATATTGCATACGACCATACATACAATCGTGCCACAACTATCCTTAAATAGGGATAATTCTGCCGTAGGAGAAAATTCAGCCAACCTTGATGCCTTACTGAATACAAATCAAGGCAATATCCCATAGAAAAATGTCACTTTGTGCTTTGTGAAGCATTGAAAATCTGGTAGAGGAGAGATTCAGCCAGCCGTGTTTCTCGCGGAACCCCAAACGAGCCTCTTGCAAGATGCCACGAGCTGCCGAAAACAGATAGTTACAGAATGACCATCATGATGTTGTGAACAGCAGCAATTGATGTTTATCCGGACCAATCTAATTTGGGATGAAGAAGAAACAATGTGAGAGGCGACAATCTAATCTAATAGCTTGCAAACGTACTTCAACCTTTCTGTAGTTTCACTTGAAAGCACATCAATTATTGTGCTCAAACCCTGATTCACTTGCTGCTCTTCCAAATGACCTTCATTCTCGAGGTTTAGAATGTACGACTCTGTAAACATTTGACAACTATCTCGGTGCTGCCTCGACCGAGGAAAATCATACACTCGTACTTAGTTGCTAACCACCTACTAGTCAACATGATTGAAGTAATATGTATGTATTTTGTGGTTGACGTGGAAGCCAAGTTAGAAATCTGATAAGTTGTGCGAGGTTGAGTAACCACACTAGCGTAGATGAGTGGTTCCCGGTCCCCAATAAGTGGTAAAACTCCTGCTATTAACGATAAAATGAAATAATCTATGCATGATTCATTTTTGTTACTCAGGAGTTTGCCGAAAAGGTGAAATAACGCATGCAAATTCATCTTGACATAAAATGGAAAGTGATGCTGCAACATCACTGGGGCATAACTCTCATGACTCTCTGGATCCTGTGTATATCATGATATCATGTCGCACTCACTCCTTGAATTCGAACAACCACTGCAATTTAGCTCCCCACACATACCACCCTACAGGCAAAAGAATCTTATCTGGTTCGTGTAAATTTGATATTAAATCAATTCTAGTGACATGGTGCACTGAAATGTGAAGGAGAGCGGAGAAGAAAGGAAGAAGCTCTCATGGCAGGAGATGGTGAATTCCCAAGACGCGAGATCTTTACATAAAGGAAGACGTATTTTTTTTCGCTGGAGCGGCAAGATTGTTCTGCCAACTATGATAATCATAGATCATTCAGGTTCCTCTCACTATTTGAAGATGTCAAGGTAATTGAGGTGGTGTAATGTTGGAGGGAGTACGAGAAACATAGGGCTAGGCTAGGCTAGCCGTCATGGTCACGTGTCGTAATTATCCGTGCACTTTGACACCCACGACCTCGATCATTCTACTGGTTCACGCACGGGTGGCTACCTAATGTGGCTGATGTGGCTGATGTGGCTTAGGTAACGAGCTATCAAATGCACCCGTGGACCTACCTACAGAGTAGTAGCTCCAAACAGTTTGATTATCATGTCAGATTCGTGAACTAGATAATGTCCTCGATATAAGATTCATGAATTCCTTAACGTTGTGTTCAATTTCAGACAGAACGGGACAGGAAAGAGTAATTCACGGCATCGATTTCCAGCTCTTGATAACCGGTACTAAATTGAACCACATTATCGAATTCGACGGCATGACCGAGGAGGTATTCGGTCATATCATGGACCAAGGATTTCTAGGCTGCTACTTTCTTATTAGCAAGACAAGACTCAGTCAAGAGATTCAAAGGCCAATTATTAAAGCTTTCTTCCTTCCTCTGGGAAATCCAATTTACTCTATCAAACTTCGATATATTGAATCGTTCTTTTCAAGACAAAGTCATCGTCAATACCACTTTACTTCAAATCTACTTCTCCACATGTAGACATCAAAATGCACCCCACCAGTCTTCCCTTTACCCTTGTAGCCCCTGCAATAATGGCTCGAGAAAGGCTCTCACAAAGCCAGTATAGATGGCCCAGGCTCGTAAATGACGCATCAACTTTGTCGATGGATGAAGATCTAACAGGGGCTATACAGGTGCAGTAATAGGAGTAGAGCAACAAGCTGCTCATTTGGGTACTACCGTTGTGGCTGGCGATTTCACCGATGGTGCAGATGACGATGATGCTATTGCTTATGCCTGGTTCAACGAAGACGGCACCGAGAAAGAGGTCGAAGCGAAATGAAGCGTTTGAAGGATATATGGAGTTGTAACCAATTCTACATATTTGTACCGATTCGTGCAAGTGGCTCAGGTGGCTCAGGTGGCTAGGTAAGCATGCATACCTTCCCCGCAGACTGCGGTCTGTGTTGACCTGAAATGACCTGAAATTCCATGGTAAAAAGACATGCGCAAAATCTCTAAAGCGCTATGAATTTGCAAGTTGTAAACGGAAAAGACTTGGCAGATCAAGAAGGACTGTACAATACTCCACTATCATCGAGTTTTTGCCGTAAAATACAACTACATGGTACTTGAGAATCTATTCCATAATAAGAATGACTGACAGTCCATTGCTACTGTGATGGATGCTGCAGAACATCGCCGCCAACGTGCACCGGGCCGTTGGATTAGTTGCTGATGATCCAGTTGGCGAGTACCAATGGAACAGTATTTGGCCTCGGGCATACTCGGATAGTAGGGTATTGGTTTTGATGTTGGTAATATCCGAAAGGAGAATCTACTCGACCAAAATGATTGCGCCGCGCAGGTGCTGGGCGAACATAACGGTATGAAGTGAAAGGTTTACAACTACATACCAACTGGAGGATGCTGCACATTGATTATTTGCTGAAGGAATCTATAGATATTCGTACATTGACATGAATCTACTCTTCTTCAGGGCGGCGGGAGATATACCCGGGAAGTGTTGAAGTCTCTTCATCTCCATCACCCTCACCGATTATGTGTTGATCATCTTAACGCATATGAAAAGTTCCATTCATAGGCTTTCTAGGATGCATGTGGCTGTGTCACATCGCATGTGTAATCATGATCCGGACACTACCGATATGAATGGTGAAAACTCAGTACAAGTCAAATCTTGGTATTTCATCAAGGCATCTTTCAAGACTAGCCAACACCCGCTTCTGGAGACTTTCAGAATTCTTCATTATGGCCAGCGAAATGAATGCTGATCTCGAAGTATAGCAGAAGGCGCCTACCCTGGATCTTTCAGTGGCTTCTGAACCTACCTCGGAAGAGATCCTGATTGCGACACCTGAAAAGGACAAGGAGGTTTCAAAGACCCCAAGCATCGACGGGATCCCCTCTTAATCTCCACCTCGTATTGTCACTGGCGCTCGATGGGCTCTTGTGGTTCTTTCGATTTTATCATCAACCTTTCTACTCTCACTTGATAACACAATCGTTGCTGACGTGCAGTCCGCAGTCGTCCGACAGTTTTCATCAGTCGATAAATTAGCTTGGCTCCCTGTAGCCTTCCTCCTTGCGGCATCTGGAAAAAATCTCTTCTGGTAAGAATGTCAATTCTGTCCATCTTCATATCTCGTTTCGGATCTGTTCATGTCTGATATGATCGGTGCAGGAGGCAAATTGTGTCGCCAATGGCCGCCGTTGCATCATCGCTCCTCATGGCCTTATTCATGAAACGGGAGAAGCTGAAGCTTTGAAGACCTGATTAATTTTAATCAAAATGATTGTAATTACAGACGCCATAGTTACGATCAACGGTTTTCTTGGATAGCGAGGTCTCGGTTTATTGTAATTTTCTCAATCGATGTAACTAGACTGTAGTAGCTATAAAATTGATTCTCTGATTTGTATCCTATTATAGTCTTTCCCTGTTTGATGGCTAGGAACACTTCTCCCGGCGTGTGAAGTTCTTCATTTTTAATTTACAAAATCAACACGCCAGCACATGCGGCACTTGCAGAATCAAGATAGCCAATGCTACCTACTACATTCGAATATTGATCTTAGGCTTTCTTATTGCATTAAGAACATCTGTCAGATGCGGTTTCTGCGCCCCTTCTTTACGGCATGTCTGCAGCCCGGAATGTAATCTCCGCAACATCTCAACGGTCATTTCTTACCAGAGCCCTCTTTGCTCTCAACATATATTGCCCCTCCTTCTTCCTCGAGAAAAGTCCTTCAACAATACTTCTTCACTTCATCATGGCGCAACCAACAATCACTGAACTAGCTGCGATAATATCGGCAAATACTGCCAAAATTGATCACTACTTAAGCAGTCAAGGCCCAAAGTCCCCATCATTCGATGTTGACGCTCCTACCGAGCCAATCGTCCCTTCAGATGCTCCAGAACTCGAAGCTGCTCGATCAGAGCTTACTGATGCAACTTTGATGCTTCATGATCTCATTCTTGGGCCCAAGGAGTATTTAATGAAATTAACCGTGAGTATACACAAAAGCAACTACTAAGCTCTTTACTAATTTGTTAAAGCATGATTGGCTCATAAGCATGCAAGCAATTAGTCGCTTTGATATTACGAAAAGCATTCCGATTCATGAAGAAGTTTCTTATGCCGATATCGCAAAAAGATGTAGTGTCAATGAGCTTGACGTTCGTCATATTCTTCGTCATGCTATAATTTTACGCCTATGCAAGGAATCGAAGAGGGGCGTTGTTGCTCACACAGCTGCATCCAGGATGATAGCAGAAGATCAGCAAATAGCTGATTGGGTTGAGACCACCTCCGATAAGCTATGGCAAGCCGCAACCTAGACGGTTAACGCTATAGTGAAGCATCCGGGATCCCAAGAGCTAAGTGAAACTGTACAGTCCCTTGACACAAAGTGCAGATACTTAGACTGATGAGCTTCTACAGTGGTTTGCGCTTGCGAATGGTACGGATAAATCTGTATCCGAAGTTTTGTCCCAGAATCCAGCACGAGCAAAACGTTTTGGCAGTGCCATGAAAGCTTGGACAGAGGGTACAGGATACGATCTTCAATACGTCATTGATAACTACTCCTGGCAGGAGGTTGGTAATGGTACTGTTGTTGATGTATGTAATGTTTCTGCAATTCTTGATTTATCAATCCCGCTAATAAATCAACAGGTTGGCGGCTCGCATGGCTTTGCCTGTACACGACTTGCGAAAGCATTCCATGACCTCAACTTTATTGTTCAAGATCTTCCACCAGTAGTTGAAGCTGGTGCTAAGACAATCCCCTTGGAGCCATCAGACAAGATCAAGTTCATAGCCCATGACTTGCTGAAAGACCAGCCACTCAAGAATGCAAACATCTATTTCTTCCGATGGATTTTCCACAACTGATCTGACAAATATTACTGTGTTCGAATACTGCGCAACCACATTCCCGCTCTCAAAAAAGTGCGCGCAGTGTCATCAACGATAATGTGCTTCCGGAGCCAGGAAATTTGCCTAGATGGTGCGAGGAACGTTTGAGATCTAGACTCGAGGGAAAGAGAAAAAAAAAGATTAGGCGAAACTTTTCGAAGATGCGGATCCAAGGTTTACATTCAAGGGAGGGAAGCAACCTGCTGATTCTAACCTTTGGATTTTGGAAGCTGTTTGGGATGGAGATTCTACGACTCATTAGTTTGAGCATCCGATCAAGGATCAATTCATCTTGACATATACCTTGTACTTAGTCCCTGATCCACTACAAATCACCAATAGTCTGAACAATCAGTAGAGATCATAGCTCTTTCCCTAGGATGTTAGTTAGCTAAGATGATATAGATTGATTGATTGTAATTAATCCTCAAGTCAATCTTGTTTATTGTCAATATTCATTTCTATAATTCCTTTACTCAAAGTAACTAAGTAACATAGCTATCCTCCACGATAACCAATCATAGGATTCCAATATAAATTTAAATAATCAAATTCCGTCTGATTTTTCTCCTACCAATAGGATGTAATAGGTAGGTAAGTACACTCTACGTAAGCGAAATAAGAGGAATCGAATCCTCTTTCAAAGAACTTCCTGACTGAATTATAAATTCATTTTAAATCAAATATTAGATTCTAAAAAGATTAAACAAAAAATTGAACTCTCTTTATAAACAGTAAAAACTATATGCATTTAATACAATATCTAAGAGAGATTCGAATTATCAAAGTCCTTTTGAACGATACTTAACTTCTGTTTCTTATTTCGCTTACGTAGAGGCACATACTGTAGTAGGCTCGGTAAGTAGATAGATTATGACGTAATCGAAGATTCCCCACTAAGTTCCACTAATTATAATGCCATTCGACCCCGCATTCTCACCCACCACAACAACAACGTCAAACAATTATATCAACTCGGGTTAATAGCTACTAATAACTAATATCCGCCATCTATTTAAACATTCAAATACCAAATCATTAATTCTCTCCCACCAAGTTTTTCCCACCTCACAAAACCAAAACAACACTCAAACCATCAACTCCTCTCACACCAAAAAAAAAAAAAAATGTCACCCTCTACCCCGCGCATTCTCCTCCTCGGCGGGCACGGTAAAGTTTCTCTCCTGCTCACTCCCAAAATCCTCTCTCGATCCTGGAACCTCATTTCCATGATCCGCAATCCGGAGCACAAGTCCGATATCCTAGCTGCCGCCTCTCGCGCCCCCAAAAGTAGCGCCGGAAATCTCGAGGTGCTCGTATCCAGCATAGAAGATGTGAAGAACGAGAGTGACGCGAAGGAGATTTTGGAAAAGGTGAAAGCTGATTGGGTTATTTGGTGTGCTGGTATGATTTTCTCCATTTCCCCTTTCTTATTCTTATTCTTATTCTTATTCTTGGGAAGGAAGGGTCGGAGAGTGCGA
The DNA here is from genome assembly GCF_014898465.1 of Botrytis porri. Taxonomy (NCBI): domain Eukaryota; kingdom Fungi; phylum Ascomycota; class Leotiomycetes; order Helotiales; family Sclerotiniaceae; genus Botrytis; species Botrytis porri. The sequence goes on along the minus strand of NW_024066083.1, from coordinate 1,379,333 downwards.
TTGCGATTGCGATTGAAGAAATGAAATACTGACTAAAGCTATTGCGAATCACCAGGAGCCGGCGGCAAAGGCTCCAAAGACCGCACCTACGCCATCGATCAGAAAGCCTGTATCCACTTCATCCGGGCCTCTCTCTCTACTCCCTCCATCAGCAAATTTCTCCTCGTCTCTGCGCTCATATGCCGTCGCTCGCGAGCCCCATGGTGGAGCGAAGAAGATTGGACATATGTACAGAAAGTCAACACGGAAGTTCTTCCCGATTACTACAAAGCGAAGTTAGCGGCAGATCAAGCATTAGTCGTGTTGGGAGAGGAGAGAAAAGATATGATGTGGATAGATTTGAGGCCGGGGACGCTGAGTGATGAGGAGGAGACGGGGAAGGTGAGTTTGGGCAAGACCAGGGGACAGGGGAAGGTTACCAGAGGGGATGTGGCGGAGGTTGCGGTGAGATTGTTGGGGGAGGAGGGGGTCAAGAGCGGGTATTTTGATTTGTTGAATGGGGAGGGAGAGGTGGGGGAAGAGGTGGAGAGGGTGCTGAAGGAGGGGGTGGATTGTAGGGAGGGTGAGGAGTTTGAGGATTTGAGGGGAAGTGAGTTTTTGAAGCTATGAATAATATTTAGGTCTACGAAGGGATCAGGCAATAGTCACTATCTCGTCCTTGAAAATAGGCCATCTATTGGACTAAACCATCTGATAATTAAAATAGTATAATAAAAGTGTTCGTGACTTTGAAGTAAATGTTAATAAACCCCATCTTTTCTATTTTCTTCACACTCTTATGAACTTCTCCAAGCGAGATTCCATACTCCCACACGTCTTCATTTAACCTCTCAAAGAATACCAACCAATACAAAGCTATTAGATTCATACGGTATCTGGCATCAAGTACTAAGGTACTATTCCGGAAAGGTTATTTCAATTCCATCATAATATAATGCTCATTTCCATATAAACATGATAGATAGTAAAAAAGCCTCCTATTGTATATAAAGCTACTACAGCTACCTACGCAACTACCTGTGTTTATATAACATTATCAAAGAGAAAATTCTATTCCCATCCATCTCCATCTCATTGCACAAGCAAGCATTACACATTCAATAGCCCAGCTCCTTTGATATTTTCTCCCCCAGATAAAAAAACATCTACTACGCCCCAGCAAACAGTAGGCAAAATGGTATCATAGAATAAAGAAAGCAAACCAAAAGCACCCCATTAGCAATATACTCATTTCTTGCTTTTATACTCATCCTTATATCTTTCCTCTCCCCGAGATTCGCTCATCGCCAATCTCGCTGGACATTCTTTCCATTTCCTCCATTCCCCTCTCATCAACCCCTCTAATCCGCAATCCCCACCCCAAATTCCTCATACAGTTCCCCCACCCTCACACCCCTATTATCAGCAATCATACCCAGCAGTCCCTGTCCCACATCTTTGATATCATTATAATCATGCAACAACTTAATATGTCTCTTGACCGTTTGCTTCGCCGGTTTCTCCAATCCTTCCGTGATTTCCTGTATTTTCTCGCGCTTTTGCGCAATCTCGGCTTTGAGATTCGCATTGCGTGTTTGAATTGATGTCTATAGATAGAATCAGTTAATATATTGAGGAAGAAAAAGGAAATATGGTATCAAAGGGAGACTATAAACTTACAAGTTTCATCGCTTTGATCTCGGCTAAAAACGCATCTTGGCGTTGGGAGGAAGTGTTTGACGATGTGGACACCTGACTTCCGGATACTTTATCTTTAGTACCACCGGCGATAGATATCTTTTCATTAATAATGACATCTTGATCTGCAGGCTCTTCAGCTTTTGCAATCTGCTTCCCTTTGTTCTTGAGTAAGCTTGGCCTTCCCCTTTTCTTTTTTTCAATCACCGGCTCTTCTTGTCCATCAGCTTCTTCCTCATCAAAGTCCTCACTTTCAATGTTACGAAGCTCAACTTTGTCGGGTAATTGTTGTTCTTCCTCTGCAGAATCAGAATCGCTATTACTGATTCGCCTAGATTTGGCTGCGGAGGGTCGACCTCGTTTCTTCTTCTCTGATGCCGAAGGTTTTCCCTCAATCTGTGTATCCATCTGATTTGTCTCACCACTCTTAGCCCTAGCGCTCAATACCTCTGTCAAATCTTCTTCGCCAGATTTCATGTCTTCAGTACTGGCACCCAAGTCTTTAGTTCCAGATGGTCGGCCTCTCTTCCTTGGTTCTGGCTTAAATTTCTTGGGAGGCGACGATTCATTGAGCAGCGCATCTTCTTCCTCATCTGAGTCGACAATCTCAGTAGGGATATTCTTGCCACTACTAACAACATCATCTGACTTATTCTTTATGGTAGCACTCTCGGTATTCAAGCTAGAAGCTTTGCGGGCAGGTCGACCTTTTTTTCTCTTCTCGGGTGAAGTATTGACCGGCAGGCTTGCATCAGGTGCAGGTTCGTTGATATCGACATCCACAACTTTGTCGGAAGCTTTTGCGGCAGCATTGCTAGAACTCGCTTCGCCAGTTTCAATGATATCTTTGTTTACGGCACTGACACTAGAAGAGTTGTGATTGGAAGGTCTACCTCTTTTCCTTTTCTCTGGCGAAGAAATGACCACAACTGGTTGATCAACGCTTGCGGCTACGGTCTCTTGTGATACAATGTCCACCTGACTTGCTTCTGGAGGTTTAATGGACCCCTTGTTTGGAATAGTCACCGCGGAGACCTTGCGACTACCCTGTCTACCTCTCTTTTTCTTCTCTGGTGATGTATTGGCAAAAGTTTGCGGCTCATCAACGGATTGCGTCCTGGATACAGGCTTGCGGATACCAGCATCTGTAAGAGTATTCTTTGGGGTGATTGGAGTCTCTTCTGAAGCTTCGTCAATGGTTGTCTTTTTGGGACTTAGTCGAGACACCTTTCGGCTAGCAGGTCTTCCTCTCATCCTCTTCACTGGTGAGGAATCGAGATCAGCTAGTTCATCAGTGGAATTGACATCGCCTATAGACTCCTTAGCAATGCTTTCAAAGGTCCCTTCCGTTGCAATAATTTCAGAGCTATCATTGACAGCTTGGTTGACGTGTATTTTCTCAGGATTAAGTTCAGATAATTTTCGACCAGATCGACCTCTTTTTTTAGGTCGTACAGCCGAGCTTTCATCCGAATCATCAATTGCTTCCCCATCTGTAGTGTCTTGTACATTAAAATCACCGTGAGGCAATGGTGAAGTCTCGTATAACAACTCATCAGCGTCTGTATGTTCTGCTTCGATCCCAGAAGATTTACGTCCTGCAGGCCTTCCTCTCTTTCTCTTGACCGATGAAGATGGGATAGCAATATGCTTTTCAGTAGAGTTTCGACTAGGCGTAGCTTGTTCCGTTTCAATATCTATGGGAATGATCACTGAAACATTACTTGAATCATGTCTGGTAACTTCTTCAGTGTTAGTTGTCTTGAGACTCAAGCCGGAAGATTTTCTACTGGCTGGTCTTCCTCTCTTTTTCTTGACAGGTGAAGACGAATTGGTGGGTATTCCATCGACCGTATCGTTGATTTCGGATTCATCATGATTATCAACAATCTTGACTGAGGCTCTTGCTGTCAGGTCATCTGACTCATCCAATTTTTCGTCTGGCCCCTCAGAATACTTCTTCTCAGGAATCAAACCTGAAGACTTTCTACCCGCCGGTCTTCCTTTTCTCTTCTCTTCTTGCGTGATATGAAGAGGAGAGTTTGCAGCTGGCTCATCTGTCGATTTGTGACCGATATTCAAATGTATAGTCTCTTCATCCATCAAAGCCGTCTTCATCTCAAGATCGTCACCATCATTCGTGACGGTAGGCAAGATAGAAGTTGTTCTCCCCGATGGCCTTCCGCGTTTTCTCTTCTTAGGTGTAGGGCTACTTGGATACAACTTGTCTTCTGGGGGTCTTCTGGGAGATGAATGTGGATTGGCTGGATTGTTGATGAAAGTGGCTTCGTAGCCTTCCGGTACATCCATAGCTGCTTTATCATCTTCTATGGCAAGCTCATCAGCAGATAACAAGGAGGTCTTCCTACTAGATGGTCGTCCTCGCTTTTTCTTCTCGGGTGCGGGGCTATTCGGAGAGAAATCATCACCTGTGGCATCTGTAGAAGCTGTATGTTTCGTTGCTTCCTCTGATTTGTTGACAAGCTCATCGGCAGATGATGTAGAAATTTTCCTAGTAGATGGCCTGCCTCGTTTCTTTTTCTCGGCCGCATGACTAGTAACACTGAGGATTTTCTCGTCCTCCGCGCTCAATGGCTTATTTGAATCAGCCTCGACAAGCACTTCTTTACTCTCAATACTTTCTTCGTCAGCTTGACGATTGGCCATTTTAAATCTTCTTATTCCTGGTGGTCGACCCCTCTTATTTGTTGGTTTCTGAGGTGATGTCTGAGTAGAGAGCGGGTGAAGATCCATGTCATCTTCGTCGGATCTAGAATCTTCCTCCACTTTCCCGGCAGAACCAATCGGTACACGCCCAACCGACTTTTCAATTTGTTTTGAATCATCTATACCATTCTGTGGAGTTTCAGATTCCATCATTTCTAGTTCTTTGAGATTTTTCTTTGGGTCTATGGAGCTTGTAGCACATTCTCTCCCAAACGAGCTCAGAAGGTCTTCGGCTTCGGCTTCGGCTTCCGTATTCTCATTTTTTTCTCTGACCACCGCATCGACTCCTATAGCCATTTCCACATTCTTTCCATATTTCACCGAGCTATCGAATGTATTCCTATTATGACTGAGTTTTTGCGGAGAATGTTGACTTGGCTCTGTGATCGCATCACTATCCGGAATTTCTACTTGTCTTGGCTGTACTGGAGCTTTCAATCTGGGAAGTGAAGGCAATTCAACATCATCCAAGCTGTCATCCTCCACAGGTAGTTGATTAGGAATTCCAAGATCTTGAATATGCGTGAGATTTGACAGACTCTCCATATTCGCGGAATTCATGATACTCTCATCTATTGACGGGACTCCTCTAGAAAAATTGTCTCCGGGTGCGGATTTGGCAGGTGAATGTTCCATAATAGATATCGAGCTTGGCTTCCCTTCAAGGCTCCTTAAATCTTCATTACTCAGGCAGCCGCTGGTAATGCTTTCAGCACCAATATCTTCGTTTCCAGAATGTGCGTCTTTGTTGACAATCATTTCAGTCTCGACAGCCGTTTCGGAACAAGTGATGTTCGAAGTTGGAAAATTGTCACGAATTCCTCCGATTTGATTGTTCTCTCCATCAATAGGCTTATCAATTACAGGCGCAGCTCCCATCTCAGTAATGGCTTCTTCCGAGTTCAAGATGTCATCGCCCCCCTCCGACGCAATATTCTCGCTGCCTAAGCCCGAATCCTTGATCTTATCATCTGACTTTTGGTAGATTTGTTCTTCAAAAGACTTGTTTCCCCCGAAAGGATCGACATCCGCGATGAGACTAGAGTCAATTGTCATTTCAGTAGTTGTTGTGATTGACTCTGAAGTATTCTTACGAGTTTCCTCGAGTAGAGCTGATTCATCAACTTTGACCAATTCTTGATTGCCAATCTCGGCCCCAGGGAATTCCGGAGTGCTTTTATCACCAGCTAGATTCATCTCTTTGTCTTCTTGCTCATCTGCTGTATCATCGCCTTTTTGCAAAATCACCCCACTCTCTTCCTTGTACGGCTCAACATCTTCCGTAACCATTCTTTGCTTTTGAGCCACGTGAGCGTTTGTGTTCAACCCTTCCTCCGTAGGTAGATTTGAGGCTGCTTCATCATCACATCGAGAGCTCACATCGACATCTCCACTACTGGTTTTCGATATGGATACAGCCTGATCATCGCATTGGAGCAAAATCATTTGGCGCGATCCCTCATCAACATCGTCAATGCCAATTTCTGACACCGATCCATTTTTCCCAATCACAACCTCATCATCAGCCGGCCCATCATACTGTGTTAACCCCATACTTTGTGATCCCCCCTGACCCACCTCACCAACCCCTCCCATCCGACCAACATCTCTTGTCGTCTCATTCATCTTTTCTCCGTTCTCAACGCTCACTTGCGTTCGAATCACACTATCCTCTTCATCCTCCAGCTCCATACTTTCGGCCTCCCTAAACCGCTGCCAATCCCACTGTTCAATAAAATCCATCCCCAAATCCGTCTCTGACACGCCCCCATCCATTTTTATCCCTCAGTCTGTTTATTTCTAGTCCCTCTCCCTCTCCCTCGTCCTTTCTTTTCTTCTCACGGTATAAAATATCCTTTCCTTCACCAACAAACTTTGTCCCGTGGCGATGATGATATTTGCACTTTCAATCAACCTTTTTGCTAAAACATCATTGAAAGATTCCAGAGGGACTTCTGAATCAAAAAATTAAACACGAAAATATGGTAAGAAAAACAAATTTCGAAAAAGGTAAAAGTAAAGTAAAGGTGAACTTTCTTTTCGAAAAGAGCAAACGCGTTGATATCACCTGCGCCGCGCACGGACTTATAAAACACGAAGAAAGCGGGTTGGTCACGTGCCACTTCTCAGAATTCTGCATCCGAGTCGAAGGGTCCAGATCGAATCCAGTTAAGGAATTCATAGGGTATCGGAGAGGTCCAGAGAAATCAGATTGAACTACCACTCGCTCACGGCTATTTGTCACAACAATTCTTGTATGGACACTATTTGCAATTCTTCAAAGCTATATTGATGCACTGTTTTATTGAAAAGTACATACATGGACTGACAGGCTGGAATATTGGTCTAGCAATTCACCCCAACGAAATCTCGTCTGCTAGAGGAAGATGGCCCACTGCGCTCAAGAATGAGATCATATATCAATATAGCCGTTTAAATAGAGTTGCAGGTCCAATTTCACCGCTTGAGGATCATGCAAATCTGCAAGCCAGAACTTTAGCATGGGGAGGGAAAAGCTCCATTTAGGGCCATCAAACGACCAGTTTACCCTATCTATCATATCTCAGCAGTGGGAGAGATTGCTCCCTTGCTAGCAAATACCCCATGGCATCTATTAAACATTGTCAGAGGGAAGTGAAGCCACAAGACTGAAGTCTTAGATCCTCCGAAATTCGTCATATACACATCTACTACCAAAGAACTTAATAGAAACTCTCCACCATGGTATCCTTGTTCTTTCCAGCAATATCACTCGGGCCTTGTCCCTCACCCAGCCTGAATACACTCTCGACCACACTTAATTCTGTAGCCGTAGTATCCAATCCAGTAACGGCCATCCAGTCATTGACAACCATACCTGCACCGACTACACTGCTACCTCTGTTTACACTACCGGCAACCAATGGAACTTGTAATAACGAAGATAATTCATCTTGATCTTGAATACTGGTTTTTGGATGGACGATACCACCTTGGTTGGAAAGTGCCATGTAGGATCCGACAAGGACATTGTCGGCAATGGTTTGACGGAAAACTTCAACACCGAGAACATCGGCAATAATTTCTTCGGTTTCGCGCTCAAGATCTGGATGGACAAGGGCGACATGATCGTTTGATACTATGACATTTCCAAGAGCTGAGAGTCTCTCTTCTATTCTCTGTTTGGTAGTTTGTTAGTATTTGGAGAATGAATTAGAGCCTTGAAGCAGTGAAGCCAAGCTTATTTCAAATATCGCAAAGCTCAAAACCTGTCGCAAAGCCCTTCAATCACCCAGAATAATAGAAAAGTAACCCACCTGTATCTTAACGCTGTCCGGTAAACTATTTCTCAAATGTTGCAACTCCTGATCTGTTGTGCTCGTTGGTACCAGAAGTCCCTTCTTGTTACCTGCGGTCAAACGTCCAATAATACGAGTTCCTGCGATGGTGGCATGGCAAATTGGGATAACATCTTGGAGTTCTGCTTCGAATACACTTTTTGTTCGCCTCATTAGTTTTTGCTCAACCACCAAGAGAAGACTGGAATGCGCCAGACATCCAAAGTATAAAAGCGTGAGGATACACATACCTGTAGAAATTCTCACTGGCGCCAACAGCAACCAAAGCATATGAGTTTGTCAATGTAGCAAAGACACCGACTCTGATAGATTCAAATTGTCAGCAACCTATCCAATATTCGAAATTCTTCGTGATTGATATCCATTCTCTCTCCCTCGGCATATTGCCAGTTCAAACTCATCATTCCAACACCCATCATATCAATTGTGCCACCCATGGTGGGGTACTCGTCCCTCACTCCAATTCATCATATCATCCATCGAGGAGGGGTAAGGCAGGCAGGCAAACTTACTCATTCGAGTTCTCAAACTGCGCACGAACGGCCATATTTAAATTATTTGCGAAAGTGTGATCTTGAGTATCTGGTATTATTTCTGGTAGGATTTTCTAATCAAAAAAAGTGAAAGAATTGATTGATTGTTGCGGTTTGTAGATAATTATCAATTTGAATGAAGATTTTCGAAGTTCTCTGCAGTGGATTTATCAGGAAAATCAGCAAACCCTTTCTCGATAGCAATTGTACGCTAGCAGGGATTGCATGTGGGATGACTCTTATAAATGCGCTAAAATCTACCAAATTTACTAGAAACAGTTAAAATGCTTTTCGACTCATTTTTGCTCAGAGTGAAGTACGAGTGAGGGATGAAGAGTGAAGTGTGAAGTGTGAAGTGTGAAGTGTGAAGTGTGGCAAATATAATATCACAATTGTTATTGGATACCTAGCTGTCTAGTACCTCGCATGTAATTTGATGATCTCGAAGCATTATTTATATACGCAGCTGGGCACTCTGTGATTGGTTGAATTCAATTGATGTAGTACTCGCGCTGAGTCACAGGGCCAGGTGTACTGTGGTGTGGCTCAAGCCTACCTACCTGAGCCTACCTAGCCTAGCTACTCGAATAGTCCTGCTCTCAGTATATAGACTGTTACCATTGTATCACGTGGCGTATTTCACTCCATTCCCATCATTGAAAAGTACCGGTGGTGTCATACTTTTAATTCAAACACTTTGGATTTCGTCGAGACGACTAGAGTGGTGTTAGAAGATACCTACTTACAGGCAGGCTACAGCACAGCTTATGAAGTAAACATCACAACACCACAACTGGGATAAGTCCGTCCTGAATCCTGACCGAGCTTTGAAAGGGAAAACACTATCAGAATGAACACTAAGTGGTTTCGTTTGTGATACTTGGGTGGTGATGATTTGACCCATAAACCCCTGGGCTGGCTTGTTATATAAATCATTATGGTGGGATCAGAGTGAGGTTCAAAGATACTAGGTATATGCCAATTCATCACCATTGACCAAGCTCAAATTTAAGTGCCTCTGAGATGAAGGAAACCTGACATGAGCTTCTACAATTCCAATTGAAGGCGATCATACCATGAAGTCTCAAGGGGAGCACAATACCAGTATCCAGTAATCAAAATCTGGTCTTTCATTCATCATTACGACTTTGGTGAGAAAAGTAGAAGCCAAAAGTTTTGCAACTACTAGAAAGTATATGAAAGTCCACCCATCTCTGGGAGAGCTATTCAATTATCTTAGAGGCAGTCAAGCGCAATATCCTCATGCGCGCTCAATTCAATGTATCAAAGCTCAAAAAACATCCCTTTTATTCCTATTCTTGCGAATTCACACAAGTATACCACTTGCATTTCTCGTCTTTTCATCAAACTCGAAATGATGCCCTTCAACCACCTGCTCATCTTCGTGCAATCACCCCACCTACAAGAGTAAAAATAATTGACCATGTCCATATTTTCTAATTTTGTTTGGATCCAGTTTGCTAATGCGGCCGCCACCAACTGTCATTCGGTATGTAGCTCATAACCGGCTTGGGGACTCTGTTACGTCCTTGAAATCCAAACATGTATCGTGAGTTTTCCTCTTCAAAAGTCTCATAGCCTGGTCCATCCGCATTTTTCCATTGAAACCTCACATCCTTTCCAGTTTCCTCCTCGGCTTTCAACAAATCAAGCTTTTCCCTTTCGTATTGTAACCTATCGCCTGAATAGTAAGCCGCAGGATCGTACTCAACGACGGGGATACTTTTTGCTCCCTCAAGTCCCGGACAGTTCTCTCCAAGACAATAGCCCTTCCTCAGTTGTGTCTCCACCCGTGTCAGAATGTGATAACAACAAACAAATGGGTCCCATTGTTGAGGCCTCCAACTTCTACAGCGGCTTACTATTCTAGTGATGCAATATCCCGTATGTTGAGCATGTTCTGGTCCAACCCTCATGGGAGTCTCGGCGTTTAATTGTGAGCAGGTCTCCCAAGTTATCGTTCCGTCATTACAATGATCACCCGCAGGCGACATTTCTGGGACTTCATAGAGAATCCGAACGGCGGGAAATGCCCATTTCCTTTGATAACTCTCCATTGTTTCCCAAGCGCAGGACGCTCCGTGATTATGGCGATGGGGGTTCGATAAATAATTTTGATAATGAAGATGTTGTCCATAGTCGATATTCTGCACAGCCTTTACAGGAAAGTTAGCAGAAGATCTCGTAGGTTGTTTGACAAGAGACTATTTACCATGATTACAGATGCTATAACGAACAAGGGGCTTTCTTTTTTAATGTATTCGTTCTGGCAATACTCTGCGTACAAAGCAATAAGGATTGAATTGATAGTAAGTGAACATTCAGATGTATAAATGCAAAACAGTTAATCGCCAAAGATTTCATTTCCTTTTGGATACGTTGGAGAGTCAGGTATTTATTCACGGAAAACAATCTATTCCTCATAGAGCTAACGCTGTTTACTCTTTCCTGATCATAGATTAACTAGGTAGGTACAATACTTCGCTCTATCTCTTTCTCGACTTATATTCCTATAGACAATAATTTCGGGGCATTATATCACTACACCCTAGCTTTCGCAAATTTTTGAAAAGAGGGAAGATATTCAAGTTACTTCTGTCAATCATTTGTTCCAAATTCATTGTCCGTACCCAAATGAAATTGAGTAATTATTCATGAAATCTGCACACTCTTGAAACTCTATCAAATCCAGAGTCTCCACGAATGGTAACAATTTCCATAATCCTATCCATTCTTGCCTTTCAATCTTCACCACATGCTCAACTCTCATTAAACAATTCCCGGAACAAAAGGTGTACATCCCACGGAAGAAAAGTCTTTCCCAGTTCACACCTCTCCCAAGCAGTCGACACATCAGAATCAGATATCCATTTATGATCCTCCCTAGCCCACTTTACAATCTGGCATCTTGACATCTCGAAACATCATGTTGTAATATCCCAAGGTTCCCACAAGTCCCTTCAATCCTTCCGATTCCTCACTTGGATTTCCCGCCTCAGACTTCAGTACTGGTCAAAATCCAATGACATTAATCAAAGCCCCAGAGTGCGTTCGCATGCGCAACTCCCAGAAGCGCTAGCTTCATGCAGCAAAGGAATCAACGACCTTCTGGTCAGTTTTGTAGTATGAACATCATTTTGTAAGTAAAGCTCCTACGCTGCTATTCGGGGATCAGAAATTAGATGTTAAGATCAATTTCCTAGCTTAGTCGCATATCTGAATCTTATGGAGGGGAATTTTCATATCCAGGAAGTCATATGTAAAAACAAAATAAACAATTCAAAAACACATGCATGCAGATGTCTCTAATAACTAACATCTTTACATCCATTCAACCCCTGATATGTATGGATTCCATACTGTAGTAGAGGATTCAATATTATCAGACCATTTATCTACTTGCCAACAGTTAAAATGAAGTCTAGATGATTATTTTGATAAGATGTTTTGATGAATAAAAATATAGAGTATTCCAATATATCTTCACTTAACTATTCTGGAATGAGATCATATCACTTTGACCCTAATAAACGAGAGAATCGAAAAAAGGGTATTAAATCATGATACCTAGTACGAGTTGAAGAAAGGCAAAGAAAGCAAAGCAAAGAAAGCAAGAAAGAAAGCAAGAAAATTCAAAAAGAAAATTCAACACCCACCAACCAATATACTTGAAAATCATTTATCAACACATCTACACCAAACATCCCCAACATCCCCACAATCATAACCACAAGACCAACAAATCTCATCTCATCTCATCACATCTCATCCCATCTCTCCCACCATTAAAAAACCCTTCCCACAATATCAACCATTACATCTCCACCCCCAATATTTACTACAATATAATACTCACATAGCAACCCTTACATCCTCCCCTCAACCCCTCAGCCCCTCAACCCCTCAACCCCCAAATCCAAATCCAAATCCAGATCCCCATGACATAAAATCAAATCAGCGCACATCAATCCTGCCAGTCCGAATCGCCTACTCGATATCATCATGATATAGAATATGATAATAATCCACTCATCAAATTCCACGTATTCATCACGTATAGTGTTTTCTCCATCCCATCCCATCCATTCTACTCTGTTTATGCGAATAGATATCGATATCGATATCCATCTCAATCTCAATCTCAATCAACGTGAAGCGAAACGAAAATAGAAATTCAAAATCTAATTGAATTCAAGATAAACCAACCAACCAACCAACCAACCAACCCATTACCCAAAGAAAAAAGGGGGGGGGTGGGGGGAAGTTCCCCTCCCTTTGCACAGTTCCTATGCTATACAGAATAACACATCTCATAATTCCATAAGCCGAATTCCTAGTACCTCGCTCCCCCGCCCCCCCCTAATCCCCTCCCCCCATCCCCCTCAAGCACACCCCCCCCAAACCAAGCTCTCAGAATCCAATCTCCAAACTCCCATTTCTCATCTTCCTTTCCCATCTCCTATCTCCAATCAACTTCCACCTTCACACATAAAAACATGCACATCCATATTCACATTCACATTCACATTCCCATCAACAAATCCTATATAAATCCCTCCCTCTCTCCTCCTTTTCAAAATCTCAAAATCTAAAATTTCCAAGAAAGAAAAAGAAAAACAAAAAGCTTCCATTTTCTACTCTACCTACTTCTACTGTAATAGAAACACCAAATCCCTCAGTTCCCATATCCATCCTCCCCACCACTTCTTCCACCCCCTATCTCCTCATCAAAAACTCCCCCATTCCAAAAGACTCAAACCCCCGCCCAAATTGCTTTTATAACTGCACTACACCCCATTCCCTAAAATTCAAAATTATTTCATTACCGACCAATCCGATGGATTCCGATTTCTTAACTCTCGAGATAAACTCATGAAAAATATATAACTATTAACAGGACTCTCAAATCCGAACTTTACACCTATTTCAATTTGGAAGCAAAAAAACGATGAAATTGTTTGACTTTTTGATACAGAGGATGAAAAAATTATAATGAAAAAATGCACCACTGTACAAAACGCTCATGGATTTTCAAATGAAGTGAAATGGAAGCGCGTGATATGAGTGAGAACTCAAAACTGTATATCCAAGATCACGCAAATTATTCTCTTTTGGACAAGCTTTTCGGCATTTCATCATATCAAGGTCCCCTTCCCGAACTATTTCCATACCCTGTCCCATTTACAAATGGATTAAATCCATTACTTCGCGGCACAGGTAATGAAGGAGGCGGCACACGTCTTTGTGGTTGTGGTGGTGCAGGAAGAATCTCTTTATATTTATTATGTGGACCACCTTGAGCTTGAGGAGGACCAGCATATTGAAAGAATTGCGTTTGTTGCTGAAGTGGTTGAGGAGGGGGAAGAGTCATAGGTAAAGGTGGTGGAAGAGTCATATGTGGTGGTGGAGGTACAAATGCTGGAGGTTGTCTATAAAATTCCGGTTGGGAAAAAGTGTATTGGATTTGTTGCATTGGCCTTGGAGCTGGAATCATTGGTTGCGGTAATCCCCCACGAGGTAGAGACGCCCCATGAAATTCGGCTGCATTGGCGAGGATATCTAAAGTTTTGTTGTTATAAGTTCTGACTGGAGACCGACGTAAATGAGGAGAATATCCAGTATCACGAACTGGATCATAACCTTGCGTTCTTTGTGCAGGCGCAGGTGTTCCAGGTATCGAAGTTGGAGGAGCTGTTGACGTTGCTCTAATTGAGGATGCTGTTGGAGGAACAGGCTTATTTAAGACATTTACCGCCTCCGATACAGCTTCCATCAAATCGTCGCTAATCTTGCCAATGATTTGAGGTTCGACCTTTTGCTCGATCGGACGAAGGATAGGATCACGAAGTCCAATCGCTTCTAATGATTCAGCCATCTTGAGCTGGTCGCCAAGATCAGCAAATTCCCTTTCGGTATGTGCCATCCATGCGGATCGGGAAGTCTCAAATCTTGGCTTGAGTGATTCTTCATCTTGAGTTTCGACGACGAAGACAACAGGTTTGGTCTCTGCTACAGGCTTACTCCAATCACTCCTTGTGGTAAGTGTTGGATTTATAGATCCCTTCACAGGTAAACCCAAAGTCGGGTGTAATTTATGAGTCTCGACTATTGTCTGATCCAAGTCTTCTGGTCGATTGTTCGTAGAATGATGATTTCTCACCCACGGATCATAATGAAAAGTCTTTGGTTGCGGAGAAGGATCCATTCCAATAAACGTAGGAAGATCATTCTTGTTGTACTTTTTGTAATAGTGATGACGGATACCTATTTCATCTGGATCGAAAGTAAATGGAGGTTCGACCACGATGCGATTATTTGGTGGATCGCCATTCCTAGGCCTTGCTTTATTAGGTATGTAAACTCCAAACTTATCAGTTTCGAGCTCATCTGCATCTTCTTGTTCGGTCAACTCGGCTGGGGTGGGAGCTGCAGAATCTCCATCCACAGTAGTGGCAAGAGATAATGAAGTCGCGGGTTGATACAAAGCCGTTTTCTTGGGCGCAACTTCACCGTCATCCGGCATCATGACATCCAAAGGTTTGAATGGGGATGCAGGTAACTTTGTGGATTTCTTTCCACGGCCGCCCCGCTTTTTTCCTTTCTCTTTCTCCGCTTCAGCAGCAAGCTGTGCAGCACGACCACCATTGACCCACGCATCAGCAGGATGAACAAAAGTGTTTTCAGGAATTCTTTTGATATGTGAATGATTAAACTGGCAAACGTTAATGGGCGTTGGTATACAATATGTCTCCTTGACTTACATTATGCTGAGAAGGACTATCTGCACCCGATCGAATTTCCATTTGTTGATATTCTTCAATAAGTCTTCTTTTGATCATTAAATCATACTTCTCCTGAATCAATTCTACTCGTGTCTATACACGCGTTAAAAAGGTTTATAATCATAACAACTAAAGAATGACATACCTCATAGACCCCTCTAGTGTAATCCTCTCCAAACTGCCTCTGCTTCTCTGCATATTCCAATTGAATCCTACGTTGCTCTTTCAACAGCGCAACTCTCTCTTCATATCTCTCAGCCAATTGATCCATCACAATCTGATATTCGGGCAACGTCTCATGGTACTTGGGATCTTCACTCATAGCCTGTAAAGATTTATCTGAGATGACATCCAGGGCGACCCTCTGCAACAGCGCCACCTGTTTATACTGAGTTTTCAGCAATTGTTTCCGATGATACAAACTCTGTATCCTCGCATTACTTGATTTTTTCACTCGATGGCCACCTCTTCCACGAGTAGCTTTTCCGCCCGCCACACCCGCCAGAATCTCTACACCTCCCGCCCTGGCAACGGGGATTTTCGCATTACCAGTTCTCCCAACTCTCCCTCCACCACGAATTCGACCGCGTCCACGACCCCTCCCGCGAAATCCGCCTCGAAGAGGTATGTGGGCATCGAGATCAAGATTTTCAGAGTCCATTGAACATTGAGCCAAGACGGGGTCAGCTGACGTGGAGGAAGGTGAAGATAATGGAGAAGAAGGTGGAAGATCCAGTGATGTTCGTGATTTTTTTGAAAGGGGTGGTGAATTGGGTTCTAATTCTGACGATTTACGCTTCGAGCGCGTGGAATATGTAGGGGGTTCCATGTTGAATCTTGAAATTGTTGGCTTGTTAAAGTAAAGTAATATGATGGATTGATGAATGGGTGGATGGAGCTTGGAAAAGTCGGAGAGTAGAGGTTAGTAGTAGTAGTATGTCTAGGATTAAATCCCTAGTACCTTTTTTTTTTCCACTCTGGAAATATAAAGGGTGAAGTTGTTTTCGAGACACGATTTGACTTTCACTACCTATATCAATGAATGATTTCTCCAACAAGAGATGAGATGACGATGCTCGTGAAAGAACGAAGGAACTGATGTTGTTGTAGGAATATCAATTGAAGTATGTATGTCTTATTGTTGTACGCCCATCCCATTAACCCATCTGCAAAAAATGCATGGATCAACAATTAAAAATGCAATGCGAGCAGTCGAGTAACATCTTGCCCTTTTTCCCTTCTTCTGATTGGTGGACCCGCATAAAGTTTACCGTACTCTCAAACACCACCCTCGAAGGACGCGGCAAGCAAAGTGAGCACAAGAAAAAGGATCGGCGGTTAGCGCTTGGAGAGGGTGAATGCAAGTACATAGATAGGGACGTATGTCAGGGTGGTAAATTGACGATGGGATATGAGAAGGATTAAAAGCTACATACGAGTATACATGAACAGATCTACCCCTCCTATGCGTTTGATGGATATAAACCCAGCTGCATCACCTCAACCTAGATTAGCCCTCTCAAAACAAAAGATTAAGAATCAGTATACATTGCTGTAAACATTGTTGTCAACATTGATTTTCTCGTTAATTAATCCATCCATTCGCTGTACCCTATCTAGATAGAGTAAAGTTCTCATGGTAATAAACTACGTTACATTGTTGCTATGTCATTGGAGAATTATGCAACGTAGGTATATCGTTGGTTACAATCCACTGCCGTCCAATTTGTATGGGAGAAAATAGACTGCCTGCCTCCTACTACCACTTAATTTCCGCCCCACCCCTTCCCTTACATCTCCCCCCATTCTCCGGTATTACCACACGTAAATGGAAAGGCTCATTCGTCGTCATTCATTCGCTCAATGAGAAGGGAGTAAAATAGAAAAAAGTTAACCCGAGACGCGAGAATCAAAGAAACAAAATCTATTCCTCATCCTCAGGTTGCTCGAAAAGGAAGTTGGCAGCCAATTCTTCATTCTTGTCGCATGCAAAATAGGCTTGGATGGCTTGCTCTCTATTGAAACCGAGACGACATAACTACCGATTGTTAGTGGGAACAAAAAGCAAACAGAAAGGATGGGTGTTTCTTACTCTCTCAATAGCATCACGCTCATCTGGCGTCACCTCGATGGCCTGAGCTCCTGGTGGAAGTGGCGCATCATCATCGGCATTTTCACTCAAAAGTTGTAAAAATTGCTCCGGATGTTGACTGATCAAAGTGGCCAATTGTGGGTTACCAGCCCCAACTTGCTGGAGGATTGGCTCAAGCATCTGAGGTTGTTGTTGAACAACTTGTCGCAGTTGTTGGAATTGAGGATTGTTTCGGAGGAAATCGAGGTTACCGAGTCCACCAGCTGCAGCTCCAGCTCCGGCACCTGCCAAAAGATCGGCTCCAGCTCCAGCTCGTCCACGAGCAGCACCACCCCGATTACCAGCATTTGCAGCAGCTGCTTGGAAAAGATCGACTGGGTCATCCTCGCCACCAGCAGCGGGAGGAGATGAAGCTTGACCAGCGGCGGGTGCAGCTGGTGTAGCTTGTCGTTGTTCTTGCAAAAGATTTTCTGGGATTCCCTAGAAAAATGTTAGTAATTGTCATCACTTTTTGACCTAAGATAAACCTACATTCAATAAATATTCGATGGCGCGTTCGGAGTTGTAAAAGGCAGCACGCATGGCTGCTTCGATCTGTGATCTCTCGAAACCCATACTTTCCATCTCAGCAATTTGTGCTGAGCGCTCAGCTCCCATAGCAAGACCAGTAGTTTCATTTGATGGCGTGGCTTGAGCAGCTGGGATCGAGGCACCAGCAGGAGATGGTGTTGCTGGGACAGCGGTATTTGGAGTACTTGAAGAATGCGCAGGCGCGGCAGGTGGAGCGGGGGTAGCAGCCGTCGCTGGAGCGGGAGTTGATGGAGCTTTAGGCGCAGATGACGCAGCTGGTGCAGCCTTGGGCTATCTCAAGTGTTAGAAAAATGGGGAGAAGATTGTTGGGACAATTAGTGGATATTTACCTTTGTGATCATGCAAACGATGAATCCCTTCTCCTCGATGTGATAGGACTCTAGAGTATTCGCATCTTGTAAGATTTTGCCTGAAATTTTTGTTAGTCAAATGTGCGCCAACAGTCTCTGACCAGTCATAAACATCTGCGGCCGAATGCAGAACATACCAGAATAGATCAACTTTTGTTGCGACGCCTCCCATCCCTTCTCCTTGAAGATCTTCTCCTTGACATCAGAGACCTGTGTGATGTGCGTTAGCTATTATTCGAATGATAGATGACGCTGCGATGAAGGTAGGGTAGAATGATGTCGAAAATCGAAAAGATTTTGGTAACGTACAAGCTCAGTAGGTTCAGCCTCGAGGACGAATTTCTGCTGCTTTAAATCCTGAGTGCGACCAACGGTAATTAGTATCATGGACTGATGGAGTGGTTGATGTTAAAAGGACAAGTAGTTACATACCTTGAAAGTCAACTTCATATTGGCGACTTTTGGAAATGCGACTGTGGTGATGAGAGAGAGAGAGAGAGAGAGAGCCGTGAGACTTTTACAGATGTTGTAAAAGAGGGTACCAAGTATGTTGTTGGAAGTGACGATGAACAAACAATAGGCAGGTAGATTTTGATGTTGAAAAAGTTGTAAGGTAGAGTAATGAAGTTGAAGTTGGGAAGCTGAAGGTTGGAGTTGAAGTTGGAGTTGGAGTTGGAGTTGGAGTTGGAGTTGGAGTTGGAGTTGGAGTTGAAGTTAGTTTACTTCTTGATAGAAAGAAGTTTGGAAGGTTAATGAAAAGGTTATCGTTAGTAGGGTAGTGAGGTAGTTGGTAGTAGTTACCTACTGTATGAACTCCCAAATCGCTTTGCACACGGACCAGGTGTAGTGGCGTGAAGGGAACGCTAAGCCAGGCTACCATCAGTCGTACATCATCTATCACGTACGGATGAACTCTGAGTGAAGTATTCGATTCTTTGGAGCCCAAGGCGATACGTTTACAATCCATCCATCCATCCATCCATCAATCAATCAATCCATCAATCAATCCCTATTATTCACTAATACAAACACAAAGACGTTTCAATGGTTTCTGCATACCTACCTGCAGCTTGGATCATCGTTCCTTCTCATTCATATTCTATTCATTCATTGCCTACCTGGATAATAATAACTATACCTTACAATTATTATGTGTACCTACATACAGATCTTCACATAGGTAAACCTATCACTACGACTTCATCCCCAATAATCAATCAATCAATCAATCAAACGTCAACGGCAGCTCAGGCAAAAACAACAAAAAGCAAAATCTTACATAATCATCTCTAGTTCTCTTACGAGTGCGGGGTTGAACCTCTTCTTTCAGCCTCGCCTTGGCCAATTTAGATCAACTCCAACAGATCTTACTCATTGATTACTCATGATCAATTCAGTACACCGTAATTGATATTCCTGTGATGGCACTTTAATCAAGATCAACATCATGTATCTATCTCCAGAAGCATATATTGATTATTGAGCTATCACTTGAAAAGATTCCCCATATCAATCATCTTTATTGCTATCACTATTGCTATCACTACCACTGCCATCACATCTCTCTTTTATATTCACCATCAAGAACACTTGGTCAAGGTCACAACCAACCACACACACAAACATTCACTACAAAAGACCAAACTCCACTTCGATTTCTTTCAAAATCGTTCATCTATTTCGTTAAAATTTAAGGTATACCTATCTAACTTCAAAAATTTAACGCCGCGCTAATACATCAAATGGTATCGGTTTCGTCATGACATTCCATTCCATATCCACCTTGATTGAGTGAAGAAATTCGTTCAGCTTATAGCCTGTTTTCCATTCCCTCTATGGACTCTTTTCTCTCTCTTCTTTCTATTTCTTCCCACATCAAACATTATTTGGAATACCCTCTCCCGGTATCACAATGCTTAATACTCTGTCGTATCCGATTTTCCTACTTTACTCAACGACATGGCCTTTTTGCGATTGTATTCGGACATGCTGGTCCGTGGTCCAGCTCCTAATATCCATTCCGGAATGGGTGGTGTCAGGCTACGCTCCCCTTCGACTTCTTCGGAAATTCCCATATCCTCCTGTTCTATCGCTCGTCGGATGCTATCCAAGCTAGGGTTATGCATAAGTGGAGGTAAACTCTCGCTTCTTAATCGATTTATTGAACGGATACTGTGAACATCCGACAAGGTAATCGATCCAGCTCCTGGAGCGGCGGTTATGATGGTTTCGGCAGTTGCCGCAGGTGCTGGACTAGGGGAGTCGGATCTAAATAAAGGATGGATGTTTTCTTCCCTTGTGCCTTCAGGGCTCATCCCCCCTTGCCTCGCTCGATAGAGTGATCTCTCACTCCTGATACTCGCAGCTGGACTATAACTTCGACTTCGTGTTGGCCTGGGGGGTTCAAGATCTAATGGGAACCCCGGACTAGGACTTCTGCTGCCAGTCGGACTAGCGGGAATTGTTTCGAGAAATCTTAGAGGACTAGGCGAAGCTGATTCAATGACCTGTCTAGATTGCGCATCTACACCAGATGTGTTCCATGAGTCGAAGTCGTCCTCGGTTCTGTCAGTCGTTTCGCGATAAGTCGAGTCGATGGAAGATTGTCGGAAATTATAACTACGCTGGCTGTTGGAATGAATAAGTCGAGTCTTCGAAGTGATTGGGCGTACAACATGAGAAATCGATGATCGGAATGAGCCCATCGAACGTTTTGGATCTGATCCTGATCGAGATCGTCCGCTATTTGACCATTGAGTCTTGGATTCTATCGAGCCATTTCTTCCATATTCGGATCCGTCGTTGAGGCTCTGGGTTTGTGTCCTCTTCTGCATTTCCGAAGAGATGTGTGCTTCTGATTCGGTAACATATGGCTGAATCTGTTGATGAAAGTCTTTCCTTTGAATTACAACTAAACAAATGAGAAATACGGCTTGCGAAGCCAACGATATTGCCCAGATAACAAGACCACCCATCGTCATCGATTGCGCTGGGGATGAAATAATTATCTCAGGAAGTAGAGACAAATCTTGTCTCATTAAGCACAATGATAGTGCTGTAGCGATTGCTGATAACCCGGTGAATATGGAGGTGAGTCCGGCAAAAAGATATATTCTCAGTCGTCCATTTCCACGATCTTGAATGTGGTTTTGATACTTGATTTGTCTTATTACCAGTAGCACAAGTAATGCTTCTGTGACAACTCCAAGACCTGTCGCGACGTAGGATGATACACTTGCTTTGTTCGACGTGCTGTTTCTCGAGATGGTGGCTGAGAAGATGATATTAAATATAAGCATGACAGTCTCACTTGCCAATGCTATAAAGCCTAAACTCAACGGTAATGCTTTCGAGGTCGACATGATGTCTGTTACTGAATGAGTGAAGCCGTGGCGTTACTGAAATGATAGCATACGTAGTATGACTGATCTCAAGTGCGGCAACGAAGAGTATAAAACCGTCGGAAAGATGGCGATGGAAAGCGATGTTCGGAAGGCAATGTCGAAATTAATGATATAAACGGATGTCAAGACGCACAACTTTTACAGATATGACTACTTCTCAGTACAGAATGACTGACGAGATAATTGAACGATGAATCGGATTTAGAAATCAGGAGGCTTCCTTCTGTTTCTTCTCCTTCACGTACGATTCATCCAGTCTTTGGCCAAGGTTGTACGTACGGGGTAATACCCAAAAGGAGTGTATGGGATTATATGTTGTGTATCCAGACCTTGTCTCAGACTGATGGTTCCGAGGCTACACAAAATGTGACTTTAGTTGCAAGCTTTCGCTTCCTCGTTTCCTCGCACCCAGTCCCTTTTCTTCGCCGATGATCTGATATGATGGATGGAAAAGATTATCTAGAAAGAAGATAATGTACCGAAAATTCCACGCAGTACGCAGGGCGGGATGGTTGTGTAGGTTCTTGAGTTACTTCAAAAGAATGTCGGGAAAGGTTGTGGAAGGATGTTGTGTACGATGTAATGTACGTATCGATGTCTGATCTGTTTGCTAGGAACGACGCTTGGTAAATAATTGATCCCAGATGGATAAATCGTATGTATGTATGTATGTATGTGGGAATTATTGCAGTGCAGTAGGTAGGCTTGGAAGAATCCGTAAGCATGGATTGGGTGAGCTTCGGCAACGTGCAGGATGATGATATGATATGCAGGTGGGTAGGCAGACCGGTAGGTACAGCAAATCAATGTCGTAACTCTTTCTTTTACTTCTTCTTCTTCTTCTTCTTCTTCTTCGTAGAATTTAATCTTGGATCTTTTTCGTCTTTTGATGGAAAGTTAAAACGTGGGATCTATTTTGGAGAATGGAAAACGGAAAAAAAGCGTGCGTATGTGCGTGTGTGGTTGTACAAGTAAACAGGGTGTTAATTTTTTCGTCGTCTCCGAAAGTCGTCTCGTGGTCGTTGTTAGGGAAAGCAAAGGGAAGGAATTCGCATGAGATGGAGCTTCGGATTTGCGTGGATGACGGGGTGGCAGAGAGTAATATGGGTGGATGTTATGAGCGAGTGGAGTTATATCTTCAACAGAATTAATGACCAGGCTGACGGGAATTTTTGTTGATTATGAGGGTTTTCTTGCGAAAATTAAAATATAATAATACTCTTGTGGATTTTCCAATACCGAGCCCAGTCCCAAGAAACCTTGCGAAAGGTTACTGGGATTATGCCTAGTCAAGTTTTGTTTTGTTTTTTGGTTTAGGGAGGGCCTGGCTTGGTATTTTATGGTTTGGTTTTTTATGTTATGTTATGTTATGTTATGTTAGCCTCTGTATGGACGATGGAGTTGCTTTCTTTTTTTAATAAAAAAAAGGCACGATTATTAGGAGAGTTTTTTTTTGGTGTTTTAGATGGGGCCGTTGAGATGGAATGGAGGGATGCGAGTTTCGTCTCGGGTTTGTTTCGTTCGTAGGGCGAGGCGGGGCGAGTGAGTGAGTGGAGGTTTTTCTTTTTTGGTGGGTGGATTCTTCCGATCAATCTTCTTCTTCTTTTTCTTCTGCCTATGCTTATACTCCTGTATGCTTCGTTTACTCCTGGAGGCTGGAGGTTGGAGACGTTGTTTTTGGATCTGTGCCTGTGCCTGTGCCTGGAACTGAAACTGGAACTGGAACCGGAGTGTTGGAGAGTTTGGCGAGATGGGGACGGGGTTCTAGATGAAAGGGTGGAGGGTTGGTTTGATGATTTGATTTGATTTGATGGAAGAAAATATTATTCAAATATTTAATATAATAAAATGATTTTTATCTTCAGAATGAATGGATGGATGGATGGATAGAACAATAGAACAATGGAGCGGTGACGTCTTTCTTCGAATTTCCTGGGGATCGCTTTGCAAAGGGAAGGATGGTGGGAGTAAATAAATGAATAAATGAATAAATGAATAAATGAATGTGTGTAATGGCAGTATACGATAGCAAATGACTGACGGAACGAATAAATGAATGTCGTTCTCCACAATATTCTTGAGTGTTTTTGTTTTGAGTTTGTGGTAGTGCCGTTGCTATGTATATGTGGTGTAAATATATCCGGGAGCTATACGGAGATTGTAATTGAAGATTGGAAATCGAAATCGAGGTACTCGACGGGGAGATGCGAGGGAGGAGGAATTCTCGAAGAGCAAGAAAGAAAGAAAGAAAGGAAGGAAGAAACTCGAGAGATCAGTTGGAAGACGATATAATGGTTTGGAAAAAGTAAGTATCGTTCCCTGTTGTTGATTTGGTTTCTTTTCCTTTTTCCTTTTTTGGAGCTTCTCTCACGCGTCAGTCGGTCAGTCGGTCAGTCAGTCGGAATCGCGTGTTTTTTTATCTCCTAGGGCAGAATGAGTAGGTGGGAGGATCGATGGATATGTATATTGGTATTGATATTGACGGTATGATATACCAAGAACCGGGATGCCAGGTATTGCGAGTAGAGAAGAAGAGCGAGAAAGGGGATTGGGTGAGGAAAGCAAGCAGATAAAAGAATCCGGATCCTAAATTAAGATAAAAGGAAAAGGTGGCCAAGAAACCCGGGCATGCGAGTTGCGTGATGGGAAGAAGCAAATGCTTTTTAATGCAAGTGCGAGTGCAAGTGCAAGTGCAAGTGTACGTGCAAAGTTTGTCTTGCTGGGCGGGATGGATGGGGCTGAGCGCTCGTAAACGTGCGGGCGGCGAGGATGGAGCTTGAATTTTGCTGCGGGGAGGGTATAGAGGATTGTGGGTTTTTGATGTTATGATGGTATTGTTGATGTTGGGGAGAGATTGGTGGGTGAGAGACCAATAGGGAGATTGGGTGTGTTTTGGGTGAGAGACCAATAGGGAGATTGGGTGTGTTTTGGGTGAGAAACCAATAGGGAGATTGGGTGTGTTTTGGGTGAGAGACCAATAGGGAGATTGGGTGTGTTTTGGGTGAGAGACCAATAGGGAGATCGGATGACGATGGCTGTTGGATTCGAGGCGTTGTGGTGGAAGGTAAATGTGTAAGGAGAGGGCTTGCTTGCTTGCTTGCTTGCTTGCTTGCTTGCTTGAGTGTTGTACAGCAGATGTCAGATATTGATCGTCTAATGCTTGAGGGTTCGGTGGTGAGAATCGTTTTCGAGCAGGCGTCTTTTTGTCAGAGGGAGGTGGAGGGGTAATTTATTTTCTGGAGATATGTGTGTGATTGTATCGAGTTGATGAAATTCCAATATTTGGTGTATCGGAATCTATCTGAAGTTCCAGAATTCCTGAGTGCCCCCGGATTGTATGGTGGGAAGAATGGTGGCTGATGGTGAGTCGTGATCTCAATTTAATATCAATATTATGTATGTCGTTCAATGCATGAAGCATACGATATGAGAATATCACTTCCGGATTCGAGAAGCAGATCAGATCAGATCAGATCAGCTTTGAGAAAGCACGAGAGGGAGGGGGAAAAGACGGTGGATGAGTTTTACATTCATTTTATCAATAATAGATATCAATCATAACTATCATCATCGTTCTGTTTTGAAGTTCATCTGTGTGTTTACAAAAATCTCTCGGTTTGTTTACTTTCCACCCGTCGACGAGGTCTGTGTGAATGCCGTAGACAGTAGTGTTCGTAGTAGTGGTTTCGTTTGTTATGATAGGCATTAGCTCTTTGGGATTCCTGCTCTCCTCCACTTTAAGCTTAGATGCATGGTAGCGGATAAGTGAGTTTGCTTGACAAGAGTAACTATGATCGCATGTCAGAGGGAACCATGATATAATTTCATTGTTATATGGCATAACTCATTATTTATGATGATTAATGCTGCGTTGAGATTCTCATTCTCTCCTCTTTATGCTTATTGAACTCTTCATGCGATGAACAACGAGAGATACAAAAGGAAAAGAACAGAACTATTCATCGTACATGCTAATGATAGCTATGCATTGATCTGTGCGGAGATCTAATTGGCGGTGCGCACCGGAAATGTTTACGATTGGCTCAATGATTTAAAGGAGGCTTTTGAAACACGAGAGAATTTCCTCTTTTTCTGTATGAGAGCCTTAGAATTAGGGGGTTCTATCAAGAAAAGAGGGCTACTTCGTATGCAAGGGCTGTTTTTGAAGGCTTGTATGGCTTCAAAGCATCTGTTCCTGCATCTATGCCGCTGCAGCTAGGTATTGAGGACAGAGCAGGGACGCAAACTAGAGAGCGTGGTTATCTCTTTTGGGACTTAGACGGAAAGTATAATGGTTAGTTGATGGGATGAATAACTACCGGCTAAGGAATGTACTCGAGTATTCGGCAATGATATTTGTTACGCTTCCGAAACAACGAAACGACGAAGCCAGCTGAGGATGAAGCACGGAAAAAGTTTGAAAGAAATTGAGAGAGTGCTCAGATGATCGATCGACACATATGAGAAATGCCCCGAGGGGTCTCTAACTCTGTAGTCACGAAAACATCTACGGATGGAAACCGTTCTAGCCTTTTGGTAAGTTGTAAGTTGTAACTATCTCAAGTCTCAACTCGCACAAACATCTAATCAGATTTTCTTCGATGAGTAACAAAGTCATAGTAGGAAAGCGAGTCGACGGTTCCATGGGACTGCTCCTGAGATCGTCATCGTGTTGTGTAAGTCTCACAGGAGCAGACTTCGCCGTTCAACTACAGATGGGATGAAAATCAATTAATTTTACATAAGTTATATTCTTCACTAAGACCAATCCACCAAAGTGTTGTAATACCCGTTTCTATCAACTTCCTCGATTGCTAATCATCAATGACAGGGAAAACTCTGTCTTCATCTGCAAGCAAAACCACCATATATATTTCTCCGACACACATACTTGGCACGGGCTCCAATGTTTCTAATTAAAATATCAAATATCTTCATCATACTTCCCATAATGCCAATCAATTGTTCTGGATTCGAATCTTTTCTGCACGAGAACCTTTGGATTTCATTGGTAACAAATCATTTGACAAGGGACTTCCCTACCTATAATTCTAGGCCGTTCATCTATTCATTCTTATTCACGTTTTTCAGCCTGAAGATGGGTAAAACAAACGTGATGTCCTGGTCAAAGGGTGGACTTTGTGGAGTCAAAGGTTCATCTCAATCCTTTCCTTCGAATCTTGTTTGCAGACGGGATTGGCAATATAATGCTAATGGTATTTATTGTATTCCTCGGACATCGGGATCAGATTTCTTTCAAATTTCTTCACCTCCTAGCCGACGATCTCCAACTTCCATCTATCGTCGACCGAAGATTCCGAATCTTTTTCAATATCTGTATGTGATGTGATGTGATGCAATAACTATAATATTAACTTACAGCCAGAGTGACATCGGCGACCCTTCCCGGTAAAGAACGTTACCTCGACCCGTCATTTCAGCCCTGAGACCCTTGATTCCATAGTGTTAGGCGGAATATATAAGTTACAGTTACCTTGAGGGATCGTTATATAATATAGTTAAAACATTCTATTAAGATTCTAACTATATAGTTTTCATGTAATTTATATTTTCTAAACCTTTATAATTTCTTCAAAATCCACTTAAAACCTTCTCAAATTTTCTTCAAGATCTCCACTTTATATTGAAGGTTATACTATAATGAGCTAATGATGATTATACTTTATATATAATTACAAATCGCCCAACACTGCCCTTGAAAGATCAAAGTCAAGGGCCCTGGACAAGTTATCCTGCTACCTGTATAGAGTAGTATTCCGTCTCTCAACGCACAGGAAACTCTGACATGTAACTCCGAATGCCCCGGGACAAAACCCATGCCAACCTTACCAGGCATCTGGCTCAAAAGAGACACAGAACAAGGCCTGGCGAGAAGAGTACTCACGCATTTCCATCCACACAATGGGATGTCATCAATCGATCGCGAATCGATATCTACCTAGGTAGGTAGATGGCACTCAAGAGTGAAAATCCCCGAGCCCTAAACACTCGCTCGGGTAACACTAAGGAGTGGAAATGACACGCTGAACATCAGTACCGGTGTATAAGGATTTTTAATTGGAGGTTGGAAAATCTTCGTGGTTGAAGGCGAGCACAGACTTCATCCTCGAATTTGAAACGACGACTAGGTAAGAAACTCAAAGGCCAAGGACTGAAGTCCCTTACTACTTCAAAGTTCGGACGGACAGAGAGGGAACTTGGGGTTACAATAAACATTCATGAAACGAAACGACTTTTCAATTTACAGCATCATCATACTTCTCTTGCGAGTATACCCATGAATATTGCTACTATTCATGCTCATGCTCTCACTCATGAGTCGTCACAACGGCCCGCCCCTTTTCCTTTTCTTTCCCTTTTGAAGGCGGTTAGATCCTTTACCCTTTATGCACTCCGTACAGAAAGTTGTATCCGTACCGTGCGTTGTGGATTTCCTTTTTTTCCCATCGCTATCGTTGTCGTTTCTTCGGTCTCTGCGTTTCTAGAATTCCTTCCGATAACCCGTTTGCGAAACTACCTTTCAGTGATTAGGTGCTATTTTTACTTTCTCTTGGATGTGATAGGTCTGCATGATATTGCGAGAGACGTGGAAAATCGCATGACTCTGGCTTTTTTTCTTTTTGTTCTTTTATTGGGCAGATTTTGACGGGCTAAGCTGAGGGCTGAGAGCTGAAGTTTTAACAATCGATTCGCGTATAGGGGTCTATTCGTAGGAGAAGAAACAGGCTGGATTTGACCACTCAAATCTTGATTTGAATTAATTGATGAATAATCAATTACAAAAGAATTATGTAAATTCAACAGAACTAGAGGAAGTATCAGCCTTTTATTTTTTCAATGATATCTAAAAGCATTATTCCATATTTAGGGAAGAAGACCAATCGAGTTTTCAAAGATGTTATATTGACACCGCCTCTTTTTTCTCCGATGGATAGGGGGTCTAGGTACCTCTGACTATGTACACGTGATCATGAATTTCCTCTTTCTCCTATCAGTCGTACGTTGGATATCTTGGATTAGGGCTCTCACATTCAGAAAACTGTAGTGCAGATATAAGGAAGATATCTCTCGTGGCTGACCCTTTCCTTCGGAGGGTTCCAAAACTAATAATCACGTGATATTGACAAGAATGTACAGGGGAAACCCACAATGTCCCTTGGCACACAAACCCCATCTGCAAAAACCTCGCGCACAATGACTTCCTCGCAGACTCACTCTAAAACACGCCCAGTGACGCCTCAATCCTTTGAGTATACAAAAGACTGCTCGTCAGCACGATGAGTGTCTGCTTCTCGGAATCTTGGATTCTTGGATACCTTTTGAAGAGTTCCTGGAGCTTTTTAACGCCATGCTTTGTGTGCTTGCAGTGTGCATGTGGTTAGTCAGCACGGTGTGGAAATAGATACTCCTTCTATTTCTGCATGCTTTGAGCACTCTTTTCTTCTTCTTCTGAAAAATCTGGTTGGGGTCTTTGGTGTGTTGAGCCGGATTGTTCTTCCTGTCATAAAGCTGTGCTGGGCTTAGTCTCAGAGGTTGGAAGGACACTGTGAGGGTAGGTAGTCGGGCGGTGTTGAACAGCTCCCTAGTTATTCGCGCTGGAGGAATAACCTGACTTCCGATTGATGAGATCTTTTATCAAATTCTGTGCACGTTATCTTTCCACAATTCTTAATTATCCTTTGAATCTTCAGCATCTTGCATATGCAACAGCATTGGCATGCGTCCTTGCAAGAGCTTCCATATCTAATGCAGTCATGTCCACTTGTATCTGCGCCATCCGTTGATTCTGCGGCGAAGAACAATTGCACTTCGAAGGTAATTCTCTTTCAGATTATTTCGAAGCTTTTAAAAATCATTACTGAACCTACCCTGTAGATCAGGGCGCGTTTCGAATTATGCTACTTGTGGTGGCGTAGAGATTGTGTCTCCGAAAAGTATTTTTGGGGTCACTGATCCGAAATTATCAGTCATTCTTGTTGTGGTCTCATGTTTGCGTTTTTGATGTGTTGGTGACGTATCTCTTAATATCTCTGCTTCCAATGTTAATGTATCGACTGGCAACTCGAGGGGGTTTCAATTGTGGAATAGTCAAGGAAGTGACTTATAAACAAAATTCTATTCAATTCTGAGGGATCAAGTTTTTCATTCTAGAAGTTAGTGACTTTCGATGAGATCTTTCATATGCTATAGGATCAGATAAATGTCACAAAGATTGCTGTGTTGTGAAGAAGGCATTATTTAATAATGTATTCAGCCCTAATGATTGACATACGATGCACGGTTCTCCGTATATTCTACAATCAAACGACAGGTCCCTGTTTTGATCGGTTCCCAGTCAAATCTCTTTCAGATTGAAGAGAAGAAGCCGAAGCGAGAATCGAAGTTCGACATCTAAAGCTTGTTGGATTGAAAAAGAGTGAAGATATCCAAAGTTATCTCAGATGCTCTGTTCATCTTCATCATCATGGTTCATACTCCGCTACTTGAAACCTCATATCATGATATGAAGAGAATGTTACAGTAGATTGGGAGCGCCAGACTTTGGGAAGTGTCGTCCATACTGAACCTATCCCAACCTTGTTCACATACGCTACATACGAAGACATCTCATCTCGAATATTTTACACCATCTTCATACAATACCCCCGTGACTATGTCTTAAGCTCAACAAACACATTCCTTCTGTCTTACGTGTGGATTAAACAGCTCCGCCAACCACACCCGGCGATGCCAGTGGCGCGATGACGAAGGAAATGTATGCAATATATTGCTACACCGCTTTAGCTATGTAGTCCAGTATATAACATATGAACATCCTGTGAAGAATATCTGAATACTAACGAGAGGTTTAGGACTCTGCTTACTTGGTGGGAGCGACCTGCGCTATGAGACCGTTAGACGTGGTGCAAAAGTTTGAGAGCAATTGCATTGGATGCAATAGACGACCGAGCCAATTGGGCATTGTAGCTTGGTACAAAATCGCATATAAACATCTTGTAAAGGGGATGTGAATGTTAAAATTTAAGTTATCAAAGCACTATGTGAAAGCAAGTATGCGCACGAGACGCTAGCAGCACACGGTTTGAGGGCAGTGGGGAGTGGGGAACGGGGGGTTCAGTCTGAATGGGAGCTTGTACACGTTTGTTTGTTTGTTCTGAAATGGATAGGACAATTGGCAAGGTATTTTTCAATTGATGGTTCAGACGGTGTTTCCACAGGGTGTACGGTTTCACGTTTATTGCGAGCATTGGTGTGGTGTGGATTTGTGTAATTAGTGCAATGAACAAGCTCCTGGGTTTTGAAGAATCTCATGGATTGCACGAATTGCTTTGTTTCTCTTTCACTGCAGTAATTTGTGTTGTTGGATATACGTTAATCGGGAGTTTAGCAGTCATCAATTTTACGTTCAACATCCGCGCCTGAAGGTTTCCTTGTGTGCCTATCTAGGATTAGTAGAGTCAATCGTTTCTTCCTTGTTTGCATAGTCCCGTAACTGCACATTATCCCAAGTATCAGTAATCGTGTCACATTCTTATAGAAACAACAAAACAGAAGCGGATTCTTTCCGGCAAAGCAGATCCCAAGTTACCTGCTAGTTCAATTTCGCGATCAAAGGACAGTCACGTCTAGTCGATTGTAGGTGATAGAAGAACTAGGTAATCTCGGCAAAATTGACAGTCATCGGGTTGGTTCTGTATTACCTTTGTCTGGCCGTGTCCATTCAAAACTGCATTTATCATTCACAAAGGAAACCACTAGATCAATATGTGATTCAATTGATTCATTCGAATGTTAATCAATGTGATCTCGATGTCAATCTCGATCTCGATCCACAATCTCCATTAGTTAAAATATGGTTTGTGTTATGAAGGGATCCGTCTTTCATCGAGACGCATATTTTGCATCGAACATCCTTTGTAAATTCGATACCGGCTTCGAACCGTACAACCTTTCATTGTTAAGGTCCTTGAGCTAGATGATATACCTCAAAACAGCCTGAATGGCGTGCTCTATTTTTTTATACTCTCCGTTGAAATTTTCCCATTTCTCGTGTTATACTGTTATCAAACTCGCTATTCGTACAGTTGTGGGAGTGTTTGCTTTGATAGAGTGATGGTTCTGTATTCGTGTTAGGCTTCTTACTTTGAGTTCTTTCAGGGAATGTTTATATAAACCTTTGCGATTTTCATAATTTCTTCTATCCTACTATCACCCACTTAAAGTTTCCCAGACGTGGTATACACATCTGTAATTTATCATCTACCTTTTTATCAATCAAACATGACAACAGAAGGCTCCTTGGAAGAAGAGTGCCCCTAGTTGGAAAGCCAATGGTACCCTCCACTCAACAAAATCAAACGGTTCTTTTATGATTGTCACAAACTCAACAGCATGTACACATTGGAAGAGAACGAAGTCAAATGGCGCATTCAAAATGGTAGATGGCCAATGAATCAGAGTTTAAAAGAAATAGATGACGATCCGAACGCCTGGCTAATCTGCAATCTCATCTTGCGGCGGAGCCAAGGCCGATCTCCGTCTGCAGATTGGTACGATGAAAAAGACGATTCTAGCTATCATATTACGGACGCTCCTATGCCTCCGCCCAAGGCTACTTATCACAAACGCTCAACGAGACGTTTCCGGGCCGGGGGTGACATTCCGCTGGTAGGAATTCTAGATGCACGTACCTGGATGAACAATTCGGCGACATGGAGCATTGGGTATAGCGGCGTTTTGAAAATGGGCTTTATTCATTTACAACATGATCTCACACATCAATCCGTAACGCTGAACTGGTTGAAGGGAAAACTTTCGCCTGAGCAGGCTGAGAGATTGAAAATCCCAAGGAGCATACGCTATGAGGTGCAGATGAAGCGTCATATTTAGGCTACGCAACGGGTACCCGCGGGGCGGATAATGGCCTCGACAGATAATCTGCGGATAATCCGTCTACAAAGCAGATAATTCAGAATTTAAACAGATAATCTATAAAGTAGGTACAAATTACCCGCGGATATCCATCTACTTATATATTATATAATTATTTATAATCTTTTATAATCTTTTATAATATTAATATAATTTTATAATTAATATAAAAATTAATATAAATCTAAACTTGGATTACTTTTAGACTAAAAAATAATCTGAAAATAGCTTTATATTTTAAGCGAAAAAAGTAGAGATTCTTCAGTTTTTTCAAAGAATCTATATATTTATAAATTATTTATACAAAATAAATGATTTTAAAACTTTGATAAATAATCCATAGAGCAGGTAGAACTTCTAACAGATAATCTATGGAGCAGATTATCCGCAGATAATCCACGGGTACAGATAATTTGTGCGTAGCTTAGTCATATTTCATTTGAAACTCAATTATATGGCTTGAACTTTCAACAAGCATGGCCGATACTTTCGCCACAACAAAGGGAGAATGTCATAACGGCTGTGAAAGATTCTTGTTTTGAATTGTCGAAAATAAAAGGGGATAAGATTGAGAGCGTTGAAGGAAAAGGCATTATGGATCTGGTTTTGCCGACGTCTTACGAGCTTGGGGTAAGTCCCTACGACCCAGCAGGCATGCTAGCTAGCTGGGAAAGGACAGCATTAGCACCTGGGTTATCGGAGTTCTGTTTCGCGCATAACAGCTTGTGGCCTCATCATATTATTCTCATGGACTATCCCAATGGAGGCTATTCGGATTTACGAGTTCCAACCATTGGGCTTACAAGTTGGTCGTTGGCGGGATTTGTACCGAAAGTGTGGGTTCGTACGAAATTTGTTGTGGATCAGATGTACGATCTGTCGCCAGTTCAAATGCTGGATGTAAAATTGCACTCGGGTGTTAGGGCAGATGAATTACACAAGTATAAGTGGAGCGCCTTTAGAGGGCTGGGAAGAGCGCCATATAATATGCCAGAGATCAGGGCTCTTTACTGGAGAGCTAATCCTATGGCCGCCCAAATCAGGGGAACGGACTTTATTGATGGGAGGAGTGCTCTCATGAGCTACGGAGGCGAGGATGCTGAAGCTTACCTTGCACAGGAGGAGGAAGAGGAACGGGAGCGGAGGCGGAATAGGCCCGGAGAAAGATGAGAGGAGGCTGATAGGCCTGCAGGATGGCTCGAATCTGCGTCTGACCGCTATCCGTGCTCACAAGGGACAATTGCTGAGGTTAGATTTCGATTTCACCGAATCTGATTATTTTATATATCCTCTCCTGTGTCGATCTGTTTTTAGTCTTGCGATGTATTCAGTATATGTCACACAATCCTTTGTAACTTGGTATAAAACCACCTTGTGAAAACATCTGCGTATTTGCCGTTCTAAACATCAACGACGAAGACAACTCTCCGGTAGATACAAGCAGTTCCGTCATCTTATCTTTTTTCAAATTCTTCCCGACAATTATGATGGCAAATTAAAACCTTCCAAATGTTGAAATTGTGAAATTGCATCTTCTTTCTGGCTTTGGGGTAGGGGCTCGATGTCAAAAATGGGACATGGTATAAGTTTGAGACCACCTGTAGCTTTGAATTCCATGTGCATGAGCCAGTTTGCAGTATGCAGTAGGGCAGTACGAGGCAAGGTTAAATTCATAATGAGATTTGTTTATTACTGGTTTAGGGACTATCAATTTCAAACCTCAGGGTATCAGCTGCCTGGAGTTGGCGTCACCCGATGATGCTAAAAGTTCTTTGAAATATTGAAACAGCTAGAAGGGACCCAACTTCGGGACGCCAGTTCTGACATGTATGATACTCACGATTTTGCTCCTGCCCAACTTCCCAAAATGACTGCGGGCAGGCACTTCGAGAGAGTATCGCCATTTCTTTCAAAGCCATACTCTCTATACCGATATTCGGACTATATACACGAAAATGATTCACTAAACTAGGCTCCAAGTTGAGTATTGACATCTATGGGCATGGTGGATCACTCCTTTATGTCTGTTATCCGCGGGGTTTTGCAGAGTGTTCCCGAGGAGCACCAGTGTACTTCCACTTGGCAACCAAAGAATGTTCACGACGAAGCAATTTTCTTACGCCCGCTGTCGCCAAAAGTGGCTCCTCAAAAAGCTGTTTCCCTTTGCATGAAGACAGCTACTTCATTTTATATTGTCTAAGCCAGTCGATTTTGGAAGATAGACGGGTCAACGGACAAGTGCAGAGAAATTCGCCTCGTCGTTCTCGTTTTGTTGTGGTACAATGAACGTTCTACCCAGCCTTGTATTCTGTCATAATGCCTTTAAGTTTGCATTTCTTTCATGGTATTCCTATTTCTTTTTTACTTGCACCTTCTCATTGAGTTCCAAGTGACGGGCAATTGAATATGACTATCTTTCTTAAAAATGCTATTCGCCCGACATTATTGTTTGGTTTGCTTGCCAGTCCAATGGCAATGACAATGCCTACAGACGAGGGTTATCCTATGATTACTACAGCGCCAGTTGCTCTACATGATCTCAATCGAGTTTTAAAGCGCGACTCTCAAACATGCAATAACGATATTTGCGAATCGCCTGCTATTTGTGTTGGTCCCATCAGCAATTACGCGACGTGCTGCTATCCGTAAGTTATCTCTTTCTTGTTCGAATGAAAGCCAGAAGCTGAAACCATTGAAGGGGAGAATCTTGCAGTGTGGCAACTACCTGCTATCCATACACAGAGAACCAGACCTACATAGAATCAGTTGGTGCATCTTATTGGTGAGTTCCAACACTACCTGTGTAAATATTGAGCAATGCCTTTAACACAGGATGATCCAGTACTGACTCCGCCTGGCCAAACTGTAACACGTATGTTTTTGATGCATATAATGAGCTTGAGGTTATATATTGTAACGATGTAACGACGCCTGGCGACATTATAATCGTGACCGATACATACTATTGGGGAGGCTCGTTTTCAACCCCCGGGTCGCCTACTATCACGCAGTACGTAACTGTCGTATCTTCTATGAGCTCACTGGCCCCACAAACAAGTACAGCACCATCTACCTTAAAAAGCACAACATCATCAACATCAACATCAACCAGCGCCATATTAGCTATTGCCACATCATCATCCGCAGTAGCAACCACCCATCACGCTCTTCTCACAGGCATCGTCATTGGAATAGCAGTAGGTGCGACACTACTCGTTGTATCACTACTCACAATCTTTATCCTTCTCTGGCGACGGCGCTCATCTTCTTCAATTACCAATATACCACAGCCATCATTAAACACAAATCCAGAAATCCAAGTAGCATCCTATGTCTCTCCAAACAAAGACTCAAACCCACATACAAGCTGGACTTCAGTAGCTAGAGGCAGTGAGAAATCTCCATCATGTGCCTTCGAAGCAAGACGTACGGGTAGCAAGCCAGAAGGCCAGGTGGATGGAGTAGTTGATGGGATTTGTGAACGACCGGCTTGTGTACCACCGGTGGCCGAGATGGTGGCGCCAGTAGAGCCAATTGTTATTAGCGAGCTTGGGGGTGAGAGTCGGGGGGAGATGGAGATGGCAGGGGAATAAATCATTGAGATTTTTCACGTAAAGGGATGATCAAAGGGGAAGAGTTATAAGAGTACTATGGTCGTCTTCCAAAACTACCAACTGACCCACTGCCCCCTCAAAACCCTCCACTAAAGGCCGCTTAAGATACATATTCACCCGTCAAACTAAAGAGGAACAGAACATGAAGGTATCAGAGATCCCACTGTGTTTCAAAGTCTATGATTCTCAATGAAAAAAATAAAAACTAAATTTCTTACACTTTGCTCCTGAATTCAAACATCCCCATTACTTGCAACAAGCGATTTGCTTCCCGTTACCATTCAACGGCGTCATATAATACGCATTCAGATTCCGTGATCTTCAATTTGAATAATTTTCACCGAGAATAAGGTCTTCTAGTGTGCTCGTCCAATTTCGACATATAACAAAGAAGAACATCCTCTGACAATTGAAGTCACTCAACTTCCAAATTACAACATCTTCCAAATATATTCAAACTTGAGAATAATGTCATGAATTATTTCTCTTTTGGCGACACTTCTTCAAAAGCGATCAATACCAATCACATTATTTCTTTATCATATTTGCCATCGCCAACGCCATCACCATTTATGATCATTCTGATTTGCGAATATATCCTCGAGCAAAGAAAACACATGATCTCCCGCGAAAAGCCGATTCTAACCGGCAAATTGATAACTTATAAGAAAAGAGAACAGAGAATAGACAAACAGCATACAAGAGAATGCGATCTCGAAGCTCATCGTCGCGCATACAAGGAGAGTAAATGAGAGAGGAACAATGGTAATGGTGGTGAGATGCAGACGAGGGTTTAATTTGGTCAAGTGTACGGAGTACTCGTATCGATTGGTTGACAATGATTAGGATGGACTTTCCCAATTGACTTTAGTAATAGATGAGTGATGATGTTGGTGTTGAATGTTATCTCATAATGGATTCCCCAATCAAAGTGGTCTTTGACCCTGAAAAAGTTTAAATGGGTTGATATCAGGAATCAGGATTGAGATGTTGGCTGACTCGCCGGCCTCTAATAGGGAAAAATATTAGTTGACTGCTGTGTTATCAAGCAGAATTTTGTGCTGAGTGCTGAGTAACAAGTCCTAAGCTACATATACTGTCATCGTATCGTCGTCGTCGTCGTCGTCGTCGTAGCTCTCTTTGTTGTCGCCTGCACCAAGTATCGCATACTCTGTACTCATTGAAGTTAGTCAAACCTCGAATGCAAATGATTATCAAGCCAATCATTGCCTTTCCATCAATTGACTTACTCTCCTCTTATGTAATTTCAATCGATACACACATATCAGCCACCACTGGGGATCTCCCACCTGGGCCTTCTCCCTCGAGCCCCTCTTTCCAACCCTTACAATCCCCAGTTTTAGTTACAGTTTCGCGTCACATATCACACACAAATCACGATAAGTCGGGTAAGATAAGTCCAGCAAGGTTAGCAAGGTCAGAAAACAACCCGAAATTCATTCCTGACCCCACTCACCTGCAGCGGCGAGGAGAGGAGAGCGAGCCAGGTAAGAAATACTACAAGAGATATAAAACCCTTTTTCTGGCTCTTATTTTCTATTCCCTTTTCCTCCTTTCCTCTTCTTCCACTTCTTGTTCTTCTTCTCTCTCACCAATCTCCCCTCTTTCTCATCATCGCACAAATAATGGCTTCCCTAAGAGCTGCCGCCCAATTGCCTCCAATGGCTTCAAGGGCCCTTCCACGAGCGGTACGAACATACGCCACTACGAGTGTCAAACCATTCTTCACTGGTGAGCCAGAGAGACCACATGTCAAGACTGCCATTCCAGGTCCAGAATCCCAAAAAGCAATTGCGGAATTGGACAAAGTGTTTGATACTAGAAGTTTGAACATGCTTGCCAATTACCAAAAGAGTTTGGGTAACTACATTGCGGATCCAGATGGAAATGTCTTGTTGGATGTGTATGTTATCATTCCCAGTTCTTTTGATGATTTACCACGGTATACTGATATCAGAGCAATAGTTATGCCCAAATTGCATCCATTCCAGTTGGTTACAGCAATCCTCATCTCCTCAAAGCCGCACAATCCGAACAAATGGCATCTGCCATCGTTAACCGTCCTGCCCTTGGCAATTTCCCTTCGCACGATTGGGCCGATATTATTAAGACGGGTATCCTGAAGGTAGCACCAAAGGGTCTTGATCAGGTGTTCACTGCCATGGCAGGTTCAGATGCCAATGAGACTGCATACAAGGCTGCATTCATGTATCGTCGACAACAAGAGCGTGGTGGTGCACATGTGGAATTTTCAGAGGAAGATATTGCTTCATCGATGCTTAACCAAGCACCAGGTGCTCCTCAATTATCTATCATGTCTTTCAAGACTGCCTTCCACGGTCGTCTTTTCGGTTCCCTATCTACCACTCGCAGTAAGCCAATTCACAAGCTCGATATTCCTGCTTTCGATTGGCCACAAGCTACTTTCCCTCTTCTCAAATACCCACTCGAGGATCACGTTGTGGAGAACCAGAAGATCGAAGAAGAAGCTCTTGCCGATGTTGAGCG
Organism: Botrytis porri; assembly: GCF_014898465.1. Classification (NCBI taxonomy): domain Eukaryota; kingdom Fungi; phylum Ascomycota; class Leotiomycetes; order Helotiales; family Sclerotiniaceae; genus Botrytis; species Botrytis porri. Next base: position 1,340,722 of record NW_024066083.1, on the reverse strand, counting down.
TATCATCACCACTCACCATCTCCCGCCTTGTGCCGTCGTAGTCGAACCCATTCAATCCGAAGGAGGAGACAATCACGCCTCACCCGCCTTCTTCCGCGGTCTCAGAGCCCTCACTAAGAAACACAACGTCCTCCTCATCGTCGATGAAGTTCAAACTGGTGTCGGCGCCACCGGTAAATTCTGGGCCCATGACCATTGGAACCTCGACACTCCTCCCGACATGGTCACCTTCTCTAAGAAGGCCCAAACCGCCGGTTACTACTTCGGAAACCCCGAGCTCCGTCCCAACAAACCATACCGTCAATTCAACACCTGGATGGGAGACCCAGCTCGTGCTATCCTTTTCCGTGCCATCATTGAGGAAATCGAACGTTTGGATTTGGTTAACAACACCGCCAAGGTTGGAGATTATCTTTACGGAGAGCTCGAAAGTCTCGCCAAGCAATATCCAGCAGAGATCCAAAATTTGAGAGGTAAAGGACAAGGAACTTTCCTTGCCTTTGACAGCGACCGCAGAGATGAGGTTCTCAAGAAGGCCAAGGGCGTCGGTATCAACATTGGAGGATCTGGCGAGCGAGCCGTTCGTCTCAGACCTATGTTGATTTTCCAAGAACACCATGCCAACATCTTGTTGGAAGGTCTTGAGAAGATCTTCAAATCCTAGTTTTTCTCTAGGAGCATCGCTGTCTCAATTTTTCCCCTTTGAAAATGAGCACAATAAGCGATGACAAAGGAAACTTTACTTTCTCACGACATCGTTTTTGGTTTTTTTACCTTTTTTTTATATTTTGGTTTTTGGTCTTTTTTTGGACATTGATTTTTTTTTGCTTTTGCATTTGGATACGGATTGATATGTAACTTAGCCTGGGTAAAATGTGCTTGGAGTTTTCAGGTTGGATCACCAACTGCGTTAATCGCGCGGTGAAGATGAGATGAAATGAGCACGCAGGTTTTTGCAGATGCATATGATCTAGATAGAATAGGATGAGGATGAGGATGAATACAGAGATATGACGAGGGACGAAATTTCGCCCTCGCTCAATTCTGTTTTGGGTGTGGTGCAGTGCATGCGGTGCGGGTTGATGCGAAGATGTGAAAATGGATGTCGTGTATGTGATGTGATGATATGCGAATAGTGAAATGAATTGAAAGTATGGCAAAATGGTTAGTGAAGTGGGCGGGTTAATTCAAAAGCCCATTTATACTCGAGTGTCGGGTATCATGATTATCTATAAAGATGAGTGTTGATGATCAACATGGTTAAATAGTAGTGAGAGATGATGGGATAACAGGCGTGATGAGATGAGTACCTATCTGTATAGATGCGAGTAAATACGAGGGAGGGCATAGTCGATTTACGAGGATAAAATAATAGAATCAGCTATCAAAGATAGGTAGTATCACAGCATCAAATTAAATACTCCATACGAATATCGATATCATCAGTACAAAGCATTTGGATACTCCACGATATCCACACAAGAAACCCCGAATAGTATCGACACATTCGAAATATAGTACACTCATTCGTCAACTATCTTACACATAACAGTCGTTCGTTCTTCATTATTCGCATTGTAGCTTGATGTTTCCTCCACCCCGTGGCAAATTCATTCGCTCCTAACCAAGTCTTTCCACCCTTCCTCAGAATTCACAGATTCTTGAAGCCTATGTTCTTATTTCCCTTCAATATGTATTTCCAATCCACAAGCATACATCTCAACACCCACTTATGATGGAAAGAAATAAAGGACAGGCTTGGTGTATCACCGCGCGGCAGCAACTATTGTCAAATAACAAAAACGAAGAGGAAAACAATTTTGACGCTGCCGCTCCAAGTGTCATTACAAACATGGTATCGTAGCATAAAGAAAATAAGAGAAAGAAAAAAGTATCGTTGGAGTAAGTGGCATTGCATTTGATTGCCATGCGTCGACAGATGTTATAGAACGAAAGGTATGACTTCGTTAAGGGCATAAACTCTAGAAAGAGGCCGTTCATATGAATCATAGAATCAAGAATTATGTCGTAATTTGTCGAGTAAAAGGTATCAGAAGAGTTAGATGTAAACTGATATTCCTTGTGAAAGAAGTCTGGCATGTGTTGACGTGTGTAGGGTATACGCTTAAAGATTGCTCATAACTGACGGAGAGGTGTGACAGAGACAAACTTAAATGTCAGATCTTTAATTGTCCTTCAGGTTTCCCAAAATATCTGTGCCTTTATATTGCATTTCCTGCTGCTCTTTGTTGTTTGCTTCGCCACTAGCATGCATTTGACGTCCTTCAACATTGCTCTGGTTGTTAAATTGCGTCCCATGGCCTTGGCTGTCTCGAGTAATTTGAGCTTCACGAGGCTCTGGTTGGAATTTAGCTCTCATAGATCTATCAAATGTCTGATGAATACCGAATTGTGGCGGTGTTTGAATTCGTTGCGGAAACTGGGCAGGGAGAATGGGGAAGCTGCCTTCGCCTGTCCTAGGGACCTTTACAAGAGTCAGCACGCAGTAACCCACACACGTCTTTAAGTCAACATACATTTGAAGACCTGGAGGTTGGTCGGCCACGCCTCTTTTTACTGGAATCCATTTTATCACCAGTAGAATTGACTGCACTTGGCTCAGACTTTTGAGCTAGGGTAGCGATGGGTGCCGAGGACAAAATGCTTTTTAAGGTGATATCTCTACCACTAGTAATGGGAGACTCGATTGGCCCCTTGGAAGTTGCAAGTGAATCTATTCGCTCTCCACGCGCGATCTCTTCAGCCTGTCGAATCTTGAGATCGGTCTTAGAAGGTCGACCACGCTTTTTCGGTATTTGGCCTGCAAATTGCGGGGAGAACGAGTTTGACGAGCCATTCGCAGCCGGCTTGGGCTGAATGTTGCGCTGAGTAGAAGCAACATCTAAACCTGGAGTTCGTCGCTTTCGAGAAGAGTCGGGAGCTGTCAATTCAAGATCGGAAATAGACTTGCGTTTGTTCTGGAAGCCAGGAGAGTCACTGGAAAATAATGAAGCGGAGGGTAGTTGCGGCGTCAAACTATTGTAAGTTCGACCAGCGATACTATCAAAAGTATGTATACAAGATGCTAAGTTTCGTCCTAAAATCTCCAATCAACTTTTTTCCCCCATCAATGTGTGTCGGCGCTTGCAAGTTGTTCATACATGTCGCGCGGGTTTACTGGGTCTGAGAGTTGGAGGTCAAGCTAGGGTAAACGCTTACCTTGGGGAACCTGCATTAACATCCAGTTTGGACTGACGTTACTTTCACTCAGGAACGCCAACAACTTTTCTGGCGGAATAGAACTTGTCTTGATCACTTCTGCAAGGAGAAACCGCTGTATTATAACGACGATCGAAAGTCAGCATAAGGTGCTCTTGTCAATGATACGCGTGCAAATATTGCGTTGATCTCAGCTCGTAGTGATCATTTTGAATTCTTGCGCAAACATACCTGTTCTTGTTCTGTGAATGGCAACTCCATGGTTGTTGCAAAGGATAGAAGTGAGGTATGAATAATGGTTAAAAAGCTATGTGTTTGTGATTGATGTGTAGTATTATGTTCAATCAATGTCTAAAGACGAATATATAACAAAGATGGTGTATCGAGCGAGTGAATGTGCAAAAGAAATTGACAAATAAAATAGATCAATAAGTCATTTAATAAGTATTGAACATTGAATACTCTTGCGGTGGGAACGAATCCTCCTTATTCACCTGTCTGAAAAGAGTGAGTGAGAGTGAGTGAGGGTGAGCAATTGAGAGGAATCAAAACCGTTCCAAGGGTTATGGAGCGTGTAGCAAAATCAAAGTACAATTGAAAAATGAAAGGTAGAAAAGCGACGAGAGCGATAAGAGACCCGCGACCCGCGTATTTTGGAAGGAACCTTGAATGGGAGGAGCAGGTCGTTGAAGAAGCGGAAGCGCGTGCAGAAATCGAGAAGGTAAGAAAGGATAAATGGTTTTGAGTTTTTGAATTTTGAGTTTTGGGGGTTTTGTATTTGGTTTGCAACAAAGGCAACCATCAACGAGACCGCCACTCTTCACACAACGAGATGTACCTGCCTCTGTCTGTACATGTGTACATGAAGATATTGTACCGAACGGTCGTTAGCCGTAACAAGGTTAAAGGTTGACTAAATTTCCAATTTCATCTGAAGGAAATCAAGATGATATACAATGAATGAATGTAGACGAGAGTACAGAGTACAGAGAAGAGAGAAGAGAGTAGAGAGTGAGGAGTGAGGAGTGAGCCCAGGCCAGATAGGTGAGAGGATAAACAAAAGACGACCTCAGAATAAGATTTCGAATTCTTTTCTTTTCTTTCTTTTCGTTTCTTCTCTCTCATTTCCTGATGATTTCTCGTCTCTTTCCTAGGTTGTTTGAGGAAGAGAATAAACAACATGCGAGGGAATTATGTTGTGCATGTATGCAAGTCCCATGAGAGGCAGATGAATAAGAACTTTTAACTAGATGTATTGATACCAGCCAATGCGCTGTGCAATGCAAGTTGATGTTAGGATGAGAAGGAGAGGAGAAGGAGAGAAAAGAGAAGTGATGCATGATTTAAGTGAAGGAGAGGGGTGGAGAGTTCAAAAAGGAGTAAAGGTGGCTTGAAAATGGTATTCAAGTATCTCCAGCTCCAGCTAGGTATCTAGGTAGGAAGGTCGAGATACCCTACCATACTAGGTCCATAGTGGCTGAAGTGAGGTGAGAAGTAAGAAATGGGATCTGAATTTGGAGATCTGAGAAATTTCAAGTGGCTAATAAAGTGGCTAAAGTGGCTAAAGTGGCTAATATCTCTGGAGTCTCCAGGGCTGGAGTTCGAGGTCTTATCTATCTCTTTCGGATGGTCTGTTTTTTCTACACCTAGGGACCCAGGTACTAGATAGGTACCGGTATCAAGCAATACCCTTCATCCATTCCGGTAGTCTCCCTTCCTTTCTCCATCTTCGCCCTTAATCATATCATACTGCATGTTCGAAAGTCTGGTTTAATTCATCTCGTCATGAAAGTACCAGGTAGGTAGCTTTCTCAGGTATTCCCTTGGCATTCTGCAGTTCAATTCTTCCAAGATTACCTATCTACACAGGCAAGTAAAAAGAAGAAATGTTTGATATCTCATGTTATTGTTACATAGGTACCTAGGTCTGAAAACGAACGAAATGTGCCTAGATATTTAACGAGGGAAGCGATTCTTGATCTACTATTGGATACCAACTATCGTTCAAACTGTCCTTGCAGCTTCCTGGAACTTATTCGATTCGATCCTGAGATTGGCTCAAACGAAATTCATCAACCTCCAATAATAAGCTGGAACAACTTGGTGGAATCAATCACATCCAGCACAACCCAACCATTTATTACTACAACGACTTGATAAGGCTGTGAGTACTGCGACCTCGTCATTGTTATACATAGCCTTATTCTCAACCTTCTAAATAATCTCTTTCTCTCTTTCTTCGAGTATTATTCACTCATTATCTTCACACGAGAAATCGAGAATGCTGAATTGATTGGTTTTGGAGGGTCCGATTCTTTGAATGGCTATTCTTCCGAGGCCAAATATGCGACCCATTGATTGTACCTCTGTCTTTCTTCTTCTTTTCTTTTGCTGTTGAACGAATCATCTCAACTTAAAACGAAAGCGGCAAAAGATTTCAATCTTATATTTCATTGGCATGGAAACCATGATAGTGATCTCTTCAAGGGAAGTGATACTCTTATAACTGAAATTCTCTGTAGGGTTGACTTTTTGGCGCATGCAGGAATGCGCTGTCAATAATTCACGAGGCACCTGGATACCTAGGTATGAAAGATGACCAGTCAATTTCGTCTCTCTCTCGTCTTGACCACCACTGACAAAATCACAGATGCGATGATGCTATGAAATCGCGATAATATTCTTTCCGTCCGATGTATTACTGCAAGCCCTATGTCGGAGATCATTGTGGGGTTGAACCTGAGAATCTGGGATACGCTGTTGTATGATCAACTATGCATTGATACAATTTGAACTTATACTGTTGCAGCAATACACGAGTGAATTGATGCTATCGAAGAATAAAACTCTGGCGCCACATTTGCGAATCCACAAACTCAATACATTATACCTCTACATTCGACATCATACTACACACAATGGGAATTGGCGAGGGCTACGGACTATGAGATGGCATCCGGGAAGTCGGCCCATAATGGTCTTTGAAGGACCAGATGCCAAAGACGATATACACATATTATGATTAGTGCGCAGGAGGTGTGGTAAAGTTTTGTTGAGACTCTAACGATTCGGCATCATCTCAGTTGGCATTGGATTTAGCAGATAAGCCAGTTTACATCATCATACCAAACATTTGGTAAGGTATGAGGGTATAACCACGTTTGGATACTTTGGGGTATAGAATACGCGGTATCAATCGTATGAAATGATTAAGCAGATTGGAGTAGTTATCAATTGTCTGCGTGGTTTAAGGAGGGTATAGTTTGATTTTCAGCGTTCTTTCAGAAGTAGCGGAATTAAGGTTAGCCGAGCGCGCAATAGCTCGTCTCAATTTGTATCGTCGTCCTCCTTCATAGAGCAATCATTAGCAATTATCAACTACTTTGGGGGCTGAAAGCCATTTCATTTCATGAGAAGTGATTTGTGAGCATTGGGATAGAGGAAATTAAGAGTTTGGTCTTTGCAATATGTTGCAGAGGTGAAATTGGAGGTTCAGCCGTCGCATTTCCATTACTTCGCTCCCATCTAAATCCATCCTCCCGTCCAAATTTTCCACGTCCCACATTCATTCACCGTGGCAAACAAGATCTATATGCTCTTGCCAGCAGAAACCCGACCATATTCAAGTCTGCGAAGCAATATCGACCTCGCCAGCTAATATTTCGCGACCTTGCATGCAAGCTACTCGCGTTTTGCCATCCAGGCGCAACCACTTTCTTGACTTTCAAGTGTGCGCGCAACAAACAAGAATTAATTGCTTGCAAATTCAAGGAAGTTTTAAAACTACCAATATCAATAATACGGCGTTGTTGTGTTCTACTGTCGTTGGGTACTTCACATCTGCCACCACTAGTAAGGGAACAAAAGGCCACTTCGAACACATTAACAAATAGTTCGGCTTCCCCTTTGCACCAGCACACAAAAACAAAGTAATCGCACCACAACTTTACGACGTGTCCTGCTCACGATGGAGGATGACATTCGGGAGCTCCAGCCAGAAGCTGTAGATGCTGCGATCGGTGAAATGAAGATTGAGGAGGGCATTGAGGTTCAAGATTTTGCCAATGGCTCAAATGGATATATTTCTACTCCTACAGAAATCAAGAGGTCTCACTCTAGTACACCGGGTCTTGTAAATTCTCGCCCTCAAACACCGCCCCGAAAGCAAAGCACCAGCCAAACACCAAAATCCGGAGATGGAGAGGATGAAGAGATTGTTGGCGGTGATATTACCGTCACCGTCGAGCCTGGCAAAGCACCGAAGCTATCGAGAAAATCATCACAAAAAGTAATTTCTCGACCACCCCCTCTCTTTAACGATCTTCCAGATTCTACAGAAGAGGCAGCTTCTGTATTCCAGGTAATCAAGGATTGTATTTATGGAGCTAAGCATATGGGAGCTTCAGATCACGATGCGTTGGATTGTGATTGTCCCGAGGAATTCAGTAAGTCTACAGATATACTTCAAGCACTTTCTTTACTTTACGTGCCATCGGTCGCAGAATGTCAACTTCAGCTGACATATTTTATCAGGCGATGGAAAAAATCATGCCTGTGGAGAAGATTCAGATTGCATTAATCGATTGACCAAAATGGAATGTGGTGGAGGTCATAAAGATTGCAATTGTGGTGTGGCTTGTCAGAATCAACGCTTTCAACGCAAACAGTATGCCAAAGTTTCAGTGATCAAGACAGATAAAAAGGGTTACGGATTACGCGCAAATACTGATCTACATCCTGATGATTTCATCTTTGAGTATATCGGAGAAGTCATTAATGAACCGACATTTCGGCGACGTACCGTCCAATATGATCAGGAAGGAATCAAACATTTCTATTTCATGTCTCTTACGAAGCATGAATTCGTTGATGCAACCAAAAAAGGAAATCTAGGTCGGTTTTGCAATCACTCCTGTAATCCAAATTGCTATGTCGATAAGTGGGTGGTCGGAGAAAAGCTGCGCATGGGCATTTTTGCCGAGCGTGCAATCAAAGCCGGAGAAGAGCTGGTCTTCAATTATAATGTTGATCGATATGGTGCCGACCCTCAACCTTGCTATTGCGGCGAGCCGAATTGTACTGGATTCATTGGAGGCAAGACTCAAACTGAGCGTGCTACTAAACTTCCTCATGCTACCATTGAAGCTCTTGGTATTGATGATGGTGATGGTTGGGATACAGCTGTTGCCAAGAAACCCCGGAAAAAGAAGACAGGTGAAGATGATGAAGAATATGTTAACAACGTTCAACCAAAGGGACTCGATGAAAATGGAGTACGAAAGGTTATGGCAACTCTTATGCAATGCAAAGAGAAATGGATTGCTGTCAAATTACTTGGTCGAATCCAACGTTGCGATGATGATAAAGTCCGAAACAGAGTCATACAAATGCACGGTTATCAAATTCTTCGTACGACCTTGACTACTTGGAAGGAAGACAACAACGTGATCCTTCAAGTTCTCGATATTCTATACAAATTTCCACGACTTACTCGGAACAAAATTGTTGATTCCAAGATCGAAGCGGTCCTAGAAGATTTCACAACTTCCGAGCATGAAGACATTGCCTTCGAGTCAAAGAGGCTATTGGAAGCATGGAGCAAGTTGGAGCATGCGTATCGAATCCCAAGAAGAGCCCCAACTCTTGTTGCACAAGTATACGAACGGCGTCCAGACCCAGTAGAAAAAGTCACTCCATCACCATCCCCTGTTATTGTTGCCCCTACTGGCCCCCGAAGTGGTGTTCCTCAACGCAACGCCAACTTTGTTCCCAATCGCCCTATGTCTCGGCGCCCGTTTGTCCCCATGGTATTACCACCTGGCTGGTTTACTGCGATGGATCAAAACGGAAATGCTTATTATTATAGTAAGACGGGACAAACAACATGGGAGAGACCATTTATGCCAGCGGGTATATCCCCACCACCACCACCACCCAAGGCGGCTCCAAAGAGTGTGCAAACACAAAAAGCTCTTCAAGATATTATCGACAGTATTACAAAGGAGCCCTCGACAACTCCGGCACTTTCTTCTCATTCCGCCGAGGGTACACCCAAGGAAAAGAAGAAGCCTGTAGAAAAATGGCGCTCATTGCCTATTGAGAAGCAGATGAAACTGTACGAAAATACTGTATGTATAATCTCTTGCTTCTCTGTCCACGTATAGGTTTCTCTTCAGATGAATTCTGTCAGCTATTCTCTCCTAACTTCTCATTATAGTTATTTCCTCACATCAAACACGTAATGCAAAAATATTCTGGCAAACTTCCCAAGGACGATCTTAAGAAATTCGCCAAGGAGTGTGGGAAAAAGCTCGTGGCTTCTGATTTTAAGAACAATCGCATTGAAGACCCCACAAAGATAACGGACAGGAATCAAAAGAAAGTCAAGCAATATGTGTTCGATTATTTCAAGAAGGCTGTGGAAAAGAAAAGGGAAATGGATGAAAAGCGAGCGGAAAGGAAAAAGCGCGAAGGGCAGGCTAAAATTAATGGAAATGGCACAAGCGAAAAGGGGACAAAGCGAGAGAATGTAAACTCGATTGTTAGTCCAGATATGATTGATAATGAGGACGTGGAAGTCAATATACCAAGTCCGACGGCATCACCTAGTGGACAACTCGAGATGGAGTTGTTGAAGAGGAAGAGGGAAGATGACGAGGAAAGTCCATCGGAAAGCAAGAGGGTCAAAGAGGATGGTACTGAGAGTGCAACACCGACAGATTCATCTACACCTCCTCCGCCTCCTCCACCGCCGCCCGCGGAAGGGATGCCTATGACAGGATCGGAAGATCTGGAAATAGCTAATGGTGAGGGAGTGGGAGAGGCGAAAGAAGAAACGGAAGAGGAAAGAGAATTAAGGATGCAGGAAGAGGATTTAATGAGGGAGAATGAAGAGGCTATGAAGATGGAGATGGAAGTGGATACTGATGGAAGGTTGAAGGGGAATAATGGCTGTAGTCAGCATATAAATGGTGAACATAGTGGTGGGGAAATCTCGACGGAGGGATGATATTTATTGCCAATGGAGGGAGACAAAATTGGGAACCGCCTGTATCAACATCATCATTATCTTGATTCCAAAAAATTTATCGGCATCGCATCGCATCGCATCAGGGGTCGGTCATATCATATTTATCATATGGATAGGGAGTGCACTAAGTGAGTTTGGCGTTTACAAATTTCTTCATCTCGTATTGGAGATTGAGAGATGATGATCATCTTAGATCAAAAAGGATAGTTTGAGGGAATAGTCTCAGAGTAACATACATCCCTACTATTCCGCATACAGTCAAGGATAGTAGGCTATTTAGATACTAGGTCGTAAATGGAAATGGAAATGGAAATTATGTGCGTTGTAATGATAATCTGTTCATCGTTGATCGGTTGGCGGTTGTGAATATGATGTGTGTTTGGGGTGGAGTTGAGGGGAATGGATATTGGTCTTTGATATTTTATGATATTCTGTTCTACAAAATTTGGATTTTTGGATTTTTGGGGGCCGTATGAAGCTTCTTTTCCTGAGACTTTGAGGTATGGATACCTACCTGGGTGTGATGAGATTGGCCTGTGTTTTTCAGATAGAGGAATCTTCCGATCTTTTGAGATAGCATCTCGAATACGGGGGTCTTGTGGGCGGCGTGGAAGATGTGGTGGATAGGTTAGATGGGATGTGTATGTGTATGTGTATGTATGTCCAGTTTAGTTTAAGTGTCAGAATATTCTCACCTTGGCTTTTCTTTTCTAGTCATTTGATTTTTTGTATGTATGTATATCCAATCCGAACACAAAATTTCCGTCCGCAAATTCTATCCAGCGATCACGAATCAAATAAACTCCATATTCGAACACCCTCCAGTGATCTCGAGCAGTTCTTTAACCTTTCCGTCTCTGCACGGTATTACTGTATTCTTGCCAGAAATCGGTACATAAAGATGAGTAGAACATGCAAGCTTTGATCTACCCTCAAAATATACCTGAACATTCCCCGACCGAATTGCGATATACGAATTTTTCATCCTGCAAGCCCGTTGTAAAAGTAACTTTTCACTATCTTTCTGCTTCATCCTCTGAGGAGCCGGATACTATAAAGTAAGTACTTCGATATTTCGTCTCTTTCCTCTACCCTACCATCTACTCTATCGCTAATAGATGGCGATTCAATACTCGCCCCTGAATAGCTTGCCTAAGCGATTTAGGGTGTTATGTCGCAGGTTGATGTGATAAAAGTAGCTGGTGGATAATCATCGTGTTCTTGTTACTTTGTAGAAATGGAGTCATGAGAGGTGTGGTGATGGGGTGGTTTTCTACTCTTGCTTTAAGCTCGTGTGATTTTAGAATAGTCCGGTTCGTTATTGTTCCTGGAAAGGGCGAGTCTCAACTCTATGGAAAGATGAAAATTGCTTGATTGGAAACTGTGTTGGGGGGAGGGGCTCAATCAAGAAATATTTTCCCGATTTAGGTAACGGTACGGAGAGTGACATGTTACTCTCTCTCTTGTGCACATTAGACAGCAACTGTGAGTCATTTCAAAATGACTCAAATAGTCTATAATGAAAATGTTATTGATTCTGAACTGTTCCATAAAAATCGAACCAATCCAGCCATTCCATACCCGTCGTATCACCTAGCTGTAAGTTCGTTGGATTAATCCCAAGAGTCACTTCTTCATTATCGAATAATTCCACAATCTGATGATCTGACATAGTAGAGAATTGAAGCGGCTCGATGAATCCAGGTTCTAATCTTGGTTCCTGCGCCTCCTGGACAGTATCACGTCCTACTTGTTCACAATCGAGAACAGATAGACCAGATGGAGCAGTTCTTCGCCATGCTGCGGAATTCCGAATTATTTCTTTCAAGTGTCTACCGTATAAAGCCGAACTCCCTTTTCTATGGGGCGTGATATTTCCTATCCTCTCTAAAACATCTGCAGTTTCCTCGATCAAAACGTTGATGCTTTCTCTTAGACCGGAATTCTTGTTCGCAGTCATCGTGGACAAGTGAAGTGCAAAACATGCTGAAAATGATACCATAATTGCTGTATTATTGGGCATGGACTTGAGAAGAGGTTCTCCCTGAACAGCAGCTCTCATAACATTTAAGGCAGATGACAGACCAGCAGAACGAAAGTAAGAAGAGACAGCCGAAAATTGGGTAGGGTAATTAAGGACATTACTGTATATAGCAAGACGGGTGTGAGAAACGAGGATTTCTACATAAGGAGGTAGGCGGAGGTCTTTGTTTCTCCCTATCTCTGGGGTCCAGGTTGAATACCAGTGATCGAAAAAGCCATCGATTGTTTGTCGAAGAGTCTGAGCAATATCATGGCCTTCCAATACTGTGGATGCAGTCTTATCGCAGGTATCTTTTATGCAAGTGATTATTTTAGCCTATCATATCATTAGTTTTTGTAAGATCTTCTCAAAAATAACATACAATATCTCGCCGTAAAACAGATGAAGCTACAATTGATCCATCCCACGTATCAGCGAGATTAGAATTATGCCAAGCATCACAAGTTGCAATGAAGTGAGATATTTGAACGGTAAAAGCTCTTCCTCGTGCTAAGCATACGCTGTGGAAAAGTTTTAGCTTACTTGAATGGTACTTCGAAGCTGGAAACTTACCCTCTATCAAGATTAAATAAAGCAAGCCATACTCTTTCACGCCGGCGAATTAGTTTCTGACCCCATCGCGTCACAGGGTCGACTTCAATAAAACCGTCCATATCGAGAGCTTTCCTTGCAGTCATGCAGTCTGACTTTGGAATGGTGATTTGAAGATTGATTGTATTCTGGACGATGATCTTATTTAGAGATACATCGAGGGCTATAGAGTGGGCCATTGCCATGTAAGAACAAGTCTCATCATCAGCCCAATGCTCTTCTGGTAACATCCATGGAATATTGACCATGAATGCGAGAACAATTTCTGGTGATCTATACCTCTTTGATGTCACATAGTGAGCAAGGTGTTTGCTGTGCTTGGAAAGACGCTTCGATAGCGCCTCTCCTGAAGGAATGAAAAGTGCAGATGCAGCTAACATTGAAGTCATGAGGAACGCAGATCTTGAGCGCACAAATTCTGCCGTATGAACAGAAGGATCAAGGCCCCATCTTGTATGTGATAGATTTGCATAGAAACTGTTGAACTTATCAGTAACATTGATATATCCATTGGAGCAAATTCAAGAAGTTCCAATAGTTCGAATGAGCAAACTTGATATGAATTGAGAGTTTTCAATGTTTAGAACGCTGTTTGGATTCGATACTTCAAATCGATTGAGTATTCTGACTGAAGTGTGTTCTAACCGATTTCAAGAACCACGCATTTCTCACCCATGAACTGCTGTTCGGACTATTGAAACCCCCAGTACCATATCGGGGCGACTCACTATTTTATAAGCAGAGTCACTTCCTCATGAGTCACCAAACCAATATCGATAGGATCGATATCACTTCCAACGTCAAGCCGTGGTTGAAAGGGTCCAAAGAATCGACGAAGCTCTCCTGTTTCTACTAACGGAGGAGGCATATGTAGTTGCTTGGTTGCAGTATCTGCAAGATCTGATGCCCGAGCCAGGAGCTGCAGTGGATTCTCGGCATCATCCAAAGCAACATTTCCCATCTCGATTTGAGCAATTGACTCGTGAGCCCTGGATAAAGATATATCTGCAGCTTCTGGTAACCCACTATTCATGTCATCTCGAGGGCCTGGTTGCTCCACAAGCTGCGTGGAACTCTTGTCAGTACTTCCAGAAACCAGATTCTCAGCCTCGGAGAGAAGAAACTGTAGACGTCGTTGTTCTTCCTGGGGTACATTGTCATTCCTGGAGTTTTTCATGGCCTGTTCAAGCTGATGGACAGCTTTATCTAATCCACTCCGTTTGCTGAATTGAGGTGAGAAGAAGTTTAACAAATTGGAAATGTGTGGCTAAGCCTTACTTCTTGATTCCTTTTCGTCTTCCAACATGATAATCTGGTACCAGACATTCCGTATTGTTCTGACGACATCTTTGGCAATTGATATTAGGAGGTTCACGAACACAACGAGTCTTGGTACGTCGACAGCTTAAGCATGCGGCTTGCTTGTGAGGCCTTTTAGAAGTAACATTATCACCATGTAGATTAGGTGTTTCCTGTACCTGCACATTCCAATCATTCATTTCAATTACGATTTCTGAGGCAAACTGCTGCGGAGGCTGTGGTAGTGACGAAAATCATCGGTATGCCCAAACAGTACGCCTGACGAAATTATACGTCAACCTAGCCGAGCCTGGTTGATCGGTTACAGAGCATTCAAATTTATGATTCAGATGCGATCTGATAGTCAAGTCTAGCACACCGTTTGATTTCCAAACAACAGCTCGGAAATTGAGTTTGATATCAAGTGTGATAATATGTAATCTTACAAAGTTCATTGTGCTGAAAAATAATCATCGATGTGCTTCAGAATTTATAGGTGATCATGTCGTACGTTACCAAAGATCGGCGATAATTCTAGTACCGAAAGCTTCACTTCGGCTCTTGATTTATCCCCTTCTCCCGTACGTACCTCATCAAACTGATCTCATGGAGCAATTCATTTTCCTTCTCAAACAATTCTCATCGCTGCCATTATGTCGAAACTGTCACCCTCCTTGAAAGCTCTCATAAGTGCACCTTATGCTCGCCCAGGCTATGCACCTGCACCCAGGAATATCCGCTCCGTTTTTCAAAAGATTAAAGAGGAGGCTTCCGCGAACAGTGTTGGACTGCCATCATGGCTAACGATCTCGGTACATCGATTCCCACCAACCGTCGAAGAATGAACATGGGAAACTGATATCTTTCAATGGCAGACTGCTGCGACTATGACGATGAATTCTCCCGATTCAATGCTGGAGCTCTTTCGAGTTGCGACGAAGGACAAGGATCTTGCGCATGCAGTGAAAACGGTGGAGCAGATGAGGGAAGTAGGTTTGAAATGTATAGGTTTCAATGGGGTGAGATGGCTTTATTATATACTTGGTTGCTACAACAGATCCTAACAATACACCTCAGATTCCTAGAACAATCAATGTTTTAGGTCAGTTCCGCGCAAATCTACCAGATGAGATCATGAATTCGTTGAACAAAACACCGTCTCGGTAAGCGCATTTGACACCCGACGGACCCCTCGAATATCTGCTAATATACCACCAACTCACAGTGAATTAACAACCACAAATGTTGATGAAGCCAAAGCCCGAGGCCGTGGACTATGGGATTCTATCTATCGACCCTTTGAAACAAAACTGCTCCATAAACTTGCGGAATCGCATCCCGATCTTCCAGTCTATATCCTGAATTCCTATTCTAGTCTCTTCACCGATCCTTCTGTCTCTTCACGACCGGTAAAGATTGGGAGAGTTCTCACAAGTCTGATCGGGATAACATGTTTAAGAGCACAAACGGGAGTGGGTCCACAGGTCACCAGTCACGTATTTGGTTTACGAAAGGCGTTTGAGGACGGTACATATGAAGCTGCAGGCGAAGAACCTGTAGAGGGAGGAGAATGGTTAGCTGGCGAGGAAGGAAATGCTTGGATTCTTAATACAGTAGATAAGATTGTGGAGGCTATTGGTGGAGAGAGTGGAGGAACTACATTTGCCCCTGGTATTAAGGCAAAATTGTAGTAGATATGCTAGTGCATTTTTGTATATGATGTGAAGTATAAATATGCGAGGGTTTAAGGCTATATTGAGTAATGATCTAGTGTTAATCAGTGATTTTGAAAGCGTCCGCATGTTTGATGAACTTTGTTGGTCTTATCCTGTTAAAACCGCAATGTTACCTCTGTTTGAATATCGCTGGGTAAGTTTCTCCCAATAGTGCCATTTTTCTTTACCCTCCTGTCCCAGATTTCCAATTTGAGCACCAAGCCTTACTTGAAGCAAATATAGCAACGATTGTTGACTTTTGGAAAAGGGTTCAGTCATCGTGCGTCACTCTGGCATGCTTCAGATGAATCAGGAAGAATCAGAAAGTAGTAAAGTTTTTGTTCACCACCTGTGCTTCACAATGTCCCCGGAGTCCCTTTCTTCAAAAGCGACGGAATCAGGTCTGTAAAGCAAGACGACGCTGTCGAAGGCTCCCGAAATAACATTTATTGCAAATACATCAAATCTGATTGCGATCTTACTGCAGAAATCTCGCACACCTTCTATCATGAATAACCGCGGAGGATTGAATTCAACGCGCAATTTACAATCCGTCTTTCACACCCTCATCACGCCTCCATTTAATCTCAATCCTATCCAGCCATCCACTCATCTACCCCTTTATCTAACCCGAACCAAGCCCCTAAACCTAACTGTAGCCCTCAATCTACCTTCTCGTTCTCAAAGCCCCCTAACCACTACTCACACCACTACATGTAATTCCTATCCTGTAGTATTCCCATCTCATTTTCAACTTTTAAATCTCAACTCCCAACTATCAATTATCAAAAAAATGAAGTCCTTTTACTCCAGCTCCGAAAGAAAAAAGAGGTAAGAACATCAGTAGATTAACACCTTCACAACTAGATATTGATTGCATTGTGATGAACACTTGTTTTCCAAGGAATAGATTGGTCACATAAGTGACCAGAGCGAGAAGCTTATATACTTTACCAGCTCATAGTAGAGACGAAACTGATCATTATGTAGCACGAAGAATCATAGATTATTAGTTAAATATTATTATACATTGTGCACACCTCTTGTACGCGCTCTCACCTATCCTCATTAGCTATCTAAAAATCGATGCAATTACCAAGCCCCTCCTTCATGCTCTTTGCCTGTACCTTTTTACCCATTACCCTAATAGATACCTGGAATGATTCGGTATCTGACAATCTCCTTGTACCTCTTCCAGTCCTCGCCGTACTTTCTCTCACATTTCTCCTCATCTCTCATTTCTCTATGCACCAACAAGACTCCAAAGTAAATCACATAGAAATATGTAATGATCATACCCCAGCCTCTAGCTGCACCTTGCGTGGCTTCTGTATGTACTGCTGGTCCACTGTACACGAAAGATCCATCTGCGAGGGATTGACCTGATGTTGGGGCTACCGAGCTGTGATTAATTAAATAACCAGCTATACCAGTAGGAAGACAATAAGACCAAGCCATGATCCAATCACCGGCATAGTTGATATGACGAGCTACACCCCACCAGCCGGAAATGAGAAGCTTGGAGCCAGATTTCGTCTCGAGGTACTTAAGATGTGCGACACGGGGATCTGTCGGGTCAGTTCTAAAGCGGTTCTTCTCGTTGTTAGCGCCACGGAAGATGTAATATCCTGTAGCTAGAACTGCGAGGACGCCGCTGGTGCCAAAGACGCCGAGGGAAAGTGGGTAAACGGCAAGGTAACGAGCTTGAAGAGAATAGATGAATGGAACCCAGACTAAGTCCCCAAATGACAACATGAGTCCAAAGCCATCCGTGGTAATGTCCATGGTGGTGAGGATAGCATTTTCCATCCAGTATGAATCAAGCACATAGAGTGTTTGAAATGCTGTGATTAAGACGATACTGTCGGTGACGTATCCGTAAGTCTTGTATTGGTGAGCAACAAATGCATAATCCATCAAAAGCCACCCCATGAGACCAGGTCGTAGCTCACAGAATTCTTTGATGTCAATTTCGCCAAGTAGTGGGAGAGTCACTCTTGGGTTGAGTTCTCGTCCAATAAACCAATCATATAGCATATTTCCAGAATGGCCACCAGCAGCCAACTCGCGCAGTTCAGAGTTGCCAGGCTTAACACTGAAACTGCGGATGTAGACGAAAGTTGCGAGGCCGTAGGAGATGATGATGTTCGCTGTAAGTATTTGTAGGTAATTGTCGTAAATGAAAGTCCAGACTGGGAAGTCTGCTCCTTGGGCGATAGTTCCTGCAGCGCACATAGCAAATGTAAACATTGTAGAAGACCAAGCTGCGCAATTCGTTAGCTAACGCTATATCATTCATTTAGTTGTGCATGTACATACTATTGAATTTGTACTTGAGCTTTCCACCACTTGCGAGCTCGACACCTAACTTCTCTTCACCTGGCAAAATTCTGTGTAAAACCATGCTCAGAAAGTAGTAGCCTACTACTTTGAGAAATACATCCCAACTTAACAAGCCCGCAAGTCCATTTGCGGGCCACCCAACCTCTTGTTTAAGATTGTTGATTGTAAGCGTCGAAGGAGAGAGCGTAGAAGGAACTGGACAACCGGAAATGTCATTGCAGAGAAAGGTCGTCGCGTAGCAAAGAAGGGGTAATCCGAAAGATATACCAAAAGCTCCTAATCTGCAAGACAATCAGTACATATCGATGAGTCTGCAGTTGAAGCGAGATACTTACGGTCCACCAAACTCATATCCATGAGGCTCAGCTGCTTTAGAGACCGTGGCCTTCTTGGGAGCCATGTTGAAGAAGTTGTGAAGCTTTTCAATCAGGATATGCTGATTGAGAAGTTTCTGAAATGTGAATTATCAAAGTATTTACTAGTTACACTCAGTGAAGTTTGAGGAGTAAAATGTTGAAGATATATCTTGGACAACTTAAATCGTCATATAAGAGCCAAAAGAGGCACCGCAGAATATAAATTATCGTGTCATTCGGATCTGAAGATTCCGTTCAGAATAATTGATCCTTGTCTCGCGTTGATGTTGCATTGATGATCGAAGAAGAGCTGTTTTGGGAAAGATGGAGATTGGAACGGGCCCAAGCTTCTTTCTCCGGAGGCAAAATAGGAATCCGAGATAGCGTCATGAGGAGAGGGTGAAGCCTGGGATGAAAGATTGAGTAAAGGTTGGAGTGAAGCCTGGGATGAAAGATTGAGTAAAGGCTTTGAGTGATACTACTACCAGTATACTCCATGTAAATTACCATGGAACGTTCATACCCTACAATAGACCCCTTCATTGTAAAGAAGCGGGAGTCACTCATTTACGATGTCACGCACTACCTAGGTATATCTACACTGCAGATATCACATCTCAACATCTCAGCATCTTGGGGACTAGGGTGTTTTCAGAGACCGTCATCTGTAGGTATAGTAGTATACGTCTAATCCATTCTCCTTGGAGGATTTGCTGGGAATGGAGCAGTATTGTCAAACTCAATATTACCTACCTGTCTACCTGCCTACTATGCGTTGCTAATTCGGAACTCTCTATCGAATGAGATGTCAAAATTACCTAGTCCCATCCCAATCAACTTCAACCGATGGTGATGCCGTACCCTACGTGAATTGACTACGAAGTAGGTAGGTATATTTCGACAAAGATCTAGAATTTGAATAGCTCGACTGTACAAGCTGCCTGGTCCCGCTGCTGCTAACATCCAGAGAGTTGTCATAGGCTGAAGACTGGTGAACACATGGAGCTTGCTTTATTGAAATATGAGGAGTGTCATGTGATGTTGAAGTTTAGCGCGTTTTATATCCTTGTTTACTTTTAAGGCTTGCCCGAAGGTCAACAATCCCCCCAGACCTTTCAACTAGCGTTTTCGATTTCATCATTCAAATCTGGGAATTCCAACTACCTACATACTTGATACAATTCATTCGTATCATTGATAAGGGTGAATTTGATACTCTTCTGAGCCCCTTATTATTTCCAACTCATAGTAAATAAATTTGTTGGATATACCATCGATTGATATTCAATCTATTTTGTTGCGCTCTTCATTATGGCGTCTCCTCCGCGTCGTCGTTCTTCTCGACTTCGTACTCCAGCTAAGGTATGTATAGCTTTCCTATTGTCATGGTAACAAGTGTTGGGACTATGTAGCAGGTACTTATCACTTATATTCTAGACATTACAAAATACAATTCCCAAACTCACATCTCTTGCCGAAGATGATGAGGGTCCTGCCTATCCTTCCCTCCCGAACCTTTCGTCTCCCGTTCAAGCGCCCCAAACACCAGCCACTTCCGGTCGCATTGTCCCACCTCGCGAGGAAATGCATCCATCCATGACACATAAATCCACCACACAAAAACCCGACTCGGGACTTCGTCATGGCTTTGTTGATATCAATGCCAAGGGTGACGACCAACCCTCTGGTATTCAACAAAAGACCCCCTCAAAGATTGGTATCAGCTCTCCAACCTTCGATTTTAGATTCGCTCGTCCTGCACCTGTTCTTGGCCCCGAAGCTCAACGTATGATGGATGAACTACGTGAAGAGGCCCTCCGTATCAAAGCCAAACTTGCTGCGGAGCGAGAGATTGAACAAAGAAACAATCCAGAGGGAAGCCAAACGGGAAGTCGAAGAATTGCGCAGGCGAAGGGCAAAGTCAGTAGATACAGTGATGTTCACATGGCAGAGTAAGTTTTGTTTGAAAGCTTTAGAATATTTGAAGGCGATTCGATCTATGAAAGCAATTAAATATTTGAAGAGCCATGGCCCTAACTTCACACAGGTTCAAAAAGATGGACAGTATCGCCAATCATCCATCATCTTTCCGAGCTCAACCAGGCAGAGTTACCCCTACTGCAAAAGCTCTTAAGCGCACACAATCGAAGGCTAAGCTAGGTGACAGAGATGCCACTCTTAGCGAAGATTCTTCCCGAGATGCCGAGAGTGAAAGACTCGAAAATACTGCACCTGCTAAGCGTGCTCGTCAACACATGACGGATGATACTTCCACTCAACGACCAATATCTCGTGGCAAGACTGAAGTCACGGCAATGCCTTCTACTCCCCGTCACAAGATCTCCAGCATTCCTGCACATTTGACAACACCCACGCAATCATCTTTGGCTCGTGCCCAAAGTGTAAAGCATTCTTCAACTCAGATACCTAGCTTGTCAAGATTGCCATCAAAAGCAAATTTGCAAAGCACCCCTCGCGGTATGTTAAAGTCTGCTACAATGAACAATATTGCTGGATCAATGACGGCACCAAGTAAATCCATGCTCCGAACCCCAAGCAGATTCGACCGTATGAAGTCTATCTTGAAGCATACAAGCTCCAGCTTCAGCTCGAAAAAAGCAGAAAAGGCGCCGGTTATTCCTTCAATTGCTAAGAGTCCAAGCAAGCTAAACCTTGCGAGAGACCTACCCTTTGTTCCCACGACACCTATTGGGGTCGGCCGTTCTAAGAGTATGAAGCATGTTGGATTCACGCCAGAGACAAAAAAGCACAGTGAAGCTAAGCACAACGAAACTATTGTTCCACAATCTCCATCTCCAGTAAAGTCCGGCATTCCTCGCTCAACATCGAAGTCCAACATGAAAATTATTTCCTCAATTGCTCCCCGCAAACCTGTATCCCAACAAGGACCCACTGATGGACAGGCAAAAGATACTGAAACATCGGAAACTAAAGTAGTAGAGTACCCTTCCCTCGCTGGAGTTAGACCCCTTCCAGAACCACCTCGTCAAGCTCCTCCTCCACATCTTCCTCCTTCAGTTCCCGGTACCTTTACTTTCCGCAGTGACCATACCATCAGCTTCGGTACTTCTCCAAAGGGATTTGGCCCATCTCCTAATCAAGCTACTGTCCGCCAAGTCCGTCGAAGTATATTCCCTGATGCTATGCCTGGTAGTTTTCCTGATGGCAACAAGGAGAACACCAACCCCCCTGTTCGTGAATCGAGCAAAAAATCAACTAACCTTTCAGTTATGCCAACTGTTCCCCATGGGATGTCGAACAAGAAGCGTAGGAGAGTTGAGTCCGATGGCGAAGAGGAAACACGATCACCAAAGAAGCAAAAGGCTCCAGAGGGCGCTATGCTAATGGCTCCAAGACTTCAATCTGGAAAGAACGTTGTTGCCTCTTCGAATGCCACCCCAAGCCCTGCCAAAAAGAGAGGTCTGACTTTGAGTCGACTCAACATGCTTGCACGACCAAAGAGCCGAAAGTGATCAATTTGACGATTTCCAATCGATGATAGTTCTCTATCATCGATTAGAGAAGCTTAATTAATGGCAATTGCCCATTCATTCTTGTTTATACATTCATACGACTCTTGTATGTTCAGGATTTGTTCCTAATAGGATTGGAGTACATGGCTGGCGTCAACCTGGAAATATCGCATATTCTTGCATCGCAAATTGGGGGATATTTTTCATAGTGGCTGGATCTGCCTGGAATTACTACATTAGGAGCTGTTATTATGTTATTCTTTCTCGGTAACGGAGTTGCAAGAGATCCTGATTCATGTTTGTGTAGTTAAGTCAAAACTCCAGGTTGCTCTTTCTTAATTAATGATAAATGAATAAAAAGTTACTTATTTTTAAATTTCTCTCGTACCTGCCTATTAGGAAAAATGGTAACATGATTCTCCAACGCTGACTTTTGAATCCCTCTCCTGTTCTCTTCTTTTTTAACAATATCAATTATTCCAATATACCAAATATACCTAGCATAGGGGCCGCGCCAATCAGTAGTAACTGAGACACCATGCTGGCACCCTCTTACATTCGTTTACTCTTTTTTATTCTTTGAACTATAACTACGCACTCTCGTTTCATCGTCCAGACTATTCATTCATTCGACTATCAGCCATATGTAATACAACCACTATTAGAATACTGGCAACACCGTTCTCGGCTTTGAATTCACAGTCTTCTTGAACGCACAAATATGACCGGTCGTCAAGGAACCCCTCGCCCACCTACTTCAACATTCATTGAACTCCGTCCTCGCACTCGCCATACGATCTCTGTTCCGCCCCTCTCGCTAGCAAGTACTGTGTCAGATTCTCCGAAAGCGATTGGTGCCC
The DNA here is from genome assembly GCF_014898465.1 of Botrytis porri. Taxonomy (NCBI): domain Eukaryota; kingdom Fungi; phylum Ascomycota; class Leotiomycetes; order Helotiales; family Sclerotiniaceae; genus Botrytis; species Botrytis porri. The sequence goes on along the minus strand of NW_024066083.1, from coordinate 1,317,771 downwards.
CAGTTGTCACGCCAATAGTTACGCCTCCCATTCCTCATCATACTCATACTTCTCACCCCCATACTCACCCAACACCACCTCGACCACCAACTCCTCCTCAGTTGACCCCAACAATAACCGCCCTCCGTACGATCCAAAAGTCCTCGGATCCATCTTTCGTCTGTACGATATGCTGGTCTCCTCAATATTTACCTTCCACGCCCCGGGTCTTGGGGCGATCATCTAGAATCGTCTGTCATCAATGTTGGAGAGCGGTGTTGGATTTAAGTATCTGCTGGGTTTGTGGGGAATGCATTGTAAGAGGTGATGAGGTAGTTAGTTTGGGATGGTGTTTTTGGCATCGAGGATGTTTTGGGTGTCTGCTTTGTGGGATGAAGTTAAGAGAAAGGGTTTTGAGGGAGTGTGAAAGTGAGTGTGAGAGTGGGAGGGGAAGGTATGGGAATGATGGTGAGCATGGATGTGGAGATCGAAGAAAAGGAACGGAGTTGGATAAAATTCCGCTTTGTGAGTGGTGCGAGACGGAGACGAAGATTCAGGGGTATGGAGAGAAGAAGGTGTTGGAGAGGGGATTGGAAAATGTGACGAAATCTGATGGGGGGCTGACGAGATGTAGATTGGAGAAATTGGATGAGGATAAGGGGTTGGGACGGAATCTGAACCTGAACTTGAATGGAAAAAAAGATGTGGTGGTCGGATTAGATGGGGAGGAAAGGGAGGAAACGGGACCTGCATCATCTTCTGGTATTCCAGCGACAAATACGACGAATAAATCATCGAAATCATCGACGATAAATGAAAGGCAGATCAGGAAAATCATACGGGAATCTTCTACTCCTCAGGTATGTATCCCAGTCCAATTCAGTGTAGTCATGAACACTCATATTAACACCATCAAAAAGGAGGAAGTTGCACTCCTAAGCGACGCCGCCAAAATGGGTGTATCCGAAGACGGAAACCCAGACGACTCCACCCATTCCCACAGCGACACGGAACCCGCCAACTTTGGCCAAGCCGAGCCATCTACTTCATCGTCATCAATTTCCTCTCCCCCATTAGACATCTACGTCTCCATCTACGACCCTGCTGGTCAAGCATTCGTGCCTAGTAAGACTAAGCCGCTTCCAAAATGGATGACGTTGCTCCCAAATAATGTACATCGCGAACGGGAAGAGGCAGAAGGTGATGCTAGTCAGAAGAAATCGCGAGCAGCGGTTTCGAGAGCGAAGCTTCCAGAAGCATATGCGGATGGGGCTTCATCTACTCATTCGGATGATTGCCCGGGAGATCATGGTCCGTTTACATCGTGTCCGACGGAGCAGGGCGTAACGGAGGTTTCTCCTCGGGAACACTCGGAGCAGGTGACGCCTAAAGGTATTTTATTACTGTTCTTCTATTTCGCATTTTATTATGTACTAGAACGATCGATCTTGAAATATCTGACACTCCCAGACCGACTCTCCATCCGAGAACGGGCCAATTTCGCCTCTGAAACTACATCAGATAGTACCCGTCGTCCATCCGCATCAACTCTTTCATCACTCGCCCTACCCAGCCCTCAACAAAAAGCATTCAAAGTCACCCGTCCCCGCTCCGTCTCCATCGAGGAAAAGCTTCCTCGTCCACATCAACATCCAGCATCTGCCTATCGTCGTGCAAATCGCTCCAGCACCATGGAATCCGCCTGCATCAAACCCAACCGTCTAGTCAAATCCATCCAATACCCCGAACACACACCGCGAGACGTTTCAGAAAGACCGCTAACCCCCTATCCCAAAAGCGACAATCCGGATCCCTTTCAAACCCAGCACATTTCCTCATACTCATCCTCTTCTACTCCCCACCAAAATTCCAAAGCCACCCTCCTACACTCCCCCCTGTCAAACTTCATCACACCTCGAAAAGGCTCTTGCTGTGGACTCAGCACCTCCCTCGAAAGCGCATCGGTAGGAGAAATAAGAAAACGCGAACGCGGAGAAGCAAGTTTCGACTCCGTGTTTGAGAGTTTTCCGCGCCCGGAAATCGGGAAGAATAATAGTAATTATGCGTCGAGTCTCTGTCGCAGTCCGAAATTGGGGTTTTTGGAAAAGGGAAATGAGTATTTGGAGTATGTGTCGGGAGTTATTTTGCCGGGGGGAGGGAAAGAGGCGGATGCGGGGAAAGAGGGGGGGAAGGAGGGGATTGTGGAGAAGATTCGGAGGCAGAGGGTTGGGACTGTGAGGTATGTTTTTTTTTTTTTTGTTTTTGTTATTTTTGAAGAAGAAGAAAAAAAAAATCGTTGGGGCTTCAGCGTTTGGGGGAGTTAAGTTCGAGCAGAGAATATTCATAAGATAGTCCTTCAAGTCCATACATCCACACATACTAACACAACCTCTCCACAGTCTCGGCCAAGTAGCCCAAAATGTCAAGGAAGAAAAAGAAAGGAAGCGCGCGGAAACACAAATTCAAATGGAATGGAATTGGCTCGATAATGAATCTAAAAATCACACCCCAAATGCGATTGTGGAACACGAAGCGAGTGCGCAAGGAGAGAGTAGTAGAAGCTCGAGACGGAATAGAGGGGTGAGTGAGGATGAGCTGGGAAAGTTGTCGAGGGATGGAAGTAGAATGGGGGGGAGGAGGCGGAGGGGGACGAGTGGGGAGGAGAGGGGACATGGTAGTAGGGTGGGGAGTAGGATGGGGAGTAGGAATGAGAGGGAGAGAGAAAGGATAGAGAGGGAGAAGATGGAGAGGGATAAATTGGAAAGAGGAGATGTTAAAGGGAAAGCGAAGGAGAAGCTTGTAGAAGAGGAAGAGAGTGGTAAAAAGGTTGAGGATGGTGTTAGTGATGACGTTGACGAGAGTAGGGAACAGTTGAAGAAGGAATTGAAGGGGTTGTTTGGTGAAGAGTGATGTCTCCCGAAAGTTGGAATGAATAAGGAGACATGGAGATTGGGATTGGGCGAGAAATAAATTGTTATGGATGACTATAGATGTGGATAGACTGTGGATAGTGCTACGAGTAGGAAGTTTAACAAGAACCTGAGGAGACCTAGGACAAGATAGATCAAGATAATACATAATCGATTAATATCTAAATCTTTTTGACCGCTAAATACTTTTTAACTCCATGAGCAATATCGTTCGTTTTCTTGTACGAATGCAATTATGGCCCAGTGTATGATGACAGATTCTGTAATACCAGGTATACTTTGAAACTCTGGTAAATTTTTTTTTTTTTAAACATTTAGAGCTCCTTCAAGACCTTCTTTAATTCCACGACAACAGCATCACCAACCTCAACAGTCTTATTCGAGCCACCGATGTCGGCGGTTCGGACTCCATTTTCGATGGTTCTGCGGACAGCTTCTTCGACGGCTTTAGCTTCGACCGGGAGGTTGAGAGAATATTTGAGCATCATGGCAACGGAGAGGATGGTACCGATGGGGTTTACGATACCCTTGCCACTGATGTCTGGGGCGGAGCCTAGAGGAAATTGTTAGATCTGAATATCAAATAATGACGGAAAGGGGCTAAAATAATAAGCGGCGAAGAAAGATAGAAACATACCGTGAATTGGCTCGTAGATACCATTACACCTGCTCTTTCCATCTGGAACACCACTCAAACTTGCACTTGGCAAGAGTCCAATACTACCAGGAATAACACTGGCCTCATCACTGATAATATCTCCAAACAAATTGCTTGTCACTACGATACCGTTTAACTTTCTTGGGTCTTTTACCATCAACATGGCCGCACTATCAATCAAATGATGTCCGATCTTCAATTGTGGAAACTCGGCAGCCATGACGTCGGTGACAGTTTTGCGCCATAACCTCGATGTCGCGAGAACGTTTGCCTTATCCAAACTCCAAACCGGCGCTGGGGGATCTTGCGCAAGGGCAAGATTTGCTGCTAATCTTGTCACACGCTCGATTTCCTCTCTGCTATATGGTTCTGTGTCCCAAGCCTTTCCATCTCCATCGTCCTCCTTTCTCTCTCCGAAGTAAATGCCTCCGGTCAATTCTCGCACAATGCAGAAATCGACGCCTTCGCAGACCTTTTCTTTCAATGGGGAGATCTCGGTCAAGGTAGGTGATGCGAAATTACAAGGTCGGAGGTTTCCATATGTGCCCATTTGTTTGCGGAGAGTAAGGATTCCTTGCTCAGGACGTACTTTTCCGGTTCCCCATTTTGGACCACCGATTGCACCGAGAAGAACGGCATCGGCATTTTTGGCAGCCTCGAGAGCTTCGGTTGTGAGAGGCTCACCGTGAGCATCAATTGAGCACTGTATTGGGGATGAGTTGTAAGCATGAGACTCGGAAGCCAAGGAGCTTGTGAGTGGAGACTTACACCACCTAAGAGATGTTCTTGGAAATTGAACTTTCCAACTGATGGTCTATCGCTTTCTACAACTTTCAAGACTTTGATAGCTTCCGCTACAACCTAATTAGAAGGTTTAATTAATATGTTTCCTTCTCCAATTGTTCCATTTACAGCTTTCAATGGCTGTGCAATACAATTTCCAACCCCATATTCTCTCCACAAACAGGTATCAGAGCAACAAATAAAACAAGCATACCTCAGGACCACAGTGATCACCACCGAAAACCACAATATTGTGAGTTGCCATGTTTTCAATAAGAAGTTTTTTTAATGAACATTCGACGATTATAAGTACAATGAGTATTTAAGAAGAGAGGAATGATTGAATGAATAGTTTTATTTGAGGACGAGAAAATGTTTGGGGAACATGAATGACTTTATTGAATGCCCCGCCCCCACTAAGTCCGGTTTCGGAATGATGCTCCATGCCCGAACTCGGAAAGCAGGACGTCGTCAATATGGGTAGGTGGTGATTGGATGATTTGAAGTAGGGGACGACACGAATATATGTCTCTATATGAAGCTAGAGAAATGGAGTTTGAATCATTCGCAATGGACTTGTTATATGAAGAGCTTTGGAGTTCAAATATATTCGGAAAATCAGATCCTCTTCATCATTCAGACCAATTCAGCATGTAAGTAGGTTGACTACTAGATATGGATGGAAAAACGTCTACGCCATCTATACACGAGCTCGATAAATATCTGGTAGATTAAGGTATATAATATATATGTGTGTGTGCATTTATTTTGTGCTATTGTTAAGTATCCTAAGAATCCTTCCTTAAATAATTGCACTTCTCCATACATGCTGCAATAATCAACCCCAACTCCGCTTTATCCTTTCCTTTTTCCCCTTTCCCCTTCCCCCATTCTTTCCGGTCGTAAATCTTATTCTTGTATTATATCTTGGGAATCATGCATAGTGACTTTGATCTGTTTTGTATATGCTCTGTGAAAGGGGGTATCAGTGTCGACAAAAGAAAATAGGAAAAAAAAAGCGCTGTTGGTAAGTAGGTGTTAAAAACAAGTGGTTTGAAAAATATCCTTCATCTGATGGCTTTTCCTTCGGTGGCAGGAGAAATAAAAGATAAAAAAAACAAGGCTGAAGCTTATGATTATGATTCATCAAGCTCCAAATCTCATAGTTTGATGTTTGAGATATCAATTCGATATCTAATCAACGGAATGATTTGAAAGATTTGTGGGCAAGAGGAGAAGAGGGTAGACCTCTCTTCTCTCTTGCAGACTCTCGCACACGACCGTTCCGCATATTTGGTGTTAAGGCACAAAAGGCACATATGTAAACCTTTGGGAGTGTCCTTCGATCTGGGATATTGACACATTGTCCATGAAGCCAATTCTCACAAGACTCACTTGAAACAAATTAGACAATATGAGATGTAGCAGTAGTAGCAAACTCACCACTGGATCATGAAAGAGTCCCCCTCCGCATTGTTGCAGATACACCGAGTAGTACCGCTCCTCGAGCTGGATGGCGTTGTTCCATCGGGAGAATTGTTAGACGACGAAGTATATTCTGCAAAGCGACCTGGTCTAGGCGTTGTATCGGAGTACAGACGAAGATGTCTTCCATTCTTTGACAATTGTTGATTACTTCGACGCTCCCTGACAACCTTCCGCAAAGCAGAAGCCGCATCTCCAATCTTGGCCTCATCAAGTACTGTCTCTGCCTCACTCATCTCATCGATACTCGTGTGCTGACCCGAGGACCGACTATAGCCGCTTGTACTTGTGCTAGGTCTGCGAAAGTCACTAGAGGAAGTGTCGAATAAATCAAATCTGGGTGGTCTCTGCTGCGGTAGATTGAAAGAGTTGTTTCGACTTGGAATGATGATTGGTTCGTCATCAGTAGAGGAATCATATTCTGACTCATAACCGATGACTTGAGATGATGACCGTCGCAAACTTCTCACCGATTCATCGTCAACAACAACAGTAGCTCGACCATTACTACCAATGGCGAGCTTAACATCTCGTCGAAGTTTTGGTAATGCAGCTGGTGATTCAGGGATAGAAGTAAGATTTGGATGACGCTGCTGTTTCACAGGAGATAAACGTCCCGAGTTGAAGCGTGGTGGTTCTTGTCGAGAATGTTAGCTTGAAATCAGAAAATGAGGATATCTGAACTATACCACTACGACGTTGATCCCTATTACTTTCACTGACACTACGTCGAGGACCAGACCGTGCAGACCCCTTGACTGGTGAGCTAGCAGTTCTCCTATCTATTCGATACCCCATACTACTCTCTCTAAAACTTCTTGATCGACGAAGCTCTTCTTGCTCGCGAGTATATTCTCGAACTTGATGTTGATACGGTTCGATTTGCTCTAGATTTCGAATCGGACTTGTAGTTGGTCTTGATGCTGGCAAGATCATATCTTCTAATCCTCCTTGGGACGTGCTGCCTGTACTAGGGCGACTGTATATTATACCAGGATCGACCACGCCAGGAAAATTCTCCATGGCTATTGAATTCGAGGTTGCTGTCGCACTACTAAAAGCTAACAATGGAAGTGACGTAGGAAGTGCTGACGTTATTGGCAAGGAAGTTTTTGAGGCTATCTGTCTATGTCGTTTGCGGGGTTTAACTTCAGCTTTGGAGTCGCTTGATTTCCGAGGCGATACATTCACTGATTCTTGAAACATCTGGTTGCTTCGTCCCCAATCAATAGAATTGCTTGCCCTATGACCTTGTTGAAAAATACCCGCTGAATCAGTTGAGAAATCCAAATCCATACTATCCATACTAGTATCCCATATTGCTTTATTACTTGCAAAGAATGGGGTTGATGCCGGTACAGTCATTGGATAACCGAATGGATCCATGGCTGTTGAGGATTGCGCCATTAATTGAGGATGGTGATTGTTCGAGTCAGAAGATTCAAAGCCATTACCTTGAACAGGAGCATTATTCGACACATTAAATATTTTTGGGGCTAATTTCCTAGTACCTTTTCCAATAGAATGGGGAGGTGTAGCAGTTTGGCCACTGAAAGGATCATCCAACTTTTTCTTTGACTTTTGGGGGGTCTTGGAAACATCACTAAATCGTGCTCTGGAAGCAGGTTGCGGGGCAGTAGCAGCAGATACATGTTTGTTGGGGGATGTGGTATGGGCTATTGCAAAACCAGAGTTTGGTGACAATTGATGCATATGCATTCCCATATCTGTCATCATATCTCCCTCGACATTATAATGTCCATTGTGAGCCAGGGATGACAGTGCTTGAGCTGTTGAAGTATCAACAAACGGCCGTTGCCCATTGACGAGACGCCCAGGTGTTGCGTTGAACATAGAATAATCTTCTGCAAATTGTGGGGTCCATCCTCCCTGGCTCCCTTCATAACTTGCTTGCTGCTCCCAACTCATTGCAACTCCTCCCTTCCGCCCTTTCGAAATGGGGTTTGAGAATCAAGTCTGGCCAGCTTCCTTCTGTACTGCATACATTCAGACCCCAGTGTTTCAATCCTTTTGTTGATTCGACTTCTGATCCAATCACTCCAAATTCCCAAAGCCTTTACCAATTGATAAAAGATATTTCTTGACAACAAGACTTTTTCTGCGAAGTGGAGCTCTTTGAGTTTTGCTTAGCAAATGTAATTCTCCTTGATCTACCCGCAGCCAGCCGCCCGCTCCCGAAATGATGAGTTCCCGAAATTTGTTGCAGAGGCAGTTGTAGATAACTCGATGGGAAAGGACTCGATATAGTTGCAAAGCACTATTGGTATCGAGGGCGTGAATAATTTACAGCATGGCAAGGATGTATATCTGTTTTGATTTTTCTTGAAGCTGGTTTCACATGTGGTCAGCAAAGCTTCTGGAGGACATTCAACAAGGGAATAGTAGATAACGTCAGTACTCACCAGAACAATCAACAGACAATTGCCACAACAACGAATGGTTTGAAGAAAATGTACCAAATCTGAAGTCAGAGGTCGAAATTGAGACGTCTACTCCAGCTACCAAAATAGCGGGGATTGTTCCAGGCAACCGGAAGGTATATCCACTCTCAATTCGCTACAGTAGCTACTTCAGGTGCTCTGAAGTCGGTGTCAGAGTCATACAAGGGTTGTCCAAACTAGGGAAGATCTCTTGCTCAAATCGAAGGTACCAGATCATAACGAGCTTCATTAGTGATTGTTGTCAAGCATTGCAGCTATTAGAGCTCTGGTCTATTGTGTTGCTCGAGGGATGGGACAATACGGAAGACACCAAGACGTAGGCAGGAGGTATGTTGGAGATCTCCAAGTGTCTAGAAGGTCAAATGAAAGTGGAGGCAAGCCTTCTTTTGGTCGGAAAAGCTGAAGATGGCGGTATAGAAATCGAGTGTTGCTGGGCCAATTCAACTCCAAACGCAAGCAACTTAAGATAGTGTGAATAGTGTAAAGACGGCGTGAGAGTGAAGAGAAAGTAGTGGGAATTAAATCAAGGAAACTTTTTTTCGACCGAGCGAACGAAGGGGGGGTTTCCTTCCCGTTCTGAGATATGGCCGGGGCGTTTGAGCCGGATAAGTTTGGGGGGTGTGTGTGAAGGATCTGGGCTGAGAGAGCAAATGAATGGACACAAATCAAAGATTACATATTAGCATGAGACGAGAGAGCGGATGATAGTTTAATTATGATTATATCATCAATGTAGATATGAGAAAAGAATATGAAATCATCACGCGAATAGATTTTATTGTCTCCGTGTGTACGAGGTATCTACGAGGTATCTACGAGGTATCTACGACGTATCTACGACGTATCTACAATCTACAATAGCTGTGTTGTATTGACTTTGAAATGGCGCCTTGGCACTTCTACACCTGTCTGTGCTTCAGAGATACAGGCTCGAGACAGGTACCTAGCAACCCATTAACCCATTAACCCATCACCATCATCACCATCATCACCATTCAACGGCCCTCAACGTCCGTCCAATCAATTCTTGTTGTCTTTTGAGGCACAATTAGTAATAGATCTCAAATTCCCAATAACGTGATTCATCACCGAGTGGATCATATCACCAAGTGAATTATTTTCACCTCAAATATTCATATCTCAATTCAATACGCGTTTTATCAATCAATTATTATATAATTGAATAATAATAAAGCTTGAATACTCTTAGCCATCGAGGCTATTCAAAAAGACAAAAAACTTAGTATTCGATGATCTATTAAGCTATATAATATACTAACGTAGTTTATCATCGAGTGGACCATATCATCGAGTGGGCCATTATAAATACATACAAAATTCGTCTGTGCGTAACCGTGCACTTTCTTCATTTAATAATATCATTTTATAAAATTTGAAATTATGAAATCTAATTATATTAATATTATAGAAATCTAATTTGCTTTTTAAAATTTTGATTAATATAGGAGTTATTATTAAAATAATATTTTTGTAACGAAAATCGTGACAATTTATGATTTTTATAAAATATAATATCAATTTTCATATAAAAACTAAATATTTATAAAAGAAATCTTTTCTTATTAATAAATCTTTTTTCTTTTTAAAAAAATATTGATTAATTATTAAAATATAAATATTAGGAAAAGGCTAATTTTAGTATATGTTGAAGTGGCCCACTGTTACGGGAGCTGCCTCTAGGGTCACGTGGAAGTGGCTAGAGATCTCTCGAGGTGGTTTAGACTAAACTTCAAGTAGGAATTCAATAAGGTTGGTAACTGGTTGCAATTCTCGTAACTATAGTAATGGAACTAATGATTGTTCTTGAGCACGAAGCTCCATATTATAATGAAACTCATTCTGTTATATAGACCTTCGTCCTCTGGAGCCCCTGGGATCCGTATGCTCCTGGAGCCCGTAGCTCCCCAAGGCTCCCTCACGTGACACGCGAATGTGTCATGTGATGTCTGTCGTAACACCCACTCGATGATATGATCCACTCGATGATAAACCACGTTATATATAATACTATATTATAGAATAAATGGTTTTACTCTTTATACCGAATCTCTATCAAATAGTAGTAACCTTTTGAAATTAAAAAAGGAAATTATTATTTAATATATAATTGATATGAATATAAGAGGTTTTGTATTTAAATATAAGTGTTACGACGGCATCCAACATACCGAGTCACCTGATCAGGAAGTCACGGGATTACAGATTCCCACTGGATCCCACTGTTCTCATCTAGTGGGATATAATAGGATTAATAGGATAACAAAGAATAAAGGTCTATATAAAAGAATGAGTTTCATTATAATGTAGAGCTTTATACTTAAGAATAATTATTAGTTTTATTATTATAGTTATGAGAATTACAATTAGTTATTAACCTTATTGAATTCCTACTTGTGTTACGGAGGTACCCGCACCGCAATATGGATTATAAGATAAACCTAAGGCCTTGGTGTTGGAACCTACGAAAACAGCACTGTAGGGACAATTGGATTAAAGGGTAACAAAAGATAGCGGTAACCGAATCAATAAGCAATAATTAAAAGATAGGTATATATCTTTTGTTGGCACCTATCCTACAGTAGGTACAGGAGGGATAGCGGTTACAGGTTATCTAGTAAGCACAGGTTAGATAAGCAGTAGTATTATATAGGTCACGGGGCAAGTGTCACGTGATGGATAGACAGGATAGGCAAGCTATCCAGGCTATCTGTGGATAGACAGGATAGACAGTCTACTCAAGCTATCCAGACGAGAACGAAGGTCTATATAAGGGAATGGGTTTCATTACAATGTAGAGCTTCGTGCTCAAGAACAATCATTAGTTTCATTACTATAGTTACGAGAATTGCAACCAGTTACAACCTTATTGAATTCCTACTTGAAGTCTAGTCTAAACCACCTCGAGAGATCTCTAGACACTTCCACGTGACCCTAGAGGCAGCTCCCGTAACAACTTGAAGTTTAGTTTAAACTATTTCGAAAGATTTTTAGTTATTTTTATATAATTTTAGAGGTAGTTTCTATAACATTTTGAATATCATTTCTGCTTTAAGTACCGATTTAATATCAATCGCTATTATGACATTCAGGAATACTACCATCGGTTAATCTATATAAGCAGTAGATATTAATAATATCAAAATAATTAATATACCTAAGGAAATCATTATTAACAAAACACTCAAAATCGCCTTACCAAATAAGTACTAAGGTAATCAATAGGAACTCAACATTTTCCTTCTACAATTTGAAATTTATTTTAAATTCAATAAGGATAAATTCACTATTATAAAATTTAAAAATGTATGGGCTATATTATACCTTAAAGAAGAAACAATCAAATAAATCTAGTTATATTTATATAACTATTTCGAGTATAACAATAGAGATTATATACAATCTACCCGAATAATCTTCAATAGTTTTGAAGGTTTTAAAATAAAGATTCACAGAATCTTTAGGAATTCCAACAAATTAAAAGTAATAAAAAAAAAGATCTTTAACCTTAAGCAAACAGATTCAATATTAAAATATACTACAGAATTTCGAAGATATATAAGAACAACCAACTAGAATGAAACCACCATTATAAATAACTATTGTAAAGAGCTCAAACTAAAGGTTAGATTGGAATTAGAAAGAACCATTACAAATATAAATTTGAACAACCTAATTCAAGATTCTATTAAATCAAACAATTATCTTTATAGATTTAAGCAAAGCCAAAGATTATACAAACCTTAAGAAAATCGAAACCAAGGGTGTTATTATAAGAATGAAGGTAGACTACAATATAATCTATAGAGATACAAAGACTCTATGGAATTAGATATTACGTATTATGTAAACAGGAATAATGATCAGAAAAAGAAATATAGACGAAACAACAACTTATACTTTGAATATGGAAAAGTAGGGTATCGAGTAGCAAATTACTGAAATAAGAGAACAGAAGGCAAGAAGGGCAACTTTAAGAATAAGTTCGGCAAAAGTCAATTTAATGTTACTTTTACACCACAATTGTGTACAATTAGTATTACAAGATTAACTATACCACCATTAGTTTACAAAAAAAAGCTAGGAGAAGAAGAGGTAGAGAACCTTTTATAGGTAAATAAAAACCCATAGTTAAAAAAATTATAGTTTATTCGAGAAATCGACCAATGGAACTGTTGTATTTGGAAGTTTGAAGATACAAACGAAGGAATTATTAATGAGGACCTCAATGTAATAGATATTGAAGAAAGAAAATCTTATAAAGTTCGGTATATCAATCAGCATCGAATTCTATAATTTAAGTTATTATCAATATTTTATTTATAAAAAGAATTAGTAAAGAACATCTTTAATAACTAAAACAAAAAGAGTTATAAGAAATATTCTATTAATATACATTTAAGTAAAACGAAAACCAAAATTTGTTTCTATATAAACAAATCGGAAACAAATATTATATTCAAGCTTAGGTTATACTACTACCATTAGTTATAGATATAATAATAAGAGTAATCCGAAAGAATTATTAATATACTTTATGAAGAGACTTACTCAATAACAAAACTAGATTAGGAATGAATGTAGTCTATCTAAAAAAAGAAGAACTATGATATGTAACATTTGCTGATGAAATCATTTAGGATTATGAGGACGAGTAAATTACACTATAACTGAATGCTATAGGATAAGTAGGATAAATATACTACAGAGTTAAGATAAATAAACAAACACAATCAATTATAATAGATTTAGGGGTTATAGGAAATTTTATTACATTAAAAACTACAAAATACCTGGGAATTTCACTTTAAGAGAAACAAGAACTCTATTAATTATAATTAGTTGATAAATAGCTAATAGGATTTAATAAGATTGTTTCTTAAAAGATATAACCAATATAAATAAATATAACCCAATACTCGGAGGTTATATAGTTTGATGTTATACCATTAGACTAACAATAGATCATCTTAAGGATACCATAATTAAAGGTATACAACCCTAAAATAGATTGATTATAAAAGATAATGATATTTGATTAGTATAAAAATAATTATAATGATATGTTCAAGACATTTGTAAGATATAATACACACCAAGAAGAATTAAATGTAAACAATATTAACGATATAGAATACCTAGTTTAGAGTTCTTTATTAAAAGTAAAGAATAATATATCTTCTTTATAAATATAAAAGTTAATGATATAATATAAAAATATAATTAAGATAAAGGAGCCTATAATATTAGAATAATATAAGAAATATAAATATATTTTTAAAAAACTAGAAAACCATAAGGTTTTATTAAAACATAAGCCATAGAATCATAAGATAATATTAAAGAAAGGTAAGATGTTTGTATATATCTTAATTTATTCAATATCAGTTAATAAGTTAAAGACACTTAAAGAATATATTATCGATAATTTAATCAAGGGATGAATTAGAGAATCCATATTCTAAATGGTAAGTTCAATTATATGAGTACTTAAGAAGGATGGTACTAAGAGACTAGTTGTAAACTATAGAAAGTTTAATGTGCTTATTAAAAAGGATCGATATCCACTTTTATTAGCTATGGAATTAAGAGATCGATTAGGCAGAGTAATGATATTCATTAAAATGAACCTACATAATAGCTACCACTTGATTAGAATAAAAGAGGGTGAAGAATAGAAAACCGCTTTCAAAACTAGATATAGACTATACAAATATTAGATTATATTATTTAAGCTAATTAATGTATTAATAATATTTATAAGGCTTATAAATAATATACTATTATAATATTTGAATACTTGTTATATATACTATTTAAACAATATTCTAGTATATTCAAATAATAAAGTTCAATATATTAAAGATATTAGTAATATTCTTGAATATTTGACTAAAGTTGATTTGCTATGTAAACTAAGTAAATGTAAATTTTATATTATAGAAATAGAGTTTCTAGAATTCATTATATTAAGTTAAAGGCTCAAGATAAGTAAGGATAAGATTAAGACAATGTTCGAATAAAAGCAATCTATTATAATTAAGAAAGTACAATCTTTTTTAGGATTCATTAACTTCTATTAAAGATTTATTAAAGGTTATTCAAGGATTACAATACTCTTAACTAATTTAATTAGAAAAGAATAAGGAACGTTTAAATGGATCGTTAAGATGTAGAAATCCTTCGAAGTACTTAAACAAATAGTGGCCAAAGAGCCAATACTATTAATATTCGATTTAGAAAAGTAAATCATAGTGAAAACGAATTCCTCAGATTTCGTTATAGAGGTAGTTCTAAGCTAATTAGATCAGAATGAGAAATATCAATCAATTGTATTCTACTCCCAAAAACTATTATTAGTTGAATTGAACTATGAAATATATAACAAAGAATTACTAACAATAATCGATATATTTAAAGAATAATAAGTTTATTTGAAAGGATCAAAATATACAATATAAGTGTATACAGATTATAAGAACTTGGTTTACTTTATTACAATGAAATAATTAAATAAACAATAGGTTAGATAGTCGGAAACTATAATTAATTACAATTTTAAGATTTCATATATCAAAGGATCAGAAAACGCTAAAGCCAATGCTCTCAGTCGAAAACCGGAATATCAGGAAAACAAGTCGTACGAATCATACGCTATATTCAAATAGAAAGGCAAATCACTAGTCTATAATGTACTGCAGCTTGCAGCCACTCATATATTGGAAGACAATCATCTAAGAAAAAAGATCCAATTATACTACAAAGGCGACGCTATAGTAATGTATATATTCAAGGCAACAGAGCTAGGATTCACAATAGAAAACGATACAATATACTTTTACAGAAAAGTATACATTCTTAATCGAATGATCAAGAAATTTGTAACAAAACAATATAGGTTGCTTATATATAAATATCAAGGAATTACAAGAACATTTGTAAGAATACAGGAAATCAATTATTTTTTATAAATAAAAACAATAATTGAAGAAGTTATTGAGAATTGTAACATCTATATACGAAATAAGTCCTTTAAACACGCTCTGTATAGTCAATTCCAAACCTTAAATATACCTTCTCAGCCATAGAAGTCCATTATATAGGATTTTGTAGTCAAACTATTACTTTCGAAAAACCCTATTATAAGAATTAAATACAACGTAATACTCAATGTAATAAACAGATTGATAAAATTTATATATATAATATTATTCAAAGAAACATAAACTATTAAGCAATTAGTATATATATTCTTTAGGGTTATAATAAGCATATATAAAGTATTAAATGAGATAATCTCGAATAGAGATAAACTCTTTACCTCGAAATTCTGGACTACCTTATTAATACTAATAGATATTAAAAGAAAACTATTGATAGCTTTCTATCTACAAACAAATAGTCAAATAGAAAGGATTAATTAGACAATAAAAGTATATCTTAAATACTATATAAATTATCAACAAAACAATTAAATAGAATTATTACTTATAGTACAATTCGTATATAATATATCAAAAACGGAAACCATAAAGATTATATTAGTACATGTTAACTTTGAGTTTAATTCTAAAGTATATTAAACATTAATACTATAGGAAGTTAATACTAAATCAGTAATAATATAAGTCGAATAATTAAAAGATTTATAAGAACAGCTTATTCTTAATTTAAGATTTATATTATTTAGAATAATAATCTACTATAATACAAAACATAATATAGAACCTACATTTAAAAAAAAGAATAAAGTTTATTTACTATAATGAAATATCGAAATCAAAAGACCAAGTAATAAACTCAATCATAAGAAACTAAGATTATTCAAGATTGATAAAGTAATAGGAATCATTAATTATCAATTAAAACTATTAAATATAATAAATATCCACCTAATATTCTATATATTCTTACTCAAATCAGTACTATTAAAAATACTAAATATATTATTAATAAAAATCGAATTAGTCAACTCAAACATTATATATAATATCGAAACAATACTAAATTGTAAATACATTAAAGACATAATTAAATATTTAATCAAATAATTAGATTATCTATATACTGAAAATTCATAAGAATCAAAAACAAACCTCAACTACCCTAAGAAGTTGGAGGCGTTCTACCAGCAATACCCAGATTTGCTTAGAAAGAAGGAAAGTCCATTGAAATAAGAATCAAAGAATCTAGAGAAGAAGAGTCGAAAACAAAAGGGTCATTATTAGGGCCAGCAGCAGAGACAGATGCCAACTCCTTTTCCTTCTTAATACACTCATTTTCCAATTGCTATTCCTCAGCCTCAAACTCTTCAAAAGCTTTAATAGTACAAAGGTCATGTTGAAGCATTTTGCCAGCCTTTTCCCACAAAACACACTTCTGCCTTCATAGACGAGCTAGTTGAGCAGCTACTTCAACTATAGCATTCGCAACCTTCTCCTCCTCGAACTCAAGACACTCTTCCTTAAAATTAATACAAAATCAATCGCCCACAGAATGACTATATATATCACAACAACCACTACTCACACTCTTTATACATTCACTACAACACATAATATTTAAAAGCATTTAACATTCAAAGTTCTTTTTTAAACAACAATTACACTTATAAAACATAATAATACTTTTATTTTTAAAACAAAAATAAATATTTTTATAACTAACAACAGATTTTGAAGAATGAATAGCAAACATTATAACAAACAGAAAAAAAGACATTACAGAATTAATCAAGTAAGGGAAACTCATTTTATAAACACTTAAAACAAGCACTAAGCTAAGAAGAGAATAGTATTACAACGATATCCAATATATCGAATTACTTAATCAAGAAGTCACAGAATTACAGATTCCCATTGAATCCCACTACTCCCATCTAATAGAATACAATAGAATTAATAGAACAACAAAAAACGAAGATCTATATAAAGAAATAGATTTCATTACAATATAAAGCTTCATGCTCAAGAACAATTATTAATTTCATTATTATAATTACAAGAATTACAACCAATTATTAACCTTATTGAATTCCTACTTGAAATCTAATCTAAACCACCTCGAGAGATCTCTAGCCACTTCCACATAACCCTAGAGGCAGCTCCCGTAACAATAAGGAGGTGAAAAATATAGCGAATTATATTCTTGAATTAAGAGAAGTAAAAAGAATTGGAAAGTAATGAGTGTATCGATTTATAAAACGTAATAAAAAGTTAAGAATGTGTTTTACTCGTATTTATGATTTTCAAAAAGCTTTTTATAAAGATTCTAAATTTATTAGAGATTGGTTCCGATTTATATTGAATATATAAGACAAATTTAATATTCTTGATTATAATTTATAGAATTTCGATGAAATAGGCTTTATAATGGGAATTATAAATACTAATATAGTTATTACTAGCTCTAAGAAATCCAATAGAAGTAAAACTATACAATCAGGCAATCAAGAATAAGCAATAGCGATTATATATGATAATAGTGAAAGGAACATTATATCTTTATTTCTAATAGTTTAAGGATAAATATATCTTTCTAATTAGTATACAGAAATCAATCTTCTTGTAAATTAGGCTATTAAATCTATTTCTAATGAATAGTTGAATAATAAGATAAGGTTAAAATGATTGAAACATTTCGATAAATATATAAGAAATCAAATTAAAGGTAAATATAAAATGCTAGTACTAAATAAATATAAGAATTGTTCACAATAAAGGAGCAGGCCAGTGGAATGCATGTATTATTGACTATGTAGATTAATTGTACTAAGGTAAAATCTAACTACGAAGTGGAAGTGATATATGCACAGTAGCTTAGAGCACGTGCCACAACTTCCAACACTCCCCCAGAGAGCTTACTCTCTCAGCTTCAGTAGTTAGTTTCTTTAAAATTCCTTTTATACGCCCAATAACTGATTGCTTCGAAATTCGTTATTCCTTGATCGTAGGGTTACTGTTTTAATATGGTAGACCATCAAAATCCGATCGTATGCGAACAGACCTTAAGCTTATCTGTTATTCCACGTGATTTTCTTGAAATCATTAATTTTTTTTATTTTTTTTTTTATTTTTTTTGATAAATTCGACGTAAGATGAATCCAATGAATCTGATGAAATAGGTGAAATGGGTGGATTCAGTGATTTTGGTCGATTTGGTCAATTTGGTCGATTTAGTCGATTTTGGAGCACATACCACAACTTCCAATACTCTCCCAAAGAGCTTACTCTCTTTGAAACCCCAGCATGTTCTTGAATCTCTCAAATATCACCCTTGCGCATGGTTTTGTTAATCCATCTGCAGCCATATCACTTGTATTGACATAGCTGGTATTGACTAGATGTTTTTCTGTGAGATCTCGAATGAAGTGGTGACATATGTCAATATGCTTTGATCGCTCGTGTAGATGTGGGTTCTTGGTTAACGCTAGCGCTCCTTGGTTGTCTCCGAGCATTTGAACTCCGCTGTTGCTCCCGATATACTGTGGTCGCTCTAAGTCCCTCAAGAGTTGGGCTACCCATTGCCCTTGTTTGGTGAACATCGCCATGGAAATGTACTCAGCTTCTGTACTAGATGTAGCTACAGATGTCTGCTTCTTGCTTGCCCATGAGATTGGTCCACCATAGAACATTACTACCCCACCAGAGATGCTTTTTCGATCGGTTCTATCGCTTGCCCAGTCTGCGTCGGTGTATACTTTGATGGTGCGTTGTAGGAGGTCATATTCTTTGCAAATATCTGATTGAACTCCCCCAGGCCCAAAACGTAGTTTCTGTTTAATAGTTGACCTCAAATATCTCATAAGGTTTTTGAGTGCAACGCTGTGATGTTTGGCAGGGTTAGACATAGCTTGTGCTAATCTCCCGAGACCGAATGCGATGTCCGGTCTAGTGTAAACCATAGGGTGGATCGTACTGCCGATTGCTTGCTGGTATTCGTTTACATCAGTGAGCTCGTCGTCTGGGAGCGTTGGTCGTAGTTGGTTGTAATCCGAGATTGGTATCTTCCTTGGAGTGTGTTGACCATGGGAGATCCCGAATCGGGTAAGCATTGCATCCAGATACTCTTCTTGATCCATAGTTAACACTCTCTCTGATCTGTTACGAATGATGCGCACTCCTAAGATCTTACTAATCTCCCCCAGGTCTTTGGTGTTGAATCGAGCAGAAAGGTTGTGATAAAACCATTGAATATCTCGTTTTTGTGCAGCAGCAGTAACAATATCATCTACATACACTAGGAGAATTAGCTGGCGCGGGTGATTGGTGTATAAACACGGATCCGCAAGGCTTTGTACGAAACCCATCTTGGTTAACTCTCCTTTCAGAAGAAGGCTCCAATCTCTACCAGCTTGCTTTAGCCCATAAAGACTCCGAAGTGCATGTAGAACGCGGCCGCGACGAACATGAACACCTTGAGGGGGTGCTAAATAGATTTCTTCTTTCAAGTGTGATTCGGTGAACGCATTTTTGATATCGAAATGGGAACACTCGAGGTCCTCTCTTGCAACAATTGCAAGGAAAAGGCGAAGAGTATCGAGTCGAACAGTGGGGGCGAAGGTTTCGTTGTAATCTTTACCTAAAACTTGGCTGAACCCTCTAGCCACTAATCTGGCCTTGAATCGCTCTACCTTATTATCCTTCGTCTTAACAACAAATACCCATTTCGTTGAAACTAGATTGCTCCCTTGTGGTAAAATGAACTCTTCCCAAGTGCCATTCTTGACCAATGAGTCTACTTCTTCTTGAATTGCAGCTTGCCAGTCTTTCGCGTGCTTTTTGTCTGCCATTGCTTCTTTATATGTATTCGGTATCTTGATCCCGAGTATTTCCGTTGCTGGTAGAGCGGTCTCAGCTTCTGCTGGTGCATCTGCTAAAATAGTCAAGATCTTCGAAGCAATTTCATTATTCGTCTCCTGTTCGAATTGATGAATATTTGGAATGGCAATCATGGCGTGCTCAATTGATTCTGATCCTGGCTTATTTAAGGAAGCAAGTAAGGCCCGAATGATTTTGGAGTCTCTCTGTTCTTCTATATCGTCGTCATCGCTTCTCTTTCTCTTCCTAAGATTGTATCTCAAAGGTGGTGTGGAAGTAGATGCAGATGTAGATGCAGTAGGTGGTAAAGTTTCATTAGGTAGTGCAATATCAGGTAATACACTCTCAGGTAATGTACTCGAATTCGATGGTGTATGATCAAGTGGTAAAGTTATATCCTCAGGTGCCCTTGACTTCGGTGGTGTATGATCAGGTGGTGAAGTTATATCAGGTAAAGTAACATCACTTTCTTTGTTGTTTTCCCCTGCCGGTCTTGTTAAATCATCAGCCACTTGTCGGATATTTCCATATTCATCTTCATCAAAGCGTGGTATTTCAGTCTTTGTTCGTTTTGGTATTGGCAAGCGCACCTCTATCGAGTCTGTGATTATTTCATTTGGTGATATTGGTGGATCGACTGGAATAGACGATGATTCAGGGACATTCTTAGGTCTGCCGCGAGGCCTGCGATCAGGTTCTATATTCTTGGTACCTTGTGATCCAGCTACACAGTTTCTGAGTTTGAGATCCAGATCCCCTCCTTTGTAGCTTTCGTCGATTGTAACACGATAAGAGCGGTAAGTATAACCTAGCTCTGGTGAATAAACCTTTATATGCTTGGTGGTGTCTTTTGAGTATCCCAGGAATATCCCAACCCTTGCTGTGTCGCGAAGTTTATCATGCCTTTGTCCTTTTGGGATGGTTTTGGGGTTGATATAGGCGTAACATCGACTCCCCCAGACCTTGCATGTATCGATATCTGGTAATGTGCCTGTAAATGCTTCGAGTGGGCTTCGATCGATTCCATTTGCATCTGGGCCAATACTAGTGCGGTTTCGAATGTATACGTCGTGCTCGACAGCTTCGTCCCAAAATTCTAATGGTAAATGAGCTTCTTTCAACATTGCTCTCATGTCGGTTTCTGCGGTGCGTATATTGCGTTCAGCTGGACCATTTTGGTGAGACGATACAACCACTGTAACCTCTGATCGCACACCAGTCTTCCATTCCCGGACGGCTTGAAGAAGCTCTGGTGCATTGTCGGTTCTGGCAGCAATTACAGCTACTCCTGTAGCAAGTTCAATTTCTTGCTTCCAGGCTTTCAGTAAGGGTATTGCATCGCTCTTCTGTTTCAATAGGATGACCCAATTTACCCTTGTGGCGCTATCGATAATAAGGAGAAAGTATCTGTGCCCTCGAATGGTCCTTGGGAAAGGGCCAGCAACATCGAAATGGATCAATTCTAGCCTTTTGGATTTTCGTGCACTTAGTTGACTTGGGATTCTGTTAGTCATCTTTGTGAGAGCGCACACTTCACAGACATCAAGAGTTGAAGGGACCTTGATCGGTCTCTGGAGTGTAGTGACTTTGTGCAGATTCCTGATTTTGTCAGGGCCGAGATGATTGAAGCGTCTATGCCAGATAAGGTATCTTTCCTTCTCCGTCATGGTTAATTCTTCGACTTCCCCTTTTGTACCATCAATGATCTCTGCAGAGAGCGCAAAGAATGCAGAATCTTCGTATCCTGGTTTCACATGCGAGATGATGTACATCCCATCTTTCATTGTTGCTTTGATGATCTTATTATTCTTATCGTTTTCTGGTGTGAAATACATCTTCTTGAGACTGAATGTACCCTTGAGTCCTGCCTCACAAATTCTCTTGGCTGAGAGCAGGTTGACCCCCAATCCAGGTACATATAGCACACCAGCTAATGATGTCCTTGTTCCATCCTTGCACACCATGTCCACTGTTCCTCGCTCATCCGAGTACATAGCTCCCCCACCAACCGTTATCCTTCGTCGCGGAGTACGAATTAGACTTCTGAATAGAGAACGTTGGTCAGACATGTGTGAAGTGGCGCCGGTATCAGCGTACCATTGCGATGGGGATGCCTTACTAATACTTTCTTTGGTGAGATGACAATGCTCAGAATCAGACTCACTATCGACGACACTTTCAGTAGCATCGGAGCTTGATTCGGCGATATGAGCCTTGTGCTCCCTGCGTTTTTTGTCTTTTCGCACTGGAGAGGTGGATTGTCTTCTCTTCTGTTTGTGCTTTGAATCGGATTTCAAGAGACGCTTGGCGCGACGGAGCTGGAAGCATTTTAGGACTGAGTGGCCAGGTTTGTCGCAGAGTTCGCAAGTGATGATGGATGTGTCGGTCTCCGAGCTTGTGCTAGCCTTACGCTGGCGATGAGGTGGGACATATTTCTTTCCTTTTGCAAGGTGTGCCGAGTCTCCAGAGGTCTGGATCTCTGCCTCTTTGACCTGTAGATGCTTGATCTTATCGTCAATGCTTAGAGTAGAACTGACGACACGGATCATATCAATGATGACTTTGTACTCATCAGGGAGAGACAAGGTCAGGCTTTGAAAGAGTGATTTATCTGTACACAAAGCACCGGCTGAAGCATCCGCAGATAAGAGCTTTCGTCGAAGATCCTTGAGCTTATCCCATGCACCTATAATAGTCATATCAGGGGTATCGTCGAAAGAGAAGGTCTTGATCTTGAGGAGGTACTCGTCTGCTGCGATATCATCGATTCTGGAGTATTTGACGGCTAGATAATCCCAAAGTTTCTTTGCTGTATCATATTCGTCCACTAAAGCCTCATCATCGTCAGATAATGAGCGACAGATGTAAGATAATGCACTAGCGTCGTCCTTAAGAAAGGTGGCCTTTTTGTCGATATTGAGTCGAATCTTTGTAGTGGTACTGCCGCTGCCGCTGGAGACTTGAAGTTCTTCGAAATCCTGGATTAAGTTGTCGGCTGCTGCAATCCGTGCATATTCATGCAATGTCTTTTCGCATGTATAGAACCAACCTTTTCCTCGAAGTTGAATTCTTATTTGACGAGTCCAGCGTTCGTGATTCTCTTGAGTGAGAGGAGGGATGCGCTTGGAGTAATCCTTGGATCCAGTGTCTTCGTTCATTTTGAAGGTTCTGCAAGTAGAAAGCTTGCGTCGATGACCTAGGCGTGATTGATGGTGGAATGAAAGAGTGGAAGAGGAACTGTTTAAGACTGCGCTGTCCCGATTGGGATGTACTAGTGTTTGAAGGGAGAAATTCTCTTCAAGGCGGGGTAATTAAGAATAGTGAATTTTGATTTGTAGATAATGATTTTTGAAGTGATATCGAACACTATGTAGCAGGTGATGCTCTTCAGCGTTAAGCTGGAATGAATGGTCTTTTCAGTAATAACTCGTAGTTTTCTTACTTGAGGAAAAGGCGCGATGTAAGTGGTTACTTCGCTGTCGCTGCTCAGCAATCTGTTTGCTGTGCGCACCTCGTATGTTGACGTCGCGTTGCGTAGGAGCTTCTCGTCGTCAACCTCTCCTTTGGCAACGTAAGCTATTCAAAGAGCTTTCGGCCTTAGTCTTACTGCAGAGCTACCGGGCTCATAACCTGTTCACAATAAAGGAGCAGGCCAGTGGAATGCATGTATTATTGACTATGTAGATTAATTGTACTAAGGTAAAATCTAACTACGAAGTGGAAGTGATATATGCACAGTAGCTTAGAGCACGTGCCACAACTTCCAACAAGAATCATAAATCAATATTATTCTAGAACTAACTTATTACAAAAAGAATAATATTAAATATATATATTTATCATTATATTTAAATCATTTAACTCAGTTTTTTAATATTGAATATTTTAATATTTTAAAATAAGAATATGATATTCAAATTGAGAGATTTATAAGAGTACATATTAATTATATCTTAAAGATTGAATTCTTTATAGTTTTTAAAGTTATATATCAATGATTAATTATAAATCAGAATATGAAAGCTAGGTTTCGAAAAGCAGGATTAGTTTCATTTGATTTTAAAGTAATGCTTTTCAAATTAGATATTCGAATTCATATATCTACTCCCCCCTCTTTCAATTTAAATCTCTAAGTCTTTTAAACTCCTTATAATCCTATAAAAGCTTTTTCTTAATTAACACTAATTAAATCTCAAATAACTTATTATCAATTAAGTTCTTCTACACTTTTATTTGAGATTATATTAACTCTAATTAAGAGTACAAAAAGATTAGCATATAAAAATACACTTTTAAATATAGAAAACCATATACTTCAAAAAGCTAATAAAACATTAAGCCAATATTAATATATAAAAAAGATATAAATATATTAAAGAGAAGTATTTACTAAATAGAAAACTATAAATATATTATCTCAATAAAAAGTTGATATTCAGATTCAATACAATAAATATCAAAATAAAGAGAATTCTAATAAGAAAGTATCTTTTAATCAATATTATAATAATTATAAAAAGACAGATTATAATACAAGAACTTATCAAATTGATATAATAAATTCTAGATTATTAGATTCTTAATAGCTTTAATTAATTGAATCAATAGTTATTGAATAATATGAATTTGAATATGTCAATTGAGGTGAAAGTGATCCACTCGATGATATGACCCACTCGGTGATGAATCACGTTATCCCATATTGTGATTGGTGATAGTTTATTTGCAAGTTGCTGCGTATCTAAGCTTCTCATAATCTACACCATTTTTCTCAGTACCAACAGTGAGCCAGCTTCTCCACGGGCCAAATACTATATCCGCGATGCAACAGAACCTGAGCATTGGGATAAAAGTCCATCTGCTGCGGACCATGTTGGCATAAAAATTTGACGATTGTGGGTGCGATGTCACAAACATTCATGTAGGATGTTATGGTGAGATATATAAGTTCGGTTGAGTTCAGATCGTGGGAGAGGGTGGTGATGCCTGGGTACATTTAGGGAAGCTCTTAAACTAACACAATCTTTGAGACAAAGCCTCAGAGAAGAGACAAGATCGCTGCGAATCCTAAGAGGAAACTCATGAGGCACTTTTGTCTGGTGGTAGATGAGGAGCACAAGATGGCATGCTATGTTCTGCTCTCCGGACTTTGAGCTTTCCATATTCGTGGACATCATGTTCCCAGGAACTGTTTTATCAACGGGCTGCTCCTCCAGTTCGGAATGCTCTTGAAGTTCGTGTATCTTTCACGGCACTAACATATACCTAGTCCTTACTCTCCAATACAGCGTAGGATTATGAGGTGAGTACCCAGGCCAAAGCTTGGTACTCCGCTCTCCTCCTGTCAGTCACGAGAGAATCAGGAGACTTGCTTTTATCGATCATGTCAATCAGCTCAAATATCCGTTGCCTGTCTTGAGGCTTTAGAGAAGATTTTGGTCTGCAAAAAGGACGCGACACTTGCAGAGCAGTCGATTTGGTGCGTAGATTCAAGTACATATCCGTTGGTTGCGTAGCATTAGCTATAGATACCTAGAACTGAATCGATTATGAATTTACTACTACTATCCGTTGGTTTCGAAATTTGGTCAGCATTTCTTTCTTTGCTTCAACAAAGGTATGGTATCACCAAGGTCTAGTAGCATACGAGCTCCGTTGTTAAATGGTAGCTATTAAGAGATACTGTTCATATTCTCAGGTTGCAAATCTTCGCCAAAGAGTAGTCATTTCACTCTCTTGAATTGATTAAATGGCACCATCTTCAAAATATTCTTCGGTACCGAGAAACCCTTTGGAACCAACCCCATCCAAATAAGGATCCGTCATGATATCAACCATTTCCGCCCTCTTTCCTGGGTCTAAATTCGTCAATATTAGTATCAATCTCTTCGCATCATCATCAAGATTGGGATAATCAGCATCAGTTCATTACTCAAAAGGTTCATACCCTTCAGCTCACTCCTTATCCTCTTCAATCATTTTCCAAAGGTCTTTAAGGAGCCCGCCTGCTTCCTCATCATCCACATGCTTTACAAGCGCATCTAGAAGCGGCCCAAAGTTCGACAGTAACTTATGCAAGATTACCCGCTCCGGTTCTACAGATAAACTCTTAAAATCGGGGCGAAAGGATTCAACCCCTTGTGAGCACGAAAAGACACTGCAAATAATCATTCTGTTAAAGATTGGGACTCTCCAAGGATTGAATTTGACTTGCCAAAAGTCCGAAAGAAAACACCTCCGAACGCTTTCCTATTCCACTCCCTAGTTGTTCTTCTGGACTTTGCCACATCACGTTTCCTATCCTATGGTTTAGAAGATGCGTGCCTATGAGTTTCAAAGCACAATCTAATTCGCCCAATTGCACCTTTTCGAGGCAGAATTTGGTTTCCATATTGACAAACCAGTCGATGAAAACGGTGTCGGGCTTCACATTTAGAGTATAGGAATAAGTTCAGGAGAGAGCTTTGAGCAAAAGTCGTGAATGAGTTAAGATAGCCTACCAAGGTGTATCCAATTTCTCGCGTACATATCTTTCAATGCCAGGCCAACCTCTTTGAGGATCATATTTCTTGCTTGCAAAGGAAGAAGAGGGCAATCGTTTATCATTTCAAGCACGTTGGATGTGGCATAATCGTAGACAAGTACTCCGCTCTCCTTGTTTTCATCTACATGATGTCGTATTCGACGAACTTTGACGAATTTCTTTTTGTGCTCTTATGAATGCTCAAATATCGAGCGGGTAACAGGCTTCAACAAAAAGGCCATATTGTCCCTCCTAAAGTCTCGCTCAGATCAGCCTGGTACAGGTGGTCATTTTTGCAATGAGAAGCACGGCATGTTGTGATCTTGGAACTCACCCAGAGACCAGATGGATGTTGAACTCCGGTTTCTGTTGGGGTGTTTGTAGATAACACGAAGCGGCTTATATGTCTGACCAGAGCGACCAACGAGTGTTGAGATCATTCTCGAACTCTTGAGAGAACGAGCATGATTTACAATCATGTAATTCACGATTAACATCATATAGGAGATCAACAGAGGTAACAGGAAAGAATATCTCTATAGGTTTACGATGCTCGATAATAAATTTGCTGTAGAAGGATTGAGTGGATAGATAGAGATTGGAGTGTCTTATACTGAGATACAATACGGATTGGAGGGTTTTTGACGAGGTAATCGTTCGAAAAAGACTCCACGGATGCGATTGATACCCAATATCCAAAACAAAAGATTCTCCCAGCATTAGTTTGACTTATCTATTCGAGTAACCAATTTTTTTCCAATGATAGTAACAACCTTGGGCAATGTTAACCTCAGATTTTCGTACTGTCATCGCCAGTTTCATTCCAAGAAAGGGGCAACTGAATCATTGGTCCATCACCATCGTAACGTTGTCACAATGCTTCCTTTTGCCTTTTCTTAAATACAACCTAATGCACCTAAGGGCGCCGTCATGAAGCCATGTCCAATCTGGAGGAAATACACTAGTTTCCAACTACAAGCCATCCCCTAACTTATCTAATGCTCGGCTTTTACATCCCTTCGCTCCAATTCTCCGCTTCCATTCTCATCACAACTTCCACCCCTTTATCCGACTTCCAGACAAACTCTCATGATAGAACGGCACAGCAGCCATCGAACTTTTACGAGATTCGTCACGATATATTACTTGTTTACTCATCTTGACCAACGCATGAATTGACGTTCGAAGTCTACACCTCTAGCGCCGTCACTCGTTCTCTTGGTGAACTATCGGCACGACTTTACTCCACCGCACGAGCCGTCTAACCAACCTTACAACCAACATCAAAAAATTCCAATATCAAAAGATACCTTGATCTATATTTTCTCAGTATGAATCACACAATTGATACGATACTTCTTCTATCTGAAGTCCTTACATCTACTTCGTTTCCCTCCATCCCGCTTTCATCCCATGATCCATACTCACATCCTTCTCCGGATCTCACGGTACTATATAAAATCCTATCCACCATCACAACGCATAATTCTCCATATCACTTCCCCATCTTCCTTCCCTGCACGATTACTATGCCTATTTTTTTGCCATCCTCGATCCCCTCCAGAAATTTCCGTCCCCTGTCTACCATTTTCTTATCGAGACTCTTTATCCCGCCTTATGACTCTCCTAGCGTGTAGCGTGTAGTCATATCTCCTACCCTGTCTCTCGTTCCGGTCCGGCTGCTTCAAACCCTGAATCACGCCATCTCTTCCGAATTCCTCTAGCTTTCCAGCTATATATGTTCTACATTATCCACTCTTCCCAGATCCGACTACTCTAAGCCCTATATCGATATTCCTGCTAAGACCCCCCATTACCTATCACCACCATTCGCATCATTCCAACTTACCAACCACCTCCATATCTCACCCCCTCATCCCTTAACCATACCACACACACTACCAACGGCATAACCTCTCAAACTCACCCCAACCCACTCCATCCACTTCACGCGTCCAGTTTCCTCGCACTCGCACTCGACCCGTAGCAACTAACCTCCATACCCGTGGAATTTTCGGACGAAAGCAAAACGTCCCTTTATTCTCGAATCTCTATCTAACAACTAAACAAACCATGCACCATTGACCTCACACACTCTAACGATTGTAAGTATCTTCATTATTATCATCTGAGCGCTTCTTCTCCGAGGCACTACTTAATCCTCGCACACCCCAACAAAATCTACCAAACATCTCGAAACATATTATACGCGTCTGGTGGTCCGAGGAAAAGCACTCCCTCCACCACTATTATTCGCCATCTCGAAGATTCATATAGGTCTCTAAAAACACAATACATGGCTCAAATAGACTATCGGCACATACTAGCAGAACACGCATGAGCATCCCACAAGCTGATCAGTCAAATCCGGAAATAAACCATCTTCCACACCTCCGAACCATTGCAAGCCCTACCATCCAAACCCACCCATCTCAAAATCTAGGATCATCCAATAATGCTACCCATCAACACAACCGTATAGTCAGCTCATCATGTGACATGTGACATCCATCACAAATCCATCATTGACAAAAATTCAGTCGATAGCATCTAGATCTTCATATTAGCATACACAGATATCAGTAACCCACACCAAAAGATATCGAGATTTCATCTCCATCAATCAATCCCCTTCCCGACATCCCCAGTTTTGTCCCTGCCCCCCTGCCAAGTTCCCTCCTCCATAAAAGTATATTAGATATCCTGTACCTAGGTAGTATACCCTAGCAAAGGATCGATAGAGTATACTATGTATGGTATTATGGTAGGTGTTATTCCTCCGTATACAAGCGAGTCATACATCCATGGTATTTCGATATCTCGATTGGCACAGCTGAGGGTGGTGGGTAGCAGAGGTGGAAAAAGCAATGTCTGATATCTCCTATCGAGATTTAGATTTAGATTTAGACAACACGCTGTGGGAGGAAGCGCAGTCTGCCAATGTATGCAATCCGATTTCTGCTCACAGATCGTAGATATAGAATTACAATCTGAGAAACAATTAATCTCCTAGCTGATCCTATCATTTCCATCTATCTTTCCAAAATTCAAAATATCAAATGTCCAACATTCAGAATGCAAAAAATCAAAACTCAATATGTAGAACTCTTAAGTATATTTCTCATTTCATGTTTCTTCCAAACTCCTAAACTATATTGGCCATTGCACGCCTGGCTATCTGCCTCGCGCCCGCTCCTTTTGCATGCAAGCGCTCAAACCTCATGATAGGATTCTACTCTATCAAACCAATCGCTATGCTACCTAACCTAACCTAACCTATACAATGCTATATACCGCCCGCCACAAAAAATCCCACCTCGATGAAATCCCCAAAGACAAAACCGGTACTCAAACCAATTATTTTTTCCTATTCTGTTTGCGCCTGCCTTTGCCTTCCTAGCCCCCCTAATCTTAAATCTTTCTCCGTCTTCAATATCCAGCTATTTTTCTCTCCTATCTCGTAAAATCATAACACACGCCTGCCTGCAGAAACTCGTCTTGTGCTTATAATAAAGCCCGTCCTGCGAATATGAAAGAAAGCCGTTTTTGTCCCCCCCAAGTCCAAGTTTTCCTTTTCTTTTCCCTAGCTTGTCTGTCCTGCATCTGCCATACATTTCCTAGACCGTCCCACCAACCATTTCCCGACCCAACAACCGAGCTCCAAAAACGAAAGTGGAATGAAATAAGTGAGAGAATACTTCGTAAAGATGCATGGTATCCCGCCAGGCGCCTTGCTACTAGATCTGTAACTGAAAATCTCATTGTCTCCTGCTTCTTAAATGATTGTCTGCCCCGCTCCGCTGTTGTCAAGATAAAGAAAATAAATGCGATCAAATAAAAAAGTATAGTATGTGTATCTGAAAGAAAGTAGAAGAAAAATAGAAAATAAAAAGTCTCTCACCATGTACACTAAATCAAATCATGTAAACACAAACTCGCAGATAAGAAGAAACGAGAACATTGAAGATGGAGCACAAGATAAATAAAATCGTCATATCATAGGACTCAAGCCATCTATCGGACTACCTAAAGCTGATTTCCTCTGATAACGAGGTGTCGACGTAACACTAGGTGTCATTGGTGAAGATTGGTGCGGGTTCGAAGTAATAGAATCGTGGGCTTTTGATTTCGCCATATTCGAAGCGCCGAGTGCACGAGAGTGGCTAGATTCACGTCGGCGTTTCGGGGCATCTTTAATCTTCGGATGAGTGTGACACTGTTAATCATTCATATTAGTCTCAAGTTCGTTTTAATTGCAAGTAGGAAGGAAGTTAACAAAAATCCACTGAACCCAAATTCTCCGATATGAAGTATGAAATCTGGTGTGCGCTCGGACTCTTGAAGTGAAAAGATATGAAACTTACTTTGTAAGCATGTCGGAACCAAGTGGTTCCCTTTTTCTTGCTACTGACTAGAGCTACCCATTCATTACAGCTGCCACACAGACCCTCCCATACATCGGGATTTCCGTCCATGCGTCGCGTTTCTTGCGGCTCTTGAAACGGTTGTCCAGTTGCGGCTGAAATACCATGTGTGAAACTTTTATCATACTGCAGGTCATGTGTTAGTAACAGTTGATTTTGGAAGGGAATTCTGGCCCAAAGCGTCGGAGAATACATACCCAGAATGCGCTATTCTTCAGTACGAGCCATCTTCCCGGTTTGCAAATGCCACACCACCCTTCTCTCTTGTTTCCGTGGCCCCGAACCCATCTTGGTGTGTATAAATCTCCGTCAAATCGTAGTTCTTGCTCGTGAGGAATGAGATCAGGATCCGATGGATTCATATCTTCTGGCGGAGGTGCCAACTGCTCTTCATGTAAGGACGCGTAAAGATCAGGAGGATCGCTCAGATCCGAATAGTGGGTATGTAATGCATGTGGATCTGCGTTACTTTGAAGCATGCGGAAAAGACCGTGAGAAAGCAAAGGAGGTGGTGTGTCAAATTGATGTGGCTCATGGTATGAATGAGAAGGCAGAAGCATACTATTCCGTTGATAAGCTAGGTTGTTGGCCATCATAAACGGGTGTTGTTGCGTCTGTAAATTAACCATGTTGAGAGGCAAGTGAGGATCAGATATCGTTGGTGAAGAATGCCGGGATGACATGTGAGGTTGGTGAGGAGATTGGAATGACTCTTGGCCCTGATGGTAGACAAATGGAGAAGGGCGTCTACTCGGTGCAGGAGCGTATGATCCCGTAGACCATCTCTTGTTTCTATTGCTGTCCATACTATATGGTGCTGAGCGCATACTTGGCCGAGGTGAGGGAGATGCTCTGCCTCTACTTTGAGTTCGTACCAATTCGGATCTGTTTTGTGGGGTCATTCTAGGGGATGCTACTGGCGATAATTGTGTTGATGACATCAAGGAATTTCTATTTGATAGAGGCGGATAATCTGAAGTGAAAGAAGGTGCTTCTGACAATGTAGTTGAAAAGTCCTCGTATGATGGCATTTCGGAAAGAGCCCCCGTGGTTGACAATGTGAACGAAGAGCCAGACATCCTCCGCGAACTCCATGGTCGCTCCAAACTAGGTCTATCAGAGTCCATTCCAGGTCCACATCTCAGATCGAGAATTGGTACGGCCTCGTCTGTCGTATAAGCTTGGCCCATGTGCATGTCTGTATCGAGACCTTGCATTTCCATACCATCGTCACAGGGTTTCGTGTTCCAATGATCTGTGAAGTCGAATTCAGAGAAAGCTTTGCTGTTGACGGAAACAGTATGATTCTGATGCGGATCACGTTCGCCAACCGGTGATTGTGAAAAGAAATCTTGATGAACTGCATAATCTTGGGACAGCCCATTGTGTATTGGCTGCATCGGCATCGTCGAAGAGTCCCATGCTGGTAAAGAATAGTTGCCCTGCTCTGGCATGCAGTATGAGAACCCCGTCTCATGTATGGTGGCAGGACGAGGTCTGATGGTTGGATTGGGTGGTGTTGTTGTTGACCACATATCTAATCCTATAGGTTCTTGCTTCATAGACATCTCGTTGGGATTCATGGTAGAAGCTGATGGGAATGTCCGTGGGGGACAATCTCCTCTGAACTTGGTATTTTGATTAAAAGCAAAAGAAGATTGTGGTTGAAAAGAATGGCGGCTAGGGCTAGATGTAAGTAAAGATGACATTGGAACAAGGGGTCAATGTGGGTTTCTCACGATTGCGCCTGGCTTGAATCCATGACAGTGGATAAAGTCCTGTTGACTAAACTCAAGAGTCGATTAACTATCGGGATCGTCGTCAGCGTTAGATAGCTTTGTAGAAAAGAAAGTAATATATAATGATCCACCGATCCGGGGTGTCAGCAAGGTCGATGTAGGTCCGGGAGGGATTATAAGAGTTTGTATGTAACTTCAACAGATATGATAAGATCCGAGGGATGCGCAACTCTGATATGATATATGTAGGGAATGCGTAAAGTTTCCGGTGAAACGAAATTGAACAACGATGTCTCGCGATGAGAATATGTGGGTATGGTTACTATGTACCTGCAAGTAGATAGTGTCGGACAGCGGAAATGAGCGTGATGAGTTGAGCTATGCACTTGGGGAAAAGTAGTATAGAAACAAACTCGTTTGGTGATCGACGTAGCCTGGCTTGAATTTTATGAGAGCCAGCTCCCAGTATATAGATGAGCGAAAAGCGAGATTAAAGAGACCTTAAAGGAGTGACTGGTCGAATAGAGCAGGAAGGGTTGCGATTGGAACGACGCGAAAAAGGTGGAAGAGGGGCAGTGCAGAGATCCATGAGGTATAAGAGAAGGAAAATACTTGAAATGGTCGAGGGACGCCTGTCGTGATTTGCAGCCCTGCCCGGGATCGGGATGTCGTTCTTAGACCCATACCAGCGTCGTTCCTGATACAAGCCAAACCTCACAAAACTTGTGTGGTCGAGACCTGGAAAGTACGCTTTGCCGGAAAGGCTTGGCTTTGCATGGGTAGGTGAAGTGGGGAGGGGGGGGAGGGAGGTGTGGTGGGAAGGACAGATGAGCTGTGCGAATAGTAGCTGAAGTTAATATCCAAGTGGGTTAGTAGTATTTAGCAATATGAATGAGCACAATTGCACTTGGTTGCACTATCGAAGTTGCGAGGCTGCTGGTTGGGTCTAGGGACTGGTCCACTGCCGCTGACCCATCATGGAACGACATTATTCGATATTCGATATGTATGTCTGTATGTGTTCATCCAGCAAGAGAGTTTAGAGGGCACTACAGGTAGAGGGAGGTGGCTTATCTTGTCTCATCCGACGCCACTACACTTCAGAGGTGCAGTATCTGGGGTAAGGCAGGTAGGCTGCGTGAGTATATAACGATACCGTGGGTACCACATAAGGAAAGTTTTTTCCCTGGAGGTTGGTGAGAATTAAGCTATCATGACGATGGCGACGGCGGTGACTCTGGTGGTTGTACCACGGTGGTATTGCACAACTGGATATTGACCTGTTTCCAATTATTTTCATGAGCCCACGGACTATCCCAACGGGGTGCTATGGGGATGAATTTGTAACGTCTGGAGTACCTAATTGAGGTTTGTCCAAAAAAGTCCGAGGTCAACGGACAACCAATGATGCCCAAAGATGGCGTCGAACGAGTGAGTTAATCAATCCTGTCTGGTGTAATTAGTAAGTTTGTGAGTGGTGAATGGCAAAGATGGAAAGTTTGGGGTCTCTTTTCTTCACTGGTGATGAGCAGATGGTACCATGAGTAGATTAGTCGGACGGGTAAGGATAGATTAGAAACTAGGTTTATGTTTGAGGATCATTTTCACACGGAAACAGGGGTACTCCACGATTTTAGCTGTACAACAAAGCATATCAGCCCTAATATGATATAATAGAGCGTGTATATTATACAACAGATTATACGAATAAGAAATGCCAAGTGCTAAAACCTACATGTCTACCTTATTTTCGCTACGTATAAGGAAGAACCTTTCGGAAGGATTGGGGATCCTCGTTTGGTTGACGTGTAGTAAAAGTAAAGTATATTGATCAGAGAGAAGGGGGGGAGGGGAGAGAGGTCTGGAAGTACAGAGGAGATAGGTAATGCCTCACATGTACCGTATGTTGTATACTAATAAGTATCTTGGCTGGCTAAAGTGGCACAGAAGTGATAAATCGAACAAAACAAGTTGCTAATTAGCCAATACTCCATCACCAATAACTAATCATTATTTATGTATCATTTATTCAATAACGGCTTTTCAATCATTTCCACACCTGAAAATCGGACCA
Source organism: Botrytis porri (assembly GCF_014898465.1). Taxonomy (NCBI): domain Eukaryota; kingdom Fungi; phylum Ascomycota; class Leotiomycetes; order Helotiales; family Sclerotiniaceae; genus Botrytis; species Botrytis porri. The sequence goes on along the minus strand of NW_024066083.1, from coordinate 1,282,877 downwards.
GTATATCTATCTATTTTAAGCTAGACGCACAGTACCGAACGTACCCCTTCATCAATGTGAATAGACGATTGATTGATGGCTGACAGGAGTAAGAAGTAAGAAGATATAAAAATAATTACTGTCATTTTTGGCAATCACGAAAATTAATCCTCTTTCCCAATAATCACTGTATCTAGCCATCCATCGCACCCTTCCTTTTCTCGTACTTTGTTACTTTCATCGTCTCTCAATACTCTCTTATGACATAGACGAAGTAAGAGATTGTAAGAGAACCGAGGATTTTGATTTGAAATAGTTTCAAATTCTTCAAACGATGAAGCTTTAGACCTGATGAATCTTGCTTGCTCTTTGTCATTGTTTGCACTTCACCGTTCCCAAATTTGAACACCACCAGAATCTAACTCGCACTCTCAATTTCTTAAACTCACTTCAGAAGTCCTCATCTTGGCAAGTTTCCATCATCCTATTATAATAATCCATGTATCGTGCAGCCTCGGTAGTGTTTGAGACAAGCATCATGAAACTCTCTACAGGGGAAGACCCAAGTGAGAGAGGTAAGAGATTGGAACCAATTAACTTGATGAAGTAGAACGTCCCGAAAGAACCGACTGTCAGTCTGAGGGTAAAAAGGCTAAATCTTTCATACAAACTAACTACGAGGTAAATACCTTAGATGAAGGGGAAACATATCATCACATTCTCAAATGTGGTATGTCCTTAGTTTGTAACAAATTGCTGACTTGCCCTTTTCTTCCTAGCTATTCTCTGTCATTCATTGAAACCAATTTGATCAACTAGCTGGGCAGCTCACCAGCTGAGGAGGTAGAAGCTCGCTCTTTCCCTCTTTCAATATCAAATCTAGATGCCAATTGATGCCGAGACACCTTGATACCTGTCACATAACAGTCTATTAGTCGGCGACCGTATATCCTCTTTTTCATCTCTCACTGTACTGTCAACCAGGATTCCGATGATCGATTAAATGTCCGATTCGTCATACCTCACATACTATGTGGCTTGCCTCAGCAGCTCCTCTCATCCCGGCCCATCGATCACCACTAACAGCACAGGCACGGATATACAATTCCGTATGCCAATTCGGCTGGCCTCGTCGTTCGTGACGGGCATATTAATATATTTCCTGGCATGCGATCACTGACGATTGACCGTATCCTAATGTTTAAATTGTACTACGCCATGAGCAGTAAGACTCGAGAATAACAAGAATGGACAACACAGCGAGACTAATCAGTGGGTAGGTATTAGTGTTGGGCGATTTGTAATTATGTAAAGTATAATCACCGTCAGCTCATTACAATATATAATAATGATCAAATCAATTATAGCCCTTAATATAAAATGGGGATTTGGAAGGGATTTGAAAGGAATTTGGAAGAGTTTTGAAGGTTTGATAATTCAAAAAGGTCATAAATCACATGAATATCACATGAATATCACGTGTTATAATCTTGACATAATGATTTATATCGATCAAATAGTTAAGTTCCCATTATATTACACAATTATATAATAGTCCCCCAAATTATATATTTCGCCCAACACTAGTAGGTATATCCCATTCACTGCTGCAATTAGCCTCCATCTACCACGCTCAAATGCACTTTCCCCAAAACGGCAAAGTTATCGAAACCTGTCAAGAGGGATTTCTAGCGTAAACGTATATCGGCCATCATGATACTGTCCACTTCGCACCATACATCACTGCGTAGATACGAGGCAACTAATCAGATAGTCTTTCAGTTCGGGTCAAGTCAGGTGCCCATTTTGAGGTAATCAAACTCACACGCACTTTTCCAAAATGAGATAAACGGCTACTCTTCATCTAACAACCTTCTCATCCATTTTCACATCCTAAGTGTCTAAAACAACATGCCTCAATCTAACCTTTACGAAAGCACCGTAGTTTTTCCAAACAATCTCCCGCTATGACCCCTTTCTCAATTCATCCGACTTTGTCTAATCCACCCAGTGCCTGTTTCGGGACTCAGCTGTTTCGTAGGGCAGGGTAGGGCAGGTCACTAGTAGCTCTAGCCTTTTCTACTCGACTACTGTATCATCCCGTGCACCGCTTACCCACCTTATCATTCTAGAATTTCTCTAATATCCTTCTAGTAGATAATTCTTTCGCACTAAATTTCAACTCATGCGACGTGAAGGAAGGCTATGATGTATCTATTCCAAACGGTCATTGCGATTCTGTCATCCCGTCTCTCCGGCTAAGAGACGTTAATATTGCTATATCCCAAAATGTCATGTGCAAATCTACTTCGAACGCTATCAGACGACAACATATCAATCTTTCTCAAACCGCCAAACGACATCACTTCCCAGAGGCAAGACGAACATCATCCCATGTCTTCACAGCCACACCGCTCCTACATTATTCCTTCCCTTTGTAGCTTCCATGCGGGGGGGGAACTCCGATTCCTATACCCTTCTCACACCCATTATCCACCTTTCTTCCCTTTCGAGCACACAAGCCCAAGCATTCATTACATTTCAATTTCCACAGTCATCCCGATCGGTACGCAAAATTCATGCAGATATACTCGACTCGGGCGTTTATCTGATATTTTCTCTCCACTGTGGATTACGTTGTCACCCCTATCAATATAACACATCTAATATGAAGATCAACCCGCCCTACCCACTCACCCATGCCCCTCCCCTGCTTGACCTCCCCCTTGCTCACAAGGGGGGGGGGGGGGGGGGGGGGAATGTATCGATGACGCTGGGTATGCGCGTATTCTCCTCTCCCTCTTCTCGAATTACGGGGGTGTCAAACTCTCAATTGATTCATCACCAGCCAAATTCTCATCTACAACAAGTCAAGCTTCCAGATACCAAGTCTTCGGACACCGACTTTCCCCCTTTTCTCCCATTGTTTGTAAAACATTCCGTCAGCACTTCTCCGTTCTAGGATCGCATACCCTCGTACTCCTTGTGCAGATCCTCCAAGCCTCGAAGGCTATGATGACTGGAGCTATGTTATGTGCCGTGACGAAACTCTACGGCGTACACAGCTATACTTGTGTTCGTACAATACTACCCTTCCTCTTACTCAAGCCCAGTAATGATGGATACAGGTATGCCTCAAGTGTTAGGGGTTCTGCTTCTATTCTTATCAGTGTCAATAATCTTGCTTATCTGCATTTGTATAGAGGTTGATACTCGTTGCATCTACCCACGGTACCGTAGGTCAATTCATTTGAAGTGGCTTACGCACTGGCTCATACCAGACAATAGGCTCCCTTAAAGTGTTCTTTAAAAAAAAAAGTATTATTCCCTTTATAAAAGTACTTTGTCCGGATATCCTTTGTAGCTGTAAATTTATCCGTCTACTGCTACCTAATCATACACAATCGTACACCATCTAATCGAATCTTCACGTCTCGTAGCGTAATGTATCGTAACATCATATCTATCGCAGACCCCATGATCCCTCTCCACCAAACCCCTAGCAACCCTTGTAAACTCTACTCTCCATTGATCCTCCTCCAAACCTCCTTTTCCCCCTCACTCAACTTACTCCCGGCACTCCCAGCCCATCTCTTTGCACTCTCCCAGATCCCCTCCTCTTCACCTGCACTTGCATTTTCTCTCCTCTCATTCACATCCATTGCTCTCCTCTGATCACTGCTCAGTTCAGCCGCATATGCATTCTGCACGTATCCTGGTGGATGCTCCAGGTATTCCACACTGCGTCGCTGTCCATATCCCTGGTTTTCCTGCTGTGTACGACGAGCATACGCATCGCCAACAGAAACCGGTTGAGGATGCATTGTCCCATATGAACCCGATGCCTGAGCTGCCGTATTCGCATCCATCGTCATCGTCGTCGAAAACGGTGCGCTGGTGACGCTTGGCGGCGGAATCATCATCTGAGGGGGGTATTCTGTATGATTCTCCATCGTCCCAACTTGCCCCGCGCTTGGATTTGGTGGCATTGAAGGAGTCGCGTTGTGATTGGCAGCATATGAAGACCCCGCTCTCGGAGGCGGAGGCACAGATTTAGTTTGCGATGTGAACGTATTTCCCGCGAACCCAGTAGTCGGCTTGGGAAAAGCACCTGGTTGGGGTGCAGGTGGTACGTCGAAATCTTCTTCTATCGTGCGCGTTGGCTCTGGTTTGGCCGTCGTAACTGCAGCTGCGGGGGGAGGGGCGTAACGTTGCGAGTTTGCAAGCCCGGTAGGAATGGGTACGGCAGCTGCGGGTTGCGCTCGTGGATACGAAGAGAATGATGAGGATGTTGTGGTGGGGTTGCTGTTGCTCAGAGGTTCTGATGATGATGCAGGCGCGGCCGTTTCAGAGGATGTTGAAGGCCCGGTGGGAGGGACAGGAACACCCGATCGTGCATTTAGTGGTGCATTGTTATATCGCGGTATGCCCGACATTTCTTGCAAATCGAATGTGCTTCTGAGATACAAGAAGATATCTATCAGGTTCCTGAATGACACGCGGCTGTTATTCTTGGGATATATTTCTGTAGGATCGGAAGTGTTGATGTAGAATGTAGATGAGAGGTAAAAGAAAACTAGTTATTGGTAGGTGAGTAGTTGTTTGTTCTTTAGATTAGGTCCAATTGGTATTCTCGCATCGGAAATATGTAAGTTTGACAGGTTGGTTTGACAAAGTAGTTTTAGGTTCCCAGATGTTGTACCTTTGCTTTGGTGCGCCCAGGTAGGTGCCTAGTAGGCTGTACGTTGTGCTTTGGAACGAGAGATGGGTTGTACCGGTATTGTTTTCCCACCTGTCAATGATTTATTCCGACAAGTGTTTAGGATTAATCAAGGTACGAAAGAATAAGACTTTGAATTGTCACCGTCGCTTTGATTAGTAGATAGAGAGGTAATATTGAAAGTAGATGTTCTTGTAATAAATTAAGAATGTCGTATGTTGTGCTTTGATGACGTTCGTTCTTAGAGTGGAGGAGATAAACTGGGGAAGATCTACAGGTAAGGTTACTGATGAGTAAGCTACCTAGTTGGGTAAGAATGATGATTTTACTTATTATTTGCTCCAATTGGGGAACATGAATGAAAAAATCGGTCCCTTTGTCAATTTATTTTCTTTATACTGCTTGAGGAGGTACTCTACATATAGCAATCATACTTCATACACCGAGCCTTATCATTCTTCGATTCTCGAGTCCCATGACCCAGATATCTCGAGTATCGAGTGTCAAGTGTCAAGCACAAATGATAAAGATTACTGTCTAGATATATAGATAGATAGTCATGCCTCTTTACCCAAGGCGAATATCCATTCATATATATATCTATTCATTCATACATATATATATATACATATATACATACATACATATATATATACATACATATATACATACATATACATACATACATACATACATACATACATACATACATACATACATACATACATACATACATACATACCTATATACATACTCTCCACCTTATACAAACATCCATTCCCTTCTCATCCTATCAAACCCCACGCTCTATTTCTCTTCACACCTCCCACACATCCCGAATTAATTCCAGGCACGAGTTTCACTCTCCACCATTCGCATATGATTCATTCATATCCATAAACTGATATCAAAATCTTAAAATCCCATTGAAATTTGACTGAGATATCGAGAGTCTATCCCCCTCTCTTCATATCAAATGCCATTTCCCATTCCCACTCCCAATCCATATATCAAACTCCATTACAGCCTGTGATCTAACAATGGCTTTTTGACAATGCACCAAGCATCTCGGTGTCATAAGAAATAGACAGAAACGGAGAAAATATGGTAGTAGCTAGATAAATCATTAAAGGAGTAGAAATAAAATCATGTTATCAATCGAAGGTTCATAAAAAAAAATCTCCTTTATTCCGTGCCGTGAACTTTGTACAGCCCGTTCATTCAGATAATCGAGAGAAGAATCATCCCGATTCCGAAGCTTTAGGAGAGTTTTTGGTCTAGCATCTTTTCATTCACCTGCCAAGTACACACATGTGATCTCTTGCAGCAACTGCACAGTAACGTGATGATCGTTGGCATGCTGTGTCTCACCTGAGGTTGTTCTTTGTGCACCAAGGGCTATCTTTTCTTTCTCATAAAATACGAAGAGAAGCCCGGCGAAAGGAACAACAGTAGAGAAGAAGGTTGAGCTCGTAATTAAACCAAGGCAGTTCCAAAGGAGGAAAAATCAGAAACTGAAACCAAGCACAAAGAAAGGAAAAATATCTTTCCAAGAGTGGAGAAAGGATATAGAATGTGTGGGTAAGTATATATTGACTGTTTTGTTCCTTTATGCATGCCTATATTCTTAAGTACAACCACAGAAAATTAACAATCTTTTCTTTTCTCTTCTAGATGACTCTCAGGGACATGATATTTATTGCTTGAGTTTCTATTCTCTTCAATAGATCAGTACAGTGTTGCTGTCAATATGAGTCATCAAACTTCGGAAACGGCCTACAAAGATCCAGATACATGTCCAAAACACGGCTACAACCTCCAATGGCGAACATGTCTACGATGTGATACCATTAAACTGTACAACCAGAACTCAATAGCAAGTCTTATAGATCTCGGCGGCAAATTCAGTCGGGAATTTAATCAGCAATATTCGGAAGCGACTGAGCCAGCGATGAAGAACTTCCCCGCGGAGGATCCTTATGACTCTGACTCATTTGACCGTCCCAGAAACTACTCTGAGCGATGTGCTTTGACTCCAGCGACGGCATGGGTGTTGCAAAAGAGAAATCATCAAAGCCCAGTAAAAGACGCAATCGTTTGTACGAAAACGCAAAGAACAAGTCTGGAACCACGGAAGGGGCTTTTGGGAATGACATAGAGTACCTTCCACTATCTGACGAAGTGCCTCGGGAGTCTCGAAGTGGATCATTTAGACGTTGAGGCACGAATGAAAACCGTAGAGCCCGCGATCGACATGTCAGTTTCGCAGGAAAGGCTCGATCAAGGCGTACTAATGTAGTAGATCTTGGTGTAGTCTGATATGGGGCTAGATTGAAGGATATTCGAAATGAAATACACAGTATTGACACATCCTTATCAGGTAATAATGATAAAAACTACAATATATAAGAATTCTTGGGCACGCTGTGGGAGATATTGCCAAGCGCATATGAAGTGTAGGCACAAGAATTCGATGCCACAGATCAAGTGATGAGCTCATCGATGTTTTTGAGGTGTTCTGATTTCGCGGTAAACTCCTGCTCCAATGCCAATAACTAGGAGTATGGCATTAAATATTGCCATCATATAAAATGGAGCACCCGTGGAAAGATTATCGAAAAGGTAACCACCAAGTTTTGTGAGTAGTAGAATCGCAGCACCTCCGGATAGAGAGTAAACACCGGCTATAGATCCTTTGAGATGGTTTCTTGAAGAGGTCTTGGGTAATGATGGAGGCGCTATGAGCGGTACTGTTTCACTTGTTATATCGCGTGAGTCTGTATTCTCATCGCTCCTCGCATCTTGGAGCTGAGACGATAAATTGTAGCCACCTTCATCACCAAGTACACCTCTTCCTAGTAAACCAAGGCTGCAGACAATCTGTTAAGATATTAAATTAGCTTAGCACGTAAATACATCGCGAGACGGAACGACTTGTATAGTCGATGATGGATTTGAAAATCCAGAAGAAAAATGCGTCGGGTAACTCACCGCCCCTATTTGACTGATTCCAATCAAGGCGACCATAACGAATACTATAGGACTTCCTCCTCTACCATTGATATCCTGTGGTTCAGGGCTAACAAGCCGAGCAAAACCTATGTATCCAATTACACCAAAAACGCTCGCTGTGAGAAGTGGTATATTGAAACGACGGTAACGGTCTGAGAGATAGCCAAATAGAGGAGCACAAAGCAGAGCGATCAATTGGGATGCTCCAGTCAACTCGGCGGCAAGAACATATGCTCTACGGCATTCCTTCTTGAGTTCAGGTGATGGATCATTTGGAGATCCATGACAGAATCCATGCCTAATGAAATATGAGTTGATATAAAGTGGGATAAAAAGTGATATGCCCACTGATGAGGCACGTGCGACGAATCCTCCTAAATAACCAAGGCCAATCTGTGCATCTTTAAATCCTAAAATTGTTGAATCTGATATTAGTGTCCAGTATGGCTGAAACTTCTGCGTGTCTTCTCGTCCTCCAAGATGTCCCACAGTGTCTCTGGCTATTGGTCTACCGAGAAGTAGGCGCCACCCTTTACCTTCTTCGCCCGCCAAGCCTCGGAGACCAATAAAACAGAAGCAAGAAACCATGAGTGATACAACTCCAACCACGTAGAAACTATCGGCCACCGCTTGGCCTTGGGATACCCCTTTCATCCGCGAGAATTGCGCTGGCAATGGCAAAAATGCAATCAGTGCCACAAGTGCCCCGCAACCTGTAAATAATCCAACTAAACCGGCCAAACGCGGGGGGCTTGATCCGGTTTGCTTCATGGATTTTGAGTGATCGCCAAGAGGGGTTCCACGCCGATCATTATAATTGGTAGGAGTTATGGTGATCTCGGAATCTATAGACTCAGTCGCAATGCTACGGCGGACGTTTTCCGGCAAGGCTGATCTCGAAATAGGGGAACTCTGCGAATCGTCGGTCTCTCGGGCAGACATTGAAGGTAGGATTGCGGTCACCATCGTCGCACTCCAATCTCGGTTAGTATGCGCGTATGATGTCGCTCGGAATGAACTCACGTAGCAGCTGCCCCCACTGAAAAGAATAATCTCGCAAGTAATAGTTGTGGGAAGACATTCTTTGCTTGCACGAATAAGATCAATGCAAGGCCAACAATGAGGTACCCTAGAACGCAAACCACCCGAACCCCGAGTCTATCACTAAGAATTCCCCACGCGGGACAAGCTAACAAAGCAACCAATTCATCCGCAAACCCCTAAGGAAGAGTAAGTATTTTCAATTTCTAAAGATGATTGACATTTAGGGTGTCGTACGAGAGTGCCCACCAGATCCCCCACGCCTTCCTTTACTCCAATGAGATCAGTGATAACGAATGACACGCTACTATTGAGAAAAACTAGAAAGGAGATGGAAAAAAGACACACGGCCAAAAGATAAGTCACTGCTTGCGCGTCTGTTGTCCTTGACGCAAACGGGAGATATCTAGATACCGACATTTTCCCCCGGAATCGTGTGTGTCCCGGATAGGTCGGAAATATTCAACGATGGCTGGCTATCATTACCTGACAATTAGAGAGGGAATTAGAGACCAGGTTTAGGATCCAGATGAGATGAAGTGCAGAAAGGTATCAAAGATAGGCGGATGAGTTGTATGAGATGTATGAATGAGCTGTATGAAGAAGAATATCCAAATTGGAAGGTGCAGTGCGTACCTAGGTTGGAGACCACCAAAATGCCCGCGTCATCATCATTCGTTGATGATATGATTCAATAATTACCTACTAGGTACCTGCAGGTCACCTTGCTGGCTTATGTAATGTGTATCAAAACACGCTAATCTATGAACCTCACATCAGACAAGCTTTTTAGTCTTTCATATGTGTAATCAATCATATAATATGCGGATATGTGAATGTGTATGCTTTTCATCCGGATCGCGGAATTGAATCACCACCAGTCTGAGTGCCGGCAGTTTCATTACCCTTACCTGACTCAACATTTAACCACTATACATGGTATTCTTTACCACACGGCACGGTGATACGATTGGGTGCCACGTACATATAAGGGGACTGAGCACTGGGCGCTGGGCACTGGGCGCTGGGCACTGGGAATTGATCATTAAGTAAGAATCATTGTAGCCTTCGGGGCTGAGATCCAAAAGTTCAATATAACGCTAATGAACGAACACATTTCTGCAGCCACTGTGGGCACATCCGCCACACTTCAGATATCTCAAAGGGGTGCATTCCCATGCAATCATATATCATCTCGAAGCAGATCAAGGCCTTAATCTTATGATCAAACCCCCTTCACCGTCCTTAGCCGAGTTCGAGAGCAAGAGTGGACCCTATTCTCTTACAAGCAAAACAGCAATTGATATGACAGTACTCAGACATCTGCCGAGGCTATTCACACATATTTTCCCGACTTCTGAACATACAATAATCTAGCCAATGGGTTCAGATTTGGACCCTTAACTCGATGTGGATAGTGTCTGATAATGATTCTCCAAGAAAGGAAAAGAAGCCGATGGCTATTCCAGGCCTCTACAAGTTCCCCACTATCCGGAAATTTTCTGGATCTACACCCGTACTCGGCAAGTCTATGTTCGGGATGCCGAAGTAATGCTTGCCGAAGCCGATGAAAGTCGGCAATAACTAAATGGCATGTTTTTCTGTCAATTGTGTATTGGATACGAGGCTACGAGGTATATCTCAAATCCCTATTCATGGAAGTAAGCCCAAGCCTTGCAATGGTGCCAGACGGCCGGAATGAACTCGAATGAGGGTCCGTCTCATTTTGGGTATCACACATGGAATGACATGGGGTTAAGTCAAGAATCATCAGTTCTTTCATCCACCCTTGTTCTGATCCTACGTATGCGTATTGCGTATGATCACCGAATGATTGCACATTCATTCCTACATATGCTGCAACGATGGATAAGTGGACGGCCCATAACATTATACGAAAATCACCGAGCTCCTGCAATAGAGTACGCATCATGCTTTCATTCTTTGGGACACCGCTCTCCTGCCTTGCTTCTCTTTTCTTCCACACTCTTTTCCATAATCTGTCATGCAGCTGCAGTGCTGCATAAATCATGGCCGCGTGATCCACGAGGTGTTGGGCCGCAAATCAGAAATTGCTATGTAGATAGCTAGTAAAGGAAGGAAGGACTTGGGCCCATCGTCGTGCAAATTGAAAAGGGTAAGGTGATAGGAGGGTTGCAGGCATGAGTTCATGGCAAGCAAGCATCAGAAAAGACTAGCAAATAAATCCTCTGTAAAAATATAGTGATTACTTCTTACCTGCAGTTCTTGTACCTTAATTTAACTGACGCAAATAGAGTTTGATTTGATTCGACGAGAAAAAAGGAAGAGAAATAAACACACCTATCAAATAATCAAGAAAGGAAAATGGCCAAGATGAAGTTATTGATATTATGATCGAATTTTTGGAAATCCAAATCAACCCAATTATTGTCTATGTTGCTAATGTTTTATCGATCTTAAACTTCTGGAAATATGATGTCTCTCGCATTCAATACTGCGTTTGTATTGTTATTTGTTTTATGATATTATCAGCTGATGAGAATGAGCACGAAAACGTTCCAACAAATGAAACCCGGTTGGCTACCGCTTTATGCAAAGATCTAGATATCACGGCTTCGTGCTCTTCTTGAATGAAATCCCCAAGGTCTCGCCTTGTATGAAAAGCGGATCAATCGAATTCTGTACTGCTGCCCAGTTGACGAGAACCTGGCTACAACTCGTACAATAGATATATTGTGTATTAAAACTGACGATTGAGATGTACAGTACGACCACAAGTATCTCTGTACCAGGTTTTCGCAAAATACAAATTAGCCGATTGTTACTACCGCACCGATGTGTACGATATAGCATTGAGTGGACAAGATTCACGAAATGGAACATCTCGGCAACGTACCTCAGTCACGTCTAAATCTTTTGAGATTTCGATGTATCGCATGGTTCCTGCACTCGATCTGAGTAGAGTGTATTACCTCATGAAGCATCATTTCACGGTCATTGGGGAGAAAAGGTTCCGAAAGAGTACAGGGAACTAGAGAGCCAGAGACCAAGAGACTAAAAGACTAATCCGTATAGATCCATTGCATCTTTATGTTTGGGGGCGTAAAAATCCCAATGATGGGATTTCATTCGTACTTGAGTAACCGCAAGGTAAGAAAGGTGATCAATCACATTCCACGATCTCTAGGCGTTTGTAACAATCCGCATAAGATGGCAGACAGACAGCCTCTCAAGACTGCAAATGATATGCCACTGGCTACATACATACATATATACATACATACATACATACATACATACATACATACATACAGAGCAACATACACATATGCATTTCGAAATATATCTCCTCATAGGTTCTTTTTCAACGGTTCTCACACCCCTTCTCATCCTTTTCCAAGGATTGGGCTGGATGGACCGTTCCCCGTCGCTGTATGGCCACCTTCGTTTTTGCTTTTTTCCGCTCTGGCAAATAGATATGAAAGATTCAATCAAACTCAAAATTTAGTCGAATCCAAATAAATTCAATCATTTGAGAATGCATCGGATTAATCAATATTTGAACCCAAGTTATTAACCAACTGCCTAGTTTTAGTTGGTTGGCCGCCCCTGGCCCTGCGGTTATCGAGACAAAATCGACAGAAATGAAAAGCATGAAAGTTGAGTAAGTTAAAGGAGAGGAAAGGAAAGGAAAAGACAAATAAAAACAAAAATAAATATAAAAATTAAAATTAAAATTAAATGAAAATGGAAATGGAAATGGAAAATTAAACCAAGATAAAATGAAAATCAGCACACAAGATCTCCCTCTCGATCATATTATGCATCAAATCAAGCAAGGTAGAGAGATTCATCAGTAGGTAGGTCTGGTTGGTAGGTAGTAGATACTCGGGAAGTGGAGACCCATGTTTTGATAGCACAATGGGTAGAATAGGACAGTACCATAGCGGAGCCAAGGACAATTTGAGGAAAATAAGTCGGCTTGTTAATTGTTAATCCCACCTAGTAATCTTCAATGACCACAAATCGAATCACAAATCGAATCACAAATCTTTCTATTTCTTCTATTTCTTCTATTTCTTCTATTTCTTCTATTTCTCCTTCTATTTCTCTCTCCATTTCACTCCCATCTCCATTTCCATTTCCATCTCCATCTCCCATTTTCCTTCATCCTTACAAAAGAAGCTGGTTACCTTTCGGAGATCGATCTTCATGTTAAGGCAACGAAACAATACTTCTTTGCCTCCCCCCCCCAGACTCGTTTGAGCAACCGATAAAACGACATGGTAAACATCCCATTGGAGAGCGGCTATGAGCTCCCGGCCGCATATGTGGCCGGGCTTCGTGCTTCACCAGATTTGGTGCCTCAAAGATATGCCCATTTCCTGCCATCACCCACATCCCCGGATCATATGTCTGATGGGAACACTTTTACCCGGCTATGGTCAAGGAGTAAGTGCGGTGAGCGGTCACATAGCAGTGCATCAGTATCTAAACCATCGGATGGGACTTGGATTGACACGTCTTCTTGGCCTGAGCTCATTCCTTTCGTCGGACACCTTTCTCTCCCCTCGATGTTTTCTTGCCCATGTTCATGTTCATGCTCTCACTCTCATCCTCATCCTCATGTTCATGCTCATGCTCATGCTCATGCTCGTGCTTGGTGCTCTCATACCATACCACGCAATCGGGTCAATCATTACAGCACCCACATGCCTTTGATTCTACCCCTTCATCAATTATTAAACGACCAAACAAATACCCTGAATATAAGTTCATGCTAACCTCGCTTGGGGATAAACTAACTAGTCATGTCGGATTCTGAGAAAAGTCTATTTCTAATATTCTAGAATTCTAGTATCTTAGTATCTTGGTAATTAATAGTACTTACTATCCCACCACCTGCTCCTGATTGCCTCCGTTGAAAGTTTAACGTCAATTATCATCCGAATTCAGCGTCAGGGCATCTTCTCCCTTCATCGGTCCATCCCACCAATAGAACAAAAATTCCATCTACCGCGCCATGCTAACCGTGGAAAGCAAGGATTCTATGCTTTTTTGATCCAGATCTTTTTCCTATTCTCCAGTGAGGCTAATCTAACTAAAGGCAAGTTGCATTTAACTTGGATCGATCATCGTCCTATCATGTTCTCTTGTTCAACTTATCAACTTCTCTCGTACATTTCACCTCTCACCCAACTTCATCTTCTCATCTCCACTCCGGAATCTAGCACCCCCTCGACCCATTCTTGTATGCCCTTATCCCGGTTCCTGTTGACCCATCTAGGGTTTCCTTCTTCCCTTCCTTCCGTCATCATGCTACTACCCGCATGCTGTCTTGACCATATATTAAGACGACTTTTCCCATCGGGACTTCCGAATCTCCTTCTTATTAAGTACCTCCCAAGAATACTTTGCATATCTCTCACCGACTTTGGTTTCTATATATCAAGACTTTGAACTCATGAACATATCTGTCGTCGACAATATATATTACTTGTCTACTCTTACTTCTACCTCTTCCCTTCTCCTTACTTCATAACCCAAACTATACTCTCTAAACATCATCTATCATGTCGCCAGCTGCCATCGCAGAAGCGCATAGAGGAGATGCTTACATCGCCAACACCAAGGCGATGAGTAATGTATCTTCATATATGAATGGAGGCGCCGTTCAGCTTGGCATGAAGAGAACCACATTCCTATTTGATCGACATCTCCACAAAGAATTTCCAGTCATCGTACGAGGAAGTGGAAGCAATCTTTACACTAAAGACGGACGAGTCATATTTGATGCCACATCCGGCGCCGCTGTCTCATGTTTAGGACATGGCAACAAGCGAGTCACCAATGCCGTTTTCCAACAAATGGCATCCGGCATTCCATACCTAGCCTCGGGATTCTTTGGCCACGAAACTGTGGACGATCTTTGCGAAGAACTGATAAACGGCACTGGCCGAAAAATGGCCCGAGTCTATTTGACTGGTTCAGGTAAGTTAGCTACACAGCCAACCATGGATGTGGATGTGACCCAAGCTAATTCAACGTAGGATCCGAGGCTATGGAAGCCACATGCAAATTGGCACGACAGTACTTTTACGAAAAAGATAAATCTACTCCACGAGTCAACTTTATTGCTCGAGAAGGTTCATATCATGGCAATACCCTAGGCGCATTAGGCATGTCAGGCCACAAAGCACGCCGCGCACCCTATGCCCCCTTCCTGATGCCCAACGTTTATCACGTGTCCTCCTGCAACCCCTATCGCCAACGTCTCCCCAACGAATCCGATGCCTCATTCGTTTCTCACAAAGCCGCCGAACTCGAAGCAAAGTTTCAAGAACTCGGTCCGGAAACTGTTATCGGCTTCTGCGCCGAGCCCATCGTCGGCGCAGCTCTCGGGTGTGTCGCTGCTCTCCCCGGCTATCTAAAAGCCATGCGCGATGTATGTCATCGACACGGTGCGCTCTTCATCCTCGACGAGGTCATGTGCGGCATGGGTCGCACCGGAACCCTGCACGCATGGCAATACGAAAACGTCGTTCCCGATCTCCAAACCATTGGGAAAGGGCTCGGCGGCGGCTACCAACCCGTTGCCGGCGTACTGATTTCGCAAAAAGTCGTCAATGTTCTCTACAACGGCACTGGGCAGTTTATCCACGGACAAACATACCAAGGAATGCCTGTTCAAGCCGCTGCTGCCTTAGAAGTCCAGCGTATCATCCGTCAGCATGACGTCCTCGACAATGTCCGCACGCAAGGTGCATACCTTGGCAAACTTCTCAAACAACATCTTTCTGATCATCCTAACGTGGGAGATATTCGTGGAAGGGGACTTTTCTGGGGCATTGAATTTGTGAAAGACAAAAAGAGCAAAGTGGCCTTTGAACCCAAATTGAGCATTGCGCAAAAGATACACGACCTAGCTATCTCACATCCATACAACATGACGATGTATCCTGGGACCGGCACGGTAGATGGCATGTGTGGAGATCACATCATGTTGTCGCCGAATTACTTGGTTACGAAAGAGGATATTGAATATATCGTAAGGGTTACGGTGGATGTTATCGAAACGGTTTTTGAAAATCTATAAGGAAGAGTTTATGAAATTTACATTTTGGTCTTGGACTTGGGCTTGGGAATTATATCTTATATCATGTTTTGCTTTATTTATGGGGGGCCTTGCAAAAGGACTGAGTACAAGAGGTTGGTTTGGAGATATGAGATTCGGAGATTGGAGTTATGTTAGGGATCCAAGTGGTTTTTTGGGGGGGAGACAACATGCATGGGGATGGATTTCCTGAGAGGGTTTTTTTTTCTACTATCGTTTCTTACATGCAAGCTTCAGAGCTCTTCTGTGTTGAGCGATATGGGATGTTGGTTTGGCGTGAAGGAGAAACTTCGTTATATGGACGGCAGCATAGGTATTCCCTCGTTATTGCTTGTCTGTTTTTTATTATTATTTTGGAGGCGTTTATTGCATCATCGATAAAGAGATATATGCCTGGAATTACTTTCTATCTGTCCCCTGTATCCTACCTACAGAATAGAAAAGTCAAACAAAATCAAAAAATGATTACTCCCATGATTTGCATACACATTTCTGTTCTCGTCCCACAACTGAATTGTGATATTAGAAAATGAGTAAATGAGATGAGCTACCTGCATGATGTCATCTGTGCCATGATCATCCTTTCTAGCCGATCGGCACTTGTACCGGAGCTCCTTTCGTCCTGAGTACCATCAGATTGGTATGCTGTTCCATTCGTTCGATTGCCCATGACTTCAATGTCCCACATATGTATTTTCCGGAACTCCATGCGAATCCAGCCCTTGAATGCCCCATAATCTTAAAATCCTAATTCCTAGGAACTCTATTGATCTGGCAAGAAACCTGCCTTCTCTGACAAACTCCCTTTCCCCCGCCCCATTAATTCGCTCTGCAGCTACGATCTTATATCCATTCTCCGCCTCCCCGTGGCTCTCCCGAATCCACAATCTATTCCTCACCCATGCAATGTAGCCAGACAGCGCGCACTCATTTTTTCTCCTCTTTATCATCAGTAGTATACTCTACAACCATCCTAATATCATCCTCCAATTCTGGAAACACCTTTTCCATCTCCCCAGCAAGCACATCCCTGAAATCCCCAAACGCCTGCATTTTGCCCCTCATCAACTGATTATTTTTCCTCGCCGCCTCCACAAACTCTCTCGTATAAATATCCGGATTCCGCCCATTATCTATGTAGTGTATGACATCCTGAGGAACATATGCGAGATCCGTGGCCTTTCCCGCAACCCTATCAAACTGGGGTTTTCCGGTTGGAGGCCCCGCGGGAACCGTGGCGTGAGAAACGATTTGGAGAGAAGTGGAGAGTTGGAGGAGAGACTTCTCAAGAATCTCACGAGTGGGTCGCCCGACGCTGTCGTAATTATGTGTTTGTATCATTATTTCGTATAGGTCTTGGATAACGTTCTTGATTTCGTCTGTTGAGTGTTATTATGATGATTGTACGGTATATGAATAACTGAAAACTTACTCGTGACGACATTGTGGTCGTCATTATTGACTGGTGCCATTTTCGAGAGGGTTTTGTTACAGAAAATGTTTGGACGAATTGTTGCTTGTGGTCGATGAGGAGTTCATTGATAGATGCCCTTCCAAAAGAGATTATGTAATGCGAGTAACGAGGCTGTCAGCCCTGCATGCAAGGCTTCCGATTTCCATGAGTAACTACTGAAAGAGCCCCGTTAGCCCATCCACTTATAATTTATAATGTTATTTGGCCGTAAACACATCTACATATAAATATCGTTTTAAAACTCAAGACAATCAAAACGAGCATATCAAACATGAACAAAAAAAAAGTCAATTGTTGAATGGCCTTGTTGCAGGGCACGTTGAGTTCTTCCACAAATTCGATGTCAGATCTTCAAGCAGATCATGATCTTTGGTATAAAGTGGGATCTCCTATCCCTGTCCCTTACTCCTTGTCGTCTTCAACCACCGAAGATTCCTAATTGGCTAATAGATTCGTGTTCTCCTCCACGACCTGCACGACATCGCCAACGATCACGTAGCCCAAGCATGAACTCAGAATACAACTGATGAATTATATATCAGTGAGCCTTATTTCACATTGGAGGAAGCTGCTCAGGTCAAAGGTACAATAGTACCTTCACCAATTTTGACCGAAATCCCAGAGTTTGAAGAGCTCGAGTTTGAGGGAGGCTCGGAGCATCATGTGGGCTTACACACGCCAGCTCTAGGAGATGAGGGCCCCAAAGAAGCGACTGTCGAAACGGCAATCAAATCCTGTTTCCAGTCATTTTTTGAGAAACGTAAGGCAAGTGGTGATGTACGACCATGTGGTCCTCATGATATGGGACCGATTTACAGGGCGATTTTTATGATATCGTAAGAGGAATTAAAGGATGAAAAGTTCTTGGGGGAGATTGAGACGTGCGGAACTTAGTGAACCTAGAACCCGTGCGTCTGGGAACGTTGGAAGCAGGAAGAAGAAGCATGGGAGGCAATAATGAATGAAGCTCAATCGGTATTGATGGAGTGACTTCCAGACTCGGAAGAAATAACGTCTCACACACGCATGACATGCAGAAGGGGCTTTAAGCCTCTATATCTCCATCCAGGAGACCTGAGCAGTCGCGTGTTGACGTTACAACCATATGAATTGCACTCGGGAGTTTGAAGGCCCGCGATGGCCTTAATGAACGGCAAATGATGCACATCAAAATAACAACCTGGAGTATCCAAGCCTGAAGAAGGGCTTTGATTATCACATCTGGGGGGATCGACGAGTGTTATGAGGCTTTGGTTATTTCGACTTCGGCGGACTAATTACCTCGTAAATTGGGATGTGTAGTTCCAATGGCTTGAGACGAACAGTATTTCACTATCTCGATGGACCGAAACACAAAGCATACTTTACTATCCATTATAATGAAGCCTTTCATTATATAGGTATGTATAGGTGTGTATGTATATATATATATATATATAATACTTGACAGATATATAGAACATAAATGGCACTTCATGCATTCATAGAGACACCACAGTGAAGTGAACTGTGAGACTAATTGGAAGCGAGATTTTAGAATCTAGTACTTCCTCGGATACCTGTACTTTCTAGAACGTCTTGATGAAATGAGAAATTGTACACATCATGCCTGTAATTTGAGGAAGAGCTTCCCATCCAAGCACTAATGAAGCGGGATATCAAAAGAGATTTAGTATCATATCATATAAAACTCGCTCCACACTTCCTAAAACAAACACTGCATACCGTCTGGCCCTTCACTCCTCCAAAACTAAAACTTCTATACTCAATCTTCCTCAGAACCTCGAATCTTTCTACCTGCTCCTCTTCTCCCTTTCCAACAAACCACTCAATCAGTTCCTCCTCTGTCCAATTACAACTCGTAACAACCGCCACTCCGCCCATTCTCACTAATGCCAATACTTTCTCCTTATATCCCTCGAAAATCCTTTTCCCATTCGTATCTACCTCCTCCGACAAACTAATAGCATCGAATGTCCCCTTGTCAAGTACTATATCCCATCCTTTTGCCTGTTCCCCATTTAGGACTTTTGGAGATGGATCTTCTTTCATTATATCCCAGGTGATGAATTCGATTTCGTTTCCCTGTTCGATTCTCTCTCCCTCCCCCTTCTCTAGTTTATCCTTCGCAATACGTTTCGCAAATTCAATAGATCTTTCCGAATAATCCACACCCATCATTCTACCCACCCATTTCTTTCCCATCTCCTCGCTTTTCCTCCCTTCCTCTTCCTCCTCCTCATCACTATCCTCCTCCCCTTCCCTTAGCCTGACCAAAAAATGACCATTTCCCGTCCCTAGATCCAAGAGTCCAAAGTCTTTCCTCCTCCTCTCTTTTCCCAATCCCAATAAATCCTTCTCAAAAACCTCCCCGTTCAAAAAATCCACAACTTTATCCTCCGCAGATGAATCATCAAACCATATCGTCCCTACGTCTGTCGCGTCGAGTGCGTGGTTTGAAATTTCACGATTGTAGAGATTATCCCAACTAAGCTTCTTTGTTAACGGACATGATTTTGGATGTTAGAGAAAGCTTAGAAGGATGCGAATGTGCTGGGTAGCAGATACGGTGAGAGGAAGGAGAAAATTTGTGTAATAGAGGGGTAGTATGGAGGGGTAAATCATCTGTAAAGCGCATAAGACATACTTACTATTCTTTTGTGCCTAGAGCTGATGGATCGAGATGTGATGGCTTAGATGCTTCTGAGGCCATTTTGACATGCAATTTGTTTCAATTGAAATTTTACTCACTCTGGAGAGAAGATGTTATGCAGGAGATAATGGCATCAGTGTATCGGTGGGTATTCTCGATAGCGGCAGAATAATTTGGTTCACCGCCTAAGGAAGTCGAGACTCGTGAGAGACCGAACTGCCATAGTCGAGGGATACGTGATTCACAATTCATCGATCACAAACATTGAATCATTCAGTATATCGTTCTCATTTGATTTGTTTCCCTACGGTTTTATCGCCTACCATCTGCATATGAGGGACGTTGCTTATCAAAAACTTATTAGAAGGGACTATGCTGGATTTCATGCTCCGATCTAGAATAACAGGAAAACAGCAAGGCCACCATGCTCAACCTATTGGCGCAAAAAAATACATTTTTGTTCCCATATGCGACATCTTTATCCCCATATCTATGAGGTTTCCATAGGCTCACCAGAAATAGAAGCTGCAGCCGTAGTAGCAAAGAACCGAACATCGACATCATCATCCTTTTGCAACTTTTCCAAATTTGGTAGGATTCTTTCTTGGATAAGTTCTTGACCTCTAGCCGAGGGTGGTTCTGAGCTACCAGACTTCTCTAGCGAATAAACAGTACCCTCATCTGGCAATCTCTTGAGAACTGAGATAATCTCAGAGTATGATTTGGCGACATTGAAACGAATATTTGGAATCTCGTCGGCTACTAATTTGTCCATCATAGGTAGGATGGAATTTGAGACAACATCGAGACTGACAACTTGTGCAAGTGTCTGTGGATAAGGTTAGAATATTTTGAGCAAGGGGCAAGATCTAAAGCTTACTGTAATTGCAAAGCAGGTGGTCATTCTGTAAAGATAATTTGGATGAGCTCCCATAGCCATAACCTTTGGAATGATGGCTTCATTTGCCCAATCGACGCCAAAAACTTCGGTGAGCTTCTTCAAATTCTTTGTTGCCGCATCACGGATAGAGAAGACTGTATCTCCTAGCCAGCCCATGCAGAGCGCAGCCAACTTTTCGTCAAAGAATTGAACACCGAGTTGACTGGCCAATAGAGGAATGTACTCAATGATTGCCAAGCGAACACGCCATTGTTTATCCTCAGCAAGCTGTACAATAGCAGGAAGAAGAGATTGTGAGAGGAGATCAATGCCAATGACTTGGTTCACTAACTCCAACTTGGAGATTATATGTAAACGGACATCTGGAAACTCATCTTTGAGCATTTGCAAGAACATCGGGAGTAAGTGATCGATGGTCCTGTAGAGCTTGTAAGAATGAAGGTCATAAACAGTGAATACAAAAAGACCTACTCTTGCTTGCCAAGAATTGGTGCAAGGCCACTGATCTGGGTACCAAGGGCAGACCGAACGTGTTGAGAAGTATCAGAAACCAAGTCTTCGACAGTGGTCATGATGTCATTTAAGAGGGTGGTGTGATCGACAAGCTTGCAGAAACCTTTCCTTTTGTTTAGTGTGGTATCTCGGAAAACAGGAATGACCAGACATACCAGGAATTTGACCAGCAATTGCTGTACGGACTTCTGCTTCACTGTCTTTCAATAATTTGACGAATGCTGGTACAAGATCTCTTGTTACAACTTCATCATCAACCGCTTTTGCAATCTATACTGCATTAGCCCTGTCCACCAGAATTGTACAATCCGAGTTAAACCAACCTTCTCAAATCTATCAGCTACCATATACCTCACCCTCCAACTTTTATCTTCGATCAAACTCCTCAAGGATGTAAGTAGAACTCCATGGCTTGATTGCTGCTCCTTTGGTACGACTTCCGCAATTGCAATCAAAATTTCTACTGTCAACAAACGTACGCTATCCTGGTCGTCGCCGGCAAGGTGTTGGAACAAGGGTATCATTTCTTCCACAACTATTGTAGCGGGCATTTCCTTCACAAATTTCGACAAGTTGTTTGCGGACTGTCTTCGGACCATAGGAGTTTCGTCATGAACTAAAAGGCCAAATTGTTGCCTAAGCTGCTCTTGCATTGGAGGCGATGCCTTTTTGTATGGTACGTTATATAATCCTGTGGCGGAGATCTTTGAGGTGAACCAGTCGGCTTTTGAAAGTCGAATCGTGAGGGGAATGAAGTACTCTTCGACTTGTTGTGAGGATAGCTCCTCGCATATCTTGTTTAAAGATTCCACGGCCTAATCCGGTCAGCATAGCCATAACTTCATGTCACTGCTATTGACAAACCTTTTCTCGCACCAGGGGTTCCTCGATGGCCGCGAGATTCTCGAGGGGTGAAAGAAGAACATGGCCGAACTCTGGTCCGCCAACATATTCTACAAAGTTTCCGAGTTCCTCGCTCAAAGCCGTGAGAACTTCGTCTTCATCTTCGACGGATTCTACATAATATCGTCAACCATTGTACTAGAATGTAGTTCCATATTGCACGCCATACCATCTAAGAAGGGAATCAACTCGTCTCTTGTGCGATCTGCTCCAAGTGCGAGGGCGATTGTTGACAGTCGATGAATGGCATTCAGTCTTAAAGTAACGTCGTCATGCTAATGAGCTATCAGTACTGCGCAACAAAGCCTTGTCCTTTGAAGGTGATGCGCCTTGGTTCAATACCTTTAATTCATCAATGAGAACAGCTATGGGATAGAGCTCGTCAGTCTTATCTGGGGCGTCCGCCATTGTGAAGATATGTAAAAGTCTTTAGGGAGTGAATTCGGTGGTTTAGTGAGGTGAGGGTGTTGGATTTGTTTACTCTGTATTCGTGGTCGAGAATATTTAGGAGGTTATCGCGTGGTCGTTGGTTCCTGTTGATAGATTGACGGAACTTTGTAATTAATCTCCGGGACTAAGAAAAAGCGGGAGAGGTGAATGAATCTTATGATATAATCCAGATCTAGGGACTGCCGATGACATGTCAGTGAGGTCTACGAGATATCTGGGTGGCATGTGGTGGGGGAAGCAACGAAGGACTCTTTGTAAATAGATCCAGACTTTGACTTGATGGTGAAAGAAAAAACCTATTCGAAACGTACCTTTAAAACACACTGCTGCAAAGAGGATGAAATTGAAATTTAAAGTAGCGACGCTGGACAAACGCTTTAAAATTCAGAAGAGGTGATAGATTTAATGTTGGTTGGCAGCGACAGCTCTCGGGGTTTGAACCTTTAAGAATCAACCATCGACCCATTGATATGTAAGCCTCAGGCATATACGTACACCTCGCAGTTCAGACCCCTCTGACACAACCCCACCAATAATTATTTCGACTCATAACTCATTGCTCATATTGATTCAAGACATTGTGAAGCAAATATTGCAACCGCAACTAACCAGTCAAGATGCCCACCATCAGCGTTGACAAAGCGAAGCTCTACGAAGCTCTCGGGCAAGAGTGAGTAAACAATTTTGTGACTTCGCAACTTGCCATATATGTCGTAGTAAACTAAATTAAACTTTAGGTATACCACAGAGGAGTTCGAGGAGTTATGTTTCGAGTTTGGAATTGAATTGGACGAGGACACATCAAATTCGGAAAGACCAATAGTCAACGGAAAGCAAGAACCTGCACAACTTAAAATCGAAATCCCCGCGAATCGATATGATATGCTCTGTTTTGAGGGCATAGCTCTCATGCTGAATGTCTTCAGAGAGAAGACACCCTTCCCAAACTATAGATTGGTTAAGCCTGAGAGTGGAAATTTAGAGACCTTGACAGTTCACCAAGATACTATGAAAGTGCGACCATACGTCTCGGCGTCAATCCTGCGAAATGTTACTTTCACTCAAGATGGTTATGACTCCTTCATCTCGCTGCAGGACAAACTACACCAGAATCTTGCCCGACAGCGCACTTTGGTTGCGATTGGCACACATGATATGAATACAGTCAAAGGACCTTTCACATACGAGGCACTTCCACCAAAAGATATCGTTTTCACACCTTTGAACCAAACTAAGGAGATGAACGCGGAGGAATTGATGCAATTCTATGAGAACGACAAACACTTGGGGAAATACCTACACATTATTCGCGACAAACCAGTATATCCAGTTATTTACGACTCAAATCGCACTGTCATGTCTATGCCTCCAATCATTAACGGAGATCATTCCAAAATTACTTTGAATACCAAGAATGTTTTCATTGAGATGACTGGTACGGACCGCACAAAACTAGAAATCGTAAACAATATTATAGTCTCTATGTTCTCTCAATACTGCGCGGAACCATTCACAATTGAGCCCGTCGAGATTATTTCGGAGCACAACCAGGAAACCCGAACAACTCCCAACCTCAGCCCACGGGAAACTGAGGCTGAGGTCGACTATATCAACAACTGCTGTGGTCTCTCAGAATCCCCAGAAAGGATTTGTGAGCTTCTCAAGAAAATGTGCTTATCCGCGAAACCTTCCTCAAAGGATAAAAATTTACTGGATGTCTCGATACCAACAACCAGAGCCGATGTTCTTCACCAATGTGACATCATGGAAGACGTGGCTATTGCTTACGGCTTCAACAATCTTCCCCGTACATCCCCCAACAAAGCCTCGACAATTGCTCAACCCCTCCCAATCAACAAACTTGGTGACATAGTTAGAACGGAAACCGCCATGGCAGGCTGGAGCGAAGTCATGCCACTGATTCTCTGCTCCCATGACGAGAATTTCGCTTGGCTCAACCGCAAAGATGATGGCACTACAGCTGTTCGACTTGCCAACCCCAAGACCGCTGAATATCAAGTTGTTCGCACATCCCTCCTCCCCGGTCTCCTGAAAACCATCCGTGAAAATAAGAAGCACAGTCTCCCCCTCAAAGTCTTCGAAGTATCCGACGTTGCATTCAAAGATTTGAGCTTGGAACGTAAATCGCGCAACGAGCGTCATTTCGCAGCAGCCTGGTACGGCAAAACTAGTGGTTTCGAAGTTGTTCATGGGTTACTTGATCGCATTCTGCTTATGTTGCAAACCGCATTCATTACGCACGAAGAGGGGTTAGAGGGCAAGAAACAGGATTTCGCAATCAAGGAGAACCCAACAAAACCAGATGGATACTGGATTGAAGAGATTGATGAGCCAACCTTCTTTGCTGGTCATGCGGCTGCGATCTATTTGCGGCTGGGAGGCAAGGAGGTGCGTGTTGGAGAGTTTGGTATCTTGCATCCTACCGTTTTGGATAAATTCGAATTGAGGTAAGTCTATGTCTGTTCGTAAATTTGAGAACGTAACATACTAATAGGCACTAGATATCCTGTCAGTACTTTGGAGATCAACCTCGAAGTCTTCTTATAAGCCATCAAATCACATCAATCGCACACAGTACGAAAGGCGAGCTAGAATATTCTCAAAAGATGGCATTGATTCGCAGCTTTGCTTTTGCTATTTAGCTACTAGAATAGCGTGTCTGATGTATGAATAATGAGTAAAAAGTATCAAAAAATTATGAAACGTTATAACATTTTTTCGTCATTGTGACAACGTTTCTCTACCAGTACGCCTTTACTCCTACAGTGCCTTGGGAAGATATAATCAGAAAAATGTGTTCTCCCATTTCCTTCCTGTCCCTTTCATCCGTCTCTCAGAAACACACATTTCCCAGCTCGGTTTAAACGCCAGCCTGGATAGGCAATTTCCTAATCATGCATCCCAAAACTAACAATCGTATGATATCATCATTGCATCTCAACTTCCATTTCCATTTCCTTACTATTCCCATTCAGACTTACCGGACCGCTCTGGTTCGTACTTCCCATGCTTCCCAACCCTCCCAGTCCCGTTGCTTTCCCAATTCCCAGCCCCGCAATTCCATCTCTCAGACTTGCAAATGGATTTCCAGTAACAGTTGTCGTCCCATTTGAGCCTCGCCTCGTCGTAGTCCCCGCTTCCAGGCCCGCAAGAACCGTACGACCGGGTGGCGCTCCTGGCGGCGAACTTACACTTGCAATCGTATTAAGTCCGTTACTGTTATTTGTACTGAGTGCTAGATATCTTTCCATGGCAGGATTATGCGGTCCGTTCATTTCTTCGTCAGTGCGGTTAAATACTTGATGCCACCATCTTACATCCTCTAAATTAGGGAAGATCAAGCGTTCTTTCCCTTTAACGTGATCGTCTATTTCTCCGTCGTAGTCCTTGTTAGTAAACTCGGGTTTCTTGGACAAGAAATATGCCCAGACGCTCTTAGTGCGTTCTTTGACGCGAGCGTCTACACGAGACTTTTCATTATTGTAGAGGAATGTCCCATACTGACAGGAATAGAGATGATAGAGAAGTCGGCGAAGGAATCTTTCATTAAATTCGAAGCGAGTAGGATGTTGACGGAGAAGCTGATAGGTTGCATCTAGGAACTGATGGAAGACTGGACTAGTTTCATTGGGCTTGGTAACATCACTTTGAGGGAGTGTGTCTAAAATAGGTCTCTTGGGAGATTGATCAACTGTGACCTCATCTGCTTCATCAACATTCTCTTGGCTGTGGTTACTTTTATTGAAGAATCGTTTGGCGCTTAACAAAGCATTTTCAATAGCATCTCCGCGCCCGTCAGTATTCCCACCTGGCTGTATTGCTGAGCCAGCAAGAGCATCGTTTTGTGTTACAAACCACTTCTCATGATTCAAGAATCCAGATCTATGTTGAAACATATGCCCGAAACTCAGCCAGTCCTTTTCTACTAGTACTATGAATCCTTCTATAGTTCTGTAGTAAGGGTCGAGCATCAACTGGGATAGAGCACTCAGCTGACTCGTTCTATCCCAGCCATCTGAGCAGTGAATAAGGACATGCGAATGTTGTATACCGACTTGCCTGGCGATTAATGCCGCTCCATCAAGAATACCAGTGATGTGTTTTATCCAACCACTCTTTGCCAAGAGCTCTCGACTTGGAGGAAGAGGGGACACATCAGCATCCTTAATAGCGTCAACCACTTTCGCCAGAGAGTCTCGCATAACATGAATGTTTGCAATATTCAAATATGCCTTCTTAGCAAGTGGATAGTATTCCATTTTTTCCGTACCAAAGCCATTCACCTGATTAGCGTAAGCATTAACCTGAGGTCTTGCATCCACAATCAGATTGTTCTGTTGTGCCCCATAAACTTGAGGTTTCTCTGTTATGATTTCGATATTTGACGCAGATGCAAGCATCTCATCCTCATAACGTTCCGTATCTGTCACTTCTCCATTGTTCGGTGTACTGATATCGGCTTGACTAGAAGCTGGACTATTTCTAGATGCCGCTGGAGATACCGAGTCCACCTCATCGACCTGCGATGTTGCCGAAAAACATGCGCTAACCAGCTTCTCATCCTGGACACTGCGGGCTTGTCGCATACCAGTCCGAGGTTGTGAGCATCTTGTCAAAGCGCAATTATTGACAGGATGTAAATATGTTAGAACTGGTATACGAGCCCTCGAACGATGCTGGGCAGCATGTTTAATTGTGATGTCAGAGACAGATGAAGGGACTGGGAGTAACGCTGGGTACGTAGGAGAGAAGGCGTAATCGTGATTCATCTTAGACAACCTCCATCCTCTGTCAACCCCCTTCTCACTTATTCCTAAACGTTTCCATTCTGCCTTCGGATCGTATACATCCCATCCGTTTATCTGCTTTTCCGCCCCATGCGCTTTATAACTAAACGCATATAACCTTTCAATACTGCCCAGCTTGCACGTTGAATTCTTTAAGCTTTCAAATGTCTCTCGAGCTTGCTTGTCATCCGCAAAATTAAGAGTATAATAATTAAAGTCTCTACCTCGAAGACGAATAGAAGAAGCTTGTGCAGACCCTGGCGAAGTTGGTCGAAATGTACAGTATGCTATCATGGGATACGCTATCCACGACTCCCTCGTCCTGACCGGAGCCCCTGTGAGCTTTTGCGTTGGTGATGCTTCTTGTGAAGTTTCCGGAGGAGGAAGAGGTGCTTGAACTACGATTAAATGATGGGCTGTTAAGTGCAGTGTAACGTTAGAAGCTTGCCCCCGAGCTACTACCTGAACGTCATCCACCTGCGGAGTCATTCCAAAAGTTAGTTAATCAACCCTCAATTGCGCGGCAGGACTTTAACGTTTGACCAACCTTTGATATCTTGAGCTTGTCTGCCATCTTTATTTATGGCTCGGCGCACTGGGTTGTAGAATAAATCATACGAATCATTTGTAAATCTAAAAGGCTCCTTTCGTATTGTAGTTCTGTAATTTATTCTGAGTTCTGAGGGCGAAAATTAGATATGTTTGAATAATTTTTGGCTGCGATATCGATATTGAATCATCCTCATGAACTGAAATTCGATAACATATCAGTTACGTAGCATCCCTGGCGTTCCAATCAGGCTGTAGCTATACGGCTCATGCCACATGGGGGTCTAGTGGGGCTTTATTGATTTGTGAGCCTTATGAGAATTATTTGAGCCTCGTAATAAAGGCTATCATCCCCCAATTCGCTTAAAATCCCACATACGCTAGGAATTCGTAGGAAAATTAACAAGATTCAGTTTCGAACTCGCGACCATCGACCACACGACAATCACGACGACGACGTTGAACCTTTTTCCCACCGGTTCATAACTCATAAATCAGACAATATGGCTTCCAGTGTTCCAGGTGCCGCTATGTAAGAAATTGCCCTTGCTACAGCTCATTCAACATTCAACAAGAAAGAAAAAGTTCGCGGGGCTAATCATGAATTTCTTGTGTACAGCTCCAAGCGCAGAAAGTTCGTCGCCGATGGTGTTTTCTACGCCGAATTGAACGAGTTCTTCCAACGCGAGTTGGCTGAGGAGGGATACTCCGGTGTCGAAGTCCGTGTCACCCCAACCGTCACCGACATCATCATCCGCGCAACCCACACTCAAGAAGTTCTCGGAGAGCAAGGACGCCGCATTCGCGAACTCACCTCCCTCATCCAAAAGCGCTTCAAGTTCCCAGAGAACAGCGTTTCCCTCTACGCCGCCAAGGTCCAAAACCGTGGTCTCTCCGCCGTCGCTCAATGCGAATCCCTCAGATACAAGCTCCTCAACGGTCTCGCCGTCCGCAGAGCATGCTATGGTGTTCTTAGATTCATCATGGAGTCTGGTGCTAAGGGTTGTGAGGTTGTCGTTTCCGGAAAATTACGTGCTGCTCGTGCCAAGTCCATGAAGTTCACTGATGGTTTCATGATCCACTCCGGTCAACCAGCAAAGGACTTCATTGACCACGCTACCCGTCACGTTCTCCTCAAGCAAGGTGTTCTCGGTATCAAGGTCAAGATCATGAGAGGATCTGACCCAGAAGGAAAGTCTGGTCCATCCAAGGGTCTCCCAGATTCTGTCACCATTATCGAGCCAAAGGAGGAGCAAAGTGTGGTTCAACCTATGAGCCAGGATTACGGTGCGAAGGCTGCCGCTGCTCAAGCAGCTGCTGAGGCCGCTCGCTCATCGGAACAGGCTGGTGAAGAGGCTGCTCCAGCTCCCCAAGAGGAATAAATTTATGGATTAGTAAAATAGGATGGGCGTTTCCTGCGAGTTCACAGTTCACGGACTTGTATTCACATCTAGCCAACGAAATTTACGGCTTTAAAAACACTTGAAATTAATGTTACATGATACTATTAAATGTGATACCAAATGCCACAACCTTAACTTGCATTCAAAAGTGAGAGTCAAACTAAGCTTATAGCGCCTCATGAGGGCCCGTTCCTTGGTTTACCCGTGTATATATCGTATAGATAGATATCTTTCCCCCAACCGTCTCCATTTTGTACACAATAGCAACCCAAACGCCTGATCCTCATGCAGTCGTACTTTGAGATATAGCCCCAGCCAGCAGGCCAGCCTGCCACCAAAATGATATTCTAATCAAACATAAAAAAAATACGCACGACCTTCACGAGTAAATTCCAACCCTAGCATATAAAATATACAGCCCGAACTTTTTCGCAATAGTTTCGAAACGTGCGTCATCACATCAAATAAACTGTTATTCCTATTGGAGAGGTCACCGATTGGATGATTTGCCCGGCCTCTCCTGCTCTATAGGCTGGCTGAAATTCTTTTTACTGCTATGCCCGTTGATTTTCCCATTCATAGCTCGTGGAGGCAGCGAATCGTCGTCGCTGTCACTTGCTAGGTCCGCAAGACCAAATCCTACGTTCTCTTCTTCATCATATGCATGGATTAGCCCCTCTCTGTCTCCTCGGCCATATCCATTGCTTCCCATGCTCATCCTGTGCGGATCGTTACTTCGGCGGGCCTGCATACTTCGTCTCGTCGATAGGCCGGAAAGAGGGTCGGTTGCTATACCGTCTGTTCCGGATACCATCTTGTTTCCTTCAGGGTCAGTCCTCGAGACGTTGAGTAAGTAAACCCCTGTAAAAATGACAAGGAATCCGCATAGGAGGGAAATTGTGTTGACCGCATCAGAAGTGTTGAAACCGCCGTACAAGATGAAGGATGCGGTAAGTGTTGCAGTCGTGAAAGTAACGTAGTAAAGTGGGTTTACGCTGGGTAGACGTTAGATTCCAGAAACGAGCTCAAAATTAGATATGACTTACATAGAAGTGGGAAACTGGCTCAATGCCTTATTGAAGTAGTTCATCTGTGTCAAGATACAGACTACAGTTACAATAATGAAGACGTAGGTTGAGGGATAGATGAATTGATTTTCGCCACCCAATGTCAACTTTACAGCAATGCCAAATGCCTTTACTGACATGACTGAAACACCGCCTACAGTTGAACAAATCGACAAGTAGACTAGAGGGTTCTTCTTGCCATACTTTGGGGCGACTTTGTATATCATAACGACTGCAAAAACTGCAACGAAAAGACAAAAGAAAAGGAATCCTGTCGATATTAGCATGCTTCAGAAGCGAGAGCCATTTTTTTGAGTATACCTGGCTGGATAGCATAATGAAGAATCTCGTCAATCCTCTTGATCTCCTTGTCCGGGGGCGCGTGTAGAACAATAATGACCGATCCTATCAAGCACGTCGCGCAGCCCAATTTCCCCAACGTGCCAAGTTTCTCATCCAAAAAATAAGATCCTAGGACCGCTCCGATCAAAACACTGAGCGCTCCAAGAGGTGTGACCAGAATCGCTGGGGCGAACGCATATGCTGCAAAATTTGCTATTTCTCCGACAATTACTGTTCATATCCTATTAGCTAGTTCCCCCCGCGTGGTATGCAAGTTGATCCGTACAAGCTATTATGCCACCCCACCATATCGGACTCCTCAAGTATGTGAACCCATCTCCTTCGAAACCGTGTCTTTCTTCGGCATCCATCAGCCCCTAAGGTAATCGTCAGTAAATGATTATAAATAATTATTTGAAATGCGAATATTCGTACCTTTTTAGTAATGACGAAACTTGTGCCTGGTCAGGAAAACGCAATGTTAGTCTCATTTTTCTGCTTCGCCATAATCTGTAATTTCGTACCTATCGCCATAGTCGAGGTGACGGCTAATGCCAGCCCTATGTATCTTTGTCACCAGTCAGCCTTTGCCTGTTGGAAACGCCCAGCATAACTCCATGCGCGATTAATCTGGTTCCGGGTGCCATTGACGTACTTGTCTTCCAACATCTTGACTGCGCAGAGTTGAGATTTCCTTCGTAGCGGTGTTGCAAGGTGTTTGTTTGATTTGTTGAGCCTTTGAGCTCACGCTCATAAAAGACCTCGTAGGGATATCAAAGTGAGGGTAGCGCAAGCGTATATATCGGCGCAAATAAATCGTGGGACTTCTTTGAGTCTAATTATCGCCGTAGAGCGTTCTTCGCAAAATTGTTGAGTGTGATGATCGCAAGTCGACGTGGAGTTGTCATGAGATAGTTTCACCCCTAGCTCTAGTGATAATTCTGTAGTTCAAATGCCTGTCGGCCGAGGCAACAAATAATGAATGAAAGATTTTTTTTAATCTAAGAGATGGATGAATCAATGAATGAATGGAATCCAATGAACGGGTCGAAGGATTATTTCGAAATGCTGGATAATTGAAGTCACAAAGTTCTTGGCAATGTGGGATGACTTTTATAAAATTCCCGATGTTCGAAATTTGGAGGTCGAGGACTGAGGTTTGAGATTTGAAGCTGGAAGCTGGAAGTGAGGTTTGAGGTAGAAAGTTCTGGTGGTGGAAATTTGCGATTTGGGTAGCACTTTCGGTACTTTTACTGTACAAGCAAGCGGCCGGTATATGAAAAGGAAGAGATGAAACTACCAAAAGTCAAGGTCTTGTTCTTGACTTGGAGTGATTGAATGGTTGAGCGGTTGAGTGGTTCATAAAACTTTGACCTATTTCGCTGTTTGGGCCAACTGTGTTTGGCTGGACCCGTGGACAGGCTGGGTAGTTGGTAGGTAGGTCCAGCTAGCTGCTACTTCTACCCAGGTATAGTTCCTCTAAATTTAGTACACGGAGCACTCCAGCAAAACAAAATTGGATTTCGAATTTAGATTTTGGAATTTTAGTAAACTCGTTCGTAAGAACTTCCATGCTAGGTATACCAATACGCAGGCAGAAGTAGAGGTTGATCACGAAGTCCCGTAACGAAAATCATCAGATATGGCACATATCAATAGACTATGCTCTACGTGTGCTCTGCCATGTGTTCCATCATATTATCATATTATACTACACATACCCTTACCCTCAAAATTGAATGACTTTGGCGATTTTACTATAATTAGCCCCTTTCTTTGTCTACCCCATTATGCTATTTGAAGTATTTTGTGACAGATACACCACTTACATATACCCAGTAGGTCCATGTAGATCTGAGGTCAGTGTAAAAACTCTACGTTTGCTTGTATCGTAGCTCGGTTGACATTCTTCGTGTTGGCTGGTATTAAAGAAACCTTAGAAGTCGTATTGTAGGGATCTTTGACGCGCACGCAATGGGTCTATGAGGCTGTGCCATCGAATTCTTCCAGCAAGGAATGTTTACCTAGCTGGAGTGCCCAGCATGAGGTGTATTAGTAAATGGCTAGATTTGTCCATTCCAATTTACAAAGCTATGGATAGACCTGCTTCCTGAGATCAAAAGTCATTGGAATTGCAGATGGAGGATCTGATATTACGAGCTGTACTGTTCTGTGTATGTACACACGTACCCAGATGACAAAGTTTCAACAGTTTCAATGTTCCAAGTAAAGTTTGAAGATTGGAATGCTTACAATTCTCAAAGATTGAATTGAATGTCCGAGCTAAATTCAAACAACGGATTCCATTTCAATGTCCGAGTCAAATTCCGACAATGGAAACATTCAAATTTGTAGCTTCAGGTCGATTCATGAGATTTGAAATCTTAGATAACATAATGAATGTGCTTTTATTTTGCAACAGAAATTTCTACCACCTACGGACTAGATAGCCAAATTTCGAGACCCCTCACAAAGCAAACAGCAACCACTTCAAAGTACACAGTCGTTTTCCATCCATATGCTTTCCATAAAATTGCATACCAACGAAATCCAAACCATCTTGTGTCGAGGGGTATCGCGCATATACATATCTTGTAAACCCCCAACTCCATAGAAACTTCCTTGCATGTGTTCCCCAAATTTTGACCTCCTGTAAATCCCACCACGGCCACATAACTGCACTTCGTATGCAAATATAACCAGTTGCTAGAAGTATGAGAGCGAAATTGAATAGTATCACATGAATAGGGGGGGGGGGGGGGGGGTTAAGGGGTGGGAGAAATATTAGAAAGGGTTAACATCATCATACCTATAAAGACCCACCTAATGAAAATGTCGGTTGCAATAGTTCTCTTCGCGATCGGTTCACGTGTCGAGGCTGTCCCGAATCACCAATTTATTGTTGAATATTTTATCTGTCAGCTGCCAAACAGAGCTGATAAAAAAACTTCGAAGACGTTGAGGAAGCAAACATGATCAGAATGGTAAACACTAGACAAGTCAAGTAGAAATGCCGTATGAACCAAATAATAACTGCAATGGCTTGTTGAAATCATGAGCGGATTCGCTTAGCTTCTATTCAACATTAGCACAATTCTTAAACCGGTCGAGAAATTCAAAAAGTACTCACCATTGATGTTCGATTCATCGCCATCTTCGAAGTCTGCATCAGCTCTGGGCCTCTTTCCTGAGGTCGAAATGGGTGAATCATTCAACTTTGGAGTTGGAAGTTGAGGAGCAACTACTAGAGATGGGGGATTCTCTTCATTTTCATCTTCATCGTAATCGATCTCGTCTTCCTGGTCTTGTCCATCGTCAAGGTTAAGCTTCGTTGCCTGGGATTCAGCGATCGAAGCATTGCTCAATGTAGCGCTGTCTGTCTCGGCTGCTGTGTCGTCGAAGGTGGCATTGGTAGTGGAGATAACCTCGCCCACAGACATATTCAAGAGTTCATTATCATTAAAGGTGTCGTCATCGTCTAGTTGATAGTTTTGGAGGAACTCGGTTTCTTCGTCGCCAACACCTAAATCAAACTCGTTTCCCTCAGAATTCTGCTGCTGTCCATCTCCAAGCTCGTCGTCATAACTAATTTCCACGTTATTTATTTCCAGAGTATGATCCGCAAGATCTACACCTTCGCTGTCTCCATTCTGGTCGATTTCATTAACATCGCAAGGTACTTTATCTGCTAACTCAAGGCCTTTGTCATCTTCGTGTTGTTCGTTTTCGTTGCTATCTTCGTACGAGGCATACTCACGATCCTCGTCATTGGTGGCGTTCAAGTCGATCTCATCTTCTGCATTTTCAATGTCATTTGGTGCTGCTCCATCTTCTTCCTTGCCGTTGAAGTTATTATCGGCATTCTCTTCTTCGTAGTCAATGTCGCTTTCTACGTCGTCAAATATTTCCGTGGGTTGTGCAGCATTATCAGTATGGGTTGTTTCGTCGCCAAGTTGGTCGTCTGGTTCATCAGAACCATTCTCTGTTTTGTTGAAGGCTAACTTTTGAGGATACTCTTCTTCTGCCGATTGACGTTCAGTTAGATCAAGGTCATTACAAGTGAAACAAAAACAGGTATCAGGGAAAACGCAAAGCAAGTTAAAATCGGTGTATCTACCGTTGTGTAGGTTGGATTCATCGGCCTCAGACAGTTCGGACTTCAGAGCTCCATCGCCCGAGGGCTTCTCGGCGTCCTCTTCATCTTCATAGTCGATAAAGTCCCCATTTTCTTCAGTTTCATTGTTGGGCTGTTCCGAAGTTTCGGGTGATTTGCGATCCGTTGTAGATACTGACTCTTGATTTCCAATCTCTCCTTGCTTATCCTCCTGCTCCTCTTGAGGAGTTTCAGCACTGGCCGAAATGGTAGAATTTACATTTACATTTTGATTTTGTTGGTCATCATTAAAACCAGGGTCATAGTTCTCGTCATGTGTATTAATGGTTTTAATAAACTTGTCTCCATCCTCGAGCTCGGTGTTGTACTGGTCGGGGGAAGATTCGCTGTCATCATGTTCCGTCTGATCTCCAAAGTCGGTCGGATCATCTTCGCTTTCGGCGTCCCAGGTCACATAGTCAAGTAGTCCCTTGCCCTCAGCGGCCCCTTTTGAGAGCGCAAGAAATCTATCAGAACCAGTAGGCTGGATAACGAGTCTCAGATTCAAAGGGGGAATTTCTCCAGTGCCGTCATTGTTGACTAGTTGTTCATATAGGCGAATAATTTGACCTAAGCTCAAGTCAGGAGGATAGCTTGTGAGTTGCGTCTACAAACAAAGTTAGCAAAAATCAAGAATGACGGTGGGATATCTGCAAGACTCACCTCTTCAATCACTAACTGAAGCTCCTCGATCACCAGGCTAATCTTGTCATTTTGGGGCAAGTTCTCCTCTGCAAGGACTTTACGTATCTCGGAGCAAAACTCATTCAACGATTTCTCAACTACAGAGGGATCTTCGAAGAAAAAATCGTTAGGATGATCTGTTGAAGACTTCCTAATCAATGGATAACTTCGATTATTGTACTTAACTACTATTCCACGAGCATGATATTGATGCTCCGAATCCTTCGTAAACTCGGATGTAGCATTATTGTCATCGATCGAGCCACTTTCCGCAGAGACTGTGTTCAGATCTGGATGCTCTTGATCTTGATTTTGCTCTCGTTCTTGCTCTTGTCCTTGACCTTCGGTATGTGAATTGAGATCTATTGGGTCACTTCCAGCAGATGCAGATGCAGTGCTCAAGCCAAGTTGTTCCCCATCCTCCGCATATGTATTGGAATCAATTGCCTCAATAGAATCTGTTGGCTCATTAACATTGTTTTCAAGCTCTTCTTGAGTAGAGCCATCGTAGTTGGGGTTTGGTGGGCTATTGGATTGTGGGTCTTCATCAGTGGACGGATGAGGAAATAAAATAGGTGCAAACTCCTGGGAGTCCTTGGAATCTGAATTTTTTGTACTATCGGCACTATTGTCGATTGCGGTTTCTGAGCCATGTGTATTTACTTCTATGTCTTGCGTATTTATAACTTCACTTGGCTCTTGTACCTCGTGGGGCTCGTCCCAAAATTGATCGGAAATGCCAGTCTCCACGAAATTTGACTCTGTGGCGTGTAGCTCAGTAAAAGAAGTGTCGGAAGGTTCATCGGTTGCAAACGGCAAAACAGCAGGTTCCTGTTCCATGATGTGATCATCTGCTTCCTCCTCCAGTAAGTCTGCATCCTCCATATGGTATGATGCATTATCGCCGTCATCGTCGACCATCAGATCGTCTGTCTCGACATGTGCGGGTACATCGGTAATATTGGTATCGAAGTCTGCATCTGCATCGATATCATCTAGAATATCATCTTCATCAACATTGCCAGTAGTAAGGTCGATATCGATATCGATATCTTCCTCGGCTGTGTTGTGCCCATACTCAGAAGCTATCTCCATGCTGTCATCCACCATTGTATGAAATGTTGGGTGTGCAAGACTAGACACACTCATGAGTTCGTGGCTTCACAGCTTTCGGTGAAAATACCGAATTTGATTTCAAGCTGAAAGGGTAAAAGGGAATTATTGGCAAAAGGCGTGGAAGGTTGATTCTCAAGTAATGCTTTTAGGCATAAGATATGGTCGATTTCTTGGTTTCGCGTGTAACAGTAAATGTGAAAGGGTTTTAGTATGCAGTGGGGACGGGAAGGACAAAGGAATGTCGGACAAATGAGCAAAGAATCAATGATCTGAAATACCGCCAAATGGCAAACTAATGATTAGATTAAACACATTTATTATTACTTGTCGTTGAGTGTTGACCGTCGACTGTTGAGTGAGTTGATGTCGTTCTGGATTATTGGGAACCCTTGTGAAAGAACAAAGTGTGGTAGCGCGCTTTTGGAGCTTCATACGGTTCAACGCTAGATTAGTGTTTAGTTTAGCTAAGCTATCACGTGTGGATCCATGTCGGAACATTGTTTGGCTCACTGTCCGATATACACATTGCAATACGATCTGAACTGTCTACATTGAAACTCACTGACAGCATTGAGAAAGGTGTAGTTACTCGACATTTAATCAAAATGGTGCGCCACTCTATAAAATTCTTTACTAATATCTATTTCGCTGACAAAATCCCAGGTCGTCTTAGCAGCTTCGATTTGCACCCGGGGGGGAAAAGCTGTCCTCTCCAGGCAGTTTCGCGAAATGCAAAGGTCTAGAATTGAAGCTCTTCTAGCATCCTTTCCAAAGTTGGCTGATTCTGGAACTCAACATACGACGGTGGAGCAAGATAATGTGCGATTTGTGTACCAGCCACTGGACGAATTATACATGGTCCTCATTACGAACAAGCAATCCAACATCTTACAAGATATCGATTCCTTGCACCTATTCGCGCAGGTGGTCACTAGCACATGCAAAACCTTGGATGAGAGAGAGATTTTAAAGAATGCATACGAATTGCTTAGTGCATTTGACGAGATCGTCACACTTGGATATAGGGAAAACCTTACAATCAGCCAAATCAAGACATTCTTGGAGATGGAGAGTCACGAAGAAAGGATACAAGAAATCATCTCAAGAGTAGGTTATGTGCATGTGTATTCTCGGGCAATCAGCTAATTGATATCTCAGAATAAAGAACTCGAGGCCACCGAAGAGCGCAAGCGCAAAGCAAAACAATTGGAAATGCAGCGCAAGGAGGTTTCAAGGAGTGGCAGAAGTGCTATACCAAGTAGGCCACAGTATCCCACATACACACCACCTACGCAATCCGCAAACACCGAAACCTATGATTCATATGAAGCTGCCAAAAACAAAACTTTCAAGTAGGCTATTTTTATCGTCTCTGTTAGATCATTGACACTGACAATTCACAGGGCTAGCGCACCGAAAGGCAAAGGAATGCAACTGGGGAAGAAATCGAAGACTACAGACATGTTTGAAAGAGTTCGTGGAGATATGGGTGCTGAAGTAGAAGAAACTGTCTCATCACCACTTATTCCAAATCATCCTACACCAGCTGCTGCCGAACAACCCCCTCACACTCCCTCCGCAATGGACCGTGATGCTATCCACGTTACTATCTCGGAGTCGATCAATGCCAAATTATCCCGAGATGGATCACTCAATTCCTTGGAAGTTAAGGGTGATTTGAACTTGAGAATCTCAGACCCTACACTCACCAAGGTCAAGTTAGATATCGTTGCCAACCAGAGTCATGGAGTGCAATTCCGCACACATCCAAATGTTGATAAGGGAGCGTTCAATGGATCTAAAGCCATCCAGATGAGCAATGTTTCAAAGGGCTTCCCTGTCAATAATTCGGTTGGAGTCCTAAGATGGAGAGCTCAACCAAAGACAGATGACACCAGTGCATTACCAATTCAATTCACTGTATGGGTTGTTGGTGGACAAGGTGATCCTCTCAATATTACTGTAGAATATGAACTTACAGGAGAGGATCCTCTTCAGGATGTTACCGTTACTATTCCATACGCCTCGAGCGAGCCCGCAGTATCTAGCTTCGACGCAACGTATGAAGTCTCTGGAGATAGCCTTGAATGGACGATTGGATCTGTGGGTTCCTCTAATGGGACTGGCTCTTTTGAATTCGAAGTCCAGGATGGGGATGAGAATGATTTCTTTCCAATGCAAATTAAATTTGCTAAAACAAAACCTTTTATTGATGTTGATGTAAGTTACACCCGAGCTCTTTAATGGCAGTCGGATACTAACATTTATGCAGGTTACCGATGTCACATTACTAGAACTGAACGAGGCCGTAGATTTCTCGAAGGATATTAAGTCCGTCGCTGATTCTTATCTGGTGGAGTGAGAAAATGGGTGAAGAAAACGAACGGGGTCTGATTGAAGTGCATGGCGTAGGATGGGTGGCAATCCATGATCTTTAATGTTTTACTAGCCGTAGAATATAAAACTTATTCATATTTTATAATATTTTGCGGAATATTTACCTGAGCACTCTCCAGTATCGCACAATAAAAAATAATGTACGTCTTAAATTGATATTTCAGCTCAGTACAATGCATCTGCTTAGGTATTTTGATTATAAAAGGGAAGAACGAGCGTTTTGTGACTCGCTTACGTACTCACTACAACAATGTGGATATTTACATAACGGGTAGTTTTTGTAAAACTATCAACCTGCTCCTGGGTAATGTGAAAACAGCCACCTCATCGACAAAATCCTTCTGTCTTAAATGCAATTTTATTCCAGCGGGCAAGATGGTGGAGGTCAAGCGTCTCGAGCTACTCGGCGAGAAAACTTTGCATCAAACAGTGAATCCTAAACTGCTCGTATATTGTCCGTCGATGGACCTGATAGCATTGGGTAGCACAGACCAGCAAGTTTTAATCTACCGTTTGAATGGACAGAGGGTTTATGGCGCTGCACAAAAAGTCAATACACTTCGTGTTGAAAAAATCAACTGGAAACCAAATGGTACCGAACGTCCCTAGTCGTCAATAATATCATACTGATAGCTTTGCAGGCCAATTACTAGGAATCGCTTGGAGTGATGGATCTGTACGTCTCGTAGGGGCAGAAAGTACAAAGGTGGTTCATCATTTCTCTACAACTTCAGATGACGACCAGGAGTTCTCTGGGGTCACGTGCATGGGCTGGAGTTCAAATACAATCGGTAGAAGAGTTGAGAGTAGAGCAACGAAGCTTGTGCCAGATACACTAAAGAGAGTATTTGAGGGTGAGAAGGAACTATTAACAGAGAAGGTCGTCTTGGACTTGCCGAAGGATCTTGCCCTCCTTGACATTGAACCTAGCCTGCCAAAGCTAAGTGTACTCCCTGCAGGAGGAACCTCGTAAGTGCGTCTTTTATTATTGTTCTCTTTTTCATGAACTCTGACTTATTACTCTACGCCAGAGATGAAGTTTTCAGCTCAAGGTCTTCTTTAGATGCGCTTTTCCGTCCCTTCGACCCTGAAGATAATGACATGGCCGATGTCATGGTGGTTGGGACAAAGGAAGGTAACATCCATCTGAGCATCTACGACTCATTTGTCGTAGGATCTTTCAAATCCCCAGTCATAGTCCAGAGACGTCCGGCATATCTTATTTCGCATGCATCCCATAAATCATATTCGACGCATGCATTGCTCATGAAAACCACCGAATCTGAAGAAAGGATCTATTTCGTCCCAATGGATCTTCGTTTCTTGTCAGCCTCTAGCGAGTATCTCTCCATCCTTGCATCGCGATCAACAGCTTTAGAGAACCTTCTTAGATATATCAATCAAATACAGGGTCTTATGCTTGCAGAATGGAAGTCAACTCAAGAATTACCCAGCAGGTTCCTCCAAAACGTTAATGAAACCCTTGCTGAACAAGAGAATCGAGATATCGTACAGGCACTTTATCATTCAGTCGCAACTGGTCATACCTTTCCAGTTGTGCGGGAATGGCTTGTAGATGAGCTGACAGAAAGGGTAAGTTTGCTTTTTTTACTCTTCGTAGAGTTGTACTAAACTTTTAGGGTCATAAAAGATGGGACAAAGCCGTGGTATCAGGTCTTGAAAACCTCCGGCGTTTAGTTCACGAGAACATGCTTCCAGCCTTAGATCGTTGTTCTGTCATTCTCAGCCGATTGAATGGAATTGCAAAATTCCAAGGCTCGGATTCTTCATTAGGCTTTTCCAGTGCTCAAATCACTTCGATTATGGATACAATCGCGTCTCTGCATCTTGTTTCTGCCAAAATTCTACTTCAAGTAGTAGATGAGCTCGAACTTTTTACTTCATTTTCTGCTTGGCTTCGTCACGAGATAGACAGGCTTGCATCTGATGTATCTTCACAAAATGACGATGGTGACAAAGAGGCTTTGATTGATCACGGTAAAGTATTACTGTACATTCAAACAGTAATGACCAATAGCCCTCTAGCAGCCTTCATAGGCGAGGTTAAACCTGAAGACTACGAGGAAGAAAGTGCACATGTAGGTAAAGGCGCTCAAATGTTCGATTTACTCACAAGACAATTAGAAAAGCAAGAGCAAGGTCTCAAATACAGAAGAACTCTGCCACAGGTGGATTTTCTTTGCAGGTATTTGAGGAATCAGGCGACTAGTATCTTTACTCAAATTGCAGATGCCGAAAAGAGCAATGTCGTTTTCGGTAAGGCGAGCGAACTAGGCATGGCTCACAAAGATGTGTCTGTCGAGATGAAGATTAAAATAATTGTGAGTATTGTTACTATGAGTTGTGCAGCCCATAGCTGATTCATTTTAGGATCGTAACACATGCCATGTCTATGTCGCCTTTGTGCCAAAAAACTTCACGAATCAAGGTCAGTCAATACACTACTCATGTACCTGCCCGAGTGTCGGCTGACTAGTAAATAGTCCAAGTCGTTCAGGTGGAACTTCTCATCGAGAATGGTATCAGTACTGTGCGCAGCACAAGTTCTTCTATCATGCAGCTTGGCAATGGGCAGATCAAAGATCTTAAATTTTTGGACGACAGGACCATACTCCTGCTATGGGAGGCCGACGGTAAGGTTTGATCAACCTTTGATTTTCGGTATTAACATGGTTGTAGGGAAGTGCAACCTTCTCGGGATATCCTACAGTCTTGGAAGTGAAGGCCACATGAAATATCAGCCTCATAGAATTTCTGCAAGTCGCTCTAAAGCAACTGTTTTCAGCAACGAAGAGATAATCGACATGTTTGTGCAAACTGAATTTGCAGTCGATGAGTCATTTGTCCCTGAATTCATGATGATCCGAGAACAAATTGGCTCCAAGAACAACGATGAAAGGAAGAGATTAGTGATTCTGGCCAAAGATAGACTTCGTTACAAGGTTTTCAAATGGACTGGGGCTACTTCTAAGGGAAACATTGATGGGGATGTTCCAATGTCATGAATCTGAGTAAGTAGAGTATCACTACACAGCAACGAAGATTAACAACAGAGAAGTTTTTCCATCGCTTCTGCAAATGCATCGAGTACGCAGAATTCAACAGGGAATCCGATAACACACAAATATTACACGAATTAGAGTCAAGTGACAACACCTAGGTA
The DNA here is from genome assembly GCF_014898465.1 of Botrytis porri. NCBI lineage: Eukaryota > Fungi > Ascomycota > Leotiomycetes > Helotiales > Sclerotiniaceae > Botrytis > Botrytis porri. Next base: position 1,240,432 of record NW_024066083.1, on the reverse strand, counting down.
GCTTGAAGGATTCTGCAAATGATAGATAACGATACCCGGGAAGGAGAGTGGGGGAATAGTAGTAGCGGCGGATAGCATTTGGCGGACGCACTAAAATACGGTTGGCCGCTTCGAAACATATCGATGTGACCACAGTGGTTCAGATTAAAAAAATATTAACAAATCAAGAATAATAAGGATCAAGCCGACTTGCAACCAGTTTATGTCGTATCTTACCCACGCGTCTTTCTCCAAAACCAGAATCTTTAGAAACAACTAACTGACTTACTTTTATACCTCGAGTGAGGTGTTATGACGTCACATAATGAACAGGTGTCTGTAGAACGAAAGAGCATAAATGGCAAAGTACGAGAAGCAGGTCTGGAAGCTGGATTGCCGTCTTCAACTGACGAATATGGAGAAACCCAAAATGATGTCAACGATATGCTTAGATTGGGAAAGAAGCAAGAATTCAAGGTGTGCAAATTATAGTGCAGTTAGCTTCGGCCACGGCAGCAAGTTAACTGAGCTGTAGAGAAACTTTAGTCTCATCTCAACGCTCGGTTTCATATCAATATACATGGCAACATGGGAGTTTGTCCTAGTGTTCGTAATTCACAATTTCCGTGTCGATGAGACAAATTACCTTACAGAACTATAGGTCACTGAGCGTCGGATTGGTCAATGGAGGGTTTGCTGGATTGTTCTGGGTATTCATTGGGACGGTGATATGTTATTCGTCAATCGTGGCGTCGCTTGCAGAAATGGAGTCAATGGCTCCTACGAGTGGTGGTAAGTGCCTCATGAAGTACGTATTGCCTTCAACGGTGGAATTGATAAATTGTAGGTCAATATCACTGGGTTTCCGAGTTTTCTCCCCCCAAATATCAAAAGTTCTTAAGTTATACCGCCGGTGATGACACTCCATACCTATTCTCCTTCTCCTCAACCTTATCTACTTTTGCTAACTAGCCCTGCTAGGCTGGATGTCGAGTCTTGGTTGGATCGCCAGCTTTGCTAGCAGCGTCTTTGTCCTTGCTACTCTCGTTGAAGCGATTATCGATATCCGAAATGCAGATTTTTCATTCTCCTCGTGGCAATATACACTAATCATGATAGCTTATTTGCTCATAACCATAGTCTTTAACACGTGGGGCGCAAGACTCCTGCCTATCATTGAAACCACTTCTTTGTTTGGCCATCTGGCAGGGTTTCTGATAACTATCATACCACTATGGGTTATGGCACCGAAGAACTCGACAAGAAGTGTATTTTTGGATGTGGTTAATAATGGAGGATGGAGTAATACAGGGACGAGTTGTTTGATTGCGCAGGTTAGCGTGCTTTATTGTAATCTTGGTAAGTCATCGAAGAGCTGAATCGGTGACTTGAGTTTGAATTCGGGACTGATGGAATGGGAACATGTAGGATCTGATAGTGCAGTACATATCTGTAAGTACCCTATTTCCTCATATGACATGACCATCCAAATGCTCACATAATACCCAGCCGAAGAAGTAGAAGACGCATCGATCAATGTTCCGCGAGCTATGTGGTGGAGCTATATCCTCAACGTTTTCTTGGGCATCATCACGTTAATAACCATGCTCTTCTGTATCGGTCCCCTCGACGCAGCAATCGAATCTCCAGCTCCCTATCTAAGCCTGTTTTTAAACACAGGATCCAAGGCCGTGGCTACGGCTCTCATGATTATTCTTTGTATGTTCACCAATCTCACACCCCACTTTTATTCTTCATCACATGTAGCACTCTGTTTCCTAATACAGCATTAAAACTTCATTTTCCCGCCCATTCCTCCCAAATTGTCCTCGATGGGTAATAATGACTCTCTTATCTTGTAGTGATACTTGTCTTTTCTGTAAATATCACGGCGTTAGCTACCACGAGTAGAGAATTGTGGGCTTTCTCAAGGGATAAGGGGTTTCCATGTTCGCTATGGATATACAAGGTAGGATTAATCAATACTTCATCCAAGATTCCCTCTTCCTCGGAAGTTCTAACGACCTTTAGATGAACCACAAACTCAACATTCCCCCTAACGCCATCTATCTAACCTCCATCCTCACCGTTCTCCTCTGTCTCATAAATTTCGGTTCCTCCTTCGCATTCAACATCGTTGTCTCCCTCTCCCTGCTCGCCCTTCTTTCTACTTATATGATAAGTATCGGATGTGTTCTCTTGAAGCGCATCCAAGGTGAATCTCTGCCTTCCGCGCGATGGAGTTTAGGGCGATTTGGATTACCAATCAACGCATTTGCTTTTGCGTATTGTGGGTTTGTGATGGTCTGGAGCTGTTTCCCGAGTGAGGCGCCGGTCACACTTGGAAATGCTAATGTGAGTAAATCTCTTGATCTTCTGGAGCATAAATGATACAATTGAAAGATGCAAGATGGCTAATGACTAATAGTGGGCACCGGCGGTATGGTTTGCTGTTATTGTGATCGCAGGCTTGATATATATTGTACACGGGAAGAAACATTATACACCACCAGTGGTATTCGTAAAAGGGAGAGGAGATAATGAGATGTCGCAAGCGGTGGACTAGAATGTGGAAGGGGTGTAATTATGACATTCTTATCGTTTATCTTGTTTAAATCTGTCATGAGAGGTAGATGTACATAATTATGGGAACTTCTGACTAGCGCCCACAGTCTGCTATTTGCAGATGACCTTGGGATTTGGGAGACCTGAGGCGTGAGATTGGTACGATATTCTATACATATCTTCTTTCTATCTTTTTTCCGATAGGAGCTTGCAGCTCATACACTCCTCGTATGTAATGCCAGAAATCTCTCTGATTTGCAGCAATAAGCAAGTGAGATAATCTCTTCAAAGTTGACGTTCACGATTTCATGATACCCATGCCCAGCTCATCCATTGCCAACACTGCCTGTGAAACGAGGTTTGTAAGTGTAACGAGGAACTCCAAATTTGTGCGGACGATCTCAATCATGATCTTTCTGGCGAACGTAAAGTCAGAAGGTCCGAGGCATTCGAGCAGAACAACATGAGGAGCTGCTTCATGTTTCTCGATATCTGGTCTGGTATTGGGACCAGGCAACTCGGCTTGAACTCTTGACATCTTAAAGTTCGTCCAGATGATGCAAAGTTCTTCCGATATTTATCAGTGTGTCATCCATCTGTTGCAATAGATGTCCATTTTGCGATATGATTGGAGAAGCTATTTGCCAACTCTTCGAATATAGTCCGTCAATAGACCCATTTAATCATCGAGTTCTACATTATGACATTATTCTCTACCCTGATGAACGGCAAGAAGAAATACCCAACTGGAGATTTGCAGATTTCTCTAATGAGTCTTCGGCCTCTTACTCGTCCCGATTTCATCCCACGTTGCAGCGAACTTCGTGTTTTGCACACAACGACAGTTCTATTTCAAATCTGTAGCTCAATACCTGTAGTTCCTGAGATGGGAGTACCTACGAGTACAAGTGGGATAGAGCTGCCTTGGCTTGAACTGTCCAATAGAAAGGTAAGGTGTATGGATGGATGCATGGATACAATAGTATCCACTCCATTGGTAGTCGGGTATGCTCATTATGTCCGTACCCCGAATCTTATATCATATCTTCATTACCTAGCCATTACCACAATCACTTTATAAGAACATCTTTCTAATTAGACCTGGATTCAGATATTAAGTCAAATCTTCAAAAGATCATCAGCTTTTCCATTCGCTCCTACCTACTCAAACAAATAATGATACAAAGGTTCAAAATCCAGCTTCAGCAGATCAATTCTCATTCCCAAATCACTAAAATGGTCGTCAATCATTACGCAAATTCGATGGTATCTCTGCAACGAGTAAAATTGTACACGCCTCTCTTTCCTTTCACATGCACCCGATCGCTCATATCTTTCCGCGGTTAGGTAGCTCTCCTGTATTTAAGTGGTAGAACTACATTCATGGTTAGATATCCTACTTCTCTCGCAAAAAAAGAGAAAGAAACAATGAACGAACCTGTCTAGCCTCATCCTCGGTCTTCTCCGTATTCTCTGCTTCACCACTATGAATCAACCCCAATTTATTCTTCCTCACAACGTCGAACCAAAACGACTTATCAAAATCTCCGTTTTGAAGTTGCTTTTTGAATTTCTCAATGAAATTGTTGTAGATATCCGGTTCGATAAATTCAATGAGTTCAGTTCTCATAGTCCTCAGATACTCTCCAGCTTGGCCCCAGGTAGAATTTCCGGTACTTCGTTTGAGCAGTGTACGAACAGTATCACCCATTTCTCGAGTAACCTTGACGACGCTATCCGTGGAATCAGTGCTTGAAAGGGCTCGCTTAAATTCTGGGATGGCATTTTCTACGGTGATCTTTTGACGTTTTTCGCGGCCGAGGAGAGCTTCTACATCAAGACCCGAGAGAGGTTTGACGACTTCTCGGTTGCGTTTGGCTTTGGCTGTGGCAGGAACTGTAATATCATTAAAATTACGAAATTGGAAAAGGACTGGCAATTGTATTTACCTTTCTTGACATCACCTGCTTCGATCAGCTTCTCAAGCTGGCTACTTGATTTTTCGACAAGCTCAGTGGGAGGATGTGACCATCTCGTTAGAACATCCGGAGGGGGAGGTATGCTTTCATCTGGCTTGACAGCACGTCTGCGTATAGCTTGATTAATACGATGAAGTACAGGAGAGTAGGTGTCCTCAATGGCCATGTATTCCGCTGGCTCACTACCTAAAGTCAGTCATATGCTACCCGCAGGGCTATTAGAGTTTCTTCTTACCCTCCATCATCCTTCCCTGCTGTTGATAGATCCATACTATCAACGAATTCACTCATCGCAGCTTTCAAGTCGTTACTCGGAAGGTTTTTGTGCTTCTCCATTATGCCACCAGAGCTATTGAAAACCTTGTCAAGAGGCGCAAAACGATAAGTTCGTACATCTTCTGCAAATGGAAGGGGCACATCAATGAGTCCCTCTAGACCAGGCTCTATGAGGGGAGCAAGGAGTACGATTAGTGGATCTGATCCATCTTTCTTAACTATTCTAGCCACAGCACACGAGTCCAGCTCATGAAGAGCATGAATGAGAGACGATAATGCCATTCTTGCCTTCTCGTTAGTCTTTTGAGCAATAGTGATGCAACTCTCCCCCATGTTGAGATATCTCTCGTACTAAAGACGTTAGGCCGTATATAAAGATTCATTGAGTATATGTTCTTACGTCATTTGGTACAAATCCCATAATCGAGAAGTCTTTTATTGTCTGAAGCTTTGTAATACTTTCATCCGATTGACTAATAGGAACAATAGTGCTGCCATATTCGTAGCCCCTCTCCAGAGCATCTTTTTCGACATCTCTTTTACCACCCGGTGCGGTTGGATCATTGACTTTATAAGTCCTTGCTTGTGTGACTGAGGTAAGATCATCAGCATCCGGTAGGTCGACATCGATCGGTTCATCTGTTACTCGATCAACGTAACTCTTCGCGGAAACGGGTTTGGCTTGTTTTGTTTTGAAATATCGAGCAACATCTATCGATATAGCTGTTTCGGGATATTTCTTCACGTCTCCTAGCATGAGTGGTCCTGTGTAAGTATTATACTCTCTCGTGACTTTGACTACAGGTGTTGCGAGGGCCTCAATTGCTTCAGCTGTGGTACCAAAGGTTCCATCTGAACATTTCTCCGTGAAAGATCTGAGAAGCTTTTCATTTTCAGACTATTAACAATCAGTTTTGCAAGATTAATTAGCGAATTAGAGACCCTCGCACCTTGGCCAGATCTTTGTCTTCCTCTTTAAAACCATACTCCGCATCATCAAAGTCGACTCCTCTAGTCTCGTGTTAGCAAAGTCAATCTTATGAGAAAGTAAAACTTACATGACGACTAATCTTATATCATTGTTGTTGATTTCCTTCGCAATATCATCAAGCTCCTCGCCGTCCATAAAACCATTGCCATCCGTAATCAAAACGATCTTCCTGGCATACTTGCCTGGCTTTCCACTCTTTAGCGTAGTATGCTTTTTGATCATTTCCATCGCAACAACGATCGCCGATATAGCATCTCCATCGTCAGTACCACTAGGTTTGACGGCCTCTTTTACTTCCTCCAATTCTTGCATCTGAAATTGACCAAGATGCTTCAATACAGATATGTTCGCATACCCCTCTTCCCCACCACTATGCAATTCATTGTCCGTTTTATCAGTGCGAAATGCAACAATACCAATCCCATCAGTTTTGCGATCAGTAGACATTGTCAACGTGATCTTATCCCAGACATATCGCATACCATATTCGAGGTCAGTTTCCACGCGTCCATGGTGACAGTCTCCAAGAGATTTGCCTAGATCGACGACGTAGACAGTTGCTTGTTTTTCCATTATGAGAGAGAGAGGCTAAAAGTTCACATGAGATAATTTCAAAAGGGGAGAAGTTGGTTTGAAAACCAAATAATGAATCAATCGCGGTGTCAAACAGAAAGCAATCAGGCAGACGCGCCATCGGGTCCCTAAATTCACGGGAATCACGAAATCACGTGTGCCGGACCTCGGTATTTGATAGCATCATGCATTCATGAATGAAGCCGTCATCATGTAAACAGTTATCAGACCATCCATCCACTTTGCGGCGATTTGAATTGCCACTTAACTCAACATTCATAGACTTTTCCCTCCATTGACTAACCAATTTTTAAATACAACATTAGAAAGTTTATCAAAGATTTCTACAGCTAAACGTTCAAAATGCCAGACCTTTCAATCCTTAAAACTCCCGGCCCATACCATATCATAACGTATGTTTTCCCCCTCCTTCTTCGACCCAGCTAACAACTCTCTCACTCTAGCTATGGCACCCTTCTCGGAACCCAATTCTTCCAATCTTTTGTCAACGGAATTGTAGCCTACAAATCTCTTCCGCGTCCTCAATTCTCCGTCCTCCAACAAAACCTCTTCCCCATCTACTTCGGTATTCAAACTGCACTTCCAGCCGTGCTAGCAATTACTTATCCAGGCTCGCGCACACATTTGGGAACTGTATCAGGGATTTCAGGAACCCTGGCCGAGGTTAATAGATGGAGTGTTATGGTGCCATTGGCTACGATGTTCGTGACGGGATTGGCGAATTTGGTGGTTATTGGACCGGCTACTACGAGGATTATGAAGGAGAGGAAACACCAAGGTAGGTTATTGGGTTGAGTGAGGGCTAGGACGAAGGGGTTGTATGTACATGATGGAAAGGACTAACAGTTATATTACAGAGACGAAAGACGGAAAGAAATCCTATGATGCAGCGCCACATTCAAGAGAAATGCAGAGGTTAAACAAGGCATTCGGGAAAATGCATGGGGCTTCCTCATTGGTAAATTTGGTATCTTTCCTTGCTACGATGTGGTATGGTGCTAGTATTGCCGAGAGATTGCAATAGATGAATATGAAGCTCGAAAGCTGGTGGGTAAATGAATCTAATTCCCATAATTGGCATGCATGCAGTTGTGTATAGCTAGAGGATGGCTCAACATGAATGTTGATTATTGAAGGCACACTCGAATCCACTGGATCGTGGTTTGGGGTAGATTTATATAATGGAGAGTCATCATGTCCAAAGAGCTGCGTAAATGATTGATTGTGAGGAATATTTGCACCTATGAAGATACTATTGCAACATATCATGATAGATCTTTGATTCATGACTACAAGACTACCTCTGAAATTGACATTGACTTATTCTGCCATGGTACTCAATACAGATAGCTACCTATCAACAAAAAACATATTATTCAATTCGACCGAAGAGGGTCAACATATTCTTACAAACTCCTATATACCACGCCGCCTACGACTGGTATTCATAAGCTATCAAGTCAAATCCACCCACTCAATAACCACAGCGGCCATCAAACTGAAAGTCTAACAGCAACAAATTCCATCATGTGATTTACAAAAGCAAACCCATTATTACTTTCATGCATATTTGCGTAACTATTTGAGATATTAGTAAAAGTAGACTTCAGATGAACAAATACAAAACTTACATCAAGAGTCAAAGTTTTCGAGCTATTAACTTCCTGATCTCTGAAAACGCCGACCAAACTCTCACTTCCTTGGAATAGTCCAGTCTTCAAACTAATGACGATAAATTGCATGCCAGGTCCGGCATGCTCCTTGATGTAATTTCTGATCTTTTCTACGTTCGCATTGTCAAGAGCAGCATCGACTTCATCTAAGACAAAAAATGGAGAGGGTTGGTAACTATGAACTGCGAAGAGTAAAGCCAAGGCTGCCATAGTTTTCTCACCACCAGATAGATGCTCCATGTCACGAAAACGTTTGAGTGGTGGCATGGCGTGGTATTTGATACCAGAGAGATACGGGGCGTCGCTATCTTCAATATCAAGATATGCCTGACCACCGAGAGGGAAAGTAGCTGAGCGTGTAAGATCTTTGTACACATGAGTGATTTGATCGGATATATGTGCGAAAGCTTTGTTGAAGCGATCATATCGTTTCTCCTTGATTTCGTTGAATGCATCACGAGTAGCTTTTGCAGCATCACGAGCGGCGTTGAAGTCTTTGTCAGTATCTCTAAGACGTGTCTCGACAATATCCAGTCGCTCAATCGCTCGCATGTTAGGGTTGAGTTTCTCAAGTTCTGAGTTGAGGGTAGAAATCTTTTCTTGCAGCTGCTCCTCAACATCTTCATCATCGGGCTATTTCGTGTTAGTGAAGAAATTTTGACATATTGCAGACTACTTACATTTTTCAAGTCATCTGAAAGCCCATCGAAATCTACATCTATGCCGTAATCATTGATAATTTCCTCGGGGGCCTGATCGCCTTCATCAACATCCATAGCGTCGGGGTCCTCTTGTTGCAAGCTCTCGTTCGCAGGGAGACTATCTAAAGATTTCGAACCCGCAGCCAATGGTATAGCTATTTGTTCCATCTTGCAGCGTCGTAACAAAGCATATCGGTTCGCGCTGGTTCGCTGAGCTACTGTCTCAAGAGTCGTGATGGATTTTGTACGCTCATCAATTCCCTTGCTCGCTTTTTGTAGGTCGTGCCTTGCGATATTGACTTTGTCAGTTTTTGCCGCGAGTTTTTCTTTGTGTTTCTGAAGGGCATCCTCCAACTCAGTCACGGCTGCTCGATCTTCATCCATCGCCTGTGCAAGTTTTTCTTTTTCTGCCTCGTATTCCTCAATGTCGGATTCAAACTTCTCAATGTTGTTCTCAAGGTTAACCAGGCGGGTCTTAATCTCCAATAGGTGATTGTCTTCCCAAGCCACCTGGCTTTTCAACGTTTGTTTTTGTTTCTCAAATTCATTCTTCTTCTCCAAAGCCTCTTGCTCAAGACTGCCTTGCTGTGCTTCATAATCTCTAATATTTGAGTATTCAGTTCTCTTGCAGAAATTGGAGAAGATCTTATCCGCAACTTTCGCGATAGCCCGTTGAAACTCTTCAACCTTTCGCCGAGACTTTTCAAGTTCTGCACTCTTCTCTTCGTACTTGGGCTCCACATCTTCTAATTGGCGTTGTTCATGATTCAGCTTCTTTTGTTCACTGGCAATGTTCTTCTCAAATTCGGCCAATTCATTCTGCTCATAGGTAACCTTCTGGTGTAGGTTGTTGATGGCGTTTGTCAATTGTTCCTCCTCGCCTGTTCTCTTTTTATTAGCATCTAGTGCCCTTATCTCGCGAGTATATTTCTCCTCAAGAGCCCTGAGCTTATCCATCTCAGCATCACCAAAAGCTCGCTTGTTGCCACGTCCTTCGGGAACACGCCCACCAGTAATATTACCAGCTTTAGCGATCATGACACCATCCAGAGTTACAGCTTTGACTTGGAGCTTTTTTCGATAACATATATCTTTGGCTGTCGCAATATCATCACAAACAATGGAGCTTCCGCATGCGTAAGACATAGCTCTTTCGACAGACGAGTCAAAATCAATTGTATCGATAGTCAGGCGGGCCTTGGCCAGTCCTTTCAACGAAGAGTTTGTTGCGTTGACCTTGATATTGTCCAATGGGATAAAAGTCATAGGGGACTTTTTGCGATCTTTCAACCATTGCACACATTCGGTGCCAGTCTTCTCCGTATCGACAACAATGGAGTCAAAGTCTCGACCAAGAGCTGTGCTCACAGCTTCTTCGAATTTCTTCTGCTTAGGCTTGCAAAGGTCGCCGATGCGTCCTTTAACGCCAGGGAATATTCGCTTCATTTCGGTTATTGTTTCTTTGACTCTTCTCTCCTTCTCGCCCTCTCTTCGACCGTATTCACCCTCCTTGATTTGTTTGAGAATTTCTTGAAGTTTCTCTTCGAGGTCAGTCTTCAATTGGTTATGTCGAACGCGTTCTGACCTGAGAGAGTTGTGCTCCTCTCTCTTCGCGTTTCTGTCCCTAGTTGTCTCGGCAATCGACTCCTTAAGGTTGTCTCTGCGTCTCATGCTGGTGTCTAATTCACTTTGGAGCTTTTCCACCGAAGCCTGCGCAGCTTCCATTTTACCTTTCAAACTGTTCGCGGTTACTTCGTCGGTTTTCAATTGACGGATCAGATTGTCTAGCTTAGCTTGATCCTCAGATGTCTTCTTGACGACCTCGGATTTGAGCTTTTGGTACTCCTTGAAATCATCGTCACTTAATTGTTTTCCCTGGTTTTTAAGAGTTTCCTGCCACTGTACTTCGAATTGTTTCTGTGCCTTTTCAACTAACGCGAGGTCCTTTTTAAGTTTCGCAATTTTCCCTGACTTGTCGTCCCGCTCTTTTGCTATGAGGATTGACTTCCTTCTCAACATTTCGATTTGAGATGTGACAGTCTTGATTTTTTCATCAAATGGTACCAACTCGACTTCCTTGTCCTCGAGTTCCTTCTCCTTTCGCTTGATGTTTCGCTCTATTCGGCTGGCGTCTTTGTTAACTTTAGCTTGTTCTGCTCTGGCTGCATCCAGGTTATTCTGATACTTTTCCACGCCACGGCGATACTCCTTTAGGTTTTCCTGGTGTTCTTGAATGCTAGCGCTCGACTCGTCCATCACTCTTTGAAAATGGTACAACTTCCATAGGATGTGCTCAATGATGGCTTCATCCTTTTCCACTGCTTTGTTCTGGAAGGCCTCAGCCTCTTTCTTTTGCTCTTGATACTGCTTGATCTCGGAATTAATGCCACGTCTGCGATGGAGGCTATAATTTTGCTCGTCTGCTGCCTTCTCTGCCTCCTCTTGCAATCTTTCATATTCAGCTTTGTATTCCAGACTGCCAGATATTTGTTCGATAAGTCGGGTCAGATCCTTCGGTGACTGCGACGCAATAGCTTCAACATCGCCTTGAAACACCAAAAAGTTTCGAGCTTTAATCAATATATTTTCGGATTCGAGGGCATCATTGTATGCTTGTGCGGTGACGACGCGATCGTTGATACGATATTCACTGGCACCTTGGTTTGTGATTGAACGCTTCCATTTCTGCTCCTCGCCTTGATCATCTTCGTAAACAGCCATAACCCATGCACTCTTGGGATCGTTGCGCGCCGGTTTCTGGGATTGTGACTCCTCATCCGAACCTTCCCCATCCCCGTTTGCGAGTCCATTGGCAGCTGGGTCAACCGCGGATCCGTCGTCGTTGATTTTTGAGGTTTTCAATACTCTTCCGCGGTATACGAGATCTCGCAACTGTGCAGATCGCAAATGAGACGACTTGATGCCTAGAACAAAAGAGATCGCGTCCATGCTGTTACTCAATTAGCAATTTGCTGATGATGTTTTACAAGCCACCTACGAATTCGATTTCCCAGAGCCATTTGGACCGATGATGGAGGTGAAATACGAGTCTCCGAACAAAAGAACATGGTGCCCCTTATACGACTTGAAATCTACATATGATCAGCTGAAGTACTAGCATTAACAGTGCGACCATCTTACTAAAAAGCTCGAGGCGTATGAGTTTGCCCATCTTGACTTATACGCGTTGATCGAAGCGGGGTGCACGCGTTAAGAAAGAAGAGTAGCTACGAAGGTAAGATCTAGTCAGAAATAAAGAGAGATTAAAATGAGTGGCGCATTAACATGACATCCGTAGCGAGTGACAATGAGTCTAGAATGATAAGATGGAGGTAAATTTTGGTGTGAGTAGGTCTACGATATCTTGAACTTCGACTTTCCCAGCTGCTCTATCGTACTGAGCATCACAAAAAGTCGCGGACGCGAATTATGGATCACATGACATTTAGTCAAGCTACATGTGAAAGTCGATAACGGTCAACGTAGATGTACAGAGGTGAAGCCTTTTCAAATTCTTCCTCATGAGCTTCAACCTCTCACCTCTAGCACACTTCTGTTCACCCCATGTCATAATGGACAACCGTACCCCCTTAGATAATCAGGGTTCTCATTGTCTTAAAGTAGCAATGACGAAATGTATTCCCCAGATCAACTTTATTAGTGATTGATTGGTAGCACTTCCAAGGCCTGTACACGACTGTACTTCTATTGGAGACAGCGATTATACCAAATAAAAAGTGACAAGTTTTGTGTTTGAAGATATACTCATCATCTCCCTGCTTCATTCCTTCAAAAGCTAACTAACATCTACAATAAAGAACCTCTGGTGATCAAGCAAAGTTCACTCTTTTCTAGATGCTAGTAAACTAGGTGGTCTGTTTCCATCTTGACACCAACATCCAACCACATCTCTCAAAGCAAGCACGATCTCACTTCCTTCAACATTACTCACGAAAGAACTGGTCCCGAACAAAACCTATCTATTTTGGAGACTAGTTTCGAGTCGAGAAGCACCTAAAACATCTAACTCTTCTTTGATAACCTATCACCTTTTCAGAATTTGTTCATGTGCTTCGATCAACAGTAGTTATTACTACTTGGGCCATCTTGAACGCATATTAAGACTCTTCATCCGCAGCAGCATACTTTTCTGTAAGTGATCCTCACTGTTGTTTTTCATCTGTAACTTTCGGGTACATAACACAAGATTCGAGAACACATGGCTGATATAGCTCTAAGAGGTGCTTCTGCGTTCAGGCGCATTTGCTTCTACGATTCGATTCACACCCGTTCACGTTCGATAGCAGAAATGACTGAACCTATACCCATACCAGCTTCTAAGTCGGAGCCTGCACTCGAGTCGACTTCGTTATCTTCTGAACAACATCTTACTGGCGGGGACTCATCAACCGGAAGCTCTCCCCCAGAGGATGGTATTACACCCACATACACAACCTCTGAAAATGGAAGCCCTCGTCTTTCAAGGCGTGCTTCTGCTTCTGGAAGTAGCACATATCAAGAAGATTGGGAACCTTGGCCTCCTTTGGATAAGATCACTGTCTTTGACTTATTAGAGAACTTTGATTTGCCTCAACAACTCGAAAGGATACAGAGAAATCTCTCCGCGCAATCTCAAAAGGTTCGAAAGCAGCGAGACAAATTAAAGACAAGATCCAGTTATGCGAAGACTCGGGTTGTTGAAGAATGGCGAAAGCGTGTTCCAACTGCCGATGAGCAGCTGGACAGATATAAAAAAAGGATGCGCGATAGTGTTGACAAACTTGGGACACGGTGGAATGATACGAAATCAGTGACGATCCGAGAAAAGGTTTCCTTCATCTGTGGAGTCCTAAATGTTCTCATTAGTGGCTACTTGATCGGAGGATATCCTGAGCTGTTCCACTGGTGGTATACTGCCCAATTGCTATACTTCATGCCCATCCGTTTTTATGCCTACCACAAACGGGGATATCATTATTTTCTCGCAGATCTCTGTTACTTTACAAACTTTCTCTGCTTTCTCTCCATTTGGATCTTTCCACAGTCAAAACGACTATTCATCAGTACTTACTGTCTAGCCATGGGCAACAATGCAGTAGCGATTGCCATGTGGAGGAATTCTATGGTATTCCACAGTTTCGACAAGGTTACGTCCCTCTTTATTCACATAATGCCCTGCGTAACTCTTCATTGTCTCGTCCATCTCATCGACCCATCCGTCCAACAATCGCGTTTCAGAGCTATATACGATATACGTACATCTCCAGTAGGGTCAAGTAATCATTACGGCCTGCTATCCATGGCATTGTGGTCATCTATTCCATATGCAATATGGCAACTTTCTTACCATTTTCTCATCACTGTCCGCCGTCGCGAGAAGATTGCTGCAGGTCGTCCGACATCGTTCACCTGGCTGCTAAAATCATACTCTAAAGTCTGGATTGGCAAAGCGGTCCTCTCTCTTCCTGAATCTATGCAAGAGCCTGCATTTATGCTCATTCAATACTCGTATGCGTTGCTCACCATGTTACCATGCCCTCTATGGTTCTGGTACCGATATGCGTCTGCATCATTCCTCATGGCTGTATTCTGCTGGTCTGTTTATAACGGCGCAAATTATTATATCGAAGTTTTCGGCAAACGTTTCCAAAATGAGCTTGAGGAGATGAAACGAGAAGTTCAGAAATGGCATAACACTCCCGAGTTAACGACATCTCCTTTGATGACGCCCAGAACCGAGGGTGGAGAAATATTGAGTAACGGTGGCGAGACAAAGAGACCAGGTCACCCAAGAAGTACTAGTTTGGATAAGATTCCATTACTCAACGACCAAGGAGGTAGTTCGGGAATAGATGGAGGTGCGAAAGATGTCGTGAAGGCGAGAAAGGCAGATGACACATCGGCTTGATCGTACATAGGGCCACGACTGATTTTTATTATGTCTCATTCATTTTGAACTCGGGGACTTAATTTCTTCCGTTCACTCTCTTTTGTTCTGCTTTAATTCTGGCGGTCATTACTGTGAGATTCTGCTTATTGAAATGGAAGGCGGATGGACGTGAGTAGGCGTAGCGAGAAGGATATACCACAAACTGGCAGTTGGGAGTTAGGTGTTTACGCGTCCATATAGATAATGAGCCTTCTAATACAAGCGAATGGATACAAGCCTAGCACCTATATTGTATCTTCCATTATACCTAGACTATTACAATTTCTAATCCTTATACAAGTACCATATAATCTGATGC
Source organism: Botrytis porri (assembly GCF_014898465.1). Lineage (NCBI taxonomy): Eukaryota > Fungi > Ascomycota > Leotiomycetes > Helotiales > Sclerotiniaceae > Botrytis > Botrytis porri. Next base: position 1,225,426 of record NW_024066083.1, on the reverse strand, counting down.
ATCTATGTCTATCCACTTCATCTACATCTCGTGAATCTTCTCAGCCCGATCACTTTTAATGTCCGTTATTAGAGATACATCACCATTGGTGTTACTCTCCCCAAGAATTCTGTCTAGTCCTACCTCGCGACGCACAGCTTCCATTCTTTCCAGATCACCCCGGCCTACACCTTCGCTGCCGAACACCAGGTCCATCTCCTCCACTGTTTGATTTGTTAGCTTATAATCCGTCATAGATGCATATATCAGGAACATTTGAAGTTGCACGACAATACTGGGAAATAGCATGACACCCATCACCTCTCCTTCCTCAGAAATACTGAAAAATACTCACAGCCTAATCTCTTCGTCTCGGGTACACCCCACCAAATGAATGCCGCTCCGAGATAGGTTAACAACCCAAAGATTATATAGGTACCATAAGAAATGCCACTCAACATATCAGGTGTTACTTGGCCGACGATGAAATTATTCATCCAGTTTGAGGAGGCACCCAGTGCGATGCCGTAGGGACGATTGGATAGGGGCCAGATTTCTGCTACGAGAATCCAGGCGCAGGGACCCCAAGAATAGCCGAAGTGGATAACGAAGAGCCTTTACATGTTAAATTCTGGAGAAGAGAAGTATGAGAGTGGGAAGTAGTGTAGGGAAAGACGAACCAAACCATAGCCACAGCAGCCCAGCCCGCGGCTTTATGTTCCTCCCATGAATCTCTATTTTTGGCTACGATAACAGCGATGATTATGTGGCATGTAGCCATGCCGATTGCACCGATTGTAAGGATGGGCTTGCGACCTAACTTGTCGATGTAGAGGACGGATGGAATGGTTGCAATGAACATTACAATACCGACGACGCCAGTAGCGAGGAGGGAGACGGTATTACTGGAGAGACCAAGGGAGGCGAAGATTGTAGGGGCGTAGTAGAGAATTGCCTGGAGGGAGGGAGGAGCTGTTAGCGGAAAGCTGATGAGATGTTGACATGTTGGGGCTTGAAGGAGGAGGGATTGCACATACGTTGATGCCCGTCCACTGTTGAAAGGACATAGTGACTGTCGCTACTATCACTCTCTTAAACATAGGTTTTGTCTTGAACAAACTCCCAATTGCCACAAACTGCAATTTCGCGGTATTCATCCAAGTTAATTCTTGGAGACCAGGCCATAATTCTGCAATCGATCTCTTTTCAAACAAACTCTGGACCTTGATTTCTAAGAACTCTATTTCTACCAACTCATGGTCTTGGGGTAAGTTTCTCAGTTGTGCTAGTACTTTCCTAGCCTCCGCTTCTCTTCCGTGATGTACTAGCCATCTAGGCGAGAAAGGCATGAACAAGATACCGGCAAAAAGAACTATAGCCGGGAACAGTTGTAGACAAATCGGAACAAGCCATGCTGCATCGGATTGCGTCCCGCCAGTTCCTCCTATATAGTTTGTGCCGTAATCGATCCAGAAGGATATCATGATACCGGCACAGATGGCAAGTTGTTGGAGGGCAATGAGAGATCCGCGTACTTCAGGCGGAGCGACTTCAGCATTGTACATTGGTACAATCATACTGAGACTTCCCACGCCCATTCCGGTTATGAAACGACCTCCTAAGATGGCGGAGTGATCAACGGAGATGGCAGTCGCTTGGACTATGACACCGATGATAAATACAACTATAATTGAGCATAGAATGTCAATAACCTTTTCCAGATAATGCTTTCTCTTCCTAGAAATCTGGATCTCTTTGCATATCCGAACTTGGAAAGAGGAGCATACCGGTGGCAATTAAAATCCCATACTTTCTGCTCAATGCCTCCGCCATAAATCCGCTTAGAAGTGCTCCAAGCCACGCGCCCAATTCCAAGATACTAGTTAACCATCCTTTTCTGCTTTGATCTGCTGGATCTGTGCTATCATAGTTTCCCATGTGGGACATGAATGAGTTCATAGTGAGCACACCAGAAAAGACGCCCTGATTGTAACCCTGTGTTTCACACAATGTAAATTAATTTCGTAATCATTTTTTTTCCCCTTGAAGATATAAATGGAGTCACATACGTATAACAGTCCTCCAATGCAAGCGAACAAAGCAATGCTGAAGACTCGAAAGTTTTTAACTAAAGCCGCTGGACCACTGGCCCCCATAAGCTTTTGTCGACGTTCCAGAGCCACATCACAAATGCCATGAGCGGGAGCCCCGACTGCCATAATGAATAATATTTTATTATTTGAGATTTCACAACAGTGACTTTTAGAGGCAGAGCATCAGGATACAGCAAAATGATAACCGGGAACTGTCTATCTTTATATTTTTTATTACTTGCTCTAAACACATATCCTGGAGCTCGGAACTCCTATGCACTACGCATCATGAAGCTGCAGATGGGGCTCTGGATAAATCAATGGCTAAATGCATGGCTAAATGCGAATTACTCATGGAAATGACATATAATGGATTCACCTATACAGCGATAGGTTTTCAGCAACGAGGTTGAAGGATCTTCGTACTTCCCCGCACGCGGGGAGATTGTGGAGATGTCAAATAGGCTGATTGAAATACCATTGCGGGGTTGACCAATAAATCGATGCGATAAGCTTGAACAGCGAAAGGCGAGTGAAGCACAGCTTTACTTGAGTGTTATGTTATCCTTTCGATGCAATACCGATATTGATATTGCATTTGTGGAACGTCGGCGAGGCTTAACCTAGGTGCAGGCTCATGCAGCAAGAGTGCCAGGTTCATGGCTCACGTATCATCCACTCCAGAACTTCAGTACAAGGACGACAAATCTGCATTATTTGAAGCTTTTCCTCTCACAGTTATGGAAGTATATCGCCCTATTTTACTACACCAATATTCGAAATGATCTCCGTATAATGAATGTGAAGAACAGTAGTAGAAAAATAGAGTTGTATGTAACGATCTCCAAATTGATATTTCTTTTGTTTGGAAAAATCTCATTTGCGCCCAAAAATCCTCTGAAATTTCAAGAGAATGACTTGCATTCAACAATCTATTGTTTATCTTGCGCTGAAGAGGTTGAAAACTCGAGCCCAGTCTGCACGTCACAATTACCATCCAAAACTCATCAAAGCTATATAGGATGCGATTAGAGCTTTCTCAAAATAGAATCTTCCACATGTCTAATCATTTTATCGCTTTCTACTTTTATAGATGCTGGTGATGCCGGATTTACTCTCTGGGTGGTGGATTTGCCAACTACCACGAGGCACCCCAAGACCAAACTTTTGGTGTAAGTTTAATGGAACAATGACTTTGTTTGTAAAACTGGGGACGTTTGCTAAAACGGACAACTGAGTTTCGTCAAGATCCACTTGTTGAAGTGTACGAAGAAACGTTGCTTACAACAACAAAACTATCTTTTAGATATCAGTGGCATGTGAAGAGAAAGATCGAAAAAGCATAGAATATTGAAGCCCGCAGGATATCGAGTCACAGACTGTTAGCCCAAAACTTTGTATGTATATAGAGGCAATAGAGAGCACTAGCTTTGCATATGGAATATGGATGTAGATACCAGTTGTAGGAATGATTATAAACCCCCAGATTTGCGTATAAATGTATGCTCACATAGACTCGTTGAAGTTGGGAACTTGACTTGGTAGTACTGAAGATCAAAGTATAGCAATGAAGATACTAGAGAAGGGACTAGCATCTCATCCTATGTTTGTATAGACGTTTCATGGTAGACGCTCCAATTCCATACAAACAATCAAGCAATCGATCAATGCTCACAATCTCATTGTTCAATAACTGGAGCGGGTGGATGCTGATGCTGATGCAGGGAAACATGCACGGACTGTGATAGTGTGTAGAATCTATGGATTACTAATACATCGGAGCATCAAGATACTTTTTTCCGATGCTAAACTCAAAATGGAACTTGATCCTTGATATCAGCTAAACCTAATCGGAAGGGGCAACCACATCGCGACTACCAGACTCAAGATGTTGGCTACATCAAACACAGTTAGATTATGATAACCTCCATATCTTAAACATCATTCTCTCGTGTAATTCACTCCTAGAGCATCACTCAATTCATTTATCAAGAGAAAGACGCGCATAATTGTGTCTTTATTGCTCCTGATTCCATATGCGCCTCGCCCCTCACGGAACCTAACACTAGGTATTCATCATCAGCTTTAACTGCCGCACTAGTGGCACAAACTCACCTTTGTCCACATTTTTACATTCTTGTCGCATAAATACGTCGGAGTCAATAGATTATCAACATGGCCCCGACGCCAATACCTGGAACCCCCAGAAGAGCTGCAAGTGGCTCAGGTACTAGATCTACACGTCCGAAATCCGTGTCAGCCTCAAATCGTCGATTTGAAAACCCAATTATCAAAAATCCAACATCCGAACCTCCTAAAAAAGGTCGATACGTCCCAGGCGGTCCCGGTGGAGGAGGTAGATACGTAGACGAGAACGGCCAAGATCTACTTTTAGTCGGCGGTACAGGACCAGGGGGTTATAATTATATCGGACCTCGCGGTCGTATAGGACGCGAAAACGCTGCGAACGGAGTCCAGCCTGTAGTTTACCCTCGCAGAGATAATCGAACAACGAGAACAAGGACAGTACTTCCTCGCGCACAACAACCCCCCATGGCTGCCCCAGGTCGATTCGGATCATCGTCGCAGGCTGCTGCAGCTGTCGCGCAAAATGATGGATACAAGCCTCGAGAGGAACGAAGTTGGGAAGAATTTCATCCCGATCTAGACATAAATCAAGAAATGATGTGTTTCAGTCAAGAAGCAGTGGAGGGAACATCAAACTCGAGACCTGTAACACCCGCCGGCGCATCGCAATTAGTGGAAGGATCGGCGAATGGTAAACTTGGACAGACTGCTGATAATGGTGAGAATAGCACAAGCACAACTCCGAATCCTGCGATTTCTGCTCCTAGTACAAATGGAGTTCTAGTACCATATACCATTCCAGGTACACCAGGAGGCGGCAAGAGAAAACCTGGCCGTCCTCCCAAGAACCCTGAGGCATTCTACGCCGCCAGAGCTGCTGCGAACCTTGGAATATCTATTGGCCATAATTCTCCAAAGGCGCCGAAGACACCAAAGGGTATACAAGTCATGAATACCACCGCGAAGGAAAAGTTGACTCTGCCACAACCCTCGTTCCGACTAACGCATACCCTTAAAAAGTTTGATACCCCAGAGTTCGATCAATATGTTGATAAATCTATGGCAAATGTAGGATATCAGGAAAGTGACGAATTCATTCGACCTGAGCAAGAATTCATAAAAGCTTCCGATATTAACTTCAACGAGGATCTGGATGGGATTGGAAGCACTCTTGGCCGTGTTGAGTATGATATGGATGAGGCAGATGATAAATGGCTACAACAATATAATGAGAGGCGGAAGGCGGAAGGCGTTGATGAGGTTCCTCGACACATTTTCGAAGTTACTCTAACTAAGATAGAAAAAGACTGGCATAATTTGGAACGAACTATACCAAAGCCGAATCCAAAGCCACCTCAAACTCATCGGCCAAGGTCCAGCTCCGCTGCTGCTGTTAATGGTGAAGCTCAGGTTGGAGAAGAACAAGATAGTAAATGTGCTATCTGCGATGACGGGGATTGTGAAAACACCAACGCCATTGTTTTCTGCGATGGCTGCGACTTAGCTGTGCATCAAGAATGCTACGGAGTCCCTTTCATTCCCGAAGGTCAATGGATGTGCAGAAAGTGTCAGTTGATTGGACGCTCCACTCCGGTAAGTCATCCTCGGGATCTGTATCTTTACTCTTAATTCTAATGCATCTTTAGACTTGTATTTTCTGTCCCAACACCGATGGAGCTTTCAAGCAAACCAATGCTTCAAAATGGTCGCATTTGCTTTGTGCCATGTGGATTCCTGAAGTTTCTCTCGGTAACACTACATTCATGGAACCAGTTATGGAAGTTGAGAAGGTCCCGAAAAGCAGGTGGAAATTAAACTGCTACATCTGTAATCAAAGTATGGGAGCATGTGTGCAATGTGGCAATAAAGCCTGCTTCACAGCTTTCCATGTTACTTGCGCTCGCAGAGCTCGTCTATTTTTGAAGATGAAGAATAACCATGGGACCTTGGCGGTTCTAGATGGACACGCTGTTCTGAAAGCATTTTGCGATAAACATTCGCCGCAAGATCATGCTCGGGAGAATGACACCATCGCCGCTACTGCTGAAGCTCGCAGATTCTACAAGAAAACTATGCGTGGCCGTGTGTGGGCCGATTCCAATGAAGCTGCTGGCATGCTGGCTATAGCTCATCGTAAAGCAGGAAGACATCCGGAAGCCAATGACTTGAATGGTGCCCGGGGATCATTGCTGCAATATAATCAAGACATTCAGTCTGAAGAGCCAATCAAAGGTATTTGGAAACTTCCATCGGGTGCTCCGATCATTCCAAAAGTTATCTTCAACTCTGTTGAAATGTCATTGCAACGTTATAATCTTCGCAGACGTAGGGAGTGGACTGCAGATTGTTGTAAGTACTGGACTCTCAAGAGGGAGGCCCGAAGAGGTGCAGCTCTTTTAAAGCGATTGCAACTCCAAATGGAAAGTTTCTCTTCCATGGAAATCACTCGGCGCAACTTCTCCGGTATGGGTCACGTAGGAAGGATAAGACTTGCACGTCGTATCGATTTTGCTCAACTTCTACTCAAAGATATGGGAAAACTTCGTGAACTTGCTGGAGAGATTCAAGAACGCGAATCGAAGAAGTTGGAAGCTGCAAGGGTCGAGAAGGATGCTGTCGACACAATATACTTTCCTGTGGCGCATTTACTGCCTCCGGTCATTGAAAGAGCTTTACAGTAAGGTTTCACCCAACTATGGGGGCGACAAAAGCTAATAAATCGCAGAATCGATAGCAAAAAGGCATTTACAGGTGGTCTCAGTCGACTCAGCGACAAGCTCAATCAACGCTTTTACACTACTACGGGGGCGTTCGCGAAAGACTTCAGTTCCACCATCACTGCTGCTATCATGGAAGATACCCCGCAAGGTGAGAAAAAGGAACACATGGCTGGGGATGTCGAAAAGACATCTTCCAAAACGGTAAACTTAAACGTGCAAAACCGTCGCAAATTCGGAAGACGTATTATCAAGGCTGTTCAGCCTATGTTAGAGGCTGCAATTCGAGCTGAGTGTGATGTGGTCAAGACCAGGCCCGAGGATCAGCTAAAAGTGCTGAATGTCTTGCTCGAAAACTGTCTACTTCCTGCTGAAGGTTCGAACAGCTCCTCTGATAATTTTGCGGATGTTGAAGCGCCAGACCCATCGCAAGACGAAGACATGGTTGACGTTGCACAATCACAAGAGATTGCTTCTGAGACTCTAGATACCGAAGTAGTAGAACACGGGCAAACTCTTGTTGCAAATGCTGAAGTTATAGATACAAATATGCCAGATGCCGATGCTGATGCGGAGCATGATGTCGAGGATGTCATTCATGTTGCGCCTGCTACTATTTCCGACACGGACCACTTGATTGATCCACAACTTCTTAACAATGGTATTGGAACGCACACGACAAATGGTGACGGCATTACGCCACCTGATACCAATGGCTATTCTTCTACTCCAGAAGACGACCAGCCTACCCCACCAACACCACCGGTTTCGAATGGTGAAAATAATACGGATGGCGCAGACGTCCTTAATAATGGGGGCATCCCTTGGTATGTCAAGGATTTCCAGCCTGAAGGAACTAGCGTTTTGGAAGAAGTTCCAGTCGAAAATACGAATGGCTCTCACACAAGCGATGACCTCAGCGAAATGGATGATGAGGATGTCAAAGCTTTAGCTGGTGTTCAGGACGGCCCAAGTGAAATGAATGAAACCACTCCAGCTGCAAAAGGAAGAAAGGGAAAGGCAAGGAGAAAGTTTCGAGGATTCAAGTGATTTGAGGTTTATTTGATGGATCATGATTTTTTTAAGATTACGGAATTTGTATGATATGGGCTTTAATTCATCGAAGGTGTGTTATTAGTGTGGGGGTTCTCTGGTTCCAGGCTCAACAAGTTTCAATGGAAACTATGGAGTTATGGGTGAGTTTATTAGGGAAAAGCATTGATGCATCATGCTTTGATACGGAAATTATACGGCGTAGGGTGGTTATAATGCTTGAATGGAATCGAAGATTTTGGGGTTTGTGCGTTCTGGTAGTTACAAGGAGGGATTTTGCAATTGGCATGCACCGTGCTAGGTGGGTACACACTTTCAAAGGGCTGGAGGAAGTCATCTGAGTGCTTAGGTTTTCTTTTTAATGGATGTTGTAAGAGTATAGTAGATAGATAGAACAAATGGAACCCAGGGGCTATGCTTCAGCATCCTCTTGTTTACTTGGAAACTCTCGTAACCTCCAAGCATGTTCGACTTTGATACAAGATTGGCATTGTCCATTGCGTGTCTTGGACGGAATTATTGGTCAACAGGGTATATTGGCTTTCAAAGTTCATACGACGTAGACCATTAAAAATTTCTTACCCGTTTCCCTCATGCCTCTCCACTGAAGGCTAACCTAGATAAGTGCCTTTCCGAAAATAGTGATCTTTTCATACAATCATAGATATGTAGGAAATAGACTTGTTGATTTTGTCTATCTCCGCCAAAGCTTCTCCATCACTTGTCATTCATCTGAACGAGACTATTTGATATCCGATCAGGAGATGCAGATACATTAACTCCCCTCGAGAATTCATTGGAAAGATGATACTTCAATGTTTACACCCTACTTGAAGAATGAGTGTCCAATTTCGGAGTCTAGGTTATATTGAATTGCTTTTAGAATGAGACAGTGTTCGCTTCATTGCCCTTTGTCGACTTCGCCAATGTAGACAATGAACGCATCTTTGTCTTGCGAAATGGATCTGCGCCTTCAGGGGTAGCGAAAATGAAGCTTTTTGTATAATTTCCCTTACATATCTAAATAAATCACTAGCTCCTTTTCAGAAAGTATAATTTCATATTCCTATACAATATTATGTTATCAAGTAGTTTGATTGAATTCTATATATAACCAACATGTAAAATACCATCTGCCGTGAATGTTATGTATCACTATGTACCATGATGAAATTTCCCCAAACTTCGCATTATAAGTGGTGGAAAAATAAGCAGCCGCATCGAGATCCACGTATCAAACGAGACTTTTCCAGCGACGGATAAAATGAACATCCCACGACAACGACCCCGGGAAAAAAAATCTCAATGCCATGAATCCATTTGATGAGATAAACCCAGAATATCAACCCCGCTGGGATGGTGGGGTGAATGGCCCTTAAATGGGGATTGTACGCTTTCCATATGCCCCCCCCCCCATGAATCTCCCAATGGATGGGGGGAAAATGGAGATGCCTTGGCGGGTGTATAAGGAAGTATTTATTATTCGGAGATTCCTTTCTATTATTCATCTTTCTCTTCCTCTTCTTCTGTTTCTGTTTCCTCATACCACTCTTCCTATCGTCCATCTCAGTCTTTAATACACATCTCCGTTTGAATCCTCCCAAATATATACCCCTCCAAAACTCATCTCCACAGAACTCTGCGAAAATGGGATACCCAGATACTTTCACCGGATTTCAAATTGAAGATCCTAAGAAATGGACCGAGTTTCACAAGAATGAATATACACCCAAGCCATTCGGCGACTACGATGTCGATATCAAAATTCAGGCCTGTGGTGTTTGCGCCAGTGATTTGCATACTGTTAGCGGAGGGTGGGGTGAACAAAAGTTTCCGCTCTGTGTGGGGCATGGTATGGTATCCCCATTCTTCTATTTATCGTTTTCCGTTTCCTATTGTAGGCTTGGGGGTGAATCAGATGAGCAAGAGCTCAATTGGATACCCAGTCATGAGAGAATGAAAATATACTAACATTCTCCATCTGTCCGTAGAAATCGTAGGTGAAGCCCTCCGTGTCGGCCCAAAAGTAACTCTCATCAAACCCGGTCAACGTGTCGGTGTCGGCGCCCAATCATACTCTTGTCTCCAATGCCGTCAGTGCAAGAATGACAATGAAACATACTGTCGCCATCAGCTCGATACCTATGGAGCCGTCTGGCCAGAAACTGGAATCGTTTCCCAAGGTGGTTATGCTAGTCACGTTAGAACTCATGAACATTGGGTCTTCCCCATCCCAGACGGATTGAAGAGTGAACAGGCAGCTCCTATGTTGTGTGCTGGTTTGACAGCGTATAGTCCGTTGGTTAGAAATGGCTGTGGACCAGGAAAGAAGGTGGGTATTGTGGGATTGGGTGGAATTGGGCATTTTGGAGTTATGTTTGCTAAGGCTTTGGGAGCCGAGACCTGGGTTATTTCGAGGTATGTTGATATTGTCCACCCAGTTCCCCATAAGAGTTTCTAAAATCAGAAAAATACTAATTTATACTTACAAACAGATCCCATGCCAAAGAAGCGGATGCTAAGAAACTGGGCGCCGACGGCTTCCTCGCCACTGCCGACAAGGATTGGAACAAAGAGCACATCATGACCTTTGACTTGATCGTCAACACTGCCTCCTCATCTTCCGGCTTCAATTTGGCCGAATATCTCGAGCTTCTCGACGTTCACGGACACTGGGTATCTGTTGGATTACCTGAAGGCGAAGGTCAAACCATTGATAACTTCCAACTCTTGAAGAACGGTGTACTTCTCGGAGGAAGTCATTTGGGTAGCAGGAAAGAAGTTCTCGCCATGTTGGATTTGGCAGTTGAGAAAGGAATCAAGAGTTGGGTGGAGACGATTGAGATTAATGAGGAGGGATTGAAGACCGCGTTGACGAGGTTGCATAATAATGATGTTAGGTATAGGTTTACAATGGTTGGGTATGAGAAGTGCTTTGGTGCTTAGAGTGAATTGGTGGGTTTTATGTAGGCGAAATATTAAGCTTTGCATTTTTGCCAATTGAATGAGTCCTGAGGGCAGTTGTTGAAGTGATATTACCTTGAGATTTACGAGAGTGATAGGTTGAAAGTTCAACTGGGTGTGGAAGTGCGGGGTTCGTGTGACGTGGTCTAACATTGAAAATCTTACGTTGTACGATACAGTTCAATCTATAAAAATTGAGAAATGACACGGAGACTAGGCTGATTGTATAGTTTTGATCTTGCCTATCGTAGCTCCAAACCCATATTCCAAGAAAATTTCAGCTAGTCTTTTGCTCACAGACCTTGACGAGGAGGACGAGTAGTTTCTTTGTACTACCTCTGTCTAATTTTGTGCAAATTCAATTGGGTGTTATCGTGTCTAGATCTATATTAACATTCCAATATTCTATCACAATCACTTATCCTCGAGTATTAGAATGTCAGTATTCATCATATTCCAATTGAGCTACTAATTTCATTTACCCCTTGGCTACCATTTGACCCATACCATTCAAAGCCATGCGCTCTTCTCCTTTCCATCTCGACCTCCATACTTCACTTCGAATTCCTGAGATCTTCATCACGCACTACCGACAACCAAGGTCATTCACCTAATCGCCCAAATTACTTTCATGATCCCAACGCAAACCATACGCGCGCCTCTCTCTACTCTCCTTTCCCCCCTCACACTCACACCCCTCTGATTCCTCAACGCCCAGAGCCCAGTACAAGCATTAACAAAAGCAGCAACACAACAATGCATATCAAAGATGCGTCCTGCACAAGCAGTTCTACATTCGACTCTCGGAAAATCACTCGGGACGCGGACGAGCTGCACGCCCCGGCCTCGAGATCGAAAGTTTCTTGATCATGTTGAGGAGTCTTCCCAATATATGCTGGGTTAAAGTTGGGGGATGCGTTGAGGCAGTTTAAAACGTATATCCAAGAGTCGATGAAAAATGTTGTGTTGAATGAGAGGGGCCCATGAGATGTATGGGAGAGATGGGGTAAGTCTTGTACTAATGTTAAAGACTCGAATTTCCATCATCGGCTCGAGTAGGCTTCGAAACACGATTCAAAGACTACTTACACGCCTTCCCTCAGGCCAGAACAGAACAGAAAATTTAACGCAAACAAGTGAAATGACCGCTGAGATGGCACTAGACTCAAGTGCCAATCTAGTAGGTGCAATATTGAGATTCTGCGGCAGAAGGTCGATAGATTGATAATGCTGATTACTGAAGTTGATTACTTCGTTGTAGCTCTTCCTTGGATCGGCAATAAAAGCTAGATAGCTGCATAGCATGCTACAGTAATAATGGAGAAAACAAGAAGGAAAATACGACAGACTATTAAACGGGGACGAGAAGATGACGAGAGAACGCCATGATGAATCAAACACATAAATCAAAGGAGGTGTCAAAAATGACTATGAACGAAAAAAGTCACTTGAGAACATAGTGCAAACTGGCTTGGCACAATGATGATGCATGAAATGTATGAGGCTGTCACCGAGATGACCTCGTTAAAGCATCAACCTCTCTCTACCAAGAAGGAAGCAAGCTAACCCAACAGTTGGAGTATTCTCCTCCTCAGCCTTGTCAGACCACACACGATGAATATATTAGAATATCTCTAGAAGGTCGGAACATCACACAGCACACACCCTGCACAATAACGCCTTTTAAGATATTCAACTCCCTGTCGTATCTAATGACCAACGCAAGTCAAGCCAAAACAAGGTTGCGTGTTGAAACATTTTCCAGAGAGATTGGGCTTTGATCCAGAGAAGAAATACTTTTCTGACATCCTTTTATTATGATTGGAATCATGAGTAGAATCTCGGTCAATACCGCCGATCGTTCTAGTGGCCAGTAGACGTGAATGCCACTCGTAAATGTAGCAACTCGAACTGTGCATTTGATCACTTGAGATACAATTCTCTAGAATTCAAATCTTATTCCACTTGATACTGGCAACAGCTCGTTTTTCAACGATCACCATACTATGAAAATTTTATTCCGTATTTCCTTTTGATTCCACTGATGAAAAAAATTTCAGCATCAAAGTAGATGATATAATTCGGCAATTTGAAGAATCACAGAGACGATACGGGCCAGATCGAAGTGAGTGGGAATTACCTAGTGATATCTTCTGGATCATTATTCAATGTCAGGTTGTTCTTAAATCCTTCACTCAAAGGAAATTCTCATCTCACATCATAAAAGCATTGAGACGCACGAGCAAAGTAAAAGTTGGGTATAACATAGTCTATAATTCTCTTCGTCGCATCTCGTATTCACTTCATGTCAACTCCAACTCATCGATCTCATATCAATCGATCAACACCATAAGCCCCCCTCCCCAAGACCAAAATGACCGAACATACAAAAACATTTTTGATTATACACGAGGAGGTTCATCTCTACCTCCTTCCTCGTCTTCGCCCTTATGATGTCTTCCCTCTCTCAGCTTGTAACGCGAAAAGTGCCACTCCAAATACCAATCCAGCGAGACCCCATAAAAAGAAATCGCATTGCGTACAAAACTAGCCGTGGCCTACGCGCTCCATCTACCTCATGATAGAGAGCACAATAGTCCATTAACCAGTGACAAGACAAGGCAAGACACACTACACAAGATATCCACCTTGCCATTGCCTGCCCACTCTACCCATTCCCGGAAATTTCTGTTCCTTCCTTCCTTTGTAGACACCCCATTTTTCCCAATTATCGAACAACCCACAAAAAGTGATGAGGGCTTAGAGAGCTTCATAAGAAATCCATCATGATCATCAAAGTAATCCCAAGCAGCTGCAACCAACACGACAGGCAGTAGCGCCTATAGAAAAGCCGTATCAAATAAAAAATAAAAGGAAATAGAGGTAAATATGAAAGCTTTGGTGGGCCAATGAAATTGTTTAGCATACGGCGGGACTCGCAAAGCTATGCAATGAAAACAAAATGGAGAAAAAGACTACTAAAAAACATCTTATACAAAGAGGGGAAGGAGAAGGTGTCAAAGTCGACTAAGTGGTGAACAAAAGTGATGTCGAGAAGTCTGCATTATTCAAACGACGGGGAGTTTGGAGCGAACTCTATATCGGTTGCTACATGAGTTGGTGTGCATTGATGAGCTGACTGGGGGCAGCCATACCAGGATTCATCATTCCCATAGACATAGGCATGCCGTTGAAACTCGACGTCATGCTTTGTGGGAGATAACCATTTTCGGAGTTTGGAGAAGCGTCTTCGAGGGGTCCAAGGTGATCTTCACCCTCAAAGTCTTCTTCTTCACCACTGTAGTTGCCATAGGCACCTTCAGATCCATCACCGCGATCGTGTGTACGACGATGTCTATTGAATACTTGTTAGCTCATGATCAAAAAATCAATAACTGGATTGAGGCGAGGGCTGCTATGCTGTGTGTGTGTGTGGTGGTGTGGTTGGGATTGAAATTCAAATAATGTGTAACATACTGTGCTAGGTTGTCTGAGCGGGAGAATGCTTTGCTGCAGTGTGGGCAGATGTAGGGTCTTTCTTGTGTATGGGTTCTCACATGTCTGGAGGGGGGGTAAGTCAGCGGCTTGATCTACAGCCGGACAAAAGAAATGAAGAAGAAAATGAAAACATGAAACATACCGTTTTAGATGCTCTAAACGCTTGAACAGACGACCGCAAGTGGGGATTGGGCATGAGTGTGACTTTTGGGGATAGGGGCCAAGTTCCATCATCGTGGCGCTTCGTGCTCTTCGTACTACTCCACCAGCTCCTTGCATGTGTCTTCGTTGAGGAGAATGATCAAGTGGACTATCGCCTGCAAGATCGTCATTGTTTAACTGGAAGTCTGATTGTTGCAAGGACATTGGGTTCATGTGCGGAGAATCCTCAACAGTGGAAAGGGGGGTACCATGTCTGGAGAAATCAACTAATTCTTTGTGGTGCGCCATCTGATGGGGAATTTGATTGCTGTATGTAAGTCCAGGCGGGGAGTTTTCGCCTGACTCGTCACCTTCAGCTACTGGCCCAACAGAATGCGAGACAGATCTTCGTAGATCTGATGGCCTGTGAGCTTGGTGAGAATGTTGACCAGCTGCGGCAGCAGCAGCGACCATTGATGCAACTCCTGGAGGAATTGACGAGCGGCGCCTTCTTTGCTTGTACGTTGGCGAACCCTCAATCACCGAGTAGACATTGTTTGCCCCGTAACCTCTGGTTGCATGCGAGAATTGTGGACCAGACAAGTTTGATGGTGGTAGCTGCATCATAGTATGCAGGCCATTGACACCACCCATATGATCCGGAATTGCTGTGTAGAGACCAGTTTCCTCATTTGCAATATAAGCCGGTTCAGCTCCCATTCCAAGAGCTTGTTGAGGTGGAGTAATTGGTTCAAATGAAATTCCACGAGCACTGTAATCTTCATAATGTGATGAAACGAACGAGGGCGCGGGAGAGTACTCTAATCCGTATGCAGGCATAGAGGCATGTCGCTGATGTGTTTGCCCGATTGGGACACCATTTTGGTTGTATTGAACGCGGTTGAAATCAGGCTCCCTCTTGACTTGGTGCATTTGTTGTTGGTGATGATGTTGCTGTGGTTGCATTGGTGATTGCTGCATTGTCATTTGTTGATAAGCTGCCATTTGGTTCATCTCTTCTGGCATAGCCATAGCTTGAGGAACCATCTGTGGAGGAGGCATCGAATCCATCGCTCGCATCACTGGGGATGTTGATTGTGATTGATTGTATGAAGGTTGCTGGGCAGAGAATGATGAAGAGTTCGCTTGCTGAGCTTTGGTGAGTTGCTCAAACAAGGATTGTGAGGAGTCAAATTCGAAAGATAAAGCTGGTTCATTGACTGCTACAGTTGTAGCCTCTTGTCCCATCTTCTCCCTCTTTAAATCTCGCTCCAGAGCATCCAAGAACAACCTGTCGTGTGGCACACTATACCAATAGAAAACCTTTTGCTTCTTCTGTGTTCTTATGCAATTATTCTTGTATAGGAAGTCTAGGAAACCGCTCTTTGGCTCTTCAAGGGAGGCATCGGTTCCAGATTTCAAATTTCGCAGATCAGAGAAGATACCCTCTTCGAATTTCTTCGAATTCTTTACTGGTCGACCGAAAGCTTGGAACCGAAAAGACAGGCATCGTACAATGTCGGTACCGGAAATATGAAAGAGGTTGTTCCTATAACATCATCAGTCCCAATAAATCCCTGATAAAGGAACAGCTTCAACATACCACAACACGCAGGAAACGTATTCACCAGTTGGAAGGAGAAATCGTCTGATGTATTGATCCGCCGACCAATCAACAGGAGCAGATATTAAAAAGTATTTTACTGGGTACCAGGTTAGCAAGATTCACCTGAACAGTGATACTTGATACTTACAGTTGTCAACTTGTTGGAGTGCTACTTGAGCATCTTGAGGGAGACTTTGTTGGGCTTCACTGCTCAGCATGAAGGTCTCTGGTTTCTGTGGAGGAGCCATCGTCGCATGATGTTGCGAATACATCATATGCGCCATTCAATTGAGTCGAAACAACGACTCAAGAACAGTGTGAGTGAGAAGATTTCAGCTAAATCGAGTGGGGAATCAAAACACCGACGAGGCCGTAAGGCTGAGAAACACGATAAGCCAAAGATGGGACGTGTTGATTAATGTTTGAAGTACAGCGACGTTATTGAAGCAATGGTATCTTCGAAAAGTTGGAGAGCGAAGCGAGTGTCAGAGAACTGAATTGGTATCGGTATCGTAAAGACGTTCTGTGAAATAATAGGGTTGATGTTCGAATGGAGGGCCTGCTCCGGTACAGATAAAGCCAGATGAAGCAGTTGACGTTCGAGGGGTTCGAGGCCAGCAAGAACTTGACTCGAAATCCTTTTCAAAAGTATTTAAAAAGAGGAAGAAGAAGAGAAGAAGAGACAAAACTGTCTAATCGCGGTTTGGCAAAATTAAGAGAAGGGTGTATGTGTTTAAAGGTCGACCGGACGACTCAAGAAAGTGAATGACAGAAGCTTCGGGGAGCGAGAAGGTGTAGGAGAATGTGCCGCGACAACAACACTTTTCAAAAACAAATCTAATCTATTTCGTCGCGACTCTTTTCGTTTCGTTCGGTCGGCAAATGAAGAAGAGAGAGACCCTCGGGTGAAAGCTACGATCGATAGAAGAAATTGATTGCGGCTGAGGGGTAGAATGTGTTTTCTTGTTGGATGTACGGGCGACCTGCGACGAGAATGAGAGACGTAGATTTTTCTTTCGAGTTTGAGATGAGGAAGGCACGGGGGGGGGTTTAAGATGGAATGTTTGAGTTAAGAGTCGTTTGAGAATCTCAAATATGAGCCTTTTTTGGACCTGGTCTGCGCGGTCGAAAAGTGGTAGGGGCCTTGGATCTTGAATTGTGGATGTTAGGTGAAAGTGGTGTGCCCGCTGCTGCACTGTATGGAGAACTGGGTAAGGGTCAAGAAGAAGAAGAGAATGAAATAATAATAATGATAATGATAATGATAATAATGATAATAATAATAATAATAATAATAACAATAATAATGAATAATTATAAGAAAAAATAATAATAATAATCACAATTGGAATGGGTAAGAGAACAGGTGGGTATGAGTAGCAGCCAAGGAAGAACGCTGGTGGAATGAGTGGATGGTCCGCTCTGTGTCGTGTCTTGACTCTTTCTCCCCCTCCCCCTTTCGTTCTAACTTGCTTTTGGGACTGTTTTCAAGGATTATAATCGCGCTCGCTGCTTTGGCTTTTTGCTTGATCCTCGCTTTGCTCTGGTGCTGACTTGCTTACGGGGGAGTGTGGTAAGAAATGGTCAAGGGGTTGGTGATTGGGGAAGGGTTGTGCTTGGGTTTGTGCTCAAAAAAGATGTCTGCTCCAGTCTTTTTCACTTGCTCTTTTAAAGGTTATAACCTCCGGAACTTGGGTAGCGGCTTGTTCTAGTATGGGTAAAGAGTATGACCCCGGGTTGAATGAGTGGAAATATTTACTGTACTATCGTATAGTTCGTGCCTCATGCGTCGGATGATGACGAGAGGATATGTACGAAGTACCGTTTGGGTCGATGATCCAGCTTCAAACTCGAGGGGGAGAGAAGGAATGCTAGACAATCTTTTTGCTTCTTCTTGTGCTCGCCCGTTACTGCTGAGAAGTCGTCGTAGTGTTCGTAAAAGTCGTTGAACACGCAGTTGTTGAACAGGGTTTATTGCTAATAGGTCTGAGAGTGCTTACTAGGTAGTTTGTGGAAGGTTCGAGGGATCAGATTGGCTGTTATCGTGATCTGAAGCAAGCTCCCAGGGGAAAGAAGTAGTTGAAGTTTATCAAGGTCGTATAGGTTCTGTATGCGGTATGCGGTGTGCGGTATGCGATATGCGATATGCAGGTGAGTGAGCAGCGCAAGAGTGTTTAGGGAGGTATTGAAGAACGAAGGATGGAATACTGTAGGTAGGAGGTAGCAGCACAGAATCCTGAGGATGACACTAATAAAGAATCTCGGAGATGGAGGAGAACGTGAATGTGTGTGCGTTGTAGATGGCTTTCAGTCCTTTCGTCGGTGTGTGTTCGTGTGTATGCTCGTCTGTGTGCACTGTGCGTACAGCAATCATACCTACCTACTGGTAGTATGTGTCGTATAATTTCCCGATATTCCTTCTTCTAGCCTCCTCTACTTTTGGGGGGTCGGTAATAGGATTCCGTGAACTTTCGATCTCTTACTATTGAGAAATGGCAGGTCGGTGGATTTGTATGGAAAAGTGGATGTCAAATGGAAACCATTCTCCTTCTAGAGCAAAGAAAGAGCTGCCCTGTCGACATGATTTTAACTTTTTTTGCATCGAGTGAGACAATAGATACTGATACTGTAACCGAAGGAGAAAGTGGTCTTTGAAGATGTCTTCGATTTAGAATTAAATCAGTCATATTATTGATATTCATGGAAAGAGAGGTTCAACTGTTGGATTACGTCCCTCAATTATGATATTACAATTTACCTATTGATATCGTCCTAGAAATACCGGTACACATTGCGGAGGCATGATTTCCGAATCGATAGATCATATCCAAAAGGATAAAGCATCAAGAAGTACCTCCCTTGGGACCTAGGTACGTACATACGACGATACAAAATGCATTTGAATGAATGACTCAAGAAAGTGACCGCTAGGACATCATTAATTCTGATACCGAGCAACAATATTAAAACAGCGTTGAGAGAGCAAATATTAATAGAAATCCCTAGGTGTTGAATTAGACCGGGTCCGTCGAAAGACTGCTGCTACTGGTTGTTGATAATTTGATATACAGTGAGTACAGTGTACAGAGGAGCTGACAGATAATAAAACATGACTTGTGCTGCTGATTCAACCAATTGATTCTTCCATCTAAATTTATATCCTTTCGTGCAATTCTCTACCCGCCCATGGTATACTTGTCTCTGTGAAGCCCAAGAAAAATAACAACGGAATGATTGACTTTCTTTCCAAAATCCATACGGTTCTGTCAACAAAGTTATGGCTCATCCCTTACCATCATTCCCAAAAGCCTCGCTCTCTCCCTCTCTCTCACTCATTCATCCATCCATCTGTCTAACTTTCATGGTATGCTATCACCTCAGGCCTCGTGTTTGAGAAAAGACTGCACGCGGCACAATCTGCTCCTGGCGCTTGTTTCTAGTTTTGTGCTCACTTTTTTCCTCCATTGAGTGGCTTTCTCTCCTGATATCTGATCTCACGTATGGTCTGAGTATGTATACAACCTACCGGTCCATTTTCTTTCATGTCATTGACGATTGATCCGAGATGTAGCAATGAGGTGGGAATAGGAAGGAGGCGAAGCATAACCGAATGTGCTGTCAGCGTAACCCCAATAATCAATTGGTGAAGATGGAGGTGTACAACTCCTAGGAATCTCTATGTAACTGTGCCGTTTTCAAGGTGGTGGCTTTGTTTCTCGTGCATCATCTGAGGAAGGCAGGAAATTTGTGTTTCAAGGTTGTCTTCCACAACCACATTCACTAGGTTTTTGGGGTGGGCCTACAAGCAATCCAGATCGAAGCTCACTCTAGAACTTTAGATCAACGTTAAGCAAAATCGATTATTATTTGCAAACCTGGGTACGATAGTTTAAAGCATTAGGTTCATGGAATATGAAACATATATCTTTGGAGTTGCTCCACGTCACTTGCGACCTGCATTTTCGATAAGAAACTGCTTCTTCCTTTCTTGCTTCTCCTTCATCCCTTGCTAGGCTCACATAATTATGCTGTCTCGTAAATCTTATGCCACCACTTGCATCGGCTTCATTTACCCCATTAGATATGTAATCTCCGCGTAACCTTGCCATCTGCATGTCTGGACCATGCTTCTTGCATCGGGAGTAAAAACTGTGGTTCCTCCCTATGCAAATTACTTTCTCGGTCGAACCTCACAGAAAGGAATGCTCTTTCATTGACATGACGATCTAATAGTCATTCGCCCATTAGTTAATAAAGCACGGAGGGTCGTATCGGCATGGAGAGCGAAGTAATATTCGAACTGGGAACGAGATTTAGAATTGCATTTCCAGAGAAACGTCACAAAATGAGCTAGTGCGACCGCTTGGGGACTCGGAACTTGCAATTGAGGAAGCTAAAGACGGCGTGTTTCTATATTTGATCTTGGATAAGAACTGGGAAGACCATGTTTGGCATAAATCACCTTTATGCGTGGGGAGGAAGTGGATCATGAGGGGCGTTGTTGACGGAAGTGTTGTTCAATAAATGCGGCGAAAAACATTCGTTATGAAATTTCAACATCCAAGCACAGATGATCCAGTTAGTGCAGTACATTGGTACATTGGAAGAAGACCTAAGAAGATTCATGCGTCAAGTTGACAGAGAGGCAAATTTCTTGGCTAGAAGAGAATGAGGAGGGGTGTGATTGGATTCTTAACTATCTTGTAATCTGACTATGTCCGACCTAGGCTTTCTCTCATCATAAGGGTCAGAAGAAGTACCGGCGCATCGTACTTTCGATCATCTCATCCGCATCTCAATGGACGAGCGTGAAGATAGACAGCTTCGAGAAAGAAAAAGCAAATGCCTTTGCGTGGATAGCGCGCGATCTGAGCGTTGAAATCGTTGGGTGATCGTTGCTAGGACGGCAAACTTACTCAGTCTGTAGACCCGTGAATTTCCAAGGATTGAAGTATTTGGCAGACTACAGTTGACGAATACCATCCATGTGGTTGAGGCTAACGATGCGACCTCCACTCCAAAAAACGACGGATTATTCTACCCGCGAGTCACGAAAAAATGCTTGGTATGTCATCCCGCGCCCGTCGTATCCATTGGGGGGTAAAATAGGTTATTGTGAAACGAAGCTGAGGAGACCTCGGTTGGCCTCGGAAATGCAGGTACTGTTTTTTGTAATGACTCCTTGAAGCCGTTGAGAGGTTTGTGAATGACTGCCAATCTTTCTCTTCTTGTCGTCTTCGAACTTGGAAACATCCTTTCGTGGCCTTGCTTCAGATTCTTCGGACGGTGATAGTATGGTTGACATGTTCATCACAAAGCTCCGTGAACTCATGCGACCCCGAACATATACATTGAATTGAGATTACCGACTCTCGCATCGTTTGTAGATTGATGTTCCTATTCTCAACAGCACTTGGGTCAACTTGGAAGTCGGTGAGCCGGCCAACTTGAGCGACCGATATTTCTCATCCATCTCCAGTGGCGTAGCTTCCCATATTTTCGATGATGGTGAGAACATCCAATCTTAGCCTTCACTGACTGATGTTGCTTTTCTCCTCGTTCATCATTTGCTAGATTTTCCCATGTCATAACTCCCCGCCATTAATGCATAACCTTATAGCAGCGTGCGCTTTGAACTGGACCCCTCTAATTCTTCCAATCAATCCGCACATATCAAATGCGAGCCATCATTGAAGTACCTACAAAATGACACACACAGGATGTACCTTGTCGTATCTGCCTACAGTATGGCGCCGTACCTCAAGGGTCAAAATGTAATGAGGTAAACCATCGCAAACCTGAAACTCACATGATCGAATTCTATCACAACCATATGGAAGCATCTCGCCATCGAAAAGAGAAGGTCTTCACAGGTTTCTCGTTTACCTTCAAGGTATGTGGAATCTTTCGAACGAGACAAGATCAAGCCTAGATGGAGGTGCCTGTTTGATCATCAACTTGAAACTTGATTACACAAGATATATCTGAATTATAGCAAGGCATTGCCTGTTATGACTGTGACGGAACTATAGATCCCACCTCATTGTTCAGGGGAAATCCTTTTCTCGTGATGACTTCTTCCAATTTGAATCATGGACGAAGGGGAACCCGGAGAATAAGCGATCGAAGCAACAGGAGGATTGATCATTGGACAATCACGGGTATCACCCATCTTTCATTTTTTATTTTTTTCCTTGAGGATTTCTTCTTGGATGCAAAAGTTTATTTCGCGGCGTGATAACAATAGACTCCAAAGACAGGCCGCATAGATAGCCATGATCTTCACTCCGTGTGTATTATTTTCATACTTCCTTCACACAAAGATCATCATGAAATCATGTCAAGCATCTCTTACCAATGCTTTTTCCCACAATTCGCAACAAAATCCCCGATATCCTAACAATTCCAAGAAAGAATTTTCAAGCGAGTTGGCAACTAGGTAGGCATTGGGCAACAGAAGGCAGGTACGCGCGAAGTATTCTTACCCTTCAACTTTTTCTAGCCACTCGAGTATCTTCAGCAATTAAACTCGGCGTTTAGATACATACGATATATATGTACCACCATAGTATCACACCAATCCCGCAACATTTCCCGTGCTACAGCATCTCACAGGACTCCACTATACGATGTGATGCAGTGATCCCGAAAATAGAGTACTCGGTAGATACATACAATCCCACCTTCGTAAGATTCTACCTCAGTCCAAGTTCCAAGCTTTCAAGATGATGTTCAAGATGATGTACTGGTAGTCATTTCTTTGGTAAAACGACGTACAATCACACGTACTGGACTAGCTGAACAATCTCAAGAAAGGTTCAATCGAAACGCGACGATAATCAACTAATCTCTCAGGCTTTGACGTTTCTACATTTGACTATCAGGTCGCTCCAGCTATTCGATATTTCGGTATGTAGTCTATCGCATATGCAATCTTACATCGTATGGTGCATTCATTTGCTGCAGAACAGTCAATACCGAGCGCTTGCTGAATGGGACCTGCCCGCAATCATAAATTAAAAAGATGACTGACTGCATTTTCCAAAGAATGTGATCTTTAAACGATTGGTTCACAATCTTCTCCATCAACTCTTGAAGAATCTGATACATCACTAATTGGCTAGCTCTTTCACCCCAAAAATGCATCATGAATAAATATTGGTCTAGGCAGGGTTAAATTAATGCAGGTATGCATGAAACATGGAAGCTTGAGCTCTTCAGAGCCCTCATTGGAGAGAAAGGCACGGCTGTCTCATCTTTTCTTTCCATTCTATGGAAATTGATCGCCCATCCGTCGCGTTGCCGCTTCTATGTACACGGAGTGCATCTACATCCCTCCATTTGTTTAGATCTAGATTCACCGAGCACCAATCCCAAGATACCCAACTAATTGAATCTTTCACGGATCGATGTGTAAAAGCGTTAACGCCATTCAGGTTTATTAATACCAAGATCGGTATTGAAGCCACTCTTACTGCCGGTCGGTCTTCGCCGTCATTTTACCCCGGCTATCAGATACCAATGTTGTGCCCTCGTGACTACGGTAGCGCTTCTGCAGACCACCAAAGCGACCTTCCTTCTATAATTATCCGCAAATCTTCTTCAGCTGTGTTCGCTGGACTGGTAACTCGATGTCGGCGTCTAATTCATGACTATTGTACTCCAATGATTTACTTCTGGATCTATATCTTCAGATTCGAAGGAAACATAGAATTGCCACAGACCACAACACATGCCGACTGGTGTCTCTGCCCAAATGCTACTGAAACACTGACATCGGAGACTACTGAGATACCCAGAATAGCTCCATTCTTTTGACTAGCTAGCATGAGCCTTGAGGTAACGCTGATCTGACAGACCATCTGTGCGGAATTACACTTTTTCTCTTGCTTTACCTTCTCTACTCAATGAAGCTACTTCAATCCTGCAACGTCTTGCTTACGATGTTGGGTCCTCAGAGAACATACTTTAGAGCTTGAAACGCCGGTGTCTACGGGTGGATTTTAAAGGAAGTTCCCTTTGACCATTTTTTTCTAGAGTGTATCAGATTATTCTATAGCAACTAACTATTAGCAAGTAGCTATCAGCAAGTCCTTCCGCATCCCCTTTTTGTAAACTAGGTATCTATCATGATTGTTTATGTCAGTGTGTAGTGCCATTGTCAGTGTCAGTGGGAGTATATCTGCGCACGCCTTAAGATCGAAACAAAGGAAGGATAGCTACCTAGTGTGGCTCATTGGCTTTCCGCATTTTGCAAAAAGGTGACTTCGCTACCACACTTTACTAGTATTTACAGTAAGGTCTTTTTAAAATTGCCCTATGAGATGTGTAAGTCAAAGCAGTGTACTTGCAAAGCTCTCAGACATTCTGTACATCAGCATCTCAAATCACATCCCACATGGATTGATTTGTGGCTTCAAAGAGATTGCATACATGAGTTCGCAGCTTTACTGTACCAAATTTCGGCAGTTGTTTTCCCTTCGTGCCTTGCCGCAAAGCTACAGTATATTGGTACTCTTTCCCTTTGTACATTTGTATGCGAATGTCTTGGTCTTACCCGAAACATCCATTCAACACGAGAAGGATTTCGCTTGGATTCGTGCTAGGATCACACTTTGCGCCCCATCTCGTAGCATTTGGGAATGCTTACTTAATAACTGATGAGATGAGATAAATGGTTGAATAATGAAGCAAGAGGTTCTTGTTGCATATCGCGAAACGTAGGATCTGAGATCTGATTTCTTATCATGCTTGATTCCATCCATCTTTCTTTGCAATAATGGAAGGGATGAATGTGGAGGAGCGGTTCGTGTGCACTGTAGATGGAAGGAATGAGTCAATGTGCACCGTGCGATTCAAAAATCCTTTGTTGATTACATATCATGTAGAGGGAAGTGTTGAAGAGCAAAAGAAGGATTGAAGTTGACGATTATGTTCGGTGTGGAAGAAAGTTCTTCGTGTTGTCGTGGGCAATGGACCTTTCTGCGCCGCAATATACCACGGTGATAAAGATACTGCGGAAGGATCTAGTTATATATCTTCATGTCTGTTTCGCGTTTCGTTTCGAGGTATGCTAGTGTTGAAATATACGGTACTGAGACACATATTGGTATAGGAGCCCTTATGTATGGATCTCTTGGATTGCAATCCTACGTTGGGTAGTAGCATCAAATCAACAATCGTATATGAATCTCCAGCAGCAACTGACACCTTCGTATCCTCTTCTAATAGATGTTTTATATCATATGCGCATAGATCGCTCACATCACACGCACACTAGAACTATCGCAAGCATTTTTCGAATCCTGCTCCTTGATGTGGCATCTTCATATCTGAACTCCACGTATTCGCCGGTATTGAATGGCGTAAGAATACAATACTGCACAAGTAAACCAATCCTTGAAGACCAATATCTAAAACCCTTTGATAATGTGCTATCACTATGGTCTACCTCATTACAATCTTTAAAGCCAAGAGATTTCCCCGGCCTCTTGCTCGTCGTCCAACTCACCATCCAACTCACCGTCTTGCCCATCCCCTGTTTTCTGTTTCTTCTTCTGACTCTTCGTGCGATTCTTCAACATATTCTTCAATGCCACCTCACCCATACCAGAGTGTTCAACTTGCGCTGTTCCTCCACTACTAGATCTACTCGATTCGCCATGTGATCGACGTCCGCGTTTCTCGGGTTTGGAGATTTGTGGGGTGTTGGCTTGGTTTTGATCGTCGGCTTCTGCGTTGTTTGCATCTTCGTCGCCAACCTGCTCCTCGCTAGTCTCTACTTGTTCGCTTCCATTGTTGCTATCCATTTTTTCACTCTCATCGGTTGCGAGACTTCCGTCCTCGTAGGAATGATCACTTCCGCTGTTGATTCTTCCTGTTTCCTCCTCGCTTCTCTTCTCACTTCCCCCTTCTATCTCCTCTTCTATCTAATCATCCTCATTAATTTCCTCGAGTTGTTTCTCGGCTTTCTTTTCCTCATCTTGTATGGCTTTAAATATCTTCTTCACCTCAAGATCAAAATGATCTGTTGTGGATCGCAACTTCTCCACGCATTCCTTGATGTTTTTGCCCCTCCCCATTGCAGCGCAGCCCTCAATCATTCGACGAAATTCTTTGTCGACCACTGTCCCGTTTTCAACCCCATCTGCCCAGACTTTTTTGTACAGCCGAATTACCCACTTGCCGGACCTGTGTCCTGGCTTCCCTTTTACAGGTCTCCACTTCTTGATCGTCTCGTCTTCTCGTGCGTATTTCACAATATTCATAAAGGGGATGACACAGGGCTCCGTCTGTACGAGCCACCTGATGAGTCTGGCTTTTGCTTCTACGGTCAGACTTTTAAAGCCTTTCGCCTTTTTGGGAGATCCCTCGTGAGTTGACATATTGGTCTCGAAAGAGGCGTTCGTAAACGATTCGTTGTTTACCATAAATCTTCGACAAGACTATTCATATAAATCCTCTAGCATCTCAAAGAGATCATAGGGCTGGTAGGCTCATAAATCGGACACTTCGGCATCATTCGAGTGTCCTGGAGACTCTTTCCTGTTTGTTTGTTTTGACACCCATGTTCTCTTCTTCCTTCATAGTGAGGCAATCTTTATCTTATGTATAATTCTCGAAGTCAACGGTCAAAACACTCTTTATGAGGAAAATTTTGACTTTGCTTCTACGTCTACTAAACACAAAGATTCAAAAGTAAGATATCCGTGCTTCTATGAGTATGGATAGTCTTGAAAGAGTACACTTGTCTTCGAGCTACTTACTCATACCAAAGGCTTTGATGAATCTTGACATGCTATACGAAGACAGATCTATTCCTTCGACTGGAACAAGAAGAAGCCAATTCACTCACTCTTTCATTATTCGGCCCCCATCCGCGCTTATGGTTATGATCTTGCATACACCTCCGTAAATTATTTGCTCGAGATGAACATAGACGGTGGGATTGCATGCTTCAACTAGATACAAGTTGGAGGAGGTGTGTTTGGGCAATTCCTGCCTTTCGTTAGAAATCAAAGAAAGTTACATTCCCATATAGGGGACTGAAAACCGACTCGGAACACTGTGTACTTGACGAGATTATATGCCTGACTCTAGAGGAAGGCCGCACGGCGAATTGAGGTCGCTGGAGATAATTTGTGGAATTTGAGGATATGAACTATAGAGGGTAGTGATAGAAAGGCTTTTAACACATCGACAGTGGTATACCTGACAGATGCACATCTCAATTTACCTAAAAATTCCATCTTCGATATAGAACATTCGATAAGTCCCAGACTGGCAGACTGGGAACTGGGCAAAGTGAACACACTTGTATATGCACATATGAAGGAAGTTCATTCCATCGGAGTCTATTGAGTTTGTTAGGTGTCTGATCCTCGGTTCGGTGATGGATATCATCGATCCACTGTCTCCAAGTACAATGCACATGAACGTTATTCAGCGAAGTTTCTTCCCAAGTCGTGCGTAGGTTAGGTTGATGGCAATATAGCATACTGGGTATACTTCTAGTGAATTTGATATGAAAGTGGCTAGCTCAATCATGTGACTGTGGCTGAGCGCCGATAAGTGCACATCTCAATATCAAATAATTGTCAGAACGATTTCAACTGCGTGAACTTTTCACATCACAAACCGAACAAACTCTACTTATCATCTCAGATTCCATCAATCAATAATCGACGCCTTCATGCATATACAAAATGAACACCAAGATCTCAGTTCATTCTCAACAATAAATAATTTCTCAGATATAGATCTTTGAAAGTTGAAAGAAATGTACTCTATGACATTTGATGTACGATTTACTTCGTCCTTGACGTGGTGTTCACACCACTCTATCACTTCCATCATAAAAGCAGCCGGTTGTGGAGTCTCGTGAGATTATACAGGTTCTAATCATGCAAGTATTTGCCGGTCATCAGCTAGTTTTAAGCGGCTATTGCGAAGCTCCAGATGAATATGCAGATGCAGTGTCAGTGTCAGTGTGGAGTTTGGCTTGACTCGACAGCAACTTCATCTGCACAAATTGCTTATTTTCAGTTGCCGATGGGGACAGTGGGTATCTGGTGGAAAAGCTTCTTTCCCAGAAATGATGTTGCTTTGATGCGAGATCCATTTGTTTGCGTGTGATATCTCGGCGGCAAGACATTGCTCGGAAGCACAACTTCTTCGACCTTATCCCCATGCATAAGCACCTATATGCTCCACAGTTCTCGTTTTACAACAGAAATTACATACTGTGTAACAAAAAGCTATTGAATGTTTGCATCAAAGGATTAAACACAATCCTCTATCTCATCAAAAATGAAGGAGGGGGGGTGCAGACACACATTGACAGTCCAATACTCAGGCACTTTTACCAAACCAATTGCGTCGTTGTCTATCAATCCTGCCTTCGTTATTATCCGATCTTTGATCTCCTTGCATCTCGTCTTTATCCTTCACGTGAGATATGATCAGTTACATGCAAAGCTCATAACATGGCTGACACCTTCCTCCCACGCATCGGACGATGCCTTTCGGGAAGGCACAGGCCACCATTCGAACAGTTCCTCCATCATTCCACCCTTATTAGCTCCAACAATCTGATCGCTCCCGCATATAAATCACGTTAGTTGGGTCACAAATGCAATTACTCACTGAGCCTTCTTACCACTTTGGGTCATGCATGTGATGGGTAGGATCACCCAGGTCTTGAGAATATGTAAAAGATACCGAATGAGGAAATATACGTTAGCTTTGAAGGTATCTAGACTCGAGTGGGAGTGTTGAAGTGCTTTTGTTGCACGTCGGAATTTTATGTCAATTATGCCATGATTGAAGAGTGGCCTTTCGGATCTCTTGGTTGGAGATATGCACGTTTGGTGGGCCGAGAAAGAGGAGGTATTTTTATGAATATTTGTACTTAGGTTCCATCATCTCAAGTCGAGATAGATGAAAACCCGAAGTATACGATGCAGCGCTTGGGATCAACATTCCCTTGTCAAAATATCGGGAGGACTAGGTCTTGTCAAAAGTCAGACCCTTAGTTGAGTCTGCGCGATAAGCGTTAGATATAGTGTGTTACATCACCAATCTGCGCAGCTGGTTTGGACACTGCCTGTCGCAATTGACATGACTGTTTTACCGGTTCATCGTCGCTGACATTTTGGTACACGCCTCTGGTCTACATATCTCATCTTTAGTGGTACATTCAACCTTCCAATATTGCATTCACCATCTTTTCATGATATGGTCTTAACTTCTTCAGCCCAAGTGTGCAGTCTATTTATCGAAGATTGCGAGAACCGCCCTAAGGTTAGAGTTACATGAAAACACTTCTTTTATCACAATCGAAACCTATACCGAAGTTGCTTTGATGATTCAATCTATTGGCTCAATGTTCATCGGTCTCGACGATAAGTTTTATATATGGTCAAAGTGATACCATCTCATCCGTATCTCCATCCCATCCAAATCTCGTGTACAGCTCCCTGACAATATTTAAAGATCAAGCTTCCCTACTATCTATCGCCTCCCCCAAAACTCTCGTACCGTTGACCACCTGGGCATATAGCTTCTACAAATCTATCTAGATGAGACAATTCTGGAATAAATTGAAGGTCTCCCGATATCAGCCGATACTTGGTGTTAGAAGATCATTCCATCACAACCATTCATTTTACCGTCGGCTTGTCATAACTGTTACTGTTGACATTATTCTTATTTATCTAAGCCTAACACTAGTCCATCTTCCTCATTCCATGTCATCATATCCCGTAAGTCATTCGAAGCTATCCCCGAGTACACGGTTCCAATCTTTTCCAGTCCACGGAGAAATTTTCTAGTTATTTAAAATTCTATAACGAAAACAAATCTCACTGCATCAACTATGTCTCTATACTCCTAGTGAACGTTATTCCCAGAAGCAACTCGTTCCTGAATCAGAGTAGAATCAAATTTCCAGTATGAAATTTGGAGAGCAGTCATTACAAAAACTCCATTCCCTTCCCACTGCATCCTTCTGATGCGGGTTTAGATGTAAAGATCGTTCACAGTATCGAAATTTGTTAAAGATACAAGGCTTCCCTCTCTGTGATTCATCAGTGATGTGTCTTTATCGAACAGTCATATTGATAAATAACGAAAACTCGATTCTTCATTTCCATTTCGAATCTCCTTTTCAAACATACTTGCCGCCATGTATCTATCATTGTTATTTCCAAGAATTATAGTCCTATCTCCAAGAAGTGTCCATTTTAATGAGGATCTCACACTACACCAACTCATTCTCACCGTCAATTTTCCCACTTTCAAGTTTCATCTAATAGATAAATCTACCGTTTGCATCATATACACAAATCCACTGTTAGAATCTCCTCAATTTAAATTTCCGAATAACTTTAATTGCTTGTTTAGCTTTTACGGACTCGCCCGTTAGAAAAGTTGCAGATTCTGTCTTGGTGTAATTCGTCTTGTGAATGACTAATAAGTTGTAGTATCAGTATTGGGGAGTGCTGAGATTGGTATAGAAACAATTTGAACGCCCTTATGGGTTCTGTGATCGTTGGGTAGATATCCATATGATGATAGCGAGGTTAAGGAAGTGATGTTCTCCTGACTGTGAGTCTGACTCGGGGACCGGGGTAGATAGTTGTACGTAGGCATTCAAGAAGAGAATTTCCCTTTTTGGGGGGGGGATCATATGTATATCCTATTGACATGAGAAAAATAAAGGATGAAAAAAGCTAAAAGTTATATCAAAAAGACGCAGTCAGGTAGCTGAATAGACGTATATATCATTCCCCGTGTTCGTATGCCTATCATCTGGACTCTGTGTTAAGGAAAAGCTTGAATGGAGTATTTTGATCATGGGATTTCCCTATTTGTAATGGTGTAGAGTGTAAATGTAGTATCTTAATATAGGTGAATAA
The DNA here is from genome assembly GCF_014898465.1 of Botrytis porri. NCBI lineage: Eukaryota > Fungi > Ascomycota > Leotiomycetes > Helotiales > Sclerotiniaceae > Botrytis > Botrytis porri. The sequence continues at coordinate 1,194,369 of NW_024066083.1, read as the reverse complement.
TTGATCACTTAAGATTTCATATTTATTATCATCTCGATTGCTTTCTTTAAACGGTAGATATTAGAAATAACACTTTTTTATACATCAATACCTAAAATGTCATAAATGTCATTTCTTTTTCTTTAAACTAACAATTTTGATATTTTTGTCTTATATACTTTTCAAAAAAAAATAACATTTTTATTCTAAATTTCGATTTCTTAATAAATATTATTTTAATCTTAAAAATAAAGGAAATACTATTCTGATTTCAAAATAAAAGAATAATATTTTAATCTAAAAATGAAAAATCTAGTTTTATCTTATAATTCTATATTTTATAATATATTATTATTCAATCAAAAATTAAAGTTTAAAATATGATCTGAAATATGTTTTAATAATAAAAATTTATTCATTTGTTTAATAGAGAAATATTTCTTTTTGAAATTAAATTAAATTAAAAATAAATCTCGAGTTTTAGAAATTTTAACTTCAGGATTAAAATAATGAAAAAGAATTTAAAATAAAAATATCATTTTCTGAAAATACATTTAAAACAAAAATGTTAAAAGTACTAATTTAAAAAAAAAGAAATATTAGTTTTAATATTTGAAATATCAATACATAAAATAGTACTATTTCTAGTATTTATTATTCTTCAAATAATACATATCTAGCTCCTCTCAACAACCAGCTAGCTAAACTCTCTGCTATTCATCAATTTAACCTCCTCTCCCCCCCCCCTCTCAAAGCCCAAAGAACACAAGCAGAGCTCTCACTGAATGTTCCTCATCTCATCTCATCCCTTCTATCTCTTATACCCAGTTGGTAGATATAGCTCCTGAATTCTTTTCCAAATACCTATCAAACTATTATTATACCGTAGTTAGTATACTCCATCGGATAATCGACGCATCTCTTGATTACTAGTAGGGGAATGAGATGAGATGAGATTATGCAATAGCTACCTACCTACCTTTCTACCACTCTCTTTATAGGAATTATTTTTTGGTGAGATTTATTGTTTTCGATTGTATGTGTGATGTACTTTATTTTTTTGTATTTTATACTTCATAATCTACTAAAGCCTTCGAATTCCTCTTCTCTCCAAGAGAAAACCCTTCACCGTCATGATCCTTCAAAAATCACCTCTCTCTTCAATAAAACCTATACGAGATTCTTAGTTTATGTAAAACGTAAATCTTACCTATCTATCTCACACACACACACACTCTCTCTCTCCCCATCTACCTCAATCATCCCATTTCCGTCCCACTCCTATCCCACACTTCCCCCTAACCTAAGTATCAAGTATCCATATAGAGAAACCCACATCATATATAGCTACAAATCATAAACGCATACCTACCCTTGAGTTTAATCGCATTCTCCAGAGTCGATCGCGTGATTATAAAGGGGACGGTGGAGATGAAGACGAATATAAACGAGTATCTCTATAATCTCTCTTAAGTTTAATTTTGATGATCTATAGGAGGGGTATTGATTTGTGGAAGTCTCGTACTTCTATTCTGTTGGGATATGGATCACGTGACTACGCTAGCGTTAACGCTACCGTCTTCCGACACTATAGTAATACGTTTCGTAGCCCTAGCTTTTAGAACCTCAAGCAATATAACAACAGTGTGAACCATAGTACTATATTGACTTCACCATCCCCATGGTGATACCAACATATTCCTTTCCGTTCTCTTCCTGATTCATGCGTAGAGGGTTAGATGGAGAGGGGGGCGGAGAGGGAGAGGGAGGGAAAGAGGAAAGAGAGAAAGAGGAAAGAGAGAAGGAGGGAAAGAGGAAAGAAACGAAAGAAAGGATGAAGGATGAAAGGAAGTGAAGGAACAAAATACGATACAACAAAATAAACATAAAACGCAGCACAGCATAATCACTCCTCCCTACCCAACAAAAAAAATCAAAAAAATCAATCACTCTACCAAGGTGAAGTATCTAAACATGATATCTACAATACCAGTACGAGTTTTCGAGCCTATTAATAGATAAACAAATCACAACTCCACAACTTCACAAGAAACATATTATGTTGAGCATGGTGAGAGGAAGATTATACTTTAAGATCGAGATCGAGGTTGAGATTATTCTTAATCACAATCAAACCGGAGAGTTATTTGAGTTTCAGAGGGTTTATATATTCTATTTTTATTCTCTTTTGTAAAGTTGGAGTTGGAGATGGAGATAAAAGTAGAGTTGAACTTTGAATCGAAAAGTAGAGTCGGAGTGAGAGATTGGAGATGGAAATTGGAGATTAGAAATTGAAAGGAGTACTTGCACTACATTTCATTACAATTGAAACCCCCCCAAAAGGGAGTTCTGGATTTTGATATAGGTGGAAAGTAGATGGATGGATGGATGGATAAATAAATAAATGTATAATACTATTAATATATAGGTGTGCTTTACTCATATGCAAATTTCTACTCACTTCGCATTCATCTATCATTCTATCAATCTATTCATTCATCACATCCATCCACTCACTCATTTTCCCCAAAATCAAAAAATCTCACGATTTCTCATCTCAAACTCAGACTTAGAGCTCAAGAGTTTTACCTCTTCCAAAGTATGAAAAGAGATCTACATATTGAAAAGGAATTGTGAGGGTTTGAGAGCAGAGAAAGTTATACGCTTCATTTTCTACTTGAAAAAATCTTGACACTCTTTGAATCAATTTTTGCTCGATTCGCAACCTCCAAAAAGAAAAAGAAAAAAAGAAAAAAGTCTAGAAAATTGATGTAAGCTCCCCCCTGGACTTGGAAGAGGCTTGTGTGGTGTCAGCAGAAAACACCTGTAAAGCTACATAGGGATATGTTTTACTGTATATGGTAGAAGCGAGGACAAAGAGGAAGAGGGGAAGATGAGTATAGAAAGTAGAAAGGGAAGAGAAGGGAAGGGCAAGAAAAAGGGAAAACGTGAGCGTATATTAGTATTGAGAAAAAATAAAAAAATAAACCAAGACTAAACATACCTACCACTATATAAACAGTCAATAGCATCGATCGAATCGTGCTTACTGAACCTGTATTCTGCAATAGAATCAATAAAAATATCAATCATTCTTTCCCTAAGCGGAACATTGATGTATAAGTACGAAAAATATCCATACTCCCCAGATTCCTTTTCCAACATCAAACATTCAATCCATACTTACCCCTTGTTACAAAAGATATAATTACGGATCTACTATCAATCTATTACCTTTCTGCTAGTCCTCATAACTCGTACATCTTTTGTTGAAAAAGAATCCATCAACACCAGCGAAATTGAAAAAGTCATGTCGACGTACTCATCAAGCGAAGCGGATGATTCGCAACCTCCCAGCCCCGTGTATTCCCTTGCGCTATCGTTCTATGAGAATAATGTGCCGAAATATGATGATTCCGACGGATATGATGGAGATGATGAAGACACAGGAATAATAAGAGCGTATGTGAAGAAGAAAGATATACCTGAAGCGAAGATGAAAAAGAAGGTACAGAAGGATTTACGAAGAAGAAGGGAATTAGAAGAAGCATTAGAATGCCAGTCGATGTCGATTGATACCATGGTAGAGGAAGGATCAGCAGAGAATCAAGAACCGCTGGATCAAAACTCTCCAAATCGAGCGAATAGTGATCGCACGGAACAGTGTCAGGTGACTCATGATGGAGTGGCAGTAAAAGCAGATCGACGCCGGAGTAGTGTGGTCAATGGGATATTAATACTTACCTCATCGCCCGATGAAGCCAATCTTAATAGGACAATGATTGAACAAGTGAATGATCAGGTACTTCTAGGGCAAATGAAGAAGGAGCACCAAGACCAATCTTCATTACCAGATTGGAGAATACCACAAGGAAGCGGTGGCTCTGAAGCCGCTCAATTTGCCTCGGAAACGGGCGAATATGAAATAGTCTCGAACTCGGCCTCTTCAAGGGATGGATTTGAATACACTCCGAGATCGGCGCCTATAGCAATCCCAAGACCGGCACATTTTCCATGGCGAGTTCCTCGATCAATTCTACACCATGGTGATGTAGAATCGGTAAGAACAAGGCATAGATGGGGCAAAGCCAAGTCACGCACCAATAGAACAAGTCCGGAGTAACCGTCATGGGTTGAAACTTCGTCGTTTGGTCATAAGTTGGAGCCAAAACCAACTCCGTGTATTATGACCGAAGGACTAGGAGCGACAAAGACATTGTACGACAAGCTGGAAGATATGTCTTTGAAACGGAGGAAGACTTAAAAAGGTATAAAAACCTGATGGATGAGACAGAGGGTGATATAGAGAAGAATTGAGCAAGGGAGATGAGAATACTTTAGGAGTATAAAGCAAGCGAAATGGATACATTTATAATGCATTGAATGTCAGCGAAACATTGGTAGACTTTTAGCTCTATGATAATGTACTTACTTCTCGCAGATTTCACTGTAAGCCCTTGAAATAAGTATTGAACTCTACCCGGATGCCTGTGACGCTTTCCATTGAAAGTAGCTGCCAGTTGGATTGGAGTTTAGAATTTTAGAAATCATGATCAATACATTTCCCGAGGCTCGTTTGAAATTTTGACTGGCACCGTATTTCCGATGATTGCATACCCTGACCTAGTCAAGTGATGGGAGAAGAATAAGATGGCGAAGTAGAAGACGGCCTGCAAAGCTCGAGTATCAATTTTCAGTCATGATCCAAGTACAACATACCACTAAGTGTGCTCTAAGATCCGAGTATCCCGGATTGAATAATAGGATTTCTAATGTTCACAACCTTCATGATGAAAATGGTTACCGCCGCCCAACAGTAAGTCCTCTCTAGAGACCCATCGTAGCCATCATCGGGATAACCGGGTGTATCTTCTTCCAAGCTACATAGCCGAGTCGCTTGATTGCGTTGGTCCGCAAAATCGGAAGATGCAGGTCACAATCGAATACTGGGTTGCCATGTATCAATTTGGATGCAGATACAGTTGCAATAAGAGTCGGGCCCCATTGTATGTGTGCACCAATTCCGAAGATTAGCCATGTTCCCACGGGGAGCGGGGGAGAAAATCTGGAGGTTTCCAGTTTATTGGTAAAGAATACTACAGTTGGTTGTTCGGGAAGCCTTCTTATTCGAGAACTCCGATGCTTGCCATGGCCCATGGGGAAAAAATGATGGAGAAGAGGAGAAGGGGAGAAAGTTTTTCAAAGTAATCGGTCCGATGAGATATATAGTGGTATAATTTGAAAAGCTGGTAAGGATAGGAAGTAGCGTAAAGTCCCAAGGAATTATGAACGGCGGGGTCGGATATCGGTGTAGATGATTGCGAGGCTTCCAAACCTATACTGCGTCAGGACTTTCTAGTGTGATTAGTGTTTGACACACGGCTCGATCCATGATTTTGTGGCTGGACAGGTTCGGGGAAAGCTTGGAAAGCTTGGAAAGCTTGGCTCGAGATGGGATGGCGAAGAACGAGAAAGAAAATGACAGGAAGGCGGGGCGGAAATATCGTTTCTAGACTCTGAGTGGGCATGTGAGATATGCCCAACGGAAGTGCCCTTCTTGGATGGAATGTATACTCGGTAGTAGATTCGTCGAGCTTTGCGAGTGAGTTGTTTGTCTTGCGGAGGGTTTTGAATGATGAAAATGGGGGTGAACCGATAATCAACCGCAAGATTCTAGAACTTCTTTAAGTGCCCCTGTTGATCTGACTGGGAGTCGGTTGGAAATTGTGATGTTATGATGATGGTGATGATGATGGTGATGATGGTGATGATGATTAGAAATTCTCATCATCTCGCTCACTCTGTCTTTCCACTCAACAGACGCACCCAACGATCTTCCTTGTATGGCACATCATCGCATCTTCTGTATTATTTATTCATTCATTCAAACCACATTTAACAGTTACTATCCAGTATACGACGGAGTCACCCCTCGTGCAGGCCAAGGCTTTCTCCTCCAAAGTCTTTCTCCTAAGATTAGTAGGAAAAGACATTTTTTAAAAAAAAAAAAAAAATGCAAAGTCAATGTGCATTTAGAAGTGGAGTATTCATGATTCGATCATCACTTGACAGGCAAAATAATAATAAATCCACTTACGATACCAAGAGAGTGTGTCACTGTCACTGTGTGTTGTGTCTAATCCATTCCCCGCCTTTTCCCCCACCTTCCGAGGAACATCCGACTTTGGGTCTCTGGATGTGTGGGTCCACCATACACATTTTCTTTTGAAGTTTGTGGGGTTTGCGGAGGTCAACATGCATGGCGAGGGAGGTACATACAGCTGCAGGATTAAGAATGGAATTGATTGATGAAGATGAAGATGGGGAAGAAGATGGGGAAGATTGAATGTGATTTTGATAGAGTGTGATTTATGATTTATGATTTATGATTTTACAGACTAATGGAGTGTGTGTGATTGATCAAATTGAATAGGACTTGGGCTATGAGACGCATGGATAGGGAAAAGAGACTTTTCGAGAGGGAACGAGAGTGTGCGAGAGACACATAATGTGATTGAGCCTTGAGGATAAAGACATCCCAGCGATCAATATCTGAAAGTTCACCGTTTATCTAGGTATAGGCGGATAGAAATTGCCGGGTAAGCTAAGCTCTTGGAAGTTCAGTCTTCTCTTGGCCCATGAATCTCTAATCATCCTTCATCCATGCTGCCTGTCATCTTATCATCATCATCATCATCATCATCGTTGATGCATGTCAGCTTGGAAATGACGTTTATTTGTTTGTTTCCGTATGATTCTCCGCTGGGGTTTTCAATAGCACAAACAACAATGTCAATGACAACAACAATAACAACAACAACAACACCAATAATCGAGATGTGATACTATGAGAGAGTCCAAATGGTATTGACAGTCTAAGGAAACCTGGGTCTCGAAGCATTCCACTACGACATAGAATTTTATATAATGTGCACACGTACACACTCGGTACTGGCTAGGTAATCAGCTCGTACATATTGACCCCAACATGTCACTCGAAATGTCGAGGTGCTCAGGAACTTTATTCCTATGAAGATCTTTCGCCTCTTTCATCCAGCTAATCTCATTCGGAGAGTAAAACTTCATGTACGTCGTCTGATAGTCTACCACTCGAGCCACTATGCTAATAAGTTCGACAAGGGAGCTAACCTTTTAGACTTTGCTTTGCCGATATACTGGGGAAGCTCAATGATTCTGTTGCGAGATCTACTAACTAATAAGTATTCAGACTTATCGATATGTACCTAGTATGTATGGTCTCGCCCTCACTCCGTACGTATGAGACCCCATTTTTGCATTATCAATCAATGGGGACATGTAGACTCCATACACACACATACCTCCCAGCCTTATTAGCTACCCTTGGGATATAAAGTATCTTGCTATCCCACCATCTTCCGTTTTCTCCTAAGAGCAGTACAGTCAATCTTCTCAAGTCATTTGAGATTGTACCTTCTTTTCCCTCATTTACATTAATTTCCTCCAATCACCACTCAATTGGTGGTGGCACTTTCCTCAAAATGAGATATTCACTCGTGGTTGCTGGGTTACTGGCTGCAGCCTCTCCCAGTCAACAAGAAAGTACTTCGCATCGCGGTACCAAACAATCCCGTCAAGTTTGTACTCCCGTCCCCTTTACCCATCTATCTACCCTTTCTTCCACAAACCAATATTTCTCTCCATGCAAGGAATGCCAAATCACTCGTTCTTTTGGATTCCCGCTCTTCATGATTACAATCATTTTATAATCTCCAACCACATCATCAAATCTTCACCATGAAGAGTTTATTAGATCTCGTTCTTGTTCTGTCGGGTATCATCACAGGAGATAGAAAATTGCTAACTCTTGGTACAAAGTCGTCGAATTCTACATATCCCGGTGCCGTCGATGCTGCGACGGACTCTGGTGCTGTATTCGGTCAAACCAGTGACCCTTTTTATCCCTCACCATGGATGAACCCAAACACTGGCGGCTGGGAAGAAGCTTATGTCAAGGCAAAGGATTTTGTTTCCCAGCTCACGCTGTTGGAAAAGGTTAATCTGACGACTGGTGTTGGGTAAGCCTCGTCGCCTTTGACACTAGTGAATTTATAACTAATGATCATTCAGATGGGAAGGTGAACAATGTGTTGGTCAAGCAGGATCAGTTCCTCGTCTCGGTCTCCGATCGATGTGTATGCAAGATTCTCCAGTGGGTGTTCGTGATACCGATTTCAACTCGGTATTCTCGAGTGGCCAGTCTGTTGCAGCTACTTTTGATCGTGGTTTGATGTATGCTCGAGGCTATGCTATGGGTAAGTGTCAATTTATTCCGACTGGTTCCTACATCTCTGACTAAACATTTCCACAGGCCAAGAACATAAAGCAAAGGGTGTCACTGTGCAACTCGGTCCAGTTGCTGGTCCTCTCGGCCGCGCTCCACAAGGTGGACGTAACTGGGAAGGATTTAGTCCAGATCCTGTCTTGACAGGTATTGGAATCGCTGAAACCATCAAAGGTATTCAAGATGCCGGTATCATTGCTTGTGCTAAGCATTTCATCGGTAACGAACAGGTATGTACTTTATTACTTTCCAAGTATAAACAAACGGGATACTTTTAGTTCCCTCATAATCCATCCCTACTTCGGTAACTTACAAACATTCAGGAACATTTCCGTCAGTCTGGTGAATCACAAGGCTTCGGCTTTAACATTACCGAATCCAGTTCATCCAACATTGACGATGTAACCATGCACGAAACATACCTCTGGCCATTCGCAGACGCAGTTCGCGCTGGTGTTGGTTCCATTATGTGTTCTTACAATCAAGTCAACAACTCCTATGCTTGTCAAAACTCCAAGATGCTCAACAACTTGCTAAAGGATGAGCTCGGATTCCAAGGTTTCGTCATGACTGATTGGCAAGCTCAACACACTGGAGCAGCTTCCGCTGTAGCTGGATTGGATATGACCATGCCTGGTGATACCCTCTTCAAGAGTGGAGAAAGTTTCTGGGGAACCAATCTCACATTAGCAGTCATCAACGGAACCGTTCCAGAATGGAGAATTGACGACATGGCAATGAGAATTATGGCTGCTTACTTCAAAGTTGGTTTAACACTTGACGAGCCAGAAATCAACTTCTCTTCATGGACTCTCGATACATACGGACCACTCCACTACGCAGCTGGAAAGGATGTTCAAAAAATTAACTGGCACGTCGATGTTAGAGGTGACCATGCAAAGTTGATCAGAGATATTGGGGCTCGATCAACAGTGCTCTTGAAGAACACCAACAACGCACTTCCTCTGTCAAAGCCTAAATTCCTGGCTGTCATCGGAGAGGATGCTGGTCCAAGCCCTTACGGACCTAACGGATGCCCTGACAGAGGTTGTGATAGCGGCACTCTTGGCATGGCTTGGGGTTCTGGTTCTGCCAATTTCCCTTATCTTGTCACTCCAGATACTGCTCTTCAAAACCAAGCCATTGCTGATGGCACTGTTTACCAGAGCATCTTGGATAATTATGCTGCAACCAAAATTGAAGTACTTGTTAGTCAAGAAGTCACCGCGATTGTTTTCGTCAATGCCAACTCCGGAGAAGGATACATCGGTGTTGACGGAAACATTGGTGATCGCAACAACCTTACTCTTTGGAAATCTGGTGATGCATTGATTAAAAACGTCTCTGCCCTTTGCAACAACACTATCGTCGTTATCCACTCCACCGGACCTACTTTAGTTGGTGATTGGTATGACAACGAGAACATCACTGCAATCTTGTGGGCTGGTGTACCAGGACAAGAAAGTGGAAACAGTATCACCGATGTTCTATATGGAAAGGTTAATCCTGCTGCCCGTACACCATTCACATGGGGACCAACCAGAGAAAGTTATGGTACTGATATTCTCTACGAGCCAAACAACGGCGAGGCTGCACCACAACTCGACTTCACGGAAGGAAACTTCATTGATTATCGTGCTTTTGATGCTCAAGGTATCGAACCAATCTATGAGTTTGGTTTTGGTCTCTCATACACCACATTCAACTACTCTGGCCTTACTGTCACCAAGAATGCCAATGCAAGCAGCACATATACTCCATCATCTGGATTGACTCAAGCTGCTCCATCTTTCGGAAACTTCTCTACAGACCTCAATGATTACATCTTCCCCAATGGTTCATTCCCATATGTCTATCAATACATTTACCCATACCTCAACACTAGCGATGCCGCCGCCGCATCCGCGGATCCAAAGTATGGCCAAAATGCCTCGGAATTCCTCCCACCAAAGGCACTTGATGGATCTGCTCAACCTATCCTCGCAGCAGGTGGTGCACCAGGAGGAAATCCAGCACTCTACGATGTTCTCTACACCGTTACTGCACAAATTCAAAACTCCGGTGAAGTCGATGGTGAAGAAGTTCCTCAACTATACGTCAAACTCGGTGGACCAAATGATCCTCTCATCGTATTGAGAGGGTTTGAGAGACTTTCCATCCCAGCAGGAAACACTGATACTTTCACTGCTAATTTGACTAGAAGAGACTTGAGCAACTGGGATACCGTCGCGCAAAACTGGTTTATTAGTAACTACACCAAGACAGTTTATGTTGGTTCCAGTTCCAGAAACTTACCATTAAGTCAAGATTTGGCTTAGGTGAATGAATAGGATGGATGGAGTGGATCATGATGAATCAGATATAATACATAATGACGGGGTGTGGAAATGAATGACAGCATGGCATTTGAGTATGGCTACGTGCATATTTTATGAAGTTATGAGATGATACGTATGATATTGAAATATATTTTGAGTATGTTGAGTGATTTTATGAAGGTGATGATGTGATTCATCAGCATATGGGCTATGTCACTATATAGAGCACTTCAAAAATGTATTAAATTAAGACTTTTGAAAATCGAATGTTAAAAACTAATTATTATTTTCGAGAAGAAAAAATTATAATAAATAATAATAAACCAATGATATTTCAAAAAATCTGTGTCTAAAATAACGTTAAAGATTCTTATTGTATTTGAAAAAAGTAGATTTTGTTATAGATTTTATTACAAAAAAAGCTCTATAATAAGTATTAGTGATTTATCAAATTTTTCTATTAAAGGATTAGATTTTTTACAGAATATTTCAACAATTGAATTTTAAAATTTAAACTTTTGAAAAATTCTATGAATAAATAAAGCATCTATATAATTATATATAAAATGAAGTTATTCATATAGTAATATAGTCTATATATTAATGAATCATATTAATGGAAATTATATATTAATGATGAAGATTAATACAGTCATCTAGGTGTTGATTTGCTTTGATATAGGTGGACGTAAAAAATAGCTGTTTTGTTTATCTGATAGATGATATAGATGAGTTGAGTTGAATTAAAAGAATAGTTGTAAATGAATAATATATAGTATGATAATATATGAATTTTTTATGGTTGGTTGGAGTAATTGTAAAAGATAGGTACATGAGTACCTCGTTAAACTCGAGATGTGGAATGTGAATCTTTTGATATAGTATCTCTTTGTGTATATATGTATGTTTAGTATTTCTTCTTAAATATTTGAAGAAGGATTTGAGAGTTTGGTCTTATGAAAGGTAATGGTGTTGTGGAGAGAGGGAGATGGAGATGGGGGGATGAGTAGAGAAGGAAAGAAATAGTTTGATACATTGATTTTTTTTGTGAATAAAGAGGGAGAGGGAGAGGGAGAGGGAGAGGGAGAGGGAGAGGGAGAGGAAAGGGAAAAGGGGTTGGAGTTATCAGATTTAGGATAAAGGATATATAGCTTTGTATAGTTGGGTACTTGGGTATGGTTTATTTAGTAATTTGAATTTTGAATTTTGAATTTTGAATTTCAAGTGTTTTTGGAGAGGAAGGGAAGGAAAGAGGAGGGAGGGCAGGTGTGGATTTCGAGGGTGTAGGTGTAGATTTGGGATTTGGATTTGGATTTGGGTTTGGGTTTGGGTTTTGTGAACTCTGTGAGTTTTATTTGTTGTATTCCTTATGAGATATGGTTCTTATTTTACTAGCTTGAGTTTGATTATTGGTGAGGAGTAGAGTGAGATTAAGGATTGATTGGTTGATGGTTTTGTCTTTGTATTTGATTTTTGGGGGAGAGGAAGGGCGATGGAGAGGAGGGAGAAAAGTGTAGAAGAGATTGGTATGAATGAAATGAGAGGGAATGAGAAGGAATGAAATGAAATAGGATTTGGGACTCGAATATTTCTATGTTATGGACCTCTTCTAATTTTAGTTTTGTGGGTCTTATGTTTAGTTTAGGTTTGTTTTCGAGGAACAGAAGGGGGAGGAGGAGGGAAAAGGAGAGGGAGGGAAATTCATATATATGAGTGTGGAATTGTGGGAGTGTGGGATTTGTTTATGGGGGATGGAGGAAGGGATTGGAGGAAGGGATTGGGGAAAAGGACTATGGAGAGGGATTAGGAAGAGGGATTGGGGCGATGGCCATGAGAGAGCTGTCATGTTTATACTATGCTATGCTTGTGCAGTGATAGAGGAAATGGAGAGGGGGGGTTCTTAGAGGTCCGGAATATGGAGAAGAGGGAGATAGGGAGAGGAGCTGGAAATGTAGAGATAGTCGGTTAATTGGATGAGTGGAGATATTGTATGGAGGGTCTAGAGTAGAGAGTTTATGAGAAAGAGAAACATATCGAAGTTATAATAGAAACAAAGTTCAGTACCCCACTTTTCGGCCACCTCATAAAATATATATATACAATTTTTAAACTTCAATAATTCAATAACTATCCAACTACAATACAATCTTCTATAGCATCAGTTTCATATATATTATTAAAGTCCACTCTATCAATTTCATGATCACCAGCTTCGATTTGAGCCTGGTATATAGTCTTAATTCTAGAAAACTTCGAATTTGAACTAATATTAACCTTCCTCTTTTTTTTTAGGTATAATATATTCTAATTTGTATTCTAATTCCTTTATTCAATACTTAGACTTTATAATTTCATAATCCTTAATATCAAATACTTTTTGAATCTTTCAAAAGAATAATCGACAAGCATATAAGTCTATTTATTTTTCAGATTCTAATATTAATATATATTTTTGTAGATCATTTACTTTTTATAATATTTTTCATCAAATTAAAGATGAATTTATATTCCATTAAAGTATAAAATCATTATTTGAAATCGAATTCAAGTTTTAAACTTTTTTATTACTATTTTCAAACAATAATTTAAACAAAAGAGGCTTAGTGCGGTTTTGAGGCCATAAACCTGAAGCTCTTTATCCTGAAGTGATATTATTCAGAGTTAAATTCTTTAATCTTGCTTTTTTATAGTATACAAGAAAATTCCTTTTGTTTATAAATGTAGAATCAAATAGTGAACCTAATTTATTAAGCTTATACTAATATTTACGTTTTAAAGAAAAGAATATCAATAAATCAAAAGGTTGTAGTATATATAATATATATGGAGGAAGGAATAAAAAGTGTATATTATTCTTGAAGCATTCAAGCATAGATTGAGTGATTTCGTGGCTTCTATGCCCATCCAAAACAAGTAATCTAGCCTCTTTTGAGTCAGAAGGAGCGGTTTGAGGAATAAAGACCTCTTTTAGCCATACTAGACCTATTTCATTAATAATCCATTCATTTTCTATAGTATAATACTTTCAATCCTTATATATATCAAGCTTAGTAAAGAATCATTATTATTGAATACTTTTATTCTTATATATAATAAGGAATAGTAATACCTTTCCTGTAGTAGAGATACACTTAATAAAAAAGGTTTAATTTCTTATGCCAAACTACTTCTTTTAAATAAAGCATCTCTCAGTACTCCCAAGTACCATACCATTTAAGCCCTAGCCTTCTATAATACCAGTTTTATTTATATTCCATTTGTTTTCCAGTTTAATATAAATAATAGCCAATAAATTCAACTTTTCAAAGAACTTACTAATAATTTCAATAATAGTATCTGAAACATATTGATTATCGATTCTGATTTATCTTTTGATTCAAATTTCAGGGTTTTTAAGTAGGAAATTATATATCCATCATTTTCCAAGTATAAGTTCATTCTCTTTTACCTCAAAAAGGATTTTGTTAATTTCTTGTATTTACTAATATATAGAATTAATACTTAAAGCCTCTTGAACTAATATCTATTCAATTAATACTTTCTTCTATATCGAAACTATCTTTTATATATTTTGAGCACCTTTTTAATAAAAAAGGTAACCTTTTATACAACATTAAAAAATAATACAAAATATCCTATAATTTAAATCAGCTTTTTTAATAATTATACCTCCTACTATAACACTAAATACCATAATAATATTATCTTCAGTATAATTATTGCCTATAATATAATTGATAATATATCAAATTTTTAAATCAATTAATTCAGTAATTATTGAATCATTAAAGATTGAAGAGAAGTGGTTGATTAAAGCGATGAGATTTATAAGATGGCCGAAAAGAGGGGTGGCCGAAAAGTGGGGTACTGAACTAATAACTGGTGACCAGTGACCAGTGACCGAGTTCTTCTCGGAAGAAAGGAATCAGAGCTATGCTGTATAAAGCACTTAGCAGGAGAAGAGGGACGATAGGACTACAACCTCCACTCCATATCCAATAATCAAGCACAAATACACAAATAAAAATCCAATTACTTAAAGCCACAAACACCGACCTCAATACCTTTTCCCCGAGAAATATTCTCAGTACAAATACCCCCTCCTCCTCCTCAACAACAGATGAGAAGAACAAGAAAAGGTTCCCCAAGACGGCGATACGTGGATCTTACGAATGGGTATTTAAACCCCTCTGGATTTGTCTCGTTTTTTTTTTGAGCAGGGTCGAGAGTCTAGAGTCTAGAATCTGTAGATTTGTTGCGGGGATAGGATGAGATAGAAGGGATAAATGTGAATCGGTATGGATAAGGAGATCTGGGGTTTGGGTTTGTTAGATGGTTGAGCCTCTGAGATTTGGACATTTGAGATTTGAGATATAGAGTAATGGGGCGAGTGAGCAAATGAGTCCTGCTCATCCTAACTATTTATAAGATTCATTGATTTCTCAACAATAAACTCGAATTCGAATATCTACCTATTCCCTACACACTGTAGAAATATCACATCATATATCAAAACCAATATCAACAATTCAATATTTACAAATATCTACAAACATTTCCGAGCCCCTCCCCTCCTCATTCCTCCCTTCCCATATAGAACAAACATCTTATCTGATAAAAATCTTCAAAGGTTTGTGAATACCTCCTAGGTAGGTATCAAGTATTAGGTGTTAGATATGCATAAGATTATTGTTCATTATTCATTATCAATACCGCAATCTGCAATTTGAGGATTTAGTATGAATGATTAATCTTGATCTTGACAATACTGCGGGATGTTCATGAATGAATGGATAGCGCATTGATTGGGGTATCACCCAGATACCCAGATACGTACTATGAAGTAAACGAGGGGGAGATTTGGTAGATACTTTCTCTTCTGATGATATGAGATTACATCTTGATGAAGAGTATCGATATTGGGTATGTATGTATTCTTTAGCTCGATATATATATAACTTACATACTCAAGCAAGTACCTAGGTAGATATATCATTTCATATCTTTTCAACACCGAATAATAAGAATCAAAACCACACAAACACGTACAAGTACAAGAAGAAGTAATCTTTAAGTTCTAAAACAACGAATGCTTAATAAAATACAAGAAACAAAACCCATCGGCAGCATACACTCCAAGATTCCTCTCCAAGATTTCTCTCCAATATTCCTATACCCACTCGCCAAAACTTATCCGTTTCCGACTCCTATCGTAGTCGTAACTCTATCCTCCTATTCCCACGCTATCTATAAACAATATTCCTTTCGACTCCAATGCTAAAGTAATGCATTCCAGGCGCGTACAAATATAAATCATAATCAAGCATGACAACTCCGGCTTGCATCTAACTCCACCTCAAAACGATTCCTCAATCTTCATCTTATGAACTCTGATCTTTGGATGACTGATTAACGATATTAGGATTTGACGACTCATCAACCGCATTACTGCTAGAAGTCCTCTCGACTCCCTCATTGCTAATAGTGCCACTTTCCGTAGTCAAATCACCATAACTAGGCAATTCATCCAATCCACCACTACTCAGACATCTCGCCGCTCCTCCAGCATCAAGCTGAATTGTAACACCATGCGTCATCGAATCCCCATAACTCGGCAATTGATCTTCACTTGCATTTCCTGCGAGGTTCTCCCCACGAGCTCTCGTTTCACTAGGACCAGCCACATTACTTGAGCTTCCTCCCACCACTTCCCTATTTTCCTCTCTCTCACTCCACAACATTCTTTTCTTCCTCGATATTTTATCTAACTCCAAAGAAAACAATCCTATCGCCCGTGTATTATCCACGCGTCTCGCAACCTCAATTTGTTCTCGGAGATCTTTTTCTTCCTGTTCCAATCGACAATACCTCTTCCACTCCACAAACCAAAAACACAAGAGTGCAACGACCAATTTCTGACCACTGATCGAAAGACTAGTCGAAGCAAGCTGATGTGGAAAGTTTTTGGTAATCGCGGCCGTTTTGACCGGATGCTCATCTTCCATGCTATGTCTCGGGGCCAACATGCCAGGTTCAAGAGTGGTGGGTGCTTCTAAGATAATACCGTGTTTGATAAGAGCTTTCTGGATCTTCACACTGGAACTTTCCATATCGACAATATCGGTTACCATAAAAGCTCGCTCGCCGAGATACATGGGATGCGGAAGACGTCGTTGATATTTGATGAGAGCATCGGCTTGAGCCGGACTAAGAGAGACATCGGTGAAGGGGTGAGCTTCGGAGAAGACATTGCCGACGGCATTGAGGAAGGCTCCGGAGAGTCTACGGACGCGTTCCATGATCGCTGATGGCCTTTGTATCACCACACTATTGTAGAGATTTCTAATGGCTGATTGGATGATATTTGGTATGATAAGATGAGATGAGATGAACGCCCTGATGTGAATGCAAGGGACTATGCCATGCCCTTGTTCTGCAGATAATATTGATGCTGGGATGATTTGAATCAGATCACGGAAAGGTGCTCACGAACAAAAAGGTAAGTTGCTCACGAATGAGGGGTATTAATTTGCGTACATGTCTCGTACGCACTAGATCTCCATTCACCGTTCCACGCAGATAAAAGAATCAATCTTATTGGTGCACCAGAGCAAGACGGACTGAGGAAGAAGAGTAAGGCTACCCAGGTATCCAAGGATTTCTTATCAAAGTAGCATTAATTACTAAAATGATAAAGATCAAAATAATGCAACCCCGCTTTCAACCGATTGCGAAGCTGACATAGTGATTCCACATTGAGAAATCCAGCACGAGACGCTGAAAGGATGGCTGCAGCAAGGGTTTCAGCTGAAGTTTGGGTCACGAAATGATCACTTGAACATTTTATCTCGTGACTTTTGGGGCAAATATGTGAATATGCACATCGTTACTCGGGTCTTGGAAATGGGGACGCCGTCGTCAATATTGTTGGGAGGCGTAATTATTGTAGGATCAAATTCGCAAACTTGCAAAGGAAGACAAGGTAAATCCCTCCCCACAATTAGCCAATACGAGGTCCTCCGTACAGCGCAGCATGACCAGTGCATACCTACCGAGATATCAAGATACTGCTGTACCATCCTCGCCATCCTTTGAAGCGTCGTCAAGCTCAACAACTATCGTGGCGATATTCATTGCGCAATGATACCTATCCATACAAAGAGAACCCAGGCAAGTACGAAGGATACTTGATTAATGAAAAAAATTGATAATTAATTAAAGAAATTCGAGAATGATTCGAGAATGACAACCTTGGAAACCAAAAGTATTGACGTGGTGTTGCACTGCCACAACGGCTTGTGTCGAGCATCGTTCAACCTGTCGTCCGTGATGAAAATTGTCTGTTCCCGACTCGCGATTACGAACGGCTTTATGCGCATTGCCCTCAACTAAACATTTTCGCCCCTCTCGCTGGCAATGTCTGTCTGGGAAATAGAGAAACATTGCAGACATTCCGCCTTGTGTTCAGCTGTTCCAGGATACCTACTTATGCCACGTTGATCGCGTTAAACTTATACCTCTCCTCGTACAGGCATTTTGGGTCTATCGGGGTCTATCGGTGGCATATTCGTAGTGATCAACTGACTAAGATCCTGAGGGCTTATGGGATCTTGATTCTTGATCTGATAACCGCATCGACAATCCCGAAGCCATTGAATAGGTAGGCAGTTCATGGTATGGCGGTCATCAATATGGCTGTGTTAAGGTTACATTTAGAAACGCATTTAGAAGACTGATACAGTCAGGGATTTCTGATGGATATCTATTGATGAGGCTAACAAACAGGGCCGTCACATTTATGCCCTACGTGCAATTTGTATGGAAACGGCAGTTCTAGATATTCAGAACCTCGGATGATATGATAGATCTCATGTGGATAAAGCGTGGTGAGAGAGAAAAGAACAGGGCACGGCGCCAAATGGTAACGGCGATCCGAAGAAAATATCTTCTGGACGAATCCGCAACGTGCTTTTCCGAATACCAGAAAATGGAAAGCCGATGTCATGCGTCACACTGCGTTTGTACCCTCTTTCCCATACCATCAAGCACAAGTGTCTAAGCGCGCATGTAGAGTCACCTGTTGATGTTACCCTTACCTGAAGATATTCCTTGTTACATACCGTGAGCTTTCTCGGGCATCAAGATAGACATTGACCTCTTGAAAAGCGCTTCGATGCGGCCAAGGACAGGCGATGAACGCACATAATAGGCTTAAAAACTGGGAATATTGCTCACCGTAAGATACAGTACTCAATTGCGGGAAGAGTTTCAGCAAAGTTTGTGTCCTTGTGATCATGTCCTCCATGGATTCTCCGCCATTGAAATATCTTCCGATGGTGAAATCGAAATGAAGTCACGAGAATGGAGGATTTTGACATTTGATCTCGTGAATCAGGATTGATATCATTACGGCGTTACTCCTACCTACCTATTGATCGATGATGTATACCTGGTCAGCTTGTCATGGAGATCCGAGGCTTGATGATTCATGAATCAATTGGTGTACGACGTCGAGACGGTTGAGATTGTACAACGTACAGTAGTGCCAGAGTGCCAGAGTGCAAGTTCTGGGATATTTCTGAGTCGTGCCTATCCACGACGGCAAGTTTATTAGGTTATTAATGCCGGATGCGAGGCCCTAAGCCCGCAATAGTTAGGAAAGCTTTAGTTGATAATAGTTAGGTTATTAGCTAGGTGATGTAGGTAGATGCTAGATAGCCCTGCTCGGGCATGCCCGTTGACTATCACTCAAAAGCGGCGAGAAGGAGGGCGGGGGAGACTGTTAAAACATCTCTCGTGGCGGTGCAAAACAGTTTTTTTTATACCGGTACATCATAAATCAACTTTAATAAAAATCAAAGCTGTAAAAGATTTTATTACCAATTCGGCAGTCTATTTACCCATTTGCCCACCTACCTACCAAGTATGATATCTAATTATAGAAATACCAGCCCAAATGTTCGGAAAAAGCATGTGGAAAAGATGCAGACTGTTCCATTGTAACGTCGCCACACCTCGTTACATCCTATCGTGTAGCTTAAAACGCGTACACCGAGATGTGTTCAATGACTGTGCTTCTCTCAGAGGTTCATGCTGTGAGGGTCATTGCCAGTGTAGACCCTGAATTTGCATCGCAGGAACCTGTACCCTATGCATATCTACACCTCCACCATGATGTGCTCCTTATACCTGTGCGTGAAGGAAGGATGACCTTCAACGAATACTCTGGTTCATTGTTACTTCCCCTAGAGCGATATCGTCGTAAGTGCATGACTGGTGGAACGGCATGTTTACACGGTTGTGGTTGGCAGGAATGCACCGGCTCGAAAGGTGGTTTGTGCGAATCAGAGCCCAGAAACGAGCTTTTGACAGCGACGCTACTTTTCGCAACTGGGATGGGCTTTTGTGATAAATGCCATCTACAGGCTCTGATTCATCGACGACGACTCAGTCTAGTAGCAAATTGTCAGAGTTTTTACCATCCACAGTCCACACTCTCAGAAATGTTTCGTCCGTCGTACCCCCGGAAGAGTGGTATCGCTCGCTGCTTAATTTGTTTGACTTTGTACATGGCCATGGCTCGCACGAAGAGGAAAAGGACTCAGGAGAATTCTGGAACTTCGAGATCTATTCATGCAGGAGATTCCAATTTTGGTGTATAACTGGGTAGATTATCGATGAAATAGGTTCAATATCCGGTCGTTCGTGCCTCCAGTCTCAGACTGGAAGATCCATAGTCGTCGTGAGGCTTCAGAGAGGTCTCTTAATCTCCAATACCTATGTAGATTATGGAGATGTATGAGATTAGACCAAACTTTGTCTTGAACAGAATCACTGTGAAAACCTGTATGATGTTTCACATTGTTGACGCAACCTCACCATGATCAATTTTCTGCCTTTCTGTATGCGCTGAATATGCGTATGCACTGTGCTGTGCTGTACTGTGTGGAGGTGCAGGTTTGGGCTTGATGCAAGTCATCCTTTCATCGCCGGCCGAAGTTGAGGCCAGATGATATTGGCGACATGGTTCAATCTAGGAAAAATAACGCCGGCTGCATATTGCAACATGGGTTGGTTAACTCAAGTAGGTAGTATCTGGGGGTAGTCGCAAAAGAGGAGTATAATCATGATCAAAGTGGTAAGGTAGCATTGAGAATTGTGAAGTCCGGTGAGTAAGAGCCGAGAGAAAACCCAATTCATCCACCCACAGTTATGATGCAGTGGGAGACCGATCTCACGCCCTTTGAGATTAGTTTTACTCTCTTTACGCATCATGACACCAAATAATGGCCGTGTTAGTTTTTCGAGCAATGTAAAATTAGAGAGAAGGTTATTGGGAAGGTTTAGGAAGGTTATTGGGAAGGTTTGGGAAGGTTTGGGAAAGGTATCATTGTCGCAATCTCCGTGAATTGACTTTGGTTTTCTCATCATCGAAGTAATAATTGGGACCGAGTTCCCCAGCCCAAGCAATCAATAATAATTATCGATGATGACTGATTGATGACTGAGATTACGGCGCCTTACCCGATAAAGTATAGTTCCCACCGTGCCCATCATCTCAAGGTTGATTATACTTTTCCGTGCCATGGTCACTGTCAATGTCAATGTCAATTACTACTGTATTACGAGTATACTATGAGATGATTATTTATCATATGTCAAAAACTCTATCGATTACGATCAATATTCAATCAACATTTGACTTTGGAGAGCGGCACCCAAAACGGAACGACTGAAACCAAATACATACTAATACGATGGGATCTTCAAGCACATATCTCTTCTTCAGATTGCCGATTCTTTCCATTCTATTGTATTGCATTGTTACACCCTCGGTAGAGTCCAG
This sequence comes from Botrytis porri, assembly GCF_014898465.1. Lineage (NCBI taxonomy): Eukaryota > Fungi > Ascomycota > Leotiomycetes > Helotiales > Sclerotiniaceae > Botrytis > Botrytis porri. Next base: position 1,172,903 of record NW_024066083.1, on the reverse strand, counting down.
ATGATGATACTAATTCATCGTATCGTATTTTCGTCGCCTTTCTCCGGTGCTGCGTGGGCTGTGGTACGGCCGTGCATGTATGATATTCCTCCACCACGACCAAGGTCGGCATAGGTAGAGGTGGCAGAAGTAGAGCTATGGGAGAACATGAGATGGTCAATGGCCATTAGTGACCAAATAGAATCTGCTCCACGATACCGAGAAGTGCTCTGAGCAAAAAAATGCAGGATTTTTACGGAGTCCATTAAACTTTCAGCTGCAATGGTGACTGAAAGTGGATAAGTGGAAAACTCATTATCAGTCATCTTTTGATCACTTTTTATTGGCAAAAAATGTCCAGGGCTTGGGCTTAACAGGACAGGGCTTCAGTACGGTGCAGCGTGCACTGTGCACAGTGCAGGTGGCCATTGGGTATTCTGCGTTTTCTCTGCTCACAAAATAAAAATACCAGGGACCCTATTCAGTGGTATGCAGGTCGAATGCTCTAATGCAGCACTGCCCCCAGCTACTGCTTCGCTGCTTTACTGCTTTTTGCTGCATCTGTCTATCTTTCTGCTGCACCTGCTGCATTCGCTGCATTACTGCCACTATTGTTAGCACCCCCCCCCTTTCGAGTATCTTTTGTTTCCACCGACCCGTAGTCTTTCGATCTTTGCGGACAAAATCCAACGAATGAGGTATTTCATCGGAACTTTTTTCAAGATGTGATGTGAGTGGAGACGGGGGATGGAGGTGGCATTGGTGTAATCTACAATACACAAGACTACTCGCACCCTCCCTCCTCTGCTAGACTGCTACACTTTACCACTTCTAGTATCTACTCCTAGCCTCTTCTACCAGACCACATCTTGTCCAAACTGGATCAAGCCTTCGGATAGAAAGTAGGCTACGTCTATAGTTAAACCTTACGGGTACTACCACTAAGGGAATTCAAGATTTTCCCATCTATTCATCATACCTCGCCCTAACTCCCAACCTACTTCACCCCTTCATCCCTACGAGCCGATCCCGCCGCTTGACTAGTACCTGATCGTTGTCCTCTTATAACAACCCCACCATACCCTTCAACTCTTTTTTCTTACCCTTCCTTCTTCACGACCTCATTCGTCCGTACCTTTTTCGATATTTATTCAAGGCGCGCAAACTAGATCCCTTGTCTCGGGACCGCCAAAATATTTATCTTCATTTCGTTTCAACAAGCTGATTTTCCATTTCCCATATCTTCGTCACGTCAAGCTCTCGCATCTCTACATATCCCTGACCCATTGTCCTCGAATATCTATCCGTATCATCACTCCATACCCTGTCTCCCATACTTTCCGTCAAACTTTACACCAATGCCTCCTCAACTACTACCTGCTTCGGCAGCTGCTTTTGCTCCAAGAGCTTCATCCGTCAATGTTGTGTTAAGTTCAAAGGTTGAGCCATGGTTAACACAAACCTTAAAGCGTATAAATCGTATAAAGCGTCCTCTAAACAGTGTACCCCAGCACCAAAGATGCTTGACGGAAACGCTCTCGTCGTCAACAGCAATATGGACTCTTGGATCTTTGATGTTATCGAAAGCTCCGGAACAAAGACGCGAAGACTCGAACCCATTAGTTGAGGCCATGTTCAACTATCAACTCATTCACATCGAAGCTTATGTTGTTCATGTGGATATGGTATTAAGAAATGAGGTTGCCTACAAACTTACTCCAGATACGATAGAATCACTTATCGAGTTCCACAAGGATGTTCATTGCCTAGATATTGCAGCGAACACCTATAACTGGTCAGAGAAGGATCAACAAGTGAAGAAGATGCACGAAGACTTCATTCAAGCTATTAACAAGTTTGTCTATCGAACTCATGTCTCTGCATTAGAGGGATTAGAAGAAGATGGAGCTGGTGAATTGTTATGCGGTAAAAGTGATGAAGTCAAGAACAACATCATGGGACTTTTCCTTCCTCTACTCCCCCCACCACCAAGAGTTGTCGATGTGGTTAGACCTGCTACTTTATTGCCTAGCTCCCCGGCTGGCATGAATTGGTGGTCGCAACCTACGATACCAGTAACAGCCGCAGCTCCTGTTGACCCCTGGAGAATGGTCCCTTCAAGTCCAAGTACGACATCTTCCATGTCATCTGCAACCGACACTCAATCTTTATGGGCAAGTATGGGCTTGAATGAGATTCAACTGCCTTCCCCTACACCATCTTACAGCCAACCATACACCACAGCCGGAATCTTCTACAGCGCACCACAAGTTAGTGCGCCGATTCCAGCACTTCCTCTACCAAGCATGTTAGCACAGCAGCATTGCGGTATTGGTATGGGTTATGGTGGATTTGGTGGGTTCGGAGGTGGATGGGACCGATATCAAGAGTACGCTACAACGATGTGACAACCAAGGCCTGGATCGTTAAACAACCCCCCTACTACCCGCTCCGGGGTTTAGGGCAGGCGACAATATCACACATAATTAATGGCTCCAAGCCTCTGTACACGACAACAAACATTACATACATGGCATCGGCAAACTTCTTTAGCGGCATTTGATACCTCCGAGGGCACTTACGGCGTTTTTACATCTTCATTATCATCCTCATCTGCGATCGAGCGAACAAAAGATATCCTGGGAACAAATCATACTTAATAATCAGCAAGAACAACAATCTCCTTTCATTACAGATACATAATAGGATGCCATTTTTTCCCTATCTTTTTCATTTTTTTTTAATATTTTTTTTTTTAGCGCAGCGAGTTCGGATTTGCTTTTATATGACACTACACAACCGCGAGACCGGTTCAACTAAATTTCCTTTTCATCGCATATGGCAGGACCTAAAGGCGGGTTATTTTGAAGCATTTAGTGGCATGGTTCCAAGATTTTCATACCATAAAGAGAATACCTTATTAAAAGGATAACGCAGCAATGCAGGGCTTCACGGGCGCGTCTGGATACATTGATTTTTCTCTTTTCTTTTTACGTTTGAGATATTATCTTACGTTTGTTTTGGGAGGAAGGAAACCGGCTTTTTCTACGTCCATTATCTTCTTGTTTCTGTTTACGAATTTATGAATCATGGATGCTTATGAATTTTGCTTGGACAAAGATCAAGGCATATGATTTATGGATTCACGAAAATAGAAATCGGAGACATAAAAAGATCATCTGCTGCGCAGATCGACACAACCAATGGGCGAGATACTAGTCCTCCTCTACGCGGACAGCAATCAACGGACAAATTGTTTAGATGAAATCATCAAACTGCGACCATTCCAACTCGCCAGTCGAGATTGGCATTGGAAGCGAAAGGCCTGGATCAAGTTATTTTACCAGAAAGGACAGACTCTTTCAGAAATCCAATTTAATATCAACTCATTATCTCGAATGCGGATCGATCAATACCTGCAAGTCGGGCGATTGAATCTTACATGTTGGGGGTGTGCTTGTTATTTGGGTGGATTTGTGCAAGGGATTGGATGTTCGGTAGAAGAAGGAGTGAAGGGCAAATGGTAGTTCATCACTACATCTTCCACACTATCTCATACTGTTATACTTGATGTATAGTAAGTTGAAGGTAGCGTTTGGAAGAAAGCTAAAAATTCTCTCTCGTCCTGCGGACCGAGTGAGATAGAGGTATCGATGCAGGTTTCTTCATTTCGGCACAGGGCAAGGGAATACAGGGAACGGAATCCATCATACTGGCTATGTGGATTATGGGAGAACGGTGGTAACATGGCTGGAACATGGATTACTAAGTATGGAAAGAGAAGGAACAATACTGTGTGTAGGTAATCTTGGACTTGAACCTGATACCGAGAAAAAGATTGAAAATACAAATAAAATGAAAATCACGGAAATCTATCTATTCAATCCTTTCCTGGCTTGTGATCTTTTGCTCTGTTGATCAAACGAGGTGAGGTGAGTTCAGTATCACATGAATGTGGCATGTCACTCGCGAACTCAAAAATTCTTCCCATAGACAAAATAATGTCAGCCACTATCAAATCCTCCTCCCATCCAGCCGGCCTTCAACCGAAAGGATTCTCCCCAATGCATCTGGATCCGTAATGAAACAGGGCTACACCCCGATTGGTCAGCATTACGAACATTGAAGCGATGCCCAAACCAATACCCGCTCTCGCCGCCCATCCCAGCCACAAAAACGAGCGAATTTACTACTCATTTAGGAAATCCGAATCCGAGGGTTAGAACTTAGTGGGCTGAAAAGTGAGAAAATTGGCGGGAGCGGTGGTATCGTTAGATTACCGTAAAACGATATCGGCTGGTACGTTGTTGTATTGATATGGGGTCCCCTCCTCCATTTCTGTGCGTCTAGAACCCATTCCTTGTCGACTATGTATATAGAGATCTTCATATTACGGCGCTGAAGTTTAATTATGCGGTAGGTGGTATGTGGTATGTGGTATGTGGTATGCAGGTAAAAGGAGCTTTTTGTACTCCCACTCGCAAATTGTAAATTTCATTCCATGTCTCCGTGCTAACTTTGTTTGCTACCTACCTGTCATGCTCCCCGAATCTCATTTCTGACATCTGTCATAATCCCAAGAGATGCAGAGACACGGCGCAGTGAAACTGTAATACCTGGAGAAACAGCATTAGTTGATTGATTGATGGATGAATGGATGGATTGATTTAGTATAGAATATTTACATCGCCCTATCCGTGGACAAGCGCTTTTGCCGACGACTCAGGTCCTCAGTTTCATTTTTTGAGCTCTCACTTTGTGGCACAGCTGATGTTCTACTCACATTGGGTTGTAAGCGCGGGGGTACTAACTTCGTTAGGTGTCAATACGAAGTAATCTACCGGATATCATGAGATGAAATGATGTGATATTTGTGTCTCCACCTACCCTACCAGACCAAACATCCATATTATATTGTATCCCCCGAACCATCCATTAGAGCAGCGAAAAAAAGCCACAGTCACCCAGAAAATTGCCATTGAAGAAACCTTCCCAGCTTGAAATCGTGCCACATCATTTCGTAACCTCGCAATCTAATCAAACATTTTAAGCGCCTAGTCTATGAGCCAAGCTCCAATGATTCCTACCCAATCAAGCATAACGCACTCTCCAGGACTGAAATCAAAGAAAAACCTAAAATCGAACCTCACACTCCAGTAAAAAAATTTCATGAATCATACTCATTCAAGTCAAGCGAGACAACTCCCGTTCTCGGTCCTTCTCATCCACACACACCTCATTCCTCCCGCGCATATCCCTCTCCAGTTAGTCATTAGTGCATCGAGGTATTCGTGCATACGGATTGTGACCAAACGTCTATGGACCCGCATGAGTTTTCAGTCATGTGAGTATCATTTTCTACTCAACATTACAATCGATTGGCCGAGTGATCGCCGGATCAGCTATGTGCACACAAAAATAGAGAGAATTTGCGCGATTTCTTAATTTCGATGCAGATTTTAGAGAAAGAGAATGCAGTCCTTTACAGATGCGGTATCGACCGTGGAGATGACCCGCATGAGGTTTCGGTCATGTGAGTATTGGGTTACCCCTCTTCTTTATATTTTGTTGATCGGTTGAGTCGTTTGTCGGAAACGATTGAATTGAGATACATGAATCGTGTTGTGTCGAATGCGGCAAGAAGGGAGGAAAGGATTCGATGTGATCTAAATGATAACTCGCATGAAAATTCAATCATGTGAGCTGCATCTACGAGAGAATTCTAAGAAATATTGGCTAACCCCTACTGAGATATCCACATCGAGCAAACAAGAGTTCTTATCTAAGTCAGAACTTCTTTTCAAGCCTAGATTCACAAGCTGAACACTGCTAAAGAAAAATAAGCCAGGCCGAGAAATTATGATAGATCATAAGAGCTACGCAATCAGGAATTCTAGAACTGATCTGCATGGAGAAATCGAAACAAGGTAGACGTTGATAGCTACCCGTTACTTCAACGGACACGGACCGAAAACATCATAGTGTCAGATTTGCGGACGCTTTTGTATGATGATGAACTCCATTTAGTCATTCATGACTCATGTGCGAAGAGTGTGGGTGGTATTCGAGCTGCGACTAGCCGATCTCCGAAGGGTGATTCCCACGAAACACACGTGGAACACAAACCCGTTATGTAACCTTGTTCTGGGAGAAAAGATATCAAGTCCTTCAAACTTCAAATATCCTAGACACGGGCCCCGGCCCGAGATATCCTGCAGTATCGGGCTGAAATGATAGATCAGATTTCACAATGTCCCGTAGAGGAGATGAATCGTGCGACTTTCAAAATATTCATCATATTCCTCATTTTGATATTATTTCTCGGTTAGTTTCTTGTCCTAACGCTTACCTATTACCCCCCCTAAATATCCGAAAGCATAATTGACTCAACTAGGAGCGCGCATGGTGCCGATAGCCAACCGCGGGCTCAAAATAAGCATAACCCCTAAATTGAAGCCGAGGAATCCTTCAATATGAACCGGCCCGGAAAAGTGATGATATTAGTCGCCGTGGCGGTGACTTCACGAAGCGGATATCAAGATTACGGTCGCATGTATTCACTAAAGCGGAAGTGATACTGAACTTCAACCCGAACAGAACCAGAAACCGGACGAAGCAAAGCAAAGCAATTATAACCTTCGGATATCTGCTAGGCGGATGTACCCCTCAATCCGGTACCCCACAAGCAGAGTTCAGAACGTATCCAACTCCCCGATTCGTGATACATAACCTGCGATCCGATCTCTTATGTTACGAGAAACCCGGTTTTCGTTGGGTGAATTTATATGTTTCCGGAAAGGAATAACAAGTCTATTCGAATTCTTGATTCGTTTACCCTTATGTTTAGTTCTGTCTATTCAGTACAGGATACTCTCTGAGGCAAGAATTAGTGTCACAACCAAAACTTCTGTGGTTGTTGATGGATCACGAGGTTGTTGCGTCTAATCCGATATATACTGAGGCAAGAAGTACTCTGGATACCTACCTATGTAGGTACCTCTGAAATATTTCTCATTAGGTTTGACATAATTAGTCCGCAAATATTAGACCAGAGTGCTTTCATAACTTAAAGTGCTTGCTTCAAATGCTGTGCTTGATAAACAGTCTAAATATAAAACTATCAAGCAACAAGATGGATTGTTCAAGAAGGAGGAGAAGACATGTCGAGGCTTATCTTGTTAGCTGAGATGATACTTCATCAATTTAAACATAACCATCGAGCTCTCAAAGAGCTAATCACCCTTATAAAAGTCGAATGCTGAAAAGTCCCAATTTCGCTTCTTTGGCGAGGAAGTAAAGTGTCAAATGTCATCACTGGGTTGGTATTCAAGCAAATTCAAAAGATACGTAAAAGATAATTTGGATTGCGTCAAGCAAACATAATATACAAGAAGAAGCATCCACCGCCAGGTTCCAGCCTTCAACCAATCCTCGGAGATAAATCAAACCTCAAGTTGTCTAGCTCTAACCCCCTTTTCTATTCAAATCGCGGAATTCCATACCGGCTCACAATATCACAAAGTCCTGGGACTCATCCGTAGATAAAGTCTCTAAGATGTGGTGATATCGCTCTCAGTGTAGATACAGTATTTACCATCAGGTCCGCTTCCATACTCAGTAGGTTCCTGGCTGTTGTCCTCAGTACCTGTGTATGTCACACAGATATCCTTAACAGACTTTGCCACAATATTGGTGAAGGTTGCAGTGTCGCCAAAGTTGTAGTTGATGCCTACAGGTATACTTAGTTAGCAAAAAGAATAATACGAGGAGAAGTACAAAGATCATTTTTCCTCGGAATAACATACCAGCAAGCTCAGATCCACTAGTAGCAGTGACAGAATCCATGATAACGTGTCTCTCGAACATTTCATTGCAGTTACCACATGATCTGTACAATTTTCCAAAGATATCGACAGTGAAACCAGAAACCTTCAAGGTTCCAGCTCCGTTGTGTTGAAAAACCTTATCCTCGGCTCCAAAGGCACCTCCACCAGAAATTGTTGTGGTGGCTCCAGCATCTTGTTTCTTGATAGTAAAGGCATCTTCGCAGACAGCAGACCACCATACATTGGTCAAGGTGCAAGCTCCTTGGCAATGAACACCTTCGATTTGGTTGGGTCCGATGATAACGTTAGAGAGGGATCCACCAGCTTCGATTTGGAAAACGGCATCGCTGTCACCACCTTCGGCTTGACCGGTACAGCTGACACCTCTATCGAACATAACCATTCCACCATCGAAATGTTCACCTGCGGCGATAGTCTGAACGGCTGAAAGGGCAGAAGTACCTGAGGAGGCGGGGACAGACTTGCCGGTAGTACCGCTGGATGAGTTACCAGAGGATGCCGAGCTGGTGATTGTTGACGAAGCAGCGCTAGTGGACTTAGACCCAGAAGAGCCTGAAGACTTGGCGGTGGAGGAAGCTAAGGAAGCCTTAGATGTGGAGGAAGCTTTGGAGGATTTCTGGGTGGAGGAAGCTTTGGATAACTTCTTTGTAGAGCTGTAACGACTCAAAGTCAGTATTGAGGGTAATCAAGAGCGTTTGTAAATATTTTGATCACTAACCTTGAAGAAACCTCGTCATCTTCATCTGAAGTCTTGCGAGCGTGCACGACCTCTCTGAAGTGGAGTCTTGGAGCATCGCGTGCTTCGAGACCATTGGAAGCATCCATAGGAGCTGCACTAGCAACACTGATGGTGGCAGCCAAAATGGCCAATTGAGCGAATGAGAATTGCATTTTGATTTGAGTTGAAAGGTAAGTGGGTTAAAACTTGAAATGAGATATTGAAAAGTTTGACCAGCAAGAAATGAAGTAAAAGACTGGATTGTGTGGATAGTGAATGATATGGAAAGAGTGAAAGATGAAGATGTTGTTGATGAGGATGAGAAGCAATAACAGACGGGTATCTTGGTAACTTATATATCTGAATTACTCCTTCTTCTCCGGATACTCATCGGTGCTGACCCCTTTGAACTTTGGAAAAGGAGAGCCAAAAGCCCATCATACCGGAGGCTGCGAACAATCAAAAAGAAACACTTGTGGAGGCCTTGCTATCTACTCCACGGAGTAAGTCCCCGATAGCTATCAACAGATAGATTGGCGCCAAAAGAGGGAATAGTCTAGAGAACTTTAATTAATTGGACCAATTTGAGAAACGATGATCTTGAAACCGCGATGTGAGTTTGTCCAATCTCAATTCTCTCGAGGCTATGTTTAGATCTAGAAATGATCACACTTGAACCATCTGATATCACTGATATCTTGACGTTGCATCATTATCCCCACAAGTACTTTTAATCAAACTCGAAACTCAAAAGCCAAAGCCAAGATGCCAGAATGGGACCTAATTTTTTTATTCCGAACTGCCAAGTTAAGATGCCATCTTGTAGTTTCCTTTCTTAGCCGCTTGGCGACTTGGCGCTTACGACTCATTGCGAGAAAAAAAGACCAAAACATTCACCCACAACAATATCGACATTGCGTTTGTTGTTTCCCCATAGAGAGTGCAGTAGAGTAACCTTCCGTTCTCGAAATCAAGAGAGATAGTATGTGAAGAGTTCAGGAATACATTCAGAAGTTCACACCACTGAGCCACCATTCACTTGGCTAGAAAATCATTCTGCTCAAGACAACAAGAGCATGAATCTGCTTACGTCCACCAAGTCTAAGCTTTAAAGTTTTTCCATCTAGGAGAATTGTTGGCATTAAAAAAGGTACCAAATACAAGCAAGAGGCTGAAACAAGCAACTGTGGAGAAAGCATATGCCATTGTGGCCCCAAACGTCCCATCTAGACGGTCTGTGTCTTGGCAAGTAATATAGGATGATTGTGATCGTTGGGATGATCCAATGACGCACTGGAGCTGTGGGCATAATTCGGGTGGATAGAAGCGCCCATACCGCCTGCCATTGACTACATTCGTATATATCATGCATCATCGGTTGCAATTGGCTATGAATGAAGAGAGCGAATTAACCTTCTACGATGTGAAGTTTGAGTAAGCCGGACTGATTCCAGTTTTGGGTTGAAGGCTCTTTTTGACCCGAACAAGGAAAAGGGACAGATAGATCTTTCCTCTTTCACTTCAATCGTTGACAGAATAATTCAATCTGATTGCGATCCTAGCATTTTTGATTTTTTTTTTGATTACCTAAGCATTGTATGCCCATTAGCGCCAAACCGTGGCCATCGTCTACAACAGTTTCAGAGTTTTGGGACCGACACTCCATGAACTGTTCATCCGACATGTTGTTTAATACCAAAGGTTGAGCGTCGACTTGGAGCTTCTTCTTCAAACATGATAGAGTACGCATTTGGTCGGGTATCCTTTGGCAAATCGAAATGGTTGTCAAAAAGCTCTGGGACACATCTCGAGTGCTGTCCAACATCTGACGTGTTACTGTCAGTATTTTGGCAATCGTTGAGATCATAGGAATGTATTCATCTCTTCCACAGTTGCACAGTCTTCTTGTGTATTGCAAGGCTTTCTCTGAGGCCCCTGTTCAACGTGTGATCGGTAATAACCATTCACGACCTTGACCATTATCTAGCTTCATTTGTCTTTCATCACTTGGTCACTTTGACTTCCGCTCTGTCTCTATGTGGTGTGATCTGTTCGAGTTTGGACGTTGTAGGGGTCAATCAGGTCTGTTGATTACTCTCTGATATTCACATTCTATTACTATCCTTGTTTTCGATAAGTATTAGTACCAGCAAATAATATAACCATTTCGGCGTTCTAGGAGTGCGAAAGCTCCGAAAGATGATAAAAATACAGTAGACGATAAACTTACCCTTCGTCATCCGCCTCTATGCAAGACAGCGCGCTTGAAATTGGATCTGTACCATTGGAAATCTACAGACAACTATACTCATCTCTTCTGATACAATTTAAACCTTCGTTTCTGATACAATTCAAGCGTTCATTCCAGGTACAATGCATTATCACTCTTCAATTTCCCTTATCTGTGAACACTTCATCTGCATTCCCTCCCATCGAAAGATTTCTGGGTGGCCAAGCATGAAATTTGCTCCAGACAAGTCATCCTAGATCAGTACGTCAAAATTCTCCCCCCCCCTGTTTTTCTTGCGGGTTTGACCTCAGATTCAATCGCTCCTCGATTTCCTTTGATAATCTCTATCACAAACTTGTATGAAGTGCAGACTTTTCGAACCACAACCATTTGAAGCTGCAGCTCGCATTTCAATACGCTTTCCACAGCAAAGTTCCCATGCATATCAAGATATCTTACCAACTTATCTATTATGTGCAGACTGGTCGCAGCGTGCTGAGAGCTATAACAGTTTGACGATACCGCAGTCGTCCTGCAATCGTTGCTTCCGACTGATTAGCCCACTTTGCGAGAGAAGACATCTATGATGATAACACTGGCCTGAGTTCTACCTTGAATACCCGAACCCTACGCAGCAAGGCATCCGTTGAAAATATCAGAGCCCTTAAATTGTGCGGGATACCAGGCATAGATAGACGTTGTAGAGGCGGTTTGAATCGACTTTCCTTGACTGCTACTGGGTGAAAACCCAACTCTCTCTGTTTTGACCGCAGCTGGAACTGTTTCGATCGATCGATCATCGACCCCTAGATTCATTATCGCTAACACATTCATCATCGTCCAACTCATAGCCAGCCCGAATTCATGATCTTTTCCCTCCAACAGCAAAAGTTCTCGATGTTAGAGGAGGCCGTTGCACCAATACGCAGGTGAACTCACAGCCCACCGACGAGACATCTCTGCACCTCCCATAGCTATCCACTGACGAATATATCAAGAAATCTGAAGCAAAAGGGGCTATCGAAAGAGCCGTCTACCTAGTACATCTTGCAAAAATATCTAAATGAAAACAATGAACCAACAACGATCAAAGCACATTGAGCACCTGAAAATTACCAATCTCGTAACTCATTATTACAATTTTAACCCGTCATACCATTGAACTTGGTGCAAAACTTCTCATCATGTAATCTAGAGTCTTCATCGAGGCTTGCGAAATGACTAACAAGGTAGCTATAGTACCAAAATGCAATAACAATTTCACTGAACTAGAATCTTATAGGAGTTAACGCAATTCTGATAATTGACCAACTAGGATCTTATGTTAAGGAATGATAATACTTAGGTATTTAATATACCCGACCAAGCAATCTTTTCAACGTTGAATGTTCATCTTCTCCTTGATAGTTCGTTCTACAATTGACACACTCGATACAAATGTTTCAGTTGATATAGCCATCAAATTGCAGAAATTTGATGCATGCTGTAGAATCAATGTCACATATATTGGACTGAATAAATTTTCGTTTCTGTCAATGGACAATGTTCGATATCGTTCACTCCTATTGATAACACTTTGTATCCTGATACTGATATCTGGATTTTGGGAATCTTCACTTTTTCATATATCAATCTCGAAATCAGCCCTCATCATCAAGTATTAAAAAGTAATGCCCCCCATCCTACATCGAAAAGGTCCCTAGACCACAGGCGGCGTCCTACCCGCACTACAAGCCCCACTAATACTCTCACAAGCGAATGTCAAATTCCCCGAACTGTCTCCTATCCAAAACAAAAATGGCTGCGTGGTAGAAACCGGAATAACCCAATTCTGCTTCGTCACATCCCAAACGCTGATGTCCTTTCTCGTAACGGCAAGCGATACGACTTGTTTCCCTCCCGGTGCCAATGTATCCGTCTTGGCATAATTACGTAGCTGGATAATAGGAGTATCATAGGTAGAATCGGAAGGATGTTGAACGTACAACTGGACAACAGATTTGCCCGCTACGAGACCGGTATTGGTCACTGTGACTGACAGAGTGAACACTGTGTCCCAGAGCGCTGGGTTTCCACCTTGATCTCCACCAGATGGGGGGTCGGGTTTGGAGACATTGGTGTACCCAGTGGGATAGACGAATTTACCTGGAGTAATACTTGAAGGATTGTTGAGGTATGGATAAAGATATCGTCCAATAGCGGAGAAACCTGCAGGCCAGGCGACTTCAGATGCTGGAGGAATAGCAGTACTATATACTGGAGTCGAGCCTTTAGCAGCTCGGGCCGGAGGAACCGATGTGAGTGCTTTTCCGGCTGCGAGAGTAGCCGTTCGAGAGAATGTGGTGTAGGAAAGTCCATGGCCAAATGGAAAGCGAGGGCTGATTGCATGCTTGTTGAGGTATCGATAATCGACATACAAGCCTTCCGAGAAAGTATCCTGAACCTGGCCAAGCGCGAACCCGACAAGACCAAGGGAGGATGGGTAGTCGCTTTCCGAGACAGGAATGGAGTAGGGAAGATGCCCACTAGGAGAGTATGCACCGAAGAGGATATCCGTCAATGAATCTCCAGCTTCTTGACCTGGTAAATGAGCAAAGAGTACGGCTTTGACTGAAGTAAGGTTTATCCAGTTCTCAACAAGAATTGGTCCCACTGTGTGAACAACTACTACCACGGTAGAATACTTAGCTGCAGCAGCTTGAACAAGTGCATCGCCGTTGTGCCATGCGTACAGTCCTGATGACGAGCGATCTCCATCGTTTCCTTCCACAGTTATTGAATTCTCTCCAGAGTCACTGTTTATGAATACGATGGCAATATCTCCAGGTAGAGCAGTCAGGCCAGATGGAAAGCTATCACTGGTTGAGCTATAGACATTGGAAGCTTTTCGCTTAATCGCGTCAATGGGCGCATCAAGGTAAGGGTAGTTGGCAGTACCTATGAGCTTGATTTAGTTTACCTTTTTACAAGAATACTTTGAATGATGCATAACGTACCTGAACCCCATCCCATACCAAGAACGCCAGTATCACAACCCCTTTGACTGCAAGCATTAGGCCCTGAAGGATTATTTGCAGAATCAGAACCAAACACTTTCAAAGCAGCTGAGGTTGAGAGTGGCAGCGTGTTATTGACGTTCTTCAACATAGTTATTGCTTCTCTCGAGATGTTCCGAGAAATAACTGCATGGTTAGATTGTACATTTACATGTGAATTCACTGTGCATGTCGGAGAAAATAATGCTGCTGGATAACATGGTCCAGTAGTGTCTAAAGTGTTTGCGGAGAAATTTGGTAGCGGGAAACTTTTATCCTGTCCAAGTTGGTACCTATGTGATTTATTGATTAGCTATCATGCAGATACTCATCGATGTTTGAAACAAGTCCTTTTCCAAGTGAGGTACTTTCTGGAAAAACATTTCCTCGAGAGAACACTCACCAAGTTGCAACAATTCGAGTAACCATATCATTCAATCGATCAACTGGAACAGTTCCGTTCAAAATAGCAGTTGAGAGTTCATAGGCCCAGTATGCTTGGCCAAGGAAAGGGATTCCTCCGTCACCGGGCATAGCCATGTCGAGGCCAGCAAGAGCAGATGACACGCCGCCAATTTGGGATAGCCAATCCGTCATCACCTGTGAATATTTAGAACTGTTTGAGGTATATAGATATGGACTCTTACCAGGCCTTGAAATCCAAGCTCGTCCTTGATCAAGTTGTTGATCAGGTATGAGTTTTGACTTGCCGCGCTTCCATTAACCTGCTTGGTCAGTGAAAGGTTGCCAAAGGTTTATGGAGATAACACAAAAGGATCACATTTTGCAAGGGAAGATCCTGAAAATCCAGTGAATGTGCCGAGTTTGTCATTGAATGGCTTCTCATTTGTATCATACTAGACTGGATAGTCCAGCTTAAAGCTTCATAAAAAATTTATGCGTTTGTGAAAAATGTACACTCACATCATTGTAACTTGTCATAACAGCTCCAACACCAGCTTTAATACCTTCTGCAAAGGGCCACATGTAGAATTCATGAAGAGTTCTGCAAATTAGTTTCGATAGGATCTATATTCAAGAATACACGTACCTATCATCGATATTACTACTAAGAGCTTTCATCAAGCCATGAGGGATGATATCCATTCGGTATGCTTCTTGTTCGTTTCCAATAAAGTGTTTGATGGTTGCTATGACACCATTTGCCTGCATACCGCTGATCGTTTGAGCGGCACTTAGTCCTTGAAGTACAGGATCTAGATGACAATGACTTTAGCCTTGAATTTGATGTTAAACATTCAAAAGCTCTTACCAGCGCCGAACCCTTCCCAATTTCGGCCACCACGCGGCTTTCTTCCAATTGGACCTAAAGATGGTCAGCAATCTGTATATTGGCCGAGGCTGAACTGGAAGAATGTCTTCATAGTGTATCTGTCATAAATACCCATCATACATACCGACTGTAGGACCTAATAGAATGTTGACTCCTTTGCCCCGCGCTTCTGCGCCTAACGCAAGACCTCTTTGATAGGCTAGATCTTTGCTCCATGTTGCACCAGTGGTAATACCAGCGGGAAAAGCGGTATTGTTGTCGGTCGCAGCTATGCCAAGTGCCGAATCTTGTAAACAAAGACTTGGAATACCGAATCTTAGTGCGGAACCGGTGTTTCCCACACATCTTCCCATCAATTCTCCAATTCCAGTTGTGAGATTGACCTTTTCCGCTAATGTCATTTGTGCCACCACAGTTTGTGCTTTTGCATAAGCAGTCGTCCAGGCACTAACCCAGCCACCTTTCGGAGTAGGGTAGTATGGAGCAGCAACATATCCTGCAGGAACTGAGTCTCTTTTCACAATTATTTCGTCGCTAGATGGGGGAATCGGCGGAGCCTTGTGTATGAGTGAAGGTATCTTAGCCTGCACAAACCCCAACATCCACAAGGAGACAATCAAGAAGATGATCTTGACCAGCGCCATTTTGAGGACGGTGCAATCCATCAAGAATTATTCCACAGATAAGTCCTGTAAAAGTAGGTACTTCTGCAATCTGGTGGGTGGGGAGGTTCCATGATATAGAAAAACTAGGTGACAGAAATTATGTATGCATGTACACCCAAGACGACTTCTTCAGGTAACTGCATTCAATGAGGATAAAAGGGAAAAAAACTTGTGATTCTTGCATTCCGAGGTCCGCAACAACCATGGTCGTGTATGCTGTAAGATCTGCCCTATTATTCAAGAATCATGTTTTGCATGGGTGAGATTGACTTTCTACGGACAAAACAGGAAGTTCAATGAACGATCACATTAAGCTCCTAAGATCATGGAAACATAGGACGGAGATGGTTCCTCTCCTGGAATGAGAAGGAGTACAAACGGGAGAAAAGTTCCAGTGATACTAAGATCTCCAGCTGAGGCTTATGCTGTAGTCGTCGGTAAGATGGATGTTCTTTCCTCTTCTGATTCATTCCGTCTTGAATATTTCATCACGAACTCACCCGTTGCCTTTTGCGGGGTTTCCCCTGACGCCTCGATTCAATTGTGCAGCGCCTTTATCCGAAGAGCCGGCTTAGGTGCAGGTGATGAAAATGATTTCCATATTTTGGAGAGTACCACCTACCAGAAATATTATTCAAGGTACAAAAGGTGGCTTGAGGGTGGCTATTCTGCAAGATTGTGAAGACAAACCTATCGTACCCTGGCTTGTGAATCGTGCACTTCTATGCCCTTCTCGACAACGCCGACTGGCCCGAGTGACACGTCCCGTAGCACTCGTCGAATGAAGTATCATTTGATCTCAATTGGGAAGCCAGAGTAACCATTGAGATTAATGAACACAAGCAAGGACTTGGTCGGTATATATATACCGTGCATACATACCATGAACCAACTGGATAAGTGTGAGAGCGAGTGAAAATGGACAACCAATACAGTCACAAGTATTGTCGAAAAGTTTGTCAACAGAGGAATTATGAGCAGAAAGATGGATTATGCGATGTGCTCCTTTTGATGAATCGGGAGTCAACGCCAACCTGACAATGAAAGTCACATTAATAAGACTTTGAGACATGTTACGTCGAAATAAGACCAAATAGGTAAACTTGAAGATAATTCTGGAAAGTCCGATCCACACTTCCCCCCTCTCGGGCATCGGTCACGTGCGGCTACTCATTTGTTGTAGATTTCTGGTTACCTAAGGCGACAGACAGAGGTGTCAACGGAACCTAAATAATAAGAATCTCGTTGGTCGCGATAACTTTCTCCAGAAAAATCTTGTCTTTTTTTGCGCCATCGATTGTCTTCTGGCCCAACTGACGTCTATTTGATTATCCATCAAAATATACTCGCTCGTTCATCTACTTTGCTATTCAAAAACTTCTTTTGAAAATGGGAGAATCAAGGTTCGTTGAACTGCATGCATTATCAACAAGACTGCTCAGTCTCTGACAACATGGCACATACAGACAAGAGCTCGTGGCATGGCTTAACAACCTGCTGCAACTCAATATCACAAAAGTTGAACAATGTGGCACCGGGTAAGTAAACTTCTGGCTTGCACAAGGAGTTTCACCCTCTTTCCCCCTATAAGACTATTGACTTACACATATCATGAACATAGTGCTGCGTTGTGCCAAGTCTTCGACAGTATCTTCCTCGATGTACCGATGTCAAAAGTCAAGTTCAATGTCAACACCGAATATGCATATCTACAAAATTTCAAAGTTCTTCAAAGTCAAAACACCCTCCCCTGAATGTGCTTTCTTCCACTGACAACGATCCAGACACCTTTACCCGCCATCAAGTCGATAGAAATATTCATGTCGAACAACTTATTAAATGCAAGATGCAAGACAACCTCGAATTTCTACAATGGACCAAGAGATACTGGGATCAATACTTTCCAGGAGGCGAATATGATGCAGTAGCTCGTCGACGTGCTGCTGGGGGACCCGGTGCTGCTCCATCTGCTGCTCCAAGAGTATCCGCTGGAAGTGGCGCAGCTCGCAGAGGAGTAACGCCAACAACGAGCGGCGCAAGAGTTGCTAAGGTTGGAGCCGTTGGTGGTGGTGGTGGTGGTGGTGCAGCTTCAGCAGCA
This sequence comes from Botrytis porri, assembly GCF_014898465.1. NCBI lineage: Eukaryota > Fungi > Ascomycota > Leotiomycetes > Helotiales > Sclerotiniaceae > Botrytis > Botrytis porri. The sequence goes on along the minus strand of NW_024066083.1, from coordinate 1,155,037 downwards.
CTAAAAGCAGAGAACGACACTCTGAAGGAAACAGTTGCAGGGCTAGAACGGGAACGAGACTTCTACTTCAGTAAACTCAGAGATATCGAATTACTAGTTCAACAAGCTTGCGAAGAGGACCCAGAGATTGAGAAGCAGGAAGACGGCTTGATCAAGCACATTCAAACTATCTTGTACTCGACTGAAGATGGATTTGAAATACCGGCGGAGGCGGAGGTTGATGACCAAGAAGAGACATTCTAGATTCTTTTTAACTATAATGGGATTTGAGTTTTTTTGCAGCTGCAAATGAATTCATTGGTTCTTTCACCTGCGGGAGTTTGTAGCAAGGAAGGCTACGAGACACGATTTACGAACGAGTAGAGTGTGCGCGAGGCACAATATCAAGCGCTCACAGGTTGGTAGCATTCATAGGCTACGGGAGGTTGCATGCGTTGGACCAATTCTGAAGCATATTGAGATCTCACATGATTCTCAAATGAGTTCTCTGGTTATTGAAGAAGAGTTTTAATTATTAGATGTAAACCCCACAAGAGTTTTTTTCTTCGTATAATACCAATTTGATTGTCCATCATGAGAACAAGAATGAGCTCTCACAATGACATTTAATCTCTTATCGCCAAGTGACATTTTGCGCTATCAAAAATCAGGCGTCATCCTTGTTGCACAGGACAGGGTCAGCCCGTACAAAGCTCACGAGGCAACCTCAACATAAACGGTGACCATCTCTTCGCATTTACAAAGAAAATATAACCAACAATCAATCCTCTGTATCCCATCGCATCAAACGTCACATCAATCAATCAATCAATCAATCAATCATGGCACCGCCTCTCGAACTCTCGATACCTAGTACAATTCTCTCGAGTGCTCCAAATGAAAAACCCTACACTCTTTACAATATTACACTCCGTCTTCCTCTTCGAACCTTCGTCGTCCAAAAACGCTACTCCGATTTCGTTACTCTCCATTCTTCCCTTTGCACCCAAGTTTCCAGTCCACCTCCCGCTCCTCTCCCAGGAAAAACATGGTTCAAAAGTACGATTAATTCTCCCGAATTGACGGAAGAGCGTCGTCGCGGTCTCGAAACCTATCTCCGCAGCATCGCAGAAAATCCCGATCGGAGATGGAGAGAAACAAGCGTTTGGCGACAATTCTTAAACCTGCCTAGTAACAGTGGAAATGCGAGTTTGAGTAGTGCGAGAGAGGGACTTATTGCTGCGAATCAAAGAGGTGTGGGTGGGAATGCGGAGATTATGGCGGATCCGCAGGTGTGGTTGGATGTTCATCGCGAATTGAAGGCGCAGTTGCATGATGCGAGATTGTTCTTGGGGAGGAGAGACAGCGCGAATACGGCGGCGGGCCAATATGAGGCGGGCGCGAACGCGAAGAGGTGTTTGGTTAAGGCTGGAGGACTGCTTAAGGATTTGGAAGAAGGCTTGAGGGTCATGGGTGAAGGAGAGAAAAATGGGAGAGGAGAGGCACGGGTCGGCGCAGGCGAATTGAGGAGGAGAAGAGATCTTTTGGGTAGCGCAAAGGTAGAAAAGGAGGGCTTGGAAAAACTGGCTGTTACATTGGCGGTTAAGAATCAAGCCAGCTCGAGTTCAGCAAATGGCGGTGCGGCAGCGACACAAGCGGATAAAAATGCATTGTTTGGACCAGGAGTATCGCGACCCAGTGGACGAGTTCTTGGTGCACCGGTTCCTGAAACGGATAAAACGAGAGAATTAGATAACGAGGGCGTGTTACAATTACAAAAGGAATTGATGCAGAATCAAGATATGGATGTGGAAGAACTTGGCAAGATTGTGAGGAGACAGCGAGAAATGGGATTAGCGATCCATGGAGAATTGGAATTGCAAAATGAGATGTTGAAGAGGGTGGATGAGGATGCTGATAGGGTCAAAGGGAAGATCAACATTGCCAAAAAGAGAATCGGAAAGATTCGTTAGATATGACACATATTGTGCGAAATGGAAGGCATGGAATGTATATGGTCATTTTACAATGGGAATCAGCGTGGAGTTTATGGGTCTCCTTGCTCACTACTTTGACGCATAGGATGAGGAATACATTGGGATGTTAGGGAATACATGTATATTGTACTTTTAATATAGTTAATTGAGGGGGAGGACAGTATATAAATAGTTAATAATGTAGCGTGTTGGGAAGTCTATTGTCCATAGTATGGAATATCATACAATTGTTTCTTCATACGTGTAAATTGTGCTAGTAGCATATACTATTATTCATGAGCTGAAAGTTGTGAAGATGTATTGGTTGATATTTGATAGATCCTGCAAGGCCTATACAGATATTAAATGTCAAATATCTATCTATCTCCCTAGTACTCTTTGCTCTAACGCATAACGTGCTAGTTACCTAGTAGCCAATCACACTCAAACCTATTTGTTAACCACTACATACAATACCTACTTCCTTCTCATTGCAACATCTAAAACTTATTCCTAGACATCCAGTATAATCCCAGATGTAACCCATGTTATATTCTCCTATCCAAAACCAAATCTTGATGCTCCAACACCCTCCTCAAACATGATGACTCTTGCCTTCTTGCTCACTCAATCCATTCTCATCATCTCATCCCATCTCGCTTCACCCTTCTATGTAGCTCTCTTCTACACTCGACCCAACCCAATCCAATCCAACCAATCTCCCCCTTTTTTCCCACCCGAGGAAACTGAGCTATGCGAAACTTAGTACTTATACACAACACAACACAGCGTATAAATCTAGATCTAGATCTAAATCCACGTAGACACCCACAAATAACAAAATAAGTCTCTCTATATAATGTCATAACGAACAACAGGGAGGGTGCATGGGGGTTATTCTATTCTATATGTTAGTTTGTAATAAATGAGTGGATTAATGAGTGAATGAACGGATGGATCAATCAATCAATGAGTAAACATACTTCGCGGTCTCATCTTACTATACCTAGATATGGTTTTGAAGAATACATATACCTAGGTAGTTAATTAACACTCTATATCTACTAACAAGATCGTACCTACTAGGTAGTATTAGGTAGGTAGGTAGGTAGAGATATTTGATATTTGATGTATGCGTCAGGCTGATATATGAGAGCTTGGTAGGTAGGCAGGTAGGTATATAATGAAGTAGATAGTCGATCGATTATAAGGTTATAAGCGAAGAGTGCTCTATACTTGGGTAGGTAGGTTGTGAGGACCCTATATACCGGTATGAGTTAGGGGAAGCGAGGGGAAGTGATGTGTTGTGAGAAGATATGATATGATGGTGGTATACTCAGGTATATATATTTATTTATAAATTGAAACATACGTGGTGAATAACTTAGAGTATAGTATATATCTATAAGCCCAGATGTGGATCTTGAGTAGAATTCCGCTCAACTTGATGACGATGTTGATCTGCATACATAGGTACATATATACACTCATTGATATCCTACTAGTCAGTCTCTCCCTCAGAACTAGGTAGGTAATGATTAGAGCAAAGTTATACGCCAAGCTACCAAGTACAGATATCCATTCATGCTATCTCCCTTTCCTACTTCAGACGAAAAGGTTTCATTCACTATGCTGATTCGAATACGATATCTTCTCTTAACCATATCATCCAAAGAGATGCCTGTCCTCAATACTCAATAAATAAAACTCAAAGCAACCTCACATCTCATGAAAATCACCAAGCAAGCAAGGACAAAATCTTCAAAGAGTTATTTATTCCATCAATTACATCACTGCCTAGGTATCCCACCACTACCATCACCATCTGATCTCTCATCCCTCCTCTACCCACCCCATTATCAAACATTCCACAACAAACATACTCCAAACCTCAAACTTTAGTACAGAACCGGGTATTCAAGATACATACAATACGCTCTTTAACCAAACACCTCACAAAAATTGAAGAGGTACTGATACCCAATTCCATTCTAAATTCCCACAAGAAAGTTCCAACTAAAACTCGACATCTCCCTTACGCAAACAAACACATAAACTCCTTTAGATGAGTGGAAATACTGTAGTACCAAAAACAAAGACATCGAAAACAAAACAAGATAAAAACAAAGATAAAAACTCCATCGCTGATGCTACTGTCGTGTTGTAAATGCTAGACTTGACTTTCGGAACTTATGACTTTCCTCTTACTCGTATCCCTTTTCTCTTTCGCGAAGGGATACGATTCCGCGTTCCACATTCCACAATCCATGGAGTTTTCCAGGAATTTTGATATGTTCCCATCACCCCCAACTCTCAACACCATCCTAAGTTCTCCAGCGTAGCTTTTGCATCATTCGGACTCATGCCACTAACACCCAAACTTCTCACCTGAGTTCCCCTCCTCAACCTCTGCAACCCTAATGCTACCTTCCAAGCCTCACCTTCCTGAACCACAAAGACATACTTCTTGCCTTCTTGATCCCTAATGCTCGCCCTCAGGATGTGCAGACCTGCTGTTTTATTCTCACCAGTCTGCACATTGTGATTAGTGGTTCTCTTGGATTTCTCGCCATGAGGAGAATTAGACGACCCAATGGAATCTGCATAATCAGATGAGACAGACGATCTAGTATCAGATGAAGCATAAGAACTGGCAGAATAGACAGAACCACTAGCAGAATGCGCAGTGGAAGAATTAGAAATAGCACGAGCGCGACAGTTATCTCGGCAGAGTTGCAGCATACTAACTAGAAGAGTGTCTTTTTCTTCTTCACTTGCTGCTAATTCTTTATCGAGACCCCAAAGGCGTCGAACGGGATTTTTGTGAGCAGTAGTAGCGGGAGGAACACGCGATGCTTGTCTGAAAGATGGGCACCATACCTCTACGAGTTTCATTGTCCATGCTTTGACATCCCACTCTCGTTGAGCGACACCTCGTACATCGTCATCAATGAAAAGACCCTCGGTTGTGATTCTTAATATTAGTCCGTCGGTAACAGAACCGACACCAGATAGAAGTTGAGATGTAGGGGTTTTGTGGAATGCATTATTGAATGCGAATACACCTTTGATAACAATTTTATCCGGATCCTTGGTGCTATATGCTCCTCGTGTGGAAGGAGGTGGGGTAGTTCTACTTGTCGATTGTGAGGCCGCGTATGATGATTCGGAATACAAGGAACTGAGTGACTTTTTTCGGGCTGGTCTTGGCGTTTGTGCATACGATGAGTGGGACTGGGAATCCTTGTCGGTACCTGCATACGTTCTTGCAGTTGAGACCGGGGGTTTCTTGTATGAGGTGGATTGTGCTTGAGGTCGGGGTATCGAGCTGGTAGTGGGGGGAGCGGGTGTGGTTGTGGGCGGTTTTCCATTTGGCCAAGGGCTTATTCTCTCTCCCACTCCAGCATTCGAATAAGTATTCGGTTTTCTCCGTTCCGCTGCAAGTGCGGCTAGGGCTGCCCTTTCACGTTCTTCCTGGAGTTTGACTTCTCTTATTTGCGCTTCTACTTCGGCTGCCCTTTCGCGCTCTTCCTTGAGTTTGAGTTCCCTCATTTGAGCTGCCACTTCGGCTGCTTTCTCGCGCTCCTCCTTAAGTTTGACCTCACGTATTTGCGCCGCTACTTCCTTCTCGCGCTCTTCTCTGGCTTTGGCCTCACGTTTTGCTGCAGCAGCAGCTTTAGCATCTGCCCATGCTTTCGCAGCAGCTCTTGCCTTTTCCGCCTTTGCTTTTGCCTCCGCGTCTGCCTTTTCCTTGTCTGCTCTGGCTTTCTTGTCGGCTTCTACTCTGGCAATAGCTTCTAGTCGCAATTTTTCCTGCTCCTTTTTGATAGCTTCCTCTTCTTTCCTTAAAACTTCCCTCCTGGCGTCCTCTTCTTTCCTTAGAGCTTCCCTCCTAGCTACTTCCTCTCTAAGTCTCCTATCGTAGTCCGCTCTTGCCTTAGCTTCTGCTTCTGCCTTGATTCGCTCTGTCTCTGCCTTGATTCGTTCTCGAGTTTCGCGGTCCTCCTTTGCCTTTCTCTCTCGAGCCTGTTGCTCCTCTCTCTCCAACTTCGCCAACCTTTCGCGTTCCCCTCTTTCCTTCTCTCGGGCTGCTCGTTCTCTCTTCTCCCGAGCTTCCAGCTCTTCCCTATCTCTTCGCTCCTTGGCTTCCCATTCCTCTCTCTCCTTTTGTTCCTTGGCTTCCCGGTCCTCTCTTTCCTTTCGTTCCCTAGCTTCGCGTTCGGCCTTTTGTTTTTTCTCGCGGACAGCTCGTTCCAGAGCTTCTTTTGCTCGCAACTCTCTCAATCTCTTTTCCAAATCTTCCTTTCGCTTCTTCTCGGCCTCTACCTTCTTTCTCTCCTCTTCCTTCCTTCTAGTCCTTTCTCGAGCCTCTTCCCACGCCGTTCTCGAGGCATTTTCTTTCGATCGAGCGTCGTCGTTTGTGCCAGGGGTTGTGCCAGGACTGTACCTTGGTGTTGCGCCCGGCATCTCTGGACCGGCATCAGGCGAAGGAGGAGGAGTTTCTTCCCAACCTTCACTTGATCTTTTTCTTGCGCCAGATCCGGCCTGCGGATTAGGTGGAGGGTCCCCAGCCCCCTCTGATGTGGATCCAGGTGAAAATCCAGTTCCTGAAGTTCGTGGCCCACCACCGGAAGCTGATCCATTGGAATATGTATTATTATTGGCACCTGTAGATGATCCACCATGCGGAGGTGCACCCGATCCTTGACCTGGTCCGGGCCTGGTCTCACCGTTCGATTGCATCCGCCCTAGTGCCCAAGCTCCCAACCCAATTGCAACCATCAAAATCAAGGTTGCTGGCCCTCCACCTCCTTTCATGGAATCCATGAGTGGTTTTAATATGAAAGTTAGTGCGACAAGCACAAGAGCTGAAGCAAACCCCGCTACGAAACTATTAACATTTGGTTGTAGTGAGGGTAAGTAGAGAAATCCTGAACCTGACGCATGCGGTGGAATGATAAAAATGTCATAATTCCCTGGCGGTAGACCAGATGAATTTGGCGGAGTGCCATGAGGGGGAGGGGGTGGTGGTGGTCCATCCGCCATTGTATTTGATGTGAATTTATTGTATGAAGATCGATATGTACAGGAACTGAAAAATCGTGTGCTTTGATTGTGAATCTCTAATATCGAATTGGCAGAGGGTAACTGGAAAAGATGATAGTATCGTCATTAAGCCATGGATAACTGTACTGTAAAGCAAGACATCAGCTTCCAAACATTTCCGTTTTCGTGCAGGATTTGCGCAATGAACAAACCCTCTCAAGAAGCAAATGTCGCCGAGTTCCTAAGCTTCTGGTGACGAACGGGGAAAAGAGTACTTTGCTAGCAATAATCATTCGACACTTTACTAATAAGATACATCCATCCACAGATCCGAACGGTATAAACCAGCGCAGATAATTGGCAATATTGGCAAATTGAATGATCAATTGTCTCCTTAATCTCACCCTCTTGTCGCACTCTGTCTGTATGGTCCGAATTCTTCCTACCAAAGCAAATAAGAATGAGAGTTCACAAGGGAGGTATGGTTAATTTTAAAAGTTGTATGGGATCAATCATCAATCAAAGTAATTCGTAAAGGCTTTGGGACAGAAAAGTCCCCCCAAAATTAAGTTTCCGTGTGTCAAGATGATACTTTCTCTCCAGGGTTCCTGAGGTGGAGGGTGGAGGGTGGAGGGTGGATAGGCAGGTGGTACTTAGTATAGGCGAATGCACCGCGATAAGTTCTCGAGTCTGAGAGGGAAAAATGATAAGGAAGGATCAATGTGGATGATTCAATTTCATAATCTTTACTTTACTTGAGCTAAGGATATATTAATAAGGTTGATTGTGATGTTGATATTGATTGATATTCGATTAGACAGTTTATACAGTGGATATACTTATCAGACTTCCAGCGAGAAATTCACTCATCAAAGTTGCCAAAGCTATATGCTTGCCTGCTTGCTTGCTTGCTGACTTAGCCTTCTTTTATCCCATCCTTCACTCAAAGACACACCCAAAACACGCTTCAAAAAATAGGATATTCCTTGTTTCCTTCTTCAAGACCCAATGATGGCGTGGATCATATCAATGGTCTCAATATCGATCCAATCACCATGAGTGCATTCAAACCCAATCTCCTCGAAACGAAATCATCATCAATTGTTGCTTCACACTTGCTAGGTATGCAGTACACTTGACTGTGATGGTCTTCTATCTATCTATCTACCTAGCTACTTACCTACCAATCTACCAACCTACTTATCTACCAATCTACCAACCTACCTAGTAACATAGCATCTCTAGCCATCTCATATACAAAGTGAACGAATGGTTCACCAATACAACTCCGATACAGTCCATGAGCAGCACTACGACCACGTTTCTCATACCAAGAAAGCATTCATCCGTCCAATCAATCTCTCGTACGAGTAACTTGGTTTCGTCCTACTAGGTACTTACACTCCACCATACAACGGACTAACACGGACTAATAACACGAACTATCTCCATTCAATCAATACCCATTGCCCAAACTATTGAAGCAACCAGCAGCGCCAATACCAATTCATTCCATCCAATGATTTCAATTCAATCGACATTGATTTCTTCATCTGCACCTCTACCGTTAAGACCCTCTATGCGGTCCAACCCATCATGTCACAGTGTCACAATATCACACGGCATATGTCGAGGTAAACAAGGGTCGGTCCGCTCACTAGGATGATAAAATTGTCTAATTTATCCTCTTCTTTCTGTGTCTGTCCACCATTGCCAATCATTCATCATTCAACACCCATGATCATGCATTTTCTCTGGCGCCGGCATCAATATCATTATTAAAATTTCAAGGGGTCCAAAACACTCCCCCCCCCAGCACTAGTCTGACCAAACCGGCTTTTGTGGTTCGTCAGGTTTTTTTCTTCTTTCACTCTTTTGCTTCTTGTGGGACAGACGTTACCACGCAAAACTAAACAAGTGGGTTAGAGCGTTGCTGGGGGCAACAGGTGAGCTGGATGACGTATTTGGTGTGTTGAATGAGAGAGTCGTTACAATATCCGAATAGAAAGGCGACTAAAGGGCATTAGATTCAGATGTAATGACCGTACAAGGACTGTGTGGTCGAATAGGTCCTATTGGACAATATGCATTGATTCGAGCGAGTTGAAGCCAAAGTCAATATGTTGAATTACAGATCTCAAAGAGAGAGCTTCGGAGAGAAAAGGAGATGAAAAGCTTCATGAGCTTAAATCTCTTAGAATGTCTTTCCCATCAATCAAGCCATTCCTAGCAACATACGACGACCGCAAAAATTGACGCGGAAGCAAAATACTGAAGCCGTTTCCAAGTATCAAACAGTGTCTCCTTATATAGTAGTGCTATATAGCTTACATACTACGTTTACTCAAGGGCATATCTTAGACTATAGCCATCTTCTGAAAACCCCACTTTATCTTCTTCGCAAGATCGTTAAATTTAATAAGATCGAGCTCCGGTATATGGGCCGTCCCAACTATATTGTACTCAGGCCGTTCATACTCTTTTCCTTTTTTACCCCTCTGTGCATTCTTCAGCCTCCTCAAAATCAACGGACTCTCCAAACACGCAACCATAAGCACCAAATCCCCTTTTTTTGACATCCATTGTTCCATGTACCTCGCGCCCTCACTGTCTTCCCAAATGCTCATTGGCAGAAATTCCAGCTCAAAAAGTGGGTGTTGTCTCGCCTATTGGCCGCTTCTCATGTTCTAGCTCTTTGTTGCGCCGCCCATTCTTCTCTACTACTCTGATCGGCTTTCTGATTTCGCTAAGCACATGCCCATAAATCAGCAACTTGTCATTTTCAGTATGAACGGCCCTCTTCTCCCCAGGTAACCTTGTACGCGATGCATCTGCTGGTGGTAACATCCAATAGGAACTTTTCGGCTCTCCTAATCCAGGTAGGGGTGACGCGAAATCTGGCACCCATGACGGCCATTGTTCTTCCTTTATCGGCTTCGCATGTGTGTTAACCATTCGGAGAACGTCCAAGTTATTATCTTGCACCAATACGTATTTTGTCGTGTCAGTGCACAGCTTCTGGATCGATTGTCTGTAATCGATCTCTGGAAACCGTACAAGGCGATGCCCATCATAGCTAGCATTTTTCTCTACTGTAAATCCTAATAGACTGTATATCTGGTCCTCTGGCATTTTTGGAACCTTTCTCCCTAAAGGTAGCTAAAAGCTTTACAAGATCTAAAGCTCCATTGTATTCTATAATAATCTCGATTAGGTGGTGGATTCGCCATGTAACCTCTGGCTCGATGCGACATTCAGAAGGAAGCTCCCTCTGGATTTTAGGAGTTGCATAGAGTAGTTGAACAAAGCGAAGGATATCGGTTATGTCGTAATCGCCTACAAATATCGATCGGTTGGAAGAGAGCACCATTTCCTGGATTATCCAAGATCTAGTGATATAGGATCGAGTGAGTAGTTTTCTGATTGCTTTCCAACCGGAAACTGTATTTAGGCGCAGTGTGCCAGTCGATTTTTTGTACGATAAGGTCCTTCTCGCCTTCCTTGAGATATTTTGCTCCTATTGTTTCCATTGTCAAATTCGTTGCCTTTCCAGAGATGACTTCTCTAAGTACCCCAAATAAAACTCGCCATTTAACCTTATTCCACGAAGTGAAATGCAAAATATCCCAGTCGCTCTCAAGCTTTGAATACCTCCGCCCGCGCACTTGTTCAAACTTTGTAAGACAATGAGATATAAGTGCTAAGCCAGCACTTATATCAACAGATTGATCATCATTCCCGAGCCAGATGCGCACATTGGTGGCACATTTGTAAATTTGATGCATGATCCTTAGCTGTTGCTCTTTTTCGGTATTATCGTTTTGATCAATACCGATTGCGTCTATGCAAAGTCGTGAGGTGACATCGTTACGTCGAATGGCAAGAAGTGTAGAATGGAGGTTAGATGTGACATAGAAGGGTTCGCCATTTAACATCACTGGCCTGATATATGAATTAGCCAAACTTGTCCTGTTCAGGGTTTTTTCTTAAATCGTCTTAGCACTGTCCAGACACTTTTCAGTTGTATTTCGATCTGAAGTCCGACACGAGATGTCTATTATTGGGATTACTGGCAATGAAATCAAGTTTCAAGAGATTACATACATTTTATCTTTTCTTTCGTCTTCATCCCAGGTATATGACAACGCCTCATATCAAGGAACGTACTTCGCAGGAAGCCATTTAGTACGGTCGCCAGGACGAAATTTAAATAAAGTACTGTATAACTTCAACTCGATCGGGTCTTCGGGTTTCCCAGACTCGACATAGATCAATCAAATGTATCCCTGTGGCAGAACTTCGTGTCGATATGATATAGGGTTATCCAAATTTTTCTTGATGCTCGGTGGATGCTCTGGAATTGGAGAAATGCTTCCTCCAACTCCATCTAATATTGTGAAACTTGAAACAGGAAGAAGCACAGAGATGAAGAAGTATGTGGCGAGTCTTATCCTTGGCAACGGCGATTCAAGCAACTTTGATATTTTGAAAGAGTCTATATCGATCCAAATACCAAAAGGCACAAATTGCAGGAGCGTTCCGAAGACTGCTATCCCTCGAAAGGGAGATTTATGCAGCTTCGATAATTCATGAATACCTTTGTAAATCGAAGTAAAAACGAACCCAAAGATGAAAAGCCTTGTAGCAAATCTTATGAGTCGTGATCGAGATACGAATGATTATTCTATTGTAAGGGCGACCATATCAAATGGCGCAGTGATAATCCTAAGAGAAAATAGCTTTGCAGCGAGACCCTTCCATCGTGGCGGGGATGGGGATGGAGATGAAGAAGCATATTTGATCTTCGTTTGTCGAAGAGATCTATTGATAGATGTTCTGAAAAGGCAAGGGGGTATGAAACTACTGGCAGCCTGAGCTCTGAAAGGTACTGGTCGACACCCTAGAAAGGAGGAGGCTAAACACATATCGCCAGAATCTACTTTACTCAGATCTTCTTTTCATGATGAGTTGGCGGCGGGGATTTCTTGTTCATGAGACTACGGACAACCCTACGTGCTCGCAAGCACGCGGCTGAAAAGAGTAGGTGAGGCAAGGATGCTTGCATTGACTCGTACTAATAACAACTCTAAAGCACGATGTTGCACTCAATTGCATTCGGCTGATGACGATCTCTGTAACTCTGAAGGTTGGGCACTTCTTTACATAGTTATCCCTGGGTATCAATAATGCTGATGTTTCCTTATAGACGGCTTTTATTTGGCAGAGTGTATGGGCTGAGTGGGTGAAAGGCTGGAGGTTACAGACAGCACCGCATGCCGAACGCCCGATCTTCTGGTGTGGACATATCACTCATCTTGAATGGCAAGTTAGCTCTATGGTGAGTGATCGATGATAGGAGTTCTAATATAATAACATACTACGTATGAGGCACTTCTATACTATAAAATTTCTTCCTATCAGGGAGTGTCGTTTTTATCGACCAGTTAGGTAGGGTTACGTTTCCACACGATAACATGTACACAACTGAATACCTCACCACTAGGTACTCTCGCCTAACTCTTTCTGATAGAGAACCGTAAGACTGCTTCTTTACTTAAAATCCGATAGGTGCCGTGTCTTATCGCATACTGAGAATTTACGATGAGAGGTGCAACCCCTTCGAATCTTTACGTACGGGCTAGCCAAGAACTTACATCCCTACGAGATTTGTAAACCACGGTGAGCCTAGATCCAAATATGTTTTTAATCCATGGAACGTACTCTTCGCAGCAGATACTTCTGATACCTGGTGAAAGTACCAGAGAGAGTTTATGGGATGACATTGTCTAGATGATTCGGGACTCATCTCTTGAAAATGAGTCGGGATTAGGATGACTACTATTCATACTACCTACTGTCATCTAGTCTATTGAATGAAATGAAGTTGTACCATCGCTTAATGATTCGTTTTATTTTCAGCAACATTTTGTCTGGTCTGTTCATTTTCGCGACAACTACCCCCCTACAACCTGCCTAAGTTGTCTCATACTTCGAATAAATATAACTGTAATCACCCCATGATGACTTGATTACTCAATCTTGTCGATAGTTTTCTGTCTTGTGTCCTTAACCTCCATATTACTCGTGCATCTTGCCTGGAGATATATAGAGATTGAGTCACACTTCAGGTAACTTCGCTTACGCCTCTATTGAATGAGTTTGAATGGAATCAAACGTCCGAATCAACACTCATCATTTCTGGACATTTTCCTCCGTTAAATACCTAAGCTCGTGTTGTCTGCCTTCAACACACTGACGATACTCCATCCTGCCTAGAAACATGTCCACATTTCGGTATTCGTACTCGTATAGAATATACGTGCGTACTCTTCGACACTCCGTCGTAGCCGCAACCTAGTCTTCGACCTAGACTGGGGCTATCCAGTATATCGGGATTCCCGTTGAAATTTCGTGAAGATGTACGAAAGAGGCGAGGTTGAAACATTCTGTAGGCTGTTGAATGTTGAAAAGTGTGTACCGGCATTCTTTTCGCCTCGGGTTTCTCCCATTTTTATTTTCTTCAATGCGTCACGCTAAGAACTTCGCTACTCTCACCCCAGACACCAGCCACACCACCATCACCCAAAAATTGAAGCAGGAGGCAGAACAGGGCGTCCTTCAACCACAACACAAACATTAACGGGACCATTCTTCAGATATGCAACAAAACAAACAAATGGTTAGTTAACATATATATTCAATGTACCAAATAACCCAATCAAGGCAAATCTCCAACACATCCTTCAGATCTTCTGCCTCGTTTTCGGATGTCACCTTGATTGAGACTACCAAGGGATCCTTGCTGATGACGAATGACACTGCCACGCCGGTCGATTGTGAGTCACTTACCTCTCTCCTGGGAAGTGATTTGGAATGAATGAGTGTAACGACTCCGAACAACGGATCAAATTGGAATGGTAATATAAAATACAATATTCGGGTGGAAGCACATGATATGGTGACATATCGAAAAGAAAGAATACATCCGAGTCATCGAGTGGTGACTATTACTTTCTATTAGTATTGTGACTCTAAGGAAATATTGAGAAAGAGGATATAAGTAGAATGTCTTCCTCTTTTGTTTTACCGTTTTGCTTCTTATCGTTAATTCGATCTCGGGTGCTCTGTCTATTCTTTGGGGTTTTATCTACTATACTGCACTCTGATTGGTATTGTTGTTACCTTTGCATAGCATCTACGAGTACCAACCAAAACATCCATACTCCAAATCTCCACTCAACCCCCAAGTAACACTTCTATTCTCACAATGGTCGCTACAAATCTATCCCCCTCTTCCTCTTCCCCTTCCCTCCCCCATACTTCAGACTCCTCTCCTCCGATCTATCATCGACAAAATCGACGTCGCGAAAGACCAGGTTCACGCGCCCGTCGCACCATGTCCCGCAAATCTGCCCTCGCCACCGATCTCAACGAAGGGATTCTCGAAGCTCGAGACTCTGAATTCTATATTCCGAACCACAGAACCGGTACTGGGCCCTCTCCAATACTGAGACAAAGCTTTGATCAAAGCTGGATGAGATGGAAAGCCCGACAAGCTGCTGAGCTTGAAAGTTTGGCCGTCAAACAAAATATGCGACAATTGGAGATGGAGAGGCAAACCATGATGAGGGAAGCGAAGGGAAGGGAAGAGGAAGAATTGGGGAAAATGCAACGTCGACTTTTTGGTGGTGAGGATGATGATGAGGATGTGAGTTGTGATATTGATCTTTGTCCTGCTATGCTGGATGTGGTGATGAGACTTTTTGATGGGGAGGTCGATTATTTGGATCCCTAGTAAGAGTCTTATCTCAAAGTCACTTCGTTTATATCATGTCTCGGTTCTTCGACCAACAGAATCTTGGGTCTCTTTAGCCGTGGAGTTTGGATGGTCAATATAGGGCACACCATATGGATGAATGCTTACGCATTTTTCTCATCCACAGGCTTTATGTTGCATGATAGCTCTTCATCCATTCATCTTCTCATCAAGGCGTCGGAAACAAGTTCAATATAGTGGAATGGAGAAACTAGCTCCATACACCTTCCGACCACCAATGCTGCGTCGCACAGAGACAGCATTATAACCATGATGCCTCAAAATCTTACATCATTATCTGATCTCGGCAAAGGAGAGGATACACAACACTTGACTCGCGTGTGAGGATGGACAAGTGGAATCTGCTCAAGATTTGCGCCCAATCAATACCTCACAACATCACACAATTTTATTATCATATATCTCGAATCCGGATCGGGATGTAACACAGTCATTACCACATTTTATATTATTGGCTTTATTTTTTATTATCATTCAACAACTTCGGATGTCGATACACTATCACCTTTCCGATAAACTCACGACAATGAATATTCCCGCCAATATCATATATCCACCTCGACACAATCAACACCTCGGTCCTCCGCCACCTGCCACTCTTGAGGCCCACCTACACCCTTGAAAAGCCAAACTCGAGTCCAGGGCGGGAGAAAAAAGCAAAAACATCAAATACGATATCCATCGAGTGACGACTCGCAACAAATTTCTCAGATCAACCACTACACACTTTGTATTCCATCAACCCCCCACCTCTATACTCACCCATTCAAGGGAAACCTCGCACTTCAGTTGAAAAAAACTTAAAGAAGAGAAAAGATATTGAGAATACATCTCCATAGACCGCAACTCTCTTTCCACCAAAAGGAATGGAGTTTGCGAGAGGAGCAGTATCTTTTTTCTCGTCGTTTTTGTGTTTCTTTTCTCGATTTCTTCTTTTGAATTGGGGAAATGGGTGATTGGGTTTAAAAACAAAGTACGCAAAATGCAAAAGAAGAAAAGAAAGGAATGTCATTGAGAATACATCTCCCTAGACCGTCAATCTCCCCTCACATTAAAAAAAAAGAGCGATTGTACGAGAGGAGCAATGATGTTTCTTTTCTCCTCTTTTTTTGTTATTCATTGTGTTTCTGGATAATCAATATCAATCAATCACTTGATACGAGAGATTGGTTCTCAATAGCTTGATGGTGATTTCGTTGATGTTTTTCTTTTCCCTGTGTGGAAAATCGGGGGTGGGAGAATAAGAGTAAGGGGAATTGTGAGAGGAAATTAAAGGGGGAGGATATCATATATACCGCGACGGAAAGTATTGTCAACAATAGCTGTGTGCTCACTTCTCACGTAAGAAGAGGGAAGAAAAGGAACCCGGGGAAGGGAAGAAATATAGATACGGGAATTATTTGAGCTCGCTATTGTTGGGTTGAGAGGATAGTATATTGTTTGGATCTTGCATGGGGTTGGAATATGATGTGATGAGATAAAATAGGATTGAATAGTTATATTTTTAAAACAGTGAAATTTATCAATTCATAAATCTTTTCACGTGGATAGTCTATATGTGGACAGAAACCCGTGCTTACGAACTATATGTACGAATATTGTTCGAGGCTTTGAGATGGGGATGCACAAGCACACTAATAAACATTATATCGAGGGAAAAAATATCCATTTTGAGTGGGTATCGAATTATATACTAAAGTTATTTTTCGAGTAGATTAATGCATTCTGCTAGTGGGACTTGAATTACAAGACATTCTCACCTCATCTTATTTCATCTCATGACGTCAGGAATTATCCGCCAAGAACCATAGAATAACCAAACCCAACTACACGACACATACCTACAGTCCACGCTTCACCTTCTGAACTCTCCACCCTAACCCTCGAACCACCCCCCGATTACTCATCCCCTCTCCCAAAACCTCATCCTCAACTCCCCCAACTCCAACGTAAAAACCTCTTTCGTATCCTGATCCCCCTTTGATCCCCCTCCCCCTCCCAGTTCCCCCCCTCTCCCCTCAACCCTCCACTCCCGGCCCAACAATTTCTCTCCCCTTTCCCCCTCCGCAAACTCAATATCAAACTTCATCACCACCCTCGCCACCACCGCTCTCAACTCCATCAACGCGAGTTGTTTACCAATACACGAGTAGTTTCCCGCGCTGAAAGGGGTAAAGACCGATTTATCGAGGAGGTATTGTGTATTTTCGGGGGAGGGAAACCAGCGGGTGGGGAGGAAGGTGTGGGGGGAGGGGTAGCAGGATTTTACTATGTTGGGGTCAGATTTTAGGATTGAAGGAAGTGTGAAAGATGGTAGGGAAGTAGAGATGGGAAAGAAAGAAGAGAACATACAACGACCCATCGTCCACGTAGGAGCCGAGATAACCACATTCCCCGGGATGTACGTCTCATCAATCGACAGACCTTCCGACGGAGTTTGTCTCAGCACACCACTGGGAACCGGTGGGTGCAAGCGAAGCGTCTCGTTGATAACCGCATTTAAATACGGCGCATCTTGTATATCTCTACATTCGCTTGACGAACCAGGAGTAAAGATCGGCTCGAGCTCTTCTCTCAATGTATCTACGTGATGCGGTTCTAGACAGAGGTGATAAAAAAGATACGTGAGAGTTGCAGATGTAGTATCGCTACCTGCTATAATAGCGAGTCGTGAGTCGCCATGTAGCCATCTTGTGAGTTGTTCGACTAGTTAGACTGTGGCACTATGCGAATTGAAAAACGGACGGGAACTACAAACCTGGCATCTCTATGGATGGGATCTGGATCATTTTCTTCGGCGTCGATGAGCCACGTCATGATATCGGGTACACTTGGCTCATTCTAATTTGTCGAATGTTAGTGGATTTCTTGAAGTGAGAGGAACAAGTGCACACGTACTGCTCTGCGGATATCAATATGCTCAGCACAGTAGTTAATAAATCTGTTGAAACCATCCATTGCACCCGGAATCTTAATGAGAATAGGGAAGACCCAAGGAATAGGCGTGAGAATCCCTAATGGTTCCATGCCTTCTTGTAAAAGTTTGAGCGCAAAATGCTGTGACTGTTAGTCAACCCGAATATGTTTTTAGATGTGGGGAGACAACCTTTTCTCCCGTTTTTAACATATCAAATGATTTACCAAATGCCAAATCTCCTATAACATCAAACGCATAGGCGTTAAACCAGTGCGTTGCATTAATTGCTTTTCCTCCAAACGCACTAATCTGCGAAACCAATTCGTCTGCATATTTGGTGACTCGACCCTCATAGTTGCGTAGAGCTGTATGCATATCAGTAGCAATCTCAAACGATCATTTCCATGAGAACTCCATACCTTTTGCATTAAACCCTCGATCCCAAACTTTTCTTCTCTTGTCATGCTTTACGCGATCACGTTCTAAATGCATAGTCGTATGCGGAAGTCCCACAACTGCATCCGACCAGAGAATTAATATTATCCCTAGAAAGACACTCCAGGGAGTCAGGATACGAACCATCATACCAAGCACTCTTCGTACATTTCGAAGCCGGTCCAATAATTGCTTTCACGGCTTCCGGTTTAATGATAGAAAGTTCATTCGGACCAACTCTTCATGTCATCTCAGTTAGCATCACCCAAGAACTAGAACTCGACGAAACCAACCTCACGATATCCCCGTACTTCTTATGTAAAGTATGCACTTGCAGATAATTATCACTCGTATCCAAGAGTCTGGCCACATGAGTCAATTTCGAGCATTTAGCACTAAATGGTCCTGGAAAATGGCGGAGCGGATGGAAAAATACGCGATAGGTAAGGATGCTTGCTGTCAACGAAGTGAAGAACGAAGTGAGGATGACAGTTGTGAGTCTCAGCGTTGACACATATGAAGATGTGATATCAAACTTGAGGATCGTAAGGAAAACTACAAGCGGGGAGAAGAGGGTGACGAGAAGCCATTGCAGCGATTGCATGTGATGTTCGCCATGGATGAAATATCCTAGATGTGCTGCGAGACCAGCGAGAGCCGGTAGGAGAGTAAAAAGTCCATAATTGAGGTCCGGCATCATTCTATGATGAGCTACGACGTATCTACAAAAGAATGTGTAACGGGCCGCGGAAATCCTCAGTCTGTGGAACCAACTGTAAGGGCAGGTAGTTCCGTAGGATTGAACGATTCTCTTTGCAACTTGCAAAGGCAGAAAGAAGGAGCTACGCTAGCTCTTATGTGTTAAGAGAGGAAAACGAAGATAAAAAGAAGTCGAGTAGTGTTTTCGTCGCATTTTTATATGATTGCCGTTGTACAAGGAGTTCCCCCCCACTTTTAGTAGTAATATCTTGCGCTGAAAGTGGTTTCTGAAGCGCACAGCTTACTCGATACCGTAATTATGTGATATTCCACGTAACAGAAGTCTTAGGTACCTTTTAGTTTGTGGATGACTATATTCAGCTTTCTTTCAGTGCACACCCAGTCTCGCCGGTGTGCTGATGCTTTTAAGATGCACGTTCATTATCGCAACAATGGGGCCACCCACAATAAGCTTGGGATGAAGTTCCTATAGGGCGCGGATTTTCCCATGTTAAGTGTTTCGTCTGTAGGCGCATCATACAACCACTTATTTTCAGTACTTGGCTGATGATTGATTGGTCTTGGCTGATGATTGATTGGTCTTGGCTGAGTCCAGTCTGGTTCAACTGAGACCTCGTTGACCAATACAAATGTGCTCCCAAAAAGTACATGGAAACTCTCACAGAAAATATCATTATTCTGTATGCATCCCCATGAGCTATCCAAAAAGGACGAACAACAATCGAAATGTGAAATTTTATGACTCCCTAATGGTATCAAAGTGGTATCATGTTCATAATCTCATAGACATGGTCAAAATTAGGGTCATCTAAACCAACCCTAAAAGATGTCGTCCTACTTACACATCCTCCCAATTCATCCGATCATCCAGACGTCCAATCATTGTGATCAAAATATAATCACACCATCTATCCCATCGTCCAAACCGGAGCCTGACACAGCACTTGCCTCCCCCTAATATCGATGCCCATGAATCCAGCAAAGCGTACTTTGTGAACTCCGTCTTCACTCTTGATTTTCTCACTCGATTCTTGTCCACCTTGGCTACTAATGCTCATTTTCTTTCCCGCCGCTCCGCCGCTACCACCACTTCCCATCATAGCTGACAACATGCCCTGGCCCTTCCCACTCTTCTCCTTCATCAGCTTTCCATGTCCCTTTTGCTCCTCTTTTGAGTTCTCATCCTTATCATGACTTCCCACACTACTTGAATCAAAACTATTAGTTTCTGCGCCTGGATGTTCCAATGCAGGAATACCAGCTTCAATTTTCATGTACTGGCGGTTGACCAAATCGTTTGGCATCGGATACATGATTACGACATCTCTGCTTTCCAAGGGAATGTTCGCTGCAATGCTCACTGCTTGCTCCACGATAGTTGTCGCGGCTTCTTCAATACCACCCGGTACTGGCTCCTGAAGATAATTAATCAAGTTGGCCGTCAGGTTGCTGGTGACCATTTTCGAGAATTGTTTCTTGTACTCTTCGCTTTCCGGTGAATTCAGCAGGTCCTTCAACCCCTCTAAAGTTGCCAATCTCCACTGAACGATCTTTGCCGTCAGGGCATCGGATTCTTCTTGGTTATTGATCGCAGGAGAAAACAGACGAATATTTTGTTCGATGTTTTTCAAACTCAAGCTGAGTTCACTCTCCAAGCCTGGATGAAAGCTGCGGTTGAAAATTTCATCAACAAGAAATCTTGTGATACAAGCTCTACCGACAGCCGTCATTTCTTGTTTTCCTATTGACATCGCATCACGATTGACAGATTGTGCAAGCCATGCAGGTACCGTTCTCCAATCCTTGCGAATGTTGAAAGCAAGATTGGTAATAGCACCATCTAACCGTGCGAAGCGTGACTGGTACTCACCATCATCAAGAGATGTGCGAGATTGGGATAGACGTTGATTTGCCAAAGTATTTTGTAATTGTTCGACCTGTCCTTGCAATTGCTCCACTGATGCTGTCTTGTCAAAATACAGCCCCTTGACCTTTTTATATTTCTGCACTTGCGGGAACTTAGCAAGGAACCATATCATTATGGGATGAACAAAACTTACGTAGCTCTTTGTATGCCTCATTTACATCTCTATCTCCAGGTGCCGGTGGTGGTGTGCTTCGTCCTTGGTCCCCACCACCAGAAGGATTGTACTGTTCTCGCTGTAGAGGACCCCCTCTGTAATTTGGACCTTGATTTTGAGGAGGGAGTGGACTTGTTGCTGGTGGTTGGTTATTGTTATTACTAGGGCCTGACTGTTGTTGGCGGTATGCCGGGGGATCCCTCCCATCTGATTGTGCCATTTGAGTTTGTAGTGTTTGTTTCGAGTCTGCAGATCGTCGATTTTGTTGTGTTGTGGTGGACTGCGGTGCCATGGAAAGGTGTTGCGACAAAGGACGATTTGGAGATAAGCCTGGAATCGGCCCTTGTATTGAAGTTGTTCGCTCTGGATAATCTGCCCTGTTGGGTTGATGAATACTTGTCGGAGATTGATTGTTAGATTGTACCGAACCGGGACGTTGATCTTCCCTATATATCAAAGATGAATCGAGTTGTTGTGTAGAGGTGCTGTCTGGAGTGAAGTCCTGCGGTGGGTATTGGCTGTTCGGGGAACTTGGGAAATTATTCAATTGTTGCTGCGAATGAATTTGACTGGGTAATTCGTAATGATATTGCTGAACACTCTCGGGTGACTCGTATTGACTAGCAGCTGAAGGAGATTGCTGGTAATAAACTGGAGTAGGTGATTGCTGAAATTGTTGATCAGGGAAATCGTTCTGCGACTCTGCCGAATAGAGGGGTGAATCAGAATCGCTTTGTACAGCTCGGATTGTGTTCAGAGGTTGTCGTTGCCCATGCACGTTCAAAGAACTCTGAGCGCTCTGTGGTGTGTTTCCTTCAGGACTCGTGATGAGATAAGGATCCAACCCGTCGTCTTCGGGAGTTTCTTGAGGTGATGGCAGATGGGATCTCGAAGCCTGAGCTGCAGGTTGCCAATCTGCTCTTTGATGTTGATCTACTGAATTCCTTTGTTGACTAGTTCGTATTACAGGAGGGCCCTCGTGTCTGCGAGACAACCTGCGCGCGAGTCCGCCAGCGTTGTTACTGTAAGGAACCTGGGTAGCAATTGGGGGGTACTTTTGTTCAGAGGAGCGGCTTGAATTTGTGCCTCGCATACGATCAAAAATACTACGTTTCTTAGGTTCCACCACGGGCGATTGTATATGTGCTGTATGTCTGCGACCCTGGTTTTGTAACCTTTGAGTATCAAGTACTAAATCATCGACGGATGAGACAGGTGGAGATGGGGAAGCTTCGAGCTCTTGTGGATAGATCTGCTGTTGTTGATATTGATTTGAGACAGACCGGGAAGGTGACGCTCCAGAATTATTATGATATGCAGATGCACGAGATACAGCTTCGGGATTGCGAGGTTCGTAGGGCTGGTCAAAGGTTTGAGGTGGTGTGGTGGTAACTGTAGTGGTGGTGGAGGAGGAGGATTGTTGTTGAGTTGTTGTGGACCTACCTTCGCCAGAACCAGATGAGAAGGATTGTTGCGAGTGCGAGGCTGAAGGAGTGACCACCGCTCTTTCTATAGCAGGTTCGTTCAATGCCTGCTTTGAACGATTGCTATGTTTGAACGGGAAGGGCATTTGTATTATGTTCACGAAACACAATCAAACGGAATCAAAAGAATGAATAGGGTCGGGCCTGGCTGTGCTGGTGGGGCTGATTTCCTTCTGGCGTGTCAGTATGTATCGTAGTGCACACTTCTTTGATCTGCCACTTAGATTTCTGACAGCTGCCGGTAGAGTCAAGGAGTGACCCTGAGCGCCTTCAACGTTCAAACAAGATTGATTACCTTAGCATGAAAAGACGATTCGGAATAGGTTTTTGGTATGGTGCCCAGTTGGAGGATGATACAGAAGTGCTCCCAGAAAATCTATGTGAAGCCAAAAAAATAATAATAGCATTGATACTCACAAACCGGGTCAACTTAATGTTTAGAGATGCAGCTGGGGTAACTTTGTAAAGCAGTCTGGGATCAAT
Organism: Botrytis porri; assembly: GCF_014898465.1. Lineage (NCBI taxonomy): Eukaryota > Fungi > Ascomycota > Leotiomycetes > Helotiales > Sclerotiniaceae > Botrytis > Botrytis porri. The sequence goes on along the minus strand of NW_024066083.1, from coordinate 1,132,079 downwards.
TTGGAGCCATTTGGACCTGGGGATGAGGGGATAAGGGGGCGAAGTAAAATAGTTTAGGATGAATCCGTTCTAAAGCGTGAAGATGGACGAATCAATTGGGATTGCGGCAGTTCGAATCATCTTGATTCCATGGTTTATTGCTTCTCGTCTCTTGTCATCTTTCATCCAAAGTTACCTAGGTGAACCGAATTATGAATATTGCTATTCCTATTGATATTGGTATAGATATAGATATTGACATTCGAGCATGTGTGCATGTATGTAGATACGTATGTATGCAGAGGCACGCTCAGCTTACATGTGTATTAGACTGGATGCATCAAGCCAACACAAAATATAGATGATATGGTTCATGTATTGGTTGAAAGTGGATTAACGTAGGATTCACTATTGATGTTTCTTGAGACGACAAGAAGATCACCACGAGATTTAATCGGATGAATCACCTATCTGTGAAGTTTAATATGAAGGATTGTCGATATGATGTATTGCTTGGATCTGATTGTCATTGACCAGAGATTCAAGAGCATATAATTAGATCACTAATGTGTCCGCAATCAATGACTCTTCCCTTTCGAAGAAGAGACTCGTGGGATACAAGAATCTGGGTGTTAACCGCAAGATAAACGACTCTAATCTCATAACTAAGCCTATAGATAATAGATAATGATGATATATGGATTTTGATGACGTCTTATTAGTGGTGCTGGTGGATGTTATAATTAGGCGATGTATTCAATTCCATAGGTATCTAATTCACCCACCATAGGCGCTGGAGGATGGATTATTGAACTTGAAGACTTTACGCCCTGCCTTATTATTATCATGCCTCATGCTTATCTCATGAAATTGTCTTATCACCTGGTCGTGTACTATCAACGGCGATGCTAAGAAGCTCTGCAGACTTTAGTACCGACATCTCCCTCTAACTCCTTGGCATTTAACCATTGAAAATTCATGGTCAATAAAACGCTCAACCAACAATTGCGACATTTCCTTTCTCGAAATGGCGCAGAAAACTAAGAGAAAGCTAAGGTACTGTAGGTATTTTTAGAAATTCTCCCGAAGCACGAGAAGAAAAGCTTGACCTAACACCTGCATTCATTCAGGCGAATTCTTCCATGAATAACGTGGTGAAAAATGGTCGGCTGGCCACAAGCTGGCATTTGATTAAAATGCAACCAAAATTCAATTGAGCCGAGAAGTCTCGGAGTATTGCATAGGAGTTAATGATATCTCAAGAGACTTATACCATTTCTCCGAGCTATGTAGGCTTGGAAGTTGGATCCTCGTGAGATTCGGGGGTTGGATATGTAGCTCGAGATGCTCCGGATTGTCACTTTGCCCATGAAACTACCGTGTATACAGCGACGAGATTTGATGCTACCATTGAAGCTCTGTCAAGTGGCCGGATACATATTTCTGTGAATGGTTGTCCTCCTGTTAGACGAATGATATTGGGCTGTCATTCAACACCGGTAACGGCATATGCTGTATCACCGGCGCGCCGCCATGTAAGATAAATCATAAGATTCCAGCCTTAATAATTTCCTTCGTCCCAACACACGTTTCGACAAACGCCTCTGATGACTTGATGACTCAAAAGTAATTTGTAAAGGGACCATTCTAAAAATATACCTGCCTTTCGGATAAATTGTCAACTCGTCGAATGATTGTGTAAAGGAGGAAACATCGGTGAGCTGTAGACTCAAGACTTGATTTCAGGACGTCTGATATTCGATAATCAGAACGAATAATCTGCAGCTGCGACGTCAACATTGTTCCCATGATTAATCATGAAGACGTTGGCTTATCCGGATGACGGCAGAAATGAAGCTATGAGAATAGTCATTGTAACTCTATCGTAGAGCTTGTAAAGCCAATATCAAGGAATGAAGGAAACCCCGCGATCCTTTCAGGGTCAGCTCCCGTTATTTGTTACTCCCTGTAGTAAAATGGGGGCTCAAATCTGCGGTAGATCTATGCCAATCTTGGTTGATTGGAGACCTTTGCATGACAGCATTAAGACCTCCGCATTTTTTTCTATTTATTTTGCATAGCCTCAGCGTAGTACGGAGTAGTGCTAACATACAGCGAACAGAGTGTACGCTTTACCGGCATATCATTCGGCGTCTTTCGATATGATGAATGCAGAAACGCAAACCGCTCATCTCTTATTGCGAAGATAACACATCAAGAAGCAAATACCGATAGCTTTGCAGCTTGATGAGAGAGAAACCCCCATCAACCCCTTTTCTTCATTCAACAACCATAAGCACAGCAATCCTCCATAGAGTACATACCAGGTACCTAGGTCGGTATGTCATACGATTCACGAAAGGACCAAAACAGCACCTACTGTCTCTGCCCCGCAAATCCATTCCATGTTCTACCAGAACGCCCAACGTTTCAAATACACTCCACAGCTCCTTGATCTTCGTCCAATCTTGAAGATCTCCATCTTAAGATGCTAATGCCAAGATCCATATATTAAAGTCATTCAGGTGCCGGGCGGTCGAGTTGTGAGTTACGAGGGTACGAGGGTACCGGTACGTACTACGAGGCTACTTTAGCATACTACAACTTCACAACACAAGGACCATCCTCCTTTCGCTAGACCTCCTTTATTCTCCTAGCCAGGGGTTTAGCCAGGGAAAACACTATGATGGTAGCGGCTAAGACTACTATAATATGTGAATACCAATTGATATTTGACGTGAATCCTTTCCTCAACCGCTTTGTTTTTCATCCTTCACTCATGAAATTTTGGAACAACCATGGTCAATCAAGACAACAATGCGTCTTGTCCATGCCTCTGGTCAATTCGGAATTGCAATTGGAGAATGGTGATGGATGAATTATGGAGAACTCATGGATCAAAGTGATAGTAGGATCTCAGAGGCAGACAGATCATAATGTTTCTTTCCTCTTTCCGTGTTTCCCACCAGATGCCTCTGTGTATGCAGCAGTAGTACAGAAGAACTGCAAACCTTAAGGAGGGAAACGAAACAAAACAAATTGGTCCCCTTTTATTTCACTACTCCATTTCCATTATTCCTTCACATATCGTCCGATCCGAGAGATTTTTGTAAAACAAGGAGTTTCCAGCCTTCAACTTTTCCGTGGTCCAAATCCCGTTTGTCATATGATTCGATCTTCATTGTACTGCACCATAGTGGACATCTTCACTTTGTACCTGCCTCACTAATTAGATCAGGGGATCTGCAACTTTATTTTTATCTTTTATCTTTTATCTTTTATCCTTTGCTTGTGCTTTGCTTTAGTGCTTTAGTTTCGGTTCCTACTTTATTATTCCTTTACTTGCAACCGCGATTCGCTTGTGGTTGATTTATATTTCATCATATATCAACCTCACCTTGTCTCCAGATCAACGTCCTGTTTTCTCTCCTCTGCAACTACAATCATCAAAATACATTCGTTCTTCTCAATCCCTACCTACCTCTTACTATAATTCGATCTACAATCGAAGTTTTTAATTCTTGATCCTTCAATCCTATCAGAACAATATTAGAAAAACTTCAAGATGCAATTCTCCAAGCTTCTCAGTGTCGCCGTCGGTCTTTTGGCCACAGCAGAAGCCATCTCCGTTCAAAAGCCTCGCATTGCTGCCCGTGGTTCCCAACAGAAATACGATTTGAAGCTTAATACCGTCCATGCTGCTGTCCCTAGTTCTAATGCTATTAAGAACATGATTATCGAGGGCATCGTTACCAGATCTGCTGTTGACAAGAGTAATGGAACTGTCGTTTATGATGATTCCATTTCCTGTATGTTTATTATTTTGTTTATTTCATTGGTTATCTCCAATCACTTTGCACATCCTATCTTATGTTTTTGAATCCTCATTTAACAATTTGCCACCGAATAATTAAAAACTCCCAGCTAACAAAAATAAATAGTCACCTTCATCGACCCCAACAGCAATACTTCCACAGCCTGCAACGATGATTTTCTGGGCTCACCTCAAACCACTCAATTCCCTACCGGATGGGTTCCCTGCAATAACAACGGCAACTTGATGGATGATTTCTACTGGCAATTTACTGAATATACATCCCTTACTCAATTCAGTATTGAGTTGATTCATGGTTTCGTTGGCGCCAAGTACGTTATTCCTTAACCCTCCCCCTCTCAATTTCCCCACCGAATTTACCAAGCTGGGTCCGGGGAAATTGAAGTTTACATTTCGCAAAGATAAATGCTAATGTATCTTCCTCACACAGCAATGCAGGAGAAGTTCTCAGATCCGCAGATACACCCATCACCCTCATCTGCGCCGATGTAAACCATGTCGATGGATGTTATTCCAACCAAACCATTTCAATTCCCGTCGCCACCGCTACCGCATAGATGAATCGAATTCGATCAACGAGATTGGGGGTGTTTTTTGTGCTTCGATGGGTGGACGTTTGTAATGGCTAGAGTGGCGAGAGTGATAAATGATGGAATGGTAGTCTAGGTTGTGCCCAAGAATACGACCTCCCTGGGTTCTGGTTGAAAAGACATTGAGTTCAGAAATTTCTCCTAGAAAGTCTGGGTTTGCTCAAAATTTTGATGGAGAAATGTAGATACCTCTTCAATCCTAATGATGCTTATTGTCAGTTCGAATGGCATGGGCTGGATATAATCAAGCAAAGTATTAAAATATGGACAAATACATGATCAAAAATGCGGTGCTGGTGAATCGATTCATGTGTGTTTACCTTGGTGTGGCTAGGTACCTGTCCCGTTTTGCCACTCGTCTATGTCACGAATCCCCTTGAACGATTTGTTGTTGATAATATCCATACCTCTCTATTCGCAGGAGAAGAACAGGCGCATTTCTAAAACATCTTTTACAACTCAATCATTTCTCTTCAACATTGTATAAAATAAAGGGTTGAAATGATATTTGTACAACGAGAAGCTAATTTTTCTTGGAGTCTTTTTGAATTTATATAAATCATTTGTGACTGATTATTTGTTCAATTAAGTTGGAAAATATCAGTAGATATGTGAATGGTTGAATCCCGCCTGTTTTTTCCTCCTGCAAATAGTCTCTGTCGCTGTGATCGTTCATGGGTACGCGACAATGAGGATCCGAAATGAGATGTAATCAAACGGGCGACAGAGGGCACCCAGACTAATAAAACTTCGACCAGTAATAACAAAATATATATTCATAAAATCGTATTCTCTATTCTGCGTTTTTTTTTTTCTCTTTCCCGCGCCCTCCAAATTCATTACTACATTACCACACAATTACAACGATTAATTCGCTGGAGTAGTTACGTTTCCATACACAATGCCATCATCATTGGCCATCGTACTCCATCCACCTTCCAAACCCCAGATCTTGGCATCAACGATCACACCCTCATTAAGTCCCGCAGCTGTCACTTCGACCGTGTCCAGAATTCCCTCGGGGAAAAATGTAATGGTTCCACTGCTTCTTCCTGCGTCGACGAAGACTTCGAGAATGGATCTGTCGATGACGACATCGAGTTGCAAGGTTCCTTCATCGTTGATGGTATTATCGACGGAAAAACGATCGGTGAAGAAGGGGTTGGTTTCAGCGAACCCGTTGAGGTTGCGGCGGGAAAGCCAGAAGGTCGGGTCGCCTCCGAGGTTCATGCCTCCGGAGATGGATTCCCGGGTGGAAGAGGAAGAGAAGGTGAAGTTGAGGGTTCCTTGCGCGATATTGTCGTTGCTTATCTTGCAGCTGATGTAGATAGCGCCGCTGGGAACGGACGAATAGTTGGCGATGAGACTACCGTTTTCGAGATTGTCGCTCGAGGCTAGGGGTTTGGATGCATTGTATAGGGGCGTCATGTCGTATGGGTATTGGACGAGAGTCCAGCCTGTACGCTTGACATTTGCGAGATGGGTACGGCGGGGCAGAGACATGGCACTGCGCCAGCCTTCGAGTTCTCCTGTTGGGACTTGTTGTGCGTATTGCCAATTGCTGGACCAGGCTAAGAAGATAGGGTCTTCATCTGCTGGAATTCCGGAGAAGAATTGGCCTGCGTAGTTGTCTTTTGCGAAGTCGGTAAGACGGGCTGCGGAATCAAGGGAGGTGAAATGCGTTCCGTTGAATGTACCGGGGAAATATTGGGTTGTGGAACCGCCGAGAGGTGCACCCGGATTAATGGAGATAGCAAGGAGATACATGTTTTCATCTCCGGTGCCATTGGCAACGGGCATACGGACTAGGTTAGGGCATTCGTATTGGAGGCCTAGAAGACCATGGTGACTGAAATTGGAGGTGGCAGTCCAATCTTTGAGATCAGGAGAGGTGAAGATACCGATTTCAAAGGCCTGGGCATAGGCAACTACCATCACCCAATGGTCCTCAAACCATGTGACTTGAGGGTCACGGAATTGAGTCGAGGTTGATGGGATGACAGGGTTTTGGGCATATTTTTCGAAAGTGTAACCGCCGTCAAAAGAGTAGGCAAGATTTTGGGTCTCAGACTGAGGGGTGTTGAGGGTGTAAAGCGCAACTACACCGTTAGTTTGGTTCGGGAAAAACCCAGATGTGTTGTTTGCATCGACCACTGCGCTTCCACTGAAAATTCCTTCGTCAGCGTTTCCAGGATAAAGCGCAATCTTTTGGTTGTCCCAGTGATAGAGATCTTTGGATGTTGCGTGGCCCCAATGCTGGTTTCCGGCTACAGTTTGTGTTGGGTTGTCTAAGATATTATTAGCGACGTCATGGTATGGGAAATTCGAGAGTCAATCACATTGATAATAGACATGATAAACTCCATCTGCATCTCTGAAAAGTCCATTGGGATCATTCATGAAATTTTGTGGTGGAGAATAATGGATCTGAGGTCGCAATGCTCCAGTATAATCACCCGGCAGAGGTGCATCGGTTGGAACACTGCTATCCGACGTGAAAGTTGAGAAGGATGCCGAAGTTGAGCTCGTTTCCTGCGCACTGGATACAGCGGCAAGGAGAGTCACGGCTAAAGAAGTAAGGCGAAACATTGTGAGAAGATGTTGGGGATGATTTCATTCTATCCGAGATGGAGATTTGCCATCTTTATATACTCGTCTTTAGAAATTTACTAACCCCCCGGTCCCCTGCCGTTAGAACAGATGAGTAGAGTTTAAATGCCTAGTTCACCATGATTGATGACAAAATGCTCATTCTCACAGTCAAGTGATGAGTTATAATGACATACTCGAGGTTTCCCTAGTCTCGGACTGGTAGCATAGCATTCACACTCATGTAATTCCCCACGATATGCAAAATATGACCGAGAAAATCGGCGGCTTAGCTCGAAGTAGAACAGATCAAGAAGTCGGTGGCCTTTTTACCTGGGATGTTGATCTTGGACATGGAGGAAGTGGGAAACGGGAGAAATGCGGGGATTGCTAACGGCTCCATAAACTGGATTTGTTTAAACTTTATCCTCACTTCTTTGGATGGAATGCATTCGCCTACCCCGCCAGCCCGCGCGGAAGTTGAAGAACTAATTTCATGCGTGTATCCCAATAGTCTACCTAGGTAGGTAGGTTACCGTAGGTACTAGGTAGGTACGGATTCGGGAAAGATGGTATCCCGCCTTCAACAGAGAAGTCCCCCGGGAAATTGGCAGCCACACCGCCCTTCAATTATTAGCAGTGGAAAATCCGGGTTACTCCGTATATTATTGCTTGGAAATTGCATGCGTAGTGTAAAGCAAAGATAAGTAGCAATATAAGTTACTTTAAATTCAATTGTGTGTTTGTTGACAAGATATATAAGCATACCAATTCCCATTGTTTTATCTCTCTCGTGTTCAAAGGTACACAAGATCTAACCACCTCCATCCATCCTCTTCATCAGTAGAGAGAACCATCGGAATGGTCGGAACTTCAAGGGTGTACCTACCTGCACACCTAGCACCCGCGTACGTATGCATTGTAACAATGATGAGTACGAAGTACGGCGCAGTGGATATGTTTGAGTTTATGGCCATGCTGTTCGGCAGATTTGATGATCGAAACTATTTCGTAAGAACATATGGAAAATAGCATGTTCGATGTTCGGGAAAGTTCGAATGAACTCCTAGCTCGGTCCCTATGACTATGAGCGGCCTCTTAGAAGGCTAGAAAAATGAAAAATGAAAAATGAACTGCGGGGGCCCGGGGGGTAAAAATACTCCATACTCCTCCCTAGGTAGTAGGTACCTACCTACCTACCTACCCACCTACCTACCCAGTACGTCCTCTTCATACTCTCATCACTCGGAGCGTATCGAATGGAGTTTGTTTAGTACAGGGCAGAACAATACAGTATTCCGGTACATCCGTCCGTCACATAATGACGTTAGTTGAAGTACCGAAGCTATCAAACTAAAATTGAATAACTTTGAGGTTTGTTTGACATCGTCCTCGGATCAATTCGATTGATTATTATTGTCAATGCGAGACAAGCCATCTTTTCGTGAATGTAATGTTGTTATCAAAATACGTCTATGATACTTATGAACTTCCGTAGTACTTTACGCGCTCAATGCAACCCGTCACCAATGAATTGCTCTCAGTGTTGCACGCAGGAAACCCCTGACTTGAAAATGACCAGTCGGAGGAATACCATTCGCGTTTCCAGGTGCCCTCTCCTCATAACAAAGCCCAACCGAGAGAGACGTGTGAAACCACACATTACCATATTGAGGCTTTGTTTTGTTTTGTCTTTGCTTTACTTCATCCCATTGTAAGGAGTATTTGAATCCAAGATGGAGTAGTCGCGATGGTAAATGAAAGGGAAGTGATAATGGTCGCGTTATTTCATTCAATAGTAAGGGGGGGAGGTCTTCGTTATGTTAGGAAAATGTGATAGTTATGGGAAATGTCTACTCACTCTACTCTATTCCATTCGACTTTATTACTCTACATCCATTCTTGTAAACTTACAACAGAGCAAAGTTCAGACTTACTCCCCAAAAACAGTTGATCCATTCTTATTATCATTCTCTTCATTCTCCATGGGAAATCTTCATCCCAAGCTTTATTCAATTCAATCGTTCGCATTAATACCACCGGTAGATGGTTTGCAAACAGCTACAAAAAGCAGCATTCAGTCATTACGGAAGCCGGAATGTTCGCGTAGGGTGTCGCCGATAAGGGAATAGCGTTACATCTCCCGCCTCGACTCCAAAATATTATCAACTCCCCATCTATCAACAACCACAACCCTCGACGATCTACATCTGTAGAGATCAGTCAACAGCGTATAATCATTGAAAAGGATCTTTTTCAAGAGCAAAATTGGTGACTTTGCGACTAGTCAAGGACGTGTGGACGGCGGCAAAGCGAGCCTACAATTGATTGCGGACCTCTCCTAGTACAACAATAGATGGGTGGCAGGGAAACGAACTACCGGACCAAAACATTGATACGAAAGTTATTACCACAACGACGCGACGATCGCATTGCGCATAGCGACAATACAATTCGACCCTGGACTTAAATCGGTCTCGAAAATTGCAGCAGTATTTCATGGGCATTAGGTCTCCAGTTACATTATTTGGAAGACTTCCCAGCAGCTCCTCTAACCAATAATTGCTTGCTTTTTCTTCCAAGGCAATCACCATGGGGATCAACGGCGACCCAGGTTATAGCTCCTCCAAATCTCATGCGAATGTCAAAAAGACTCAGCATTCTTTAAATACCCCGCCAATATCCACACCACCCCGCTCATCGACCCCTCCTACCACAACAAGCAAGAGAATGACGGAACGGAAACCACAGGGAGAGAACGTAAACTCATCAAGAAATACAAGCAGAACCTATCGCTCCAATGTTGATGCGGTCGATTCGAATGCGCTGAGCAAAGCCCTCATGAGAGAGTTTGAGGATTCCGGTGGCAGGCATCGCGATATTACACCGGGAGGAAGCCCAAGCAGGAAGCGACAACGAGTATATGGCGACAGGTAAGAGATATGGTTTTTTCTTGCCGTTATGTGTTTGCGGAATTATAGAAACATAGGAATTGCAAAATGATTGTGTTAGATAGGTTTTGATCTTTGTTGGTTTGACCTTTCCAAAGTTGCTCCTCTGAAGATTGAGAACTCTCCAAGGTCAAAACTGAATATGCGCATGATGCAAGACCGGAAATCGCTTTATCATACAATATACTGACATCTTATGTCTAGATTTATTCCAAATCGGGAAGGGCAAGATTTGCAAGCCAGCTTCAGTTTACTGCATGATGAGGGGTCTCCAGCAACACCTTCTAAACAAAAGAAGCGTACCCCACATGGTGAACTGCACTTTCAAAGGAGTAGGTCAACAGTGAATACCCCAGACCAGTCGTTAGCTAATCTTGAATCAGCCGAGGAAGCCAATAGGACATTCTCTACTTTGCTCAGGTCCGAGCTCTTTGATACCACAATCCCACAACCTACACCTACCAGTTTATCACCTGAATCACACACAACAACTATCAATGATCCTACCAGATCCCACACCCCACCTCATATTTCGCCTGCAGTCTCATCACTACCTGCGTCACTTACTCCTTCGACTCCACACAAGAATCTCTTTACGTATATGTCACCGCGGCATCATACAAATATAGCTGGTCACCCCACCCCGTCGCGGACACCTCAAAGTAGACATGGAATCAATCTGGATGTTAGATCGGAGCTCTACAGTGTCTCTCCTGTACGATTCAATAGCCAGCAGATGCTAATGAGCCCACGCAAACAACCTCGAGTTGTGAGCAAGGTGCCATACAAGGTATTAGATGCTCCTGATTTAGCCGATGATTTCTACCTCAACCTTGTGGATTGGGGAAGCAGCAATGTTCTTGGAGTAGGACTTGGGTCTTGTGTATATATGTGGAATTCACAGACTGGAAGAGTCAACAAGCTTTGCGAGCTAAATGATGACACTGTCACAAGTGTCTCGTGGATTCAACGTGGCTCCCATATTGCCATTGGTACTGGAAAAGGATTTGTCCAGATTTGGGATGCAGAGCGTGTACGACGTCTAAGAACAATGACAGGTCACACAGCTCGAGTGGGTTCCCTTGCTTGGAACGATCATATACTCACTTCTGGTTCTAGAGACCGTCTCATTTATCACAGAGATGTACGAGCCCCAGATCAATGGTTGAGGAAACTAGTTGGACATAAGCAAGAAGTTTGCGGTCTTCGTTGGAATTGCGATGATCAACAACTCGCATCAGGTGGCAACGATAACAAACTTATGGTTTGGGATAAGCTATCTGACACTCCAACTTACAAATTCAGTGATCATACTGCTGCTGTCAAAGCTATTGCTTGGTCTCCCCATCAGAGTGGCCTTCTTGCATCTGGAGGCGGTACCGCAGATCGTCGTATTATATTCCATGATACCAAGCGCGGTATTAAACTCAACGAAGTTGATACTGGCTCTCAAGTATGCAATCTTGCATGGTCAAAGAACTCGAATGAAATCGTATCCACCCATGGTTATTCACAAAACCAAATTGTGGTATGGAAATATCCAAGCATGCAACAGGTTGTCAGTCTTACAGGCCATACATACAGAGTATTATACCTGGCAATGAGTCCTGACGGTAGAGTTGTGGTAACGGGTGCAGGCGATGAGACTTTGAGGTTCTGGAATGTGTTCGGTAGAAAGCCAGGACAAAAAGATGACTGCGATGCGGGAGGAGGGAAACTTGCGGATTGGGGTATCATTAGATGATCTCTGGTGACCTTTTGCTACATTTACGATCTTTGATGGAACTGGGGTATGGTTGGGGGTACGGTGGCTCGGTGGCTCGGTGGGAAAAATCAGCGAAGACAATGGTGGGATGGTAATCAATTTTTTGCATTAGTGGCGTTCCGGCACGACTAGTAATATCTATCTCATCTGGCATGATGGCTTAGTTGGCATGGTATTGCTCGGCATGCAATGGCTGGGATTGGGTTATTTAACATGATATGGGAGGTGGGAGCGAGCTTTACGAACAGGTGCCAAGGAGTTGTTATATGCCTATGTGCATTGCTTGCTTTTTGTGATATTATTTTAATCTTTCAAGGGGAAGTAAGATGGTGGTAGATGATGCCATATTTGTTCATCTCTTAGAGAAGACAACCAGAAAGTAAATCAACTGGCTGGAAGGTAGCTAGTTTTAGCTAGACGATATCATCGTATGTAAGGAAATGATGATTGAGGGGATTCACACCTTGCCAATACTTTGGGACCATGACTCGAGAAGATTATAAATACAGATAACTCGTCGTTTATGACAAGAGGAAGATTTTTGCACCATAATTTCGAGAGAAAATTTGAGAGGGGTGAAGCGACATTGGATTAACTGATAGTGGTTGACAATAAAGTCAACCATGCTAGATACTCATTTATGATAGGGGTTCCTCTGATGAAAGACGCTATAACCTCGCTTCAGAAAATGCACGCTAAACATGAACATTCTTATATCAGATGCATACACACTTCCTTTATGAATGTGATGAAATGAATCATCACTCACCTTTGAGAAATACTATCCTTGACCCATCTTTAACTGAGGCAGAAAGAATCCCGGAATATTTCACAAGTGACAGTTCTACCACAAGCTGGCAGGATATATCCTGAGGCAGTCTCACACAAGTTTGCTTTTATCAAAGTCAGCTGACCAAGATTGCAATCAGACTGTCAATATCACCTTAGTGACAGTGTTTTACAACATATTTCTGCCCAAGATCTATCAAGTCTAAAGGAAGTACCTAGCATTGAAGAAGATAATCGGAGTGAATATCAAAGGTGGAGATTCATTCGCAGACAAGTGGATGCTCAAAAGACTAAGAAAGCCGGCTAAATTTGGTTCCTGCTTCTTCGAGCAGTTCCCAACTCCCTGCACCTTCCCTGAACCTTCTGCAACGAGATCATAACAACAATCCAAACTTTTACATTTCAACTCAATATGAACGATCGCTTTGATCGCCTCAGAGCCTTGACCGGTCAGCAAGAAGTTTATGACAATCCTGAAATGGAGGAAACGCAAACGGAGAGCGAAGATGCCTTCGTGCTTCCGGAGGGATTCACAATTAAAGCTCACAATATTTACGAAGGTACCTCTGAAGAAGAAAATTCTCCACCTCAATCAAAATCTGAAAAATCGAAGCAACGTAACAATGTTCCTGAGCAGTACCAAAATGAGGATCTTGAATTTGATGACGGGGAAAACATCACGGCCAGAATGCGAGCGGGTATGAACCAACATCACTATGGATCATCAGCGCCACTACTTTGTATGTCAAATTGCAATATACCGTCCAGAAAATACTAACTTTGAGGTGCAGATCCTGAGCTGGGTCCCAATGACTTCCCGGAGTACAAGAACCTGGAGTATGGTCAGCTTGCTGCAGAGGGAGAGAGCTTTTGTCCCTGGAAGACCGTATCGCAGTATGCATACAGATATGTTGGCCATGCGAACAGACCAAGAGTAAGATTCTCAAGCACTATCCTTCCACCTGTATCTAACTCTGTCCAATCTACTGCGGGGTTCGATCGTCGATCGTCCTACTTGAGTAGATCATTCACTGCATACCTAGATGGACTTCCTTCCCCTCCGATTCTCCAATCTTCCAAATCCTTTTCTATATTAACATATTTGCAGGTGACGGAGCAGTTCTTCTATGGTGGTAGATGCTATTTGCAAACTTGGGACTTGTAAGTCTTAATCTATTTCTCAACTCCGACTTCTTTGCCCTTGGACTTGTCACAACCTATTCAGGGGCTTTGAGAAGCTTTCACTCTCCTTCTTCTAACACTAGACAGCTTCTACCTATATAGATTGAGAGAAGATCCGAATCAGAGCCCAATAATCTTTGTCCCTACTAAGCAAGTCGAGTATTTTCTGGCTGTTATCAACAGGTCACTAGGTACAAATCTTACTATACCTTCTGGATCAGCTGGCGCGTTCGACGCAGTCTTCAGCAACGACGGTACTCCTTATCCCAGATATCTTGGGCGAGTACTCAACAAAAACATGGCGGATGAATTGAGAGAAAACGTCCCACCTCGATACTACAAACTTGATGGCGAACCCCCTATCACAAAGCCACTTGTAGATACATCACTTGCAGCTTTCAGGGCCAAGATTGAAGCTTTGAATCTAACCGCAAAGAACAAAAAAGCAGCAAACAAGGAGAAGCAACGAGTCGAGCGAGTTGCCAAACAAAAAGCTTGGAAGGATTCTACCAAGCGTGTTCAGCGTTATCTAGGGTTGCGTAAACAATCGGATAATAACACACTAACAGGTTCTGACTCAGCAGATAACAATACCTTCTATGATCCAGAGAAGCCTACAAAGTTTATGATGGAAGATGCAGTCGTTTTTGTCTGCATAGATGTTGAAGCTTATGAAATGAACAATAACATCATTACAGAGATTGGTGTTGCTACTCTAGATGTTCTAGACATTACTAATATGGAGCCGGGTGTACTCGGCGAAAATTGGAGAAAAGCCATTCGCGCAAGACATTTCCGTATTAAGGAGAATATGCATCTCAACAACACAAAACATGTTCAAGGATGTGCTGGTAGTTTTGAATTTGGGTATGTTCTTTCTTCTGTTCAAAATCCCCGTGATCTTTGGGTTCATATGATATTGCTCTTTTCCTTAAGGTCCTTAACGTTCCAGGCTGAATTTTGATAATGATAAACTCTTCACCATCATCAAAATAAGATGAATCATAAAGCACTTTGTACAGTTGGATGCAATTGGAATCTTGGAATCTCAATCAGTCCACCACTACGGACTGTCGGGCACCTTGTGTCCCTTCCTCGCCACTTATATAGAAAGTGCGGGTTACTGACACTTAACTTTCAACAGCACAAGCGAGATTGTTTACAGAGACGATGCACCCCGCGTTGTTGGTAGCTGTTTCAAATATCCCTTCTCCGACCCTTCTCCATCTCCCGATCTTGCCGATCAGAAACGTAACATCATCCTTGTTGGCCACGATGTTGATGCGGATATTCGTTTCCTTCGCCAAATCGGCTATGAGATTAACAATCTCAAACTACACGAAGGCTGCGATACCACTCTCATGTGGCGAGCTTTGAAGCGGGAAGTTAATCCAAGAAGCTTATCTGCTATTCTTGCGGATATTGGCATCGCGGCCTGGAATCTACATAATGCGGGTAATGACGCAGTGTATACTTTGCAAGCTATGTTAGGAATTGCTTGTAAGCATTTGGTGGATAGGAAGATTGAAAGAAAGGGAAAAGACAAGTTGAAGAAGGATAGAATCTCTGAGTATGTCTACCTGTCGTCTTAACCATCTTTCCTCTCTCTCCCAAGTTTTTTTTACCGTGTCTCATGTCCTGAGTTTCGACAAATATGCTAATTCATTAATCAGAGCCGTCAAAGAAGCAGTAGAATTAGCTTATGAGCGCGAAGAAGGTTGGTCCTCTGATGGTAGCGATGGTGGTGAACGTATTACACCCGAGCAAGCAAACGCTAGAAAAGCAGCTGATGCTGCTAAGAAGGTCGCAAGTAGAAGACCAAAGATAACAGATGTGAATGAATTGTGGCCTAATGGTTCCAAACCAAGTGCTACTGCTTCTATCTCTTGGGCCGGTGTTGCTCAAGGCCAGACCCAAGGTTCTCAGGGAGGATGGGGAACTCCTCCGGCTACTCCGACAAAGAGTGGAAAATTCAAAGCGGATTCTGCTTCCGCTTCTGTACCTGAGCCAGCACTTGTACCTGCCGAGCAATTTGGATACAAAAGTCTAGGCACCAATTTCAAGTCATCAACTAGCACCGCTGGTGGTTTCAATACCGATAGCAAGGCCAATCCCGAGTATCAAACAACATCTCAACTCCGTACAGGTGGTGACTGGAGTCAAGAACGGTCAACTCGGAATACAACGGTAGCCTCTACACCAGCTCCAACTGACGAATCATTAACCTCCACCCCCGCTCCTACCGACCAACCTTCCACATCTACATCTCTCGACCCCAAAATCACAGGTCTCGAACAAAAAATGCAAAAAGCTACTCTTGCCGAACTCCAAGAACAAGGTAAAATCCCCATGGATCTCTCGGCAAATGCATCGCTCCAACTCCTGGAAAAGCAGAATGAAGATGCGAAGAGTACTAGTGAAAGTCCGTGGCCTCAGCAGAGAGTACGTAGGGTTAAGTGGTAGATCACATCTACCACTTGGCTTTGGATGCGGAGTTATAAGATTGGAGAGTCCAAGATAATATCTTGTCTTGTGTTCTTCGGTCGATCAAATCACTCGTGGGGAGACTTACGAATGCACAGAGATTGCTTTTCCTTTGAGGGCGGGATCAGATCTAATTTTTAATGAGCAAAGGTACAGCGAACAACTTTGCATTGCATGCGTTGAGATTCTTTTTCTTCCTCCTTTTCTCTTTTCTCTCGATGAGCTATGCATGGCTTCTTTGCGTCAAACAGTAGATATATCAAAGAATACAGCGGTGCGAGGACTACACAGCGTAGCAAGGATTACTTGCATTACATAACTAGGTATTTCAATGAAAATTCTCTACACATACTTCGCATCCATCATGACCAAAATAGATAATAAGCCGATATCTGAGCATTATTAAAACTCCATGTCCCTACCTTGCAAGAAAATGAACTTGTGTTTGTGTTCTCATGTAACTTTAAAGAGGAGATTTCAGATTGTGATATCAATCCGTGGATAATGTACATTGAAACGCCGCCCAACCCATGCATGCATCTATCCATCAATCCATCATGAATCATAGAATTCATGAACAAAACAACCTCGCCACCACGCTGCCTATATGAAACGTAAACACCATTCGCTATAATGCCATTTTGTGGAGATTTTTGAAGGAGGATTCGGGAATGTGTGAAATCGAAGGGTTGAGAGAAAGTGATTGTACAGGGATTGAAAGTCGAGGTTGGAGTTTGTCAGATTGCTATTCGTTACTCGATTTTGTTTGTTGGTTCGAGAAAGGTGGGCAGATTAGAGAAGTTGAAATTGGATATGAATTGTTGTGTATCGCGAGCCTTGGTGTCGTGAAGTAATCGCAATAGTAGCAACAGAACCGATCATGCCAAATCGCAGAGTAATGTATGAAGAATCCACGAGAACAGTCAATGTAGCAGGGTTGAAACCGTGTGTGTTCGAATAATTGAAGTATGCGGAGGTTGAGAAAAGCAAATCATCAACTCAATCCAAATAAACCCATCCAAACCCCCCAAGGAAATTGTATGCGAAATTAAAAAGAATCAACCGTTCTTCTCCAAGAACTCTTTTGCTTCGTTCACTTTGGTAGCTAGATATGGTGAACCGCCTCGATCCGGATGGTTCAACATCATGAGGGTACGGTGATTCTTTCGTATGCGCTCTTTGGTAAGTTGTCGTTCGCTGCGGGAGAAGACAGAATTAGTTTATGCGATGGATTGAGAATGGATGAGGGATGAAGAGTGGTAAGCATGCCTGAGTTGTAAAATAAGTGCAGCTTCTCTGCGATTCATCTTGGGCTCAAAACCACCCTTATAAAAAGCTTTTCCAAGTGCGCCGACGGCTTCTCCGCGCGATTTTCGGAATGCTACGAGACCTGCGCGGCCCTGGGAAATAGTTAGAATTTGGGACTCATTGATTGGGCTAGATATGGGAGTGAAAACTCACTAGAAACGCCGCAGCAGCAACCCCTGCAGTGATTGTTAGAATCGATGCCATTTTTTCTGGGACTCGGGCTCTGGAGATGGTGGTGGTGCGTCTGGTGAGAGAGAGGGGCGGCGTTCTTTGATATCTTCCCAGTATCCGATGGATTTCTGTGCTAAGTGTAGCTGGAATTCTGATTCATGTGGGTTCGGGCCGACCATTGTTCCTGGAGGTGTGCTGGTTTTGATTTTTTTGGAAACCAGCGGCCGCTTCGGCTATCAACCAATGGATACTTGTTGATGGGAAGTATGATTATTAAGTTGCTCGGTTTATTGTGGAGATAGTAAATGGTTGTGTCTGATGGTTTTGTTGATGGATATCTTCGTTCTGACTTGATCAAAGACATAAACAATATTGAACGATAGACTAGGTACTTTTGTCTGCTCTCATCGGGATGGGATGATATCCTCCAGAATAATTGAATACTTTTTGTTCACTCATGATCTCTAGATAATTGAATATTTCGGGTATCACTACATTTCTTTCACTGGGCACTTGTTATATCTGAATATACCTACAGACCTTATAATTTGTTCAGATCTTGCGAAGTCTAGGGCATATTGTGCATGTTTAACACTTATCAAATACGTACCTAGGTAATGGTAACTTTGATATCAACGAAGACCCAAGCATTCTAGGGATTCTCGTCTAATATCTATCAACTTATGGTCCTATATATCCTGTATCACAGTCGGAAAATGAAGAGAGTGAGTGTGAAAATATTGCCATATATTGCCGTTGAAGACAATGAAACATTCAGTGGAACGTACCTTGTGTAGTGCTTTCATTGTAAGATTCTATAATAATAAGTATACTAAATCACTTATTAATATCTTACTAATTAAGAGATATATTGATGACTAACACATATACAATATGATTTTATATTATAAAATTATATTATTATATTATTATATTATTATACTATCATATCTCTTATCGAATTGGTTTATAATGAAATAAAATATAATAAAATCATATGAAAGATTATTATTAAATCAGACTAAATTAATTAGTTATACTTTCTTTAAATAATTCTATAAGATTCGATTCAAATCGATCTTATTTATAAGTATAAAAACTACTAGAATTTCATTATAAACTATGAAAACCTAGGATATTCTTTAAAGAAAACCTAGAAAAAGCAAGCAAATTCAGATTCATTTAAGCTCTTTCTTATAATTTGACTTCAATTCAACTCTCATATTATATTCAATTTATCCCTTAAGCTAAAGTGACTAAGTCTTTCATTAATACTAGAATACTAATATTATTATTACTATTCTAGAAGCCAACCTCCAAGAGTTGTGAACGAGGCCTCGATTTGATGGGAGCTGAGTGAATTAATGGCAACTATCTATTTCACGTTTTCCGCAAACGTTATATGTTCGAACCATTAAGCTATCTCAAACATCAAACGATATTATAGGACGCACAAACTGTGGAAATGGAAAACACTGTCATCTGAAAAGTAATTCAGATCCCGTGCATCATGAACATTTCTCTCGCTTCTCAGAGTTCCCCTCTCTGTGCATCGCTCTCGAATCTATCTTCTAACAGATCGGCTAATAATGCTCCCCTATCTGAGATTCTAGATTGAGTCTGGTCAATGCGATTAACCTAACTACTGTCTGCAGTTATGACGGCCCACTTGCACTCCTATCAAGACATCAGACTTCCACTCTCGATGCAAAGCTAGTGAGTTGGAGGTATATAATCTCTTGAGGAATTTGCCGACTTTGAAGCTCCTAAGCGGGCTGGAGGGCCTTACTCTGCCGATAACTTCGAGTAGCAAGTTTTTTGCCCACCAATCTAACTATTTGCCCAACCTCGTTCTCCCCTGGATCTGAACTTCTGGTACAGCGAGAATGCTTTGATCGATTCTCTTCCTCTTTGTTCTTGGGTGACATTATGTAGCTATCACATTCGTAATACAGGCTTCTTAAATATGAAAGTTTTGAAATTCTGATCTATATTCTTCTGACTTCCCAAACCTAAACTGCTCAAAATCGTCGTTTGTGCTTGCCTCATTCGGCCAGCTATTCTTTAGCTCAGCTGAGTTTGAATGATCTCAATTTTCGAGGATTTGCTGTACCAAGTCTCATTGCATCAACGCTTTTGGCGTCTTCTGCTATCCAATGTATCCTCCTTGAAGTTTTTGGTAATATCATCCTCCTTAGGCATATTTCATATATTGCGTCTCAAGGTGTGATCTCGCATCAAAAGACTCACTTCTTTATTTGTCTATAGATAACCGCTTTTTTCATGGACTCTCTTTAAATAAAGGACATATATAGGTAGGATGATCACCATCTCATCATTCTCGCCCTATCCCTTCTCAAGTTATCCTCCTCATATTACTGTTGAATGCTGTGAAAGAGCTAACCTACACTCAACAAAACATTAAGCATCATTGAAGGGAAAAGTGTGTACTATTGCACATTTACTTGATGTCATTCAGAATCCTAATTTTGATTAATATCTTCCTCTACATAAAACTTCCTAAGGTTCTTAGTTGTGCTGAGCTCGACTTTTCTCACTAGTCCTTTCAACCAACATCCTAACCGAGATTATATATACAAAGCAAGTTGATAGAACTTCTTGATGGTAATACTAATGAATGGACCATAAGAATCACAGTTATGCTGACCATTTTCGGACTTCTTCTGCATATTTCTGTTTAAGAAAGCGATTGACAGATTGACACAGAACATAGATGCACTGGTTATCGCTGGCAATACTCTCTTCCCCATCTGCAATAATACCTTCATATATGCTGCTTCTATGAATTCATCTCTTTCTTTGGCAGCCTCTATCTGGTATCATTGCAATAGTATTTGCTATCCACTGCTTTGGGTAAAGTTCCGTCTTATCACCAGCCTTTTGAAAATGAGTGCAGATACACTCCCTTGCATGAATTCATTCATCTCAGGATTGAGATGCAAATATGTGTGAGATCCAATAAACAAGCCCGATAAGTAATTCACTAAAAGAGAAACAGTTTTTGACAACAGTATTGATTCCAGATAGGGGCAAAGGGTCTGACCAAAGATTCCACGTTCATAGAAATTGCCAGTATTAGTGTCTAATATTTCAAAGGGGATTCAATACTTGACCACCAAAAATTGATATCTACGGACACGAATTTCGCGGCGAATTCCAATGCAGAGCTGATTCATCAGCGCTCATGTCGCAGATAGTCAAATTGATGGAGAGTCTGGAAGATAAGAAAAGCTTTTTTACTTTACAGACTGAGAAAACGCAGAACGAGTTAAATCGTGAGTGTTCTAGGCAGCTGTGGAAGCTTTATCGAGGTTTGTGATGGTGAAGGTGATACGGAGGATGGAGTCGGAAGGAGATAGGGTGGTAAATTTTCAAATTTTCTAGTAAGACTGTATTTTTGAAAAAGAAAAGGGGAAATAAATAGTCCAGATTAGCTGAGAACTATTCTCGAGATTGGAGGAAATGATGGTAGTGGATAGGCAGGTTTCGCTGAGTGTATACTATGCAAACATTGATGGGTGCGATTTTCAACAAGAATATTAAACTTGCAAAGCTGAGTGAGCGGGCCCAATTGCTCTGTTAACATTCGTGATATCTGATTATATATCTTTAAATCCGTGGTGTGATCGTCTAGCAGTAGACAGTAATTTTAGAGGTCTAAATGGTGTCTAAGCCTATCACTTGGCTGTCTAGCAATTGAACTTAATTTGTCCTGTTTGATTACTCAGCGTTATCTATCCTCTTTAATGCTCTTTTTGCTCTCTAGACAATAAAGTTCAAATATTATTAGTACGAAGTAAATACCAATATCAAACACTCATCATCCTTCTACAAAGACCAGGTCCTCCTCATTCCAATCCTCTGAATATAACCTTCAGCCACACAAACCACTTCAGAGACAATTTCAAATGGCAACCTCAACTCTTCTCCTTCTCTTCAAATCCATATCGATCATCTTTGGCATTTCCACAGTAATCACAGGAATACAAGCACTACTAAATCCCATCGCATTCAGCAAGACATTTGGAATCACAGTGCCAAAAGAAAATGATACACCCATTCTCAGAAGTTATATAACACTGATGGCCACGCGACAATTGGCGACGGGAACTTCTATACTGTTGTTAGCAAGAATGGGTCATTATGTATCGGTTGCGTATATCTTGATGGTGGCGGGGATTATCGTCGCGGGAACGGATGGAGTGTTCATTGCGAAAAATGGAAGCACGAAAATGGGTATTGTACATGCTGGCCCGGGATTCGTTATTGCGGTTGTTGCTGCTGCTACTATCTGGTGGGAGGGATAGAAATTTTGGATGATTTCAGAATATGATGGTTGCAAGACTGTACTATGTATGTGCTTGTCTGACTAAATTACAGATCAGCTCACTTTGTGACAAATTTGCAGATGCTTTCTGAGCAGAATATAGTGATTGTTTACATTTGATTTTGATTGCTAGGATCTCTCATTTGCATTCACATTGTCTTTTATCCATTAATTTAGAATTTTGTCATTGATCTCCGTTTCCGCCTCCACTTCGAATGCCAACTCTTCAATCACCCGAATGGATACCACCAATGCGCACCCATCCCTCCAGATTACCCTCACCAGCCATGATGATAGTACACAAAAATATACCATTAGAATCTATGAAAACTGTAGAACAACAAAAGGAATTTATTAAAAATTGTTGGAGGGGAAAAGTGGAGGATGAAATCACTGCTGTCGCTGCTGTGTTCTGTATCGTCGCTGCTGGAAAGTAAGACGTTCATTCTGAAGAAGAGAAGCCTCATAAGTTAGTATTGGCCGCATCTTCAAAGGAAGGTGAGAGAGGGAAAGCGTCCTGACAATACGCAAAGCTCATGAATTGTCCTGAGGAGTCTTTGGGATATTGCAAAAAACTTATAATACTCAGAGGATATGAGAGAAAGTTTCTTAAGATGTTTAGAAGTGACCAAGGTACTCCGTGTAGAGCACGTGTATCATAACAGAGCGGTATTGGAAAGTGTCCTATACGGAAAACAGAGGTTCATGGATAGTTTGGAGATGACACAGCACTCAAGAAGCATTGTTCCAATCATCTAGTAACTCACTAAACCCAGGTTATAGAACTCAAACAAAGCATGTCCTCGAGAGATAAACAAATTAACGAATGGAAGAATGCCAGCTATAGTAAGATTACATCTACCATGCAAACATCTACATGGATGTAGTATGTCACATCTCATCTCTCGAGTACTGCAGCAACCTCACCGAAAGATTGAAACTCATAAACTCATGTACTTAAGAAATCGATGCATGATCAGAAACACCAAGAGGATAAATCTTTCAAGGTCGAAATTAACCACCAAGAGCTTCCACAGAATGTACGAAAGCGCAAGACAGTTGGGGAGAAGGTTACAAAAGAAGCGAAGCCCATACCACCTGTCAGAATTCAATCCGTGCGTCTATCATCACCTCATTCCGCAATTACCTACGACTGAATAAGACATAATTGCACCATTTGCCTGTGAAGATAAATAAATTATGAGATGCATCTACACAAGCAACACCACCACCCAAGCTTCTAAAGAGCACTGTCATTCCACCTGCGATCTCCAAGCTGAATACAATCTCTCCCATTCTTTCTGGTGATCCGCATCGGTCCGTCAAAATTATGGCCCCACCTCCTCCAGTAATTCGCACTACCGGAGCGACGATGCTACGACAGGATCATCAGTTGTGGACACAGCACAATACCTCCAATCGAAATCTATTGGTGAAAGCCGTCGTATTGCGTCGTCTCCTTAGGGTGCGTGAGAATAAGAAGGCCATGCTACAATCTTCTAATGATGAGGCAAGTGTAGGAACTGTACACAAAATGCCTCATATATCAAACCAGCCAGAGAAGGAACGAGGTCTGCAAGGAAACAGGAAAACAATAGACAATGATATTGGAAATAGCAGAGCGAGGAAGCTTCTAGTAAACGAGGGCGCAACAACAAAGATTTCAAAGAAGCCAATGAACAAGATTGAATCCGAACCGCAGGGCCAGACGAAAGAGGGAGAGAGAACTACCAAGAAGCTAAGGGTTCATTGTCAGCGTATGGTTTGGATACAATCCAGGGTATATCTGAGACTCAAGCACACGATGGAGAAGAACTAAGTAGTGTTAGGGAAACCAAGAAGCGAGAAAACCTCTAGTACCACGAAAATGCAGCATCAAATTCCATTGCTGAGTATGTGTCTCCTTACAACTGACCTCCAATGTACCTGACGATCATGGTTCGTAGATCATCACAATTCTGATACGTCAAACGATACGAGTAGAAAGGAGCAAGTTCTAGATTTCGACGATCTTAACCCACTCGGGGCCCTCTGCTGCACCCTCCAGGAGTTACATGAACAAACTTCTAGACTTTTGGTTCTGTAAATAATCGCAACTGTGTCTTCTCCACATCGGTATCGGAGAATTGCAGAAGACAGATAGATACATCGTAGATGTTTCCCATAATTTCCGGCCCGATCGTTTGTAGATTGTCTCTCTTCTCGGAACGAGAATTGTGGAGAGTTAATCAAAATCTAGACTTCTAGAACAATAATTTCGATTCGAGGGAAACATTTTTGGTAAAAGGAGAATCGTCGTTTCTGTGACAATGAGATCGTGTCTCCTTTTGTTTTGTTGCGACCCAAAACATCAACAGGGGGAAAAGATCCCCAGTCCCCCATAATTTCCAAAGGAAAAGAAAGTTCTAGATTCAAGTCACTTGACTTCCAGATTTTCTACAGGCTCCAGCAGGACAAGAAATTGGGTATACGGAAATATACACGCGTTTCAATATTCAATATCAAATCAAGTAATCGATATTTTCAGTCGAGAGTCGAATAAATATATTTATAATCTTTACATGTAATATACCCTCTATAGTATTCATGTTTAAAGTGAAAGTTGATATATTGTAAAGTGTTGAAATATAAGTCTTTTCGAGAAATGGGCATCGGTGTTCACCAATCTGCAGAAAATGTGGATAATCTATGGTCTTTTTCATGCGTGGAAAATGCTTCAAAAAAAAAAAGTAATCATTTCGTGCAGGAACAACACATCTAGGGAATGCGTGCCGAAAGTATTCTAAGGGGTTGATGGCTCAACAATGTGAAAGTGCGTTTTTAGCGTGAAAAGTGTTTGGTATGAAGGCATTCAACCAGGTTAAACTGACGAGTGTCACTTTGACATCGGATTGAGGTTCTGGCATTCAAGGCTTCGATATTTTGATGTTTTGATGTTTTGATGTATGCAAAAATGGCATCATAAATGGTCCAGAACTCTTAGCCTTTGAGTCATTGCGTCGTCTGACTGAAAATGATGATGGAGACTGGAGTAGAGCTTCTGAATTTTCTGATAGCATGTAACCATTCCCAATCAAGCATTTTTGAAACTTCGGAGGCAATACCGAGATAGTGGTTGACTTGTGGAGCAGCTGATACCGAGCTTCAATGCAAAGAAAGCCATCGAAGATGAAGGTCACTTTTAGAAGAAACTTCAAGGTCGAGGTCGCTATGAAAGGGTTCCCGAGGAAGATTTTAAAATGCATACCTAACTACTGAATGTCAAAGCAACAGTCAATAGCCGGGAGCCGGGAGGAATTGAGACGGAGATAGACTCAGATAGTCCTGATCTTTACCAACTCTCAAAGCTATGACGAGCGCCGTTGAAGAATGATGAACAATGATTTGAAATTGGATGAAGCCGTCATTAAGGATGAGACGGTGAAAGCTATGGCTGCAATTAATAAAGAAGCTCAAACAGTTCTGAAAACTTGGATATACCACAGGCTCGAAGCCCAGGCCACTACAGATCACTGCTATGTATTTGTATACACAAAGCAGTAATCTATAACTTAGTAATGGTCATAGAAGTAAGACTAGTCCATTGAATAGTCAAGACTCTTCCATGTCTAGGATAGGGGCATCGAGATTGTTTCCAAACGCGAGTTCTCAACTGCCTTTTCGGCAAAACAAACCCAAGGCTCTTTCCGCATGTCAACATTTAGCAATCCGGAAGATACCCAAGTAGACGATACGGGAAATAGCCGTCTTCAGCCACGATTCTCATCAAGAGTAAATATCGAAAGGAGCACAATAGATCGCGTGTCTGTAATGAACTCGTAGACTTCTCACAGGTCAAGCGTGCCATGATTAGAATCTGGTCATCTTAGCACCCCCAAGTAACACGCGGCATTATATATTGACTTACCACCCTTGAACATGTACGCAGTCATATTTACGAAGGTAGAAACGGAAGCCAAATACGTACTCCAGTACTGCACCGCCTCGTCTGGGGAACGCGTAAATCTCTTGATACCTGTGCAGATTGGCACGGATTAAGACAAACAAATTTTGAGTTCCGGATCAAACCCTCGGTGTCGGTGACTCTGTCGATTTTGAGTCCGATCGAATAAAGTTTTGACTCTCAGGTGCTGTAGGCATACCAGCACAGTTTGACATGAGAAAGTCAATTCTGAGTGGACAATGGACATTGGACATTGCGGCCATTGCGGAGTTTGCGGGGTCGGAGTGAAGTTGGGGGAGGGCAGCACCTGCGGACTTACGAAGCACCAAGCTTTCAACAGATATGAACCGAGATGGTGAGAGGAACATGTGATTGAGGGATTCCAGATTGGTCAGCTTGTACGTTGAAGCGCATTAGGTAGGTACTCTACACGAACTACGGCATTTCTTTTCGACATGTTTTCTTCTTATTTTCGAGACTAAGATGAAGTTCTAATAAAACCTTATACTTGCGGAAGGGCTACCCGCTGGAGGTCCATTTCACATCTTCGCAACGTTAAACTAAGTTTCGACAAGAAGTACACATGTTCTCAAGGCTCTCAAGGCTGATATCGTAGATCTACAGCATGTGGTAGTCCTCCGAACCAGCTCTCAATCTTTCAATCTTTCACTCCATATAGAGTAGATATGTATTGATCCCTACTGTCAATCATATGAAACCCCAGTGTTTTCGACAGCTTTGGTAGATCTGTTCATTGCATAGAAGACTCTGTCTTCTACCTCGAAATTCTATCTCGATGCCTCCTAATATACTCGATCGCCCTAATGGTAAAACCACCAAATAATTTCGAGGGTATTTTTACCATTCCACTTACAACGACGCACGGTTGTCGGACAAGCTCTGAAGATTCATAGAGATCCATAGATATTAGACAAGCCTTGTAGCTCCTTGGGCATGAGAGTCGCGGTTGATCTTTTGGTGCGAAGCGGACATATATTGTGGGTTTCTTCTGTAAACACGATTAAATCCAAGAGATTAGCAGCGAACTTCTGAGTCACTTGACGAGTCTATTTTGCTGGACATGTCTTTCGGCCATCTCCTTCGCTATGATTTTGACAGGAGAATTTGACTTTTTACGAGAGATTTAACAATGAAAGGGTTGAGTGCCGAGTAGATGGGAAAGGGATCTCAAATTCTAATACATACCCTCCTCATTCAGCCGTCAATGTGAAATCCTCAAGGTTATACTGAAATATGAAAAGAGTAAAGGAGATAATTCGGGGATATGTTTGATGTATCTACCGGTATCAAACAACCTTTCGGGACTGATATTATTGTCTAGCTATTCCCTCAACCCTACCGGCATCTGTGTGTGTGTAGTATTGCTTCTTATCACTACCCAACCCAATGTGCCTCGTTCCCAGAATAATCTGGCGTAGTAAAACTTTAAAAGGGTTGCCTGGTTGATTGCGCTCGGAAGTCTAATAGGTAAAGTACGAGATGTTCTTTCGTACCTGATGTACGTCGTAGACAAATCGCAACCCTGTAAGTATTTTTTAAAGGAGACACGCACAGTCACCCGCGAGTTGTTAGCTGACTTGCCCCGAGTAGAATATTTTTCTGGCGGCAACTTTGAAAAATTGACAAGAACCAAATGGGCATGCGTATGGCTTCAAGTTACATCGTAGCATGCAATATAGTCTGATTAAGCCTCTCTTGTATTTACGTAGGGGTAAAGGAAAGCATGGGATTTGTGAAGGTTCCCGGTACATGCCACGATGGTGTTTAGGGATCGACTTTATCTGAGCCTACGGTATCAACCCATCACCTTCCGACAAGACGGTTCACTCGAAGGAGTAGAAGATCTGTTGATATTCAATATTCTCCAACACTCCCCCGCAACTCACGGATGATTTTCATTTGATCGTCTAGGGACAAATCGATTTTACGCAGCACATCGCCACAAGAACTACTCCTTAACCTTATAGGGCATGTACAAGCAATAATTTAGCCCCTTCATCAACAGAGCAACCGAATACGCCCTGGAGGTGCTCTAACCATTCACGTAGACACCTACTCTAGCTGTTCGCACCTATGCACTTGTACGAAAGTACGGACATAGGAAGTAGGAACCGACCAACCGACGATGCCGAGTTAATTACTACAACTGCCTAGTCTATGTCGGCCAGATCCGAATCAAAGTATAGCCACAGACTACAGTAGTAGCGATGAATAATCACCATGATGCCAATACCACCAACAATACCTCAAGACGTTACTTCAAGAGGTCACTTGAATTCTTCATGGCATTATTTTGAGTCATTCCCGCGTGAGAGCTGCAGCCTACATGACCATGGGACGATAGACCATTTCTCTCCAGAGTTGTATCAGACCATAGCAATTGACGCAGCACATATCAGCTGTTTACTCTTATCAGAAACCAAGGACAATATTCGTATCATTATTGGGTATCATTGGTTTCAAGACATACCAAAGTTTACGCGTACTCCACCTGTTAGCTAATCAATCCACAACAAGTCTTGGAACACTAATTTTGAATTTGGATTGCTGCGGAGTACAGCCCGTAGTATTTTCGCTGGGCTGCCCCCCACTATACCACATCTATCTCACATTGAAAACTCAGAAACTCGGAGACTCCAATCTTTTCCTCTCTTTTCCTCTCTTTTCTTTTCCCGCTGGAACATTTTTTTCTTCATGTCAAACTAAACAAGCGTGCCCTTCAACATTGATTGTTCATATCCCCGTTCCTTGATCTACACCACACAAGCCCATTTTTAGGGTAGCTGGTTCCATACCCTGGAGAGGGCCTGTTGACTCGAGATCGGAAACTGATATTTCGATCGGTCTTTTCCTTGAAAGACCTTCCATCCCTGTTGCAAATTTATGAAAAACTTGAGACGAGTTCCCCCCGCCTTGATTTCGACTACTTGAGCAGGGCTCCTCATTGGTCTTAGCATTGGTATTGGCATTTTCATTTAACAGAATCATCTCGATGCTATTGTCAATGTGAAGAATTAATGTAAAAGTCTGAGAAGCCTCTTTGGAAAGTTTAACGAAACCTTTTCTTTTTCCATACTCTCCTATCCAAACGATCCATATCCACCACTACCTAGCACGTACAACATTGCGCAGCACTCACATCTCTTATACATCTTACCACCGTTGCATCTACCCGCATTCCAAGCCAAGGATCTGCCGCCTTTTCTATTTTGGTGAACGAGGGTACATCTTCAAGCAATATATCTTGTGTTGAGATCTATTGAGATTCTTCATATACTCGACAACTCCATCTGTTTCCAACGATCAACCAGATACAACAGATACAACATCTTATTGCTGCAAGACTTATCCACATCAGCGATACCATCCCTCCATACGATACACATAGACAAAATGTCATCCTTCACATTCTCCAGAGCTTCATCCGACTCCTCGTCCTCATCCTCATCCTCGTCGTCCTCATCCTTTCAATCATCATATTCAATGGAACCAAGAGTAGAAGTCATGCGCTGCTCAAGATGCGCCAAAACTGTCGAAACCATCAGCACGATGCAATACCAAGGCAACGAGCTACGAAGAGTCAGCACAGATGATGCAAGTGCCAACGGGATGGTACGATTCGGTCACAACCTGTACTATTGTGATCGTTGTGCCAAAATGGTCGGTTACAAGTGAAGCGAGAATTGATGAAGGGGTTTCAACAAGCGTGTACAGTGCGACAATCACAACTCAACAACAACAATTACAACAACAACAACAACAACGAAGGTACGGGATTGGGACTTGGATGGACGTATAGATAGACGCCTCCGGATGGTATGGAGTTCAGGGAATACTTCTTGGAAAGAAGCCCATGGGAAGGGATTTGGGGATATGGAGTATGGAGTTACGTGTGAGGGCACGATTGATACCTATCTCCGATACCGATTGGTTACAATACAGTACTACTATTTACGATACCATACCTTGCGTTACCAGTACCTTTGGGTGAAGAATCACTGTACACATGTGTTAGATGATTGCAAGTATACACTGTACAACGCGGAAGCGTTTTAGATGTGTGGCTGTATCGCGTCGCATCGCATCACCATTACATCTATCCCGCCAAAAGACTGTATCAACGACGAGCATAGCTAAACTCAATACGACCTCGATTTACCACTTCATCTTACTATTGCTATCGCTACTACCGTCGACTCGGCCCCTCACAGTCCAAAGATACAGAAATATCCTCCACTCAAACAATGTCCAAAATTACACGGACATCTCAAAAATGGTATATCCTCCAAAACGCATGCACACAGCCTCCTGTCCCTACTATCGTTCATGCCAAGAGAAAGGATAAAAAAACCGGTCATATTGCTATGGTGGACCATCATTATCCTTGCATTTTATCCGGGCTCTCAACACCCCACAGAGCGTGGAGCGTTATGATTGGGTTCGGCCTCGGAGAGTCGGAGAGGAATCGAATTAATTCTCCAGCAAGAAACGCAGTTGGGTGGCTTGAATGATTTTTTCTTTGGGAAGATTGTGGAGTGATGTCACTGATGCATGTCGTGAGATATTTATTTATCGTTTTGAATGGTCTGGAGACTATTGAGTGGAGGTTGGACCTTCCTAGTTCCAAGGGCATCTTCATATTTTTAGATGCTATGGCAAGGGCCGAGGAGATATTTTGATGCTTGGGTTGAATGGGGGTTGCAATGCATATATCGTGCATCGTACATGTATGTGCACGAGAGGAAAGCAGCAATGGTGGATGGTTGTGTACTTCATGTAGATAGGATATGTTAGTATTTTCGAGCGGTTTCTTCGAAAACACCTCACTTGTTTTATTTACTGTGTAAATATCTGTGTAAATATCTATTAGCTGGGCTGAACTGGATGCAACCAAATCAAGGAAATATAAATAAAACAAACATCATCCATCAACATTGCTACCTTATCATTATGCATTATTAGTGTGAACCCTGGGAAGTTGAATAGTTAATAATTACTTGGAATCTTGGATACGTTATCTAGGGCTCCAAAATTGCAATTTACCCAAATACCCTGATCTTCAAATTGTCTCAGTAGTGCGTAGGGTAGGGGATCCTATTTGACTTTGTACCCTTCGTACAGTAGCGATATTACTGTAGCGATCCTTGGAATGGCCCAAGCACGTGATTGTCAAAGGAGATGTTTTCCTGCACGGACTCACGAGAACATTTCTTCAACATCTCCACATATCAATTTGCTCACTCAATGCTTCTCACCCCTTTAAAGATAAGAGCAGAAGAAAACGATTGGATACGAGCATCGTGAAAGGATGAGGATGTGTTTTAATTGGCTTCGTTTCACGTGATATGCAGACCGGTGAGCTGTCAGGTGGAGTTTGAGAGTGATGGGAAGCGGGGAAGGCCCGACCATTTGTTTCTTGGAGGTGGTATGGCATTTATGCACGCGGAGATGGTTTTGGATTTGAGTTTGAGTTGGGCTGGAGTGGGTAGGGAGGAAACTGGTCTGTGAGGCTGTGAGGCTGTGAGAGTTACATAACACATGGGATGGGAATAGGTAGAGGGTGCACAAATTGCGGGTTCTGATAAGAAGTGTCCGAGAAGCGCCGGAGTTTCCAGAGAGTGCCTCACTCAGTGCGTGAAGCAATTTCGACACCTTTTGGGCTGTCAGATCTGCAACATGAGTTTGCTGTCACACGTAATGATGCGAGTGAGCGACCTCGCTGAGAAATCAGACTTGCGATCGCGATATTGAGATGAGATGCAGATGGAGTCTTCGGAGGAAAATCTCTTTCCACCACACTGGTGTAAGAGATTTTATGCGTCGGATTAATGTTGACTTTTATGGAGCTGCGGGGTCTGTTAATGCATTGATGCCGCGGCTGGTAATGAGATAAATTATACGGTAAATTTATATAACTCAAGGAGGGGAAGAGATAAACGATATGGAGTGTAGATACTAGATACCGGGGTGAGGGAGTGAATACTACAAGTCGTGGAGCTTCTCAATTGGTCAGAATAGGACCTTTGGAAGAAGAAATAAGCATGGTGAGCTAAGGTAGGTATGGTAGATTTCTCTTCATCGAGATGTGGAGTGTTTTGCGGCAGTCAAACAGAAATGAGTCGAGTTAGTGAGTCTCGATAGATTACTCGTGCTGTCAGACAATATGTAAGTCCGCGCTATAAAAGCAGCTTAGTCCCCTTCCAGTTCACCATTTTGTGGTATGTGCATCTAGCTTCGGAGCTGCATCCTTTCTGGCCGCATGAGAACGGCTTTGGAGAGAGTGTGGATGAGATGGTGCAGCAAATTACATTGGGTTCTTCGATGGTGAGTTGAATGACTCTTATCGAAGCTTGCAAGTGGATATATACGCAGTACTAGAAGCAATCTCATCTCCGAGAAATTCCATTAGTTTGTCTCTCTTCTATCGGGATTATGGCGGGCGTATCTCCTCGACATGCCAGTGCCGACGAACTGCCACTCGTGTATAGAAGATGCTTGAAGATACTGTTCTTCATTCCTCAGGGATCGGTTAGCCTGCCAAGCAAGGGCTTCGAAGAAATAGTGAGACGTACCTTTCTCAACTGCGATCGATAGACTGGAAAAGACTGCAACTTTGCAGTTGCTGGGTACATTATTGCATGCGGCGGCTTTGGACAAGACGTTTAGGATAGCGGTCAGGTGCCAAGCAGAGTTTGAAGCGAGTGCTGCTGAGCTCGGTGAGTACGAGAAGGGAGGTGCATACAAGTGGTGGACTCGAAGTTGAGTATCTAGATGCGAGGATGAAGTCTGAAAGTTGTAATTTCACCAACTTTTGGCAATTGTAGCAGGACCTAGTTGTCAGTAAAATATTACAAACAAGCAAGTTGAAGTGGAGAATTTGCCTGCATATTTGGGTGTATGTATGGTCTTCATTTCTTGTAGATACACTTCTGCTTTTCTGTTTGAACGTTAACAGAATACCTGTTGCTTTCATCCCATGCCGTCTTTGATACTCGACTCTCCATCTAAAAACTCTAATCCAACGAGTCCTCTTCATCATACTCATCACTTCCATCGTATACACCGTCTTCATCCTTTTTGTCGCCATTATCCTCTTCACTCTTATTCTTCTTGTCCATCGCCCTGTCACCATCAATCACATTCTTGTTTGCGGCCCCCGGCTTCTTACTGTCGCTGAATATCCTCTCTATTGCTGCTTGGAATATCCGGTGATCCATAGTATTGGGGCCACTTCCTTGGAAAGCATCATCATCATCGCTATCAGCATCACTACTACCATCATCATCCTTCTCAGTCTCGTCGTCCTCTTTGAAAACTTCGTCCCATTTTCTTCCCATCTTCACCATGTCTCTGACGCGTCTCGAGGTCAAAAAAATCGTAGCCCCAACAACCATCCACAGGTCTCTTCTCATAAGCCCACACTTCCATTTTCTATTCACCATCTGCTCAATAATCTGTTTCGGCATCCATGCCTTTGCTTCCTGCTTCTCATAATCAAAGTTAAAATTCGACCACACAATGACATCCTTGGCTCTCCAATCCTCAATTTTCTGCAATGCGTCTTCAGATCCGTGATCAGCGACGCCATATTGGCGGCTTGGATCAAGAAACGGACGCAGACTGGGATACAATTCAGGAGGGAAGTGGCCGCTGGGACAGTCAGTTGGTGACCAGAAAAGGAGAACGAGGCATGTTGGCTGGAAATAGTCCACCGGTAATGGCGAGAGATCAAAGGTGTATTCCTGGATCTTTTCGATGGGATAGACGAGATTTGAATCGATGCGGAATGGGAGAAGAGGGGCAAAGAGCGTCGCAAGAGTTTTCAATTCTGGCACAAAGGGAATGATACAAAGCTCCTTGATCGGATACTTTAGATCCACTTGATCGGGTCGAAGTGGGACATTGCATGGTGGTCGAACATTAGTCTTGAGCATTCCGGCGTCTTCGAGCAGTGGGACTAGGACTTCTAAAAGCCAATGAGAAGGATATCCTAAACAATGAAGGTGACCTAGTTGACGAAAAAGAATCGTAAGATTGAGCGGCGAATAGACCATATGATTATTGTCTGAAATGAGACGATGATCGGACGTCATAGGAACTGCC
Organism: Botrytis porri; assembly: GCF_014898465.1. Lineage (NCBI taxonomy): Eukaryota > Fungi > Ascomycota > Leotiomycetes > Helotiales > Sclerotiniaceae > Botrytis > Botrytis porri. The sequence continues at coordinate 1,098,021 of NW_024066083.1, read as the reverse complement.
AATCTAAAGAAAAGTCCATGAAACCACCTCTTCAGATCCTCACGAGAAAGTCGGGCTTTTACCTGTTTTGAAAGCGGTACAGATTCAATTGGCTGATTCCAACAGTAGTATGTGTAGCTGGCGAGTGGCACAGGCTCATTCCCCTTGAAAACAATCCGCACACCGGTCAATTGTTCGAGCATCTTCTCGCTGCTTATAAGCTGATATTCAGCAAGAAAGTCACCCATGTCACGGAAAAAGGGGGGATTTCTCAGACACACACTGCCCACAAGACTAGTAGAGTGGCGGGCGAGGAGCGGCATTGCATGAAGGAATGTTGTTAAATGGCCACCGACATAGTCGCTAGACGGAATATTAGACTCTTTACATTCATTTATCATGTTAGAAGGAGTATACTTACGGTACATTGCTCAAGACTATCCGGTAATAAAGTGATGGGAAGTCTTTTGGGCGTGGATACCCAATGTTCTCAGTGCCCAGTGCCTGACTCTGAGTGGGATCATAATGGAGACCAAAATGGATCTTCTCAGCGACATCAATGTAATCACCTTTTACCATCTCTACCTTCAATCTCTGATCCAAAGATTTGATCGCGCTTGCTGCCTCGGCGAAAAATGGTCCAATATGAGTAAATATAGGGGCATGCTCCTCCCTGGGTGGCAGTTCCTCCGTCAGCTCCACCCACAGTCTCGAGAACAAATCAAATGGATCGAATCGCACAAAGGCTCTTGGCTCCGGATTCCCCATATCTATATGCGCATCCCAATCAAGCAGTGTCTGGTTGAATACCCAGTTATCCGTCATAACATGGGTCACGAAAAGCCTTGATTCTCTTCCTCTAGGGTTGTGCAGCGATTTGCGGCTCAAATCCACTAATTTGGGGTCATGCTTTTTCATTGCTTGCGGAAATGGCAAAAGCACTCCAGTTGCAAGATAGAGCTCTCTCTCCTTGTTGCAGTAAGGCCCAATGTGTTCCCAATATTCAGCAGTCTTATTATTGTATATCGAGTCTTGCATCGTGCTTATCGTAGATTCCATTACTTCTTGAGCGGTAAATACGTTTGCTACTTTGCCTCCAGATACCCAATTTTCGAGCGCTTCGATGTAGGATGGAATATCTGCTTCATAGAGATAAATCCATTCCAATGGCTGTAGGCCATTTCTCAGACATGTTAAAAGCTCTGCAATAACTTCTTGCAGCTGTTCGCTGACCCATGGGGGCATTAGACATGCCGCATAGATAAAGTAGATTGTGTTTAAGATGTACACCGACTGGAAGATTTGATATTCTTCCAACCGAGAGAGCTTATCTAGAAGAGAGAATATGATGAGATCTCTCGTAAGCGCATATTTGTTGATATCATTCAACGTGAAGTGATATCGACGTTTTGGTATTTCCCCCTTGGCTTCTTCGTGCGCGATACTAATGAGCGATGCGAGGAAGTGTCTAGCATCGCCTAGTCCGCTGTTGAGGAATGAGATGGTCTCGCCGGCAGGAATTTGTAGCGCAAGGCTTTCGTTGAAGAGGGATTTGGCATTGTCATGACCGACAGTCACGTAGTCTCCAGTGGATCTCCTGTAACGCATTAGATCCATCCACTCAACCAATTTGTGGACAATGGAGATGAAGATGAAATTTAATACACTTACATTGAGGGATGATACCGTGCAAGTCGCTCCAAGATCTCCACTCTGCGTTCGTCCTGTTTCTGAGGAGGACATTTCGGTAGGCTGTCCTCGGCTTTTCTGATTCTTTTCTCCAATGTCTGAATGTGCGTTGTGAAGGCACTATCTCCATTACCAATGACTGCTTTATTCATCAATTGGATAGCTTTCTTGGCAAAGAGCAGGCACATTTCATACTGGCCACTCTCATAATAAGTGGCAGAAAGACATCGGAGTGGTGCTGGATCATCTCGGGATGCTTGAGCTGCTTGCATGTATTTACGAATCGCTGTGTGAAGATTTAGATTCGTGCGTTTACATTTAGAGTCAGAGGGATAAATAGATTACCTTTGACGAAGTCCCGAGAGCTGTGTAGTGCGTTGCCTTCCTCTCGCAGCCTTTTTGAGAGATCTTCCGGAGAAGACATTTTGATGATTGTGAAGGTTGTAGGTTTGCAAACTGATGTGGGCAATGAGAGTATTTAAGCTAGAAACAAATTTTTTTCAAAGTGCGATAACCTTGTATCTCACGCTGGTGAGGTACTTAGTGAATAACCACGTTGGTCATTCACTGTAAATGTCAAGGAAAGAAGCAATTGGATGAAAAACAGCAAAGACGAAGCGGAAATCTGCAGTTTGATGAATGTTTGCTCATATGCAAGGTGGTCCAATGATTCTGTTTCAATCTTCGTTGAATGAGTATCATCAAAGCAGCAAACAATCATTATTGTTGTCTTGTTGGCTCCAACCTTTGCTATGATAACAGACTATATAAATATCTCATATCAATACAACATTCTTTAAATTATCGTTCATATGCTTTTTCAATTTCAGAGATCGGTTTTTTACAAGTCAAGCTAAGAGATTAAACAGCTTTGAAGCCAAACAATCGATTACTGAAACCAATTAAGAATTTCGTAAGTTGAGGAGTGGTCCATCAGATCGTGCAGTCACTTTTGTCACTTGAAATCAAACAGCGTTTACCCATATTTCCTCTTTAAAAACACTGTACCTCTTACTGCAAAAGGACCAGGATGAACAGTCTCCCAAGTATCAACTCTCCATATGCCATATCTCCACCAATCACTTTCCATCTTCTCAACAAAAGCGTCTGGCATCCACGCGCTTACAATGCTATTCAGTACATCAAATTCGACAGTAGTCCAAACTTTTACTCCCTTTCTCCTCGAATCCTCGATCGTAGCACCCTTATGTCTTGAATTCTTCTCATCTCCCCAGCTAAGATCAAGTGGTTTTCTCAAGTCCATTAACAATGCAGCTTCTGAGATCTTTGATTATTTTTCCAGAACATCATAATTATGCAATTCGATCCCTTTATATGATAACCGACTCTCAACAATGGCCGATTAGTTCCTGGTTGGCAAAGCATTTTTCTTAGGAAAGCACTTATCCCTATAGCTTCTTTAGTGTCTTTTTTATCTTGATGGGGAATTGCTACAAGAATTCTCTTATTTTGACAACACAAGCACTCAAATTTAAGCCAACAGAATAATTGAATTTTAGGGCATCAAATGAATATTTATATGAGCTCGATGATACAAACATTGTGGTTTAATTGAGAGAGCGATTGACTAATTCATATTTCAATGCCAAAAGGATAATCGCTTCCCCAGAACGACTGCTTTCCCCAGACTAGGAACTAATCGGCCACTAACGAGAGCCGATTATTAGGACTAGGGGGGAGGTTCCACCAAGAGATACTGGGCAGTCACCTGAGTGGCTCGTACCTGATCTGCTGCTTCTTCTAAGAACCGGCCTCTCTAACAAATATATCGATCCTTCTTGCCTAATTCGCATAATAGAGGGTAAGGTATACTATGCAAAGTACTGTCTGTAGGTATCAATATGTCACCATGAGGTAGAATGTCACAACAAAATTGTCTGTTTTACAAGTCGAAAAAGTAACATGTTGATGTCAATGACCATGGAGCTTTCCAGGCCGTTGAAGCGGGAACACGCCATCAACCGGACCCTAAATCAGAAAACGTACATCGAAACAAGTTGGGTCAAAGTTCATGTATTTTAATAAATAGTCTTCATTGCTTTCTTTGTCACTCAAGTTACGAGCTTTCAGGGTTGGCTAAGAAAGTCCGTAGCGGGCTGATACCTGAGCGAAGGTAAGCAGCGTCACCAACAAATTACTTCATGCAGTACGCCGAGTAACAATAACATTCCATAGATTTTCTAATTGCAGTTCAATTACTGAGAACCTCACTACCTCGGCTCCGACCAATCTACCTGATCCGTAACTTGTCCTGCAGTTGGGTGTGCATAAGAAATCTTCAACCTTAGTCGTAATGGTGGCTAAAACAATCAGTAGATGGTCTGTGGCATTTTGTCAAGGAAACTTACCCCTTTACTTCCAGTAATCCTCATTGGTTGTGTTGCTTCTGCCCCGGGTCCCAGATCCGAGCTTGACATGGCTTGTAATTGGAGTTTTTGTGTTTTAGGTACTGCAGCTTGTAATGCCACTGCAGAGAAAGATTGATGCATGGAGGAGTTCTTAAAACGAGCTAAGACTTGTACTAAACCTTCTGCATTCCGTTGAAGTTGCAATGTAATGTTAAGATCATTTTTGTCGTAGCATGGATGAGTTGGAATTGTAGGAGCTTGAGGTGGAGGAGAAGATACACTTGAGAAAAGATCGTTTGAAGGAGTTGCCGTAGCAGATGGGGGTTGTTGGGATGGAGTGCTGCCAAATAGGTCCATAATTGAGCTCATATTTGACTGTTGAGCTGGAGGTGATGTAGGTTGAGATGAATCGGTGCCTCCAAGTATGTCTGCTAGAAGGTCTGCGTTATTTTGAGATGCGCTGTTAGCACCTCCAACACTTGCATCAGGCATTCCTCCGTCTCCCATTAGGTCAAACAACAGATCCTGTTCTGCTGGTTTGACGACCTTTGACTTCCTGTTGGATGCTTTACTTGGTTTCTTGCTTGCCTCTCCCAGAACTCGAGATTCTTCCTTGATTTGTGGTGGTGGCATCTTTTCCAATACACCCTTTCTGATGGAATCATAACTGAATAAGTTTCCATACTCTACCGCTCGCTGTTGAACCTCAATGTCGAGGTTTGTGGAATTATTTGACAAGATTCGTCGAATCCGATCAATTTGTGCAGGGTCTGATAGACGTGTACTGAGTTTCATCAAAGATGTGACAATATATTCGGTTGCGATTTGGGTGGCGTAACTGCTGTTAAGAATGGTTGAAAACAAATCAACAACTTCGTTCTCCTTAACTTCTTGGACAAGTTCCTCTTCCTCGTATTGTCCACCGCGAAGTAAAGTTTCTCCGTATTCTCCAATACACCAGGCACCGGCCAAAGTAAGACCTTCTTGAGTAATGTCCTTTTTCAAGCTAGTATAGAGCTTCTGTACCGCATAAGTTTGCAATTCAGGAGTGGTGGCAATAAGCCGAATGAATGAAGATAGAATTTGCTCTTTGACGTAATTTCCTGCTAAAGTCAAGACTCTTAGCATAGTATCTACATGCCATCTTTTATTCGGCGAGAATCTGTCTGCTGCGATACCAATTTGGCTGGTCATGATTGGCTTGAACTCATTGTCGGCAACTTCCAAGAAAGCAAGGAGTTCCCTAATAAGTACCCTAACATTGCTCTCATTGATGAGAGTGAAACTTAAATCCAATGCACGCCGCCTAATACTGATATCAGGATCTCGCAGACACTCAAGTATGGTATTTCTATGTCGTTGAACTGCGTTTGGCTCAATTGCGACCACTTTAATGAGCGTATTCAAAGCAACATATCGAATGTTGTTGTCTCGATTTGAAAGGAACTTTCCGAGGATGTTGACACCAAGTACTCTCAAACCAGAATCAGCTTCGATATCGAGAATAGTGAGGACGGCCTCGTATAATATAGAATTTCCAACGTTCTTTGAAGAATCTGTGTTTGTAGCAACTTGGGCCAAAATATCGTTGATTTGTTCACTAGTTTCTGGATCTCCGCGACCAAGAACTCTCAACAATTGTAATATCTTAACTTGTAAGAATGGATCCGTAACTCCAGTGACATCATGCTCAGGGGCGTAACCGGAACTAGCCAATCCCTTCAGCGTTCGAACTAAGCCACCGCTAAATGGTCTGAATTTCTCCACGATTCCTTCTTCTCCACCTTCTGCCTCGTCCATTTCGCAGAGATTTGTTACTAGTGTAAGACCGCACAACAAAACACCATGATTTCGATCCGACAGGAGGTTTGCGGCTTTTTCGAGGAAATGTTCTTGTAAATCTGGTACTTTTTTGCATATTCTCATGGCACATAACGCAGCCTTTCGACGAATATAGGGGTTAGCGGTAGAAAGAAGGGTTTCAATTTCAGGAAACAAGTCTCGAGACATTTCGACCGATGCAATATTTCCGAGGGTACATAGAGCCAATCCAACAATATATTGATTAGAGTGATTGAGGTCACTATGTTCGAGTCAGCTCCATGGCTCCATAAGACTAACAGTTGCGCATACTTCTTCAGAGAGTTTGTAACCAATGTCAGTACCTCCTGATTCTCGTCCAGTAGAAGCATTGTTCCCAGATAACCCAATCTCTTGTCCGCAAATCGTGGAGACGCAAGAAGTTTGAGACATTCTATTTGGCCAAAATGTGTTCTCTCACCCAACGTGAATAAGTATAATAGCTTCGCTACATTGTTTCGTCTGCCAATCCAATATGTCAGATATGTTCAAATAAACAAGCGGTGACCTTCCTACCTGACATTATGATCACCACTCTCTTCACGAAAACTTGCTCTTATAGCAGCACTTTCCTTTTGTACAACTGCGCGCTCATCTGCGATTGTTTTCGAAGCTCGCACATTGCGAATGAATTGCTTCACTGTGTATGATGAGCTTGGAAATCGAGGGGTATGGGGCATCATTGTTTATTACTTACATGAACTCATTCTGATACTGTTCAAGGCCCAAAATGGGCCAAACTTCTAAAACTTCCCAGCTTAAGAGATCAAAAGTTTTGCTTCAAAAGGGGAGCAGGAATAATAAAGTGATGGAATGGTCGTTTTGATTCTGAGGTGCCTAATTGGTGATGCAAAGGCCACCATACTTCGCTTGATGTCTTGATGTCTTTCAGGATGCATCCCCTAAGCCCGGACTAGTCCGCATATGTGCTAGTGTTAAGTGGCGCCCGAGGCTACGATTAAGCCTACTGTGGCTCAGTACGGCCCCGGTGCGGATTTGATACGCGGGCTCGAGGTGGGCAAGGCCGATGGTTGAGCGGGTGGGAATGTAATCCACAGCCTCGAATATCATCACCCATGGATAATGGATAAGCAATAATTCAGTCAATCTGGTCAGAATATTTCTTATTCTAAAGTTTGTATATGAAGGAAAGTAGAAACAGATCTAATTTAAGTTCCCCTTATGAAATGACTTATTCAAATGAGTCCATAAAAGTTGTCAGACCCATTCCAAACTTTGATTGTTTCAAAAGGGGCATTCATAAGGAGCTCCATTACCCCAACCTCTGCGGCCAGCTTCACTTAAATTCTGAATTCATTTCAACACACACGAAATGTCTACTTCTGCGGACGTATACACTAATGGGAATAGTCATGATCATATCTTGCGTCCCAGACCCCAAAATAGCTCTAACCCAAGAATTGTTCGAACAATAAGTGAGGAGGGGTTATTACCAGTCAATGGTATCAAAGATTTCTCCGAAGATGGTATTTCTTCAGGTCCAACTAGGTGAATCTCTCAACTTAGGTTAACAGCTGTATCTAACATAAAGTAGTGGACGTACAACACCTGTTCCCGAAGATGCACCTCCCTCCGTTCAATCGATGTTCTCTGCGAAGAGGCAAATCAAAGCAGAGCAGAAACGTCGTATTTTCCCTACAATCGAATACACCTCAAGAGTCTCGCACTTAGATCCACATAGTGACCATCATGATTTCACTGGGTTTTATAGCTTATTTTGGATTGGTCTTGCTATCATGGCAATCACAACAATGTTACGAAATATCAAGGATACCGGTTATCCCATGAGAGTGGAGATTTGGCAATTATTTACAGTAAAGGTTTGGGAACTTGGAGTCGCAGATGCATTGATGGTCGTATCTACATCCATCAGTCTCCCCCTTCACAAGTTCTTCAGAAGTAAGACAGGTAAATCTTTAGGGTTTCAATGGACCAAAGGAGGAATGGCTATCCAGAGTTTGTACCAAATAATCTGGATGGCATTCTGGGTTTCGTAGGTGTTCTCACTGCATACAATAGTGAAGTGCAATGCTGATAGGTAGTATAGCATACCCTTCCTTCGAGATTGGACATGGACAGCTCAGGTTTTTCTTTTACTTCATACTATGGTCCTACTCATGAAAATGCATTCATATGCATTTTACAATGGTCACCTTAGCGAAACCGAACGACGATTACAAGAGCTTGACTCTCCAGCAACTGCTTCAAAAGCACCAGCATATCAATATCCAAGTCCAGGTCATAAGAGAACAGCGTCAGAGATCAAAGTTCTTACTCAGACCAAAGCTGACGAGGTTGCGAGCCTTAGGGAGGATTTAGCGCTCGAATTGACGTCCACCATGGGCTCGGTCACATACCCTCGAAATCTCACGTGGTATAATTATGTCGATTATATATTCTGCCCGACACTCTGCTATGAGCTCGAATATCCTCGCACGGCAGGTATAGTCTGGTCAGAATTGGGATACAAAACTTTTGCTACGTTTGGTGTCATTTTCTTGCTCACTATCACTTCCGAAGAATTCATCCATCCCGTTATGACCGCATCGGCCACAAGACTTCAAACTGCAACCTCGTTTACCGAAAATGCCCTTGTCGTTGCCGAATCAATCAGCTTACTTCTTTTTCCTTTCATGATTACTTTCCTTCTCGTATTCCTTGTAATTTTTGAATTCGTCCTCGGTGCATTCGCTGAGATAACTTGTACGTACAAATTTTCAACGACCCCTGTTGGCTTATCCCAAATCTATTTGCACCTTAGTGCTCTCCTCTTCTTTGCGCGCTGTACTAACAACTCTCTCTAAACCCATAGGCTTTGCAGATCGTCACTTCTACTCTGACTGGTGGAATAGTACAGACTGGTTGCAATTCTCTCGTGAATGGAATATTCCTGTCCATCACTTCTTCCATCGCCACGTATATCTCGGCTCTCGCTCGTATATTGGGAAAGGAGGAGCCACTTTTATAACTTTCTTCATTAGCGCCATTGGTCATGAAATAGTCATGGCTTGTATCACTAAGAAACTTCGAGGCTACGGAATGGTATTACAGATGAGTCAACTTCCTATCATTTGGTTACAGAGTAGACCATGGGCTAGAGGGAGGAAGGTGTTGAATAATGTGTGTTTTTGGTGTAGTATGATTTTGGGGTTGAGTGGTATGTGTAGTTTGTATGTTTTACTATGATGCAAAGGGGGTAGGGGTTAGATGAGTAGAGTTGGGGCCCGGAAGAGGGGCCCATTTCATTTACCATTAAAGGGGGAGGTGTATTATATGGGAGGCGTCGGTGGCTGGCTGTTGTGTTGAGCCTCTATAAACTGCATAGATGGATACCAGAACGTGCACTACTTATTTTTATATTCTCTTTGACTCATCACAAGTTAGATACCACAATTTTCAATCATCGTTTCTTTTGCTTTTCGTTCCTTTGTCCATTAAATTTCTTACTACGCGCGACTACATAGATCTCATCACAGTAGTATGGATATGGATATATACTGTATCCGAACTGTACTTGAACTTTGTACATACTACTCTCTATAATCAAGACGATATAGTTAAAAAAACACCCAACTCCACATTATGCTTTCAATACAAAGAAAAAGAAATTGGTTAAACACGACTCCAACTCTTGTCTCCTCAAACTCCCCTGAGATATGCAATAAAAGTCAAAAGAAAAGAATCCATATAATCCATTATTTTATTCATCTAAATAGTCTCATTTCATCCATCTCATTCATCTCATCTTTTATATCGGCATCACTACGAATAGCTCTCTTCACTATTGTACCCCCCTCCCCCAACCTATACACTCGCAATTCCTTAGCGAAGGAGATGAAGATTCGCGGAGATGACAACAATTCCAACAAAACAACACAGCTTAGATATACAACAAAAGTATCTATCAACCTATGGATCTAGTAGGTATCTAGTTTCACCGGATTTCTTAATCAGGTACCGACCTACCTAGGACGGCTCTGTTATTTACTTCCATACCGCACCATCTCATCACAACCCCCCTTGCGTTTCCTCGCTTCATCTCATCTCCCTCGATCCTTGTCGTACATATCTATATCCATCCATCCATCCATCTATCTATCTATCTATCTACCATCCACCCATGTAAGTAAAAATACCCCCAGCATCAGCATTAAATGTTCCCATTCATTCCATTCCAGACAAGTAACTATTGTACCAAAACTAAATCTCTTTTATTCATTCAATCAACTTATTTTACTTCTCTTCCCTCAACCCTCTCTTTCGAGCACGAAACTACAAAGGCCATTTATTCCTACGAAACACAACAGAACACATATTTTATATACTCCCCATTTCCACACCTATCTAAGCCCCCACCCGCTTTCCACGAATTTCCTCCTCGTCCTCGTCCTTCTTCCTCCTCACACTGATCCTGCCCACTCATGCAATGTTCAACATCTCCCACGAGCCTCTAAACCTCGAATTTCGTACTATCTTCATCGATGACATGGTCACATTCAAAGCACAAAAACAATTATTACTTGAAAACTTGTAGAATTCCATTCATTCATTCAATCATGTCTCATATCTATTATTCCAACCATCATCCATGGCCGTGTTCATCAATCAGCACCCAGGTGTTTAGATCACTGGTCTGCATGAATATTCAATCATATCCTCATGTCCTCCCTTATCAAATCTCTCGTATCTTCTCTCCCCGCTCTCTTCCATTGTTCAACTCCTCCCAAGTGAAACATTCCATATACCAGGCCAACCCGATGATCCCTATCCATGCATGCACTCTCGCAAACAAATGCCGCAAAAGAACTCAATCAAATCATCTCAACTCATTCTGTCCCCATATGTAATCCATCAATTTCGCCCTTCCACCTCCATCCACCACTCGCTTATCGCGAGAATTGCATAGTAGCAATGTTACGTGCGTATCATTACCCAACCCACCCAATCCATTCAGAGGTACCATCCAATCATAAAACTACAACAACGATGAATAACTAACTCGATCCGATGCAATAACAAATTCAAGACTCTCGCAGTGACACGTCGAGGAGAAGAGAGCCAAAAGTGAAAGAGAAGAAAGAAGAAATATTTGTCACAATTTCTTTTCTCAATTTTCTCGGCTAGATTTAACAGAAGAAAAATTCTCTTGTCCTCTCAACCCGATTAGCTAGCTGCTATAGCCTGTCTGTTTTTTTTTTGCATAATTCGTCGTGTTCGTGTTATCCCCGTAAAAAAAAAAGTAAGAAAAAAACCCAATCAGCAAAGACTGTAAAAAGAAAAGTGGGGAATCATAATGTGCTGCGCTGTCGTTACTGTAAAAAAAAGGTGTATTGTGTTTAAAAAGTCGGTGTCGGTACAAGAAGGGTAATTTATGTAACAAATTGTAAAAGAGAAAAGCTCGTTGAGTAAATGCTTAGTAGACTGATTCACGACCACGAGCTGCGGGATAAGGTGTATAATCGCGATGATTTCCTGGTTCAGTAGATCTTCTATCGACATAGTGGGTTCCAGTCGAGTAGACAATATTGTCGGGTGTGATTGGAGCAGAAAAGTTTACATTGTATTGTGGTGGATATCCACCACGACTTGTGGCCCGAGAAGCCTCTCGAGGCTTGGGTTGGGCGTTGACAACTACGGGCTCAGTTGGCTCGGGCGCAGATGTCGGGTGACATCCTCGTGACCGAGATCGCACCTGACGAGAAGCACTTCCACCACTTCGTGCTAAAGGAGGACGAGTGGTTCGACGAGGGGATGGACTTCGAGGTCGCGAGTAAGCAGCGTCGCGGGGATCTGATCGATAAGAGCCCTTGAGTTCACTTCGCCCATTACTAACGACGTACGTTTTGGTAGTACCAGAGGGCTCAGGAGCTCGAGGCGGCTGTCTAGCATGAGAATACTGTGGTGTTGGTGATGGCGATTCAGAGTCAGATCCAGAATCAGACTCTGACACCGGATTCTGAACAACCCGAATTGGTCCACGACCCCTATCCCTAGTGTCTGTCTTCGTACCCATGCCTTGTGTAAATGTAGCTGCTCTAGTAAATGTAGGTGGTGGAGGTGGCTCTCGAGGATACTCCGTCTTTGATCGACTAGGCTCTCGTCTACCTGATCCAATTCCAACTATCGGTGGTTCCGAATATTGTTTGTTAAGGGTAGGTTTTGTAGGAGGCGAAGTTGATGCGTTGTTCACATATGGCGACTCCCTAGTTGAGCGTCTAGTTGGCTTTGGCGTGTCTTTACTTTTCGAAGGAGTTTCTGCAGAACGACGTGATGGTCGTGCTGCTGATTTTCGTGGTGTCTCATCATCACTATGATTTTCATAAGGAGCAGATGGGTGTACCTTATAATGATTGTTATATGGTGTAGATGATGGCGCAGTAAACGTTTCTGCTCGACGCATCGTGGGCATTGCAGGTGGCGCTGGCGCAAATGGAACCTCTGGTTTAATATCTGACTCTCTGCGCGAAGCTTGGACATAACGTGCAGCATTTGCCATATGATCTTTCCACTTGTCTCCCATCGGCGAGTCTTTCACCTCTGGAGGGTCTCGTTCTCGTTCTCGCTCTCGCTCTCGCTCTCGCTCTCTCTTTTCCCGTTCCCTCTCCCTATCGCGTAACTCTCGTTCTCGTTCTCGTTCTCGTTCTCGTTCTCGTTCTCTTTCTCTTTCTCTTTCTCTTTCTCTTTCTCGTTCACGTTCTCTGTCACGATGCTCCCATTCTCTGTGCTCCCGTTCTTGTTGAAGTCGAGCAGCAGTTTCGGCCCTCAATTCCTCTGTCCTTCGTGCGGCTCGTTCCGCTTTTCGTCGAAAATCATCCTCACTGGATTCGTCCTCAACATATGTGCCTGGACGCACTTTCTCTTCGGTGCCACGTCTCTTCTCCTTGTCGCGAGACTTCTTTCGATCTCCGTGATCACGCTTAGCTTCCTTTTCCATCTTCCGTCTCATCTTCTCTCTTTCATCTTCTTCTTGTTGTCTTCTTCTTTCCCTTTCGTCTCTATCCGAATCTCTAGTTGTTGTTTTGGATCTCCTAACAGATGGTCTCGGAGCTTCTTCGTACAAATCCTCATAAGATCTCGGTGGCGGTTTTGAATACACATTTGACTCTTTTGGTGGCTTTTGTGCAGTCTTTGGATACGAGGAACTGTATGTTGACGGTCTAGGTTCTGCGGTCCTAACATTGTATTCATAAGTTTTACTAGTCGAAACTGGATTTGAAGTCGAAGTTGAAGTCGAGGTTTTGCCCAACTCCTCTCTCAACTTCTGCAATTTGACTGTTTGGTCATATTCTGATCTTCTTGATACATCACTAAGTATTTCGTATGCTTCTTGGACTTTTTGAAATTCATCGACCTTTATTGCCTTCAATTGAGGATCTTGAACTTTGTCCGGATGACATTGCAGAACGAGTTTTCGATGTGCTAATCGAATCTGAGGTAATGTCGCTTCTTTATCAACACCGAGGATTTTATATGGATCTGGAGGGAGGCGTGGTGAACTCATGGCGAAACAAAAATGAGGGTGTTAGGTTCAAGTAATGAGAGATGGGATTTTGCGTAATGTATTGCTCGTAGATTGCAAACCTTCGTGACCGATCTATTGCATTGTCGTCGAGAAGCAAACGAAGAAATCGATGGAAGTGAATTCTTGGATGTCGATGTCGTTATTTGATCTGCTGTGATAAGTGAAGACAGAAATCTATTGATTGCAATGCGAAAGTTGTAAAGCTGATTATATTAAAGAATGTTGTAGAAAAGGAAGAATGTTGAGACAATTCAAATCTGAAGAGAGCTGGAAGGATTTACTATTCAAATATCGGTAGAGAAATTGCCTTTATGCAAAGGATTCGAATGGTATTGAAGAGAAGGTAATTTGTCAACAAAGGAGTTGAGAGATATTTGGAAATATCTTGGATCCGATCTTTCCTGATCCTTGAAAATCTTTGGGAGTCCAGGTTCTTGGAGGCTTGGATGAGTTGAATAGTGAATGAGGTCACGGATTATCCCGACTGGGTAGTAAGTACCCCGTTAAAAGTGTCAACTACCTATGGGGATGAAAACGGGCTCCAACCAAGGGACCGAGATGCGAACCGCGTGGAATAGAAACGGCAAAGACAAGGCAAAAGTAAGGCAAAATTGAAAGGTCGAGAGAAGAGGCTGGAATTGATTGGTGGTTGATTGATTGAAGAAGACACCAAGACGATGTTAAGATCCCAAAGGGTGAAATCTTGAGTCAGCAAGGTGCAGCGAAATCAGCGGGAGAGCGGAAACCAGTCAAGATCCCGTGAAACCAGCGAAGAGGAAAAAGAAAAGTCTTCCGTAAGCTTGTGGCGATTTGTAACCTTCCTTCAAGATTGATCCAAAGGGAATTGAATGGACAGAAGAGAAATGTACCGGTAGAGTGAATGAGGTGTACAAATTTGCCTTTCGGGTCGGATGTATACAGAGAATGGTTCCGTCCGGTCGTCGTATGAAGTGAATACGGAGTATCCGTAGCGAAGAAGATAAAGAAGTAGTATGGAGAACAGTACAAGTAGAAGAAGTACAAGAAGAGTGAAGTTCCCTGGTGTGAAGTCCTGACAACTCTTGACGATGTATCGTACTGGGATTGTTTTTGAGATTGTAATGATAACGATTTGATGTGATGTTGGAGAATAATTGGTATTGACGTTTTGTGCTGTGCGAGTACTCTATACACAAGGTAAAAAGTAAACACACCAAAACGAAGGAACCGACAAAAGGAGGAGAAAGGATCCTAATGGGTACTCAATCAGGATATATGGGAATGACAGTAATACTGAGGATTCGAATAGATTCCCAAAGAATGCCCTGGTGGATTGATTCGGTCCCCGCCTTATTACTCGTAGTGGTAATGGTAAGAAGTAATGCTAAGTAAGTAATACTCCGCTTTCCTGGTTCAACTGGCTCAAAGCAGTGTAAGAACAAGACGAATGAACGTATCGTATCCTCTGTTGTGGTAATGAATGGGTCCAAAAATCCGGTCTCTCTAGTAATAAAACAGTATCATTTGTCTGTCAAGGTACCAGGCTCAGCATAAACGGCCACCGCAGTAAAATGTAGACACAGAGTATCATATAAGGATATAGGGCGATATGGGGACAACGAGGCGGTGAATCGTCGTCCTGACGATTACGATTTACGAAGGAAATGGCCCAGCCGGGGCATCCACTCCCTGAAACTATTCACGAATGATAGATCGAGGTTTCTGTAGAACGTTGTAATCATATAATTGAAAACGCTTTAGGCCGTTCCAAGTTATGCTTGTCAGAATTTGAATTATTAGTCGATAGCCTTAGATATTTTATGATTAGTCGAACTTTCAAAGGGAGTATCCGTTCGATAGTATAGTCGACAGATGGATGGATTGAACTCTAATGGTAACTCTGAAGCATTCAGCGTCCCAGAACTTCAAATCAACGTCAATGTTAATAGAGAATGGGCCAGAGCAGGTCAATGGACTTCGCTGCCTTGGTCTTGGTATAAGGAGAGGTGAGTATGACGCCGATTGATTTGACTCGATGTGATGGGGGTGATATGATGGGGTGATGCAAGTGAGAAAATTGGAACCATACGATACGACGCTGAGTCCTGTATGATATGTATGTATGAGACCTGGAGACAGTAATGAGGTAAGCCTGGCCTGGGCTAGATATTAGGAAAAGATAGCCTGGCTTTTTTTATTTATCGAATAGCAGAGATTGGAGTTGAGTTAAGTAGAGCCCGGCGTGAAGATATCAGAGTCCCCACCGCGGAAGAATTCGAGGACGTCTCAATAGCGGTAGTAGATCTAGCAAACCAACACGCGCCACAATGATACTGATCGAATGGAAGCGGAGCCAAGTCGTGGAACGGGCAATAGATGCAGCACAGCTTATTTGGTTATTGTAACTTCGTAGGGTATAGGCTCAAAAGTGGTTATTCTTTGGTATCAATTCAGCTGGGTTGGTTGACATGTGAGGTAAAAACATCTGAGACTCATGGCCACCAGGCATCTCATGTTGGCAAAATGGATACAGTATCTGTGAAGTATTCATACTAGATATGTGACATTTCCACTTTATTGTGGCTCAAAGTCAAGCATTCATCTCCATCACCAGCCTTAAAAAATCAGTCCATTACCGCATTCAGAGTCACTCATCCAAAATCAAGTAAATAAACAATGATGGCAACTCCGGAAGGAAAGCAGGACGTGATCGAAAGACCTTTCAGTCCATTGGTGATAGATTAGCCAATGAAAAGCTTCAAACTAAATCCCATCAAGGACTCACAGTGCATGAGACCACCACGTTTCTACTGCACGCTCGAGTAACTCGAATGTCACTAATGAAGTAGTTTGTCCACAGCTAGGTTATTCCAAGCTACGGCTAAGCGATGCAGAAATCAGTCATCAGCTTTGCCTGCCGAGCCTACCTAGTTCTAAATTTCTTTTACCGCCGAATACAACTGTGATTAGATGAAGTAGCCGCAAAAGAACATTTCCCGACCTCCAACCTTGAACATCTAGAATATGAAGAAGGGGGGGGGGTATAGCTAACGTCAGATATACCGGATAAAGACAGGTACCAAAGTCACTGTCAGCACACCCTTCCATCCATTGCTTCCCCTCTTTTCCTGATCCCCTGAATGGACGAATGGATCAAATTGAACGTCGCCTGCATCAAGGCCCAACTTATTGTATCTGCGGCCCCGGCATATTAAAATCTATCAAATTTGTATGGTCCATTTTTGATCTGTTTCGTCAGTGTTTCCAGAATCTAGAGGTGCAGAGGTGTTCCTGAGCCGAGACCTCAGATTATCAATTTCTTGCTGTGTAATTATCATCATGCAGATGCCCATGCACATATAGGCCTCATCTGCCCCATTTTGTACTCGAAAGTACAAATCATCTCTCTTCTTCTTCCCACTTCCATTGATAAAATAGCTTTTTCTAGCATATCATGCATTCTCATGCATCCTCATGCATCCTCATGCATGTACTTATGTACCTCGAGCATTAGTTTGGCAGGTCTTAACGATCATTGATGGTATCCTTCCCTTGGTTTCCATATGCTCCACTGATTGATCACTCGTACAGAGTACACGGTACAGCAGGAAATGGAGAAATATCCGAAGCTTCACCTCGAAAGAAGTTGCAAGCTAAACATGGAAAACCCTATCAGGATCTGCGAAAGGATTTCAAACAATCAACAATATCTGTACCGCCTTTGGCGACAGATCTCCCGCACATCAGAGCACATACATCATGTACTAAACCAAACCAGGGCATTGCGGGTTAATTGACACCAAAATGGGGTCGCAGAGCTCATGACCTTTACTCAGGGACACTTCCCTCGTAGGTAGTAGGTCCACCTATCAAACTGCAAAAAATTCGCCATCATCCCAGTAAATAGTAAATACATTTTTCTGCTGACAGTTACATTTTTCGAAAGTCCGATGGTGCTCCTGCAGTTAATAATGCAAATGCGATGCGAGGACTTCCTTGTCTTGTATCGGCTGCCCCGCCATCCAATCTGAGTTCTGAGTTGACTTCCTCATAGCTTTTGTTTCAGCCAAAAGGCATCATCCTCCGTACGGAGTACATTTTGACACGCTTTTTTACCCCTCAGTTCCAATGATCCCGATGAATATCCATGCCCCCCGCCCTTACTCATATATTCACAGGACCATTCGACGAGAAGATTTTGCTCTATCTTGGAAAGTTAACACCATGTATTGGAGACGCTCCAATTACCAATTCCAGCTGCAGTATAAAGAGTATTGCGGCCAATTGCAGAAATGTCAGGTTTTCATGAATACGAAGTAAGAAAGGTAGGTTATGGTGGAGAAGAGAAGACTTGGATTTCACTCAATTGGCGAGATCATCTGAACTTTTTCTTTCCTTTTTCTCACATCGTGATTCATGTGAAAGGGGAAGGAAAGGAAAGGAAGGGTCCGCTTGACAGCGGACATCCCGCCCTTGAAGGAAAGAGTTTTGACTCCATGGATATCTGAAGTCTATCTAACCTTCTAATAAGACTATAGGCCACGGCGGAAGCTCGGATAAGAGGGGTAACCTTAGACAGTCGCCATTCTCGACTCTCGAGACAATACCGGTACCTAGGTAGTATCTATCAATATTTGACAACATTTGACAATCCTGCTACGACTACGAGGGAGGTACCTCAACTCCTCGAGTACATACTGTTGTCAATTGTGAATTGTCAATTCTCATCCAAACAATCCTAGGAGCAAATCATGTCACAATACGGGGAAATCAAAGACAACCTTTCGCAATGGACACTGCCTACCTGGGTATTCTCTAATCCTCCAGTCCTCCAACAACATACCTAGGTCATGTTAAACGATGTCTAGATTCCAGCTCTTTCCCCGTACAATTATGATATGATCATTGATCATTTAAATCAATCGAAATCCTTTGGCACCACGTATTCAATACTTATATCATGCTTTACAGCGTTCATGGGCCTTTGATTAGACCACAACAATCGCTTAACCAAGCAAAAATCCATTTTGTGGCCAATATTAGGCCTGTATCTCATATGTGTACAAGCTCTCGTCCAGTAGATTTTTATCATCTCCAGCCACCATTGCTCTATGCCATACATACAAACAGACACACAGCTAAACAACACATCAATCTCATTAAACTTGGATTCAATGAACAAATAATCAAAAATCCTTCATCGCCTTGGAAGTCACTCCACTACTATGATGGAATTCCACCAATTCGGTTTATTCTCCAACCGCGAATACCAAGATATGACGATACTTCTTTCGATAATTCGATGAAATCGATATATCTCCTGATCGGCCCCAGCTGGATCATTCTAACAATGGCCATGGGGTCGTCGTTGATCCAGGGACTCTGTTTGTTTTTAGATTGAAACCCGAATTCAGATCACGTTGATTGATATCCACCTTTTCTTATCCGCTCGACTCTCGAGCTTCTTACACAGTACAGTGTAGACTCCACTTCCAAGTCAGAGGACTCTCTATCAACTCTAGGATCCCAAGTATTCGATTGCGTCAAATGCGCAGGAAGGAAAAACATACTTTCCTATCATCCCACTTCATTGTCCCCACTATGTATACTCGAGGACCCATATCAAGAGACCTAAGAACCTGTCACCGTGTCACGAGCCTTTTCAAATTACCCCTCATGTTCATCTTGAAAGATTCTCCTTCTGATTTCTGTGAGTCAGTACCTGATCAATATCATTAGTACCGATTTACTTGAGACTTTCATGTACGTCATTCCCCTTTTCTTTGAAACCGCCAGTGCGTGATCATCGATGGAAATAGTCTGTTTCCATGTTGCTGTAAGATTCGCTTTCTTGGCCTTACTTGGGCGTGCAGCGGCGGGCATACAAAGTCAAAATATTACATGCCTCCAACCGAGCCATAGTGGTGGGGTGGGGTGTGAGAACCAATGATACAGTACGATTCTTCATTTATCTTTCCTTCACATTGATGTCTTGACATATCAGGAATGATACGTTTCTCCAGTCCTCATGTCGAAACTTTATTTCTAATAATGCACATCACGAAGGCTGCAGAAAATATCCCCGCCTGCTCTTTTCTGGAACACTGTACGCCCGTCAAGCCACTCCGAGAAGTAGCTGGAGTCAAAATCCCAGCCCTTACTTAATTTTGCTCAACGTTTATTTTCCCTGGTCTCACCAGCCGGGCGTGTAAGCTAATTTGATCCGCATCCTAAATAAGACAGCGCTATTGAGAAGTCTGAAACTTATCCTAATAAAGGTCATCATCACACAACATCAATAATCACAATGTTGGTATTCATCGTCAACTAAATCACGAGACAATCTGGAATCACATCATTTTCTTCATTGTCTTTTCTCTCGTGTCCGTTTCATCTAGTTTTCTATTCTGTTGTTGCTCTACATTTTGACGCAAGGGATATATTGCCTGAATACGAACAATCATATTGCCACGCTGTAAAATTGTATACTGCAGTGCGTATATATTTTTGCGTATCTGTGTTTGCATGGCACGAACTAGTTTTGCCTGCACGTGTAGCAAAGCTCGGTGTAACGGGTTTACCCCTCCACGTTCCAATGTGAGACATGGCTATCGTTATCAGAAGGCCCATCCATTCTTAGCTCTCCAATGATTTATGTTGTGGGATTTCTCTGTGAACACAATCACACATGTTGTCACAATCTACTCGGTGGTATTCAGCCTCGGCGCTTGGGCAGCTTGATTCGAATGTGGCGTCTGGAACACAAGGCTGGCTGTTGTGATGATAGGTTGGGGAAAACACGGTCTGGATCACAACTTGAGAAAACTCGTTTTCTTGGGAGTGATCCCAGCATATGTCTGTCTTGAAATGGTTGGGAAAAGACTATCCAATTGTGTATGTTTTGTCCTCAAAATCTCACTTGAGCCGCATAGCATCAAATGAAACCATTTTGAGAAGTGTCTCATTGAGTAGAATTATTACCAAAGTATGCTGCCTCACATGGCGATATGTGGTTCTCGTGCACAAAATAATTCTGCGCTACTTAATCTCTCCGCGGCTTTATTAAACGCGCAGGTTGTCGGGGGCACGGAACGAGGTCGATGCCTTGACACTGAGACCCGGTGATGGTATTGACGATAACGAGCTGTCTTTACGTTATGGCGCTTATGTTTTTGGAAAAGAGGGTATGGTTCCTGAATGATAGAAATAGTCAAACTCTCCAAATTCGAACCTAATACGTTCCGTGAAATTTCACATTCAAGCTGAACAGCATTAGCCCGCGTAGTGACATAGAACAGCGCTTCTATACCGGTAGTCTGGATAGCCGCGCTGAAAACCTGTGATGGCATAACAGTTGGTCTCTCCAAGGTCCTCAACTGCCGAATACAGCATTTACCGAGGATTGACAAGTGCCGGGAACTGCGAAATGTATTGCAGATGTCTCATAATGCCAGTCCCTACTTGCAATCATTCCGTTATCGCTATCATATCAGTGTGTTCAATAAATCGGTCTGATGGAATTGGTTGACGCTTTGATGTTTCAACGCGATCTAACATTCACAATCACTTTAACATTTCGGATCATTTGAATGTTCAATTTAGAATTATTAGGGATTTCAAGCGTTTCATTGTCGGGATATAGTCCAAACTATTAGACACTCTATATTAGATTGATCAACATTATATCGCTGTTCGAGGAGAATCTTCCACTTCCTCTAATCGAGGCGAAGATAATCCTATTGAAGTCACATATCTGTCCTTCATTGCTTAGAAACAAACATCTCACTGCAATCTGTAACCCATTCACATGAATGATAAACGCTTCTTACCTCATCATTTCAAGATCTCCAGCCCAATATAACCCATTCTTCTGACCCCCAATAATAATCACTCATACCGCGCCATCAACGTTAAAAACAAATTACAACACCAAAGTAGCAATCATGGATCTACACCTGTTAATTCTTTTATTCCACGCAAAGTTCAATCTTACTATGTTCAGCCTTGGAGCGCTACTGTAAAGTTCGTTGGAGTTGGATTGGAGATCTAACTTCGGCACGGTATGTGCAGCGCCGCATCAGCCGTAAGAATGCTCGTTGGTCTGTTGGTTGGGTGTTGATTTTTGTGGGAGCTGAGAGCTGAAAGGTAGATTCGTATTGGGATGGTGGGAATTTTGTTTGGGGTGGGGAAATACTGTGTTGTTTTCGGGGAGTGGAGGGTGAATCTATGAGGGAAGGATTAGATTCGTGATTCTGGATACTTTGTCGGTGTTTGGAGCTGAGTCTTTTTGTTGATGGAAATGTGGGGTGTTTAGATGCATAATCTTACCTTCGAGAATTTCAATAGTGTATATTTTTTGCGAATGTATCATCGGCTGTTCACTACTATTATATTAATATAGTCTAAGTCTATCGGCTCGAGAGAACTTGGATCTAATTGCTGTTGTTTCCCAGTACGCTATCTAAATAGTGATATATTCCCCCTTTCCTCTTTAATCCCTTCCCTTTTTACTTATTTCTTCATGTTAAGTCTCATTTTCATCAACCTTGACCTCAAGCACTGAATACATCTTCCAGATCCTGTTAGTCCCTTTCATCTCCCTTCAATTGATGTTCTTGATTATTTGTCTGATACTCTTTGCACCTCACCTTTCTTCCCTTCTCTTCCCCCTTCAAGCTTTTAGTATCTCATGGTTCATGCTATGACTCATCCAAGTTCTTCTTAATACTTGAACCTACTCTCATCTCAAGATAGTCAACCCATCTAGTTCGTCTATGAAGCAATCTTGAATCTGATTTTCTAAGCCGAAAAGCTAGCGTGGGGGGTTTCATGAATGGCATGTTGTTGTGTCAGGATGGAACATCGTGTATAGTATAAAATACCTGATAGTTTGACATTCATTATTATACGAAGAGTTGAACAAATCTGCTCTCTTTCCTTTCTTACTACACATATAGATGACAGGTTCTATCACACACCACGCATATACACAGTCCTCTAGCTCGAGCATTCGATCGTTTCTTTTCCAAAAGATAGGTTTAAGTAACCAGACCTGGCATATCGGATAGTCATATATTGAAAAGTTTTCCTTTTAGTAATGCGGTGAAGTGGGGATTGGACAAGGATGAGAGGATTAGAGTCTCTAAATTGAGATTGAGTTCTAGTTTCGGTGAGGACCTAGACCCTGAGGCGTATGAAGTCATAGGAAAGAATAGATAGCTGATTATAGCAAACTATCAAGATATTAGATGTCGTGGACTCGAAGTACTCACCTCAAACATGGGAAACAAAAGAAGATTAGTAGATCTATCCAGGAATATAACAAAGTAAGATGTTACTTTCCGCTGCCTGTGATGTAGTATTCGGTACCAAATTCATCTTGCAGTTTGAAGTTGTAAATAAACAGCTGTTAAACTGCGAGACTTCACGAGTATAGTTCGACTAACCACGAAGCATGGGATCCAGAGACAAATCTTTTTGGTAATACCCTATTTTTTTGTGTTGTTTCTCACGATTTCTAATGCTAAACTACTTAACCACCAAAAAGAACAGCACCCAAACGCCTACCCACCTGCTCAATACCCACCTGTCCACCACTAATATCCTTTCCTGTGAAAGTAATTTACGCCAAACTAGTTACTCCCCCCAGTAGTGCGTTTGAGTTTGTGTTCTTATGCTCTCCTCTTTCCACCACTTCCTAAACTTCCACTAGTCGCTGCACTCTTACCATTTCCCGACATCCTCAATCTGTCTTCTTCTTCATATTTCGCCCTTCTTCTTTCTCCATCTTTAAACCTCTTCTGCTCCTCTGCATTAGTCCTGGAAGTAAGGCCTTCCTTTCGCCTCCTTCTCCTTTCACTGCCTTCATGACACTGACTCATGTCCACATGGTCTTGTCTTGCTAGCCTACGCCCAATAAATCCACAAAGTGGTTCCATATGTTGACTCTGAACATGTTCCTCGAGATCTTTCAAGCTATCCCGAGGCCTACTTTTGCAATTGTCAGAAAGTTGACACACATAGTACTTGGTACCTCGTAGCGATTCCATTTTGTGTTTACTGGAGTATCTTTCTAGTGTGTAATGGTTACCAGGCGAGAGGCTGTAACATTCCAGTTTTTTAGGGTCGATTGAGGTGGCTTGACTAGCACCGCTACGACGTTCCTCTATATTGACGTTTTGATGACCTGAACGATGTGACATGTTGACGATTGTTACAGTCTGATTTTCGAGGAAAGAAAGGCGTAAAAAGCACTATGTACTGACAAATGGAAGTCGAGATAATGAACTTGATACTAGATAGTCGTAGTAATGACGATTGAGTAAATTGGGTGTGGATGTTATTCTGATTTCACTCGATGGGCAGTCCTGACATTCTTATACTCGAGTATCGATACTAGATTGATGATCTTGTACGTATAGTCGCAACTGATAACCCTCCAACATGTCTTTCGACATTGGAATAAGTAAGAACAGATAAGGTCGATACCTCGTAGACCGCAAAAGAACCTCTATTCATGGTGGGTCAATCCCTTACTGAAGGCCTTGGAGGCCGATTATCAACCAATTTGTAAACCGGGCCGGAAAATGTGGTAAAAGGAGTCCTCAACATGTTAATTAACAAGTTCGACACTCAATACTTACAGCCACCCTGTTGTTTTGCAATGGAAAATCTTTGATATAGCTTTCTGGTGAGATAATCTCTAACCAACATGGCAATCAACAGACACCAACTTCTTTGATTTGACTATTCGCTTTCCACACCTTTCGGGAAACAAAAGTCAAGAACCTATGAATGACTGTGTATGATATTTAGCATCACTCAGAAGTCTAATCCATCGTGCCCAAAAGACGTAATGCATTTTTCGCAAGTTATCTGATCGAATCTATCTTAGGAAGAAAAACTCATAGAGAATAAAGCTGACTCAAATCTTTCAAACATCTGTGAACAAGGCGAGACTGGATCATCTTGTTCGCAACAGGAGAAAAATCGATCCACTTGGACTAAGTGAAGGGGATGCTTGCGCGAACGCATGTAAAAAATGGAACGATTTCCATCTTAGCTCTATGAAACACTTAGCTCGAACTGGCTAGAAATAATCATAAGTAGGGTAAGTAAGCTATAGAGTAAGCAAATAATCGAAGTATAATATATTAAAAGACCTAATGCTTGATCAATCTGTCTATTTGGTAATTGTAATATGCCTTGTGACCCAAATCCTGTTGTCAACCAGTGGACTTTCATCCGAATCTGTGTCGAGCTCCTGATTCTGCCATTCTCTACCACGCTTGAAGTGCGCTGTTGATAGCTTTTTCAACTGATATGAAGGGCCAGGTTGATCGCTGAATTGACTTGGTTGGGGTTTTGTTCGCGAATGACTGTTAGAGAATTTGCTCGCTGGCATCGAGGCACCCAGTGTCGAAGAGAACCAGTCGCTGACAGATTTTGGAAGTTTAAAATACGCTTTAAGTATGGGTCGAACTGCGAAATAGAGGAATCAGTAATTGTCCATGAAAAAAAGAGCTTGGAGAAAAAAGAAAATGGTAGCATTGAAGTAGCTGTAGGAGATAGAGAAGTAGGGAATAAAAATGGGGAAGTTTATATCGAAGAACAGAATCGTGCAAACACACATGTCGGAACACAGGCTCCTAAAATGGCGCTCCCCTCCTCAATCATCAACCACTCGTTTGCAGTCGAGAATCCAGAAACTGTATAGACTTTAGTAACTTTCAGAACGAAATGGTCTCATTTGTCCTACAATGCTCTGGATCATGAGGCTGATATGAGTATGCTATGCGTAGTATGCATGTCACAACAACGCTACAAGCTAGTCAATGTCATGTCACTCGCATCATTGAGAGGACGAAATTACTTACAACCCACCAAACCAAAAAACCAAGAACAAAAGCACCTTCTTCCGTACAGGGACATGGAGGTCTCTAATGACAAAAAAAGGCAAGGCCAGAATAACAATATCCAAGATTGCATTGGGTACCTCGAAGCCAAGAACTATCTCTCCGTAAGGAATGCAATGTGTGGTAGGTTGAAGTCTGAGGGCTAGATTATATGCTGCTCTGATAGGTGTGCATCCGAACACAGTCAAGCATACTGTGATTATGAACCATATTGTGCATAACCCCATTGTTATATCCACGCATCGAATGAGATTTGGGGTCGTTTTGAATAAAGAGCGATACATGCATAATATCGAGATCTTAACGGCCGTGATGATAAAAGGAAAGTGAGTGCTACCAACCCATAACAACTGTATGAGTGTCAGCTCGGGACTACTAAAGAAGCTATATTGTATATGGGACTTTACCTCGAGCATTTTCAATCGATGATCTGGATCCATGACTAGATATGGCTCGAGGGTGCCTGATAACTTCGTGATGTCTATTCGATGCAGTTAGTACGAAGTATCAGCTCTGGCTATTGTATATACTCGCCGCAAATAATCACAATACAATGCGAAGCATACATCAAATAAGCTGCAAGAATCCACCAGTCATCATAGCGGATGAATCGCCCGGTCGTCGTCGTACCCTTTGTTTGTATCCTGGAAATGACGCGTAAAATGAGGGCTGTTGTGTCTATGACCAAGAACGAAACTGTTGCCTCCATATTGGACATTCCATCTGGGAGGATTGAAACCATGATTAAGATTGAATAATGGATAAATTCCCAAGAGTGTAACGATAGAGGTATGGAATACGAAATTGAAAAGGGCCTACATGATGTAGATAAGATTATAAAAACCTTTTCAATCTAAGGAATCAAGTGAATGTTACAAACCACGTCAGTACCGAACAACGAAGACAGAATATTAAATAGAACGGTACGGAGGATCTGGGGGTAGTTCCCCATAATCTCGGATGAATCAAGATAAGGAGTGTGGTATCAATTCAATAATGCGGCTTCACAACATGATGTCCCAGCGAAACGGTATATCAAGATTCCCTTCCCGAACAAAGCCATATGAAGGACACGCCACCTGCAATTTAGACACGAATGATGGCAATTCGATGGGAATTGTCCAGATAAGGATGTGACGATGAGGAACCAAAAGTTGGTGATAGATGCAGGTATACAATAACTAAATCAATGTGTACATTTGTATGAGTGGCTTGATCCTGCCGACAATATACAGCGAAAATGTGCCTTGCAGCATTTAGTGACAGAAATCGAGACTTGTATAAGATCTATGAAATCGAAATTGCATCCAGTATTGAATTCACCAGCTTTGGTGGCTTTGAGGTCTCCTGCATACATCAGTCCACCAGCTCATCATTCAAGGGGGTTCCAACTTGGCCATTCGATGCCACCCATCCACATTTCCATTATTTGCAAGAACGTTTCGTAACGCGCCATGCCTGTTTAAGAATTTGTGTTGTAGTAAAATATGATAGGTATGGTGTAAATCTCTGTAGGAAGCTGTGATGAACTGGGCTTTGAAGGTTAGAAAAGGATGGGATGCAACATTGAGGGACCCGTGCACGGATGTGGCCAGGGAGGAGTTCAAAGCCGCATCATCTTAATGAAATCACTACTCGTACTTCTTACACTTATCATTCTGGACCGTTTATGTTTCAAGAATAAATTTGTACTTTTAAGCCGAGTGTCTATCATATGCTTCGTGGGATATCTAAATAAGAAACAACAAGTGAAATCCTTCATTGCCGTGTATTTCCCTCTTCCCAACACCTTCAAAATACCAACTTCTATTACGATCCGAAACGTAAACACATCAAAACTCCTTTAACGCCATGCTACTGAACTAGAAAAGTCAAATCAAACTTCTCCTCATTCCTTAAGTTTATTTTCGGTGTTCTCTCCATCTTTAAACAGTTTCATTCTTCTCACTCTCCTCATGAGCATTTAACTTTCTCGCCTCCCGTTCCTCCATGTCCTCTATTGTCTGCTCCGCTTCATCTTCATTTGAAGAAGCTCCTCTTATCTCCGCCATTACACGTGCCGCTTCCGCCGCAAACTTGCATTTCATTCGAATGGATGCTCCGTATTTGTAAAAGAGGAATGGAAATGGTACGCACGCTAATGCGAGGAAAGCTGGAATTGAACTTGCCCAATGAATACCAAGGTTTTTGTACATATCTAATCATACAGTTAGTTATCTCTGGTTTGACACAGCTCTGGAAAGTTCAGATAATACTTACAAGTAGTAAAGAGTGGGAATGCCGCACCAAATAAGGAGCGAACAACGGTGCTGGCCGCTAAAACGGAAGCAGCGTAAAGAACATACGCATCAATCAAATAATTCATGACACTCAAGAACACCAGTACCATCCCACATCCAAAAGGAGCAGTGCCTATGATACTAACAATCCAATGTACATTTGGAGAATTTGTCCATGCGAACCAAAAGAGACCAACAGGCAAGCATATACTTCCGATGAGGGCAGGTGGAAGTCGAGCTTCAGGTGGTGCCGCATTGTTATGCTTAGCAGCTGTAGCCCTATATCGTTTATTATCCCACAGTGAGTAGATAACTGCAATCATCATTCCGACTGCAACACCACAAAAAGCCAATCCACCAATACCAGCACTCCATCCGCGTTTCATTTGGTACACAATCGGGAATGCTCCGAACATCATGTATAAAGTTCCGTATATGATTGCCAAGTACAAACTTAACATGAACACGATAGGTTCTGTGAACAACAAAATCCAAGGTCTCAAGAGTGCCGTTTTGAATTCTGCCGATAGAGATTTAGAGCCGTTGTCGACTTCCATCTTGGATTTGTAAACTTTTCCGGTCAAAGAGGACATCTTATTTGCCCGGCGACGAAGAATGACTGGTGAATAAGTTTCGGGAATGGTGAGAGTGCCAATGATCCAGAGTGCTCCGGTGAAGATGGCCATGAGTCCTCTATTTATAGTGTTAGGCTTATGTTATAAATAGTGATTAAGCAATGCAACTTACTCGACCCATCTCCAACCTTCTGATTCTCCTAAGAAGCCACCTACAATTGGTCCAATAACAGGGCCTAGAAATGGTGCTGCAGCGAAGATACTCATAGCAACTCCTCGATCACAAGCAGAGAACATATCGGCAATAACTCCCCCAGCATTGGTAAGAGGAGAACTACCAAAAGCTCCCGCGAGGAATCTCATGATCAAGAGTGTTTGTATATTTTGTGCTCCAGCAGCCCCAGCATTGAAAACAGTAAGCATAGCATAAGTACCAAAGAAAAGTACTTGTCGACCATATAATTCTGACATAGGAGCCCACAAAAGCGGACCGATCGCGAAACCCAAGACGAAAAGCGAGACTCCTAAAGTGACGACTTCCGTACTGACATTGAATTGCTCAATGATCTGTTCAACCCCACCTGTATATGCCGAGGACACAAAAGATACTGCTAACGTTGCCTTCACCAATAGTTAGCATGTGTGTAAGAGAAGTATCTATGTCTCACCCCCATCTGTTACACAGCTCAAGCTTCGGAGAATAATAACCGAAACCTTAATGGAAAAAAGGGGAGAGCTCACAAAGGCAAGAAGCACGGTGATAGTCCACTTCTTCAACACGGTAAAATTCAAAGGATTTCTGCGATCATCTGGGATATATTCCACCACATAAGGATCCTGTTCTGTCCCAGATCCTCTATAAGGGTAGTTGAGTACTTCGGGCGTGACATGTATCTGGTCGAAAACCAACTCCCAATGTCTAGCCTTTTTTTGGACATTTTTCTGTTCTTCCAAATCCCTATCCATATTCGTTGTAGTTGAAGAACCAGAATCTGATGTTCGAACCATGATGTTAGTTGTGACGGATTTATTCGAGTTGGGAGTTGGGGGTAGGTCGCTAGGAAGGTATGGTTAAATGCAACCTTGCCAAAGTAGTATTCGAACACCGAAATGCGAGATTGAATGCGCTCAAAAATAGTCTAAACATTTGGCGGCGCACACCGTAGATTATATACTATCTGCAATATAATATCATTTGAAATCCAATCTCAACAGCACCTATCTGTTGGCTCACTAAGACCGCTGATTGAACATCCGACGAGGAGATACCTAAGCATTTGTGCAAGTTATGCTGATCAATTCACATTATGCAATGCATCCACTGAAAATATACACATCCGGGGGAACTTGTTCCCGGTATGTCATGACGTCTTGATTAAGGACGTACCCTTTAGTGGATCAAGAATAGCCTACTCCGTAATGAGTTGGGGTTATGCAAATGGGAATAAGTAATGGTTAATTTTGTGAATGGATCATGGATCAAAAGTCTCCAAATGGGGGAAACATCCGTGCTTTGGCTTCCTTTCATTCCCCCTTTGAGTAGTAGCTGACAGCAGGATCTTTCGACCTTCCTCAAGCTTATTACTCCGTGCACTGATGTATGTGTATGTTTGGTGTGTCATAGAAGATTCCAGTCTAAAAGGTGCCGACATAGCCGAACGAGCCTTGGCAATAAGTGGATGTAATAATTATCGTTAACTATGCTCAAGTTATGTCTAAAATGTGCCAAACATCTTGAAGAAACCGGGCTCTTGGTTCCTATTCCGTGTCCGTACCGGAGGAAGAGTTGATATTCAAGATCGAATCCCGAGCGCTTGTCATACGAATGAAAACAATGTGAAAACGGCAAAACCCCATCTTCATTTATATCATCTGATTAAGATTGGTGATGATAGGTATTCCACAACGTTATTCGATTTCAATATACATCATCCTCGCTAATAGGTTTTAAATTATCGTTTTGTTTTCTGCCGTTTCTTGTCTTTTACACTCATATTGACACGTTTCTTAATCGCATCATGCGCATGTTTGTTGACCTTGGCCTTTTCCTTCTTCTTCTCAATAACTGCATGCACCTCCTTTTTCTCCTCGACTATCGGTGCAACCTCTTCCTCAAAGCCACCCCATTCATCATCGTCTTCCGGTGAGAATTCTTGAGCTTCCTCAGGTGCCATTTTGGCATCGACATTCAACTCCTCTGCATCTCCCTGCTCTTTTCTGACAGGGAATCCCATTAAATCGCGTACGAGATGCCCACGTTCATCTCTCAGGAGTCCGGCTTCAGGATCAACAGTTGGCGTTTGATCTCTCACAAATCCTGCCAAGAAGAACCCCATAGTAGCATGCTCATCTCCTTTGTTGGCTCGAATGCATCCTTCTGCAACCTCTTCATCACCATCGCATGCTTCTACAGAGCCTCGAACTGGCCATTCCCTCATACCCTGAATTTGATTATCACGACGAAGTATTCTCCAGCCCTTTTCTTTTGCAATATCAGAAGCTAAAGCCCTTTGGACGACAGATTCATTTTCTTCAGCATGAATTGAACAAGTGGAGTAGGTGATCTTTCGAGCAGCAGGATACTTGAATGCATGAAGAAGAAGTTCCAGCTGAAATTCTGCAAGAGCAGTTAATCTAGCTTTCAGTTCGGCATCACTATCGACAGCAGTAACGACTCCATCATCATCAACCATCACTTCTAACGCATCACTATCATCCTCGCGCTTTCGTTTCTTATTTGTCTCCTTCTTACTTGGTTCCACTGGCTCCGGTGCCTTCTTCGGCTTCTTCTTGTTTCTAGAAGGTTTGGCAACGATTTCCTTGATACCTGGTAGATGTAATTCGGGCATATCATCTCGACCAACAATCCCACTTCCCGAGCAACTGGGATCCAGCAACAAAGCACCAACATTTTTGTATGTGCCGGAATTTGGGTCAGTCTTTAAGAAGTCGTATCCAGGATGAAGCGCAGTAAATGTATTCGACCCCGCCAAGTTGACCATCTTTTCTAGAGTTTCAGCTCTCCCTTTGTTCTTCTCAAATGCGTGAATAACTTGAGTGGATTCATCCGGTTCAGGAAGTCGATCAACTAAAATAGCCGCAATATGAGTGGTCTTGTTACCAGGTGCTGAGCAAGAGTCGATAATGTCACCATCTTCAGCCAGAGGATCAAGCAGATACGCTGGGAAACACGATGCTTTATCCTGGAAGATAATTTCTCCAGATTTGTATGCTACGCTCTTCGAGAGATCAATGTTTGGAGATATAGCAATAAGGTTTGGAATATGAACATCGATATACAAGCGTTTAGACCCCCGGTGTCTAACAGCATCGATTGTCGCTGCACGTTCAAATCCAGCAAAAGTAGATTCGAGTTGATCCTCGAGAGTAGTCTTCAAAGTATTAATACGTATCCAACGAGGGTAAGGTGCCTCAGATGTATCAGTTGCATTCTCCTGACCTGTCTCGACATAGGCTTTTAGAGCTTCCATGGTGCTCATTTTTCTCCGAAGTCTTGCCTTGGTCAACTCGGCTTGCAATCTCCCCTTATGGCGCTCAATTGAGGCTCGTAAACCATGAGTAGCTGGGAGAGCAATTCCTCTTTTTGCCAAGAGTAAGTCATGGACGAGAAGAAGAGACAAAGTTGGAGTTAGCTATAAATGACATTAGCTACTATTTCAAAGTTTCAACCAATTGCAATACTGACCTTTCGCTCTAAGCGCAATAAATCCGCATTTTCGATTACATCCTTCAAAACAGGACTCCATTTACACGTCTCTATCGCCAGAGCATAGATTTGAACTGGTTGTGATTTTAAATCTTTCTTGCTGAAAATTCTAGATCTTAAACTACCACCTTGATTAGTAGGAGCAGCTAGAACTTCAGCTGCCTCATAATAGAGCGACATTGTATCTGTAGATGTTGAGGTGTCGAGCTTAAGAATTCTTGATGGAAAATATCAAAGTACAAATTTCTCGCTACTGTAATTGGTCACAAGAGGTACTTGACGAATGTAAGAGATTATCACATCAACAAAAGATCGCAATCATTGATGAAGTCGACTATATAATTGCAGTAGGAGAAGGATTTGAGGACCCTCTTCGATATGAAAAAGTAATAAAAGCAGCAGAGACAAACAGGGGAAAGTTGTTTTGAGAGGATCTCAAATGGTAAGCACGTGCCATCGCTATCTTATCGGATGGCGCTAGTGAAAAAAAGTCGGACGTTCATCCAAAATTTCTGAAGTCCATACTTATCCATCGACAATCCAGCACAACGACAAGCTGGTTTAGAAAGAAATACCGCCAACATGAGGTAAGAAACTTTCCCGTCCCTCTATTGCATCAAGTCTCTTTCCGCAATTCTTGGACTTTCGAGATCTCAATCGCATTTGCAATCTTCTTGACGATAAAAACATGTATCGCAATCTTTACCTTTGCTAATTCATCAATAGAATCGAAACCTGTTATTTTTGCTCGCAGCCCTGCTACCCAAGTAAGGGCATAACATTCGTTCGTAACGATGCGCGAACCTTTAGATTCTGCCGCAGCAAATGCCACAAGAACGTACGTCTAAACCACATGCATCTCCCTCCAATCCAGAACGCCACAGACCCCCCATCTTACCATTGCAACTTTCTCTCCAATGCTCAATTCCCATGCCCTGACTAACGTCCTCCCTCTCCTAGTTCAAAATGAAGCGTAATCCCCGTAAACTCAAATGGACCAAAGCATTCCGCAAAGCCGCGGGCAAAGAAATGGTCGTCGACAGCACCCTCAACTTCTCCGCCCGCCGCAACGTTCCCGTCCGTTACAACCGTGAACACATCGCCACCACCCTCAAAGCCATGCAACGTGTATCTGAAATCCGGGCCCGTCGCGAACGTGTCTTCTACAAGAAGCGTATGGAAGGCAATGTGGCTAGACAACGAGAAGCCAACCGAAAATTGGTTGCAGAGAACGAGCACTTGCTACCCAAGATGCGCGGCAGCGAGAAGAAGAGACTCGAGGAGTTGGGAGAAGAGGTCAACGAGTTGGATTTGGAGAGAGAGCAAAGAAGTGTGTTTGGAAAGCAGAAGATCAGGCTCAAGGAGTTGGTTGATGGGGGTGTGGAGGAGGCTGATGATATGGAGATGGATGATTAAGGGAATTGTGAAAACATCCGGTTTTGAGATTGATGTCACATATGGCTTGCGGCTGGCCATCAGAAGCTGGTTTGGAAACAAGATTATTCCATTTGACCTCCTTCGAATCGCCAATACCTGGATCAGCAATGTTGTAAGGACTCACCAGAAAGCACGTCATGAAAAGTCAATCTTTGTTAGGAAGGATGGAGTTTATGGATTTGTAAAAAGGGCGTTTTGGTATCGCAATAATTATATTAGCCTATCTTAGGAGAATTTCGCAAGATGAGAATTGCAAGACAAGCCAAGATTCAAAATTTTCCTTCTGCAAAGTCCAGTATCGAAATGAGTGGGGGAGAGAGGCATACACATGGCTGTAAACAAAGTCTTTTAAATCATCATTCTTGGTAGCATACCTCTATATAGCATATGTCCTCCCAATTTAAAACTCATTGAATATCTACCTCCCTATCGCTCCATCACTTCCAACCCATCCATCTCACACACTCTCAAAGTGGCAGTTTTAATTTCATACCTCATATTCCATATTTGTAATATGTAATCTACACACTCACATACCCTATATGCCTCTTATACCCTACATACATACCAATCCAATCTCTTATTCACAGCCCATCATCTATTTACAGTACTATGGCACAGCTATTCGTCGAACACCAAAATCACACTAAAAGTCATACAATTCACCTGTAGATTTTCTCATAATGATCTTATTAATAATAAAAGGAATTAATATCAAACCATACATTTTAATTCAAAATTCGATAAAAATGCAAGGATTTATTAATTAATTTTTATTAATTATATAATCTATATAGAAAGTTGATATAGTTAGATTAGAAATCTTGAAATTTACTAATAAAACAAATATAATGAACCCAACGAGCGTTTAGAAATCAACCTTAGAATTAAAAGTTATAGAACTAAAGAGAGTATGCTATAGAGCTATATATGCGATCGGTTCAAAGCTTAATACTATATTAGCCCAATCGGATATAATCACATGTATATCGTGACATTACCCTCCCCTTCTAAAAAGTTCGCTTTAAACTTACTTTAAACGAATATCTTAAGTACAAAATATAATCAATAATCTTCCTCTTTATTATCAATATCATTATTTTCTTTATTGTTTTTATATAAAGTTTTTTGAAAGATTAAATATATTATTACTAACATGTTTTATCATCAAGTGAATCATATCACTGAATGAATCACTTTCACTTTAATTTACCACTTTAAACTTATATTATTCAATAATAATTGAATCAATTAATTAAAACTATTAAGAATCTAATAATTTAGAATCTATTATATTATTTTAACAAGTTCTTGAATTATAACCTAATTGTTACGATGGGTAACAGAATGCCATATGACCAGTGTCACGTGGTGGAGTTCTCAGGAGCCAGGGCTCCAAGGAGGTCCTTAGGAGCCAGGACTTCAAGAAACTCCAAATCAACATTAGAGAACAAAGATCTATATAAGGAATGGAATTTCATTATAATATAAAGCGTCATACTCAAAAAAACAATCATTAGTTTCATTACTATAATTACAAGAATTATAATCAATTACAACCTTATTGAATTCCTACTTGAAGTTTAGTCTAAACTACCTTGAGAGATCTCTAGACACTTTTACATGACCCTAGAGGCAGCTCCCGTAACACTAATTTTCTATACTTATTATAACACCTATTAAAAAATACTTCCTTAATAGGATTTCCTTTATTTTAACACTTGTTACATTAAATCTGAATATCAACCTTTTACTAAAATAATATATTAAAAGCCTCTTTGTTACGACGGTATTTAACATATCGTATTACATGATCAAACAGTCATATAATGGATCTAGAGGATCTAGGGGATTGAAGAATAAATATTTAGATCTATAAGATCCAAAGGATTCAAGTAGAACAAAGTCTCATAGTTCTGTAGAGAATGAAGGTCTATATAAGGAATAGGATTTCTTTATATATAAAGCTTTATACTTAAGAATAATTATTAGTTTTATTATTATAATTACAAGAATTACAATTAATTACAACCTTATTGAATTCCTATTTGAAGTCTAGACTAAACCATTTTAAGAGAACTCTAGACATTTCCACGTGACCCTAGAGGCAGCTCCCGTAACACTCTTATTCAATAAACATTTCTCCTTAATATAACTAAGTTTTTTTCATATATCAACATTTGCTTAATATCTTATTTACTATCTAAAGTATACAAATCTCTACATTTAAAAGTATATTCTTATAAGCTAATCTCTTTATACCTTTAACTAAAACTAATACAATCTCAAATATAAATATAGGAAAGCTTAATTAATAATAAGTTATTCGAGATTTAATTAATATTAATTAAGAAAGAGCTTCAATTAGATTACAAGAAGTTTAAAAGATTCATTAATCTAAATCGAAAGAGGGAAGGGTAGATATACGAATTCGAATATCTAATTTCGAGAGTACAGCTTTAAAATTAAATAGGATTAAACCTATTCCTTAAAATCTTAATTTCATATTCTAAAAAATAATTAATTCTTCATATACAACTTTGAAAACTATAAAGAATTCAATTTTCGAAATATAATTAATATATACCTTAATAAATCCATTAATCTGAATACTATATAAACATTTTAGATTGTTAAAACAACCCATATTAAATAATTAAATTAAATAACTTGAATACAATAATAAACATACACATTTAATATTATTCTTTTCATAATATACTTGAAAAGCTCTTGATTTATAATTTTCATACCCATTTAATATTAACATTCAATATTTACCCTTTCTTCGATTTTTAATATATTTATCGAAATATTTCAATCATTCTAAACCCATCTCATTATTTGTTCATTCATTAGATATAGGTTTAATAACTCAATCCATAGGAAAATCGGTTTCAATATACCAATTGGAAAGATAAACCTATCCTTAAATTACTAGAAATAAGAATATAGTTTTATCTTCCTTATTACTATATATAATCGCTATAGCTCATTCTCTATTGTCTAATTATATTACCTTACTTCTTTCATTTTGTTTAATGTTAATTACTACTATTCCGGAGTATATTATACCCATCATAAAGCCTGTTTCGTTGAAATTATAGAAATCATAATCAAGAATATTATATTTCGCTCATATATTCAAAACTAGTCAAAACCACTTCTCAATAAGCTTAAAATCTTTACAAAAAGCCCTTTGAAAATCATAAACATAATTAAAATACATCTTTAATTTGATTCAATGCTTTACAAATCAATACATTCAAAGCTTTCCAATACATTTTGTACTTTTCAATTTAAGAATATAATTTACTATATCTTTTACTATTTTAAATTTAAATAAAAATCCTTTTAAATCCATATCAAATATATATTGAATAATCACTTCCTCTTCTAATTCTATAAAATTATAACAATTCGCTTGAATTTCAATATAAAGAGTAAAACCATTCATTTTATAATTGAATATTATATATAATAAATTATATAGCTTAATAGCTTTTCGAATACTAAGTTTTTTATCTTTTTAAATAACTTCAATAACTAAGATGTCACAACGGTATTCAATATACCGCGTCATATGGCCAAACAGTCACGTGATGGACCTAGAGGATCTAGGGGATCGAAGAATAAATGTTTAAATCTATAAGATTCAAAAGATTTAAGTAGAATAGAGCCTTATGATTCTATAAAGAACGAAGGTTTATATAAGGAATAAGGTTTTTTTATATATAGAGCTTTATGCTTAAGAACAATCATTAGTTTTATTATTATAGTTATAAGAATTGTAATTAATTATTAATCTTATTAAATTCCTACTTGAAGTCTAGTCTAAACCACCTCGAGAGATCTCTAGCCACTTCCACGTGACCCTAGAGGCAGCTCCCGTAACATAAGAGTATTCAAGCTTCTTTATTATTCGATTACATTTCAATTAATTAATAAAACATGTATTAAAGTAAAAGATCAAGAATTAAAGTAAAAGTAATCTACTCAGTAATATAATCCACTCAGTAATAAAACATGTTAAATGAAAAGCATTAATAAAAGCTTCTACCTTTTCTAAGTAATCTTTAAAATATCGACTATTGATTACCTCATCAAGATCCTCATCCTTATCATTATAATCATTATTCTTTATATCAATAGGAATAATTATTATAACTAGAATAAATTCTTTTTGATTTCGAGCATCTTAATACAAATCAAATGAGCAGGCTTGTACTTAATGGAAAACACTTTTATATTAAATATATTTGTTTTGTTTACATAAAAGGGTTCTTTTAATAAAGGAAAACTCGAGTATATAAAAATAAAATGGAATTGAAATTGAAATGGGTTGGATATTAAAGGAACTAAAGGTATTAATAATATTAATGTTAATAACATTTATTAGATTATAATTATAAAAATGAAATGAATTCTATAATATATATAAAGTTCTAAGTTTATTAGAGTAGAATAATATAAGGAATTCATTTGCTATATATATAATTAATTGTTGTATAACCTAAACAAAATTGAAATAAAAATGGAATAAAGAAAGCTATCAAGAAAGACAATTTCTAAGAGTAATATTAAATTCATTACGAAAGATTGAGATTTTATTCAAATCAGGTCAATTCTAACCTTTGGTTTTATAAAAAGTTCTTTCGAATTTTGTAATATAGATATATAAAGAATCGATTCCTTACTTAAGATTAAATAGTTTATCTTTAGCTTTTTGAACTTTATTTAAATTATTATAAATATATATAAATTAGTCCAGAATTATTATATAATCTAAAGGAATATTTTGATTAAGAAAAGAAAGCTAAGATAGTATTATAGCTTATACATAAAATTTAAGATTAAGATAAATGTAATAAAATTGAACTATAAAGTTGCTGATTGTAGTATCATTTACTTATAATTTCGCTTAAATTGAAGGTATTTATATATCAAATTTTTGAGAACTATTATTAAACTTTTCGAAATCAAAAAAAGAGGATTTCAATCAAAAAGGAGTATAAACAGCTGGAATATATTCAAAGATTAGAAAGCATAGGAACAAGATTTCATTCCATTAACAAATCACTTTGCTATAAAGCTCTATAATTGTAAGATTTATCAAATTGTAATTTATAGCTAAGAAATTAAGGATAAGAAAAAAGATAATATTTTCAATTAAAATTAAGAAGATTTATATACAGGTAAAAAAGTAAGAGCAATATATCTAAACAAAAGTAAATAGAGTATATATAAAAGCTTATTTATAAGTATATATAGATATTATTTCATTTCTTATTTAAAAGAGCTTTTAATAATATAACAAACCCAACGAACATTTAAAGATCAATCTTAAAATTAAAAGTTATAGAATTAAAAAGAGTATATTATAGAACTATATATACAATTGGCTCGGAGCTTAGTGCTGTACTAGCCTGATCGGATGCGATCACATGTATACCATGATAATAAACAAGAATCAAGAACTTTTCCTTTAATCTTAATTTAATCCTATAAATAAAGATATTCCTATATATCTAAATAATAATAATTATTAAAATTGAACTCTTTCTTATATAGTAAAGATATTCAGAAAG
This sequence comes from Botrytis porri, assembly GCF_014898465.1. Lineage (NCBI taxonomy): Eukaryota > Fungi > Ascomycota > Leotiomycetes > Helotiales > Sclerotiniaceae > Botrytis > Botrytis porri. The sequence continues at coordinate 1,059,081 of NW_024066083.1, read as the reverse complement.
TTCTAATTGATTTTAATGATTTTAATGATTTTGAATATTTCTTTCTTCTTCTTCTTCTTCTTCTTCTTCTTCTTCTTCTTCTTCTTCTTCTTTCTTATTATTATTATTATTATTATTATTATTATTATTATTATTATTATTATTATTATTATTATTATTATTATTATAAATAGGGCAAAATGACTGTTTTAAGTGTGATTTTTAAAACCGATAAATAGCTGTGTATGTATGGTTACTGTATTAGTCTATCTCTTCTCGTTGATTAATTCATCTCTTCCTTATAAGTATTCCATCTCATCCTCCTCACCTCATCTCATCTCTTCCTTACTAACCTAACCTAACTCAACCCAACCCATCTGATTGTATCCTAGATATGTAGGCATATACATACATATACATACAAAATACTAGACATCTTTCAAATACTCCATTCTATTCATTATAATATAGTATCTTCTACGAGGAATGATTCTATTGAAAGAATCATGTAGAAAGTATCTCCTCATCTTATATATCTCATCCCATCTCATTTAATTCATTCTACTCTACTTCATTTCATCTAATTATATTATATTATCTACCTATTTATCTACATTCATTTACCTATTTATCTATCTACTTATTTACTTATCTATTTACTTATTTATTTATCTATTTATTTATCTATTTATTTATCTATTTATTTATCTATTTATTTATCTATTTATTTATCTATTTATTTATCTATTTATTTATCTATTTATCTACCTATCTACCTACCTACTTATTTATCTATCTATCATTCTACCTAAATAACTAGTACATCCGAATCTCTCCTCCTCTATCTCTCCCCCCTATCCGTTCACCCCTCCCCTCTCCCCAGATAATCTCCAAGAAGTTCCCTCTCCTCACTCCCACACAATCAACAGGCACCTAGGTAGTTCAAAGAAATACCCACAAATACACGAGATAACACATCACATCATATCACTCATCAAGAATTACACCATACCATACAATACATAGCATACCACATTCAGATCACACCCTCCCCACGCCTACATTCATCTTCATATTCTTACAAGAGTTCCAAGAAAGTTTGATTGCAAAGCCTAACTGATAGCTTCAATCCTATACACCTCCCTATATACATACAATCCCAAAAAGCAAACAAAAGCCAGGCTAGCGGCACCAGTGATCCATTGTCCTCTCCCCATGAGCCCCTACCCACTCATCATAACCATTGAATCATAACCGTCCATGTCTAAAGTATACCACCCACCCATTCATCCATCCATCCATCGTAAAAACCAAATATCAAATGCAAGTCCCCTCATTCCCCATTCTCTTTCCTTTCCTTTCCTTTCCTTTCCCTTCCTTTCCCATCTTTCCCATTTTAATTAAACACCGATCCCAAGCCCACCCATTAATGTACACAACAAAAAGCATAACCCGTACTCCCAAACTTAACATATAAGACTCGTGGGGAAAATTTAACATAATCAAATAATCTTCCAAACCGATGACCTCCTTTGCTCAACGCCACATTATGAATCGATGTAAATATAAATGAGTAGGTGAAGGAGAGTTGATGGAGTGACCAGGAGGTATAACCATCGATCGAGTAGTAATATGCTTACAATAAAGCAGGTAGGTAGGGTCGACTCTCACATTGTGCAGAGGTAAAAAGAAAACGAATCCAATAATTGCAAACGCAATTTATATCGGCGAGGTAACTCAAATGTGAGCCGCAAGGGAGCCTGATACAGGTGTCGCAGCAAGTTTGGCAACACTCTCGAGGTGGAATTGAGAAATACTTTGGAACCCCCTGATAAAATTGTCAATAGGCATTTCGCAATAGAAAAATGGAGAGAAACCTACTTTGTAAGATCGAACCCTTTTTCTTCCTCTTCTTCAACCTCATCGACATCTGGCATCTGAAGTTTTCCTAGAACCGATTTGATAGGACTCGGAGCTGGAGCCGGAGCCCGTCGCATGGGAGGTGGACTGCTATCGGGAAGGGCACTAGGTTGAAACCTTTTGATAGGGCTATTGTCATAACCACGAAATCCATGATTAGGAGTACCGTCGGCGAATGTCCAAAATGGGGCAGGGGAGCTAGTTGGCATGTGTTGACTTGGTCGCTGCGCAGTACTTGGCGGGGCCAAATGAGGATAAACACGATGGGGAGCAGGAGTGACAAATGTGTTGCCATCATCTTGTTGATAAGAAGATGAGAGGGTGGGTGGAGAATGGGGCAGATTATCAGAGAAGCCAGAAGCGTTTTTCTGAACTCGTCGATGATGTCGAGGTAGTGGACTTCCATCGCCGGGGAAATCATGCTGTAAGTTTTGAATCCGGGGGGCCCGTTCGGGAGTAAATTGCGGTCTGTTAGTTTGGTGTGGTCTCATACGTGGTGAGCGTGAAGCTGAAGATTTTCGTTTTCTCGCGATAGAGTCCGGACTGGATTCATCATCAAAGCCTCGATCGGCACCGGTGGTTGGCGATACTGGTTGTGAAGATCCTCGGTGGCCACCACCTCTGCCAGGAGCTGATTGTGCGAGCGCTGCGATAGTATCATAGCACGATGGCTTGATAAACCACTTCTTCCCTTTGCCAGGCTCATCCTTTCCACGCGGTACCTTGTCGTAATTTTGGTTAAGTGACAAGTTGTGGCGGATAGAATTCTTGTACCTCGTTAGTGTGAGTCAATTAAAGGATGAAATAGATACTAGGTGACTTACTTGCCACCCGCCGGGTGCTTGAAATCTGTAATAAGCGTATTTGGCCATAATGGCTTGGTAAATACCATTCAATAACAACATTTGATTTGGAGCTTCGAAAATTACCTGCGCGATCATTTGCGCATAACTGTAACCAGGCTTGATATGATGATTGGAGTCAAGACTGAGGTCAACATTTTCAGAATCATTCATGATCATGGTACCGCCAGCCGAATAACCAGTATGGGGTCTCTTTGCAGAACTTGGTACTGTGAGAGAAGCGCGAGGAGTAGCAGCACGTTGCCAATTAGCTGGCGCTGGAGCAATCGCTTGCGGCACTCCATTCTGAGCTCGAGCTCCATTAGTTGAAGGAAGCAAAGGGACCTCAGGAGGTTCCTCGCTATATCTCTGAGCATCCTCTGCATCCTCTGCATCCTCGACTTCGTCGACTTCCTCTACATCGTCCACGGTACTCTCGATCTTTTGCAGGTATTCCGGATCAATTTCAAAGGGACCACCAGGTAAAACGAATATCATCTCGACACCCGAGATATTGATTACATCTCCACTATGCAACTCTTTTGGCTCATGGTGGCGGGTAATCGCCGTACCGTTGACTTTGGCTCCGTTGCGGCTATTGACTTGAATCCGCCAGCCATCTTCGAAAAATATTCTGGCATGTTGTCGCGAAATCATCTTATTGGGACCCAGATCAATATTGACCTCCGCAGCCGCTCCTGAAGGTTCTTCTTGGCCCTCAGCCGGGTTGCGCCCAATCGAAACCTCCTGATCCTTGACGTAATAAGTCCAACCATTTCCAGCCAACTTTGCGAAAGCTTGCACTCCTCCTCCGTACTCTTGTTCATATTTATCATCCGCGTGGTCGTCGGCAACTTGTACGGCACCAGGTAATCCCAAATGTTTCTTGAGCTTAAAGATAATCGCTTCCTGGTTTTCCATCTCGGGTACGGGTGGTTGGATTGAGGTTGAATGTTTGGATTTAGGTTTGGGTTCTGAAGCCTACATTTCTTGTTAGTAGAAATGGCACATGCGCCATAATGAAATGAACTTACCCTCTTTCTTCTCTTCGGAGGACGAGAGGGTGAGGAGTCAGGAATATCAATCTCCTCCCTCATCGAATCTCGACGATAGGGTCTTTTAGCGGAGGTTGGCATTTTGGTAGGGATATTTTTTTTGCGACAGCGTTGACCCGGTGATTATTGCGCATAAAATGTCGATGGTGTGGATCGGTATGGTTGGAGATCGTTGGAGATCGTTGGCAACGACTAGAAAGAACAATGAGTATTGTATCGTCGAGGGATAGTGGGAGAAGTTGGAGGGGGAGGGGGGAGAGGGAGAGGAGCAGTAACCCTTGCGAACAAAGTGTCAAAGAGTTGGTACCTATAATGAGGGGAAGGGAAGGGAAGGTTGTAACGATGCGACAGATGATATAATGAAATCACTTACCACGGGCAAAAAAGGACCACGGAATGATTGATTGATTGATTGATTGATTGATTTTAACAGCAATCTCAGCAATGAGCAATCAGCAAATTGTGAAGCTTCTTGAGATGTCGTGATGAGATTATTGTATGGGATTGTATTGAATTGAATTGTATTTGTTTAAAAAGAAACAATTTTTTCTTTTTTTTCTTTGCGGTTCTCCTTCCTTCAATAATAATGTAATGCGATGCAATACGATCAATCGCCTCTCTCCCTATGGTGTGTGGACCCGTCACGCGGAAGTCGCGTCCTTGTTTAAGGTACTGGCTTGCTTACGAGCTTGCTTGCCTTGCCTTGCCCTGCCTTGCCTTGCCTTGCCTTGCCCTTTTATCTTTTTGGAGATGGGGATTTGAATACGGAAATTGGTAGATATAATTGGTTGGAATTTTTGGAATTTCTTGAATTTATGACGAGTTTTCTTACGTCTAGAATTCCCAAACTCGAAAACAATTCTATGTTGGAATATATTTGGAGTAAAAGAATGAGATTCTATTGTGTGTGTGCGTGTGTATGTGTGTGTACCAAGTATATGTGTGTATGTGTGTATGTGTGTGTACCTAGTATATGTGTGTATCTGTGTCTGTGAATATATGTGTGTGTGTGTATAAACAAGTAAGGGGAATGAGGATTTTAAATAACGTTGATGGATTTGATTGTTGAAAGAAGTTTCGAGGGAGATTTTTCTCTTTGGTCGCGAAATTTGGTAGCCTTTCAACCGTTCATCTTTTGAAGTGACTCAATTGGACAATTCAATTATTATAGGATTGGTTGAAAAAGACTTTATTATTAGAAAACAATCGGCGCACTTTTGGGAGAGTCCGTTCTTCTCCCCTTCTCCCCTTCTCCCCTTCTCCATCAAACTGATGATTATCGATCATAGAAGAAGTGGCTAGGCGTGCTAGTCACGACTAGAGTAAGTTTCCTGTGCTTGCCATCTGTCCATATGATATGATGATGACTTCATGGAGCTTGGGGGAAATCATATGAAGGAAGTATCATGACCGTTCGTAGACCATATTGAATTTTGATGAACGCGTACTAATAAAATGTTATTTACGCAAACCTCCAAAGAACGGTCCACCTCGGCATTGACGCTCACACTTGGATGGTTTGACAATTTGATACTGATGAGATCTTGAGACGGTGAGACGGTGAGACGGTGAGACCTTGCTACTTGGTACTGTAATACTGTAATACTGTAATACTGTAATACTATAATACTATAATACTATAAAACTTGGTACTGCAATACTGTAATATTTTTGATAAATCACTAGGTACTCTATATTACTACGGACTAGAGTGATTATGTAAGACACAATCTGAGAAATGATAGTTACTCGTAATCACGTTTCACGTTTCACGTTATATCATGTATCATGATGATTTCTCCTTATCAGATCCATCATTAGTTACCTCTCTAGCCTATCTAGTAATACTTTATCATTCATCACTCATCACATCCATCACATCCATCACATCCACTTAGATCCTTCCATTCTCATCCAGAATCCTTTTCAAACTTAATTCACACTTATACTTCTACTTATATTCATGTTTATATTTAACGACCTATACTCATACTCATACTCATACTCATACTCATACGTACGCATCAAGTTCGTGCTTGCCCTATATCATCTCCACTTCTTTGCATAAGAACATACCCTCTAGGTCGATCAATCTCCAACCAGCCAATATATGAAACCTCGAGGTTCTTTACACAGTATCTAGATCAATATCAATTTTCAAGTATATGATTTGGTTATCATATTTTACCTTCCTATACTGTGACCCCTCCCTAATAAATACTCGATATTCCTTGATGAATTATAATTTCTTCTCTCTCTCTCCCTCTCTCTTAACTAAAAACCAAATATCAAAAGACAAAACTCCCCATTCACCAACTTAGATGAAAGACTACCCGACCAAGTATTCATCTCTATCTTATCTTAGTTCTGAATACATACATACCACATACCTCTGAACCACAGTACTAGATACGGTACTAGCTCACAACTATCAATGAACTTACTTGATACATCATCGATCGACTCCCATCCCACAAGCTCTAGACTCTAGACCCCATGATCCACACGTGCCACATTCATTTCCTTTGTAGGAAGGAATCTCATTCTCTCCCGCATAATTGTTTAATCCGATTCCGATGTAGTGGTAAGCCTCATATATATTGGAGTCTATTGAGTATATCTGTCGATGTATATTGAATGATATTTATTATCTTGGCTGTATAGTTATTGTTATCGTAGATTAATTTATTTATCATTAGATCTTATTAAGATACTTGATCTCTTCACTCCTTTTATTCGCTCACACTATATTGTTACATCGATGATCTTTTCTACGCCGTTCTTCCTTTCCATTCCATCTCATCTCGTCGTTCTATACTCGTACAAACTCATCAATGGACAAAATCATCACACCGCCCATACCAACTCTCTCTACACCATTCACCATACCAATCACAGCATACCAATCCCATCTCAATACACCACACTACACACATCAAACACCCAACATGCCCCCCTCGAAGAAACAACCCGATATCATCACTACCCGAGACTCGTACTCATACACCTTCTAGTAGTACTACCTAGTGTGTGTATATAAAACCCAACCTTCCCATCTCACTCATATCTACCAATCTAACACTCACTCAATCGAATTCACCAATATAGAATGCATATGAAAAAGAGATTAAAGTATCTGGAACCTATAATACAAATTACAGTCACTGTCCAATAATCAAAAAGTTGGAATATTCATATTTCGTCAGAGTAAACTAATTAGTAAGAGTTCGAGATAACGGATCGGTTTGAGATATAGAATCATTTGATTCCAAATCTGATATTCGATTCAGAGACTTGTTAAAATAGATGTACAGTATGTACTAATCATTCTATTACCAAGAATCACATACTTGGAATCTTTCCATCAAACCAGTATATGCAAATGAATACTCTGAGATGTTGATTTTATATTTATCGAGTATTTATCGAGTATTCACCAAGAGAGCTTTTCATTAATCTCAATTTCGTGTATAGGTAGGTAGGTAATCATCAGAAAAGAGAGGAGAGGAAAGAAATTAAACAAACTCTTAAGATTGGGAATGGAAATCTCTGGACATCTGGATATGATAAAGACATCGGGAGTGAAGATGAGGTGAGGAGGAAAGGAGGTGAGGAGAGAAGAAGAGAAGAGTCACAAAATATTCCACATTCTTCTACATACTTTCGCAGCTAGAAAAATTTCATAATACACAACACGATTCCTCCGCATAGAAATGAATCACAAGGTAGATATCCAACTCAGGAAGATCTAAATCGATATCATAATTTATCTTTCGTGATTATGAGATTTGAAGATGTATATTATGATGAAAGTATCTCTCTCTCTCTCTCTCTCTTCCTTTCTTAGAATCACGAGAAATTATACTCATACATACTCATACTCGACTTAAACATTAGTATATTAAATTCTTTATACACCCAGCTATATATCTCTCTCCAACTAGGAAATTGAAATATTGAAATATCAAAATCTGTCTCCCTAAGAACAAAATAAGATAAAATAAAAATAAACAGTAGACTCAGCGAATGTCTTTTCTTTTACTTCATATATAGATATATATACTATGTACTTTTATTAAATTTCAGGATTACTATGTAATAGAATAGTCTGAGATATTAATATATCTCATTGAAATCGAAAATGATCTTTAGGCGAGTGTTGAATTGAAGATGTGAAAGTAGATGAATATATACATATCTTTCTGCTATTTATTCATTTATTTATTTATCTATCTATCTACCTACCTACTTTCAAAATCCAAATAAAAGATTTTAATAAGTTTGATTAATAGACTACGGTTTGATATATCCATTGATTACATAGGTATGTAGATAGATATACTATTATGAATACATTTTTCAGGAATAGAATACAAGACGAGACGAGACTGTAGGATGAAATAACACAGGATAGGACAGAATAGATATTATAACATAACACAAGACAGTACAGAATCGGATCGAATAGAATAGAATTAATAATATCTACAAACAAATCAAAGATTACCCCCTAAAATCCCGATTATTCATTTCTCTCATCCCCTCATCCCTTCATCCATCCATTCATGTTCCATCCGCTTTCCAAAATAAAATAACTCATTAGGGAACGTCACCCCCTCAAATATCCAATATCCAATATCCAATATCTAGTATCCAATCCATAGCACATTGTATCGTGTCATATCGTTATGTTCCTCCTTTCATGCCATTCATACCGTTCATATCCATATCCATAATGTTCCCCATTCTTCGTTCATATCATTGTTTATATGCATCCACCCGATGATTTGAAGAGAAGAAGAAAAAAAAGAAGTATCAAAGCATCCTCACCCCATAAAAAATAAGCGAAGAAAATCCCCTCCCCTCGCCCATCATCCATCTACAAAAGCGCCAAAACCCCCATCACAAACCCCATCACCAATCCCGGTGCATTCATCCCCGCATGATTCGCCTCCACCGGCGCACTAGGCGCAATCGTAGCCACGCTCGTCGCGGGAATACTACTTACACTAACACTAGGCTGAACGAGATAACTCGTTGTCTGGCCTCCAACGGTCAAAGTGCTAGGTTGGATGTAAGTGGATGTTTGTACGTGGGTTGTGTTTGCGTAGTAGGTTGTTCCAAGGGTGATGGTGCGGACGATGGAGGGGACGGTGACGATGGCGATGGTTTCGATGGTGTGGCCCATTGTGGTTGGGATCTGGGGATGGGGTTAGCGTGTGTTTATTTGGGAAGAGTGTGAGGAGAGTGGGAAAGAATGAGGATGGAATGCTTACATAAACGGTGGTTTCACCAGTGGCGGCTGGGAGGGTAGATGTTAGAACGTGAACTGCAGTCACTTGGATTGTGTTTGTTTGGGTGGCGGTCAAAACGATGCTATGGACATGTCAGACTCTATTGCTTTTGGGGGTAAAAAGAGAAGACTCTAAACTTACGTTGATCCAGCACTGATGGTTGTATATACACTTTCGATACATGTGGTAGTCTCATAGACATCAGTAGTCTTATATTCAGTAGCTTGAGTTGTAGTGCTGAGCTTGTTAGTCTGGGCTCAATATTTCGACTTTCGATGGAGGATTAACTCACTATTGAACAATAGTTGTAGGAACTTGGACTTCAGTGACGATTGTACTGGTATATACTTTTGTGATGGGAACACCAGCTAGAAGTTGGCTATCAGTATTTGTATTTTTTTGAACATTCAAGTCATTTGGAACATTGAATATATGTAAAACTTAGGAATGGGATTTCATACAAATTGTTTGAATTTCAGTGACTGGGCATAAGCTAGTAGACGTCTGATAGACGTAAGTTTCAATCCTTCATACTCGGTTAGCCACGAATATCAAATAGACAAGAATCCAAAAACTTACGTCTTAGTTCCTCCCGGTAAAGTAGTTTTTGGATAATCCGTGGTATATACTTCAGTGACGATAAGGCTAGTTGACGTCTTTGTAACAGTATATTCGATTCCAGAAATGGTTTCGACTTCAGTCACAGGGCAAAGACTAGTGATAGTTTGAAGTACTCCAGTTGCAACACTATCTTGCTTATTAGTTTGTCGCCCTCGCCTCGTATATATATATATGTAAGAAATAAATGCTCACGTGGTGGTTTTCGCTGGTAGAGTAGTTGCTACTTCGATGGTGGTTCCGATATTTGTGACAATGAATGAAGTAGTTGTGTAAATGACAGTTATCAGGCTTCCTGAGACTGTTTTTGTCTCTGTGACTGGGCAGAGAGAGGTTATGGTAGAAATAACTCCAGTGACAGCGCTAGGAAGAAGTCAGCTTCCAAAGAGAAGAGAGTGAAACAAGCTTGCTTACGTTTTCGTCTTGTCAGGGGCGGTAGCTGTAACTTGAACATGAGTAGGAAGGATCGTTGTGTATAAAGATGTTGATGTGTAAGTTACAGTCTCCTCTTTTCCTGAAATAGTGGTGGTTTCAGTGATAGGGCATAGACTTGTAAGAGTTTGGACTACCCCGGTCTCAACCCTGTGAAAAACATTAGTTCAAGAATAGAGCGTAGAGATATAGGAATGATCCGTACGTCTTTGTGTTATCAGGAGCGGTAGCTGTAACTTGAACATGAGTAGGAAGGATCGTTGTGTATAAAGATGTTGATGTGTAAGTTACAGTCTCCTCTTTTCCTGAGATAGTGGTGGTTTCAGTGATAGGGCATAAACTCGTAAAAGTTTGAACCACCCCGGTCTCAACACTATGAGAGTCATTAGTTCAAAAATAAAAGTATGTAGATTGGGAAAGATCCATACGTCTTGGTATTACCAGGAGCGGTGGCTGTAACTTCAATATACGTAGGAACATGAGTTGTATACAACGATGTTGACGTATAAGTAACCGTCTCTTCTTTTCCTGAAATGGTAGTTGTTTCGGTAATAGGACAGAGACTCGTAAGAGTTACAACCACTCCAGTTTCAACACTACGGAAGATATTAGTTCAGAAACAGCTTGGATATTTGAGAAGAATTCCATACGTCTGTGTTGTGTCAGGCGCAGTGATAGTGTTAACAATTGTGGTGGGTACAGCTAGATTCAGATATCAGCAATGATTCGTCAACACATGTGTGAACTTCAAAAGTCTTACCAGTTTCGACAACAGAAGTGGTGGTGTATGTCTTTGTGTAGGTATTTCCGGGAGCAGTGACGGTCTCCGTTACCGCGCAAGTGGTGGTATAAGTGACGATGACCTAAAAATGAGTCAATCTCGATGTCAAGTAACTATTATGGAATGATCGTACATCAGTTGTGGTGGTTTCCCATCCAGTTGGGCCAGGCACAGTGACAACTCCACCGCAGCCTCCAACACAACTAGTGACAACTACGGTTGATGTAGCGATACTTGTAACCCATTTCGTTGTGCCTTTTTCGGTGGTGGTTGAAGTGACCTATCAGAAATGAATAAGCTTTTGCCTTTAAACGTGACAGCATGTGATCATTATGGTATGAGATCTTCATCACCATTCAAATCTTTCTCGGATACGATGGGAATCTTTCATCTAATGGAAAAGACGAAGTTCCTCTCCAATGTAAGAAAACCCTTGAACAATGGCATCCCTTACCATTTGAAAAGATTGCTCATCAGAAAGACACGAAGTAGAGATGACCATATCCAATGTTCCAATGGAACCGAACAATAAAAAATCTTCACGATCATCCCACCATCTTCATCCATACTAATGACACAACACTCCAACAAGATGAATCTAACTTACAGGACAGATAGTGGTTGAAGTATAAGTGGTCCAAGTAGTAGTATCAGTCTCCACAGGATACCCAGGCGGGCTCGAATAACCAGGAGGACTTGAATACCATCTTCCCTGAATCTCTTGAGCGAGAGTCGAGGTGGCCAAAGCCAATAAAGCGAAAGCTGCCTTCATGATTGCAATATGTAGCGATATGTTTTGAGCTTGTATTGCGTCAAACTCGTATAACGATAGCACACTCTGTAATTTGCACCACTGAGAATAGGTATAACGTCCGACTTAAGTACTTGAGAGAAAGAGAGGTCCGAAAGCAAATCTTTCTGACGAGGAGGTTGGAGGAATATAATATTTGGTAGAAGGTTGGCACAACCAGAAAATGAAAAACAAACACAAACACATGCGGGAACAAGAGCACAATTATCTTTGGAATGGCAAAGAAATCTTGATCCTACCTTGAAAGATATCTAGTCAATCTTAGTGCATCTTATAAGGCCGCATATGATTTCATGTTGGCGATGCAAATTCGGGCAAGTATCTGTATCTTTTCTGGTCTACTAAGACATGAAAAGATCTCCTCTAACTGGCCGACCAGTATGCTACGTAGCTTTGGGATACGAGTAGAGTGCTGACCAACAAAAGTTCCCTCAATTCCGAGCCAAGCTTTCAAATGAGATCTCTAAGTATAGCAATACGAACAACTCGTGTGTATAAACATCTGTCAATTCACTTGATTGTTAACTATTTCGGAGGCTGCAGTCGTGGGGAAAAGGCTGGCATAGACATGGGTTCCTAGTCGCTTAATGTTGTGGAAGCAATATTATGATGCATGAAGGAGAAAGGAACACGAGCTTTTGCATGATAAACAGTATTCTTACATGGTGCCACCTCATGAATCACATTTCCGGGGGAAAGCAGACCTGGTGATAAAATTTGTTCTCTGCTGTCCGTTCTCGAGGCCTCTAGAATTTTTATAAAAACGTGGTGTGTCATTTTCTTGGGTAGCTTTTGTGCCGATAGACCAGGTAACACAATAGTTTTTGTACCTTATCTAAACGTTGATGAGTGATTTTCCCCTGCATAGGAAGTGTCTTGACTTCCGTTTCTGCCGGCTAAATGATTTCCTACGCAGGGTACCGAGCATGTCTTTTTATCACTAGAGCAAATCTCGAGATGCATATGAAAGACTTCTTGCTTCTTCGTATTTGACTGTAAGATGCATTAGGAGCTCCTGGCGAATGCGGGGAAGGCTGTCTACTAGGATCTCGTATTTGGATGGGCTAAAAATCTGTGTCATGCATAACAGAGGCGGGGTGAGGTCCAAGGTATAAAAAAATCAGGATATGTTGGAATATGAATATATAAAATTGTGTGGGAGATGCATCGATGATCCAATCAAGAATGCCTCGGGAAACAGACAATAAAAAGTAGACATGTGGCGAGACGGTAACATTGTGCGATGACGGACTTCCGTTGGTAGCCTTTTCTCGGTATCTTTTCTCGCTTGCGCTTCACTGTTGACCTGTCACCCAGTCGTTGCTAGGTATAAGTTGGGCTGTAAATAGGCCTCAATACCGTGACCGAACACGCCACCCAACAGCTCTGAGTCGTTAAATTCTCTTCCTGACATGTAAGCTGACAAAGTTCGCATGAGAAATCACCGAGTTGTACAGACTCACCGAATGTCGGGACATAGTCAAGGTAATCTGTCTAGGTAAAATTTATGTGGCTTAGGGTAGAATTGAGTCAAGCTATCTTTACCTTATTCGTGTGTACTTACATCTTAACTAATCATCATCGTCATCGGTGTCACTTTCCCAACCTTCTTCATATGATTCCGCGATCTCGCCAAGAGAATTACTGAGCGCCTCACGTTCATCCATGCCAATAGCTCTATTTACGATTTGCTGAAGGCTTTTAATTCTCAGGGCCACAGACGTATCAGTCGAAAGAGACGTGCTGATTGAGAGATTCCTGATACTCTCATCTTCATGGTTGAAGATACCAGGGAAACTATCGAGAAGTGGAAAAGATAATGGTGTATATGTCCTGTGAGAATAAAGTAAGAAAAATGAAGACATAATCAAGAGGACTACTAACTTTGAAAGCAATGGAAGGCTAGCCGCAATTCTAAGAGCTCGTTCACGACCCTCGTCGTTTCTGTCATTTTCTTCATCGTATTCCTCATCTCCTCTATAATTCTCAACTTGGCCAAATACATGAACCTTGCCGGACTTCCGAGGACCGCGAAATTGCTCTCCTGTTTCTGTAGGAAAGAAGTCCATATCAAAATTGGCAGTATCATTTTCCGCAGGCACATCCTCACCACGACTCAAAGTTGTTGCTGAAGTAATCCTCGTATCTGTAGCCTGCGAATGTCCGTTCGTTCCTGTATGAATGGTATTATTAAATCCTGTCTCAGACTTTTGTTTCACAGACATGCGTAATTTCGCAATATTCTGATTGCCATTGACATTCAATGTGCTTGCTAATTGGTCCAAAGTCTGCCTTGTACCATTTTGAGGCTTTAATCTCGAAGGCAGTGTTACGCTTTCCATCGCAGAAGACAACAAGCCAGAAACTTCCCATGGAGAACTTGCGTCCAATTTGACGTAGCCTGGCAAACGTAATGATGGTAGGGTAATTGGAATGAAGAGGGACGTTTGTGGAATGATTTCCGATATCGACCTTGCTGTGTTTGACAACTTCAAGAAACGTTTTTCCTGTCAAAATCAGTACTAATATGAACTCCACCTCAGCTCACCACAACTTACTCTGGGGATTCCCTTGATATTATCCTCCAAGCCCCAGAACCATATCGTGGTCTTACCATATTCATCTCTCAAGCGATCCATATATCGAGCAGCAAAGCCACCCCAAGCATCGTCAATACCTCCCATTATCTGTATGCCTTGCATATGATCAGCTTCCTCGGCAAAGGGTCGAAGATCACGATCCAACAAATCATGCTCTTTATCTAAGGAACTGAACAATTCTTCACCAGCCTCCCAGTTTTCGAATGGCATTAAAGATGAATTCAATTCATACTCATTGAGTTGAGCTATTGACCTTGGGTGATAGTAAACACGATTGAAGTCTGACCAATATCGCACCGATTCTGAGGTGAGTTTTGGTGGCTCGAGACCTTCTTCCAAACTTTGTTGATATGAACTTTGTTGGATGGCCGTTTGCCGTTGAACTACAGCTGGACCATTCCTGAAATGATGTTAACATCAGCAAAATTCTCGACTTCTTATTAATACATCCAGACTTCTTACCACAATCCATCGGTAATGACCGGTTCGTCTATTTGATACAAAGCATTAATCTTTCTCAGAGAACCAAATCCCCCTTTCAGATCATAAATCAAAGTTCTTGGAGTAAAGGTTTCAGTACCATCTGCTCCAATACCAGGTCTAAAATGAACGTCATGATCAATAGGAGATTCTTGATCCGCCGAATATGTAAAGTATGATTCCTATCAACCAGTCAGAGAACGTTGATAATTCTAGAAAGAGATGTAGTATTACCTGAGTATTCCAGAAATGGGTAGCAAGATAATTACTCTTTTGACCCAGCTGAAGGGTAATGATTTCATGCATATTCAACTAATTCCAGGGTTTTCCCCGAAAAGGTATCCAGTGCTCTGAGTATTGACAGCTAGAGCTCTAGGACTATCAAAGTTGTCACAGCCTCTTGTGGCGATAGAAATGGTATGCTTTGATTATCGCTCAGCACTCGCATGAAAGATAACGTTTATTGCATCATCAGCTTACCTAGTGTATATGAATGTCAAGCTTCGGGGCTATCAGAAAAACATACAATGAAAGTTTTTACCTAGGTATCTGGTGATGTTCGGAAGCAGGGGAATCTGGAAAATTTTCCCAAGATCAAATTGTTTGATGCTGATACATTACTAACCTTACAAGGCAATATGACAAGGGCCCCGATAAGATAAGAAACCCGCATTTAAAAGCTACCCCACGTCATGAAGCTTTTTCCCCTCTACGAGTATGAAATCATCGATATGATCCTGTCGCTTCCTTTTCTCCGATTGTTCGAGAATATCAATATCAACAGCTACATCAACAGTTACACATATCAATAATATCAAAATGACTTTCCAACAAGAACTCAATTCATGGTTATCTCCATCTCCAACTGACGTCCAATCGGCTCCAGAAATCAATTCCAAAGCACCTTCATCCTCCAAACTTCCATTCCCAAATCCCAATGGAAAACCTACTATGATCACATTCCTCAGACATTGCGGCTGTCCAGTGAGTTTCTACTTCTCACATATATACTACTTCTAGAGTCTCACTTTGCATGTTCCCTTCAAAACAATTGCCTTAACCAAAAACAATTCCACAATCCAAGCCACAGCTAACCCCCCCCCCTCTTCAGTTCGCAGAAAAGACCTTCCTCACCCTCCGCAATCTCGCTGCCTCCCATTCAAATATCAATATAATAGCCATCTCCCATTCCACCTCATCTTCGACCGACACTTGGGTCGACTCGCTCGGCGGCGCCGGTTCGATCCAAGTAATTGTTGACTCTGATCGCGAAATCTATGCACAATGGGGATTAGGCACGAGCTCCGCCTGGCACGTATTGAATCCTTGGAGTATGTTTTCTGTATTCAAGCTTGGGCGCGAAGAAAAGATATGGAATAGACCTACGGAGAGTGGAAATCGATGGCAGACGAGTGGGAGTTGGGTTGTGGATAAGGAGGGCATTGTGAAGGGGGGTGGAGTGGCGAAGAGTGCGGATGATATTATGGATTTTGAGGAGGCTGTTAAGTTGATTGAGTGATGAGGACATATGTTGTAATGATATCATGGTTGATGAAGTAAGATATAACGACAATAGTTACTTGGATTTGGTTAATTGGTAATGCTTGTAAGATATTTTTTGGAAAGATTAGAAGCTTGGAATAGAGCTCAGAATTTAGAAGTTCAAATTGCTTTCGCCTACTACAGCTTGATATAAAGTTCATAATAGCTGGATTTTATACCCATCTACACAAATCCCCCTATTCATTTGAAATTCCCATCCATACACCCCTTCAATTTTTGAATTTCTAGCCTTATTTGGCATTTTGCACAGCAGCCGAATCCTAATACATATTCGTCAGCCACCAATTCCCCTCTCACTTCATTGCCTCACTCTACATCAACGGCAACTGGATATTTACTCACCAAATAAACTTGATAAAATCCCAATTTCCAATTTCCACCCTCTTGAACCATTTGAGCCCGTCCGGCCCATTCAACCTATTCCACATATGAGTAAACATCCACACGATGACATTTATGGATATAAGATTAATAAATATGTCACTTACATCGGCCTTTCTTCCATCTTTCAATCCATACTACATCAGCAAAAGTATTAGCATCGCAACTCACATATTTCCCCTCTTCTCATCTTCCGTATTTTGCCCTTCCCACCACCCACTCACCCCCTTTACCTTAATCCAAACTCCTAGAAACGGTGTAACACCAAGTAGATAGAAGAACTCACAGCCACAACTCCAAACAACATAACCTCCGTCGATCCCTTACCAAAGGGAAAGATCTTGTGGGCCGTATGCAAACGACTTGCTACCTTTTCCCACATGCCTTTTCTGAAAGCGAGAATTTCTGGAGGTTTGTATTAGCGTTTTGCTTCCTTCATCAAACCTTGAAGTCCTATTTTCTTTCCTCTTTCCTACTCGCTCATCCTCTTTTCGCCAGAAAAGGAACTCTTTCCCCCATCCTCTAAATCTCGTGAGCCCCCCAGACTCCTGTCTCATCATCTTTCCTCCATACATACCAAAGATGCAAAACAAAAACGAAAGTCAAAACTCACCCTCCCTCCCCTTAACTCTCTTAACCCCCATGATCACCTCCGCATCCTCAGCGAATTGGTTCGCATACCTATCGACGCATCCACATATTAGCTTTATCCTTTTGACCCATCACTCCATCAACTTCAAACCCGTCCATCTCCATTTCCAGAGCACCCCATCTCTCAAATTCTTGCTTTTCCTCCAGTTCCCCAAATCTAGAATATCAAACTCATCCATCTCCATCTTCAAAGCTGCATTTCATAACTCCTCCACACCACCATAATCCTTCCAAACCTTCAAGCATCCGATCCCCGAAATTTCCGAACCCCTTTCCATTCAATCCTCCTACCGACCCTCTTCTCAAGAAACATGAGAACCATCCAATTACTCCTCGCCCTCCCGTTCCATTCCATCCCTAACCCAACTCCTCTCCACAATCCTCCGAAACAAATTCCAAAATAAAAGGCTCAACTCACTCCTCATGTTTCTCCTCCGTATCGCTCAACTTATAAAACGCCTCAAAGAACTCTCTAATCCCCTCATCTACCTCAACCCCCTGTGGATATTCCGATTTATATGAATGTTGCGACATCTTTACTAACTTCTGATGATGAATCAATGAGATAGCTTGAAAACAATTTACAGTGTATGATGAGATGAAAGCGTCAATGACCAACGTATCTTTTGTAGATGTTGTCTGGGTGGGGTGCTTCGGGGAGCTATGCTTAAAATGTGGGGTGCTTCACGGGCCCGAGTTGATCTCATCTCATCGTAAACATTCGTCGTCACTTACATACAAGCTCATTGTAAAATCACTTTAAACACTGATAGACGCAACTTGGATGTTTTATAATTTACTGATTCATCCATGTGCTACAATCCATTTGATGAATAGGCTAGTCCATCCATAAGGAAAAGTGTAAAAAATACAACTATTGCGCTATCGTATCATTCTCCGTATTTTGATCAAAGCAAGCAACCGACCAAAGTGACGAATAAATTCCGTACTCCATCCATACCAGCGCCACCTGATCCCTATGAAATAATATGTTGGAGTATCATTCAACCCATGGTATAGCAAGCAAACATCCCAGAAAACTCCACCCGATCAATATAACCTTGTGATACTCAAAAATCAACTACTCATCATCATCTGTTTTTAGAACGGGGTACAAGCTCTCAGCTGGCTTCTCCTCGGTCTTTGTTGAGACGCCTTTCATATCAACATCGGCCGCAGAGGCATCTTCTTCATCCTTGACATACTCTCCATTTTGAAGACGCTCACTGACATATCTTCGCAAAGCTTCAATGACACGAATGTTCTCAATCCATGCCTCTTCAGCTCTATCGCGAGCACTCTCAAGAGTGTCAACTGATCTAACTGTAGGTGAAGTTACAGAAAGAGCTGGATCAATGTTATTTGTGACATCAGTTTGAACGATAGATTCAGGGCGAGGAGTTGTTTCTTTTGGAGATGGTGATGGAGAGCTAATAGTAGCGGTCTCCATAGACTCGCGATATTGACTAGAGTTGAGTCCACCAGCACTTCTTTGAAGGACACCACCAGAGTAACGACGACGAGGATCACTATCAAAGTTTGTGCCAAGTGTAGATGTTGGTGCAGTTGCTGAATGATGTGGAGAGTATCCGAGAGAGACTGCAGGGAGGTTGGGGTATGATGCAGTTGATGTAGAACTATGTCTAGAGATGGGAGACAATCCACTTGAGGACATTGGAGAATTGCCAGAAGTATATGAAACAGAGCTTGAGGAAGGTGTTAAAGCTGGTGTACCTGATGAGTGAGATGAGTGGGTGGCGGTCATTGGTGCTGAGGCGTAAGAAGTCGAAACATGTGGTGCCATTGAACCAATGTTGTGGATTTGAGTTTGTGGTGGTGAGTGACTTTGACGGAAGTTGATAGACTGGTGAGTGTAATGAGCACCAGGTTGATGAATGCCAGCTGCAGCTGCAGCATTTGAACTTTCGTAGACTGTTGATTGCATTTGCTCCAAGAATTGATCAATGGAATTCAAATCACTCTTTGTCCTCAAGTTTGGTAGAGGTAGGGAATATTGGTGTTGTGGGATAGGACCTCCATGACCCCCATGACCTCCATGGCCATCAATTGGAACTAATTGAGGTGCTGAATGAATGTAGTCATGGATAGCTCCACCTCCATTGATAGGAATACCTTGCAATGCCATCAACCTTTGGTTAACTTGTTGATAAGAATTGGCATCGATTTGACGACGCTTAGCAGCACCAAAAAAGTCATTCAAGTTATCGTAATTTCGCTTTTTCTCATCCCAAGCTGCATGTTGACCAAGGTCGGGGTTGTGAGACATCTGGTAATAGCCTGGGCCTCCTCCATATGAAGATGGTGGAGGATGAGCGGGTGCGTAATATCCACTATGGCCACCATGATGCGAATTGCCATACATCCCGGAACCAGGATGCATTGAAGCATTATGATCATAATAACCCATGGGGTTTGCTGCGAGGTGCTGCAAATTAGCAATTACTACGTAAGAAAAGTTAGAGACATTTGTATGAACAGAAGGCAACTTGCGCCCTTACGTACCTTTGCCACCAGGTTGTCTATATCCTCCGTTTGGGCCACCAGGTTGTTCGGGAGATCTCAACAAAACAGAGTCATCGGCATGGGTCTGATAGTATACATTAGCACAGAGAAAGAACTACACGCCAGCTCTCGGTCTTACCTTGACATGTTTCTTCAAATCTTGAGGACGCTTGAATGCTTTTCCACAGAATTCACATTTGTGTGGTTTGAGAGGAACATGAACACGAATATGAGATGTAATATGATCGCGCTTGACAGTAGTAGTACGGCATGAATTCCAGCCGCAAGTGAGGTTCAAGTTGTTGGTACTTTTTCTACCAACATGTTTCTCGCAGATATGTTCCTAGGATAGAGCATAAGTATGAAGACTTTGGGATGAAGACTTTGGAATGATGCAAGGTATGATGATATAAAACTATGGAAACCAAAGCAAACATACAAATAAAGATTCTGGAGTAGGACATCTTTCAGAACATTTCTCCCATTGACAGAGTAAACTATCATCAGATACAACGTTTTGTTGAATTGATGGAGTTACTGTAGAAGTAGATTCTGCATTAGAACTCGAGGCTGTCGAAGTCTGAGGCTGTGCAGTTTGTTGCTGCTGCTGCTGCTGCTGCTGGTCTTGAGTTGACATTGTGAAATTAGGAATAGGAATAGATCAATTAATTAGATCAACCAATGAAGGAAAGTCGGTTAATTGAACCTTTCACAGGCTAAACTGTGTATGGAAATGAATTAATCCAAAAAGTTATGGGTCTTGGCTGTATCGATATCAGATTGATGAAAACAACTTAATCGATAAAAGTCCCAACGTTTTGATAAAATATTGGAAGGCAAACTGGAATCAAAGAAAGAAGGAAACTCTTATTCTTTTTCGAATTGTGTTTCTCTCAAGAATTCTCCAAGCAAAGGGAGGATCTTGGTGCCTTCTTGTAAGAAGAACGGAATCTTCTGGGCGGGACCAAATCTTGGCAAGAACACTTGGCGACCGTATTAAGCTTAGCTTCCACTCCTAGTGTCTTGGTATTCCACTCGGATCAAACTTGAGTTGATTATTTGATTGGCTGACTTTTCTTGGCATGTATGGAAGGAACATGTGCAAACCCTTATTGCCTAGAGGCAGAGAGAGTAAGAAAATTGTCAAAAATTACCAAAAATTGCTAATAAGTTAACCTTTTTAAACCTTTTCAAACCTTTTTAAACCAAGAGATTGCGCCCCGAGGCCAAGATCGGAGAAACTTGGCTATCTGCGTAATTTCTTGGTATTTGGGCTGTGTTTTTCTTACATGTAACTTTTGGCCTTTTGACCTTTTTGCCCATTGTCCTCTCCGGAGTACCTTCTCTATTTATATACCTGTGGGAGTTTCATATTCATAAGATGATTCAATCTGAGATGACTGTCGCACCATACATATATGAGTGAATTTTGGAACAAACAGATTAATGTATGAGCATGAGCTTGAGCATGAGCATGAGCATGAATAGATATGTTGATATCCACGATGGAGAAAAGGATCCCCAACTACTTTATTAGTCCGCTAGTTGATTTGAGACAACGAAATGGGAAAGAAGTACTAGGTAAAGTCACTTGGTCGGCTATAATCACTGATAATTATCAATAAGCTTCACGATACATTAACTACCAGTATCTTTATCTTTTACGTGAGGTATCTCTACTATATAGAGTTTAACCTAGGGAATGAATTGCGCCTAGCCACGGTATAGAAAGTAGATGATATGACTGTACTAGAGATTCAATTTGGATCATCATGCAGTTGGTTACACTGGAGGTCTTATAGTTCGAGCACATCATACCATACTTTTTCATTATTCATTACGTGTGGTATGCAAAGAAGAGGCAGCTGAGTGATTAATAATAAGATTGAAGTCACATTGTCCTTAATAAAAGTAGGTACCGCCGTGCAGTGCAGTATGTAGGCGAGGTAGGTAGGTAAAGAAAGAAGAATTAACACGGCAAAGGTCAATTTCTTTCAAATTTGAAAGAATCCATACTTATGAGCCTGATTGTCTCGTAAGAGGTACACATACCGAGGTCAGTTAGTGTGTAATAAATTATATCATACCTACTCGAGAATGCCTCGAATTCCTTGAATTCCTTCCTCAAAGACGCCTTTGGCATACTACACCAGACTCGAGTAATACTTCCGTTAGACGACCAGCCATCAGCTACGCATGTCAGGTCGTCTCGTATTATACGAATATGTCACCATCATATATTTCAGAGGGCCCTATGGAAACTGCGTGTATCTATTTGATGAGATGATAGTACGGAGTACAGAGTACAGAAACAGTAGGTACCTAAGGTATCGGCAAATAATCCACTCATTTCTCTCAAGCTTTCTTTCCATTTATGCGGGGTGGGATGATCCACCCCTTTTTGCACTTTCAGCTGACTGAGTGTCAGACTGAGCGCATTAATCCATTCCAATACTGCTGCAGATGTACGGAGTGGACATGCTATGGGATACTATGGGCAAACATACCATGGGCAAAACATACCACGGGCATACATACGCTACATCTGGTCAATCATTCGTTCATTCATTCATAACATACCTAAATAATTTATGAAACATTCTATTTTGGCTGTACGGATGGATAATTGATATATCCTCTCTGACTCCATATGACCAATCATTACCCCATACAATTTCTACTACGTACTGCCCAGGCCTTGGCCACCCACAATATCTTGATTCCTCCGCCCATTCACCAAGCTTTTCCACTCTAATGCCAATTTATTTCTCTTTGTTTTCATTTCACTTCCAAAGTTCTATGATTGTGTAACTGGCCAATCAAGTACACCTTTGCTCACCACATGCTCTATCATTATTCAAACAACTATCTGATCGCGAACGGAGACGGAGGAGTACTGCAAAGGAAAGTGTTGATGCCCTTCGATTTGTATGGCAAATTTGATTGTACGTACAAAGTTGTATGACTCACTGGCCGAGATAAAAAGATCCACATCCTTCATTTCTAGAGAGAAACTGGCGACGATGACTCTTCTCTTCTATTCAATGCTGCAAGGTCCATCAATCAAAAGGTCACCAAGGGAGATTTGAAGGTAGGCACTGATAGATAGGTAAGGTAGCAAATATACTTGAAAAGTGTTAAAGGCAAAGCAAGCTCTCTGTCTATTCCCCAAATCAAAATAAGATACGAAAAGTTCCGTCTTTCTTTCTATTTCTATATTATCCAAACAATAGTTATTATACCACAGATATCATACCCTTCCCCTTCAAACCAATTAATTTCTATTTCTGAACAATTCGAGCTATTTTTACCCTCCACACTTTCCCCATGTCAGACGACACAAATAATGAGGAGTTGATACTCACGCGATACTTCCAAGACCAATTCCGCGTCCCTACTCCAGGATGGTGTGAAGAAGCTAATCTAGCTTTCCAAACATTGCAGAAGCTTTTGGATTCTAGTCTTGCGGGTCCAGAAGAGGTCCTTGATAGCCAAGATCAAGGAGGTATTCCAAGCGCTCGTCGTGCTCGCATTGGCGCCCTCCCAAAGCTTGTCTGTTTTGCTACTGAAAGCCACGCCATACAGTGTACGGCAAGAAACGAAACATTGGAATGCGTGGTTTTTGGAAAGATTTCGGCAAGTTTGTTTATCGACGTCTTTTGGGAGGCAATTCAAAAGGCTCAAGTTGAGTATCCGAGTACGAATATTATTGTGTCATCGGTTTAGCTAGGTCCACATCCGTTGTTTATTATACGAATCAATGACTTCATTTTTGAGGTTAATTACGGTAGATGCGAGACGTTTGTGAGAGAATGTATGTTGTCAAGTGCCCCCCTTAGATAACTATAGGAAGTAACTCCACTCATGCAACGGCTATTCAGACGGTTAGTGTTGCGCACATATCGAATAGCCACGATGAAGTGCCTCAAAATATTCCACTAGCGGCCCTGCAGTACTGTGACGAATGGCCGTTAAAACAAGCCATCAGAATTCCTTGGTAAACCGATTTCGCTCAAGAGTGTAAGCTTCTGTCTGGTTTTAACCCCTCTCAGAACTTTATCTCCATTTCTTGGCCATCTGCCATACCTACCCGGGAATGTGACTTTGAAATGCCAATCTGACATGATACAGTCAGAATGGGAAGCACTCTACACCATGTCTACCACCACATCGGAGCCTGGGCAATGGTTCAAGGACTTTAATGCAGATTCTAATATTGGAAGTAAGACTTCCACTTCCATCATTGCCCTTTTACAACATTCATTATCATCAGTTCCTGAACCAAATCATGTGAAACTCAATGCTGCAGAGAGACCGGATCAAGAGTGTGACGATCCAATAATCGCCTCGCTATCGTCAGGCATTGGACCAAAATCATTTCAAGGACCTCGATATCAAAACTATCGTTCGTCAATTTTTTACCTACTATGAAAAGGTTCCAGAAATTGATCTAAAACACTGTTACATTGAATGTGTTACCGGTCTCTTCAACGATGATGAAGATGAACATCTAACCGAGTAATTTCCTTTTCCTTCTCCTATCACCATATAGACACTAACATCAGACCAAAGAAACCAACTCACTCAATGGAACAACATCTATAACTTCTACCATCATCAAATGCAGATAGATCAACTCTCGAACTCCTCTACCTAAATTTCCAGCTCATACATTCCACCATCGAAAGTACCCCCGTAGAAAGATATCCTCATTTCTCATATTAGAAAAATCTTCTCGCGAGTATTCAACACCAAGATGTGTTGGCTAAACTTGTAGGTGAAAATATCATGCAGATAGATTTCGTGTACTCAGGTATCTCCTCACTGGAATGTGGAAAATGGTTGGATATGCTTGGTGGTAGATTGAAGGAAATGAAGAGTTGTAAGTACATCCACCAACCCACCTACCCATCATTTGTTCCTTCCACAAATCGAAATACGATAATGATAATCCCTATAGCTCTCACAATCCTCAAATCTTCCTCTTCACCCTCACCCCCAACCCCTCCATCTATGGCCCCACCCCCTAGTCGATCAAGAAGCAGATGATTCCTCTCCCTCCCACGAAAGATGTTCTCTCCTCGGTCTAGCCAACATCGACTCCCTAGACCTCAAGCCCACCCTGCAAAATGACTTCCTCGACTCCAGAAAGACAGTCCACGTCCCCAAATCAGAAAGGATATCTATCCTACACTACCCACGCCTCCCCCTCTCTCACCAAAACATCCCATCTCCATCTCCGACTCAGCACCCGCACCTTCTTATCTCCTCTCCATTTCTCCGCCCAATACCTCCCATCCAACTCCCCCCCCCCCCCCCACCCCACACGCAAATCCTTCCCGAGTCCTCCCTCACTGCGAAAGACATTCTCCACCGTCTCCTCCACCACCCCTCTTACACTTACTCCATCGAAAACCACCTAATCAGTTATCGCGATCACAATCGCCACACCGGCATCATGTTGAAAAATACTTCTGATCAGAAACTCGACACCATGGACGAGGAATGGATTCCGAAACATAAAGTTCTCGCGTGTGTGTATTTCTATATTTCTTCCTTTCTTCCTTTCTTCCTTGTCCATCTATCTCATTCTTATACATCATTCCTTTCTTTCCCTTTGCTCTCCTATCCTACTCTACTCTACTCTATTCCTTTCTCTCCCCCCCCCCTCCCCTGCATATCTTAACCCCACACCACCTCGAATTCCTCTCCTCTCCACACACATCACCAAGTAAACCCCCAAATTCACCCACCCACACCTCCAATTCCCAATCTCCAACACCCCAACCCCCACTCACCCCAGGACTTCATCCAAATCCTACCCTATCTGACCAGAACCAGAACTAGAACCAGAACCAAAAAACGATTCATCAGGCACCGTACCCAAAAACTCAATCCCCTCTTCGGAAGCGGCGGATCCACATCGCGCTGGGGAATCAACGGAGAGAAATTTGATATCGATGTTCCTGGATTTATTTGATTTGATTTCAAAGGGAGATAACAAGATGGTGCGTAGAATAGATAGAATCCATAAATCAAATCCATAGAGTATAATACATAACAAACGCATGAGCGAAGAAAAAAGGCATCGTAGAATATGATATCCACCAAATTTTAAAACACTTCCATTATATCTCTCTCCATTTATCCACTCGTACATACGAATATTAATTGTTTATACACACACGTCCACACACAAACAGCCCACCAACCAACTCAGTGGCCAGTCAGTCAGCTAGCCAGCTAGCCAGCAGACCGAAGAGAGCTTCACAAGATTCCATCTCCCATCCATAAAATATACAAACATAATCATACACTCTCCGGACCAAGATTGCAAGGAGAAAGTCATGAATTCATGACCTATCCATCGCCTTTGCTGCATGCAAGCAAGTAGGCAATCATTCCAATTCCCAAAGTCATTATTATGAATCAAACCAGCCAGCCATATTGTAAACTCCATATTAGCTGATTAGCCAACCAGCAAACAAAGCTACCGCCCATAATCCCAGCCCACCCATTACCTTTTCCTCCCTCTAGCGTTGACCTCCCCTTTCTCACCAATCCCCAAAATAATCCTACAATCCGGACAATACCACTTAGTGGTTCTAGGGGGAACAGCCGTCATCTCCACACATTCTAGATGAAACCATTCTTTCTCGCACTATCAATCAATCAATCATTAGTCTCGTCTCATCTCGTCTCTATTTCTTCCCTTTCCTTCCTCTCTTCCATGCCCAATACAAACCCAAACACAGACCTCTTGTGGAAAGGAAGACTCACATTATCATTCTCACAAGCAATCATCGTGCCAAAGCTAACCCGGTTACAAATGCAATATCTCTGTTCGTTTGGATCAATCAAATTTCCATCATCATCTACCTCATCCAAAACTTCTTGAACCGCACTGCCTTCTCTACCATCTTTCTTTTCCTTTTTCTGTCCTGCTTTTTTGCGTGGGGCAGCACGTCTTTTGCCAACACTTACAGCAGTAGATCCACCTT
The DNA here is from genome assembly GCF_014898465.1 of Botrytis porri. Lineage (NCBI taxonomy): Eukaryota > Fungi > Ascomycota > Leotiomycetes > Helotiales > Sclerotiniaceae > Botrytis > Botrytis porri. The sequence continues at coordinate 1,032,150 of NW_024066083.1, read as the reverse complement.
CTGTAGTAAGAGTTACAACACCTGGAGCAGGCCTTTTAGCTCTTTTGCTCGGTTGACGAGTTTCTGGTGCCGGTGTGTTACGAGCTGTGCTAGTACGTCTAGGGCGATCTAATGCTGCTGGCATAGGAGCTGCAGAAATGGGCTCTTCTGCTTTGATGGCGGCGGCAGCTACCGCTTCCTTTGCAGCGGCTGCTTTACCACGAGAAGATGTTGGTCTTTTGGCTGGGAGGGGTTCTGATACCGGTGGTGTAGTGGGTTCAATTACTTGAGCAACCGGAGTTGCTTTTCGAGTGGCACGTGTGTTAGTTGTCTTCTCTAGCTTTTCCAATTTTGGATCTTCCTTCTTTTCTGCCGATTCCGATTCCACAACTGCTTTTGCGGCTTCCTTGGCTTCTTTTCTAGCAGCCGCTGCTGCTTTTCTCGCCTCTTTCTTGGCCTCCTTCTTTTCCGCACCCGGAGGAAGAATTGGCGTTGAGGATTTTGGTGGTGATGTAGCCGTTACTGACGCAACCGGGGTAGAACTGATTGGTGTATCTGTATTTGGTACTGATAGAGCAATGGAAGATGCCACGGAAACGGCAGATTCCAAAGTTGGTACAGGAGTTGCGCGGGGAGTGGCATTTGTGATAATGGGATGAGGGGGTGGAACCGGGGTTTCAGTCTTCGTTCTCTTGAATTGAGGCTTACCTAATTTCGAAGAATCTACTTCATTCACGTTATCACCTTGAGCGTCATTCGTGTCAGTTATGCCATCTATAATCGAAGGGGTTGCCTCGCCATTCGCCTTTACATCTTCGATAGTGGACTCGCGTTTTCGTTTTTTCGATGCTGGCTGCTTCTTAGGTGTTTTAGTAGGAGCTTTCTCTTTTTCTTTTTCTTTCTCTTTCTCTTTCTTCTCCTCTTCGGGATGATTCCCAAAAAGGCTTTTTACTGTACTAGCAGCTTCTGTCATCTTTCGTACAGATTCTTCAGCTTCTTCAGCCGCCAATTTGGCAAGCTCTTTTGCGGCTGCCTCTCTCTTTAATTTCTTGGCTTCGTTAAGCTTCATACCACGATTGCTAAGTTGTATCTCCTCTGTGCCTAAGGCTTCTGCACTTATAGCACCTTCGGCGATAACTGTCTTCCCGGTGAGTTGGGGTGGTACCGATTGTTCGAAAGGCTGTCCTGCAGCGTCAGCCTTACTCTTTGCAGTACGATACGCTTCAATTCCTCGTCCCAACTGTTTTAATTCACGTGCGATCATTGTATCGCTCGGGCTCCATACCGCATTCTTTTTCATTCTCTTTCTGAGCTTCGCAAGCTCCCATGCGGTCAACTGAAGCCAAGGCGCATCTTCGGTTCCCGCTTTCGCATCCGGTGGTGGAGGTTGGAGTTTCGCTAGCGCGTTACTTGTTGATATTCCGGCAACCGCACTATGCACGTTTGTTCCCATAACTCCAGGTGGCCTTGGTGTCCGGGGGGCTTTTGGTACTTTCTCTTTCTTAGCTTGCTTGACCTTCAACTTGATTTTAGGATTGACCGATACAGATCTCGCAGGTGTCTGCCGACGTGGCGTGGGTGGACCAGCGTCGGATTCCGAATCATCACTGTACGAGTCATAAGAATCGTAGTCGAGCTCGTATGGAGCCATGACCTCACCAGGAACAGTGATGATTGGCGCGCGTTGTTTGCGAACACGCATACGACCATCAGGGTTTCCAGTCCGCAAAAGTAATTTTCCTGGCAATCGATTTGCGACAGGTGAATTTGGCTTCTGCGGGACAGGACTTGTTTCTCGAGATTCGGGATAGCTTTCGGCCATGGTCTGAAGCTTCGCCAATATATTCTGGGCCCTTTTGTAATGTCTCTCTACGTTCTCCACCAGATGCGATGCTTCTGCAAAAGCCAATGTACGTGCACCGAGGGCATCAGTCAAGCTGGTAGATATATCTTTTCGCAAAGAGACAGGGTCAGGTTTTGTATCGGCAGGAAGATCGGGAAGGTGACCATAGGTTTTCGTCAAGTCATTCAAGTTCGATGAAGCATTGACATATTTCTCATCGAGGTCACTAATAAGTGCCAATGACCGAACCAAATCCGAAGGGAGATATTCCGTAAAATCGAGAAAGTCTGTGATTGTTGCCTGGGCATCCGGATCCATGGGTGACTCCATATTCTCAATGTTACTATTCAAGTTCGCCATAGATTGAATCGTTTCCGCGAGCTGGGCCTTACGGCCAGGACTTGTCATCTCCAAAGCGGAATCCATTGTATTATTTGCAGCCACGTTGATAGAGTTAATGTTGAAAATGATATTATCTATTGCTCTTGAATTGTCGACATGCGATTGTGGTGGGACCTTGATTCGACAGCTCCAAATACCTGACTCATCAAGCCATCTAAAGAGAGAAGAAGAAAAAAAAATTAGTAAAAGATTCCAGAGTCCAGTGTGTGTCGTTAAGAAAAATTGTCGAAAGTCAATTGTTAATGAAAGGTAAGAAAAAGATAATTGATGAAATATTGACCGAAAGAGTACGGAGTAGGTAGGCAGGCATGTAGTGCAGTGTAGTGTAGTGTAGTAATAGTCTGTCGTGAAAGCAACTAAAAACGCGAAAATCTATCGGCAAATTGTCAAGCGCGATACTGTCACCAATCCAAATCCTTACCTAACGCCTACTTTGCGATCATTGGCAGGTATTATTTTGGAATTTTGGGAGGGGGAAGGGGGGATCTTGGGTGTTTTTTTTTCTTTCCCTTTTCCTTCCCGATGATTTGCCTTGAGCCTCTTGTATCTTTTTTTTTCCATTGCCCTTTTTCCCTTTATAATATTTTGGGCCTTGCTTGTACCTGGCTGGCTCTTATCATGCCCTTCCCCCCCCCCAATCGGTCCCCCAATCGGTCCCCATCTTTTCTTGCAAAGCGGCGGGAACAGGAAAGCAAAGCCAAAAAGCCACAAGTCAAGTGAAAAAGCATGTAGCATAGCATAACATAAAAAATGCACGTGCTTTTTGTGGAGGGGAGGGGGAAGCTATGAAAACAGCTAATGTAGGTATCTACGTAGGTAGATCAAAATAGCATCAAGGTACCGGTAGTTATGGGGAAAAAAGGGTAAAAATAAGTCCAATATAGTAAAGTAGAAAATAGAAAATAAACAAAAAAAAAGGGGGAAAGAAAGCTTCTATCAAAAAACATACCTTCTGGATGCATCTGATGCCATATTGGTTTGAGAGTCGGATGCTATTTTCTTCTCTATCTTGATCGGATCGAATGTTGTTTGAAGTTTGTAGCAGAGGAGACGCGATATCGATGAGGCTCGGAAAGGGAGTATGTGTGTATAGATAGATGGATGGATGGATGGATGGATGGATGGATGTGTGGATGTGTGGTATGTACATACGTACGTATGTACAGTAGTAATTCCAAGTACCGTGATAAAATATTGAGAGAGATGGCAAATAATAGGCAGGTAAAGTTGGCGACCAGAATAATATAGTTCTTTAATCGAATCAAAGACAATTAAAAAGATCCTAGATTTGGGTTGGTGTATTACGAAGCCTACATATTTCATTATAAAAATATGCCAAAAGGTGTCATGGGTTCCAAGGCTTTGTTTCGTGAGATTTCAAATATGCCAGTAATAAGTAATGCCGTAAGTAAGTAGGTAGATTTGCCAAAGAAGATAGGAAGAAAGTAGCAGTAGCAGTAGCAGTAGCAGCAGTAGAAGCAGTGGCCGTGACCGTGGCAAAGTGAATGGGATCTGTACGGTATCTAGATCATACAGAAAGGAGTAAAGTGCTGGGTGTTGAAGGCTGGATTTGATGGATGGAGCTGATCATGAATAACATCAACTGGAAAGGGAAGGTTGGACTGGTAAAACCAGTTTGGAAGCGTATGGAGTATGAAATGGATGGATGTAATTTAGTTGTTTTGGGAATCGATGTAGATGATGAATATTTAATTAATGCTTCAATGCTAGTGATTATCAAGATGTTTTATTATAATCTGATCCGTTTAAAATGATTGTTTTTAAAATGATTGTTTGCACCTTCCCACTTACGATTTACGATTTCACCCTTTATTCACATCAGCCCTGCCCCCCCCCCCCCTTCTTGTCTTGAAATTGCGGTTAAGCTATGGGTCACAAGATTGCACAATATGATCTGAAAGGAATAAAATGCCTGCTTACTTTCGCATCTCAAATGTCCGCCTAGTCCTATAATAAGACATGGACAGTTACGATATCATTGATTTACCAAAAGTAGATATAAGTACCTACCTACCTAGGTCTCTATCAATACAATAAGTTTCAATTCACATTCACTTCATTCTGGTATAATAGGCATATAGACGTACCCCAGACTCCTTTGTTGGAATCAATACATGCATCTATTTTTAGAAATAACCTTGATATCGGCATACAACATCCATCAAAATCATCTGCACTCCTTTTCACGAAATCAAAACCATAAAGAATACTATACAACACGGTAAAACAAATCATCACACCCGCCGACTATTACTTGAAAGTGTTTATGATTATTTCCCCCGGGATGAGTAGATTGATCCCCGAATCTTTCTCGCCGTGTCAATAAGCAAACATGTGAACATATTCCCCTGTATCTCAAGCCAGTGATCAAATCAAAAAAGTCTCGCTTCAACCAGTCAGCTATACTCCGCCAAATCAATAAATCCCAAAAAAGAGGAAATAACAAGATCCGTATGCGTCTTCTTCCATGTACAGTAATTCTCTCCTTCATCTCCCCTAATGTACCTGCCTCCGACTTCTCTCAACGTCAAGCCATCAAATCTGCATCACGCTCTCCTCCCTAAACCGCACCCACAAACCCCAAGACACCCCCACAAATTCCCGCAGCCACAACCCAGATACCCGAATACGCCACAGCACCGAGCGCCTCAACCCCCTCAATCGTAACATACGTCTGCAAAAAAGTGTTAACACCCGTAATCATCATCAAAGTAGCTGTTCTCTTGATAATGATTCTAGTTTTGTTCGAAAAGCCCCACAAATTATAGAGAATAGTCTCTTCCAACGTAGCAGTTTCAGGATTGAATGGCGGAGGTACCGAGTCTGAGGGCTTGGTAGCTGTGACCGGGGTGAAAATGAATGAACGTGTTGCGAGGCCTAAAAGTAACATAACAGGAAGGAGAGAAGTAGGTGTTGCGGTGTGAGCGGCAGTAATAGATGGGATACCTTCAAAATAGGTCGCAAAGTAAACTGGCATGTAGGACATGTATGCACCGTAGAGAGTAACGCTGTAGATAGATGCCGCTAGGAGTGTGGTAATGATCTGAACGGGAATATCTGAAGTGATGTCTCGGTTTGGTACAGATGGGGCGTCTGCGTGAGCGGGAGAAAGAGGTCGAAGCAATCGGAATGGAATATAGGTTGTGAGGGTATCGATCAGAAGAGATGACACAACAGTCTTCACGCTAACTTCATAGAATGCGTTAAGAAGATACAACTAAACCCCCAAAATCAGCACATACTCATCACAACTACGAGCGCAACTTGGTAGTGGGGCCGAAATTTGAGGAGAAAAACTTACTGGAGGACCACGAGATAACAAAGTCATAGCCGCAAAATCATACCCATCATAATTACCAAACCAACCTAATGCCAATTCCGCAGTCCTCCACGCAACCAACCCCGCCGCCTCTTCCCATCCCTGATACCTCCTACTAACACTTCCCAACTCCTCTGCCTCAACATAATTCGCACGCAAACTGTAAGCCAACCCACTTCCCATCAAACTGAGAACTACTACCAAGGGAAACCGTAATAGATCTGGCACCTTTGATGGTTTCCGCTGTGAGAATCCAGAGTCGGCGAGCAGTGTCTTGACAAGCATTGAATTCTCATCATTCTCTCTCTTCGCTGCCTCCCTTTTCGAGTAATATTCATCCAAATCATCACCCCTTTGCAGATGGCTTAGATCCCCATTAACAAGCTGATCCGCTGCCGCCTCTGTACTGTCTGCCAAACTCTCAACCTTATCTCTTCTTAGTGATCGTGTTGCTGGGGCCATTTTCTCCTCTTTTCCTTTACTATTATTGTTTTCGTTCAGAATCGTATTGTGCGTTGAAATCCTGTGTACTTGTAAATAACTAAGTTTGATCGATTATATAAATAAATGAAAGTTCCATACCCGTCTGTCGTTTCCTAACAATTCCGTCCGGCAGCAAATAAACAAAACCAACGCGTCTCCTAGGGACGGCGCGCTTATCCCACAAGTATAAAAGACTCTTTTCACTTTTCAATTTTTCTTTTATTGATCACAAAGCAACAAAAGCTTTGGGTTTGATCGTTTGATTTTATATCGTTGAATTGATTCTTTTGATGTATAATTGTAAAGTTATCTTCTGCCCATGCGAATTTTTTGCTTGCTTTGCATGATGCAGCTTGAGCTTGGACACCAAGACGTCACTACCGGTGAGCTATCATCAATCCAGTTCCTTGTATACAAGAGTCGTTCTGCCAACCACCATTTTTTCATTTCAATTTTCTCACTTTTTTCAATTGGTATCCACATCGAAAAATTTGATATTTCTAATTTAAATAAGTAAAGTCGTGTTGCTTCAGGTTGTTGGAAATAAGTTTTCAATTGATAATTTGTCTTGCTTTGCTTTCTTCTTAAACCTCTAACACTTTCACTTGCTTCGTTTGCCTTTTCCTCTACATCCGCTCCATTTATGACTACTGCAAGCCTAATTATTTGCCAACTTCTTTCTTCTGCGTCAAGAAACTTTATCCCAGACCTAGATAACATGCCGCACTCTACCCAACCAATGTCCAGCAAGTGCTATCCAAAAGCCTCAAGCCCAGTGATGTTATCTGAAGGGGAAATGAAACCCTATTGAAAAAGGACTTGCAGGTAGTTACGTGCTTGACAATACAATATACCTCGATGTGCCACTCTTAACCACATCGATATCGTCGCCACCATCACTATTATCATATTCACCATCAAAATTGGTACCAAATGGCATGGACATTAAGGATTTGCATGTCTGGCTGATGGGTATACTCTTTTCATTGATAACATTTGTTTTTATTGTTCTGGTAGATCAACCCGATTCTTAGTTTTAACCTCAGTGGATCAAACCCCCACACATTGGTGCTAAGAATCGACCGAATTTTACTTATTACATTGCTACTACAGGAGAAGAAAGGGAAATAATCACAATGGCCAATGGAAAGGTTGCTTCGATTGGCACATTTAGATTTGTCGGCAGTTACTCCTCCATATGTCCAAAAACACCATCATCGTCTTCGTCAGAACGACCGCGAGAACGCAGATCATAATCTTCCTCATCTCCCATACTATCATCGCCATCGTCCATTTGCACATCTCCATCTCCATGGAGTTGATGACGGTCATAGCTTCCTCTGGCAAAACTCTCCCTCTGCCGCGGGCGAAGGCTGGGTGTGTAACTTCCTGAAAGATCATTCAGATATTCAGCAGGGATTCCAGGTACGGGAGGAATATCATCTGGGAAGTCGCTTGAAAGAGATTGGTTCTCCATTGCTGTGGACAATCCATCTGCCTCTCGGTTCGCATTCATTCTAGAAGAGGGCGGGCGACGCTCATAATTTTGTTGGTGGAAAAGACCGAAGCCGACGGGAACGCTAGCACCGTAACGTACCCTTTCCGACATGGTATAAGAGTCACTATTTCCAGCATGTATCCTTGGTCCGTTGAACGAACTGCCACCGTATGCGTGGCGTATATCCGCAGGTGGTGGTGTCATATCCGTGGAGCTGGCACGATCAATCTCATGATCACCCAGACTAGATGCAGAATCCTGGTCATCACTTTGAGGGTCCTTTGCAGAGTCCGGTGGAGTATTGACGGAATCTTGGTTCATTCCTAGAAGGACGGCAGCCGCTTCTAGCAACTGTACTTGTTGGTGCTTTGAGATCAACAATTTCGAGGTGTAGGACCACTGTGGTGTATGTTCCCATCTGCAAACAAAAAGTTAATAACAATTCACAACACCATCACACAAAGCTTCCGCGCTGAAGCCCATGTGGAGGAAGATAGGAAAGGATGGTGGGCACGAACAAATGCTTAGACAAGCAACTGCTGTGCTTGTATCCTTTTCCACACTTGTCACACTTGAGGTCATTGGCATTGGCCTTCTTGCCATCTTTCAAGAGTTGTGATCCTTCGCTCGCTCTTCTCATCCTGTTCTTTGTAAATTCGTCGTCTTCTTCGTCCTCCATTTCCTCATCATTGTTATCATCGTCAATTGCACTCTCTCCACGCCCCGACTTCATAGTCAACCTTATCCTATGAGTTGGCAGACTCGATGGTGGAGATGGTAAACTGCCCATAGGTCCGGATCTCATTGTTGCTCTTCGTGTAGAAATCGGCATTGCCAAAGGATTATCGCCAACCTCACTCGCTGTCGCTGCAGCTAGAAGTGCATTAACATTACTCGCAACGTTCGAAGATACACTTTTGCGTCGAGTCACCCTGCTGCTCGGTATAAGTGATCCTGCAGATACTGAATGAGAGTGATTCCTTGTATGAGACTGTCGTGGATAGGAACTCGAAGAATTTGTAGACAGTGATGGAAGTCGGCCTTGGCTAGGTCTCGAAGAATGCTGAATTTCCTGTGAGAGAGATGAGAATGATCAGCAGTGTTCCTATAAATAGATAACGCTGGTATGTAACGAGGGAAATAAGGTAATCACCTTGGAAGATGCCATCTTGACAATATTTATTTCCTTTGTTCCACTTTCGAATTCGCAGAGCCGACCTTCAAGCCTCGAGCTATGATAAGCAATAATATGAGAGCGAGACAAAATAATGGGATGGAATATTGGCGACTGGTTTCGTAAATTGGTCGGGTTCGAGCTCCAGCTATAGACCGCGTGGTTCTTTGTAGGCGAGAGCAAATTGAGTGATTGGAAAAGCACCAAAAGAAGGAAGTACTGAGTGAATGCAATGAATTTCATAAAAACAATTATTATTCAGAGAGAGCAAACAAGACCCGTGAATCTGCCAAAGTAAAAAAGATGTTTGGAAATTTGTCGCAGTTGGAATGGAGAAATAAAAATGTTTAGAACCAGGATGGATCCAGGACTAAACAGAGGATCGAATGGCTGAGACGATGCAGGCCAGCGGGGTTTCGCAAGTTTCCGTTGTAGGCCACTGAGATACTTGTTGTGCTAAATGTTTCGATGAAGATGTGTTTATATGTGGAAGATAACAAGTGTAAATAGCCAAGTTCTCTTGCTTGTTGTTGTTGTTGTTGTTTCTTTTTCTCCCCTCGAAGTCGAGTAAATAAATGCCTGCTATAACTTCTGATGTAGATTGAGGGATTGTGCAAACTGAAACTGTGCACAATTGTAGAAATATCCAGAAAGCTTTGGGAAGGGGGGGAAAAAAAGTTGCGGTAACAGTAGATCTGGTACCAATTTTAGGATGCTTGGTTGCTTGGTTGCTTGCTAGTCTTTACCTTTTCCTTCCTGGGATTCCACTTTCCTTCTCTGTCGTATGTGTGTTCTCTTGGGGGATGAATCACTGGTAGAGCCAGGGGTCTGAATGGTAACTAACAAAATGGTAAATCGGAATTGGGTTTGATAAGATCACTAGGTTTGTGATCGAGTGTTGTAAATTGTTGATGTTGATATCTCTACGGCCGCCCTAGAAGGTAAGAAGGTAAGAAGGCAGATAGTTTGATGCTATCTAAGGTGTTTAGTGTGTGTGAATTGGCTGCTACAACACCTACTAGGGAGTATCATCAGGATATTATTCGATTTCGATTTCGATTTGATGGAGTCGTCCCACTATCAAGACTTTGGTTGGTCTTCTAGTTCCGGGGCCGGTTCGTAGTCATCCACCTATAGCCAGGTACCCAGTACTTCGTAGGCACAGAGAGTGAATTTCTAAACTCTGACCAAGCCGTAAGTCGGAGGCTTCTCCAGTGGTGAGTTAATGGTGAATAAATGGTAAATAAATGGGGGTCGGTTGGTTTATTCCACGGTTACCCCTAGTATAGAGTCGTGTATGGGAGTGAATACTAGATTGAGACACTGTACTAAGGCTTGGATCGTTGTGCGTGTGACAAGATAGTGAAGTGCTAAACGCTGACTTTGAGTAATCAAAATGCAAATAAAAGTGTGTTAAATTATTAGTTATCTGAAAATCAAGAGGAAGGAATACATTGTGATTGTAGATAATTAAATAACAATTAAATTTTTATTTCCAATCTTTTCAACATATAGTAGACGTCGCTTTCAGTCAATGGATATGTAATGTGTAACAAGCAATGCAATCAAGAACAAAGAAAGGTACGGTGTGTGTGTGTGTGTGTGTGTTATGTCAGCTATGAGGGAACATTCAGAAATCAAGAGTCTTCAGCAAAACAAATTATTCGAGATAAAAAAAATCAAGGCAATCAATAATAAATACATTTTGTTCCCCAATTAATAAGAGTGCAGCGAGAGGAGAACGATTTTCGAGGTTTCTTTGTTTATCAATTCAATTTAGTTGGATTCGTCCATTGCATTAGAAATCTCCTCTCAGTTGACCTTAATTGATTGATCTGCTCTATGGATAAGAATCACCATACACCTCTACATACGCATTACATTTATGGCATTTTATTAGTGTCACACACCCACTTCTTGACGAAATGCATACAAGATTTGAGAACAAGGAAATGGATCGATTGAGTGAATTCTACGAAGTAGGTAAAGGTAAGGCATATAGGAAAAAAGTTGAGGTAAAGCCCTCACGCACTCAATCTGTTCTTAAAATTTAAGGGCTGTGTGATTCCAGGGATTTCTAATCATGGACCAGTACCCATAGAGTGGAATGAATATCTAACTCTTCGTAACTCATAACCAAGATTTAGAAGGGATCCGTGACATACTATCTAGAGGCAGTGTAAAAAGTCATGGTGAGGTTGGATCGTCTCACCTGGCTTGCGAATATTCGCCTCCTTTCCCGTGCTTGTGCGAGAGGTGCTAGAGTAAAGGTGTGTACACTGTACACGGTTTATCTAAACATTTTTGGCATAAGTGTCCTAAGTGTCCTAAGACGACTCTGTAGAGAAAAGACTCCCTGCCCTCCACCCCCAAATATCACTTACCTCCTCTCCAGGTCTTTTCTCCTTTCCAACTGGGTATACGTCTTACTTCCCCCCTTCCAAATGTTGGTAACTTGGTATCAATATTATCAATATCAATAACTTCAAATGTGGATGCAACTAACATGGATTGATAGTAACATCAAGCGCAATCGCAGCCGCCATGGCACGCACAAATTATTTTGCATATTGATGAAATGGGCCCGATGAACTCATACCAAAGGTTATTTTAAATTAAATCTCCATAGAGAATACCATGACGTTGATTCAGATTTTGATGAATCGAGAAGAAATAAATCTTCAGGAGGTATTCAGGAGATTCAGGAGGTGACTCTACCCATCTATATGCCCCTTATTATTGCCTTCTTGCCAGTTCACAACTCCATGTTCATGTTGTATTTCTACCACCTGCCTGCCTGCCTGCCTGCCTGCACATTGCATATTTACATTTCCATCGCAGCCACCGACTCGTATCTACTCTGTAGAAACTTGAGATAAGAACCCTCCCCAAATACCCTCGGCTAAGTAATCAACCTCAGACCTGTCAACACGATATCCTTCCATACGCAAATTTCCATCTTCCCATATTACTTTTGCATTTGCTTCGCAAACTTTAACAATAGGTACTGCAATTTGAATTCCTCTCCCGAGAGTCACCTGGCACAAGTGGAGGAACGAAATGAACCGAGCCGAAACGATTTGATCATTCTTCACACAGTTCAGTACAGATCTAGATATCGAGTTCATTTCATAGGCGCTGGGAAACTGTTACCCTTTCTAAGTTCATACTACAGGATTGATAACCCAAAGATTACTTTTGGGCTGATGATATGAGGTAAGATGACCCGCGTGGCTACGTAAGGTACAACTCAGCTATCATTTGTTGTCTTTCTCTGCTGCCTTTCTTTTTCTTTGCCTCCCCCGGACATGGGAATCTTTGTTCCTGCGCCGAGACATCGATCATGCCGTCCGTCCCTGATATCAAACAATCAAACAATCACAATCCCGTGTGCACAAAATACCCAGCCGAATTCGATTGTTCTTACGTTTTCAACTTTTCGCCTCCAACTCCAACTCTGACAATGTGAATGAAGATGAGAGTGAGAATGAGAGACTTCCGAGAAAAGAAAACATCATACGAAGCAAATGGAAAATGGAAGTGCAGAAAGAATGATTCTAGACCTTTTCAGTCCCTGGTCTACCATGCACATGCTCTTCCTTGAGGAGGTAAAGATCATCGCTGCTTATTTTTCTTAGACGGACAGATCGCGCTGATTAGCATAAAGACACAAACGTGCCCTGCTTCTTGGGTGCATGTTTGGTCAATCATCTCGAGATTGTATCTTGAAACAATTTCATTGGATACACAAACCACTGGTGTGAGCGAATTGAGCAAAGCCTCCTCAACTCAAGAATAAAGTAATACCAGGGATCGAACAAATACCAAAATCCATCCCCACGACCTTTAAACCCCATCTGTTATTCGCTGCGAGCCTACAACAATAAATCAGAAGGACTTGTGTCGATCAATTGCTTCTCTAAGACCTTCCCGCAGCGGCTACAGGCATGGCTCGCATGGGCTTTATCATTCTATTCCAGTGCGGGGAGGGAACAGCTGGAAACAACTAGCAAAATATCAACCATAGCTTGTTATTTTGCCCTTTCGATGAGTATAAATCCTAAATTAATTTCTAACAATGGAATAGGAAATTCGAACCTCCAATTAGCTCTGAAGAATCCACGGCTAGTTAGTTAATTGATAACAGTTGGTGCTTCCTTCATGTGACTCCCGAAAAATCGAAGAAAGATCTTAGAGATTCTAGGATTGGATTGTGGAATTGAGTACGATGATTTCTGGGATGCGACCAAGACTTTATTTGTGACCACCAAGTTTCCTGGATAACATATTTTCAATCATGAAAGGGGAATTTGGGAACAATTTACGGTTTCCATGGTTTGAATTTGATATACATGTTCTGAGAGATGACTTTGTTCTAAGATTCTCCATATTTATATATCAATTGATCTTCTACCTCATTATCTTTTGAAACATTTTTCAATTCAACATTTTCCATGGAATTTCGAACACACAAGAATGTTCTAATCCTTGCTCCAAATATCATCATGTATGGGTGTCAAAATGGTGGTTGCTAATGCAGGATCATGTTACCTTTCATGGATGTCTCTGTATGACTGGCAGCACACAATATACAGGATGGGGTAGGTGATGCCTCTTATGGCGGAGTGAAGGATGAATTATTGATATTCTACAGTGAAGCCTTCCACTTCCCCTCATGATGGGGTGATAGTAGCATAGAGTGGCATTAAACTTAAGCTATATTCTACTTCTGGGGTCCATAACGCCTCATCGCTGAAAGCATTCATACATCTTATGTGCTGTGGCGAGTGGTGATAGACTTGCTCGACTTGGTTACCTTCTCCCAATGGACACACCACATGGGTGCCACACCCTGTGAAATACCTACTAGCAGCCATCACTCGTCGTCTACGTAGGCTTCCTGTATGAAATTGGCCTCACGTTTCCATACATCTTCAAACCTTCCATTCATCCAAATGGATCCACACACTGACGTTATCATACATACTCATCCAACTTCTCCCTCGGGGAATCAGCCAGACAGCCCGACGGTACCCGCACCATCTCAATGAACAATCTAGAACAATGTGGTCTGCACAGTAAACCGACTGAATTCTTACTAAGATCTTACAGCATCAACCAAGAATCTCCCTTCGGCTCTGTCGGCTTCGAGATTCGACTGCCACAGGAGGTCAAAACTCTGGAATACCACACACGTGAGATATATAACCTGCATTTGATAAAGCCAACCGGGGTTCTTCCGATGTAGGAGGGGAGAGAGAAGAGAGGGGAGAGGGGAGAGGGGTGCGTAGGAGGCGTCATCTTGGGGCACAAACACTTCTTCTTAGAGATATCTTGGGAAAGAGGCTTAGAGTATCGTATTGAAAAAGAAACATGGTTAAAAGAACCCCCGAAAGTTCTCTCCAAGCCATTGTGTGATGAGATGAGGGGAAAACACTTTCTTTCTGCAAATTGTGTACAACATGGCTAGAAGAATGTGTTGCACTACATTTTTGACATCCTGTAGCTGTCGATTCTTGCTTGTCTGCTTGCATTCTGTAACAAAGTACGGTATTCCATATTCCCTTTCCGGTCAGAAGACACATATATAAAATTGGTATGAATACACTCGTATTTGCTTTGAAGAGACATCAAATGCACATTAAATCAGCCCTCCCTCTATTTACCCCTCACACGAATTACCCCGCCAAATAATCAAATCGGCGCTCTCGGTATTTCCAGAAAAAAAGAAAAAAGAAAAAAGAAGATCTGCATGCGCCTGCAAAATCTCCAGGTTTGATAGACGGTATTAGGTAACTCATTCTTGAAGCTCTTGGGTGTGAGAAAAACAAATGATTGATGCCCAGAAAGTTAATTCCTAGGAGAGTAATTGATTGCTTGGGAGATGGAGATGGAACGAGTCAAGGTCTGAGGAGTGCGAAATGTTTATCTATCTTATCTATGATTTTATGATCTTGCAAGAAAGAAAAGTCGGGAAAATCGTCATAATTTTTGGGGGGAGAGTCGATGCGAGTACAGATACTTGTTTACCAGCTTTTGTGCGACCACCATTGATTGCTCTATCAATTGATCATATATAGTGATAATTCATCCATTGTTGTCGGAATACTTCTTGGTATACTTAGATTATACACCCAAAAGCAGAAGAACGAGCCGGAAACTCGTTCCAGAGGCGAAATCTGGAAGAGATGTCTCAAGAACCATATAAGAAAGTAGGGCGAGGCGGCGCGGGGAATTTCTATAGTAAACAGGATGTAGAGAGGAGTAATGGTACTTCTGTATGTATATTGTAGTTTCTTCTCTGCATTCTCTTCATCCCTCTCCTGCATCGTTCAGAAATGCTTCATTTTCATCTTCGCCTTCTCGCTTTCACTCAATCCAAATATCAAACGCACACTAATCCAACCCGCGAATAGGATCTCGAAGACCAATCCTCGTCCTCTTCCATCAAGCAAAACAAAACTCCCTCCCTACTCTTACAAGCATTGCGCGCCAAAGGCGCCGCTGGGCCCCCGCCAGAATACCAACGTTTGTTCCCCATCCTCTCTCATTCCACGCAAGAGAGAGCTAGCTCACACCTCAAAATTAGACACCGGTCGCGGCGGCGCAGGCAATCTCACCTCCCCCGCTTCGCTCGTAAATTCGGGTCTCACGCAGACATTGACGAATTATGATAACCCGACGATTAATCCCGCGCCGCCGTCGAGCTCGCCGAGAAATGTGAGGAGTAGTATGCAGAGTGTTGTTTATAAGGGTGGGGTGAGTTTGGATTTATTTACTTTAGTGCGGAAGAGGGAGGCTATTGGGGGAAGCAGAGGCAGGAATTGAGACGACGAAGATAACAATGTTGAAGAAATCAGAGAATGGATTGGCTGACAGGTCTATACATACAGAGAGGAGGCGCAGGAAACTACGACTGGGAAAGCGACGAAGCATCGAGAGAAACGCAACGCGTCTCGGAAGAAAACTCGCGCAAAGAAATTGAAAAGAAAGTGGTGGGTGAGATTGATGGGGATGGAGAACAGGGGCTGAAGAAACCGGGGAAGGCATATGATATTAATGCGGGAAAAGAGATGGAGGGCTCAAAAGGAGGGGCTCTGGGTGGAGTTTTAGAGTAATTAGAAATTTGATCAGCGGAGTAGTGTTTTGTTTCTGGTGGGTGGGTTATGGATATAAGAATTGATACCTATGTATGGGGTGGGTGGTAGGGCTCGGAGGGTTGGGACGATAGATGTGATATATATATTCCGGACATGAGGACGATAATGAGTAAGTACTTATATTGACAGATGAGAAAATATGAGACAGGATGAGATAGAAAGAAACTGTCGTTGTAATTATGTTGTATAGACATTGGATATTGGTTTTGGGTGAACTGGATATGTATACGACGGAGACTGTCTAGCGTTGATTTTTTCCCACAAAGTTGTTTGAATGGGGTACTTCAGTCTCAGGTTACCGTGAGGATCTCACAATTTCATGAGAGGAAAGTAAACATTCGGGGGTAGGAGTGAGGATTTGTCGAACCTATCTATGATCTAGTGGTCTACGGGTATCACGTTCAATATCTCAGAGACTTAGTATGAATATTCGAAGCGCAGTTTTTCCAAGGGGAATTTCAATATACGCTTTCAGGTGGAGCGATGAAGGAGTTAGAATATTGAATAGAGTGATTTAAGAGCGTCCAAGAAAGCAGCAGGAACGGAGAAGGCGAGAAGAGGTTTCTTCATAAATGTGGATCACAGTCCGATAATGATTATGGTATAACTTCGATCTTGGACATTGGATGTTAGGTAGGGGATTGTCTTTCATAGTCATCGTGGCTTTTTAAAAATTGGATGGTTGTTAGTGCTGAGCTATCTTGATTTCTTCTGATATCCTGCTGGAATAGAAAGGAATTGTTTACGAGGGTTAATCGAGATGTTTCTCTTCTTACTTGTATCTGTTATTATCTTTGTTCATGGCGAAGGATGAGAAGATGGGGAAAGTAGAGGGGGCGTAGAAAGCCAAATGATACACGGGAAGTCAAGAGAGTGGGAAAGAGAGGAGTATTTATTTTGTAGTCAAGATACTTGCTTTTATTTATTCAATATGACCATATAACGCTTTTCCTCTACCTGTTTCTGTCTCGATTTCGTGTTCTGTTATTCGCATCGATCACAGTGGTGGTTGGGGAAACCTCACCGAGGATCTGACTGAGAGGTACTGCAAAGCAGCTTGTCTACAACAAGGAAGACGATAGTTAAATCTGAGAGCTCTAAGTTGAAGTTCTCGAGAGACTAACTATCCTCCGAGTCGCTGCCATTGGTTTCTTCGCCGCCATCAAACCCGGGACATCATTCTTCAGAGGTGTGGTTGGAGAGTTAGTGTGGGTTATATCTTGATGATGGAGACATTTTGCATGTGAAGAGCAACGCACATATGCTCTGCATTTGTAGTATAACCCACATCTCCTACTTTGGTGTCAGCGAACTTGCGAATCTATCGGTGCGGGCAGAATCGAATCTTGTATTTCTTAATTTCTAAGAACATATCAATGCGAGTCAGGCAATACGTAGTGCAACAAAAGCAGTCTTTTGTATTCAGACAAGTTCACGTATTGGGGTACAAACGATTGTTTTGAAGAGGGAAGGGGTTTTTGGAAGTAGAGAAAAAGTTACCCGGAGCATGTTTCATCAGTCCTGTGCAGGCCACTTTTGCTGACATCTCTGTCATATTCTTCAATTTCCCTGGCAGTGGTCTTGTACTAAGCCCTTACACTTTGTTTATTTGATGGTTTCTTCGGATTCTGATGGAGATTTACAGGACGCTGTCAGGGTGGTACCCATCGACGACGACATTGATATCAATAGACTCAAGCATCTGCAGCAGAATCAAGAGTGGAGTTTCTATGCTCGAGACGAGAACGGTGCAAAGATCAATATTCATTACTATATATCTAGCAGCGGCAATGAGCTAGCAATGACGAGCCGAATCTGTTGAAGTCACTCACAAAGCTCAGCTATATGGATGGTCTCAAGCTAGATAACAAGTTAGTCAGTGGCAAGGCTCACCAAGTTATCAAATATTTTCTAAACCGGCACAGTATTGATATCACATTGGATTGTTCATATGGCAGTATCTCAGAGAATACATATCATATCTACATCCTAAAATATACCACGCTCTGGAAACAGAGAAACCAGAATCCTCTAAGCTCGCCATTTCTAAAACCCGTGAGGTAAAAAATTACATGTTTCTCTCTGCCAGTTTCTCGGAACCAACATAGGATCTCCAATCATTGACTCATTACTCGTAGCCATTCGTTCTCAATCCAGAAATGTTTCTCTTTCCGAGGTGAAAATACAACAGCCCGTTGCCCCCTTCATATACATAGCTCTCTTGTCCATCACTCAGGCAAATATGACTCCCCTTCACAAGAATACGTTCGAATGGCTCGATAGCCAGAACACTTCAATATCGATTTACAATGAACGCAAAATGAAGTTTACCCTCTCCACTAGTGGGTATACCGACTAACGGTACAGTACAGAAAATCGACTTGTGAATATATCTCAGGATGTCCTACAATCATTCATTAGAAATGGAACAATTAGAATGTGAAATTTGATATTAAACAATAAGAGAATGAATTTATTGGAAATTGAGAAGTGACCCGTCAATCCATGCACTCACTGGTGCTCCCACTCATGATGTTATTAATCAAAAAACTCTTTCCACCCCCCTTTTTTATGAATCAGCAGTGTCGCCATTCAAAAGCTACAGCAATGATCAAGGGAAGTAGTAATTTGAGTAAGGGAGAGTAATTAGGTCCTATTTTTATCGGAACGTACGCTCCTCCTCTAGTAATTCAAACAATATAGTTGATTATATATATATAATTCTAATAAGTACTATATAATTGATTGTTATAACTAAAAAGCAAATAAGTCTTTAAAAACCTTAAGCTTAAAGGATAGTTCTTTATATTTAATAAGCTTAAACCTTTATATTAAGATTATATAATAAACTATAATCAAAAGAATCTTATTTTTAGTATAAAAACAAAAAAGGTATTTACATTTATTATTATATCTTTTATATAAATAGTATCTTAATAGAAAAACATTTAATTAAAAATTAATACTCTATATTCTAAAAATATTCTTAATAAAACCTCGAATAAAAATCTCATTAGCTTTTATTAATTTCATTAGGTCTTAATATAATAGGACTAATAAGATTATTAAAATATAGAAAACGAAGATCTATATAAGTTAGTTTAGTTTTTTAATATATAAAACTTTATATTTAATTCACACGTGTTAATTCAGTGTTACGGGAGCTGCCTCTAGGGTCACGTGGAAGTGTCTAGAGATCTCTCGAGGTGGTTTAGACTAGACTTCAAGTAGGAATTCAATAAGGTTGTAACTGGTTGCAATTCTCGTAACTATAGTATGAAACTAATGATTGATCTTGAGCACGAAGCTCTACATTGTAATGAAACCCATTCCCTTATATAGACCTTCGTTCCTTGTTGTCCCATTGATCCCATCGTGTCCCACCAGGTGGGAGCAGTGGGATCCAGTGGGAATCTCTAATCCCGTGACTTTCTGATCAGGTGACTCGGTATGTTGGATGTCGTCGTAACATTCAGATAGTAATTCTATTATTTAGTTATAATATTGTTTGATTTTGATTGATTATTTACCGTTTTCAATATAAATTCTACTATATAACTTTTGAAAATATATTATAATACTAGAAATAATAAAAATCTATTCTTATTTATAAATCTATATGATTTTCTAATTAAAAATTAATATTTATATTACAATAAACTAATTATTGAAATTAGAATTTTATATTTGAAATGGTGATGGTAATAATAGATTATAGAGATTGTTCAATTCTCTTTAGTCTATGGTTGTATGTGAAAGGATAATGATTGTAATAAATTATATTCACGTTGTGTTTCGCGTACCGAAGGATCACCTTGCTCGTCCACTAGAACGCTATTCAAAACCTAGATTTGAGCGTCGCATGCTGGCAAAGGTGATAAGTATTTCAATCGTCTTCATTGCATAATAGCATGTAAGAAGCAAATAGTTCCAACACCACTGGATAGGATAAGATGGTGGCGATGATGTGGAATAATTAGACGAAAATCCGCCATTCACCACATAAACCACCAGGTTCATGCCAACACCCAGCCTGAACCAGTACGTGTGAATGCCGGTGGTGATTTTGTCACGCCCTCATTCAATCCTTTCGAAAACATCAATGATTAAATACACATGCAACTTTACATCAAGGAAATGACTAAAGTGGAAACCACAGAACTCCCAGAAAGATACCAACGCCCACAACCATACTGAGGTGTGTTCGACAGTATGATACAAGTGATCTGCCATTAACAGTAGCGAGAATCGAGACATCTTTGCCATGATCTTTCATTAGAAGACAGACCCAACCACAAAGTCCTCTTACCATGCTTCCCCAGCTAGCCGATCGAACACCCTCAAGAAGCTATTAGATTTCGCTCGGCCGGATATGCAAACGGAAACATTGACGTGACGGATTCCTTAGGAATGTGTTAGTGTCGTGCAATGATCATGAATAAGAGGACATCTTCCTTGGTGAGTAGAAAAGAGGCCTCATAATTAGGAAATGTACTCAATCTTTTCCAAAGACGACCAAAGACTAAGACTCTACTACTGCTACTTATGTCCTCCACTTAAAAGTACTTGAAAAGAGTGTCAAAAAGGAGTACAAAGGCTTTGATATTCATGTACTCGGGGGCAACTTAGACTTGCAAACCTAAAATTCCTTGAACATGCCCTCTCTATAGCCGGTTACATACATACAGACAAGGACTTAAGATGTACTATGAAACAGCAGGCGTATCATGTACTTGATGTTTCTTGCTACGTATCTAGCTCACTTCACGGGTGGACAAACATTCAAGCTACATCTTGTTACTTCATTTTCCCATTGATTTGTACTTCATTAAAGAGTCAAGATCCAAGCAACACATGGATATCAAAACTCCAAAACCAAGATAGATAGAAAATACCCCTTTCATTTTATCTACCGTTACAAGCAAGTGAAATGCGAAGAAAAGTCTAGGTAACTAAATCCCACCCTAGACCGTTACATCACCACCCGCGCAAGGTAAGACGAAAGAAAGACAAAAAGACAAGCTTTAAAAATGGAACAGAGAAACTTCCCATCACGAAGCACCATTGAGAGCCAATACGTCCCTTTGATTCGTAGAAGCCTCTCTGTACATTCATTAGTGGACAAAATCCTTCATTAACCAGTTCACAATGCAATTTTGGCCCATTTTTTAATCAAATTTCTTGTTTCTCATTCAACGATTGCGTAAAACACAAATTTTTTGAGATCATTTCTACATTTCATGTTATGCCATGTTGTGAAAGATCGGCAAGTTCAGTTTCGATGAAACTTTATGCGCCAAGGCTTGGGAAAGCAGATTGGTCCTCAATTTGGATGGATGCAGAAGCACCTCCGTTTCTTGGGGCACTTTGGCGTGGTGGGCCTCTGTCGCCACGAGCGCGTCCACGTTGGCCCTCACCACGTCCTCGGAAACCTCCTCTGTCGCCACGTGGTGGTCCATCACCACGTCCGCGGCCTCCACGGAAACCTCCTCTACCACCAGCACGTTCGGTGGGTTCAACATAACGTTGATCAATCTCAACGATTTGCTTTTGAGTGCGTTGACGTTCACGCTTGGCCTTGCCACCAGTTCCAGCGACGAAGTCTTCCTCGTCCTCCTTGGCGATAGGCTTGGCGTTGGCCCACTTCTTGTCGAGCTTGCTGTCTGGCTTGCGAGCTTCAGGGGTAGCGGCGTTGAGTGCGGCTCTCTTCTCTTCTAATTGAGCGAGGTAATCGGTGTAAGAGACGCTGTTGTCTTCTGGCTCGGCCTCTTCAGCGGCAGCCTCAGCTGCTTCACCATCTTCCTTAGCTTCGGTCTTGGCAATAGCTTCACCGGCTTGCTCATCGGCGAGCTCAGCACCACCTTCGGTAGCACCCCAGCTATGAGCAGCTTGCTTCTCGGAATCACTTTCAGAGTGTCAATATTCTATGCTACAACTTTTATTATGGGGACATTTCTTACCCTCCGACTCCACGGCTGTGACGATCGAATTTGGCACCTCCACGAGCACCACCTCGGCCACGTCCACCACCTTCACGTCTTGGGTGACGATCTTGTCGGACAGAATCATCGGTTGGCTTGCCTTGGTTGTTGGCGCTGCCAGCGTTGCGGTCACGGAATGCTGTCAAAATATTATTAGCTAAAGTTCTGATTGACCACTGCAACTAGCTCAAATATTTCATAAAATTGGAAGTATTAATATGTGCAAGTTGAGAATGTCCATGTACTAACCACCTTCGTTTCCGGAGTATCCTCCACGACGAGCACCACGTCCATCGGCTACAGGAGCCTTGGCTGCTGGTGCCTCTCCAGTGGCATTGCGCTTGGTGTTGCGGGCTGGAGTCTTATCGACGACCTTCACTGGTGGCTCTGGCTCCTTGTCGGAATCATATTCGTGGTCGTTGCCTATATTTGATCAGTTTTCGTGCTTCAAAGATTGTTTTCTGAGTTGATTCGTGCGTACCGAGAAGCTCGTAAAGGTTCTACAGTGATTCATATTAGCTTTGAAACTTGTAAATGATTGAACATCGATGGATGGCTGAATCTGTGGCGCATCTTCTCAAGCGCAAACTGCATGAAAAATTTATTGTTGATTGTTAAGAGAATAATAATTACCTTGGAAGCGATACCCGACATCTTGATCTGCTTCTCGAGTGCCTCCGAAGAAGCTTTTGCTACCGAGAGAACAATTCGGGGGTTGTGAGTTTAGAAAACGAGACTGACAGATTCCTGAACACAAGGAAGCCGTCTCTCGAGAATTGCTGATTTGCGGTTGGAAAACAAGGTGAACTTGTAAATCGTCGTTGATGCTGAAAAGTCGGTTCGTTCCTCAGTACACAAAGAATCTAAACTTGATTTAGTTTAGTGCTTGATATAAGCGAGCAGCCCACCAGGGCTTTCCAATATTTTCTGAGATGTGGGGTTCAAGTCGAGAATGGCTTTGATTGTAGTGATAAGTGATGGTAAGTGACAGAAGTAAGATTAGGTACCAAGTATTGAATGTTGATAAAGAAAAAAGGTGATTTCCTTTGGTGGAATCATCTCGATTTATGATAGAATTTCAATGATAATAGGTCTAGAGGTATTATGTAGGTATGGCAATCATTTGTGCAACATGGAGCGAGGTTCTAATAAGCCATGATTCATCAATTGTCTTTGTTCTTGTTGATCTCATCTCATGGAGGCGGCGAGCTCGGATGTTCTGGATTCTAGTACATTGCGATCACTTTTACCATAGAACTTGCTGTGTCGCAGGTTACACCACCTATTCATTTCCCGTTATTGGAGATATAAATCACAAAGTATCAAACTCTTTTATTCACAAGTTCCTGCGTGAATTTAGCAGGTAGTCAATATCAAATTTACCATATCAATCACTCGTCTGCTCGTATCAATCATCATTCATTCGTAATTAAGTACATACAGTTTTACATTCATCCAAACGTCAACATCAACGTATATTTAGAGAGATAATGTCATCATTCATGAGAGAACGATCACCAATTTATGTGACAGAAGGAAAGAGGAACAATTAGAAAACGAAAGACAATGCCGTGGAAAATGTATCTTAAAGAAAAGGAAACCATCCAGTATATTTCCATTTGTAGATGCTTTTTTCTTCCTGCCATTGTCGCCAGGCAGGAGTACCCGTTCGTGGAACTTACTCCGCCCATCTCTGCCCTTAAGTATGCTTACACATCTTCCTTATCCATCGTAAAAGCCATCTCCATCATGAGAGAATGAAATGCTCAATACATACAGTGCTTATTTAGAGTGTGCTCATGACTGCGATCGTCTCGAAGGTATGCGAATGATGCTATGCTATAGCAACTCGAGATCTGCCATAGCCCTTGCTCATAAACTTTTTTTGCTCCGTCCCTTCCATTTTTTATTTTTTTTAAACTCCATTCCAAATGCTCCCAAACCGAACTCCAAAAACCCCCCAAAAAATCATTGCCCGATCCCACGAGACGTCAAAACCGATTGTCATTACTCGAACGCCAGCCGAAATCATAGGAGAGATTTTGCCCAACCGTGGGTATCGTGAGCGATGATGGCTCATCGCATTGAGCTCGTGTCGAAAGAGAATTGAGTTGGAAATTGCATGCTTGCCGAAAGACCAAAGGGGTCCATGTCGAGGACCGGGTCGTAAGGATCAAGTAACTGCGTCATCGAACTATAGGCTTGAGGTGTATTTTCGCCATGCATACCTTGCGAGTGTGGAGGATGACCGAGTTGCTGGTTGAGTTGACCAGCGGGAATCGATTCGGGATACGGGCCGGGCCCTGCGATTTCGGGTTGATCGTCAACCATGTCGGCTTGCGCATCGTACTCCTGTTCTGTACTCACGGAATCAATCTAGGACGAACATAGTTCCAAAAAAAGAGAATGATGACAGGGGACGGGACAGCTTGCCGAGTTGCTCAATATGATTCTGGAATGACGGATAATAAGAAGGAGCTCCCGGAGCGCCTCCTGTATTACCCGTACCATTGCCATTTCCTTGCCCCTTTGCCCCTAAAGGCGATGCTACGTTAGTGTTGACGAGAAGTCCGGTAGTATTTGACAGTGCATGCTGCGCTTGTGTTTTGGCGGCATGAAGACGTTGTTGCTGTTGTTGCTGTTGATGCTGCATCTGAGAGTCGGAAGAAGGTGGAGTTAGTACACCTTGGTTGTTGAAGCTTGGCGAGCTTGTGGTTGGCGACGACGCGTGCGAGGGTGGAGTAGGTCTCGACTGTGGCGATTGATTGGCATGGAAAGAAACTCCGGGCTCAAGCTTCGGCGCAATACTTGAGTTCGATCGTCTAGCCTGATGGTGTCTATTCATAATGGCACGCTGAACAGTAGGTGGCTGAGCCATATTCTGTTGCATATGCGTTGGACCAAGGTGGGGACTTCCTGTCTTTGCACGAAGTTCGGCTTGGACATCAATTCCTACGGGAGGAGTTAGATTATGCTCGAAAGAAAGCTCAATTGATGTAATCACCTTTCTCTAGAAGAACTCTTTCAAGGAGAGAGTTTTTATATCGGAGCATCAGGCACTCATCAGCGGCATTTCTGTGAGCATTCTGGAGACTATGAAGGTTCGTCTCATGAACTCTAATGGTCTCTTCAAGTTGCTTGATATACTCTGTGCGACGTTCTCTAAACGCTGCCTGCGCCTGACGATTGCGTTGTTTACGTTCCTCTGAAGTAGCATAAATCTAAGGGATCGCATTAGCAAATGGGTGCTGCAGAGCTGAGCATCTTCTATCAACATACAGGTTTTCGACCGCCCTTCCTCTTTTGTTGGCCTACACTTTCTGGAGGGATCTCTGTCTCCGCCTCTGGTGTAGAAGCATCCAAAGATTCATCTGTGCCCTCTCGGACGGATTCTTTTGCGTCGATAGACATGCTTGTTGAGATGTCTGCCATTTCAATAAGGAGAAATTGTAATACTATGATGTTCTGAACCCCGCCTTTTGTTGGCCCCAGGTATTGGCCTCGGCAAAAATTTATACAGACCAAACGAATTAAAAGAGTGAATGCACCATATAACCAGTACAGTATGAATGCTTGACAGAAGCTTGGACAGCGAGGTTGCGTCTAAAAACAGTAATAGACTACTCGTTATCAGATGCTATATGGCCCTATAGGCGCCGTTCCACTGACTCCCGACTTTCTGGAAACTGGAGATAAGGTAGGGATGGCGTACGAGGCTGAGAGCCTGAGATGAACCGGTGGTTGCGTGATAGAGATTGATACAGTTACAATGTATTGGAGAATGATTGATAGAGTAAAAGATAGAGTAATGAGAATGTGAGACTTCGGTCAAAAAGTTGTGTAATGAAAACTCAGTTGAGGAGCCTCTTCCTTTTAGATGGAGGAGAATATTTTTCACGGTTAGGGAGGGGTTTGAATCAGATCCGATTCGGAAAGCACGGTACACTACTATAAGTCAAAACCCTGCCTCTTGTTGATGTTTCTAATTCCAAGGTTCATACGTATTTTTTTTGGGGGGGGGGGAAGGGAAATTCTTCTCGCAACTAGTATAGGAGTACCAGGTAGTCTGGGATCCACTAGTTTTGAATCCGCCCACAGAGAAGAGAATTTTTGCGGTGCTGGCGTTGGTGCGGCTCGGGCTATTCATCCAAAAATGCAATAATATGATTGAATTGGAACACAAGGTTACCGTGTGAAAGGAGTCTTGGCAACTTACGGAGTATGTTCACCTAAGAGAGGGGTTTCGTTAAACTCACTGGGAGAAATATATATACATACGCCGCCTGGTCACTATGGTGGGTGACTACTTACGATCAACTACGAAGTATGATCCCACGGACAATGTCGAATGTTTAATGGATAGATATAGTGAGGGTCAACTCTACGCCGAGTCTACGGTGGACTAAAACATTGTGAGAAACGCAAGACGACGAGGATTATCAGAAGGGCTGGTAATGACAATTTGACGATGATGCAGCTCGGGATCTCAGATGATGTTTGAATCCAGTTAGCCAGGCACAAGACCGAATGAACTAGGACTTTTGAAGTTTTGATGAATCCATTCAAAATAATTTTAATATGGAGCCCATTAGTACGGGCTCTTGATTGGAGAATTGAGATTCCATACCGTGATCGGAATCTCGCTGACTAGAGAACACATCGGACTATATAGATAGCATTATACAAAGTAGGTACGAGACTACGAGTACGCCTTTTTCCTGGCTAGGCTGGTAAGGCTAGATTAGGTAGGGTAAGGTAAGGTAAGGCAAGGTAAGGAATTCGACCAATATACACAATTTGCTGCTTGGGACTTGCTGTTTTGGTGAGTACAATATGTACTCAACATTGTAACGGTACAATGTAAACCCATTATGGCACGAGAAATGCAGTAAACTGCAGCAAAGGCGGAGAGAAACATGCACGATTCGTGACTCGATGGAACCTTGCTAGGGACATTTTCTCTCCACATAAACTAATTGTGGCTCTTTCTCGGCATAACTAGACCAGAGTGAGCAAGATCAAATCAGGTGCGGAATCGCGGATGTCGTATACTGTTTAGTGCTAATGAGTGTAGCTTTTTTTATTGATGGCCTTCTAAATGCCTTCTAAATGGCTTCCAGAAAAATTACTACTACACGCTTTATCCATGATGGTCTGAACACGCATAACAAGTCTATTAGCCACCAAAATCTGTGTCATCTCGATGTCTGTTCTATGAACCAACGAACCACCGACAACGACAATGCCAACAACACTAGCCTCACTACAAAGCTTGGCTCTTCAGAAACCGTTGAGAACACTGATCATTCATCCATTTGGCTTTACTAACCTGATTGCTTCCTTATCAATACTCTCCCTCCTTCGCTTGTCTGTGCTACATACTTAGGGATTTGCCTGACAGGATATATTGCATAAATAAGGTCTACATTGGCATCGTTTGAATTTCACACCATGTATGAGTGGTACGCGGGACTGGCGATTGTTACATCCTACCATTGTCATGGTAAATGCATGCATGGCTCTTTTGGCATTTTCCCCTTCCGTTTTGCCCAGTGCTTACTACTCCTCACTGCATCAACGAACTTGGCTAAAAGTTCCCTCTCTCCCAAGATGTTTGTCCTCAACATCCAACTTGTAAGGCCATGTTTATTCCCGGAAATCTGGTCATTCAGTCATCATTCGGATGTGGCCGTCATGAATTCACAATGATTACTCGGGATGTCTTCAAATCACAATTGCAGAGCATGGATGATTTGATCACCTGCCAAATAGTAACCACATCCTGATCCATTGCCTGGGTCCAATTGGAGTCTTACCTATCGTGGCTTTTCACTCGGCTGCAACTTGCTTGTTGGAAGTTGAGGTCGTCCAAAGAGAAACCTTTCTTAACTTCTCAAGGCAGCGGCCAACTTCGCATCTGACAATGGAGCAATACATACAAAACGCCACTATGATTCATAATTGGTCCAAAAAAAGAGTGATAAAAGATGCGGGCGTTGATTAATTGGGCTAGATTCCACATTCAGAAAGACAGATTCCATGGACGAGCAAGCTTCCACATCTTCCACATCTTCCAGTCTCCAAAGTCCAAACCACAGTCTACCACCAACTTGTATAAGTTGTCAATGCTGTACGGAGCGGTCACTTTGGATGCTGCACGCGTGTATCTAATCCTTATCTATGATATTATTTTATATCCCTTTTAATATATTCTTCACACCGTGCGGGCGTGCACACGCTTCATGATTCATCAATTTCATCATTTACAGGTAGGATCTTACATATCTGGGGTTCTGAAGCAAAAGTCCGCTACTGAGTTCTAACTTCCAACCTTGATTACTACCCTTGTACTTCACACGTCCGATATGAGAGATGTGATTTGTACGAAGTATAGGCTGGCCCAGGTTTCTCTTTAAGCTAGATGATCACATCAAGCATATCTCCACGGAGCCTTATCTACCAAGCTATCTTATTTCAGCAGGTCCAGCCAGGAATATGGCGCTGTACTGAAAGCCTTCTGTTTGGGTGTTGTCGCACCGATTTTAATGAACCAATACGTGTTTAGTTGCCACAAGGCTGTGATTATTAAGATGTGTGAAATTTTAAGCATCAAGTGTTTTGGTCGGTACCATCATCCATGACATACCAAAACACCATCCCACTTTTGTTATTTTAAGGTTTCCAATGTCACGTTGAATTGAGATGTGCCAATGCCAAATGAATGCAGATCAGTCGGAGAGACTGTGGGACTTGATTATTCGGCTTTCAAATCCTCAAATAGTTAAGATCAAAGGGTTTTAAGGCTACGCGGTAGAGTCCATATCTCATGAACCTTGAAAGCTCCATCAATAAATAGCATATACCGAGCCAATCCTTGAGCAACGAGCTTGAGCAACGAGGAGGGAATATATCAGGGCTGACGTTTCGAATTGCGAGGCCAAAATTGAGTATTTCCCTCAGCTCTGGATGATCCCCATCCACTTTCGACTGTGATTTACTTTCAAAGTGCACACCGATACAACCATTTCTCGGTCAAGAGAATGGGGTCCGAATTCGGCAACTATGACCATCATGCGCCCATCATGAGTCCATGAACAGCTGCGGCTACTTGCCGCGTGATAAAACGAAGTTTTCCAGAGAAGTACAGAGTATACAAAGTCACCAACCAAGCCACTCTAGGAATCCTTGGATGCTAGCTATCCTTGAGTCTTGGGAGCCGGGTGAAAGAATGGACCTTAAAGAATTAATTCATGAGCGGACCCGAAAAGCGACCCTTTAGCTTAGCAAGAAACCACCTGCTGGGTTTTCACCGAGCCTTACATCGTCGACCTCGGTCGACTCGACCCCCTCTGGCATTTCGAGTCTCGACGTTGATAGGGGGGCCAAACCCGTTGGATGCCAATGAATGGATATCTTTATTGGGGATTTTCCGCTTCTAGGAGTCTAGTACACTGATCCATGACGTGTTTAAATGAAAAGGACAGCTTGCAAAGGCATAGTATTATTTCACGACCTTACAAACTTCCATTCATGACTTTCTTATATCTTTAAGATTATGTCCGAAATCCTCTTCCAATTTTAATGGCAGCTGCCGCAACGCCGACGACCATTCTTGTGCCATGGCTCATGTGGTACAGAACCATGTTGTCTACTTGCCTCTTGATCTTGGCACTCTAGAGAGATGTTCACGGAAGTATTCGATATCTAGAACCACTCCACATGATGACTCCCCGAGGATCCGAAGTGGCTAATGGATATCAGTACCAGGAACTTACAGTAAGTACTAGGAGATTTGGTTGGAAGCTCCAGTTTTTGATGCTTTCTAGCATTTGATTGACTGCCAAAGAGCTCACGTACTCTTGTAACAACATTTAGTGCCAGCATGTTCTCTACATGTATGATATGATTAACACAAACCTCAAAAGACTTCAAGTTAGTTTGCTATGAATTAGCTACCACAGCAGGCAAAGATGACTGCACAGCATCTCAATCTTTCAATCAAAACTAGTAACTGCTATCGCTAGAATATGCCATGCTTTCCTTTTGATTTTAACAAATATTCTATTTAATCGGCTACATACCAAGGGAGATAGCTTCATATTGAACTTGCTAATTGCTTCATGAGATGCAGCGGCACGTGATGACAAGCGCCAAAACCTTATTTTTGGTGCATTGCCGTTATGTGTCCTCCTCGGTACCTGGAAAGCATCAGGAAGCTTCAACATAACATCATACGTTGGTCGAATTTCTCGAGCTCTATCAACAAGTTCAATTTCTCTCCATAATTATTACTTCCCGACAATCTCAACTCCCAGAATAGTAAAGATTACCCCATTCCAAAGTTCCCGAGGGAAACCAACCAGCATGCGATTCACATCTTTACCCTCGGCCCTCCTGCTTGGACTCGCCTTGCACATTGGAGTAGAAGGTGCAGGCTTGGAGGACAAGAAACCCAAGCCTGTAGACCCATGTACTATTTCATCGACGACAGGATCTTTCTTTGATCTGAGACCATTATCGATACAAGCTCCAGAAGAAGGGAAGAAACCTGCCAAAAATGCGAAGACGGACAGTTGGCATGCAAGAGGATATGATTACAAGGGAAATTTTACACTGAACGTGTGCGCGCCAGTGGTAGAAGAAGTGAAGGATTTTGTTGGAGTAGACAAAAACTATTGGAAGAACGTGAGCGCTTTTTATGAATATGACGGAAAGAAGTATTCCGTAGGGTAAGTTGAATCTTTGTTGCATTGTTACAGACAAACATATTAACCAGCATATTTCAGACAACAATCAGGAAACTTAACACTCCGCGGAAGAAAGCTTGTTGTAGAGTATACTAATGGATCGCCATGTGGAGGAAAGAACAAAAAAAGAAGCTGGGACGATGACGATGACGATGACGACGACGACGATGACGGTAAATCCATACGCCGTAAATCTAGCATAATATCTTTCCACTGCGAGAAAGATCCACTCGCTACTGCATCCGCCTCATATGTAGGATCCGATCCAGAAGAATGCGCCTATTTCTTCGAAGTGCGCTCACAAGCTGCTTGCGGAGGCTCCGAACCTGCCAAACAGACTGTAGGTCCGGGCGCTGTCTTCGCCATCATAGGAGTTATTGCCATAATGGTATATTTCCTCGGTGGTGTTTTCTATCAACGAAACGTCGCGCATGCAAGAGGGTGGAGACAATTGCCCAATTATAGCTTCTGGGCTAGCATAGGAGATTTCATAAAGGTGAGCTGCAAAAAATGTCTTATGAGATCAGCACCACAACTCTTTCCCCGTGTAGCGTCCGTTCGGGATGGCTCGTCGATATTGCCGACGATGGAGGTGAGGGGAATGTCGAATCGCAGGTCGCAGAAGTCGTATATACGTTCCGAGTAATCCCATACACGGAACACAAGTTCTCTCATGTGGGAGGACGCAGTTTTTTATATATATTCAAAATAATTGAGCGAGCGAACAGCGACATTCAGCATAGCATTTTTCTTTCGATTTTCAGGCTGCAATTAGGATAGGCATTCAGCATTATAGCATACAATACCCGGCGTTTCAATCAAAGATTATCACAATCTTACTTTTTCACTACTTATCGCAATGAAACCTCTCACAAGCGTGTCAA
The DNA here is from genome assembly GCF_014898465.1 of Botrytis porri. NCBI lineage: Eukaryota > Fungi > Ascomycota > Leotiomycetes > Helotiales > Sclerotiniaceae > Botrytis > Botrytis porri. The sequence continues at coordinate 1,000,659 of NW_024066083.1, read as the reverse complement.
ATTCAAGCTGCATCCATAATCAAATATTGCTATTTGCATATTTCTCTTTGTCTGCGCATACCGCTATCCATCTATCTATCCATTTATACAGAAGAATAAAGTCTTGGCGAAAAGCATAACTAACACTAATCAGGACGTTTTCATCATCGCTACTTCATCATGCTCAAGATGTCTACCAACCCATAGGGGATACAATGCCTTGAGTATCTCTGCAAATGGAAATTCTGGAGATGGAAGTAATGGTAGAGGGAGTGGGAGGGATAGAGGCGTTAGTGCAAATGAAAGTGGGAGGAGAAATTCGGGGAGCGAGGATGAAAATCGTTTGATTGATCAATTGGATGAGGAGTGGGATGATTAGAGATGGCCATCAGAAAGTTTGTGGTCTAGGATGTATATTGGAGAAGGGTAAAACTGGGTTGATATCGGGCTAGTATGGTGTATAAGGATAAGGCGTTATGGATTCGCAATCCGCGAGCGAGGGCAAACATCAGGAGGGAATCGATTGTTATGAATACGAATGCGAATATGAAGGCTCTGGAATAGATAGTTGACCTACCTACGATATGATTTTTTTTCTGTTTTCAAACTCTTCTTTTCTGATCTGTGTCTTTGGGATTTCAGCTATGGATGTATAGTGTCGATTTGGAACGGGGTACATGGGCGGCTTTCTTCTCCTTGTTTTGAAGAAAGATTAGAGAGGGTTTGCAATTTTCCATTCTACGTTTTGTTATGTGTGTGTTCTAAATATATATTAGACAATCCAACAATCAAGCGATACTGCAGAGAAGAGCAATGTGAGATGAGAGACGTGTCTAGGAATTATCCGGTATATCCATCTTCTATTGGACTTCATCGATGCTACCCAAGAGACTTCTGAGACTTGGGATTCGATGATTATACTGACACTTTGTTTACATTCGAGTAGCGAGGTGTCTCGATCGATATGAAGAGTGGACAATTGGGGTGCAACAGAAGACGATTCTTTCTTTCCGGGATCCAGGTGCAGTCGTCTTGGGGATTCATGTTTAAGTCTCTTCTACATACTCTGACTCTCTACCCCCTTTTCCCCATTCTTCCGTTCATAGTTTTTTCTGTGTTCTCGTCTGGCTCTTTTTCTTTCTCATCGCTATTTGGGTCATCTGCACGCTATTAATACACTTCAAGCATCAGTCTCGCTTGGTTGAATCTTTCTCTGATTATCTCGACATCTAAATGAAAACAGAGTGGGTGTAATGCATATAAGAGATTGAATAGATGTGAATAACTAGATGATTGAGGATGATTGAATGAATACGGATTTGAATGTACTTGACTAGATGTAGGCAAATGTGAATGTTGAGGAACAGCGATATGCTTGAGCAGATACTAAATGAAAGAGTGTATCCGACAGACCCATAAATCAATGTCTCCGAAAAATAAAAATGCTAACCTGACCAGCATGTTGAACAAATACACCACAAAGATATCACAGACCATAAATAAAGTGGTTGAAGTACTGAACAGATGTATTAAAGCTGCTCTTAAAAGTAGTATAGGCTTCACTAATAATAGAACGCGTTGTTAATCTATCATAAAATACTAAAACACAGGGATATACTCCATAACAGTTCTCGAACCATGTCCATAACCATCCCTCAAACACCGTAACGCTATGCTATCCGTACGCCATTTTGTCAAGGTATCACTTCCTTATCACTTCATTTATGCCATGTCCAACTCCCTCCATCCCATATATACACGTTCTCCTGGACAATACTAGTCCCTAATATAAACCGGAATACCATAAATACAAACCGCAGCCGCATTAAGATATTTCAATTTACAAGCCCCCTTCGCCTGTGCCACGGCCTCAATCAACGACAACTTCACTCCACCCTCTAGAACCTTCTCCTCCTTCCCTTTCTTTCTTCCTCCCCCCTTCTTCTTTTCTTTTTCCTCCCCTTTCTCCCCCTCCTTCCCTAAAAGCCCCCACCCCTCCAACATCTTCCCCGCAAACCGATCAATATCCCTATCCGTAACATCCCATAACGTCGCCACCAATGCCGCACTCCCCGCATGCATATAATGTATCGGTTGCCCCCCCAATTCGAATTCTCCGTAATTCGAGAGCGCACCACTACTACAACCCATCAAAACTGTCACTGCGCATTTCTCCATCTTGCGAATTTCTTTAGAACGAATGAATTGTCCTCCGCTTCCATGGCCGAAGTACAAGAAGAGGTCTTTATTTTGTAGCTCATATTTCATTTCTTCTTCAGAAGGTGCACGATTGACAATGCCGGACCAAGAAGGAAGTGCTTCTAGAGCAGCTTGGAAAGTGGTTTGTGTGTTCTTGAGATCGCCTTCGGGGTTAAGGATATAGGCGCCGTTATTGCGATCGATGTAATGCCCCTCTGGGCCTTCATCTGACGTTTTCTGTTGTTTGGAAATTCGGTCCCGAAGACAACCAAGTGATGGAAGACGCGACACTGCTAAGCCTTCCATACATGGTAGTGATTCCCATGGAAAGATATGGAGAGCCTTGTCTAATATCAGGATAGTATGTATTCCTTCGTCGTGCTGACTCGAACTGTGAGCAGCTTCGTGATAGCAACGAAGAGCATCATGAATTTCAATGACGATTGAATCGAAATCGATTTCTGCATAAGCGTTCAATTCTCCGTGGAATTGAAGAACGTCAACAACGAAGTACAAAAGATCGGTCAGTTGTTCGGAAAAGTCGCTATCATCAGTTGATGGATTACCAAGACCGATAAATAACTCCAAAATCCTGCTGTCCAAAGTAACACGAGGTCCAGAGTTTCTTTTGCTCTTTCGACGAGAAGGGAGATGCTTGTTAAGTATATTATCAAAGGATTTTTGAAACCGAGCGAGAAGATCCGACTTCCTGGTGAATTGAGAGAATATTCCTGCAAACCCCCCTAGCCATACCTTCTCGATATTTTCTAGTAGATCCTTGAGACGAGAGTCTAACTCTGCACGTTCTGCCCACCAAGCAAGTTTGGCTTCGCGACCTGTTCTACTAGGGCCGCTTTGGGAGTTGGCCTTCGCAGAATCAATGATATTTAAGAGCTCGATTTTTCCTTGCTCAAACCCAAATACTTCTTCATCTGCATCCATGGAATTGTTACGCCCTAAAGGTAGACGAAGTACAAATGGACTATGTCCGGTTTGTAATTTAGTGATAGAAAGTTCTTGACGATTCTCGCTCAAAGATATTGAGAGGGCAGTCCATGTTTTGGGGAGGATATCGATATATTCCTTTTGAAATTTTGGAATATCGCAGAATGATAGTGAAGCGCCGAGACTTGATCGCCGGGACATAGCCCCGCAATCGGGCCAACGAAGGTCATCGAGTTCTGGGATACAAGTCTCTTGTAAGATGACTTTACGCTCTCTGCGGAATGCAAGAGTACGCGCAGAATCAATGGAGCAACTTGCAAGACCGGGCTGAGATCTTCCCTTGATTGGCCCTGCAGCAGAGAGCAAAATGGAGACATTATTCAAGAGAGAGGTTATCTTGTGCATAACAGAGATTGGAGCAACGAGAAATGCAACAGGATAGGTTTCCACTAGAATTTCTTGAGCTCGGTGCAACTTGTCGAAAAGGTTATCCGGACTTGGACTCTTCGCCCCACGGCCACTTCTCGATGTTTGTGTTTTTCTAGGTGGTGATTGTTGCACGAGATTTGGGTTTTCGGCGTGGCTCTTAGTACCTTTCAGACTTCCAACAACTGATGGAAATGAGAGAGTTGAGTCTTGAAGTACAGAGTATACTGGATCGGAGACCATTTGTTCCATGCATCGTACAAGCAGACACCGAGCCTCCGAGAGACCTTGATATACCTCGTCCAACTGGCTATTAGAGTATTTACTGGCTTCATCTAAGAAAACCCGGGCTTCATTCCTCTTTTTCACGCTCATGAGAGCGTCAGCCAATTGCCATAGAATGTTTGCTCGTAAAGAGTCCAATTGAGGACATTCTGTGCTAACTGATGATTCCAAAGGCGTTGGAGTTTTGGAACGAACGACAGGCTTTCGGGGGACTGGCATTTTCTTACGTGTGGTAGTTTTTCGAGCGGCTGGCGCTTTTCGTTTTGAAATTGAGAGCGTTTGAATTCCGGTTTCCAATGTATCAGGAACATCCGGCGCACTAATATCACCCAATTCGAGGGTTGCAAGAAATGCAGGGTCTATGAGAGTTTTGAGAGTTTGATTTGCTTCCTCTAGACATGCAATTTCTGCTTTACGATCTCCAAGCATTCCACGGAGACGTCCAATTTGACATGCAACTGTGACTGAACTTTTGCCCTTGGTCCCGTCTTTATAGAACTTTTCTGCGTCCGTAAGGTAATTAGTGCCTTTTTCTAGGTTCCCAGCTTTAGTCCAGATGTCTCCAAGTGTGGCCAAAGCTATTGCAGACTGCCCATCAAAATTGAATGATTTAATGAGCTCGTGAGCTTGCTCTCCATAATGTAACGTCTCCTGAAATAGCCCATGATGAGCGTACAAATTTGATAAATGAATCAACCCATGGAAAAGAGGAGCGACCAGTGGCCAGAATCCAATTCCTGATGGACTATCTTGTGGCTGAGGTTGACCCGCTATCTTGTTTGTGGAGATATCCAGCTGGGAGAGCCCATCCACTACTTTCTCCGCATCGTCTCTGGGTACAGCCGCCAGTTTCTTTTTTCGAAGTATTGCTTCAGTGGTAGCCCATGCGCGCCTAAGTAGTCTGACGCTCTGTTTAGCATGTACAAGAGCAGATTCTGAGCCTCCCTGTTCAATGGCAAGCATCGATCGAATCAAAGATGCTTTCGCTACAACACAATTCAGTCGGGTCTTTTCTTGTAGACTGAGAGGCGATTTATCTTCTTCTAGTTCTTTTCGTTCCAAAATGAAAGCTCCTTCAGCACACTCTAGATGAAATTGACTATTACATGTTAGTGGATTCCGGAGGATCAAAATTCGTGGACTTACCATTTCTCAAGGTTTCCAACTGCTAACATATATTGTGAGTGTGCGATGTGAAGGTCTGTTTTGGCACCAAGATTGCTACGCAAGCTATAACTTTGCGCCTTGTCCAATGCTAATCCAGCTTTTCCAGAATATCCAAGCTGAAGCCACGAGAGGCCTAAGGCACTGTAAGTCGACACAATGTCGTTGTGACCAGATACTTCACAGTAGAGCTCATTGTAATCAGCGATAAGGCGAAGAATGACAAGCTTGTCAGTTTCTAGACCTCGCATCTCCATGAAGTTGGCAAGTGACTGTAAGTGAAGCAAGAGCTGCGGGATGTTCTCGATGCGAAGCTGCAGAGCCGCGAGATTTTCAGCTTCAGAACGAATGGTTCGCCAGTTCACGATGCAATTTTTCAGATTTTTAATGCAAATCTCATCTTTCTGAAGTTCCATTATACTTATCGCCATAGCCACCCAATGCCTCAAGTAGCCTGCTAAACCAGAATCCTTTGTTGTGTCAATATCGATAGACTTGCTCATAAGAGCCGTGAGTGTCTCAACCATATAACCACCTTGTTGTTCATTGTGCGAATGTTGGAATATGGTTATTGCCCGTAGCCTGCGCACAGGATATTGGTTCAAGTCGTACAAGGAAATTAGGTGCTCAAAGACCTTGCTTTTTAAGTCCATAGCAACGGAAGTGGGATTAGTGAGGCCGGCCAAGATATCCAACTCATGTTCAAGGACAGCCCCCTTTTGCTCATCCGTCCAAGAGAGACCGAAAAGCCAAGGTTCGGGAGAAATTTCTGGGTAATTGAGGTATACCTTTACCAGAGACTGTATAGTACGAGCGAGAACTTGCGCATCGTCAGTACACTCCCAAGCTTTGCGAACAGACAGAATTTTGGCGTTTTCGACAACCTTGCACAAAACACCATTTTCTACTGTCTCATCTCGTAGCATTACAAGAGCTTTGAAAAGTTCGTCAAATCGACCCATGCTTTTGGAAAAATCCGCCATTCGTTCCAGTTTCATAGACATAAGGCCAGCGTTCCGGTCCGGTAAAGGCCTTGATTTAAGACAGTCAACTGACCTTCTGAGAACTACCCGTGTCTGTGGAGTTCCTTTGCCAGAATCGTTATTACGACGTAAGTCAAGAAAATACATGAAGTACAGGTTAGAAATTTTAATATAGCACTGTGTCGCATTAAAGTTTTCATCTTCCATAGAACCATGTTCTAGCCGGTCGAGTAATGTAAGACAATCTTGCAGTAAAGAATCTACCCGCTCCCATAATGGCGCCTCTTGTTTTAGAAGTAGTTTGACAAGGAATAATGCAGAATCAATTGCATGGACGGAGGGCTTGGTGATAAATTTCCTGCGTTGTTCGAATCGCACAACATCCTTGCTTGAGGCATTCTCATCCGGTTTCTTACCAATATAGCGAAGTGATAGTCGAGGGCATAAGGAAACGAGAGATTCACACAATTGTCGGACTTCGGGCGATAGGGCGTTTGTATTTGACGACTCAGACACAGGGTTCGAAATCGCAATGATAGCGGCTCTCCTTGCCGAAGAGACTTCTGTCAATAAATCATCGATTTCAGATGCCTCGCCCTTGAATGGTTGCTCTAGCACATCCAACAGCTCGACCAATAACTTTTCCGTTTGTTCGCGTTGAGAACCCCGCAGAGTGAGAGAAACTAAACGAGCTGTGAGAGCACTATGCCTAGCATTGGAGTCGGCTTTAGAATCAAGAAGATTTCTGACCATTCCAACCCATTCAATAGCTTCATCAATAATATTAGCTTCTTTAGAAAGGGATCCTAGTATACGGTATATTCCCATCAAGGCAGGTGCCGACTTGAGGCCGTCGGTTTCGTATTTCAATGATGACTTTTTGAGATGTGAAAATGCGTTAGAGCATTTTGTGTATACCTTATCAGCCTCATTTTGACTGCGTCGGGCATATGCTTGGATACATCTAAGGAAAGGGTCAAAGACATCCTTTTCAACATCTCCTTTATGATTTGCAAGTTTCCACCATGATAAGCGTACGTCGAGAGCTAAAGCTTGTAATATGAATGCCGCCTGTGGTGTTATGCTGACCTTACAATCCAAAGCGGTGGCATCTTCTGAGGACGAGACGCTTGGGCTCATAGATAGAAGCATATCTGACAGAGTTTGAAGTTGACGGGCAGACTTGTTCACTTGCGTTGAATCTTCGGCGGCTTTCAAAAGGAGTTTTACAGGCGAGGAGGCATGTCCGGGTCGTAGGAATGGCATTGCGGCTTCAATGGACTTAGGTTTCCGGGAGGCAATCATAAGCCTTAGTGCCTGTAACTGTGTTGTAATCACCAGACCTAGTTTTACACCTGCTGCAGAGATCTCCCCAAAATCCAAAAGTTCAGCCAGAGTTTGTGGTGTTGAAATGGAAGCTGCATCTTTGGGTACTAGCGCACTCTTCCCTTCAATTTCCACGTCTAACCGTCGTTTCAAGATTCTGAGCTCTTTAGTTGCCAGATCCTCTAATCCAAGTGCCAGTAATTTTCCGACTAGAACAGACATTCCGTTTTCGAGTTGTAGAGGCGGCATAGTAAGGCCTGTTATGTTCGCAGCTTGGATCCCTCGTAAACATAGAAAGGCAGCTCTGGCGCATTCCGCAACCGATCGAACTCCGGGAGAGCATGCTGACGTTGAAGATGCGGATCCATCTCGAGTTTTTGAAATGTTGGGCGAACTAGAAACTCTATTCAAAGCTCGTGGCTGTAATGGTGCTTGAGGAACTGAACTTGATCTTCTAAGCCCTTTGCGACCTGCTGCTTTCTCCTTGGTAGTTGGAGCTTTCCGGGGCTGAGATGGTACCTTGATCGCTTCTGTTAGAACTTTTAATGTATTATTTACAACTTCAGTAGCCAGTGTAAATTTTTCTTTCGCAGACAGCGATTCCACATTATCGTTTGCGTTCGCATTTTCCTTATCTGCCTCGTTAACTTTGGACCGCGATGGAGGAGCTCGAATTGTGCTGTTTTTTGTGGTTTTCACAGTCGCTTTAGGAACTATTTTTGAGGATCCAGAAGTATTCGGGGTAGTAGTCGCCTTAGAAGATAATAGGTCACTGAGCAGAGTGACTGTTGTTGGAGTACATGTTGTTGTCGAAGATATAGCGGCGCGCACAGCATCCGCGGACTGCTGTGATGAATTCATTACAATAGAAATTCTGTCAAGAAAGAAAAAGTATTATTGGTACTTAGACATTATTCCAAAAAGGTAAAAGGAAAACAATTGATGCCGTCTTCGAGTGATGTAAAGAATCATCAATCTCCATAATCGAAAAACGGAGGTCCCCTGTTGACTTTGTTTCCCAGGCAACCAAAAGACCTAAAACTTTCGGCTCATCCTAAAGCCCTACGGAAATTCAATTTTTGCAACTTCAATTCTGTCCATCTACCTATTGACGTCTTGACAACAATATTCAAATACCGGTTACAATGAACAAATCAACGATGATTAAAAGGCTGATCTCTGCGCCACCCGCTATCAGAAGCACAGTTCTTCAACAACGATTATTTCTTCCTCAGTTTCGCCAATATGCCGTTCAAAGCGTCACTCAGGCTTCGTTCTGGGCGAATATGATTCCTAAACCATTTCGAAAAAGCGAACGAGCCGTAAGCAAAAAGCCGAAATCTAAAGATTGGAATCCTGCGACTTTCTTCATATGGATCTTCCTTCTGATTGGATCCATGTCAATTCAGATGATCGCCTTAAGAAATGAATACACAGCTTTCAATCGCCGCGCTGATGCCAAAATTGGAGTATTGAAAGAGATTATTCAAAGAATAAGAAATGGAGAAAAGCCTGACGTTGAAGCACTTCTCGGAGTTGGAGATCGAGAACAAGAACGGGAATGGGAAGAAGGTACATATATTATTCATGATTAAATTCTCGGGGCATAATTCTAATGTGTCTGGATATAGTTTTACATGAGATCGAACGAGAAGACGCAGCGTTACAACAGTCTCCCGCAGAGAAATCTAAACCAGAAAATGTTGACGCTCCAGAGACCAAAATGAAGGCTCCCGAAAACGCGAAGAATAAGAGCAATGTGCCCTCGGGATTCTACTGAGAAGATTTATGTACAAAAAATGGTCTACTTTACAAGATTACAAGATTGATGGATGTATTCCTACGATAGCATGTCCTTGAACATACCGCTATTTTTCTGTCGTGCTTCATAAGGAGTTTGAACGTCGTCTTTTCTAGACGTGAAGCCGATCCGATTCAATTGATCAACAAGTGCAGGTAGAACTACATCAGTTCCCAATTCGGCTCTCACACCAAATTCCCCAGTTTGGCCACCAGAGAGATTCTTAAAGAATGCCTCCTCACCTCTGACCCCGCCCAGATTCAAAATTGCGATAGGCATATTCCTCTCTTGAGCACGTCGTGCTAATCTCCAAGCAGAGTATGTGGCAAGCGAAGTTCCCAATACCAACAGCCTTCCAGAATCATCTATCGCTTGTTCAGCAGCTTCCTTTACTTGCGCATTTATACTCTCCCCAAACATGACCACAGCGGGCTTCAATATACCCGCTGTACTCGTAGCTTGCCAAGCTCCCTCTTCATCAACTTCCACAATCGATTGTGATCCATCTTTTAAGATTGGAGGATTTTCAAGACAATGAGGGCACGGCGGATATCTGAAGGTGTCATATGGTGCTCCGGGTACGTCAACATCTCCGTCAGGATTTGCCTTCAAGCCTTTTGCTCGTCGGTCTTCTGGGTCTTCCGTAGTTAAAGCTCCGGATTCAAGTATTTCGGCCAGAAATGCCGCCCATGCTGGATTCAATCTTGCTAAAGATTCTTGGAAAACATCTCGAGGTAAGTCTTTTCGGCAGGTGACGCAAGTCAAAGCTCGAAGATATCCATGAAGTTCAACAGTTGCCAAATTTGGATGTGCCTCCGAGTGAAATGAATCAACGTTTTGTGTGACCACCCGCTTTACAATGTTCATATCGGCAAGGTCTTTAATAGCGTAATGGGCGGGATTCGGCCTGGCTTTGTGTAAATTAGTCCACCCTAGGAAACTCCTCGCCCAGTACCTTCGGCGTGCCTGATCGCTCGCAATGAATTCATGATAGTAAACAGGTCGATATGATTTGTTCAACACATATGTGCCTTTCGAACCTCGACTATTGAAGATGGAAGGTTAGCAATCGTCCACGCAATGTGAGCTTGGCACTGTATGATATATAGAGTCCCGGATGGTTAATATGCAATATCATATATACCCTGTTCGCTAAGCAAAAAGCTCCCTGAGAAGAAGATTCACCTCTTGTTGCAGCAGATGAAACAATGACCCCAAAGAACCAATGTACTCACTAATCTGCCAATCCTGAAGCCACAGAGATGCCGGCTCCTGACAAAATTACTGTTGATCGTGGGTCTTTGACTCCATCTGGAAGGTTGTGTGAAGGCGGGGCAGTGAGGAATTTCGACAGAGCGTGAATTGCCCCCGGCAATGAGTTTGCGCTTCGTGGCAGGATTGATGGAGCGGGCAGTGGACCCGTATAGGGTATTCTCATGAGAGGTTTTCGCATTGGATGGTCATGAATCTGACATTCAGCATTTAGACACGCGTTCGAGGATACGAAAGATTGTAGATAGAATAAATGAAATGAAATTCGAAATATACTAACGTCATGATTAGTTTGGTGGCGGATCAGGCTATGATATAGTGGCTTAGTCAATGCAAGGCTATCGTCTGTCTCTCTATCAATCTTAAATCTATCTATCTGCGAGGTACTCGTATCCATTCTTATTATTAATCTAATCGTCGCTTCTTCCGCTGCGAACATGTGCTGTCTTCAAGCTCGGAATATTAACTCGGGTATGCAAAGGATGATATTCCGCTGAAGTAACTATTATCTGTACACAAAGTACCTAGGTACCTAGGTATTTATATGAATGCCGGTAGAAAAGACTCCCGGTCCAAACTACCTACCCCAAGTTCCATATACATACAAGCAGTTTCTGTTTTATATCACGGATGTGGAGATATATATTCAACAGTGACATTCCCTAAATACCATTCATTCAAAGGCCACGCAAGGGCCAAGAAATATGTCTAAATAGAGTGACATCCTCACCCTGTACGTTTCATCCGATTTCTAAAGTATATCTAGGCATTCAAATGGCTTTTCGATGGCTGGCTACCGTCTCATCCAAAAACGGTCCATACCCAGTTAATTGTCGTCATTTGGGAAGGTGGGCTTGCGAATTTATTCATGCAATTCGATATCAATCTTACGAAAGCCTCGTTGTGCTTGTAGAAATTTACTCCACACCACCATCTAACGTTTGCTAATTCCTTTCTAATTCTTCACTAAGCAATAATTATATTTTAACTACATTTCCACTTTATGCTTATGATATATTTTTTCTCCTTACGCTCCGTCCAAAGTACATCCATCGACCCTTACCGTGGTCCGTAACACTCCTTGTAAAAGCACCTAGTCCCTTTAATGAACGCCTGGAAAGGGTGTATACGAAAAGGATATTGTCCGGTTAGAATACATTTCTTATTTTATGGTTAATTCCAAAATAAATTATTTATGTCCATGCCTCTTCATTGCTTCTCCCATGGACGCTTTTCGTTAAGAAGGCCTGTCGTCACACTGGGGTATAAGTCGAACATAAGGACACCTCAATATCAAATTGCCCGAGTATTGCGGACTGCCGCTTTCGATTCCACTTTACTCAATTATAGTACTAAAGCTTACAACATTCCTCTTAAATCCTTTCCAAGACTTCAATCATTATCCGATAACTTCAATCCAAGATTACTCAACTCAATGGCCGCTCTCACAACTACTCAAACGCGTTCACACGCGGGCCACTCTCATCATCACCATCATGATAATACATACCTTACCTCCACGAATAAGAACGATGCCGGTGTGCGGATTACTCGGATTGGGCTTTATTCGAACTTGGGGATGGCGGTTGCCAAAGGAGTAGGAGGATACATGTTCAACTCTCAAGCTATGTTGGCAGACGCCTGGCACAGTGTCACCGATCTTGCCAGTGATATTCTTACATTGGCAACAGTTTCCTGGAGTCTTAAACCTCCGACTGAACTCTTTCCAACAGGGTTTGGAAAGGTTGAGAGCTTAGGATCATTGGGTGTTAGTGGCATGCTTCTTTTCGGAGGGATGTTCATGTGCTTGAATAGTTCCGAGATCCTGTATGCACATTTCTTCTTAGATGCCCATGCGGCCGCAGAAGCTGCCGCACATGCACATGGACATAGCCATAGTCATGGGCCATTACTACCTAGTTTACACGCTGCTTGGTTAGCTGCCGGTACAATCATCGTCAAGGAATACCTATACCAAGCAAGTAAGTTGCAATTGGCAAGTCGTGTGTTGATTTATCATATGCTGACTTAAATCTCCACAGCAATGAAAGTAGCACGAGAAAGAAAGAGCTCAGTTCTAGCCAGTAATGCGATTCATCACAGAGTTGACTCCCTCACCGGTATCGTTACCCTTTTCGCGATTCTCGGAGCAAATTTCCTACACGAGGCAGCTTGGTTGGACCCTGTTGGAGGATTCCTCATCTCATTACTCGTGATCAAGGCTGGATGGGGCAATACTATATCATCGCTATATGAATTGGCAGATAGGGGAATCGACTCCGAGGTCAAGGAGTCTGTCACAAAAGCGGTACAGAAGAGTCTGCTCAATCTTACAGAAGGGTCAGAAGTGGAATTACGAGAAGTCGAGGGTGTTAAATCCGGGCAGAACTATCTAATAGAGCTTCAACTTGCCGTACCTAAGGAGTGGACAGTTGAGGATATTAGAGAAGTAGAGGATGGTGTAAGGCAAATGGTTGGCTCAAAGGTTCGAGGTGTTCGACGAGTGAAAGTACGCTTTGTACCAAGAGATGAAGCCAAACCTTCCCTTTTCGATGAGTTTATCAGTGGAGATGTGAGCCCACGAGAAAGTCCTGAACCTGAATTGAATGGACACGACCACGATCACGATCACAATGGACATGCCCACAGTCATGACACTAAGAAGACGTTATAGTCGATATAGAAGATCGTATGAACATTCATCATGTGGAGTTTTGCATGGAATTGGAGTTGGCGTTAAGGATGGGTGTAAGACTTCATGATAAGTCTTTGCAGAGGAGCAATTTGGCGTAGGGGTTGAAATTTCTACAAGATTGTACTCTATGCAATGTATCAAAATTTATAGAGCCATTATGATGGAAACTGATTGTCTGCTTTGATTGGTGCGCATCTAAACACCCGAACCACTTGGATTTGTGGCTTTCATTCAGGCTAAATGTGGATACTATTCCAACGTCAACTTTTACTAATCCTCCCTTTCTCCATAACCCCACGATAGAGGCAGGTCCGATTCTTTATGTATAAAATAGCCCTTTCGTTCTTGTTTTGCTCTTCGATTTTGTAATATTTAATTCATTCACTGTATTTCTCCATCAGGTCAATATTTCAATCAAGACGACGAATCCAAACATGTCTTCAAAAGATGAATCTTTATACCTAGGATTTGATCTCTCCACCCAACAACTAAAAGGTATGTCCACGTGAGCATCGTTCCCTCATTTTACCGCTCTCTAATTTCTTTTTCAAGCAATTGTGGTATCATCTTCCCTCAAAGTCCGATACGAAGCTAAAGTCGACTTTGATGCCGACCTCTCCAAATATGGCATCAAAAAAGGTGTACATGTCAATGAAGCCGAAAGAGAGGTTTACGCACCAGTGGCCATGTGGCTCGAAGCTGTCGATCTAGTTCTTCAACGACTTTCGGAAAAATCTTGTCCGTTCCATTTGATTAAGGGAATTTCAGGCTCAGGTCAACAACATGGAAGTGTTTACTGGAGCCAAAAGGGTGAAGAGGTACTAGGAGCTTTGGAGACGAAAAAGACTTTGGTAGAGCAGTTAAAGGATACGTTTGCGCATCCGTGGAGTCCTAATTGGCAAGATGCGAGCACGCAAGAGGAATGTGATGCTTTTGATCGGGAGTTGGGAAGTGAGGAGAAACTAGCAGAAGTTACAGGGAGTAAAGCCCATCATGTTAGTCTTGTCCTGTTAATTCTCGATCGTTATGTCGCAGGAATTATGCGTAGGTGGATTGGCTTTAACTAACAATATTGACAGCGATTCACGGGGCCACAAATCATGCGTTTCCACAAAAAGTATCCAGAGGTCTACCGCCGTACTTCTCGTATAACCCTCGTCTCATCTTTCCTCGCATCTTTATTCCTTGGGAAAATTGCTCCCTTTGATATTAGTGATGTTTGCGGCATGGATCTCTGGGACATAAAATCCGGATCTTGGAGCGAGCCTCTTCTCACCCTTGCAGCTGGCTCCGATGGTCTTGCTTCCTTGAAATCCAAACTTGGGGAGGTACGAGAAGATGGCGGCGGAAGCATGGGTTCTATATCCCCGTATTTCACATCTCGCTATAACTTCCCCACCGACTGTGGAATCGTTCCTTTCACCGGCGATAATCCGGCCACAATCTTGGCCCTCCCTCTTCGCCCCATGGACGCTATCGTCTCCCTCGGAACATCCACAACCTTCCTTATGCCAACCCCCAATTACGTCCCAGATCCTGCTTACCACTTTTTCAACCATCCTACTACAGCGGGTCTCTACATGTTCATGCTTTGCTATAAGAACGGAGGTCTCGCCCGCGAGAAAATTAGAGATGCTCTCCCCATATCCAAAACCTCAGATCCATGGTCCAACTTCAACAAAGCGGCCACAGAAACCCCACCTCTCGCTCAAGAGTCACCTTCTGATCCAGCAAAACTAGCTCTTTATTTTCCTCTCCCAGAAATCGTGCCAAATGTTCGGGCCGGCACTTTCCGATACGAATCCTCACCAGGCAATACACTAAATGAAGCCAAAACGCCATATGATCCAGAAACGGATGCTCGTATCATTGTAGAATCTCAAATCCTTTCTTTACGTCTTCGCTCGCAGAAATTGGTTACTTCACCTTCGAAGGATATACCAGCTCAACCTCGTCGTATCTATCTTGTAGGTGGTGGCTCGCATAATCCGGCCATTGCGAAAATTGTGGGCGAGGTGCTGGGTGGGGTAGAGGGGGTATGGAGATTGGATGTTGGAGGGAACGCGTGTGCTTTGGGCGGTGCTTATAAAGCCGTTTGGGGTGTAGAGCGAAGCGAGAAAGAAAGGGGAAAGATTGGAAGTGGAAATGGGGCGAAATGGGGAGGGGAAAGTTTCGATGAATTAATAGGAAGAAGGTGGAAAGAAGAGGGTGCTATTGAGAGGATAGATGAGGGGTATAGACCTGAGGCGTGGAAGAAATATGGGAGTGCTCTTGGAGCTTTCGAGGAGATGGAGAAGGTGATTCTGGAGGGCGAGGAAAGGTTTAAGAAGTGATCTTGCTAGTAGAGTTGTGGTAGTTGATGACTATTATGTTGGCATTGATTAATATAGTTATACAAATCCCCAGATTTATAGCCCAACTTGCTCATAATTTCACAATCTATCCCCAAAATTCATCGGACTTTTGTTGTAACTACCTATATGCTGCATCAAGCTAGTGTTAGAGTGCCGAGAAGTTTGGCCTACCAAGATAGCACTGTCCAATGATCTCAGTCGAAGCGGTCGCTAATCCGTCTTCGATGCCCGTTTCTTTCAGATCCGCAATAAAACTTTCTCAGTGAATTCATGGTTTTGTTGCACATCCGATTTGAAAAGCCGAAAGCGAGCGGGCGATCGTTACCGGCATGCCGCGGTTTAGCTTTCATAGATTGAGTATAGATCTAGCAAAATCCAGACTTTAGCATTTCACGGATGGCGGATTCATTGCTCCTAACTCGCGTATATTGCTTTATGACATGTCTTCTCATCAAGCTGTGTTGTTCCATCACGCCGCCCACAAATCGCCACTTATTAGATATGCAACTATTTTTGGGGGTTTGACCTATCGAGCTGGGGATTGTTGGGTTTACTTGACATGATTAGTCCGGTTTAGTTTCATACTTTTTGAATTGAATTGTTCAACGAAGTCGCTAACCAAGTTATTCACCAAGTCGGTCTCTTTTGCTCCCTGCTTGGCTGTCTAATTATCCGTGTGTCAACGGTGAGCTAGAGACACGACTCGATTTGGAGTTGTGGATTCTGGCCTATCAGATCAGTTTTCTGAGATTCGCTATATATATCAGCAATCGCTAGCTTCAACTTTCAGCAGATCTATATGCACCGAAACCCTGCAATTATGTAACGAAGTGCAAAATGCATCTTTCAGTAGTTTTCATTGACGCCGAGAGTGGGATCAGGGGGTTTGTACGTACCTCCCCAACCTAGATACATTACAATCATTCCTCAAATGAAAATGACCAATTATCATCAGAGACGTATCTGCAAAGAAAATAACCAAACCAAACTAAACCACTGATACAATATCTTACAGTAAAGGAGATCACAAAAGATTGAGCAACACAGGATAGAATAGTTATAACTTATGATTCTACTTGAAGTAATCACCTATACATGGAGAAGTCGTAGGCTTTCCGTGATAGGAGTGTAGAGACGCACTCCCAGTCTACGATTCTGGTAATAGTGCCATCATTATCTACTAAGATATTCCGCAACGATAAATCGTCGTGTAAAAGAGTACGCATTGCTCTGGGATGGAGTCAGTGGTAGGGAAAACACCAGGTAGAAATTTGAGAAGTCTCGCGGCGAGAATCTTAGTGTCCTGCGCGTCTTAAATCTCGTCCTCATCGTCGTTCGTTGTAAGATCTTTTTCCTGGTCGGTAAGTACTAAGATGAGATGAGTATGTAGTCAGTTTTTGCTCTTGGCGAATGGCCCTCGGGGTATATCGCGTGTGATGTGATCTCCCCAGACGAAGAACGTTGACACTATTTCTCCTTTGGCAAGCAACAGCTGTCGTGAGTCTTATAGTGTTTCTTGGAACTAGCTGATAATACTCTGCAAGACAGATTCCCGTTTACAAGCTGAGGTTCTGGTACAACAGATACGTTACCATTAGCAGAGAACTTGTGACTTGAAAGCAGGATTTGATATCGTGCAATCTGTTTGATCAGATTCTGTTTGGGAGTTCGGGATAATTTCCTCACTTCGTTCTCAAGCTCTCAAGTTGTCACCGGGTGGCATATTCATTAACATCCATTCGAACCAAGCTCGTTTTTGCTAGCATTATCAAACGCAAGAATTTGAGGCACCAATATCTGGCGAACGAAATTGATAGTTGCTACCTCACTAATTTTTTAATTTTTTTGGAAGGGAATGACAGGCAATGTGACACAAAATAAGAAGATTCCATTTGCAGTTTCAACTTTGTAAAATTTATTGAAGGCCTCTTCAGCATAAAAGCGAAGATGACAGAAGCTACATTTTCTTGAAGGTTGAAGTGCTTTCGAGCGATTAATTCAACTTTTGCGATATCCGGCTCAGATGTCTAATGCTGTTCGAGACCAAATGTCTCGGTCACCTATTTCAGTCCATCTTTTTCCATCATTTTGTGAGTGTCACAAAGCGTTGATAACGAATCGAGGGTAACGGACTGCGAGATTAGTGAAGTGATGTGCCAAAGGAAATCCGTTGTCACCAAACATTCCAATATTTTGTAATCAAAAACGTTGAAAAGAACAAGAACTAGTAGTTATGTGAGATTTGCCAATTTTGACAATCTTTCCATTTCTTCACGTGGAATGTGCAAATCTTGAGGCTGAGGTTGAATTTCGGTGCCATGAAGTGGGGCCGAATCTGCCCATATGGGAAACCCTTTATATGGCATTCGATTTATAACCCTCTTCAATCTTGCATAGCTAGTTCAAACTGTACACTTTTCAACCGTGAACTAGCTGTCGGACTATACTCAAACACGTTGAATCTAAGGCTCTTGAATGTTATGTTGGAGATCTCTATTTTCCATCATACGGGCCTTATCCCAATAAGTAGGATTACTATTATTGCTCCTAGGTAGGTTATACTAAAGTTCTATGCATTTCTCAAACTGTTCAAGAAACCAGATCTTGGACAGATAACCAGTCTGGGATCGACCTGTGGCAGTTTTCACTATTTGAATGGTGGAGTATGTAGGGTGCGGCCGCGCAAGAGACATGGACGGGCGAAGTGTGATTCACCGTCGATCTCAGGGTTGGAAGAGCGTCAGCTGGGAAAGTTTAAAGGGGAACTGTCTTTTGACTTTCAAGCTATTTACAATGACTGTTACTGCTAAAAAGCCGACGTGAAGGTTAAATAGGCGGTGACGAGGGAGCAGGGAGGCGAAATTGAGAGACTGCAGCACCCGAGGTGTCCAATGATACTATTAATATGAACTTGCAGAGGACTCTCCGTGATGCTAAGATTGGCTTGCAAATAGCTTTGAAACAAGGACTTTATGAGAAAAGATAAGAAATTGCTTGGTGTACAAAGTACTCAGGTTGTAGGTAAGCTTTGTTGATGGATTCATAAAGGCAACTGTTCGGGTGAAATGAAAGACATGGGGGAGCTCATGGGGCCCCGCAACAGGTTCATCATCAAAGCCAAAATTATGCATTGTGAGGCTCGCCCATGAGTATTATAATTAGGTATCAGAGTACTCCGTACAGCAAGTACTGTACATCGGAGGTCCATACTACATAGCCGACGTTGCATTAGATTGCATTTATCCAACTTTTAACGGTATGAACAGGTCTCAATCATCTGCAACTTTCAAGCCACGAGGGCGTGATCTCCAGTGCACGACTCAGGCTCCGCCGTGGGGACTGTGGTTGCATGAAAATGGATACTTCCACGATGGCTTATGAAATGACACACTTTGTCTCATTCTGATTCACTGTGCGGACTTTCGCAGAATACGATACTCGAGCCCGTAATGAATGAAGACGAGGGAAACATTGCATTGCTGTTTGTTACATTTCCCGAGCATTCAAGAATGGAAATGGGGTCTTGCCGATCAAATACGCACTCTGTAGGTTATACTTTACAACTTCCTGTCAAGGTTACTTCCAAGAAATCAGTCATCAGAAATCACAGGATTGGCGCGTGTATCGTAACATCGTCTTCGAGGGGCGATTTGTGCTTCACCAATGGAAATAAAGTCCGAGTCGTTGCTCCGTTCAACCAACCTCCAACAACGTTTCAGATGTCAACAAACGAGATTGATTACACTTTGCGAGCGTTTAATAATTCATTTCGGATTTCAAACCCAACTTCCTCTTATCATTGCATCAACCGACCGTTTTCTCTTTCTGTTTGCCACGATATGACTCGGCGGCGCATCTTTAACCTCTGAATCCTTGAGGGTACTCCCGCCTCGGAAGAGTGCCGAGTATGGCCGGTATCATTCATGTATGAGTAGGTACTGGGTATTGATTGATCCAGGAGCAAGGCTGAGAATCTGAGAGAGATAGAAAACTGGAGACTCCGCCATCGGATAATCCAATGATTGGATGTCGGTTGGGTAAAAATGAAGGGGGATATCTTGGTGGATGGATATGTTGGAGGCTGGGAAGCCATTTGATTGTAAACACAAGATGGAAAGAGGATAGAATGGAAAGTCAATCACATACATCTCGAGAGGTCGAAGTGGCGAGAAACAGAATCAAACAACCGATAGTAGTATCAGTTGAAGCTGTAGACATACCTACCTAGTAAATTCTACCTCATACATCACGTTATCAACAATTGATCTATTCTCTACCTCAACTTGATCAGGGCTAATCCCATTATCATATATTCTCCACTTGGGATGAACTATAATTTATATGACACTGACAGAGCCCTTACTCCGTACCTTACCGTCGGACGCCGCGGGTGCTTTGCCCTTGATTTTGATTTTTTTTAATCAAAAAACGTGCTGCTTAGATATGAGCAGGTCAAACCAGCATGAGAAGCTTCTAGAAATAGCCAAAAAGGCAAAGAGCCCACAGGTTTAACAAAGGAAAGGGAAAAGTGTCTACTGCAAGCTAAGTGTTCGTCACAGAATTGAGATGGCTGAGCAAGATGTGCAAGAGAGGTAGGTAGGCTGGTAGGATATTCGGGAACGTAGTACAACATTAGAAATCGAAAATTTACTCTCTCGACTTCTCCGTACTCAGCAGGCATCAGGATGACAGCACGGACGAATAAAGTGTAAAGATTCCAGGGGCCACAAAAAATTCTATTGGAAGTCGATGCCCTGCAAAGGAAGATCTGGATAGCACTAAAAAAGAAAGGAAGAGTAAAATAACTGGTAGCAACTTGGGATGGGCTCTTGATTTGATTGATTGATATCATACACCCATACGGAGTACATACAAACCATACCATACGAACCATACAAACCATACAAACCATACCTACCTACATACATACATACATACATACATACCCTCCATATCTTACCACTCTATTTTGTAGATATCTAAGAGGTCGAAAACTCTTTGTGTTTATTCCCATCTATCATCCCCCCCTCCCCAATCTCTCTCTCACTCTCTCTACCTATATTTCCCACCTCGATCATATCCACCTATTCGCTCATCTTTCTCATCTTAGATATCTTGTCGCGCTCCTCTCAATAACTCTCTTACACACTCTCTCTCTCTCACGGTCTACACTTCACTCCCCTTCTCTTATCATATGTGGACTTCTTTTCAGTTCCTCAATCATACCGAAAATAGCCTTGGACGCACTTCAAGAAACAAACAAATCTGCTTGTTCGACCCCTCCCCATAAGACAACAATTTCAAGGAGAAGAATAGGATAAAGACGGAGAAGAAGGCTACCAGGTATATACGAAAAAGATAAGAAAGAAAAAAGAGAGACAATAATCGCAAAAAAAGCAAAGGCGAAAGCGAAACCCCGAAAAGTAAATGACCCCCAACTGTTCATAAATACTTTGACTTTTTCCTCCTACCTTTCATTTCTACTTTTCCTCCTTTTCTCTGTCTCTCCGTCTCTCCCTCCGTCTCTCTCTCTCTCTCTCTCTCTCCTCTCTCTCTCTCTCTCTCTCTCTCTCTCCTACAAAATGGACTTTTGACGTCTGGTTTTGTGTTGTATGTATGCTGCATCAAACGGAGTTGGGAAGTTCATGTTCTTATTGAATATATTCTAAGAGGTTCTATAAGATTCTAGCTAGGGAAAAAAACTTATATTCACCACACGCCACACACAACCTACCTAGGGCTATTACTACTGGTTTCACTCACTATAAGCCATTACATCAAAACCAACTCGTCATATCATATTATATTTTATTTCGCTCTCAAAGTCGGTCCAACCACAATCGTTCGTCAGACCGGCTACACGCACCAACGGTCATCCCAGCGGGAATTTTATCTATTCTCAATGTCCTTTAACCTCTTTTCAAAAACACCAAGAAAACCAAAGAAACCTGAAGATAACGAGGAGGGGATTCAAACGGATTCGCCTCGCTCAAAATCCCCACTAAAGAAATCTTACTCACGATTAAGTAAAAATAAAGAAGAGGAAAATATTAAATCAGAGGAAAAACAATCAGGCTCAACAAAATCCAGCCGTATTCGACCAAAGTCGAGTGTATACCCGTCGCGAAATTCTTTCGACCCAAACACTACTCATCCTTTAAACCTCCCGCCAGATCAACTACGGAGGTTATCAACTCAAGTCAGGATGTCGGAACCTATGGATATTGACGTTGACTCTCCTGCCAGCGCTCGCAATTCATCCCCACCACCTGCAACCAATTCACAATCAAACACCCAAGCAAGCGCATCAAAACCAGCAGAGCCTGCTCGTAAGCTTTCTTCCAAGTCTGCTCCAAAGCCTGCTCCTCAGCCAAGTGCACCCAATGGTGACAATGCTCCAGCTAATGGAGAGGGACCACCCCCTCCCCCACCAGCCCACAAATCAAATCCAACAAGTCCTCAGGCGGTAGCGCCACCAACCCCAGAAGAAGCAGAGGCATTCAAAGATTCGGGAAATAGATACTACAAGGCTAAGCAGTACAAGAAAGCTATTGAAGAATACACCAAGGGTTCGTGCCTCCGCTTCGAAGGGATTTAATACATGACAACTGCTGATATTTATACTATTTGTAGCTGTCGAAACGATGCCAACATCATCTACTTATATCAACAATCGTGCTGCTGCTTATATGGCTGCTGGCCAATACTACCAGGCTTTAGAAGATTCCAAACGAGCTGACCAGCTTGATCCCAACAACCACAAAGTACTCCTACGATTGGCTCGAATTTACATCAGTATGGGATTACCACAAGAGGCTATGGATACCTTTGGCCGCATTCAACCACCACCTTCAGCAAAAGACATGGCTCCAGCTAAAGCTATGCTACAACATCTTGCGGCTGCAGTAGACGCACTTAAGAACGGAACTGGATCAATGGCAATACACTCTATTGAGCAGGCAGAAAGATTACTTGGTATGGGTGTACCCAAGCCACGCAAATGGCAATTGATGCGAGGTGAGGCTTATCTAAAAATGGGCAATGTCAATGCTTTGGGAGATGCACAAAATGTTGCTATGTCCTTGTTACGAGGGAATAGTCAAGATCCCGAGGCGCTTGTTTTGAGGGGCAGAGCTTTATACTCTCAGGGTGAAAACGAAAAGGCTATTCAGCATTTCCGACAAGCTTTGACATGCGATCCTGATTACAGAGACGCAGTAAAGTATCTAAGATTAGTCAGGAAGGTTGATCAGTTGAAGACCGACGGAAACGCGGAGTTCAAGGCTGGACGATACCCAAATGCCATCGAAAAGTACAGCGAAGCTCTCGCACTCGACCCTACAAACAGAGGAACAAACTCCAAATTACTTCAAAATCGTGCTTTGTGCAAATCTCGCCTCAAGGATTTTGCGGCTGCTATTGAGGATTGTGATCAAGCTCTTCAACTTGACCCTTCATACACCAAAGCAAAGAAGACAAAAGCTACTGCTCTTGGCGAGTCTGGCCAGTGGGAGGAAGCTGTACGCGAACTCAAGCAATTGCAAGAACAAGATCCTTCAGACGCTGGTATTGCTAGGGAGGTACGCAGAGCTGAACTCGAGTTGAAGAAGAGCAAGAGAAAGGATTACTACAAGATTCTTGGCGTTGAGAAGGATGCAGATGATAACCAGATTAAGAAGGCTTATAGAAAAGCTGCAATCATCCATCATCCGGATAAGAACCGGGACGATCCACATGCAGAGGAGCGATTTAAGGATATTGGAGAAGCCTACGAGACCTTGAGTGATTCTGAGTAAGTTTGATCTGTTTCTCCTGACATTACCGCGCAGTCTAACATACTACTTCAGGAAACGTGCACGATACGATAGTGGTGTAGACTTGGAAGATCCAATGGATGGCTTTGGAGGCGGTATGGGAGGTGGTGGGGGAGGAATGAATATTGATCCAGGTTAGTCTACAACGTTGACATTCCAAATTACACTGCTAACCTTGTCAATAGAAATCCTCATGCAAATGTTCGGAGCACAGATGGGAGGTGGCCGTGGAGGTGGAGGCGGTTTCCACAGTTTCGGTGGAGGTATGCCGCAGGGAGGTCGCGCTCGGGGCGCTCCTCAAGGGTTTCCCGGTGGATTCTCGTTCCAGTGACCTGATGAAGATCAGAGTCAGGATATCAATCAAGATCAATCCACCTTTCACAACACATCAAAAAGTTCGCATCAAAGTTCTGATTTCACAAAAGCTTCTCATGATCCCGACGGAACATGGTGGCTACGTAAAGCATGGATGGGGTTCCTACTGGCGGGCGTTCTTCTTCCTCTTGATCTCTTGGCCCTTCTAGCTTTTTTAATGGCCGGAGTGTACATTTGCATCAAAATCACCATTTACGTGCGTCGAAAACGCGACGCCTGATAGAGTTTGGGGATTAGATTCCATTGCAGGCGTTTTCTATCGTGGATTTTCATTATTGATCCCAGCTTTGAAAGCATGATGAAAGGATAATCACATACATACTGGACAGATTTTGAAACAGCATCAAAAAATTTGCAGAGGGTAATGTGTCAAATGAGGAATTGACGTACATGTCTGATGATATTTATCATAATGACATGTTAGGATTTCTTTTATTACCTTAACTTAAATAGACTATTAATGAACATAGTTTGAAATATTCCTAAATGCATTCAATGATACGATTGATTGAAATAAGGTATACAGTGTGAATTTAAATTATATATCCAATGCCGACTTTCTTTCCCTCAAGTATTCCCAGATTCATCCGAAAGCCTCTTGGGAATTCTTCAATAGTACCCAGCAACAAGCACCCAACTGAAGACTGAATCCGGATAAAATAGGGGCCGTCTCTCACGTGTCATCTTGTCACCAAGCGAAAGGCTGAAATTAAACCTTGCCTTACCTCCAGATTTGTGTGTTGTGGTGGGGCAGCATCTTCGACAGAACCGCTTTCAGTAGAACTTTTCCAACATCATATTGCAAAGAACTGGCAACAGAAGCTATTTTTTAAAGAGCTCAGAATACAAACTCAAAAACGATTCAACGTACAATTGTACAATCGTGCATCAAGTCTTCTTTCCATTGCAAGCTTTTGTCTCGTCCCCAACCATTCAACGAATAAATCTAAAAGTTATTATGACTCGATAGCGGAGTCTCAAAGAATGCTACAGATGTACATGCGATTTACTTTACAATAATTGTGGATCATTTGAACTTCCTAAACCTTTCTGTCTGCTGTAACCTCAAGTTTTAGTTCTTGGGAATACAGCAGTCATGGACGCCCAGGTATGTTCTTGATACACCGCTTCCGGGAACTTCTGCGCTGGCGGAGGTGATGCTCGAGAATGGAAGTTTGGTTATATAGGATGGAACATCTGTACTAATTTGCCATTCTTTTACAGATTGAAAAAGCCATCGAAATCGCATGGGACCCTCGATCCAACCCAAACTTAAAAGAACAAGCGGTTCAATATCTCACTCAAGTCCGAGGCGACACCTCGAGCCTACAAGCATGCCTTAACCTCTTCACCAGAGCTCCAAAAGCTGCCGAAGTCGTCCGATTGGTTTCATTGGATATCGTCAACAATGCGATTCAAACTCAACATATAGACGATCAGAGCTTGCGTGGGCTCAAGGAACAACTGCATGACTATGTCAGAAGAACCTATGCCTCTGGAAACGAAGTCGATCCACCCGCTTTACAGAACAAGCTCACACAAACCTTGACGTTTTTATTCTCGTCATTATACAAGGAAGGCTGGGAAAGTTTCATAAGAGACTTCTTAAGCTTCGCAGGTCATCAGAATGGATCAGTGGACAATCTTTCTGGAGTTGTATTATATTTGCGGCTTTTAAGCTCCATTCATGACGAGATTGCCGATTTGATGATAGCCAGGGCTGGGGAAGAGACAAAACGAAACGTCGAGTTGAAGGACCTTGTGCGTGCCCGGGATGTACATACGGTGGCAGGCTCTTTTCAACAAATCCTCACATACTGGCAAGGCAACAACGATGCCATCGTTGAAATGACATTGAAGGTTATTGGTAAATGGGTCTCGTGGATTGATATCTCTTTAGTCGTAAATCAGGATATCTTGAATCTGTTGTTTCCATTGGTCGGCCGAAACCCTAATGGTGGTGAAGACAAAGTCAAGGATGCTGCCATAGACTGCTTCACAGAGATTGTGGCAAAGAAGATGAAACCTTCTGATAAGATAGGAATGATTCTGTTCTTAAATCTTGGAGAAGTCGTGTCGCAACTCATTGCTAGTCCAGCCCTACACGACTTACGGAACACTTCTAGCTATGATACCGATCTTGCGGAAGCGGTTGCAAAACTGGTCAACAACGTTGTTTCAGATCTTGTCAAAATCCTCGAGGATACCAAAGTCGAACCCGATGTTCGAGCACAAGCAGAACAATTATTGCAAACTTTCCTTCCACTTCTACTCAGATTTTTCTCTGACGAGTATGACGAGATATGCGCAACAGTCATACCATCTCTCACAGAGCTCAACACATTCTTACGCAAAGCACAACCATTACCACCTGCATATTCCGCTATGTTGACACCTATTCTCAATGCGATCATACAAAAAATGAGATACGATGACACTTCTTCATACGCCGATGAGGATGAACTAACAGATGAGGCTGAATTCCAAGAGCTTCGAAAAAGGTTACAGGTTCTCCAAAAGACTATTGCTGCAGTTGATGAAGCTTTGTATGTTGATGTTTTGAGCAACGTAATTGGAAGTACATTCCAGAGACTCGACGAGCAGAACGGTCAGATAGACTGGCGTGATTTAGATCTTGCACTACACGAAATGTACCTTTTTGGGGAACTTACGCTCGTAAATGGTGGTCTTTATGCCAAAAGCCAGCCATCCAGTGTCGCAGCCGAACGTTTGATCGTCATGATGTCTAAAATGGTCGAATCCGGTAAGATTGTGCGAGCACCTTTGCAGGAGAATCCACTAATTGTAAATAGGCATCGCTTCATTCAATCATCCTGCCATTTCACTCCAATATATGGAAATTTGCGTTCGATACTGTTCGTTCTTTGAGAATCAAACCCAATATATTCCTCAAGTTCTCGAACAATTCGTCAGTTTTGTGCACCATAGTCATTCACGAGTCAGGATACGTTCGTGGTATCTATTTCACCGATTTGTAAAACACTTGAGAGGTCAAGTTGGTAATGTTGCCGAGACAATCATTCAATCAATCAGTGATCTTCTTCCTTTGAAGGCAGAAGTACCAAGGGAAAATGATGATGACATGTCATCAGATGATGGCAACCATGATGCAGCGGATGTTGCATTCAATGCCCAACTCAACCTTTATGAGGCAATTGGTTGTATCTCATCCACAACCTCAACGCCAATAGAGAAGCAAGCTATTTATGCAAGAACAATCATGGATCCTCTATTTTCAGACATTGAGCGAAACTTAGAGCAAGCTAAGTCGGGTAATACACAAGCTATTCTACAAATTCATCATATTGTTTTCGCTCTTGGATCGTTAGCCCATGGATTTTCTGACTGGTCCCCTGGAGAAGGAAAGAGGGCTGGACAAGCACCTGCCAAAGAGATAACCATTGAATTCAGCCGTGCCGCGGAAGCAATCTTGTTTGCACTCGAGGCACTCAAGGCCTCTTTCGAGGTCCGTAATGCAGCAAGATCTTCATTCTCTAGACTTATGGGAGTCATGGGAGTTGCTATGCTACCTCTCCTTCCGAGATGGATCGATGGCTTGTTATCCCAAAGTTCTTCCAAAGAAGAAATCGCCATGTTTTTACGATTATTGGATCAAGTGGTGTTTGGATTTAAGAAAGATATACATGAAGTTCTCAACTCCCTACTGACACCACTTTTCCAACGAGTTTTTGCTAGCCTAAGCGAGCCGGTTACTGGAACAGATGATGGAATTCAACTCGTTGAATTGCGAAGAGAATATTTGACCTTCGTAACAGTCATCTTGAATAACGAGCTCGGTTCTGTGCTTGTCACTGAGCAGAATCAAGCTTTCTTTGACCCCCTTATTCAATCAGTCATAACCTTGGCGAAAACAGTCACCAATGAAAATGGAAATCTCGCGGCCAGCAAGATTGCCTTTAATGTCATGACAAAGATGGCAGAGATCTGGGGTGGCCCAACAATTGCGACTCCAGGTCAGCCCATTACTTCGCCTATTTCCCCTCAACCAACGTTTCCCGGCTTTGATAGTTTTCTCATTGAACGTTTTCACCCGGTTTGTTGGGAAGTTCTTCGCGATCCAAACTTCAGACCATTGGTCGATGCGCAATCCAAGAGCGTTTTAAACGAATTGGCTGGATTGGAACAGGTCATCTATATGAAGACTGGAAATATGTTTGTGGAGCATTTACAGGGAAATTTCTTCCCAAGCATGGGTGTAGATGGTAGTGGATTTATTAAGAGTATGGTGGAGAGTCCGGAAAGAAAGGGATTAGCGACATTTTTGCAGAATTGGATGAAAGGAAAAGCTTAGAGCAATGCATTCAGTTGCACAGGCGAGGGACGATGGGAGCGATGGGACAATGAGGTTTCGTCGATATCCAGTTGGGGGTGGAGATTTATTGATTGTTAGAACGGCATGAAGGGAGGAGAGGAATCATTGCATTTTCGAATGGCGTTGGAATGGATGTTTATATCATGGTTGGCCGGTGATTGCAACGAAATTTAAACTATACCACAAATGGATATGCAGGTATTGGGATGGGAGAATGAATATCATGATCCTTTCAATTGGGCCTTAGGTTGAAACAGTGCTTCGGAGAAGAAGTGGCTTGGCCTGAAGTTATTGCTTAAGTTCAAAACAGTGGATGTGCTGATTTGGGATGAGCGTGCTTATCGATTGTTGATGATTTAGTAGGCGATTACTAGAAGATAGGAAGTCATATCATTCCCTTTCGTGTGCCAACATGCTCTTATGCGCATATTACGGGAAGGGGGTGGTTGCAGAGGATGGATAGAGCGAGATGAAATAGCTGAGTGGTAGAAATGAGGAGGAGGAAGAGGTGGTACGCAGCAGCTAGTGTGTGTATGTTGAAGCCAAATCCGAATGAAGTGAATTAGATATATTAGATATATTGGCTAGGCTAATCTACCAATCGATTTCCTTCCTTATACTCACCGGGGAATATACTCTCTCTTGTCTCATGTGCTCTGCGATCAGTCTATATCTTGTTACCTTACTGCGTTAATTCTTGGATAGCGGTTGGAATGTTAAATTAGTTTGCCATTGGACTAAAGAACCTGAGGATTCGATTCTTGATTCTTCTCTTGACTCTAAATTCCAGTTCGTGAGCGTCCAGATTGATTCGCTAAATCTCGTCTTGGTCTACCTTCCACAGCTTACAATATGCTTGTTGATGATATTGGGCTGTTTAGTGAATGGTGAAGAAGGGAGTAACTAACCAAAAGTATACACAAGTGTAGTAAGCTCACGATTTTGGAATTTACGGCAATGTATTGCGATCTATGGTTGTTCCTCGTGAAGTGATTGATTTGTTAATAATATCGAGTGGCCTTCTAGAGACTTCACCAGAAGCAAAGGTGTTATTTGTATTATTAGAATTCTTTGATGTACGGTTATTATGACTAAACTTTCACTAGAAAAGGGTATATCCACACATATGCACCCAAATGAGCTCACACATTCATAACGCCATCGAAAACTGTTCTGGTTGCTTCTCCTTCCAACCCATCATAAAATCAAGCAATATCGACGTTAGATCTGAAGTTACACTGGCATTTGCACTCCGCAACTGGACATTCCACGTGTCTATCAAACCAATTCACCGCATGATCCATATGAGCAGCATGTTTGCATTTCATGCAGAAAGTCAGTTGGTTGCCCATTCTCTTGACCAATGGATCCTCCGAAAGCTCTGGCCTGTCCGATCTTGGAGAGCCACAAATCTCTAAACAGATTCCGCAGCGAGGTAGATGCGAACCACAACGAGGACAGCTAAGGCCGGCGTTAATGCCGCTAGACATCAAAGGATTGCGTTCGTCGGCGCTAGAAGAGGGACCAGCGGATGAATTAGGAGGTGCGGGAGCAGCGCCTGTAGCATTATGACGATCGTTTGCCGAACGGTTATCGCAAAAGAGACAACGAAGAGTGACTTGACGGATGGGGGGTTTAATAACTGGAATACCGTCTCGTTGACGAGACTTCTTGGCTGAACCTTGGTCAAATTGGACGCGCAGTATGAATTGTTGATGCCGATTTAAATAAGCTTGGTAGTCACGACGCCAGGCATCGCAGCGGATGTCGGAGATGTAACGAGGGTAGCAGAAAGACATGATTAGAATGGCGGTTTGGTAGTCAAAGAACTTTGCGACATATTTCGCCAAAATATCGACCATGTTGTCCGTGATTCCTGCAAGAACGATACCTTCGATGTCTCCATGTTTGATAGCTTCTTCCATTTCCTGGTCAAGCCACTCTGTGAGTTGTAGGTCACTAAGGTATCTTAAAGCCACACCGGCACGATATCTCAATGGTAAAGCGGTCTCATTTGCGATGACCTCCCAGTCTCTTGTTGTAATGTAGCTAAATATAGCTCTTAGATATGGATCGTCCGACATGTGAGCTTGTTCTCGAAGTGTCTTGCTCCAATTGGAGAGATCAACGTTGGGGGGACTCTTGACGGTGACATCGAGCGCCACAGCAACAAATACTAGCTCTTTATCGCCACGTCTAAGGATCTCGACTGCTTCTTCAGGCTCGCCCTCAAACAGCGCCCTTGCAGCTGCTTTAGTAAATTCTCCTCTTCCCTCTAGACGAGCCAACATCTCCTTTAGTTCCGCGGCAGGTGTTGCAAAACTGCACTGAGCAAGGCATAATTGTCGGTGTTGGGGCTTCATAGTTGGCACACCAGTATATTCTTCATGGCCGACGCGTTTATTAAGAGAAGCAATAAGTCGTTCCCATTGAGTGTGATCAGGTATGACAGTGCTCTCAACAAGTCTTGATTCGGCCTTTCCACCGAGATTATTGTTCCACAAGGCGTGAACTCCCAAATAGCTTAGGTCAAGGGTCGAGGACAGCATACCGTCATCCTTAGCAGCTTTCTCGGCAACTGATGATCTTAGAAAGTTTCAAAGATGATAAAGAGAAAGACATACCTGAAATCCAATACCACACATCCCTAAGCCATGGATCTTCCCTGAATATCGATTTGTTCTTATTGCAATCAAACAAATAACCATTAAGAGCACGTTGAATAAACAGATTATCAATTAGCATAGCGTCAGCCTTAGAAGATGGTATGCGAGATCCAAGTAACAGCTCATGCATCTCCCTACTTGAGCGAATCTCAGTCGTCGACAGATTTTGAGTCTTCGACTTTCCCTTGCCCAAAAGACTCATAGCGGATAGTTTATTACTTAAAGAGCCAAACCCATTATAATCGCCAACACCCCCTCTCTTAGTAAACGTTTCAGATACTGGATCGTTGACGATCGAAAGCTGCCGGTCTATAGCTTCTGCAAAAGTTGCTTTTGTAAAAGCTGCCCTTTTGATCTG
This sequence comes from Botrytis porri, assembly GCF_014898465.1. Lineage (NCBI taxonomy): Eukaryota > Fungi > Ascomycota > Leotiomycetes > Helotiales > Sclerotiniaceae > Botrytis > Botrytis porri. The sequence continues at coordinate 969,663 of NW_024066083.1, read as the reverse complement.
ACTGCCAGGGATTTCCGCTTTAATTTCTGGTGCTGGAGCTTCGGGACGCTCAAGAGCTTTGTCGAGTGCAGCCGCTAAAGACTTTTGAACATGTGATGTGTTGTATCCGTCTGGTCCAAAGACTGGCGTATTAAACTTCAACTCTTCTGCAAAAAGGGGGCCAAGGTTCGCCCGACGCTCGGTGGCATCTGCGAAGTCCATCAAAGTATGATAGGGTACCTTATCATGGTTATGTGGCGGTTGCCATGGCATGAAATCCATCATTTGTCCATTACTAGAGGGTGGTGTCTGCATAATCTCAAATGATCCCGAAGCCCTTAACGCAACAACGCGAGGCTGCAAATCTGTGTTGCCTAGTGTTAACCAATCAAAAGAGACAATTCTGTCCTCTTGCCTGCGGCCATGATCTGGGTCTACATATGAATATTCGAGATCAAATGATTTCTTGACCTGAAGTAACTCCGGGCTTCCTTTGACATCATCTTCAGAGCCAGGATCGTAATACTCTTTGTTAGTCTTCAAAATTTGAAGTTGACCGGAATTTGAGAGAACACCCAAAGTTCCTCGATGCTCTCGACAATAGCGCAATGATTTAATATACGAACCCTGTTTGTCGGTAGAAATGACCTTCTTTAGTTGCAGAGCGGCTCCCCAAACATATCCATCGTTATCGAAAGCATCTAAATACATCGGAGAGGCGGTGGCTCGTGTGCTGGCACGTCTATCCCAGACCATGAGTCCAGGTTGATCTAAAGAGGAGGAAGCAAAATAGTTGGGGTCTGAGTAGTCGATGGTAAGGTTATTGTTGCATTTAGTTTGAAATGTGATTACTCCGCCGCTCGGATCTATTATATATTAGTATACAGATCTAACAACATGAAGTCGAACTGACCTCTGAGATCATGGATTCGAACACAAGAGTTCTTGATACCAATAGCAAGGGTTTGCGGTTGGTCCTCAAAGAACTTGATGCTAGTTACCTGTTGGGTGTTGTCAGTAGCGCCATCAGGGGTGCTTTTCTCACGTCCACTCACGGTGGTCGACTCTAACTTTCTCGGCTCGACCGCATTATTTGGTACTTTCCATCCTGGCTGAGAGGTATCCCAACCAGTCAGACGTTGATTAACATCCCAAATCTGCAGGGAGCCATCATTGCGGACTCTTTCGAGACCAATTGCTAACAGTCCAGTAGTGTTAAAAGCGACAGCTTGACAGGCTCTAGGCTGTTTGATGGAAAGAGACAACACAGCATTAGAATTGTCGTCAACTCGTAGTAATTGAAGCTCGCCACTGGAAGTACCAACAGCAACCAAACCTTCGACAACTGGCGACCAGTCGAAAGTGTTCAAAGAGGGAATATCAATGTAACGGGATAAGGGTTCATACTCGAATTTACCTGGCCGTGCAAGACCCTTGGCCTCATAGACTTGAAGGATTCGATAATTTAAGTTGAACGCAACAAACTGTGCACGAGCCGAGTTTGGCGACCATCTAATGATTCCTTCCGTCTTGTCCATGTTTGCTGGAAAGTGCCAATCTGGTACTCTATCCCAATCTAAAAGTTTAACCCTTTCAACTCTTGCGTTCCTATCCGGTTATTTGTATCGCCAAATACCCAGTGGGTCTTGAGAACAGCCTGCAAATACCTATCAGCTGATCTGTCTGCAGTCAAGGCAACTCAATAGAACTCACCCTTTAGATGAGACGTTGCTGATTGCGAGGGTTTCGGTCGGAATCGGAAAGACCTGAAATCGGAAATAGTATTGTTCACGACTTCATGATTAGCACAATTTAGCTCTGGGTAGGTCTTGAATTGGTAGCCCTGCTGCTCTATAATATCCGGATTCCCAAGGGGATTGTTTATATTTTCAAGGTGTCCGACTTTGAAATCGTAATCGTCACCAGAGCAAGTAGTGATAGATTTGAACACTTTATTAGTTCGACTATTCTGCGATCCAAATAAATTCGGAGTAGCAGGCTGCCCTGAGTCTCTCGATCTATAAACCAACTATTAGTTAGAACGCTCCTAAATTTCATGTATTGCTTGAAAGTTGATTCTGTAAATTTGCTCTCTCGCCATACACAATGAAACAATGAGATATAATTCTGCACTGAATTCGATCTCTTTGGATCTCTACACGTCAAAAAATTAAGAAGTAGTAATAATTATTAAAAGGAAGCCAATATAACTTACAAGCTGGCTGCCATTGTATTCTTTGATGGCTCGTGCTCCGTCGGGTTAATGTTGTTCCATGCTGTTTCAAAGTGGATTTGGGTGTGGAGGAAATAATATTTTGCAAGTTTAACAAATTTGACAAGGCTGAGCAACTACAACAAATTCAGCTTTGAATCAATTTTTTTATCAATTCAACAACAACATGGCATCAAAACGCAAACTTTCGGATTCTGATGCCGCAGAAGTGGTGCATCCATCTAGACAAGTTCAAGTTTACGGCGATGAACCAAAACCTGCGAAAAAACGAAAGTCCGAACCTACCCTTAACAAAAAACAAGCTCACGCCTCCAGTGTTAACACCATAAAGAAGAAGATAAGAGACATCACAAGGAAGCTTGAAAGGGCGCAGGATCTTCCTGCAGACGTGCGCGTGGAGGATGAGCGAGCTCTTGCTGCATACCAACAGGAATTGGCTTCTGCAGAAGCTGAGAAGATTCGGCAAAAAATGATCAAGAAATACCATATGGTCAGGTTCTTTGGTATGTTACTTCCTCGGCACAGGATTTGTTTTCCAACAGACTAATTGGGAGTTATAGAGCGTCAAAAGGCTACCAGGCAATTAAAGAAACTTCGGAAACGTCTTCTGGAATCCGAATCTACCGAGGAAGTTGAGCAATTGAAGGATGAAATGCACATTCTCGAGGTAGATCTCAATTACACTCAATACTACCCTCTAAGTGAAACATACATTAGTCTTTATCCGCCAAAGGGCTCGGGAGACGATGCAGAAGATAAAGCGACTAAGGAAAAACCACCAATGTGGAAGGAGGTCGAAAAGTGCATGGAAGAAGGAACTCTTGATCGATTACGGAATAGAAAACCAGAAGTCACCGCTTCGACTACAAAGCCTGTCAGACTTCCAGAGAGAAAGCTTGCAAAGCCCAAGTCAATACCTCAACCAAAGCCTGTTGCGCAAGCCCCAGCTATTGACACTACAGGAATGAACCGACGCCAGAGAAGAGCTCAGCGCGGGGTCGAAGACACTCGGGCTACAAAGATCGCAAAGAACAAATCTACAGGATTTTCTAAGAACCAAGCATTTGGGGCCGTGGAAGGAGCAAGAGCGGATGAGGCTCAAGATGGTAATGTTAGTGATGGAGGTTTCTTCGAGGAGTAATGGTAATTTTGTGGAGTTGGACTGTATTACGATACCCGTTTATCAAACATGTTTAAGTGAAACCATGACTATCAATGTTGTACTGTTTTAACTTTCGACAAATTATGCTTGCTTTCGTGAGACGTTATGCTATGCTTCACCATTCAAGCAGCAGTCTGTAATTGGGAAGCACTGGAAGCTGATTCAGATAACAAAGTTTGTACTGCGTTGACTGTGAACCCTCTAGGAACATAGACTGGTCAGATAGCAGTAGATGGCACTTTGTAGTAAGCATGAATCTATTTTATTTCTGGCGCTTTGCGTTCATATGCGAAACAGCGTTAAACATAATGTTGTCTTAGGCGCATCTCATCTATGATGAACGCCATGTCAAGATCAAGAGTTATTCTCATCCATTTCTTTGCAAGGAAGTTGGGCATTTCAATCCAGCATGGGGAATTTTGACATTTTCAAGCATTCTATTAAGCCAGAACATTGGCATGAATGCAATTCCTCGCAATAAAAAGTACCTCTCAAAAATTACCAGCCTCTCCACTCCCATCATCCATTCACATAGACATTCAAAAGTCCATCCTCATCAATTGCCCACTTTACCACCCAAACAAATTTCAAAAGCGCAATTTTTTGGAATTCATCGAAACTCAATTCGGGAATGTCAGCAACGATTGCTGAGATCTTCTCTAAATTGGGGCATGCAGACGCGTGACCGTGGTACCTCCCATCTTTGCTTGTTTCTGAGGGTGACCGCTGTTTTTTGAATCTATATTCTTATGTGATGAGGCAGTGAATATATATCAAGTGGTGCGTAGAGTTTGGCACCAAGTTTGGTAGGTGAGCTCGTGCAATGACTTATGTAACTATTTAGTAAAAGGGCATTCGGAATTTTACTCTTCTTCACTTTGTACTTCATGGACTATTACGATACTGCAGGAACACTACTGCGGTAAGTAAAATAACTAAGCTCCCAAAAGAATCATAATTATGTCGTGTGGGTGGTGTACAGGGCGAGTGTACTGTAGTGAACAATCTGCTCATACATTAGATATGTTGATCCTCATCTGCGAAGCAAGAAACCATATACATATTGTTAAACAAGGTCGCTACCTTCAACAATTTAGGAACAAGCGGCTGCTCCCGATGGGCTGCGCTGGCTCAGTGGTCTTGAAAATCACTTTGCTTGTGCTTCAGTGTCGATGTAGTTTAGTTTCGACTGTAGAATTGTAACATTAGGGCTTTGGCCTGAACTTTCGCTAGTTTAACGCTCCTTCTCGGAGCTTTTATCACTTTTTCAGTTTCTGAAAACCCACTTTTTCTCCATCCACTTTTTTTGTCTTTGAATCGACAATTAAAGAGTCGTTTTGGATTGATTCAATATATCAACATCCAGTGGCGTCATTTTAACCTGCTGAAGTCATGAAACTACCACTCATCTCGTTTTTCAAGTGCGCGTAGAATGAAGAGTGGGGATACAGATCACAAGTGACAATCAAGACACTCTGTATTATCTTGGTCCCAGAAATAATTTGGTTCCTAGCCAGGGCTGTAATCATTGAGTAAAGGGGTATTTTTTGGTGAATTACCTAGTAAGAATAAGGTCTCTACGAGAGAATTAAGTGAATACAGTATGATCGAACCCCTGCTTCGAGATTCGGTTCCAACGCACCTACCTGTGGATAGGATGGACTCCGCTGTAAGATCACGCTGACATAACAGCATTTACCATAATCGAAAGGTGTCTTTATTGACCGACCCAGAGACCAGAAGGGCCTTTTCAACAACTGATGTATTCATTGCCAGCAACCTATGGCCACCAAACTGCAGAATTGACCGAAAGATAACTCTCTTCAGGCTCGCCCTGTTAATAACAAAAGAAGGGCGACAATATGGAGATGGGTCATGCCCTGCTACTCGAAATATCTCGGTAACTCGCCACACTTTTGGCAACGAAGAGCTGAATGATAGAGGCTGAATGACAGCGGTAGCAATGAGAAGAAACTAGATATAACTTCACCGATAGTATGAAGCTAGTAGTTAATGTAGGGGACAGAGTGACTGCAACTAGCTATGCAATCCTATCAGTATATCCTCAAAACTGGTCTTGATCAAGACATATTCTTGCTGAATTGCAAAGCTCCAAAGATCTTTGCGTACCCTGATTACGGCTCAGATAGAAGTTTTTTGGATCATTATTAAGTACCTAGGCAGTGTCTTACGACCTCTTGACGTCTACAGTAGATGGAATCCTGATCTCATTCTCAAATTGCCTGCAGATAGGGCCCTTCCATATTGCTGTAAAGATTTGCTTGAGGGATTGCTCAAAGTTTCAGAGCCATTCGCTCTCTGAACTATCGCAGCACTTGACTATATAACTATACAGCAGCCTCCAGACACAGTACTCACGAAACTTTCCCTGTCAAGCATTCAAAGACATCGATAATCCATCTGCTAACTACAAGCTATTCATCACGTGTGAGGGGTCGTCCCACAACGCTAATGCGGCCCCACAAGCACCTAATCCACCCCACCTTCCCAAGCAAGCCTCAAGCCTCAAAAAAAAAGCACATCCCTACCCTCCAACAATGAGCATCATCAAAATCCCATCTGACCTTTAAAATTCCATCACCAACACGCCACCGAAAATGTCTCGCATACTGACCGACAAAATACGCATCGAGCCCGAGCAAACTGAACCCGAAGACCTTTTCCAATCTTCCCTCTCCGCCCTCTTCCCCGACGATATTCAAAATCAACACGGCGACAAAGATCAACACATCATCTACACCTCCCCAACTCTTGGCGAAATAGTTCTCGAATTATCTTCTCCCGCTGGCGAAAAGGGGAGATTGTTATTCGCACATTATCTCTGGAACGCAGGATTACAACTTGCTGAATTTTTTGAAGAAGGGGATGGAAAGCGAGGAGGCAGAGAACGATGGGAAGTTACAGGCGAGAGAGTTTTAGAGGTTGGTAGTGGGACGGGACTAGCAGGCATAGTGGCTGCGTTGATGGGAGCAGAAGAAGTGGTTCTAAGTGATTACCCGGACGAAAATGTGCTTACGAATCTAAAGAAGAATGTAGCGAAGAACATCGAGACGAATGGCTTTGGAGATGTAAAAGTACAGGGTCATGAGTGGGGAGTATTGACCGATGAGTTTTCGATGGAGAATAAAGAGAGTTTTAGTAGAGTGATTGCGTCGGATTGTTTGTGGATGCCGTGGCAGCATGAGAATCTTTTGAAGTCGATTAGGTGGTTTTTGAAGGAAGATGGGCGGTGAGTTACCATTGAAGACTTGTTCTTTCTAATTTCTCTGGCTCCATACTACCTAAAGGATATTGTTTTGCTGGGCACAGATGAGCGATAAAACTTCCCCGTTGGCAGAATAACTGATTCAATAATATCTAGGGCTTGGATTTGCGCAGGATTTCACACAGGCCGGGAACTAATGCGTGGGTTCTTCGAAGAGGAGAAGCTGACAACAGCTGGCTTGGAGATAGAAACAATATACGAGAGAGATGCTAATGGTGTCGAGAGAGAGTGGGTTGCGGATAGAGGAGCTGAGGATCGAGATGCAATAGCCAGAAAGCGATGGCTGGTAATTGCCGTTATAAAGAGACGATAAACCTGTCCCTCGAAGAAAAATTGTACACAATTCATTTACATATCGTCTCTTTCATATCTCACCGGCGAGGATAGTGGTGTTTGTTGTAATACTTTTCAAATAGATTGGATGGGCTAGAACCAGGCATCCGTAGATAGCTATAATCATAGTATAGAGAGGTTGACACCAATTCGTGGCAGACCATCAAAAGCCATGGAAAATGTCCTTCGCTTCTCTGGAAAAACAACGCGTACAGAATAAACTGGTGAGAATAAGAGTACAACACCAATATGAGCCCAATATAAGCAATCTCTTCCATCTAAAACGCCGCCATTTTCTTGGGCCTTTAGCCTCAAATCATGCTCAAATCATTGGAACTTTTCCGTCTCAACGATTATTTTAACGTCGCCATCCATCCACTCTGTCTTTCTGACCGATAAGAGAGCCATGGCATACGTTGCTTCCGATTTGACCTCGACCAAGCCATTGGGGCCCAAAACTTTCATAACTGTCTTCTTATAAGGTGCTTTTACTGCCGCATCGACATGTGCAGTAAAGCTGACGAAACCTACACAGTTTGTGGGATTTAAGGTAAACATATCCCTGATACGTTTGCCGTTATGAATAATATTGATATGATACTCAAGTGGTGCCGGCTGCTTGGCACTAATGTTTGGAGTTTTAGCTATTTGTGGTTCAGTCACTCCATTAGCGGTTGCACTGACTGCTACGGCTTGACTGGATGCAACTTGATTGGGCAAACTGAGCTTGGGATCAATTGTGGAGGGGCTGGATGCATGGGTGCCGTGAGAAAACGCGGCGGCGTGTAACTGGGAAAGTTCTTCCTCTTTCTTTCTTTGGATCCTTAGGTTAAGGGCATATAGTCGCTGTCTCTCATTGGTGACCATGCGACGCAATAAAGGGGTAATTCTAGAGATGATCCTAGCGATGACTGTTAGAGAAAGTAGCAGGTGAATCGATAATTACAAAATTCACCTATTTGGCATTTGAGGCCACATGCACTTCCTCGTAGCACCACTTGGAGAATCTTTACTAAAAAGCTTTTGACCCCATCCCTCTCCTCCTTCTGCCTCGTCAGCCAAAAAATTTCTGACACATGCATAGAGCTTTAGCTTCGTCATATCATTGTCTCTTTTTTCTTTAGTGCCGACACATGCGCTTCGATCTGGGTGACTCGGATCTAACATGTAGTCCTTGGCTGCAGCTTGCAGCGTGATAAAGTCTTCAGGTGCTAATTCTAACTTTGCGAAAAGCTTCGACATTGCCGGTCCTACAATGTGGTTAGCCACAATCTTATATGATAACAACGGGGAGATTTACTAGTATATTTTCTATTAGTTGCTGAGGATTTTCGAAAAAGTGCTGCGGCTGAATAAACACCATGCGCTCTTGGGTTGAGATCAGGAATTGTCGACGATTTAGCACGAGAATCGTTACCATCGCCCTCACCCTCAACCTCAGCCTCATCATCATCTTCCTCGATATCAGAAGGTTCCGATCCCCATATTTCTCGTTCTCTCGCAGCTTCCTCTTCCTCTTCCTCTGTAAGCTTTCGCACTTTTCTTGGTCTCGATTTAGCATTTATGAAACCAAACATTTCCCCCCCTTCCTCTGCTGCATCTTCCGATTCATCTCTGCGACGCTTTGAGGATGCATTGCTTGGTGAACCCCGAGTACTTTGTCCGATACCATTATTGCTTGATGGTGTACCTGATCGCATGCCAGTTACCCCTCCAGCCGTATCAGCAGCTCTCAAAAGGGTTGCGAACTGTGCATTTGTGCTAGTAGATTTAGGAATCTCATGATTGCGAGATGAGTCCCATTTTGTGTTTGTGAGTTTTTCCAACAATTCTATTGGATCATCTATATCTGCAATATCGTTGACGGTCAATTCACGCCTGTCTATTTATCGAGTCAGTAGTGTGATATTAGAGAAATGTGACATTAGAGATCGCTACTTACTCGATGGATAATTTGGTAAATCCGCATATCTATTACCAGTACTATCTCCATGTTCATTCCCATATGATCCTAGGTATCTCACTGAATGTGCTTCATTTTGAATTGTTGAAGGTGTATGGAATTGAGTTGCGTTAGCCATGGTGCATTCGGCGATTGCTGGTGATGACTTGTGGGTACACCGTTTTGTCCTGTTTGCTCTTTACTCAAAATGCAATTTTCTTTTTGCGACTTTGGCTTGGTGGGTTGGTGGGTTGATTGAAATGGTAATAAGATTTCATGTGATAATCGGGAAATCGGAATTAAAAAAGGGCTTTTTTTTTTTTGGCAAGGTTACTATTAGGTAGATGGATTAGTCATCATCCGTGTCTATGCAAGCTTGTGGATGGAATTTTACCAACAAAAGCGGATTGAGGATTGAGGCAGAACTAATAATGTCCTTTAGTGGGCCAAAGGTAACTAGTAATAAATGCTTCATTGTGTGAATTCATCATACAAGTCGGTATACACACTAGATAATCACTAGAGCCCATTTATTAATGCCATTCATTCATACATCAGAACTGATACGAGATAGAACAACAACTAAATAATCACTCTATTGATTGTCGATACCTTTTCACACTTCTCTAAATGGAACCACTTTCTATCATTGTTCTGATATAATAGTCATGATAGAAACGCTTGCAACTTCATCGCCTATAGGCTCAGAGATATTTGCTTCGATTGCCCTGTTGGTTATTAGTCTAGTGGTACTACTTATACTCCGACATTATCTGCCTATCCGTACGACTCCAGCATACCTTCTCGTTCCTATCTTTTTCGCGCTCTGGCTGCCGGCAAGTATCGTATTGCTTGTTCCTATTGATCTTGCTTCAAGTGCAAGGACTGAAGACGCGGGAAGTCGAGGAGTATGGCTTTACGATCGAGTGCTGTTGGTCGCCTGGCGTATCACATACTGGCTCACATTTGCCTTGACTTGGTTCGAGACACTTCATGCCTCTACTTGAGACCATACTGATAATTCCCTAGGTTCATTTTACCCATACTTGCTGAATATGCTGATGCTGGTTATCGAGATCCAAAAGGCCGTCTACTATTTTCATTGCGCGCAAATGCCAAGTATCAAGCCCTTATTCTTGGGGCCGGCCTGGCTACGATGTTATACATTTTTATCAAACAAGGAGTGTCCCCCGAGTCATTAAAGAGTGTGGTTATGGCTCTTGCATATTGTTGGGGTCTGGTTTTGGCCATTTATCTCATGGGTCATGGGCTTGTCGCGATACCTCGAAACCTTTTTAGAAATGCGAGCATTAGTGGAAAACTGAGGAGGATTCAAACTCGGGCACCTAAGGTTCATGAAAACATGGAGGAGGCGATTCAGAAATTGGAAGGTTTGGAGGCACAGGTTGCCCAATTGGCTCAACGAAAAACAGGTACTGCGAGGGACTTTAAGGACTGGATCGAGGAACTTGCGGATGAAACACATTTACCCGAATCTCGACCACGAACTTTGTCACGGTGGATGCCTGAACCAAGTGCAACCATTCCGAGTGTCATTACGGAACGATATCTGGCAGATCTCAGTCGCCAGCTGACAAGAGCTAGACACAGTCGTGCCCGGTATCTCGATGAATGGGATCGACTTCTCAAAGATGCGGTGCACACACAGACCGTATTGGATTCAGCGGCATCAAAGAAGATCGATATCGGCCAAAGCTCCCCCCATTCTTCTGCATTCAATCGAACCACTATTCTTACACCTCATACTCGGTATCTTTACGAGTACTTCTTTCTGCCGTACTCCAAAACTGCATTGGGCGTTATTTTAACTTTCGCGTCGATATGCATCATTTGGTCTGAATTCATCAAGTCTATCAATCCGATTTTTTCTATAATTGCCGTCACTGTAGTTCATCATCGGGATAGTGAGAAAGGGGAGATTGGATTTGCAGGCCAGGTGATTGCATCTTTCTGGATTCTATATATGTGTGCAGCAGCTTTGAGCTCTTTGTCTGAAGTCAAGGTTTGGCGGGGACGCGCACTTGTCAGGAGAAACACTCATGGAGAGGCTGCTATGTGGTTTGCAATGCAGGTAGCCAAGCTTTCCGTGCCACTTTCCTTCAACTTTATTACCTTTCTTCCGCCAGATGTCTACAAGAAGACAATGTTTTACAAATTTCTTGGAAAGTTAATTGTATTCACACCTTTGGGGGACTGGTTCGATTGGTTCTTCCCAATATTTATATTAGTTCCTGTATGTGCGACCCTTTTCAATTTATATGGAAAGGTCAAAGATTGTGTGGGATATGGAGGAGTTATTGAAGATGAAGATGAAGAAAATGAAAGTGGCTATGGTACAGGATCTTGGCGTGAAGGTCGTGATCTGATTGAGCGTGAGCTTAATGGTGGCCATTCATCACTCGGTGGACTTGGGGAAGTTTCTGTAGATCGACGTTCGGTTCCGAACAACCCTAGCAACCGGGCCGCTCCTGTATTGACTGTTCCGCGAGCCGAGAGGCAACGAGCCCTTGGTACAGCATCTACCTCGAGACCAAGTGGTGAGCCCCAACAACGCCGCGTCGAACCCGAAGAAGAGAACTTTTTTGAGGCATTGGGACACCGAATGAAGAATACCATCGATACTTTTGAGCCACCACGATTTCTCGAAGGAATCAAGAAACCGAAATGGATGGGCGGGGATGAAGAAAATGACGGACAATCGAGCAGAAGTGGGAACGATTTCACTCGCTGGTTTGGGGGTGGTAACCAAGAAGGAAGGGTAAGATTGTAAGGAGCATTATACAGGTTGTACTTTCTTATGGGCATAGCGGGCGGAGTTTGTATAAGAGTTGGAAAGGTCGTATACCTTAATACCTAGACACTTTTGAATCCATAGAATAATCAATGATTAGATGTAGTATATCCCTCAACGGTTTTCTTTGATTGGCAGAGGAGACTTTTAACGAGATTAATCATTGAACCCCTAAAGATTTATATGAAACGAGAAGTTAAAATCTTCATCTTGCTGTCTCTCATTCAAAAGATTCTAGTCCGTTCTACTCGGTGAATCCCAGATCGTACAACGCACCAATCAATCCTCATCCTCAAAACTCTGTAATCCATTCTCCAGCCTCTTTTTAAAAAATCATCACTGATCAAAGCCTCACTAAGCCTAGACCTGCAGTTCTCACCGCAAGAAATAAAAACCCTGTCAATACGGACATGGCATCTGAATCTCCACAAGCACAGCAGTATCCACTTCGATTATCTATCTGTCAGACCCAGATTTGCCCGTTGACACGGGTTTGTAGCGGGGTTTAACGCCAGAGCCGCTCCAGGTACCGGACGATATTTTTGTTCTGGATTATGAATTGAGTCTTTTTCTTCTCTCTGTATTCTTCTGCCTTCTTTCAGCTTGCTTTACGACTCGTTGCTAGAGTTTTTGATTCTAATTGATTATTGAAGAGTGACTTTGAATTTGAAAACTCGGCTGACCACCAATTTTTGGACGGGGAAAGACGATTTTGATGTATGAATTATTTGAATGAGCATCTCAAAATCTGAGGTCGATAGCAGGAATTCCATAACCATAATTAATACATGAATATTTGCAAAGATGGATGATTATATGTTTACGTTAGTATTATGAGTTTGAATTTGCTTTGGGGAAGTTTGCTGATTTGATATCTGGTAGGTCAAATGTCGCTCGGTGCAGAAATGTCATTGAGCATACTAGTTATTTGGAGATGGTATCTTATTCGGTAAGAGATGCTTCAGTGATAGTGAGAAGATCATTGCTAACTTTGTTGCAGGATCCTACTTTGAATACGATAGAAGAACACCCTTTAACACCTGATGAATTTGAGAATTTTCTTAATCGGAGGGTGAGATGAATTATTCTTCAATGTCATGAGATTTTACTGACGCCTGTTCTTCTATAGGGTGCTTTCGCTCCTCCAGAATTACCAGAGGGAGTGGAACAGATAGCATGCGTTCGGTTGATGTGCGCATTCATCGACGAACCTTTCATAATGAGATGCTAACATGTTAACAGCCTTCAACTGAATGCCAAGCACCCAGATACTTTCGCTACCAATGTCCTCAGTTTTCCATCCGCTACATATATTTCCATGGTGAAGACTTTGAATTTACCGTTTAGATCAATCGAATCTGGGAGTGCCGTCGGTCCTATATTCTGGGCTGCTTATGATCAGGATGAGAAAAATCCTCATCTACGCAAGTTTTCATTCTCCTATAAGCAATACATCAACTAACATGTCATCAGAAATCGTGAATCGCAAAAGTGATGTCCGGAAAAAGGGGTTGACGCGTGGTTGGGAACTTACTCTTTCTCACGATATCAACTCTGGGTTAACAACTGGATTTGCGAAAGGCACAGAAAGTTCCGACATGGTAGAATCTATTAGACATCTCAAAGCTTGTATTCTCCAAATCGGACATCCGATGCTGTTACCAGCCATCATCTTTTCCCACGACATATCATATAAGACCGATCTCAAGCAACGAGATGCACGTGACTGGCTGCGCAAACTTGAGCATGCTGTATCGATGCGTTCGGAGATTGAAGAGAAAGAGGGATATGTGAGGGAAGGTGTTATAGATCTCGATGCTATCAATAGAGATTTGGTTGAATGTCATTCCCAAGTGCTATGGAAGAGACCGAAAGCTTATCTGCAGATTTTAGCACAGCTGGAAAAGGCAATGAAGATGTTTGAGGAGAAATTGCCAGAAAGGAGAAAAGATGAAACTATGAGAGCTCTGCAGGCTAGTATGTTGGCGAGATTTGATTTCTATCGGGTCAAGCTTCAGGGTATCGACAGTTACGCATATACAACGTTGCAGAGATTAGATATCCAAAGAAGCGCAGTTCGTATTCCTTCCCCCTCAGTCTTTGCAAAACTAATCAAAGAAAAACTAGCTCTACAACATCATCGCGCAAAAGGAATCTAAACTCAATTTCCAAATGGCCAAAGAACAACGCCAGCTTGCTCATGCCGCAAAACGCGATTCTAGCACTATGAAAACCATTTCGCTCCTCAGTGCCATCTTCTTCCCCGGCGCCTATCTCGCTTCCGTCTTCTCGATGACTTTTTTCAATTTTCAAAACGAACCGGGTACACCGGCTGTTAGCGAGAGTTTCTGGTTATATTGGGCAGTGACGATTCCGTGCACGATGATTATAGTAGGATGGTGGTATGTGTGGGAGAAGAAGAGGGAGCGGAGATATAGTTTGGAGGATATTGATTTGGAGAAGGGAAGCGATGATATGGAGAAGGAAATCATGGCGACGATGAGAAAAAGAACGATGAGTAAGGCTAGTACGTGGGAGAGACAGAATCCGATGGGGAATGCGAATGGCCATGGTCATGTCCATGCAGGTGTACATGGTATTAGTGAGAAGGTCCATGGGATTGGAGAGAAACTGGGGAAGAAAATGGAGTAGCGAGTAAGCGAGCGAGCGGGAAAGGGGATGTCTGAGAAGCTTTGAGAGATGAGATAGGAATGGGATGAATGTATATTGGACTTGGAGTTTGGGATATGAAGTTTTCCATTCTTCTAATCACGGCATAGGATATACATGCATGCGCGCATGGAAGGAAGGGGAAAAGGAGTTTTTGCTCTCGCTTTTTGTTTTACATTCTACGTTGCTTTTTTCCTTCTCCTTTACGTGGATTTCACGGTTTGCAAGTTTCACGAATTCACGATGATGAGATCAGATCAGATCAGATCGATGCTACGATTTATGATGGGACGAACGAGGAGATGCATGGATATAGAATCTAAAAATGTATACCAGATACAGACTACATACATACCTAGGTATCAAGAATTGAACATTGAATAAATACAATATCTCTACACGTCGTGATACGACGTGAGATCTCACATTGGGTTTCGAATAGATGAGATAAGTATCTACTCTCGATTTTCCACCTCCCCCTTTTTTCCTTGCGTGGTGGCTATTTCTGGGGTGTATCCAGTATATCCAATACATCCACTTACGAGTCACTATGCTGAGTACTCGTACTCGTAGAATAATGAAAGAATAAAGAGAAGTGATAGAGATCCCCGCATCTAACTAGGAAACCTACAAACATACAATTTCGATTGCAGAGGTACTCACTTTTCATCAATTCACCCTTCAACCTGTTCAGACTGATCGACAGTTTGAAGTTTCGCCTTTGCTGTACGCAGGTGCTATCTTCAATTGCATTATTGAAAATGTGTGGAACTCAGCTCACCGGGAGCAAATCCCACGCTCGACGAATGAGAAACATTGGTAACAGTCCATGAACGAATACTTCATTCGATTGCATCAACTTATCTCTAGACTGTGAGATGGGATTGAGTGATAAATTTTCGACATTTGTCACATTTATCACTGTTCAATCGATCCGTCACTCCATGCGTGCCATGTCCATGTATATGAAATACAAAACATCAATTACAATTGAGTCCATAACCTTCCTCCCAAATTGGACTTACTCATTGTCCATGACCGACCAAATGTCCAACCAATAATTACACATAAAAACGCCGACACAAGACCTCCACCGTTTCCCAGTCCCGACCCCCAAACCTTACCCATTCTATCTCGTACACATATATATCCATACGGAACATTACTCGTCACCATCATCATTAACTTTTTCTCCTTTCCCATCCGGCCCAGATCCTCCGGCCACACTAGAAACAAACTCCTGATACTTGAATACATCCTGCCGTCTACTTCCACTCATTGCTCCTGTGTGTTTCGATAATGCTTTTCGTGCTGTGAATCCACCCATAACTCTATCAACTTCCCGTTCTGTCAAAGGTTTGACACCTGGATCGGGTGCTGTATGTATTAAAGCATCTCGTAATTCTGCATAATCGACTTGCCCACTATCATCTTCGTCGAATGCAGAAAATGCATCTAATAGTTCGGGAGTGGGCGAAAGAGTACATAGCTGTGTGGCGAGGGTATTGAGAAATGTAGGGAGTGTGATGGCCTGTGGAGTTGATGGTGGAAAGTAACCAGCTAATTCTGAAGCATTGGATGAAAGACCTGGAGAATATTAGCATCTTGACATGGTTTGTCAATTTGGCAATGTGTCAACGCTAACATACCCAATTGAGTCAACATGTCAGCTACGTCTTCTCTACCAACTTGTCCATCGCTGTCTCTATCCAGTATCTGAAATCCTTCCCTCATTTCTCTGACTTGCGCGTTTGATAATTTCGACAGCGCATTATCGTTATCATTAGAATAATTCGAACTCGCCGCTCTCAATGGACCACCAAATCCCGGACTCAATTGTGCGCCTTTTGTAGGTGAAGGTTCCGCTTCACGAAAGGCAGGAGGAATACCTCTTGGAGTCCATTTGCTTGTAGTTATTCCATCCGTCGAATTGGGTGTAACCGCATTACCAAGTCTACTTGGCGTCACCATGTTCTTGACAGCTGCAGGATTTGGATTTGGAGTTGATTGTCTTAAAGGAGAAATGGAAACTGGAGTAGGGGGTTGAGATTGGGATTCAGGTCTTCGAAATGGTGAAGCTCTAGGTGACCCGAACGAGAGCGGTGATGGTTTATAAGAGGCCGACATTGACTACCAAAAGTCAAAGTGCATTAGTCTTGCATTTTCCTTTGCTGGGTCGCAATGCATCATACTAAAGAGATGGAAGTAACGACTTTTGGAAAGTGGACCGGTGACAACTTACCATGGCTGTTGCGGAGGATCTAAAGATTCCCCAGAAAATCAATGCGAAAAGAGGGTAATGCTTGATGAATGTTATGAGAGAGAGAGAGAGAGCATGGATTTATTTAATTCTTGATGTTGTGTTAGGTATAGGTAGCATTGATGTGATATATCGACGGAATCAAGAGAAGGCAAGAACGAAGACTGGAATTGAGTCACATCAATTGGACCAATGTTCTGTGTGGGAAGAGTAGAAGGCAGGTAATGAATGAGTGAATGAGTGAATGAATGAATGGTACCCAACCTTATGAATGGTAATTATGATGAAGATGGAGAGGCTGAATGTTTTGGTTCGGTTGCTGGTGTAAACAAAACCAATTGGAAGCCCACCAAAAGCAAGGTTATCTCAATTCATGCGTCTGATTGGCGAATGGGGTGAATTATAATTAGATAATAAAGTTTCCTAGCACGAGGCTAATAATAACATAATAACTGGGCTGGACGGGGGCTCGAGACTGGGTTGAAATGCGAAGGATTCCAAGAACTTGGATATGTATTTAAGCAGTGGGTGGTGGGTTACAATCCTCACTCAGATGATGAAGTATCTACGGAGGATAAACATATATATATATCTATGGGTAACTTATAAGAAAGCTTTTTGAATATTATATAATACAGATGTAATTGATTATTCTCAAATTGATCCAGTTACTTGTAAGCGATTAATTTAAATGGGATTTAGACTTTGCATCAATGATAGGAATATCTTGGAATGGGTATCAAGTAGCTCTATACGCATTCCCGTACCAAGGTATGTATGTAGGTGTGTAATAAGTTGTAAAAGTACCTGATATGTTGGTAGCAGCAGGTAGGGAAGATAGATGGCTACAAGATACTACAGAGGACTAGGGATGTCCCTAGTGCCGTGGATACGAAGTAGACAGATGGACAGGTAGCCTTGTACTAAATGATAATACACAATATAATGCATAATACATAACACATAATACTCGCCGAACTTCTCAAGTCAAGTCACAAACCATCAACATTATCATCACAATCCCGGCTGGGGAACCCTGGACCCCTATTTATGGATGAATGGATTTTACCCCCTGAAACAGAAGCAAAGAGGTAGGAAGAGCATTACCACACAACCATACAATCTGACAACACCTAACGGGTTATCGGAAACACAAGAGAACTTGGTGTTGCAGAAATATTCTCTCACCGATTGTATTGTATCAATCTCCTTCGACTCAATAATGATACGTTACTTGAGCACTTGATTACCTCCAAGACTAATAAGGTACTCACTATACCTATCAATACCTACATGAATACATAACTACTTATTACATGACTACATGAGACCTCTAAATCCTTTTCGTCTCATTCTTATTTAGCTTCTTCTCCTTTTCTCCCATTGTACTTCTACCTCCCATATTACATGTATTTGGGTTGACTTTGATCCTTTCTTACATACATGCATGATTTCTCTTCTTCCTCGCCCTCTTTTTCTTTTTCTTTTTCTTTTTCTTTTTCTTTTTCTTTTTCTTCTTCTTTTTCTTCTTCTTCTTCTTCTTCTTCTTCTTCTTCTTCTTCTTCTTCTTCAACGGTAATACACTTACAATCTAGACGGCGATACCCTTGAAATCCAAAAATTCTTCGATGGCTAACCTGCGCACGGATTGAATGAAGGCCTCAATCTTCCACTAGGAAGTCTAAAGTCTCACAAGTGGGACTGTTACTGATACTAGCGTGAACCTAGCTAATAATTGCTTTCTTGGTCTACAGGAGATTCCAGTATGGCATCGGCACTTCCATGTGCGCCTCCAAGTCGCAAGGCCAATCCTACAAATATGTCGATGCAAGCACTTCGTCCCACCACGCGGGGTACAATAGGAAGTGGAACAACAAGTTCGAATGGGAGTTTTCAAAGGAGAACCTCCTTATCTTCATTTCCATCCTCTCGTTCTCCGTCAGTCATGTCACAACGTCGTCCTTCACGAAGTCCGAATCCCCCACCAATAGACACGGATCGAACTTCTGATCCAAGTACCGTCACTTCAAAAACTCCCACCAGCGGCGTGTCGTCCCAACACTCATCATTATCCGCTCCAAATAAATATAATCCAAGTGCACATCCTGCCAGAAAACTGAAATCACAATATCCTCGAGGAGATACAGAGAATCATGTCGAATATATACTGGTGGCATCATTTGATATTGACAAGGGGCCAATTATGGAACATCAATACCCTGTTGCTATAACGGGCGACGAGCATATGTTAGCAGAACTGATGTTACCAGATCAAGCCCACGTTCGCAACCAAGATTGGACAATGTTTTTCCTACATAAAGATACGAGTCAGGACGAAGAAGAGGCAGAGGAGAAAGCAGAAAGAAGAAGATTGCGAAAGGCAAAAAAAGAAGCTAGGGCAGCCCTTTTTGAGAGTGGGAATGTTGACCCTTTAGAAAGGGTGGAGGGTAGTGAGGAGGATTCATCAGAAGATGATGAACCAGAAGGAGGCGAAGGCCCGCCTTTAATATATGTTTTGAATCTTGTGAACACAAAGCAAGATAAGACGGCCAAAAGAGGGGCTGTAGTGAAGGCCATGGCAATTTGTACTCGACATCCATTTCTGCACATTTATAAGGTGTGTCATTTATAACACTCCATTGGAAAGCCACTAATTCTGGACAGCCCCTTCTATTGCTAGCTCTTGAAGAATATTTTAAAACGCCTCAACCATCTACGCTGGCGGAGTTATATGAGGCTGTAAATACAATGGATTTATCATTAATGCCCAAATTGAGCATCCTCGAACGTCATCTCTTACAAGCTAGCGACAACAAAGATCTATTTGTAGAGAAGTTTGAGCAAATGATTCAAATGCGTATGGCGGAGGACAAAGGCGAAGCGCTGGACGATATGACAGCCATGTCCGAAAGTCCAGAAAGGAGACCAGGCTTGGTGCGGAATGGTACAAAAGCACATGTTCAACAACTCATACATTCGAATTACTCGGTACCTCGGGATACACACGAATTTGAGACCAAGGTCATGTATAATGGAATTCCGATACCTATCAAGGTTCCTGTTGCAGTATCTCCCGAGACAGTCGGGGATTTTTCTCTTGTAAAACTCATACAAACATACAACGATCCTCATGTCAAATCCCCCATCCCGTTCGCGCTACATCCTCATCTTACAACGGGAGGTGTACATACTCATCCTATCATTGTGTTAGTTAATGCAATGTTGACTCAAAAACGTGTCATCTTCCTCGGCCACAATCGTCCATCAGGTGAAGTTGCCGAAGCTGTACTTGCAGCTTGCGCTTTAGCATCCGGAGGAATCTTGCGTGGATTCACTCGCCATGCTTTTCCATATACCGATCTTAGTAAAATCGACGACCTTTTAAAAGTACCAGGGTTTATTGCAGGCGTAACAAATCCAACTTTCGAGAATCATCCAGAATGGTGGGACGTATTATGTGACATACCATCTGGTCGAATGAAAATCAGTAGTCGAATCGAACCAGCACCACTTACAGAAGGACTTGCAAACTTTCAGCAACAAAATCCGGCCTATGCCAGTGCTACGAATGTTGCAACGTCAACTAGCCAGGCCGCCAGTGATCCAACAGGGGATGCTGCATTCATGAATGATGTGATCCGCAGTATTGCAGCTAGACATGGTGAAGGTGTCATTCGAGCCAAATGGCGAGATTGGGTTGTCAAATTCACCAGAATCTCGGCCCAATTTGAAGAGACTGTTTACGGCGCAAGTGCTTTGTACATCGGTGTAGAAAAAGCAGAACCCGGTAATGAAAACGTCAGTGGCCATGGATACGTTTGGCCTGATGATCATGCGAAGTTCCGTGAGCTCGCTAGTAATGTAAATCGAATTGAGGGCTGGAGATCCACTCGAAGTTACTACAGCTTCAAGCAGGTATGTCTTGTGCTTGAACTCTCATGATTTTAAGGACTTACAATATTTAGGACCTCGTGCAGCTGTACAACTTTCGACCTCTCAAATCCCTTGACCTCCATCACCTGCACGATCGTCTCCGAATGACAAAGCTTACTCCTAGTGCAAGCCGTGACATATACGTTGCCATGGAGAAATACACACATTCATATGATGAAATATGTCAGCTTCTAGCTGTAGCACCCGAATCACATGCAGGACTCTTCTATATTGCACTTGGACTTTTTCACAAAGATCGAGATGTTCGAATGAGAGTTGTTGATTTGTTGGAGAGGATCAGCGATCATGAAGCTGGACGACATTGGTGGAAAGCCTTGAGTCGATTCGAGAAGTTGGCTTTTATTCGCATTAGGAGAGAAGCAGAAGTAGAGATGAGGGCTAAGTTGGGGGTTGTCGAGAGAGATATCTCGGCTGATGGTGATGCAATGGTTTTGGGGAGACGGGTCAGTTGATATAGCAAGAGAAGGATTTTGATTGCATGTTGGTGTTGGCTTCTTTTTATGATTTTACGAGATCATGATCATCGCGATATTAGTTGGGAGGTGCTAGGGTGCAATTATTTAGGGACTGCATTGATTCATTACTGGACTGAGAAATTACAGAGCCATGAAAGAACGAAAGGAAGTTCAAGAGATAGATACCCCATGGAGACAGAGTACAGTTTTGCGGACGAATGGAACGGCATTTATGACAATGCCACCATCATTCTATGAACCGTATAATGCGTCCAGACGTTGAGCTTGGCGAATGGCCCCGGTTAACCATGACCCTCCCGGTGAGCCAATGTAATTTATATGCCTAGAGTTACGAAGAACCCACAGGAACTATTTTCCTAATACAGCATCGAAAATCTGCAATGGAAAGCTTGACCCAGAATTCCGAGCAACGTCCGAACAATGTGGGGTAACATCAAGCTTCGAAGGAGGGGTCGAATAGCTTCAAACGTCATGCCCACATCATTGTACGGACCATAACAAACAATATTTCCTCCATCCCTCACCCTTCTTTCCTTTTTCTCTGACTATCATAATCTAAGATATTGAATTATTCTCTCGAACCTCCAATTAACATCGATATCATAGAGAATGTCATTCAAAACTACTACAACCATTGCCTCGTTCGGCGGTAAATTGCTAAAGCTCACACACGATGCTAGCACAGTGGGATGCGAAATGGCACTGAATCTCTATTTACCACCTAAAGCCTCTGCAGAGAAAAAAGTGCCAGTAATTTTCTACTTGGCGGGTCTTACTTGCACGGGGGACAATGGAGCTGAGAAGGGATTCTTCCAGAGTGCGGCGAGTGAGAAGGGAATTGCGGTCGTTTATCCAGATACGAGTCCGAGTAAGTTTCTTGAAGTTTTCAGAGAAGAGGAGAAAGCGTCTTCTTTTCGCGATTGTGATTAAAGGAAGGAATGAGTATAGAACGAGGAGAAGAGCGGATAGCACACTAGCTACTAATTGAAAACCGTAAGCTAACACGCCCCTTCACCAACAGGAGGTCTCAACATTGCCGGCGAAAACGATTCCTGGGATTTCGGCACCGGAGCTGGCTTTTATATTGACGCCACCAACCCTCCCTACTCTACAAACTATAAAATGTATAGCTACATCACCTCCGAGCTCCCCTCTTCTCTCTTCTCCTCCTTCCCCGAACTCGATTCTGAGAGGAAAAGTATCATGGGTCATTCAATGGGTGGACATGGTGCTCTCATTCTCTTCTTGAAGAATCCGGGAATTTACAAGAGTGTGAGCGCTTTTGCGCCAATCTCCAATCCGGTTAAATGTCCATGGGGAGAAAAGGCTTTCAAGGGCTATTTCGGGGAGGAAAAGAAGAACGAATGGAAGAAACATGATGCGACGGAGTTGATCAGCGAGTTTAAGGGAGAATTCCCGGCTTTGATTGATGTGGTTAGTTTCTATTTTGACATATCTCTGGTTATGCATTGGGGGATGAGATGGATTGCTAATATGATTGGGAATCACACAGGGAACGGGAGACAACTTCTATAAACAGGGACAGTTGTTACCAGAGAATTTCGAGGCTGCGGCAAAGAAGTCAGGAAACGACGGCAATTTGACGCTTAGATACCAAGAGGTAGGTTCATCATTAAATTCTCTAATGTCTTGAGTGGTTTTACAGGTGGGAAATTAGACTAACCATTTCTGATAGGGATACGATCACTCATACTTCTTTATCTCGACATTTGGAAGAGATCACATTGAACATGCCGCTAGATATTTATTCGCATAGTATGTCTTTAGCTCTTATTCTCAGTCTCATAAAGTACAAGAGTCAAATACTGAATTTCATAGAAGCAGAAATGATCATGTAAATAGTTATAAGCTTTAAAAACTATATTTAGCGATTCTTGTTAATATAACAAATTGCCTAGACTTGTATATCTAAATTTGTGAGCCGCAGGAATGTAGCCTATATCTTGCCTTGGTGAAGACTGCAAGATGGACAGATAGGACCTCCAAACACTTTCGCTGTTCCAAAATTCCGAGATCGAAATGTCGACTTCGCATGAATACCTAGTCTTGTTCTGGGTAGGTGAAAGTAAAAGATTATGCTTTCAACGTGATCGACTATTTTGAATGAAAGCTGCTCCGAACGCAATTTCGTGAGATCGATTCTTAAGGGGCGAGGCCCATGTAGAAGTTTAGAAAGCTAAATGCGCCTTTCATCCAATCAAAGTAATGCATAGTTTTCGAATACTCGAGTCAGACCGGAGCTCATTGTGTAACTGAAAGCTGCGCAAGCGTTTTAAATGAAATTTTAACCCCAGGCGATACATCCAAGCATGTATACCATCATCAAGGTCAATTTTATCCGTGTATTTCTCAAAATAGATCATCTCCAATTACATATAAGCAAACGCCTGTCATACGCCAATCGCCCACTCCATGCGTCTCCCCGCAAGTATTACCACAAATGCAAGTAAATGACCACCATCATCTCTCACTGCAGCAATTCCTCGCAAGTCCAATCTTCGTACCTATCAAAATCATCAGTGAAATCCATAACTCATCATCAAAATAAACCTACCATCCATCGGGCATATAACGTCTAACGATCAGCGGGATCTTCTTGTCCCTCAACTCCTTAATCGCAATTTGTAATGGATCTGTCTCACCCTCCTGATCAACCAAAATCGGCGCATTCATACTGATTTGCAAGGCTCTAGTGCCTAGGATACGCGCACGCTCGTATTTGGTCATGTAGGGTGTGGTAGTTCTTTGCTCCTTTGGAATTTTCTTGTCCTTGGGTGCAATGTTGCTTTTGGCTCGATTGGCAGCATGCACATCTCCCGATGTGACGACGCCACGCTCGCCGGTAGTGAGGAGCTGATCGGGATTTTGGGTCGATACGGCGACATCGTCTACCTCGCCGGTGGAAACATTGTTCATGTCTTCCATTCCCTCGGGATCATACTCGGGCTCTTCGGCTTCATCGTAGGCTGGGGAGAAACTGGGGGTGATGCGTTAGTTATGGTTTGGAGGAAAGCTTTGCGAATGGACAGTCTGAGTATGTTCTATGTAGGCAGAAGGTAACTCACCCGCCATCGTAGTTCTCTTCGTCGTCAGACATTTTGATGTGTGATAATTGATGAGGGTGTTGTTGAGAGTTTTCTTTGTTGACGGGAGATTTAATAAATCGGTGATGGATGAAGAATCTCAAAAATAAATTTGGCGCGGCTGATTTCTTTGCGCCTCGATTATTCGAGCTCCACATAATTTAAGGTTTGGGTTTAGCGCATTTTCAGTCATTAGTGTGCCAAGATTTCGAACCTTTGCGATAGCCACAATAATTTTATGAAATATTTCGGATAAGGTAATGGATGCCGTTTGAATTGAGGATTTTTGAAGCCAATTCAACAACGTCCGAAATCAGCAATGGCGACAAATACTAGAAAGAGAATAGGAGATGATTCTCTAGAGCTTTCTACGAAAAGGTTACGAATTGATGTCCCGAGTTCTCTGCCAGGTTAGTGCAAATAGTTCCTGGTCTACAATTCGATTTGGGAATTCGAGATTGACGATCACTATGTGGCAGACGTACTCGATGGTGATAATGATAATGAATACAAGCCGGAACAAGATCTGATTTCTGAGGAGGAGGAAGATACTATGGAAGCAGCAGATACACCGAATACACCATTTTCACCTGTACCTGGCAAAAAATTCCCTTCTGAGTATAAGACGATCAAATGTACTTACGAAGGATGTACAAAAACATTTAACCGACCTGCAAGATTGGCAGCACATCTACGATCACATGCAAATGAAAGACCATTCATATGCTCATACGAAGGGTGTGATAAGGCATATATCGAGGAAAAACATTTGAAGCAACATATCAAGGGATCTCACACTCACGAACGAGAATATACGTGTGATTGGGAAGGGTGTAGTAAAAGCTTCTTGACGGCCACGAGGTTAAGAAGACACAAGGATGCTCACGAAGGCCATGAAAGGTTCAGATGTACATCATATCCTCCCTGCAATCAGACGTTTCGAAAACATCAAACACTCCAACGCCATATCCGTTCCGACCATCTCGATTTAGCTCCATTCCCATGCACATATATCGATCCGATTACGAATGAACTTTGCAAAGCAGGATTTGATGCTTCAGGTGGACTCAAAAAGCATATGGAAAGAACTCATGGAGCAGCTACATTTCTATGCGAAGACTGTACAGTACCAGGAAAATTCCATGAAGATGGTACACCCGTACCGTTGGCTTTCACAACGAATGCCAAATTACAAGCACACATCAAGAAAGAACATGCAACTTGTATGTTCTGTGATCGAAAATGTTCTAGTCAACAATTGCTCCAAAAACATATCGAAACTCAACACTCGGGCACTACACTTGAAGAACGTAAGAATATACCTTGCGAATATCCAGGCTGCCCGAAGACATTTACCAAGAGAGCGAATCTACAAGTTCACATGCGGACTGTACATGATGGACAGCGTTTTATTTGCGGAACATTTGATGTTTCCCAAACTCCCGACCTCGCATCTTGGAATGGAAGCGATTCGTGCGGTAAAGATTTCGTCTCGAAAGTCAATCTTGAAGATCATGTTCGAACACATCATCTCGGCTTACCCAGTGTTTTGAATGCTAGGGGTAGACGAAAGACTGATTCACAAACTAGACGTTCTGCGAGAAGGGCACCCGAGCAAACCGAGATTGAGGAATTAGCAGGTTATGATGCCAGAAGAACAATCGATTGTGTAGTTCAGGGATGTCCTCATAAATTCATGAGAGATTATGATTTTCATGAGCATATGAGAATTCACCATCAGGATGTCGGTTTTATGGACGGTCAGAATGATATGAATCTAAATATCGATATGAGCATGATGGATCATTTCCCTTATACAGATAATGGAGGAGAATTGCCAAGTCTAGATTTCATGAATGATGGTACGGGGATGGATATGGGCGCTCTGGATATGGGAATGGATTTGATCGATCCGGCATTACATACGCCCAACTTCAATCTTGAAGCATCAGCATCGGGATCAGCAGCAGCCTTCGTAGCACCCTCTATCAACGGATGGGATAACGCAGATGTAGCTGCTGAAATAGATCTGGATTGGGACTTTCAAAGACAGGTATTGGAGGGAGGACGATTTTGGATTGGTGGAGATGAATCGCAGATTCCTGGGGGCTCACAAGAATGGTCACGAGATCAGGCAGAGATGAGGAGTTTGATTGATTGATAGATGTCATCTGATGAGGGTCTAGTCCTTCGACCTTGGCTTAGTCATCGGGCTTGTGATAGGTCGAAGATACAAACCTGAAAATGTCGAGATATTTTACATTGCAAAGAGCTATCCGGTGGCTAAATACAACGAATCACAAAAAACGCGCGCTCTCTTCGCTGGGTCGAACAATTTTTGGAGTGCAATGGGGTAGTAATGAAAATTCAGAGCAGGATTTCCTCATCTAGTGAGGGATAAAACGGGAAAAAAAGGATCAGAGATAGCAAGCGCTGCATACGTCTCTACGATGTCGTTATAGCTGGACTATACATTGCGTTGTACTGTACTGTATTGCATTGCATTCCTACCGAAAACAGACTTGGAGGAGAAAAGAGAGGTAGTCAAGAGATAGATACCTACCCACCTTATGAAGGAATACAAATATGAATAAACACAATGAATGATTCATGTTACATGTGATCATAATAATCAAATTACAATATCATCATGACTTTTACCCCTCGCTTGCTTGATGAATTGTCTATTGACAGTTAGTTAGTTACTGAGTCGCTTAGTCGCACGTATAGTAGTGTATCCCTATATTTCCTTTTTCACCCATGGAAAGAGAGAAAGTAGGTACAATCAATTCGTGTATACATACATAAATACATACATATATGTATGCCATCTCACCTAGCCACACCCCCCTATTCACATCTTCGACAAACAAACTTCAACCTGATCAATCAACAAATCAATAAATCAATCCGTTGTTCAATCACAAACTTTGACACTTTTATTTTAATCAATCATATATTCTGTAACGGTCTCATTCATTTCCATTCCATTTCATTCTGGTTTTGTTTCTATTTTTTATTATACTATATTACACTACATACACTCTCCCCTACAACAAATAACCCCTTTCCATAACCGAAAGAATTTCTACTGATTTGATTGCTCGCTGAATTTCTACCCACCCTCCCATTCAATCTAGTTGAATCAAATTTATTCAGTGCCATACCCTACCATCACGTACTAGGTACACCTGTATCGTATTATAATCATACAAAGGAAAATGTAAATACAAGTATAATATACCCCATCTACCCTACTTTAATGCTATTTATTGCTGTAATCGCTACTGCTATTGATGCTACACATTCACGCCCATGTAATCCTTGTGCCCATCCCCACACGCGTTTGCATCTGCATCTGCATATGCATAAGTTTATCTTACCCGACCTAACCCAGCCCAATCCGAAAGAAAGAAAAAGAAACACACACTCAAACCTGCACCCATGTAAACACGTTCGCTCGCCTCTCCCCATCGCACAACCCAAACATCCCTATCTCAATAATTTCAACCTCACCAATCCATCCGCTGCTCTCCTCGATGACTCCGGACTTCTTTCCCTTTCACACGCATTCCTCTCCTCTTCCGGCTGCGCAAAAATCATCGGTGGATTTGCAAGTCCTATTTTTTGTCTCTCCAAAATTGGGGTTCTTTGCATTTTGATATTTTCCTTACCACCTATCATTTCGTATTTCCTTCTTGCGACTTCTTGCTCGATGTTGATTATCATTTTTGTGTTACTTTCTTTTGATTTGGAATTAAATTTGGAAGTGGTATTGTGAATGGGAGTAAGAGGATGTGCATGACCCGAGCCTAAGCCCGAGCTCGAACCAGAATTCGAATGAGAGTTGGAGCCAAAAGAAGTGCACGAAATAGCAGAATCTCTTCTCGATAATGAATCCAATTCTCTTGCGGGCAAAGGAGGACTAGAAGGAATATTGATATTTTCACCACCATTCTCTCTCTCCGCTCGTTTCTCTCGGACAAATACACTTGCATTCTTATTTGCAGAACCAGGAGCTTGTATCTTAATAAATGGAACTGCTTCTCTTCCAGTGTCCATACTAGGCGCACCAGGAAGTGGTGTTCGTCCCATGCTCTTCTCATAAGAATATCTGCGAAGACGAGCAAGCGAAGGAAGTTTTGGTGATGTAGAACGCACTTGTAGACGTGAAAGAGGGAGATCGATTTGATTTGTTTTTACTTTATAGTTGGCGAGGGAAAGACGGAGACGTAGCGCTTGGGATTTCTAGAGAGGTGGAGTTAGCTTTTTTATTTATAAATCACAAGAGGGAAAGGGAACAAACTTGACGGATTTCTACTCGTGATAGAGATTTTGATTTAGAGGTTCGGAAAGTTCTTGGAGTGGATATAGCAGTGGGTATAGCAGTGGGTATAGTTGTAGGTGTGAAAGATGATTTGTTGGATATGATACTTTCGGTAGATTGGGAATTATTGCAGATGATAACTGCGTCTTCTGCGTTTACTACGGAATGGAAAGATGATGACGAAGAAGCAGATATGGAAGAGCGTTTTGGGGAAAACTGTTTATGAAGTGTCCTTGGTGACATCTATAGATGTATATTAGTAAACTAAATTTGCCAGAACGGGTAACAAGTACATACTTCTTGTTCTTGGCCACTCCCCAAATCACTCGACTCATCTGTTATTCCAACTCTCTCGTCACACGCTTTCGCCTCCGGACCTGGGTCTCTGGCTGGTGACGATGTGGGTTGCAACGACGTAGATTGCGGGAACAAACCCACACCTGCGCCAGACTCTTCAAGCAGCGAAGAGTTTCCCGATGATGGTGCAATTCTGCGGCGCTTCGCACGGGATTCTCCCGGTCGGCTCGATACAACGTCTTGTGATTGTACAGGACATGACAAGCGTCTCTTGGAGCTAACCAAGGAGGCCCGCTCAGCAATTGAAATGTCAACGCCGTTGATTGTGGTAGCCTCCAAGCCTTGATAAACGTTATCTTGATTCGTTGCCCCTTCCATATTTGCAACTCGGGAACCCGTACTCGTGTTCGTCTCCTCCCAATTTTCCCGCTGTAATTTCGTTGTCGAATTTCCCACCACTTGCGAGGGGTCAAGTGGAACGTTTCCGGGGCAGGTCCGCTGGTTACTAGAAAATACTTTCTGAATCTTTTTATCTCGCCATAGCCATCCCAGGGCTTCATGATTGCTATCAGTGACAGAAGTATTGATATTGAGATCCCCCAAGACGCGACGCGTAGTTGATGATTTTGGTGAAGTCATTGTGAAAAGTGAAGGGAATGACTTCAAAGTAAAGTAAACAATCGACTGAATAGTGAACTATAAAAGTTTGGATTTTGGAAAGCGCGTTGGTGGTTGTTTGTAGTTTCCTGAATACATCTATTAATCCACGATTTACCACACCTCCCAGCCATACTTTTAGCAGCGTTCACTCCACTAACTTACAAATAAAACCTTTTTCTCAAATCTCGAGAAGAATTGATTATGAAGGAAATATAACTTCAGATGTATAAATTCAGCTGAGACTCAAGAACAAATACAAGTAAATATTCAATCATTCTTTCTCATCAGACTTTCGAATCGCGTCTATTGATATAATGTGGGATCTCTCATCTCTCAAGACGCGATTCTTGGCCAACTTTTATGATAATTCTGCCACTTTCTGATAGACCGACCGCCTTCATTTAAAAAATGAGGGGCTAGCCGAACTCTCACAGAGTCACATACTGTACCATGCGAGCATGAGCGATTCATCACGTGCTAGTCTCATCTCATCTCTACAGGGTAGACGGGGGTTATTCACACACACATACACACATACACACACACACTAACCCATCCAAAATGTCATCTCACAGGCCAGGCATAACAGGGTCTTTAACAAGGCGCCACGCAATAACCAACCATATCAAGCTGGGATCCCTTTTAAATTTCAACCCTTCCACCCTTCCACCCTTTGAGGCTCTGACCCCTAAAGCGATTGCGGCCCGTCAACCTTAAAAAAACTACCTGGACCTGGCCACCCATTGCAAATGCACATCGTGCCTTGAAGATCAGGGTCTTGCAGGGATCTAAATCAGAACCTTGACGCTTCAATGAAAAGTACAAAGCATGATTGGAAAAGATCTATACTGCATTTTAAAATTAGGTTGTGTCAATGAAAACGAAACAGACACACACACACACACATATATAAACATTCAAATATATATAAAAATCAATTCTTTTAGTCGCTTAAACTGCAATCAAAATTAATTACAGCATGTATAATCCAAATCGGATTTAAAACAAATGTACCTAACTCATGCTCCCGATTCCGTTGCCCCCATTCTCTCAACCGAGAAGATAGACCGGGCAATAATAATATATATTTGTGCAAGAAGGCCCATTATAATCATGATATGTAATAATAACCAAAAGCTTATTCCAGTGAAGGAACATTCTTCGCCCCCACTGAACGCCCTGCTAAAAACAAAAGTACTAGGTGAATATCCTATCCTTCCCTCCTAGTAGTCTTATCCTAAGACGCCGTGCTTTTCATTGGTATATCATCTCATTGATTTTCCAAAATATCCTGTAAACCCTTCCCACCAGAAAAACGCCCTCCAAAAACCGTGATACAACCCTATTCACTCAACTAGATATCCATCGAATAATGCTCATCTATGTTGAATTGAAAGGGTTCATTAAAATTTACTTTGCCATCCATATCATCCCATGTTTGTGGAGCGTTGGCAAACTCCATATCATCAAACATGGTCAAGCCATCATCAAAATTTGCGTCATAGGTGTTAGTATGGTTTTCCACAAGAGCATCAGTATCACCGAGTCCAAACGGAAACCATGGCTCATCAAACATATCCAAGGCAATGTCCAAGTTGACCCCTTCAGAGATATCACTAGTGGGCTCCGATACACCGTCCTTACTCGATTCCGGAGTATCATTTGGTGTGATGGACCGATAATTATTCACATCGGAGATGGCCCCGCCAGCGCCACCTTCGAATGGTTGGAAAGCGCGGACAAGCTCATTAGGATCGATTGTAGCATTCGCCCAAGGATCTGAGTTGACTTCTTGAGCTGGTGCATTCGCTTCATCCTTGTTCGTGCCTTTCTGGGACTTGGCTGTATCTGTAACCAAACCAGACTGGTGCTTGACTTTACCTTGCATCATGCCACCCTGTAAATTCGTTGAATTCTGACGATTCATAGGTGTAGCAGCTGAAGCAGATGGAGTGGGAGTCTCAACCTTCGGTGTCTGACCTTGCTTGAATGGTGTAGCTGCATCCGTAGTCGCCATTGCTGTATTTGATTGGTTTTGGGAATCCAGACCTAGAACTGGTCGGAGGTGATCCTCAGCAAACTTCTGTGGGTTTTGCATCGGTAGCCTATGCTCCACTTGAGTATGACGAGCAAGCTCCTCTTGACTTTCGAATCCAGTATTTTGGCGTTCACAAACCTCGTCATTACATGGCCAGGTTGGCTTGGTCGGGATTTTCGGCTCTGGAATTTGTTGACGCTTGACCTCTGGTGAGGGAACTTTGGTGATCTGGGGCGAGGATGTCGATCCCGGAGTACCTTGACCTTGGCCTGGTGTTCCGTTTGGCTTCTGCTTCTTACGCGCTGGAATGTGGAGTTTTTCCGGAGTGAAAGCAGGAGGCTTCCCAGGGTATGTAGGCTGACCATGAGGAGACGAAGCTCCAAATGGAAACGGTGGCTGGGCTGACGTGGGGGCTGCTGGGGGTTGTGAGCCGCGGCTATTCGACCTTTGGTGGTTCATCTTGAGCAACTGCTGCTGCTGTTGTTGTAAATTAGCAGCATTAAGAGGCACGCCTGCCTCCGAAGTTTGACCCGTTGATACACCAGATGGATTAGCTGATGTACCTTGAGGATCTGACGATCCACCATTCTTCTTAAACATTGGATTTTTATTGACGATATCCATTACCATTGTATTGAGAAACGTTTTAGCTTGCTCCACATCGGCGGGCCTCATCGAAAAAGTATCTTTGAGCTCCCTCATAGTAGCGGGGTCTTTGAATTGCTTCGTTAAACGACATCGCTGAAAGAGGTTAGCGTCATTCATTAACATGTGGATCAGCCGGGTTCAAAACTTACAGCACGGAAAAATAATTTAGCTCGAGAATCATCACGAGTCTGTTGGTACCACCTTAACATTGCCTTTGAGACGTTGTTAAGATGAGCAGGCATAGGTTCCAAGGCCTTGCGCATGCTTTGCTTCGACTCCTCATCCATAAAAATTTCACCGGGTGGGTTATCGTTGTAAGCCTTTTCTTCTTCGGCAGCAAATTCTTTAAATTTCCTGGTAATCATTTCCACCTCAGGGTTGCTTGGTGGCTGCTGCCTTGCGTTGAACATTCTGCGTAGAGTAGCCTCATAGGCTTTCTTTTGCTCTGGATCGAGTTTGGCTATCTGTTCTGGTGTGAGCCTGGTCATATTTCTCTGCTGTGGCACTGGCGCTGGGCCCTGTTGTCCATTGGGATTTGGCACTTCTACAACATCATCGCTACTAGCTCGTTTCAGATTATTCTTGGAGGGTTGAGCAGGTGACGAGTTCTGTGCGGCTGCTGGCTTGTTGTTTGGTGCAGGCCGGGGGCGATTAGCAGGTGTAGGAATGGGTGTACCTGCAGGTTCTGGAGCCGAAGTTGCTGGCTTCTGTTGTGGCATTTGTCCAGATGGTTGCTGTGGAGTCGTCATTTGAGCGGAGTTCGGCAGTCCCTGCATCGCGTTTGGTGGAATCTGTTGACCATTCGTCTGCGCCATACTTGCTGCCATTTGACGACGTTGCATATGATTTTGCATCAGGATATGTCGGAGTTGGTCATCAGTGGCGGCAAGAAGTTTACCACTTGGGTGATTGCGAAGGTTCGCAATATCCTGGGGTGTGAACTGTCGCATTGGTCCAGGACCCATATTCATTCCCATAGGCATTTGAGTAGGATTCTGGCCCATTTGGGCAACAGGAGCCGACATTCTTTGAGGTGCCATGGGCATTGCGTTCTGACCTGCGGCTGGAGTCTGCGTGGCCATTGGGTTGAGCTGCTGTTGAGCGGCTCGTCTCGCTTGACCAAGCTGCATTAGGTGCATCTTTTGTGCGTTCTTCACGGAGTCAAGTGCCTGTGGTGGCATTGTGGGAGTCGAGCTAACCCATTGTTTCAGTTGACCCCACTTCTTCACCTCTGGAGGAATTCCTTGCAACATTTGATTGTTAGCGAGGAATTGTGCAGGGATATCCATATTGTCCATCTGTTGCACCAGTCTGCCATGATCTGTAGTTATGTTTCCAGGCCGGGGCTGCATTGCTGCATTCTGAGCCATTTGTTGTTGTACGATCAGCTGCTGTTGTTGCGCAGTCAAATTGTTCAACAATGACGCAGGGGGTCGCTGTCCAGGGTGTGTCATCATGAATTGACTTAGTGCATGTTGCTGTTGCAAGAGTTGTGCAGACGGTGGTCCAGGTTGTCCTTGACGGAGTGGATTGTTATTTCCTTGGATCGCCATTTGTGGTGCCTGTTGCATTGGATTCTGCTGCTGCCGAGCCTGCCAATTTTTCGCAAATTCGCTCATCTTGTCAGGCGGCAAGTTTGAGAAGTGTTGGCGTTGTTCTGGGCCCATATCTCGCAACATTGCGGGGTTGAATTGATTCATGGAATTACCAAACATCCTTTGATTCGCGAAGCGTGGGTCCAGTGACTGGCCAAATGGTGCATTGTGCATCATTCCACCGGCCTCGGGGTGGCCCATCTGCTGAGATGGCGTTCTCATAGGAGCGTTGAGCGTATTCATGGCAGGGCTCTGTTGTGATTGCATGTTTCCCGGACCCATTCCCCCAGGTTGACATTGCAGTCCCATCTGTGCCTTAGCGGCCGCATTTGCACGAGCTTGTGCCTGCTGTGCCTGCTGTGCCTGCTGAAACCTCTGTGACTGTTGAGCATTAAACATTTGGACTTGTTGGGCCTGCGTTCTCGCCATGGGATTTGCAGCCGAACGTTGTTCGCTCATGTTGATCGCTTGGCCTGGCATTGTAACATTAGGTTGAGGAGTGTTGTTCCTTGGCGCACTGACAGGTACAACAACTTGACCTGCTTCCTGAGCCAAGACCCCTGCTTGCTGCTGTTGGCCGATTAAGTTTTCCATGTTGCCCAAGAAAGAATTATAGTCTGGACCCCCGCCCATGGTTGTAGGGGGTTGCGATTGACCATTCATTGGACTTGGGTTCATGGATCGCTGTTGCTGCATGGCTGGAGCCGTTGCAGAACCATTTTGTGGGTGCTGTGGAAGTGTAGGGTGTTGTCCTTGCCCTATCGGCAAGTGACGATGACGCCATCTATTCATAAGTTGCTGGCGATACCATAGAAACGCGATGTCTGCTCCACTCTGTTCCTGCGATTGGAGTTGCTGTGGAGTCATTTTTGCCCTCAAGGTGTTCCGGATGTTAATCTTATCGTTTTCCGATGCTTCGCTGCACATTCTGATGGCTTCTCGATTCATTTCCTGCATCTCGTTTGGCGTCGGTGTCGGTTGTAATTGTGGCTGGCCATTCATGGGTCTGCCAGCTCCGTGCTGAATTTGATTTGGCATGCCATTTGCTTGCAACTGTGGATTCTGAGGCATATTCTGTGGGATGGTATCGTTTGGCAGGCCATTTTGCATGGGCTGAGGTTGCTGGGGGGGTAGAGGCGACGCTTGCATCTGGTGTTGAAGATGTTGAAAGCCTTGTTGGGGAGGTTGCTGAGGAATGTTTCTCGGAATTTGGCCTTGCATGCCATTTTGATTCATCATCATCTGCTGCTGTTGCTGCTGCTGTGCTTGAGCTTGAGCTTGAGCTTGGGCTTGGGCTTGGGCTTGTGAGTTAACTTGTTGTTGCATAGTTTGCTGGGATTGCATTCGAGCTTGCTGTAAATCACGCTGCTTCTCGGCCATTTTATTTTTGTAGGAAACCTAAATTCGTTAGCTGTGAGCCTTCAATCGTTGACATGAATTAGTACTTTATCGGGTGAGCTCAGAAATGCTTCTTTCTCGAAGCCAAGGGCAATGTCGAGAAGCTTAAACATGTGCTGAGGTGTGTTTTGACCTTGAGAAAGAAGTCGTAAAGCACCAATTCTGCATAGAAGTTAGTATCAATTGTCCAAGATTCACGTACTGTCTATAACGCATGTTTGAAGGTCGTTCTGATACACAAATCACCGAGGCTGAAATTTCGAGAAGTGAAAACAACTTACATATTGAATACGACTGCCATACGTTCTTGACTCGACACTATTTGTTGCCATCCTGATGGTGGTGGTCCTTGTTGCTGAATTTTCTGAAAGATAATATGATTTAATTGCTGGGGTTGTCGATTTGGATGCATTTGCATATGAGCCTGTTGTTGTTGTTGTTGTTGTTGTTGCTGCTGCTGCTGCTGCTGCTGATGTTGCTGCTGCTGCTGTTGTTGTTGCTGTGGCATCATCTGGCCTGCACCACCCATTTGTGGAAAATTTGAGGCCATCTTGGGATTCGGTGTGGCAAGGCCACTCTCCTACTTAGAGGAGGACCGACTTGGAATTTGAATCAGACCGCCAACCCAAGATCGAAGGGCGGAATAAATATAGCGCGTGTATAGCCCAAGTATGGTGGAGAGTACACGATACTGGTTGAAGAAGGTTGTGAAATTGAACCTGTTGTTGCTTTTGGCACCAGGCGGGGGAAGTTAAAAGTCCTATAGATTGCTGACAATAGGCGGCGAGCCGTAAAATGGCTGCAGGCTGCCACAGTTACATTCGAATAGAGCTAGACCTTGTGTCCCATGAAAAGTCCTTATTGGAAATAGTGCCTTCGTTTGCGACGCACTCTGAAGTGTACAAGAATCGAATATTAGATATCGAATGGGGAACGGCGGAAAGATCAAGAAGGAATCACAAGTACTTTGGACGTCGAAGGATGAGGCTGTAACGAGGTAGATGTGTATGTGTGTGTGTTGAGTAAAGTAAAAAAGGTTCGAGGGAGGAGGAATTAATTTTCTCGAGGTTGACTGCGTTTAGGTGCTCTAGAAAGCCAGCACATTCGGTGAATCAATGAATTGATTTGATTAATAAATCGACTAGCTGACTATTCATTCGATACCTAGGTGAGTAGCGTTTGGAGTGAATCAAATACTATCAAGTAGGGTAGGGTAGGGTAGGCAGGTAGTATATGAATGATGATGCGATAATGGATTATTGTGTATGTATTTGAATATCCCTCTCGTTTTGGAACTTCCTTTCGGATAAAAGAAGTATAAAAATTAATTGGACATATTTTGCTCTCAGTCCATGTATGTTGAGAGTTGTCCGCGTGTATTGTTTTGTGAAGAAGTTGTTTAGGATGTATGTGTATGTATGTATGATGGGATGGGATGGGATGGGATGGACGAGTTCAAAGTTGTGGGCGGAGGTAAAATGTAAGTGAAATAGCAAGGGCAAAGAAGTGATACCGAAGCTGGGCTGGAAATGACTACGCTAAATTCGATGGTGCAGGGTTATAATTTTTTAGTGTCAATTTAATGCTTGATATGCTTGATATGCTTGATATACTAGTCACTTTTAGTAGGGTTGCTTAAGATGTGTGTGTATGGGTGTGGGTGTGCATATTTTAAATGTACAGTGTGCCAAAGAAGATGGAACTCTTTTCATCGGTAGTATTCCTTCAAGTAATTCCCCAAACGGGTATATTTTGAAAACGAATTTACAGTATAGTATTGATGATTATGAGAATTATAGAATGAGAGTGACGATATACGTTTAAGTGTACGATTAGATCAAAGGGGAGTGCCTTAGGTCAGAGAGGGAGTCGAGTCGAAAAGAGGAAGAAGAAGAGAGACCAAGAGAAGACCAAGGACTAGTACCGTTACAAAGGTAAAAAGGTGCGAGGGAGGGATGAGATCTATCTATCGGTCGGTATTGATATTCCACCAAAGTGGAGCACAGAATGATCGATCTATTTATCAAGTAGGTTTAGCTGGTGTATAGTCACAACCAATTCAGTAATAGTCCATCATTCAAGCTTTCAACCTTTCAAACAGAGGAATACCGAGGCTACTGTACGGTGCAGAAAGAGTAATAATGTACACAAGAGAATGGATTTGAATTTGTTTAATTTGGGAAAATGGTATTGTTATTGTTGTTTGAAAAGTGGCTGTCGGCATACCAAACAACACAATATCTAGGGACGATATCATGATATATCCAAGCATCAAGTAGGTACTCAGGTAAACTGCCTACCGAGTAGACTTCGATTGTATCACATATATCCATAGGGTTTGATTCGTATCATTTTGAGTCATCTGGAGAACAGAGACCGTTAAGCGCCCATTGTTATTCGGGAAAGAATCCAATGATGAATCCTCCAACATCAGATGTGTACCTCCTCCCAGTCTTCCTACCAGTACCTACCTACTCACGTAACTGCTCGCCCATGTCTACTACATACCTACTCGTACATCTACATGTGATTGATCATTGATCCACTACCCCCCAAAATGAATCGATGAGATCGTGATATCGACAGATTATGAATCGTTAAAATCGTATTTCAGAGTCCATTAATTACCAAGGTGCTTACTATACTCGATTGAAATGATGTGCGTCCCTACATGGATTAGGAAGACTATAAGAGACTGAGGAATAGATACTTGGCTGTATGTACAGAGTGTGGAAATCTCTGGAGTTGCTCATTACTTACCCAAATATGAAGTACCTAGATTCATCAAGGCTGCTTGTTGATAATATTCAACTACCTACCTAGGTAAGGTTCGAGTAGATGTCCAAATTAGAATTCGAGTGCTACCCACAAACCTAGGCTAGGTATGATAACTTATAAATATGCTATGTGTCGGGATAATTAACTTCGTAATCTAGGTACCTAGTCATCGGTGTCGGTAGCTAGATGGATTGAGGAGATGTCGATTCTAATCTGGATGGGAACAGTCAAGCAAGACCCCCAGTTTATTAGTTGGCTGTCATTGAGATGTAGATAGTAGCGGTAGGTATCTCCTTCACCTCTTGAGTCTTCATGCGTCTTTTCTTCACTCGCAATCGCAACAATCACCCATCACCTTCTTTCATATATGTCGTTCTCTTCCAAATCATACCTAGGTGAGAAGTCATAGGCAAGTTACAAATTTACTCAAGGATTTAGTCATAATCTATCTCTCTTGTGCAATCTTCACCAACAAACCATGATAGGTATGTTATGTCAATCAAGTAACATGCATTATCTCTCAAGAGGCCGCTGAAAACCACTCAGCCCTAGTTGGGTACTTGGAATCCCAATCCGGTAAGAGTTTACCAATGGTTTCTTGGGATGGATGGCACGCAGAGTATTCAACCTTCATTGATCCGTGTAGTCATGGGGTCATGCAATTGGATGTTGGAAATTGAGGCTGCCTGACGGTGACAGCAAAAAGAATTAAAAGGTAGAAGAAGAGAGATTTAATGATTGTCGGTGACTGACTGCAGATGGGGTGGGTGGGTAAAGTAAATTCTTGGGGATGGAGAAGGGAGATGTGGAGGAAGGGAAAATACCCATTTCTCCTTTGGGGTTCAAGTGGTTTATGGTTTCATTATGGACATTTGGACATTTGGACACAGCACAGATGGAACACATGAGGGGAATACCAATTAATTCATTGATTGATCTGATTCATAAGGTTAAGGTTACGCTAATCACTATGGACTGAATCGATGGGTTTCCAATTAGGAAACCTTGGAAGAAGGGAGATTTCCCTTGCTGGCTTGACAAGAGGGAGGCGATATACATTACTAGGTAGATATACGAGTACATATCAAGAAGTATTCGTACAGAGATCTTCTTCGCTAAGGTAAATCAAAAGAAGTCATAATAACATCCCTCTTCCTCAGCTGATGCATTTTCCCACCCCATCCCATCCAAAACATGCAATCCTTCAAACCGCTTTTCCGTCGTTCTCTCGTAAATGTATAAAGTAGATGGGAAGCATTGACATGGGCTGAGCTGGGGAGGGGAATGATGATCGCCAGAAAACCTAGCAAGGCAATGCAAATTGTACCACCCATTACATCCCAATTCGTCTCATCTCATCCAATCAATCTATGTCACGACTTTCTGATGGATTTGGATTTGCCCAGGCAATATATTCTCTTTGGGGGAAAGGGAAACTTTCATTCCCCTCTCGAGTAAAATATCTTCTCATCCTCGATTGATCGATTGATCGATTGAATTGATTGATTCATTACAAGATGGAAAGGATAACATACCTCCTACCTACCTCCCTCCTCCACTTCATTCCAACGGAACTTTATTTCTTCTCCATCCAATGTGAAATGCTCAAGGTAAAACAATGTCGAGATGGCTGCATTCATGGCGCTTCTTTAGCGGCAAGCAATGCCGGGGGAAACATTAACCTTTTGGTGTGATATCTAGAATCCAGACATCTGCCATCGAATAAGAATCTTTACATCTCTTCGATGTCTGCAGGAACAGGGGAAAATTAGTTTCTCTTTATTGTGAAGAATCTAAGTAAAGTATTATTCTTTCCCCATCGTCCCGTTTCTCTCTTTCGATATTTCAACATCAGATGCTTTTCATGCCAGACAGTACCTAGGTAGGTATGACCAAGTTATCTTCCTTTACTTCTTCATCCATTGAATCGTATCTATCTAGGCATCGAATACTTTCTCATATAAATAATTGTGGACGGAGGAGTATTGATCAAACAGTTCAAATGACTATCTACCAAATGACGAGGTACTCATATGACTGACTACTAGCTACTGACTACCAACCTCTACCTAGCTACCCAACATCTAGTTACTCACATATACTCACATATACACACGGACTCTCTCGGACTCTCTCAATCGTTAGCAAACACGAATTCATCCTCTGCTAACCAATGTGAATAATAAGTGTCACAGCAGAGCAGATCTGATGTGTACTTTGTAACTGGGGACGGAATTCTGAAGTAAAACAGAAGCCGCCATTCAAGGATTCATCACAAGGATTTACCTTGTTCGTTGTCTCCGATTTCATTTGACCACGAGGTTTCATTCCATTAATTCAAGGTTGTTTTTGTTACATTGTACATCGTACACTGTTGCCTCACCTTGCTTTTTTCTTCTGAAGCTTTCCTGAGGCTTTTGCAATCCAAGTACCTACGTTATTAATAAGCAGCCGTTCTTTCAACTCTCTTCGTATTCTAGCCGTGGACAGCCACTCGACCTCCACCAGCCACAATGTGGCTGCCTACCTCCCACACTTTCCAACCTTGGTTTACCTACTTGTTAGATAAGAAAGTACCTACCTACCTACCTAGGTTTATAGGTTTACCTCACTTGCCCAGAGCTTTTGAAGTGCCTACCACGCCTCCCTATTTGATAAACACACACTCGGTAGATTGGAGTTCTAACCGTGCGAGGCTGGTCGGTGCAACCACAAGTCAACACCTCCAATGTGAACCTTTCTCTTTGCAGGTGAAGTGAATTCAAAAGAAAGTGCCCAGATAAGGTTAGGTAATGTTGAAAACACCATCAACATCATCATTCTTCCTTTCCATCGCTTCTATTTCTCCAGGAAAGAATTCCAACCCTTTTACCATATTTCGTAGATCTCATATCTCATCCGCTTACAAAATGTCAAACCGAAATCTATCAACTGCCGAAGCAAAGGCACACGATTTTCTCGATTTCCTCAATGCTTCACCTGGTCGTAAGTAAAATTAATCCAATAAGCTACCAATACCATAGCAACCTTATCTCTGCAGTTGTACCTAACTATTTCATTTAGCCTACCATGCAGTACACTCTGCCATTCAACGACTTTCCAAGGCGGGCTTCACAGAGATTAAGGAGCGAGATAACTGGTCCACAAGTTTACAACCCGGAGGAAAGTACTATCTCACCAGAAACGCTTCTTCGATTGTCGCTTTCGCCATCGGCAAGAAATGGAAGGCCGGTAACCCAATTGCCATGATTGGTGCTCACACCGATTCTCCTACCTTACGCATCAAGCCGGTATCTAAGAAACAAGCTTCTGGATTCATACAAGTGGGTGTGGAGACATATGGAGGCGGCATCTGGACATCGTGGTTCGATAGAGATCTGAGCATAGCTGGCAGAGCTATGGTTAAAGATGGAGATGGAAACTTTGTACAAAAACTTGTCAAAATCGATCGACCAATCCTCCGCATTCCTACTCTGGCCATTCATCTCAATCGTGCCACTAGCTTCGATCCGAATAAAGAGACCGAATTATTCCCAATTGCCGGTCTTGTGGCTGCCGAGTTGAATCGTACAGGAGCGAGCGAGAACGGGCCGACTCCATCAGAAGAGAATAAGGACTCGGATGAATACAAACCATTGCAAGCGATGACCACTCGTCATCACCCATACATTGTGGAACTCATCGCAAAGAATGCAGGTGTTGGTATTGATGATATTGTTGACTTTGAAATGATCTTATACGATACACAAAAAGCTTGTTTGGGTGGGTTGAACAATGAACTCATCTATTCGGGCAGACTGGACAATTTGGGCATGACCTACTGCAGCGTTGAAGGACTCATCGAATCTGTGAAAGATTCTGCTGCTTTAGATAATGAATCATCGATCAGATTGATCACCTGTTTCGACCACGAAGAAATTGGTAGTACATCCGCGCACGGAGCAGCCTCTAATCTTCTCCCCGCAGTCCTCAGACGTCTCTCCGTGATCCCCGCTTCCACTGCCGGCCCCGGCTCATCGTCTTCCTATGACATGGTTCACCGTGAGTCCGACGTCGAAATTGCAACAGCCTACGAACAAACCCTCGCCTCTTCTTTCCTCATCTCTGCAGACATGGCTCACTCCATCCATCCTAACTACGCACAAAAATATGAACAAGACCATCGTCCTGAAATGAACAAAGGAACAGTCATCAAAATCAACGCAAACCAACGCTATGCCACCAATTCCCCTGGTATAGTCCTTCTTCAAGAAGTTGCCCGCAAGGCCAAACCTTCCGCAGATTCCAAAGAGGGAAAGAATGGCGTGCCACTCCAACTCTTCGTCGTCAGAAATGATAGTAGTTGTGGAAGTACCATTGGACCTATGTTGAGCGCAGCACTAGGAACAAGAACCCTTGATCTGGGTAATCCAATGTTGAGTATGCATAGTGTTAGAGAATGTGGAGGAGCATTTGATGTAGAGCATGGAATTCGATTGTTTGAAAGTTTCTTCAATCATTTCTCGGATTTGGAGGGAAAGATCTTGGTGGATTAGGAGTGAGGAAGCATGGATGCGAATATGAATGGGATTGCGGTATCGGGTTGGGATTGGCGAGATGATATTTAGGGGGGCGAGGGGATATGGTGATGTCATCAATCAATGGAGGACAGAAAGGGATGAATGAATTATGAGATATGAGATCAGATGAAAAGGAAGCAAAAGTGATAGGAAATGAAAATATGTTTTCAAATTGTTGCTTCAAAATGAGAATTGGATGAAGGTGATTAATGAATCTGCGTCGAGGTATACATCTATTGCTATGCTATGATCAAAGTATTATTTTAGACGACTGTGATTGCACATCTCAAATCCCATCGCCAATGCAAGTTCACATTACTCCTCACTCCTCCCAATTTCCAATTCCCACATATCAATATCATCATTTAGCATAATCCAACACACCGCATCCGTCACATCACATCACATCATATCACATCATATCACTGCCCAACTACCCAGATAGCCATCTCATCTCATCTCATCTCATCACATCCTCATCCTCATTC
The DNA here is from genome assembly GCF_014898465.1 of Botrytis porri. Classification (NCBI taxonomy): domain Eukaryota; kingdom Fungi; phylum Ascomycota; class Leotiomycetes; order Helotiales; family Sclerotiniaceae; genus Botrytis; species Botrytis porri. The sequence goes on along the minus strand of NW_024066083.1, from coordinate 926,664 downwards.
TCATTCCTCCACAACCTCACAGACTCCAATACAAGATCAACATTTTCAATACCTATGGTATAGGTAGGTAAGCATGCTCAGGATCATGTTAAATACGGTATTCTATATACGTACTATGTATATAAGGTATCAAAGTCTCAAATCTTCAAATCCTCAAATCCTCATGTTAGAACTCTAGTCTAGACCTGACATTAACATTTATCACTTTCAAATTCACATTTACTTTCACCTTCACAACTACATTCACATTCTCGCTTCAGTCTCAGTCTTCAATATCCCTTATCATTATAATCCACTGTATGATTGCAACTTCGCTATAATTACAACCTCCTCCCCCATGTTCAGCTAGTCATTTCAATTTACAAGCCATCCATCAATAAATATGCTCATCAAACTTTTCAACTTTTGTGCATCAATATCATCCCATCAACTGCAACCACCACTATACACAAGCGCAAGCACAAGCAAACTTTTAAACATCATTCCCTCATCCCACCTCCCTAAAGCTCTCTCCTTTCATCCCAGCAAATCCCCCAGGCAATAGCTCCTAGAATATCACAAAAATCAAAGGATAATATATGCGACTCGCGGGCTTTCTAGTGACATGGAAATGCAAATTGAGGCTCAAATGGCAAAAGACAATCATGAATCAAATATACCACTGGCACTACGCTAATTCCACAAATGCTCAATCAGAAGTCAAACATAGCAAAGTAAAAGGCAAAAACGCATAATGGAGAAACATGTAAACGTCAATATACATGGATACATAAATGTGCAAATTTTCATTGGGGCCTGGTCCTTTTTCTAAGTCTCCAAAACATCTTTCTCTGCTTCACTTGGGAGTAAAGGAGTCTCTTTCGTGGCATAATTATCATCCTTCTCCCAAGCTGCTCCTGGTCCATGGTAAGAAGGTTCCTCAATGATAGCTCCTTGGTTAACGGGTTCGGATCCGAAGGGAAGTGGTCTCGAGGGCATCTCGCGCGTTGGAATCTCCAACTTATTGGCTAGAACATCTGATTGGCGCCTAGCAAGCATGTCAAGTTGAGCTGCTGGGTCCTGTCCGGGTGTCAGTGAGAATCTTCCAAGATCTACTAATAGCTTATTGAAAAGTTTCAAAAGCCGTGTAAGGTCGTAAAACAGGGTACTGGGGCCAAGGAAAAGTTTCTTGGGGTCTTTGAAAAGACTTCTGAAGGCATCAAAAGTTCCATTGAATTTATCAAAAAGGCTTACCCAATCTTGTTGTGCAGGAACGCCTTCCGCAGGGGGTAATGCGCTATCTTCTTCTCTCTCTTCGCCCCAGAAGGTTGGCTGTGTTCTAACTGGTGCGGGGGTTACGGGTAAACTAGGCCGTTCAAGCTCTGTTGGAAAGTCTGTGAGCCTCATACTACGCCTACGGCCTCCCGGGCTGGAAATCTGTGATATACCTGTGCCGTATCCTTGAAGAACTTGGATGTTGCCTTTGCGATTCTTCGACATGTTTCCAATGTATCGCTCAATTTCTGGAACTTCATCCCACGCATTTCCTCTAGCATAAGTTTGCCATGGGTCGTTGGCACTCGGCATGGTTGGTGTGGTAGGAGTAGCAGGCATGCTTCTTTCATCCTCGGTGGTTGCGACTACCGAACCGGCGACGGGGGTTTCTGGTACTGCTGTGTCATCATAATCATCTTCGGGGAATACTCTTGAGGGTACTGGTGGGTTAGCTTCCCAAGGGAAAATTGGTGCTGGTCTCTGCCACTTTGGAGCTTTTGGTACTTCGTAGTACATGTCACTGGGAGGGTCTGGGTAGCGGCTTGGTGCGCGGAATGGGGTAGCGTCGTTAGACATCTCATAATGGTTACCAGGGAGGTTTGAGGCTTCTGGTCTCGAATTTTGTGGTGGTGGTGCTCTACAGATCATTAGAAAATCCACTACCATTTTAATGACAATGAAACTCACTTGCTGGCATCCCATGGTGAATATGAGATGTTTCGCGATTGGTCCAATTTTGCCTGTACTGGGGGATCATAAGCTTCTTCGTTTTCCAAGTTTGTTTCTGTATGGTCATGGATTGGTTCCTCTGCTGTAGTATCATTAATGGCATTAAAAGGTTGAAATTTCTCACACTGGGCTCCTTGGGAATGGTCCTCCTGGGTCTGGGGCTGGAATTCTCCGAAAACAAGGTATTGTACAATAAGGGGTGCCGCTCCGTTGGAGGTTCCGCTCGCCGACTGAAGGAAATTAGCTTCATCTACGGTTTGAAGTTATTAGGCTCACCGTTTGCTTGTAATGTTTGTCATAAACTGCCCACCATCTTCCGGTCATCTGATGGTAAGGAGTGGCTCCGACACTGGCTTGTCTTCCGACTTTCCATGGCTTGTCCGTTCCGATAAAGTGGGCGGCGCTAATGCTGGATTGGAAATGTTGAAATGCTGGAAGATATTGGTAATGAGCGGATGGGGTGACATTGTAAGTAAAGCTTAGACGATTGTAAGTATTCTTGAAATGCATGTTAAGTAAACCTTGATCAGCTCCATCAAAAGAAATTCCTCTGTTTGCCATAGCCTCCAAAGCATAGTAGTCACCCATGTTTGGATCTAAAACCATAAGACCTGTGTTGAAAATGTCTGGCCATCCAATATCTGGTGCGGCGGAAAATGGATTTGGTAGAGCAAACAACTCATCTGGTGCACGAAGAGCAACCATATCGGCATCCATGTAAACTATTCTTCGGAATTGTGTTTGTTTCCATAATGTAATTTTGGTGAAAGTAGAGTGAAGATCAGGGCGGCCCATGAGGTCGAGGTTGGCTGGGGATTGGTTGACAACTCGATCGACAGGAATGACAAAGTCGAAGTTTCTCTTGAATTGTATGTTAGTTTGATTTCCAGATTCCCCCAAAGTAGAATACTTACCTGAAGTTCAGTCATACTCTCAGCGGTCACCGAATCTACCGTGACAAGCACTGCGATTTTCTTGGTGGTACCAGCATCTCGTAGAGAATGTGCCAATACAAGAGCACCTGAATTGCAAGATGAGTTAATGGTTTCTAACAGATGTAGTGTGATGAAACAAACCTGGCAGGTATGTGTCGGTCAAAAGAAGCTATCGCAGAGTTGTCAGTCCAAGTCATCCCATTCTTGTCGAGTTATGGTGATAACTTACAGTTGCATAAACATCTTCTGCTTGGGAAGCCATTGTTTATTTAGATGTGAGAGGACTTGTATTTTGATGTATGAGACAAAGAAGTCCTGAATACTCGCACAAACTACCACAAACAAAACTTCCACCAAAGTTGACGAGTTAATGTGTGTATAGGTAGATATAGGAAAAAGTTGGGGGAGGAGAAATAATTTTGGAGAGATATGCGATGGATATTCTAAATAGATGGAAGTAAGCTAGCTGTCAAGGCCAGAAAGAGGCTAGTGGAGATTGATTATGACGGTATGGGATGGGTCATTTGGTTAAATCAATCTTAACCATCCCAAAGATGGTGGAAATGCTGGGGGAGGGGAAAAATGGGTGGTGGATGTGGATTCGATTGCTTGGATGGGGAGGTATGAATGGTATGGATGTATGAATAATGGATGGATGGATTGGGTACTTTTGTTTGGTGGGAAATGAATTGACAGGGAATTTGCTGGCGGTAAGAGGGATCAAGTACGGAGGAGCATGAAGGGAAGAAGTAATAAGCAATATATGAACAGGATATACCGTACGGCTTAATTATTCGCAAGACGGTGAAGTAGCTTGGGATGTAGAAAAGACGAGATGAAAAGGAAAGGTTGGGAGGGGGGGAGAGGAAAGAAATATATTCATATTCTAATTGACATTCACATTCACTCACATTCACAAAAAGAGATACCCCTCCCTCGACCCCCTCTACCCCTCCATGATATTCATCTTATTCATCCTATTCATCCCCATTCATTCGACTCTAATAAGAAACCTAACAACCCAAACATGAGAGAAAGTATAGAATGCCATTTGTCAAAGATAAGACGGCAGTGACTTTTTTTTTCATTTACAGTAACATTGTATGAATATTTGATCACGAACACCACACCAAGCTGCCACGTACTCCCTCTTTTGCCTGCTTCATCAGACTAGTTTGGATATCTTTTATGAACTTCTTTCTACGGAGCAGATGGATTTTCGATACTCAATCCTCAATAGCTGGCTGGCTCGGCCGGTTACCTAGTCGTTGAACTATCTCTGCGTTGGACGGTTGGAGATGAATGTTCCACCAAGATGCGTTGAGATGGAGACGCCATACCACCACACCACACACAACTCCCAGATCCATTTTTTACCACCCGCATTTGAACCCTGTTGCGTCGATGTACCATTCTTTTTCCAAGATTCCCATGAATCCCATCCTATACGGAGCCTCGGGGGGGGGGGGGGGGCAAATGAATGCTGTTTACCCCACTGTCTATCAACTTATCTTCTTCTTTTTTACGAGAATGTCAGGCATGGATCAAAAAGATAGTCAGTCTTCTGATAAGTTTTTCATACCAATAGATGAAGAACATTGTTCTGAATCTGCCATAAAATTCATCTTGATGGACAGTCTTTTCTCGAGTCATCTAAACGCCTTCATCAAATTCGTTCATGCATTTATTCATGTATGTCTTGAATTTCAAGCCCAATTCACACGCATTTCAACGCCTTATCTGCAGGTCAATTCCCAAGTGGCGTAACTTTACCACCCTTCATAATTGTATGGACAAGGGCCAGGTATTCTCAAGTCGTTCTATGCACACTGCACTGCAATGCTCACCGACAGCTGTTAGTTCATGTATCGGATACCCACTACGAACATGAAAACGCACAGAAAAATGTCAAGGAAACTTAGCTCATTCAAACTTCCAGAATTCTCCAATATGAAAGGATATCTTCATCCTCGTGTCGTTTTATAACGAACGAGAGGGGTCCAAGTGGACGTTTTCTTTCTGTTTCTCGAACGCATTCTTACTCACAGATATGTGTATGCGTAGTCGGCCAACTGCATACCTCATGTACAATGCAGATAGCACATCGATAAATTTATGTACGAAGGGTTGTCTATAGTTGTGGCAGCTTCCTGTTCGATTGAAAATATAAATATATCTACATGTGCTCCGCTTCTTCCTCGAAGATTTTTCAAGAAGCTTGAGCACAGGCTGTCTTTCTTACTTTGGACCCGATTATCTGTTATGCATTCAGATAAAAGTAGAAAGTATGAAGCTCAGACTTGTATGTATCTACTGCCTGTGGAAAATCATTGCGAGGAAATCATTTAGCTCGAACATTTGTTCTAGATCCATTCTAAATAATCTTCTAAATGAGGAGTCTGCCTACGATATTCATTCGTCCAGTTGTCAAAAGAACTTCAACATTGGGCAACATTGGGTAGAATGATATACAATGTATCGTTTTTTCGAAATACCTGATCTATTTTTTCAACATAGCCTGAACTTGATCGTTTCTTATCCAAACTGGAGATGATGTGTGATAGGCTAGCATGATGATGTCTTGCCTTCTCACCTCAACAAATCATTGTCATGGTTTCAGTTGAATCATTCAGAATGTCGCTCCCAAGTCTTTCAATTTAGATTAACTCCACCAGGGTCATATTCATATCTATCAGCATGCAAGTGTCTGTAAGTCATGAAGACATGCCCAGCATTATTCGCCCCGCTGATTCCTTTATTCTCCGTCTTGAGCATCCATCACCTCTCCATCTTCTCTCGACTCCACTGACAAGTCAAGGATCGTTCATGGATGCTCCACCTCCGAAAAAACCTTGCGCTTTTGTCAATCAGCCGCAATCACACAGTCATTGAAACGATGGCAGCCAAAATGCTGTGTGAATACTTTGAGGGTTAAAGACTAAATTCCATCATTCCATGCCTGTCTATTCAGTATCGTGGATCGACTTGCGACGTGAAAGCAACAAGTTTAACCTTGTGCTCAATCTACCAGCTATCGGTATCTCATTACCCCTCTTCAGCAAATTGTCGAGCCACTTCTTTCTCTGGGTGCAAGACGGCGAGTAACGTGGCGAGGAGGGAATACAAACTACATCCTTTCATTAGATGTTCTAGCCCCAGACATTTATAGACCTCATCACACTCCATGCTATATAACCCATCAACGTCAGTTCCCGAAGTTTACTCTTGGCCGATACAAATCTAACGATGCATCATCCCGATCGTTGGAAAGTATCATCACTTCCATGTATAGTATTACCAGATATCAATATCAGTACTCACGATTTACACGGAGCTATCACGCTGATTATTAAGGTAGAGTGATACAGTGAACCTTGGTCCTTGGGTCTTTCCCAAAGGGTATATTATGGAAGATTAGTAGATATGAAAGTGTATTAAGGAACTGAAATGGGATCTATCTATAATCGATACAATGACAAAAAAGTGAGATCGGAAGAGACTCAGCGAAAGGTATGTAGGGCAAGGAATACAGAATTCCTTCAATTCTCCCACTTCGCATTTCGAGCTTGAGACGCTCGCATACAGTCTTGATAATTACCAAAGCACCCTCAGAATCAAATCGCCTTAAATTCTCCCTCGATTTCCACAATCTTTCCAACAGCTTTCTTATATCCTGCCTCATTTTCTAATCGTTCTGTATAAGCGAAAAGTTCTGGATATTTTTCCTTTGTTAATCTAGCACGCTGTTTAGCTGCTACAAGAGGGAATGACATGAGAATATCTGCACCGGTCAGATGTTCACCACAGAGATATTTTCCATTATTGGGAGAGCTCCGGATTTGTTCATTAAGAAAGGTAAAATGAGTGCTGAAATTTGGTTCCAGGAATGAATCGTGCACTTTTGAGGTTATCATGCCTGTAATAGGACGGATGAAGAATGGAAGATTGGGCGAATTGATCACTGAGGAGTTAGTGATATTTGAGAATGTGAATGGAAAGAACTTACTTGACATGATGAGAGCGACAAGGAGGGGTGGCATCAGAGACCCTTCGGCATAATGCATATAGTAGCGGAAACGAGTCCATCCTTCGGTTTCGCCACCGAGAGTGTTTTCCTGGCCGGGCTTCCAGCGGGTGGGGAGAAGGGTACTGCCGTGGGTAAAATGATCAAGGAGATATCTTCGGGTGAGTTAGTATTTAGGCTGAGAATGGATTCTTCTGGCGTCTGGGAAGCTAAGGAGATGGTATCCAAAAGTATCATGTGTTTTAGATATATCATATCAAAATCCAAGGACTACTTGAACCCCTCCATTCTCTATTTCCACTCTAATTCCATATTTACACCCCCTCTTAATCCCTTCGTTCAACTCCCTTGCCCGCTAAAGAAATAAGTAAACTTACTCAGTAATAAACGCACTCTCCGCCAAAACCACCGGTTCGGTAGCTCCCGCAGGTAAAATCGTAACGACGGGAGATTTTCCCAGCGCATGCACTTTTTTCAATTCAGGAGGTGCGTGTTTGGAGGGAAGTCTATGGATGATTTCTAGCTCGTAGGGTATCTTCAATTCTTCGAGGAGCCAGAGGATACGCTGAGAGCGGGATTGATTGAGCCTGGGTTTGTCAGTTTGGTGGGGGACATGGGATGGATGGGATGGGGAGAAAGATATGAGAGGAGATATGTATATTGGAGGGAGGGAAAAGAAGAGGAGAACGGCTACCAGTAAAGTTTGATTTTTGGCTGATCGGACGTGGGAGCTTGTGAAGACATGACTGACTACTTGAGTATATACGATAGTTATTGTGAAAGATATGAGATTGATATGAAGATATCCTGTATTCCCCAAAATTCAAATCAAGAGAGATACAAAAATACAAAGAAAAGTAATTAAACATTCTCAATCCATCACTATCACTAGATTCCCCTCCCATAAACAAGTTTCTCTCATCTCACTACCGATTAGCTCTCCCTCAGCCCACCTCGGCACAATCGATAACCCATTGATAACCTCAACCTGTGCCACCAACCCAATCCCACACATCAACCAACCAAGTGCATCATCGCATCAAAATCTCAGCCGTGCGTGCGGATCATCGGGCAACATTTTTCCGACGTCTGAGCATTCAACCGCGACTCTACACACGAGGCTCAATTATAGCAATTCCAAAGCTCGAAGCAAAGAGAAATCATTCACACAAGTGTTTCTCTCATCCTCGCAACTTTATTCACAATGGCTGGTCACGATCATGGTTTGTATATTCGCACTGTGCATGCGGGATTGGACTAATGATGGGAATATAGTACTCGCGGTAGACCCCGCGTTGGTCAAATATAGCAGTATGTTGTTTCTGCATCTGGGAGATCTTGCGATTTAGGATGGCGATGAGGAGATTGCGAGGGTGGGAAAAGGGGAGAGGAAGGTTGACTAATGGGTGCTAGATATGTCGACCAATCGTCACAAGTATTTCAGATGGACGGGTCGCACTGCGGCGATTTCGTTTGTCTTTGCGGCGGTCATTCCGAGTATCGTTGGGTATATGGCTATTAAGACTGAAGTAAGATATTTGGATGCCATGTGCAGGTTTTAGATTAGAGGTCGCAGAATTGGAAGGCTAATGTGTGGATAGGGAAAATGGGATATGAGAGGAAAGCGCAGGGGTGATACGATTTCGGAATTTTAGATGGGGGTGAAAGGGAGGGAGAAGGGGATGGGGGGATACGAGAATGAGGCAAAGATTGAATGCGGGAAGTTGTACATTTGTGGAAGGAGATATCACGAGAGGCTATGGGATACGAGAAAGCTATGGAATTGAGTTTGCATTCTTCACCATCGTCGTTCAATGCATGGTCGTTTGATATCGGGTATTGATGTTTACTTGGATTTGGTAATTTCTGATATGACTTTTGCAGGACTGACCTAATATGTTTCTAAGAGACGAACCGATTACCGCCCATCCGTTACTGATACTCCGATAAAAATGCTTCAAGAGATGAGATGGTATTGGAGAAAGTAGAACATTCGCTTCCGTCTGAGAAGAGATCATGTAGTGTTCCAAGGAAATTCGGTGCCGTCATTGGTAATAGCATAGTAATTGGTATCATATGTCTTCGTGCCTCCCTCAGTATCGACCTCTTCCACCTCCATATCCACGACCTCTTCCCCCAGATGGACCATCCGGTATCCTCTCTCCTCGTCTCCATTCACCCATTGGTACACCACCCGCTCCGCCTTGGCCTGTACCTTGACCAAATCCTCCTCCTCTTGAACCCCCCCTCCCTCTGTATCCACCCCCAAATCCATTTTCTCTCGGTCCCATCCCCCCTCTTCCCCCAAATCCACCCATTTCCGATCTTCCACCCACAAAACCGCCTCTCGAAGGACCACTAGGTGGTGGTGCAACCCCTCCATCTGCCATCGGTGGTAAAATTGCGCAACAAACATAATCACCAATGACAAATCTCGCATCCTGCAGCGTCTTCTCCGGTTCCCCCATCAAACTCCCCGCCATAATTCCTTCTCCAACTATCGCACTCTCTTCCTCATCTGGTAAAACACCTGGCCCTCCTTCCCCAATAACAACACTGCCAAGCTCCTTCGTTACATATCTCGCGGGTCCACTAACAGCAGGTCGTGAATCGGGAAATATAAGTCGAAATGAAAGACGAGTTCCAATCGCCAGATCAGGAAGAAGATCAGGGAGCGCGGTGGCTAGTAAATGTGATAATTCGCGCAGAGTACATGATTGCCATGTTGATATATTAACGTGAAGAGGTAATTCACCATGTGGATTAAATTCTTCGATTCTATTTTCACATTAGAATAGATATAAATAAATATCATGGGAAGGCTGAGATTTGTTTGCCTACCTGGGAAATGAACCGTTTTTGTAGAAAAGCTTGAGATGAAACGGAACGGTAGTGTTGCGATCGATTTTTGCTAGAGTAGTGGTTGCCATATTTAAATCATGAGCTGGGATAGCTATGATGCTTTTAGAGGAAGGATGTTGGTGGAGGATAACTTTGAGGTGAGAAGTTCTCGAGGCAGAATCGAGGCCTCGTCAAAAAATGTTCAGCCTTGGGCTTTGTACACTTTCTGTAATTTGACGACAACATCTTGTACTTACTCAACAAATTCAATCTCTGGCTCAAATTTATCTATCTATCAGATTTGGCAAGATAGAGAAACGAAAAACACGTTTATCATAATCATAAATCACCATTTCTATTGCCGTAAATACAATCATCTTCGGCGCAAACCATCACAACCGCCATCATGGATTTCGCATCTCTCATGTCGAAAGAGATATCCAAAAAGAGCGAATCTTCCGCCGATACCTCTAAGAAATACATGAAACGATCCGAAATTGAAGCGGAACGACAGGCCAAATATCTCGCTGAACAACGCGCCATTGAAGCAGAACGTGAAGCCAAATTAGCACAAAAGCGGAAGCGCGAAGATGAAGAAGAGGAAGCTGCTAAAGCGCGAGAAGAAAAACGTAGGAGACTAGCTGAGGAATCTAGGAAACAGAGGGAGGAAAGAGAAGCCGAAGAGGAAAGGAAGAGGAGAAGAAGATTAGGATTGCCGGAATTGGTGAAACAGGATGCGGAGGAAGTGGTGGAGGATGATATTCCGGATGAGGAGTTGGTGATGAAGTTACGGGAGATGGGACACCCTGCGAAACTTTTTGCGGAGAGCCATAAACAGAGATTGAGGAGGTATAGGAAATTGGGGGTGGTTATGACGACGGGACCGATTCCTACGACGTTGGTTTTGGTCGAGGAAAAGGATATGAAGGTTGAGGGTGTACCGAAGGATGAGGAGGGGAGGAAGTATTTGTTTAGACAGTTGGCAAGTTATTTTACGATGGTTTTGCAGGAGTGGGAACATGCGCTTGAAAAAGAGAAGAGGGATACGTTTGCTAGTAAGGCGGCTTATAATGCCATGGTGCAGAGTAAAGATAACATGACTCCGGTAAGTTTCTTTAGCATACGTATCTATATTATAGAATCTTAAACTAATGATATGTAGCTCTTTCGCAAATTCGAAAAAGGAGACCTCGATGAGGATATCCTAGGCCCGGTTGTTGAAATCGTCAAAGCAGCGCAGGAAAAACGATATGTCGATGCAAATGACGGGTATCTACGTCTTAGTATTGGAAAGGCTGCATGGCCAATCGGTGTGACGATGGTGGGTATTCACGAGCGTAGTGCGCGCGAGAAATTGCATGAGACTGATAAGGGACATGTGATGGGTGATGAAATTACGAGAAAGTTTTTGCAGAGTATTAAGAGGTGTCTTAGTTTTGCTCAGGTTAGATGGCCTCCAGAGGATATTAGACAATTGATGGGTTGAGTAGGTAGTTTTGTTTTAGAGCTTGCGGCTCGAGGGAGATTACAATGGGGTTCCCATCTGTGTCGTCGAGTCTACGCCCACTTGAGGCTCCAAAATGCTGGTGCAGCACACCCTAATTTGAAGAATTATTATATTTCGTGTTCACTTTGTGATAGTTTTTGCTTTGATAAGGAGGATGTGTGTTGTGTTGATTAGCTCTGTTTATCGATGCTTCAAAACTCCAAAGCCTTGCCCTTTAGTTTGAAGTTGATTTTCATGAAGGTTCCGTACCTATGCTAATGTGCTGCCACCAGATAATACTTATATTGATCGGGGTTAAAGAAATACTGCGAATCCTAACCAATGAAAGATCACGTTTAGCGAGAGGTTAGAAAGGGAGAATAGCGAGTAAGTCCTACAGTTTGACAGCCCATCATTGGCATGATGAATATTTCGAATTATACCACATACAGAATTTCCAGACCATGGAGCCATGTTTTAGAGAGAGAGGTTGGGGGGGGGGCAAATCTGTAGATCCTTTATTTTCGCTGCTTCAAATTAGCTTCATTGACAACTCAAAGATACCTAATGTGCATTTTCTCGGGAGATGTGAGATTGTAAGTGTTCAGAGGCGACTTTTTCATTTACGATCTTAGGAGATGCTAGTATACTACATATGCGTCGGTATCTACAAACTCGTAATGGGAACTTGAAAGATCTAGGGATTCTGCGTCTGGAGACTCAGGCTCAAAGGACTCCGGGCCGCCATAGCGGATGACTTTAATGAATCTTGACCAACACATATTCTAGGAAATGGGGATTCTTGCATATCTTTGGTTGATTGTTGCAGAACTTCAATACAATCTTGTTACTGTGTGTAATGTTCGAACGAGAAATCAAAAAATATCTGGTGCACATGAATACTCATTACTTTTTCATATGCATGATTTGACTGCTAGAAGTTACCCCCCTTGATCAATGAATCCTGGCTTTTCGTAGTTTGTATACTACCCTTGATGAATAAATAGGATGCCCTCGGGCGTTTGATATTCCTAACATACGAGGAGCTTGTATAGAGGTCTTCCCATTGTACTCTGTATATAGTACTAGGTTACTTATTTAACCATGACGCATTCGCTTAATGAGATGACTCAAATGACGCCAAATGACGATCCAAAAATTACTCAGATTGTTTCTGTTGCACATCGCATCTTGAGTCATGATATAGAGATGAAGGTGTGAAGTTTAGACGACATATAACAGGACGAAAATAGCAATTGCTGCAATTATACTACGCCAATGAAGAAAGTCATGACGACAAAGACGGAATAAGATCAAAATTGTGTCATGACCTTCCAAGGAAACTTTAACCCTGCGTGCGAATCTATCATGATGTTCTATTCCTACTTTCAGTCCTCCTCAAAGGAACTTTCGTTCCGACAGGCAAGCAACAAACTTTCTGCAAAAATAACCTCAAGACCCCATTCGTCCCTTTTAAAATCCCCTATTCGATGTCTAGAACAAAGAGTCTCTTTATCTTAACTGAACAGGAGGGAAACATGTTTCAGATATTAGATGTGCAACAAAACTAATTTTGCATACTTTCCTTTGTTTAGATGAGAAGTGAAAGAGAGTTTTAGGAATAGTCGATTTCGGGAATTTACATACGAAGTAGTCTAGGTAGGTAGCGATGGTCAAAGGTTTAACCTCGTTTACCGCACGTTGAAACCTGCATAGAGAAGCGAAACGCTTTGTTAAAAGACCCAGTGACTTGCACCCAAAGACATTTTTGATTGGTAGATTGAGGATCTCAGACAAAGAACGGAGAGGTTGGAGAGTTTTGTTGCATATCTGAAATTGAGCGCAAGTCGAAGAAACTTACCTAGTAATACGTTAGCAATTCAGCCGTGCACCAACAACTCGCCTGAAAAGTTAGATTTGGGAAGAAAATGCTTACTAGGCTATTATTCATTTACTAGTGGATGCGTAAAAGAAACTTTCTTTCTACAAAATTCTTCGTATGGATTTCTTCGCATTGTATATTACCTTGTGCACCGGGCTTGCGGCCAGTAACGCGCACAGTATTTTGACCTACGACAACATTACATTCGGAAATACAATTGTCAATGTCTCATTTTCATGACGTCAAGAAGGATTTTTTATCTTTGTTAAGCTAATTCATGTGCCGAGCGACAGAATGATCTTGGATTTGTTGGAACATATAATCATAGCAGGGCGTTGAGTCATCAAATCACCAGGCACTTTGGCGGAGTGGTTAACGCGATGCCCTGCTATTGTTTACAGCAAAGTCAGGCATTTCCTTCGGGAGCGAGTGTTCGAATCACTCAGGTGTCGTTTTATCTTTTTGGACCCTTTGAAGTCCAGGAATTTTTCATGTGATCAATTATTTTGAGCTCCTCCGATATGTATGCTACGGAGATTTTGAGGTCTTCCTTTTGGATGGGTAGGTATTTGTTCTTTTGTGGAGTGTACGACGAATTACGTAATGCACAACAAACACTGCTGCATAAGTAACCGACGACTCTCGTTTGAGTGAAGTGAGGTTAACCAACTACTTAATAGGTACGTATCCAAAGTTCATTTTTGTTACAATGAGTTATCTACCCACTTTGTGATTTGTAGCACAAATTACAATCCCCTGTCTGGGGTAGCTTCGTGCACTTTGCAATGAGCAGCAAGTGCAGTGATTGTACCATACCCAGTGATACGTTATACTTGTATCACATCAGTCTATCCAGGGAACAGTAAGTATATACATCATTTTCAGCCGATGGATCATTCATTGGAGCCACCGCATTCCCGTGCAAATCGATATGTATGTCGGTTCATGATCTCTTAGAAGCTTACAACCATCTACCAGTTTTTCTTTGATGAGAAATGACAATGCTCAAGTAGATACCAAACCACCCGAACTTCTAAACGAAAGCTATTTGGCCGTGATGCTTCTATATATTCAGTAATCTTTATGTGCTGTGGCCCAGTAAGAGATCGAAATCAGGGCTCTAAGTTGACCGATACCATTAACCTAACTTCGAGCACGCGAAGGACGGAATAGTCGTTGAATTATAGGGACCGACCGGAATTGGAGGGAAACTCAAAAGAAAATCGTATTTTGAACAAGTAGGCTTTGATCGTACATATGGAGGAGAAAAAAGACGCCGACTCAATCTCATTGAGTGATGATGGGACCCAGGATTCCTTTCAAGCTATTTGAAAAAATCCAAATGATGGATCTTTGAACGGCAGGAAGATCATGTTTAGAACAAGATATTCTTACAACTTGGATGAGATCCTACCTTGCCTTCATCTAATGTATGAATGGAATGAATGGAAAGATGGGTGATTCGTCTCTTCCACTTGCAAGAGTATCACAATATCCTAACAGAGCATAGACGAGATAAAAGAAGTTGCCAAATCCGAGCCCCAGTTCTATTTTGAGATTTCGTGTGGTTTGGAATGTTCTGAGGAAGAATCTTGGCCAGATTCTTGATCGAAGATCATGATTCAATTGTTGCAATTGTACCATCTGACGCTCCTAGCTGATGAATAGCCAACTTACCCAATAAACAATGTTAGCCACAGGCTAAATGCCTTGGCAGGGCGAGAAGGTAACTTTAGCTTTTGATCGGATCTTCAAGTCCCACCGAAATCAACGTTGACAAAGAAAAAGACCTACACATTTGAATGAAACACGTACTTGATTGTTCTCGAATTGTGGATTGTGTTCTGTCTTACAATGTTATGATGTGGTTGTGGCACAGATAGTATTGAGTGGCGTTCTACTGCGTGAATGCCATGTTAATAAGGCTAATATATAGCTAGCGTCGACCAGGTTTCTTGAGAGCCAAATCATTCCACGTATCTATGAACTCCCAATATAAATTCAACCATTTGATTTTCATCAACCACAATCCGTGAGGATATCTTAACACCGGTTTCAATAATACAAGTTAATATTACTCACATACAAAATGTGGCTCCTCGATTGGTGTATGTAGTATTCTGGAATGGATCCGAGAAGGAAGTGTTTACAACATAACAGCTTACTGACTTTTATTCCATTTGAATAGTTTGGGATACTCTTGCGTCCTTAGGACTCTTAAACAAACACGCAAAACTCCTCTTCCTCGGTCTCGATAATGCCGGAAAGACAACGCTGTTACACATGTTGAAGGTGCGTAGACGAAGCCAGGTTAAGGGGATGCTTGATCCAAGGCGAACGACAACTTACTTCCAGCATTTTGAGCAAGGGAACAATCATTGATAACATGCTTTTAGAACGACCGTGTTGCCATTCTCCAACCTACTCTTCACCCTAGTAAGCAGCTCCAAGTCTCGCACATCGGCGCAAAGCACACGTAATCAACATTTACTGACCATGCGACAGCATCTGAGGAACTTGCTATCGGCAACGTCAAGTTCACAACTTTCGATTTAGGAGGACATCAACAGGGTAATTATTCTTGTATTATTGGAATGTTGGAAACCAAGCTAACATAGTGTAGCTCGTCGTCTCTGGAAGGATTACTTCCCAGAAGTCTCCGGCATCGTTTTCTTAGTCGACTCCAAAGATCACGAACGTTTCGTCGAATCGAAAGCCGAGCTCGATGCCCTCTTGTCAATGGAGGACCTTTCTAAAGTGCCTTTCCTCATTCTCGGAAACAAGATCGATCATCCAGATGCTATCAGCGAGGACCAATTAAGACACGAATTAGGATTATATCAGACTACTGGAAAGGGCAAGGTTCCTCTTGAGGGTATCAGACCTATCGAAGTCTTCATGTGCTCTGTGGTTATGAGACAAGGTGCGTTTTATTTGCGGTTGAGAGATCATTACGCCCCATACTAATCATGGAATTAGGTTACGGTGAAGGTATTAGATGGTTATCACAGTATGTCTAAATAATGGTGAGAGGGTTGTTGTGAAGGAGGTATTTGGAATGAAGGGGGCGGTTTCTTATGGAGATCTGTTATGATGGACGGAGTTATACAAAGGTCGTTTTTTCAATGCTTTTATGGTAGGTTCTGGAAGCTCATAAGAGTTTACTTTAGGAACCAAACCGACCAACATATTTGTACCAGCATAGTATCGCGATCAAGACTTTTTTATTACTCAACATAGCATCATGACTCGTAAATTTGAACTCTGTGAATGTGCTACCAATAGATGGTATGGTCTTGGAAGGACCGAGGCATCAGTGATTAGATGCTTCAGAGATTGCCATTGTTTGATATCGTATGCAAGTCAATGTGATTGGCGATGCACCACAACTCGTTCTTAAGTCTCCTGGATTTCTTAGGGTACCGAACTCTTTTGTAAGATGTGAAGATCTCAATGCTTGTAGCGATCTAGAATGGACCACTCGTATTGCTAGAGGCTAAGAATACCTAGTACTTAACTAGCTACGTCATAACTATTTTCGGATGCGAAACTCGCCCAACATAATTATACTTAGTCTCCCCACACTTTTCAATAATAGCCAACCCTCTTTCATATATTAATCAAGCAAAGACCCATACTTAATGCATATATAATGCAGGAAGACATCTAGAACTCCTATCTTCTCCAGAATACACAACCAATAATCCTACCACCACTTGGAGATGGCGGACCTCCGCCACAAAACAGATGGCCCATCGCCGCTTTCCGCAGAAGGCTACGATGAATCCCTTCTCCCCGATTTCCACCGTGAATTCATCTCCGAAGAACACCTCCAAGCATTCTCTAATGCGCTGAGTGCACCGGATCCAAGTCCTAGTTCTGATGATTTGTCAATATATTCGCAGGCTCAAAGTCCGAGAGAGCCATCTACACCACATCGCAGCAGCATAGATGTACGAAGAAACAGTAAAGTCGCAATTGGAAGCGGGTCAAACACACCAGGGGATAGGGGGAGCTTGTTCATTACCGCGCAGAATGATTGGGCGCCAGTAAACCCTACGAGGCTAGGAGCGAGAGGCAAAAGGAAAGGGGAGAGGCGGAAGCCAGGTAAACAACCAAGGAGAAGTAAAGATGAGACGAGAGAAGGGTATTTGTACTCGATTTTAAAATGGCCATTGCTAGGAGTGGTCTTCATGTGGATTGGGGGACTGGGGTTGTCATATATGGTGACGCGATTGTACATTTGGACATATGAGAATTTTATTGCAGTAAGTGGTTTTCTGAATTGTGTCTTTAGGAATCCTGTAGGATGTATGTCGCGGAGGGTCTGTCTCTGGTTCTCAGGAGGCTATTCACTAGGGTTATTTACTGATTCTCTGGTTGCACAGTGGAGGGGAAAGCGGAATCGACTGCGAGAACAACTACATAGTACCACGAACTACGGAGATTGGGTCAAAGAAGCACAATCATTGGACACATATCTTGGAAACGATAAGTGGAAGGGTGAGGACGAATACGCATATTATGATTCGAAGACGGTACGAAGAGTTCTGGAACAGATTCGAAGATGCAGACGGAAAATTGAACAAGAGGATCGAACAGAAAACTCACCTAATGGAAGCAATACAACAAAGGCAAAAGTAATTGAAGATTTGAAGGCATTGATTGAGGCATGCGTGAAGAATAATTTTGTGGGAGTGGAAAACTCGAGATTATACTCTCAAACTTATTATGGAACGAAGGACTTGGTACAAGAGTTTATTGACGAAGGTAATTCAAAGATTTACATATTTCCAATCGCAGATCAACTGACGAGAGATTTTAGTTGAGAAAGGTATTTCAATTCTGGCAAAGTCGGATCAACTTCAAGATGAAGAAAAGCGCACACTTTTCAAACGAATGCACACAAATTACGGTCGTACAGCACTCTGTCTATCGGGTGGCGCATCTTTTGCATATTATCATTTTGGAGTTATCAAAGCATTGTTAGATGCGAATCTCTTGCCAGAAGTGATTACAGGAACTTCAGGAGGTGCTTTGGTAGCTGCTCTGGTCGCTACAAGAACCAACGACGAATTGAAGGCATTACTTGTACCTGCTCTAGCTGGCCGAATCACTGCCTGCTCAGAACCGTTCACTACTTGGATACCTCGATGGTGGAAATCAGGAGCTAGATTCGATTCTGTAGAATGGGCTCGACGATGCAGTTGGTTCACTAGAGGTAGCATGACTTTCCGCGAAGCATATGAACGAACTGGCCGAATTCTCAATGTCTCATGTGTTCCTGCTGATCCTCATAGTCCTACTATTTTGACCAACTATCTCACAAGCCCTGACTGTGTTATTTGGTCGGCGGTTTTAGCATCAGCAGCTGTTCCAGGTATTTTGAACCCTGTGGTTCTTATGATGAAACAACGCGATGGCACTCTTGCACCTTATTCTTTTGGTCATAAATGGAAAGACGGAAGTTTACGAACTGATATTCCACTTAAAGCACTAAACCTACATTTTAATGTAAACTTCAGCATTGTTTCTCAAGTCAATCCTCACATCAATCTCTTTTTCTTCTCCTCTCGAGGTTCTGTGGGACAACCAGTCACTCATCGACGTGGTAAAGGTTGGAGAGGTGGATTCCTTGGGAGTGCTACTGAACAATATCTCAAACTCGATCTCAAAAAATGGTTGAAAGTAGTCCGTCACCTCGAGTTATTACCTCGTCCTTTGGGCCAGGATTGGAGTGAAATCTGGCTTCAGCAATTCTCAGGAACCATTACTATCTGGCCAAGATCCGTCATCTCAGACTTTTGGCGCATTTTAAGTGATCCAAACCCAAAGCAACTGGGGCGAATGCTTCATGTTGGCCAACAAAGTGCATTCCCAAAACTAATGTTCATTGCCAATCGACTGAAAGTCGAAAGAACTATTGAGTCAGGAAGAAGAGCAACTCGACAAGGTGTGAGAAGAGGTAGCATTGAGAGCATCTTAAGCGAAGACGATATTAAAGGTTTACTTCTGGGAAGTGGCACAGGCAGTGATGATGAAGGAGAGACCGCTACAGAATATGAGTTGACAGATGGCGCGGTGACATCCGAAGAGGAATCTGACGGACTCAACTTGAAGATAAGTGAGAAGGAAGCGTTGATCAGTGGGGAAAAGGAAGAGTAATATTGTGATTTTTGGGAGCGAAATTATACCAGATATAGATTGATATTTGATTTTAAATGGGGATATTAGATAGGTAATAGGCATCGTTAGGATAATAGGGTTAGATGCTTGAATCGATATATTCATCAGAAATGTGTGCACTCTCAGCTAGTCCTAGCCTTTACTCTACATCTTACGTATGTATCTCTGCTTCTTCAATGATTACTTACAGACGGTGATATCATTCGACTCTATCTAGATGAATATATCTGAAGTATCAACTTGTGCGTGGCCTTGCACGTCATTCTTGCCATCCTCATTCAATCCCTCTCTTCGATCTTTCCTTAACAGTACAAATACGAAGTTTTACCATCAGTATTCAATAGATGAATAGAACAGTTCATGAAGATGGGAGTGAAGATACTGTGCCTTCTGACATTTACAGTAAGAACGGGATAATACATGCCGGCTACTCAATACCGATCTCCCTCATTCACTTCACACGGTACCGAGCATAGCTATCAAATAGCCGAGTACGTAGATATAGAGCACACTTTCACCAGGTAGTCAATATGTATCCAAAATCAAGAATGCTCGCCAACAAAGCTGAACATCTTTTCTCCTATTTCGGTATCGAGTGACGTCGTCCTATGGCACAAATGCAAGATTATAGTGCAAACTAAGCTCCTGAGGGGTTCAATTCTGGCTCAGCTTTGTGTCAGGCCCAAACATACACTCCCTCAATTTGATCATTACTGAGATTGAAATTGAAGTTACATGATGAGAGTGCGTAGACGAAGCGACAATGATGATGATAGTTGCGCCCACGGTTATTTAGCTAGTCGGCTAATCAGATGTTGAATCTCGCTAATGTGTTCGATTGGAATATTGATCGGATTTCTTCATTTGATATGACATTTGGTAGCTGAAAAAATTAATGGATGTGATTGTATTCATTTTATTTTATGGAAAGTGGTGAGAGCTGGTCCATCAGCTAACGCCCTTATGAGATGTTCCCTCTTAGAATTTGCAACATTTACGTCCAGCTCAAAAGTGGTGATATCTGCAGATATCGTGCTGCATATCCAGAGTCTGAAGATCACAAATAGTGGCGGGATATTATTGCAAATAATCGCTGCCCAAATATTGCTAAAATCTTCAATTTTACGTACAGATGAACTGGCACGACCTCGTCTTTTAGTAGCTCGCTATAGATCTTCTCGATATAGCTACAAGCATCTATGCACTGATAACTCTTGCTATTCAGCTTTTCTATGCATCCTGTGATGCTGTTAAATTGTGGCATTCAAATTCTAGTAGCGATTTCATACATGAATTGTTGGAATTATAATTGAGAATTCGAGGTTTGAGGATATTACCTCGCTCGATAGATAGTGAACCGGATGTTAAATATCAACGGAGTACTCTTGTGTATGCCAATGGAAGAGGGACATGCAGCAGTATTTGTAAGCATCATCTTGAGAACTTAGACATTATGACGGCTCTTATGGATCAGGCATTTGACACTCTTTCCAAGAGAAGAAAATAGAGCTATCGGACAACCAGTGGAGGAGGCAAATAGGCAGGTATCGGAAGGAGGTATGGTAGTCTGTGTTGGATTTAGGTTTATGGGTGAGTTAGACTTACTCTTGGAGCTGTGGACATTTCGATATGGGATGCTGACTTGGATATAGACAACGACAAGATGAGATTTGTTCTATCTTAACTCATACTTCTCGTTTGAGTTACGACTGAGATATTGATGTTTTCCAGGGTCTCGCTGCAAAGTATTTGAAGTATTCAAGGAGTTACATCACGGCTACTTGTAGGAGAGCTCGCTGGGTGACATGGATTCCTTCAGCTCAGGGGAAGCTATTGTGATGTAAAATCAGAACTAAAGTAGTGTGCCATTCTGGCCTTCGTTCAGACACAAGTTTGTTGTAGCGACCTTTTTATACTGTTTTGATTGGTGTATTGAAATATATTGTGGTTCTTGGTTGGATATAGTATAGCCCTACGTTTGCGGTTTGGAAGGTAGATGTCACGCGCTGAGTAGATGTCAGTTCGTAGCTTGATTTGGGTAGGAAAAAGGAATGTGGAACTATTGTATTGATGGATTTAACGATTGTTGTGAAGCTGGAATTCATGTGCCTTGTCTTTGGATAGGAGGACTGGAGGATCAAATGAGATGGATGCTTTTAATAATCAAGAAGGGTTGAATGATTATTACGGATAATGATCCATATAGAAGTAAGATGGAATGTTCTAGTGGGCATATCCACCTTATCATAATCCCGTTCTTCGACCATGATGTTAGAGAATATAAAGGACTGAGAAACTTTATTGAAAGATAAAATTGAGATGTGGTTCTTGAGAATGGTTTGTCACTATGGTTTTTGGCATAGCATTCTCTTAAGATCAACTTCTCCGGCTAGGAGTATTCAACTGCAAATGGAGAACTTAAAAAAGGATGAGAACTAGAAGAACTATGACAATTATACTTCCATAGATGAGGTGAATATGATAGTAACTGGTTTTCGGTTCTCGGATATTGAGCGGGTAAAAATTCAAGCTGGGGATACCTGAATCATCGTTGCGTAACCAAATGACTTCGGATGTTGAGTCCCAGTCATAAGGTTGCGGGAGATGTTATTCAGAGTAGACAGCGAGCCCTGCAAGAGGAATTTCACTAACGAATTGAGGATACCATCAAATATCTGGAAAGTTTCAAAGCGCCGAGGACACTTTTACTCAGTGTATCTTCGCTATGAGAGTGTCGTTTTTCACTTGTCACGGGCCACTCCCAAAGGCTCTTCCTTCTGTTCATCCTATGACAGGCACGATGGAGACTAGCAATGCCAACGAATAGACTAGACGTGCAGGGGTTAGCGATATGCAACAAATCCCGTGTGTCATTAAGGTTCACCATTCAGCTGTGTGCAGAAGGAATATTAACGGGAGTTAACATCAACTAGTACTAGCTATAATAAGACCAAGAGCAACTCGAAAGCTGCAAGGGTTAGCGACGTGCAACAGATATCATTTAGGGTTTTAGGTGAGGGTTGGTGGCGTGAGCTTGAGTTTAAGTTGAAGAGAGCAATCATCGTCAAAATGAGACTAACAACTATTTAAAAGACTGCTGGGGTGTTGAGATGTGCAACAAACAGCATTCAGTCAAAGCTAAAATAAGACTAAGGACCAACCCCTACTAGAATGAGAATAATAATGACTATAAGCTTGCAAGGGTTGTCGAGGTATGTGCCATATGACATGTCAAAGCCCAAAACTTCAACATCACATCACGATGACGATGATGTCATGGGCCAGCACTACCCCAAGAAAAACACGTGTACATGAATAAATACACTCTATATAGCCCCTTAGCTCTGACGAATGAGAAAGAGTTTATGCCGACCTTAATGATTGTCACCCAAAGGGAAGCAATTTGGGTATTGCTAGGCTAGTATGCAGATAAAGACAAGGTGGATACTCTCCAAAAAATCGAATGCAAGTTCCACCTCTTCTGTATTCGACTGCATTTCAATATTTCTTACTTCAATTCCCACGATAGTTCATTTCAAGATAGGCCATATGCGTAGGACATGATTCCAGATTGATTGAAGATCTCAAGATCGTGCAGTCGTGCTCTGCAATTCGATTTGATCACTGTCACACTAATGAGATAGAATTGATAACTCTGCTCCTACCTCGATTTCATAGCATAGCCAGGTGATTTGAACGTTTGTAATTTACACCAGATGGTAGAGTATTTTGAGGTCACGTACTCTTGGTTGGATAGTATCAAGCGGCAATCCTATTCGAACCTTCAAAGATTATCTTTAGACAAAGGGGGGAAATAAATAGGGCTGAATTTTTGATACCAGTATACTTATAGCTGGAATCTGACCAGTAGTACAGGACATTTTCTCTTTCGCGGCCGGCCGGACCTTTCGGGCGAAGAACGTGTTATTGCTTCAAAGCCGGGCAAAATAATTGTACGCAGAGTAAAACCATGAGGAACATGTAGAGCATTTTGTGCTTGCAGAATTTTCAAATCTGACAACCGCCATATACGTAGACAAAGCTCTCCTTTCATGGCACTTCCTTGCGTATCTAGAAAGGGTGGTGATTCTTGGTGTATCATGCTAGAAGTAACCCTTTTCGAATCCTGTTCAAAAATTACATCTGATAGACCATTGTGCAAGAACCCTGAGTGGCTACTTTTCACTCGAACAATAAGAACATTGAGCTTGAGAGTATACTATATGGAAGTAAGACTTTAATACTGTAGAACGTTGAGAATTCATTGTGTTGAATTCAATGAATTCCAAGGACGTGAAATTCTTATCACGGTGAAATAATAAAATACTCGCTTATGTGAGCGCTTCAACACGCTATCGCGTTACGTCGCGTCCCCAAAACTAGTGGAAGTTCCCCCCCGCCAAAATCTCGAATACAGTATACACAAATTCGAGTTTCGCATCACAATATTTCTGTGTTTCTGCCCCAACTAATACTTCAATCACTCATTGCGCACATATTTGAGAGAGCAAAATCCTACATTCTAGCTTTTCGAGACAAATAAAATACAGAAGTCGAGGCGATAAGATTCTTTGGCACATAAACCCTCGAATTATCACAGACAAGACGCACGGGACGACACGAGACGAATCGAACGAATAGCAACCCTGTAATATTAGCTGTCATCCAAATACAATGGCGAGACTAAACAACACACTTATTGTCTACAAACGTAAACCTTACAAACCGGTTCCGAGTTTGGTTGCCGCACACCGACGAAATACGCTCGAGTCAAAGAAGGGGAACGGAACGGAGAGTGGTGGAGTTGCAAAAAAGGGCAAACAAGCTACCACACTGGGAGAGAGTTCTGTTCAAAAGCCCCCTGGAACGGTCAATCAATTGAACAACATGGTTGGTCCGAGGGCACCGGTTGCGCAGATGATTGCGAGCACGGCAGATGGAGAAAATAATGGGAGTTCGACACAGCAGGTGATGACTGGACCCAAAGCTCATGTGGAGGAAAGAGCGGTTGGCGAAGGCGATGGCCAGAAGGACAAAGAGTATAACGGAGCTGGAGCTCAGAACAAGCCGCAGCAAGAAGTGGCACTTCCGAATTTACCGCAGTCTCGAGGGCCATCAACGCCGGCTAAGAAAGCAATTGTGAAAAAGAATGCCGAGTTACGAAACTCACGACTTCGTCAAGAGAAAAGAACGCCGCTCAGTAGATTAAAAAATGCACAACAACCAAGTCCAGTCACTAAAGCAGGATTGACGGAGGATCTAACAACAGTGAAAGATACTCCTCGCGGCGGAGGAAGTCGAAAAAAGTTGGCTAGTGCAATGCTAACATCCGACAAAGAAGCTGAAATTGTAGCTTCAAGAAAGAATCCAAAGCCAAGCGGCAATCCAAGTGGCAACCCAAAAACGTTGGCCAGGGACCTCGCTCCAGGCGAAGAAGCTAAGGAAGCCGCTTCTGCAGTCGAACAAGCCAATGAACCCTCTCCGGTAGTCGAAGAAGCCAATGAACCCGCCTCTATAGTTGAAGAAGCCAATGAACCCGCCTCTGTACTCGAAGAAGCCAACGAACCCGCCTCTGTACTCGAAGAAGCTAAGAAGCCTGCTCCTATCGAACGAGCCAATGAACCCTCTCCGGTAGTCGAAGAAGCCAAGGAACCTGCTGCTATCGAACAAGCCGATGAACCATCTCCGGTAGTCGAAGAAGCCAAGGGACTCGCTTCTATAGTCGAACAGACCGAAGATGAGAATGATTCCGAAGAAGAAAATGTGACCGAAACTATAGCTAAAATCTCCTATCAACCGGATATAGTGCATCAATCTCGAATGGATGGCGAGAATAATGAGCAATGGCTTATAGAGTGGAAAGGATATCCAAAACAAAAAGATTGGACTTGGGAGTCAGTTGAGATGTTGAGGGAGGATTGCCCAGAATGGGTCGAGGAAAAGGAGGATGGTTCGTTGAATGGAGACGCTGATGTTTACGAGGTCGAGGCAATTCTGGACAAGCGGAAGGTTAGGGGCAAGGTTCAATATCGTGTGAAGTGGGAAGGCTGGGAAGCTAATTACAATACATGGGAACCTGCGGAAATGCTGGAATGTGATGTCCCGTACATGGTGGAGGATTTTGAAAAGGAGCCCGAGAAGACCGAGAAGAAACGAAGTGCAGGAAAAGCAGATATGGATTCAGAGCTACCTGTCGCAAGGAAAAGAGGCCGACCTAGAAAGTGAGGGACACTTGACTTTGTATTCAGATTTTATGAAAGATCTTTCAGCGTGTGAATTGATTGGTAAATCGATGGGTCATTTTCAGTTGGAGTTTATAGGACAACGATCACTCTGAGTAGAGTTTACAGAGGAGATGAGATGCAAAATACCCAAGCGAGATTTTTCGGGTTTGCGTTTGTTTTGTCTAGGTATCTTATGTTTTGTTGTTGGCTATAATGCATACAGATCGTCTATGAAGCTTCTCACTTGCTTTCCGTTGATTCAAAATATAAATCACTCCCATTTACAATTCTTTCTATATATGTTTGATAACCATCAATGTTGAAAGGCTTTACAAATGAGAATTGGCTCATGGTTAGCTCCTTTAGCGAGAGCCAATAACTTCTCAAGGGGTCGATGACGCGAATAATTATTGGTCGCAATATGCTCTAGAAGCCTAAATTTCTTTATCCATAGTCACTACTGCATTCGTTTCTCTGTTACTTCCTACTCACGCATCATCATCAAGAAATCGCTCAACATTAACAATCTTGCCCCATGCAACTGATCTTAGAGACTCCTGTTTAAATAAAAACCTCTGCAACACATTGTTCAAATTAGATGAGAATAATCTGCCCACGTTTAGAGTATCCCAAGGTCCTAGATGTCCTAGTTTCTCTATCTACCTGATTAGAATTATACACTCACAAGATATAACGCAATTTGTCGATTCTGTTTACTTATGCGTTGTAAACAAGCCGATCTGGTGATGGTGGATGCGTATCTAGAACTTCGGCCCTAGTATCACACATCAAGTCAATTCCTCAAGGAACGAGGACATCAAGTACGAACATCCACCGCATATAGCCGAACTACCTAGCATTAGTCTAGCTATTCGTAGGAGAAAAGGCAGGCGGGATTTGATCATTCAAATCTCTATTGAAATCTTCTGAATTAATTTGATTAAAAATCAATCACAAATGATTTATAAAAACTCAGTAAAATTAGAGATACATAAGCTTCTTATTATTTAAATCATATCTGAAAGTTTTATTTCATAAAATATGTAAGAGTAGTCATCGACTTGTAAAGAAAGACATTATAGAAATGATTATATCCCGCCTGTTTTTCCTCCTACGAATAGAAGAGTATAGCTTGTGGATATATATAATGCCTCAGACACCTAGCTACTACACACAAGTATCGGCTTTTCTACAGAGGTAACCTCCGGGTCTTTCGACTATTTACGCGTCCTTTATAATTGAGTGATATAATAATATTAATTTCACACTCTCATATCTAAGATAATATTGGGGACTTAGATATCACTTATCTTGTTACTACATACTACAGTAACATTACCATGTCACAGAAAGTGCCCATTAGGGATCCCCATCTACAAGTCCAAAGTTGGACGCGATGCAAGCTTCCAATCCATGTGCCCTTGCCGGAAAGTGTATCGAAAAATCGTATTGAAGATCTTCCAGAAATCTGGCATGAATCATTGACCGGTCTCATGAACGCTCCGGGCTTCTTGAATTTCAAGTGTGCTCGAAATACTGTGAATCTCCAAGAAGTGCTTTTTGCAATCGGTTAGTATTCAGCTTCTTGATTCTTAATGAATATCCGATATGATTCTTATCTAATCTGGTCTTGATGCAGAATGGGAGGATGATGCCTCGTTCAAAGCGTTTCTGGAAATCTCCTGCTTATCCGCTATATCTATGAGGATTTGGGATTCATGACTCACATATCCCCAATGCTATGGTTTCCCTCTCCCCCTCCTTCGATATGTGTACATTCAGCCCGGGAGCCCGGGTGACGGTATTTACCTATAGCTTTGCGTATCCAGCTACTGAACAAAACCGGCATGACATGATGCATGCGCAAGGACTTCGCGTTAGCAGAAGAATTGGGAAGCTGGGGATCCACTGTCAACGTGCGTGGAATCGAGAGCCGCAGCTAGGAGATGTTGGGCGATTGGTGGAAAACGGAGTGGTGTGACAGGTTTGGCCTAATACAGAGCCACCAGTATACTTTGAAGCTATAGATCAAGATGAGTATTCGGGAGAGAACTTAGGAAAACAGATTAGGAGGATTAACCCTATCGATATGGAGGAGATAACATGGAACGCAGCGAAAGTCGAAGAAAAGGAAGAGGAGGGATGGGGGAAGGAAGAAGATGATGAAAAAGAGGATGATAATGAAGAGTTAAGTACTTGATATGATTAATAAGGTAAGACCAGAAAGACTTTGATGACGCACCCTATTTGGACTTTATAAATCAAGTTCGAATCGTCAACATGTCAGCATTTTCTATGATACATGCGCTCGTTGGTTAATTGAGTCCTGCATTACGATAGATCCGAAACCGTGAGGATCTTACCTTCTAGTATTAGCAGACTATATCGGTAACAAAAGTGAGTAAGCCACTAGATAAATAACAGATTATCAAGTCCTTCTCAGCGGAATCAAAAATGACAATTAACAAATAATTCATGGTATACTAGTGTTAAGATACTACTATACACCATGTAAGATTACACCTCAATAGATTGACCACTCGCTAACACATCAATTTCAAGAAAAAAAAAAAACAAAAAAAAAACAAATCAACCCGTCAATCACTTATTCAGCTCGTGACCATGAGACTTCTGTGGATATTTCTCATCGTGACGAGAATGGATCAAACGAATGTGGTAAATATCAGCTATGTTACTGATGCTAATTTTTCTGCGCCATCTCTCAAGATCGCGATGCTAAAGACCTTCCTCACACTTCCCACATATCCGTTGTATGAACGTAGATAAATGACCTTCAGTCATTAGGCTACAGTAGTACAATACACCAAGCGAGAGAGTTGGTCTCAATATTCAAGGACTGTTTCTTTCTATACCTACATCGCTAGCTCTTTAGACAGAATGCAATGTTGAAAATTAGGACCTACAGCATATGTGCTACGCCACCTCTACTCTCCTCATACCAACATCCGTGACAATAAACACTCAATCCCCCACCCATTATCCCGCACTGGAAATGATTCTGAACAATCCGCTCTACACAATGATAAGCCACCGTGTGAACAGACACTACTCGAATTGCAAGCATTTCCCACTACTAAAACCAAAGCCGTAATGTCTATAGCACATTACTACAGCAAAGAAGATACGATTCTCCGAATTCTCTCTCATATCGAGACCAGGCAACGTCTCATCAATACCCCAAGCCAAGCCGTCCACCAATCAAGGCCCGTTTGTATAACAAACTCAAATCAACAGAAATCTGCCAACCAAGCAAACCAATATAAACGACATTTACACCTCCCCAATTACCTAGCTTCAAAATCCAATCCCAATCCATGGAAAAGATAAACAACTTTACGAAACAGCATGGCCCTTTCCGGTAAACCGTCTGGCAAATTCTTACCTGCTCCAAAATCCTCCCATCAATTTCTACCAGTGTCGCCATGCTGCCACCCGCCAGCCTGAAAATATCAAAAGTACCAGCACTAGTACACGTAGCTGTTGAACAGATTATTAGCTTCGAACACAAAGAACACATGTACATCATCCCGCTCTATAAGCTATGGTTGCTCTGTGGCTACAACCTCAACTTTGGTAACGTACACACTTGCTCCGTTCAGAAATTGGACTACGAATTCCTTTATTTGGGCTTCGGATTTAGATTTAGATTTTGCTTATGCTAGCTGTTGATGCAAAGATAAGCTCAGACATTAAAAGAATTGTATTGTAAAAAAATATCGAAAAGAATATCACAGGAAAGAGGCGAATTATTTTAATGTTTTATATTCAACTCAACAACTATCGACTCTTACATCTCGAACCAAGTACTTCCCAAATGTATTCTCTATCACCTCCTAGTACACAAGAATTACATCCCCCACGTTCACACTCATCATACAGAGACCGATATCATATCCGCCCCCATCATCAGTACCAATACCAAATACTGATAAGCGTTTCCCACCTTCCGCGCGTATGCAGCCAGCCGGAATCCACAATCCCCATACCAATACAGCCAAAGTCCTCCAGTCCAGAAAACGACAAAAAAAGAAGAAAAAAACGCAAGCATACAGCCAGAAATAAACACCACAGAATACAAATCTCCACGAGAAATCAAAAGCAAAAACAAACAAGTCTCTCAATCCCATAGATACAACCCAAAACCCTGTCCATCTATAAACCTTTTCCCTCAAGAGTCAAAATCAACCAGCACCCGCAGTGCATACGCATTTTCAAATCAGAAAATACGAAAAAAAAAAACATAAGGAAAAAAGTGTGAAGGCAGAGAGGTAGATAGCAAGCTATGTGACCAAACCACCGGAAACAAATCCATCATATCATAACACATAGCCGCTCATGAACAAGAAACAGAAAGATGCAATCCGGCTTGCAATCTTTTATCCAAGTACTTCGAGGAAAGAGCCGCAACAAAAAAAACCATCATAACGCGTGGGATTGGATACAAATAATCCAATCCACTAAACTACCAATAATGCAAGCAGAGGAAATGCAAACGCAAACGATTGTACGAATAGTGATACAGAAATCCACCCTCTTACTTTTCCGTCTCTGAAAATGAAGTAAACAGTTGAAACTTTTGTTTCCTTTCGCTTTTGTTTTTGGTGAAGAGAACATAGGAAATCGAGTCGTGACATCATAGATCGTCATAGTGGGGAGCTCTTATAAAGAGCTGAATATTTTTGGCAAGGAAAAAGTGAGTGCCCAAGTGTTGGTGGTAATAGGTAATGTGGTACAAAAATGTACAATTACACAATAGTGTGTATGGTATATGAATCGACATTATACTTTAAAGAGCACAATTTATTTTGGTAAGGTTGTTGGAGGAACGGGGAAAAGGTTATAACTTCCTCTACGCTTACCAGCCGTGGCGGCATTGGTCAATGTGCTAGATCTCGATCTCGATCGTTCTTGAATGGCTTTTTCAGTGATAATCGGTGCAGAAATCTTTCTTCCATGATTGGACATGAAGGACTCGACTGAGGCGGGAGCATATAACTCGCGAGAAAGAGCAGATCTTAGGCGCGGTCTTGGAGGTGAATCGGTAAAGCTCTCGGCCACAGGACTTAGAATACTAGATGCTGCATTGGGAACAACTGTGGAGATTGGAGGGGGAGGTTGAGCGAAACGCTGAGCGTCTTTGGATGACCTACGCGCTTGGTTGGTATGATTTTGCATTCCAGGAACTTCAGAAGGCTGCTCATTGTCGTCAAGTTTTGAACCAGAAACTTTGGCAATAAGCTCTGGATCAGATGTAGTAGTAGCGAGTGCTCCTAGTGTTCTACTATCACGCTTGGGACGAAGAGATGGAACAAGGTCGGGTAAAGAAGAAGCGGATCCGATACTTCTGTGAGCTTTGCTCATGCTTCCTGCTTGGAAGATAAGCAGAGCTGAGTCTTGACTGGATCGATTGTAGAGGCTGCTAATAGTACTGCTTCTGAGGCTATTATGTGAATAAACCGAAGAACGATAAGAATTGGTACTAGAAAGAGCTTCATCTATTGGTGACGCAGGTTGTTCATAAGTATCCATGGGAAATATTGAAGCTGATGAGACCTCATCATTGTGATATGTGTCGAACAAAGCATCTTGTTCGCTTTGTAACGGATATTCGTCGGAAGGAATGAGGAGAGTTGGAGAAAGATTGAAGCCATCTGATTCCTTGAACGAAGATGCGTGAGAATCAGGTCGCATTTGATTGGGGCGGAAGTAATTGGTTGGTGTAGGGAGAAATGATGAAGCGCTCGATAGATTGGATATTGGAGAGAGTGCGGGAAGATCATATGGTGCAGGTACGAGTAGTGATGGACGAAATCGACCTGGCGAGACATCATGTTCGGCCTCTTCTGCTTGAGTGGGCGAAGCAGGTTCTGCTGTGATGACAGGTTTGTTCCCTTGGAATGTTTCATCGAATTCATAATCCCAATCTTCACCACCCTCATCCTCGTAACAAAAATCGATCGCGTCTTCCCAAGAATCAGTAGCCAAGTTAAGCTTAATCGAGCTGCATCTTTTTGAAAATCGAGAGGTATCGATGGACCCAAGTCTTCCTAACACTGGTGGCATGTCAGGCATATCAGGAGCTTGCTCAAGTGCCCTCATCCTCAAACCGGGAACAGATTTCGAAAGTCGTAATTCACCACCGTCGGTGCTTGACTCCCTTGATCGCGTCCTAGTATGTTCGTCCTCTTCGAGAACATCTGCAAGATCGGCACCAAAACTTCCACTTAATGGTGCAGATAAAGGCCATGCTTCCTCGCCAGGTGTAGTGACTGCATGAGACAAATGCTTGATGGATACCTCGGATTCTCTTCTTTCCCATTTAGGGGGTGAAGGATGTGTTTGTGGAGTAAAATCGAATGCAGACTCTTGAAAGTTGGCATTGGCACCAGCCAAAGGTTGACCGAATTCTAGGCCGGCTGAGTTTTCAACATGACTGAAGAAATTTGACGCCGCTCTTGACGATGTTCGAGCAGGTGGATTAACCGAGCAGCGAGGAGATTCAGGAGACCTCATTGGGCGTGCAGGTATCGATCGTAGATTATCATGTGACATCGAGTAATTAATAGGTCTCCATGGCTGATTTTGTGGTGGTGATACGGATGCTCGAAATACGGGCCGTCTTTGCGGGGTAACAGGACACGATGGACTCTTTGGGCTCGTGGGACTTCTAGGCGCGTCAACATCCGGTGCATAATCTATTGCTACTGAGGAGAAATTCTCAAACATCAAATCCCTCGCTCTAATACCCTTAAGATTTCCATTGGTTGGAGCTTGAGATGCTCGGAGAGCTGAAAATTCGGATACCAATCTAGTAGGAGGGATTTCCCTGAGGTTTGGTAATTCATCTTGTTGAGTGTGTGTGATGTGCTGAAAGTTATATGGTCCAGAGATGGTATTCTTTCGAGCACGATAACTAGTAGGAGGTGGGCTGTGGCTAGATGCGTCACTGCGATCCCTATCGGAAGAAGCGCTTGCAAGAGATAATGAGGAGCCTCCCATTGAAGTATGATTACGTCTAAATTTTTTGCTGCTTCGGGAGAATATTGTTTTTCCGAATAGATTTAAACTATCGGGTCTATCTTTCGTCGCCATGCTACTGCCGTTTGATCTACCGGAGGATTTTCGTTGCAATTCGATTCTGTTGGAGGAATCGAGACTGGACTGACGTGAGCGGAAAGAGGAAGCTGATGTGATAGAAGGGGTAGTCGATTTGGCAGCAAACGCTGAGCCCCTCCTCATTTGCTCAGTGTATGCGCGAATACCTTGAGGTGAAGGTGGCCCATCAATGGCTGGCTCGAAGAATTCGACAGACGGATACGTGAGGTGCTTAGAGGTTGGCGGGGTGTTGTCTTTTTTAGACATCTTCCTCTTAGATGAGGGACGGTAGTTGTTAGGAAATGGCGCTGAGCCCATGCCTGCAGATCCTAGACCGAACATATTGAATTGAGAGATGATTGATAGCTGTCAATGAACCTAATCGACGTTCTGTGGGGAGGATATATATCGAACAATGCGCTGACTACAAGGGAATCCCAACCCGATAAATTAAAAGAAATTGTGCTTATGGCTTCTGCTTCAGAAGACGCAATCATCGATATGGGGCTGATGAACAGGCTGTATCGAGGCACGTTGCAGCCACGATGACGCCTTTTTCGTTTCGGTGTTTGTCGATAAAGAAAAAAGTTGAGGACTCTCAAAAGTCAACAATGAGGGCGGCAGCGTCCAACATAAAAGTGATGGATTGAGGATGTCGGAAGACGCTCGGCTGGGGAGATATGGATCAGCGTGTGCCACAAATAAAATAGGCCTGTCAAAGCAAGGGTTCTCCCCTTCAGGGTGTTTGTCAAGAAATATGGAGCAGGAAGCGTTTCTTCTTTAGCGATATAATCCAACGTCAGGGGTACTATCCTCGGAACGTTGAATAGCGTTCTGAAGTCTGTGGAGACAATATAATACCACGAGGAAACTAGTGTGCAATCCCCCATAGGACGTGGATACCATCACAATGCTCGCCTTGAGCTTTTGAGTCGCAGCGTCTGATTCAACACTTGTTAGCATGTGAGTTATGATGTACGATGTATATCATATGTTGAGAGCTCTGCGTCCCCAGCTTTTTTGTTCGCCGTTGCGATTGGATGAATTACAGTATAGAGGTAGCGAGAAGGATATTGAATGGAGAGTAATCTTTTTCGTATCGATCCCCTTGGTGATGCATAATACCAAGGAAGCCGATTTGTCTATTTTCATGCAATAACGGACATGTAAATTACCTTGAATAGTAATAGCGACCCGTAGTTGCAGACAACAAAGTATCAATTGACCAATGATGGAAAAGCGTTTGAAAAAGAATTAAATAGAAAATGGCCCAAAGGAGGAATTACCCAAATTTGAGCAAAGGATTCCAAAAAGATTGCTGGGAGCCTGGGAGTGAAGCTTTAAAGGACTGGGCTGAGTAAGTAAGTAAGTGAGTACAATGCTTTTGCTTGCCATCGTCAGCGTTGATTG
The DNA here is from genome assembly GCF_014898465.1 of Botrytis porri. Lineage (NCBI taxonomy): Eukaryota > Fungi > Ascomycota > Leotiomycetes > Helotiales > Sclerotiniaceae > Botrytis > Botrytis porri. The sequence goes on along the minus strand of NW_024066083.1, from coordinate 892,577 downwards.
ACTATGGAGCTGTGCACTACAGTGTTTTGTTGTACGGTAGTTACTGCAGCAATGTTGAACGATGCTGATAAAGATGCGACAATTGTGTTTGCTTGCATCAATACCTACCTATCTTTACCATATTGTGATTTATTGATTTGAATCTCTTATTTCAAATGATTCTCGACCAATCTAAAGGATCTCATCCCAATAGCTGGGTTAACACCCTATCCTTCGCCTCTCGCAGGGTATCGCTTCTGAACAGTGCCATCGCTTGAATCAGACGAGATGAATGAGGCATGAGGCATGAGGCATGAGGCAAGAGGCAAGAGGCAAGAGGCATGAGGCATGAGGCATGAGGCAATTGATTACACTCTGCTAGCTGGCTGCTGCAAAGAGTTTAAGGATTTGTGGGATGGGATGGGATGGGATGGGATGGGATGATTGCTAGGGTTGGAAGTCAAGGTTGACGATATTCAAGGTTGTAAAGGTAGACGGGGGCAGGAAGGCAGAAAGGCAAAATTGAAATTGTTATTTGAAATGTGTGTGAGTTTGCATTATGTTAGCCTGGTTAGTAAGGTGACACTCTAACTCGATCAGGTTTAGTGATCATTCTTAGTCATTTATTTAGCATAGCAAGTACTCGAGTACCTTACTAACAAGTTACCTAGATGCTAATATAGAATCCTTGGAATAATAATAATACCAACCTGGGTGCTAATTAAGAGGTGGAGGGAGATGATAAATTTGACAGAGAAAAAAGAGTTCTGTGTTGTGAATCAATCAAATAGGAAGGATACACAAGTAGAAAGTCAATTTCAATCAATTGGATATTTTGATTGGTCAATTGGTGAACGGAATTTGTTAAATTCAATAAACAAATCCCTAATGTTTGGAATATCTCAATAGTCAAGATTTCATCAAGACTTCATCAAGACTCAATAAGACTTCATCAAGATTCAAGACTCAATAAGACTCCATCAAGACTCTCAATCTCACCAACATGTATGCCTTCTTGGGTTTCACGACCGTCTGCGCTGTGGTTCTCTCGCTCTCGCTCTCGCTCTCGCGCTCTACTGGCCTTCCCCCCCCCTGCTCTTTCCTCTAATAACTTTGGTTCCAGGCTCCATGTCTCCCCAGTAATCGATCCCCACCCTGCACATTACAAATGATCCTAATCCTGTCCTCTTTTCATAACAGGAAGCTCTCAGAAGCACATCAATAATCAAACTTTACTTGCATACCGTATACATGAATGGGAGGAGATCATTTCATTTCTTTAAGGATATCACCGAAGGATGCCCAGATTAGAAAGTCTATTTTGAATTCTATTAGAAATCTTTTGGAATATCAAAATTTAGACAATGTCAAGAGAGTATAGTGTTGTGTAATCAATCAAATGCATTCATCATCATCATCATCATCATCATCATCATCATCATCACCATCATCACCGACCATTATCATCATCGTCTCCCTGGATAACCAGAAACGAGAAGCCAGAACCATCCATAGACTAGAATGGATATCATACGGCACGGAAGACACTTCCGTACCTTGACGCGTACGATATAACGCTTGCTTCCGTTGCCTAACTTACAAAATGTCTTGCACAAAATTCCACGATTCGTGCAACTTCGCAAGTGGCCGTTCAGCAATCATCCCCCGTTGGGCGGCCAAGATAATATAGCGGCTGAAGTCGTGGGTCAACGGCAGATGGGTGTGGGCACCAACTGGAGACAATATTATTGATCATTTTGGAACTAACACCTGTATCATCGTATCCAAAGTCTTTCGTACCCTTCAACTTTCCTCGAGAAGTAGTTCGTGGAGCACACAATCTTTACGAGTACCTGCATACAGAATAAAGCTTACCTTTTCAGCTAACCCTTCCAGCTCACCATCAAGGCTTCAATATTACCATGTTCAGCTCTTTGCAGGAGGGTGCAACGACCACGGAGATCATCCATACAGATACTGCTGTACCCAATTGTATGTGGGAATTAAAAGGTTACATGAGGTTCATTCTTCCGAGATCCAACCGATTTCCTGGAAAGCCTCTTTATGAGTGGTCCACAAGAAGCGATTCCGAGAAATATGTATGCTCTCTCCAGCGGTGTGCCTTCGTGCATTCCATTACTCAAAAGATGTAGCATCATTCACAATATACCGTCTCTGCATGACAGGCATAACAGACAACATCAAAATCATATAATTCCCAGTCATTCCCAGGAGAGCGGCTCATCCATTTTTAAGCGCGAACCTTTTCAGGTCAATGATAGCTCAAGTACAATATAAATGCTGGGAAATGTGGAGATTGGGAAAATCTTTGGGATTTGATTTGTTGTGAAGCGGTTGCAAATGGATGTTGCGAATGTGTTCCCGCAGAAGAGATATGTTTCCTACCGCCTTCGAGAATAATTCTTGGGATTTTCGTACACCACGAGCTCCAGGGAAGTATTTTATCATTTCATTATTCCAATATTGTTAATTTATTTAGAGGTCTAATTGCATATCTTGTATATCCAAGACTCTATCCGCACAATCTAACCCCTTGAAACTGATCTCCCTTGAAAAGGCGCCGAATGGATCAAATTGTTCACGGAGGACCATGGAGACCATGAGAATATAGCGTGCTCCGTGGAGCCGTCAACCGGACCACTGTCTTTGGCTATGTTGCACACTCCTGGTCCATTTATCCTGTTCATCCGGAGCCAGAAAGAGTCTCGACAAAGTAAGAAATCGACGAGAACGCTGAACTCCTGCCGAAATGCCTGATACCCTACTCGTCTACAGTAAAAGTTATGACTCTTTGGTGCAATAACGTTCCCCGAGAGATTGTCACCAAAGCTTGGGAAGAGATTGATTGCCGCACAAATTGTAAAGATCGACTGGTTTGTTTGAACTTGGACTTTGGGTGCAACTCGTGAATTTAAAGTTCTTATTAGTCTATCTTGTCAACGGTAGTTTGCCAACCAGGCCCGTAGGCTCGCGGCCGTTCGACCTTTCATAGTTTCATCAGCGATCAAACTTTCGCTCGGTCTCGGGGTATTATCCTTAGGGTCCTTAGGTTATTGCTCTGTTATATCATTGGCAACAGCGGGAAAAAGTCTACTCTGTACGGGTCTTCTGCAAGTTAAACCTTGGGCCCTGCGGGTGGTGTTAATACCAACCATGTCGCTGCCATGGGTAAGGAGGTGGGGTACTCCGAACCAGCTAAATTGCAAAAAGTAAAAACGGACAAGGAAATAAATCCTTCCTATTGCTCACCGCGGTACAAGGATTCTATGTATCCTGAAGATCGTAAGGGAAAAGGTTAGATGCATTATTTTTGGGCGTGCAAAGAAGATGTTCTCCGTAAAAATGTAACGGTTCTAGCATTGTCTGCAGGTATCTCTCCCAATGGTCGCCGATGACCGACCCTTCCTCGCCTTCTTAGCCTTTCCAAGTCTTGGATGCAGCAAATTTTCCGTACACTATACTAATTATGAAAATGGGCTGTCGACAACTGCAGTAAGCCGAGCTTCGAGGGGAATGGGTTGCTTTTCCATCCACTCTTCCCCTCTCCATCCACTCTCACCCCCCGCGAGGCGCGAGGCAGCGATGATTTTCTACAGCAAGACCAGTGCAGTGCAGCACAACACAATCAATCTTATTGTTGATTAACTACCAAGCTTGCAATCTCGTCGATGGTGGATACAAGCTGTACGTCGTAAATGCCATGTCCTTATCCTTCTCCCATTATTATTGTCTTTGTGCATTGTTGATATCTGGAATGCTTATTTACGTGTGCTACCTACCTACCTTTCAACAGAGTAAGGAATGCAGAGTTGACACGAACAGCGCATGCGAAGTTCAAGGTTGATCGTAACTCTCCCCGAAAGAGGATCCTGTACCCGTATAAAGTCTGGATTTCATTATCTCGGGTATCATGGTTCAAAAGGGGGGAAAATGTTTTGGGTACATGGTAGTGTGTTCGCTCGTGATGCGGAAATCCCGGATGAAGCAAGCGTCTTGTTTGGATCCGCTCTTCGTCTTAGTCTTGCTTTGACATAGGTCGAGTACGTATGGACGGGATTCATTTCATCAATATGACCAAACGTACATGATAAGGCTGACTGGCTTGCTTCTGACCAAAATAGTCTTGGAGTTGAGTTAGGTTAGGGCAAGCTTGTGTGGAAAAAGGTATCACGATCGATCCACGAACGACGATGTTACAGCGTGCGGATTCCTTTTTCGTTTCTTCGGTGGTAATCTTACAATGTAGATTTTTCATTTATTCATAACGATCTATGTATCTGTCATACCATTTCCCATGGTGACTTTCGGTCCCACGAGGATTCCCCCAGAAACCAACAGAAGAGAAAACTCGAGAAATCCTTGACTTGAGATCCATAGAATGAGTGAGGATTCGCCAGCCAGCCAGCCAGCCAGCCTATCAAAATGGGGAGCTCCGCAGAAAAGTAACATGACTGAAAAATGTACCATTATTCACAGGACAGCAGTCCAGTCTATCCACAGAAACAACAGCGATTGCACGGACGATGGATGAAGGGGCAGATGTGCAGTTTACTGCAGCATTTGGATTGGATATCTCGCACGCGCACTAGTTCGTTACCGCTGCGAGCTCAGATGCTCAGATGCTCAGATGCATTACTCTTTCTGAGGTGTCCTCGCTCCTCTAACCCACTATCGTCAAATCCCATGGGTTTTCGTAAGAGAATTCCCTCCTGTAGGAATCCCGCGTATTTTTTCATTTTTCATTTTTCCTTAGGCTATGTTACGCTGCACAAGACTGCAGTACATACAGCCCCCAACGTAACGTGCGATGATCTCATACCGAAAGTCACCACATAGCCGACGATGAAAGATTTTGAATTTTCGAACGCTTCACGTATCTATGTCTTGTCTTGTATCCACGCAAAATCCACGAGTTCGTTTCAGTGTGACATTTTTTGACAAATAGATCTACATGATTCGAATCATATCTGCGGCAACGCTTTCCGGCGCGTCGCACATCTCTCGACCTTTTTTTTTTCTCCCATTCCGTTGTGAAATATCTGACCCCTCGTATACTATACACACGATAGTGAAAACTTTGGATCCGGTGTTTCACACTGGGTTTGCTTCACTTTTAGCAAATCCTTTGGGGACTCTAGACTTTCCAATCTATATTCCAGACCCCTCGTCTCCTCTCCCCCAATTTTTTTCATCTGATCCAATTGATTCTGTGTTTACTTGTTTTGCTCTCCATGAACCATGTATGTATCCGGCAAGCATCTCTTCCACCCAATCCCCCTCCGATAATCTGATTGTCCTGCCGGCCGCCGCGCAAATCCCCCAAAAAACCATATATACATCAAACACAAAGCACCGAGTGGAGAAGTTCCGAAGCCAAGGCTCACAAGGACGTTGCTTGCCAGCGAAAGAAGCAAAGCGCGCGGTCTGCGATCTCTGACCGATCTCCCAGAGATCCAGATCCCCCTTCCCCCATCATTTGTTTCGCCCAATTCCTCTCGTTTACATCGTACCATACACAGATAACCAAAGAATTCCCCTATCCATCCAGTTTCCATTGACCGCTAAGTGGGCGGAAGCAAAGAAGAGCGTCTGCCTACGTCCATACTCTGCTTAAGCGCCCGTCTGCCTATTCCCCCATAGATGCATGTTGATATCTGCAAATATCTCTCATAAGCCTCACCGTTATGCTGCTCTCACATGTAGAATCAGATACTCGAGCTCCTCCCACAGGCAGTTACCTTATGCAAGGTACTGTGTACGCTGCATCGTCCCATCTATCGGGAACTTCCCTGCACTCAGATCACTGCCGATTCTCCACAAATACACTATTTGAGGGCGTTTCGTCATTCACTCAAACTGTTACACGTATACATGTGGGAGGGAAAACGCGTTGCAAAATTCCTTTTCACAAGGCGTCAGGTTCGTCTGATGAATGTGAAGAATCCAGGCGAATTGCGAAATATGAGGCGCGACGCGGTGAAGCGTTGACTTTGGGAGGATGGGGTCGAGAATTTGAGGTGGGTATGTCGTTCTATTTTCATCTACGGAGTACTTGCAGCTGGGATGGATGATCAAGCTGACTTTTGGCGTGAGCTTCCGGGATCTTCGTTTGTAACCTAGATGCTGGTGAAAGTCTACGTTTTCTTGGGTGTTCATTTCTCTCCTGTCGGTGTTTTTTCATAATTTATGCTATGATGATGTAGATGGATGCATTGTGCATTGGAGATGAATCTCGTTATTAGGTCATTCATTTCATATCTTAATTCTCCAAATGCATAATCACCATCTCGGACATCGAACAATTCCACTCCATTCCATTCCACTGCGTTCAAGTCAATCAATCATTTCTTGCAGCGTCTAGTCAGACCCCAAATCTCCATCCTTCATGTTGGGACAGAGAACCCAAAGACAATCCAGACTCGATCAAGTCGCGAGATCAGATCTTCATGGAATATTATCTCCGATTTGATTCTCCCAAGCATCCTATATCTCAGCCTGATATAAATGAACTCACTCTATACGAAAAGTATATATGGATCATGATTCACCACCATGCTATCGGAAAATCGGATATCCTCAGATAGGTTAGAGGGCTACGAAGAAATATAACTCATCCACACATGAGAGCGATAACCTGGCTGGACATCAATCGGAACTTTCACATTAATGAATTTCGAAGAATATCAGAAAGCTTCTCAGATCATCCCTAGAGACCTCCAAACAACAGATGATAAAGTTCTTTTCTATAGATCGACCTCCCAGCAAAGATTTCACATAAACAACTTTTTCCGTCTCATGAACGCTTTCTTTACATTGATTTGATTTGATTTGTTTTGTTTCACTTCGTTTCACGCTTTTTGACTTTCCGTCCGTCCGTCCGTCCGTCCGTCGGCTTTTCTAATGCAGGGGATCCACCATCTGCAAACCACACAACGTTTCTTACCATCTGTTCATCAACTCAAAAACAATCCTAAGTCCACGGCATTTTATCTCTCATCCCCCAAACCTAAATGTTAGCCCCGATGAAAAAAAAATGAAGATAGATTCCCTAGTACAAAGTACATAATATACATGCCGAGCCCTCCCACCTTGAGCCTAGAGCGCATCCCCATCGCGATCAGACAAAGCCAAACCATAAATAAAAATACAGCCTTCAAATCTGCTAGACCCGTTGTGTATTTCTGAGGCCGGCACAAGCAGTACGACCGCATAGTTTAGCACCTATAGTATCATTTAAACTTCACCACGCCGGACATGAGAGGAGACGAACGTACAAACACAACGTGGAAACCGGGTAAGGTAAGACATGTTCATTATTTCCCAATGCAAGACAAGACTAAGCTGAAGAGGACACAAAGTGCCGGTGCGCGGGCCGCGAGCATTTCGGCGCCACCGATCTTATGGTGATTGTGATTGCTGGGAATGGAAGGGATGGGTACCGGTGTTGTGGCAGTGGAGTGAGGCGGAAAAGTATAATGGCTTTGGGATCTGTGATTGGATTAGATTGATGGATGGGGAAAAGAGTGAAGATTTTAAAGTGTGTTTTGATGCAGGCTTGTATGCATGCATGCTTGTATACATGCTATCTGGACAGGCGGTGGAGAGGCGCTGACGAGGTTAGTGGCGATGAAGGGGAGGGAAATTGGATATGCATTATTTGTAGTGCGATGGGGCGCCGGGAGATGAGGTCGGAAAGTGTAATTTTGAATTTGGGGATGGGTGTAATGGAAGGAGATGGAAGGAAGGGCATGGACTAAAATTTTATTCTAGAAGGATTATCTGAGATCTCAAAGTCCAAGTCTAAATTAATATTATAAGAAAGTAAGTGAGTTGCTTTGTCAGTGAGGTACTTCATATAGGAAATTGGGTGTGAGGGTATCAGAAGAGATTCTCACGAGCTTTGATCTTCGTGTTGCGGAAATACACATTAGCACGGTCGATAGTTTTTGTGACTTCCTGCCGTCGGTCTATTTTTAGTTTTGTTTCTATGATCGAGGAAAAATAGAGGGACTTTGAGAAGGTGTAGAGGTAGGTATGGATATGATGAGCTAGTTCATGAGTGGAAGTTTACAGATTGATTTTGAAGACTGAGCGTGTATCCGATGTCCATAAGTTTTCTGTGCTATGAGGGTATTGATGCGAGGAAAGACTTGTACGACCAGGTCTACTAGAAATCTACACATATTCTTATATCGTTCTTCGTAAATTGGAAGCGTGGTCACAGAGAATGAGGACTTAAAGATCGTGATTCCGGCTTTTGTAATCGAACTTTATCTGTCTGAATTGACCTGACATGGACACTATGCTTTTCGGTCTCAAATTGCATATCTCTATTTATAAGCAGCGCAATAATGTGATAGTTGATGCAAATATCAAATGTAAATATAGTGCAGATGGGGGGGGGGGGGGGGGGGGGGGGTGTACATTCAACATCTTTCGTATTCTGTCCAGTTCATAATGTCTTTGCTGCCATATGTTCTCAAAAGTAATTCCGATGTAAGAATAAGAGCCGTACAATCGTTCACAATCTCCCGAAAACATACCCGAAGCTTCCGGTCATTGAATGCTACCGGCGATACACCGTGAGACAGTCGGGGTAAAAAGTATAACTCTTGGATAGTGGAATGGATTACTCGGACACAGGTCCTCAGATTTTGACGTTCCTCTTACTCGAGTAGACTGGCGGAATCGACAGGACACACTTTTGACTTCTAGCCTAAAGTAGCTCCCACCACTAATCGTTGAGTACTTCAGAAACTTCATTGGATCGCTCAGAAGTTCAGATATGCGATCATACTCTTAGCTGAATGCTATGGGTCTAGACCTCTCTATCGTATCTGTGGACAGAGAAAGGAAGACAGATTCCCTAAAAGATTTGTACGGAGCACACTTTTGTGATGAATTTGCAATTCTATTTTGCTTGGGGGGAGGGGGATTCTCGGTGTTTATAAATAACCATGAACTTCTACAATGATTACTACAGTATGTTGAAATAGTCAAGGCCTGTAAGTATGACATGTCCTCAAATTAAGTATCGATAAGGATTAAATGTAGTAACTCAAGATTTCAAATTGAACTTAAGATAGAAAGCTCATTGTCCGAGTTGCTAAGGAACGACCAGAGACTACTACACAATTGTGATTAGATGTAATTTCTAAATCGACAACTGAATTCTCCTAGTCTGCAAGTAAAAAAATCAAATATCCAGTATGAAAGCCATTTACCTAGAACCCTCAATCTTGAAGAGTCTCATTGAATAATAGAACGCGAAAGAAATCATAGCTAACGACGATGTTTATACGTAAGCCCCTTCATTAAAATTCGGTTATTATTGTTCACGTAGCCCAATCCAAGGTAGAACTTTACCCGCAGTCTTTTTCGTTCCAAAGTTTGAGGATTGTATATTATTGATTAAGCTATAGCCAGAAAAATCCAACTGTGAAAATTTAGGAATTCGTCGCTCGGGGCTTCAAAAAAAATTGATCCTCGCAAGACTTTAGGATTCTCCTTGTCCTGAAGTTATCGGTACAAGGAATGCGTAGTTTTTGATCCGCGACAATACTCTGCATTGAATCTATCTTAAAGCTAGACTCTTCAAGATTTATTGATATCATATCAATCACAGAATACTTCGTATGGCATAGACAATCCAAAGAAAACTCGGGTATTTGCTCTCCGGTACGCACTTCGCCCACACGGGGATCTCAATACTATGATCTAGCCATTGCCAATCAGCATCCAGAACTTAGCAAAATTTTTATCTAAAGGAAGTTGTCATATCAATCAGTGTCTGAACCCTGGAAGTGTATTCAATAACAACAGAAAAACGTGAATTTGGGGCATTGATGTGTTTTCTTGAATGTTTTCGAAACCACAGCATAAGAGTTGGCAATCTAAGGTACCGGTGGAACTTAGCTATTAATATGATAAGTGGTCCCGGACTTGGTAGACGGAGCTAAAGTCTATGCAGAATGTAAGCTCCTGTAGACCATTCCTCTTCCAATTCCAGATCATTTCGTCAGGGAATAGGAGTCGGGATTGATCTGACTATATTGATCATTATGACTATTTAGAACCTGTCACCAAAGGATATAAGCAGACTTCTAGGCACATATTGAGGATGACTCCGACAACCTCATTTGTATCACTTGCAGATATTATGCTCTGAGCAACAGCTTTGTCTTGGGTTTCTTGTTCAGACCCCTTCTCCCCATCCTTCGCAGCACCACTTTATCCTCCTCACTTGTCAAACCAGAAACAAGTCTCTCCAACCGCGATGTCTTCCCTCAAACCCTCCCCCATAAAAGATCTCGTATCGCGTCGATCACTTGCACACCGATTTTCCATTAATTCGTGACTCCACCACGAAGGAACCAAAGTAAAAAATACGACGCGCATCACGCGAATATATCATGGACACCGGACACTTCCATGATTCAAGGAACGGTAATTGATGGCGCAGAGAAAGCTGGCATAAGTGTATGTGATGATTGTGAAAGTGATTTTGCCGCCGTGCTTCTACTTCTCTGCGGCAACGGGCTAATAAAGAATGAAGCTCTGACATAACTAACGTGAAGCTTCTCGCTCAGATGAATATACAAATAATCTTAAGATGCTTCACAGACTTCACAGGCCCAATGAAATACACGGATTTAGCCATTTTTCATTCTGTGGCAGTTGCAGATATGGAGTCTAGTATGCTTGAAACCATCCTTAATTTTGTGCAAGATACTACTAGTATGAGGAATTGTGGTTCCAATCATGACTTCAGCGACTGAGTATACCGATGAAGAAACATAGATTTCCAGTTGTTGCCATGATATAACTTTCAACTTGAGCTGACGAAGGTCATGAATGTATGTGTTTCTGCGGTGACAAGAATCACTGCATGATAGTGATCTAGAGACTGTCTACGACACTCTTATGAAATAGCATGTATCTTTGGGGTATAAGGGCTTTGATACAGAACCTGATGATATAGGAATACTCATTCTCAGTTGGATCTGAGAATGAGAAGGGTTGGTTCAGGGTCGTTGGGGTGCGTGATCTAAGTAAACAGAGTTTTATTATGCTGCATGATTCAGATGAACAAGAAGTCATAATATGGATAATTTGGAATAACAAAGACTGTACCGTGCATAGACCGAGACGTACTTGCGAATGAAGGGCAATTCAGAAGAACCATCTGGAATACCAGAGAGAGTTCTGGAGCATTCATAACAAGAAAGAAAGCACAAACACAGAATCAAGCAAAAGGCTGGCATCTTCTTTGACGCATAGAGAAAGAGGGAGATAATCAACAGAGATTGCGAAGGAGGTATACGCCATATATGAGCATATTTGATGAGTAAGGGAGAAGGCTGAAGTCATAATTTAGAGCCACTTGGTCTTCTGATACTATCATTAGCTTGATGCTATGGTCAAGAGCACCAAAAGTCCAAAACGATGATACCTGTAGATGCCTGACTCCCGTCTCTTCAAGAATTACCCTATCATTCCACGGCTTTGTGAGTCAAACAACAAAAGACTTTGAAATCAGGTTTCTGCTTATAGAGCTCCTAAGGTGAACGATTGTATATTGTATCAATGCATCGCTCTGGAGACAGAAGGAATTCGTTCCCTTTCACCTGTATACTGGGAATAATCGTAGATATGCATTGGAGCAATCCTTGCCACCAAAGCTCCTGCGACAACAGAGTTTCTGCTCATTGATCCAAGATCAGGTTCTCTAACGATAAATTGAGGTCTGCACGGGACGGAATGCGAGCCATCAGGTAAACAGAATGTCAGCCGACAAGTAAGAAAGCGGAGTCTTATTCTGCTATCCCCAAAGTGTAGCATTGTTGGCCCATCGTGTTGATGCTTCGTAAACGATGACGGCGGGGAGACAAATACACCTCAGAGTAAGGCTAGGTGTTGTGAAGTAGTCTTCTGTTTCTACTTAATCCCTTACTTATACGCCGCTCTTTGGGTTTTCCGTTACATCACGAAAACAAACATAAAATTTCTGGTGAATGAGTGAATGAATGGTTGAATATTGCTAGTGAGTAGGAAACAGGTGATTACCCACTAAGGCTTTGTTGGGCCTAGCGCAGTAATACCTTATCCTCCTTATCTTCACAACGTTTTCCATTTTGTATCACCAAAGCAAGCATCGAGAAGCTCCAAGATGGATGGACATATCACATTTTCAATCGCTCCCACCGAAAAGAAATGATTCCATCGCAGGAAATATCGATGCTGTGACATGGATGGACAAATGCCCAAGGGTTCCTACCCCCTTGAGAGATAACGCGACATTATCGCCATCGATATAAGTTTCTTGCGTGATTGATCTCTGGACCTCGACGCTGGACTATATAAAGTCCACAGGATTCCCATTTCCAAGACTCACTCGACTCTTCGTTTACACTCTCATTTCGCTTCATCTCATCACATTTCAGGATGCACAATAAGATGCATAGTTGCTTTCGAACGCATTGGTTTTATCGTGAAGTTAAAATGGTAAGCCATTACAATATTAAGTGGGAAGAATTAATTTTAAACACCCAGCGGTCATACACATCAATCTCGTTTCGTGTTCCAGTTCCTTTTCTAAACTTTCTAAGCCGTTCAAACCTTAACATTCCATCATTATGACAACCTTCATATCCTTATCATTCATCCGATTATTTAGAAGGCAAAGACAGCGACGACACCAAGAGCAAGAGCACCTGCAAAGCTAGCCTTAACTTGAGCTCCAGCACCGGTGAATGGAACCGTCGATGAGGTAGGTGATGGACCGGTAGCGGTAGCGTTGGATCCAGAGCCCCCGGTTGGTGCAGCTACGCCTGAAGTGATTGTGGTGGCGACAACAGACGATACTGGAGTCGAGGCTTGGGAAGAGACAGGAGTGGAGGCGGCGGTGGAAGAGACTACAGGTGGCGACTCGGTAGCGGATGAAGAAGTAGCGGTAGCAGAGCTGCTGGGTTCGACGGCCGAAGAAGATGGAGCAGCGCTAGCAGAGCTAGCAGAACTTGGTGCAGCAGATGAGGCAGGAAGAGCAGCACATGCGGCAGCAGCGGCAGCTGGAACGGCTAAACTGGAGTCAGTTGGATCGATTTGAAGATCAAAATACACTACTTACTCAAAGCAACGGTGATACCACAGGAACTGATGACACAAGTTGTAGCAGCGTTTTGAATACTCGAGACGTTGTCAGGTAGACATTGGCAGGCTTTATCAGTAGCTCCACAGGTGGTCTCTGATTTAACTGCATTGTCGATACAAGGTTGCGCGCAAGCTGGAATTCCGCTGTCTTGAGCAAGAGCCAAGCTGGCAACAGCCAAAACTGAGACGATGGTGAACTGCATTTTGATGGTTATTTGAGTATAAGGATTGCCTTAAAACGAGTGATTGGCAACGAAAATGATCGATGATATACAGAGAGTCTTGATGTTTACTTTTGAAAGACGGTTGGAGAAGTAAATTACTCAGAGCTACAGATGATCACACTTATATATCTGTGAACAAGACTAATACGAGAATCAATTTAGGAAGATATTCTATAATGTCTAATTACTCCACATTCTGTAGTAAATGACCAGCCAAGAGACAACCAACAACTTGTTTCCTATTTTGTAACAAAACCCGTCAATGGTGCCAACGAGCGACAAACAGGGTATCGAGTCAGCTTGGAGAAACCCGGCCACTTGTGCGGAGAACGCTGTTCGATCGAAAAAGTAGGATCAACAAGCTCCCAGAGAGCTTGAATCACAGCAAGGGGGATGTCCAACATGTCCACTAAAGATATAGCAAGTGTTACATACTTAGGGCAATGTATCGCAGTGATTGGATATGGCTATTATCGATCAATCAACTTCAAGAGGTAACCTCTCATTGTGATGCAGGAACAACATTGTTAACATTTACTGCCGAAAGAGCCTTCCAATGGCACCTATCATTCCAACTATTTCAAGTGTGGCCAATACTGAAAGTTCGTATTCCCTCTTATTATTATACTAGGAAAAATCTAGAGGCGGGAATATTTATTGGATTCAATTTGATTGGGGCGAAGTCTGGAGATTCTGGGGTATGACAAGGATGATTATGCACAGTCTGGGGTAACACGCCAACCAACTGAGCCAACCTATGCTACACCACACTTTACTAACTACATCGGCAAATCTCTTCCGATACCGAGGAAGACATCCTTTTGACATCTGATCTTATTTACATGTAAGAAGTTACCACTCAAGCCACTCGAGTTTCTGGGACATTCCTACCGAAGTTCCAAATTTAAGCAATTGCTCCTCTTGAGAAAAATCCCCCCCCTCTCCCCTCGCAACATTTTTGCAGCAGAGGTATTTTCCGAATGCATGCAGTCATTTGAATACCAAATTTTTGAAATTATATTTTCCTTTGAAGCAATCTGCTTCGAGCAGAGCTTCGCAGCGTATATACATAAACAAGAGTCTTGTTGAAGCTGACAAGGACAAAAGATACTGAAAGTAAACCCCCTCAATGTTGTTTGACAAATTAAAATGAAGCAAAAGATTCACCACGACCACCAACAATTAATCGGCCCTCCTAAGTCTGTGCAAGTGTACACTTTCGGAACGCCCAATAGATCCCTTATGAAAAACCTGTGCTGGGGTCCTAACATATCATGTTGATTTCTATTCACGGCACGAATCAAACTTCATTTTCGAGAATCGAATCGGAAATCATCCTGGTTGCTACGCTTAAAATCGAAGAGATTCTTATCGAATCAAAAAGGTATCATGCGACCTTTTAGTTTCTATTATATAATTGCAACTGAGATCTACGATCATTTCTCAATCTCTCAACAGTGTTAATTTACACACCATGGCATTGAACTTTGATGTCGGTTGTGATTCCTAGAAAGATGTTAATCTTGGACTAAAAGAGCATACGAGTTTTCGTCGAATACATAATAAGTTGTTACATTGCGTGTACCTGATCTACGGTTATAGTCTGTCTTAGCTGACCGAAATAGTTCAGGGCTTTACGGAGAAGCCCGAGCAACGTGCGTGAGGAAGCACGATATTGAAATGACGACTTTGAGTTACTTTCACATGTTACTCAACTCGATTTTGGAGTTTTTCAGTACGAATTGAATGTTTCGCAATAAAATCATTTGTCGGTAGGTATTGCTGTTGAGGTTTACTCTCAATTCTTAAATACATTAGTTGCACAGACAATTCGCTATGTTTGAATTATGAACAAACTATTAGACGTTCCACCATCGGTACGTCTAAAAGCTCGAGCACTTGGCGCTTTGAAATTGCAGTGGTTTTGAAAATTCCTGATAGCTTGCTTCGATTATTCTAGTCAATTATTATTCTCCTATTTCTATCTGTCTAACCTTCGTCCTCACAGCCAATTGTCGGACGAGGCAAACGAATCGCAAATCAATTCAAAACAAAAAAATCGCCGAACTCAATTGTATCGGGATTCGGAATATGCTATCACGATGCAGATGCGTGGCATCCTCCTGTACTCTGTTATTGACGATATGTTTGATGCTAGGTCAGCGTACAAACATTGTTGCTTGGGCGAGTTTGGTCTCTACTCAGTTAGCCGCGTTATTGTTCTATACTTGCTCTCGAGATACTCCCATCGAACATCTTTGCATATCCGCGAGGAGATTCACGACCAGAACGAAGCAGTCCAATGGAAGAGTCTTTCAGAGTAATAACGCTATCAACAGGCTTGCTCTTCCTCATTCCCTTCAACCATGCGGTCCCTTTTTGTATTGGCTGACTTCGCCATGTCATGCTATTTTCCTCGTTCTGCTCAGTGCTTCATATCATTAGCATTCTGCCTTTGTTTCGATATATGTTGCTGAGTATACTTTGCTGAGAATTTTACAATACCATATTTTTTGAAGAATTTGTTCTTTTGTGATACTTTTCTCTGCATAACCTCACTGCTAACAGAAAAGGATCTCGTAAGATTCGTATCTACGGTAGATCTCATGCTCAAGTCGTGTCGCGCGCCGTCGTTACGAGTTGACTCACATCGACCGCCTTGATTTGAACAAGTGGACTGATTTGAACGCATGGATCGAAATTGGAAGGATGGTCTATTAGGCATCTCGATTATTGTCAATCTTTGGCATGAATTTATCGCAAAAAGACAACGAGAGGGTCGATTTGTAAAAAACTTCGAGGATGCAAATATTCTTGTGCGGGTAGTGAAAAGCTACCCTGAAAAAGCTTCCACCAAACATAAGTCTCGCCCATAAAACACAGACCTTTCGAAACCCATCGTGTCTGTAGCAACACAGTATATAGCATGATATTATTACTTATTGCATGACATTGCACAGTCGTCTTGATTTTTGAACCCCTCTTATTTGCTGACAGAGCGGATAAGGCGGAGTCTGTGCATTCCGGTGCATGGTTCGCTCAATGACTTTTGAGGGGCAAGGTCCTTTTCAAACAGTTAAGCATCTCATGTATTCATGCCAAAGCTCTCCGAGACGAATTAAAATCCACCTGTCAAATACAAAATGTCTGATCTCTCTCACAATATGTTTCGTTTCTTGTTTGAATAGTACATTTTCGTCCCATAACGAACTACTATAGAATCGCATTAAAGACTTCTTACATGAAGTGTTGAATAATGAAATTGTTTTATGGTTTGTGTACTTGGTGGGTGAATTTTATTCTATTTTGCTTCTCGTTAGCACTGACGAATAGGGTGAAAAGTGCGAGTATGGAGCAGCTTGATAAGTTTATCTGTCATTGTCGTCTATTGATTGATCTCTTGACATTTGCATCTTTTTCTTCACTTAATTTTTTCTTTTTTTGTTCACTTAGTAAAGCGCCCTTGATGGGCTAGCTATCGACTCATTAATTTTCTCATGTTTTGTTTCTGCGATACTAGATGGAGGATATAGATTTCCCTTTAAAATTCTTAAAAGCAACATGAATGAAAGAGATGAAGATCAGAGTCAGGACAGTCCATTCGGCATACCTCAATCTTCAAATAATGATGGAACAAAAAGTAGTAATAATATTCCCTCCACATCGTCATCCACAAGTCCTCTTGGTCTTGAACCTAACCTCATTGCCTCTCCATCAAAAGGTTTGGACCTAGGCTATATCATCGGCATAATTGTCGCGGTCACTGTCGCCATCTTTCTCATCATCGCTCTAATCGACGTCCTCCTTCTTTCTTCCCGTATCCAAAAATCGATATTGAGGAATGGATTCCTGAAATTAAATGGGAGACGGCAATCTGCCTCTTTCCAATACCACTCTCGATGGAATGAGAAATTAGATAAGAAACCTTTACCTACAATCCCTGATCCGGCGTTTCTCTCGAGTAATAGGAGGAGGAGTGACTTTTCGGGATACTCGGAGTCAAGGTACTCGAGAAGTATGTCTTTTGATAGTGGTGTGGGGTGGGGTAGAGATGAAGAGGAAGGGTATGCGAAGAGTTTCATCAGGGGCGGAAGAGAGTGGGATGAGAAATCCATGAGATCGACTGCGAAGTCTGCGAAGTCGGCGAGGCAAGAGAGGGAGAGTAAAGATAATAGGGTAATCAGACCGGGCATGGGAGTTGGAAAAGGGGATGACGAGGGGGAAGGAGAATGGTATTCGATGTATGAGGAATCAATTTATACGGATGACGGACGAGAAAATTCGATTCCGGATATTCATCATCCTTCCTATTCATTACATACCCCTGGCACATCTCAATCTACGGACCGCATGAAAGAAAAACCATACGACGAAGAGAGCTCAATGGGATTAACAACAAAAGAAAGAGCAGAGATCAAAAGAACGAAAACTACTCCATACACATATGAAGGAAGAATTAAAGCGGGAATGGGCGTGCAGAAAAGATATACGATGATTTTTGTGAGGGAGGTGGAAGAGGTGAGGAGGGCGATGGAGAGAATGGAGAGGCTGGAGGAGAGGGATAGAGTGAATTTTGAGATTTGGAGGAGGTTTTGGAGGAAGGGGGGTGGGGCGAAATGATAGTAGAGGTTGGGGGAATATAAGGAAAGGAACTGCGGAGTAGAGGATCTGGAGAAGGGTCTTGGTTGAGGGCTCTGAGGTTTGGAAGTCACAAATGGGGTGTCGGAGGTGGTTCTTGTATATAGTGATTTGAAGTGGATTTGGGATTTGAAATTGATTGGTGTGGTCACCCGTGAGTCACCAGCTGGATACCTGGAGCTCGGTTTAGTAATTTGATAGATGATATATGGACTAATGAATGCTCTTCACCTTGATGTGTTGGTGTATTCAATAGACCTCACTTTGAATCCTCTATAGTTGATTAGTGTAGATGGACATTCCCGATCTCTCTCTCGATATGCTAAGTTTCTTTGCTCTTAGGGATTCGATGATCGATACATGGATTTAATACTCGGTGCTGTACGAGTAGTGTGGGATAGACATAATGATATTAGTAAATGTGCTAACTTACTCGCTTCTTCACTTTGGAACTTGGATTTTCTCGTATCTTGTTTGAACCTCATATCCTTGGCGAGCGGAAATCAATGATTAGATAGATGGTAATGCTCTAGTGTATATATGCATAGATAATGAGTGAGCGTCTTGGAGGGGAAAGACGAGAGATGAGAGATGAAATATAATATGGAGGACTAGATGACATAGTATAGTATAGTCAGAACAAAATGTGTAGGAAGCAGTTAGGATAACCTCATTGCTGCAAATAGGTAAATAGATATTTAATTATGAGCATTATAGTGATTACAAGAGTGCTACTTAGTTTCAGTGGTGGATCCGAGTATCTATCTACAATCACAACCCTATTCCTAAGATCATAACCTAACTCTATTCTATTCTTATTCTTTATAGACCCTTCTGCCCCGTCGCCGCGCCCGCAAATCTCAATCTCAATTTTAACTTTAACTTCAACTCCAACTTCAAATCCAACTTGAAATTCACTGCACCATTAAATAACCTAATAGTCGAACCCTACGTACAATAGTTGTACGTATCAAAAGCTTACTCAAAATCTCATAAGCTCATTTATTCATATCTACATATTAGTACATCCTCATCCTCACTCTCATCTCCTCTTCATTTCTTTCCCCAAACCAAACCACCAAATCACAAAACTTCAAAAAACTTCAAAAACTTGGAAAATACATAATCTTACTTCTGATTTTGCATCATAATCCTCCTCCCCTTCCCCTCCTCCTCCCACCAAACACCAACCACTACATATCCATCCATCCTATCACTCACCATGCACATGACTAGACTCTCTTCAAACCCTTTACCTCACCCTTTACCTTACCCTTACTCTTAACCTTACCCTTTACCTTAACCTTACCCTTTACCTTACCCTTACTCTTAAAACTCCTACGGATATTAGAACGCACAAATGTATTCTCCTCCCTCTCCCATCTCCTATCTTATAGTTTCATTTTACTATCTTATTATTATTATTATCTTACTTTTTATTCTCATTTTTAATTTCAATCTCAATCTCAATCTCAATCTCAATCTTATTCTCATTTTCATTCTCATTTTCAAACTCAAACCCAAACACCAATGAAATCTCCACTCATATCCTATACTCCCCATCTTCCCAAACAAACTTCCCAGTATACAAGTTCCTAATTCACAAGGAGCTAGAATATAAAGAAACCCATCTACCACCTCTAAATTCCCACGTCACCATCCACTAAATCACACAATCATACACATTCATAAACCAATATATAAAGAGAAGATATTGTAATTAGATTCTATTCTATACTATGTAAAAAAGTAGTGAGTAGTGTGATATCATTAGATACATTTCTACCTCCACCACATTCCATACCATACAATTCCATTCCATTCCATCATGAATCAATCAATCAATCAATCCATGTTTCCAATCATCTCTTTCCCCAATCTATCATCTCCACTTTCAAATCTATAATCAAATTCCAATCCCATCTTATAGCAAGCCATCTAGCTCAAGCCTAACATGACCCCACCCCACCCCAAAAACGCCATTGCATCGCCAAAAAGACCTTTTTCATCTATGGTCTCATGACCCCATTAGAAAGTGAAAAGAAGTAAAAACTCCCACAAGGTATCTCTGCGTAACGCTGATCACATCTGCAACCATTAAGATGCAGTTTCAAAAAGTTCAAATCCCTTTTCCATATCAAACATTCCCTTCCTCCCCCAAAGTCCCATAATTTCTTTACTTATGTCTTCCCAAACTCTGCAAGTTGACCAACTCCGAGTATCTACCTCCCTTGTGGATAAGTTCTGAATGTGTACCACTCTCTACAACTCTTCCTTGATCGAAAACATAGATACAATCCGCCTTTTGAATTGTACTCAATCTGTGTGCAACAGCAATTGTAGTTCTTCCCTTCGCTGCCTTATCCAATGCTGCTTGCACAACATGTTCACTCTCCGAATCCAAAGCACTAGTAGCCTCATCCAACAACAATATTTTAGGATCACGGAGTAAAGCACGAGCGATAGCAATTCTTTGCTTCTGACCACCAGACAACATGCTTCCCTTGGAACCGACGATTGTAGAAAATCCATCTGGAAGTGACATGATGAAATCGTAGATATTAGCTTCACGACATGCGAACTCGATTTCGGAGTCAGGAACATCTTCGCGATCAGCTCCAAGAAGCATATTCTCACGAATGGTGCCTTGGTAAAGGGTTGGTTCTTGAGATACGAGAGCAATGTGCGAGCGGTAGTCGTTGATATTCAAAGTGGAAATTTCCTTGCCATCGACATAGATACCACCAACGAGAGGATCATAGAAACGTTCGAGAAGAGCAATGGTAGTGGATTTACCGCAACCGGAGGCACCAACCAAGGCGACATATTGTCCAGGCTTGACTTGAAGGTCAAGACCACGGAGGACTGGTTGTTCCGGACGAGTGGGGTAGCGGAAATGAACATCACGGAATTCAACATATCCTTCCATGGACTCCATACGCTCTCCATCCTCAGACCAAGAGTCAATGGTGGGTTTGAGATCAAAGAGAATCTTGAGTTCTTGGGCGGCTTGTTTGGCTTTACCCATGTCCGCTAAGATGTATTAGCATGATACTTCAGATTATAGATAGATAGAATGACTTACGTGCAAAGGAAAAGATGGTTCCAGCAGATTGAGCACCAAAGACGACAGCCGAGAAACAGACAAAGAATTGAAACATAGTGTATTCCTTGTTGGCAATGCGTTGACCACCATACCAGAATCCAAGTGCAACACAGAGGAACATCAAAGATTGAGATGCAGCATAAAGCAACGAAGACTTCAAGATTGACCTCAGACTCTTTTGTTCTTGAGCCTTGAGGGAATCGGTATAGTGAGCGAGAACATCCTCTTCTCTAGTCAAGGATGCAACAGTTCGGATAGCACCAGTAGCTTCACAAGCATAACTAGCACTCTTCTCATATGCCTTCTTTGCTCTTTGTTGGAATCTAGCCAAGAGCCAGAATCTAAAGAAACCACAACCAAGTAAAACAGGGATAGTGGCGATACATACAAGTGCCAACTTCCAGGCAATAGCGAGAGAGAGAGCGCATGCGGCGATAAGGGTAGTAATGACTGTCAAGAGCGTACCCAATGTGACTCCAGAGAGACCTGCAACGTGGGTCGTTTCAGTACTCAAGAATGATGTGAGAGCACCTGCAGTGTGTTCTTCCCGGTCGAAGTATTGAATATCCTGGCGAAGCATCGTACGGAAAGCACGGTCACGGACTCTGTGAATAAGTCTCTCTGAACAGAAAGCAAAAGCAATACCCTGACCACAGAATGCAATGAACTGAACAAATGCCAACATAAGGTACATCAAAGACCAGAAATCGACATTGTGTCTGATTGTATGGAAGTTGGCAGGAATAACGGGATAGGAGAGCGAAATGATATTCTTGGCGAAGAATACGGCTTGAGTTGGATTACCTCCACCGCAGATGATGGAAAAGAATAAACCGACCAACATCAATTTCCATTCAGTCTTGTTGAACGAAGCGATCAACTTAATCAATGTCCATAATGAGTCATGTTGTTCAGATGGCGAGAGTTTACCTTGAAGTGCGAGAGAAGACTGAGATTTTTCTGTCAATGTTCGCATTAACTTATTGAGAATATTCTTGTCATCTGGATCCTCAGTGTATTCGATTCCTCCGACCTTGTTAGACATTTTGCGTACAAGTTGATCATCTTTGGCGTCAATCTCTGCCTCCTCCTCAGCAGACATTTCTTTGGTTTCAGCAATCTTCTGAGCTTCGATCAATCTGTAGTAAGCACCTTGTCGAGCAAGTAAGTCGTTATGGGTTCCTTGTTCTACGATGCGTCCTTCAGTCATGACAACAATGTTATCAGCGTCCTTGATGGTGGAAAGTCGATGGGCAATTGTAATAGTGGTTCGTCCTTCAGCAGCGACTTCAAGAGCGGCTTGTACAACACCTTCAGATTTTGTGTCAAGAGCAGAAGTAGCTTCATCGAGCAGGAGAATCTTTGGATCGCTAACCATAGCTCTCGCAATGGCAATACGTTGCTTTTGACCTCCAGAAAGTAAACTAGCTCTTTCACCAACATTTGTCTCGTAGCCTTCTGGTAACGCACTAACAAAGTCATGTGCATTGGCCATCTTGGAAGCTTCGATGACCAATTCTCTTTGACGTTCCTCGTTCTCGTGTTCGAATTTGGTGCCGATAAGTCCATGGCGAATGTTTTCAAAGATACTGGTTCCAAATAATGTAGGTTCTTGGCTGACCAAGGAAATTTGTTGTCGCAACCATCGCAAATTCAAAGTACTAACATCATGTCCATCAATCAAAACCTGACCACCAACGGGATCGTAGAATCTCTCCACCAAACCCACGATGGTACTTTTTCCAGATCCAGATGCACCAACAAGAGCTGTCATTTTACCAGCAGGGATGACCAAACTGACATCATCCATAATTGTGACTTCAGGTCTGGATGGATAGATGTGCTTGATGTTTTTCAATTCGACAGTTCCCTCGACGTGATCGAGTTTGATACCTTCAATAGATGTTGGATCCAAGGGAGAAACACGATCAATTGTGTTGAAGATCTTCGCGGCGGCGGAAATAGCAGTAGTGAAAGCCTGGGCATTAGGAGCAACATTTCCAAAAGCAAAAGCTCCAATCATGATAGACATCAAAATTGTGAGGATGTTGGAAAGACTGATTTCTCCCTTGACGAGGAATCTGGATCCCATCCAGAAGGCCAAACCATAATTAAGATAGATGACTAAAAACATGCCTCCAACCATGATAGCTAACGAGAACTTGGTCTTGTAGCCGTATTTTTCAGCCTCAGCAAGATGTTTGTCATATTGACGGGCGAGTTTGTCTTGGGTACCAAAGGCAGTGGCGTTTCTGATAGATGAAATGACTTCTTCCGCGATAGATCCACCGGTAGCATAGGATCCGAGAGATTGTTTGCTGTATTTGACAATCCATCTGGAACCTCCTCCCATGATAAGGGTGATAGCTGCAACGGTGGATGTGAGAATAAGAGTCAATTTCCATGACTTGATGAAACCAATCACAAAAGCTGTGAAAAACGTAGCCAAGGCATTGATCGTCAAGCCGACCTTTTCGGAAATACCATCTTGAACCAGATTGGTATCAGCTGTGATTCTTGTGGTAATCTCGCCACTTCCTAATTTATCGTAGAAACCAATGTTCATGCGCAAGCAAGCTGCCAAGTATTGTGCTCTAATCTTTCCACTGATGTGTTCTCCAACGTAAATGAAACCGACTGTCGAGATGTAGATGGTGGTGAACTCGGCGATAGCTAGGTAGATGAAGTAGAGAACCATATGATTAATGGTATGATCGAAATCAGCTCTCGTAGATTGACCTGCAAAGTAATCTGCAAAGGTTCCCGCCAATTGACCAAAGATAACCGTCATCAAAGGCAATGCAGCTCCTGCGGCGATACTGCAGATGGCGCTGATAACCATGATAATGATATCATTTGTAGTCGAGAAGCGATATAAATTTCCCACGCCCGAGGATAATTCTGGCAATTCGACTTGGCGTTTCAATATTGCCGCCTCGTGAGGAGGTAGATGTGCGTAAATATCCTCATCCTTATTTTCTGCAACCTTGATAATGTTTGTATCTGCTTTCGACAGATTATTTTCTTCAGCTGGCAAGCCCTTTTCTCCTGCCCCAGCCTTTTGATTGTGTGTGGAGTCGCGTTCAGATATGGATGAGTCCTCATTACTGGATGACAGGCTCCCCGACCCCGCGGTCTGGGATTTCTCTGACCGTTCGCCAGCCATGATTGGCGGCTTGAATAAGGTTGATGGATTCGTAGAAATCGACAGTCTTTGCAGACGATTCGATGGGGAGGGAATGTGTTGAAGATATATATAATCCTTTGGTACTGTATGCGACCCTAAAAGTTTCTTGTGACTATTCTCTTTTCATGTGGCGATGATATAGAGAAAGCTTCAATAAATAGACTGTTGATCGAAGTATCCGAGTTGTTGTTGTTGTTGTTGTTGCTGCTGTTGTATGTGAGGAACTTTGAAGTAATTGAATTAAAAAGACGAATAAGATTTCAAAGAGGGTATTATTAGAAGAAAGTATGATGGTTAGTTGAATCGATTAATAAGTACAAAATGGAAATGAGGTCGAAGTTAAGGAAAGAAATGTGAACGGGACGGGATGGTTGATGATATTATATTTATTATTATATCTACCCACCGATGCCAAAATGTATTTTCCTCTTTAATCGATATGGAGGTAAAGTAGTCGCTTCCCTAGTCAATCATTTCATAACTTTCAAACGGAATGGTTAGATCCCGAGGCGCGGGCGATTCAATAACCCGTTTATGACTAGGTTAGCTTGGTGACTGGGTGACTTGGTGACTGGGTGATTGGGTGACTGACTGGGTGATTGACTGGGTGACTGACTGGCTGACTGGCTGACTGGGGTAAACACCCACTTATCACTCATAACTTATCATCTTGAACTTATTATTACTAGGGGAGCGAGGGAGGAAGGAGGTAAGAAATCTAGTCATGGAGGCGGGAACGGAGTAATCTAGCAATCTGGTAATCTGGTAACCTAGTCATCTAGTCATCTACGTAACCTTATAATCGTGGTGCGTGAATGGCTTGAATTGCCTCGATGCCTTTGGTTGGTTCGATTCTTCATGGTTTCATTGTCGTTGGCACCCATTCTCCAGAAAAGACGGACATTAGAGGAAGTATCATCGTGGGGAGGAAGTATAATATTAATGATACAAAGTATGATATATGATGGATCTTCGCATCCGATACAACTACCAGGCCAGGTAATAAGGTTATGTACGAGTGCGATGAACACTTTCATCCAAGACTCGAGTATATTGTATAATATTAAGACATGATGCGCACTGAAGAACGTTGGATGGCGTCCTCTCTTACCTTTTCACCTATTTACCTCTCTGCTCAGAATCAACATCATATCTTGTGTTTCGTTTCACCAACAGTAAAATCAACTCAGTACAATATTAGGATTAGGTATCTGATCATCTATCTACCAGCTAATCATCTATTCATGTCGAAACCATTGTTCACGACATCCTTTGAAACGCCACCACCATATGTATCAGTGAGTCTTTCTACCCTCGTATCCCTCGTATATCTGCATGTAGTTTCCGCTCAAGACTCGAAGTACGAGGTAGATAATCTAGAGATGGGATATCGATACACCCTTTCCATCTTTACAAACAAGGTTCTTCGGATTGAAATGCTTAATCTTACTCAATCTCGTCAACCTCTTCAACCCACCCACCTACCTCCTCGTGCGTGCGTATGAGTTAAGATTTGGCTTAAAGGAATGAGAGTCTAAGCCCAACCAACCCATCTGAGTAAGAGAAGGAGAGAATCCGAGCCAGCCAACTCAAACATGAGATATGGACACAGATGCGGCGATTGATGGCCCAGTCGGTTTGAACTGGGAACTTTCGATATGAGACGATTGATGTTACTCATTCTTAATCTGGGTCTATCCTCATTCGTTCGGCACATATCAACAAGTACAATATACAAATCCTCGAATGTATCCTGAATCATTCTCCAACTAATGCAGTCATCCTGTCAAAAGGTCAAAACTTGGAACGTCCGTCTCTATGTCCGTTCGTTGTCCCTCATCCTTCGTTGTGGCCATTTTTATATCCGTTACCTGTGATCCCGTATCTCTGTCCACTGGAAATCCCGTGTCAGCGCATTCCATTCCTTTCATGGATTCTCAATGCATCTTTCGGCAAGACAACACGACGTTTGATAGGATAGAAACAACGTGCATATCTTCTTATCCACGCAATCCGGCGTGAGTCAAATGGGACCGATTCTATTTCTCATTGGACAGTTCGTTAGGACTTCACATCACCATCGTCACCATGTCATACGAACATCAACGTCGCGTTCCTTTCACATCAATAACGGCATGCGATAGTTTATCCATTTATCCATCTGTGATATACGCATACAATTGCCCAATTCAGCGATTTCAGTCCCATCTCAGCCCAATAACTCAATCCAATCATTCCTCTCTTAATGAAATTTTGGTCCCGATATCATCAATTGATCTCACCGAACATACGGATTCAAACTCTTAATCAAATTCAATATCGAGATAATCTGGATACCAACCTAGCTAACCTCGTAAGCCTCGTAGCGAACTCCTCTTCTAGCATACTTATGGGGAGCCAATGTTAAAACAACCGCCCCTGTCTCATCTTAGTCACCCCACTAAGTAAGAGCTAGCGAGGGAGGAAGTCGATCCATTGAAGCTTTTCTCCTACCGCGTATGTTTATGTCCGTTTGGACCTGGAGACTAGCTAGACTTCGGGGGATACGGACGCATCAAGTCCGTTTCTTGGCTTTCGGAAATGAATACGATTGGTGAAGGATTTGTTGTTCTTGTTGGAAGAACGGACCTCGGGATTTGGGGTGTGTTTGGCCACCCGTCCAAGTTGCAAGTTTTATGTAAGTGTTACATAGAATTGTGATCTAGGTGGAGTGAACCTTTGGAATGCTGGAAGAGTGGACGAATATTTCGCCTCTCAAGGAGGTAGCTGGAGGCAATATTCATTCTAAAGGGCTTGAAGAAGATTCGCTCTCGAGGCTCTCTCCTATCTTTATATAAACACACGTGTTCCACAACTATAAGTACGAATCCGAAATGCACAAATCATATGCTTGTGCTGATCATCCAAAACTATCCATCAAGCTTTTATACAGATCTCGTTACATAAAGATCTTCTAGATTTGAGATCTTGCTTTACTTCATTCATATGGTGTTGTCGTCGGGAAAGAATCATCTCATTTTGATTTGGGAAATCGTTTCCTTTTGAATCATACATTTGAGATATCTACCAACCCGTCTAGATGGTCTGCGATCTTTGGAATACCTAGGTAATAACAACTGCATGCATTAATTAATACACCGTCAAGTATACCCGAGGGAGTCTTTGATCGATTACCGTATCATGCGAGGTTAACTTCACGCTTGAAGTATTGGACTGATAATATGTATCTGGTACGCCAGTACTGCAGAAAGTCTCGAATGCTTTTCCTTATTTATTTTTTAGAATTTAACACCATTGAAAATTTCAGCGGAGATCTTATATCATATCCCTTGCACATCCAACGTATGATGTGGGAGTATAGGTAGGTACGACTCAAAGTATATCCTCAATCATCTGATCAACTACGATGAACATCTTTGTGATTTCAGGTGTCTTTCATATTCCGGTAGACTTATAGAGTATCTAGGTAGATGTTGATACTATCTTCCAGCTTGAAAGTTAGAGTCGTAGCTGTATCGAAAGATATACTGTACGGTAATTACACTTCACTGAATAGCTACAATTTAGAAGAATAGCGATATGCTTTTCCTAGTATCAAGTTATAGAAAACGATCAGTCGTATCATATAAGGATACACGTATTTCAATTTTATAGGTGTGGATGGGTTTGAGCAATCGATACTATCTGGTCAACATATCAGACTGCATCTAGATCCATCTATTTTTCATACCACGAATAGGAACAACTAAATGTATATGTTTCAGAGCGTATAAGGAAGACTTTGTACAAAGTATTTTCGACATTTCATGTACCGCAAAGAATCATGTATCTTCTTGCATCTAGATACTACCTACGTTTCATTGATACCATACCATATGATTCTCTGATCTAGACCCTTAATGTTGGGGAGGGGCTTTGGGTGAAAGGGTGCATACGTTCCTTCCCTTCAGTAGATAATAATAGTACAACAAGATGAAATAGAGTTTGAAAACTAATAAGTTGAAAGTATAAAGGGATGAATTCGGATTTCAAAGGCTTTGAACACCACGTTGTAGATCACAATCTCTCATCCCATTGTGTTCAGGTAAATGTCTGAATAGTTTCATGTCATTCTGATCACCTGACCAGTTCTTGACTCCAGGCTACTTTGTCTCTCGGATAACATCCAATCAGCAAGCTTTCATCATTAAATACTACACCGCCCGAATATTGCCAATAGCTATGGTTCACGATAACCATGAGGCTAACACCAAAATCATCGCTCCCATCAAACCTACGACTAACATCGACTGTGCCGTTTGAATCACATCGCCTTGGAGCTACACACATAACACACATCCGTGCACATTGTCATCGCGAAGGAGGCCTCGACTTCGAGAAATTCAATTTTGATTTCGATCCTATCGAAATGGCCGGCGGAAAGAAATCTGGAAGGACGTTGATGCGGGAAGAAGGTCTAGAGCGAACAGATAATGGATTGAAACAAACAAGTTGGCCAGAAGCCTTCCCAATTAATCAAAAGAATTATTACACGTATGCATCTCACTTTCTGGATTCTCGCTGCATATTTTGGATCTCTCCCAATTCTTGCCATTCAATCTATAACTTCCACTAACTTGTAATTTGTAGAGAATTCGGAAAACGCGATGATCAATTGCTTGCATCACGTCTGCAAAATGAAGCCAACCAAGAGAAACTCATCCGCGATGCCAAAAATAAAGACAGAGCTCTTGCGCGCACAGGAACTGCCGATGTACCACTACCCATGGATGAAGATGAAGAAGATACAGATGTTACCGATGAGTTGGCTGCGTCGAAGATTATCGTCATTCACCCTGGAAGTCAAAATTTGCGCATTGGTTTGGCCAATGATGCTCTCCCCAAAACCGTCATAATGGCAATTGCAGAAAGGTTTCCAGTTACAGAATCTCAAGAATACGAACCCCGGCCAAAGCGCCAGAATCTTGAACTTCCACCAGAACAGCAATTTGGAGAGGATTGGTCGAAGAAATATAACAAACAATGTGCCGATTTAAAGGTGGATATGCGTGCAAACAGGCGGAAGGTATTACCGAATTCAAAAGAGTTGGTTGTCAATTATAATCGCCGTATGGAACCAGAAAAAATTCCAGAACACAATGATCCACTTCGAATGGAATGGACGGATACTGTCAAAGGGACAAAGCCAACTTTCACAGGCCCCGACGCACAACGAATAGCAGATAATTCTGACCCACCATATCGATTATTCTGGCCTATGCAACATGGATGGTTCCATGAGAATGATTATAACGTCCGTGAAGCTATGTTTGATGATTTCGAAACAATCATTGAGCAGGCCATGAGAAGAGATCTGGGTCTTGATAAAAGTAGTGAGTGGGATCAATATAGTTGCGTAATGGTGGTACCGGATCTCTACGACAAGAAATATCTGGAACAAATGCTGGACATGTGCCTTCGAGGCTTTGAGTTCAAACAAGTCGCCTTTGTACAAGAAAGTCATGCTGCTACGTTTGGAGCCGGTTACACAAGTGCTTGTGTAGTTGATGTTGGAGCACAAAAAACATCAATTTGTTGTGTAGAGGATGGTATGTGCATAGAGGATTCTCGAGTTAACCTCAAGTACGGAGGGTATGATGTTACTGAAACATTCATCAAAATGATGCTCTATGATCACTTTCCATATGCCGACATAAATCTTAAACGACGTTACGACTTTCTACTTGCAGAGGAACTCAAGATTAAATACTGCACTATGAATCAAGCCGAGATATCTGTCCAGCTTTACAATTTTCATCTGCGCGCACCAAATCAACCTACGCATAAATATGGTTTCAAAACATATGATGAGGTTATTCTTGCTCCAATGGGCTTTTACGATCCTTCAATCTTTGATAATAGTGATAAATTGAACGGTCGTCGCAAGCTCTTGGATCGATCATACAATGCTTATGATATCGACACACCCGATGACCCTACATCTTCAGCTCAGCTTGCAATTCTGGCCGCCATTAAACCTTCTATCGCAACTAATGCAAATGGATACAATCCTAACAGTTTCATATCTAATGGGATGGCCGATGTATCTTTCTCTACACCTCAAAAGGAGAAGCCTAACCCGTTTAACCTACTTCGTATAGATCCAGATAATGCAGTACATTCTAGTGTAACCTCTGCTGCAGCTTCGCCTGCTCCTGAGGGTGCAAGCACGCCAGCTCCAGCTCCATTTGTCTTTGGAAATAATGGTCACACAGCCGGTTCTCCTGGTCCAGCAAATGGTACAAATGGTACTCACAGTGGTACCACACCCATACCTCCCGCAGGTATGTTTGTCGATGTACACGCCCGCACCGCCAAAGATCTCGCCATCGAACGTGATTCCGTCCTACCGATCTCCGCTTTAGACACAGCAATCATCACATCCATCACGCACGCAGCTAAACATGACGATAAAAAAGCGCGAGATTTCTATGGTGGTATCATGTTAATAGGCGGTGGTGCGAAGACTCCGGGCTTCGGACCCTTTCTCGAAGATAGACTTCAGAAAAAGAGACCGGATTTGGCGGAGAGAATCTTGGTAGGAACGAGTCCAAGGGAAATGGATGGACAAGTGGTGGTTTGGAAGGGAGCGAGCGTTTTTGCGAGAATGAAAATGCATGAGAGTTGGATTGGACAGAAGGAATTTGAAATGTTGGGGGCGAGGGTGTTGAGTCAGAAAATTCTGTGGCATTATTGAGGGGTTTGAGGGGTTTGGAATGGTGGAAATGGTATGCATGGATGGAGTATCGAGTGGATTTCAATTGGGTAGAGAGGGATGGGATGGGATGGGATGGAATGGAAAAGAAGAACGAGATGAGATGATAAGGATATCTTGAATTTATGGCATGATTAAATAATGGATGAATGGATGGATGAATGAGCATGGCGTTTCATGGTAGATATGTAAATCATCTAGGTACCTAGGCGTTGATGGGGTGGTAAAATCTGATTTCATATGGAATGAATGAATGGATGGATGGATTGGTAGGAGTTTTTACAAAGATGAAATTTGATATCCTGGAAATAGAGAGCAAAAGAACTCACTGAATCATTGAATAGCCTTTGCGATGTTGAGAGGAGAATTGTGATGAGCAATAGTGAGATGGTATGGTATGAGATGAGTTGGTGCAGTTGGGTACACTATATATCGACAACTTTATTCGTCTGATTGATGCCTCCTGGAAGCTGGGTAGTGGATGGATGGATTACTCTTGTGTTTTGGAAATGAAATTGGATGATGGGTTTGGTTTGGTTTGGTTTGGTTTGGTTTTGTGGTGCGTGGATTTGGGGATTTGGGGATTTGGGGATTTGGGGAGAGTGTAGGAGGGTTTGGAAGGGAGATTAGAAGAGAAATGACCCTAGATTGGTAGATTCTAGGTACCTAGGTATTGCAGGATAGATTTTTTGGTGAAGAATCAAGGGGGAGTGAAGTAGGAGGGAGAATAGATTCTAGGGTTGGTGGTGATAATCTAGGGTATATTGGTAGAGGGATAGAGGAGGGGGGTGGGGCGGGGGGAAGGAAGGAAGGATAGAATTTCGATTGAATTGATGGATTGTTGATTGGAATGATGTAGAATTTGAAATTTGGATTATGGATTATGGATTATGGATTATAGAATGTAGAATGTAGAATGTAGAATGTAGAAGGTAGAAGGTATAAGTGTACAATAGTGAAAGAGTGAAAGAGTGAAAGAGTAAGAAATTAAAATGACTTTGATTTGCTTTTGAGGGTGGGAGAGTAGTTGAATGGTGTTGGGGGAAGGAGATGGGTGAGGGAACGGGAGGAGAGAGGGGGGTGTAAGGGGGGAAAGGTGGAGGAGGGGCGGGGTGAGTGGGTTTAACTTGAGGTTTGATGTTGAGGTTTGAGATTTGGTTTGGTGGGGTTGGTTTGGAGTGGTGAGGGGATACAGGGAGTAATTGGATAGATGAAGTGACGAGTATGTGTATGTGTATACATGATAAATGAACACAAGAGTGGAATAAATGGAAGTCGATATGAAACTGTAGTAGAGTATCTTGATTCGAGAAGTCGGGAATCGGAATTGAGGGTTAGGAAGGGGAGAGAGGAAAGGGGAGTGGTGTACACTCTAGAATTGTGTTGATTTGGATTGAGATTGAGATTGAGATTGTGGTTGTGATATTTGTGTATTTCAGGATTTTGGGAATTTTGGGGATGTGATTGGGGTTGGGCTTGGTTTGTTTTGTTTTGGTCTATAGTTTTTAGAGGGACATTTCTGGGGGGGGGGGGGGGGTTATGTGAGAGAGGGGGAAGGGAGAAGGAAAAGGGGGGAGATGATGAGTTAAGATGATGGGCTGGATGGGGAGTTTGGCGTTTGATGTAGGCTTATGAATGATACGTAGATAAGTAGATGGGTATTTTACTTTTACTTTTACTTTTACTTTTACTTTTGAGTTACGAAGATGAATCAATGGATAGATGGATAGATGGATGGAGAATTACTGATAATTGGGATTTTGGTTGCTAAGCGAGTAGGATGGAAGCATAGGAGCATGATAATATCTAGAAAAAGAGTAAAGATAATCGAGGGAGGCAGGACTAGTTGAAGAGTTGGAGGGGGGTAAGTATACATAAAATGAATTGGATGGGAGATGTGAGTGCGAGATACGGATAAATGGATGGGAGTTGGTTCGTTGGCTAGGTAGCTATATTGTGTTTGTGTAGAGAGGGAAAAAGTGTGGAGAATAGGAAGATTAAGATTGGGAGAAGGGTTTTGGGATGGGATGTAGGAGGAAGATTGCTTGTGTGAATGGTGATGAGAAGTATGGTAGTTTGTTTTTGTTTGAGCTTGTGGAGGATGGAAGAGGAGTGGAAGAGGACTGTGGAGGACTGTAAAGGGCTTGATTCGAGAGGTAATATGAAACGATGAGATGTGATGTAAGAGAGAGAGTATATATGCTATTGATTAGCGGGGTATTTTGAGTTCTGTAAAGTTGTGGGTGGGTAGAATAGGGTAGATATGTGAAGATCAATGGTATCACGGATTCGCATGTTTTGAATTCCCTTTCTCAATATCTCTCAATCTTTGCATTAATAAAAGTTTCTTGTTTTCTACATGTTTTGCTTCCTTTTGTTCCCTCAAATCTCACATTCTACCATAGTTATTACTTTCAGGATTTCCTCAAAGTTCCTGATCTTGATGAATCGCTTGTACGTCAAAGACGGGTACGATATCACATATATTGTATTGCGTCGTATTTCCACCGAAGAACCAATGAGTTAGAAAGTACCTATCCAAAGCTGACTTCAAACCTGTAATAGATTGTTAATAACAAGAAAAGCGTCTCGGAGCTCTGGAACATCTAATCGAATTTGAATTGTATTCAGGATGATAGTGTCCAGACTTCTATTTTTGAAATCGAGGACGCTTTTTAAGTGATTGGGTTCGAAGTAAAAGATTTATAATCAATAAATTATATCTGTTTCTCTTGTTCCATGATTCTCGTAGAGATTATATGAATTCTATATACACAGTCCTCGGGCTTTGAATTCCGATTTTATAAATAGAGCATCGATATATGCCTATCATGAAAAACATAAGATTCAACAGTCCTCCCAGAAAGAGAACAAAGAGTAGTATAAAAGCCAATTTACTATCGAAATGTACCCCCAGCTTCACCATCAATAGTCATATATCAAATATCCTATTGCCAACCCATCAATCTCGATATCGACTAGACTTCTGTGCTACCTTATCCGTGCAAACCCCCAGTTTCAATCTCCCCGACTAGTAACTCCGGTATGTTGCATATCTGGATTCCTTGGCATTGATTTAGCTCCTGAGCTACTTTTGGGTTTTATACTGTTGCATGTCTAACGGTCTTGGCATCAGGTTTAACTTTTAGAAATCGTATCGTTATAATTAGAGATCACAGTATTGTATCTGCGGTATTCCGAGGTTTCATATTGCTGAAGTGTTTCTTACCACATTCCTCTTTTATACTTTAGTGCATGTAAGGATTGCAGGAGTCGTTTTTTGCTTTAGTAAATGAGTGTCGCATGTCAAGTTTTCTGATCGTAACTATCAGGATTCGAAAGTGAAGTTATGTGATGAAGAACGATAGCAGTAGATCATTTTTACCCATCTAATATCATTGCTTCATTAAGTATCAGTACTACACGTCGTCAGAAAACTTGATCTGATAAACATTTGTTGTTGTATACTTAAGCTTTCGCTTGTATCTACAGTTTGGGGCTAGCGGTACGCACTAGATCTTGATCGGCCCTCGCTGTCTCTGGACCGTGAGCTAAAATAGGGGACTGAACCTTATCTTTAGTGTGTTGCTATGTTTGACAGGTGTGGGATTTTATGGTTGGTTCGTTTGGTGGTATTACTGGAATAATGTAGATTATGATCACGCTCAATTGGTATGTATGGAGCTTATATTGCAAGCTTTATGAGATATCGCAGTGAAAAGTATTATAATACTGGAGCTTTCCGAGTCATTTTTATGAAGTGATATAGTTTGGGCCTTGAGGGCTGGATCTATGAGCGCATTTTCTTTGGCTCTAATCTGGCGGTTTTGTGCATTTTTTTGATTATGAAGATAAGAATAAGTCTAAAGCTTGATCGAAATGATGTCCATGAGACTATTTCATCTTAGCCTTACGGCGAAGGTTTATTTTTCAGCCTGTCGGGTAGCTTTATCGACATCTGCATGTAAACTTTCCTACCGTGTATATCCTCCCAGAATATACTTATCAGATGTAAGAGCTTATTCATATACCGGAAACCCTTTCAGATGTAAGTTAGATGTTGATTTGGTATCCAATTTGAAGGAGCATGAATTACTCATATAAAGAAGTCAAATTGGTGGAAACGGAATATTTTGTTGCCCATTAGCATACTTAGAAATAACCAGTAAGATGGTCAATACATACCTACTTCAGGCGTATCGCATGGTCTTAGCATAGCTATATAGACCGAATCGATTATGAATTTACTACTACTACTACTACCTACTTCATATGTTCACATAGAAGAATGAAGAAACTATTATCCGAACTTACCAGATATAGTTTGGTTGCTAGGTTAAAATCAGGTGGTTGCCATGAGACCGAAAATTCTACCATCGGCACCAAATTTAGAAAAAAATGTAGTGATGTAAACAACATTGACAGCTACCAACTAGTAGATCACTCGATTTTAGCGTTGTTTGCCTTCCGTATTCTTCATACTCACGTCGCTGTCCTCTCTTCTTTCCCTTCTTCTCTCTTCTCTTCTCTCTCCATCATATGCGCTTTTGATTACTTTGATTATTTCAATCTAATTACTTTACTGCATACTCTGACTTCTTACTGCTTTTATCTTTGAGCTACCAACTCATCGATACTCATCTATTTACCAACCTCTTACCTCTTACCTCTTAACTCACTTTCTATTTATCTACGTCGGCGTGCCGATTTTTGTTCTAACATCAATCGTTGCAATGTCTTTCACAGATATCCTCACCCTCGTAGGCACAGCCCTTGTGGTTGCTGTCTGCTTTTACATCATCAACAACCCAGTTGATTTCGAGGCTGCACCTGTTGTCATCCAGGTTGCTCCTCTTCCAACTATCATCAACTGCGAAGTTGTTATCGAGGCCGCACCTGTTGTCATCCAGGTTACCCCTCTTCTACCTAAAATCAAGGTGCTTCCAGAGCCCCAAGCAGC
This sequence comes from Botrytis porri, assembly GCF_014898465.1. NCBI lineage: Eukaryota > Fungi > Ascomycota > Leotiomycetes > Helotiales > Sclerotiniaceae > Botrytis > Botrytis porri. The sequence continues at coordinate 856,559 of NW_024066083.1, read as the reverse complement.
CCAACTTGTTGCTTCTCCTTCTGTAAAGAAGAGAAACAGAGTTGAAGAGCATGTTGGCTCATCCGTGGTCGCACCTTCTTCTCCAGAGAAGAAGAGAAAGACTTTTGTTAGATCGTCTTCTCCTTCTGTCTCGGAGAAGAAGCCAACTTATAGAAGACCTTCTCGTCAAACACCCGAGGTCACTATTAGCTTGGCTTCTGTTGCTGGCGCGCAACTTCTCGAATCCATCCAATCTGCCATCCCTCCCCCGGTTGACATTGTTCCAACTGAAGTTGCGTCGGCATGTGCCGAAATCTCTGAAGTTGTTTCAGTGGAAGTCGAGATGGTAGATGCCCCAATGGTCTCTCAGCTGAAGTCTTGCTTCAAGAGCTCCTCTAATCGCTTTGCGAAAAGAGTTCGCTTTGTAGGACCAAGCAACGATTGTATCCATGGTCAGATTGCCACTTACGTGGTTGAGAAGAACATGGAAAGCTTTCGTGAGAGACATGCAGGGGATAGGTCGATGCCCCATGAGAGCTTTCCTCTTATTGAGGAGATGGATCAGCACGGCAATCCTACTGGATGGTTTTCAAAACGGGATAGTTTTTTCTATCCCCCAGAAGAACAGAGTAGATTTGGTCGCTGCAAAGAGCACACACTGTGTAGACAGTGCAGAGAGAGTGTGATTGAGGGATTTTGCGATCCTGAAGTCGATTTCTCTGATGATGTGCTCGAGTCAGATGATCCAAATGCTCTACTTAATCATGTCCATAGGGACCAATATAGTCGATACAACTGCATCCTTCATGGTGGGAACTGATGCATTGTATCTGCTATTTAATACTAACCTGTGACCTGACCTTGACCTTTACTGGAATCCCGGAGTTAAGGTTAGTATTCTTTTCTTTTGTTTCATCTAAAATAGATGTGCCTAATAAGCCATCGCCAAAAAAACATTAAAATAAAGGCCTTGTTGGAATGGATTTTTGGATTGGTAACCCAAATATCTATCCTTCAAGGTATCACTAAACAATCACTAAAAAAGCGAACATCGCATCTTGTATATATTTCTTTCCTTTTTCATTATTTGGGGGATATGGGGGATGGGGGATAGGGGAGTTCTGTTTTTATGGGAGTTTTAAATCCCATCTTACCTTACTTTTGCTCGTTAATGGTTTACAGATTAGAGACATCCGAGCTGTGGTCGCTCGACTTAGATCATAACCTTCGGAATGATTGGTTAGTTTAACTTCACTCTTTTTTCCATCTAAGACATCTGCTAATCACTTGAAAGTATCCCCAACGCGAAACCCTCGAACCATCGAATGGTCCCCCGACCCAACGACAACGACGATCGATGACGATCAACTACGGCCTCACCACCATATCCAGGAAAGGTTTCGGGTCACAGGTTAGATTATTATATTATCATATTAAGTGATTCACATCACACCACATCTTTACATCTCACACACACCACTTCGTTGGCCAAGGAAGAATGCGCCCTCTGCTGCTCTCGAGACGACAAGCAGAGATTCTTTCTTGATCAACATTCGCCCACACCACCTTCACCAATTTGTTGTTCTACAACATTTTGAATCCGCCCTCTCATCCACTTCGAATTTGCACATAATGGAGAATCTTTTAGGATCTCCAATATATTCGATGGATTTATACTGTGCCCGTCCAGTTACTCGACGGGATTATTTGACACACTCGACTCTTGGTGGAATGCTTGTCGAACACTTTCGCTTCGGTGATCCGTTCATGCTATACCCCTCGGTCTTGTGTTGTCCTGCTTTTCACTCCTTTCAGAAAGTGTTTTGGCGATATCTCCTTGGTTTGGTTGGTTTCAGGACAGTCTCATTGGAAGCTCACTCGATGGGGCTTCATGAGAGCTCGTCAGGGGGAGGAAAATGGTTTAATTCGATAAGTATAATCACTCCTCTAACTACTAATTTGTCTATAGGGCGGCTAGCTTTGATCACACGTCCTCGTTCGTGCTAGCTGGGTACCCTCAAATGAGGAGCTAAGTGATCTTTTCGATATGTTGAATTTCGATATCAATTTTGGCTAGAGTAAGTGTGAGCTCTCTTTTATACTGGTCACACCGCTAATTTCTTGACAGACGATTTTGGGGTCGAGTATGACGGAAATGTATGCCTGTAGATATTCGAGAAGGATGTGCAATTTCGAGGACTGATAGTGAAGAATTTTCCGGTTATACGATATTGTGTTGTATGTATTGGTAGCAAAATGAATGTAAATTGTCTCATCTCTTCCCAATATATTGACATGACTCAACTTATTTTCTGATGGTTTTGAGCAAACACTCTTTGGATCCAATCCTCTGTTGCACTGATCATTCAACTAGAGATATAGAGCCAGTAAGTTCTAGACAGGTGGGATGACTATCTGTATTTGACAATAAACAACGGGCTTTTCAGACGGTAGAAGATAATACCTGAGATCAACAGGGTAATACAGAAAGCCTTAGAAAGCGCAAATTGATATGCAAAGTAAGTACATGGGATGAGGCTTCAACTACATTTCGTGCGTCTTGGAGGCGGGAAGCTATCTGTCTGCACTACCCTTTCCCGAAACTTTCGCATTGACCTCAATAGGAAGAGATATGAACAGGTACGACTAACCGTACTTACTCCCTCCGTACCCCAATAGCGAAATACATTAACTCTTCTAAGCTATAACACATCTCTTAACCACATGAGCAAAACAATACAACTACAACGTAATATATTTCAAGTAGACACCCAGTCCATTCAAAACAATCGACCAAATGTCCTACACAATTCCCACTCTCCCATTCCCATGCCGCATCTTATATTTCTTGAACTTTTTTACATGGAGTTTCCTCGCTTTTATTTGTATCGACGGGTTACCAATGGGGTAGAGGAATCGATTATATCTCTCGAGCTGAAAGCACTGGCGAGTATAGGTATTGGATTTCGGCTCTAGGTTTGAGCTTCGTTCTCGCAATGAAAGCTGTGGTTGCTGAGGGGGATATTGAGTTTGTGAGGTTTTTTCTTGGCACAGAACAAGTTAAAGATCGAAAGATGGATTCTGGCGAAATGGATCGAGGGCCGTTGGAAAGTCCAAGGGTTCTAGATGATGAAGCTTCTCTAGACAGTCAAAGCTGCGAAGATGATAGACGGAATGAACGAAGCCACTCGATCGCTAAAGAATACAAAAACCTCGCAGCCCAGAAAGCAGAATTCAAGAAACTACCAGAGGATAATAGAGGAAAGTCCATGAATTCGAAGACAAGGTAAAGAATGGTAAACAAAACGTAACTACACCAGATGATACATAACTCCTCCAAAAAGCGACGAACTTTCAACAAAATGGAATTGGGAAATGACAGAAAGCTAGATTTACTCAGAGTCGAGCAATACAAATTCAACACAGCGATTAAGGCATTTAACAAGAGATTGGAGAAAGCCAGAGAGGCGAGGAAAGTTTTCAATAAGAAGAGTGAGACGTTGAGGGGAAAATTGTTGATGGCTAGAGAGAGGAAAAAGTCTTTTCTTCAAGATTACAAATATAAGCAGACATGTTTGGCGGAAAGAGAATTGAGGCTTGATGCGAAGCTAAGCATTGTTGATTCTTATTGATAGCAAAAGACACCATTGTGACTTTCTGATCATAATATTTGGCTTTTTTCGACTGTTCGAACAAGCGTTCTGTTCCACGTTGGGTCACCAAAAGAAGATCGCGACATTGACTCCCAAATCATTACATACGTTCACAAAATCACCATTGCTCAGATCAAGTTACTCAACCCCATCACTAAAGCTCAAACACCTTGGAATAGAGGAAAAGTTCGTTGATCCAGACAGAGAATTATATGAATAGTTGCAGAGCGTTTTTCAGGATTACGAGAAGAAAGAGAGGATTGGAAGACTTTACAAAAGCGGGAAAAGATGCTCCGGTTCCAAGAGAGAATTGAGAGATCAGGTCAAGGAGTTTTAGCAATTGGAGAAAGCTGTAAAATTATCTCAGGATAGGTTCGTGGTGGGAATAGAACTTTGAGACAGCGCGTTTCCTTGATTTTAGAAAGTAAAGCAACGACGAGAGATGATTGATACTTCAACCTATGACTGCAGATCGTTGGTATTCTGAGAATTCAAAAACAAGAAACAAGGGATTCGATGACCGAAATAAAATGCGCGGACTGCGTTGAGAGAAAATTCGTGTTGATGTTGATGTATAAAAATCTTAAGCCCGTGGAAAATAGGCTTGTCCTAACATTCATTAACCCCAACTTGAGTATGTCCCTTTGGGAGTAATGCTTCGGGTGAAAAATAATCATAAATGGTAAGTGAGTTTATTGAATACTTATTGATTCACACTACCTTCTTACAACATCATGCGCATCCCTCTCTATAATCTACCTAGAATATCTAATTTCTACATTGATAAATTACCAAATAGTTGTTTGCAATGCGCATCAAGAAGCTAGAGCACCATCATCTATTCGGCTAATAACCTTTCCACTCCTACAGAAAATGAAGAGAACGAAGGAAGCTATAATACCCGCAATCATAGTATCTTCTCCAAAATCTGTTCGCGAGTGAAATTTGTGTTCAAATATCTCGAAACATAATCATCACGATTAACTGTGTCTAATTAGTATCTTTGATTACACAAGAGAAAATGTATTAGAAAGAAATTCAACTCACTGTATCCACCACATATACGTCTTTTACCCGTAAATTCTGACCTTCCATGAAGAACTCTCCAATTGTCGAAAACTGTTGCATGAGTATTAGTCATCGGAAACTTCATCATTTGATACCCACTTGATCTACTGACCCAAAGCCCGCCCAGGTACAAGTTGCGACCAATACTGTAGCTTTGGATCATTAACCCGATCATTATATGCTTTCGCCGCCTCATACCATTCCTGGGAGTATCCAGGATGAATCGTTCCTCTATCTGCCTCATTCCATCTAATCTGCGTTGCCGCACGATTTGTGTTCATGGTGAGAACGGGGTATGGTCTATTTGGCGTGATATTAATACCATCATTACCACTAGCATGCCAAGGAACTGCTATCTTTGATAAAGCATCTTTGTGGCGATTGCGAAGTAAGCGAGCGGCCCAGAAGCCGTCTACGAGGAGAGATTCACCGCCAGTTCCTTCAGTATGAGAAAGGAGATGGAACATCTGGAGGCCAGCGGGATCGGTGAAATAGGTTGTATCGGTGTGAGGGCCGATGGCTTCGCTTGTGTAGGCTGTGTCTTTCATGGTTAGATCGGATGTGAAATCGTAGAATCCACCTAAGTGCGTTAGTATATTTGTGATGATTATTTGTACTACAATGGCCAGGTTTTTACCATAATGTGTTGGCCGGATAAAAGCAATGCGTTCAAGAAGCTCTTGAGTCTTTCCAGGGGATATTGGAACTCCATCTACGAAACAGAAGCCATAGTTGTGCTGAGTAGAATTAGCAACCAATTATGTTTGACCTCAAAGGAAGCTGAAGGTTTACAATCATGCGTGTCCACTTTCCTACGTCAGTCTCGCTTGCCATGACTTCTTCATAGTTGACAGTAGGTGGGGATTTCCCAATAAGCGAATCCCAAAGAACAACTTCATGGCTACTACGAAAGATTTCAGAAAACTGTCGAACATGATGATTGGGATGTACTTACTCTTCATCAATCATTGGAATTTCTACTTCCGCCGAATTATCTCCTGTTCGAGCACCACTGACTATTGAAGCTTTAGGAGACTGGAACTTCTTCGCGTCGCGGTAAACCTCATGTTTGTGGAGCCAGTCCCATGGGTAAATAGTAACATGATCTGACTTAGCATCATTCTCTGCGCTATCCAGCCCTATAGAATATTAGCAATGAGAAGCAATGCAGGGCTAAGTGCATACATGTTACTTCAAGACCCTCCTTCTTAGCTTTGTTGATAGAATCCGGGAGGACTTTGAGTTCAGACTAATGAGTTGTCAGACTATAGTCCATAATGGCCATTGGGGTATTTACCGAGAAAATGTTTACTTCTCGCTGCATAGTATCAGGACGTCTACACTTTGCACAGCGACAATTGTCTCTAGAATATCATCAGAGCGGTTCTCAGGAAGAAAAGACGTTAAACTCTGTAACGAATCCTGTCTTTCCTTACCTTAGCCATCGACGCGGACTATCAATATGTTAGCTCTCAAAACTAGGAAAGAACTGGAATGGGCACACCTACACCGAATCTGGTCCTTCAGCAAAATTGATGGGCAAGAATACTCCATTATCGAGCAAACGAAGATTCTCTCGATAACCTTTTCCTAACTTTGGATGAACAATCTCTTCTCCAAGATCAGCAGCCGAGTTTATCAACTCTTGGTTTGCCTTTTCCTGTGCAGAAAGTTCAGTATTGAGAAGAGGCCGTATGAAGGTTGGAGGCCGAGTTTTCTTTCGCAAAGGTACAGGTGGGCCATGGGAGGCATCGAAAACAAACTGGCCATTGGAACGTTTATATGAAGAGTGCGCATTGTCTTGAACTCCAGGTGTAGTTGAAGTAGTACGTTGGAAACTCAAACCCGTTGTACGCGTGTTGTCTTCATCTTTTGCTGATAAAGTGGGATCGTGACTTATCTTAGGTTCACTACTGTAACAGCGACGAGAAGTCAAACGACTGACTCGCTGGACCCGAATGATAGAGCGATACATATTGGCAAGGTCTTCAGTTGCTTTATATCATGATAGTTCCACGAAATATCGTTATCAAAATGAATTTCTTTGAAGCTCTCATCTTGTCATATACCGTGAATGTGTTCCGGTGCCCACCATTGCCTCGGCTCAGATTGCCGTATGACAGGATCATGATACTTGATAGGGAATGGAATCGACATGTCACACTTGAATATTTATCTCTTGATGGGCAGCAATAAAAGTGCTGTTAAAATTTTCTACATTATTTATTATGCTATTTAACAAATGAATTGTAATCGATTATAATAAGTCTCTGCAATCATTCCGAAAGACCTCAGGATGCACAACGTTCAGCCAGCCAATCAACGGAATAAAGTATTTCCGTTACCCCTGCACCAAGCTCCCACCTCACAAATACTAGACATGAACCTCTTTCTTATCAATAACCTCACAATTCAATCATGCGCCATAACCACTTTCACTAATCCTCACCAAATCTCGCCATGTCTGCCGAAGACGCCCGCTATCGTACTTCCACTCAGTATCGTCACTGGTCATACACACCGTCCGCACTCCGTTCCTTGCGCGAAAGCACAAATGCCCTAGCCACAACCCAAGTTCGAGATGCCGTTCGACGCGCCAGAGAAGCTCGTGCTGCATCCTCAAATGATAATAGTGAAGCAGAGAATAGCAGGTCTGCTAGTACTGCTGCACCGGATGGAGATGTGGATTGTTTGACGGTGGATGAGGAATTGAAGTTATTGGATTATTATTGTAGACAAACGCTTCAGTTGGGGGATCATTTGGGTGTGCCGATTGAGGTCAAGGTATGTTTTTTCTCATGCGGAGATTTTCTAGTTCTGTTAGACCGGCCAATTTTTTATACGGAATAGGAGTAATGTCTGCTGAACCGCAGTATGCGCAACTTGTCTTTCCTCAAAACATATCCTAACATCTCTTTTCACCATAGGCCACAGCAATCCAATATATCCGGCGCTTCTACATAAGCCACAGCCTAATGACCTACACTCCCACGACCATCCTCAAAACCGCCCTGTTCTTTGCCACCAAAACCGAAAACCACTATTTCCGCATCACCCGATTCGCAAGCGACATAGGCAAAACCACCACCGAAGAGATTCTCTCCTCCGAATTCCTCCTAACCCAGGGCCTCCGCTTCCAATTCGACATCCGGCACCCTTACCGCGGTCTCGAAGGAGCCATCATGGAGCTCCTCGCCATCTCCACCCACAAAATATCCATCCCCGCAGAACTGGAATCCCAACGCCCTGAAAATATGCACAATTTAATACTGGAAAGCCACGGACACGCGCGCCATTATCTGAAAACAAGCGCGCTGTTATGCGATTCTTATTTCCACTACACGCCCTCACAAATAATGTTCGCAGCCCTCTATCTCGCTTCCGCCCCTTTAACTACTTTCTACCTCGCTTTAAAATCCTACAATCCCTCGAATCCAGACACCAATACCGCAACACCAACCTACCAAAAACTCCTCACCCTAATTAAAAACCTCGCTCAGACTCTCTCCTCGATCCCCGAAGAACAAACTCCCGAACAAAGACAAGAAATTCAAGCTCTTGTCAAGAAATTAAAGAAATGCAGAAACCCCGAAAAAGCAGATCTAGTAGGACTACAAAAAATGAAGAGGGAAGGAGCAGAAGGCAAAGATCGAGAAGATGAAGAGAAGATTATTAAGAAGAGAAAGATGGAGCGGGAGCAGAGGTTAAAAGAAGAGCAAGATTTATTCGGCGGGAGCCTGAAATGATCATTTGGAATGCGGAATACTATAATAGGTTGGGTGTAAATAAAATTCTAGCGGGATTGGCGTTATCCGAGCTGGTTACAACGGAAGGGGTTGGTGCATCTGGAAGAGGGGCGTTCATTGGAAGATTTAGTGCTACATGGTATCATCTCTGTCCATAGGGTCATATTTAGGATGATGTGTGCTAGGATCTCGTTCAAAGAACAACATTATGATAATATTGAAAAGGAAATTTTCATTCATTCATTCGTTTTGTTAAAAGTATCTTCTCTAGCTATTGATTTCCACCCTTGGGTACTTTTGTGCTCGTGCATGTCCATTCCGTCCGCTATGATAAAAGCAGTTCACATCCGATATTGTGTTCGTAAATAATAAGTAAGTGATATCCCATTTTCCATTCATCTCCATTCATCTCCATCAAAAAAAACAAAAGAAAAACAAAAAAAAACAAGGAAAAATAATAACGATACTGCGCAAGATAGATAAATAATAAGCAAAAGATGTGGCGGCGCTTGCTTGCATTGGAATGTCCATAGGATGAAGATACCAGCTCGCACGAGTAACCTCCAACCATCAGATTTCCTCCGCAGTAGGAAACAACCCCATCATTCCTTTCGATCCTCGCACTCATTCCGGTGATTTGATTCATCCCAAACTCTAGTTCTAATCCTCAATGATAACCACTGGCGCTTCAGCCCATGGCAACTCATGTTCATGGACCTTGGTGCAAGTGAGATATTCGATTTCACCAGCATTTCCGCCGGTATCACCCATCAATTCATTGACCAACATACACTTGACTTTCTCCGAGGCATATTTCTTTAGAACATTCATCTGCAACTCAACCTGGTCTTTCTCCCAATGTCCCCACTCTCTGGTCTCCGAGCCGGCTCTGAATGGTTCAACCATTGCCATAACGTCGTCGATATGTAAGTACGCATCACCACCTTGAGCAATAAGCATATACATGTGCTTCTCCACGCTCCGATCTTCATGACATCGAACCATCTTGCATTGGCGTAACTGTTGAGAGAACCAATCATGCCAGATCTGGACAATGATCCACATGTCAAAGGTCGACCTATTCAAATTATTGATGCTAACTCTCACATTTTCCTTCACGAGACAGCTCTGGAAAAGTGCATCATTGACCTTAAATCTCATGTCTTGGAGATCGTCGAATTTTTTTTGAATGACCTTGCCAAGTTCGAAACCCATTCGATTCTGCTTTGTAAGCCATGGCCAGGAGGGGTATTGTCCTACGATATGGACGAGAGCTTCCTTGAAGATGGGGGCGCATTGGAGCTTGTTTGCCAAAATCAGGAAATGAGGAGGGTTGCGACGAATTGATGCGTATAGGCTACGTCCTAGGGAAAGGAGAGATGACACTATGTAAGGTCTAACAACCTTCGTTGAGCCATAGAGATAGGCGATTTTGGTCAACAACAAGGATTGTGATGCCGCAGTTGCAGCATTTGTTGCAGAAATCGTGGGAGCACAACCGAAGTAGCACAGAAAAAGGGAATGATAAGCATCAAGGATTGTTTGCTCAATCTTTGGGACGGCTAGCTTTTGGCAAGTTCCATTGTTGATTGGCTTCTCTGTGGTGGGAATGACTGTCTGGTCAACAACGTGATTGCTAGAAGGTTCTTCAACAGTTGTTTCAACCTTGGATTGCTGCTTCAAAGGCGAGGTTGCAACATGTTGTGCCTCCTCGGGGTTTGTTTCCGGTTCCATTGGATTTTCCTTTGAGATGGCATCCTGGAGTTGTTCTTCAGGAGAAACTTGGCGACTTGATGGCATCTCATTTGGCTGCAGTACTGGGCGACATTGCTCATCAATCTTGCCTTCCGCATTTGAAAGATGTTCAAGTTGTCTTTCTGGCGACTTGTGTTCTAGGAGGCTGTGCGAGAAAGTCTGCTCCTCGGATCCAATCTCTGCTTTGATATTCGGGCCAGCTGTTAAATCTCCTTGATCTGCAAGAGGAGCCTGAGCTTCTGTGCAAGACTGTGGACTCTGAAAAATTGTTTGATCTGTTTCTGATCCACTTTCCGCCTTGATGGGACTTGTAGGTGGTGTAGCTACTTGCTCTGCCACATCTTTCTGGGCTGGCAGATTAACCTCGGCACTATCCAGATGAGTAGTGGTATCTTCTTCCAATTTGATGCCATTTTTCTCTCCTTGAACCTCACCGATAGGTTCTTGAGTAGATGGAAGTGTACTTGACAATAAAAGAAAATCGGAGATATCAAAATCAATAGATACATCAGGGTCGACCATTGTATTTGTCATTTCAATCTCGTCACACGAGCCATCGTATTGAGGCAAAAATACAGATGATCGACGCGAGTTGGATAAGCCATAGATAGAGAAGGAATAGCCGTCGTAGTCATTTCTGCAACCGGGAATAGCTTCATTAATGACAGCTTGGGGTTGCTGCTTGTACATTGTGAGTCCCTATAGATATTAGCTACATGTGTTCAGGTTCAGCGTAGAGGTACATGAATCTCAGATAGTGAGAAAAATGACTTACCACCCGCTTCAACGTGTGATAACCACGATGATCATCAAAAGTAAGTTCAAATCTATACTTGATTCCGGTGTCTTCAGTAATTTTAGCTGCTATCATCTCATCCACCTCATTGACCAAGTTTTCCTGCAACTCCGCACCGAACCACGAAGAGGCACGTTTTAGTATATATGAGTGCATCCTGAATGAATATTTGGGATTTTTTTCAATGAGCACGATGTAAACGTCCGCATCGTGGTCTGCGAATGGTTTGAAAAGCTTTCTTAGTGGTAAATTTGCACAAGGAACGACTTCTGGGTGGGAATTGTCTTCTGATTCTGATCCGAGGTCAACCACGTTTTCCTCTTGCTTAGCAGCAGAAATTCTCGATCTTGAGCCGCGAGGGTCTATTCTGAGGTTAGCGATTGGATCCGGAGCGCATAGCAACTGGTTATCCATTAATTTGGGGCATACCTGGACGAGGTTTTTTGGATGGTTGGAATTGCTCATCATCAGAATCAATCTCGACTAGTTTGTTCTTCTTTGATCTCTTTCTGCCATTTGTGACAGGTTGAGCTTTGAAAGCATGATTGCCTGGATCATCAACCTGCATGACCTCCTCACCGCGCTGATATTGCCTACGAGAAGCCTTTGGAGGCATGATTGTAGAATTCGAGTAAAGTTATCAATAAGTAGAAGGTTGTAAATAATAAAGGAAGCTAGATGGAAAAGCAAAAGATAAAATGCATAGAAAGAATTGAGAGAAGTCGAGAAAGATCGACGGAGGTATGGGAGGTGGAGGTTGTAGTTGAGAAGGTTGAAAGAGGGTGGAAGTGGGAAAGTAATAGATTGAAAAGTCTTCCGTTTTCACGCTAACAATAGTGAATAGAGATGGCACAAAAGATGAGGGGTATCCGATTATGGAAATTAAGTGAAAGTGAGATATATCGAAGTATGTATTGACGAGATCGGCAGCGAGGTTCGAAAATTAGCAACAACTGAGATTGTGGACTCAAGTATGCATCTATCAGAACCTTTCGAGGGAGTGTTTGATGTTGCGCGCTCGAATTGATAGCAATTCTTTATTAGCCAAGTTACTGAAGAATAGACAGGAAATGATAATGGAGATTATGGGTTTGTAAGTTGTGAGTTCAAATGTGAATTGGCCAAGATTTTGTGGTTCGATATGTTGACGAAGAGGAGTCTTCAGCTGAACTTACACCAAGTGAATATTGTGAAAACTTGATTCAATCGTAAAATCCGATAAAAATATAGTTGACGTGGATATAACTAACGAAGATAAAAGTCGTGGAAATGGGAATCACTTGGCCTTGATGTATTTTCACTGTGCTGTATACTCAAAAGATATCCTCGAATTCCCTCAGGACTATCAGATTACTCTGCTCCTTCAGTAGTAGAGGCTAGGTACTTAGCAATCTGGAAGCCGTTTGGGTCTTTGATCTGACAAAACTGAGGAAGACCATCAAACTTTCAGATAGGGTACTAAAGGGTATGCAACTTTACACAAAAATCAAGAATTGTATGTTGTGACTAATCATAGAATATCGAAAGATTCGTGTGAGACATCAGATGACGGTCAAAACTCGAATAGATGAAATGTGCAATGAGAACTCATTTTGCTTTGCGAGGCTCAGTCTCAATAAGATACAAAAGGGAAAGAACCCATGCATGGAACTTGGACTAAGGAGGTGTACTAGGACTGCACTTTCCTTTCTGAGAGCATAGACGCTTATCGCATTTGTAATATACACACCGACACTGATTCATAGTACTTTGATTAAGAGACCGCCTACTATTTACTACTACCTATGTATTCATCAGAGATTTGGCTGTTGTTGATATAAAGATTGAGTCTACCTTACAAGATAACAACACGAAGATTAAGCGGGAGGGGTATAAACTGATTTTCAAATATTCGACCCTGACTGGAGTTGAGATGTAAAAAGAAGCAACACAAAGCACATCCCACCGCTATCCATAATCCCAATCCTCAAACACCACTCCTCTCCTTCGCCTTAACCCCCAACAACCTCTCCGCATTCTCAAACGCAAACCCCCTCATCTCCACCGAATCTTCCTCCCCAAAGATTCCACTCCTCACCACCCTCTCGACAAACTCCCTCCCCGTCCCATTTTCCGAAAATGGATAATCAACACTAAAAAGAATCTTATCCTTCCCCTTCGTTTGCACCAAACACGCCAACGGCGCCAACGAAAACATCCCACTAGTAGTGACCCACAGATTTTCCTCCCATACCTCTTCTAATCCTCTCTCCCTTCCCCATCTCCCCGATACCCTGACTATCCTCTCCAAATTAAACGGCAAAAGCTCCCCCATATGTCCCAACACTATTTTCAACTTCGGAAATCGATCGAACAGTCCCGCAGCATAGAGACGCAAAAAATGAAGCCCAGTGTCGAAATGCCAGCCTAATCCCCAATTACTAAGCGCCATTGCTATTCCCTTTGGATAATTGCCCCGATATTTACTCATATCCTTTTCAGCTGTGAAATTGGGATGAATATAGATAGGTACATCCAAAGCACTAGCTTTTTCGAAAACACTCCAAAATTTCTCATCATCGTAGAATTCGCCATCAAGATGATTATCAATCAACGCACCCACAAAGCCGAGTTCATTAATACAGCGATCTAACTCTTGAGCTGCTTCTAAAGGCGATCCCATAGGCAAAGTTGCGAAGCCTTTTAGACGGGAAGGATTCTTGGAGATAGCAGCTGCAAGTTCATCGTTGATTTCTTGACACAATTTGAGAGGAGCGTGATCCATAGGACCATGAGAAAGAATTTGTAGAGAGATTTTTCCATCATCCATATCCTTTATACGTTCATTGTCAAGAGATCTTAGTTTCCTGGAGATTTGAACTGGAAACCCTGCAAATGGGTCAGGGGCCCCGCTTGCTTGTTGGGCGGCAAGCACTGCCGAGGAAAGAAAGTGTTCCTCGAGGGTGATCAGAGGTAACATTTTGAGGGATCTTTGAATATTTGGTCTAATTCTTGGAATTAATTGAAGCATTATTTCTTATACTGGTTTGTGAGACATGTCCATCGAACATATATAGGAAAGGGAGTGAGACGAAGTACATTTAGCTTCGGATTTATTTTTGTACTGAATTTATCTCCGGTTCGCGAACGGATATACATACAACCTACTCCGTAGGCAATTGGAAACAGCACATCCGTAGATTTTTCCACTTTTGAATACCACGATATATTACTAGGGGTATAATCTAGGTACTGATAGAGAAGAAATACAGAAGTTTACGGAATGTTTTATCGCTGCTTCATCCATGGGAAAGTTGTAAATAGACCACCTATAGCACAACTGTTTTTCCACTCTTAGCACTTTCCCTTGCTGCCTCAATAATCCTCAAAACATCTCTAGCTTCGCTTGCTTTCACTGGAACAGCATCTTCGCTGCCACTAGTTATGGCATCAGCAAAAACTTGATAGAGAGCAGCATAAGTTTGAGGAGTCACGTTCTGGTAAGTGCTGCCCTTAGGTTTTCCATCCTCGAACACCACTAATCTTCCAGATCTATCCTCAGATTCGATACCGAAGTCGGCATCACCCGGCTTGAGACCGGCCTTCAATTGGTCTTCTTGAATATCAAGGTGGTGTTTCTTAAAGCTACCTTGTGATCCTCGAACCCAGTATCGTAATTGCTCTTCTTCCACGCACAGAACCTATGAATTGATTGTTAGCGATGTTCATTATAGGAGAAGCAAGATGTGACTAAAAGCAGTATTTGATTCTTACCCCAGCCTTTGCGGTTACTAATGGCCCTTCCTCGCCATAATTCAGCATTACCGTAATACTGTCCGGTTCTGCGGAACCATCAGCTCTTTGATTCGTAAAGATTGCCGTTACTGTCTTCGGTTGGCCAAATAAGCAAAAGGCTTGATCAATCAAATGCGTTCCTAGATCATATATAACACCGCCAGCATCCTCCATGGTCAATGTGCCCTTCCAAGTTGTGGGTTTCTCGCCCTTAAATCTGTCAAAGTGTGTCTCAAATTCGACCACTCTTCCCAATACACCATCTGCCATCAATTTTTTGACTGTCAAGAAATCAGAGTCCCATCTTCTATTCTGGTATACGCAAATGAACTTTCCGGTTTCTTTGGATATAGAAATAAGCTCTGAAGCTTCCGCGGATGTAGGAACGAATGGTTTCTCTACCATAACATGTTTCCCAGCTTGTAACGCGGCTTTTGTGAAAGAGAAATGTGTCTCGGGAGTTGTGGATATGACAATGATATCAATATCTGAATCTGCAAACATAGCATCCGCGGAGTTGTAGATTTTGGCTTCTGGATGATCTTGGGCGGCATTGTCATTTGGTTTAGGTGTTCGTTGAACAATTGAGTGGAGAGTGAAGGATGGTGTAACAAGAATGAGCGGAATATGGAAGACTTTGGCTGACATGCTACAAGCTTCGATTAGTATACATTCGACAGCTTTCGAGGAATTGAACAAACCCATAGCCAATTACTCCAACATTGTAATTCTTATCTGCCATTTTGATTAAGATGAAGTATTAAAAATAGAAAGTTACAACAAAGAACAGAGCCCCTCGATGATGCGATATAAAAGATTCAAAATGTAGGATATTCAACCCCTCTTTATAACTTGTTGCCCCTCATCCCGTCGTGATGATTTCTCATTCATCCTGCGGAGGTGGAGAGCCAAGGGGAGCTCTCAAAAAAGAAACACCGAAGTCACCCCGGTCGGACTTTCCTAAATTGATTCGCCGACATGTAATGATTGGTTCGTTTCGTTTCAATGTTTTTCTAGACAGGAAGAGGAACCACGATCTAGTATTCGTATAGGAAGTGGCTCTTTATGAGGGAGGTATGGTAGTTCTTTATGATCCTGTTGTATCAATGGGATCATCGAAGGAATCAAGAGGAAGGACCCAAAACCCTCACCAAATTCGGCAATCACAGTATCATGATGCCAACCTGTAACAACTGGTATGTGAGCCACCGGAGGCATCCCTATAATTCGTGTGTATCATTCGTCTTCCTACCCCAGAATTCAATTTCCGGTGACAATGTATCTTACTCAAAGTTGAGTCCGAAGTCATAACTGTTTGTCAGTCAATCAAGACAATCGTGTTTAGAATATGACTTCAAAATCGGAAATGTTGGAATTCATGAAAGCCCTTGCAAGCTCATAAACTTCAACACATTATCTCCCACCTAAGTAATATCGCACTCGTCTTGTCAAGAATTTAGAATCGATTCTGGAAGAATATGATTGAACTTTCAGAGTCGATCATTGGGCAGATCCTGATCTTGAGTTCCAAGCAAAGGAGCATGTAAGGCTTCCGTACAAAATCTTTGTTGGTTCAGGTAAAGAATAGAATTTGAGGACGTATTGGAAGCTTTCTAATGTCTGTGTACGCGCTGTTATGGTACAGATCGATGTTACAATTTTAAACAAGAGATGAACACTCGAACAGGTGATGAAGGCCTGGATCTCATAGAGTGAAGTACGTTTATTCATGTTAGCAAGTTTCTTAATCGTCTATTCTTGTATGCTGGGTCGATTCATTCTAAAAGACTTGTCGTGCCCTACCGATGGAATCGAAAATCATGACAACCATAGACTATGAGATTTAGCTTTTGATACCGTTTACACATAGGGCAACTTGTGAGCTAGAGACATTATCGAGGGTACTTTGGAGGTGCGGAAAAGCACAAGAGAAAAGACGAGCAGCATATGAACGACAGTATTGCAGTATTCGATATTGAGTTGATTTAGTCTGAAAATTGTGTCTCCTCCAGAGGTGCAGAGCCCCAGCTTCCTCTATCATCACTTGCAACACGTGGGGCGGTCCGAAATTTCTCCCTCTTGGATTTCTTTTCTCTCCTAACTCTCCACACGGGAATATTATCTATTCCTTCATCTTTTTTTGCCGAGTATGTGTGAGCAGGAGCCTCCTCCACCTATCAGAATATTTTGTTATTACAGCTGAAAGTTGAGGGATATATACTAGATCAACTCACTACAATGTTTGTTTCTCCTTGATCAGCTGCCTCAAATCCGGCGTCGGCCTTCACAATTGAAACATTCGAGATGTATAATCCAGCTACAGAGGGCGCATGAGACTTTGGTATCTGTAATACGGGGGTCGGAGAGCCCCCAAGAGCAACTTCTAATATATTATCGGATCAGATCAATTCTGGCACATATCAAATATTACGTACCCGAAGCATAGCGACTCGCATGCCATTTGCAGATCTTTAGGTCTTCCTCTAGAATATGTATCTTCTTTTCCAGCCGCTCTCTTTGGGTTTGGTTTTCCTGTGACTCGGCAGCAATTTGGGAAACGAGTTCACTGGTCATCTGTGCTACTGCAAGTGGACTGAAGATATCCGCAAGGCTGTCCACGATGGATGCTTCTATAATCTGGACAGATACATTGTCCACGAAAGTCTTCACTGCCACCTGAAGAAATTTTTTAGTCAAGTACCACAAGTTTTCTATCAATATCTTACCTTGTAAAAGGCTTCCAAATGATCAAGGAGTTCGATGCTAGCACGCGTATCCATGTCTGGTATTGATCCCGACACCATAGAGCATATGGTCGAGAGATCCTTCGGTCCAGTACGAGTCTGAGCGTAGTCGTCCAAAGGAAACACTTTCTCCAAGGCTTCCAAGAGCCTTTTTTGGTCACGAGCATCAGAAATTTCCTGGACGGTTTCTGTGAAGTAATGATTATATGTAATGGCATGTCTATGCCGATCATGGAACAACCTGTCCATTTCATTAGTGGCCTTCTTGAGCAGCTTTTCCATTAATGGATCGACGTAAAGCATACGCAACGCCATGTATGCCTCCAAATCCATAAGAGAAGACAGTATATCCTCTAAATGACCACGAGCTTTTGTCCAGATATCCTGAAGGTGGATTTTGGAGATGATTTCCCATGGCTTCGATTGCACTCTGAATAGATCTCCAATCAGCATCGGGCTGAACGTTCCTGGCAATTCTCTTCCTCTCGAAGAGATTAGCATGTCCCGAACCCATGAGATAGCCTCATCACTTTTCCCTTCCAGTCCATTACCCCGGAGATTGATATGTTGGCCGTTTAGCCGCACAATTTCGGCAAATGCGAGGTTCAGATTTTGAACAACAGCTCGGAATCTGCGAGTCTTGAACCCTTCACTAGCAATATCTCCAAAAAAATTGTCCTCGTATATACCGTCACACGAGGCTCTGCAGATATTTGTAAATTGCTGGCTATACTTCAGAAGATATAAACGTTGTTGTTCAGCGTTTCCGCGGCGATCCCCGAGCTTTGTAAGAGCTTGCTGTGACTCGTGCAAGATGTTTTGAATTTCGCGAATAAGAGCTGGTAGCCCTGACTTGATATGATCCAAGAGAACTCTGCTTAGACGCCCTCGTAACTGTGCAACTCCTAAAATCCCTCGAGGCAAGGTCTTCCAAATTCCTTGAGAGAAAAACTCTTCTTCTATTCTATCTCTCTCCACAGAAGTGACATGTTTCGTGTTGAAATCGCGGTTCCTCAGTACGTGCCAACCAAGTCTGAGTTGCGTTACTTCATTTAAAGCTAGCTTAACGAAGTCTTTCTCACTCTCGGAGTCCTCGAATAGAGTGTCAGGCTTCGTGATTAAGCCAATTGTGCGCCTGCCGTGTGGATCCACTGCTTTGACTTGCTTTAGTACTGCTTGAAGAGCCCGATCGTTCAGCGCAGAGACAACTGCCAATATGATTGTTCTTGGACGGCGCATATATGAGTAAACGAGTTCAGATACCACTTCCTCCACATTTTCGTCATTCTCATCATCATTTTTGGCGTGAATCAAGCCAGGTAAGTCAACGACTGTTAGGTGAGGTCTTGTTGGGCCGGAGATCTCGATGCGAAGGATGTATGAAGAGAACCCGCTTCCAGGCTTGTCAAGACCGAGAGTAATCTTGGCATATTCTATCAATTCCGGTAACTTGTCGAAAGATTGAAGCGTGTACTGAAAGCCGGCAAGTCTTTGACTCTCTTTCTGGGACCTCTTTTAGCTGGGAAAAATATTCACAACGACTGACTCCACAGAACTTTTGCGAAGAACAAGCTCAGTAGCAAAGCGAGTACACAAGGTATCTTTGCGTGGAAATGGTATCCCCGAAATGGCTTCTAGGCAGGAGCTCTTTCCACTAGATTGATCTCCACAAACGGCAATCTGTGGCAAGGAGACATGATCACTAATGCCAGAACGACGAAGCGTGTCGATTTCATTGAGTAGGCTCAGTTGTTCTTCTGATCTGAGAGCAGTGAGCTTAGTAGCCTCAAAGGTACCCATTTTTTAAGATGTCGTGCATTGTAAAGCATCAGGAGAAGAAAATGAACAGAAGTTCAATCATCATTATGCGTAACCAACGCATCATGCATTCAGATGCCGCCAGAGCTTCAAAACTCTTTGATTGGATATGGTAAAATCCCTCCCTTTTATTCTGTTTGTTTTCAAATTGGATCGGATAGGAAGATCTCTATCCCGACATTGCTCGCTTGAGCCACACTACAGAGTGTTAAATTCGGATCAAGTAGGCGTCTGATAACTTTCTGGAGTGGACGCACCGAGGTTCCTCGAAGGAACTGCAGGTCAGCCATCTGTGGCAGCCAATTAAATCGAGTACAAATTTTACAAGGCTATTGGCCCGACGATTTGACTTGCCATCCGCAGATACTTAGAACTTGAACTAATGTTGAACTGTAAGATACATATATGAAAATCAAATAATCTACGAATTGTTATTGTACGTGATGTTTATAATGGATGATATAAGTCTGTCCATACGGTGGAGTTGATCAGCTAACAATAGATCAGCGAGTTAGCGGTGAAATCAATTACTGACTGATAGGATAGATTTCTACAGGATTGACATCTTTACAAGAGCAAATAAATTATTGAGAGGATGATCGTTTAAGCTACATATTATTATCATTCTGATTATGTATCGTACATTATCTGTCGTCTTCGTTTGAGAAAACACCCCTTCATTTGTGACTAACCGGCGCGAGCTATGCGTACTCTTTGATACTCCAATACCACGTGTCCAAACATGTACAATGTGGTTAGCAGACCAGTAGATGCCATACGCCATACGCCAAGGATCAAACGAAAGTACAAAGTAAGATGAAGAAATGATTGAGCAGCACCAGGAAGACCCCCGACGACATTTCCCGAAGAAAATAATCTATGAAAAACATAGCCTAAAAGAAAGCTTTAGTACAAGATCGTAAATGCTGATTCAGAAATGAGCAGTTATCAGAGCATCGGAACGTGGTAGAAGATGGTTAGCAAAGGCCACACAAGCACGATATCCCAAACTAGTATCTCGAATATCTGTTTCTTCCATATCCAGACTCATAACCCGAAGAATAGGATCTGCCATGATAACCACCAAAGCTATACTTTCCATAAGTATAGGATTTAGAAACCTTGTAGTTGGACGATTTAGTCGTGAATGAGCGCTTGCTTGTTTTCTTGACTTCAGTGGGAGGAGCTTTGTAATTGCCACCAGCCTTTTCAGCCTTCTTTCTCGCCAAATCCCTAACAAAGCGTTCTTTCTCCCACTTGGCTTTGTTGACAATGGACTTTCTCTCCTCAATGGGCTTTGCGGACCATGCTGCTTGTAGAGCGGTAGAACTTGAGACAACGTTCTTGAAAGGTTCAACATCCAATCCGATGTCGATGATCCATAATCCACGTTTCTTGGAATAGCCAACGGGATCATTCTTAAACTCCCTGTCTTTTTCTTTAGTAAAACCATATGTATACTCAAACTCTGCCCATGATTCAACAACTGGATTGCTATCTTCCTTGATAATTTTCGCCTTCTCAAGAACTCTACCGCGTTCAACCTCATTAATTTCACTCCAGGCAATTTCCATTCCTTGCATATTGCCCTCATGGAGTTGTGCAGGTTTATAACAGAACGGTATAACATCAAGACCAAGCTTTTGAAGCCATTCGCGGCGTTTGTCGCTATATGCTGTGTGTGTCGTGAATGCACTTTCTGGGTATATCTCATAATCTTTCTCTAGAGTCTCCCATGAAAGAGCTGGAAAGTTGGGCTTAGCATTGATATACTTTGCTTTAGCTTCGATAGCTCTTCGCTCTACCCGGGGTTTCTGATCATAGAGATCGTTCAATGCCTGCAGTTCTCGTGTACTCTGCGCTAGAGGTAGATATCTGAGATCATCAAAGCCAAGTGATTCAAGCCAAGCCAAGCGTTTCGGAACAAGGTCATAATAAGCCAAATTCTTTCCCTGGGGAATCTCGAAGTACGTTTGCTCTAACTCGTAGAACGATAGAGGGGTTGGGCCAATCAAGTTGATTGGAACAGGCGTTCGCAGAGCGGGAGGAGCTAATCTTAGTGGCACTGCATGTGTGAGTTGATAGGGTGACTTCAACAGAACGGCTTTCTGTTCAATATCTCGGCGCTCCTCTTGAGACTTTAAAGCCCAATGAATTTCAACTTTATTCCTTTGCGACTCATTAATGAACACAAAGTAGTATGGCGAAACGTCAATACCCAACTTTGCCAACCATCTTCTGCGTGCAAGTTTTGCATTCTCATCCTGAAAGTTTTGGCCATTCGGATACATTTGCTCTAGCTGATAAAACGTCAAATAGGGAGCGTAGACCAAGGGCTTTTGGTAAACCTTCGCGGACGATGGCGGTGACATTTGGTTAATTGAAATGTCTGCTAATGGCTGACGTGGAGTAGGAGTTGCCGGTGGATAAGACTTTTGCGACTGTGACATTGTACGATAGCCTTGTTGGAAGCTTGAAGCTGGTGGCATCATGCTATAGGCTTGCGTGGGAGGCGACATGTGATTTTGCCTGTACGCACCAGGCTGAGATTGTGGTTGAGAATTAGTGAAGGATGTTTGAGACATTGGCAAGTCGTAGATGGTGTCCAAGTCTATATCATCATCATCACTGAAGTCATTCTCGCTGAATGTAACAGCATTATGGCTATTGTCTGGAAGGGACTGCGCATAATTGTTCTTCGGGAAAGCGGATTGCAAACTCTGGCTCTGAGCAGAGGCATAGCTGTTCTCTTGACCGATCATGCTATTACCTGCCGCTGTAGGAGTGAAGCCTGGGATGCTTTTGAGAGTATTCATATTATGAAGTAAAGTGCCGGGCTTCAGATTGTCAACTTCAATTTGCGATTGGGTTGGAGGTCTAAAATTACATTAATTGAATGATCATAGTCGAGGACAGCCGGCGAAGATTGTTTCTGTCCACACGTGTTCTTCCTACGCATGAAAGCTCTCCACGACAATCATCAACCAAATAGGTGACGGCAACATGATAATTGAAAAATCAAATTTTGTGATATCACTTACGCAGTAAAAGTTACATCTGATGTAACCTTTCGATTGACCACCTCCTCGATGGAAACATGACGGGCATCTGATTCTGTCAAACGTTGCACCAAAGCAGCTTTCAAGCCATTAGTTGAAACTTGACGAGCTTTGAGAACCTCCTTCAATTCTACCACTCGATATTTTGTGTAGTCGACCATCATGTCGTCTTTCGACGTGATCGACTGGTGATGCGCTACCGTTGGTGATGTGAAATTACCAACTTGTGTAGATTCCAGGTATTGAGTGCACCAGATATTGTAATTTCAAAAGAGAGTGAAGTTTGGAATAATATTTTGGCAAGTAAACAAACTGGACGCATTTATTTGGTTAAATAAATGTTTAAAATGAGAAATAACGCGACGACCAATATCTAGTGAATTGGAGTGTGCTGTTTTGGTATATCATCCGATGAGAATAGGATCTAGCTCAAGACAAAACTTCATTCCGTGCTTCGATCTATATCTTTTTCTATCTATACAATTTATTTCCTGTACGTTTTTCTTTATACACAAATTTGATCCGTTTTGCTATCCTACTTTCCGACTTTCTTTACAAAGAAGGATAACATGAGAGGAAATCGATCTGATGGACGATGTTCAGGAATCAATGCGAGGGAGTAGCGAACATTCTTTTTCTATGAATTCATATAGACACATCGTCCTTTGCACTGGCATGTAGATCTTGCTTTCGATCCTTTGGGCAGAAGTCAACAGCTCTTGCAGGCTAAAGAAGAAGATGAGAAACAATGCAAAAGAAACAATTCCAGGAGAAATTGACTGAAAGAACCTCATCCGTGTTGCGTTGAATAAAAATGTCCCAAATATGCCATTTATATGTAACCCGTTCGCCCCATCCATCTATCCCTTACCATGATCCCAAGTTTCTAGTCTTACAGCCAATGTACTCCGCCACTCCAAGTCCGCCTGATTACCTATTTACCACCCTTTCTCCCAACCCCGCGTCCCATCTTCATTCTCTACGTTCATAGCATCGCGCAGTCAAATCCCATTTCTAATTTCCGCTCTTGGCACCTCCCCCTCCTCCTTCTTAACCACCATTCTCTTCCCGTTCGGAAATCTCAATTCTCCCGCCCCATTACTCGCAGGCACAAATTCATAGAGCCATCTTGCCAGAACCCATGAACTAACAGCCCATACCCACACCACGATTCCCAATCCGCAAGTAACGAAGAGAGTTGGCACAAGTAAGAGCAAAGCAATTCCGATCCAGAAGAAAGAGAAGAGGATAGCAGAGATAAAGGAGAACGCGAGGACCGAGAGGGTGAATGTTGTAAAGAGGAAGAGAGGCACAAGAGAGATGCTCAGGGTTGCGAGGAGGAATGTCTATCGAGTGCGGTTAGTGAGGTTGTGGGGAGATGGGGAGATGGGAGATGAAAGTGGGATCTGATTGGCATGGGTATTGATGGAGGTAGAGATAAGAGTTGTATGTACGGAGTTGACAAGTGAAGAGTGGGAAAAGAGTGGATTCATCTGCAGAATCCATGGAGAATTCGCCATCGATTGTACCAGTCGATTCTTCAAATCCCTCAGACGTAACAGGAATAGAAATATACATAACTTACAGCAATAAGAGGTTGTTCCTGAAAGAACTCGGAGACGATCCCATAGGACTGGGATCTCTGTTCAGGGGTTATAACGCGATCAATCATCCTTTGAACGCGTGAAATTGTACCGGCGACAACCATTTTCGTAATTTGACGTGTAGATTGATTGTTGAATGTAGTATTTGATATATCTTCGTATAGAAACAAATGAATCAAATATTGAGTGTCGTTGGAAGCTCGACGTGTGCTGCTTTACAAGCTGAACATCGGAGTGAATGATGACGTAATCATGCCGGCCTCCTAGTTGATGGAATTGTCAAAGCTTCAAGACATCCCTGAGTCGGTATCAAATTCATGATTTCTCATAACATTATCAAGTTGATCTATATTATCGTGGTAGTACCTGGGGGAAGTCACAGTGCAAAGCTGCGCTGCTGTACCCTTATCAAGTCTATTGTGACGCTATTATAACCAAGCGGAATTAAAAGGGCCAGTGCCTATAATTGCCAGATCTTCTAGCAAGGAGCAACCGCACAGCAAACGAAGTAACTTCTAGCACTAATAGTCATACAAACAGTTCTATCCGATCATATGCGATATTGCAATTAGCGACACAAACTTTTCAAACGAATTCTGTTGGGTTGGGAAGGAAGAATTGATGATTTCTGCCTCATTAGAGATCTACCTATCTTACATGGAGGATGATGGAATCATGCATAGAAAGCAAAAAGTAATCAGCATATTAATTCGTCGTCCAAGCCCCAAATTGTTCACATCAGTGAGAGGATTGAATGTAAAACTATCAGATTCTCGATGTTGCTGTCAGCTTCCTTGTCAAATAACGGTTACCTGCATGATATCCGACCCCCATGGAAACCTTATGCTTTTTGGTAGACAGTGATATATCAATTCCGAAAATCTTAACCATAAAGAAGTTATCCCGGTCAAGTTATGATTAAGTATTAGTACCCATCCTGGTAGCTAGATCTTGAAGACTTGAACTCTACAGCGATCTACGCCTTCTTAGGGATATCGTATCTAGAACTAAGTAAGTAGTGATATTGTTCTTTTCGAAAACTTCTACTAATCTGAAAAGATCCCACGTCTCCGGCAATTTGTTCGGAAGTCAACAGTCAGATCCATTCAGAATGTCAGTTTCTACAATCTCAGATTCACGCAAGAAGAATCGTCCAGTTTCAGCAGCGGGCAGCCCTGTTACACTTCAAGTGGGAGAACGACGATTCGTCACTACAAAGAATACGATGACAGGGGAGAGCCCTTTTTTTGCAGCACTACTGTCAGGGCGATGGGATAGTAATGAGCAAGTGGACGGTTCCTATTTCATCGATGCAGATCCCAACCTCTTCGAACATATCCTGCGTTATCTTCGACGAAGTGTTCTTCCCATTTTCTACGATATCAAAAAAGGTCACGACCACGCTCTCTATCTCGCGCTCTTGGGAGAAGCGAGATATTTCCAGATTGCACGATTAGAGAATTGGTTACAGAACAAGAGATATCTTTACGCAGTAAGGATCTACAGTTCTGTAGAGGAGTTGAACGATTTGTGGTCGGAATCTCTAAGTACAGAGGAGATCGTAGAGTATCGTCCGCGATGGGATACAAAACAAGTTTATATATGTCCACGGGGGCTTGGTGTACACAGAGGTAATTCGAACGCGTGTGGAAGGCAGTGTGAGAGGGCACGTGGTGATTCGGAATACATATATGAGAATGAGCCAGTCTTGAAGACGTTGGTGATTCGAAAAAAGCTTGTTGTTGATCAGGCTGCTTGTATGGAGGGATTGGATGAAGAATGATTAGGTCAAGAAGAATGGGGACTGGAAGCACATCGCAACGATAGGACTGCTCAATGTCTAGATAACTAGGTATTTTCAAAGAGCCGAACTGGAAGGTGATAGTCCACCAAATAATTTCTGACAGTGATCTTGGCGATTTCGTACTGTTTAAGTGTTTTCCAGGGTGCTATGTGATTGCCAGCAACGTACTTGGAAGTCAATTGTTCATGTTATAATCCGCGTCAATCGTTGATGATATTTGACAGAGAGCTAGAGAATTGCAGATAAGACACCCAAGGTCAACAGCTGGGCTCGGATCTCCTGATCACTCAAGCTCAACTCTCCCAAATTCAATTCAATTACTCGATCATTAATCCTACAAAATCATCTCCGCTTAAACCAGATCCCATCAAAATAGCATACATGAGAAGATAAGCCACATCTCGATCCTTAAACTCTCAAAGTGTCATCACAGTAGTACCATAACAAACCCCGAACATCAGACATTATTCTCTCCGATTGGCGGAGCGGAATTCTTGAATTCATCTCCCTAGGGGTAGAATTTTTCGTGCGATTCATCATTTGTGACTGCTTGCTCCTTGTCACCTGAGGTTTTAGGCTGTAGTTCATTCGTGTCTTCGGCTTTTGACACAGAACACCATCGAAATGCATGTGTCACCATTGTCTCACCATTCTTTTCTAGCTTTACTTTGGCGGATCCGACTTGCAAGTACGAGAAGAGTTCTTACCATTTCTTCGTCTTGCCTCTAAATTCATATCATGACGCCCTGAAAATAATGATGAGAAAGAATAAGAAGAAGGGAAGTTTATTAAGTTTTGGACTCAGTATTTCGAGTGCTAAATAAAGGAAGAATAAAGTGGTCTTAACCACAATTGATATTGGAACTAAAATATAAGTATTAGCATTAGGTGAGATAAGATTGGGGGCGAGAATAAGCCGACGTACAAATCAGCTCGAATTGTTCCCTGATGCCCATGATGGAGTTTGTAGATCCAGTATACTCCACTGCGGGCATACCGAATAAACTGCCCATAAAAGAGAACGGGAGAAAAACAATGGTGATAAGGGTGAATATCATGATAGATCGACCTTGATGTACAGTTTCATTCGCACAATCCAGTGAAGCGGTGGCTTCTATGATACTAGCTTGTTGTTGTTTGAGTGTGAGTAGGTCTCGTAATTGTTGGGAAGTATCCTCAAGCTGGTGCAACTCGCTGTGATGATTTGATATAGTGTCAACTAGGTTTAATGATCGATCGATGGTATGTTTTATCGTGACCTGATTGGCCTTTGTCAAAGTATCCTCATCCATCCGGTTGTTACTTGTGCCATCTGAATCCGAGGAATTCGTTTTTTTGCAGTTCTTTTTTACAAAAGACTCAAGAGGCCAGTCATTTTCTGCATTGGCTCAACTATCCGTTGATTGTTTCTAGGGCTTTTGAAAAGCCTTGCGCAACTTGTAACCTAGAATAATGGTAAACTCAGCAAGTGAATCGAAGGGATCATTAGGAAAGGAGAAGAAGATTGTTTGATCAAACGAAAGGCACTAACCGAGAGACCACTCACTGTTGCAAATTGATACACGACATCATCCTCAATTCTTCAACAATTTCATGGGCCTCCCGTAGCAAAACACCTTCGGGATTAATATTGAGATAGAGTCGTGCCTTTTCTGGACTCCTTTTTAATCTTTTGCCACTCAGCTGCTCAAGGTGATGCTAGAATAGCTCGAATGCGGTCGTTTTCATTCCCGACTATTGTTTGTTAGTTGATATTGTATATGATATGTCAATGCCTCTACACTCACAACATAACTAATCGCATTGGTAAACGTATCCAAAACTTCGGGACGTTCGTCAGTAGGCTTTGTGTGATCGAAAAATACCACCGAACACTCATTTATGACCAAAAGAGCTAGATCATACACTGAATTGATCTTGCTTTGACGGATTTTTTCGAGTCGGTTTCTAATACATTTATTCACAGCAGAAGAGTCGGGCTTGTTACGACCAAGCCTTTTTGGAAAGCTAATAATGATGGTATCTGATATGTGGTTATCAATAATGTAATCCTGTAACAAAGAAAGAATACTGTTCCAAAAGGGTAACCCACGCTCGTCAAGAATGTACATCCATAGCTGATCGACCATCACTACGCGGGAACTTCCGTGCATATTTGTCCGTTCGTTTGTGGCACGATAAACAACCTGATCCCTGTCCCAAGATTCTGTATTCTCAAGCTTGAAGTAGTAGGACTGATCAAGCGTACGGAGTGGATGGAAAGGCGGGCTTTCATGCAATTGACTGTGTACTAATTTAATGTCCGGTTCAAGATCCATTGCCTCGTAAACTTTCGCAGCTTGCCTCAAACACATACTGAATGGAGTTGGGCCCTTTCTCGGACCGTTTTTATCTTCAATAACCTTCGCATTAGGTAGAAAGATACGACGGATCCCAGTCAACTGCTTTGATCCACCAGAAGGGGCAGGGACATCTGAATTCTCAGGCCGGTTGATATCGGCCTTACGCAGGAAGCCAGGCTTCTTAATTGATCCTATACTGGTTAAAAAATGTGGTCTTTGGCATGCCGTCGGATTGCCACTTCTCTAGAGTTATTTTTGAGACGCTAAACCCATGTCCAGAGTCATCCGGAACATCTTGCTCTACTTCAGCAATCAAATCACCAGGAGACTCCCACTTTGCTACCATCTTATTCAGGATTCTATCTTTATTTTTGGCTCCGCGAATCTTCTGGCCGTTTGTCTCGAGGTCTTTTCTGACCTGTGTCGCCTTCGCTGGTTTGTTTCCGAAAGCTTCGCAATCTCGCTGCAGTTCTGCTTGCTCTTTCTTCAGTTTATCTTTCCAAACTTCGTTCAAATTTAAGTTTGCATGACGAGAATTGATGGAGTTTTCTTTCCGGGCTATCTTTAGCTTCTTCAATTCAACAATATCAGGGAGGTTCCTTGTTTTTCCAGCGAATAATGCTCGTAATTCCGCAATTCGATCTAGTTCTCGCTTGGTCCAATGGTCATAATCCTCTGGCAATTTCTCCCGAAATCCTTCTGGAAGTCCCGCCTCGAAGTCGTGAAGTCGTCCTGTCTTGATATCACTACGGCGGTCATACCGGCACCTTAGGTATAAGGAAACAAAATCCTCATCACCTATCAACTTCTTCGGCGCTCAATCATCATAGAAATCATTCTTCAAAGCAGTGATGCCATTGGCGCCGTCTGTAATTGCCGGATTCGGTATAGCCATGAGCACGAAGTGATTTTTTCCCCTCAAGTATTCAAGTGTGTTCTGCAAGACACAGATAAGAACTTTGAAACAAGAAGACAAATCATCTAGTTTATTGAGCCGCATCAAGGGCACACTAGCCCCCAAGAATCTATCTGAAATATTTGCGCGATCAGCGCCAAAAGAGGCTCGGAAGCCGAGTACATCGTTCGATCTCCAATAAAAAAAACACGAAGCGCTGGATTGACGCATGGATAGATAAGCCGCCGCTTATGTGGAAATCGAAAAATTGCTCAATTGACGAATTGGGTGGCGAATATACGAATCTGTGGGGGCTAGATACACGCAAACCAAAAAGAATATACAGCATGGTGAGATTATGTGGAGTAACAACACCTCCTCGTTCTGGACACCGAATGAGTTTGCCCTCTCATACTGCCCATGTCGTGACTTCATAACGTGCATGCAAATAAAGAACCAAAAGTCTGAAGTGGAAAGTTTGCAATGAAGTTGAGACTTGACCTGGACGACTTGTCCTTCAATGTCATTTGACACTAGCCGCGAGGAATAAAGAACCGGAGTAAGGAAAAAACCACTCTGAATACCAAGTATGTACAACATACACAAGAAGGCTGAGATATATCCCCATGCGAGCACCCACACAGTAAGATTACGAGAGCATGACCTCGAAGTGCACTAGCTCGATAAGTTTGCGCCAAGAACAATTTGTAGAACTACACGTAACCTAGATCTTGAATAAGTTTTATTTATGCTATAATCTTTATCATTATGCCGTGCATTATGCATCTTGAACTGTTTTCACTATCCAGTCCTTTACCTTTGTTGCCATTGTTTCACTGTGATCTATGTCATGTTCAGTCAGCAAACGTTTCCCGATCGTACTCCGCATTGTCGACCATTCCCAAAATACTCACTAATACAAAATCCATGATCAATCCCCTCTTTGTCAATCATCATAATAGGCTTATTGTTTTCCTTGATTGAAAACGAGGAGGTAGAAGAGGCTGATACCGGCATGGGAGAAGCTCGTGCAGCAATGAGTGCATCGCGAGTATGAGATGCTACCCAGTGATCCTATTTTCTCTCAGCATAGTTTCACGGGCATCAGGCTAGAACATACGTTTTCTCCAAAATAAAAAATGAGCTTCGGCGGAGAAGACTGAGACGTCTCGGAATGCTCAACACCCCAGATCTCCGAATTCCATTTGTCATCCGTGATGGCGTTCATTTCGTCACGTGCAAGATGTCTAAAGACTTCATCAGTATTATCATGACCCAGAGGCAAGTGAACATACAGTGCTTGCCAAATACCATTTTTACTTCTTAAAAAGCTCGTGGTGACTTTCGCTGCCTCCTCTGGCATTCCCGTGACCTTCTTCACGAGAAAATCTAGAATAACATTTGGAGCACAATAAAGAAGCATTTTAGCCGTAGAAGACGCCAAGACAGGAAAGTTCGGAATCGACATCAGAGGTGTAAGCTTTGCACCGGAAGGCGAGCGAGAAATGTGAGTGACTGTTGGAAACAGAAGAATTCCTGACAACACTGCTGATATTGAAGGGATTGCGGCCGGCGTGATTAGTTTTGAAAGAGTTTCTAGAAGGATATATGATCCAACCTAGAAGTTTAGAATTTGAATTTCCACAGAAGTCTGGGAAACTCACTGAATGCCCTATCAAAATCACGTTTTTATACGGTGTGGATGCTCCATTTATCTGCTCTACTAGGCAATCATGAACAATATCTATTTGTTGTTCCAATGAGTATGGATTTTGATTAGGGGACTCAGAGGGGACATCGTCTGTCTCAAAACCAGCCAAGGATTGGCCAAATATATGGTAGGTATCCAGATTCTTGGTGGGCGAGGAAGACAGAAGATCGTTGAGGAGTGAAAGAAAGGTCGAGCTACAGAAGTGTTAACAGGGGCATCTATACATATAATGAGAAATTCTTATACTAGTAACCTATCAATCCTGGGTTGCCTGTGATGAAGAATATCAGGTGGTACGTAGCGTCAGGAGAGTCTGAAACGGGACGGTATGAGATTTGTTGAGGCATCGTGTTTGTACTTTTATATGGTATCATAGAACAGCAATTGCGAAAGGGTGAATCCTAAAGTTTGTAATCTCTGAAAGAATAGAAAAAAATCCGAGTTGAGTCTCCCTTGATCTATACATGTTTCAAGGTAAGGTAGGATAGGGACTTTAGAGATTCAGATGCGCAAATTACGGTAGCCGGAACAAACACTCTTCGAGATTGATTATTATAGAGCCGGCCACCGTATTTTTCACGTGATTGATTAGATCATATTTATCTGACTATCTTTGGACAACACTGAGGGGTGTCCTACCACCTACATTCCTTCAGTACAATTATTACATCTCTGTATGATGTATAATTCATAAAATTGTCATCGGATCCTGATTTCTCTTGATCAACCATTAAAGATCAATATAACAAGCTTTCTCTCGCAAAGTACTCTTTAACCGCCTCACCCTCCCCAGTTTTCCATTCCTCATCACCCAGCTTCGTCCCGCACTTCTCTCCATCCATATATTCGTTGCACGTCCTCAAGTCCTCTCATTTGTATCTATATTTCAATGTCCCAGCCAAATACATGAGTCTATACCTCCCCATATCATCACCAAACCCATTTCTTGAGACAAGACTCTACAAGGTAATCTGGCACTTAGCACATGATTGATAGCCTTTTGATTGATTCGCTCCATCGGAATATGGTGATCGACGTCCAAACATAAGACTGCCATTTCTCCAACATCAAATCCGTTGTGATCGGGGGGTAGAGGAAATGCATGATCGTTCAGAATCCCTTGCGTCCATTCTACTTTATCCACTGGTTTGTTTGACATTGTAGGATGTTGGAGATTACCATCTTGATCTCGAATACAACCCCAAGTGATTTCCTTTCCCTAAATATCTCCTTCATCAAATGAATGGTGACATGATGTGCTGATAGAGATAGACGTGGTGTCCCCCTCAAGAAAGGATGCAACCTACGTGTTCCGCTCAAACCAGCTTCTAAAAAAGCTGTTTAACACCACAAGCTTGCATTGAAAGCCAGAGGAATAACGATTCCGATGGTAAAAATTCGATCTTATTGTTTGGCGATTTTACAATGAAGTAGACGTACACGGCTGGTATTGAAGGCTCGTGGCGATTCAAGGGAACGATGCTTGTAGGGCCCGTGGTTATAAGGAGGGAAGCTCAGAAATGCAGGATAATGAAACGGATTTGGATGAAAATAGATTTGCGCTTCGTAAAAGTGAGGAATGGAGCAGAAGATTGAGAGGTAACTTCCCGGGGAGAGGTTACGCTTAATGTCAATACGCATAATGTGCAAGAGAGTAGAGAGGTGCAGGACTCGGACAGCTTTCGATATAGAAGATACATGGAGTTTTGGAACCAAAAGACTACATGGAGAATATCGGCATGAAATAATGCCTATTGATTTTTTCAACAGTCATGATGGACTCCACCAAATAGGTGAGATATCTCTCTCGACTATCCACATATTGCCATTCGATGATTTGGGACTCCCAAATCGGGAGTTGGAAAATGTTCGCGGTGTAGTGGTTATGACGGTTGCGATTGCGAGTGTCCAGCTATACTAGTGAAGCCTTCTAGACCATCCAAAAGTCCTATCGTTTGGTATCCAAGGTTGTGATATTACTTCATTGTCGTCACTACTGTGTATATTACAAATCGTAAGCCTTTTGATTCGTTTCTATGCTTTCTTCATATGTGCCCAAACGAGAATATTCATCAGGAGGTCGAAAGAACTCAGGACCTGCTGTAGGTACCTTTTGACAGAGCTTGCTTTCGAACGTCATTTTTGAAGGAATTTATGGTAGGCTATGATGGAATGTATAATACTGGATTAGTAGCAAATTTGGGATGTTCGAGATGAGAAGCCACAGCGTCTCCAACGTTGAATATCGTTTCAGTCTCAAAATGGAAAATCAAGTAGACCGTGGTAGCAGTCATTATGGGCGCCTCAGCTATAACAGAACACACGAAATTCGGATGTAAGTACATTGAACAAGAGATACACGCTGCGATATCGCAAACTATCATTTCGAGCTTCGCGGTGCTTCCAAAGAATATGTAGGACAGAGAGCTGAAGTTGTGACTTATCGAACTTGTAAATGTTACTTTTGATCGCGGACTCGTTAGATCAATAGCCTTGATCCATTTTGTACTAGAAAGACTTTAATGCGTACAGCGTTGGTTTCCCGACAGAACTACCAAAAAGCCACCAAAGAGCCACAAATCTCAAGCCAAACCCAAAAATGGCTTCCAAGGTTGTTACGACTGACGAGGATTTAAGATCTCACAGCATTGCTCATTGATCAAAATCCTAACCATAAATACTGAGATCAATCACAGAAATTTATTTTCATGTCCACATGACTTCCAAGATGGAAGTAAGGGAATCTCCCAACTTCACAGCACTCTTAATCTCAAACCGCTCATCTGCCTCTCGGAAAAGCTCTCTCCAATCTTCCATAGATTTCTCCCGAGAGCCAAAATATGAAAGCATATTCAAATTCATCGTTCTTGATCACTCTTCGTCAGTAACATCATCTCGAAAATGGAGGACTAAACGTACCGAAGTCTTCTCTCCTCATGCCATGGAAGCTCTCCTGACTCCACCAACAATGGCTCCACGATAAGTAACCTCGATCCCTTCTTCAGCGCCGGTATTTGATTTCGCAAGATTTTGATACAATAATGATCTGTCCAATTATGGAATATAGCGCGGAAGAATATCACATCAATGCTCCGAACAGTCTGTGGAGTCAACATATCATACGCCATGAAATCTATTCGATGTGAGATCTCAGCTGGCACATATGCTGGTCCTTCTGCAATTGCCCCTGCGAAGTCCTGTACAATGAAATTCAAGTCGGGGAAACTTTTTGCTAGGCTAATGCTGATAGGTCCATACCCTCCGCCAACATCCACTATGGTTGCAGACCCAAGACTCCTCCAGTCGTAGCGTTCACATAACAACGAAAGGTCATTTCTGGAGGTGAACGCGCACATCGCGTTGGCAAAACGCTTACCTCGAGAGGGATGAGCACTCAATTCTTCATAGAGACCTTTGTTGGTTCGATGGCCAAGGCTGTATCCCTAGTACCAATTATGTGAGCATATTGCGGACCTCAGGAAGTATCTTAAAAGTTATATTGTTATATGTCAAAGATATGGAAGGGTTGATGTCCTTACAGTTTGATTGGGCTCCTTTGCATATCCGAATTTCTGGACTGCCTCAACTGTCTATAACACGATTAGTATCGGAGCTCCGAAACACGATACTGGAATAAAAGTTACGTGTGCAGCAGCCTGGAATCGTTCTTCAGTGACGATTCCAACATAATCCGTCAACAAGGGGTCAGTCGCTAGAAGTTTCGACGCTGCTGTATGGACTACTACTCCAGGTCGAACCTCTTTGAAGATGTGGTTCGTCATCGCATATCCCAAGATTCTGCGAGTATCAATCACGTTCAAGCCGCACTTTTCAGATATTTGTTCATAGGTCGCTTCGCCATTTACCGGGAAAGTATTGACCATATCATAGGCATATATAAATTGCAAGCTCATACTATCCATTGCCTAAGCATCTAAGTTTAGCTTAGTTGACAATATCCATAGGATTGTCAACATTACGAACCGATGTGCCCATCAAAGCTGCTGTAGGTCCTAACATGAGATGATGAAGTTCCATGGTTGCCTTTAACACCTCCGCATATGCCGCAGCAACCTCTTTTTCGTGAGGTGGAATGATTATCCGAGAAGGGCCAGAGATATCAAAGGATGGTAACGGAAGCTTGTTTTTCATGAAGTATTCATTTACAATAGCAGTGCAAGTCGAGATAGTGGCTGCAAGCACTGTGATCTGTGAAGGGGAAGCCATTATGCCGATCGCCGGAGCTTGAGTGAGTGCGGAACAATTGTTGTCTACAATTGTGTAGAGATTTATTAATAAAGATTCTTCTGGATGCAATCTATACTGATACACTCAAAAGCAAAATAAACATGAAGCTCTCATAAACAATGTTGATGGGGAAAGGGGTCTCCTTTTTCTGCCTATGTGGAGTGAAGCAAGAAAGCTTCCAGCATTTCCTCCATGGATGTGGTCCAATCATCCTTTGTGGCGGTGACAATAAGCCAAAGGTAATTTCATGATCAATGTAGTGGATGGAGGTATCATTCTGTTACCAAGCATTTTGAATGTCTTTCTGTTAGATAAAAAACTTCTTCACCAAATGTGGTGGGACTTTTAGTATATAACCGAGCTAACCGAATTGGCTCTACCGATGCCGAGCCGCTATGTAGTCTTCCCACCCCAGCGAGCCCAGGAACTTGGAAAGCGGTAAGGGACCGAGCCAATCAATGATGTCATGTTTAAATTCCCAACGTTCATAAAAATGTTGGTTCGCCAATTTCATCTCATTTTTTAGAAAGCAAAATAGATTGAATTTATCAATTTTTGGATACATCCTCCAATCAATTGCCTGTCGAATCTCGATATGCTTCAATACGGGTGGGCTTGGGCCTTCATGGCCATTCCGGCAGTCTCTTCATCACAAATCCCACTTCGTGTTTCACAAGATTATTCCGCAAACTCTCACACTCAGGATTACAAATTCGATCCTCTCCTGCACCTTCCCGGTATAAGTCCATATTTCGATGCAGTTGGCCCAGGTCTTAATCACAAAGCACCTCGTCTCTGCGAAGTCACAGCTGCATCTTATCTGGTCAGACATGCCGCCATTTATGCGAATGACGATGATTACGAAACCTATATCGAACCATTTCTGAAGAAATTAGATGGTACATATACCACAAAGTCAGGAAAGAAAAGGAAGGGATGGACTGGCCCGCTCTCGTTTTTTGAGAAATGGCAAACTCCCATCGATGATCCCGAGAATCAAATGGAACAAATTACTCCTCAAGGAATCAAAGACTCGAAAAAGGTTAGCAAACATTTGCTATCCAGATATCCCGAACTAGTGCCCACAACGAAACGAATCTATGCGGATAAGAAGTCACGAACACAAGATACGGCCAAGGCATTTGGAAGTGTCTTTCCACAAGAAGTCGAAATTGTCGAGATTGGAACGAACCGATCATCTTTTCATTCCCAAGTCCCACATAAAGCGTGCGATGCATTCACCAAAAAACCTGGAGACGAAGAATTACAAACGTTCCTCGGAACATATGCACCGTCGATCATCGCAAGACTCCAGCAGTATTCACCAGTCCAACTTGGGAATTACGATATAATGGGGTTGCAACAGTTGTGCGGGTATGAGTCCGCCATCACGGGGAAAATTTCCAAGATCTGTGATGTTTTCACGGATTATGAATGGATGTCTTACGAATATGCGTGGGATATGAAATATTCGCGCATGGTGGGTCATGGTAATCCTCTCTCGCCTTATTTGGGATTCCCTTGGCTTAATACCACGGCGCATCTATTCTCCAAATTTCACGCGCCTCAACACTCCGAATCTTCCGGTGATGGGATTCCCGATGACGACGGCCAACGCTTTTTCCTATCTTTTACTCATCGCGAAGTTCCTCCTTTCATAGCCACCGCCCTTGGCCTCTTCAATTCCTCCAATGCGTTTACTGAAGAGTTTCCAACCGATCGTATCAATTGGTCTCGATCATGGAAAATGTCCGAACTCATCCCATTCTTAGGTCATGTTGGAATTGAAAAACTCACATGTAAAGGGTTGAAAGGCGATGCTGATGACGAAGATGATGTGCAGGAATTCGTGAGGATCATTGCCAATACCGCCCCAAGGCCAATTCCCGAATGCCAAGGCGGGCCTGGCGCTTCTTGTGAGTTCCATCAGTTTGTAGAGATTGTAAAAAGGGGAATGGGTATATATGGTGATTTTGACGGCGTTTGTAAAAACAAGAAAGAGGTTCCTAAAGATCAGCATTAGATGGTAGGGATTTTGAAGGAGATTTGCAAATGTATTTATGGATCTTAGACTCTAACAAGAGTAATGTATAATATCAGCGATTAGAAATTAATGAATTCAATCAATTGTCGTCAGGATGATATATCGATTTGAATACAAAACATGTGTTTCATATACATGAGATTTTTGCGTGGGGTAAAGAAGACTTGCAACATTCTAACCCGTTCTCTGAAATTATTCTAGAGAATTCCAAACATGATAGATGTGCAACAAAACTATCTATCAAACACTGAAGGTCACGAGATATTGGAGAGAAGATTCGTTTATTGCTTCTCGAACATTTGATTGTATATTTCTCGACCATTAAAGCGGGGAAACCAACTAGGCGTTTACTGAAAAATATAATCACATCCTACTGCGATTTCTAAATTTAACCCTTTGATTTTCTGATTTTTGTCATTATCGAAGGTCATGATACCACCAGCAGTTCAAGACTGTAAAGCGACTTGAGAGATATGCATACTGTTCTTTAGCCAATAGTATATATATATCATAACCCTTCTCATCGAGAGATATCGACAGCGAATTAGAGGACAGCGACAGATGAAGAGAAATTTATGATCTTCATGAAATAAACATATCTCCGATCCTAGATGCGATCCTGCTGATCCATTTGCTCCCAGTGAGAACAAACCAGTGTTTGATCAGTGCTTGAGCCATCCAGGTTGTTTTCCTCTCGTTCTTTGGGGTTGATTGATGTTGATGTTTGGCTTCTATTACCCCAGGTTTTCTTGAAGAGTATTTTGGAGTATTCGTTTTATAGCTTGCAGTGCTGCTTGATGCTTACCACTTATACGACCATTTCACTTCCTTCTCCCTGGAGATTCTGGGAAGCTCTTCCTGGCCTCATAGGTGATAGAATTTTCTAGGATTTCGAAGGTTTACAGATATCATTCTAGACAAATTGGGGATACATGAATCTCGGGAAAGTGCGATGTAAACCCCTTCATTGTGGGTATGCACGGACCCTTTCATCGCTTTCGTTCCTGTCTGTCTGCAAAGAACTTCACAATCGTGGCAGGACATACCGGTTCTCTTCAACTTTTGTATTCTGATTGAGAATGGGTAATCTCCACAAGTGGGAGATAGAACCCCATAAACTGAAAGCATATGGAGATTTCGCGTACCATATCTATATGCTGTCTAGTGAAAGGGCCAGCTGAGTGTCCAAATACAAAGGTGGGCCCAATATTTAGGGGTCACAGGAAATCATTAAGCCAAATTGGTAGTAGGTTAGAGCTCATTAACTACTTTGGTAACAATGATGCTTGTAAGCACATCAGACGCGAGCCGATTTTATGATTCTGTGCTGATTTGATGTGTCAATGCAGGTACCAGATTAGTGTCATCTCATGTTCTCCAATAACGTGGTGGACATTAGATCTATCCATTCCATCTGGTGCCTCGGGTCCATAGGGTCTAGTCCTACAGCATCGTGAGAAAAGCCTTCGTGAAGATGTTTCTTGGCTCGGCTGAATTGGTCAGTATAATGGCGCCAGACACTGTTCAATAGTCTGAACAGCGAGGTTGTATGATTAGACGTGATATATAGTCGGTATGCTGCACATAGAATTTTCTTCTTCTCGTTTTTCGCGTTGTGTCTATACTCTTTGACAATCGTTAAAATGAAGTCGTTTGTTTGTTTCTCAGTCATTCTTTTGGCACGTTCTGTTGTATCGGAGAATATTCCTTTTTGTGCCCCAGCTCAAGTAAAATATTGTGTGTTGGTATGTTGAGGGATCTTGATATTGATATGACATAGCTGATTGTGAAACAGGACGATTGTCTGCAATCATTAACCAATCAAACCACCTGGGGGCCTCAGTTCTGTGGCAATTACTTAGGAAATGACAGCATCAGTGTTCCCGATTATGTCCCTGCTACAGCTCCAGCATCTCGTATCTCATCTGCATGTTCTTGTTTGATTCAGGCCCAGCCTACCGCAAAGCCCACCTCACAGTCGTCATATAGTCCAGGCTCTGTTGGCCTTTCAGTCTCTACCAAAACATCTCCTTCTCTCAAAACATCTGTTCCAACCATTTCCTCCGCCATAGTGTCCGCAGTCCCTCTATCTTCCCCAGCCACGCCGGAGTCAGGGAAAGATGATACTACCTCGATCATATACTCTCTCTCCACTTATACCACCCAGCTGAGTGGAAAAATAGTAACAAAGACCCAGTCTGTGGTCGATTCTACCACGGTTTATCCTGTCACCCATGAGATAACACAAAGCCCAAGCCCAACATCAACGGCACCAGTTGGATATACCACATCAACAGTGTATACCTTATCGAGTTACACAAACCCAAGTGGTGAAGTTATTACAAAGACGATCGTAGACTACACAGTAGTTTGTCCCGTCACCGCCAAATCCACCTCAACTTCCCAAGTATTGGGAGGATTGGTAAGTGAGCACACAACTTCACATGAAATATCCACGATTTACAAAGTTTCGACATACACGACACTTGGACAGACAATCACAAATACTTTGGTAGATTATTCAACCGTTCATTCTACCACAAGGGCATTGTCTCCAGGTACAACTCCTACTCCCAAGTCGATTGTTGGATACACAACATCAATAGTCTATTCTCTCTCTACTAGAACATACACGTCCAGCGAAAAGACTTTCACGGTAACAGATACCGTGGTCGATTATACGACTTTTTGCCCCATCACAGGAAAGTCTACCCCTACATCGGAACCCACAGTTCAATATACGACCTCAACAGTCTATTCTCTTTCAACCAGCACGTATATTAGTAGCGGGAAAGCTTTTACTGTGACTAACACTGTGGTTGATTATACAACTGTTTGCCCTGTCACCCAGTTAGCATCTTCAACCCAGGGCGCGTCATCACTCACTAGGTCCCCTTCGGTCTCGCCCACTGGGAGTGTAAGTTCGATTTCAGCTTCCGATAGTTCGATTATTCCCTCATCCGTATCTGTTTCAGTATCAGCTTCCAGCAGCTCAATCGCAGTCCAGTCAACAAAATCGAGGTCGCGCCATTCCCGAACAAAGTGTATGAAGGCTACCCACTCTACACAAAGCTATCCATTCGGAAAATCCACGTCTTTACACCAACCCACTGGAACTGAAAACTCGGATCCTGCTTCTATATCAAGAACTGCATACTCATCATCGGTTAGGTATCCAATGAGTAACTCCACAATATCAGACCTTCCTCAAGGAACTGCATCTTCGACTGCTCATCAAGTGACAGACTCCACCCGATTGCAATTTCCGTCAGGAACTGGATACTCAGTATCTCCTAAAGTTGATTTAATGCCAAATTCGACAAGCTCTTATGTTCCGTCAGCAAGTGGTTACCCGGCTACAGCGAGTTCCACAACCACGGAAGTTCTTCGTACCAGCACATCCAGTGTAGAAATTAATAGCAATACTTCGGAATTACCAAAGACTACTGAGATTCATACTATAAGTTCTCCATCTACAACAACGAGTCCTGCAATTCCTTCTGTGACTGCATTTTGTAGCACAGACGCGGCGGCTTTAGTATTTGCAGCAGCTGGTACACCAGTAACATCTTACTGTAGCAGTCTACTCTCCATCCTGC
Source organism: Botrytis porri (assembly GCF_014898465.1). Taxonomy (NCBI): domain Eukaryota; kingdom Fungi; phylum Ascomycota; class Leotiomycetes; order Helotiales; family Sclerotiniaceae; genus Botrytis; species Botrytis porri. Next base: position 815,920 of record NW_024066083.1, on the reverse strand, counting down.
CGACTTACGCTGATGAACAATACATCTTCGTCACAATAACCACTTTGATATCAACCACAACCACCGTCAGCCCCGCAGCCGTCACCGTTTTCAAGAGAACCACAAAAACTGACTCATATCCATTCACATCAACATATGATTTGGTTCAACAGTCATCAGCCTGCAGCTGTCTCTCAATCCAACCAGCCGTGATCGCCGAGACTGTAACAATAACAGTTCCCGCAACATCCTTGGTCGTTGTCTCAACTACAATTCCAGCTTGCACTCCGTCACCCACCCAAGTAGTTGTCAATGGTGGCTTTGAAACCGCAACACCGGGATCTAATCAGTCGCCTTGGGTTCTTAGCAGTCTGTCTTATGTAAGGTCTAATGTTAATGATGCATTCCAGTCATATGCTGGTGATGGATTTGCGTAAGTTTTTCTCTCCCCCTTGACTCTATCTAATTACCCAACGCGAAGCTAACATCTCTAGTGTCCTCATTGGTCAAAGAGCAACCACAACCACCATGTCCCAACAAATCGATACCCTCATCCCCGGCCAATCCTACACTCTTAGCTATTACATGGCAGTCATGGGCATTATCACCTTGCCCACAGCTTCTTGTGCACTCTCTGCTTCGGTCGGTGGAATAGTCGTCGATACACAGACGATTACGTACTCGAATATAGCGAGTTATAGAAATGGTTACTCGCGACGTTCGGTAGCGGTCGTTCCGATAACTCAGTCGGCGCAGTTGAGAATTACTTGGCAGTGTAATACGCAGGTTACTATTAATGCGGATCTTTTGCTGGATGATTTTTCGATGGTTGGGCAGGGGAGGAGTTGTGGTGTGCCTGCTTAGGAGTCGGTAGTTGGAAAGTGGTCATGAGGTTATAGAATAAATAATTTTTGATGTGTTTTTTGATCACTTAGCGATTTCTTTCCCTTTTCCTCTGTGCTTTGTGGATTCATTTGGTTCTAATATGTATCATCCTTAGGTAATCCGTCTTGTCTTTCATTCTCTCCATATGATCTGTACAATTCCCATAGTTCTGATGCCATAAAAATCTTTGTATGTATCGTTTCAGTGCAAGACTCAGTCTATCTCATCCCTTTACAGTATCAAGATTAATGGGGTAGAAATTCTCAAACGCTCCTTTCATGATTTTTGATACCATCTATAATTAATACATCTCGTAAAAGCCACTATCAAATCACAAGCACTTTTATATCATCAGAATAATAAGTAATGATCCGAAGTGATCATCTTATCATCCATTAAACTTCATCTTTACATTTCGGCCCCCCTGTGAAGACCCAGGAAATTTGAGAAACATCTCTATCCCTGGAATTCGTATACCAGTTATGACATACCCCATTGAAACACACAAAATGTCGCCAATATTCCATACAACAATGAAGCGAAATATAGGAACCAAAATTTGGACCGACTGTCAGATTCACAAAGACGGACACCAAGCTGGTCATTTTCTAGAATGATGAGGTTGTCACAATGGCACTTTTGGCTGCATGGGCTATTACCATACTGGCGATGGGTTTGTGGGTTCTCCCTTTGGCTTGGGGACAGATAGGTGGCTGTTCATGCTTACTGGATAATATCGCGTAGCCAGAGAGATGAAAGCGGGGAAAATGAATGAACATCCCCGCAAAACGAATCTCGCTTCGGTGGAACGTATCCGGTATATATATCATATGCAGAGCCAATGGAACATTGTTTTCTTACTGCTATCAAGCTAGGTTTGGGGATGTACGAATGGTATACCGGTGTGGAATTTCGTTGGGGGATAGTTGGCTTTCCTCGACTAGCTTTTTGAGGGAGCGAATAGCAGTATAATTTGGGAGTTTCAATGGTTTTGAGATAACTCCGGCATTATCCAAGATCTTGAAAAGGTATAGTCTGATACATGCAGTCCTTGGTTTCTTGTGGCTTCGTGGATCAATTCCGGACACATGATGCATATTGGCCGCCATAGGCTTGTGCGTCTAGGTTAGAGTCAGGAGCCGTTTTTCATCGTGTGACAGGGTATGTTCACTCATATCCGATTGGGATGGGAGCTCGTAAAATATCTTGTTGAGACTGGATGAATAGCGTTTGTTCTTGAGCTGACGGTCGAGTCGGCAGTTGTTGATATCTGCCGTTCTCGGCACGGCACAGGCCTAGATATGATAGAAACTAGTTATGAAGTATTGATTATACCAACGGAATGGATGTATCCTGTAAATTTGAAGTTTGTGTCGAGAATCAACAACATTCATCTATCATCCATAGATCCCTCAGTTATCAAGTGTAGTACTAGATTAGTTAAGGTTTCCCGGGGTCAAAAAGTGGCTGAGCTAAACTTAGAACATAACTAGGATCATGATTTGCCTCGGAAATGTCAGGCTTCTAGTGTCATGTGGCGCGATCAACGATATTCTACCAACATACCACTTCACACTTGTCCACGGGTACTCTACACTGTCTTCAGAAATATAGGAACACATAGCACATAATCAAATGTATTCTCGTTCCAATGAACACTATTCGAAGCGTTCATCTTCCGCTTCACTCGCACATTTCCGGCTAATATCATGATAGGACTCTCATTGATAACGTGCCATTGTTGGAATCAAACATGTTTGTTGTTCATTAATTTGTTGCTATCAATGATGGGATGGTTACATGAGCTTAACCTCGCTAGCAGTTCAATACCACCAAATCTCAAATCTTCCTCTGCTTTGCCTCTATTTACATTCATCCTATCGAATCAGTTTGGGTATCCATCATTTCAATACAGAACCTTCGTACTTTCCTCAACGGTATGCTCCCAACCACAATACACACATTTCCTGCAATCTGGTCTCAACATTTTCCATTCCCCACATGATACACATCTTCTAGCCAATACATCTCTGTCAATCTTGTCTGCTACAAAGTTGAGATCATCATCGTACCAGCGCAATAATCCCGCCCATCTTCCCTTGTATTTGCTACTTGCCATGGTTCTCTTCAAATGCTCAGCAGAAAGCTCCTTGACCTCATCAATAGTTTCCTGGGAGAGCTTAGCATGCGGAGATCCATCCAGCATCTCAATGACCAGTTTGCTGAAAGTAATGTATTCCTCTTTATTGGAACCCCAATCCCACGTTGTGAGCAACTCATGTACATTTTGCAGATTCAATTTCTCGGCGTTTTGGAACTTCTCATTTCCGGTTCCACACAAGTATTGCCAGATAGGTCCTATTGGTCCGGTCTGCGGAGATCGCATGCACATGTAGTTGAAGACGTTCATGCGTTGATTGTTGGGAACACGGTCTTTGCAAAAGTCTTCGTACTTCTGGAATAGATCTTTTTTGGCGGATGAGTCTTTCCTTGAGAGATAGTCCTTCGTCATTTCAGCGGCATAAATACTAGTGCCCATGTTCGCGTTGATGCCCGGGGAGTATAGTGGATTGGTAAAACCAGTTGCATCGCCAATGGCCAGCCAATTGTTTCCGGTAACCCGTGGGGCACGGAATGCCAGATTCTTGCGTACGAACCATGTAGTTCCTGGGCCATAGAGATCCTCGATAAGTTTGTGCTTTTCCATTAATTGGGTAACTTTCTGGTATCGAGAAACAATCCAATTAAACTTCTGTTCCGCTTCACTACTTCCGAAGGTGGAAAGATTCTCTGGGTAAACGACATCGGAACGAAGTGCAAATCCAACGCTAACAACCCAACGAAATTTGACTTGGAATCTCGCAACTAATTCAGTGACTGGAGGGTAGGAGTCTGCTGGTGCTTTGGCTGCATTAAGATCCAACAGATAATTGATCATGGCGGTAAGGTTAGGGATAGAGCTACCTTCCCATGAAGGAAGTCTAATGACCCAGGCCCATCTAAAAGATTCTATTAGCTTGTGTTGTTCAAACGAATGTCGAAAGAAAACTGGAAATTACCCTTCAGGCAGACATATATGATTTGTGTTGACACTCTCATAATTTTTCAACGGAATATCAGACTCGTCTCCTAGTTGTTCAAAGTACGCCCAGTATGCATTCGTATTGAACCCTTCTACACGTTCAATACGCGCCTCTTTCGAGATGAAACGATGGAATCTACCTGTAGCATCAACTGCCAGCTTCGCATCCACAGATTCTTCTACCATTTTCTCAGAGTCTCGTACTTGAAGAGACATTCCATGACTTCCGTTCATCACCGTGGATTTTTTGTCAATGATAACCTCTCTCCCATGAAGAACCGTTATTCCAAGGCGTTGTGCATAGAGTGTAAGCATCAGCTCGCTAATCTTTCTCTCGACTTGAAGTGTTGGTACAAAATCTGCAGCAGGTCCGTTGGCCACAAACTGTGTGTACTCCTCTGGATCGCCTTCAGATGAAAAGTAGAAAAACGCCAAGCCATCTTTTGGTCCAAACAGTCTTGAAAGCATTGGGGCTTCAATCCCAACAGTCTTAAGCCAAAGTCCAAACACCGTCAATGTTGATTCGCCGATCTTGTAGGTTGGACTGGGTGACTTTTCTAGAATAGTCAGGGTTGTGGGATTTCCTTCTGCAACATAAATTAGCAAGTGCATGAGAACCAATGGTGGTCGATGAATGATTTCTATCCCTTGGACACCTTCATTATATTGGCGTAAAGATTTCCAAAAGATTGAATCTTCAAGACTTGTCTGCTGAATATCCTACGCGTGGAGATAATAATAGCGGATGAAACTTACTTCCATTTTGGAGCTCTAAACTCTTTGCGTGAATTGCATATATCAAAGCATGGATTCCTCCACCGACAACAACAACGTCAGAACTTTGCGGTAATTTATTACCAGATGAGTTGTATGAATTCAAATATGCAGTATCAGAAATTTGTTGCCTAGTTGTCGCGACAAGACTTGCGAAAAGATCAGAAAGTTTGAGACTCATCATTCTTTGCAAAACAGCATACCGTGAATCTTGATAGAGATCCAAGCCTGAGTTTACTCTTGTAGACATAATTGTTAAGGGATTAAGGCTCAAAGTTTAATGTTGGGGTAGTGAATGGTCAACAGTATGAGGTTGAATCAATCAGAGATAAACACTCTTGTATTACAAAGCCGCTTGCATACATTCAAATATATAGATATGATTCAATGGTTGATAGCCAACGTCAAGCGTTATCATCTACTCTTATTACATTGCATCTCAATTAGATCTCGATGACAATCATCGTACCCCATTACTAGAATGGTCATACAAGATTAAAGTACGCTGGAGGCGGGAATCTTTGCCAAGGATGGGAGTTGTACAATCGATCAGTCGATATGGTAACACATTTATGTCAATAATCCATCATCGTGTATCAGGAACAAGCAAACAATGACATACTTCAGAGTTACAATCTAAAATACATCCCACTTTCCCATGCTTTAGGCGCTGGTATCATACATCACATCATATATCCTCATATCAGATAGTTTGTGGAGTCACGAGCTGTTCATACTGTGATCACTGCCTCGACTTTCCCTCATGAACAGATTTGACAATCTGCTTCATTTTCGTCCACTTTATGTCAGTTTATTATGGATCATGGTCAAATTTAGCCTTGTCTCATTTCTTTCGGGTTACAGTATATGTTCCCCAGAAATTTCGGAACCATGGTCTCGGGGCTGTCTCGAAACATTGACTATTCCATGCACAGTCCTTAATCAAAAGGCTCTTAATCGTCCTCTATTCACCTTGTTTGGATGTTGGAGAGAGGTAGGGCAGACGCTTACCAGATGATCCCCTTTTAAGTTCAATTCTGTGTTGGAATCAGATTGGCTCTACATTCGCTTTCGTCTGTGAATGAAAAGTTCATTTCTTTCCGAGCGCCATTCTCTCCATTTTTGTATATTACTTAATTTAGCGACGGTGCCGTCGGTCGTTTTTCTGGGTAGTCTATATAAATACTTCATGCCATGCTTTCTGGCAGCATCTAGCTCCAAATTATGCCACTGGTTTGAATACTGTCGAATATGTTTAAACTTATCTTGCCCCTTCGACAATACCATGTCGCTCATTTACCCGTTCGATGTGCAGCAGCCTCGCTTCAGAACTACCCTCGTGGCTTTCACAATAAGCAACAGTTTCTGGGAAATCCCAGAAGAAGTTTAACTACCCATAGCATTCCTAAACCCAACCCTCTTCAAACAGATATCCAATCTAAAAACTATCACAATGAAAAAGATAAATCCTCCGATATCGCAAAAGAACACCCCCTGGGAACCATGCGTTCGGTAAAGGTCATAAGCATCGGAGCAGGCGTAAGCGGTATCAACATGGCTCGAGCTCTCAAGCGACACAGCGTCAACATCGAACATGTAGTTTATGACAAAAATCCAGAAGTGGGTGGTACATGGTATGAAAATTGTTACCCCGGATGTGCCTCCGACGATCCTTCCCACAATTATCAATTTTCTCACACACCAAAACCTGGCTGGAGCTCGCTTTTTGCACCAGCGAGCGAAATACAGGATTATCTACAAGATGTGTGTAGCAAGTATGATCTGAAAGATCGTATCAGGTTGTCTCATAAAATCATTCATGCGCAATGGGATGAGGGATCTGCAGAATGGGTCTTGAAGATTGAAAATCAGGTTACTGGGGTGGTTTTTGAAGATCGTTGTCATTTTTTGCTTAATTCGGGGGGGATGTTTAAGTAAGTTTGGGCGGGCTGTTCTTTGAGTGCTCAAAACTTGGCTAATGAGGAATAGCAATTGGAAGTGGCCAGATATCAAGGGTTTACACTCTTTCAAAGGAGATCTTGTCCATTCTGCAAAGTGGCAAAGGGATGCAGATCTGAAAGATAAGAGAGTGGCTGTGATTGGAAATGGTGCGTCTGGTGTTCAGATTGTGCCAGTTCTGCAACCAGGTAAAGTCACCCGATAATGATATAGAAGATATTGTAGCCAGCTTCTGACCACCATTTAGAAGTCACAAAGCTTTTCCACTTTGTTAGGACAAAGACTTGGATTTCTCCAAACAGCACATCAGTGTCTCATATCATGGATCAGTACGAGCTAGATGAAGCGCACAAGTTCTCCGAGAAACAAATCCAGAGATTTCGAGAGGACCCAATCAAATACACAAAGTTCCTTAAGGCTATTGAATCATTTTCCAATAAAAGATTCAAGACAGTGTGTGTCCTCCTCAAGGTATACATGAAATAGACGCTAACCCAAACCATAGATCCTGAGAGGTAGTCCCGAAGCACTAGAAGCCAAACGCGTCATCTCTTTCTACATGACCGAAGCCCTCAACTACGACAAACATCTCATCGAGGTCCTACTTCCCGATTTCCCTGTCGGATGCAGAAGAGTCACACCCGGTGTTGGCTATCTAAAAGCTCTAACACAACCAAATGTCGACGTCATCACATCCGGCATCGAAGAAATACAACCTAACGGCATCAAGCTTACAAATGGTGAAATCATAGAAGTCGATGCAATAGTTTGTGCTACTGGTTTCAATTGTTCTTTCGTTCCACGTTTTCCGATTATCGGAGAGAACGGAAACATGCAGGATTTGTGGAGGGATAATCCGGGTCAGGCGTATATGTCATGTATGGTTCTGGGAATGCCAAATTACATCAGTTAATTCTCCTCACTTATTCCCATCTTCCCCACAAACTAACACATGCCAGCATTCCTCGGTCCCAACGGTCCATTAGCACACGGAGCCATTCCCATAATAACAGAGCAGCTCAGCGTCTTCGCTTTAAAATTCATCCAGAAATGTCAACTGCAGTCGATTTCTTCCTTTAGACCTTTGCCCGCAGCAGTAAAAGACTATGCAGAGCATATAGCGCAATTTATGCCCCGTACAGTATGGGCAGATAAAGGAGTCAGAAGCTGGTATCGCAATGGAAGAAGTGAGGGACCGGTTTTGGCGCTGCATCCAGGAAGTCAGGCGCATTTTTTTCATATGTTGGAGGCGCCTCGGTGGGAGGATTTCGAATGGATAAGAAAGAAAAATGGGAGAGAGAACAGGTTTAAATACCTGGGAAATGGATTTTCGGCAAAGGAAAGTGAGATAGGAGGCGATGATACGTGGTATTGGGGGGAAGCGGATAAGTTGTGAGGGTTAAATTAATGATAGGGGAAAGTGTGGGGAGCCGGGTATGATATAAGTATTTGAATTGTAGGTGAAAAGGAATATCCTGGATTCGTTCGAAAATAGCTGGCTGTTTGGAACTCATAGAAAGATTTCTGGAGCGAATCAAGCGAATAGGATGTCTAGAAACTCAGAAGAAAGTAGATAAAATACAGGATCTACACTATAGAAGGATTTCCGTCTATTCTTAGATTATTGATTACGCTAGTCGACTTACTTGATCGTATATTAATTTTGGTTCACCCCGCTGCTGTTGTAAAGTCAGGATCCGTGTTTCCAATACGCCCCCAAGCGACGTGTATGTGCTGCAGGTGCTTTTCAGTCCTCTGATGCTGTTGTGGCCCACTAACTACCGATATCCGAGCACTGCTCGTTATTATGAAGTCTGGTGTTCATGCTTATCTAGCTCGGCCTCATAAGTATTCAAATGGTGCATTCAAATTCATATTCACAGATCTCAAGGTTCGAAAAATTAGCCGCCATATTAACTGCCACACAGTATTGAAAGTATAGCAATAATGAGCGCGACTCTGATATTCCATGTTTATGTTGCATTTGTGAATATTCATCATGAAGGAAGCACTCAGGGAACGTCATGGCCATTGGCTTATGAGGCAAATCTCCCTTAGAGTGGAACTTTCCAGCCATCAACATGATCCCAAGTATTCGAGATTGGTTCTTTGACATCTCAAATCTCGTCCAAGACCGTCCAAAACTTTTGATAAACTATCGTCTGAAGGGTCGAGTTCGATATCCCAGATATGCATCTCTTCGTGCTTCACTCGAAAGTCAAATATTCACTCGAGACACGCTTCTGACTGCAGTTGCCATCACAGTCCATTCAAATTGGCCGAACCATCTTTTAAAAGTGAATGAAGCAAAAAATGGATGGTATGGGCGGCGTATTCACGCCATTTTTCTACGGCCATTCTCTGCCAATTGACACTTTGTTATTGAATCACGATAAGGATACGGCTGCTAAATGTGTATAAAGCGCAAGACTTTTGCGACTGACTTTCCTCCATTTTTTCAATGGCATAACGAGTTACATAAAGAGAACGAGGGCTCGCGAACATACGAACAGACATACCACTATCAAGATATAACATCTTCTTGTTGATTTGAGAAGATACTCGGGGTTACCAGTCGCATACTTTTGAAACCTATACCGACAAGTACTAGGAGTTACTGTCTCCATTGTTTGATATCCTCAGCCAGATCAATTACCTCGAAGATAACGCTTCCCTATATAACCTCATTTCATTCTATACTGGTCAACCAATAAGCAATAGTGTTACTACACAATGGCTGGTAAACCACCGTCCAGATTGGGAGGAAAGAAGGATTTAACAACAGAAATACTAACCTTTCTGCTAGCACGTTTTGCGAAAATCCATCGTTCGGCGGAGGAGCGATTCAACGCGTTGAGAGGTGAAGGACACACACTTGAAGTCTTGGAATATCGATTTCAAAAAGAATTACAACTTCATGCGAACCTTCGTACCAATGCCGCACAAATCTCCAAAGCTATTTTAAACCTTGTTCAACATGCTCGAGCGACTGAATTCCGTAGGGCTGATGACTTACCCACTTCGGGCGACTTACAATTGCCTCCACCAAAGATCCGATCCACAAGAGCTAGGGCATCTCTAGCGACGAATTCTAAGCCCAAACTGATTGTCAAATTGAAGGTCAAGAATGGTTGCTTCGAGCCGACAGTGGTACAATATCCTTCTACTAGTGCCTCCTCGCACACGCCGACAGGATACTTGAAGTGGCAGATTCGCAAATCTGGAGCGCCAGTGTCAGCTGAAATCCCTACGGTTGTATGTCCCGAGACTTTGGAGTATAAGGGTTATCATCTAGATCGAAATCAGTTGTATTATAATGCGCTTGCGCGTAGGGCGGGTACCAAGGAAGTCATCAAGACACGAATCAACGATGCTATGAAGCAGGGCGCAGATAAGGAGGAGGCAACTAGAAGAGCACATTCATATGCGGAGTCTCGAATTTGCATATTGATTGCAAATTACGAAATCCGAGAAGAAGCAGAAGAATCGGAAGAGGAATGAACGAACAGCGGGTGTGTTGGTTATTGTGCTTGGTACCTTCTAGGTAGCAGTCTGGGAATGACCCAATTTAGTGGATATCAAGACACAGTTTCTTGTGCCTTGGTGGCGTCTGAATAGGTTTTGTTTAATACAACTGTTTGATATTTTGATATACCAGATATTCAATACCTGTCCTATCATCGAAGGATGTGGTGGCTTAGGAGGATTTTCGACGAGGGAATTGTTTCTGGCATCAAGTCATTGTTATAGCGCCCTTCTAACAGAAGTTGACATAGAATGCTCTTGTACCACTATGAACTTCGATCTCGATGATGGGAGCTGAGGAATTTCTCTCAACTAGGATTTGATTAATGATACCCAAGTACGGATCGTCAGAATTTCGATGATATTGTCGTTTCAAGTTTGAAAGTGCCTCAAAGTTGTCGTGTATTGTATGACCTGTAAAACCATTCTTTTACTTCCGACATGTAAATGTCATTTGTGCTTTCACCCCGCGTACAGCATGCTGTGTTTCACCTCTTGAGGTTACATAAATCGCGTTATTGTATAAAAGAAGACTGATTCTGGGGTTGGATTGCACTCTGCTTTCCTATATTCCAAGATTCAAGTTGAATACTGGGGTAACACGATTTGAGTGTTTCATTGATACAAGCTGGAAACTTGTAAGAATTGATCAACGATATCTATGTTAGTAACGGACTGTGTCCATGATCTGATCTGTAGCAGCTTATATATCTTGTTTGGTGGCTTATGAAATGAAAGCTTTAGAAACCAGGCAGGTTTTCGAAGATCATTGCTGCAGTGATGCCAAAGAAACACTTCCCAAATACGATTTCACATTTTCCTCAGAAACCCCTCAGGATATCGCAGTTACAGACGAATTACCTGTTCAAGGACAGAGATCAAGTGGTCATCCAGTCTTGGCTTCCAGCCTTCATGTTTCGGGTGTCACAACTCTACATGTGATCGCTCTTGGAAGCTCCTCGTAAGGCAAAGAACTTACCATCAATCCTACTTGTTTTCCGTTGGGCTTTGGCAATGGGTACTTTCCTGGGATATGATGCGATCCCGAACCAGGAACTTGGAGGTATATCCAGGAACACAACAAACTCAATTTGTACCTCTTCAAAGACCCGTAAGATGAGGGCTAGCATTTTTGATGATTTGTAAAGAGTTCTTGAAATCTTTGTCGCGGATTACCGGATGCAAGAATGTGAAGGTAGACGAGTCATGGTCCCTTGTTGACAGCCACTATCCAAGAATCTTGTGATACGAAATGGGAATTATGGAATAGATCGTCGGATTAGAGAAGAGCTCAGTACGAAGTGGTATTGGCACTAGATAGATGCGTACAGTGCTGGCTAGAGATACAGGCTGTGAATGTTAATAGGATGGCGAGTTTTGTCATGGAGTTTGTCAGAAAGAGCTTCGCCGAATGGATTGAAGAACTTATGTGGAATATTCTCAATAAAATGGAGCTCGTGATTCAAATATTGTAACTTCATCTATCATGCTCTGACTTGAGGAGAAAGAGGGGCTTAGAGATTTGGTGAATGTACTTGATGAGTGAGATCTAAAGCACCTCAAATGTCTTAGAATTTTTTAATGAAGGACGCAGAAAAATCCAACAGACTTTGTCCTGACTATATATCGTCCCGAGGTTTGGAACGATCAATCTGTATCGTCGTGTTATGAGGTGAAGTGAAGTTTGCGTTTGAGCATGGGCCGAATTGGTTTCCGTTGCTTACTAATCCCCAACACACGCTAGAAAGTTAGGGTGTCCATGATTCGTTTAGGTACGCTCGCGGAACCTTACAGGGCTGAGAGGAACGTGCATGCATTTTGTTTAAGAGATCTGTTGCATTACAATCCAGAATGATGAATCTCTATCCCATTGAACATTAATTGATTCAGTCGCGGCTGATAGTTACAAATTTTACCCTGCAAGAATCGTCGGGCTTCGTATAGGGCAGTGATGTTTGGGCCTCGACCCAGGCTCGCCGGATAACAGACCTCATTGTGTGTTCACCAACAATCCTACACGCCTAGGCGTTTATTTCTCCTACTCCTGGCAGCCATATGTTACTCATTTCACTTCGCCGCACCATTAAAACGACCCTCTAAGACCAATCATGGAATCCTCACGGTCTGTAGTGGTATGATATAGTCAACAATGACCTTGCCAGTAACATTGCCTTCCTTGCCAATGTAGAAAGTGCGGCCTGTCCCAACAAAACTTAAACCGACATCATGTGTTGGGATAAGACACTACATTTGATCGAACTCTGTCTTTTGCTTGGCTTTTCACTTCTGTTCAGTTACTATAACTAACGCAAGAAAAGAAATCAGGGCAAAATGGAGCGATCGTACCAAGTAGGTTCCCTATTTATAATATCACAAGATATACTAACGATGACCAGAATGCTATTACACTACTAGAAAGCAGAAAAGACCATATTAAGCCCAACAGACGTAGTAGAGCCTCTCAATTACTTAGGAGAACAGGTTGTGGTAGTAGTGATGGAGAAGATTCTTCCACGGAGCCAAAGAATAACAGATTCAGTACACTAGGAGATAATCCAGCCAAACCCGGCAATGATAGTATGAATGAGTGGCTTGATGCACTTGAATATACTGTGAGTAATCTCTTCTGATACTGAAAATATCTTCTGATTATCCCTACAGCACAGAGAATTCAACGTAATCCACATTGCGGGAACAAAAGGCAAAGCATCTACATGCATGTTCGTAAAATCCTTCCTCTCATCTTACGCTTCCAGGACAGGTGTATTGAGAAAAATCGGTCTCTACACTAATCCCTACTCTCCCAACATCCGTGAGCCAATCAAGATCAACGCAAAACCAGTATCAGAGGATAAATTTGCTAGATATTTCTTCCAAGTATGGGAAATTCTTTCCAGCAAATTTGCTGAAACGATGATGCCAGATTTCATGCAATTGAGATTGTTAGTCGCTATCTATACATTTATGGGTGAAGATGTTGATGTAGTCATTATGGAAACTCATTGTGGAGGAGAAACCGACGCTACAAATTTTGTCAAGCCAACAGCTGTGGGTATCGCGCAAATCAACGCAGATTATATTGAAGAAGGGGTCCCTTCTTCTGAAGATCTAGCTTGGCATGCAGGAGGCATTATGAAAATTGACGCTCCTGCATTTTCCATCCCTCAAGGCCCTGAGATAGCAAAAGTTCTCGAGACACGTGCTAATGAGAAAGGCGCTCCGTTGAACTTTGTGACCGAAGATCAACGTCTTCCTATCACCGCCCATGCACTCAAAACCGGCATCAAAAGGTCTGAATGCTCCCTTGCCCTTGCGCTCACAGATGCATATCTTCTATCCCTCTATAGCGAAAAGTATCCACCCCTCTCCTCAGAAGACATATTCATCGGACTCGATCGATTTTTCTGGCCGGGGCGATTCCAAAGATTAGAAGTAGGACAAAACTCCTGGTTTCTTGATGGAGCGCATCATTTTCAAACGATCCCCAAAGCTGCAGAATGGTTTGCTATGAGTGTTTGTGAAGAAGCAACGCTTTCTCCTTTCTCGTATGCAATCAGAAGGTTGAAACAAACAGTTTTTAATTGTGAGGAGAAGGGAAATCCAAAGGTCGTTGTTTTTGGACACCGGGCAAGAGGAGATGGTGAGAAAGTGGTAGAGAGTCTTGCAAAAGCGTTGGATAGGCATAGATGTAAGGTTAAACATGTCATTTTCACAACTGATTGGGATGATAGTAAGTATCCCTCTTCCTCATCGCTTCCTATCCTCTTACACTCTATTAACTCTCTCAAATCCAACCAACACTAACAAACCCCACCCCCAGCCTCAAAAATCACAGACTCAGACATCTCTGCCATGCGTTCTTACGCCCAAACATGGCAGAAACTCTCTCCAAACTCCAGTATTCTCCTCGAACCCAACAATGCAGCCGCAATAGATCTAGCCACAAAGATCGGCTATCAAAATCATGCTATGGAATGTTTAGTCACGGGAAGTTTGTATTTAGCAGGAAGTGCATTGAGACATTTGGATCCTACTGCGGAGAAAGTGTAAGAGAAATAAATGATATCATGGACTTTGAAATTGTTAATGCTAGGGTCCGTGTTAAATGAGATGGATAGGAGTAATGGTCATTATTTAGGCTATGAATTTATATTATATCTCTTCGATTGATTCAGTATATCATTATACAAAAATTAAATTGTAATCATAACTATCATCTCTGGCCCATTCAAATCCCCCTCTTCCCGAAAAGCTCACCGTCCATACACCAACTAACCGCCACCAATTGAAGGAGTAGTAGCTTCTCCCAGTCCACCAATATGAGTATTCGGTCATTTAGAAAATAAGAAAACATCGAAATTATGGCACAAATCTCACAGCATACATCAATAACCACCTTGAATGATATCAAAAAACTGTCTTTGATATTATGTATGACAACCATTCCACTAAAACCACTCAGGACCACACACACCAAATCCCCACACTCACCTACCCTATTCATTCCATCCTGCCAATAATCTCACCTTCCTTCTAATTCATTATCCGCATCATACGGATCTGATTTAACCTTATCCTTTCCGTGTCTCTTCTTCCCTTCATTCAACGATCTACTAGCTCTAGATGACGCTGTAGATGATTCTATAGATGCTGCCGCTCTTCTTCCCGAGTTGGATTTTACTGGCCCAGATACTCTCCCCGACGATTTCTTCACAATTTTTACGATGAGAGCAGAACCTCGAGATTGGGATGAGAATCCGTGTGCGCGCTGGATGGGACAGGAGATTTCATCTCCTTGTCTCTTGGAAGGTGCCATTGTGAATATGAAGTGGTGCAATTGATAAGACGTTCGAATACTGTACTCTTTATTTAACCAACCTCAATTGTTGAGTATATATATATGAAAATGAGATATCGATATTGAATATAGTGTATGTGGAACGCAATGTGATAGATATGAAATCAAATACAAATGACTGAAATTTCCCTCCTTTTATATATTTTATACATCATATAACTTACCAAAATCAGTTTCCAACACCAGGTTGCAACTATTTAAAGACATACACCATGGTACCTAGTAATTCTGGAGATTTATTAGAAGACCCGATCACGTCGGGACGAGCTGGTCTCCCAAACTTTCGGTAAGATAGTGGGTATAAATGGTGAAAAGTCTGCACATACTATGGAATCGGTTTGAAAATGAGTCTTTTGACGTCAAATATTCAATCATTCTGTGCTAACTCACATGGAAAGTATGTCAAGTTGTTGGTGTTGATGGGATTTTGGTGATAAATCTTGCTGTCGGCCACGGATCGATTTCGGGAAAGTGGATTCTTCAGATCATTGCTGAGGTTCGATGTTATTATATTTGTGATGACACTTACGAAATCTGCTATAGGAATATTCAACCTTTTTACCAGCTCAAGGAGAGAAGTAGGATCCCTCCCAATCAATTTACTCCCTCGAGTCTCTTTACATCTTCCACCTTTTCTCCCTTTTCTTTTCTTTCTTCCTCTGCCTCGCTGCGCCCACCTTTCCATCCCACAAACCTCTTCTTCCACTACCCAACAGTATCTCCTCCTTCCACCCCTTATCCTTGAACTTCCACTTAATCTGAAGAGTTTTCTTTTTCGTCTTGATCTTGACTCTTCGTAAGTTACTGGAAAAGATGTCGTCAAGTGTAGAGAAAAGCTTACGGATACCCTGTCCCTTCTTTGCCAAATCTGGACTAATCTCAACCTTGACTGCACCCGCCAATTCTCCTATTCCAATCGATGCTATCGTCTGATCTGTGTAGATTTTGAGACCCACAACACATGATGCATCCCAAGCGTCTTTGGTCATATCTGCTTCGTCATTAGGAATGGGAAGAGCAGGAGTTGGGAGTGGAGTTGGAGGAGGTGTAAGCGTAGAAGTCGTGGTAAGATTGATTGGCGTAGCGAGGGATATTCTCTTTTTCTTCTTCGGAAAGTCCTCCTGAATTACACCTTTAGCATAGGCCATGTCATGCTTTAAACCAATTTGGATCAGTTTGTCTCTTCTATCAAGCCAATTATCTTTGACAACATCTTCAACCCTGGGAAGTGTATCATCGCGATACCCGGTTATTTGAAGATGAACTTCGTAAGTACCTGATTCGAGAAAAAGTTCAGTTGTAGCGGAGCGATCACCACTAGAGTAGCCGCGAGCTATGTGAGATTTTTGGCCCGGTGAATGGAGCTGAAAAGAGAGGTAGTAAGTATGTTGATCAGTGAGACCACTGAAGTAGCGAGTGTCAAGTTGTGAGAGAACTATTACTGTTGTGGCTGGGACTGGAATGGTGAAGTGAAATGAGGTTTCATTGTAACTAGAGAGTCAGTAAGGCGGCAATTACGCAAAATCAGAAGAGAATACAGAACATAACAATTGGATCACTCACTCTCCGGACCAAGGTACATTGACAGTAGTCCAGTGTTGGGCAACGTGCCAATTGAACCAATCACAATGGAATATTCTCGTTCTCCAGATCTCATCATATCGATCAAGAAAATCCTCATAAGGCATCCAGAAGATACCTTCATTCCCAAACTTATGATTAAGTGCATGAAGTGCTTCTGGAGTCCATTCTTTAGACCCATCTGACCACGGGCCATTCCATTCAGTCTCACCCCAAGGATTCTTCACGAGGCATAGACGATTTCCTTGGTATTCAACCGCTCGAAGAACAGAGTAAGCATGGTCGTCTTCGATACCTTGCCTTCCAAGTTGATAAGGATCAGGATGATTGTAATCCCTTGTACCAGTATTAAAGATATAATCTTTGCCGACTTTCAAAAGACCCTCAGTCCAAAATGAATCTTTATCAAGTATGTCAGCGGTAAGAAATTGGGTAGCGACACCACCGGTAAGATCTTCGACACCCTCCCTAATGATTGATCAGTATCATATTTATGGAATGAGAGCAGTAAAGTAAAGCTCACCCAGGCCAACCCCCACTAATCGAATCGTAATCGCCATGGATTTTAGCAAATGCCTTCTCAATAAGTGGTACCCAGGTTTCGTTTGGATCAGCACAAGAACCAAAAAACAATGCATCCGAGCCGGTTTGGAAATTCTTCCTATAGTCTGCACGAGAAGCTTCCGGGTCAAGTCTTCCATGAGAACGATCCCACACCAATCTTCTATCATCATTGCAATCATCGTAATCGGGATTGGTAAGGTAAAGTTTATCGTCAACAATTTCTGACACCCATTCTCCATCGCGATAGAATACAAATCCATACACTCCAACTTTTTCGTTTCGTGCTTTTCTCGGGCAAAGTTTGTCGATAAGTCGTGGAAATGCTTCGTCTACAGTGAGACATGCCAGAGAAGATATGAACCAACAATCTCCTTCTGATCCTTGTCGTATATCTTGTACATGGGCTTCATGACCAATGAAGAATGTCGGGGCATCAAATATCTCACTTATTCTCTTTGCACAAGCAGGGTCTCGCCCTTTAGTCGCGGTCAGATTGAAGGTTTCTGCTCGTGTAATGACTGTCCTTGTAGTCGTGGGCTTTTTCGAAGATCTTAGTCTTGTATGTTCTCCTCCACTCACTGTATCTAGTTCTGTGACTGTGAGAGATCTGAGGCAATACTCCATATCATCGAGGTTAAATTCGTTGTCACTGTATTTGGTGTTATTGCGTTGGCATTCTGCTACAATAGCTGCAACCTTTGCTTCGCATTGATTCACAGCTGCATCGTATGAGACATTGACGCTACATCCAGAGACTATACTGCGTGGTTTATTTTCACCGATCAGACGCTCGTACATATATTTGGGAAGAACATTGGGTGCTGAAAGTGATCAATTAGTAAGATATGACGTTTTTTGAATTGGATAACATCAAGCTTACGTCTGGTGATTGTTTCATCAGATGAGAGTTTGTTCTCCCAAAAGATATCGAGACCCTTCTGGGTAGTTGAGGTTGAAGTTGCAATTGTCATTTTTTTTCCGATTTTTTTCTGTGAGAGGGCGATGAAGTATGTTTAGGTTGGGTTTGTGTGATTTTGTAAAAGATGTGTAATAATGACTTTACTATCCAGTATATATAGGGTGTCATAAGAATTGTACAAAGGACCTGTGAATGAGATGATGGGGAGATGAAGCTTTTGTACAAATAAGAACTCAATCGTTCTGAACACGATCGCTCTTGCAAAATTCTTGTTTCGTGCAATGAAGTTTGCTTCATGCTTGGTGAGTGAAGATAGGAAAGCATTCCGCATAGGTTGGAATAGCGACTGCCTAATCAGTAGGCACATCGTGAATCTGATAAGATTTACAAGATTGATACGTGCTGGTGGGTTGCCCCTTTCCTCTGCCGCAAGTCAGGTACTACTTGCAGTTAATACTCTCTAATTCATTCTGTCGCCAATACTGCTGCAATTCCATCCCTAAACAAAGTTCTTGCATACCATCTATGAAATGTAAAGACCCAATCTGGAAATGGTCTCTTGTTAATGGTTGGATTGCATGACACACTGGAATACCAAATCATCGCTCCATCTCTTTCATGATTGAGTTCAAACCTGTGCATTCCTGAATTTTTTTTCCGGTCATCTCCATATCCAATCTCAACGCAACTGGGAGAGTCTCGGGGTCTATCATCCCCGGTCTTGGTGAACAGAACCATAAAATTACCGCCAAACAGAAGAGAACCTTTTGGGGGTAGTGTTTTGTCAGATAATGACTCTAATTCCAATATTGGTCCTGAAGAGATTTCTGTGTCTTCGTTTGAGCATTATTCCTGATAGAAAACTACAAACAATACTGACTTGAATATCCACAAGGTATAAACTGCATACCAAGGAATCGCAATGATGCTATGAGATACCGTTCGGGGGTAAAAATCCAACCTGTGAAGAATCCGCGGGTAAATGTTGCTAAAATTTCTTCATCAATCCTATTTCGAATGTCGGCTTTAGATAATCGAATTTTGTATGAAGCTGTAACACTGATATGGTTTCTTGGATTTATTATCGAAGAAAATGATTGCGAACTGCTGGTAAATAAGGGTGATAAGTGTTGGTATGATGTTATTGTGGCCGTCCTTGCGGCCGACAATGGGTGATCTTGAAGGTATATAATGATACCTAACCCCACAACAGCGGCAGGCACAAGCAATTTCGAAACAGCGAGTATGGAAAGAGACATCTTGTTCTTCTCTCTGGAAGGGTTTTATGTCTATGATAGTAAAGGTTGAAAACTTACTTTATACAGATTCCTAATATGTAGTGGGATCTAACAAGAGAAGTATTGACTCACGACGTCTTTGTTGTTCCGTTCCCACCCGTGTTTAGGAGGTGAATTCGTGGTGGAATTCCACAACTTTCGCGATCTCTTTTCGAGCATCTCTTGGAGATGATCAGATGATCCAGATGCTTCAAGATATCAGAAATCAAGAAACATCCCCCCTCTCCAGACCTTTCTTTGCTAGAAAAGAGGAAAATGATACGCCCAAGTCGCTACACGATCTGTGGACCAGCCCTGGAGGTGCTACCTGGGTAGGTAGCGCCTCTTCTTCGCGTGTGGCGTGGTTGTGGCTGTTGCTGTGGCTCAAGAACGTTTAGCTCAACATAACGTGATTTATCAGTAAACAAATCATATTAATAAATGAATCACCTTATTTTATACATAAAATTCGTTTGTATATAATTATACACTTTCTTTATATAATAATATAATTTAAAGAAATTTGAAAATATTGAAATTTAATTATATAAATATTATAAAAATCTAATTATTTATTAAAAAATTAAATTATTATAATAGTTATTATAAAAATAACTTTTTTATAACGAAAATCATAACAATTTCTACTTTTTTTAAAATATAATAAAAATATTTATAAAAAAAACTAAATTTATAAATAACTAATTTTTTATTATTATTAAAAATTCTTTTCTTTTTTCAAAATAATAATTAATTATTAAAATAAGAATATTGAAAAAGGTCTAATTTTAATGTATTTTCAAGTGATCCATTTATTGATATAATCTGCTCACTGATAAACCATGTTAATCGTTCTGGTATTATTATTCTTCGGACGAAA
The DNA here is from genome assembly GCF_014898465.1 of Botrytis porri. Taxonomy (NCBI): domain Eukaryota; kingdom Fungi; phylum Ascomycota; class Leotiomycetes; order Helotiales; family Sclerotiniaceae; genus Botrytis; species Botrytis porri. The sequence continues at coordinate 795,637 of NW_024066083.1, read as the reverse complement.
CAGTGTTGATATTTTGGACTCGTAGGATAATCACAAACTCGTTTCGATTGTTTACAGTCTGGTTTGCATTCTGGAAAATAATCGATCAAATTTGAATCCCTAGTCTTATCGCAAATGAATTGTAGCTCTCAGAGGAAGCTAGCTACCTAAGGTTACGTTCGGTGAGGGAAAACGCCCTTTCGCTTGGTTCGAAATGACCCCCAGTACTCCTTTCGATGTCATATTCAAACTTGGGATGCTTTACGCAAAGCTCGATTGTCTCAGCCATCATGATTATGATGGGCGGTCATATCACGAATATCCTGATCGTACTAATGCCGTTGCACCTTCCAAGAATTATGTAATTAATATCGGTAACTGGCAAAGATCAAGCTTCGGAGATTGAAAGCTTATCCAGCATCTTGGCCCAGCTACTGCAGGAAAGCTTCAATGCAGGACCGCATCCCGTCTTCATCAATATGATAAGCTTTTTCGTTTAGGTATAATAAGATCATTGCTGCCAACCATTTCTTGGTGAGGTGGTAGCATAGATGGGGATCTATGTTTCCCCACTCTACCACCTTCCTGATTAGACATCGGTACAACACACGAGACCATCACTATCATTCTTATCCGATATCAAGCATGGGAAGCTGCAGGAGGTACTGCATGTTATCATGTACAATTAGATTTCACCTCAAAATTATACGACCAAATGGTCGATCACCGGACAAGTTAAAAGGGCCATGTTCTACTTCTTTCACCATGATCCCCTTCACGCTTCTGTCTTCTCTTTCAGACCTTCAACATGTTGGTGCCAGTATCTGTTGTCTCTCTTGCAATTGCAGCAATTGTAAATGCTGCCCCCTCCTCAGTCAAGCATGTGGTGCATGAAAAGCGAAATGCACCACCATCGGATTGGGTGAAAGGCTCCCGATTGGAAGGAAGTGCAATTGTGCCAATGAGAATTGGCTTGACACAAACCAATCTTGAAAATGGTTACGACTACCTCATGGAGCTGTAAGTCTCTTGTTGATTTGTCCTGGAGGAAAGAGCTCAATCGAATCAATTGGTGCTGATAACTTTTAGTTCTGATCCAGAATCTGCAAACTATGGCAAATATTGGTCCACAAAAGAAGTCCACGACAAGTTCGCTCCTCCAGGAGAAACTCTCAAGTCGGTCAAAGCTTGGCTTGCTTCGTCAGGAATTCATCATTCTCGAATCTCTCATTACGAAAACAAAGGGTGGTTAGCATTTGATGCTTCAGTTGAAGAAGCCGAACGTTTACTCAATGCCGAGTTTCACGAACACGAACATAAATTTAGTTCAAGTGTTCGAGTTGGATGTGATGAGTACGATTGTTTATGATAGATTTGAAATATTTTCTTACTAACCTATTCCAGGTACCATCTTCCAGAACATCTCGTACCACATATTGATTACATCACACCTGGCGTCAAGCTTGCACCAGTCAAGAAGAGAAGCGTGAAAACGAAGAGATCCACACCTTACCTTTCCAAGAGAAAGAATCGTCTTGCAAAGGGCAATGCACTTTCACAAACTTATGAGTGGACACCACCTTCAGCTGCCAACCTTACAAGCGACCTTCAGGGTTGTGGTTCGAACATGAGACCCACTTGTATCAAAGCCATGTACAAAATCCCTACTGCCACCTTGAATGCTTCAGGCAACTCTCTCGGATTGTACGAGCAAGGAGATTACTTTGCCAAGTCGGATCTCGATCTCTTCTATGCAGAGTACGCTCCTTGGGTCCCTCAAGGAACTTACCCCGTTCCAGCGCTCATTGATGGTGCAAATTTCTCCGTACCGGCCTACAGCGCATTGAATGGAGGCGAGTCTGACATTGATATTGATATGGCGTTTGCTCTTATCTATCCCCAGACTGTCACCCTCTACCAAGTGGATGATCAAATCTACGAGCCACAAGAAGTTGCAACAACCAATTTATTCAATACCTTCCTTGATGCACTTGACGGAGTAAGTTGTTCAACTTCTACAATGAAGCCATTTCTAACCTTAGTTTAGTCCTACTGCAGCTACAGTGCATACGACGAGACCGGAGATGACCCATCAATTGATCCCGTTTACCCTGATCCCCAACCTGGTGGATACAACGGAACACGCCAATGCGGAATATTCAAACCTACCAAGGTCATCTCCGCATCATATGGTCAAGCCGAAGCCGATCTCCCAATTTCCTATTCAAAACGTCAATGCAATGAATTCATGAAACTCGGTCTTCAAGGACACACAATCCTTACCGCATCCGGTGATTATGGAGTTGCTTCCTTCCCTGACGATGGCAACGCAAATGGATGTCTCGGCCCCGAAGGTAAAATCTTCAACCCCCAATACCCCGGTAACTGCCCCTACATCACTTCCGTCGGTGGAACCATGCTCTACGCCAACCAAACCGTCAACGATGCCGAATCCGTCATGCACGTTGATCTCGGTGGTAGCGCCTCAAACTTCACCAGTGCAGGCGGTTTCTCCAACTACTTCCCCATCCCATCCTACCAAAAATCCGCAGTAGAAAAATACTTCAAGAGAGCCAAACTCACTTATCCATACTACTCGGAATTCGAAGTCGACGTCAACACAACAAAGGGTCTCTACAATCGTATCGGACGTGGTTACCCAGATATTGCCGCCAACGGTGCAGAATTCAGAGCGTATACTGCTGGTGTCGATGAGCATTGGTATGGCTCCAGTCTCGCATCTCCACTCTTCGCATCGGTCTTTAATTTGATCAATGAAGAGAGATTCGCAAAGGGCAAGGGTCCAATTGGATTTGTGAACCCAACGCTGTATAAAAATCCAAAAGCGTTGAATGATATCGTTAATGGAACGAATGTTGGGTGTGGAACGGAGGGATTCGCAGCGGTAGAGGGTTGGGATCCGGCGACTGGACTGGGAACGCCAAATTATCCGAAGTTGTTGAAGTTGTTTATGGAGTTGCCCTAGAAATACTCATCAAGATCTCTGAGGGGATTTGGGGGAGGGGTGGAGAATGAAGGGAGTTGGAATGTAATGTGCTTGTTTAATAATATAGATGATACGATCTATGTGTACTCATGTATATAAGATGAAGCAATCAATTAGGGAAAGAGGTTATGTAGCAATATAATCTGATACATGTACACGGTGACCTACCTGAATACCTCCCTCGAGCCTATCTACCAATAAACACCTCAAACAAAACACCACAAGCGCGTACTTATCTCCCCAGCAAATACTGCACCGATGAACAAATGATTCTCTTGATGAATCAATACGTTCCGGTTCTCGAAGCCTAAACCCCATCTTATCCGTCATCTCGTAAACATCTATGTAGCCACTCCCGACTACGGAAATGCATACATCTCTTTTGATCATAATCACTATTCCGAAGATTTCTCGACAAGGGGGAGGTATGACATAAATTCCCTTGGTAGAATCACCAATTAAAACATATTCTATCCATTGCACCCAGCAGGAACTTGTACCAGTGGTCAGGATATATTGTGCTATATGAATGTAAGATCTTAAGAGTTTGTACTTGATGATGTGAAGTTTGCTCTATGAATCATTCGGATCTGCACACTGGAAATTTTGTTTGTTCGATGACAACTTCTAGGGCGGAAGCAACAAACATACCATGACCATGAGGTAGAGTGTAGGGCAGTGAAGACCCAGGTACTATTCCTCCATATTAGAACATCAAATTAAGCTTTCCAATTGCAAAGAGTCGAATTTATATATAATCACGTTGTTAAGTGACGATACGAGAACGAGACATCAAACAATCATGCTCTGAAAACGGAACAAGGCAAGTACCAACTCTTCCAAACATCTTATCTCAAGATTCAAAATCAAAGGAGACGCGCCAACTCAGAATCAATCTTTTGGAGCCAAGCGGAACAAGGAGTATCGCGATGAGTGTGTTAATTTGTATAAGTAATAGCAAATATAATAGCCATAGCTATGATAATGGTAACGACTGTAGCAAGAATGACATAACTAATAAAAAGAGCAAAAACTGAAGACCAAATAAGGCAAAACGCAAAAGTCAAAGAACTAACAAGTCTCACGAAAGCCAATTAAGGAATACGTAGCAAGTTCAAGTCATCACTCTCAACTTATCTCACCTCTTAGACACGAGAAATGCTTACGCTCAAAGGGAGACACTTCGAGCCGTAGTATCATTCCCATCATAGGCCACTCCGAGTGTTTCCAAGAGGTTCCGAGCCGCAACCTCTCCCGTCTCGAAGGCTCCGTGGACGCAACCGTTTCCGACGATGGTGCAATGTTCACCAGCGAATTGAAGACGACTGCGATTGTGGTTTTCGAGGGCTTCAATTAAAAGCTCGGATTCGTCGCCGGTTTTCTCGACAGAATAGGATCCGAATCCTGCGAGAGGGTCTTGAGTCCAGTGGGTGGTCTCGAGGTTGAGGAGGTCAGGAAGATCCTTGTAGGGTTCTGTACGCATGAGTTTGAATAGCGGTTCAAAAAAGGCATAGATATCCTTGGTTGAGGTCATGGCTTCAACTCGTTGGGTAAGAGGTTCGGCGATTTGGATGCAGAGCTCCTTGGTGCCAGACATGATCCAACAATTGGAAGTCACAGTGGCATAGGACAAGATTGAGGATCTGTTCAAAATTAGTCTTATAATTTGGTAACTTGCGGGAAGAATTTGCTTACTCATCAATTTGAGTACCCTCTGTAAGAGGGGACGGGTAGTAGATGAATTGATCATTGTCCTTTGGCCAGAACACCTCTTCGAATTCGACAAAAACTTTTCCAAGTGCTCCATAGGAAAAGTTGTCGATACCCTCCTGAATATCTTCAGGGAGAGCTGGCTCGAAGTTGATCATCTTCTTTCTCAAACAACCAAGAGGTGCAGTGACAACAATAGCATCAGCTTTGAAAGTGGACTTTTTATCACCTTTCAAAGTATCAACAACTATCGAATTGTCGCTTTCGCCCCATTGGATATTCTTGACGATCTCTCCCATTTTAATGGTCTCGGGATCTTTCTGAAGAGGTTTGGCAGCCCAATTGACAATCTTGTCATATCCACCTTTCATGTATAGATTTCTCTCGGTCACGAAGTAGCTCAAGTATTTAGAAGAAGCTTCTTCGATGGATGTACCGATCCACTACAATTATGAAGTTAGTCTTGCATTATAATTTAGAGCATTGGGACATCTCACAAGTTCTACCTCACGAATGGCTTGGGGAGCCCATTTGCGTTCATTGTTAGTGATCAAAGGATGATTCTCTACGAATTCATGAATGAACTCTTTCACAGAGCGATCAGGAGCATGGGGATGAGTTTCAAAGTAGTGCTCACAGTAGTCAGCGAATTCGTCAGCTACTTTCTTCGCCTTGAATTGAGATCCTGCTCTTCCCTCTTTGGTAAAGTATAGAGGTGTACCGTCATCATAATAGTACTCGATATCGAGCTTCTTGATCAACTGAACCAATTTATTCTGCGAAGTTTCATGCATCCATGCAGCACCTGTATATATAGTAAGCACACTTTTGCCGGGGGAAAGGATAAACAACCCACATTGTGTGGTCAAGACCATAGTCCCAACCACCCACAACGGAAGATATTGTTCTGCCTATTAGGTCAGGTGTATTTACCAATGTCTCGAGCTTTCCCGTTTGGAGATTTGCGACTGGTGTGGATTCGACCACCGATGCGATCTGATCGTCCTTCCAAGATTGTCACACCCACTCCATGACGTTGTAGGACCGATGCTGCACGTAAGCCGGAAATACCGGCACCCACGATAATTACGTGTGCCTTCTTCACGCCATTGCCATAATTGCCGGGACTCTCAAGTCCTGTGGACCAGATCAACGGTTTTGAGTTCTGGATTGGCAATGGCGCGGTAATTACTTGATATGACCGGTTTATTTCGTTTGGATTTAGAGCGCCAGGATGAGATATGGATAAGGTTGACATACTGATTCAACATCTGCGTATGTTTGGGGACTGGCGGGTGTGTTTGGCTATGCTCGATGAGCTGCGTATCAAAGGTCGACGTCGACGAGTGGACGGTACAAAATAGCAAAAATGCTAGTCGATGAGAATCTGCGAAAGTTTGTCGTAGTTGCACGGTTTCTCGAAACTGTTAACTCGGGTCAATTGCAGATGTATGCCGTATGATTTTAGCAATCAAAGATTCTTGTATGAGAAGCTCTGCAGAGTAGTGAATTGTGGTTGTTACTCGGATGGGAGGAAAAGAAGAAGAGAACGGGAGGGATGAGAAATGTAAAATATACTTAGTGTATGATCATATGATTGATCCACCTTATTTAAGCTAATGTTCTCTCAACAACGAAACCTACCTGGCATGCGTTTGTGTATTACAAACTCGAACACAGTAAAGGGATGATATCATTCCATGACTGTACTTGATAGATTAGAAGACAACTTCATTTCTCTGCAGCGGCGGAGTGTCACTATCAAATGCAGTGTTCGACCACCTGACAGCAATGTCGATAGCTCAGTGGACGTAGGGCCCAATTACGTGCGGTTCATGCGGTTCTCCCGAGGTCCAAGTATCAAGCAGCATTGATTCGATTGCTTTTTGGATTGGATGATTACTTCTGCATTGGACGAGGGATTGAAGGACCGACGAGATTGGATCGATTGCGAGTTGGTGGTTGAAGAATGTCTTATCGCTCCTGCAAACCAAGTATCCTTCTTATCGTATTGGTACATCAGATCCTGTCTTGGTAAGTCTAGGCGGTACAGTGGGAGATGGAAGTTCAGGGTCCTGTTGGTCTTCCCGTCACGTCGTTGCTAAGCTGAAGGAGGAAAGTACAAGCAAGCTGTCCGAATTGATAGGGTGTCGATATCCGGATGATTAGCTGCAGTCGAATCCTCAGGATAGCGAAACAGACTCGACAAGATAGAAAAGACAAGGAGATAAATGAAGGGGAGATAGCCGAGAGATGAAATAACCTCTGGAGTCTGTATACTACGAGACTACCTACCACTAGACTCAATTAGTAGCAAGTGTGTCTAATACCGATCTATACTTCTAGAATTGTATTGACTGTAGATTTATTTTTATCTTGATCGACGGGGTAAAGAAGCAACTATGATATGATGAATGCCCAGTGAATTCTACCATGAAAACAGAGTTCAATGTTAACGGCAAATATTGTTAGGTGATTGTTAGTCGACAGTTAAGTGTGACTTGGCCAGAAGTTAAACACGGATAGAATTCAATCAAGCAATCGGTATTTGGTATATGGTATCGTCAGCCCGCTTCCCTCCAATACAAGCTTTAGACAAGGCTCCACCAAATACGGAGCACAATTCAGTCAATCAATTGAGACCTGACTTATTCATCCCAACTCTGGTTGTACCTCCGACATTCACACTTATACTACGAAGCTTTTGGATAACATCCCATGCTTCGTCGTTTCTGATCCAATGTCAATCCTGATAATCCTGATAAAATGGGAGAATACGAAGTACGAACAAACATAGTCACCGGTTACAGATCTTCTGCTTCTACTTCTCATTCATTTTACCCCAGAAGTATGGAAGATAATACACCAATCTGGTATGTATCGTACACATTTCGGTAAGTCTTGCGTGAAGAGAAATCCGTGAAGAGAAATCCGATCATCGATCTTCTTATCGGGCACGAAAAAATTGTTCAACTCCCAACCTTAACCCTAGAGTTTTCATCTCATAATGGTAATGTGGGAATCGCACAGATAAGACATCCAAGTGGAAATTCTTATAACTTTACGGATTTTCCTAAGGTTTGTTAGTCCTTTCGTCATCTTACCTAAAGCCTTCTCTCTTCAATTTAATCTTCTTCCTTACTCTCTATTCTCTTGTTCGGCGTTGCGATTGTTCCCAAGTCAATTGTCGACTACTCGCAAAGATCAGGTCGCTCTATTGTCGTGGTTTAGCCACGATACAGAAATCGCTATCGGCGATGGACCCAACTCACATGCACGGTGAAGATTTTCTCCCAGGTACCACAAGACTGGTAGAAGATATCGAGCAATCCAACAATTCAAACCTTCTCAAACATGGGAATATCGTTTTGGAACCACAACCTACCTCCTCGCCGCTCGATCCACTCAATTGGTCTCGCATAAGAAAATATTGGCATGTTTTTCTGGTTTGTTTCATTACAGGTCTAACGGCTGCTACTGCGAACGATGCGGGCTCGGCGCAGGATGGTATGAATGAGGAATATGGAATCACTTACGATGCAATGAATACTGGGGCTGGAGTTTTGTTTGTAGGGATTGGTTATTGGACTTTGTTGATCTCGCCTGCTGCGTGGTTATACGGAAGAAGGGTTACCTACATCATTTGTTTGACATTGGGAGTCATTGGCGCTATATGGATGGCTCGCGTGCAATCCACGAGCGACTCAATCTGGAATCAACTCTTTGTGGGAGCATCTGAAGCTTGTGCCGAGGCCAATGTACAGCTTTCCCTCTCAGATTTGTTCTTTCAACATCAAAGAGGAACGGTTCTAGGTATCTACGTTTTGTCGACTAGTATTGGTACCTATCTAGGTCCTATTATTGCTGGATATATTGCTGGGGGACCTCTAGGCTGGCGATGGATTGGCTGGTGGTCCGTCATTATCTCTTCGTGCACCATACTTGTGTGTTACTTTACCCTCGAAGAGACGATGTTTGACCGTCCCGAATCTGCATACGAAGTTCCAATCGATGGTGTTGGGTCCCAAGCCAAGGTTGAGGAATATCCAGTTCGCCACAGCAACGAGAAAGATACTGTTTTATCCACAACTCCCTCCGACACACCTCCCATTCCACCTTCAAGCGCCCCCGCCAAGAAGTCCTTCCGCAAACGCATTCAACTAATCACACCCGCATCTAACCTCAAGGGAACTGGATTCAAACAATACTTTTCTCGTCTCTTCCATACTCTCCGCATTTTCACTTTCCCAGCCGTTTGGTACAGTGGTCTGCAGTGGGGAGCCCAAGATGCTTGGCTTACCTTCTACCTTACTCTTGAAGAAGACAACTGGACTGAGGCTCCTTGGAACTACACCTCTATTAGCTCTGGTCTTATGAATGTTCCTTGTTTGATCGGCGCCATTATTGGTTGTTTCTGGGGTGGTTATCTTTCGGATGTTTTCGTACTTTGGTACTCTAAGAAATATCGTCATGGTATTCTAGAAGCCGAAGATCGTCTCTGGATGATGTATCCATGTGCTATATTCTCACCAATGGGAATGTTTATCTTCGGTCTTGGTACAGCATACGAATGGTCGTGGCCAGCTCCGTACGTCGGGCTTGGATTCATTGGTTTTGGATGGGGTTGCGCGGGAGATTTGTCTATGTCTTACCTCATGGATGCATATCCGGAAATGGTACTCGAGGGTATGGTGGGAGTTAGCGTCATAAACAATACCATCGGGTGTATCTTTACATTTGCAGCGAGTTATTGGTTGGATACTGGAGTTAAACAGACATTTATCGCGATCGGTGTCTTGGATTTCGTGTTTGTTATGTGTACATGGCCAATGATGGTATTTGGTAAGAGCTGTAGGCGATGGACTAAAGCTAGATATTTGGAGTTTGTGAGAATCAGAGATTCTTTATGACATGATGTTTTGGATGTGAAGGCTGTAAGGAACACGGTGCGGTGGAGGTGGTTAGATATTAATGAGTTTGGGGGGATATTTCCTTTATTGTTAGTTAGAGGATTTGATTTGCAAATCAAGGGAGCTTAGTAATCTTAGCATGCAATATCATGGCGATCATATCTTTTCTTCACGAAAACCTGGAGTCCCCAAAATTACATATTATTTCACTTCGATTCACTTCAGTTTACTTCGATTTGCGATTCATTCAATTCAAAATTGCTAGTTTCCTGATAATACTTGATTGGATTAAGTATGAAAGTATCATGATCAGGTAGTTACGATTTCCCTAAATTCCAACCTCAAGACACAGAAACCCACCACTCCATCCTGAATCACATGGAAACTCCTCCACCACTACCCTCTATCTCGAACGACGCTGTCGCTTTGCAGGTGACGGGGCTTGCTTCATAGTCTCCCGTGCTCGTTTCCCTGGCTTGTGACTGTAGTCGAAATCGCGGATAGTCCATTCGACCGGTTCGATGTCACGATCAAAAATTATCTTAACATCCCCAACAGGAATATCAATTCCTCTTGGAGCAGGTCTAGCATCCCATCGGAAGAGATTTTGTTTAGCCTTGAGGATCTCAATATATTGATCATTCAATCGGTTGACGACCTTCTGGAAGCAGTGGATGAAATAGCCGTAATCCCGAAATTTATGCGCCTTTCTGACTTTTCGCATCAACTTCTCTCTCGCAGGATCCTTAATATAAGCTCCAGGATTTCGAATGCGATATCCCGGGCGATAGATAGAGTTCTTGTTCAAATCTATCTCCAAAGATTCAGCATACTCCTCCAACAAGGAGAGAGCTTTGGTGATCTTCTCTCGCCAGTGACGTGTCTCGGGCGAATCCTTGTTGAGATCCATCACAAAGCCCTGATCCTCATATATGCGATTGTTGAATTCTCCTTGACACAGCATTCCGCGAAAAACCCTATCCTGCAAATTGAAGTCGTTTAGTTGGGTGAAACATCGCTTGATTCTCTGGAATTGATCATTTTCAATATCCAACAGCAGCTCCATGCGTAAGGCTTTGAAACCTTTAACGTTCCCAACCAATGCTGCTGCTCGTGCTTGTCGAAGAGTGCCTTCAAGCGTATTGTATGATTTTTTGTGTTGATTGGTAGCATCTAAGTCGCCCACGTCTATGTCCTGTCTGAATTCAGGCACGCTCTCAAAGGTTTGGGTATATGCTACAAGCTCGTCGCACATTAGGTTGATGGGTTCGACCAATGGCGAGGACCCCTTCATCAAATCGATGTACCTGTCCTTCTCTTCTCCCGAGGTGATGGTGGCCGCAGAGTCATCGACCATTTGATGGATCTCATCCAGATAAACAGGGAGCGACTCGGGAAACTCTTCTCCACCTTTTTCCTCATCGATATTCGAATGTGCTTCTTTGAACTCCACGCTGTGCACATTCCTCAGTAGCTTTAGAGCAGCGAAGACTTCCTCAAAACTCAAATGTTTGGCAAAATCCGCACGACTTGCCTTTTGGGTTTGTTCGGAGGTTTTGTCTATGCAAACGATGAAAGAAAGTGAAAGGTCTGAACATTGACAGATAGCATGACAGAACTGTGCTAATGCAGCTTCATCGAATCTATGCGTGAAATAACCCTGATCTCCACGCACGATGACTTTCCACTTCCGAACATATCGAGCTTGAGGACCCACGAGACGATTGAAAGTCGGTTGTTGATAGAAGAATTCGTTTCCCTGGTACTCCCAATCCTGCTCAGTGGGAGCTACATTAGAGTGCTCGGCATATCGAGTCAGGGGCGATACATTCAGAGCGGTCGTGATGGGAAAGTAATCTTGGTCGTAACTACTCGTGTATTCATAGATTCCACTTAATTCCTCATTCGAATCATCCCGATACATCCAATTCGTGCAATCCATGATGAATTCATTTTGCTGGTATAGCACATGAACACCATCGTGATACATTTGCTTGCAGACGCGGAGGATCGCGGGATGTAATTCGTATTTGGGGACTTTGACGACTCGTTTGCCGTTCTTAACGGGATCTGCAATCGTGGTGATGGCGGTACCGGTTCCGAGAATGGGGTTGGTGAGTAGGTATGAGAAAATTCTGTGGGTGATTTCTCGTGGCATGTTTAGAATGTGGGCAGGAGATCCGCGAGATGGGATGCTTGATAGGAGCGGATTCTGCGGCGGGGTGTCTGTATATGGGGAGGAGCCATTGGAATAGGGGCTTATAGACTGGGTGTTGCCGGTGAGTTGCTCGGAGGTTGGAGACTTCATCTTCCCAATTTTTCTGGGGCTCTGCATGGTGAGTATTGTGATACTCTTTGTGGTGTTCTTCAAATTGTCGAAAAAATGTGGGATGTTGTAATGGTGCACAAGAGTGTTGCTGTAGGATTGGTTTCTAGTGAAACGGGAAGATGTATGACTAGTCGGCAGAAGTAAAAACTACTAATGGATGTAGAGTAGATGACTTGATGGAAGATGGGATTCAGTTTGTGCTGTTCTCTGATTGGTCCTGATGATTGATGAGTTTGAGAAGAATATGATGTCGAAAGAGGATGTTTTTTTGAAGTGGGAAGAAGAAGTCTTAAGTAGTCCTGCACAAAGTCGTAAGAGACACTAATTAGACTATTGTATTGTATTGCACCGTAGCAGATGACCGTTTTTCTTCCGTATTATGTGTTCTTCGTGTTGGATTTCAAATTCGGGTTCATATCCGAGTTGTCGATATAAAATCAAGAGAATGAACGAGAAGTATCAAAAGAAGAAGTCGATTAGATCAGGAGCAGAAAGATCCTTAAGTATCACGAAGTAGTTGCTAAGTGGACTGAAAAACCGTATTGCACCGTACTAAGGAGTTCACATGATTAGCGAGCTGTGTTGTTACGACGTAGGGAGGTATTTGAGGGGTGTGTAGGAGTAGCGAGCTATGTTCTACCGTATATAGGAGCAGATGTGCCGTATCGCAGTGCTTTTTTGCAACATATGCCTACGTACTTGTAAATAATAAAAGGGTTAGTAAGCTGCACTGTCTGGTTTCTGATTAGGATATACAGATTAATGAGAGTTAAGGCCGTACTAATCTTGAGGCCGAGTATCTTCCTGATCTGTCAACCAAAGCCCTTGGGTATCTCGATTGTGGCCGTACTTGTCAGAATTTTTTTGGTTAATTGGTAAATTTAATGGTTTGTGGGTGTATGTTTTGTGGGGCGGTGTATAGTGAATGGAAATGCTGAATTTTGAATAGAGGTTAGCTTTTTGATGTCGTCTCGTCTTGTGAAAATGTATACTGCTTGGTTTTTTTGGTTCTGGAGCGTCTAGATATATATGGCTTGATTACTGGATGAAAGTGAATGGATGGCAACGTAAGATGATATCTACTTGGTGTTTTGGAGTTCGGGCTGGTTTTCGAGAAAAGTGTTCTGGAGCAGGAGAGAAGGAAGGATGAATTTGATCCATATTTCAAGAGCACAGAACTCCGAATAGTTCACTATTTATCTTTGAAGGTCATTCCAAACGCGGTCTTAGTAAACTATCCAATAGACATAGAACCGGGGGGGGGGGGCAAGAGTAAATTGACATTGGAGCTGGAATTCAGAGTCAATCGCCGGTCCTAGTATGGCTGGCAATTTCGAGCTGTTTTCAAATGCAGTCACCTAGGTCCTCAACGGGAATAGCAAATGGTTCAAATTTATGAAGATAGAACTTGAGATTTATTTCTGACTATTGCTGTGAACTATCGCTAATGTATGAAACCAATACTCAGAGATATCATGAGTGATATCTTTCCCTCACATCATATATTCTCATAGCTCGGGCTTTATCGATGGTAAGTCTCACTCTCATGTCTGGCTCATTTACACCCCAATCAACAGCCCCAAACTCCCTATCGTCAATTTGAATGACCCTCTTAGTCTTTTCATCTATCTCGTATTCAAATAATGTCTGTCTTGCCTTCCTAATCTCAATCAGTTAACCATCCATATCATCCACGGCTTCCTTGAACCATTGGATAAAGTCGTTGTACGCCCAAGAATTATAGGCCTCCTTGAGATTTTTAAGCAATCCTGCTCTCTGCAAATGATTGTTCAATGAAGCGATGTCATACTTGCGAAATTCGATGCGCCATTGGAAAGAAAGTTCTCTTCCGAAAGAATCTGCATATTCTTCTAAGAGTAAAACTGCCTTTGTACTTCGGTCCCACCAATCATCTCTCAAAGATTCTCGGTGTGCTTCGATGTATTGCTCGATAGTACTCAACCTCGGATCTTTACTAATATCACCTGTCCCGTAGTAAGGCCTAGTCAGAGCAATCTTGACTTCCCACCCTGCTAGACCAAAGAAGCCTTCATATCTCTTTTCGGATTTGATGAATTCGTTGAGATTGAAAGCATGTCGGTTGATTGCTTCATATTGCTTCTCTATCTCGAGAAGTACCTGATCGCGGAACCATCTGAAAAGACGTATGTCGCTATATGGGATCATGGCAATTTTGCGGGCAAAATTGATGTTTTGCTCGATCAAGTGAGGACTCTTTGCCCGGAATACGTTGTTTGGACACCCCCAACGTGGAAGCTTTGCGTTATTATCCAGGGGCAAATCGAGATCAGCTCTAAAGCCCGGATTACATTCGAATGCCTGGGCATATTCCAAAAATCTGTCATACTGTAGATGAATGGAATCCGTGAAATTCAATGGCGAAGACCCTTTCATTAAAGCCACATGTCCTTCAAGAGAGTTTATTGACGAGAGAAAACCTTCGCAGTGGTAATCGTCCCACGACCCATGATAAAACATGTACTCTGGTATTTCGTCCCCTGTTGCCTCCCGAAAGTCAACTTTAGCGACCTTTCGAAGTATATTCAATGGATCCCATGTACTCAGCGCCCTATTGAAATCGATTCGTTCATTTTTGTTTTCCGTCCCAACGAGCAGAAAAGTAATCTCAAGCCCTAGAATCTCGCACACCGCTCGACAGAATTGTATTAGTGCGTGCATGCCATAGGTGTTGGAAGCGCAGCGGACAAGTACCTTCCATTTCTTGATGCGGCTGATTTGTTGAGAACGAGATTTTCGAAAAGTCAGTTCAAGTACTCGAGAGTCTGTTCCCATGCATGTGGCATGCGTGAAGTAACTGTCCTCTAGTAGTCGAGTCAGGGGACTGACGACTAGGGTGTCACTGATGGCGTACACGTCAAGGTTATCATGGCGGCTTACATGATCTGGAGACCAATGTTCACCAAGCTTGGGACGTGCATTCTAGGATTCCAAGCAGTCAACTATGAATTCATTGCGCTCATATAGCACCTTGGAATCTTCTTCATATAGCTGCTTACACGCGTAGAGAATAGACGTGGGAAGGAAGTGTTGAGGTGTCTGTTCTGGAATAGGTATGTCGGTACCGTTAAGTTTAGTGCACAGTGAAGCTCCGGTTCCGAGTATAGGACTGATGAGAAGATTGTCTAGAATCTTATCGCGTAGTTCTCGAGGAATGTTAAGAAGGGTGGGCTTTGGGTGCTGTGGGGTTGCAGTGGACAATGTTGTTGGCGTGATTTTAGAACTTTTGCCATGCTGGAGAGAGTAGGGAATAGCGACGCGGATGTGGCGAAGATCGCGACGTTTCTTAGACGACTGCTGCATTTTGAGAACTCTATGATTATAAGCTCTCAATCTCTCAAAGTGGTATGATATGAAAAGAAGACCTAGTATGTCGAATTACTGGTTAAAAGGAAGAGTTTCGATTGTCGAGTGGCAATTGAAAGTATTGAAAACTCTACTTATACAAGGATCTAATGTTTTCTTCAAGTTGTGATTATTTTAGATAAAAATTGTTCAAAGTTGTTATTGCAGAAGAGTTGTTGCAGGGAATGTGAACTATTTTACAGCGAGAGCGTGAAAGTTTAAATACAGCAGCAACTATCAAGGTAAGCGAACTCAAGACGCTAAAATTATCGGTCTAGGTTGTCAAATGGCCGTATAAAAACAATGAACTGTGCATTGTCATGATAGACATTAATTCACTGTATAAATACATGCATAAAATGTGAAGCAGCCGCAGCGAAAGAGTAGTGCATCTATCATTGGACAAGGAACCGCCAAATGATGTCATCTCGTCTCATACTTCTTGAGTAGAATTATTTTCGAATTTGAAGCCCCAATATAGGGATTCCACTACTTTTCAAACCCTATGACAGTCAGAACGAACTTTTACAAACTCGTTCTACACGAGCAGTTCAAATGGAAGAAATCTCATTGATCCGTTAGCCAATTCCCTTTTTAAATCGAGATTTTTTCTGGAAAAACAGCGTTCTTGTACAAGGGAACATCAAGTTGACCTTAATATATAGATTCTACTCAATCGGTTCGGTATTAACTGCCATCAATTCTCGCTAATGCTAAACTACCTAGCCCTACCATTGTCGTCATCATCATCGTCATCATGATAACTATTGCCATGGTATAGAAAATCTTTCAGTTCTTCATCACTCGTCTCACCCGAAATATCGATTATATGCTCCCTGTCGTGTTGTGCATTTGAGTCCAGCTTTGGCCAAGCAATTGCTTCCACCGCGTCAGAATGAGTGTCCAGATCAGAGCTCTTGTCTAAAACATCCCATTTGAACATGTCTTTTCGGCACCATCTTAGTTTTAAATAGTGCTTTTCCATGCGTCTAATGGCTATTTTGTAATAAAACAAAAGTTTCTTCCACATCCTTCTTTCGTATGCGCTGGCTATTTGCTCAATCACAATACTTGACTCAAGCGATTCATACGCCAACACAAACCAATTGTTTTTTTTTGCTACAGAAAGCTTCAGTTTTTCTGCCTTTCCTCTTAAAAATGAGTATTCGTATTCCTCTAGTACTTCCATAGCTCCTGTTACTCTGGACCAGTAGTCTAGTAGATCAACAGCTCTGGAAGGACCAATCACAAAAACCCCAGTTGGACCGCTTTCGCTTCGAAGAAACTCTCGAAACTTAATGGAACAAGCACGAATATTCTGGTATTCGGGCTCTAGGACTTTAAGTAACTCTCCTCGGTACTGTTTGAAAAGGAGAACATCCTCGGCGCTTTCAGTGCGCTCGAGAGAAGGATCTTCGATAGCTTCGATAGCTTCAATTAGCTCTCCGCAATCGAGGAAGATTTGTTCGTCTTCTTGGACGACCAGTCCACCACCGGCGTCCTCAGGCGGGCGAATCG
This sequence comes from Botrytis porri, assembly GCF_014898465.1. Lineage (NCBI taxonomy): Eukaryota > Fungi > Ascomycota > Leotiomycetes > Helotiales > Sclerotiniaceae > Botrytis > Botrytis porri. Next base: position 778,800 of record NW_024066083.1, on the reverse strand, counting down.
AAACGTCATGGACTCGTATGCCGCGTCGAAGGCCAGGAAATTCTCTGTTGATCACGACAAATTCGGCACGATGAAACAACCAGAAATACTCCTTCAATCTTTCCCCGAGAAGACCTACACATTCAATAATTGGGGTGGTTCCACTAGTAAGCTTAACGTACTCGCTGATGAGCTCCGGCGAAGGTAAGTCAGGTTCTCCCAAGTACGCAGGCCATAGCTTGCTTCCGTGATCTCGTTCGAAGCAGTAATCCGGAATCACCGACAATTTAGCACATTTGATTGCAAGTGTCTTTATGTTTCGCATCATCTTTAGTGGTAGGAGATTGTTGATCAAGCCTTCTTCTAGTCCGAAATTGTCTGATTCTGTTTGGGTTTGCCTTTCATGGAAATCAAGGGGTATGATTGAAATATTTAGGCAAATATTTGGACATGCATGCACAGAAACACAGAACTCAGCGAAAGCATTTGAGCTGAGTTGTCTGTGCCAGCAAATATACCTTTCGAAAGAATTCAGGAGGATGTTCCAAGTCTTTACTTTCTCAATGTTGGGCGTATTGCAAAGCAAGGGCTTGTCTTGATGTGTTTTGCGCTCGCAATTTGTGTATCGGGTCAGTGGGCAAAAGTTGATGATATAGGGCTCCAGTATTCCATTTTGTGCGTCTTCTTCATCTTCCAAACAACCATCATCGAAGACACCATCTGTGAAATCCCAATCACCGGGACTGTTGCTGCAGTCTATGAAAATAGGGTTTTCGTACAAGATGAGACTGCCTTCCTGGTAGGTCTGCTTACACACATAAAGGATTGAAGGATCTAGATCGTACTTCTGAGTACTGCCATAAGTGGTTTCTGACGAGACTGAAGCGGCTTGTCCTAGGATTGGATTGACTAGGAGATGAGTAAATCATGTCCCGAACTTCTTGAGGAATGCTGATGAGAGTGCCCTTAAGTTCTTTCATTTCGACTGAAGAACGGGACAATGCGTCCCTTAATTTGAAATCCATGATTTGATTGATCGAGAATGTCGATAAAGTATGAGGATTTTCCATAGTATTATTGATTTTTTCGTCTGGAGCTGTTGACTTTGAAACTTGTTGTGTGGTCATTGTGGTACTTTTCTTGGACAATGGATGATCCATGACCTATTTTGTCTAGCACTACAGTGTCAGTGAATTCTTTAGCACAACTCCAGGTACTATTTGATGTCCAAAGTTGAATTTTAAATTGAATGCAACTTACATGTGCGAGTCCGAAAGAACAAGACTATGATCGAGAAAAAACCTCCTAACCCTTCATGAATGTCTGTTATCTGTAATGGAGAATTTGCAAAGTAGATTTTTTCCAACCTTCGTAATTAAACAATACTTCGGGAAGAGATATCTTTGAAATCTTCCGGCTTGAAATGAAGTGAAAACCTGAAAGGTAGGTTCTTTGGGATTGGTAAAGTTCAAAAGAAGAGACTAAATTTTACAAGAGGTGCCAAGAAAAAGTTTCAGAATACTAATGGCTGTTAATTAAAGAAAATTTCTCTAAAGCACGAGATCACAACTAATACATTCACTTATACAGCAATTTCATTTCTAAGCCTGTTAAGCCGAAGTCCGAGTCCGAAAGCCGATAGTGATGAGGTTTTCCAAGCAGGTCAAAGCACAGGATACAGTAGTGGAAGCATTGAAACTATATTTTGACGACCTTTGTTAGTACTTGGATTGTCTAGACTTCTGTACTTGTTTTTAAGCTTGCTTTGCATCCTTGTATCCCACTTCTTGATCAATAATAAATCTTTCCATATTTGCACGAAAAAATGCTTTGGTTGACAAGCACAACAATGCTAATATTATTCACTGGTCGTCCAGCAAGTGCAAAAGGGTTACACGCAGTGTACTTGCTTTTGAGCTTTACAGATTACTTCAAGGTTTTTGATATTGGAGCAACTATTGTATCTACAATTTCCATTATCCTTGATCCTATTGGTTTTATCTATACTCGAGTAGATTCTAAACTTCAAAGATGTCGGGCAGCTTATAATAGGAGAGATCCTATTACGTTCAGAAAGTACTTCCAGGAAGCAGTGGACGATATGGAGCTTCAGTATTTTATGATACTTACGGCTAGAGCCAAGCTGTATGACTGGGACGCTGGCAGCAATATTCCTGATATAAAATTGACACCATTAAGTTCGTTAGAAGCCTGGGAGATTAGATGGGACATAGAAGAGCCAACACTCACGGCGATAACGGAATTAGAAGCCCAGAAGATGCAAGATGATATTCAGCGCCGGATTGCTCAACAGATCTTCTTTGCACAACAAAACGCGGCACATGAAGCAGGAAGTCAAGTTCCCCAAGGCTCGGAATTCGTCGATGGAGATGGTGCTAATGGCCACAATGTAAACATTGAGGACGATGCCGAAATGGAACACGGGAAACATGAGAACCAAACTTTGCCTCCATGATAAATTCTGCAACTGAGATAGAAACAATAATGCACTCCACAGCATTTTGGAATCAATTGTGAAAACTGACACGTATGTTCGATGGAAGAAATCTTTTGCGGAAAATGTCTTATTGTCTCCTTTTAACCTTTCATTCTGATTTGAGTGTATTTACTTACCCTTAGTCTAATCGTCACAAATTCGATGTAATGATGCAACTTTTATAACAAGCTTCTATGAGTGTCTGTGAGCAGGGTGGGCAATAACCAATTGTAGACTCAAATCTTGAAACTCCCTATAATTATTCTCAATCATAATTAAGTGTCACCTTCCAGCTACTGAAACTTTATACAAAATGGACCCTTTACATCGGATTTTATTCGAAATGTTTGAATGCGATCTGATGGGGGGTTTCAAGGTATAACACGAGCTCTAAATAGACTCTTGTAGAAGGTTACCCTCGGAAGTTTTTTCAGAGACGAGGAAACCTCCGAATGGTATTTAGTGGTGAGCCTTGATAAAAATCGGTTCGGAGATACAATGGAAAATATTACAGGTTTGCTAGGCCTCAATCATTCAATCACCACTCAAACCATTCACTAGTTAAACGGAAGGAATTAGCTAGCTGTTCATTTTTTGATAACTACTAAGTAAGATGAAGCAAATAATGACTAATATTATCAACTTCATCTTTTCTACCATCTTTCAGATATTTCAAAGATCCGGCTAGGAAAGAACATGAAAGATAAAGCTGCAACGGCACACCTGAACTTCTCATGAATTACGACTGGCAAAGAAGGAGATCCTGATGCCAAGACTAGCAAAGTAGAGGAAGAAATGACCGTACGATATTCGACCATTGTCGGCACAAACAATAGAAGAATCCACTAGATGATATTAGTCCCGAAACCATTCAGATTTGGCAGCTGGAGACTACCTTGCAGCATATCGCCCTAAGAACCATTTACTGACTAAAGTCAGTATCCAGATATGAATCTGAACGTAGCGATTTTCGGCAACCCCTGCGACCTCCTCGTCCCTGTATCTCTGCCTTCTTAATATCCATATCCGGTTCAACTTTATCCCACGCGATTCTTTCATCACATCTCGATGGCTCCACGTTCATTTCGGCAGTATAATCTGGACCCTTCAAATCTCATTCGAGGAGCCGCTTCCTCACGTTACGGATGGCAAGGTACTGAGTATCCATGTCATCGACTACAAATTTGAGATTTGCCACGAATTCTTCCACGTCTCCATCTCTATAAGCACTTGTGCATTCCTTAATGGCAATCTCCCAGGGAAGCAGTTCGAATCTCTTCTCATGTTGACCGTTCAATTTGCAAATAGCAATCTTAGTCGCCGCTGTGATTTCTCTATCCAAAGATTCTGCATAGTTTTTCGACAAAACAAGTACCTCGCTTTGCGCTCCAGGAGACGATTCGAATAGTGGTGATTGAGCAGGATCGAGCAGACCTCCGCTTACCTTCTGGTCTTCGACAAATCTGACCAAATCATTGACGGCTTCCTGAATTCTCTGATATTGTCTCTCGAGAAATTTTATGGTATTTGACCGAAGATTTTTTAGTGCTAAAACATCTGATGCTCCTGTTTCCTCGTTTTTGTGCATACTTAAAGCCTTTAGCAAAACGGGTTCTACAGGATGAGTCCCACGAAAAGGGCTTTTTGCGAAGTCTGGACAGTGAAGAGGATCGTCCGCAGCCATGTGGTTCCGGAATTCATCTATTTTTCCAAAAGCACTCTATTGAGAATGCGAAGTTAAGTTGGGAATAGGTTGGCTCTGAAGCTTTGTTAATATTGCTTGAAATACGTATCTAAACAGCGGGTAGTATTGCTTGTGCAGAACATTCGAGATCTGAAAATCAATTTTAACATTGCTTGCGCAAGTAGAAACCTCCAATTTGATAGAATACAGGATCCCTGGAGGCTTTCCACGTTTACAGATTTTTACTTCTCGGCTCAACATCAAGTCACTTGTATGTAAAGAAGAGGATTATGGTGATTGATGAATTTCATGATAGTAGTAAGAAATTCGTCATAAACTCTGAATTAAATATAATCTACAGCGAGACCAAAAACACTACATAAGCTTCGTCGATGCATATCAATATTCTATGGCATCCCACTTTATTCCCGCTAAAGAAATCTTGATCAGACTTCTGCATCGCCTGACTACGTCACAAGTTCTTTAGCTTCCTCGGAATCTAGCTTGTTCTCGTAGAAGGTGCCCCTTAATTCCATTCATGGTCGCCACGGTCGCTCGAGTGGTCATTTTCGTATTCCGGAGACTCACTGTGGGCATAAGAGCGGTATTCGATCCATGCTTCATTGACTCTCATGTCCGGCTCATATGTGTCCCAGCCGATCATCCCATCAAGAACACTTGGCATGAAAGCTGTTTCGCGGACAGTTGACGGCAGGTCCCACGCATAGAGCTCCCTCCGTGCCTCTCTGATGGCAAGGTACTGGGTATCCATGTCGTTTACGGCCTTCTTGTAGTTGTCCACGAAACGATTCCACCATTGCTTTTCATACGCCATCTCGCATGACCTCAACAGCTGTTCTCGTGGAAGAGCATCATATCGAGAGTCGAAAAGAAGCTTTTGCTTCCGGATAGCGAGTCTTGTTCCTCGTTCCAATCTTCGCGCAAAGCTCGACGCATAATCCTCGAGTAAGAGCATGGCTTCAGTAGCGGTATCCACGCAATCACAACGATAATATTGTTCGTGATCAAAAAACCCATCGGGTCTCTTTTCACTTTTGATTAAATCAACCAGGTCAATCGAGGCTGCTTCAATGGCCTCGTAGTGAGGCTCCAGGTACTGAATCAACGTTGTGCGGTGGAGTTTAAACCTTTCCATGTCGTCCTATATCATGGCAGTTTTGGCTGCGCATAATGCGCTCTCCACTGGATGCGAGCTAGATTTGAAAGGATTACTCGACGTAAAGAAATTAATGTCACTCTCAGATATATCAAAGCTGCTTCTTTCGCTTTCGAAATGTTGGTTAATGGATTGATCTATCTCGCCCGGGCTCTCCAAATTTAGCTTTTTCATGTCTAGCTTGAATTCTTCAATGCGTTCGAAGTTTTGTACGTAAGTAAGAAGGTTCTTGTACATCTCTTCTATGATCTCTACATCTGAGTTGCCTTGGACTAGAGTTACCAATCTTACCTCATCAACCGGATCAGGCAAGATAGGCGTAAACTCATCCGCAAGCTCCGCCTCGTCGCTCAATCTATCCATAGGGATTTCATGAAACTCGGCAGCACGGATGGTAAATTGCTGGATATTTCGTAGTCGCTCCAGTGGTTTGAAGGTAAGAGCCAGTTGACTTTCATCAACATAGGTCTCGGCAGAACCCCAGTCTCTTTCAATACCTCGAGGAATAATCAAAACATCAATTGACTGTATATTTGCCATGTAGATGTTGCGACAGAGTGATGCAAGGCCATTCCCTACACATGACCCGCCCTATGTAGCACTCAGAACAATTTTCCAATGTTGGACGTATTTTGCTGCCGGAATGACGTTAAAATCTTCTTCTGCAGATGTGTTGACACGATCGAATAGTTGATATCTGGTCAATGCAGAGAGAGCGAGATAATCAGTGCCAAAATTAAAAGATCTTTGCGGGATACACTGAACCAGAAATCTGTTGCGTCCATAGAGAATATCAATACCCTCATTATATGTCTGTTTATTAACTCTCAGAATAGCCGGGGAAAGTTCGAATTCGACTCCATAACCGTCTGCCGCATAGCTCTCGCTGAGAAGTGGGTTGTAAAGAAGGTACTCCCAAATTTCCTTCCGGCACTCTATAGGAATCAATTCGAGGAGAGGACAACCGTCGATCGGCATTGCTGGATTACCAACCGTTGTTGGAAGGTGTGTCTGGATTAATTCTTGGACCCTGATCAATTGATCTCCCGAGGGTATCTGAGAGAGTTGGATGCTCAAAGCTGCAAGGATACCGTGAAGCGATGAAGCAGTTGTGTGAACTGTAACATCCGTAGTCACAGAATCGCTCCTTGTCTCCTTATTTTGAGATCCGCCAGATTGAAGAGAGTCCTCTTGATCGTTCACTATGGGTTCGCCTGCCATCTCTTGATCGGGGATTGTGATGTTGCTGGTGGTGGATTCCGGGGTTTGGATCGTGTCGGAACTCATTTCGAAATCTAGAAATTTAAACAAGTAATCAGATGTAAGATCTAGGAAAGTGACTGTGTAAGAGGTTTTGGGCTGAGGTGGAGATGGATATAGTTGATCGATTGCCAAGATCGCTAGGTCTTCGCCAATCTCGCCACTAACTCCAGGTGGTGAAATGAATGGAATCAAGTTGCAGAATTCAAGACTTACCAGTTCAGGAATTGATCAAAATTACAAGTTTTTTGTGGAAGAGATAAACTCTTATTAAGATATAGAGTTTTTTGAAGAAGAGCAGACGCGAATCTAACGGGGATGTTGGTATAAAGTATAAAGTTCACGGACGTCTTAAAGATAGTTTGTACTATTGAGTCAAGTAACAGAACAAACAACATGTACAAAGATAGACAGTTGAAAAATTTATTGTAGAGTTGTAAGAGAGCAAGTGCTTATAAGTGCTAGAGGTGCTCGAGATGAAGAACTAGTGCTTCGCTTAGGTCACTTAGGGTTCAATAGATGTCAGCTACTGTAATGATTCTTCATCTTGTTTTATTGAGGCGGAGAAATGATCTTGAGGTTAGTGAATTGTGAAAGTTTCTTTGGAATGTTTATTATAAACAGCAATTCCAATCACTGGGTGCATAATTGAGGTCTTTGAACCCCCACAGACACCATGAGTCATCTGCTTTCATGCTTGCCTGATGATTTCTACATTGCTATCATGGCTGCAGAAATCACTATGATAATTTCTGCACTAATTGACTTCCAAAGATGGAACAGAGCATCAATGAATATTGATTCACAACAACCTTTTGTTTCGAATAGACCAAGATTGGTTCAAGTAGATTCAATCTAGAAAGGTCAGTGTTAATTGTGTGCCTTCTTAAATGTAACGCAGTAATAATATTGTATAAAGATGCCCTTTCAAGCAATGTTTGAATAATAATCTAGTCACGTATTGTGTATCGTCAAATTTGAGTGAACAATTTCATCTTTGTCACTCTCATTTTGAGATGATTTCCGAACCAGCTTTCTTTGATGTTCTAGATTGACAATATGAGCATCTGTTAGATGTTGTGCACCGCTATTCCAAGGTATAAAATGTCTTTGAAAAGACTCTGCAGGTCAAGTTGTTCTCTCACGACCTTTAAATTGATAATTTGATTTCGGATGGAGACCCTCAAATTAGAACCATGCTCCCTAATCTTGTAGCCAGAATTAAACATGTCCTCCCTGATATCACGAAAACCTACTCCCATCTCATCCAGCAGCTCGCCGAATATTACGTAAGATTTTGGTCTCTACTACCTACTAGTAGGAATTTTGTAGAGTTTTCGCATTCTACATGTTAACGCATATTTCGATGAACAATCGGATGTGATGGGAAACATCACAGCGGCTATTGACTATCCTACTTATAGAGATCTAGATATAATTTCGTGTCGTCAGGATACTTGGTATCAACAAGCGTGTGTTTCGTTGGTTCACATATCATCTAAGTTGATCAAATTGATTGTGAACAAAATCTGACGAATCAAGCTCATTTCTTCGCAGAAGAAATCAGAAAAAATTTCCTCGCAGAGAATTTACAAATCATCTCGAATCCACCTTCGGTTTGATGAAGATTTTTGACGAAAGGAGTAGTGGGGTGGACGATAAGCTACTGGCTTCTTTCGTGTTGACAAGAAAATGAACCTATGTGAAATAAGATGCATTCAGAACTCTTATATACTGGGCGACTAGTCGTCTCAGACATCAGTCGTCATTCTAGGAATCATACACTTGTTGTTCCCTTTTCACAAGCCCAGCGACCAGCGCAATCAGCACGTTTGCATTGGTTGCCACGCACACATGATAGAATTGCCATCACATATTGGAGCAAGCTGTTTGGAATTAGTCTACAAAGAATGAATCATGATCACGCTGTTCGCAAATGATTAGGCGAGGTGTACATCGAAAATCATTCGTCAAACACTAGAAAGCAAGGAATCATCTGAAAGTAGTAGCCGCACAGAATTCAGCATTGATTTTTATTGGGGGAATAATTCTCAATCATTAGTAAATATTATAATTATTTTAGTACCATAACGGATTAACAGCGAAGAAAAATGGTTGAAATAGCCGGAACGAGTTGCTGGGCAGTCAAGTGCGTCTAGTAACCACAACTCTGTTGCTGTCTGTTGGATATCAAAACAGAAGGGTCAACCCTTTCTAAGGTCTTGTTGCCTATCAAGTCGGCGATAGTTCGAGGCCCCGAATAAAATTGCGTTCCAAGTCCTGGCTGACCGAACCACTGTAACGTTGAATTCAGCATTTGTCTTATCACATTTTTGTGCGGTAACCGTAAAAAAAGCGCCATTTTGAATCAAAGAAAAGGTATGGGAACAATATCATAGTTCTAGATTTTTCCATTGGGGATTGTGTTGTTCAAGAGCCAAAATACTTACAGGAGCAATAGGTCCAGCATTTAGTATCAGCTTTTGGGTAGTTCGATAAACATGATAGTCGTTAGGGAACCCTGGATCATCTGGTCGATTGTTGAGATTCGAAGGAGGTAGAGATCGTTGGGAATACGGCGTGTCGGCTGAGGATAGAAACATACCTATCTGTGTTAGTTGACAACAACCCGTTACAAAAATTTACGGTAAAGAACAAACCAGTCTCTTTTCCAAACCTGTCTAAGTAGGTGTTTGGTGGCAGCTCTACAAACCCGCTGATGGGTTTCCCATTTATGTCGATCGAAAAGCCTTGGTCCCCAGGTGTTACATCCCCGGGATATATGAAACTTCCATGTGGAGGATTGAGTTGGGGATCCCACCAGATTTTGAGAAATTCTCCGGGCGTTAGTCCACCAAATCTGTCATATGATGAAAGCTCGCTTGATAGGGGAAGATATTTTGGAAGTGTTTTCGGCCCAAGTCTCCAGTCATAGCAAATGTATTGAGCGGAAGATGGCAGTGGGCCTGGAGTTGTACCAGTGCAGTTACAACCATATGATTGATCGGGTTTATCTGGACTACCGGGCTCATCAAAATGACGAGCTTTCACTGATGTGGGCTGGGCTGAATTAGCATCAGTTTGCAATAGCTAAGGTGTAGTTGACTCACATAAGGAGAGGCATTGCTGAGAGCAATGACGCCAGCAAGATAGGCAAGTTGTAGCTTCATGGTGTGGAATTGAAAATGATGATTTACCAAAGCTACGATTGATAGATTTGAGCCCCAACGATGGTGGAGGAAGTTTGACAGAGGAAATGGGTGAGGTGGGTGAGAGAGGCAGCCATTGCAAATATTTATATAGAAGTGTTATGAGCTGAGCTGTAAATTTTCTATGTAAACATTGGATGTCAACAATAATTTCGTGGATTAAATTGAACAATGATTCCTCCCAATTTATTGGACAAGGGAGGAATTCACATGCATAGCATACCTAAGACAACGACTTTCAGCCACGTCCCATTACATAAGATAAATTCTTGGCCCATACTTGGCTTGCAGATAAATACTCACCGATGAAGATTTTCTTGCCGATACACACTGAATTGGTATTCCAGTGCATTTATTCAGCCCATTTGAGACCTTCAAGGGCTCAAATGGCGGTAGCTGAAATTCGAACTACATGCTTTTTGGGTGAGACAAAAGGGGGTGATACTGCAATCTAGGCGTTTTTGAGAAACAATATACAGGTACAGCCACATTTGCGAAAGGGAATCGTCGGATGCTCATATTGGTAGTACTATACTAGCGTGAGATTTTTTGTCATCAAGTATATTGTTCGTACAACATGGGGAGAGCATAGACAACTCACGGCGACTTTGAGATCGGAGTTTGTGACTGCACAATTTTGAGCAGAATCCACTCAACATTGAGTTGAGTCTCCGGGGAACTCTGGTGTGAGAGACTCAGCTTTATGAAATAATTAAGAATTGTTTTGCTTTTATTTTGCCAGGTTCCGGAATGTTGTGGAGATTTCTACACAAATCACGTGATTCTATTTCTCGTGACTCGGTTTTCAGCTTTGGGTGTGGTGCACGCTGATGGTACCGTGAACGACCTCACACCCTGTGCAAATAATCCAGACACATCGTTACAGACATCAATTGATTCTCTACCGCCTCGATCATCTCGACACGTCAGTCCTAATAACATGACCGCGAATTTTGTATTTGTTGGTAAGCTTCCTCTGAAAGTCCGGCCAAAATACGAAAGTTCGCCATCCTGTGATATGATCTCCAAGTGCCGTTTTCAGCAAGCGTACAACGGCTCACCAGCTATCAGTGTTCACCAGCTATCAGTGTCACCAGTCTCACAAATGTCTATATTGTGGAGCCGACTGAGCACAGTCTTTCAATGCTAACTATTTCGAAACAAAACTGCACTGGTGCTTCAAGATGACTTTGAGCTTGAATCAAGATGATAAGATCACAAATCGCTTTTTTGTCGTGTGCAATACTAGCTTGTCAGTTTATTTCCACAAATGTATCTTAAAAATCGAGGAAAAACACAAACCCAGTGCAATGCAACCTATCCACCAGACATGGTGTCACCTTTATTATTTTCGCAACGGAGGCACGAGTATGACTTTGTCCCCTATGTTATTATCCTGAAATCCTATTTCTTGGTTGAACCCTAGAAATCTTCAAATGATATCAGAAATTTCTGCTAATTGATCTTTCAGGAAGCATTTCCATATCTTAAAGCCATAGGAATGTTCTTGCATGGAGAAAATTTCGATATGCTCGACCTCGGAATGCAATATTGGGCGTCGTGTCTCGTTCAGAGTGTGCAAAATAGTGGCATCAAGCTTTGCTCTATACGGATATCCAACAACAGGATCACATGTTTGAACTCACGGCTTTGCGAAACTGTTCACGGCTGGTGGAGGCTTTAACACATATTAATGAAGGATCAACAAGCAGCGCAGCCAATCCTTGAATCCGGTGCGAAATAATGATTGCGATGAGAGCATATTTTGCAATGGCAGCTTTAATGAGAGATATATGCAGCATGCATTCGACGTTGGGAAGACACATTTGTTTGACAGGAAACCTTTCTTCTACTGTTGTGAGTGCCGAGCCCATCCGAGAATGACATATGACACTATCTCCTTAGGGGGTTTGGTTTAGTGATATCGTGAAAATAAGTTTTACGACGGTGCAAAATGATCGAACATAATTTAATTGTACGTCTAAAGAATCGCTCTCAAGACGTTTAATATACCACGGAGCAGGAGAAGAGATACTGTTTCTTCGTTATAAAGGAAATATACCCAGATGTTCATTCGTAACTTCTGGTCCCTTGTAAGTTTTCCACGATAAAATCTACACTCTCAAATGCTTTTTGACCCTTCTGGACGAGTTTATTCTTCATTCTTCCGCTTAGTCTGCTAGTCATCGAGTTTTAGCAGGTTATGTTAAACAGCATAGGGGCTGAGAAGATTAGCAGACTCCTCCGATGCTTTGATTTCCAGAAGTCTTAAGCTCAAACGGCCACTACTAAATTAGCATTCGGCTTCTCAATTCGACGATCGAATACTGTTTACTTTTACATCAAGTCAAAACGAGGAACAACGGTTTTGGACACAATTCCATGCCATACTACCCCTATTAAAGATCAACAGCACAGTACCTCGAAGCGACAAAAGAAAGGTCTGTGCAAGAGCCGTTTCTTGGACTTGACAGTAAACGAAAAATGGAGTCCGAAAGCGATATCAACAGCATTGTCGAATGAAAGAACTCGGATGAATCATTTCCCATCCAGCACAAATCACAACACCGCGATTTATCGATGCGGCATTAATTTATTGACAATGCAAAGACTTCGATAAAATCGATGGAAGAATAGTCCTCCTACTTGACAGAAGTACTACCTGGGGTTTTGATCGATACCGATCATATTTGTTTGTAACTGGTGTCTTCTTCCTTGAAAATATTGAAATTTAATTGTACATAAGACCAAGGTCAAATGAATTTTTGTACCTACTAGGTAGTGTCTAAAGATCCGCCCATCGTTCTTTCCGTGTCTGATAGCACAAATCGCTGACTCCAGTGATTGATTTCAGAATATGAGGTTCTTGTTCTCTGAAGTTAGGGAGCACTTCACAAAGTAAGAGTAGATTCTGGCATCGAAGAAGGAGGAATCGACTTTCGGAAAACATGAGCCATGCAGAAACCCCGCATCAATAGCTTATCAGCCCTTCTATCGATTCATTCGCGAGTACAGTCTACATCAGCATGCAACATCAATACCAATATTACTTGCATTACAAAATTGAGTAATCATCTTGATTTTCATTGCTATATGACTGATTTTATTGAAGATGTCAATGCAAAGTTGGATACGCACTGCAAGGGAAGCTTATTGTCAGGGTTGGCGTCATTGATTTTGGAGAAGAAGTCTTTCAAGATGAAGTTGGCAAAAACCGATACATCAATGGAATCGCCTTTGAGAGACACATTGTTTGATCAAGGGCTGTCAAAGGGTGATACAGTATCGAAACATCGGTAGAGACACACCGAAGGCTAGAAAACTACTTTCATTGATATTTAATCTAGAAGCCGAGCCGGTAGCCTCAATGTCTGAAATGATCAGAAGATGACAAAGATGTGTGTAGGAAAAGATTAAAATCTCATGTCAGGCTATCTATAGATGAGGCAGTGAAGCACATATATATTACTTAAAGTTCCATCAACTCTTGCATCTCTATATCTTTTATTGCTCATCCTCCACCGGTTTCCAAATTTTCGTAAGCCATAACGCCAGGGTATATTTTAGCATAAACGGCTGCGACGAGAAGGAACCAGAGGGGCCAAATACCCATCGGAAAAACGTTCAATATGCTATCGTACTGCATAACTGATGCATTATCGTCAATCTGACCATGAGCGCAGTAGATTTAGAAATATATCTGCTGTCAGAGCCAATTAATCATTCGTTTGACTTTTTCCACGCATTAGAAGTCTCCAATTGTTATTTTCCCACATGTAAGTTCAGCTGTTCATCCTTGTCTGTACAACCACACCTCTTATCATCCAACTCATTGTTAATCACCCATGGTTTTGAATCTAATTTTGATCATCACGATAGTTTGGATTGTGGTTCGTAATATCAGCACGGAGTCCTCAGTAGTTCGCATGTCTGAGCGAGAAGAAGCAGGGGATATGTATGGTCTTAGTCAATATCGGTGACTGTTCTAGATCATGTGAGACTGTATTACAAGCAATCATAAAGTTTTGAGAAAAGAATGAGGCTCATCTCTGCTTACATCAGACTTATTCACGGGTAAATGGTTATCGCCACGCATGGTTTGAGGAGGGGTAAAAGTTTGGATGGTACAACACTAATGTATGTTTTTCCGAAAGTGGAAACGACGACATTGGGCGTATCGGAGGGCATATTTTGGGCAGATTTGGGGCTGAGAAGGGAAAAAGTATTTATTCAAACTAGCAGTTTCTGATTCGTGACTTCATGACGCGTGATTCATGTTGATTCTCCCTGACGATCAAAAATGTATGTAAAGAAATATATGCAGGTGAAAGGTTGAATGTTTAAAACAGTAGGAATAGAAATCATTAATCTCTGCGAATGATACTTTGCGGCGATTTTTTCATTCCCTGCTAGACATTGAAGTGGAGAGATGCATGGACAATGAAACTAGAGCTTATTAGTATGACACCCCAAAGGCAATTAAACGACAATAAGTGCTTACACTTGTGCCATGCTGTTTTTGGTCAATTCGTTGAATTCGTTTTGTTCGTCATTTGAGTTCCAGGACTGTTTTGGGAGGCGCCAATATAGACATCTTGATTTTGTACAAATACTACCATGACGGCGGAGAACCTGTGCGGTGATGTTAGTCTTACAATCCTGGAAATCTCAAGGTATCTCAAACTTACGCAGCGGTAGCGGTGAATATCTCAACCCTTGATGTACTGGCATCAGTCAAAAACATAAGTCCCATAGCGAATATTGCTGTAAAAGCCGCAATAACTCCAAGTAGCTCTTTCGTAGAATCAAGACTTGAGAGCACTGCGATGGCAACGGTGGGTAACAGGCACGCAATGACCGTGGCGATAGCTGAGGTAAAACATAACATGCGTGCTTCAGAGTAAACAGTAAGCCCTGTCATATCCTTTGGCTTTGGGTCTCCTTCTGCTGTACTAAAGATAGATTTCCTGCGATAAAACCAAAAGCGGGGGCCTCTTGAGGTTTCTCTTTTTTCCAAAAATGAATGTCTCTTATCTTCAGTAGTGGGCAGCCCGTTTTCTTCAGAGACAGTCTTCACCTTCCGGCGACGTAATGTTTGTTTGATACTGTGCCAAAATGGAACAAATTCATTAGCAATCCACGTAGTTAGACCGTCAACTGTATGACCCTGCCGAGGTACAATAAGATCAAGATTGTCAGGTATAGTGGCCGGCGGCCAAAAGATACTGCGCATAAGACTGACAAACTGCCATCTCAAAGGCTTTGCTTCGCCTACATTTTCTGTGTAGTCACCCCATATACATGCCGCATCCCCACTGATGCAATGTTTCCCCACTCTCTTGAGCCAGACTCTTAGGGTTTCCACATTGTATGGGTCTGCTCTCGGTAATGCTGTAAGCTTGGAGTATTGTAGTAACGCATCATCTGAGAAATTGATGTTGTTAGCGATGGAAAGTATGAACTGAGATGTTGAAAGACATACTGTATTCTTTCAAGACGACTCTAATCTGCTTCATAATCTTCACTTGCTTAGACTTGCACTTACTACCGTCCATTCGAGCATGTAGTAGATAGTAGTCTAAATTCATCGCCATCATCGAAGCTTTCGTTATGCCCTCTTGTTCACCCTGGCGATGTTCATTATATTCTGCTTGGTGCAGCTTCTTGCGTAGGTTCTCTAGTTCTGCTTGATAATAGAGTAGACTTTTAATGTTAAGGTCCCGGAAGGCCTTGAACGCTTCGAGATCTGGGTACTGCGCAATCAATTTAGACACAAGTGGCCATCCTGGCAGTGGCTTATTCAAGTCTTTAGATGGGTCTTTGGTTTCATCCCACGGTCCTGATGTAAATGGCAGTGGAGATGTCGGGGTCCCAATCACGGTCTCATCGCTTTGCGAAGCTGAAGTCGGACTCGCAGGCTCACTCGAATTTGAGGCTTGAATGGTGATATTACGAGGCTTCTTGGCCAGCGCGATTACTTCTTATTTGTGCAAACAAGGAATTGCTTTGGGTTATACTGATTGAATAATTGAATGATTTAAGTAGCGTATGTATAACAACAGACAGTAACAATAGCGGAAGGGCAGCAGCTGTTTTATCTTATGTTTACTGTGATGTACCCCATTTACTTTTACACAAATGAGAGTGATTCAAATTAATGGCTGAGTACAGCATTGCATGCTGAATTGTGAGTTTTCAAAAGTGGTTGTCTAGAATCGCATGTGATTTGCGCCGGTTAAAGACACACTTGACAGCTACTGCCGTGAGAAAAAGTATGAAACCCATAGGAAGAGAACACACTTTTGACTCAGCAAGCCCTGGTATCTCATGAACTTTTACCTCCAAATCGTAACATACTTATATCGGGCGCAGACGAAAAGTTGAACAACACACAATTACAACGATTTCAGAAATATACTTCAGAAGGCCAGTCAAAACTTTGCAAGGGAAATGTCGTGTTGCGAGTGAACATGATTACGGCTATGCAGAGACTAAGACTTGGTTTTATGCACCGCAAGGCTGAACTTTCAGGTCATTGGCATCGTAAATTTTGACTTCAAAGCCACATCCATTACATATACTGGAAGCAAAAGCATCAAGAGATAGGTAGAGTCTTTCAGATTCTCAGTGGCAGCAAAATAACTCAAAATGTTTGGTGCGCATTTGGCAAGAGCTCTTCGAGATCGATAATTCCCAGAAGCCCAGATTGACTTTTTTAATTGCTAATCGGCGAAGATACTTATCTCGGGTGAAAGAGACATGTGTTTGCGTCCAATAGATGGAACCGGATAAATTAAATCGGGTACCCTACTTTCGAGCCACCCCCCTTTTGAGCCACTTTTTATATCAAAAATGGAATTTTTAACTCTTTTATTTATAAATAGAATTTATTGAAAATTTGTATATATATAATTTAGATTGTTTTGAATTTAATCTGAAGTTTTTAGATTTTTAGGATTTTTCTATATTGAAATCTAAAGCTTTAAAATATCGATTTTTAAATTTATATAGAAATCATATATAAATTTGAAACTTTTATAAAATCTTTAATAACTTTTTAATAAAAATTATTAAAAATAAACTGTAAAATTTTATTAAAAATTTATAATATATTTATTTTAAATAATTTAAAAAAAAAAAGAAAAATTCCTATAAATAAATATTTAAAAGTGTTACGACGGTATCCAACATACCGCGTCACATGGCCAAACGGTCACGTGATGGACCTAGAGGATCTAGGGGATTGAAGAATAAATGTCTAGATTTATAAGATTCAAAGGATTCAAGCAGAATAAAGTCTTATGGTTCTGTAGAGAATAAAGGTCTATATAAGGAATAGGGTTTCTTTATATATAGAGCTTTATACTTAAAAACAATTATCAGTTTTATTACTATAATTATAAGAATTGTAATTAATTATAATCTTATTGAATTCCTATTTGAAATCTAATTTAAACCATTTCGAAAGATCTCTAAATACTTCCACATAATCCTAGAAACAGCTCCTGTAACAAAAAGAATACTCTCAAAATTACAGGGATTATTTATATTACTTTAAACTTATTATATATTATATTTCTATATCTATTAATTTTTTTTACTTTTTTTTAATTTCTATATAAATTTAAATTCAAAACTTTCAAAAAGATATAACGTGGTTTATTAGTGAGTAGTGTTACGGGAGCTGTTTCTAGAATCATGTGGAAGTGCTTAAAGATCTCTTAAAATGATTTAAATTAAACTTCAAATAGGAATTCAATAAGGTTATAATTATTACAATTCTTATAACTATAGTAATAAAACTAATAATTGTTTTTGAGCACAAAACTCTATATCCTAATGAAACTCATTTGTTATATAGACCTTTATTATCTGGAGCCTTTGGGATTCATATACTCCTGGAGCCCGTGTTACGGGAGCTGCCTCTAGGGTCACGTGGAAGTGTCTAGAGATCTCTCGAGGTGGTTTAGACTAGACTTCAAGTAGGAATTCAATAAGGTTGTAACTGGTTGCAATTCTCGTAACTATAGTAATGAAACTAATGATTGTTCTTGAGCACGAAGCTCTACATTGTAATGAAACCCATTCCCTTATATAGACCTTCGTTCTCGTCTGGATAGCTTGGGTAGACTGTCTATCCTGTCTATCCATCACGTGACACTTGCCCCGTGACCTATATGATACTACTGCTTATCTAACCTGTGCTTACTAGATAACCTGTAACCGCTATCCCTCCTGTGCCTACTGTAGGATAGGTGCCAACAAAAGATAGGTACCTATCTTTTAATCATTGCTTATTGATTCGGTTACCGCTATCTTTCGTTACCCTTTAATCCAACTGTCCCTACAGTGCTGTTTTCGTAGGTTCCAACACCAAGGCCTTAGGTTTATCTTATAATCCATGTTGCGGTGCGGGTACCTCCGTAACAGCCCGTAGCTTCCCAAGGCTTCCTCATATAACACGCGAATGTGTCATGTGATATTTGTCATAACAAGTGGGTCATATTAGTAAATGAATCATTTTCACCTCAATTTATACTTTCAAAACTATATTATTCAACAACAATTAAATCAATTAATTAAAATTATAAAGATTCTAATAATTTAAAATCTATTATATCATTTTGATAGATTCTTATATTATAATCTGTCTTTCTGTATTTACTATAATATCAAATAGAAAATATTTCCCTATTAAATTTACCCTCTTTTTAATACTTGTTATATTAAATCTGAATATCAACCTTTTATTAAAATAATATATCAAAAGCTTTTTATTCAATAAATAATCCTTTTTAATATAATTAGATTTTTTTCATATATCGATATTTACTTAATACTTTATTTACTACTCAAAGTGTATAATTCTTTATATTTAAAAGTGTATTTTTATAAGCTAATCTTTTTGTACTTTTAATTAAAGTTAATATAATCTCAAATATAAATATAGGGGAGTTTTTTGATAACAAGTTATTCGAGATTTAATTAATATTGATTAAGAAAGAGCTTTAATTAGATTGTAAAGAGTTTGAGAAATTTATTGATTTAAATTGAAAGAGGAAGGGGTAGGTATATGAATTTAAATATCTAATTTCGAGAATACAGTTTTAAAATTAAATAGGATTAAATCTGTTCTTTGGAATTCTGATTTTATATTCTAAAAAGTAATTGATTCCTTGTATATAGCTTTAAAAGTTATAAAGAATTTAATCTTTGAAATATAATTAATATATGTTTTAATAAATTCATTAATTTAATTACTATATAAACGTTTCAGATTATTAAAACAGCTAACATTAAGTGATTGAATTAAATAACTTGAATATAATAATAAATATAAATATATGTTGGAAGTTGTGGCACGTGCTCTAAGCTACTGTGCATATATCACTTCCACTTCGTAGTTAGATTTTACCTTAGTACAATTAATCTACATAGTCAATAATACATGCATTCCACTGGCCTGCTCCTTTATTGTGAACAATATATAATATTATTCTCTTTGTAATATACTTGAAAAGCTGTTAATTCATGACTTTTATATCCATTCAGCATTAATATTCAATATTTACTCTTTTTTTGATTTTTAATATACTTATCAAAATATTTCAACTATTTTAAACCTATCTCATTATTTGTTTATCTATTAGATATAGGTTTAATAGCCCATTCTATAGGAAGATTTGTTTCGATATATTAATTGAAGAAATGAACTTGTCCTTGAACTACTAGAAATAAGAGAATAAAACTATTCTCTTTATTTTTGTATATTATTATTATAGTCTATTCTTAATTGCTTGATTATACTACCTTGTTTTTATTATTTCGTTTAGTATTAGTTATTATTATTACTATATATATAATCCTTATTATAAAGCCTGTTTCATTAAAATTGTAGAAATCTCCGTCTAAAATGCTGTATTTCGCTTATATATTTATAATTAATCGAAATCATTCTTTAAAGAATTTAGAATCCTTATAAAAAGCTTTTTGAAAGTTATAAATATAATTAAAATGTGTTTTTAATTTAATTTAATATTTTACAAATCAATATGTTTAGAGCTTCTTAATATATTTTACACCCCTCAATTCGAGAATATAATTTGTTATATCTTCCATATTCTTAAGTTTAGATAAAAAACCTTTCGAATTTATATCAATTATATATTTAGAAATGATATTCTTTTTTAATTCTGAAAGATTATAAGATTTAGGTCAACATTTGAAGCGAGAGGTAAAACCTTTGATTTTTATATTGTAATATTGTATTCAGGATATTATATATTTTCGTAACTTTTCGAATACTTATTTTTTTATTTTTCTGAATAGCTTTAATAATGAGGAGTATACGAGCTTTTTGATTATTCGAATTTATTGTAGGTTATTAATAAAATGTATATTGAAAAAGAAGAGTATAAATTAAGGTGAAAGTGATTCATTTATTAATATAACCCACTCACTAATAAACTACGTTATAATTTTCTTTTAATGGTTATTATTAAAAAGTTATTAAAGATTTTATAAAAGTTTTAAATTTGTATATGATTCTTATATAAATTAAAAAATCAATATTTTAAAGGTTTGAATCTTAATATAGAAAATTCCTAAAAATTTCAAAATTTCAAAATAAGCTTAAAATAATTTAAATTATATATATTCAAGTTTTTATTAAATTAGATTATATATTAATAGAGATATTAATAGGCTAAAAAAGCGATTTTTAATATAAAAGGGTGGTCCAAAACAGGGGTGGTCTGAAAGTAGGGTGGTCGACTTATCTTACATCGAGCATGCGTAACACAGCCTGACTGACAAACCGGAAACTTTGAGGCTCCTTCTGGAGGCAACAATAGGACTTTGCTGCAGATATTTCATTTAAAACAATGGAGTATTTGAAAACTCAAATGCCACTGGAGTCATGTTTTAGATCTTTTTTCGAAACTTTCGTGAATCAATTTTATTGCGACTCAAATTTCCGCGAGAAAATTTAACGAGCTCAAAGGTCACTCAATACACCTCTAAGTCTCGGTCTATGTGATACAATTGTTTCTTGACCATCTATTCATATTTATAGAATAATCAGTCATTCTTGGCGATGAATCCTTTCGGTAATTCCAGCCAGAGGCACAGGATGATTTGGTTCTGTTCACTTCTTCCAGTATCCCATCAATTTTTTAATAGCTCTCGAACCTCATCTTCGGTGAAACTTCACCGCTTCATTCGCTGATTACCCCAAATCATGCTACTTAGCCACCTGACTGATTGGTCGGTGGACGGAATTCTGGGGCCGGCGCCTGTCACCATCCTTTGGGGTCTGACTCTATGTTTCAATCTGCCCTGTCAATTGCTCAGGCAAAGAGTGTTGGTGGCTGTCTCTCGACAGGCAGTGAAAAGGCAATCGAAAAAGGATTTCCGACCGCACAATCCTTTCTGGTGAACGAAAGAGGTGCGGCTCCGCAAGATTGGAACTATAAGATGAAAGCCTATAAGAGAGTAAACAGAACTTTCACTATATTTTCAATCAATCAGAAAAAAATACAATCTTTCCTTGACCACAATTGCTAACTACGAGAATAACGCAAGCGCCCGTGAGGCAGTGATCAGGAACATGGCAGGTGGTACACATCATGCGAAGCGATACGCAAAGTTTTTCTGGCGCTGACTTTCACAGATTATTCCAAGAACATCTCTTCCAATGGTTTCCTCTCCCTTCCCATCGAATCTAAAGCTTCCAATACAAAGCGCAGTCGATCTGTTTCGGACGCTGGCTCCGAACAGTCTGCAAGATCCAGCCTATCTAGGATTACATATGTCGAGGAAGATTCTCAGATCGCTACTAATGCAGACCTAGAGGATTCCGATAGCATCATCCCGGCAAAATACACTTGCTTAGATCGTCTGGTCGTGTTTATTCGCATCCTGTTTTGTCTCCCGATTCCAATGATGATGATGAAGAAGGACAAAAAATCTGCAAAGCCTGCCGAGGCTGTGTCATTCAATGTACGTAAGGAATATATAGTCTCCATTGGATTCTTGCTAACGGATAATGACAGATGGAGAGCTCTCCATGGGTACTCTCCGTGTTCGTTCTATCAACGCGGAAAGATTCGAATAAACAGCCGGTACCTAAACACGCGAAGTGTACCATCGATACCGGTAATATGCAGGGAAACATCGTTTCGAGGGAGTTCGTTGAAAACGTCCTGGAGTATTCAGAAGCAAACTTTGTTCGTTTGACAGCAGAGGAAAGGGAGGGCGGTTTTGGTATAACAGGCGACAAACTTGTGAGTTCCGAAAGGTTCTTCTTGTTACAGTAATTCAAAGAGAAGTTGTCTGGATGGAAGTGGACTAACTTGCTTTGCTCCAGGTGCCAGAAGGAGCCATTTATTTGACTTGGTACCACAGCAAAAGTACTAGGGTTTTCCATAAAATGAGGTTTCTAATCTCGCCCTATTCCCATTGCGACCTTATCATTGGAGCTCGATCCATACTAAAGGACAACTTGCTTGGCGTTCCCAACCTGATGGCAACAGTGACTCTGACTACTAGGGTTGCAAACAAAGATGATGAAAGAAAGGGTAAGCAGCCCTAAATGAGAAGTTAGTGGTCGATCATGGCACAACGCTGAACAACACAATTGCAGACAAAAATGAATCCGACCTAGAAAAATATTGTCTTAAACTTGAGAAGAGATACCAAGATAAGGAAATCGAGCTGCTAGAAGCGGGAGAGGAT
The DNA here is from genome assembly GCF_014898465.1 of Botrytis porri. NCBI lineage: Eukaryota > Fungi > Ascomycota > Leotiomycetes > Helotiales > Sclerotiniaceae > Botrytis > Botrytis porri. The sequence goes on along the minus strand of NW_024066083.1, from coordinate 756,259 downwards.
ACAGATAACAATGAGGAGTTGAAGGAAATCAGAGAAGCCTGTGATGTCGTCAAGCAATTTCACCTAATCCGACAGGCAGAACTGGAGAACGACCAAAAGCTGATAATTCAATTGAAGAAAGAATTGGAGAAGCTACCAGGTCATGAGAATTATGAGGTCCCCTCTAAATCACATACCACTTCCTCCGGTTCAGAACAAAAGAATGATGTAGATGCAGGTCGACGTGCCGTCAAGAAAACGAATTAAATATCTTCACCCAAGATATAAGTATTTGCGGTATGCTGGACAATGTGTCAGGAATTTGTAAAGAACTAGAGGATTTAGAAGCATCAATTACTTGTGTACATCGGCACGAGATACTGGAGGATTTTAGAAGGAACTGTTGCGCTCGTTTTTAATGATATCTTAGACACTCAAAGATGTGGGGCGGTAGCGTTTGTTATTTGACGAGTCGGCCAAGAAGAGAACGGAGTAGGGTTAATGAATTTCGGTTTGAGTAGATTTTCACTGAGCGATCAGGGCAGATAGAATATTGACCGGAGGATTGCTTTGTTTTATAGATCCTTGAGTTTATCTCGTCATAGTGTCCCTATGCAGAAGTCAATGCGTTCATGACCGCACACAAAGTTTCGAATATGACCTGTCCCAATTTAGGGTGAATGGATTCTGGATCGTCTTACTTCGTCAGATATTTGATCTGCCCTCTTCCTGTAGTCCAATTCATTTCGTCACTTGGAGATGGAACTACCACCTACAACGTCTCAGCATCATCGATATCGATGGAGAATATTGAGGGGGCATAGCCGTACCATGAAGATTATTGTTCATAGGTGAAGTAGCAATGACTCGCGTCTCAGGATTTTCTGCTCATGTCCAGTTTCATACTCAAAATATTAGGCGTGTTCAATATGACCTATTACTCGAAGAGTGCGGAGGAGACTTCAGCGCTATCCTAGTTGCAACACATGGTTGCTAGCTATCACGGTTGAAGACAATACCACACTCGGTAGCCTCTCAACACTTGTCGGAATGGCCTACATGAGCTTCGTAAGCAATACTCGAATCAAGGCTCCATGGGAGTCGATAAGCAACGTGTTTTGATAACAGCAAACCCATTTGATGAGCTGGTGGTACAGTAAGAACACAGTAATTTTGCTATGGCGCGTAGCCCCACTATTTTAACACCAAAGCATCTAAATGTCGACGAATAAAATACTACAGAAAATCTACCACATATGAGATAGTTGAATTTAGTGATATCAAATAATAAAGTCGGTTATATCTAATCAGTAACATACTTTCAATCGGATTTCTCATAACTTGAGTATTAAACAGTAGATATAATAATTATATCATTGGAAGCTTCTATCAGAATGCTATGGGAGACCCGCCTTTGTTCTTATCGAGCCTTATCGCGCCAGACGCATCCTAATATGTACACCAACCAGAAAAATACCACGCAGGCTGCGTGTGATAGACGTCTTCAACAACATCAATATTATATTAGAAAAGGCGTACAGCCGTATCTATGTTGTTTATAGCCATGGCAGGCTAGCTGTTGAGTTGCCATATAATGTGGCCATCATGTATCAGTAGAACTAGATGGTGCTCCTGATGGATGGGGGAACCAAATAGATCAACACTGAATCGACAACACCATGGTCTTAGTCTGACCATAGCTCACAAACGGCTATTTTCTTTTAAATTCCGCTATTCAACTTCATTGCGCAGCTTCTTGTAGTACGAGACTATCGCAATAGGATCAAAGTTATCATCCCGATATACAAGGTATCCTAGGTGTATGTCTTTCATATTTGTCAAGAAAGTAAACTATCACTTGACGTATTATATTCATCGAATGAATTTACAGTTTCTGTTTGCCCATTCATGACTTTTTAGGCCCTTTCTGCTGATACTCAGTCCGTGGGGTTATAATATGTTAATATGATTTTGACGCCGTGTTACCCATTGTTCCGAAGCCGTGGTACCCCGATTTCCGATGTTGTAGTACAGCTTCTTCCGATGCTGTGGCACGGGATGATCTCGGCTTGATCAAGTATTCTTACTCCAATAGTCTCTGGAATGTCAAATTTACTGATTCCTAAAAGCATGTGCTCGCATCAGAACTCAACTCCTTTCCGAAAGTCAGCGGCTCACACCTCAACTTTATATTCATCGAATCCTTTCCGCACATTCAAGATCTACATTGTAGTGTAGCTAGTCAATATCTCGCTTCCTGATTCCTCGTTTCCGTACCGTGATACAGATATGTTTGTTTCGCTTTCACATGAGAATGGACAGGAAAATGAGGTTGTGTGTTAAGACTGGAAGTTACTAGGTCCATATTTTATGCAAGCTCATTAGGTTAGACCGAGTGAGGACATAGAGTTCCTTTAGATAGATAACTATATCTTTTAAATCCTGCCGCGCCAATGAAAATGATTTAATCTCTAAAGTTCTGCAATCTCTACCTCGCAACAATTTCGGAGCTTCAATCAACATCATTTTCATGCATAATTGCAGAAGCTATCTATATGGAGAATTCTCTCCTATTTGTTTCATTCTTATTCGCTCGAAAAGCCTAGATCTTATCTAAACGACTTCGCTAATGAATCAGATCAGCAAATAGCGGTTAGCAGCCAAATTTATCTTGGAAGCGTCACTCAATCTTAGGCAGCGCACAATGATTTCCATCATTCAAGGGCTTATGGATTCCGACTGGCTAGTTGATGAGGCAAAGTAAGACTTTCATTCGAGTTTTGTCTTGCTGTGTCTCGCGCAGCGTGACCACTCATTTGGCGGAGAGAGAACAAGTCCAATGCTTTAATAACTGCCGCAAGTTGCAACGAGGATTTAGCAAAGGCGCATCCCATGATCTAGAACCGCTATCTGTCTGAGCCTTGGCATAAGATAGCTCCTCATGAAGGTATAATTGGGGAGAGTGTGGTGTTCGGATGAGAATATCCGTCAAACCATTGGTTCATCAGTGCGTACATCAGCTTGAGACGTCTTCACTTCGCCCATGCAGTTTTTAGTCGTGTCTCTATATAAGGCTGAGATACCCCCCCTATCTCGGAAGAAAGTACCACATGATCATTTGGTTGATTTTAGCAGGACGGACCCCGAGTACACTTCCTGACAGTACTAAATTCAAATTAGCTCTCCTGGATATACACACAAAATCTAACGAGTACAGGGTGATTAAATTATGTGATTTCACGTCGTGGTTAAATTGCAATTTGTCTCGATATCGACGTAGTGCGTCGCTTCAACTCTTTTCGGAAGCGAATGCGGCGTTCTTATAGTTTCGCGCGACCTCATCATACTTAATAAGATCCAGATCCAATCAAAAAGATCTCATCTAGATCAAATTGCCAAGATATAGGCTACAGCATCGTGGCTGAGAACCTGTGTTAACGTGGTAATCAGTCAGCAATCAGATAATGGATGACTAGGTGCTTCTAGGTGCTATAATAGCTTAGATCCAACCAAGGGTTGTAAGGTAGAGAAGGAAAATCTGCAATGCACTATAGATCGGATTCAACTGATCAACTAGATGTAGCTTATTGTGTGTGAATCGCTTCTGGGTTTATTGATTCAACGCCCTTGAGCCGATTCAACAGCCTTAAAACTTGCGTCAGCCACACAAGCCGTGGTCAAGAATGGCCTATATCCACTTCGGTGTATCACATGATGTCATCACGTAATCTCCTTGGTCTCGGTGCTATTGAAGATTGCTGAGTTGTTATCATTTCCCCTCCTCCATCTCATCGGGCAAATTTGTTGTGTCACATATATTCAAAACTGGGGGTTTGCCCCACACTTTGTCTGACCGCATGATTGTAGCATTTCAGGAAACGTCAAGCACTGGTAACTCGAAGGATGGAGATAGTTATTGTCGTGAAAAGTGAAATACAACGTGGGGGTTACATCTGGCGATGGGTAATGGCCGTGGTGTTTGAAGTCGCGATCGAAGTCAATCTCATTAAACCATTTGGATTAGTCAATGACGGGAAAAAAAATTGGAGGATCGAATCGGGGAATTATGAAAGCTTCAGAATGTGCAATGGAACGTAACTTATTTTTACCCTGGGTGGTCTTCGAATTTTGAGCCTAATACTTCAAGCCTCTACCGCAAATTAGATTACTAGTCGCCTAAACGGTTCAATGAAATTCTTTGGCGAGGTTGTTGGAGAATTCCTGACGAATCAATGAAAGGTTGTCGACCACCCGCCCAGACATTTCGCTTGATTGCTTTTCGAAAATCGTCTGGAGATTTTTCTGAAGAGGTTCGATACCGCTGGGCACTTGTTGGTGTTCATCTTTCTGGATCTTCAAATATACGCTAAGGCAGAATAGCACGACTGAGCCGTTCACAGAGGGACTATACCTTCCTTGTGTGATGGTGCAGCGTTTTAGATTACTGGGAACGACCAATTCGCTACTGCTTTCCTGATGTCCAGCTTTTCATCAACCTCTTGCTAGAATAGATGGTCTCAAAGAAGAAAGCAAGGAAATATGACGCACCAATGGAAAGGGTAAGTGACGGGAATATAAGCCGCGTGCGTTCTTCATCGTTGATATCGGTCGGAAAATTCCAGCACATCTTTGGCTCTGCTTGGCGCACCGCTTTTGCTCCGTGTAAAGCGAGAGCGAGCCTATCCAGCCTCTTAATGTGCGAGACCTCTACCGTGGTCACTCAGTATCGTCTTCTCGCCGTGGCACTTCTCGGGCCGGTTCAATTGCCAACAATAAGATGGCTTGAAATGCTCTTTTTAGTCGGTCACATGAAGCTATTTACATATATTGCTCGAGCTGGGTGGGATAGATGACCTCAATCCTCCAAGCCAACACTTGCCGTCCTCCAAGAACTAGTAATGCCACAGAAGCCTCGATGTTGCCAGCCGCATAGGACACTTAAAAAGTTTCTCATTTCACTTATTCCCCAGGCGAAATTGCCGCTGGGTAAGTGTCGCCCTTGAAATAGCGAAGACTGCCTGTCTCGTTTATCTATATTATGATCCTCTTTGTCTAGTCATTCAGCTCAGCAATCTTCCGCCTCCACACTTTTTTCATCTTTGGTTGAGATAACCTCCTAACCTTGCAGGATTCTAGACATCATGAGGTTCTCGACAATATATGCTGTTACTACAGCTCTCAGCGCATCAACTGGGCTGGCGTCACCTCTTGTTGATGAGAAACGCGATCTAGTTTGCCTAGCTCAAACTATTATCATCAATATCATTACCTTGAATCGCGGTGAAGCATTCTGCTCAGCCTATCTTGGGATCCAAATTTCAACTATCCTCACGACAACCACTAAGTAAACTACAACTACTCAGATATTGCCTCCAGCTACTGTGACAACCACAGTGGAGACGGGTACCCAGTGAGTGTAGCTGATATCTGTTCAATTATCACTTACTAATTGGCACCCATAGGACTCAAACTTTGACTCCTGTCAGTAATCCTCCCTTCACTCGAGTTCGACAGATCGCTATTTATACCTTCGCAATTGCGTAATCCCCTGCTAATATTTCCTCTCTCGCAGCTAATCACCACTATGTCCACTGCAACTTCTACAGTCGATACTACTCAAACACTCACGACAACTAATACGATTACTATAACATCAACCACACAGGAATCAACGTGAAGAGATCACCAGAGCCACTGCTTAATGATGGACAACTTGGCGCTCGAGACCTGCCGTCAATCCCTCCATATTTAAGCATATTCGCAGCTTCTAAGATATCATCTGCCTGCAGTTGTCTGTCATTGCCGACTCCCACCACCACAGTAACATCCACCGTACAACAAACGAGCACCGCGACTTCCACGCCATCCGCGGTCACCTTTCAGATTCAAACACCCACTTTTGTCACAGTCAGTTTTTGATATCCCAAGAAACATGTCCTTCGTTTATATGTTTGTTTTTTATATTCTTGGAAATTTACAAAGGCGAGATGATGCCTTTTCTGATAAGTGATTGCTGACTTTACATCTACTAGGTAACAAAAACAGCTATCAATACGATCACTGAAGTACAAAAGCTGACCAACACCATATCTACCACCACAACTGCGACCACAACTACTACTGTGATTGTCACAGAAACACCAGTTCCAAATTACTGCGACCAAATGCCAATTCCCGGTCCATACTCCAAAAATATAGATGGATCAGCCTTTGACATCACGTATGTCGAAGATTCAACAAAGGCGGATTGTTGTAGGATCTGCTGGGCAACAGATGATTGTGTCGGGTTTTCCTTCCAGAGTTCCGACCCGAACGAAGTGTCAGCTTGTTACTATATTAAAGGCATTGGGCCTGCTGTATCAGGTGTTTCGAATCCACCACCTAACTGCCCCTCTGGCGTTGAAGCCCAGGAACAATTTAATCTTGAAAACACAGACTGCTTTTTTAGTGTTAACTCTATTGGACCTTGCGATCTTGCGGGTGTGCAGTATATTAGTGGGGGCTAGCAGGATGCGAGATCAAGAGGAAGAAGACGAGAGGATGCAAACACACGAGTACAGAATACTATGCGTTTGCTGTTGGGTGCAATAATCTGTTTTAGGAGACGAGTTTCCTACTAACTCACTCATAAAATTACTACTACGTGTCTACGTACAGTTTATGACTTTTCCAGCGCTAAACGCATTATATGATACGGTTATCAGAGTTCAAACCCATAACATCAGGCCTTAATTGCGCCCTGATCGTGGAAATTCTAGTGATTGAATAATAAAGCTGAATGGAATGCCGGCCAACATTCGGATTGCACAAAGAGCTTGAAGAAATAATGATCATCTCAGAGCGTCCTCGGAACTTTCCCAATCTCAGAACTAAACTAAAATAATTTCCTCAAACGCAAATCCCTCTCTTCCAACAGCCTCCCCATCCATTATCCCAAAAACATAGCATTCACCCACCAACCGAAACCTACCCTCCCCATCGACCTCTCTTAGCAAATACGGGACATTGCAACCATCCATCACATACACTATATCACCCTCTTCCACGTAACGAGGGAACAATCCAAAAAACCCATTTCTCGTGGTTCCCCACCTGCGATTCTTGAGCACATATTTCATGGCCTCGCGCACCTCTTGAAATGTTTGCCCTGGCACTCTTTGTGCGAGATTAGCTAATTCGAGCCTGCCTTTTCCAATGGGCTTTTGTTGTCGCGGTGAATACGTTTGGCCTGGTAGCGATGGAGACTGGCCCGTGGATGCATCGAGGAGGAGACTGATAATTTCAGCAAAAGAATCAGGGCATGGTAACCTTCCGGAGTCGGTTTTACTTCCTACGAGGGTTTGCCAAAAAGCATAAAAGATTGTATGAGAAGTCGGGTAATGCTTCAGTTTTGAGACAAAAGTCCAGAGTTTCAAGAGACTTTGGTTATCGTTTTGTGGATTGAGGTAAGTAAGATCGGGATTTGTGATCGTTGCGCTGGTTCTTGTTACAGAGTCAAATGGGATCCCCTGTATTCGAAGCTCATTCCTAGATTCATCGTTGATTTTAACATATATCTTATTCAATTTAAACTTGAAAGATCCGCTGGCATTGTAAGTCCCAAGCTCATTCGTTTGTCGGCGCTCTCTCCAGTCAGGCACCCAAGAGGGTAGATCAAGAGACTCGTGGTCTATGGATTTAAAAACAAGGCTTGGAGTTAGAATTTGTATGTTTTTGGTCAAAGCGTTAATAGCTACGTCGTGGTAGAGTTGGTTTTCTGTAAAATTCGTGTACCTGACGTGAAACTTGTCTGCATCACTGCATACCCCAAGAAGCCCATAGATTTTATCTCGTGGATCAAAACATTGGCTACCTCGCGTGCTTACAAGATTCTCAAAGATGTGTGTCCCATCACTAGCGCTGCGATAATGTTCTCGTTGGCGAGTCAGCCCTAGTACAGTTTGACTGATATCACCAAGTTCACTTGAGTCCTCGACGTTAGCAAACTTAATCTGTAGCCATTGAAATATTCCACACGTCGACAGGTGATTCACAGCTTTTGAGAATTCGTCCCACATAAGTAGCTCGCCACCACACATGATCCACGGGTTATTAGAGAGCATGACCTCTTGAATGATCCAGAGCCGCGTAAACCATGGGTGCGATAGAAGTCTCCAAAGAGCATGCCAGGTCTTCGAGTCGGAGCTTGGTAGTTGCATTCTCTCAAAATCCTCGGAATCAACATTTGATTGATTGAACAGTAATGTGACATTGATATCTTTGAGTAGCTGTATTGCAGAGCCGGAAGTAGGCTCGCATTGCCCTAGCCAGATCACCGTGTTAAATGCATGCTGATAAATTCTTGCCATCAAGGGAATCTGCGTTTCTTTTTCTTTATCATCTTCTTGATTTATACAAATCTGGTCAATCCACATGACTATGGGATGATATTCCTTCCGCATGTTTCGCAGTGCGATCTCGAGAGAAGTTGTGATAGCTTTCTCATGTCCATCACATTCAATACTTCCATCCATACTAGATGAGCCCCACGTATAGCTTAGTGCTGTATACCAAATCGGGCTTGTTGGATTCTTCAGAGAAAGCGCATGCGTTGTGTATGTTGTCCTGTGAAGTCCAAACTGGTCCACAGCGGTCTCGTACTCAAACTCAACTGAGCAATGATGCAGAGACCCACGCAGCTTTTCAATATTGCGCCCCGGCTTAATTTCAAGCACACGGATCTCGTATGGATTGACGATAGTCTTATAGAGTCTGCTGTGATCGTTGCCTTTGGTTATGTTCATTGTCTTGCCAGATGCCCATGAGCGAATTTCTTCCATGGATAGCCATTTTCCTGGCTTAAGACTGGTAGCCGACGCCCCAAAGGTAGTCGTCGGGATATTTTCAATCTGTGCAAACTCAAAGTCTGCGTCGCCCACGTTGTTCTCAAAGCCGTGATAGGCAAGAGAGTAGACGTTGTGTTGTTTATTGGTGGCCGCCATCTTCCAGACTAGGACAGTAATTGTAGAATACCCTGGACTTCGATACGGTTATCTAAACGTAGCACGTGACCATTCAAATAAGTACCAATCAAATTGCATTTTTTGAGGTTTACTAGAAATGTGGATTGATAATATATATTAAAAACTTCTCAAAATCCGAGAATCTCTGTTAAACTCAATTCAATAGCCTCAAGAAACTATTAATCTCATACCTAGATAATTAATCATTTAAGCGTCGTATAGTTATATAAGAGTTTAGGCCCCGGCTTATTATATACTAAGCGAAAACACACTAAAAACCCTTATTTCTTTTACTTTTAAACTATATATTAATTTAATTAATTTATGAATTAAGTTTATAAAAATAATATATAAGATTGAAAATTATTGAAATAATTCAAAAAAACAAATGAAATATTTTTAATTTTTTTTTTTAATAAAATTATAGGTTTTTAAAATTGAAAGTATTAAAAAACTTGAAAAAAGTGTTATATGTTATAAATTTTAAAAATATATAACTTTATCAATTTTTATAATTTCAAGGAATTATTTAAATCAAATATTCTTTATATAATTATCTCTTATATATACAATTTTCAAACTAATTCTTTAAATAATTAAAGAATTATAAGAATAATTAATTTATATAGGAAAACAATATTTTTGTAGGGATTTTGTTATGAAAAAGAGTGGTGTATAATAATTCAGGGCCTCAACTCTTATTTACATTACAGGATTCAGGTTTATTATGCGGTTTGGGAAGTTAGCGAAAGATCCATTTACCGATTGTAATGCTAGCAGCGCAACTACTTACTATTAAGAGCATTCATGTCTATGCTAATACCCTTGGCCAGTGTCAGGATAAATATCAAACTGACAAGTCTTGATCATTTGTTTGAAGCCAAACAGGCTAAAGTATCTTTCGAGCTGGTATGAAAGCAAATACGTTGATTATTGGAGTCAAGATTTATGTATGCGATGTAGCGTTCGATAGCAAACTATTTGCGATCAACAATACTCACTCACTTTTGTTTTTTGCGTGTCTGGTGAGTCGATTGATTATGATGGGAATAGTTCACCTTTTACGCTCCAAAACTTTTTCAATCAGCAAGTTTGAGAATCGCTTTGATTGTTTCCTCTGTCTGTGGACCCATCGCAAAAACTGCTTCCAAGTTTCCAGGGCAGAGTCATAATATCTCTGACTTTCGCAAGATACGCACACGATAGCCATTGACGAGAAAGGAATATAAGTAAGCACAAGTTCACATTCAGTCATTCTAATACCAGATCACCTTCTCTTCCCTTACTTACTTCCTCTCAGACTATCACGGTGAATGGCAAGCTCTAAAAACGCAGTGCCTACAAACGATGGCTTATCTAGAGTGAGACTATCAAGCATTTTAACGGCTCCGCGCCTCTCTCAAGCAGAGGAAAAGATTCGAAATGATGCGATCCAGAGCTTGGACTTGCTAAAAGCTTCGAAGGAGGGACTAAAATGAAGTGGGTCGATATAAGCTATTTATTTTAGTGTGCGACTAGTTCGGGAACTTACTGATAAGAAAATCAAGATAGTGAAATCTTTATTATCTTATTTTGAGAATAAAAAGATTGATTTTTATTATTTATATTTTATTTTTGAGCTTTAATTCTATTAAAAGCTTTAAAAATATTAAAATTAATAAACTTTTGATTTAGAATAAGTATATTAATAATTCATTTACAGGGTTTAATTATAATGTAAAATAAATAAAGCTTGAAAAGTATTATTTATGATAAATGATATTCCTTTATATTTCATTATAATTATAATAAATCCAACTCAAAAATGAATATATTTTGAGAAAGCTTGAAAGAATATGTCTATATGATTATTATAACGTAACGTATGGGGAACTCGGACATATGGGGAACTCGGACACTTTTTCAATTATTCTACACGCGATCTTGTTCTACGAGCCACACAATCCTCCAATTCCAATTCCGAATCACTTGAACTATTCTCTAGCTCTTCTTCTTCAATCTCTTCTTCTGATTCTTCAATTGGGCGTTTGCGTGGCCGTCCTCGTGGCTTTTTCTCCTTCGGTTTTTCCTCCGCCTCACGTACCATTTTCAATACTTCCTTAGTACTAAAGACAAATTGACCTTGTAATTTGACTCTTTTGCCTTTAGTTCTTTTCTTTCGAGTCTCAATTACCTCCTGAGCATCAGAGAGCTGTTTCCGAAGTAGGGCTATCTCAGCATTTTGAGATTCTACAAGCCTAGTCATTCTCTTGGCATATCGACGAGTTGGCGATGCAGGAGAACCACTGCTTGCTAGAACTGTATTAAAGATCTGATTTGCTTGCCTTAGTTCTGTTCCATCTGGAGGAGAACTCCTGAGTATAGACAAGTCTAGGTCTTGATTGGGGGTTCTCATTTGTGGAGTAGAAGGTTGCTGGGAGGAGTTAAATGGTAATGAATCGAGTACTTTTCGTGGGGCAAAAGGTACTAAACCAGCTCCTCTCCAGCCAGCTTTAATATTAGAAGAATTCAATGCTTTTTTTCTAATATTTTGAAAGAGTTCTACCCATTCAGCTCTTTGGATTCGCTTTACACCAGCTCGAGAATATCGATCGACCTCTAAAGCATGATATCGTTTCATTGGCCCATACACCGCAATATCAAGTGGCTGAAGCAAGTGAGAGCAATGAGGAGGTAATATAAGTAAATCAATATCATTATCTATACAGAAAGCAATAAAGCTACCTGTAATATGGCTTGAATGGCCATCCATGATCAAAAGTCGAGGTCGGTCACCTGACACTTTCTTGGATTCTGGTTCGAAAACCCTTTTTCACCATTCTAATCCATGGCTATTTGAGGTCCATCCATTTGTACTAGTAGAGAACTGCCAGCTTTGAGGTGTGTCCTTTGGAATCCATGCAGAATTCGTATTCTGAGCCTTGAAAATGACCATAGGTGATAGAGCATTTCCAGCTGCATTGACACATTCAAATGCAGTTATCCATTCTTGCTTGCCAGCTGTAACTTTCCAATTCGATTTCTGAGTAGAATCGACTATAATGCGCGTACTTTGAGTACTTCCAACTCCAAATCCGGTTTCATCCATATTATACATATCATCTAATTCATACTTTCGCTCAATAAGACGCGTGCGAAACGCGTCAAACCAAGCCTGAATATTCTCCAGAGTTGCTTCTTTAGCCCGATTAGACTCTAATTGACGTGAATAGCATGTTTTAAGTTCTGGATGTCGTTTTTGGAATCTATAGATCCATTCGTGGCCTATAGGTGGAATTTCTGTCGAGGTAGGATTTCGAGATGACGCGACCCGAACGCGTCGAAGACGAATTTCGTCGGCCATTTCCTTCACCAACATAGGTGTAGCAGGGAATCCAGTGATGGTAAGTTGTGAAATCCATCGTACAAGAGTATTTTCTTCTGCGTTTGAAAGAATTTGAGCCATTTCGTGGGTTTGAGAACGTGTTTTCTTCCCAGCCAGCCTATCAGCTAGGGTAGACTTAGGGACTTCAAAATGCTCTGCAGCCTTTCTAATTGATTTAAATTCTTTCAATTGAAGTGAAATTATAGCCTTTTGAAGCTTCTCTTCAATTTGAGCAGATGTAGAAGGTGATTGGGTATGCATAATAAAAGTTATTGCGGTTTCAAGTTGGTGATGGGCTAAAAGTGTCCGAGTTCCCCATATGTCCGAGTTCCCCATACGTTACGTTAATAGAAAAAAGAATCGAAAAACTTTGAATGATTTAGTACAAATTCATCTTTGATTTTAAATCTTTTTATATTCCCTGTAAATTTTTATTTCAAATATTAGAGAATTTTTATATTGTTGTCACGAGGTGACACTAGATCTTCCTGTCCTGTCCTGCTATATATGTGAGAGCAAGATAGAACTTTCAGTTCTATCTCCTAGTCTTTTATGCTTTTGTAGTATAGCGGTAAAGCTTCTGAATGCTCCCAGAAGTGGTCCCGTGACAATTGTGTATTTATAAGCTAAAAAAGCTTTTTACATCTTAATGAATAAATATTCAAAATATCTTATAACTTTTATATTTGATGATATAAAAGATATAAGAGTATAGTAATAAAAGTTTGTATAGTAAGTATTATTCTTTAATTTAAACAAAATAGTATTCAGTTTATTAAATATTCTTAATGTTGTAATAAAGGTTGAAAGACTGTCTTCTAATGTTAAGATTATTCTTATAATGTAAAGAAACAGGCTAACTATCTCTTTTGTTGAAAAATTGAAGTACTTGAAGTATGATTTTGAATGTATTTAAATTAATGATTAAATAATAATAAAGCTTTATTCTAGAAATTTTCTTGAATTTAATAGTTTATTTTCTTTATCTCTTATTTTAATACTAATTCATTATTTTCTGTGTTTTTCAGATCTAATACAATAAGCGCCTTTCTTTATTTAGAATTTTTAAAGAATTTAACATTAGTTTAGATATATTCCATACCCTTTCTTAAAGTAGGGATTTGTTTTGATATTTATAAATATTATTGTTGGGACAGGGATCATGTGATTACGCTAGCGTCAACGCTAGCGTCTTCCGACACTACAGCAAATACGTTTCGTAGCCCTAGCTTTTAGAACCTCAAGCAATATAACAATAATATGAATTATAGTACTATATTGACTTTACTATCCTTATAATGATATCAATATTGATTAATGATATTATAGATTAGAAGTCTAACATCTTAATTTTAATTATAATGTATGGTTTGGATTAAGGTTGGTATTTCTTTAAAAAGGTGTAAACTCTTATATCATTTCAATATGGTTTGATATTTGCCTTTATGTGAATAAGAGTGGTTGGCAACATGGTGGCAGCTTTTATACTAACTTTAATTTACATCTTATTCTTCATTGCAACATTGAAGAATAAGAACCAGTAGCATTCAGCTCGAGTTCAGCACTATACTCTTCGAACTCAAACTTTGCTATATCTTAGTAAAGTTAATATCTCACTATCTACTTACCATTCGTCAAATATAACAGAATTATTTATAGATTCTCCCGTATTTCAAGAACATTACATCGAAAATGTCAAATATCCAGCTCTAAAACAACTCAATAATATCAAATCTTTAATTTTATTAAAGATTACACCTAATAACTATAAATTAATAATAAATAAATAAAAAGATTATCCTTTTGATATTAATTATATAAATAAAAGGGAAATATAATATTTTTATAAATACAAATTATATAAATATAAATTCAATAACTTTTATAATAAAAAATTGTAATCGAATTATATTATAAATTTTAAGGACTTTAAATTAGAGCATTTTGTATTTATTGAAATATGATTATTATATAAATTATGATACAAACTTTATATATATAAACTACTTATTATAAAGTATACTATTTACTTGAAATAAATGATTAATAAAGTATTAATTAAGGTAGACTTTTATAATTCTTAAATATTATATCTAAAAATTATCAAGTACCAATTCATATTAATATAATAATAAAAATAAAGTATTAAAAAGTATAAACCATATATCCCTTTTTTATTAAAATCATTATCATGATAATAAATATTAATAATTCAAGATTATATTATCAATCTCTTTATTAATTTATCATTTGTAAAAGAATATTATAATCCAATAAAACCAATACTTATTTAATCTACTTAACAATTTAATATTAAGGTGTTACGGGAGCTGCCTCTAGGGTCACGTGGAAGTGTCTAGAGATCTCTCGAGGTGGTTTAGACTAGACTTCAAGTAGGAATTCAATAAGGTTGTAACTGGTTGCAATTCTCGTAACTATAGTAATGAAACTAATGATTGTTCTTGAGCACCAAGCTCTACATTGTAATGAAATCTGTTCTCTTATATAGACCTTCCTGCTCTGCAGAACCCACAGTTCTGTCTTGTCTGGATCCTCTGGATCCTATGGATCTAGATGTTTATTCTTCGATCCCCTAGATCCTCTAGGTCCATCACGTGACTTCCTGACCATGTGACGCGGTATATTGGATGCCGTCGTAACATAAGGCTATCCAAATACCATCACAATTATACCCTCAATTTAATTTCAAAATTTTAATCAAAAGCAATTGAGATTAATTCCAATAAAGATATAAATATTTTATTAGTTTAATAATAATACAATCCCATAATAACGAACCAAACAATTAATCGATAATCCACTCAATAATAATAATAATATAAGTAAAGAAAAAGGAAACGGTAAAAGTAGAAGAAATAATATTTCAAATTGGGATTGATATTATAAAAATGAAGAAGAAAATAATCTAAAAGATATTAATATTATTTAAAACATTTTAGTTTCTTAAAAACCTATAAATATTAATTAGTTATTAAACAACCTTACAAAACTTTATAATAAAACTAATAAATATAATAATCAAAATGATAATTTTGCTTACAAATTCTCGATCTTTCTTAATAATTATAAATATATTAATATATCTATATTATTATTAAAGAATATATTTCCTATTATATTTATTAATATTATATTCAACTTTTATTATATGAATTTAAACAACTTATTCAATATAATAACTAGGATTTATAATTTAATAATATCTATATTTAAAAGTCTAAAACATAAGTACAATCTTATATAATAATAGGAAATTATTACATTTAAGAATATAATAATAGAATTAGATAATGAGAGGAAGACGATGTTTTAATATCTATAATTTATAATTGTTGGGCAGACTTAGTAAGATGTGTATACATAATATATATAGTTAAAAGAATTGTTTATTTCTGTTTATTCTTTTTATATAAAAAAGGAATTGTTATATTTATATATGTGTACTACCTTTATTTATGTACTTCGTGTATATATGAGGTAAAGTGTGATATGTAATGTTATATTATTAATTATATGTTTTGATATAGACTTAACTTTCTTTTTTATATGAATAGAATTCGTACAAATTAGATTGATGTTTAGAACTCATAACAGACAGTTATCTTATTACTTAATCTAATCTTTATTTTTTATAGTAAATTAAATGAGTATAGTAGATTTTATTTTAAATTAATTAAATGTTGTACTAAAAAATTATTAAAACCATCAAAATCTAAATCATTTTATTATATATATTCTCTGGCTGTATTAAATAATATATCTAGATTTAATATTATACTAATTCTTTTGAAATTATAGAAAATTCGAATTTAATTAATCATTTGAAATATATATTAATTTCTATTAAAATATAAGTAATTTATATTATTAATTACTTTCTATTTGTTATTAGTATTGTATTATATATAATATACTAATATTTTTGTATAAATAAAACCCTTTAATTATATAATATAGTAAATACAACGGTGGGTCCAAATCAAAATTCTATTCTTTCTATTAACAAGTAAGTTTTTATACTATATTATTATAATAATCTTTAATTCACTCTTTTAATAATACTAGGCAATTCTATTTTATATATACACAATCAAATTATATTTATACAAATTTATATAATATAAGTATTATATATAAATAACTTATTAATACAAAATCGTAGGATTCTTGTTGAGAATTTTTATAAAGAATATTATTATTATAATTTTATACCTTTTCTGAATTATTATTATATATAGAGATATTTCAATAATAATTATAGGAATTATAAATAAAGAGATTATAGAATTCGATATATACAATCCGATTGTTCGCATCCTTGTATTACTAATGAATAATATCAACCTTCACCTTCTCCTTATACTTTTCTCAATTAGAGTTCTACTTCTCCTCTATCAATCAATTCAAAAACCTTTAATGCTTACAAACATCCTTTTTTATTTAATTCTAATTCTATTAAAAAATTACTTATTATTAATTAGTTTATATATTCCTTTTATTATTATATAATCCTTAAGTTTTCTTTATATTTTTCTAATTTGAAATTGAATTATTTATTGAAAACTTTTTAAAAAGGAAAAAAGCTAAAAAAAAAATAAAAAAAAATATTATTAACTTTATTTTTAATTACAATTTATATTTATATGAAGATCTAGTTGATTTTTATATATATCTCTTGTTTTACCTACTTTTTAATATATATAATAAGAATATTTGTATTAATAAATCTTTTTAATACTTTATTAAGATTTTCTTTTATCATTATATTAGCAATATTATTAAACTTATTAATTTATCAAACTTTAATAAGCTCTTTTTTTTTTATAATTACTATAATATTATTATATTAATTATAAATCTCTTCTCTTTTATTATATCTAATTTAATAAGACATTTATATAATAAATATAAATCTATATAAACAATAACGGGAATATTAGGTAAATTCAATTAAAAAATAATGATTTATAGGGTTAATTTTATTATAAAATCAATATTTATATTTTCTATTATATTATATATTTTAGAAGTTAGTATACTATATATAACTCTTTTACTTTTCGTCTTACTATAATATATAATATTTGTTCACAATAAAGGAGCAGGCCAGTGGAATGCATGTATTATTGACTATGTAGATTAATTGTACTAAGGTAAAATCTAACTACGAAGTGGAAGTGATATATGCACAGTAGCTTAGAGCACGTGCCACAACTTCCAACACTCCCCCAGAGAGCTTACTCTCTCAGCTTCAGTAGTTAGTTTCTTTAAAATTCCTTTTATACGCCCAATAACTGATTGCTTCGAAATTCGTTATTCCTTGATCGTAGGGTTACTGTTTTAATATGGTAGACCATCAAAATCCGATCGTATGCGAACAGACCTTAAGCTTATCTGTTATTCCACGTGATTTTCTTGAAATCATTAATTATTTTTTTTTTTTTTATTTTTTTTTTTTTTTTTTTTTTTTTTTTTGATAAATTCGACGTAAGATGAATCCAATGAATCTGATGAAATAGGTGAAATGGGTGGATTCAGTGATTTTGGTCGATTTGGTCAATTTGGTCGATTTAGTCGATTTTGGAGCACATACCACAACTTCCAATACTCTCCCAAAGAGCTTACTCTCTTTGAAACCCCAGCATGTTCTTGAATCTCTCAAATATCACCCTTGCGCATGGTTTTGTTAATCCATCTGCAGCCATATCACTTGTATTGACATAGCTGGTATTGACTAGATGTTTTTCTGTGAGATCTCGAATGAAGTGGTGACATATGTCAATATGCTTTGATCGCTCGTGTAGATGTGGGTTCTTGGTTAACGCTAGCGCTCCTTGGTTGTCTCCGAGCATTTGAACTCCGCTGTTGCTCCCGATATACTGTGGTCGCTCTAAGTCCCTCAAGAGTTGGGCTACCCATTGCCCTTGTTTGGTGAACATCGCCATGGAAATGTACTCAGCTTCTGTACTAGATGTAGCTACAGATGTCTGCTTCTTGCTTGCCCATGAGATTGGTCCACCATAGAACATTACTACCCCACCAGAGATGCTTTTTCGATCGGTTCTATCGCTTGCCCAGTCTGCGTCGGTGTATACTTTGATGGTGCGTTGTAGGAGGTCATATTCTTTGCAAATATCTGATTGAACTCCCCCAGGCCCAAAACGTAGTTTCTGTTTAATAGTTGACCTCAAATATCTCATAAGGTTTTTGAGTGCAACGCTGTGATGTTTGGCAGGGTTAGACATAGCTTGTGCTAATCTCCCGAGACCGAATGCGATGTCCGGTCTAGTGTAAACCATAGGGTGGATCGTACTGCCGATTGCTTGCTGGTATTCGTTTACATCAGTGAGCTCGTCGTCTGGGAGCGTTGGTCGTAGTTGGTTGTAATCCGAGATTGGTATCTTCCTTGGAGTGTGTTGACCATGGGAGATCCCGAATCGGGTAAGCATTGCATCCAGATACTCTTCTTGATCCATAGTTAACACTCTCTCTGATCTGTTACGAATGATGCGCACTCCTAAGATCTTACTAATCTCCCCCAGGTCTTTGGTGTTGAATCGAGCAGAAAGGTTGTGATAAAACCATTGAATATCTCGTTTTTGTGCAGCAGCAGTAACAATATCATCTACATACACTAGGAGAATTAGCTGGCGCGGGTGATTGGTGTATAAACACGGATCCGCAAGGCTTTGTACGAAACCCATCTTGGTTAACTCTCCTTTCAGAAGAAGGCTCCAATCTCTACCAGCTTGCTTTAGCCCATAAAGACTCCGAAGTGCATGTAGAACGCGGCCGCGACGAACATGAACACCTTGAGGGGGTGCTAAATAGATTTCTTCTTTCAAGTGTGATTCGGTGAACGCATTTTTGATATCGAAATGGGAACACTCGAGGTCCTCTCTTGCAACAATTGCAAGGAAAAGGCGAAGAGTATCGAGTCGAACAGTGGGGGCGAAGGTTTCGTTGTAATCTTTACCTAAAACTTGGCTGAACCCTCTAGCCACTAATCTGGCCTTGAATCGCTCTACCTTATTATCCTTCGTCTTAACAACAAATACCCATTTCGTTGAAACTAGATTGCTCCCTTGTGGTAAAATGAACTCTTCCCAAGTGCCATTCTTGACCAATGAGTCTACTTCTTCTTGAATTGCAGCTTGCCAGTCTTTCGCGTGCTTTTTGTCTGCCATTGCTTCTTTATATGTATTCGGTATCTTGATCCCGAGTATTTCCGTTGCTGGTAGAGCGGTCTCAGCTTCTGCTGGTGCATCTGCTAAAATAGTCAAGATCTTCGAAGCAATTTCATTATTCGTCTCCTGTTCGAATTGATGAATATTTGGAATGGCAATCATGGCGTGCTCAATTGATTCTGATCCTGGCTTATTTAAGGAAGCAAGTAAGGCCCGAATGATTTTGGAGTCTCTCTGTTCTTCTATATCGTCGTCATCGCTTCTCTTTCTCTTCCTAAGATTGTATCTCAAAGGTGGTGTGGAAGTAGATGCAGATGTAGATGCAGTAGGTGGTAAAGTTTCATTAGGTAGTGCAATATCAGGTAATACACTCTCAGGTAATGTACTCGAATTCGATGGTGTATGATCAAGTGGTAAAGTTATATCCTCAGGTGCCCTTGACTTCGGTGGTGTATGATCAGGTGGTGAAGTTATATCAGGTAAAGTAACATCACTTTCTTTGTTGTTTTCCCCTGCCGGTCTTGTTAAATCATCAGCCACTTGTCGGATATTTCCATATTCATCTTCATCAAAGCGTGGTATTTCAGTCTTTGTTCGTTTTGGTATTGGCAAGCGCACCTCTATCGAGTCTGTGATTATTTCATTTGGTGATATTGGTGGATCGACTGGAATAGACGATGATTCAGGGACATTCTTAGGTCTGCCGCGAGGCCTGCGATCAGGTTCTATATTCTTGGTACCTTGTGATCCAGCTACACAGTTTCTGAGTTTGAGATCCAGATCCCCTCCTTTGTAGCTTTCGTCGATTGTAACACGATAAGAGCGGTAAGTATAACCTAGCTCTGGTGAATAAACCTTTATATGCTTGGTGGTGTCTTTTGAGTATCCCAGGAATATCCCAACCCTTGCTGTGTCGCGAAGTTTATCATGCCTTTGTCCTTTTGGGATGGTTTTGGGGTTGATATAGGCGTAACATCGACTCCCCCAGACCTTGCATGTATCGATATCTGGTAATGTGCCTGTAAATGCTTCGAGTGGGCTTCGATCGATTCCATTTGCATCTGGGCCAATACTAGTGCGGTTTCGAATGTATACGTCGTGCTCGACAGCTTCGTCCCAAAATTCTAATGGTAAATGAGCTTCTTTCAACATTGCTCTCATGTCGGTTTCTGCGGTGCGTATATTGCGTTCAGCTGGACCATTTTGGTGAGACGATACAACCACTGTAACCTCTGATCGCACACCAGTCTTCCATTCCCGGACGGCTTGAAGAAGCTCTGGTGCATTGTCGGTTCTGGCAGCAATTACAGCTACTCCTGTAGCAAGTTCAATTTCTTGCTTCCAGGCTTTCAGTAAGGGTATTGCATCGCTCTTCTGTTTCAATAGGATGACCCAATTTACCCTTGTGGCGCTATCGATAATAAGGAGAA
Organism: Botrytis porri; assembly: GCF_014898465.1. Classification (NCBI taxonomy): domain Eukaryota; kingdom Fungi; phylum Ascomycota; class Leotiomycetes; order Helotiales; family Sclerotiniaceae; genus Botrytis; species Botrytis porri. The sequence goes on along the minus strand of NW_024066083.1, from coordinate 735,276 downwards.
AGTATCTGTGCCCTCGAATGGTCCTTGGGAAAGGGCCAGCAACATCGAAATGGATCAATTCTAGCCTTTTGGATTTTCGTGCACTTAGTTGACTTGGGATTCTGTTAGTCATCTTTGTGAGAGCGCACACTTCACAGACATCAAGAGTTGAAGGGACCTTGATCGGTCTCTGGAGTGTAGTGACTTTGTGCAGATTCCTGATTTTGTCAGGGCCGAGATGATTGAAGCGTCTATGCCAGATAAGGTATCTTTCCTTCTCCGTCATGGTTAATTCTTCGACTTCCCCTTTTGTACCATCAATGATCTCTGCAGAGAGCGCAAAGAATGCAGAATCTTCGTATCCTGGTTTCACATGCGAGATGATATACATCCCATCTTTCATTGTTGCTTTGATGATCTTATTATTCTTATCGTTTTCTGGTGTGAAATACATCTTCTTGAGACTGAATGTACCCTTGAGTCCTGCCTCACAAATTCTCTTGGCTGAGAGCAGGTTGACCCCCAATCCAGGTACATATAGCACACCAGCTAATGATGTCCTTGTTCCATCCTTGCACACCATGTCCACTGTTCCTCGCTCATCCGAGTACATAGCTCCCCCACCAACCGTTATCCTTCGTCGCGGAGTACGAATTAGACTTCTGAATAGAGAACGTTGGTCAGACATGTGTGAAGTGGCGCCGGTATCAGCGTACCATTGCGATGGGGATGCCTTACTAATACTTTCTTTGGTGAGATGACAATGCTCAGAATCAGACTCACTATCGACGACACTTTCAGTAGCATCGGAGCTTGATTCGGCGATATGAGCCTTGTGCTCCCTGCGTTTTTTGTCTTTTCGCACTGGAGAGGTGGATTGTCTTCTCTTCTGTTTGTGCTTTGAATCGGATTTCAAGAGACGCTTGGCGCGACGGAGCTGGAAGCATTTTAGGACTGAGTGGCCAGGTTTGTCGCAGAGTTCGCAAGTGATGATGGATGTGTCGGTCTCCGAGCTTGTGCTAGCCTTACGCTGGCGATGAGGTGGGACATATTTCTTTCCTTTTGCAAGGTGTGCCGAGTCTCCAGAGGTCTGGATCTCTGCCTCTTTGACCTGTAGATGCTTGATCTTATCGTCAATGCTTAGAGTAGAACTGACGACACGGATCATATCAATGATGACTTTGTACTCATCAGGGAGAGACAAGGTCAGGCTTTGAAAGAGTGATTTATCTGTACACAAAGCACCGGCTGAAGCATCCGCAGATAAGAGCTTTCGTCGAAGATCCTTGAGCTTATCCCATGCACCTATAATAGTCATATCAGGGGTATCGTCGAAAGAGAAGGTCTTGATCTTGAGGAGGTACTCGTCTGCTGCGATATCATCGATTCTGGAGTATTTGACGGCTAGATAATCCCAAAGTTTCTTTGCTGTATCATATTCGTCCACTAAAGCCTCATCATCGTCAGATAATGAGCGACAGATGTAAGATAATGCACTAGCGTCGTCCTTAAGAAAGGTGGCCTTTTTGTCGATATTGAGTCGAATCTTTGTAGTGGTACTGCCGCTGCCGCTGGAGACTTGAAGTTCTTCGAAATCCTGGATTAAGTTGTCGGCTGCTGCAATCCGTGCATATTCATGCAATGTCTTTTCGCATGTATAGAACCAACCTTTTCCTCGAAGTTGAATTCTTATTTGACGAGTCCAGCGTTCGTGATTCTCTTGAGTGAGAGGAGGGATGCGCTTGGAGTAATCCTTGGATCCAGTGTCTTCGTTCATTTTGAAGGTTCTGCAAGTAGAAAGCTTGCGTCGATGACCTAGGCGTGATTGATGGTGGAATGAAAGAGTGGAAGAGGAACTGTTTAAGACTGCGCTGTCCCGATTGGGATGTACTAGTGTTTGAAGGGAGAAATTCTCTTCAAGGCGGGGTAATTAAGAATAGTGAATTTTGATTTGTAGATAATGATTTTTGAAGTGATATCGAACACTATGTAGCAGGTGATGCTCTTCAGCGTTAAGCTGGAATGAATGGTCTTTTCAGTAATAACTCGTAGTTTTCTTGCTTGAGGAAAAGGCGCGATGTAAGTGGTTACTTCGCTGTCGCTGCTCAGCAATCTGTTTGCTGTGCGCACCTCGTATGTTGACGTCGCGTTGCGTAGGAGCTTCTCGTCGTCAACCTCTCCTTTGGCAACGTAAGCTATTCAAAGAGCTTTCGGCCTTAGTCTTACTGCAGAGCTACCGGGCTCATAACCTGTTCACAATAAAGGAGCAGGCCAGTGGAATGCATGTATTATTGACTATGTAGATTAATTGTACTAAGGTAAAATCTAACTACGAAGTGGAAGTGATATATGCACAGTAGCTTAGAGCACGTGCCACAACTTCCAACAATAAGATTAATTGAATAATTAAAGGATAATGATATGAATTATATATAATATAATGTTAATAGTTAGAGTTTAAATAATATCAATAATATTAAGCTGAGCTAAATATATGTTATCAATTAGAGAATATAATTATATATCAATAAATATAGAATAAAAAATAATTCATTAAAGGCTAAGAACAGATTTAAAGGCTAGTATTAACCTGAACAAGAAATAGAAGATTATTAATATAAATAATTATACCCTATCAAAATCTAAATAGGAATCTTAAATATACTAAAATAAATAATATCTGAAATAATAAATAGAGAGAAATATAGTTCAATTGGCTTTTAAAACTCTACAAATCGATTATAAATCAATATTTATAAGAATAATTTATTTGAGAATTCATATTTTTGTTAATTTTATAATAACTTGAAAGTCAAATAAGGGAATTGATTATTTGTAATATTATAACTTTCAAACTTGATTTATATTGAAGATTGATGATGAATTAAAGAAAACAGAAAAGCAAAAAATAATCCTAAACTATTGAAACGATCTAGATTTTTTTATCTATATATAACAATATAATATACTACCTCCTTTTTATTATACTATATTAAGTATAGAATTATTACTATTATAATAATTGTAAAGCTTTATTTGATAATTTCCATTGATTTTAGTATAATTTGTAATAAGTTTCCTATATTTATAATGACTGATACTAATTAATTACAATTCTAGAGAGAATATTTAATAAAAGCTCCATAGAAAACCTAACAAGGATTTCCTTTATTAGTATGAAGGAAATATTATATATTATAAAAAATTAGGGTGTCGAAAATGAAAGCAAGAAAGTATATTCAAAAGCCATAATCAATTGAATATTAAGTATGATAATGTGTATAATGATATGGAATGTAATTGAACATAAATTATTAATGAAAAGGTAAGGTTGTATTATATAAATAAAAAATAAAAAATAATCTAACAAAAGTTAAAAGTATATTGAAAGCCTAATTAAATAGTCTTAATAAGAAATTTGAGGGTGGTAAAATAAATATTAAAATAGAAAACAAATTCAACCATGATTTTCTTAAGATTAATAATGTCTAAAATAATAAATAAAAAGAAGACATAAAAAGTTGTAAGAAAATTTTATATGAAATTAAAATAGTAAGGGATATAAAAAGTAATATTGGATTTATATAGAATTGTATAGGGTTGTTACGATGGGTAACAGAATGCCATGTGACAAGTGTCACGTGGTGGAGTCCCCAGGAGCCAGGGCTCCAAGGAGGTCCTTGGGAGCCAGGACTCCAAGAAACTCCAACCAACATCAGAGTACGAAGATCTATATAAGGGAATGGGATTTCATTACAATGTAGAGCTTCGTGCTCAAGAACAATCATTAGTTTCATTACTATAGTTACGAGAATTGCAACCAGTTACAACCTTATTGAATTCCTACTTGAAGTCTAGTCTAAACCACCTCGAGAGATCTCTAGACACTTCCACGTGACCCTAGAGGCAGCTCCCGTAACAAGGGTTTAGGATTTAGTGGCCGTATAGTAAATAGTGGTATAATGGTCAATGTATTAAGCGGCATATTCTCTGATTAGGAAGCTGCGGTTTCCTGAAGCAGAATCACTCACATTCATAATACTATAAAAATTAAAGTTATAAAATAAATTGAAAGGGATTAAAAGAATGGATGGTTATATAAGTAAAAGAGATATTAATTAGAAGGATATAATTCAGCGATTTTAGAGAGTTGTTAATGTTGGAATAGAAATTATGTAATTATATTAGTGTTAATACTAATATCTTTCGATATTACAATAATATATTTTATAGTTTTAGCTTTTAGAACCTTAAGTAATATAACAATAATATGAACCATAGTACTATATTGACTTCATTATCCTCATGGTGATACTAACAATTATCAATATTATTAATATTATTAAATTAGACCAATACGTATTAAAGTGAGTAATACGACTTTTATACTTACGCCTGTACATAATGTTACCCTAATATCAGCCACCGTATTACTATCATATACTAATTACAATACTGGCTCAAATTTAGAACAGCAAAAATCCACTGGCTCACTATCACGGGGCTCCGCAGGCATGGATTGACCCTAACTTTGATCGAACTAATCCTTGGCACTCAGATTTGGACAACATCATGTTCTGATTGTAATTTACATGAGAATGAATATCCTTTTTCTGAATCCTTTTTGAGTGTATCTGAAGTGTTGTGCCTTCGGGTTTGATCTCTTATGCTAATTGTGGAATTCCGGGTTATTTCAGTTCTTTATTAGAAACTTGGGGGATAATATTAGATGGCTAGCTTATGCCATGAGCTGGGCTGGTGTGCTGCGTGGGCCGGATATACAGTTTGTGTTGGAATTAAAGTCAAAATTCTAAAGTTGTTCTCCAATCTAATAGGTTTATAACAGAACGCGTGCTTCAACAACAATCTTTTCCTAGCAATTACAGGTATAATGGTGAAATTGCAATGTGACATTCCATGCGCGAGTTACGACAAGTGTTCTTCTATTTTGAAAGTATTCCCAAATTCATTCGACCACTCAACACTTTCAATTTCTCAGTTCGATTCAAATGTTGAAATATTAAAATGTGTTCAGATTTTTAATTGTTTTTAGACATTCAAACCCTTGTATTATTGGATTGCAGTCCGGACTACTGGATACCCTGACTGGGCGAGATTGACAATACCGCTGGTTTTTCAAGTTCCCTAATTAAACTAGCAAATCATGATAACTTAGATATACTCTTCAATCGGTTTGCACATCTGGCTTTCATATGAGATCTCGTCTCGATTGTCTCTAACCGCAAACTTGTAAAGAAATAGTATCACGTGCATCTTGGTCTTCTGACGTGCTTCTATATTACCTACAATCGAATTCAAAGTTGAGCGTAAGACTTAATACACTCATGTGTCGAAGTTGAAGTTTTATCCATTAGATTCAAAGCAATCTTGTTTTCTGTTTCCTAACTTTCGTGAGGAATTGGTAGGTGTCATATCAAGCTACTTTGCTTGTGAATCAGTAGGCTGCCGGCATCAGCTCAGCAGATGACACACCTAATCAGATCACTGTAATGAATCGAAGTATAAGTAATGAAAAGAAGTCTAAAAGTGTTTTGAGCATCAACTAATTTAGATCTCTTTACTCCTCTGTCGAACGCAAATTCACTTCTCAGAGGATCAGAGAATTTGAGGTTTGCGAGAAGATGTCTTCAGAAGGGCGTAAATGCTCAAAATGTCCCAACGCACCAGAGAACACTCAGCACAACACACATTCCTGCAAGAGACCTTGGCCATTTTGGAAAGATCAAGTTTGTGATAATTGTTTCAGTCCTAGTCATTCATGTTCTCTCTGTCCCAAGAAGACCGATAATCTTGCTATTTGTAGCATTTGCGGACATCTGCATCACAAAAAAGTTTGTCCTTTCAGAAGAACTCCTGATTCGAAACAATATACGAGAGAGAAGTATGAAGCATTCATGAGAAACAATCCCCCAAATAATCCCTCAAATAATCAGCCACATGCAGTCCCGTCTACTTCATCTGCGGGGCCTTCGCAAAGTGTCTCCTCGACCGCAACTTCTGTACCACAAGTTCAATCCCCTCCAACTCAAGTTCAATCCCCTCCAACTCAAGCTCAATCCCCTCCAACTCAAGCTCAATCTCTCCCACCAGGCTCGGTAAGATTGGTCGAGAATTTCATTCCACCAGCAAAGACAGAAAAGGAAGTTGAAGAAATAAAGCGGGCAGGTGGTTTCCAGCAATTGGTCAATCGTCACGCGACAGCTGTAAATGTTGAAGCTAGAGACGCCAATTTGCCTGATCCTGTTCAGGCCAACTACTTCAGAGTCACCTTCAACTCCGATCTTGATTTGCGGAGATACAGGATTAAAATGGATAAAATCAATGAAAAAGATGTTGTCTAGCGTGAGCTTCGTCGTACCTTGATTAAAGAGCTACTCCAACAAAACTCTCCTGCAGGAATATGGGTTTCGGACTATTCGGAGTACATTGTCTCTGTCGGCAAGCTTTATTCAGTGTTCACTGATGTACCAGGAGCGACCGTCGAAGCTCTTCATCATCGTCCTGGTCGAGATCGATCCTTGGTCCCAATGTATAGCTTGATCATTTACGAAGGCCCTTTCCAAAGAGATGCTTTAGACACACATATGTCTTCGAGTGATTCATCATTCTTACCAGATGCGGATCTTAGGATGTTGAACATTATTTCGTGGTTTCAAATTAACGGCTACGATCAACAGCATCCACCAATTTTTGATGGCTTCCGTGTGGGAAATAGATTCTATCCTGCTGTTGGGGGCGTGATTCCTGACCACAAGATTCCATCAGCGCATGAAACGATATTCTTAATAAGAACTGGATTCTTTACCTCGATGCGGCCAGCTATTGGATCGGTGCTGTTGAATGTCAACACCGTAACCTCAGCCTTTTTCCCTCCAGAAATACTAAGTACTTGGATCAAATTGCGTTGGGAACAAGAAATTCCACCAGTCAATGAACAAACTGACCTTATAGGCTTGCGAGTCACTTTCAGTGGCGACGGCCCAATTTCTAAAACTAGAGTCATTCGTGATGTCAATAGTTTAAATATTAGTCAGGTCAATTTCACGCCTAAAAACGCCGATGGAACCCCGGGCCAGGTCACCTCTGTTTTTGACCACATGAGAAACAGTAAGTTGACCCTTTTAGTGGTTCGTATCGACGTCACATAAACCTTTTGCTAAATTGTACAGAGTATCACTTGTTGACATTCAGACCCACTAGCTGCTGCTTGAATATGGGGACAACAAATGATCCGAAATGGTACCCCGGCCGATAACCTGCGGATTGTTGCGGGACAAATTTTCAAGAAGCAACTTCCGGAATATTTGGGCAGCCTAATGATAAAGATTGCTCAGAATCTGCCTGAAACTAACAAGAGGTTAATTTTAAACGGGGCATTGCCTTCTCTGGGAATTCCAGACTAACGAAAGTAGCAATTCGGCCTCAGTATCAATAATGAATTTGAAGAGGTCGTTCCTAGATACCTTCGTCAGCCCATACTGGAATTCAAGGGAGGTTCCCTGTTTGAAATATCCATGCAACCAATGAACAGATCTTCCTGGATGCTTAAAGATAACGGTCGCATCTTCAGGTTTGCCGATACTGGAAACTCGATTTCTAATCTGCATATCATTCGACTCGATGTCCCCAAGAAAGCTCGAGCAGACCAAGTGACCAAGTTTGCTCGAGATCTCCGAAGGAAAATTGGAGACTATGGTGTCGCGTTTACAGGCAATGAAATTATCTTCGACGCCGCGTTTTCGCGAGATAGGTCGAACTTTTGTGTTGGACTTAATGCAGCCCTAGCAGCTTTACGTTCAAGAAATGGTAACAGATACCCAAGACTGCTTCTCGTAGTAGTCCCCGACAAGAACATACGTACCTACGCAAATATAAAGTGGTGGGGTGACTGTGTCGCTGGTATCCCGACAATTTGCATCACCAAGGGTGTGCTTACCAAGGGGAAGCATACCAATCGTGGAATTCAATCGGACATTGGAGTTATCTCTAATATCAGGTCTGTTTTACGAAACTAATTCAATACTAATGTCGATGCTAATTCTTGACTAGTCTCAAGATAAATTTCAAATTAGGAGGCGTTAGTCATTTCCTTAACGACGGGGCAGGTCAAAGAATCCTCTGGGCTGGTGCGAAGGCAAACACGATGATCGTTGGAGCGGATGTTTCGCATGCTGGTAAAGGTAGGGATGCCACGTGCCCTTCGATGGCAGGGGTCGTAGCCACTTTTGATCAGCAGTGCTCTAAATACTCTGCATCCGCTCGCCTCCAAGAGAACAACACCGAGGTATGTACTATTAAGCGATCAATTGCAACTGTTCTAAGATTAAACCTAACATAAGAGATGTAGTCAATTGCCGACCTTGCGGATATGATTGGAGAGCGTCTCGATAGGTACTACGCTGTCAACAATGTTTTGCCTGAACACATTCTATTCTATCGCGACGGTGTCAGTGAAAGTCAATACGGGATGGTTGTGATAGACGAGATTCCTCGCATCAAAGCTGGATGCAGAGCGGCCGGTGCAAGGAATGGGCAGGTACAAAATTGGTGCCCAAAGATCACTCTTCTCGTGGTTGGAAAGCGCCATCACACCCGCTTCTTTCCCAAAGTAGCGAAAACTAAAAAGTTTGACAGCAATCTTCCGTCCGGCTTGCTAATTGATTCAGGGGTCGTTACACCTAATCATTTCAGTTTTTATCTTCAGAGCCATGATAGCGCACTTGGATCAGCAAGGAGCGCCCATTACATTGTAATCATAAATGAGAGTGATTACACACCGGAAATTATTCAAGAAACGGTAAGTAACTCGTTTTCTCACGTTGGTACGGCCTTGTTGACAAATAATTTAGACGAACACTATCTATTTCACAGGCTCTAGAGCATTCAAAGCCTTGTCAGTCTGCACGCCAGCCAAATATGCGGATATTTTATGTGATCGCATGCGTTGCTATATGAAACCGGCTCTGGACAATGATTTTGCTGCCACTTCTCCAAATACTTTGGATTTCTATCGAACGAACACCAATATTTGGGATGCTCCTCGCCAGAGTAGGACTAATCCTTGGCATCCTGACCTTAACGATCTAATGTTTTATCTTTGATTTTCACAGCAGATTAGATTCCCTCTACATTTTTTGTCTTTTCAGACCTTCTCCGGAATTTTACACGTCGATGCAAGAATATTGAAGCAGGAATGCTATTTCTAGGAGTCTAGGTTTGAGCTTGCGCTTGGGATTGTTTTGTTTCTGAAGTTTTGGGGTGTTGAAGTGTTGAAGTGTTGGGTTCTTGGGCTTTTGATGTACTCTGGGGATAGTAATAGGGATGCTTAGAATTTTTCGCCATTTGGCACATGTATCTCCATGTTGGTAATACAACTCAAACTAATGATTTTGACTTTGCACAAACTAGCACCAGTGAGTATTTCAATGATTCATAGGCAGTGACAAGTGATATCTAATTTTTCGCATTTTGAAGGTACTCCACTTAGTATTGGCTTCCGCATCTCGCTCGAATGTCATTATCTTGACAAAGGAAACATCTTTTGAGACGCCAATAATTGCTTTTGTTGGCCCTGTGGAATATTTCAAAGCTGTTCATGTTGTCATTTGCGATTACGAGATTACACAGAAGAGCAGAGAGGTGAGGATTCCTCAACTCGAAACATACTCAGCTACCAAAGTACATACGGAAAAGAATATCTTACGAGTCATCGCAGAAATGGAAAATTTCAAAGTGTTGGAAGTCAAAGCAAGAAAGATACCGAGAAGTGAGTGGGAAAGTAAATACAGCACGGAAGTGTACAACGCTTTGGTATCCATCACTGGTAGGGCAAATAGCAAAGAAAATGAGAGTCCATACACACCTTATATCGCAACCAGCCAAGAAGCTTCCGATGTGACACCGGCTACCAACGATTCTGCCAAGTTGAAAGGGACTTCAACACCCAAAAAGCCCTCAGCCCCTCTACAAAAAACAAGCGCACAGCCAGCAGCAGCAGCATCTACATCACGCTCCGTTCCTCTAAGAGCAGACCTAGCGCATCGAACTAGAAGAGGAAGTTCCACTGTCAGCTCGGCTCCAAACCCTCGAAAGACTGAAGATAGAGGTTCTAGAGGGACACCCCATCAAGGAAGTCTTGGGTCTTCTCGTCAAGATGCTAAGAAAACTCTCAGCTAAAACTACACGAGCTGAAAGGGCCGAGAAGAAGAAAACCCTAAAGGCTATGACTAAAAAAACCGGAAAGGGAAGTTTCGGAGGTAAGGGGCATTACGTTGAGGTGCCTAAAAAATCGGATTATGTTAATTTTCACCCATGATTGTGACTCTCAGTCCAAGAATCTGAAATATCACATCATCTAAAATCTTTCATACTCCTCATACTCAATCCTCTCCTGGTTTCAAAAAAACTGTTTCTCATCAATTAACAATACTTGGTTTTCTTTCCAAGTCGTAATCTTTCTAAAAGTCATTTATGTTCTTACCTGACCCGATGAGATGAACAGCATATAGTTTAACTTTTACGGTATTCTACTATCATCCCCAATTAGCGAATTTGTATCCCTGAATGCAAGCACAGTTCGTTTCGATATCAATTTTCGGTATTTGGATCTGATCCTTTACATACCTAGGTACGCATGACAATAACAAGGTATCGGCGATCTTATATTATGGATCGGAAAGCAGTCTCAAAGTCTGAGGTCAGTTCGAAACCACTCATGTTGGTAGCAAAACATTAAAAGAAAATCGTTTCGATTCATATCCTATATTTCTTCTAAAGAATCACGTTGCATTATTTCTACCTTCTATTCATCCATCATTCATCCATGCATCCCGTCTATGTGTCCAGAAGCTTATACTAACCGAACAGGCTAACATTTGCCCATCAATCATCCATCATCCACCTATCGCAACCAAAAAAACCTTTCAATGCAATATTGTAATGCCAGACTTGGCTTCAACGCTCTTACCAACATTTGATGCGTTGTGAAGATCTACCAAGAACCCGCCAAGAGTGGGAAGCATAGCGTACACGTATCAAAAAGATCAAAGGTCTGACGATCTAACCTCAGAGTGTCTCTTCTCAGCCAACTCATGCTCCATAGTAGCCGAATTCCCATCGATACTTTCCATATCACCTCTATGCCAAAACTTTCGATGAGCCACTCTGATGAACCATGGCGCAGTACCACCACTAGGTTTGTATGTCCAGTATTCCGCATTGTCAGCATCCGGTGGAGCTAATCTACCCATGGAAATTTTTTGCGTCAGGTATACGGATCCATTGAGAGCGGTGTAAGTCATCAGACCAGCAATGAGTCCATATGCGACGGAATAGGTATAAGGAATCGAGACGATGGTGACAAAAGCTGGAAGGGCGTCGCCGATATAAGACCAGTTGACCGAAACAACTTGACGCATCATCATGCATCCTACCAATATAAGAGTACAGCCAGTGGCCCATGGAGGGATTGATGCGAATATGGGAGCAAAAAAGATTGATATCAAAAAGCAGATACCGGTTGTGATGGCCGTTAGGCCAGTTCGGCCACCCTCGGTTATACCAGCGCCAGACTCAATGAATGCAGTTACAGGTGAGCATCCAAACAAAGAGCCAATGGATATTGTCATTGCGTCGGTGCAATATGCTATTGTAGATCGAGGAAAATCGCCAGTTTTGGGGTCAACTGCTCCTGAAAAGCGTGCCATGGAATATAATGTAGCCGTGCAGTCGATGATATCAACATATAAGAATGTGAAAAGTGCTAATGCAAAGTGAGAGCCTGCAGCTGTGATGTCCCAATCTTGTGCAGCAAGAGTATTGCGAATTGGGTGAAACGCGACAACTTGTTTGAAGAATTGAAAACGTGATTCGCCATCAGGCGTGTAAGGAAAATATGTGAAGGTTGTACCGCGCCTGATACCACACATGTAAGCTTGGCGGAGAATAATCTCGTGGGTAACACTTACGGCCATGAAAAAATAGACACAATTGCAATGCCAATTATTATCGCAGATTTAAATCTGAATGCCATCAAGTACGCAGTCAAAAACCCCCCGAAGATAATTCCGATCCACATCTACAATGGCAAATCAGTAAGCATTCTGCAGTGAGAAGAAATTTGAAGTATATCTCACTGTAGGATTGGTCATCTGATGGCTAGTGCATGCTCCTGTAACGTCGAGGTACTGAGGAGGACACCCTCCCAAAGCGGTTGGAGTTACTGCAGAGCCAGTCATGGCACCGATTCCTGCGGAGTATGACATCCCAGTCTCAGTCAAAAACAGACCAATTCCGACACCACTTGCGACCTTTATCGAAGCAGGTATTACCTTGACAAGCCATTGCCGCATGCCAATCAGGGATAAGAAAACGAAAATAAACCCTTCCACAAACACAGCCGTGAGAGCCAAACGATAGGGAACAGTGCCAGTTCCATGAAACCCAACAACTTGATAGGTAAAATATGCGTTAAGGCCCATACCGGGGCTAAAAATATTAGTGTTCAATCGTAAGAGCATTCTGCAGAGGGACTCACGCCAAGGCGACAGGTAGATTGGTGAAGAAGCCAAATGCCAGAGACCCTATTCCTGCCACTGCAGCAGTTGCTGTAATCAAATCACGATTGATATCTAGATATAATTAGCAACGACACCAGGCTTTTTAAATTGATATATTTGCTGACCAAGTACACAAGCGGCGTAGGTAGAATCCATTGCGCATGACGGATCTTCAGTATCATGACAGATACAAGTACCACCACTCTGTGATAATACTGTTGACTTTGAAGCAATGTTAGTTATAGCCTATGCCCTGAAGTATGTTCAGCAGCATACATTGACAGCAATGATATATGCCATTGTGAAAAAGGTCGTCACCCCAGCTCTCACTTCCGTGATAAATTTAGCATTTTTCTTTTGCTGTTCCTGATATAGTTTAGCATTAGATAAATTAGATTTGCTATTGAAGACATACATGGCCACATCCATCAAGACGAAAAACTCTGCCAAATGTTGACTTGGAAGCTCTCGTATTGAGATTGTTGATATATTCTTTGATAGATAGCATGATTCGTAGACAGCGATACTATTTCTTGCCGAGTTTGAAGCACACGATTAGAACGTGGGAGACTCCTAGAAGTTATACAGTAACGGTAAAAAGCTTGAGTGATTTTCGGAACAAACTTTCGATATGACAGCGGAAGCATCTGGACAGAAGATGGAACTTTTCGATAGTCAAAGGTAATGGATCGGAATGTAAATTTCAATTTGCAATTCAATCAATGTGCCAACCCCCCATGATCAAAACAACAAAGACTTTGTGAGTTAAACCTTCCTTGTATAAAGTAGTCCTTGACCCTTTGAAACTGGGGATCAAGAGGGGTATCACTGTAGACTACCGCGGAGGACTGCATCATTCGGCAAGGGAGATAATGGGAACACAATGATAGGCTCAGTCTGGTTCGCAAACTAATCAACGGATAATGGCATTTGAGTAATAATGATTGGGGAACGCCTCTTTGTGATAGATCGGAATACCTTCTGAATCAACGTTTTCCGGGAATCATGTTATTCTTTCCGGTTAATTCTCTTGGCATAAATTTCAGCAGCCCGATGAGGTTCATAAGCATTGGATACCCCCATGGGAAATATTGAAATGATGGATGCAGGTACTACCACTTCCTTATATCTAATCAAGAGCTCTCATGAGTCTGTGGCTTCGGTTGTGAAACGTCAACCCCAATGATCATCCTGTGATACTCCTGCATGGCTTGCAGGACACAGCTTTTGGGCTTGGTCCCGACCATAGCTGCATGCGATTTGCAGATAGTGCTGAACACTGCAGGGTGTAAACAGATAAAAGACGACATAATTCGGGAGGGTGCATGTTATACAATAATCACCTGAAAATCATGACCACAGAGGAGATATTGAACTGCGAAGTGGATCAGACGAAAACCCATATCGGGTTTTATTGATTAATTCGGATGAAATGGAAGAATGGAAAAAGAGCGTTTAACGTCCATGAAATGTTAATTGATTCAAAGTTTGATTGACGAATACCGGTTTTGTGTCGTGAGAAGAGCAAGAAAATAGTTGATGTTGTGTGTGATGAGTTTGTTACTGGTCACAATCGCGAAATGTGATCGCGGCTCTTTCGGGATTAGACCTTTTTGGGTTAAAGGCAAGGTGCCTCCTTCCTTCCACCTCCCTTTATGCTCCTGCTTCCCCATCCTATTCTTTGCACCCAAATTGCACCCATCATCCAATGAACTGTTCAACCATGTACAGCATAACTTGTGATATTGGATATCTTCCAATTTCTCTTGCTTACTAAGGTTAAATGCTGTGTTCTCCAAAAAACTGTTCCATCATCCACCTTTCAAAGCCACTAGCCGAATTGACGACCTGAACTTACTCGGCGCACGGCATGGTGCAGTTGGATGATGAGATATCATGCAAGAAGTATGTGAGAGACTCCAAGAGGAGTGGCGCTGATCCACATCCCGCGAATTGCCATCATGCGAGTGGGAAAAACTCCTCGCATGAGCGATAAGATTTTCAACCTCCTGAAACAAACATCATGGTAGGACTACCCAAAAAGCATATATCACAATGAATTTTTATGAATCATTTCCACGTATACTTACTAATGTTACTTTCCCTCTTGATCATATCGTTGGATTTCAAGGGTACTTTCCCTCCTTCCATTGGCAGACTCAACCTGCTACAGACCATACTTTCTAAATATGTTCGACGTTTCATGGACTGATCCCACACGGGAGACCGTTGGCCAGAGAAAACATCGTAAAGATCAAACATCCACTAGGGGATCGTCTCCATCAATAAGAAGTTCGAAGTCCAGTGATTCTTCCAAGTCAATCAAGCACTCTATCTTTGGATTTTTTGGAGGCGGCAACAAAAAGATATCAGCTCCAGTAGCTGTGACATCTCCAAAACAGCCTTCAAAAGTTTCCCGTCGAACGTCAAGCTATACTAGCACTTCAGAGACATCAACATCAACTCAAGAGGTACGTGAAACGACTACGACAACTATTACACGTATTCCAGTAAATGGATTCTTTTCAACAGTTCCATCTTATCAAGAATCCGAGAGAAGTCCTTCGGACGGTGAGTTTCACTTCAATATCTTTGATCTCAAACTAAGTCTGTCTAGAGTCCGTTTTCTCTGGTTATACTGGAAGATCCGCGGGAACTAAGTCATCATGGGGCTCCATAACAGATGGACAAAGCAAGAATCGTTTCATACAGCCTCTGAGCCCAAATTCTTTTGTCACTCAAAGTACTGAGATCACTGTCGCCCCAAGTGAGGATTTCAGTGCATCAGAACAACTAGCTACTCTCGTCCATATCACTTCTGGAACAGTTCCTATCCAGATCCGAGACTCCACAATGAGAGAGTAAGAATCTATATCCCAACAGACCGAGCCTTTGCTGACGTATCAGATCTGCTTTATCATCAACTTCCTCAACATATGACTTTCCACTCCCACCTACACACAGTCCCGAGACCCCAAAGATACCAAGCTCTCCTAGAATACTAAAATCTAGAAATGATACCGGTGCTAGAACTACCGAGTGGTCCATTACAGCAAGGAACAGGCGCTCAGATTCATGGAGACCTCCTGAAACATGGGCATGCCCGGCAGAAGAAACAGCTTCATCAGTAGCCTCATTGAAGTCCTCGGGGTCTCGTCGAAGGAGAAAACCGCGTGGTCGTAATCGCTCACCTTCTAACTCGGAGCAGACTCATTTGCAAATGAATATTCGTAAGATGGAGGCAGCAAGCAATAAAATTATTCTAGAAAGGTTGAATGAAGAATGGATGGAAGTGGCCGACGCATCGGTATATCGAGAGCTCGAGCTGGAGAAACAACTTTGGATGCTCACTGCTTTGCGAGCCATTAATCGCGTTGCTAGAACCCGTGATGCTTCCAGGACGCTCAATGGAGCACCACAACACGGGAAAATGCTTTCATTGTATGAAAATCATGGTGAGTAGCCTTTCCATCATCTCCATTTACATACTCACAGGAAAAGCTTCTGCATCCTTTCTTTCAGCTTTGAATCCGGAAAAACAAATACATCATGTCTCCACAAACCCTTTATCGCCAAAATCATATCCAAATGTTCATCCTCTAGCTGTTCCAGGACCTACTTCACAATTATCTTATGCCTCAAATATCTTCGGTGCGATTCATTCTATAGGTCTACCATCTCTACTGCCCTCATCTTCTATTCCCAATATACTCAAGGAATGTCATCGTACACTCACCTCTTCTCGTACTTCAACGTCAGAAATTCCAGCATCGCCCACCGCGATCAGTCCACTTGGGATCACTCAACCTGGCGTCCTTTATTTAACCATCCTTGATCCTTGTCCAGTTCCCTCATCACTTGGCCCGCGACTGAGATCTTGGCTTGATACCCATCTAACAGTCAACTTGGAGAAGCAATTCCGCTGTTTGAACCCTACTCGTTTATTTCCTTTATGGTTGGCAGATGCAGGACTTTGGGCCGGAGGGAGCTGCACATCATCTTTGAAATTTCTAGCATGTGTTGGAATTGTAAATGGGGAAGAACAAGTAGAATGGCAATTGAAAAGTGCGGTGGGAAGAATGCTGTGGAAAGATATGTGGGGAACCTATGTTGAGGGTGGGAAATGGTGGTGGGACGATGCTGCAATTGTGGAAGAATGTGAGAGAATGGGAACTTGTTGGGCCGGAAGTATTATTGAAGCTGTAAAGGAAGGGTAAACCAGCGGAACCTTCATGCCTTGAGCATTTGGCTTAGGCTCGATGTTTATGGTTTTCTGATTCTCCATATTCACGGGAAAAGGCCTTTGGTTGCGATGCATATACCAGCTCCTTTCAATGTCCTTTGCTTCTGGATACTGAACTTATTTCGTGTAACAATCGATGTCAACGGTCGATGTCCAAACTTTCAGAATATATATTAATCCGTACACCATGAGATGCAAACCTAAACGCACAAGATTATGCTCCCAAACCGTTACACCTACCTGTATGCTCCCGTGGATGCTACCGCATATCTGCAGCCATCCCGCAATCCCGGCCCCCACCTTCCCATCCCATCTCTCTGCAGCCCGTTAATTTCATTACGGTTCCATTACATATTCAGCTCATTTCCCCTATCCTGCTTGTTCGCTTTGCTTACTTGGCTACAAATCATACGACGCAAACTCCTTCCTAAATAGTTTTCAAAATCCACTTATCATTTACTTTCATGGGGTCAACAAGTTCTTTGTTGCATGTCGTATTTCCTCGGTGGTCGAGTCAGTCGTTTTGAAGAAATGGGATGAGAGGTCCGGTTTTTTTCATTTGGGGTGGGTCGGTATGGAATGTTTTGATTGGAGACTGATATTTCGAGTAAGAATTATGGGGCTATGGAAGTGACTTTGAGTCATGAGCGGGGAGATCTTAGATTTTAGTTGTGACATCTTTGGGCGATGAGAGTCTATTGTGTATACGGTACGAAGGACAACGCTGAACGATGGAATTCCGCTGGATTGGTTATAGGGAACATTAATAGAATAGATAGAATAGATAGAATAGATAGAATAGATAGAATAGATAGAATAGGGAAAAAGGAAGAGCAATTGACAATTTTGTATAATGTGTTATACAATCATGCTGCATTTTATCCACAAGCCCACCCAAAAGAATCTTACTCGCCTCAGCGTCAGCACGTATCCGAGATCATTTCAGGGGTATGGTTCACGTCTTTCAACCAATCGTTTTTATTCTCATGAGGGATATCTTGATTCGTTTCTCTCCCAACTTTGAGAACTTTCAAAAAATTACCAGAAACAGCAACTTCATCCATTCCGGATGATCAGGTATGCAACAAACGTTTCTCTCTTTCTCTGTGATTGCACGATGTTGAGTTTTGTGGAATTTGTATGATGATGTTATAGAAGACTCGTATGAGGAGTGGAGTGACACCGTTACAATGGTATGGTGGAATCTGGATGTGAAACCATATCATAGATTTGTACGACTTTAGGTCTACTGGTACTCCGCAATAGATACATTCTGGTGATTCGCATAATCGCTATAACTCAGGCCGAAAGCTTTGTCATTCAGGTGGATCAGTTCAGCCTTATTGCGGATACATTTGAGCGTTCCAGGGTAAATAAATGTTTTTTCGCTCATACGCGTCAACACACTGTGCTGTTTTGGATACAAGTGAAGAAATGAGAAAAGGCTATAATAGGGCAGCGGATAAGAGGAATTTTGAGGTGTGCAACATTGAGAATTGAGGCGACTGAGGGCAAGGCTCATTGGTTACTACCTCTGTCAGATGGATAGCTCTGGATATATAGGGACATGGAGTGAGCAAATTTCGGCGCAAAGAGACGTGCAACAACAGATTTAATGTCGATTTCAAGCAATGGTATATATTCTTGAAATGCTCAAAGTTTTTTTGGTTGCTGTCCAATGGCTGTACAATAGAACCTTGACGCGCATAACACTCGAATGTGTTATAATTGCTTTGCTGACAAGAGTCAAACATTTCCTCGCGCCGTAGTTGCGAATCGCGCGTTGATCCCAAAGCTAGTTGCTATTGTGGAAGACAGAGCAATATACATTCCTTCTCTGCTCACCCAGGAGCAACAGGATCATGTCTAGTACCTGATCAAGTCATGGTTAATCTTCGGCAGTATATCGGTACTTGAAGGTAGTATTCCCGACTTGATCATGTGAGCCAGAGTCACCTGAAAACGTGACTGGGCTATTTTGAACTGGTAAACGTACTTCAGTTTCTTAATCTTCCATTTTGTTGGCTTGGAGGGCATACTTCTCGAGACTTTCGTATACTAGTCCCCCTTGGAGATGTATGACATCCTTTCATTCACATCGTCATACACTTGCTCTTTTCACAGGCCCAAAATTCAAGAATACGTGGTAACATTGCTGAATGAGTAGTCATTTGATGTCTATCTATTCCTAAGATGTGGTTTTTTCTCTCGATAAATTTGTCATTCTGTCTTACTTTTACAATTTATCTACACTAGGAATACTAGTGATCAATACAAGCTTTCAAAGGTAATTGGAGGCAAAGTATGATCATGTATCTTGACACTGGTGCAGCTCCTTCATGTTTAGTCTTCTAAGCTAGCACGACTAGCTTGAACCTCGTCGCAATTAGGATTTTATACTCTACAATTAGCTCAGGAACTTTTCCCCCGCAATATTGAAATTGATGAATGACTTCGACAACCATTGAGCCAGGCCAATATATCCCTATTCAGCCTAGCTCCTCCTCCCTTTATTCTCTCATGGTTGAAGTGTGATTTGTGGTGATAGGAAGGTTGAGTACGGGGTCTAGAGACCAGCGATCATTGAGAAAAGATCAGATAGCCTTGATTCAAAAGAATCAGAAATATCCGCAGCGAGTTTTCTGCCTGACTCATAGTATTTTTAGGTTTGGGCTGACGTACTGGAAATCATTCTTACCCTTCTACTGGGTCTTTATCGAAAATTAGCCATGACCTTGATTGGGAAGATAATTCGAGATTGAACTAAGTAGTAAAACTCTATTGATAAATGACATCTTGACAAGATATGATGGAGCTTTTAATACCTAGTAGACCTAGCTCAGTACTATCCCACACACCAACACCAGTAAACTTCATTTGTCATGAATTCAGTATACGCTATAAGTACTAGTTCGGAAAAACTCTTGTCTGTCAGTCTCTGTACACTTCATAGTCATCCTGTCGAGACTTGCTTAAGCAAATCTTGATTCACTAGATCCAAACTCAGTCTTAACTAGTAATTTATGAACTTTTAGCCTTCTTTACCCCCGTTTACTCGAATATATAAAGACAAATAAATCCTCTCCACTTGCTTCTTTTTTTTTCTAGAATCACAACAATCACTCCAAACTTCTCACAATTCAATTATCCACTGACACAAATCAAAATGGCAAGAAAACACAATCAACGACGAGCAAAGACCTTGATTGCGAAAGTCGAATACGAAACCAAACCTATGCCTCCAGCTCCAAAAAGCCCCTTCGGATCAGAGCTATGCAAATCCGTCTTTCTCAATGACTTAATTTTGGATAAGATCTGCTCGCACCTCGAATTCAAAGACATTACCTCGCTCCGTCTTACCACTCGAAAGTTCAAAGATCATTACGCAAGGGTCATGAAATCTCAATGGAGTATCCATAGGCAACTCTCCTACTACGTCTTTGATACTGATCAGTTCAGAGCACGAATGGGAATGCATAATGTGTTTATTACTGGTCAGATCGCACTGCAATTCTTTGATCGCAATAAGACCGGTGTCCCATTCAAATTACTAGATGGAAATGATGCAGCATTGGAAATGGTAGCTAGCTCTGGAAATCACGCACAAGCTTTCGCAAATTATTTCACTGAAAAAGAGCTCTATGTTCCTGATTTTTTGGGCTTTTGTATGTGTTGTAGAAGCAAGGGAGGCTGTTCGAAAGTAAGTTCTCTTTTCCTATGCCTCAATAACTTTATACTAATTATCAATTAGGTAAGACTATATAAAAGGGTTAAAACAGATGGCAGCATCAGGCGCATCCAGGTATCCTTCCTTGAGAACGATTGGTATCTTAGAAATGGCTGTGACTATGATTCCATTGGTAATGGTCTATACACGGTAGATGCTCTCAAGCATTCCTTGACTACGGCCCAAATCAACTTCATCACATGGAATAAAGCTTATTGCCTATTTCCAAACGCTCTATCTCAGCACAAACTTATCTCTTTCGAAACCACCGACACCGCTCGTGCCAAACCTAACTCTTCATCAGATTATGTCAAACGCGGTTGGACGTTAGATAAGACGTGGACTGCCGAAATGGGTCGATATGACGAAACAAGAGTTGGATTCAGAAGAATTGGAGATTCACAAACTTGGAAGATCGACTTGCCAAAACTCAAAGTGAATAGACGGGACAAAAAGTTGCCGGACGTTGTTATAGAGTGTTCGAACTTTGCCATCCGGACTCGTGAGAGATCGGCTTCTGATGATGCTGATTGTGAATTCTTTACAATGCACGCAGATTCTGGCATTTCAAAAAAATACAAATACATCTACACTTCCAATGCATATTTTGCATGCCGCGGTTGGCAACCACTTGGTTCTGACCTTATGGATTAGTTGGGCATAAGGATACATCCAGAGATAGGATGGAAGCTCTGTAAGATCACGAACCAAAGTCATCTTTTAATCGAACTCCATTATCGCGACGAAAGGAATCATCAGGAAGACAGACTCTCATTTTAATTTGATCAGTGCCTTTTAGGCTGTTGGGAAGGATTTCAAAAGGGTGGTGGACTCGTCATCTTTCAGACAATGCCATATACTTCATGATGTTCTTGGTGCTTCAAACAATATGTCATGCCATGGTACCTAGGTATTCATATTCTACATCTTAGAGATCCATGGATATACTCTTGCTTTTATACAATGCCTGCTCAATTTACTTTAGATGTTTCCGTAGAATTTCATTAACAAATTGCAATTGAAAAAAATGTGCTGCAAGTGTCCAATATCCTAGGAGTGCACTGGGCAGATAGCATAAGCCATCGATATCTTCTCTCAATGCCATAGTCTCAATATAATATCATCACAAAGAAAGCCTCCCTACACTTACAATAAGATTTTTCACAAAGACGTCTTTATCTGCCTTCAACCACACCGCAATATTCACATCCCCACTCACATCCTCACGAAAATTCCCAAGTCGCCAAAAATTCCGAAAAAGTAAAATATTCCATTAAAATCAAAAAAAATCAAAAAGCCCAAAAGCCAAAAGAAAGAGAAAAAAAAAGAGAATCAGGTTCGTAATTCATCACAAAAAGAAGCCATCAGTTTCCCAACAACCTCTCTGCGATATCTCAACTACATCCCTTCTCTCGATCTCGTATATCTACCTAGCACACACATCATATTAGTAATTCGCAAATTTTTGTTTCCGTATCGTACTTACCTCCAAGACATCTTTCCTCAAATGAAGAAGAAACGCATTGGGTATTTCAATCCTCGACTCGGAGCAAAGGACTAAAAGTTCAGTGTGATACTCCAAAAGACGGGCCTGGGGAATGAGCACAGCACCTGATGTCTGATATTCTTGGGTCGGAACTTGGAAATGCATGGTATGTATGTGATTTTAGGAGAATTTTGGAGATGGGGAAGCAATTTTTAGATGAGAGGGAGAAGGGAATTATATGAGGATGGGGTGTGATTTGTTCTTGTTTGGTGTGGTAAGAGAGTTATGGATGTTTGAGGTTTGTTCTTCGGTTTCTTTGTTGTGAAGGGTTTGCTCTTTGTGGATGGAATCATGAGATGTGTGTTGGGATTTCTTTGTCCTAGGGCTATAGCATGATTGATTGTGCATGATTACCAGTCGTAACATTGCGCTCGATAATTATCTCGGGTATCGAGACCATATCAGATGATATTGAGTATCACCTGTAAGGTGTATTATATATAGATCGATGGCAAATGTAGATCTCGTAGTTCGCGGTTCAATTAATGTCGACGAGGCCATACAAGTCGCTATACTGTGCAAAGGCAGCAGATCGTTGCTCCAAAAAATCACTATGTACAAACTATCCAACCATCTACTCACCCTCTCAAAGCGCCTCCGATATCCAATAGAGCCTTTTATCCAGAGGTATATACCGAAAGAGACGGAACGGCATCGTTGAGGAGATGAATCTATCAAACTGGCACTTTCGGAACAGGTAGCGACCGTCCAACAAAGAACAGTGATACAGAAACCTAATTTTGGCATGTTAAGAGGAGTCGTATCAGACATTAATAACAGATGACTTGAATAACTTCGCACATTTCCAATCAAAGACATAATTTGAATATGAAATTTTATTTGATGCCCGTTGTCTGTCCCGTAGGAGAATAGCTTAGTCGCTTTAAATTCCTTCTCGAATCCCCAGACAATGAAGTGTATGAAGAGTATGAAGACGAAAATTGAGGAACCTTCCAGTATCTCAACAATGTCTTAGTTGAGCAAATCTCGAGTACTATAAATGTTGTTGCTTATCAGTAGTTCTTTCATGTCTTCTCTCACTGATCTCTAAACATCGATTCATCAATCATCATTCACGACATCATGCCGCCCCCAACCACCATAATACATGTAATGAGACATGCTCAAGTGCGTATTTTCCATATGCCCCCATAGAAACTGCCAACTAATTCCTCGCTTGTAGCACGATGAATCTACTGGGCTATTAACGAATGAAGGGAAGGAACAAGCACTCAGACTTGCTCGCCTATTCCGAAACGAACGATTTATAATGGCGCAATATATCACCCATATATTTTGTTCGCCAATGCCTCGATGTCAGCAAACTGCAGAAATAGCCCTTGGAGATATGATTGCTCGCGGAATTCCAATCGTCACTGTACAAGAGCTCTCTGACAATAGGGAAGTAGGTCTCTCATTTATTTGGAGGTACATCAGTCTTCGTGAGAGGAATGAGATCATAATGATAACTCAGGGTGTTGTTCTGGAAACACTCCTCAGTCTCCACAACGTTGGTTAGTTCCCCTCCAATACTTCTGATGCCAAAAGACTTTGGGTAAGGCATGAATAACAGACTACCTAGTATATCAACCAGAAGAGTTCCCTAATGTTCTAATCAGGAGCTACCTTTTGATCCAAGAGCTTCACTATGTTCCTCGTCCAAGATTGCGTAGGGAGAGAGGGCCAATAGATCCACCGCCTGACTATTCAACCGCACGCTACCACATGGCTGTCGAATGTGCAAAAGTTTTGGTTAAATACGTACCGATCGTATGGTTCGTTATCAGTGTGATAGGTCTGATCATTTATTACACAATGACATCGTCTCAAAGGGCCCACTAGTGTTCGTACATTAAATCCACATTGAATCGATATCTAATCTTCCACGATGCAAACCCAATCATCAACCACTTGGACTGGACATTCAAGATCTTCACTCCTTAGCCATGAAATAATAGACCTAAAATTTAATAGATCCATTGTCGATTTCATCTACCTACTATAGTTTTGCCATTCTGCCAAGGGAGGTTAAAAACGATAGTCAATTCCATTTTACCATTATCCATGTCCACCAACTGAACTTTGGTTTGGTGAACTTGCAACGGTTAAATACATATCCTGAGACTAAAACATATCTTCTCTGTGCCTGTGTTGATTGGGAGAATAGAATTTCAACAAAAAAAGCTTCAAGCTATCCAGATGTGATGGAGACTAACATGTCGTCTGTTGCAGAAGGACTATTATCATCTTCCTGCAATAACAACTTTCAGACTCGCAGCAATGGACGAGCTTTGACTAGGTAAGCGAGTGTAGTTTGATGAGATATTCGATAGCGAGCCGGAATCAACAAAAACATCATGACCACCTTGTCACAATGTTTTCTACTTCGGATACGTAGAATTGGGACTCCGGGCTTTTTCTTTGGAAGTAGTAGCATGGAAAGAAAAACTCCCACGCTGCAGGATATTTACACAGTGGTGACATTGCAAACATCTGTTGAGGTTATCACAGACGAAACGCGTGGTCATCCCATTTTTCCTAAATAGGAGCCAGATATGAGCCAGAACTCGGGGTACAAATCGGAATGAAATGATGATAAAATGAAGGTGCTAATAATAAGTTATAAGTATCGTATATGGGCATGTATATAAAGCGGGCTCACAGACGGGGAAAGAATAAATATAGTCCGAGCGCCATTTCAGCCACACCCTGTACTAAAACATCAAGGTACAGCCACACATTGGCGCGAAATACTTGGTCGCATTTCCCATTTCAACGCGTTCCTGGCTCTAAAGGAATTCCATCAAATAACCTCAACTTCAATTACATTTCTGACCTCAAAAATCATCAACTCAATCAAGATAGCGATTTGCCATTGTGGTTCTCATCATCTCACCAATTTCTCAACTTAAAGCACAACTACACCGCCAACATGACGGACTATTCCCAACTCAAGGTCCCTGAGCTTAAGAAGCTCCTTCAAGAGAAGTCCTTGCCTATCTCTGGCAACAAGGCAGATTTGATCGCCAGGTTACAAGAATCCGAGAAAGCGCCAGCTGCTGGAGCTATAGGTATGTTCAATTGAAAAATGCGTTCTAGGAATCTAGAGCTGAAAATTCTTAGCAACAACAGGAGAAGATGAAATCGATTGGGACGAAGACGACGAAAAGAAACCAGCACCCGCAGAAGCTGCGATAACTGCTGTTGGAGGAAAAGAAGAGATCCCCAACCCTACCAAAGTTCCGAATCAAGAACCTGCGATCGATCCTGCCAAAACCACAGATTTGAAGGTTACCGGAGGCGAAGGTGTTCCAACAGCTGAAGATGGTGCAATCGCAGCCTCGGGTCCCACCACAACTGAAGTCGCACCTGTACCAGAAGCACCAAAACAGGATTTCAGCGCCGGTATCGAAAAGTCTGATGCGCAGAAAGAGGCAGAGAAACGTGCTGCAAGAGCCAAGAGATTTGGTATTACAGAGGACGATGAGGCGGCGAAATTGGCAGAACGTGCGAAGAAATTTGGACTGGATAACAGTAAAATTGTCGAGGGGCTGGATAGCGCATTACCGGAAAGAAGACAAAAGAGAGCTCGGGAAGATGGTAGACAAGGAGGAAGAAATTCAAAAAGACCAACACCAGACTCCAGGAGACCACAGCAGGGCCCAAGAAATGCGCAGAAGTCCTCTCCAAAGCCGCCTGCAGCAGGTCGTGTCACCGATAACCCGGCTGAGAAGGCGAAGGCGGAAGCTAGAGCAAAGAGATTTGCGACTGCTGAATAAAGGGACCTACAAAGATGACATAGCTATCTATCGCAACAACACGATCAGCTAGCGTTCCTGTATACTAGTGATTTTTTTGATTTTCCACGGATATCAGCGGCCTTAATTATTTACAAAATACCATTGATACGAAACATTTTCCCTCTCATGTTTTGGATCCCGTGAGCGCTTCAATTTCCCATAAGATACGTCAAAACAAGCTCTGTCCGTGCATCCTAATCATGTGCCATTTTCCACGGGAACTTTTTGCAGTTGTACTTTATCTATTTCAATGGTTTTCAACGTTCAGGCGCAAGGTCCATCCAGGTCTCGGACAAATATATCATTGTGAGTATGCAATAGTCGGAATTTTGAGTGTTGGGAAGAATAAAAGGAACCAATCGCCACTTATGATTTGAGCGAGAGATATAATAGGCACTCGATAGTGCCAGGGGAAGGTCGACTGAAATGTTGACGTCCAACAATTATCCTCTGAGCTTCCCGAAGGATCTGCACTATGCGTTCAATGGAACAAGTACCGCGAATGGAAATTCCCAAGTGACTTTTATAAATGTGATAGGAGTAGCAGAGAAAATGGTAAACATCCGTATCTACACGCCAAGAAGACATGCCACACCGATGCCCGGAAAACGGACTCTTGATCAACATTTCCTTCATCCAATAATATGAGAGAACGGTCGATTTCCCAATTCTAGTACGCCATCGATGTTCCAGACAGAAAACCAAAATACTAGAATGGAGAGAAGTAACTGGGTTTACAGCCATACATTTTAGCATCACGTTACTGATTTGGACCCGAAGTTAGGGAAAGGTGTACGTCTTCTGGTGGTCCAATGAGAAGGTCTAGAACCCTGCTGGATGGGAAGTCATCTATCACCCGTGGCTTGGAAATTGGTTGCGGTGCGGTCCTGAGTCCCGGAAAAAGGGTTTTCTGTGGGTGATCTCTTTATCACGTTTGATTGATTTGATTGATGGATGGATTAATTGATATTCCCTTTCCCCTCTTCTCTTCTCCTAAAATTCAAAACTTGACTTTGAGTGTTTTTTGGTTGAAAAATCTGAGAAATTTGCCTGCCAACGCATAGTGTAGAAACCTGCCTACCTAGACAAATTCCAACATATCGTGTAGTTTGGAAAATCAGAAGAGTCCATCGTTAAGGTTGGTTTCAATATGTGGCGTATGTATGTATCTTCTCCATCGTATCGTCGTCTATCATGTACTTCGCCACAGTCCAGCGACCCAGTCGATGATTTTCTGCATCGCATCGTATGACAACGCAACAATTTCGCCATTGTGTTGTGGATTTACTGCGGATGATAGGTATGGAGATGGATAGTGGCTAGGTAGACTTCAGCTTGTCTGGGAAGGGATTACGGTACCAAGATTTGGAGATGTGTATGTGTGTGTGTATGTACGTATGTATGTATGTATGTATGTAATGTATGTGCGTATAGGGTTCTCAGACCGGTAGGTGGAACGTGAGGGTAAGGACGCTCAGCCTCAACTGCCAACTGTTACTTCGGGAGTCATTTGTGCACGTACGGATTGGATGCTTGGAATGGGATTTGGAGAGTTCACTCGATGAGCGATTGGAATGTGTATTGGTATTGGGGATCAGGGTGTGTTTTTGCTTGATGATCGTAATAATATCTGGCTGTACTATGTAAGGCGAGCACAATTTGCTCTGTTGGGTAAGGGTATCTATCCTTGTACACCTATTCCTAGTATGTATCGCGTGTGCCGATACGCTTAGATAGGAAGTAATTGTATTGACTGACTGGTGACTTGATGTTACTGTTTGTGTGTTTATACGGTGAGGTATTTGGATTTCTTGATAGGCAAGTAGATTTAATTACTGGAATCAATCACTAAACGGAATACGTACTCTCTCCTCGTTTGGATATATCGCGAGCAAGGGTTAACGAGCTAATATGTCATCTATAGCTAATTGATGATCAAATTGACCACTCGAGTAGATAGGTGATCAATCCTTCAGGATCAATATAACGATGAGAACTTTGTATGGTTGAAGATAGAGGGAGACGGGTAAAGATATTCTGCACTCATGCTACCAGAAGAATCAGCCATGTAGCAAGATGACATTGCTCCGAAGCGGAATGGAAAGGATAAAGGTTGATTCGAGCCAGGTTCACGTCTTGAGAATAGGTCTTATAGGCTCGTTCAGCTAAACCCCAGATTCTTAGTATTGAGCCGGTCACAACATGAGATGATGAGAGGCCAGTTTACGGGGATTGTTGCTGAAAGCTGATATGGTGTACGATGTACGATGTGTGGTGTTTGATGTACACAGTAGGTAATATGTAGTAGATAGCCATAGTTGTCTAGTTAAGGAAGGCGCTTGACAACGTTTAGTCCCACACCAAGACCAAAACTTCAGTGACAACGGATGGTGAGCATGAATGTTACCAAAGTACAATGGTACCAACTCTTCAAGTAAATCACCAACCGACATCAGCATATACGACGATGGACTGGCAGAAGCGCAAAAGACCCGCTCAGCACATGGGCAGAGAAAGAATAAACCAACTGGTGTGTAACAAGCGCGCTTTGGAATCTGAGACTACATCGTAGTACCTCATATCAATCATTTCGATCATCGTAAGGATTAAACCAATTGGAGAATTCACGAATCATACCATCTTGTCACTTCAAGTCGATCCAGTCAATCTTTCACGATATGTTATCTATCATCTACCAATTATCTCTTCCTCTGGCCGTCTCATCAATGTAACCTTGTTCTACCCGACAAATGATGATTTGGCGTTTAACAAGAAAACTCTTCCATCGGGTCTTGAGCCAAAATCGACTCGTTGTGTGATTGATGGATGGACGATAGAAAACTATCATCGAAAATAGCTAGGTAGCTAGGTAGCTGGGTATGTACTCCGTATATTTTCCAAGCAATTATTGTCTCCTCACCACCAAACCAAAGCTTTGTCATTTACCAATGAATCTCTGAATGAGGCCCAAGAAGCATATCATAGGCTTTCGAGTACATACCGGCCATTCTAACATGACGGTTTTGCCTTACATTGCCTATATTCTCAATGCAGATACTCTAACCCTTACATTTACATTTACATTTATTACATTTACACCAAATTCGAGAATTGTGATCTTCCAAACGACTCAATTGAGAACACAACGAGACTGGACTTGGTACTTTTCCCTCTTTAGTCTACTAGGTTTACATCTTAGGCCTCAATTTAACGGTCACTAATCTTTATTCATATCGAGATCTTCGTCTCATCGGCTACTCCAGAGGCACAGTCACATAGGCCCATGTCGATGGACCGTGGAAGAGACCCAATCCTTCAGACAAATGGTTGAGCAGATGGGACCTCACAATAACGAGAACGCCACAACGCACGCAAGTACCGGGCATGAACGGAAAATAGCCTATGATTATGATACCGCCTGCAGCTTCCTAGGATATCCAGAAATCATGATGACTCTCTCATGTATCTCTCTCTACTGCATGTCCAGAATTCTTGGTTCTTTCGGGTTGGAATCTAATTATTGGTACATTCTCCATACATGTACTCACTCACACATACGTACATATCAGACTAATACTGTGCATATACCCAAAATTCCTTCGTACGCTATTGTATATATTACGTCCCGCACCTTTTCTGCTTGCAGTGCCACCCAAAATAAATAAAACCAGTGTCGAGACTCCATCGAGCTGCAGGAACCAAAAGTCCAATCGGCGCCAGTGGTTTATCGCTCCATCGCTCTATCGACTCAAAAAGTATCGTCTCCATTATTTTGACGGGAAAAACTATACGGTGACAGTCCCCACACTCTAGGCCCTATCCTTTTCCCGCTAGGTACGAAGTACGACCTTTATTATCAACCACAACCACAACCACAACCACAACGACTGGCAATCCTCCCAAAAAATATTCTTAAGAAAATCATCGGCATTTTCTTCTTCTATTTCTTCTTTCTCTTTTCTGTTTTTGCTTTTGACTCTTGAATAGTCGGTCAAGTTGATCTTTCGTTGTATTTTCCGGATTTCCTATAAGTTACCTTTTACTTTGTTCAATATCCATATACCCTGAGATACCCTGATACCCTACCCTGGCGGTGATCCATACGTTTTTCATTATCCATTTGTTGCCTTCACGTGCTCGAATCCAGATATATTGGATACACACTTAATTTCCTCCTATTACGACCACACCATCTTCTCGGCTTTTCAATATTTCTATGCAGTAAAATCTGCAATGAGACACAGATCCCCCGACTTGATAATCTAAGAGAGGTGTAAAAAGGTATTATACTTTAGAACTTCTTTGATCATCTATCACTATACTCACTGGCTTTTAGTCTTGAAAAGATATTGACTTTCTCGTCGAGAACAAGGTTGTTTTTCATACATCATAGATCAAATGTCAAGAATATACCCTGGTCACTGCTTATAACCACCGGTGGATCCACACACACCTTTCTTTGAAGAATGTTACTGGAAGAAAGAAGTCATGGCATCCAACAATATGCAATTTGGTTTACCATCCAGGCCAAATGTTACAGTATCGCAAAGAAGAGTTCCACGTCCGACCCAGCCACAAGAAGTTAGCAAGTTGAGGGGTATGGGAGACGATAGTGCATACATTAAATCTAGAAGAGAGCAAAGGAGAGCAAATTTGGAGTTGAATCAGCAGACACCACTACCCCGGCCGAGCATACGACAACCATCACCAGTACCGAGATCAAAATCCGAGAACGGATCTAGAGGGACGACAGCACCTCTACTAGGACCTGGAGCTCGTTCAAATGGGGATGTCTCGACCCTTCATCTGGTTCCGGCCGTCAACGGAAAAGTGCCTGGAAATGTTTTGAGGAGGAAGCCCTCATCGATAGCTCAACATGCTGAACTTAGTCGGCCAACAACGGCTAGGACAGCAAATAGTTCCCCAGCTAATTGGGGGCATGTATCTGGACCGAAGCCTACTACTCAAGCTTCAATAGACCCAGGACCTTCACGTATGGAAGCCTCACAGCAAGTTCGAAAGGTTTCTTCATCTTCAATCAAGGAAGCACCGCCACGGATTATACCAGAGTTGGATAGATATCGAACGAAACCAGAACATTACCGTGAGGAGTTGAATGCTAAGTTTGGATCTAACATTCCTTACAAACTGAAAACTCCCGATATATCTCCTCCCACTCCTTCAATATCTGCAGGATTTGTAAGTTCAGGTTCCAGCCACAAAAGATATAGCGGATATAGTGGAAGTGGATACAGTGCAAGTCCTTCTATAAGGTTTTCCGAGTCACCGGGCCCAAGCGCTTATAGTAGAGATACGACTCCTACTTCGATGTCATCTGTATCGCCTAGTATCTTTGTACCTTTCAAGTCTAGCATTCCAAATCGTCGAGGAAGTAGTCCTACCAGGACTAGGCCACCTGTCACTCGGAGACGCGAAAGTGATGCATCAAATGAGCTCAACAATGCAATCAACGATTCACGTGGACTACCATCGTTACGAGAGTCTGTCAATTCTTCTTCGTCTAATTCTACAGTCAAAGCGGATGGAAAAGCTCGGGACAAGGTGCATAAGAAGAAGAAGTCTTTGGCTTCTCTTCCACCTAGTCCACCACCTCGTGAGTCTTCTAATCAATTTCAGAGGTCGCCGCAAGAAAAGGTACTCCCTACCAGAGCAATCCCAAATCCACCATACGCAGGACCTATTTCATCTCCAATATCATCGACTCCAAGGCCATCAGTTCCATTAATAGAGACGGCCGATAGACCTTCACCCCCAAGAAGACCTAGCAGGGATGGTACTCCGGATTTGAGGTCCCAGATTGGAGACTTTGCGGTACTTCAAAGCAACTTTACTGGCATGAGGTTTACACACAATAAAAGCAATAGCGTTTCTTCTCAAAGAGCAGCATCATCCCCTCTTCAAACTTCCATGACTCAAGCATCACCAGAGTCATCCCGGAATCCATCTCCAGCTCTGGTCCACCCACTACATCGGGATCTTACTCCAGCACCTACCGGTCTTGGAATAATCCCAAGTCTCAGGCCACCTTCTCGAAATCGCATAACTCGCACTCCAAGCCCAAGTGTCGATAGTGGAAAGCATCGCTTTGGACTCTTTGGTCGAAGAACAAAGACAGCCCCTGAAGTAACAACACTCTCGACAGAAAAATCTCAAAAGAAAGGACCAGCTGCAGGTACTGGCCATGAAGGGTATACAAGATATGCTCTACGCGGGCGTACTATTACCAGACCCACTGCCGGTAAGCCTCGAGAAAGAAGTTTGAGTGGAGCTGCAGTATCTAAAGATCAATTGGATACCACGGATCCATTCTTCCGGGATCGTATGAGCCCTGTTATCATATCAGGTGGTGGAACGATAAAGGAGAATCGCAACTCTATTGTTGAAGTTGTCAGTCGTACAGAGAGTGACACTAGTCTCCCTGCACTGGATCAGAGTATTTCTCAGACTAGTTTGAGTCAAAAGGCGCCCAGAACCATTTTGCAACCATCAGCAATTCCAAAAGAAGATAGTAAGAGAACTTCTGCTATGGGTGCTTCCAAAGTTAGAAGACCTTCCGACAGCCAGGAGGAAGATGATGCAAAGAAACCATCCATTGCATTCCGAAGATCGATCCAACGTCTCAATAGTGCGACAACGACTATAAATATTCCTCAACAACTCAATATAACAACGAAAGATCCTTCATCTTCGATAAGTAGCCTGGACCCTAGCTTGTTGTCTGGTGAATCACAACTAGAGTTGGAAGAAGAAGCCGAGCGTGGAAGACAAGCCCATCTTAGTAAGCCGGCAAAATTGGAGAAGCGTGCAAGGTCACCTCGGAAATGGAATTTCTTTCACCGGCATGCACCAAAACCAGAGACCGAGATCAAATCCGACGCGGTACCTGTCACTATTGGTAGACAGCCTGTCAAGCCCATACCCCACTACGCCATGTTTGAATTTTCTGATGAGCCAGAGGATACCGATAGTGTGGATTTAGCGGAAATTTTGAGAGATTCAGAAGTGGTAGGACTAACTGATGAGCAATTGAACGAACTTAGGTTTAGTAATTACAAGGAGAATATCCGACGTATTGAGGAGCTTCAAACAGCAATGGCACCTTCACTTCCAGAGATGGTTCCAGCGACGGTTGCTTTTTCACCACCGGAATTGATAATTCCTTTACCACCACAAGTTCCTCAAACTCAAATAGAATCTCAGGTTCAAAGAGAAGGGACACCTATTCGACCAAGTCGCCTCCAACAAGTTGGTCGCATTCCAAAAGTTGTATCTGCAAGACCTGAGGCTACATCTCCAATATCTTTCTCGAGACCATTTGCAAGATTGAGCACTATACAGCCTTCCATGGATTTGTCTTCGTTTGATGTTGATTCTGTTGCTTTGGGAGCAAGTCCACCGAAATTTTCTAGCCCTGAAACTTACTCGGCAAAATTCAGCAGTCCACCATTGTATCAACGAGAATTTCTGGCCTTTTCACCAAGAAGGTCTCCTAGGAACAATTCCACAGCTACGACGAGTAGCTCAAGCACAATCAATTGTGCTGAGATCACGGCAATTATCCCCGAACCCGATTCGGCGTTAGTAGAAGATGAAGTATGGGACGAATACGACGATTTGATCGAAACGGAAAGTACGGCGAGAAAATCTCGCATTGTTTCTACAACATCATCTTGTGGTGTTCCATTTCAATATGAAACTTATCAAAGTCCCTCTACCCGTGTTATCAAGCCCATGCTTCAAGCTTCTCCTTTTCCTAATCGCGAATTGCCTGAATTGCCACGTCGAAGATCTGCCATTACGTCTATAGCATCGAGTTGCTTTAGCATCGATGTGGACGCGACTATGGAAGTTGGAGATCAAGATACGTTGAAATCGAAGCCCTCGCCAACAGCCCCAGCATTCTCTCCCGAATTACTCAAACGCAACAATTCTCTTCATTCGACCAAATCTCAACAGCTTTCAATAGTTGAATCAAGGAAATCTGGTTCTAGTGATACATCACGAATCTCAGGAGCTAGTCTTCTAAGGATTGAATCTGAAGAAAGCAATTCTCCAATTTCACAAGTTAATTTGAGAGTTGGAAGTATGAGTGTTAGTAAATGGCTTACTTTTGGGAATGTATTGTTTAGTCCAGCTAGAGATGAGGTAGGCAATTTGATGGATGGGCCCAGGACGAAATGTCATTCCATTTTGGTTATTGATGGGCTTGGCAATGGTATGTTTGATCCATGTTTATTCTTGGCATGAAACTAATACGCATTAGACGACTGGTCTTTCTATGCAGCAGAAACTTATCCGACTTGTACATTTTACAATCTATCCCCTACCGCTCCTCCTCCAACTGCCAATACTAAGAACCCCGCCTACTTACTTCCACCTCCTAATCACCGACAAATTCAATTTTCTCCTCTCAGCAGCACTTCGAAATTTCCCTTCCCATCCTCTACGTTCAGCACCGTAATTTTCCGCT
The DNA here is from genome assembly GCF_014898465.1 of Botrytis porri. Taxonomy (NCBI): domain Eukaryota; kingdom Fungi; phylum Ascomycota; class Leotiomycetes; order Helotiales; family Sclerotiniaceae; genus Botrytis; species Botrytis porri. Next base: position 700,912 of record NW_024066083.1, on the reverse strand, counting down.
TCCCTTCCTCTCTCACAACTCAAGTCTACAATCACATCCTATCCGAATCTCGACGCGTACTCAAACCAGGTGGATACATCGAAATTACACTTCTCAATCTCGATATGTTAAATATGGGACCTCGTACTCGTCGCGCTGTGCGAGGTCTAAAAACAAGGTTGAAGAACAGAGATGAGGGTGTTGTGTTGGGCAGTTTGGGAGATATGATTTTGAGAGGACTTGGAGCGAGAGGATTTAGGGATGTGAAGAGTTGTCGGGTGGGGATTCCGGTGGTGGGACTATTGGAAAGGGTTAGGAGTGGAAACGAGAAGGAAATTGAGGAGGTTCATCGACGAAAGGGAAAGAAGGAAGAACGAAGTTTGGCCGAAATGATGAAGGAGGAAAGTGAATCTGCAGATGAAAGTATTACGCGGATGGTAGCGAAGGTGGGAAGGTGGTGGTATGGAAGATGTTATGAAGCCTCTCTACTTGCTTTTGAATCGAAAACTAGGATGGAGAACGATGAGAAGGAAGGGAACGCAAAAGAGAAAGAAACGAAAAGCATCTTTACCGATATCAAGGTCTTAGACGAATGCGAGAAATGGAACGCGAGTTTCAAATTGGTGGTTATACATGCGCAAAAACCAGTGGTGGTTAGGAGGAGAACTAATAGTGTTTGAGGTTTGCTCTATCAAAATGACATGATTAATGGATGAAAGAATGGAAGAGGGGAAATTTTTAAAATTTCATGAGATGGTTGGATGGGTGCGAACCCGATTTTTTGTATACAGGATCTTTTTTCTTTTTTCTTCTTGGATTCGGTTCGATTCGATTCGGATGGAGGTCACCGGTTGGCTTTTTTATAATGCAGTGCGATCTGAGATTGCGGGTTTGATGATTAAGGGTTTTGATGGGATGAGGTGGGATTGAATTGTATGGGGTGAGAGGAGGTGGATGAAAGAGGTGGATGATAGAGAGAGGGGGAGAAATACGGATTATGAATTATGATGAATTTATGAAGTTTGCTTTTTGTTTTTATAAGTGGTTTGGGTGGTGGGGGGTAATTCTATTATGCGGGGTAAGAAGAGCTGGGCGGAAGTGGTAGAGAGGAGAAAAGATATCCATGGGGAAGATATTGAGTGATATGTATCGAGAGATGGGAGATGAGAGATGAGAAAAGGGAAGAGAAGATACTGGATTAGTTAGGTGGTAGTGTAGATATAGAAAAATGAATGAATAAATGAATAAATCATAAGTCAGATAGTTGATAAAAGTGAATCAAGGTACACCTCCTGGATTATCTTGCTTTTCGCGAGAAGTGTTAGTAGAGTACGTGGTAGGTAGACGAAAGAATCGATCCGGTGTTAAGCAACAATCACAATGATCCATTACAAATTGAACAATCAAAATATGCATAGATTTGGATATCAAAACGTGGAAAAATGAATGTGACAATTCTTTCTAGGGGGGGGAGTGTTCAGTTAGTTTATGTGTTGTATTTATTAATGCTCCTCATTTCCTGTTATTAGATTGTTTTTTTCTTCTCGTGGTTTTTATACAAGGGCTAGGGGTTAGGGACTATGTCAAGATGGTTTGATTTGATACGGTGGGAAGGTTTTTGGTGTGTGCGTAAATGAGTTTGTGTTCGCTTAGTGCTGGTCGAATAGAGGGGAAGATTCTTGCATGGTTTGGAAGGCTAGTGTTGTGTGATTGATATCAATTGCTTCAAAGCAGGAAGCTAATATGCTAGTAATTTGTAAGGATAGTCCGACTTCGAGCTGGCTTCGATAGAATATGGTTGATAAATGTTACGATCACATACTAGAGGATATCAATAGAGGTCAAACAACTATATTTAAACTACCATCCCATGCCAGCCAGCCAGTCAACACAACAACAAGAGTATCCACCATTTCAACTCGACTTTTATCTTTCGATACCCGATGATAACGAAAGACTTCTTAACCCTTGGAAACAAGAATCATGATCCTATCACAACTAATCATGTTATGAGTCGCACAAGCAATGAATAACTGAAAGTACTTGTGATATTCTGCTCCCATCTTCCTGGGATCATACGCTTTCATTCTATCTTTAAGGTGGCACCATAAACAATTTGGCAAGGCATCTGGAGATGTGTAGGCTTGCTAGTTGGACTCAAATTGTGCTTATATCTTATTTTGTTTGGATATTATTCGAAAAGTTCTTCGAGTGAGCACATCGATCGCTGACGTTGATGGCTTTAACGCCTTTCTCACCTTGAAAACATGAGGACTTTGATGATAAGTGGCACTGGGTATCCACATATGTCGCAGTCGATGCTTATTGTTTGACATTAAGGTTGCTCTGTATCCTGTGCCCGTGATATATTCTACAATTGGGAAGACATGGTTATCATGGCTCCAGAAATGACACCCATTACAGTTGAATTTCATCACAGTCACGTCTATTTTCGGGAGTAAGAGCTCATGATTTGAAGTAAAGCAACTGGAATTATTCATCATTCAATCTAAATACATGAAGAAATGTGTATAAGAAAAAAGCAGAGACATAAAGTAACACCGTTGTGACAAATTAATCATCCTTCTTTGGTCTAACGCCCAATAACAAACACATCTGATATAGCAACTCCTTCTCATCGTATTTATCATCGAAGTTTACTCTGAGAGCATTCAAAGTGACTGGTTTACCAGTAAAACGAGCATCGAGCACTGCTTGATAAGCTTCTTCGTATGTCATACTGGTAACACGCGCATCGGAAGCTGGTGTTGCAGGTGGTTGAGGCGAGTTGTTGTTGACGGTGGCGGTGTCGTTGGTGGTGGTCCACGGGTGTCCGTGGTGGAGGGGAGGAGGTTGTTGATGGTGGCGATGGTGGCGATGGTGGCGTTTGAGTTATTATTGGCGGGGGGGAGGTAATATAAATTGGGGTTGGGGGGAAGATAAAGTTGGTGTCGTGAGGAATACGGTCGCTTCCCACGAACCTCTCCATAGCCTCATTCAATGGTTCTGGCTTATCATTAAGAGGACATCGTAACACAGAGTTCTTGAAGTCTAACAAGAACATCACCACGTAACAAGTTTCCGTAATGACATCTTGGGCGAGGGCCAGGTAGAATTTACCACCACAATGTTAACAACTGCGAATTCTGCAGATTTATCCGTAGCGTTGGCAACTCGTCATTCGATGAACAAGTTGAAGTGGTCTGAGAAGCGGGAGGTTCGTAACACTTTGTTGACAGCTTTGTGAATGCAGAAATCCACGCCGCTAACAGACTTCCAAGCTTTGGGGTGTGGAATAACCACAGAAAGAAAAAGAGTCGACAACTTGATGTCACCTCTACTGGTAACAAGGCTAACATCTCTCCAGCCATGAGCCGGAGGTCTGCCACTGTCGAAACTCTTTTTAACAAAGCAGAAAAAGAAGCCGTGCCATGGTGCACCTTCGTAACCTATAACAGCATCATTCCATCCTTCCAGGCTATCCTGTAGCGAGTAACATGCTGCATAAATCTGCCTCTCAATAATAACACCCGATGATCCTGAGGCATCGTTTGAGGTTATGAAAGATACTTATCAATCGATCTGCCTTTCCAATCATCTCAAGGGAAGAGTCCTACCATTTGTAGTCTTGATGGAAAAGTCGACAATTCGAGAAGCAGATTGTGGATTTCTCAGGCTGCTTGTGACTTGTGGAGTGTTCCTCGCGACGATGCTGTCGATTACGATGTCATCCGAAAAGAGTGTTCTTTGCAATCATCTCAATGAGAAAGGTCCTACCAGCTGCAGCCTTGATGGGAAAGTCGATAATGTTAGCGGCACGATCTGAACCTTTCAGACTGCTCTTGACTCGCGCAGTATTTCTTACGCGAAGACGCTCGATTGCGATATCTTCCGAGGCAGTATTGCTCACAATGAGGCGCTTGATTGCGTTGTCTTCCGAAAGCAGTGTTCCTCGAAACAAGACTGTTAATTGCGTTACCATCCCAAAGCAGTAATCCTCGCAACACGGCACTTGATTAAGATGTCTTCCGAAAGCAAAGTTCCCCGCAACAAGACTCTCGATTAAGGCCTCCGAAAGCAACATTCCTCACAACAAGGCTCTCAGTTACGATGTCTTCCGAAATCATCTGAGACGGCAGCAGAAGGTTTTTCCAAATGGTAGACTTCTCTTGACATCGATCATTTGGCCTGATTGTCACGTAAAGAAGTGTCATTCCACCCGCGGCTTTGCAATCAATGTCGACGTTGCCAATAGTGCATTCTTGACATCATAAGATCTTATGCCAGGTGCCTGTATCTTCTGCAGTGTTCCTTGCAATAAAGCGCTCGAATGCGTCTTCCGAAAGCACCTGAGATCTGAGCAAAAAGTTATATCAAATGGTAGATTTCTTATAATAAAATGATTATAGCTTTTGGAGCAAGGTGTTTGGTTATATCTTCTGAAAGCATCTTAGATCTAAGCAAAAAGTTATGCCAAATAATCGACTTCTTATAATAAAGTAATTATAACTTCTGGGATAAGGTGCTCGATTGCGTTTTCCGAAAATATGTGAGATCTGAGCAGGAAGTCATGCCAAATGGTAGACTTATCCAATCACCATCGAGGTATGCATACACAAAGATCCATAAGAAACTCATCATTACCGTCAGAACCCTAACTGATACTTTCTTCTATAGAACTGGGACAACGGCTGGGTCTATTCAGAACATACTCATTTAGCAGGTACAAAGGATACCGACAAAACAGACTTTGACTTTGACAATAAAATCATACAGTCGACAATAAGCAGATTTGCAAGATGAGCCTTGAAGGGGTAGTTACTATACCGAGACGCAATCACAAAGTAGACGAGGATGGCACATGCAAATGCGCCAAGGCGCAACCGCAATGAAGAGTTGATCGAACAAGTTTGTAATATAGTTCGACCGCACGAATACACAATTGCCGTATGGCATGAGGCTGATTATGGTAGAAGCAAAAGCGTACCAGGCTCTGGGTGGTGACAGTTGGGTGGCGGCGGCGGTGGCAGCAGCGACACAACTGGGCGTTGGAGTCATATAAAGCCTTGGGCGGCGGCGGCGAATGTCGAGCGATGGAAATCTAGGGTTAATGATTTCCAACAAATGGGCAATTTCCTTCTGGGGTTCATAGACCTGAATCTGTTGGCATAAACTCCTACATGATAACATATTCAAGATCTAGATGGCCACGAAGAACTACGGGGCAGCCATCTGGTCGTTCTGGGTGTGGGTCTAAGGATGAGAGGTATACTTCTAGTGGTGATGTAAAGGAGACATTGGGTTACAGATTCCGTTGCTCTTGGGAACATTGTACAAATTGTCAGACGGGAAGGGAGTGAAGGAGTAGCGTTGGATTATTAATAGCAGAATGGAGACTTTCATTAAGTATATACAATCGAGTGTACCATGGACTTATAATATGTGATATATCGTGAGATACATCTATGTCAATGCCCATAATAGCTTGAAAACATGATAAACTTTTTTGGCATGGTATTGAAAGTCTAGTAAGAAACATTTTTCGGTTCCCTTCCTTATCTAGAGTTCTCTTTCACGTCATCAACTCTCCCCAGGCCATTCCGCCTTCCCTCCTACGATCCTTTTCTGTTCCAAAAGTTCATATTACATGTCATTTCATGGTAAAGTCCTGTTATCCTTGCCTGTCTCTAATACATTCCGATTCTTGTCTCCAGCGGCGATGACATCGTCCTTGGGAAAATGCTCAGGTTGTGATTGAGAGTTTACCCTAAAGTCAACTGGACCGAGAGGAAGTTAGAAAGATACTGTTGATACTTGGGAATTGTATTTACCAAGCTAATATTGAGTTTTAAATCCTATGAGAGGCTTTGTTGACAAAGTCAAGTGGGTGTATATCAATAACCACGCTAGTGAACAGCAGTTGAGACACTCGTGCTTGTGGTAATCATAACTTTGAAGATCTGATCGTAAAATGTTTCGAGTTCCATTATCATAGCCATCGTCAGTTGGGTTTGTTATACCAGTCGAGGAGGAAGCAATTGACATTGTCAAACAAGCCATTGATGGTTGTGGTACAGCTGATCGGTTTTGGTGGTTAAATATCTTGAATATTATTGTATATTATTAGATCATGCACGCACAACTGAAGTCTCCGACCAAATCGACTGAGCTTGACTACGGTGGCATGATCCAAAGTTCGGTACACTTGGTGTGATATTGATCAACGGAGTGATTGGGACGATATTTCACAGCTACATTTGGTTCCCTCCGAACTGTAATACAGTAAAACCTCTCTATAAGGATCCTCTCTATAAAGATAACCTCTATTATCCTTTTTTCTAAATCTCAAAAAAATTTAGACCTAAAAATGGCCTATATCTTTAAAACCTTTTCATAAAGATATCCTTATATATTTCGATTCCAGGATTATAATATATTAATTGGATAACCTGTTTTAATCTCATTTCCTCATTTTTTTTGAGATTCTTAAAGCTTGAGTTTAGTTTTATTGACTTTTATTCTTTAATTTATTATTCAATTTATAATATTATAATCAATATTATAATTAATATAATAAATCTTAATATAATACTTATTATAAGTCTTTCTCTATTTGGTTTTCAAAAAAGATTTATAACAAGTAGTGTAGAATATTGGTAATTGTATTGAATGCGAATTATTGAAGGAGCGAATTAAAAATATTTCATTATTTGATTCAAATAAAAAACAGGATGATCTTTTATATAAGGGTAATGTTTTATTATATTTAGTTTTTATATAAACATTTCGATTAGCTTTCTATATGTATCTTATATAAAGAGGTAGTGAAAGTATTAGAAAAGTTGGATTTATTCGAACTTCAAGGAGGTAACAACGATATTGATTTTAAAGGACTTGTGAAGAAAACTAAAAAGAAAGTATTACATAGAAAGCTTCATACTATTCAACAGCACTCATTAGACTCTTATTTTAATCGTTAATCCTTATTTTTATTAATAACCCTTCATATAAGGATACCTCTATATATTCTTAAAAATGACCATAAAAACCAGTATCCTTATAGAGAGGTTTTACTGTACTTTGTATTGAGCTACAGGACAGATTCCTTTAGGCATATGCAATGTGCGTGCATTTTGAAAGGAAATTTTGCAAACCTGAAAACTTTCAATATCGATATAAAAGTCGGTGACACCCTGGAAAGATGTAATGACTTTACGGTTGGGCAGCAAGGATTGGCAGTACTTGACCATGATACGTTTGAGAGCTCATATGAAATTATCACAACTACCGGAAGCACCGGTAAAGCTTTCAGCTACAGCAGAAAGCAGATCGCTACTTAGAAGAACGGAGAGGAGTTCCGGGCGGAATGTAATGTAGCTATCATAGTTGATTCAAATTACTAGGGCACATTGAAATTCAACTTGGCTTTCATCACTATTGACATCCTAAATCGAAGCGAACAGTTTTAGGTCAAGCAAAGAACTACTCTAAAGAATCAACGGTTTTCGAAACCATGACGATCCCATACTCTCGGGAATAAGGGTAAGGTGGAGTTTTAAAGAACTCGATAAGAAATTTCGCATGCAACGTAGACGGCACACTATACCATCAATATCAACGGGTCAAGGGGTTCAAGAATTGTTCGAAAGGAAGTCGAGCGATCCCTAAGTCTAGCAAGGAAAGAATACCGTCAGTCGATGAACAAAATGAAGGATATGCAAAAGCCATTAATACCTAGAAAAATAGCACTCCTCAATGTCCGGATGATTTGAGTGCCGATATAATATGGGTATAGCGATATAATTTCCTAAAATTAGTCGACCTGCACATCAAGAGTAGCGAAGAAATAAAATGCTTAGAACCCCAGAACATAAGATATCACCAACAATCAGCCTGCATACCTATCGTGATCTTCATACTCGATTATAGTTTGGTAAGCGCCGGTGACTCAATTGAGTCAGAATTGTCCAATTTTGCATCGATTAGTTGTCATGATTTCAAACACTTCATCTGAAGTATTCGCACTCTCTATTAATCGCTGAACATCTCTCCCAAGCGATGATGATTTTCCCATTATCAATAAACCCCTCTTCAGCAGTATCGGAATATAGTATCACCTATTGTCGTTTCTACATACGATGTAGATTTCCGTTGATCTTGGAAATCTCCCATGCTTATACAGATCTCCCAATATTCCGGTACATTGTCGGGTACAATCCATTCCCCTAACCCATTTTTTCGGTAGCCATTCAGAAAACGTCTCGGCAGTAAAAGTTGAAATGATTGGTCAAAAATACGACGCTAACTGTTAGATATCTCGCATCCATCTCTCTCCATCCATAGTATTCTTTGATGCTCCATTCCAAAAAGCCATAAACAAGTAGCGACAGGAGGCTCAAATGAAATTAATCCATCTCCGGTATCTCCACTCATAAGAAGCGCTGGAACCACTGAGTTAACAGGGCTCGAAGTCGCTTCAATGATCAATCCCCCACTCTCAAATTATCCACTTTCGCACACCCCGAACCACCGAGGAAGTCTCAAGAGAGTCAGAGTGAAGCAGAGACCCTTCCTTTGATCACAAACAGGACAGCATATGGTCCCTTGAAGTTTTGAGTGACGAGACATTGAACATGTTAAAAGATGAACACGTTCATCATGACCCCACCAAAGAGAAGTTTCTTCAGACAAGAAGTTGCGATTAGAGTTTGGGAATTTGTCTACTCCATTGAAAGGATTCGGGGAGATTGGAACGACAGATTTTTTTCAATAGGCCACAATTGCCACCAGGTTACAATCATTCATAAGCTTTATTAATAGGGGATTACGGAAGGTGGATGCATTTTTCGAATGGAGTAGCTCCATTATGGAGCCTCCATAGTAGGCAAGGACCGGCATAGTAATCATTAATCTGACAAACAGATCATGTCCACTTTCCCCTGATTGTTTACACTTTTGTACGAACGATTCAAGGGCAGCCTTCATGTATTGAAACCTTGACGATGAACATCACTAATCACCAGCCAAAACATAAATTGAAATTCCATACGTCAAACATGTCGGAGCACTGCTACATTTTGACTTTTTACCCCATGACCCCAGACTTGAAGCTGTGCCATCGGGCACTTATTTACTGTTGTCACCTGAACTGACAGTAAGACGGGATCATGGTGTGACACAAACCAGAGTGTTGGGAAAGAGGAAGCAATATTCTAATCCATCTGAACGGTGGAACAATCATCGAAGCTTATTCCTTTAAGATTCTAGTCTCTCCACGTGGAAAACAATAGCGTACCGGTTGCCCAGCATGCTGTAGATTAAAAGTCGTCTTACCGACCAATATACTTTTCTTTTCGTTTCACAAGCGCTAGACTGATCCTTTCCTACTGGATGAACACAACAGGTCGGCTACATTCTGAACAGTAAGCTTTCACGTCGTACAACATGATTGTATCTAACTTATCATTCACACTTGGCGTTTCTTGGTGCTTTTGGTGGCGTTGCCTCTTACCCTAAAGTGATACTAGACTTTCAGCTTAATGACCAGGGTGTCTTACACTATCCTTCAGAAAAGTGTGGATTTTCATACCGTTGAAAAGAAGGGGAATTTATTCGCCATCTGGTTGTAGAATCTTCCAAATTTGTGTTCCTCGGAAGATTGTCATTGTATTCAAGTACGCGTGTATAAGATGAGCTTCTATTGTAATGATATCAAGATAATCACCTCGATATAGTTACCCCAGTCAGAATGAATGCCGAATCGTCTTAATCCTTTTCAGCCTCTACTATTTGTGCTTAGTCGCTACTTTCTGCAGAAAGAGGTTAAGATCTACAGGGACCCCAGAGTACAACCCAGCGCTAAATGAGCAAGTGTTTGATTTTTTAAATCTCAACAACGGATTTGACGACCCGTTTGGGCCTATCACGCAAATCTAATCCACACTCTCCCTGTCGACCTCCCGTCTCCTCATATCTCCTAGGCTAGAAGCTTCATGGAACCATGTACGATTTATCTAGGCGTAAAGGTTTCCCCTGTTTGCCATGTGTGTTTTCGTATTACCTTTTATCTCTCTTGCCCGTGTCGATTGACATGCATCCAGCAATCCTCTCGAACTCATCCATTTGCATCATCTCAAAGCTTAGACACGGGTCCGAGAATTGCAACATCGTTATTCAGTCGAGATATCTCTCCACTCTTCTACACACGGTTCATTTTTAGCTTCAATGAACTTATATGTACCAACATCTGTGACCTGTCTGTAGGGCGTGTCTTTGACTCCTGATTCCCGTCTTTCTTCTGGATGTAAGCCACAAGTCGCCATTTTTAACCCGAATGTTCGATTCGGTACCGAAGAAGAAGATGTTGGACGCAGAATCTTCTTCATTGACGCCTCTACCGGAATCCCTCTCTCGTGGTTTAGTTGCTGTCGCAACCTTTGGTCTGTTATCATTCTTCTGTTCGATTAGTTTATTCGTCTACCTCACATACAAGATTTTTTCATGGAAGAAGAAAACGCCCATGGGTCAAGGTCAAGGAGGTCAAACGACGTCTTCTGTTAATCAATTCTTATTTCTGATATACAATTTACTCTTGGCGGATATTCAACAAGCAATAGCATTTTTACTCAACATCAGCGCGCTCAAGAATAATGGAATTATAGTTGGAACGTCAACATGTTGGGTTCAAGGATGGTTTGTGTCGACGGGAGATTTGGCTAGTAGTGTATTCATCGCTGCCATCGCATGTCACACATTTCTCAGTGTCGTAAAGAAATATCGTGCTCCACAATGGGCATTTTATACGGCAATCGGAGGGTGTTGGGCATTCGTCTACGGATTGGCCATCATCGGTGTCGCAATGCATCCGCATGATTTGTACGTGAGGGCTGCTGCTTGGGTAAGTTCGTTCGATTTCTAGTTACCTGGAAAGATATCTAATAATCACGCACAGTGCTGGATTGGAGATCAATATCAAGATGAACGTCTATGGCTTCATTACTTTTGGATATTCGGTGCCATGTTCGGAACCATTCTCATCTACGCCTGTATCTTCATCTACATTAGTCATCAATCGCGTTCTGCTCCTCCCGGAAATCAAGCTTCCAATTGTCACGGCGCTCAACCTCTTATGATTCTCTATCCTTTGATCTATACCATTTGTACGATTCCCCTTGCCGCCGGACGTATCGCGGCACTAGCCGGGACGGAAGTCAGTCTGAGTTATTTCTGTGTGGCGGGTAGTATGATTGCGTGTAATGGATGGTTAGATGTACTCTTATACGCCAGTACCAGAGCAGAAATCGTGTTTAGTGAGTATGCACCAGGCGAGGAAACAGGTTTGGAAACGTTCGCATTTATGGGGAAAGGACATTCGTTGGGGACAACTACGACTATCGAAGCGGGGGGGTTAAAGGGTGCGGTGAGGGGGAATAGAGGAAGTGGTAATTTGGGACGGAGAGGACATGGAGCGAGTGATAGCACGGATAATCTTTACAAGATGGGAGATATTTCCGTGGCGAAAAATGTTAGCGTTCGTGTGAGTATCGCACGAGAGGGAGAATTGGGGATTGGAGGATATCCAAGGGTGACACCGGGAAGTAAAGATGATAGTGAAGATCATGGGAGTGATTCGGGATGGGATAATATGAAGGGTCGAAGGAGTGAAAGTGGGAAGAGTGGATTTAGCGACATGGCTTGATCCTTTGATCTTTAGTTAAGATCTTAGATAATGTCATGGATACTTGATGATTATTTCTTTTGTTGATTGCATTGCAAGGAGTAGATGGAATTTTTTGAGCACTGGCTCTTGCATTTACATCGCATTGATACCCAGTACGTACAATATTGTATGATTATTAGTGGGTAGGACATGTACATAGTACATAATACATATTCACATCTTTTTGTTACTAGACAGAGTTTCTCAACTTGTATATAGGGGAGATACACTTACAGATACACATCTGAAATATACACATACATGACAATCAATCTTCCATTCAATGTAAGAATCAGGATGACTTCTTCCGTCAAAGCAACGCTTTATAGAGTAGACTGCCAATAATGAAGTCAGCAGCCATTTAGGCTACCATAAATCTCACGCCTACTCAAGAGCTCCCCGCAAAAACACGGCATCTATAAACATTCAGCATCACCTCATCATCCACATTAAATCCAAGTTCTAGGAGCTTACCATGACCGTTACCATACCCGACTCGACTTTCGTGTAACTAAGACTTCCAACCCTGCCGAAACATGGGCCCGTAAGCGGTGTGAAACCTACTCTATCTGATCTCCTTCAGACACCAATTTCTCATAGTATTCCAGCTGGAGTGGTGTTGAAGGATGGCCTACCAAGGCTTGTGCCTTTAAAAACAACCTTAGTTAAAGAAGATCTGGAGGGCTTTCATCTAGTTTGAAGATATTCGGAATTGTGTACCAAAAGTCGAGATCATGTCTCAGAAATGTGGAACACATCAGCTCATCACCCGAACCCACCTCATATACTCCCTTCTGTTTTCTAGTGATGCATTGACTGCTGCCATCTTCATAACTCTCTCCAAAGTTTACAATAATCATGATCCTGGTATGTGTATCTGGAAGGTCAGCAAGTTCAATATTCACAAGCATGATATATGTTGCTTGATTTTCAATGGATTTATTATTTTGTAGCTGAATTGACTAAGAATAGGCTACCTAAAAGTCCTTCCCTCATTCAATCTACAATCTCCCAATTAATCATTATCATCTATAGCAGGATATAGAGCAAAAAGATACATGTGAAGACTTTGTTATCCGCCCCGGAAAGGTAATTTTCGCAGCCCCAGAGTGCACCGGTCCAAATAACCTCAGAAGTCTCGTATATCCAGAGGAAATGTGACCCTACCTACTGAAGCTTGGTGATTATGGGTATCGGGTGTCGCGAAGGAAACGATGGCGTGTTGAAAATATCTTGGATCTCCCTGCAACTTCCACGCAAAATTATTACCCCTCCAGAAGCAAGAAAATACAAAGAGCTTAGTCGTCACCAATAACAATGAGACGTTCCTCGAAGGGTTCTATGATATTCTCGTCTTCCTCATCGAAAAGCTCCTTGAAGTGGTCAAATTCATCGAGCAACGATCCATCCTCATTACATCTTATAAAAAGCGTCGGGAACCCCTGTGTTTGAACCGCCATAAGGGGCCCCGGAAATACTTCCCTACTGAAATGATCAACATAAAATGAAGTAATATAAACCATCCAAACTGTCCTGAGATCAATCTTTTTCCATTAATCCATGTTAACCTGCATTGTCTTCGGACCACGAGCTTCCCACAATGCGCGACTCATCTGGATATCCTGCTCAAGCTCATCCGACTGAATGCGTAGTTGAACCTACTAGCCGTGTCACAATTGTTCAATAAACGCCTCATTAAAGTCCTGAAATCGATATTCGGGGGAAGTTCCATCGAATGCTCGCTGAACACGCGGGAATTTACGGACAGGATTGAGTACAATGATGAGACGTTCGAGTATAGGACAATGGTCTTCTAATCCTGTCCAGAATATTTCCATATCTTGTTCGGTATCACATACCCATTGCATACTTATAAAATCTACAATCAAAGATCTCAGGCCTGTCAAGTCCAAAGAAACTTTGTAATCATACGTATAAATTGGAAGCAGATACATGTTTGTGAGATGTAAGGTATCCACCTCCGTATCAAACCATATACCGGATTTTGCTATCACTGTCACCTCTCGGTAATCATCGCCATCCTCATCTTCAGGATGACGGATTTTCTTATTGATACCATCGAATTTGAATTGACTATAGTGCTTCAAGAATATCTCTCTTGCCATACGGCATACAGATTGTAGAGCATATGGGAATAGCAATGCATTGCGACTGATTGACGAAGCAACATTTTCGATAGAAATCGCAGCCTTGGTATAATTGTCGCAAAATCTTACGTAGGCCAGAGCCCAGACGTTACTGTCTGGTGGTGGCAAAGCATAGAACCAAATCTTTCTTTGCAGTTCGATGGGCAGAAGTGGGAATGAAACAAATGAATCAGCTGAAGCTGTTGCAGCTGTGGTACTGAGTAAATCATTTTGATGAAGTTGTATCTCGAAGAAGTTGAACATCTCTTGAACCATGAAGATAGATTAGTCTAGTCTTCAATATATGTGTTTGAGTTCAGATTCAATAACCTACCAGGACTGTAGTAAGCTGCTTCAAATTTCTCTTTTCCAGAGGGGGTAGAGTCATTGTTAGTGTTGTGCCCAGAATCCTGATTGACTAGGCTGACTGGGGTGACTAGAAATGTTAGCTTATCAAATAAACTCAGTGAAATTATCAAGTTTTGTGAACATACCTGAACTATAGTTTATCTGGAGCATGTTTTGTGTAGCCACAGGTTTGACTTCATCATTTGTTATGACTTGATCATCTTTGATAGCTGCGGTAGCCATTCCAGATCTAATACTTCCTCTGTCTTCAACCTGACTGACATTCAGATAGCCTGGCGATACAATATCTTGACGTTGGGATTCCTTTTGTAAAGAGACACCCATAGTTTAAAGGTTTTGAAATTTGTTCCTTGATGGATTACGACTCAAACCCCAAACTCCAGACTCCAAAAACCTCCTTGTTGATTTCAGGGCTGAGAAAAGCCAATAGAAAAAAGCTGACTGGCAGAAGAACAAAGTTGTTAGAGCTTGAGGATATTGAAAATACGAAGGACAAAATGCTGTATAAGGTGGGAGTCCACCAATGAGAAGTTTCTTAAGCAACCAGAAAGAACAGGGGTTTCACATATTTTCAGTGAATTCAAGTCCTTAGCCTGACTTTCTATTTGATTTTCTTCCAACATGTTCTGGATCTGTATTTGCCTTGCTTGTTAGGATGAAAGTAGTGAATGATGAATTGCTTTGGACAAAAACTGGATAGTTTTCCCTTCCAAGGTTCCTCAGGTACTGATTTTTCTCGAATTTTTAGGGTGTAGATGACTGAATACAATGCTCTTTGAGCTTTACATGGAGGAGCCCATCTATACTTCTGGGCCTAGTGAATCTATGTGAATGAGCTTTTGAGAAGCAGTCCTGGGTAGATGAGGATAATGTAATTTGAATACCTAAGATTCCAAGCTGACACTCAACCTCAAAAAGCTACAATCTAGTTTGGAACCGCTGAAATCAATGAAACCAAAGGATTTTGCAAATTAGAAACCAATTTCTAACAGAACACAAAGTTTTAGTACTATATATATCATGAAAATGAAGTCATATTTCAATTTTTCGACCTCCTCACTTTACTCACATAGCATCTCGCCATATCAAAACTACCTCATAATAAGAAGCCCAAGGAATATCCCCCTGCCTTGAGCAAGAGATTCACGAAAATGCAGCATCAGCAATTACTTATCATTTGAAGCGGGAATCCTAGCCCTTGAGGTGTGTCGTAGAAGGGAACCACAGATGGTTTCATCTTTCTTGGTGTCAACCTATGCTAGCTACAAGCCAAATCTTACCCACTGTGAAAAAGGTGCAGCGATTGAAAAGAAGAGCTCCTGTCAAGTCTGATTTTTAGATGATAAACTTGCCTAGCCAGTTGTATACCCTCAATTACGACTGCATTTCAGCGTAGCATTTTCCTTAAATAAAATGACGGATGCCTCATCCGAAGCTTTTGATGCCCAAGTGTTGAATGTTTGAAGATGCGCGAAGTAATGGAAAGGATCTTCGGATGAGTAGGTTTCACTTTGGCAGAGTCAGTAAATTTACGCGAACGTCAGATGAGGAGGAATTATCGTTTTCCTGAGCATCAAACAATAGTTAATGTAACAAGACAAAGTTAAGCCGTAGCTGCCCACCTTGTTTCGGCTCAGACTGCTCAGACTACGCTCTCAGAATCCGGAAGCTAAGCCTCAACTGATAGGTATGCAAAAAATGCAGTGCCTGATTTGATGAGGGACGTTATTGAAGTCATCCCGCATCCCATAAACTACCGAGTAAGACACATGCTTAGTGCTTAGAATCGCGCAGAAATCCCCAGCCAGAACACACCACATTCTATTTGAAGCTTCATCAATAGCCTATCCACTATGTCACCCTAACTGCTGAGACATCATAAGACAAGTTTTGCTGAAACAATACACACAGCTTAGCTGGTATATCCTACTATATGCGGAAATGATGTGCAAACTGCGTTGATAGATTTCTCGTGCATTTGGTATCGTTCTCGAAGGGTCATGACTCCGTAGCAATTGAAGAAATATAGGTGAATGAGACAACGAGTGGATAGTACACAACGACCATTAGGGGCAGAGGATGAGGTTTCGGATGGGAAGATTCGTATGGAATTACGAGTACTGAATCATCAGATGAATCGATTGTTGATTCTGAATGCAAGGACGGGAGAGACCTGGCGTGGGGTAACGCAAATGGCACTACTCGAGTACAAGGTCTCCGTATTTGGGGGTGGGGGCACCACGAACCTCAATGAAGCAAACGTCTACACTTCCTACGCTAATGTCGAATGAAGAGAAGATTCTTGATGGTCGGTATACGGTCAGGGGAATCAAGGAGGTGTTGAAGATATTCCATTGGTAAAGCTTGCATCAGCGATAATTCATTCTCAAGAACCCGTTGAAGATGCAAGTGCTATCCAGCCCTCCAGTCCCATATCTTCGAGGGCTTCAGCGTTGGTTTGAATCTTTCCATTTGAATTGCCCCCCCCCCCCCCCTGAATAATAACCCATCCAATATCATTCATCTGGCGGTCGTGCTGAGATTGTGTCACCGAAGCCCAATCCATACCACCAAATCTTGTAGGTCGTCAACATGGCTTATTGGCATCCATCACTAACCCATCGGCAAGCGCGAGGCAAGAACGCATCAACTGCAACTGGTTGGCGAATGGTAACGCACAATTTCATAGTGAAAATGATGCGATGGTGCTTTTTGGAGGCAGTTATATCCAGAAGGGCATTGCGCCAGGGGATGTTTAACTTGACGGGACGATGAGTGTATTTGGCAGTTTTTATCGACTATCAAACAAGTGTTGTGCTACTTTTGATACCATCATACGACGTATCTGCAATGAAGCAAGAGTAGTGTGTGAATAAACCCAATCAGTGCCATTGCCCAAAGGTCCGTCTATACGTAAATCGTTGAGCCGTGAAAGGAGAGTAAGAGCGAGATTAAAAGTTAAAAGGTCGCTGTTGACGAGATAGACATGGACTTCAACGGCCCACAAGCGACGATCCAGAGATTCGTCGATAAATATGGCGATTTAAAGAAGCGATTTGCATCGGACAACGACGTCAGTCGTCTATACCATCAAGTAAGAGAGAGTTGAGAATAAACAAGCCAGACAGCCAGCAGCCATCTCTGACAGGAACTGCCCTCTGAAAACGCGTATCGCTTCTTTTGAGCAAATTTTCCAATCGAAGAGATGGATACATTGGTGAAATTGCGAAGTTCGCGGTGAGTACTCTTCAACAGAGACGAAACTTTCGTGATCTTTAAAGATTCTGTTCGGAAGGGTCAGCGTCCACAAGCAAATGATGGGTTGATAAGATGGACTTGTCTCAATACCATGGTCAGCCCAGAGAAATACTTACAACCAGCGCTCTGTACAGACAATCCAAAATTCCAGATCTGATAACTGTGATTCCTACCTAGACGTATTGTTTTCAGGTTAGAATAAACAGAAGATTTCTAAATAACTTTGGACTTAAAATTGAAGAGAGAGCTGAAGCGGCTGTTTAATACTGTCAGTTATGTATGAAGTAGATCATACAATGATCAGTAGTAGATTCAGAGCCAGTAAGACATTGTATGAACATATATGTGACAATAAATTAGCAAGAGTCTCTCTTCTTTCCAACTACCAACTTCCGATTTTCTCATTCCTAGCAAAAGAAGATGAACCAACTCCACAATTCCTCGTTCAATTCTATCGTAGTTGGAGATGTATCAAAGGAGGGAGATCAGTGAGTCCTTTCCAAGATTTGGTATAATGTCATATCCACGTAAAGTTGTACGATACTTCTTTGTACTGGAAATAACATGCAAACAACCCTTCCGGAAATCTAAGTACAAGATATGAACAACAGCAACGATACGTGTATAACAAAACGTCTCCGAACCAAACATCTCACCTATCAAACAATTCACTCATCATCATCATCATCATCATTAACAACAATAACATCAATATCATCATCATCATCATCATCATCATCATCATCATCAACAAGATCAACCCAATCCCAACACCCCCACAAAATTCTCACACAACCCCCCAAACTCAAAATGCCCATCCTCTGGGATCCCTCCCTCCACTCCCCCTCCCTCGCCTGCCCCTCCTGCACATTCCAAAAGGTAAAATGCTGTTGCTGCGGACTTCTCGGTTACAAAACTCTCGATCGCGTTTGCACTCCTTGTAGTATTTACCTTACGGGTCCTACGTTTGATGGGAATGCGGATGTGACGTGGATTGATGAGGCGTTGTGTCCGGTGTGTTCGCCAAGGGGATAGATGGGGTATGGTAAGTTTATGGAGTCGAGTGGCTTGAGCATTCAATTGTTGTTTCTTCCTTTTGAAACTTTTCTTTCGAGGTAGGAATCTCTCTTTGTGATTCTTTGTCACGTTGGCGAAACTTTTCTTTTGTTGAGTATCTAATATCAATTTCTTTATTTAATTATCTTTGTCTAATTCAGTGAGTGAGTATGTGTTGTGAAATAGTTTTGAATGATGCTGTTCTCGTATTTTTTTAATACTGGAAATTTCTGATGTTGAGGGACCTCACGACTCTTTTGACTCCTGAGTCCTGACATATCATAATGATTTTATGAATACGGAAGGTACTTTATTAAGACTGACAGGTGCCAAGCCTTCAAGTTGATGTCGCAAATGAAGAGTATTTTTACTGTTCTATCCCATTGCTCCCGAGCAAAGCTTAGAAACTTCTAGAAGACAGTCACCCAGTCAATACATCCACTAAAATCCCTTCACATTTAACACATCGATTCTTCTTAAAATTTCCATAAAAATAAATTATACTACATAAATCCAAAAAACATCATGTATACATTTCAACACATTTCCCACACATAAATCATTACCTCAGTCCCCCAATATCCTAACCAATGAACCATTATAAACCCCCCAAGTATCCACCTCCAACAACCCCATCTATGCAAGCTGACCTCTAACAACACCCAATGGGAACAGATTGGTATGAACATCCGTAAAGAATCCCGCAGGATAAGCTTCAATCTGCGCAACCTTGAAGCCCGTACCCGTATCTTGTCCTCCATTAGGAGCATTGATACCCGTTGTGAAAGGACCAGTCATACAGCCCACACTAACTCTACGATAATCATCACCGACTGGGTTTGGGAATGCAAGACGAGGAGGTCCGGATGCACCGCGAGCGGCTTCGTGGATGTGTGTTGCGGTTTTGGCGGGCGATTGATAGGTTCCAGCTACGTTGAGTAGGGTGATGTTCTAATTCATAGGAATGTTAGAGATAATTCGATGATTAGAATTTATGAAGTAAGTACTTACGTAGCAAATAGTATCTTGATGAGCATTGATTCCATAATTGAAATATCCGACAGCATCTGAAGGACCTGGAACCGAGACGGTACCATTGCGAACTTCGGATCCGAGAGCAACGACATTGTATGTGCTCGTAAAGACGAAAGGTGATCCGCCGCTTTGAGCAGCTGGGGCAACTGGCATGTCGGCTAGTACCTCGGGAGATTTTGGGTTATCTTTGGACACATCTTGGTCGCTTACTGGGGCCCCATTTGCCCATTGGTAACTACCGTAAGATGCATAAGTTGCGCCGTCAGCAGGAGCTGCGATGGTTGTGGTTGTGAAGAGGAGGGTTGTAGCTGTGGCGGTAATGGTGAACTTCATGTTGACTGGGTGAGGTCTGATTACTCGAAAGATATTAAAGGATTGGATGTTTGATTGTTCAAAGAGTAGAGAACTTAGAGCGTTGATTAAGTTGTGATTGTGTTGATGAGGAAATATGATTGAGACCAGACTTTCACTCCCTTCTTATACATATTTCCCATCCTCAATTTTGCTTTGGGAGAATTGAGCTCATGGCCAGACTTGTACTTGCCAAGAATTTGTGCTGAGAAGTTGAGGATTAGAGGCCGGTCCTAATACCAAGCATGAAGTGAAAAGCACTGATATCGCCAAGTAAGAAATCATGGCTGTGAAAACCAAACTCCAGAAGCTTTTCTAGACCTCAAGGGCAAAATTCAACAAATATCGCTTTGAGGAAGCTCCCATATCTACTGCGGATTGTTGTATTTGGAAGAATATTCACTAGATATTTCTTGGCCTTCTTGTTTATATTCATATTGGGAATCTTGTAAATGCCAAGTTCCTCGCACAACTCTGAATTGGGAAAAGAAGATGAGGATCTTGAGAAACCAGATGAATAAATGTGGATGGGGAGTATAAATAAGGTTCAATTTGCAAGCTATTTAAGTGATTACTCATGAGGCCATACCGTCATTGTGCCAAGCTTCAATGATCCCGCCACTATACAGCTAGATCGGTTACCAGCACTACAGGTCAAGCTTAATAAGTAACTGAATCCAATGCCAAAATGTTGATATTATTATCTCATTGTACCGATTGATATTGAGAAGTAAGATTGGTATTGAGGCGAAACCCCTATCTGCCAAGCAAAGTAAAAATATCTTAACCAAGTGCTATACGTGTAATACGATCCATATCGCCGACGGTGGACAGAAATGTGTGTAGCTCTTCTTAGCAGAATACGTGTAGAGGCGGGGAACCAAGATCAAGACGACAAGACGAGCAGTGGCTTAGAATCATTGTTCTCCCCACGAGAACACCCAGCCAACTGGACCTGATCCATCAGATCAATCACCATTGTGGCTTCTCTGGCAAGCCATCATTCCGTTAGAAGCGGAAATCTTGGCATGATATCTTTCAATCCTCTCAATCTGATATCCACGAGAAAGCCGCAAGATCCTCTTCTCAAATTCACTAATGCCTTTCCCTTCTCAACTCAACCTCGTCTCCCAGTGTAATCATACTAGAAATGGAGTCATTATTCCTTCGCAAAGCATCTCGTCTCGCAATCAGTATCGCATTCATGTCCCTATCACCTATTGTCCAATCTATTCGCTTCGTACTTGGAGTGCAACTTGTATTGCCGCATGGAATCTCAAGTGAAGCTCGAGCATCTTGTCTGAACCGACAATCTTTTGCCTCTTCTTCTCCGAAATCTGCAGTTTGTCTTTGTGAGAATAATCGATATTTGTTGATCATATCACGGCAGATGGTGGTATGAATGGTAATGCAAAGGCAGTGGGTATAACGCTGGATCGTTATGAGACACATGTTGTCGTGTTTGGTGGATTTTGATTTAGTCGTGGGTTTTTGGAATTTGTCGTATCGAGAACGAGCGCAAAATCATTCGTCGCGAAGTTTATATAGGTAATGAAAAGGTACGGTAGAAACTGACCAGGAGATCTCTAGGGTATTTTGAATCACTTCCGAATTAGTAATTGTATGAATCACAAGGTCAACCTTTGAAGGTTATGATGGCTGTGCGTTCTCATGCTCGCGGGAGTCTAGCAAACAATATAGTGAATGCAAAACTTTGCATAAATAAATAAATGGAAGTAAGTATCGTTGAGATTCTTCATGTAAAAACGATAAAGTAGAAGAGTGTTCGAGCGATACATGGAAATTGTCACAATCCCATTATTTCCATAACAATTTTGTTTAGACCAGTGTCTCTGGGGACTAGAAAGTCTAGGGATAAATCCATCCTAATGTTGCGCTTGAGAAAGTTTACCCAAAGCAAAGATTTTCCAAAAGAACGCTTTATAAATCCAACCCGCATTCAATTTATCAATTGCCCATCCTAGTGTTGCGCCGGCGCTAGCAAAGAAACGCTGAGGTGGCTTCTTTTGAAGGAGCTTCTCAACCACAGGCTTGGTATATACTTCGACCGGTATTCCTTCTCCAATTTTGACCCAAGCTTCGTTAAGATCGGATTCGATTAATTTATATGGAGAGTCTGCGGGTAAAGAAATCAGCAAGACATTACTAAAGGCTCGGGGATGATGATACATACCTGCTGGTAATTTTTCCATTTGATTCTTAATCAACATGACGGTACTAACTGTACCTGAAGCCACATTGATAACAAACATTCTAAAAGGCTTAAGTTCGAGCTCTAGGGTCGATATATACGAGTGTAAAGCGGCTTTTGATGCATTGTAAAGTGACTGGGTTGGGATTGGCATATACCTAGCAAGACTGCTTGAGAATACAATCCTACTTCTAGGGCTAGCTTCTATCAAGAGCGGCATAAAGACTCTAGTGATCTCAACTATTCCAAGTATGTTCGTACTGAAAATGTTTAGAGCCAATTCGTAGTCACAATGCATGGCTAGAGTTATTGTTCGTACTCCGGCATTCTAGTAAAGGATATCAAGGGTTCCACCTGTAGCCGCAGATACTATTTCGTAGGCTGCTTCAACTGAGGAAGGCGATGTTACATCAAGTTCAATCAAGGTGATATTAGGATGCTTCTCAAGAGATTTCATTGTACTGAGTCGACGAGAGCTAGCGAAAACATGGTAGTTTGGACGAACAAATTCGAGAGCTAGAGAATGCCCGATACTTCCATCACTACAACCTGTAATGAGAATTGTGGTTTCTTTGCTATGCTGGCTGAGATACTGACTGAAAGAAGGAAAGTTGTCGTGTCAAGATAGGAATTGGAAGAGTGATTTCGAGAATCTGCTGGAGGTAATCTTGCAACATTGTCGTATATTGAGATATATGTAGTCCTTCATGATGGAAGAATAGAGCGATTGTTGTACCATTTAGCTTGGAGGATAATCAGTAAAGACGAGGATTTGATAGTTAACCGGTGTATCGATTGACCAAAGGGAGTTGGGCGAGGATCATGTTGTATGTTGGTGACGATGAGATTAATGATGATGATGGATGCTGTCGCGATTGAAACATAATCGAATTCGTCTCAATGATTGGTTGTACTGCATCGCTTGAGAAAGGCACGTGCATTGAACCCTGTACATGGCTCCGAGCCCCTCCATCTTACATTTTCCATGTTCCTGCATATATCAATCGATTTTGTTAGCCATAATGGTTTCAACATATGATTGCCAGTCCATTTGTTCCAGCAGGTATTGCGGGCGAACGAATCAGATTGGTCTTGGATGACTTTCAATCTTTGGAATCATCAAATTGGTGAATCTTCATTCCCTCTTGCTACTTGAATAGCGCCAACATCGTTCTGCTCCATAATGGTACGTCGTCACGGCAAATTATCAAAAGGATTTCAGACTTGTAAGGTAAGTTGCCTGGTTAGGTCTTGAGAGTTGAGATGTATTCCTAAAGATGTATCCCTAACCACAAGTTTAGTGAGACGAAGTGATGCCAACTTGTAATCAATGTTTAAAGGCTGGCTGGGAGTGTCCACAATATGGAGATTCTTTGGAAAGAATGCTCCAGTACTCGGATGTGAGAGATTTCGAAAATTCAGCACGTGATGAACCTCTGAATCCTAAGCAAAGGGCTTCCTGTATGATATCAGGTAAGCAGCTTCTTATTCTTTGGCAAAAATGTCGTCCATGTCTTCAGCAGCCATCATTGACACTCCTTAATTAGGGCCGCTCGCATTCAAGTCTCAATCACCATCTATTATTCTTCCAAAAGGAATTTCAAACACTATCAATGATCGTGCAATTGATCTCTTTCTTTCTACTCCCATATTTCGGGACTCTGGTCCTGTCAAAGGATATTACGAGTATTTATTCTCTTACTGCAACGATTCCAATATAAGCCATACACTCTATACAACCATCACTGCAGTTTCTTTGGCTGCATATGCTTATGCCTTCAAATCTTCGTTTCTTCTTAAGAAAGCATCTCAATCCTTTGGGTACGCACTCCGTCTTGTCAATACAGCCTTGTCATCCATCGAAGAGGCCACCAAGGATTGCACTATCATGTCCGTAGTTCTGTTCAATACATTTGGAGTACTCACCTGTCAGAATCTAGATTCCTTGATGGATCGTGATAGGCATATATCTGGTGCAACATCCATGATAAAGTTACGTGGGTTTCGTCAAATGGAGACTCGGCATGGACTTCAATTGTTCCTTCAAATGAATTCAATCCTCCTACAAAGTTGTATCTGGCATTCGTTTCGATTTCCTGAGGATTTGATTGAGTTACAGGAACATGCTGCAAGTTTCTTAGATGTAAATGATCCAGCCTGGAAGTTGAACGGTCTGACAGTGGAATTGACCACGTTTCGTGCTGATATAAAGGACGGTATATTTCATGAACGTTCTTCCATAATTAGAGCAGCCATAGACTTGGACATCAAGTTTTCGTCTCTCGCGAGTGAGATGTCCAGATCACCCCAATGGAATTACGATTCGATCCCATCGCATCTACATCAGGTACGATATTCTGTACATATTATCATGTATACTCAGACCTCTGGGTGATTCAAGTTTGGAATTATCTTCGTACTTGTCGAATATTCATTTATGAAGAGATTGGTAGACAATTTAGAGAGGGGCATTCATTTACCCTATTGCCAGTATGGATTATTGGCTTTGGTTTACAACATTACAACAAATCATTGATGACATTTGTGCATCGCTACCTCAATACTATGGCAATGTTCCCAAAGTACGTACTTCATCAGGAATTAGTGGCTCACCTGAACAAAACTTCATCACAAGTGCGCTATCTACTAGTGTCGTTCCTCGTTTCGTTGGTGCTTATTTTCTTCTTTGGCCTCTACTTAATTCAGGTCGGATGACATTTTCAAATCTTCAGCGGGATTGGATTATTGGTAGATGTCGAGTTTTGGGAGACAAGACAGGCATTCAACAGATGTTTATTTTGGCAGATGTTTTGGAGAAAGGAGAGATGTTCCCTGTGTATGAGAGTTGCTTAGCAAATAATATACGATGGATCGTAGATAGTTAGGGGATTCGTTTTTGTGTCTCTGTGTCTGATCACGCTTGTGTATCTTCATGATCTTCATTGCAGATGTCTCTTGGTGAGTTTTTTGCGTTTCGTTTCTCTTCTACGGGCACTTGCATATACTCCATGCTTTCGGTCATGTGTGTTTGTTCCAAGCTCAATAGACCCAATTCCAAAACTTAGGTACTGCATCGTGCTAAAATCACGTACCTACGAACACCTTCAAAGTTGTCTCCTTTCATCTCCTACAGTAACTTACTCGTCCCACCAACATCCGGAAAATGAAGATCTTCAGGTAAATAGGGACACTTTACCGGAGAAGCAAAATTCAAGAGTCAATTTACTTTATATTTCTAAATTCCATTACCAATATCTCATTATACATAAAACTATATTTTCCCCATGCATCTATTCAACAATGGCATACCATTTGAGTTCTCTCCCACTAAGCTCCAAAATTGGAATTTCATTCCCGTTCTTTCCCCTATAACTAACCTGGCTATCCCCCTGAGCATACAAAACTCCACCCGATCCTGATCCAGTTTCAGTCCCGTTCGCAACCTTCTCTCCCACACTTTGTGCGGGGACAAATCCACCATTAGCAGCTCCTGCCCACGCAGTCGCATATTCACTATTTGTCCCGTGCATCGCTACACATACGGGTGTGATGCCCAAGCTGGTAATAGCGATTCCGATATTATCGCCCGCGGCGACTTCTTTTCCGACGGGGATGGAAATTGCCAAGACGGCAGCGCTTAATTCTTCGGGTGTGACGTCGACGGTAGAGAGGGTTTCCCATTTGTAGAAGGGGGAGAAGAGAGCGGTGGCGTTGGGGAATCGGAAAACGGCCAGGGTGACGTTGTCGGTTGGGGCGTCGCCGGCGAGGTTGATGCCGACGGTTGTGAGGTTTCCGGATTGCGGGGTGGAGAAGGTTTGGTAGAGGACGTACTGGGGGAGCGAGCAGTTGAGGTAGTAGTCTTGATGTCCGTTTCCGGAACCGAGAGTGGCGCTTTGGGCTAGTCCGTTGATTGGGGTACTGCTGTTGGTGGATGGGAGAGTGATGGTGGTGCTGACGGAAGCGGAACAATCTAAATTTTGAATTGAACCGTCGGTGTTGAAATTGAGAACTTGGAATTGATGACCGTGTTGTGCGTTTCGGGGGCCGGCAAGGGGAGCGCTGGCTTGAATATCGGCTTGGTGCACGTAGATTGCTTCGCCGCCGGTAGAGGATGGAATGGTCAAAACACTGGTTGTTTGTCCACCGCATGTATCGCTGCTGATGATTTGACGAGTCCACGGTCCGGAAATGTCTGTGGCGCGGTACATGATCAAGAGAGTTCCTTGGCAGAAACCACACGTGTTGGATGCGGAGATGTAGTAATATCCATCACGGTAGAAAATATCTGGAGATTCAGCTTGGAGATCTACGAGATCTCCTACGGGGAGAACCTGTGTTGCATCTCCGGTCGTGTTCATGAAATCGCTGGACAATTGCTGGATGTAGATGGATTGTTTGAAGGGAGGCCAAATAGAGGCCCCGAGAGTGGTGAAATCAATTAGAGCATAGGCGATATAACCCGTTCCGTTAATCATGGCGATGGAGAAATCGCCCGCTTGGTGGGTTTCGGGTTCGGGCTGGTATCCTACGAGAGCACGGGAAGATTCAGGCACGAATCCGGAGGTGGGAGATGAGGATGTGAAGATGACGTAGCCGGGTGTACCGGCGTTGACCCAGAGGATGTAGAGAGCGCGGGATGAATCGTAGATCATGTGTGGTCTACCGCAATCACCTGATGATGCGCAGATGGTGGCAGCGGCGATTTCTTTGGGGTCGAAGAGGAGACCGTTGGAGGACCACTGGGAAATGTTAGATTAGTGCTCTCATCCAACTTATCCCATGATTTCCAAAAATAAAGGATCGGTTCTCAGCAAGCTGTCAAGCTCACGAGATAACAAGATGCAGGAAATGAACATACCGTGACTAAATCTTGCGAACTCCAACTCTCGATTCCGCAAAACGCTTTTCCACAGCCGAAATTCAAACCGTACCATAGAAATTGTCCTTCGAAATAATCGATCTTGCCCGAGGTGGAATCGATGAGATCACCGTCTGTGGAAAACATGTTGACGAAGGAATTGGAGATTGTGGTGTTGAGACACGTGGCGGCTCCGAGGAGTGAGGAGCCTAGGAGGAGGGTGGAGAGGAGGGGATTCCGCATTTTGGTGGTTGTATGTGGGTTGTGTGGGTTGGTGTAGATGTATGGTATGAGAATGAGAAGAAAGGTTCTTCTGTTCTGTTCTGTTGATTTTCCAACTCCGGAGGAAGTGAGGAGGAGGAAGAGAGAATTAAGTATTAAAGAAGAGGGAGGGTGTATAAGCAATCTTCTTCCCCATTCGCAATTCACAACTTCAAACTTCAAAGTTAGAACGTAGAACTTGAGAAATTGTAACATCAAGGGTTCAACGACTCCCCTTTATATACCCGTTCATCCCATGATTCCCATCTCATTCCATGCCATCTCCCATCCGTCTCTGCATCTCAACTCTCAGATCACTCCGTCATGACATGTCCATGTCCAAGCCTCGGGACCGGGTCCTTGCACCACATCCACCACAACCACTTCTTCAAATAATTCAGGTACGAGAAAAATAAAATGTAAAAAAATTCCCATCATCATCAAAGCCAAGTCTCATTCTCCATCCACACATCCACATGTATAGGAAACCCCCTGAAGCGTCCACCTCTTATTACTTTACGCATTTGAATTTTTCGTAGTGATAATCTCCCGCGGTTGGCAAACAATGGGACGATCTGTCATATTTTCTATGGAATGATTACCCAGCACGTGCCTAGACATGTAATGTACACACGAAGTCCAACGCAGACTGTCATACGCGCAGCTGATATCCCCAGATTTTCACCTTCTCGTCCCCGATCCCCATACTTTTGCGTCCACATATGTGCGGAATATAATATCATCCTTGAAGACTGGAAGAATTTTTATGTGATTAAACATGGAATCCCATTTTTCTTCAAGGTGGACGGACGGATGGATGGACGGTGGGCTTGGTTGGTTGGTTGTTTGTTTGGTTGGTTATGAATGGACTTTTAGTGTCTTTCCTTCCACCTTTGAGATCTTGGTATTTGGTGCTACATTACCAATGGTAGAGTTTCCAAGATGGAGATGGAGATGGAGATGGAGAGAAGTTTTCCAAACTTCAACATGAAGGTGGAGGAAAGTTGGACGGCGTAGGGATTGGCTATTGTGCATGATGTGTAATCACATTTGTCACATCCACCAGTGATCTAATCCCATTTCATCAAATGAACTGAGCTAGAGCAGAATGAAAGCTGCCACGCCGACGGGCAAGATTTCTCCCAAGATTTCTCCCAAGATTTCCCCCAAGATTTCCCCCAAGATTTCCCCCAAGATTTCTCCCAAGATGGCTCGATGGGTAATCAATGGCAGTGAGTGAGTAACGGCTCGGATGCCCTTCTCAATAAGGAAATGGATCTAGGGGTCGTCCACTCTCCAGTTCCCCACATCCCCGCACTGGTTCCCCATCTCGTGTTTTATTTTGTGGATGGATGGTGTTGGGAGTAGGAATGAGCGGATTATATAATCTAGGGATTGAATACATAACGTAGTTTATCAGTGGGTCGGCCATTTTTATCTCGAATTATTATTCTATATTCAATATGCATTTTCTTTATAATTAATTATGAAAATTCATTCTAAAGAAGTATATATAATTTTAACTATTTAAGCTATTAAATTAAATAAAAAATTATTAATTCAAAAGGTAACTCAGTTTTATTATATATCTCGAACTATATTAAGTAATAGAATTTAAAGTAAATCTAATATAGTTAAAAGTTAATCAAAAACTTATAATTTAATTAAATTAAAAGAAATGGTATTTATTTAATATATTCTTAATATAGATTTGAAAGGTTTTTTATTTAAATTTAAGAATATAAAAGATATAATAAATTATATTCTCAAATTGAAGAATATAAAATGTATTAGGAAGCTTTAAGTATATCAATTTATAAAGTATTGAATTAAATTAAAGATATGTTTTAATTATATTTATAATTTTCAAAGAATTTTTTATGAGAATTTTAAGTTTATTAAAAAATGGTTTTAATTAATTGTAAATATATAAGTGAAATATAGTATTTTGAATGGAGATTTTTATAATTTTAATGAAATAGACTTTATAATAAGAATTATATACATAGTAATAGTTATCATTAATACTAAGAAATATAATAGAAATAAATCTATATAGCTAGATAATTGAGAATAAACTATAATAATAATATATGAAAATAAAGAGGATGAAACTATTCCCTTATTTTTAATGATTTAGGGATAGGTTTATCTCTCCAATTGATATACTAAAATCAATCTTCCTATAAAATAGGCTATTAAACCTATATCTAATAGGTGAACAAATAATAAGACAGGTTTAGAATAATTGAAACATTTTAATAAGTATATTAAGAATTAAAGAAAGAATAAATATTAAATATTGATATTAAATAGGCATAAAAGTTATAAATCAATAGCTTTTCAAATATATTATAAAAAGAATAATATTATATATTTATATTTATTATTATATTCAAATTATTTAATTTAATTATTTGATATTAGTTATTTTAGTAATCTAAAATGTTTATATAATGATTAAATTGATGGATTTATTAAGGCATATATTAATCATATTTCGAAGATTGAATTCTTTATAGCTTTTAAAACTATATATAAAAAATCAATCATCTTTTAGAATATGAAATCAGGATTTTAAAGAATAGGTTTAATTTCATTCAATCCTAATGTTACAGAGGTACCTGTTACGAGAGCTGCCTCTAAGGTCATGTAAAAGTGTCTAGAATTCTTTCGAAATAGTTTAGACTAAACTTCAAATAGAAATTCAATAAGATTGTAATTAATTACAATTCTCATAATTATAGTAATGAAATTAATAATTGTTCTTGAGTATAAAGCTCTACATTATAATAAAACTCATTCCCTTATATAAACCTTCGTTCTCTGTTATCCCATTGATCCTATCGTATCCCATTAGATAGGAGCAGTGGGATCCAGTGGGAGTCCCTAATCCCGTGACTTTCTGGTCATGTGATGCGGTATGTTGGATGCCGTCGTAACAGTACCTGCACCACAACATGGATTATAAGATAAACCTTAGGCCTTAATATCAGGACCTATGAAAACGGTATTGTAGGGATAAAAGAATTAAAGGGTGACTAGAAATAATAGTAACTAGATAAATAATCAATAATTAAAAGATAGATATCTATCTTTTGTTAACATTTATTTACAATAGGTATGGAATATTCAATAGTTATAGATTATTTAATAAACATAGGTTAGATAGTAATTATTATTCAGTTAATAAGTATAGGCTAATTAGTAAGCACAGGTTAAATAAACAACAGCCTTATTAGGAATCACGGGATAAATATCATGTAATTAAAAGCTAATCGACTTATCAAGTTGATTAACTTGTTGACCGATTTCAGGGAATAAAGATCTATATAAGGGAATAGATTTATTATAATATAGAGCTTTATGCTTAAGATAATCATTAATTTTATATTATAGTTAACGTGGTTTATTATTGAGTGGCCCATATCATCGAGTGGCCCACTTTCACCTCAATTTACACTTTCAAACCCATATTATTCAATAATAATTGAATCAATTGATTGAAACTATTAAGAATCTAATAATCTAGGATCTATTACATTATTTTGATAGGTTCTTGTATTATATCCCGTTTTTCTGTATTTACTATAATATCGATTAGAAAATGCTTCTTTATTAGAATTCCCCTCTTTTTGATGCTTATTATATCGAATTTGAATATCAACCTTTTGTTGAGATAATATATCAAAAGCCTTTTATCCAGTAAGTATTCCTCCTTGATATAATTAAGTTTTTTTTACATATCAATGCTTACTTAATACTTCATTTGCTATTCAAAGTATACGATTCTTTGTATTTAAAAGTATATTCTTATAAGCTAATCTCTTTATATCCTTAATTAGAACTAATATAATTTTAAATATAAGTATAGAAGAGCTTAATTAATAACGAATTATTCGAGATTTAATTAATATTGATTGAGAAAGAGCTTCTGTTGGGTTATAAGGGGTTTAAGAGATTTATTGATTTAGATTGAAAGAGGGGGGGGGTAGATGTGTGAATTTGAATATCTAATTTCAAGAGTACAGCTTCAGGATTAAATAGGATTAAATCTGTTCCTCGGAATCCTGATTTTATATTCTGAGAGGTGATTGATTCCTTGTATGTAGCTTTAAAAGCTATAAAGAATTCAATCTTTGAAATATAATTAATATATACCTTAATAAATCCATCAATTTGATTATCATATGAACGTTTTAGATTGCTAAAATAGTTAATATTAAGTGATTGAATTAAATAACTTGAATATAATAGTAAACGTAAATATATAATATTGTTCTCTTTATAGTATATTTGAAAAGCTATTGATTCGTGGCTTT
Organism: Botrytis porri; assembly: GCF_014898465.1. NCBI lineage: Eukaryota > Fungi > Ascomycota > Leotiomycetes > Helotiales > Sclerotiniaceae > Botrytis > Botrytis porri. Next base: position 669,345 of record NW_024066083.1, on the reverse strand, counting down.
CATGCTTATCTAATATTAATATTCGATATTTGCTCTTTCTTTGATTCTTAATATACTTATTGAAGTGTTTCAATCATTCTAAACCTGTCTTATTATTTGTTCATCTATTAGATATAGGTTTAATAGTCCATTTTGTAGGAAAATTCGTTTCAGTGTATTAATTAAAGAGATAAACTTATTCTTAAACTATTAGAAATGGGGGAATAATTTCATTCTTTTCATTTCTATATATTATTGCTGTAGCCTATTCTTGATTATTTGGTTATACTATCTTACTTTTGTTATTTCGTTTAGTATTAGTTATTATTATTACTACACATATAATCCTTATTATAAAGCCTATTTCGTCAAGATTATAGAAATCTTTGTTCAAAATATTATATTTCACTTGTATATTTATAATTAATTAAAACCACTCTTTAAGAAGTTTAGAATCCTTATAAAGAGCTTTTTGAAAGTTATAAATATAATTAAAACGTATCTTTAATTCGATTCGATGTTTTACAAATCGATACGCCTAAAGCTTTCTAATATGTTTCGTATCCCTTGATTCGAGAATATCATTTGCTATATCTTCCACATTCTTTAATTTAAATGGAAATTCTCTTAAATCTATATCGAATATATATTGAACAATTATCTCTTCTTCTAATTCTATAATCTTATAACAATTCATTCAAGTTTTTATATAAAGAAGTAAACCTTCCATTCTATATTGAAGAGTTGTATAAGGAATATTATAAAGTATAGTAGCCTTTCGAATATTTAATTTTTTATCTTTATAAATAGCTTCGATAATAAGGAGTATATAAGCTTCTTGATTATTCGAATTCATTATAAATTATTAATAAAATATATGTTGAAAGAAACAGGTGTAAATTGAGGTGAAAATGGGCCACTTGATGATATGGGCCACTCGATGATAAACCATGTTAGTAGCTTCTATTAACGTTTTAAAGACTTATAATTAGAGGGTATTTCGAAATCAGAATGATAATAATTCTTTTTATAATGGATATACTCGGAATAATATTACAATAAAATATCATCAATAATGTAATAACGATTAGATTTGGTATACAAATCATAGGAATTTCTTTTAATATTAGAATACTCAACACAACGAATTAAATTAAAAATATTATAAATTGAAATGGTTTGTATAGAAGGTATAATAAAGGAAGTATAACATTCGATTAAATTATATAGATAAAAAGGGTTTTACTATATAGACACTTGGGATAAGTATTAGTTTAGAAAGGGGATAGTATTATGAAGGTATTTGTATTACAATATGAATTATAAAATAAACCTTAGGTTTTGGTGTTAGGATTTATAAAAACGGTATTGTAGAGATAAAAGAATTAAAAGGTGATTAAAAATAATGGTAACTAGATAAGTAATTAGTAATTAAAAAAAAGATAAATATTTATCTTTTATTAGCATTTATTCTATAGTAGGTATGGAATATTCAACAGTTATAGATTATTTAGTAAATATAGATTAAATAATAATCACTATTCAGTTAGTAAGTATAAGCTAGTTAGTAGGTACAGGTTAAATAAGTAGCAGTCTTATTAGGGATTATAGGATAAATATTATGTAATTGAAAGTCAATTGATTTATTAAATCAATCGACTTATCAACCAACTTTAAAAAATAAAGATTTATATAAGGGAATAAATTTATTATAATATAAAGCTTTATATTTAAAACAATTATTAGTTTTATACTATAATTACAAAAATTACAATCAATTATAACACTATTAAATTCCTATTTGAAGTTTAATCTAAATTATCTCGAAAGATTTCTAAACATTTCCACGTGATCTTAGAGGCAGCTCCTGTAACATTTAAAATTATACTTTCAAAATTAGATATTCGAATTTATATACCTACCCTCCTCTCTTTCAATCTAAATAAATGGATCTTTTAAATCCCTTATAATTCAATTGAAACTCTTTCTTAATTAATATTAATTAAATCTTAAATAACTTATTATCAAGTAAGCTCTCCTATATTTATATTTAAGATTATATTAATTCTAATTAAAAGTATAGAAAGATTAGCTTATAAAAACACACTTTTAAATATAGAGTATTATATACTTTAAATAATAAATAAAATATTAAATAAATATTAATATATATAAAAAATCTAATTATATTAAGGAGGAGTACTTATTAAATAAAAGGCTTTTAATATATTATTTTAATAAAAGATTGATATTCAAATTCAATATAATAAGTATTAAAAAGAAGGAAATTCTAATAAGGAAGTATTTTCTAATTAATATTATAGTAAATACAAAAAGATAGATTATAATATAAGAACCTATTAAAATAATATAATAAATTCTAAATTATTAGATTCTTAATAATTTTAATTAATTGATTTAGTTATTGTTGAATAATATAGCTTTGAAATGACAATTCGAGATAAAAGTAGTCGATTTATTGATATGATCGACCCACTAATAAACTACGTTAACATGGTTTATTACTGAGCGGATCATTTCAAAATACATCAAAATCAATCATTTTAAAAAAAATTATATTTTAATAACTAATCAATTTTTCTCCAAAAGAAAATAAAAAATTAGTAAGAAATAAAATTTTCAAATTTGAAAATCTAATTTTTATATCAATATCTCTATTATATTTCAAAATATTTCAAGATTGTCACGATTTTCGTTACAAAAAACTATCTTTATAATAACTTTTATATTAATTCAAATTTTCAATAAAAAGTTTAACATTCATAATACTAATATATTTAAATATTACATTTTTCGATTTTTATAGAATTCTATTATAAATAAAGAAAGTACATACTTACGTATAACGAATTTTATATATAAAATGAGTAATTCATTTAATAATATAATTCGCTCGATAATAAACTACGTTAACTTATTTCTACATTATTACGCTTTTCGAACGTGATCAAATATTACATCAAGATTATTCACATGTTTTTCAAGCCAATCAAATCAATATAATGAATGAAAATAGGTTTATTTCTAAAAAAAAATTAAACAAATGATAAAAAAGTTTAATATAAAGAATTCATTCTAGAATTTTAGATTATTAATAAATTAGTATTTATATATATAAATTTATAAGCATTATAAACTACAAAAAGAAAGAACGACTTCTTTTTTCTTATCTATAAAAAATAAAAAAAGAATTTAGCGCTCAATTTGAAAAACGATGTTATATATAAGACTAATTTTAAACCTTAAGTTGATAATATTATTAAAACTTTCAAAAATATAAATCTTTAATAATTCAGTTTAAAGGTTTTCTTTCAAAATATCTTTAATCTTATATAATTCAATCAAATTTAAGAGTTTCTTTTAAAATATCTTTAATAAATCTCTTCAATCCCTACTTTTTATATGTTACGGGAGCTGCCTCTAGAGTCACATGGAAATATCTAGAGATCTTTCGAGATGATTTAAACTAAACTTCAAGTAGAAATTCAATAAGGTTATAATTGATTATAATTCTTGTAACTATAGTAATAAAATTAATGATTGTTCTTAAGTATAAAGCTCTATATTATAATGAAACCTGTTCTCTTTATATAGACCTTCCTGCTCTACAGAACCTATAATTCTGTTCTACTTGAATCCCTTGGATCCTAAGCTTCAAAAGCTCCTGGCTCCTTGGATCCTAGGCTCCAAAGGCTCCAACGTCCTATCACATGACACTTATCACGTGATCCAATGTTACCCGTCGTAACATTATACTAAAAATAATAGATTTTAACTAATATTACATACTATATTTCAGTGACGAATGTACGAGATTACATATCATGAAAATGCCCAACTCTAGTTGGGAGTTTTGAATTTCGACAGAAGAGATGAGATGCTGCGCGGAAAGTTCGTTGGATATTTAATTTGTAGTATTTAGATTGATGTTTTGAGCTTTGGATTATGTGTAACGTAGTTTATCATCGAATGAACCATATCATCGAATAGGCCACTATAAATACATACAAAATTCGTCTGTATATAACCATGCACTTTCTTCATTTAATAATATTGTTTTATAAAATTTGAAATTATAAAATCTAATTATATAAATATTATAGAAATCTAATTTGCTTTTTAAAATTCTAATTAATATAAAAGTTATTATTAAAATAATATTTTTGTAATGAAAATTGTAACAATTTATGATTTTTATAAAATATAATATCAATTTTCATATAAAAACTAAATATTTGTATAAGAAATCTTTTCTTATTGATAAATCTTTCTTCTTTTTTAAAAAATATTGATTAATCATTAAAATATAAATATTAAGAAAAGGCTAATTTTAGTATATTTTGAAATGGCCCACTCGATGATATAATCCACTCGATAATAAACCACATTAAGGTTTTATGATATTACGAAATTGAATATATGCTCGAATATCAAGTATGTATGTATTTAATATTTCTTAAAGATAATAACGTGGTTCATCAGCATGTGGGCTATATGAGTATATGAGTCATTTCGAAAATATATTAAAATTAAGGTTTTTTTGATATTTATATTTTAATAATTAATTATCATTTTTAAACGAAAAAAATTATGAAGAATTATAATTTAAATGAATTATTCATAAGATTCAGATTTTTTTTTAAATAATTCATTTTAGTTTGAAATTGTTATATTTTGTGTTATAAAATCTCTTTTTCATTAATAATTTTAAGAGTAATTAAAATTTTGAAAAAAAAATAGATTTTTGAGATAATTGAAAAATCAGATTTTATATAAAAAAATATTGAAATTTTTTATTAATTAACAAAGAAAGTATATGATTATATATAGACAAATTTTATATATAAAATAAAGTGGTTTATATGATGATATAGCTCATATGCTGATGAACTACGTTATACCGATTTATCGGTGTGTCTGTGTGTCTATCTCCCGGTCTGTATATACCGACATACTTACTACTTAAATCGTTTCTAACCCTTCCCATCAACAGAAAGATTAACTTATCTTTTGGGGGGAAAGAAGTACTTACTATCGTATGTTGTAATACATATCATACCTCTCCCCTTCTATCCATTCCATCTCACCCATCCCATCCAACCAAAGTGGACAACAAACAAACCAACAAACTCTACCTTTTCTTTTCTCAACAGCCAAGAAATGCCGAGGTGTGGACGGAGGGAACCGTTCAGATGAGAAAGTAGGAAGATATGTACTGTGTATGTCATCACCCGCATCTCCCTGAGTATTGCCGAGCGGTGAGGAGGGATGGATTGGGATGGATTAGGATGGGCGAGTTGTCGAAGTTTCGGAGAATGTGGGGGATGATGTGAGGAATATGGTGGAATACAGGATGGATGAAGACTCGAGAGAGATATGTATGTGACGTGCTAGATATGATAGAGTCAATGGATATGATAAATCAAAGACATAATAGCTATGTGGAGTTGAAGATTTTTTTATACCTACCTAGATATTCTCCATTTCTCCGTATAGTATCCACACGTGTAGGTAAGTCGGCCGGCGGATAGGTAAGAATAAAGTTTTCAAGAATGTGGACGTATATGTGGATGTGAATGGATATGGATATGGATCTTATAATCTGCATTTGCATTTGCATTTGCATTTGCATGTGGAAGGAAGAAAGGTTACATTTGAATTAAATTTGATGAGGTGTATATAGGTATATAGGTATACATCGAGACTCTCTCGGAAGAGAAAGAGGGTAAATATCTCGTTCTCGAAATTCTATATTGATTTTCATTTTGTATAGATTTATATATATATTTATATTCGTGTGCGGAACCTTACATGGGTGTCTTAATACTCGACTCTCTCTTTCTCGTGACGACCCCTCTCTTCTTAAATGCATGTGTATGTATATATATCCCACCTGCAACTACATCTCCAGGAGTATGATCAGATCACCCTTCTCATCCCCATCTCATCCGGGAATATGTATTCCATGCTAACAAGGAATTCATAATGGAATAAAAAATTCCATTTATGCAAAACTGAGTGCAAGGAAACAAAAACAAATAGGGATATCTCTGTAATTACGTCGTCTCGAATCTCTCACTTCCCAGGCCATCTCATCCATTACTTCAGTCCATCCTTCTACCACATCAAAAGACAAACCCATTACCCTCAAGGTAATTTCAAGCTTTCCTTTCCACCTCATCCCCAAAAAGTTCCCAAACACTTTTTGGTGCTTCATATTGACTTTCCGCACACACACCCACATAATCCATATCCAAACCAAAAGCTCTTGGTCCTCCCATCTTCAATCCTTCTTTTGTGGTCCAGACCTCTGGTGCTTTTAATGCGATGACGCTTACTCTAAGTCCGTATTTATAATCCGAGATCCCAAGTGGTGCTCCATTTGCCATATCGAGAACAACGATTAAATCCGGACAGACTGCCAAAACCTCATCTTCTTTTCCGGGTGTTTTTAAAATGGCACAGAGGTTTTCGTTTTCGAATTCGACATGTAGTGATGATGTAACTTTTTCACCAGTAGATGTGGTCGATGTAGAAGAAGTGATATGATCCAACAAGACACTACCTCTGGTAAAACCTGCGGCTACCTTTCTCGTAACTCTCACAACTTTACCAGTGAATAATTTAGTTCCATTCTGTGTTCGCATAAGATCTTTGACTGGGTCGACTTTCTTGGAGCGAGCGATTGCGATTGAACGACCGATTTGCCATGCCCATGAATAACTATTTGAAGGAAGTGTTCTGGCTTCTTTACCACGTATTGGATTGACTACCATTCCTGATAATGAACCTTGTTTCGTGCATGCATCCCGCATAAGAAGTTCTGCTTCTTCAGCATCCTTTGAATTTACGAAGACTTCGGTTCCTCCACATCCATTGGCAACAGCAGCTGGAGTAACTGAAACCCCATTTAAACATCTGACTGTCTGCCAAACCATAGGATATGCTCGTGCTACACAATCGCTGTCGAGAGTAGGTTTTCCGAATCGATGACCAGTGAGGAGGGCTTCGAAAGAATTCATACCACCGATTTCGTTAGGTATAGTTGCATCGAATGAGGAATGTCCCGTGGCTGACATGAGAGCTTTGACTGTATCGGTAATTCTAGAATAGTTGTCAGTATGCAGATGATGAGTTGCGAACGATGAAAAGGAACTTACTCGTTTAACCCGGGTATACGTTCCAAGTATACAGTTGGTGAACCCTACAATGATCAGTAATTCCACATCAAATGGTTTCCGAAGTAACATACCATAAACCCTGCCGACATGATTAATGCATCATCAGGAACAGTATCTTGTCTTCTGATCCTCAGTCCTTCACCACTCTCCAATGCAATTAAACAAGCAATATAACTTGGATATGGTTCACCACAACTTCCTACGCCCAATACTCCTGTACCGTCCATGAGAAATTTGAGATCGATTACTGAAAGATGCCATATATCGCCTTCGAGGCGTGGACGATAGGATTCTAGATCAACATGTTCAAGGATATCGTAGGTTGAAGCTTTCGTATCCACAGGACTATCCAAGCCACTTGCACTATATCCGGAATCTGCTCTCCTAGGTTTGAATTTCGACATCGTTATTGGCATAGTCTCCAGATCTTGAACTTTTTCTTCGGTATTACGTAAATCACCAACCACTCGAACAACCAACTGCGTAGAACCATTGGTAACGTAATTAATAGGTATTGTATCGACTTCCACAACTTCGATGGTTTTCTCGTCGCCGCCTGCAGCTACACATCTTCGAATTGCCAGTAGTTTTGCCTCCTCAATCTCTTCTTCTATGGTCTTTTCCCCGGGTGTAACGACAGTATCAACACTCCCACTAATCTTTCCAACCTACACAATCAAATTAGTTCCGTTCCCCAGGGATAAAGGACAGGACTAAACTTACAGCGGCTCCAACAGCATTTGCGACTTCCAAATATTTTGGTCTGATGACTTCTCCCACTCCGGCAATATCTTTCCCTACAATAATACTGCCTCCGCCTACAAGAATGACTGTAGCATATCCTTGTTTTGTTTTTACTTGATCAATCGCATCTTCCAAAGCTCGTTGAATTTCTGAGTGTCCACCAATTCTGAGTTCGTCTGGAATGATATCGGTTCTCTCGTTCGACAATACAAGATCGGTAGCCTAAATATGTAAGTATCTTCCTTGAAGCTCAAAAGGTTCAATCATACAGTTAAAGTTTCTCCACCAAATGCGATACTCTCCATTTCCAATTTCGGACCAACAGAATCTGGACCAACTGTTGTTTTTCCTGACGATGTTGTACGTATGAGTGACCCTCCACCTAGTGCAATGCTATAAACATCAGGAATTGTGAAATTGGTCCTGACCCCTGCGATTTTCACAAAGGCGGCAGATTGTCTGGGGTAACCAGATTTGAGAAGAGCGCAAATATCAGTGGTAGTGCTATAATGTGTCAATATAATTGCCGAGAAATGTTAAAGCAGAAAGTTCTTACCCTCCAACATCCACCACTAGCACTTCGCTATCGCCCTCAAGATCCATACACTCATTCTTTGCAAGAAGTGCAGCACCCATTGCACTATTCGTTGGACCGGAAGAGAAACATCTCACTGGATGCTCTGCAGCTATTGATGCTTTACTTAAAGTTCCATCATTTAATGTAATATATAAGCTGGCGTTTTTGAGGTCATGTACCGCGTGTGCAAAGCCGGCAATGACTTGACGTGCGAATCGTCTCAAGCTTGCATTTAATATGCTAGCATTCTCACGCTCAAGGAATCCTAATCTTCCAATAGTATATGAACATGATATATCATACTCTGAGCCTAATTCTTCGGCAAGGATGTGTCGCGCAAACTCTTCTTGAGCTGGGTTGGATGGAGAGTATATTCCAATAACCACAACACTTGATATTGATTTCGATCTGATAATTGAAGCTTGTTCTCTGAGTTGTTGAACGTTTATTTGGGAGATTGGGGTTCCGTCAACTTGAAATTATTAGTATCTATGTGGAAGTTTCAAGGCATGTATCAAACGTACCCTGTAGGCCACCGTCAACATAGCCATAGTGACCTTCCATTAACTGTCTTAATGATTCAGGGAAACCAACTGAGATCCTGAGTGTTAGCTAACATTTTGTTTAATGGAGAGTATTCGGCATGTAACGTACCAAATGGTGGTGAGCCCCTCGAGTAAGGACCGCATAACCTTATAACAGCAACTTTATCTAACTTGGTAGCATTTTGTTCGAGGACTGCATTCACAAATTGCTACACAGAAGATGCGATTAGATCTTGACTATGAATCCCAAAATATAAACGATGAGAGAGATAGGGAAAGAGTAGAGTCAAACACCAGTATACTCCGGGAAGGACCAACATGAGACTTTTTGCTGGGGAGACTTTGGAACGCAGAGGGAATCGAATGTTCTTACGCACGATTCTCTATACGAAACTCGAGGAAAGGAAAGGATGGGAAGTAGGAAGTGAGTAGTAAGTACTGAAGACAGAATCAACTTACTGTCGTCCCGATCTTGATGAAGTCTATACTATCTTTAGAGATTTGAGCTTTTTTTATGACAGCAGCAATTGCTTGTTCAACACCATCTTGAATATCTGGGGTTGTTGGTGTTTTATGCCATGCCAATACATTATCATCCTGTAAAATAACTGCATCCTACAATCAATCATTAGTAGATGTTAATGAAAATATACTTCAATCGTCACCCACTGTGTTGGTTCCTCCAACATCAATTCCAATTACACGAGAACATATTCTGGAAGGCATTTTGCCAATATGTGCTGGATTCTGAAGGCTGACTGCTGAAAGGATCGAAATCGATATCAATATCGATATCGCTGTCGATGTTTGTAGTTTTAGTCGTAGACGAGGACGAAAAACAATTGGGGTATCACGAGTTTATATCAAAAATGTATTGCCAAAAAGAAAAACAATGAAAAGGGTATAATGGATAAAGTTTCGAAAAGAACAAAAGGAAGCAATGGATGATAAGATCTTCTACATATAATAAAGTTGAACATACATGATCAAAATTCGAGGTTTATTATATCAATCATTTGCGTACATAATAGTCTTCTCTCCTCGCCTACCAAAGTAAGGATATCCTTTTTTGGTATGTATGCGTAAGGCGAGCGAGCGAAGACCCAACGAGGAGTGGGAACCTTGAGATAAGTTCACATATAAGGTAACTCGGCAGCTCCAGTACCACGTGGAGTTTGGATAATCTGCACGATATGCGACGGAGGGATTTTGAGAATGGATGAACGGAGTTTGGCATTCAAGGTTGATTTCTTTATCTTTCCGACGACGCGTATGACATGAGGGAGCAGTAGTGAGCAGTAGTGATGAACTGTGGTCAATTGTGGTCAATTGTGATGAATTGTGATCAAATGTGAGTGGTACCTTCCATCTAGACTCTAGACTCTAGACTCTAGTCTATACATCAAACCCAGCTTACCAAGGAATTGATACTGGTAGACGTGCGTGTTTTGCATGATTGACTTTTTCGTGATATGACTTTCTTGGGAGAGGGTGAGAGCGTGGGCGAGAGAAATTATAGAAGATAGTATTATTAATGAATAAATCATTTGAAAGCTTCTGACTGGATCAATTCTTTCCAAATGAAGAGCTCTCGGAGAAGAAGTTGATCAATTTGAGTCGTGTTTGAAGATAAAATGGGAGATAGGCGAGCATAAATGACTCGAATAGATATTTATGTCGAATTAGTGAAAGTTAGTGAAAGTTTAGTGAAAGTTTAGTGAAGGTAAGTGAAGGTTGGTGAAGGTTAGTGAAGGTTAGTGAAGATTAGTGAAGATTAGTTAAAAAGATAATAGATGAGAAAGGACCGTAAAGGAGGGATTTGAGTGGTGTATTTAGTGAATTTGGTGTATTTGGGTGTATTTAGTGAATTGGGTGTATTTGGCGTATATTTAGAAATTATCTAGACGAGGGAAGAGGAAGTGAAGTAAGCCAGGGTGGATGGGTGGATGTCATGGGATAAAAGTTATGCAACCGAGTATGCACGAAGTATGCATTGAGGCATTTAGCCACCTGGGCACTTTGACCAAGGTGGGTGGAGTGGAAAAAGTCGTTTGGAGACCGCCTTCCCATTAAGAAAGGCAGAATGCTTTGGTCCGATTCCCCAGAAGTATAAAAGATTAAAAATGGATACCTAGAACCTAAGGCACTAATTATGTATAGGTAAGAGAAACAAACCTGTCACAGACTCACAGACTCGCAGGTATTTCGGGGATAATGACGGTGTAATACCTCGAGATCCATAGTCAGCGTAGCTTAGCTATAGATAGACTGAATCGATTAAGAATTTACTACTACTACCTCGAGATCCCCTCCCTCCCTTGAGTCCCTTTTTCCTCTTCCCTGGGAGAATGCGACTCTAGGAGACTGGGATAAATGAGCTCATCGTCCGAACATATAAATGTATACATGTACATGTATGTATATATCTATATTCCTGGTAGATTTCTTTCATCAAGGATGAGCAACGGCTATTAATAATCAATCTTAGGCGGTTTACCCGTTGTTTTGGTAGCAAGCACGAGTCGGTATGTACTGCGGAGTCTCGGCAGTCTGGAAAACATGTGATCACTGGCTCGAACTCGCTCCACCCACTGGACCAGATTACGGCTATCTAGCCTTATACACGTACGGAGAAGAAGAACAAACGGGTGGACGCCGTGCAGTGGAGACCCTTTCATTTAGACTTTCCGTTATCCTGGGATTTTCCTTACCTCACACTTTCATTCAAACCCTCGACAGTGGCTCGACAGTGGCTCGACAATGAGCATGATGGGTCTATGACAAGGATCGACGCCAGCACTGGAAATTCAAGCAAGGGAAGAAAAGATGAGAAGAGAAGAAAAAAAAAAGGTGTGAAGGGAATGAACTCCTTCATGAGTTCCGCCGATGTTAATCAACCAATAAAATCCCAATCAGAGCCAGCCAGACTGAGCCAGTGCGCAAATCAATGCTTCTTCAACAACCCATTTCCGGTTACATCGTCGGCTTGCCCTGCCATCTGCCATGTGTTCTCCGCCTCGAGTTCGCACACTTATGCGAACTAGGTAAGGGAAACACCAAGAGGCTTGCGTACCATTCCCTCAATCGGAAGCCAGTGAGATTATTGAAAAGCTTTGAACTCGGGACTCCGCAACTTGTAACCATTCTGGTCAAGAATCACACACACCGTTGTGGCCAATATACTTTTCAAATTTGCAGGGCACATTCTAGTTTCTAGGTTTGTGGGAGTCGGGTTCATACTTCTTTCTACCTTTTCCCGGTTCCTCTCTTCTTCAATGTCCACTCTCTTTTGATTAGCTTCTGTATCTTTTGTCTTAGCTTTATCTAGACTTCTTCATCATGACGGCTGCGGAGCATGAAACTGTTGACAAGTTACCTTTCACTGCGGTGGCTACCCCAGATTCTTACCAAAGCGCTGAAGATGGAACAGTTGGGACTGAGATAGGTACTGCGCCATCAGATCGCGTCTTTCATGCACATCAAAAGGATACAGGACCACCTGCGACGAGGAAAGAACTGTGGTCGTATTATGCATACTATGCAGGAAACAATGGAATTGGCTCTTTTCAATAGTAAGTTTTACTGGTCCCTCCATCTTGTACAACCACCCCTCGAGATTATGCGATTACTAACACCAATTGATCTTCAGCTCGAGTCTTCTCTTCCAGAACTTGATATACCAAGCCGGTTTTAATCCAAACGTCTTGCCATTGGGTAGCGCACCTTGCGGCGATGATACCCCTTGCCATGTCTTCTGGAATGGAGGCACCAAAGCATACACATCGGTGGTGTTGATAGCATCAGGATTGACCTTCGTTTCGCAAGCTGTACTTTTCCTCTCGATTGGAAGTTTGGCAGATTTCGGTAACTGGAATCCATGGGTTGTCAGATTGTTTTCCCTTCTTTCGTTCGCCTTTGAATTCGGGTTCTTAGGAGTACAACATGCATATCAATGGAGAATCGCCATGGCTCTTTACATTATTAGCAGTAAGTTTCCAATTGCATCGCAGAAATACACAGTGTCTAATATCTTCCCCAGGTGTTACTTGGTGGTCTTCCTATGTTTTCTTCAACGCGATATTTCCCAAACTTGCCCACGACCTTCCCGAAGTTCATAAAGCGAGAGAAGACTATGCACAAGGCATCTTGACAGAACGAGAATACGAAGACAAATGCTCAATGGCAAGATCCAAGGTAATGAATATAAGTTATGGATGGAATAATGTTGGATTCACAATTTGTGGAGCTCTAGCATTAGCAGCCCTAGCAGGAATCGGTGCAAATGATTCTACACAACAAAACAATTGGGGATACTCTGTCTCTGTCGCTGTTACTACCGGATGGTGGATTATTCTTGCCATTCCATGGTTCATCTGGGAAAAGAAGCGACCGGGACCACCTTTACCAAAGGGTGACAATTACCTCACCTTTGGTTTCAAGCAAACCTACTTCGCCGGAAAGCAAGTATGGAAGTTGAGACAAACTTTCTACTATTTGATTGCATTTTTCCTTTTGGCAGACGGAGTCGCTACATTACTTACACTCGTCTCGATCGCACAAACGCAAGTTGTTGAATTCTCCGCGACACAAAATACCTACCTCATCATGGTTCAAGGTGGCTCAACTACAATCGGAGTCTTTGGTGCCTATTATCTCCAAGAAACACTCAGGATCCGTACCAAGACTATGCTTCAATTTTGCAATTGTGGTTGTGTACTCATTGCGCTTTGGGGAATGATAGGTATCTGGACTACCAAGTTTGGTTTCCATAACGAATGGGAATTTTGGCTCTTTCAAGCACAATATGGAATTACCCTTGGTGCTCAATTCCCATACGGGCAAGCATTCATGGCAGAATTAGTACCCAAAGGTAGAGAATATTTGTTCTTCAGTCTTTTAGGTATCGTCTCCAAGGGATCAGCCTGGATTGGACCTATTGTTTCAAGTGCTATTGTTGATCGCGATGGCAATCAATGGGCAGCATTTCCTTTCGTGGCAGCTTTGATCTTTGTTCCTACGATTGCAATCTTTTGGATCAGTGAGACCAAGAGTCGAGTTGAATGCGCAGAATATTTGGAGAGAGAGAGGTCGGATTTACAAAAGATTAGAGATAACGATCTGAACACAGGCAGATCTGATTCTACAGAGAGTAGTAGAAGATTGGATAAGTCGACATAATGGGCGTATGGTTCAGGGTTATGATGATGATTTCTACATGTTGATGCATTCTTACAGAGTACTCACTTATGTTTAAAGATATAGTTTAGATTTTAATTTGATTTACGTACATGTCTAGAATGACAGTCTTTTGATCCATTGAACATGAACATGAACATATACTGGTGGATGAACATGCTACAAGGTACACGATATTAGGATTTGAATGCTTTGCCTACCTTACCCATTCATCCATGAACAAAATCCCCCATCTTCGACCTTCCATAGTTTTCCAGATCTTCCCACGGGCCTCCTTTCCTCCCTTCCGGCATATATAATTTCTCGATTCAGACTCTTGCAGGTAGAAATACCGCAGTCTATTCCCAACTATCTCAAAACCAAAGGAATTTTTACAAGGTTTGATCACCCCGCACTAATTTGAAATATTGGAGAATGAACCAATAATCATAAGGTAATTCTTTGGTCGATGAAACTCTAATGTTGGAGAAAAGGATAGTTGACCCGTCAGGAGTACAGAAATCAAGTTGGAACCCACATGATCAATATCAAAGTCAAAGACTCTGGAGTCTATGACGAAGGATCAGAGATCTTGATGGCTTTAGATGTTTATCTTTCAAGATTTTGAATTTAGGAAGTGTCGTACCGGTAAATCTGGACGAGATCAAGAGATGGAGCGATGAAGGGGTTCATGCCAATTAGACGAATTTTCTATACAATTGTATGTCATACAATGATTAATCTCTTTTGCAGAAATTTCATATAGATTATCATTTACTAGGTATGATACGGGGTACTCCTTTTCTGATTCCTTTTCAGCTTCGTACAGATGGATGTCCAAACATTGAAATATTGAGTGTTATTTATTCTCGGGACCGGACTGGTCCAATGAAAAGTATGAAAAGCTTCAAAAGTGGCTCTGTCGTATACATTCCAATCTTCTTCAAGTAAAGCTTAGGTCCCAGGTTACTCACACCTGGTTAATCGATCGACAGGCCATCACAAAACTGCAACCTCAAAGAAAGTGGACTTTACTCACGAGTCACTACAACTGTGTTCGTGTTGCATTGACTCTTTTTTTGCTTTTACAAATCAACTACTCGGTGCATCATTCAATATCGGAAAACGTCGACAACTTCAACGTGTTATATCCTCTGTCCACTCAACACTACAACCATCCCTTCCTTGATATGTACAAAGGGGAAACGAATTTGAATGCCTCTAATACCAAAGTAAATATGGCTCCGGGAATGGGCATTAAAGCCCCTGTACCTCGAACAAGAACAGGTCCGTTCACGTTCCTTTCACACATCAAGCGTCAATCTCATCCATATGGCAATGGGCATATGGCTTCTGGCTTCTGGCTTCTGGCTTCAATTCTGACGCGTTCAAGGTTGCTTAACATGTCGAGCAAGGAAAGTGAAATGTGATGAAGGAAAACCTGATTGTGGTCGCTGTATTCGCCTTCAACGCGATTGTAAATGGAGTACACCTCCAGCTCACATGCTCGCCACGACATCTCATGGTCATGGAATCTCCAGTACCAGCTCACTACCTACCACCCAACAGCTTGCGCTTGGTAAAACACGTATTCCCAAAGATTCGTTCGTTATTGAATTTCCCAATATCGATAAAACGACTATGCCCTATATTCATCATTTTGTGGGGTTTTGCACCAGATTCTTGGCATATGCAAATGATGATGAAGGGAACCCTTTCAAGGAAGAATTGGTACCATTTGTAACGACCAGTCCGGCTCTATTACATAGTATTATCGCAGTGGCAGCAGGCCATATGAGTAGGACTGACAAGCAGCATGAGGTTAAGGCCACCAAACATTATGCCATGGCTCTGAGAGAACTTAACAAAGCATTATGTGACAATTTAGTTGCGAAACAAAATGCCACATTGGGTGCTTGTCTGCTATTATGTGTTTACGAGGTAAATCGCTTTTTCCATCTCCTCATATTATGGTACACTTGGCTTACAAAAAACAGATATCACATTCAGATAGAGGATTATGGCTGGAGCATCTCAAAGGTGCGCGAGACCTAATCTTGCATCGAGGAGGTCCTAAAACTTCGGATTTCCTCACAAGATTCTTTGCATTACTTGATGTTTCTGGTTCCCTTTGGGCAGGACAAGGTCCTTTATTACCTGGGAATTATTGGCTCGAAGATGCCCCGACACTATCAACGAGTCCAAAACAAATTGGCGATTCACCTTCATCAGCAGAACCAGCTTTGAATTGGCCATATTATGATCCTGGAGGTGTTATGACTGGAGAATTCCACGTCTTCATGATATTTATGGCCAAGTTATCTCGTCTATCCAGTCGTTCCCTTGTCGAAATATCAGTCGAAGAACAAATCATCATTAAACAAGAAGCCCTTGGAATCCAACATGAAGTTCAAATGTGGTGGCAAAATTGTCCCCCTGTGCTCCGGGATCTTTCTAACGATTGGCGACGACAGCCACGCGATACTAAACTCACCGTCGCGGAAACTCTCGAAGCTGAAGCATTCTCTAGTACAAAAGCTTGCATGTACGGATGCATTCTTTTTATTCATCATATTATCAACCCAGTTGGTGAAGAACCACCTTCTCCAGAAGTTTCAGAGGCAATCACACAGGTTCTGGATATTGCTGCTGAGACACCAGAGGGTTACGGTTTGGAGATGGGTTTGTATTATGGATTGTTTGCAGCAGGAGCAAGTATCTTTAATGATTGGGTGGTAGAGGATACTATTAGGAAGAAGTTGAAGGCTGATACTAGGATTGCACTTTATGTAAGTTTCCTCTGTATGGACACGATGGGAAAGATAATGGGGGGAAGAGTCTCTGGATTGAAGCTAATAAAAATTATACAGCACGCTGATCGAGCTTTGGAATTACTTGAAATCCTTTGGAGAAGGCAACACCAATATGAACGCAAATTTGATTGGAGAGAAGTTCAACAACAAATGGGAATTCACATGTAAGTTTGTCTTTATTGATCACATTTCCTTGTCTTCACGAAACCTTATTGACGAAATTGTAGATTTATTCTTGCTTGAAGATATACTTTGTGAGGTATATAAAATTTGAAGACAACCCCACCACCAGAGTTCGAAATTCGAAACGAAAATTGTTCGATTTACGGACGGACCGGAGTTCGCCATCAAACGGAGGGGTAAAGTGGTCCGGCTTTCTTCGGGTATGCAATTCAAGTGACTAAAGTCATGGATATTACAATGGTGTGAAAATCATGCAGATACGCAGGGACTTTGAGTGGACATGAATCATGCCTGTAATTGGATCGTCCAAATGAACT
The DNA here is from genome assembly GCF_014898465.1 of Botrytis porri. Taxonomy (NCBI): domain Eukaryota; kingdom Fungi; phylum Ascomycota; class Leotiomycetes; order Helotiales; family Sclerotiniaceae; genus Botrytis; species Botrytis porri. The sequence goes on along the minus strand of NW_024066083.1, from coordinate 651,810 downwards.
CTTGGGGTATTTGATAGGTTCTACTTTCCTTCGACTTCCCCACCATCTTATCCATCAAGGATAAAACCCCGAATTTTCGAATTCTCGATTGAACTCAAGGGTGTTGACCAAGGATTGCGGAGAAATAGATAGGACGCCACAGCCGAGCCGGATTTTCGAAAGATGGACAGGAATGAGATCAAGGGTACCGATATTGGAGTGAAGAATGGCGGAACGGATAAGGCTACTATTTTACTTTCGGTGGTACGGGAAAGGCCGCTCGACGAATCGCTCCTCTCCTTTCTGTCGATGGATATAACGTTATCTTAATATCTCGATCTGGATCATCTCTAGCGTCACTTTCAAATACTAAAGGGGTTAAGTTTGATTGGTTGGATACGAATACTTATGATAATCCTTTTATCTCATCCGAGGGGGGTGGCGACGCAAAGGAAATTTCAATCGAAGCGGTTTTCATGATCGCTCCTCCTGTTCTCGATGCACTTCCTCTGGCTAAAAGGTTCATTGATGGAGTAATCAAGAGAGGAGTAAGGAGAATTGTATTTCTGAGTGGGAGTATACAACGTTTGTGGGGATGGACCGATTTTATCTCAGATATCTGAGTATATAAAAGGGAAGGGAAGGAAACCTCGAGGAGATGATTCAAGACCGGATGATATCGACACGAACGCAGTGGAATGGACGATATTGAAACCGAGTTGGTTTATGGAAAATTTCTCGGAAATGCACCATCTATACACCATTCGCGATGAAAATCGGTTACTTTCAGCAACGGGGAAAGGGAAAATCCCGCTTGTGAGTGTAGAGGATATCGCAAATGTGGCTTACAAAGCTTTGATTGGGTGGAGAAGTGATGAGTTTGTGAGGGGTTTGATGGGGAAGGAATTAGTTTTGAGGGGAGCAGAATTATGGTCTTATGATGAGATTGCTGCGCTCACGGATGTGTTGGAGAGAGAGATTATTCATGTGGATGTGGAGGAAGAGGAGATTGTCAAGGGGATGGTAGATGGTGGGGTGGAGGAGGGATTGGCGGGGGTTTTGGGCGAGCTTGACAGTGCGGTTAAGAGAGGTGAAGAGGCTTGGTTGGGGGGAGATTTGGAGGGGATTATTGGGAGGAGGGCGAAGGGTGTGAGAGAGTTTGTGGAGGGGTGTAGGAAGGGTGGGGTTTGGGATGTGCGGAGTATGGAGTATGGAATTGGATATAGAAGAGAGGGGTGAAGGTGAAGAGGGAATGAGGAGTGATTGATTTGATGAAGTAGAAGCTGAGTTTTGCGTCTGGATTTGCATCGAAGACTTTGGGAAGAGAAGGATGTGTTTTTCATTAATTGAATAAATAACTGAATATATATAATGTATATCATTTTTTCCGAATATATATTCGTATTTGATTTTGAGATTTGAGATTTGAGATTTGAGATTTGAGATTTGATTTATGAAGATCATCTTGATAGATGATCTCATTTGTAACCTCTTCTTTTCTCTTCTTCCTTAAGTTGTAATTGTGGTTGTAGTTATGGAGCTGGTTACAGTTATAGTTATAGTTATGGTTGTGATTGTGGCTATGGAGCTGGTTGTGGTTTTGAGATTTGAGGTTTTTGAGGTGAGATTAGATTAGATGAGATATTGAATTGTGTTGAGGGGTGAGTATGATGATGTTGAGGTGTATGAATATTCAAGTGAGTGTGAGTTAAGAGAATGAAATTGTGAGATGATGAAATTGGGAGATATTGAGATCGGGTAAGATACTGAAGTTGTAGGATATGGAGATATGAAGTTATGAAGTTATGTAAAGTGAAGTTGTATAATTGTGAAAGTTGTGTGGATATTTAAGGGAGTTGAGATGGATGGAATTGTGAGAGAATGAAGTTGTGGGATATGGAGTTATAGATATATATATATATATATATATATAAGATGAAAGGTAATTGAGATGTTGATATGAGATGAAATATGGAGATTGGATTAAGATATTGAGGGTAGATGAGTGTATTGAGATTGAGTGAGATAAGATATGGAGATTGGATGAGATGGTGAGAGATTGGGATATTGGGATTGAGATGCTGAAGATGAATAGAATGGAAGAATATGATTATAAAATGTACGGAGATAATGAGGTTATTAGATTATTGAGATGTTGAATTGTGTTTGGACTGATAGGTTGAAATTGAAATTGTGTGAATATAATGTTGTATGGATGTAGAGTTGAATGCAATTGGAGTTGGAATGAATGTGATGTTAGATGATAATTAACTTGGATAAAATGAATTTGTATAAGTGTGAAGTTGTATCAGATATTGAGGTTGTGTGAATTTGAAGTTGTAGAAATAGAAGATTGAATGAGAAAATAATTAAAATAGGATGAGATATAGAGATTGAATAAAGATATTGATGTTGGGTGAGATGTTAAATTTGTATAAAAAATATGGAGATTGTATAAAGATGTTAGAATATTAAGTTTAGATATGAATTGAATATAAAGATTATGAGATGAATAAATTTGAAATTAATTGAAGTATTGAGGTTGGATGAGATATTGAGGTTGTTGAGATTATTAAGATTATTGAGATTTGGTGAAAATATTGAATTATATTTATACTGACAGGTTACATTTGAATGAATATAAAGTCGTATGAAATTGAAGTTGAGTGAAGATATTATGATTGTGATTGTTGAGATTAGATGATATTAGATATTGAAGTGAATTGTATTGAGATGCTGAAGTTGGGTGAGATATTAAGTTGAATAAAATGGAATTATGATTAGAAATATATTGAGATTGAATGAATTCAAGGTTGGATGATTATGAGATGTATGGAGATAATGAATTAACAAGACCATAAACTGCATTCGTAGTCCTTATATATAGTAAAGTAACAAAGTAATAAAGTAAAAGATATAAAGATTATAAACGAGGACGAAGACTAACTGAGAACCGAGAATTAGAAGAGAGGGTAGGGAAGAGGGAATATGAAATTAAGTATGTAGTATATAAGGTGTGAGTAAGGCACTTCCTCCAACTTATAAGAGGTTAAGATATCTTTATTTTCGATAGCTTACTTACTTGCTATCTTGACGACTGTTGACATCTATTTGTAGGTATTCTATATAATCTTACATGTAATTTTATATGTAATCTCATACCCATACATAGATAGACTCGAGTATTAAAAGCAGGGTTGTAAATAATCTCCTATCTGTTTATTATATTTCAAGTAGACGGGCAGGTAGTGAGTGACATACTGACCGGTTGACTCATATTTGATTGATGAATAATGAATGACTATTGAGATGTTTCTCTGTTTCTAAATGTTAACGTTTCTTCTTGTTTGAATTCTTAAATTCTTTGATTTCTTGATTTCTTTGCATCACTTCTATGATAAAATGGATGAATTGTTGAAGTTGACAATTTGTTAGATGTGATGCAATGGATGTGATGCAATGGATGCATATTCAAGTGAATACTAGGCAGATGAATTGATATCATCTCTTCGGATTTCGGAATAGTTACCAGATAACGAGTTGGATGCCAAGTCTGCAGGCACATCATTATGATCACATCCATCCATTCATTCATCCATCCATCCATCGTATTATATCATTTCTCTTTATCATTCAATAATTCCCGAATTCATCAATCTCGTTGGTTCAGTATTCAACATGGTGAGAAAGCTTTCAGCAATTCGGCTATTCCATTCCGTGCAAGAGCGATGTTGAGCGTGTGTACCCGGTATTGTCAATATTCCAATCAATGTTTCCAAGTTCCAAGTTCCAAGTTCCAAGTCCCAACTGCTTGCTTGCCTGCCGGATCGCTGGCTGACACTCATGAGGTCTGTCTGAATGAAGATGGTTGTCGAGATAAGGAATTCAATTCGTATCGCCCGCCGGAGGAGTTTCCGCATTCATCTAAACGATATCCTCGTGCTTACCCTTACCTAGCGATGCATAGGCAGATTCCTTCATCCGCAGGTCAGAACCTAAAAGATACATCACGAGTATGTGATGATTACTGGTGCTTTTGAATGGGCATGTTTTGATTGATTGATGGCTTGAGAACATTACTCGTGCGCTTGAATAGAGTTCTTTTGATTGTTTCGTTTCCCTTCGCTGCGAGTTGTCTTACCATATCTTCAATCTTTGTATTGCTTGTTTTGTTACTCACTATCAGCTTCAGACACAAGCGCCGGATAACAATATGTTCCTTACCCAGCTTTTGGTATCAGGCAAATAAGCATACGGCTTTCAGCCTTCGTTAACCTGGGTTACTGATTTGAGTTCATGATTCTGACCTTGTGGCCCGTATCGTATGTCACTACTCAGATATCGTTACACACTTGGCAAATCAGTGCAACGTTATGATTGATTTGGCTGCTAAGTGGCTCGTCTCCAAGAATTCTTAGAGAAGCTTCCAAAGCTTCGCCTCGGGCTTGCAGATGGTACCTACTTGAGAGCTCGGGATGTGATCATGATTTATTTTTTTGATGTGGAGGAGAGGAGAGAGGGAGAGAGAGAGGAGATAATCTTTGAGAATCGAAAGATCGAGATACGGTATGGATGAACTCGGACTCGGTGGAGGGCTTCGGGTTCTCCATTTATTTCTTATCATATATCAATAGCTTGCATCCTACGCCTATCTCTATCTCGTATTTCATCCATTATATAAGGTTATCAGTTCATATCTACCAGTATATCTGGAATGAACAGACGAGGAGGCGATTTCATACTTTTAAGGGTATAGAGACACGTGGGTGGCATTTTATCTTGGGGATTAGTACATTGTTTTACACTTATGTATCTATTATTAGTTGCATTAAAATATACACAAATAATCAAACACAATAAATTATGATAATATCCTCACAATCTCCCAATATTTCACCATATCTCGTTTTTTGCTTATCGTAATTGCAAAAAAGGACCGAGGTGACGAGGATGGTACTCCCATCTCGGTCCAAAAACCCCCATCAGGTATAAATTTCAAACGCCTCCAACGCCATGAAATAATTCTATCCACTCATCGATCACGACATTCATGTTTAAATCTAGTGCTTCAATTGCTTATTATCAAATCCTAGCTATCCCCGATGATTCTGGGGATAGATAAAAAGACAGACCCCGGATGGCTTTCCCGCCACCAAAACCAAACCACCTTACCTTGCCTTGATACCAAGAAGAGGGAAATGCTTGTTGGCTAGATCTATCGGTAATATGAAGTAAGACTGGATAGGTTATGAAAAGACGGGCGGCTCATCTGAATAGGTACATAAACTTCTACCTGTACCCAGTATTGCCAAGTCGACTCGGTAAACAAATCAAACCTTTATTTGGCAGGTGAAAAGAGCTGGCGACAGTTCCATTAATCCAACTTCGTATGCCCAGTCTTCTCGGTCTCGCGTTCTTGACATAATATCTTTTGCCAGCTGGTTATCCCGGGTGGCCTAGGATAGAATTGTTCCTGTTCCAGTCCAGTGGTAGATAGTCATTAGTGAGCCGAGTTCACCGTTCGCTGATACCCGAGTTCCCCAAAAGCTTTGTTCGCCTCTGACTCTCTTGTTTTACTGCTCGCGCGACTAATTTCTTATCGGATTTGCTGCTTGGCAACATTCTCAAACTCTTGGCGCAACGTTACCTTCCTATTGTGGACCAAAGAGGAGATGATTATTTGTTGGTGGTGAATTCGCTTGACAAATGAGAATGATTTGGTTTAATGAATTTTGATAGAGATGAAGGACCACGGTTGAAAGGTGGGTTTTGGGGGGTATATTTGAGATTGGGGATATGATTGTGTGATGAGGCTGGTAAGGTGGATATCGTTGGAAGGGCAAGGCCTCGCAATTGTCTTTATCACTCTTGTGGGTGCTGCAATTGAGGTGGTATTGGTGACTGGGCTGGTCTTTGGACGCACTAGGGTCATTACACTGTATGCACGACAGCTTTCCATAATCGGGTGAATACAGACCTATCCGTACACAATACACAAGTGTGCTACCGATTGGCCTTTGCTCTGACTATATTTGCCACATACAAGGAGGTAGCCTGGTCAATTCAGAACCTGGGGTCTGAGTTTATATCTTCTAGAACGATTTGATACCTGCTGTGATTTGTTCCGTGCGTTCAATGTAACTTATACACCTGCCTCTTTAGGCGATCTCCGTAATGGATCAGCATTAGAATGAGTTCACAAAGCACAATCGTGAGAGCTCGTACCAGCTGATAACGGTGCTGATTGGTATGGCGTTCCCGTATGGGAGGGAGGGATGTAATCCCATGCTAGCTAGGAGTGCATGGGAGCAGCATGCGAGATTCTCCGAATTAGTCGAGGGCTAGGGTGGTGAATGGGGAACATGGTAAATTTAGGTGGTGTAGCTTGGGATTTGATGGGCACGTCAGCGGTATATTTATTCTCGTGTTTCCCCTCATCGTGGTTTTGTTCTTTAGTCGCACTTCTACGACCACTCTCTTTACCTGTTGTGATAAATCAACTTCGCAAAGATGGGTAAGTACTTTTTTCTACTCGACTATGTTCCGCTTAGTGGTATTTTCACACATTACTGACACTCAAAATAGTTGCTCAAGAAAATATCACAGCCGATATCCAAGGCGCGATGCTAGGCAGTGATGCTGTCCTAGCTCTCGACCAAAAGGGATCTTTGATTCACACAGTCTCAAGAGAGCATCACCTTAAGGCCGGTCTCGAAACCGACGCCGCAATCGTCCATGCACAAGGCCATGGACACGAACATATCGACCCAGAATTAATTCCTACTGAAGAGGAGAAGAAAACCCTCCGAAAAGTAGCGGGAAAACTTCCCAGTGTCACTTACTTAATCTGTGCTGTCGAATTCGCTGAGCGAGCTTCTTACTAGTATGTTTCCCCTAACTGTAAAGTGACGTCTACAATTTTAATTAGACAAATTCGCTAACATGTAATTCACTCATAGTGGTTGCAGTGGTTTGATTAACAATTTCGTCAACAGACCACTTCCAGTCGGCGGTAATGGATATGGTGCACCACCAAGAGGAACTCAACAAACTGCCGGAGCTTTAGGTCTCGGTACTGTCAAAGCAACAGCCACATCTCAATCATTCTCTCTACTTGCATATGCACTTCCATTGGTCTTCGGATGGCTCGCCGATACCAAAACTGGTAGATTCAAGATTATTTGCTGGGGTGTAGCAGTATGTGGTATTGCACACGTTCTCATGTGTGCAAGTGGTGCTCCTAGTTTGTTGGCCAGTGGAGGTGCCAAGGCTCCCTTCTTTTTGAGTGTCTACACTTTGTCTATTGGTGCTGGTAAGGCTTCTCTACATTCTAAGTTTTAGCCATCATCCACTAATCTTCTTCTTTTAGCTATGTTCAAACCTAACATTGCACCCACCCTCCTCGATCAAATGCCAAACGCAGTTCCAGTCAAGAAGACTCTCCCATCTGGTGAGGTGGTCATTGTTGATCCCGAATCTACTACCGAGCGTGTCATGCTTTGGTTCTACCTTCTCGTTAACATCGGTGGATTCATGGGTGTCCCAACTTCCTACACCGAGAAATATGTCGGATGGTGGTTGTCCTTCCTCCTCCCACTCCTCCTCTATGTCCCTCTCCCATTCCTCCTTTGGTTCATGCGCAAACGTCTCATCCTATACCCACCAGGAGGATCTGATCTCGTCAACGTCTGCCGTGTTGTTGGTATCTGTTTCAAGAGAGGTGGTATTAAAAAGATCTTCACCCGCAAGGGAGGATTCTTCGAGGCCGCCAAGCCATCCGTTATTGCCCAGTCTGGTAACGTTATCGAAGTACCATGGAACGATGCATTCATCGAGGATGTCAAGCGTACTTTCGAAGCCGCCGGAATCTTCTGTTTCTTCCCAATTCAAAACATCAACGACAATGGTCTTGGTAGCTCCGCCAGTGCTCTCTCAACTATGTTGTCTACCGATGGTGCCCCCAACGATGTCATGAACAACTTCAACTCTCTCTCCATTATCATCGTCGCACCAATCCTCAACTACGGTCTCTACCCATTGTTGAGAAAGCGCAACATTCACTACGGACCAATCGCCCGAATGACCACCGGATTCTTCCTTTCTACTCTCGGAGGTGCCGCCTACACTCTCCTCAACTACTACGCCTACAAGATCGGACCTTGCGGAAAATACGGTTCTTCCGAAACCTGTGTTGATGCCAATGGTGTCTCCAAGGTATCCTCCATCTCCGTCTGGTTAATGGCCGTTCCCTACGCCGTCGGTGGAATTTCCGAACTCTTCGTCAACGTCCCCGCCTACGGTATTGCATACTCCCGTGCTCCAGCCAATATGAGAGGTCTCGTTTCCGCTCTTAACTTATTCACCCAAGCCATTGCTTATCTCGTTGGTCTTGCCTGTGCCGGTGTCATCAAGGATCCATATCTCACCTGGGATTTCGGTGCGCCAACTATCATTGGTTTCATCATGATGTGTGCTTTCTATTGGATCTACAGAGATATTGACAAGGAAGAATACAAACTCAGTATCAACGATGAACAAATGCATGTTGCGGATCCACAAATTCATGATGGACAGAGTGCGAGTGAGAAAGCTGCTCCTCCTTCTTACCAGGGTGAGAAGGGTGGACTCAAGGATAAGGAGACCGAGCTTTAGAGAATGATAAGCGAAAAAGTTTTATAGGGGATCCGGGAGTAAGGTTTTAGTGGCTCTTTTGGGGTTTGCGGGAGGGGAGGGCGATGATGATTTTTATGATACCGTATGATATGATTTTGGATAGTGGTGATGGGCTCAGAAAGGCTAGATGCTGGCGAGCTATCGCTGGGGTAATAAACTTCTTAATGACATTCTTTTATTTAATCATCTCTTTTTTGACATTGTGATGTTTGGGGATTGTACCCTTTCAATGCCGCTCAGAGCAATGCATGAACTTAAAATCCTATCAACACGAAAGTAAATAATGCATGACCGAGTAGAATTTCAAAACATAGCGCACCTAGTTAGCATACAGACCTCCCACCATGAACACTTCCCTCATCTCCGTAACAGAAGAAGACAAAGGAACTCCTTTTCTGTCCACCGAATACTTTTGCCATACAATATGCTCGATCCTCCCTATCTCAACACCCAAGCCTTCTAATAGCTCCATATCCCCATCGAATACTTTTCCCGACAGGGACCTCCCAACCACTCTTCACCATGGATTCCCCTCCCAGTTCCTCGCGGGCAGAATCTCCTAAGAGATCTGGATCCCGCCACACCTACCTATACAGTTCCTTATAACCTCTGCACCTCAACCCCCAAACTTCCTATTTTTGAAATTAAGAAGTACACACTACTAAAGAGGGATCGACCCTCGCAAAGAAACACAATCTACTCGTGCGACCAGAAAGTATGCCACACTCCGCTCACAGGCACGTCCTATAAGGTGGTAAAATACAAAGCGATTGGTGGCCCATATCTAGGTGGAGTGTTGCGTACCTGCTGCCGCACGAGTAGCTATAACCAACCACCTCAAGATATCTTATCTAATATGAATTATTGTTACGGTGTAAGTATACCGACTATTTCCGTTACTTTTGGAGTAACTCTTCAATTCGATGCCCCTACAAATAGGAAAATAAGTCCAAAACTACAACATCCATTTCGATCCCAGCAATGAATTCAGGTGACACAAGGTTGAAATCAAGATGTTAGGGACTTACTTGTACATCTTGTACAAGTAGAGGGATGTTCCGGATAGTTAACCTACTTCTAACTTCAACACGGATTGTCATTCCGCATCATATTAGATCTTGGATGTGATTGTGGAGATTCTTTTGTCGGATCATGGCATCAGATGAAAGAAAGGGATGGGATGAATGGGAATTGATGCTGAGTTGTGTAGCTTGAATATATACATATATCACTCTTTACTCTGACAATTGATACATTGTCAATGATTAGTCCTAGCCACTATTCATCAGGTGCTATCGTTTAAGAAACCAATAAGAACGAAAAATTGTATTCAAAATCGGCTCGAAAAGTCAAAGGAAAGTAGTATACCGGCGACCCGCACACGACTTAACATAATTTTAAGGACATGACTGTATGACTACCGAATCCGTATCAAAGTTTGATTCATCTTTTCGTGAAAAGACGGATGCAAGATCATTATACTTAAATGTCAAGCTAGGAGGTGTTTGTGTGGTATTCTAGAGATACCACTCCGATACCTTTGCTTGGTCAATACATTCCATGCATTTGCACTCGCAATCCATTAAAATGGGCAACATTTCATAATGTCAGTACATACTTTTTCCTTTCCACCAACTTCGGACACTGTATAACTTTACCCTAGAAGGTCTTCTTTATCTGAAAGCCTTCTCTGATCTTTGAAACGATGTCTTTCTGTCGGTTTTCTTTCTCGGGGGAATATATTCGCAAGATGTTGAAGAACAGTATTCATGTCAAAAGGTAGTCTTATGAGTTATCACTGTACCCATAACTGCAACCATACTACCAGTAGTAAAAACAAGCCTAAAGGGAACATGTAGGAATTAATGTCCTACGTATCAAAATATCTTGATGCGATGATATTCCAGACCTTCAGTGGTTTACATATGACAGCTACCCTGAGGCCTGTGTTAAAGAAAATCCCACTGGAGATTCTACACCCGAAGATAGGGAGGGTGACTAGAAATATTCCTCGAGATTAGAGTTTCGAACGACGATAAAGAAAAAGAAAAAGATTTGAGAATACCAGATTACTCGTCAGTGGCCATAAGGAGGGGCTCCAAGCTAGGTAATTAAATTTTCTTATTGCATACTATGATAAAAGCTTTATCGTTATAACGCAGGCTCTAACGAACAATTCGGATTCTGAACTATTGGATATTGATCAGGAATTGAGTATCGATAGAGCATTGATCACAGACAGTAGCAGTGGCCTTTTCAAATATTAAATCGAGTTCGAACTTCCTTTTACGATTGATACCGAAAGAGCCGGATTGTCATCAGCCTCAGACCAAAAAGAGTGGTTGAAGGGATGACCCGATGGCTAACATAGAATCTGATTTATCATTTATACATGCCCATGCGATGTGTTCACAAACTTTGACTGATTCAATGAACCTCATGCAGAAAATTGTAGCGATGCCTTGGGTTACTCCCTCGTCATGAGACTCTCTATGAGTACTACTCGCATGTGGCCATCTTAGTTACCATCCTGCCTCGACAAGAACGCCAGGTCGAACTCCAAGATGATGGGCAATGTATTGATCAGAGTAGATTCCAAAGAAAATGATTGAAGTAAAGGGGGAAAGAATGCAAAAGACGTCGCTCTTTGCGAAACTGATATTAGCTACGCGGAATGTATGAATGTGAGCATATCAGCCAACCCTCTCGTGAGATCAGAAGGAGAATCATTTCCGGGTAGATTTTTATATGATCAAAGACACATGGGCAAATGAACTTTCAGTAGCCTCTTGAAATCTGTCGCGGTGAAATAATGTTGGGTTAGATTATCGGGAAGCCATGAGAGAAGATTAAAGATAGTGAGAATAGGGTGGATGCAACGATGAGATCAATAAGATGGAGGAGTACTAAAAGACGACCTTTCGTATGGTTCGGTATTAAGGATAAGAGAAAAACGACTGGAGTGTATATTTGAGAAGTTGATTGAGAGAATTGGGTGATCAAGCCATCAAAGTAAAGCTCCTCAGAAATGACTATAGTAAGACACGAAGATTGTATTATATTCCTAATTTCTACTCCGACGCCTTGGCAATGCATTGTTTCCCAGAACTCCATCCCAAATGATAACTTTGATTAAAATCTGCAATTTGTCAGTGAAGTCTTTGTGTGTCATTGGGATTCAAATTTACCGTATCTCATAAGATCCTGCTCTAGTCATATATCTTACCCATTTCACACTTGAGTAATTATTCTTCTCAAAAACCTTCAAATATCTGACCAACAGTCCCGAACTTGTAAACATCAACAAACTGAAGTTCAAACTCAATGGTGGTCTTGACCATGCTTTTTGGTTCGTCATGCTTGTTAACGTAGCTTCCGCGCTCAAGACGAATTCATTTTGTCCAGTAAATCTTGGTATCTTCCATATAATGACATTCTCTTCTGGTACATATTTTGCTTTTCCTTGCGTACATCGATCGGTGATTCGAGCAGTATTTAAAGGCGTAGGTATCTTAACAACGACATTTGTAGCGAATAGCTTGCTACCATAATTTGCTCGAATTGCAATACTGTATTCAACCTTTGTTTTACCAACTTCATTCACGATGGCATGAATTTTAAATGGCAGATTGACATTTTCGGTGGCGCGATAGCGCATGAGTTCGAATTCTCCATCGGGAGGTATGAATGAAATAATTCTGTCGGTGTCGAATTTCCCTAGCTTAACACATTGGTGAAATTGACAATCCTCCAGTGTAACACTACCAGCTGCTGCTTTGGTGGCCTTGGTACCCATACGATTTCCAGATGGTAGAGATGAAAGACTATCGCCATCTAACAATAATCGATCATTGAGTCCGAATTTGCATTCTGGTGTTCCGGAAAGATATGCTCTCATGACGATTTGACCATTTACATCAGCTCGTAGAACAGTTCCTGTAGCAGACATCAAAAGATTGACATCTTCAATGACATCTACAAATGCTTCATTCTTTCTGTATTTGACATCGGCTTTCCTCCATGATAAAGCTCCGGTTGCTTGCATTGTAATCTTCGCCGAGTCTTCCATGGTTCGTTCCGATTTGACACCTTCCGTTGTGATGTACATCTTTAATGTATCTGTCTCTGTATTTTGAGGGTATCCAAAATCCAAGATTTCTATGTCGCAAATTCATCAGCTTCCGGCACAATTGATATTTGCGAATCGCGCATTGCACTCACCATCTAGAAGTTCATATACCAGGACAAAATTGTTCTTAACCGCTTCTTCGTCGAACTTTCCAAAGTAGCCTTTCCCCAGCGCAATCAATCTATAGAGGAATTCGAAGACCAGCGCAGCATTGGCATTGCTCTTGGTAATTGCAACCAAGTATATATTCTCGTGTTTGACATGACTGAAGGTTGTACTTCCTAAAGTAAGGATTGGTGAACGAACTTGAGCATTCGAGATGACCTGAATTCGAAAGACATCTGCGAGTCGTGGTCGACAATCATTTCGAAAAGCGCGAAAGATTAGATTCTCTCCCTTTTGGTTAAAGATCAATATGCCAGACAGCATTTTGATTTATATGTGGTTGAAGGAGGATTTGTTTATTGAAATATCGAGGGAGTATAAGGAGTGGGGAGCCGAGAGCTACAAGGTGCAGTAGATCTAGAGGACAAGCTCAAGACAGTGCAATATTTACCGAACATCCCTTTCAGCATTGTTCAGGGGCTAAAATGAAATCTTTCGACAATGTAGGTGTGCCATTGAATTATTGTTATGAGATGGTTATGTAGATGATAAGCTCAAAAGTCTTCAAATATTTCTGTACAGCATTCAATCGGAATTTTGGTTGTTTTATTTCATGTGGATATTGGAAAGAGTATGTTTTTAGGTGGCAGTTTGTTTCTTCCAAATCGAGATAGGGTAATAGACGTATGTCATATTCAGGTAGCCTTATTGACGAGGTCGGATAGAGTTGTCAATATCCGGTAGCTTTCGCTCTATATATACAGTATTTTTATCACTCATAATTAATTATTCATCACTTAAAATCTTTGCCTAGATTATCGCTCCATCACAAGTCTATAAAAGTCTATACTGGCACACATAGGGTAATTGCTAGCTGTACAGGAATGAGGTATTGAAGAAAACCATTGAAACCAAATGCACATCATCATCGCCCCTTTATCTATTCACAAATAATATCCTTAAATCATGTCAAGTCTCATGAACTCAGCGTGTAATGTCTTTCCGAGCAATGCTGGACTTCTCTCAACGATAACGCCTGCAGCTTCAAGAGCAGAGATCTTGGAATCGGCACCACCCTTTCCACCACTGACAATAGCACCTGAGATGAGTTAGTTAAGTGTCATTAGTGGGTATCATCTTAAGATACTTACCAGCGTGTCCCATTCTTCGTCCAGGAGGAGCAGAGATACCAGCGATAAAGCTGACAACTGGCTTCTTAGCAGTGTTGTAATCCTTCAAGAATTCGGCAGCATCTTCTTCCGCGGATCCTCCAATTTCACCAATCATGATAATACCATCAGTCTCCTCATCCTCAAGGAATACCTTCAAGCAATCAATGAAGTTGGTTCCAGAGAATGGATCACCACCAATACCAACAACGAGAGATTGACCCAATCCAGCTTGTGTAGTTTGGTTGACAGCTTCATACGTTAAAGTTCCTGAACGAGAAACAATACCAATACGTCCACGCTTGTGAATGAACCCTGGCATAATACCAATCTTACATTGTCCTGGTGCAATGAGACCTGGGCAATTGGGTCCAACCAAACGTGTCTTTCCTTGAGTCTTCAAAATATCTGTAATGCGAACCATATCTATATTGAGGTCAGATTTACCCTCCTAGACTTCAAATATAAACATACCATGTTGTGGGATACCCTCAGTGATACTAAATCATCAATTAGTACAAGTGCTATCACATGCAAATTTGATATATCTTCTTACCACACAACCAAAGGAATTTCAGCAGCGATAGCCTCTTCAATACCGGCAGCAGCAAGAGGGGGTCTGCAAAGTATATTTTTATCAGCACCAAATCCATCCTTCCATCACAGATTCTTTGCGATTGCGGTAGATCCTTACGGGACGAAGATAGCAGAAGCTGTAGCACCGGCTTCCTTTACAGCTTGTTCGACGGTTGCGAAAACGGGTAAATCGAGATGAGTTTGTCCAGCCTTCTTTGGGTTCGTACCTCCAACAACAGTTGTACCTATTTCCATATCAGAATCTTTTCAATTCCCCCATCATTCGTCTGAAGACATACCATATTCGATGGCTTGTTGGGCATGGAAACTATGGCAGATTTGTCAACTTGTTTCTTGAATACTAAATAGACTCTCGCGATAATACTTACGTTCCTTGTTTACCAGTGAAACCTTGGTAGATAACTCTAGTATCCTTAGTGATACGAAGGTTCTCCGCGGTAGCAGCATAAGCAGAGGTCGAAGTGGAATAACCTTGTCTTCTCATAGCAGCCTGCATCGCAGGTCTGGCACATCTTGAAAAAGCCTGCATCTTGTCTGAGGGACAATTGATGTCAGATATGAAAGACAGGAAAGTAATTTGAAGTTTATCTTGAATTATTTCCTTCTTTTCTTCTTACCAGCTTCTTCCGTTACGGACGGAATCGCTTGCAAGGCCTCCGATTTTGCCGGATTAATAGGTTATTCCGGTAGTTTGGCTTGGAATGGAATTTTATTTCACACAAGAACATTAATTTTGGTAACCCCGCGATTTCTTCAAAGCATCAACTACATCACTCCTCACAGCTTTACGATTAACCACAAGAAGAGCTTTGATTTTGAGATATCAAAAGTTGCGCAAGGTCTCAAGAGAAAGGCGACCAAAATCGCTTCCAACGTGCAACCTTATTGAACCAACTGCATCTCCACACAATCCAAAATGGCCACTATCGTCGATACAATGACATTGTCGGATAGGCAAAGAAAGCCAAAGGATCCTAATTTACCTCCAGAGAATGAAAGATACTTGAGAGCATGTTCAGATATTGCTAGTGCATTAGTACAGGATCATGAATCTCAACAGGATCCAAATGCGCCGAGGAAGGATATCAATTTGAATAGTTTAAGGGCCAAAATGTCGAAACGTCACAGGCTCAGTAATATTCCACCATTGACTGCTATTATTGCCGCTATTCCAGAACACTATAAGAAATATATTCTTCCAAAGTTAATCGCAAAACCAATTAGTATGTATTTCCTATGGCATGAATATATGCGAGGCTAACAGTCTGTCAGGGAGTGCTTCTGGTATTGCGGTTGTCGCTGTTATGTGTAAACCACATCGATGTCCTCACATTGCATACACAGGAAATATTTGTGTTTATTGTCCTGGTGGACCTGATTCCGATTTCGAATATTCTACACAATCGTATACCGGTTATGAACCTACGTCAATGAGAGCTATTCGAGCACGATATGATCCTTTTGAACAAGCCCGAGGAAGAGTAGATCAAATTAAATCTCTAGGTCACAGCGTCGACAAGGTTGAATACATTATCATGGGTGGTACTTTCATGTCATTATCTGAAAGTTACAGAGATGGGTTTATCTCCCAGTTACACAACGCGCTTAGTGGATATCAAGGAAATAATGTAGATGAAGCAGTTCAAGCTGGTGAGATGAGCAACATCAAATGTGTCGGTATCACAATTGAAACTCGACCGGATTATTGTTTACAACCACATTTATCTGCTATGCTAAGATATGGTTGCACCCGTCTAGAAATTGGCGTACAATCTCTATACGAAGACGTTGCTCGAGATACCAACAGAGGTCACACAGTGGCTTCAGTCGCAGAAACATTTTGTTTAGCAAAGGACGCTGGCTTTAAAGTTGTTAGCCATATGATGCCAGATTTACCCAATGTTGGAATGGAGAGAGATTTGGATCAATTCAGAGAATATTTCGAAAATCCGGCCTTTAGAACCGATGGTCTCAAAATTTACCCAACATTGGTCATTCGTGGAACTGGTTTATACGAACTCTGGAGAACTGGCAGATATAAGAACTACACACCAAATGCCCTGATCGATATAGTTGCTCGCATCCTCGCTCTCGTACCACCATGGACTCGTATTTATCGTGTTCAAAGAGATATTCCAATGCCTTTGGTCACATCTGGTGTTGAGAATGGAAATCTTCGAGAGCTTGCGTTGAGTAGAATGAAGGACTTTGGTACTACTTGCCGTGATGTTCGAACTCGTGAAGTTGGTATCAATGAGGTTAAGAATAAGATTCGTCCTTCTCAGGTCGAACTTGTCCGAAGAGATTATACCGCAAATAAAGGATGGGAGACATTCTTAGCATACGAAGATCCAAAGCAAGATATTCTTATCGGATTACTTCGTTTGAGAAAGTGTTCTAAAACACACACTTTTAGACCCGAGCTTACCGGACAACCTACCAGTATAATTCGTGAGCTTCACGTTTATGGCTCAGCTGTTCCAGTGCATGCTCGTGATCCAAGAAAGTTTCAACATCAAGGTTATGGTACATTACTCATGGAAGAAGCTGAGAGGATTGCCCGAAATGAGCATGGAAGTACAAAGATAAGTGTCATTAGTGGTGTTGGTACAAGAGATTATTATCGAAGATTAGGCTATTGGTTGGATGGTCCTTACATGAGTAAGATGCTACCACCAAAGGATGACGAGGATAGTGATGATGACTTTTGATTTCAAAATATTCAAATCTTCGGTCTAGTCGCCGCACTTGACTCTATAATCTATCATCACAACGCTTACCTGGCAATGCAATTATCACGTCCAGCCATCATATTGGCGCAGTAACCTTACTGTTGTCTTGCGTACTCAGGGTATTAATACTCCGATTCCGGACTTTCACGTGTGGTAAGACTTTTTGCTCCACTACTTAGCAAAGAATTTGAGGTTGACGTGATGAAAATCTCAAGTCGAGAGTTTCTCACAGCGACAATATCACGAGAAGAAGCAGATGATATCCCAGAAAGTAGCTGCAACTCCCCGTGCCTTGGCAGATGCCCTCGTCACCAAAAGACCCTTACTTCACGGCCTCGATATTTCGAAGAAATGTTTTCCTTGTTCTGAATGGCTGATTGCCATTTTGATCATCGCCGGATGTTTGATTTGCGTTACGTTAGTCAAATTAGCATTTCCGCATCGCATTGTCTGAAATGTCTGGGCATGTGATATGGAGGCGGGATAGGTTATAATTACGCAGAACAAACCGACTAAGAGTTACACTTTGGAGTTCACTTACATAGAATGTACCAAAACCAATCTAGCGTGTCTTGTGGTGCATGTTAGTACTTGAGAATGTCCATAATAAATTGAATTAGTTACATAGCCTATTCTTTGCGCATTGATGTGGTACAACAATCGTTCTGATCTTTCACTGACGTGTCTATTTCAAGGTTGGTATACACATGCGGGAAGTAACTGTGACTGCATGATGACATGTATAGTACCTGCAGTAAGCACTTTGAAAATCATGCATGATTACTCTGTATGTCAATCGTATTCCTTTCTTTTTCGGGAATTTATCTACCCATGTCCCTAGAGTTCAACATCAAGTATGCGCTAGTTCTCATCCAAGCCCCATAATTTGTCTGAGAAACACTCTTTCAATACCAATAAGGTGAGACTTTGACTCCAAAAACGACGAGCCTTTTCCAATAAGATTCATTACGACTTGATGTTCATCGTATTCTTTTCCTTATTTGTTTGTCATCTCATGTTACCGGCCTAAATCTGGGCATCAACCCCTTCCATGATACCATGCACGTTTTTGAAAACATCAGCCCTACGTGTTCATTTCGACATCATCTTGATTGAAACATTTATTATCAACTCTTCACAGCCCTTCCTACATCAATAGTTCATGACAAGCTATTGGGCCTTGTATTATCTACAATCGAAAAACATTCATGTGGTGGTGGCTATGCGAACGGGAATTAGAATATCCGATCATTGAGGTCGGCTGGGTCGCCTAATTTACACATGTTCACCAATCATCACCCCTCTAGTTTGGCATATACCGTCAATTCAAGAGCGCTTACAGCCGCGCGTGGGTTCTATTTGTGGATTCCTAGTTCTCCTGCGCCTCCAACATGCTTCTTAACTATTGGTTCAACAAACAGATCTTACTTACATGTAAGCACGTTCTTTGGTGTTTGGATTGCTTTGAAGAGAAAGTGAATTTAGGTCATGTCAACTGCGGCCGAATCTTAAATTGTATTCTGAAGGCAGCTCGAAAGGTATGGTACAAATCTGGCGATTAACGAACAAGCATAAGGCGGTGTTCTAGTAGACCTGGAGATGGTCTGGCTATATAGGAGACCGTTTGGCACGTTTTTATTTTGACTTTTCTTTCATCAACAACCTCATCAACAATAACATTACCTTACCTCTTTACGAATCTCCTTGAGTGTGCAAGTTTTCTTTCTTCTTTCATTCATAGAAACCACTTATTTCTTCTTATTTCAACTTCAAAGTCCATAATTCTTAATGCATACTTCAAATGTTGTCTTCGGAATTTCATTCCTCTCAACCCTTGCCGCCGCAGCTCCTTTCTCAGTCGATAATAGCTTTCTTGAAGCTGTAACAGCAACCAATACAGGGCCATTACTAGCAATTCAAACCGCAGCTCACGGCTCTCTTTCCAATATCCCTCCTCCTTCTGCATTGGTTGGTGGAGATGACAGTCTTACCAATTTCAAACTCGTCGCTTTCAACGAGAACATGGAAGTCGCATTCTTCGAGGAACTTACCTTCAACATCACAAACAATGTCCCAGGTTATACATTTGATAGTCAAGACAGTAGAGACACAGTACTTACAAACCTCAACGCAATCGTTGCACAAGAAAAACTGCATTCATTAAATGCCGAAAAAGCTATCGTTCGCTTCACCAATGATACCAATGCTATCATTCAACCATGTCAATACAATTTCGACGTTGCAAACTTTGAGCAAGCTATAGCTACAGCATCTCTTTTCACAGATGTAACCATGGGTACTTTAGGAGATATCCAAACCGTGTTCGGTACCAACGGTGATTCCAAGTTCATCCGTGGTGTTGCCGCGTCCCTCGGACAAGAAGGGGAACAAAATGGATATTTCAGACAAATTCTTCACAAAATCCCCTCCGCTCTTCCTTTCTTAACAGCCAGCACTAGAGATTTCGCATTCAGTGCTTTGAACCAGAATTTCGTCGTTGAAGGAACGTGTCCAAATAGCGATACCATCCCTCTCAAAACCTTCCAGAAACTCACCGCTTCTCAACCCGATACCATCGATTCTGACACCATCATCACATTCTCATTCCAGCTCACCGCGGATCAAGACTACAACAGCACCTGGGGAGAAAATTGCAAGGGTCTCTCGCTCGTCTATATCAATCAGCAAAATAAACCTGTGGTTCAACCTTTCGAAAGTATCAGGTTACAAGCAGATGGAAAAACGGTTGTTTTTACTGCGAAATTTGAGTTTGACGCTGGTGCTGCTAATGGGGCTACGGGTAATGGATTGACTTTGGCGGCTTTGGCTAAGGGGTCGGATTTTGCTAATGTAGCGGAGGTTTCTAAGAATGCGGTTTATGGACCGGCTCCGATTGAGATAAATTGATGGGATTGGGTTGGATTGGATGTTGATGGGAATGAAGGAATAGGTATTCGGAAGATTTGGCATAGTTAGCATAGCGTGGTGTGTTTTTATATTTTTCTTCTAGGGGTTGGTATTTACTTGGTGATGATGTAGTTGCATTGGACGGTGTTTGGCTTTGTTATTTTCTTGTCCCTTTTTATAGGGAATCCTGTCTTTACTTTCGAGATGATTCTCCTGGGGTTTAAATGTATGATTTACGATTTCATGACTTCGATTCAGTATGAAGATTCTTTTTAAGATTTTAGATGGAGTGCATCCATGTATCCTAACTTAATCTTGCTTCTATGAATGTCAATCTCCTGATTTCCTTTTCATGTGGATTTGATACAATATCAATTGAACAGATTAACTGAGGATGCATTCTCAAATAGACCAAGGTTTCGGTAGTATATAAATACCTACATCATATCCTCCCATCCTCCTAGCATCGACAAACTGAACTTCTCTAGATGCAGTATACCATCCATACACACTTACAGATTTCAACAACACAACATGCAATCCAACCCACCTCATCGATGCCCTCCTCCAACACCCGACTTCCCAAGCGCCATCCACAATCCCCAACCCTAAACTTCTCCCTCCCCTTTTATTCCTGTTCCCTCTGATTCCCTACCTCAATACCCATTCCCACGATCTCTAGACCATCCCCGTGGCCCGCCTTCCATCTACCCATCCCCAACCAGCGCCAAGAAATCCAACATCCAACATCCATTCCTCTCTCTCCCCTCCTCTCGCCCCCCATTACATTTCCAAATCTATCCATTCCTCGCACGAGCACAAGTCTCAAGATGAGCGATTAGCCATAATGCGTGTACCTAGGTGCCTAAATATAAACAAATCAAATCAACCCAAATCAAACCAAGCCAGTCCCCACGTGATGCGATCCACCCACAAACCCCATCCATCACATGAACACTCATCACGTTTTCGCTTCTCAATCCCAACCCATAACCTTGGAAATCCGAGCCAACCACGACGCACAAAAGTCCGTCCTTAAAGACTCAAGCCTCAACCGTTATCGATAGATAACGCCAAAAACAACGGATTGCTTCACCAACCACACCCCGAGCCCCGAAACACCCAGGTGAAAATTTTTCACCCGAGATATCCCGAGAGGAAAAAGTAAACAAATCAATCACATATACATACAAACATGCAACACAATACATACATAACATAACGTACCTGATGGCTTTTGAGGAAATCCCCTAGCCACGGCCCCAGATACTCCAAGACCCGAGTCTAAGGTCTAGATTAATAAAAATCGCAACATGCATAGCACAGGTAAAAGAAGGGATTGGTATACATTCTTCATTGATAGTTTACAGGAACTACCCTTTGAGAAAAAGGTCAATTCATCATCTGTCTGTATGTTCGTCTAATCTAGAAATTCTATGCTCTAATACAATGAGAGAGGAAATCCGTCTATAAGGAGCATCGATCTTTCTATATCATCGATCCAAACCATCTATATGCAACTGCATGCAATGCCCGTGATGTAACAATGCACCGTTGATCTATACCACCACCTTCATTCCCCATCTCCATCCACCATATTTATACACATCCCTTCCCCACTTCATCCAGACATGACGACATATTTACAAGAACTTGGCCATCATAGCAACCATGAGATCGAAAAGACCGATGGCCTCGACGAAAGCGAAACCCAAAATGGCGTAAGAGAAGAGTTGACCACGCATGCTTGGGTTGCGGGCAACGGCTTGCAAGAGAGCAGCGAAAACGAGACCGATACCAACACCGGCACCAGCAAGACCAATAGCGGCACCTCCCATACCGAGGTTTTGGGAAGCTTGAACGAGAGCGTTGGCCATTTCAGAGGAGTATGGGCGGGCAGAGATTTGGGTGGTCTTGGAGAGGATTTGGCTGGTTTGTTGACGCTTGACGGCTTGGAAAGCAGTCTTGGAGGACTTGCTCATGGCTGTGTGGGGAAGAAAAATTTGTTAGCGAGATGTTCTTTGTCCATTGAAATCTGATGATAGGTATATGAAGACGATGATAGATGTATCGAATCGTAAAACAATTGAAGCTATATTGATAGCTACTGAAGCTTGACGAAACCTCAATTGATAATTGACAACGTGGAGGTATTAAAAGCTTAAAGCTTACCAGTGAAGGTACGTTGAGCACCAAGGTTGGATCGAACCATTGGGCGGGCAACCTTTGCGGAAGCAGATCCCATGAGGGAAGCCATCTTAGGAGCAACACGAGCGGCCATTGTATTGATGTGTATGAAGTAACTCAAAAATGAGGTTTTTTGGAGATAGGTGTATGAGTGGAGATGGAAGACTTCGAGTGTTGACAAGCAAAAGAAGTTTTGTGACTTGGTGTGAGTGTGGGAAGGAATGGGAAGGGCGGAAGGAGAATCAAGAAAAAATGAGCTAAGGACACCTTTTCTGATCTAGCTCCGTTTGAAAGTCGGTGTCAACTAATTGTTCCTGAATATTCAGGAAGTTCCCGATTCTAAAGAGTGAATATGAATCGTGCCGTCACTAATCTCCAAAATTTTAACAGCAATATGTGGGTCTGCCCGCTCGATTTATAATATCCTCCTATCAGAATTCGTGTAAGAGTACTGTGACTGAAATGCAAGGCTGAGAGATTTATCTCGTCCGATATCAACCACCGCACTATGTAGTAAAAGGGTATAAAAAGAAACAAAGTGGATTCCGAGCAAGATATCTTCAAGAGAAAATACCGGAATGGTGGAGATATTACAAGAAACAAAAATTTCCACTTGGGTAGAGGGGCCCAGATAGAGAGCACATCGAGCTGATCTCATCAAACCGTTGAATGATCAATCTCACATAAGAATTCTACACTTTGTTACACGAGTCCAACACAAAAAAGCAAAGACAATTTGTAAAGGAAAATTTTTTAAACTCAACTCACTTGAATCGGCTCTTGCTAATTCCATTACTGTCTGACCACCCGATATTATTTTTTTGCCTCTTTCTCTCTCTCGGGATTCCTAGACATTGGGTGCGTGTCGTCAATACTTTTTTTGGTTGACGTTGAGAGTTTTCATCCCTGCTAATAAGCTTGTCACACAGTAGAATCTTACCCGAGACTATTTACGCCAGCTATCGTGCGCCATAAATGCACCAAAAATTGCCACGAGTCATTTTGCACAATTGAAATCCCACTTTTTATAAGAGCAGATAAATCAAAAGAAAGGTCAAATTAGGAAACAGATCTTGATGTTGTATCATGAATCGACCAGTAGAAAGAGTCATTCCAGCACATGATTTTCGATATATTTGGCGGAAATTGTTGTGCTGGTTGTTGTCTTGGCCCCTGAATCCCGTTCGGAAAATTTCGGATTTCTTCTAGGGGCAGTATACCAGCTTGGTAAGATTCATATTTGAATTTGATGTGGTTTCTCATTTCTCTGTAACTTCATATTAGCCATGTCAGAATATAACCTTCCTTTGACTACCTATATAATACTATATAGATTAGGGAATCTTAAGCTGGAAGGGTAATGAACTTTGGGGACACGGAACAATTCTGCCCACTTTCAATCATTTCATCAATAAAAAGTGTAAAACTTCAGCAGTGGGGGGAGTCTCTTCGTGGGGGTAAACCCAATTTTTAAGATCTTTAATGGATCTAGCTGCTAGCAGGGTAGTTGAAGAGTCTGATAAGGCTTGTACTACTGGAATATTAAGCAAGTGTCCGCCACTTGGAGGGCACTACTTATTGAATCCAGGACCCAAGGAAATCGTTTTCCGTGGCTACTTTCGGAAAATAAACAAAAAAGAGGAATATTGCCCAACGATGTTTTCACGTGTACACAAGTATATGCCAACTCGATTTGATATCGCCGTCAAGACCGTTACTTGCTCTGGATATGTGAATCACGAAAAATGAACGGAGATCGATTTTTGATTCGATGGGAAGGATTTGGATTGTCTGACTGGACTATGGAATTGGTGTGTTTGCTAGAAAATTGTGTGCCGAGGACTGCGGACAAGGCCTGGGATCGATATGTTTTATAGGGTCTTTCGCTTTCAGAGGGATAGATTCGGGGTCCGTTTCTGCCGATCGACATTCCATCATCAATACCGAGGACAACCTGTGATCCCTTCAAGAACATACATGGTCGCATACATTAGCTTTCGAAAAGGAGACAAAAGACAGCAGGAAGATGATGCTTTGACTCACAGATTCCTAAACGACGACATCTATTCAACATTCAACACGACGATCAATTTCTATGACGGTAGGTGCCCGTGAAGGTCCATCGTACTCGGATTAGAGTTTGTATTCATATTCGAGGTTTCGTTCTCAATATTGAAATGACATGAATCCTCTGAGCAAAGCTTCCATGGAGCAGTATAGCATGTTTCGAGATGACTTTCGATTTGCATGTACTTGGAATACCTAGTAGCCTAAGTACTAAAATCAAGAGCTCCGGTCAACTCTCTCGACTCCAACCACTGCGGAAGAAGTTTCATTGAGAGTGGATGGTGAGGCAGGAATTTTGAAATGTTGAAATATTCTCCCAAGAGGCGATTCCGAGAATTCTCACAAATCGCTCGACATTCTCATGATGGATTAAAGGAAATCAGAAGTTGAAATGTGAAATTGATGTTTCTCTTCTCTTTCCGCGCTTGCTTACCCCATGCATGTTACATCGCATATGAGACGACTTTTGTGCGGGGTAATCCATTTCGAGTAACCACATCACGTGGAACGAGGTGGCCTGGCTAAAGTCGTGCTTCTTCCTTCCTCCTAGGAGTTACGGAGATCACCATTCCATTCTTGGCGGCAATACTTTGCTCTCGTGTCTTTGATAGATATCAAGAGTTATGGAAATCTGACAAAAATGGTAGCGTTAGACCCCTTTCTGAAGGGTTGAACTGTGGTTATGGCGCCGACACGAGAGATTGAATCCTCAAAGCCTGAATCAAGCAAGCACAAACTTTTGCGCACCCAGAAATGTAAGTTTAGCGTTTGTATATGGAGAGGATATATCAAATAACCAGTCATCGATTTTATTGCACCCTTTTGCTCACGAAAACCATGTCAAGAAATACTTCTCTTCTACACTCGTATTGCTTAGCGTAAGAATTGGTCTTGGCCATCGATACATATATCACGGAGCTCGAGATCTTCTAGTGTAATATGAAGCGGAATCTGGAGCTGCGATGGGCAGTGTGGAGTTTCTGCAGGTGATGCATATCCCGGTGCGGACTGATAAGGAATCAAGTCTGATCAATCAAGGTCAAAACCCTGAAAGGTTTCGAGCCCCAAGAAGCAGCACGACCGAGTGCCAAATGCGGAAGAGGGGTATCAACTGTGAGATAGCGGGTTGGACCATAAAGTCAAAAAACGCACTCTCCTTGGATTCACGCCATTTGCGTCCTTATTCCACCAAGCCCCGAATCGTCCTCCAATTCCGGCACTCCACCAAAGCTCTAAGCAAATCGTACCTACTACCCATAGGATACGATACGATACGGAAACTGTAATTTGATTGTTTAAGTTAGGACTTCAAATGTATGATTGCTGTACCTCCATCATCGAAGCTGAAGATGTCGATTCACGGCAGTTTGGAACCACATACGCGAACAATACTCTTCTCGGCTCCTCACAATCTCCTAGATGATAGAAATGAAAGCTGAGAAAAACATCAAATTTACCCGCCGTTAGCCGCTCCGCTTCGCGGTTCGTTTCTTATGAGCAGGGCTCGCCGCCATCTTCAACTCGGCACAGCCACAAATATTCACTTCCTCCCCATCAAACAAAGGACAATACAATATAGTCTTTGATACGACAACTTCCTGAAAATACAGCCAAGTTCAAGTTCATGGTCTAGTGGTCAATTACGCACTTCGCGAAATTCATGAGAATGATTTCGTTAACAAATTCTCTAGTTCAATCCCTGGAGGTCGACCACTAAGACGCGTACCATGCTCTCAAGAACCAAGGGTCATTAGGGGAGAAAAAGGATAGGTATACTTGTAGACCGTAAACCTTCCCCCAATCACTAACCCTCAAAAGCTATAGGTAGGACGGCTTGTGTAGCGGCGATCCCCACTGTGGTGCAGTAAGCTGGCGCAGGCCTGCTACGGGTTGTTCCTCGTGAATAGTGGTCAGTTGGGATATGTGGTGGAAAAAGTGAGTATATTCCCTCCCAGTCCTTAACACTAACCATGGACCTGAACTTGACATCTTTTTTGCCTTTTTTTTCCCTCCGTTTTCTTTTCTGCTTCCAGGCGCATATCTGCATACATATAACAGCCTTTGCTCGAAGTATCGTGGGATATTTTTTTCAGTATCTCGCTCTATATCTGAGAGTATAATTCACTGCGATACCATTCAATTGTCAATCTGGATACCTCCATCTCGAACTTGAAATCTATTCAATGACTTATCTTCATTTTTAGACATTTTGTGCTCATTCTCACAAGTCACGAGTCCATTTTTTTGAGATGATAAAATTCCTTCAACAGCAGCGGGATTGCAATTGATCTCGACTTTTCAAACAACAATACTCTGTAGTCTCAGAGTTGACCGCACAAAATTTCACAAAATTTCACAAAATTGACAGACTCCATATTTGCTATCATAACTTGTTATTGAGATATTCATGCTCATGTCACCTACTATCATCCGATCTAGACCCCAATTCATCGCAAGTCTGCATTATCATCTAAATTTATGATTCTGTTTCGCAAAGGAAAACCAGTATTTGTTTCATCTCAAATCTTCCGATACCCTAATATTTTCTACATCTAATCGAAGTCATCAGTCTTTTCTCTTTTCCACGTAACTTACAACCTCTACATTTATGCAAGAAGTCATCAAGCATAATCAATAATACTCGTTATTTATTCAATATCTCATCTTTTATACATCATTTCCTATTTCTATAAACAGTTTCATGTCAAACTCCATATCTAGTTAGGTAGATGAAAATCATAAATCAGGGACGAACGTTTAAATTAGCGAGAGAGGGTCAAACATCACGGAGGGGCTATATATCTATAAAGGCATAAACTTTAATATATCGGATGCATACACCATATCCTTCAATGCACAGTGACATTCCAATTCATTTATTTGATTGTTCTGGGTTGTGTTATTCTCTGGTCATCATAATGACGATCTTTTCCTATGTATGTATGTTTGTAGTGTATTGTATTGTATTGTATTGTACATCTTTTAAAGAATGATTGAGGATAGGTAATGGTATCAAGAACCTTTTAAACTCCATCCCCTGATGTACATATATATATTCATCATTCAACGTCCGGCGTTTCCTTCCCATCCGTAAAAAATGTTTTCTTCCACGTGAAATCCCATGCGCCAATCGTCAATCCCGCTTGCTAAAGTGTCGGTGAAGAACAAATGAGAGAAAGAGACATGTTCTTTGCGATGTACCGACAAGGAAAATATCCAAAGAAAAAAAAGAAGAAAAAATCTAGAATTTCTGATGAAAAGCACTTCTCGCAACTTTACTCCTCAATCTCTTTCCAAAAACATACATCGGAATGGCAAAAGCCGAAACCGCCAGATTCGCAATCGCCACCGTGGTAAACACACTTTTCGCACCACTCGTCTCAAACCATCCATTCACAGAATCGCTCATCACCAGCGACAAAACGGCCTTGATAAAATTCATCGTGACGAACGCTTGGGGCGCCAACCGATTATGACAATCCATCACATATGTAAACATACTACTGGTTGCGAACGGCACCGCGAAGGTCTGGATCCCCAAAAAGGCAATCGGGATGTAGATGGATGCGCCTGCGGCGACGGAATATCCAAACCCGATATAGGCGATGGTGGAAAGGGAGGCCGCGACAAACATGAGCACGAGACGGAATTCGGGTTCGTAGATGCCGTTGTTGTGGCGGGTCATCCATTGGACGACGAAATCGGCGCAGTAGCCCGAGGCGAGGGTGCCGACGAGTCCGACGCCGAAGAGGGGGAGGTTGGTGAGGCCGATGGCCGAGGTGGAGAGGTTGTAGGGGGGCGCGCTGAAAATGGTGTCTTGGAGGAGAGCGATGAGAGTGAGACCGGCGGCGTAGAATGAATAGGTAAAAGCGCTGAATATGACGGCGGGGAAGGTAACGAGCGGGATGGGTTTAGCGGCGAGGGCCCAGAAACTCGCTTGGGAGATGCGACCGTTGAAGATGGAGAGACGTTCTTTTAGGGGTTTTTTCAGATCTGGGAGGACGATTTCGTAGACTCGGCCTTCGGTTTTGTCGACGATGAGTTGAGTGGGCGGATCGGTTTGGGGAATGTAGAGGGTTTCGGGGACGAAGAAATACATAGCGGGGATGATCAGGGCGTAGATGCATGCGCAGATGCCAAAGGTGAATTTGAATCCGAGGGATTGGATGATGAAACTTGCGATGAGTTGACTGGGAGACAATTAGTATTTGGAACAATGTTTATGTTAATATTGCAGAATAAACATACCCAAGCTTCACACCACCCATAACGAATAAATTCCATACACTCAACATCTTACCCTTCTCATGAACAAAGAAGATCTCGGAAACCGTTGCGCTGACGAGTGTCTCCAAGGAAGAAGCACAGAAACCTTGAACCGCTCGCATGATGGAAAGCGACATGAAACTAGTGGAAACGAAACCCCAGATATTGGTGACCAACAATCCAATAGTCGACACGATGAAAACTGGTCGTTTTCCCCATACGGCTGCGGCGGCGGCAGTAAAGAATGTACCGGAACCAGTTGTAAGTTGCATAATTCCAACAATGTTGAAGGAGACTTGATCGGTGGTGACACCGAAAGCTCTTGCTACATCTTCGGAACCGGTGGTAATCATTGGACCTAGTCTATGAAGTTTTATTTAGATTGGGCTATATATCTAGCGGGGGTAGATAGTACATACGAGACAGTAACACCTGCGGTTAAGGCTAGGATGAGAAGAATGGCCATTTTGGTAGCAGTAGTCCTAACAACATGTTAGTGGAAAGACTTCTTGGTAATAGTAACATGCAAACATACCAATTCAGAGGATCATTAGGACTCTCAGAAGGTTGAGGATTGAGAACAATCTCACCCCTCTTCTTTGGCTCAACATAATCCCAATTAGCTTCTTTGGCTAATATACTGTCAGTACATTCGGCTGGTTCCACAGAGATGGAATGCACTCACATGAACCATCAGCTCCAGTACTTTCTCCAAGATTTACGGTTCCGGGAATATTTGGATACCTTGGATCCTGAAGAACACCCCATCCAACCATTTTGAATGTAAAACAGATGAAATTCCTCGACCAATAAAACAAAAAGGAAGTAAAATATCAAACTTCAAACAAATCAATCGAATGATTCCAAGTTTACACAGTAAACAACAAAAGCAATAAAAAAGCGAATGTAAATTCTAAGGAATCGAAGAAAAGTCTTAACGGACTCGCCAGCGATGTGCCGAAGATATATTGAGGAGGGAAAAGGAGGTAAGTAGAAAGAAGCTTGATGAATGTACGGTGAGAAGAAAAAGGTTTCCATCACTGCATATTCGAGCAATATTTAACAGAAGTGAAAAAAGTGGATGTAACTCCCAAAATCAATACCCTTTGCTGTATCCCATGTGCCTTGCTCCAAGCTTTTTACATCAATATTCATATAGATGCAATGATCCACAAGTTTCAGGCTGAGATTGATGAATGGGCTACATCGAGAACGATGATAGCGGAGCCGCGGCGTCCCCATTTGTACGGGATGTGGATTTAGTGGACTCGTCCATTCAATTGGGGGTTCTTAGAATAGTATTCTAGAAAGTTAGTCGTAGTGGTTGTCAAAAGAAACGGCGCCGATGCCACTAGGTTCATTGCATGATACTCGTCACTTGTAGCATCACATGTCGTCTGAAGTGAAGTAAATGCGCAAGGAAATACCTGCTTGAAGATTTCTTGAATCAGAAAATACAAGTAAAGAAGAAAAATGCTATATTTTGGACAATTTTTGTTTGGGAGACGTGGAGCCCAGGTTTGAAGTAATGGAAAGTGTAATCGCTGACGAGGCGATGGTGTTTGAAATGATAAGTCGACAGCTTGGCGGTGATTTGAAAACAATGTACTTGTAAGCTTCCCAGGCTTGTAGATTAGATTGAACCAATCAGCTGCAAGTAACTAAGGAATACAGACGAAGGATATCCCCATTTCATGTTTCAGAAGTCAATGCATTTTCCGAGTACTTGCTCGGTAGGTATCTATGGTCAAGGTATGCACAGACATCACACCGACTTTGGTAAAGTAGATAAGAAATGAGCATTCGAGACTCATTGGTATCGTCAAAAGGGATTGGGCAACGTTAAATTGGAGGTTCAAAAGAAAATGGTAGTGAAAAATCTCAAAACAAGAACTCAGGGCAGAATACAAAGGCAGATACAAAAGCAAAAATTCAAAGCAAGAACCCAACCCAAGAACTCGAAGCCAGAGATCAAAAGTGAAGGTATTTTACGTATGATACCTATTCAACAAATGTATTGAAGAATTAGCATTCAATGGATCCAACTCTACCCCAGCAGACCCATTAGTATAAATGAAATAATATGTACAGGGCAAATTTGAACTATTTCAGCATCAAGGAGTACAAGAAGTAAGTCATGCTAAATCTTCAATCGTACTTAGTGTTGTACTTAACCCATCAACTCTGTCATTTTGTCTATCGTATCTTGATCTCAAGAATTTGACCATATGATTCATCCGGTATACAAAAAATGAATTGCCTCGAATCCTATGACGATTCGCCTAGAAAACTTTTGTTTTATCGTCTGCCGTCATCAACTACGAGGATCGCTTATCATAGAATGATGAAGGGGTGAAATGTTCTAATACACTTGGTCACTGGCGCCGTAAACCGGAAACTGGATTGCGTAAGGCGACATCGTATTTTCGTGTGACATGTCGTCCGATCTTATTGTTTGCGAGAATTTATAGAGGTTTTTGCGCGTAAACCAATTTATGTGGATAGTACGAGTGTACTCTTCGATCTCGAGCCGCAACCCGAACTTGAGCACTATACATACGTCAATTCTCTTGGACTCCAAATGGCCTCGTCGAGTAGGAGACTTAACTTACCAAAATAGTTGAACCTCAGGTAAAGTCATCTAATCAGTTCATCAGTTTCATATTTCAAGTGACGAACATTTTCCTTTGTGAAGTTTCATGTAGTAGGACCGAACTCACCCCCATTACATTTGTGAGGAGTTGCATGGAGAATCCTTCTAATCCAACATCAAATTGTAACAAATTCCACTTTCCTAGCTCTTGTAACTTCGGATCGGATGACCATTCTCCTAATGGTGTTTTATGTGTCTTTTCATGAAGGTTAATGAACCCAGCTTGGGCTATTTTTGAGCTCATTGTCGCGCACAGATCTAATGATTGTCCGGTACGTTCTCCAGCTTCATTGAAAAGCTATTGAAAACCGTCTGAAGTTAGTAGTCGTACATTAACTTGGCAGAAGAAATAATTTGGATGAAACTTCTTGATACCTACATACCTCAGAGAACTTATACAATGGGCTATCTAGCGGTAAAGTGTTGTCATCGCAATGTATATATAATGATGGCTCTAGGTGCTGAATATATCCGCCTGGTTTCAAGTGTCTAAAATTGTGATTAGGACGACTGGAATTTACATTTTTTGGGTATGTGTACGAGGCCTTACTTGAAAGCTTGTGCGTATAATCTGTCCCAATCAGCAACACTACCGAGAAGCGAACGTATGTGTATAAAATCAAAGTAATTTGGCGGATACGTCCATTCTTCTGTGCAGTCATCTATCTCGAACCTGGGGAACTTTGATTAGCCGCTATGATTATATGGGTTGTTTGCGATTGTCAAATACTTTACCTGCAATTTGGAGGAACCACTGAGAGTGTTAAAGTCAGTACATGTACAAGAAATGAGGACTTTGAAGCTGGAAGGTATGGAGTCATGAAGTCATGAAATATGATAGCATTTGAAGAGCGGATGATTCATGAGCCAAAACTGGCTCAATTTGTCAAAAGAATAAATTAAAGTTACTTACTGTCCGGTTGGATTGGTGATAGGTCTGTCCCAAGGACCGACGCATTTGGAAAAAGGTCAGCAAAGTCAATTGCCCATATTCCCGTACCTGTTCCAAGATCTAGAACTCGCTTTCTACCATATTAGTTCTTTCGTGAATTTGTCTCGAGGTCAGTTGTATCTACCTCGACGTTATCCGGTATTGGTGCCATATACAAGGCGCCATCCAACATTGTTAGATATCGTCGATGACTTGAATTTGATCAATAAGCTTCTCTGTATGTTTGTAAATATCGAGTTACCTAATGTCTATTTGTTCACTTTGTACTTCATCATTTGGTTGCCTATCTGGTATTAGATTTCAAAGTTCATTGAAATTTGGAACCAAACAATCAAACAGATGAAGGCATCTACAAGTGAACACTTACCAATAAGCTCCTTCTCTATATGCCTGATATCTTCTACCATTTTCTATTTTAAAAGCCATCGCACTCGAATCTATCGAATAAGTATCTCCTGCTCTGTCGTTGACCATCGTTAACTGCTATTCGTTTGAATCCGTTTGTAATCCTTCATGGTATTGACTTTGACAAGTTCTCAGATACATGGTAACTTACAAATCATCTTCGGAAGAAGAATAACTACGGGCGGTAAGGCTGACGTCCTGAAAATGAATCCGGTTGATTAGTATGTCATACGTATATGTGAATACCGACATCCGGGACGGGACTTGTGCCGAAGTGATCGTACCTCTTCTGGAGTCTCCGAATTTCCTAATGCCATTGTGTTCGTTGAGAGCTACAACGTTCGAAAATAACAAGTAGGTGTGATAGTTTGTGACACTGAATATGTCGTACAGTGCGACAAAGAATTAGCAACCAGATTTGAGGAAGACCAATTTGACATAAGACAAACTGACAAATTTGACGAGAATGGGGAAAACGTCCAAATCCCATGAGACGAATTCCCGGGTCGTGGGCCATGTCTTAAAATCTCACTGACCAGGGGATTGGCTAATTTAGGTTCGGGTAGGGAAGTTCTGTGGAAAGACTAAATGGTATGCAGCGAACCTGAAAATGAACTCTGATTGATGCGTTGGCATCGTTCAAGCATCCTAGTCTGTGTGAAATGACAAGGTATTATTCGATGGACTCATGGTAGAGTAGAATGGGGAGAAGCTAATCGATCAGCCAACATAAAGTTATTAAGGATTAGTTCTTTGGGATGAAAGGGTTTGGGGTCGTTCACAGTTTTATCCTAGTCATTTCATGCATTGACCCATTAAAAGAGAATAAGCCGACCGACCTTCCCGGTTTGCTGGGTCAGCCGTCTCCGAAGACTTGGGTTTATGATCATTGATAGAGAAAGCATACATGTCTGGGTATCTGCATCGTATTTGGGCGTAGATGCTTACGAGAGATCCTACTCTGTCCAGACTCTAGAGGAGATGTACACAGTACCTAGTAAGTACATATATCAAAAACTCTAACACATTCTGCACCTTTTTGCGAAATCATACATGGTTTTCAAGAGCAAGACTCCACTGAAAGTTGCAGAAGAAGTAAAGATTTCCGATGAGGAATATAAGTTAATTTGTTTGATTGCGCACTTTGCAGTTATTCAACCAAATGGTTTGATAGCTCCCAAATGCGCATCTGCCGCTGGTAAAAATCATGCACCTAGCCCGAGAGAGGGGTAAGATAGATATGCATGCATGCATACCTACCTACCTATCTCTTGCAACACCCAGAGTGACCAGAGTTCTTCTTTGGAAATACCCCTTCCTCCCAACAAAAATGTCTTCTACCAAGTATGCAACATAATTCGATCACAACCTTGGTACCCGTCAACCGACCTACGGGAAATCTAAACTTTAACCATATTGTCGGAAATTGATGGTCCTTGGGTTTACCGGGTCTCTTCGACGTCTGAGACATCAATGGCGATAATTTTTTAATTTGACATCGACATTCTCAAGCATAAGAAAAGTATCGACACTCACGTATACCTAGGTAGGTAATTTGCACGAATAAGCTCATTTACAGTCTCGACTTTCCTCGGAATGAAAAATCTGTCAAGTTGACAGGCAACTAGGTGGAGGCATGCCCGCTTCCGCCCCTACTTTATTTTTACGGCCGCGCGCGAGCCATTCATGCAGACTATATGCATCGGATACTTAGGGTATACTCCGCACCGAAAGTTGGTAAACTTGTACTGAGTTCAGACAAGTGCTGACAATTTCTAAATTCTCTCACTTCCAGAAGGATTCTAAAGTTCGCCTTTCAATGTACCTCTCCAATGGGATCTCAAGCCAGATGCTCCGTTGTAGCATTCGGGAAACTGTGAATCTTCGATGACCGATGATACGCGTTAATCCAGATGACACGACCAGCATAAACCTTTGCCTATGAGTTCCAGTTGAGGTAGCGGGGGGCTACATTGATTAGGAGTGGGGGCTATTGGTCAAACTTGCATACCAACCTTACCTCTGCATTCAAGATATTCATTACGGCAGTCACAATCCTAAGCAGAAGATGACGAGGGCTGGCTTCTCATGTTGAAGTGGTCTGATCTTTCAAATACCCAAGATTAGTTTATCAATGGTATCTGTATGGTCGTCATGTTATTATGAGTAATGATGATATTTGAGAGTCAGTAGGTATGTCAAACAGCCACAGAGTAACGTTACACATCAGTTGCTGTTAACTATGTCAAATAACCTTATGGTATTTGCAGCTGTATACCGTGGTGAGTCGGGTTTCTGCTAAGATTTGTATAGGTCAACGATGCCATGGGTCTAGATGAAGCCCCATCATATCATATATTTTCATGTGGAGTGTATCCATACTGAATTTTCAAGCTTTCCGAGAGCGCTCCGTCCCGGTATGATCGTTCCAAATAGTCGGGTCTTCATGTTTGCACTATTTGTGCAGTCGTTATTCTTATTTCTAATGTCTACAGATTTGGTGCCCAAGAACGAGGTCGGCCATCTCTTAGTTAAAAAAACCTAAGTTATTGCTAACATTACGTACTACGCATACAAAATCATACAATACTCATCCATACTCAGTGCTAATATAACTTTCTTAAGCCTTCAACCAATTTACATCGTTCAAGTTCAAAACACAGCGGAAAAAATAGTTCCGAACCTGGATATACTCGGAATTCATAACAGTCAGTGAGTCTCGCTGGGACATGAATCCTCCCCGAAAGTGGGCAAAGAACAAGGGTCGTCATGATGAATTGTCTTATACCTACAAATCAACATTGTGACTCCACTTATCATGCACTCACTGCCATAAAGATTCAGAAGTCCGTAATTCATCCAATATTCGAGACATGATACCTGTGTCTTTCTTCCGACCTTGACTGAATGGACCTTACCGGATAACATGCCTTGTCTCTTCAGAACAGTCGACTAGGAATGCGAGATAGATGATCTATAGAATCTCGTATACTATCAAATAACATGGAAGCAATCTCGCAATCCTCAATGACAAGGCGAAGGATTGTCTTGTAAAATAAGCATTTCTAGAAGTTGCAGCCTAGATGGGACGATTCCGCACAAGTTTGCACATCAATTTAGGGGATTTTTCTAATCAAATCGCCGAATACCGCTACTAGATACGCTTGTTCACTCTATCTTTGTATGGCCAAGATTCCATTGTTTCAGAGCCAATTCTGCAGCTAAGAACGCCAAGTAGCTTTTTTATCTTGACACAACCGAAGCCACTGCCGCCCAAGAACCAAGCTAACTAGAAAATATGGTTTCAAGTTCAAACGGTCGGTCGGCTGAATATATAACGATTCATTTGTATTTCGTACCTGGAACTGCGAGCGATGAAAAACGCGGCAGCTTGTTGAGTGACAAATTCTGAGACATGAACTCAGCTCAGACGAAGGGAAGTTCAACAATTAAAGCAACTAACGGGCAAACATCAGAGATTCCCGAACCCGTTCTACCAGAGCAAACTAGCTTTTGAAAGGGAACATGTTACTATCTAGGAATGCAATGTCAGGAATTTTGGTCTTGAAAGTAGAGCTCTGAGCTTTTGACGGTCATGACGCATTTGACCCATCAGTTGGAAGCCCACTTAGACCAAGGAGTGAGAAGAATGCTGCTCATCATGGCCTACTCATTTAAGAAGAATAAGTTTCAATACGACACGAACTACCGCGGAGCAGTTTGCAAGCATGCGTATTTGTCTGTTATACGGATTTTGACACCAGATACTCTCCCTACAAGTGAAGGTCATCTTCGATTTGCGACACTCCGGAAAGATAGGAAAAATAGGAAGTACAGTATCATCTTGGTGTACCCCTTTACTTGGAAGAAAAGATTTCAGAGCTATCAAGTCACTATTTGCAGCGGAGCTAGACAGGAAAGCGAAAGAGAGATCGCCGACCTTCCCTCCAATTGAGAATCTAAACATACACTGTGGCAGCCTACCATTTCTTCTTGGATATCCATAAACGATATATCTATGATACTCACGACTTTCGCCCTTTAGAAACTCAGCAGCCAGCCGTCGTCATCATTGAGAACCTCGATGCCAAGAAATAAGAACTAGCTTGGTTCAGTAGCATAACCTCTTTCGACACATTCTGCTACACCAAAGGTGGATACAGAGTTTATAAAGGTATTGGCTCTTGAGCCTACCATACTTTCATACTTAAGTAGAAAGAAAAAGCCGAATAGTAGAAGATTTGAGTACCTTTTCATTACACTCTTAGGAGTTGGATACGTTCGCACCAATCACATGGAATTTTTGTTGAGCCGCAGCTAGTTCATGAAGACGTGGTCGCATGATTCTCGCATCTGTAGAAGTTTTTATGGAGGGTTGGTTGTTAGTCTATACTTCAGCTTGTGCGGGGAGGAAATGTCGTTAACGTCATGTATTTTCATGGTAGTCTATGGATAGACAAGAAAAGTAATATCTCGACCAACTCATCATCTTCGCTACAAGAATACAAATTCAATTATGTTCTGGGCATATGAGAGTTCGATCACAATGGTAAGCACTTTACACGATGGTAGACCGGAACTAGAATGGAGAAGTATGAGGTCCGACTCATGTAATGCAGTTTGGATGCAAGTGCGCATGTAGATACTAGAGTGAGGAAAGTGATAGGTATACACAATTCATGAGAAATCAAGTGGTTTTCGATGGGAAATAGGCGTATTAATCTCTTCATTTAATGATGTAGTATCAAGAAAAAGGACATTTCTATTTCTATACGAGTTGAATCTGCGGGTCCTTTGATAGGAATAACCCCAAGTCTCTCTATTCATATATTCCTTCATCTATAATTCAAGCATCATTGGGATGGAAATGCCATTTTCCAGGATTCCTACCATCCCGATGATCATCCAATATCTTATTGAACGCATCTACATCCAAACCCCCTTCCAAAACTTTAAAGCCCAGCGGCTTGATTTCTCCAGACTCTACCCAGCCAGGCAATAGCTTGAAGAATTCTTTGGAGAAATCCATATGCAATTGAGGTCTCCCAAGTGTCTGAGCAATATCGTAGTTCCCAGAAGATGGCTTTATGCGTAACAATGTTATGATTTTCCCTCTCTTTTTCTCGGATAACAGAGAAATGGCAAATGAATGCTCGAGGTTGATGGGATCATACACGTAAATGATTTCATCACCGACGACTTCTTGCACACGGGCCTTGACCTCCGAGTCTGTACCATGACGATCGACAACATGGGTTGCGCCATAGGATTTCAATTCCTCGGTGTTTGATTTCGATGCAACCACAACAATTTTTCCAAATCCACTGATTTTCGCAACTTGCACGGCGAATTTTCCACAGCTGGTTCCGCCACCGAGAATCACAACAGCTTGGGAGGAAGCATCGAAAGTCTTATCTTCTACCCACGGAGCTGGAAATCCAAAAGCTTCTTCAGACCAGAATGATACCGCAGAAGCAAATAGATTTACAGGAAATGTTGCCGCTTGATCATCCGTAATATTCGCTGGTACTTTGGCAAAACAACCCACTTCCAAAAGTGCATATTCTTGAGATCCCTGGGCATCGATCACGAAACTAGGATATCCGAATACATGATCGCCGAGTTGGAAGTTAGAGACTTTATCACCTTTAGCGGTGATCACACCGGCGACATCGTTGCACAAGGTTATAGGAATGGGAGATTGAAAGAGATTCCAGTCTCGCACTTTGGCATCGTGGGGATTTACTGGAGCTTTTGTTAGTGCAGTGGTGAGATATGGGTTGGGGAACGCCCACTCCCAGCAGATGTCGTCTTAATGAGAATCTCGTTTTCCTTGGGCACAGGAATAGGTCTTGTGATTTTCACCACGGGCTTGCCGGTTTCTTGCACGATGAGTGAGTGTTGTGATGATGCCATTGTTTCGGTCTAGATCCTTGCTTTCTTTCTTTATGATTTTGAATCTTCCTGATGGCTCACTACAGTATTATATATACCCAGAGTCTGAACATCATCCCTACTCTGCTCACCAACGGAGTTAGACAACTGCTTTGCAATCACATTTTCGGCCGAACGCGTTTTGTCAGCACCTGTCAGCCAAGAAATCATAAGGGGACACCACAGTGGAATCTCCCAGATTTTCTATACCTACCTAATTAATGAAAAACTCAAGTTCTAGGAACGAAGATTGATTTATCAGCACATTTGACAAATGCGGGGAGGGGGAGGGGTTTGTCCGTTGATGACCCGTTAACGACCCGTTGACGACCTGTTAACATGGGGAGATGGAAAGTGGGGCCTGCAGACTTCATAGCATGTTTCTCTATTTTTAGGTAATTATAATCGGATCTCGGGGGTATGATGTGTAATGTCATTCTCTATATCCTATATCCTATATCCTATATCCTGTCTCCTGCTGAACTCCTTTCATCTTGTATTTTTGTGGTTCGCTGATGCGGATTAAAATGTTATTTCATCGTCTAATCCCACTTTCACTTGATACTCTGACTTCAAGATACTAGGTAATTACTTCATGATAGTCTGAATATGTAATTCGATGTAGACGGAATTGACTAAGCACTACTTATCAAAGCTGAGACCTAATCTACCTCGAGGGCATATTTGCTTTTCGAATGAGAAGTGGGACTGAGTTGTCTAAGATTGAAATATGGAATACATCAAGCAAGTGAACTGAACCCACTTGAATATCGGAATAGGTTGAAGGGCTGATAGCATCCGAAATTCTAGCATGGCAGATACGTAGCTTTATAGATATATTCAATAGAAGACTATATTAAATTGATATTGTGACATGCACTCACAGAGATGAAAGACGTAATGGCTTATGCATGCTTTAATATGCGTATATGGATTGCTAGGCTATTAAGAATGAAGAGAATGATAAGTAGACTGCGCCGGAACAACCTGTACCTGCAGGTAATCTGCAGATAGTCTACTTTACAGATATTCTGTTGAAAGCTTTACCTATACTGCAGACTGTCTGTTTGTAAAGCCAACAATCTGCTCTGCAGGTATCCATTTCTCAGCCTAATAATAAATATGCAACGCCGCAAATTATGCGCAAATCTCCCTCATGACAAGCCCAAATTCTCAATCATGTTCTCCTTTAAACATTTCCTTCACCCCTTCGCAACTCCCTCGCTCCTTCGTATCTGTTTAGCAAGCTCCCGTCAGAGCGACAAGCTATCGGGAATCCATGCTCTCCAAACCTCAGGATTGGCTTATGATCAACAAATTCTATTGATCTCTGAGCCCAGAAATATGAGTTGGGCATCGAGACTTGCAACTCTTTCGAAGGCGTACTGTCACCGAGCACTACTATTAGCCACTTATCAAAATCACATCAAAATCACACCAAAATTCATCAAAACTTATAGAATATACTTCTAATTTTTAAATTATAAGATCATTAATTTGTATAAATAATTAAATAATTAGATTTAAAATCAGTGAATGAAATTTATTAAAATTTTTATAATTTATTTTTTTAATAATTTGTTATATTAAAGAATAATAAGTTAAAAAAGATTAAAAAATTGAATCTTTTTAATAAAATAAGCGAAAATCATGAAATTTTATAAATATGTTTTTGAATAATATAATTAATGATTTAAAAAAATTCAAAGAGTATTAAAAATATGTTTTTATTAAATATTAATATCGAAATAATGTATATATTAAAAGTCAAATAAAAATATTTAATTAAAGTTATTGATTTTATTACCTATAATAAAAGTAATAAAATGACTTTTATAGGTGTGATTTGATAAGTGGCTAGTAATAGTGTACTAGTATTGTAATTAGGACTTTTTTCATTTTCTCTTTAGTATAGAAATTGCTCATAACCCAAGCGATGTAAACCAGGTTGACGTCAACTTTTCCCCAGAAGCTTGGATTGCGCTTAGCTTGCCGACGGTGATGAAATTTCATG
This sequence comes from Botrytis porri, assembly GCF_014898465.1. Taxonomy (NCBI): domain Eukaryota; kingdom Fungi; phylum Ascomycota; class Leotiomycetes; order Helotiales; family Sclerotiniaceae; genus Botrytis; species Botrytis porri. Next base: position 611,041 of record NW_024066083.1, on the reverse strand, counting down.
TTTTGAGCTTTACAAAACTCCTGTTGAATGCTCGAGGTTAAAATCTCCATTATTTCTCGATGCTTGAGCTTTAGTCTCTTAAGACCACGTCGGCTTTTTATACGGCTGCATTCATCTCGACATGAAACTCGGAAACCATATGTGACCCCATCGATCAATTCCGCATTGATTGATAAAAGACGTGCAACGGGTTGTTCGTCTAAATCCCAACCATTTCTCTCCACTGTCCTCGAACCGGCGGTAAAACCAAGGCGCTTTAGGTTAGGGCATCTAGCTTCGAACAATTCCCATATTACTTTTTTTCCCTCCATAATACGATGGGAGAACTGTCCGTGCTGCATCCGAGCCGACTCTGGTTTGTATAGCGATGCTCTCAACTAAAGATAGGTCAAAAGTAATGAGATTCCAATTCCAAAGTATACCTGTGATCTTGCGAGAATATGGTATCATCAATGTATCTTGGTGAAAGGCTTTGTATTCTTTGCGGTCAACCTGAATTTTACAATGCACAATCTCATTGCCATCAAGGATCTTATGGGCATGTCCTACAGCAAACAAGTCGAGATTATACCTCTGGACTGGGATGCTCAAGTTCATTTTGGAATATTTCTTCAAAAAGGCCGAGTGTGATTCTTTACATACGTAAAGTAAAGAGATCGGAAGTTTGGAAGCAATGGGACCATGCTGTCGTGTATGACATGATAATTCTATCTTATGTTCAAGGTCGCTTTTGTTGGGCTGGTGATATGCCCGATCAAGTTTAAGTTTGACATTTCGAGGATGGCAGCTTAAAGCATGGCCCAAATCATGTGTCGAACTTCAGTTGGAAGTTTGGGGAACAGAGTGAACGAATCTGAAATTGGAACGATAGCGCAGTCGTCCGCGGGCCAGGCTATTTGTATGGCAGTTGTTGGAAGATCGTGATAAAACTTTATCTCGGAGAATTGCCATGTTTCTGAAGCTGTTAGTAGAAGATGATAATTATTGTGTGCAACTCACTTGGACAATATACAAGTCGGTCTTAAAGCAAAATCTGCTTCTCCTGCAATCCGTCGTCCTTTCCCTTGAACTTCACATCAGACTGATCATTTTCTACTTCGTCCCGCCGTCCTATTCTTAATGGTGTAGATTTTTGCTCTACAAAAACATGTCCTCATCGTTTTGGAATTCTGAAAATACTTCCTGTAGGATATTGAGCATATTCTTCTACCGTCGATAAAATGATGTGGTTTGATAGAAAGTCCAGTTTGTACTAATCAGAGTATTGGGCTATGGCTTTGATCAGTATTAATTTTTGCTTCCAAGTCCTTAATTGTTTTCGGTGATTTGGATTTTGTTGGTTGTTAGGTAGTTGTTGATCTTTGAATATTTAGGAAGAATATGAAAACGGGATTCCTCGGGACCAAAAACGCGTTGCCGTGGCAGTATTAGATAGACAAGTGAATATTGTATGTTCTGCGTATCTCCCAAATTTTGTTAACATTGACAATGGTGAATATCTTCCCCTCGTACACCAGAGCCAACGGTACAAATGCAAAGTGGTATCCAATCCATGATTTAAAGTTTAAATTCCCTCCACATTACGGCCCACGTTCCTCTAATGTTTTCATCAGTTGCAGTATATGTACGGCTTGGTGGCTAGAGAATCGGAGGCTAAAAAGTTAATGTTGATATGTTTCATGATTTATTAGCAGGCTTCGAAACTAGAACGGCTGTTAGAGATAGTAATGTGCTATTTCATTTGCGTTGATGATTTGAGCACTCACTATATTGTTGGGATGTTTTTCCGTATCGCATTTGTGATTGCAGTTCCCCTGGTCACATGTATTTTCCATCCTTCTTCAATTCGTCAACACTTCCCTCAGGCCCGAATGCAACGTGCCGTGGAGAATCATCAGATCCTCTCTTCTCAGGACCATGTTGTGATATCAACGGTCCAAACCTTAACTTTGTGTTTTTGATACTTTTAGACAATGGATCAGATCCCAACGACTTCCCTCTTGCCAGAATATCCAAGTCTGGATTCCTTGTTGTAAGCATGATAGCCGAGAAGGAGTTTGAATGCGAAATGCCATTAAGATGCATTGAGTAAAGACCAATTGCACCACAAAGGCTTGCCAGAAAGAACCCGATATTATAGGAAAGAACGAGGTACAGAGGATGATAGACGTAGACATTTTTGGTGTCTGAGGTGGTGATATTAGCATACTTTGTGCTGCTACTAGTGAGACTGGGAGAACCAAGACAACCTATGGGGATATTGATGGAAAGATCCTCGATTGCTCTCATGGAGGTTCGATTGCGACACTGCCATGGCTCGATTAGTAATTTTTTCTCAAAGTCATCGCCACTGGGAGGGAACAGGGACTTGAATAGTGAAGCCTGTATGTCGTCGCATGCGGTAAATAGACGGAGGAGAGGATTGTCGATCAAATAAGGGATCCAAAACGTGCGACCGGTGCCTGTCGATCTAGTTTGTAACGCGATATTTCCTTGCAACACTCTCGCGAAATTGGAAAATTGATAATAATCCACCAGACAGCTGGGTGATCCATCACACAAAGGTATTTCGTTTAGGTACCGGGTGCTGTGTTGCGTGATTTATTGGTTGCTGTAGGCAGAAGTGATTGTAACAGCAACCGAGGTATTCATGGCTGTACATACAATACTTGATGCCGAACTTTGTACGAAAATATTATAACCACTTGAGTTTTTAGAATACAGCTCATACAGCGAAACCGGGAGACCGAGCTCGCCTGCCCGTGATATTTGGTCATCTGGCCGAGGTGAAAAATAGAAGAGGAGGTACTGTGAGTATTTTCCCAACCCAGATATTGAGTTGTTCCAAATCGAGTCATTGATTTGAGGGACAATAAACTGTGATTGAGATTTTTCCCTATCAGTCGCTCGTTGAACAAAGTTAGCTTGCTCAGTACTTTTAGCTTCTCTGCACTTGAGCGTGAGACCCAAAGACTGCATATCAAAGGACCCGATTTAAGGCGCGATCGAAAAATCTAGAGGTACCACCACATCAGCCAGAGATGCTGAATTTTTTGCGATTTGTTGTGAGATACTGGAAAACCGCGAGCTTTCATATGACTCTATGTCAAGCGAAAATTTGGTTCCATTCAATACTGGAATTGGCACTGGAATAATAATATTGATTGGAACGACAAAGAGCGTAGCTGCGGGAGCAAAACCAACAAAATCCATGGTCCTAAGATGCATATCAGTAACCTAAACTGTAGACTCCATCGATAGTCCATTCACAAATTGAGCTGAAATTCAGTGCGCCAAACTTTTAGCGTTATTTCACCTTCAAGTATCCCAACATGGCAAAGAGCCTTAAACCACGTCTTATGTATAAAGAGCTCATACAGTTGTTTTCCAACCATTTTCTGAGGTCTAAAGAAGTCTCGGACTTTGAGCCATAGTCACATACCGGAAAATTGTGCCAATTAAAGCTGCCAGGGAAGCATCCTTGATAACGGAAATACTGAACATGCTAATCGGATTACTTGTGAGTGCGTACAACTTATCGAGATCACCTGCATGTTTTCTCAGTACTTTGTCTAGAAAGGGCAATCTTGTATCGGCAATATGGAACGATACATACTAATTTTGAGACCTTTCGACCTTACGACGCTCCAAATATACTGTCCCAACGCGTAGACGGTAATGGCTTTGAAACATGCGACGACGAGAAATGCGAAGGCTGTCCCAAATCAAATTGACCAAGCTTGCCTCGTGGCATCCCCTGCCGGAGTCCCACTTAATGAATTGTAGTAAACATGATGTCCAATTGCTAGAATCAGATCACACAGTAGCATCGAGCACATAAAAGTTGGTTGTTGCTAATTAATCTTCCAAATTACAGTATCTATCGGTAGATTTGTCATTGATGGGATGGTATTCTGTAAAGGTTGTGCGAGAAGGTTCAAATGTATACTTTGTGCTGTTGAAGAACTCGAGAAGCTGCTCACTTGCTGCCAAGATCCTGGTCGATTTGGAGTAGATAATAGAGATTCCGTGACTGAGTGTTGTGAATTCCTTCTATCGCGGCTCGAGACTTTCGAAAAATCATCTAGTTGTAGGTCCATTCCATGATCCCGAAATGAAAAGTCTGGCGGCTCAAATCCCCGATCATTGTTGACTCGAAGGAACTCCATCGCTTTTCCCTTCGTTTTGTGTTGGAGATATATACTTGAGATGTTTCCAAAATTTGGAGTATTTGTTGTGTACTGTTGAGAAGAGGAAGAATATTTCGTCGCTAAGTAACAAGCTGTCAGTCATGGCGATCATTGACATATTAATACTAAGCCTAATCGCCATGGAATTCGTAAGCACCATGCATAACATATGTAGAGGCTAAAGTTGTAATTCAAACATGAAGCTGCATAGTGGCCTCCAATGTTACCGAGCCTACCAAAGAGAGCGAGTCTTGGAAGTGCAGCACTGCGGCGAATGCTGCCTTTCAGGGGGATTTTTTCGTCTATTCTGTAACACAACATACCTTTATTGAATTTTGCATGGGATTTGCATGAGTCTTAACAGACGTCCAGGCTGAATTTCGTCGAACTTTACTCTTAGGCACAAATTCATGTAGAACCCCAATACAACAATCTCTAATCCTTCGAAACAATTTAACGCAATATCCTTCACTCCTTCGCCACCTCCTAGATGATGGAAATCCAGTCCCTCGAACTACTTCCCACATACCACTTCTAATTCTTCAAATTTATCCTTTCGCGTCTTTGATCGGTCGATGACCCGGAATCTGAGATATGTATTGCGAATATCTACTTCAAAGTCAATTCAAATAATTACTAAAATCGTGATTACCCTGAGCTCCTGATTCCATCTATTTGGGGATCAAAATCAAAACGATTAATGGAAGGCCAAATTTACTCCGCGCAGAATGAGATGGAGTCGGCCCCCACGTATAAGAATTTGACCAAGTTGACAGCCTTGCGTGGATCACTAGGTGGCCAGCCTACTACTACTACTTATCCTACTTTCTCTCCTGTTTTCTTTTGGCTGATTCGATATCTTTAACTTTCTTTTGCCTTCTCTATAATATTCCATATCTCATGATTATTATCAATACCGGGCTGTAGATCACGAATAGAAGGGCCAGAATCGTATATGACCACTACAAAAACGTCAGTACATATTTCAATCGACAATCACATGAGGAGTACATGCTGTTGCTCTGTTGAGCCCGAAGGAAAACCAAACTTACCTCCACCGATGGCATTGACTATAGGGACAATAACCGCAGTCGCAATCGCTCCCAGTTCACATCGTACCGCATTATTTCCAGCTGTGGCAGTAGCTGGTTTACCAGGATAGATATCCACCATCAAGACATTGAGAACTTGAAAACTTGCAACCAGAGCATACCCTATCACAAACAATAGTATCATTGGACCAGCAATACTAACATGATGATCCATAACCCAGCCGCCGTAAGCAACTATATGCAAAGCACCGAGAGAGAACAACGGGAGTGCAATTTCCAGTCGCGCTTTCTCGATTGGAAAATTGGTGAGATCCATTTGACGATTTTTGATGAGTGGAAAGTTATGAATCTTGGCATATCGGCGATAGTTAAAGTCTACTATCTTCCCAGTAGTAAGAGCAGAGATGAGAGATCCTGTACCGACGGGAATGAACATTAATGATACTTCTAGCTGTGGGAACCCGTACAAAGAACCAAATTATGATGAAGCACCGGTAGCAATAGCATAATAGCAAGCTAAAGTTATACCCGCTGCGCCTAGTAATGGTCCTGCTTCTTTATCTGCAAGAACTCTAAGTGTAGACAGTGGATTTGGTACATGTAGCTTGTTGTTCTTGCGCAGGGCCGTAATTCTCTACATCTAAAGGAATTTCTTTCTTACGACGATTCGAATGACGTACATGGTCTGTGATGTTCATGTGGAGAAATGGTGGAGGTATGGACCCATCGTCAACTAGATTTCGAGAAGTTTCCGGAAGAAAGAAAATAAGTGGTATAAACACGACGCATGAATAGTTAAGGGGAAACCAAAATATCCAATTCCAACCTGCATATTGCCCTAATATTCCTCCAATGATAGGAGCAACGATAGGGCCAAGGATACTATCAAGAGAAGCCCATGCAACGTAAGTGCCGCGTTCAGAAGAAGTGATAATATCACCAGCTAAATCTTTCGCAAGAGCTACTGTACCACTACTTCCCTGCACTTTGTAAGCAACGTAGGGCCATTAATGCCGGGTATGAATTTTGAAGTCCAAGACCGAGAGTTGTGACAAAGTAAATAATATATGCTTGTTAACATGGGAGAGAAGAGGCTTGCTATGGACCTAGTAAAGACAATCATTTTCTTTTGAGAGGCGGAAAAGACACTATATGGAGCATATGATACTGCATTGGCTTGCGTATTCTCAACTGTTTCGGTAAGTGGTTCGAGCACGTCATTATCGTTGTTTTTGATCAACTTCTCAGCACCAATACTGCTATGAGGCTGCACGTTCGTGACATCGAGAGGGATGGGGTTCTCTTGAGGGTTGGAGGGTTTCTGAGCACTAGCCTGGGGAACAACATCAAGTTGACCAGTAGATGAGATTTTGGGTTCTTTCTCCATCGTAAACGTTATCCATTGTTTTAGAAACCCCCGAATTGTATAATGATAATGTCTTGAGCTTTATATATCTCCTCATGATACCCAACACGGCAAATATTGACCGCCGTCCATTGCCGAATTTTAAATGGTTATCTCCAAAGATTGCAGGGGCAACAGAGCCGGCTGATTGCGACACGTTGATCCAACAGAAATTCGCACACGTCATGACTAGTGACTGGTGACTGACCAAGTGCGAACCTCGAAAGTTAATTAATGATAATCGTACTCGAAGATAGTGTCGTCTCTCTTCAAGAAGTAGCAACATCAAGAAGAACAACCCCATTCTAAGCTTGAGCCCTGCCGATAACATGCAGGCACATTGATGCAGCAATCTCTCTGGGGAAACTTCTCCGCATTTTCTAAAACCGTTGCCCATACTAGGTATGCTCAATGCTCATGGGGAGGTTTATCAGACGCAACACCCCATACATGGTATAGATTCTCATCTCTGACAAGTTTCTTTTTTTGAAAACGGCCTGTATGTAATACTGTGATACCACACCATAGAGACCCATCGTCGTGGCCGCATAAGCCATCATGTTGTCCGGGCACTAAAACGTTATGTTGTGATTGGCGTTTGCTGGACTGTATGGTGGATATTGCTGTCAAGCTAGCTGCAGCTACCCAGCCACCAGCTAAAAACTGTCTGCTTCTCATCTCCCCCGCGAACCAGAAAACTGTCATGCTTGGTTCTAGGTTTCTTTGATAATACAATCCTGTAGTATGATCTTTTATTCTCAGAGACATCAGTTAATTATCAAAAGCCTCATTTTTGGAAGAATCATTGTTTCCAATAGTTCTGCCCCTGCTAATTGGCTTCACCGCGTTGGTTACCTAGCGAACCCATCATAATTATTTACAACTTTGTGCGATAAGCACATTTTCGCAGTCGAGATCCTTCCCAGCCGCCGTTTTATAATCTTCCAGAATAACATTTCATCTACGTTTTCTTCTATTTTCGTTGTTTATCTCGAATGCCACAAGACAACAGTTATCTCGAATTACTCTACGAATTTTGAAATTATCTGCCATTAGGCGGCAGATCCGCCCGTCGCAATGGCGACTGATGATCTCTCTCCGCCGGGGAGCAGTACATATTCATCAAATACAATGTATGTTGGAGATGGGACATGGGATGCTACGAAAAATGATTTCTTATTACCCAATTTAATGGGGTTGAATTTCGACACGATGAGATATAATGGTGAGTGAATCTTTGCAGACATCTAGTCTGTTTAGTTTACGATGAACGACGGAGCTGACGGTAAATAGGAATGGGAAATAGATTCGCGGCAATGCCTGGATATAAAGGATTAATTACAGCTCATGGTGTACTTGCTGCAATGACCTTTCTGTTCATCGTACCTGCAGCGATATTCATTGCGAGATTTTATGGGCGGGATATACGAAATGCGATTAGATATCACATATATTTACAAATCATGACGCTTCTTCTGTCAACAGTTATTTTCATACTTGGATGGATGGCAGTAGGCAATGCGCGAAGTTTAACGAATCCTCATCATGGTATCGGATTGGCAATTTATGTTCTCATCTGGGTACAATTCTTGTCGGGCTGGTTGACACATAATTCGGAAAAGAAACGAGTCTTGAGAAGGATTCCATTGAAGGCTGTCTTGCATCAATGGATAGGTCGTGCAACAGCACTTCTTGCAATTGCGCAAGTACCTCTAGGACTGACTTTATATGGATCACCAAAATACCTCTTTATACTATTTGCGGTCTGGATGGGTCTCTTGGTATTACTATACTTCATTCTTTCCTACAGGGCACTACAGGCGCTCCCTGAAGTATTACGAGAAGGAAGTCGACATGGCCAGGTAATTCAAGAGAGAAGAAAAAGTTCATTTGGTATAGGCATACTTGGTCCATTACTCGCAGGTGCCGGAGCTGCCGCTTTACTTGGAAATCGAGATCGAGATAGGAGTAGAAGTAGAAGTAGGAGTCGCAGTCGCAGTCGCAATCACAGTAGAGTTCGAGAAGAAGTCATACCTTCACGCAGGGGCTCAAGATCTCGACGCGGATCAGTAAGCTATGTCGAAGAAGAGAAATACGAGTCTAGGAAAAAGGAAGGTGGCGGGGTTATGAATTCATTATTCAAGGGTGCGGCAGTTCTTGGAGCTGGTGCGCTCGCGAAGAGCTTCTTCGATCGACGACAGCGAACAAAGCATGAGGACGAGTATTCTTCTGTCGCTCCGGATACTCCAGGTAGAAGGCAACATAGACGCAATGACACCGAATACAGTGATTCAACTCTTACAACTGAGCAAACAAATCATTTTGAAAATCGCCGAGGAAGTCGTTCTATCTTACCTGGACCCGGAGCTCCAGTAGCTGCTGCAGCTGCTATTAATGCTGCAAAAGCACGTCCAACAACTCCAAGACCCGTAACCCCGGTAACTCCCCGACCAGTACGAAGTCAAGCCGGCCGAGCTCACAGTTTCGATTCCATGAGTTATTCCTACGATTACGGATCTGGTACTACAGATAGCCCATCTCGAAGACCACAAGAAAATAATGGAATACGAAATGGATTACTTGCTAGTTTGGGAATAGGCTGGTTTGCCAAGAAAATGAAAGATCGTAGGGAAAAGAAGGAAATGGATCGCATTGAACGCGAAGAAGATGAGAGATATGAACGAGAGAGAGCTTCTCGACATATTAATCAAGGTTCACATTTGACAAGTGACGCATTTCCACCAAGAACTCATATCAGACAAAGTTCAATAGAATCATCTGAACTTTCATCACTTGTCCATCCTCATCCCGCACCTAGAGCAACAGTATTAGTACCAGCTCCAGTTCCGGTAAATATGGGTCAATCTCGTTCTCACCATGATGTCGTTACAGAAACAGTTTCAATGCCTCCTATGCCCACCGATCCACATGGCGTTCTTCATCAACCTTCCGATAGTGATGTCACTCCAACCCCTGGTCGAAGTCGTCGCCGATCATCTATTCGAAGAGAGGAAGGAGAAGCTGCTGCTGCTGCCGCTGCCGCTGGAGCAGCGGGTCTTGCTGCAGAAGAGGAACGTCGTCGTCAAAGATCCCACTCTAGATCGGCAGTTGCAAGTCCACCTGTCAGTGTTAAAGTCAAAATGCATGGCGATAAAGATCGCAATGTTACTTTGAGACGTCTTACAGAACAAGAAGCTGCGGCAGAACGTGCCACGAGAAGAGCTCGAAGTGGCCAAAGACGTTCGCGAAGGGATTCAGCAAGTGATTTCAGTGATGGCGAAGTATCATCAAGATATAGACGAGAGGCAGAGAAGAGAGCAGAAAGAAGGGCAGAATCAATGGTCAGAGATAAACATGAAGAAGCTGGCATTCCACCACCACCAATAGGTCCTCTTACACCACCCAACCCTGCATTTGCAGGTGGAAAGAAACCTAAAGATTCAGGTTACTATTCTGGGCGACCACAGAGTTCTGGTAGACCACAAAGTGCTGGTAAGCAAGATCCAAGTGTTGCTGGAGGAAGTATATTCGATGCAGGAAGAAGTAATATGTCGGAAGATACTCATGGTACATGGAGTGCCATGAGTCCAGATTCTGGTACTGATCATGCGAGAGAAAGGCGACAAAGGAGGAGAATGGAGAGGCAAAGACAAAGTATAGGAACTGGAACGGCTGGCACAGTTGATTTTACTTGAGTTTTGATCCTCGAGTTGTATTATTGTTTGGTGTTTGGAGTTGTCAAAATACGGTTGGTCCTTTTGCTTTTTATTGATGAAGATATAAAGGTGGATGAGATGGTAAAACGGAACGATATGTATGAAGATGTTGGCTTATGTTCAAGCCTTTGGTATATGGCTCATGAAATAATGAATGAAGATGGCATGGAGTGGAGACGGATATATTATGAGATGATATGATTTTTTCCCCACGGAAAATGCTCAAAGATGTGGTTAGGATAGGTGAGCGATCTGGCATAGATACCTACGTTTTTACGTACTTTTCCTGCATGTTATTTTAGCTTCTTGATTTGCTATTTAATTGATATTATTAATTTTGCAAACCATCATGTTCATCCATGAAACTGATTGTCGTTGTGTGGATTTTGAAGTGTTAGGCTAGTGCTTGCTTGAACTTGGAATTGGTTTGGATCGAAGTTTAGGGATGAGCTTTTTCGGTTGTGGGGCTTGAAGGGCTGTAGGGGCTCAGGTTTCTTGCTTGCTGTGTGACTTTTTGATATGGAAATGGAGTTTCGGATAAGTATCCAAGTGAATTAGTGATTTAAGGGGGGGGGAGGGGGAGTCGTAAGTTGGTTCGCCTCGCGCGTTTGGTTACGTGAATCATTCTGAGAGGATTATGGACTTGAAGAGGGGGAAGGGGGGAAACTTTTGTTTTCGGCTAAACCTTTTCTTGAGTAAATTATTAATTTATGGCGGTTTACTTTTCGTTGGGTTGGGGTCATATTTTGCTTGGATATCTATTTATCGACAAATCACTCTTATGCCTCTTAGATTCTTTCATCAAAGAAAGTGCGGTTTCTAGGGCATGAGAGCGATTTGCTTTATATATACTCGACTAATTGGCTGGACTGATTGTCCATATGTCTGTCTATTGTTTAGTTAGCGATGAATTTTGTTATTCAACTCAGTAGTCTTCATTTTTTTGCAGATTTGTTTATTCAAAACTATTATCGTTGGTATCAAATTGTTCGATAAGTGTAAAGTACTTTGTTCTATTATGGTTGTAATTTTGCTGGATCATTATGCCTGAAACTACTATATCAGTACGAAGTACTGTAAGATAGTGAAAGGGTCTTAGGTTATAGTTCACAATCATCAATAATTTAGGTGAGTTTGAATCATATGAAACTACCCAAGCTTAAGCAATTTGATTAATAGTAATTGGGTCAATTTCGATTGGCTATAGCTATATACAATCGAAAACTATGTGCTCCCAAGTGCGCTTAGTTGCCTTCGCCATCTTGTTTCAGGCTTTGTATGCAATGCATACGCAATACTAACTACCTATGGGAAGCTAATACTTATACAAGGAATCGCTAGTGCCTTGCTGGCTAACACAGTGCTCCCTGACGATCGATTACATGATCGATGTCCCAACACGTAATACTATCCAATTAATGTATATAAACTCTCCGTTTAGAAATGTTGTGGTACACATCTAGGATATACCAAACAACGATTTTCCGTTGTTGAGAACAGCAGTTACGACTCTGATGCCGTTTGTTATAGCATCCATGCGCCGAGAGAATTGTGGTTCCCACACGGTGTAATAACTTTTCGATTCTTCCGCATACAAGTCCTTCATCTCAGAAACATAGTTCAACGACTTTCTTTCCCGAATATGATTTGTAATGGTGTCCTTATACATAGAAGGGTCGGAGATTTCTATGAGAAAGTAATCTAGAAGAAGTAAGCGAGGCTGAATTCCACAGTTTAATGAAGGGAAGAGAATTATTACCCATGTGTATGAGCACCTTAATGAATGTTCTACTTATCATTTGCTTGAAATACTTCGATTCTTCTGACCCTTCTTCCTCAATTCCGCATCTTTCGCAAATTTTAAGTGAATCCGTCAACTTTTCAGATAGGATTATGTGAAGATCCTCGAGCTGCCCTCTAATATTAAGTGCTTTCAAGTTCCATGCAGACTTGTCTGGATCTTTCACTGAGATTATGGAGTGAATGAGAGCCTTCAAACCATATACTAAGGTAAGATACAGAGTGTCGAGATCCTTCGCATCACGAGCCCTCATTCTTTCCTCATATAACTCTAGTTGAGACTTGCTACCTTCTTGAGGATTTGGGTTGAGCTGTTGTCGCTGATTGTTACTCTCACACCACAAGTCTATGCCCTCAATCATCCGTTTTCTCTTTGTGAGAACCACGAAAGTCATCCTCGAGTCATTTTTAATCCGAGATATCTCCACGATAGTGCCTGGGACGTAGATAGCGATGTCATTGTGGATATCCTTCTCTTTGAGCTCAAAGGTCTCTTTGCCACCTTCGTAATACCATCTCATAGCCTTGACGAAGTCCCGGGGTTTGCAAGTGTTATTGAATTTGTGGCGACCCAAATGTTCTTCTATGTTATCGATCATCTCCCAAAGTCTATTTACGTCATTGGGGAGGTAGGTGATGAGCTGGGGTCTTGGTTCGTCGGATGGTTCGATAACCTCAAGTATATCTACGTCGTTGAGGGGATCTGCAATGAGCTGGGGTCTTGGTTCGTTGAGTGGTCTGCCTCTTAGAAGTGCTAACTTGATAGTGTTGATTTTTTCAACCGCATCTCTGTAGCTCTCAAATATCTCGTTGACCGTTCGTTCGCCCATTATGTAGGCTAATTGGATGTAGTGAGATAATAAAAATAGTGGATGGTTGAAGAAGTATTTGTTTGAAGGAGAATACTTTTTAGGCTCTGTAGTCAATCGAACTTTCCAAGAACAATTCTAAATACTTGAAAGTGGAAGGAGATCAACCGATCTATCATGGCCACACCTTCTTTCGTCAAGTATATACCAAACCAATCATTTCTGACATCTACTACTCACGTATTCTTATTACAATTTGAAGTTGATTTTATATATCTCCCAAGTTTTCTGAGAGTATCAAACTTTTTAAACACAAAGCTTTTGCTTAAATTGTCATAAATTGTCATCAGTAGCTCAAATAACAGCCCTTTCACATGCTTGCTTGCTGTTGTATTATTGTTCTATCCTCAGTCATGTCCGCTTTATTCATCCTTTTCCCGTGTTGCCAATTCTTTTCACTTCCTATGATATACCACGACACAGATACTGAATATCCTGTAGTACATTTGAACCGTCTCCCGGGTATCATTTGATGTTGAGTACTCTTGGCTATAACTCAATGTTGAATTAGGAGGGGACTTGAGAAATATACGTATCCATCCAAATGTATTTCCAAAAGGAACGATAAGTCATTTGTAAACGATTATTACAAAACAGCTAAATAAGTATGATGTAGTTAGTACAGCTCCACATGTTGAGGTAGCCTGATGCACATATGGGATCACCAGACATACATTGGAATCCACCATTCCGAAGGTTCTCTATAAACTCTTTTGGGGCCAAAGTCGATTCGAATCTCTTGGTCCGCTTCTTCAACCTGGACTCTGACTCTGAATCTGAATCTGACTCTGACTCTGACTCTGACTCTGACTCTGACTCTGACTCTGACTCTGACTCTGACTCTTCACACATCTGGCTTATCACATTTGACCTGAACGGCTCGTAAAGTATTTTCCATTGATTTACAACGTTTCCAAGGTTGAAGGCTATCATGTATGTTACAAACCCAACAATAATAGTCACAAGTATAAAAGGGTCTCTTGTGCCACTGCTGGTAATATTGGGTATCGCCCAAAGCGCCTACAGATCTATCAGTACACATCTGCAGGTTTATCCCAGAAGACTTGCGCCGTATATCGGAGAGGCAAGCTATGACGAAGGTAAAAGGAGAAACTCGGCTTTGTGTGGGGTACCTACAGCACAAAATGCCAGCGGCAAGTCAAAGATACTGACATAAGTCAGTAGCTCAACGTTCTCTCCTAAGGTTGTCGACGCTCTGCTCTCCATGAGAGCACTAGCATTGAACATCTAAAGAGAAAGAAATCTGTCAATCATGAATTTTCTACCAACAGGTGAGATACACATCTCAAAACAAAATCATTACGACATTACTCACTCCATCACGGAAAGCTTGTGCGGTTTCTTGTTGATGCTTAAATTGGGATTCGCCAATTAATGAAGGACTCCACGGTAACATCAATCTCCCTGGCCAGATCTCGAACCTTCTTCTGGTCACCCGTCCTCATTCTACTTGATGTTGAAGATGAATCTTCGGGACTTATCTCCCTAGTTTTCTACAAGATATGGCTCGACACGTGCCTCTCGAAAGAGTTTCCATTGCTTGATGTTGTCTTCTATGCTAATTTGAAATTCGTTGAGATACCCAATCACCCAAAAGCATAGCCAAGATTGGCTGAAAGTCTCGTCGTCGAATAAAAGTTCGCTGTAAGTCGTGGGATCCATGAAGTCTTGATGTAGTAGGTCCTTTATGTGCTGATACAGATCTTCCCATCGCTTCACAACTAATGCCATAGCGTAACAGATGCTGGTAAGTTCTGCGGCCAGTATACACCTTTGGATTCCAATATTTCTCCAGTCTTGGATGGGTCGGATCGTGTGACGATGGTCGAGTTCATCAAAAGATTGAAAGAAATCAGAAGGAGTTAGTAACAACATGGTCCAGTAGCGTTCGGATTCCGCTTCCTGAATATTCTTCTGTGGCTGAGGAATATCCCAAGAATGTTTCGATTTTAAGAAAATCTGCTTAGTAGGAATCAATCACTTCATACATCAATCGCGAGGGGTTCACCGTGAATACGCTTCGTCGAAAGCACTTAGGCATATCTTCAGTGGTCTTCTGATAAAGGTTTCCAGTTTTCCAGATTTCATTGCTGGGTATATCGCAATCCATCATCGTTTCGTAAAATAAAATAAGAAAAACATTGTCATGATTGTGATATGGATTTGCGAATTTGCTACCTAACCTTCTCACACACTTAAGATGAAGTGAAATTGATGATTCAATGGTTGATTCAATGGGACCAAGGAAATCGAATCTGTCTTCAGCAATAAGTTATGACAAGAAACGGAAAATGTCCACGGGAGGTTCGAAGTTCGAGTCTGGTACCGATGAAAGACCTTGGCACCATCTGTTGTAAGTCAGATGAGTGGAATGATTTCGCCTCGTCTACTGCATACATAATTCTGTTCCATTGGTTACTGAGCTATTTGGGAGCAGTGACCGATGTTCCCGTCTTATTCCAGCGGTTACTAAATCAGAGTTATAGTCAGAACCATCAAGCGTATTGTTATAAGAAAGCAATTGGAGGTACTAGCTCGCTTTTATTGATCTCATATAATACTATATCCTCAGAGATATGGGCGTAATAGGCTAGAGTTGGCTCCGCTGAGTTCGCCAGATTGCTATCTAAAATTTCGAAGCAATGGTGGTGATTCTTCCTTTCAAAAAATTATTTAAGTCTCTCCATCGAAATTCTGATGTTATAGGTGATAGAATTGTACCACCAGTGCCATTCCACACCAAAATCGAATGCCAATTTAATTCTGCTATCTCGGGGTACTCATCGACAAGCTCCAACCTTACTGATCATTTTTTGTATGCTCGCCTCCCATTCTTGAGCATCCGGTAAATCTTTCAGCAATCGAAAATCTGGGGAGGTGGTGATACACATGCAGAAAATTTCTGACAAAATGAGTTACTTGAGTAGTAAATAAGTGCTGAGATAATGAACAAAGTGCTTACTTCCTATAAGCATGAGGGAACAACATCAGCAATTAGTCCGATGACTCAGATCAAGTTGATTCAAGCCAGGGAAGAATGGCTCACAACATATAGTGAAAGGCATCTTAGCCATGAATCTGATATGTAAGTCCCTTTTGCTAATATGGGGTATATTAACCTGCTATAATCATTGGAACAAGATTAATCATTGCTTGCATTAAACTAACTGTAAGGTAAGGTCTACTCACATCCTAGAATAAGTTAGTGATCACTTTCGTCAAAAAGATTGATTTCTCACTTGACCAGGTTCAATTACACTAGAATTTGCTGTACTCTCGGGTTCCATAGTTACTATACCAATTAGAATAGTCTTACCTACTAAAAGTAGTGCTTCAACCCCTTCAACAAGTGTATGGCTAGTTCTCAAACTTCTGGAATATATGGTGGGGTTTCACAAGTATTATAAAAGTTGAAGCGAAGAATACTTCTAACAAGTTCGTCTCGGAAGAATGTGGAAACAAAGTTAAAGAGTTCAACCGGTATCTTAAGCTCGTAACCTTCACAATGTTATATGGTTAAAGATATTGTTCAAATCCTCGACCCCAACGACGATTGCACGATGACTGCATGTTATTGACGGACTGGCCCGCTCCAAAGAGATATCCAGCACTTTATAAATATTTTAGGTGACCCAGTCACGATAACACACGTAATATGCGAGGGGTTCCATATGTCAGACAAATACTACATCAAATTCAGCTGCATTCTTCACAATGGTTCTTTGCAATGGAGTGACTGCAAAACCACCACACTACCACAAAAGATATTTCAATGAGCAGGGTATAAATCGCTAAACTGGGCAAATTTCGCGGAGGTACAGTGACGAGGAATATAATTATGACAGACCATACACGAAGCTTGCGCAATAAGTGCATTACGATTCATCAGCATGAACTCAGCAAGCTTACACCTAGTAGATTTATACCGTTTTTGGTGCCAGGAAGTGTATCAGAATTGAATTATTCTACTTTACCACTGAGTGAAACGCAAGAAGATATAAATCTCAATGAAATACTGAATCTCAAAACCAAATATCTTCAAGATACACATCTTCGCAACATAAAGCTACAATAAGTACGCAGGTAATTGAACAACCTTTTACCACCAGAAGCACGCTACACATTCAAAGCCTATGAGTGGAAAGATCCAATTGCTCCATATTCTCAGTCCAATTTAACCCACGAGTTCGATTGATGCTTCTTGGATGTAGTCTGCTTTTTCTGAGCACCTTAAAACTTAACATTCGGTTTGAAGTCACTAGATAACTTGATAATCTATGAGCCAAACAACCTCTACATTCAGATTAAAAGTATTCTTCCAGGCCGGTCGAAGTTTTGCAGCTGTCTAGAGCCTGGATATAAAAGTTATATATACCGAGATCAAGTACTTAAGAGAAGATTATCTAAAATGGATTGAAGTCCTAGAGAAGTGAGATAATTTTTCTCCACTTGAAGATATCTGATACTCTTGGCATGCACTATTATGCACGTCATAAACTAGGTAGCAAGCAGGAACCGGATCACGTGTGTCTGGCTTCTTGGACCTCAGCGTGGAGCTGCTGCGGAACCAAGAGGGCACAAGATGGCATCCATCACACTTTATAGCTTACTTTCCCCAGACACATCAAATCATAAATTTCAAGGATCAATCACTTATTCAACTTTGAGATGTGCAACGAGATAAATTTCGACTTCACAGCCCACAAGTACAGCACAGCCAAATATTTCATTGGTGATTGCTAGGGATAGAATAGACTCGCTAACATCACGGACGATTCCAATATCAGCGACTCCGATTTCATCACTTCTGAGTCTTCTTCTGATGATGATGATCATTTCCCAAGCTCAGAGACCACAGTCATTGCTCCATCTAGCGGCAGACATATCCATTTCGTCATATTTCTCCTTGATCACGGGGGCTTCATCGGGTATTTTGGTAGGGATCACCTCAAAAATCCACCCTCAGCCAATCTTAATTTAGCTGAAATACCTCCTAACATTCGATAGGTATATTCAACTGACTAAATTCGATCCTCCGTAGCATCAGCAGCCGAATTAGGCGATTCCACCGTGTCAAAAACGGTCAAGAAAATTTTATTCAATATTTCGCAATCATTCATTGCTGCGATATGAACGAACCGGAGTACAAGCAAGAACTCACGTTCAAAAGTCCATACAAAAGTACGATACAGATTACTAATTTCATCGAAGAAAAAACAAAACTTGTGCCATAGACAAAATTACATCTGTAGGCATTAGTCAACATTATTCCACCACCGGTTCTCTTCTACCAAAATCTGGATTCACTCTTAAGCTTTTCATTAGACGATCTAGTTTATTATCATTTCAAAAACAAAAAATTCATTAAAAACCTCATCTCACAAGCAAAATAACTCAACATCCAGCGAAAAGATGTGAACAAAGTTTCTACACTTTGATTACTCCACACAGCTTCATCTGTTCACCCTTCGCACAGGGAATAGCTTCTCGCGTTACCGTGATTAATCAGCTGGTGTCAATTTCGCAGTTCCTTTCAAAATATCATTAATAAGACATTGAGAAATACTATGAGATACCACCAGATGTCCCAGCCGACCACACTACCGTAGAAAATCAATTTTTTTAACCGAACATCAAAAAAGCTAGCCGAGGTGACCGAACACGAGATATTCTAATTTATAAAAGGATTATATAGCGTTAGTGTCTATCTCCTACCAGTGTATTTACCAATACTATGTATATATTATATGTATACTTTAGAATAAGATAGGAGAGATGGCGCTTAGGAAAGCATATTTGGGGCAAGAGAGTGTCCTTTCTATACCACCCCTCTTTTCTCCTCTTTCGATAATCCTCCCGATCCGCTTTCTTCGCCTCTCAAATCTATACTTTCTTCTTTCCTCCTTCATTCCCTCTTCCCATTCCTTCCTTTCTCCCTCCCTCCCTCCTCCCTTCCCTCCTCTTCCCATTCCTTCCTTTCTCCCTCCTCTTTCCCTCCTCCCTCCTCTGTCCCTCCTCCCTCCTCTTTCCCTCCTCCCTCCTCTTCCCTGCCAACCTACCAACCAACTAACCAACTAACACATATCAATCAATACCAATCATCTCCATCTCTATCTCCATCCTCATCTCCATCCTCATCTCCATCCTCATCTCCATCCAAGTTCAACTATTCAACTTTAACTGTTCCCCAACCATCGAATCCAATCATTTCCCAAGGCACAAGAGAAAACATACAAATGAATCTTTCAGCCTATCTCCTATTCCCTATTTTTAAAAACCATAAGCCAGCTAGCCATCCTTCCATTTTTCTCTTTTAAACTTTGCAAACCTATACTCTATAGCTCGAAAATCAGTCATGCATTCCGAATTTCACTATATCACATCACCTCACATGAACATCACACAACATTCCCAAGCATAAACATTAGATAATAATTCATTTTTCCTCTCCTCTCCTCTTTCCCCCCTTCCCCTCACCTCCTCCAACCCCATAATTTTCCTCCTAATTATATTCACCCCCCTCCCAAATTTCGTAATATGCACTCAACTTTGATAATCCCAATCTCCCCAACCTAATATCATATCTTCACCGACCTAAAAACGCCGTGCCTCAAGAGTCAAGATATAAGAAAAATACCTATAATACTTCTTCCATCTCCCTCTATCCAAATAGATTTTCCCCAAACGGATGATTGACTTGACTTATTAACCAGTCTTAGCTTTCTTAGCCGGTCTCTCCCCATCACTACCCCCTTCATCCTCGCTATCACTTCCCGAACTCTCATGAGCAGAATCATATTCTTCTGCTACATCACTCTCAGTGTCCGTTTTGAAATCTTCATCCACGCTCTCATCATCTTCATCAGCACTTCCTCTATCAGCTCTAGCTGCCACAACTTCTTCATCCGAAGATTGCATATCTGGATTATTAAGAAGAGCAATGTGTGCTGTATTATCTTCATCCATCTCATTCTTAACACGAATACCCTTGATCTTAAAGAAATCCTCGAGATTCTTCTGTTCTTCGCGATTGATGTTACTGAATTGAGTTTCACCAGCTCCACCCTTCATTCCGACTGCGATATCGAAGGTACGGGAAGCCGAAGTAGCTCCACCAACACGAGAGAAAGTTATGACTGTAATTTGTTCGTAGGTAATATATGTAGCAGGTTTTGGAACGAACATGAAAGCTTTCTCCAAGCAATAAAGGAAACCTTCACTAGCTTTGATAGAACATTTGATACCATATTGTGAGTGATGACTAATAATGTCAGTAAAGCATAGAGTCAAATTTTGGAAAAATAACTTACCTCAGGAAATCCTTGGCTGGTTGATTAATCTTCTTTCCGGCAAGACCACGGAATACTTGTGTGACAACTTCATGTAATGGTTGTTCATAATGTATACTCAACTTTCCTGCGTATTTATCTTTCATTACATCCTCAGTCATATTCAGATCAATGGTAACTTCTTCATCCTTCTTGAATTGCATGACCAAGAAAGGATATCTGGTTTGACCTTGACGTAATGGTGGATCCAAACCGATACAAATCATAAAATGTAATTCATCAGGCTTTGGTAGAACCATGAACTTCTTGATATTGTCGTATTGAATCTTGTAATCATATGTTTTACCACGTAATCGGAAGGAGTTTTCGTACATATCGATATCGAAACGTCCTCTGCGAATAATTAGCTTAGTACTAAGAAATTGAAAATGCGACATACCTTGGTGTAAGATGTAAGACATCCAAAAAAGTGGCGACAGTATCTCCAGCAACATCACCAATTTCAGCCTTCTCCATTAAAGTGTCATAAAATATGGTAGAAGCATTGGTTTCCTCTCCATCAGCGTCGTCTCCAGAATCTTCCTCTCCTTCACGAGCTCCTTTCTTTGACGCAACACCAGGGATATAGAATCTCATCTCAACAAGTTGATCTTTTCCGGCACCAGACTTCTTTCCCTTGGCACGCGCACCTCCTAAAGCTCCGTTTGTACCCGTATCATCAGCATTTGCAGGAGTGAACTCGACCGCAACTTCATTTTTTCCTGCCAAATTTGTGTTTGAGATTTCGGTGTATGGAATCTCGAATGCGGGTCTGTTTTGAACGTTGAAAACCAATTCCGACTTCCCAAATTCGCCTTTACCCCAATTCCACCCTCTTAAAGCGTGCTCCTTGTGCTCCAAGTTTGTGCTGTACCAGTTTTTGAAAACTTTACTTAATCGTTCAAAGTCCTATATTGTATCAGAAAGATTGCGCCAATTTAAGGATGTATAGTATGCTAACATCTTGTAAGAAACCATCAAGTTGACAGATATCACCATTGCGCAGCAAAAGCTTCACCTCAAAACCTTTCGCTGCCTTGCTCCATTGCGCGCCTACGATATTACTGCTCTCGAGTGTAAATGTATCTCCGCCGCTCGATGGTTTCCATCCGAATCCAGTTTCAGCGAATCTGCATCGACCTGACTCTTTCGAGAGATCAAGGAAGATGTTTTCGAAACTCTCCCTGGTGCGTTTAATAATGTTAGCAACCAGATCTGAAAAAGCCTCGTCTTTAGCTTTGACAGCTTTCAACATTTTTTTCTTTATGTTCAAATCGCAATTGATTTCAATTCACATCTGAATGGAGATAAACTTACATAGCCATATCTTGAGTTTTGGTGGTGGTTAGCTATTACTTTTCGTGGAGAACGATTTTTCTGCAGGACAATTTAACAATTGAGCTCGCGGTCGCGTTCAGAGAGACGCATAAATTGATTAAGCTTCAAATCACGTGATGATACCGACAAAAGTTCAGACGAGATAGGAAGGGGATTATCTAAGTCCTAGAGAGTGAACTTATTATATCGAAGAATGTCACAAGATAATTGCGATACATAGAGTAGCCTCTAGGGATTCAATCCAATTTATTACTATTTGAAGAAAGTTCACTCATATAGCTGTTGACATCGGCTGCAAAGCTACAAGTCAAGTCACAATGTAAAATCATGATTATTTCATTCTTCTGAATGAGAGATAAACATTCCATAATCTGAATTCCTGAAAATATTCTAAATACATCGCTTGCCATTTCAATCCTTCAATGATCTCAATCCGACACTAATAACATTGAAGTATTACTTTTCTCAGGTCTATCTTTTCACATAGAACATGTAGGACGCATTCATAATTTGATCCTTAGACTCCTATGTCTACTTGTTCTAATTATGAGCAAGTTTCATGCCAATTTAAAAACATCATCTCTCGCTAATGCGTGCGCTGGTGTGGTATAAGAGCTTTGAAAACAGTTGTCGACGCCCATCAAATGAAATGGTATAACAGTTAGGCTCAAGGTGACGTAAAGGATAAAACATGAACGGAACGCCAATCGATGCCCATAATTGTTCCAAGTGAAAATCCGTAAAACAATGGTCCTCCTCCCAACATGGTAGCCATATCGTCCCCTGATTCAACACGCAACATCCAACATCCATTATGCGGCATTCTCCTTTTCACTCTCGGACAGAGCGGTCTTCTCATTCATGGATAATGTAGGTGATTCGGCAGATGATTGTGAAGGTGATTTCTTTCGCATAACGGCATCCTGACTACCCATTCTTCGACCCAATGCCCTCTCCAGCTTGGCTCCCAATGCCAACTTGCCCATGTTATCTCTCTTCTCAGTGGTCAGATCACAACGTTGACTCTCCAACTTCTTATTGTGCAACTTGTCGAACCCTTCTTCAATCGCGGTGATTTCTTCTCGAGCAGAATCGGTGGTTTCGACAGAGATAGCTTGGCTGTAAGTACTGAAGCGATTGCCTTTGGAAGAGACCTTTGTGGAAGGCATAATTGTCAGCGACGATCGATGATTATTTGTGGAGGTAATTTATGCTGGAATATGAATGATGGATTGACGGGAATTTGTGTAGAATGTAGAAGGGAGAGGGAAGGAAATAAACATACACTTGGTGCCATGATAGGACGGGAAGAATCTAAGGAAGCAACCATCTTTGCGATATTCGTTTCAGATTGACACGGGATGAGATTTTAGGACAGGTTAAATCAAGGGTTTTTCCTCTTGTAGTATGAAGTGGTCCCTAATAACAACCGTTATATGATCGAATCGCAGAGTGGCTCGAGGGAGTGAGGAGGTATGGGCTATCTCAGGCTATTCTGGTCTGGAAGTGATGGCGTTGATCCACGTCTTCGGCTTTTGTAGTAGCAGCAGGTATGCAAGTGGGTCACGCCCTGGGTGCCACGAGGAAAAAGGAATTGGAAGGGCGTTCAACTTCAAACAGGAGTGAAGGGGTGTTGGGCAAGTCTTTCAGGATATTCAAGGGACCCCTTCTCGAAGGTGGATCAACTTCAGTCAGAAAGCTTCTAAAAACGGCAACGCACTGACAAAATATTGCAGCAATCACTTGCAGAATTGCGGACTTGCAGGTGAAATGAGAAAGAAACGGAGACGCGAATTTCCTTTCGAGGTCGGTGGAGCGTTTGCAAGACTCAATTGAGAGGGACAAGAGATAGATAAAGGGTAATGGGTTGGCAAGTTAATTAGTTGATTTGATAGTGTCATCAATCTTTGATATGTGGTTCGACGGAATTTCTGGAGGATCGATTTGATGCAGTCAGCTTTTAAAGTTCCACGAATATCAATGGACAATTTGATCGGAATGATAAATGTGATAGGGAAGATTTACCTTGTGGAAGTTGAGAGAAACGTGGTATGTAGGGATTGTGAAATCTTTTTATGATGATTGGATTGATATCAGTGTTCGTCTTATATCAGTGAAGTGAAGAAAATGATGGGATTTGTGATGTTCGACGTTGAGAGTGTCAGGAATTCCTAGGTATTACTTGTGGCTAATACAGGATTGATGGAAGAAGGTATCTTTGGATCAGGTACTCGTAAATTGGGAAACGAAGAGAAGAGTCAAAAGAGACGAATTTCCTAAATTTACCTCTGCCGCTGAGATACGATAGATGATGCACTGCCACTGGCCTTGTATTCCTCTAATGGTCTTGGGTGAATATCAAAGTCAATCCTCCCTCCACTTTCAACACGTATCCAACCAACAATACCTAATAAATGTCTACCTCAGCATTGACATGTTTCGGAAGAGGCCGTAGTATTCCAAGGACCGTTGGTTGATGCCAATCTTGATCTTGTTGAGAAGTAGAACCTAATACCTAGGGGCCACCAGGACCCGACCCGACTTCAGCATGATCGGTAAAGGTAAAGATAACGTTGATGGCCTGATGAATAAAGTTTTTCTATTACCTTCGCATATGGCAACCACGATACATTCTAGATTGAAAAGAACGCCGTCGTATTGGGTCGCATTGAACTAGGGGAATCTAGTTATGCTTGTCTCATATGAAACAGAAGAGACGTTAACCTTAGCACTTTAGCACCTTGATTACTTGGGACATGTAAGATCTTACAAAGTCCACGGGTAACCTAATTATTAGTAATTGCTCTTGCCCCCTGTGCGGTACAGTAGAAATTCATCTACATCACGCAACACAACCAGAACCGACCAATTGGAAATCGCAAAGGCCAGTCGAACATTGCATGTGTGGTGGTATTTTGCTTTTTCGGTATGTATGGAGTGAGAAGTCAAAGTCGTATCGGAGTGCATATGCAGGATGCCATCGAGGGGAAGGGGAGGGGGCAGGCCAAAACACTTGAGAGTACCCCTCATCAATTTCCGGCCATTCTTTCTGGTCACCAGTGCTATCAAAGCAAAGCAAAGCGAATGCGAATGGATCCAGGTATTTTGGATATGTACGGATATGTACGGATATGTTATGTACAGAGTAAGCCAAAGGTTAGGAAGGTAGTGAGTGAGTGATACGGCTTTCAGGAAGTAGTATGTATTTTGGTTAAATAATGAAGCAGATCAGATCAGTGCGAGGCAGTACCTACTTGATCTCTGCAATGCAGCATTTGGAAGTCATCGAGGAATTATTAATTGCTAATCGCCCTTTCCTCAAGAGTATCATCCCACCTCACTCCCTCGCTCCCTTGACCTCATAAGAGAAGACAAGAAGAAAAAAAAAAGCAATAAATTACCTGACCCCACTATAAAATTTCCACCTTGATTTTCTCACAACATTGTAGAACTACGAGTACTATTCAAACAATTCCCAGACACTCACTACCTAGGTAACCCACATTGAAAGAACAAGTTTTATTTTCATATCCAAAGCTACCAACTGAACCTTCACAATGCCAAAGAAACAATTTTTGAGAGATACCAAGAAAAAGTCCAAGCATACACCA
This sequence comes from Botrytis porri, assembly GCF_014898465.1. NCBI lineage: Eukaryota > Fungi > Ascomycota > Leotiomycetes > Helotiales > Sclerotiniaceae > Botrytis > Botrytis porri. Next base: position 585,711 of record NW_024066083.1, on the reverse strand, counting down.
CAGGTAAGTAAGTCTTCTTAAATGAACCAAATCAATGAATGTATGGAATGCACTGTAACACCTGCAGATCCCAGCAACTGCTGATGAATATCTTGCCGGTAAGTCATTGTTTAGTTCGTAAGCCTTAGGATGGCCATGGAAGCTAAGACATGTCATAGCTGGAGTGGATTTCGAAGAAGCAGGTGAGAAGTGGAGAGGTGGTGATGCTGTGAAGGTAAGGCTTCAATCAACCACTTCCACTTAATAAGTCTTGGACGAGATCTAAAAAGAATTGAGTCACAATAGTCAACGAGATTCTTCACCAGAGCAGTCGACAATTATGAAGAAGCACTAAAAAAGTTCCCAAACTCCTTCGATCTTGCTTACAACAGGTGAGGTCTTTTTGTCCTTGGACTATGTGACGAAGATGAGCTAATTTTGACAGAGCCCGAGTCTTGTATGAGCTCACACAATATCCGAAGCTTAGAGCACAATTACCTGGAACTCTTTTGGACCTTCTATCAGCTGCTCTAGAAGCTAGTCGATTTGCATTAGGTTTAAAGCAGGATAATGCAGATATCCTCTTGTATGTAGTACACAAATCCCTTGGTGCTTTTCACGGCTAACGACATCAGCAACACCGCCCAGGTTCTTACCAGTATTGCGGAAGTAACATCAGAAACGAGAAATGTCGGTAATGACAACAATCTAGCTTTACTGGAGGAAGCTATTGAGCTCTTTCAAAGATGTTTGGCGTTACAGGAGTACCAATACACTGAATCACAAACCCAAGCTGAATCTGTCCCCACATCGGATGATGATCCAGACATGGAGGAAGGTGGAGTTCCATTATCTGATTCTAACTCTCAGCCCCCACAAGATGATCGGTGGGCTAGTATTGTTGAGCCAGTAACTCTTGAAACTTTACTAGATACCGTAGTAGCTCAGCTTCAAACACTCGCAATACTGTGTGGACTGGTGAACGTCGATGCTGGTCGAGGTCTAGCATGGATTGAAGAGTATTCAACGACACTGATTGGCCAAAAATTACAAACCTACCTCGAAGGCACTGTAGACCGACAGCAAGAAGCTGGTCTTGCAAAGTCCAACTTCGTTTCCGCTCTCGCCGATGCCAATTTCAGATTCCAACGAATTGATATTGGCACATACGAACGAACCTTGAACGATGCTTACGCATCCTTGAGCCTCGACGACCATCCCGAGGGACTTTGTGATAAAGCTGAAGCATTCATCTCATATAACTCCTCTCTTCGTCTGAATCATCAAGCAGCTCAATCACCTGAAGCATCAGCATCACGATGGAAGGTCTTAACGGCAGCGCTCGACAATCTGACGAAAGCTTCACAACTTCCTTCGGCTGAAAACTTACCAAAGATTCATATTTTACGGGGCGATGTTGACCTTCTGAGATTCCAATTAGGACAGCCACCCAGTAACTACGAGGTTTCTTTCAAGAATGGCGCAGTTTTAACTAAGAACGCCGAGAAGTTCTATCGTGGCGCTGGAAATTTTGCGAAAATCGAGGGGTTGAGGAAGGAGTTGGAGGAAGCTGAAGTTAAGGAAGCTCTAGCTATGAGTTTGTATGGTGAGCAAGATAAGTTATTGAGACATGTTAAGTTACAACCTGAGGTGGTAAGGAATCTTCTGGAGGATGCTATTGATGATGGTTTGATCTCATATGAGGCTTTATCTGTCATGGGTATTGCATAATGGTCTAAGAGCTTCGCAGTACTCTTAAGGTCATGGATTTTTTAAGAAGCTATGAGAATAATTGAATTGTCTCAACAAACTCATTATTCCGAACAGAACCCAGAGACAGCGTTATCGTTGGACCATACATCATCAGACTGTCAAATAGTGACTTTTATGTCATAGCTATCCAGGGCATGAATATCAATGTATATTCAACACTCATCTAGTTAACTATAATATTCACTTACATTTCGTATCTCTCCTCATTAATCGAACCCTGTTATTTGTTATTTATTAGTTCTGGTCTGTGCGCGAAACTCCTTGATGCCTAAGGCAATAGATCGGAGTTCTTTCTCTTCGCTTATGAATTTGTAAAATAATGGAGACTTAGAACAGCTTCATCCTTTCCCACCCATCGACTACACCAAGAAAATTCTTTTCGATATCTTTCTACGCCTCAAAACACTTTTACCTACAATCAAGAAGCTTCTTTCGGTACTTCTGATCAATCCCTCCACATAACGCTCGTAATATCAATCCTTGAATCTTTAAAGCGATCATCTTCTCCAGATCTCACGAATACTCAAACCGCCTTTAACAAACACTCCCAAGATTTGGAAAACCCCGCGATTTCTGTGATAGGACTCTATTCTGCGATTATTCACCCTATTTTGAACTTTGTTCGAACCCATCTGCGACAGTTCATTTCATCTGTCTGAAATTTCTTAGAAAAATATCTCTCCGAGACCCCTCTTATCTTCTAATTCTTGTGAGGTTGACAAAAGTCTTCCTTCCCCACCTTTTCTAAAATCATGGCCGCCAATGGTACTTTCAATCAACAAGACCAATACAAGACAACCGAACAATATCCAGCTACTTCAGGTGCCGCTGGCTCCTCAACCGGAGGTGCTTCCGGTGGAGAGCTCTCTAAAGATGAAGTTGGATGGTACTTTGTTGAGCAGTATTACACTACTTTAAGCAAATCTCCAGAAAAGCTCCACGTAAGTTTTATGATTGCTGCTATTGAAACTACAGTGTGCGCTAACATTCTATAGCTCTTCTATGGAAAGCCATCCCAATTCGTTTCTGGTGTCGAGGGAGCTCAAGCGCCAGTATCTGTTGGCCGAGCTGTAAGTTTTGCGCGCCTTCATAACTGCAACTGTGGCTAATTTTTTCGCAGGGTATCCAAGAACGTATTCGCGAGCTTGATTTCCAAGACTGCAAAGTTCGTGTCACCAACGTCGATTCCCAATCCTCCTTCGATAACATCGTCATTCAAGTAATTGGTGAAACTTCCAACAAATCTGCCGAGCCCAAGAAATTCGTTCAAACTTTCGTTTTAGCTCAACAAGCTACCGGTTATTTCGTTCTCAACGATGTCTTCAGATATATCAATGATGAGGGTGAAGAGGAGCAAGTTGAGGCTACTGAGAACAAGGAAGAGTCTGCGCCAGCTGCAATTGCTGATGACGTCGAAATGCCAGCTGCACCAGCTGCTGCGGAGGAGTCTGCAGCTCCAGAAGCTACTTTAGATGCCGAGGTCGTTGACAAGAAGTTGGAAGAGACTATTGAGGCTGAGCCCGCCACTGCCGAGCCAACTACAAATGGAGAACCAACTGAGGCTGTTACCGAAGTTGAGGAGAAGCCAGAAGAGCCAAAAGCTGAGGAGCCAGCCCCTACACCAGAGGAAATTGAGAAGGCTGTTGATGAGGAAGTCAAGGAAGCCGAAAAGCCAAAGGACCCTGTTCCGACTCCAGAGCTTTCCAGACAACCCTCTGCCGCCAAGCCAGCACCTGTTCAACCAGCTACCCCAGCTAAGCCATTGAGTTGGGCTGCCCGATTTGCCGCTTCAGCTGGCACAGCACCAAAACCCGCTGTACCAGTTGTGCAACCAAAGGCCGCCGCTCCAGCTGCACAAAAGCCCGCTGCTGTCGCTCAAACAGCTGCTAAGCAACCAACAACCCCAGCCACAACCGCTGCTACTCCAGCTGCCGAGAAGAAGGATAACTCACCAACAGGTTCTGCCGGATGGCAAACCGCTGGAGGTGATGCCAAGAGACAAAATAGACCTCAATCTATCTCTCAGCAAGCAACAGAAGACAAGGGAACTTTGGGATACGTTCGTAATGTCAACGCTTCAGTCAAGGACGATGAATTGCGCTCCATCTTGAGCTCTTTCGGCGAGTTGGTCTACTTTGATATCAACCGCGCTAAGGTATGCCATTTATACCGGCTCATCAAATGTGTTTCATGATTGTAGCTAATTCGTGTTTAGAACTGTGCTTTTGTTGAATACGCCAATGCCTCCGGTTATCAAGCAGCCGCTCAGGCCAACCCCCACAAAATCGGTGAAGAAACTATCTACGTTGAACCTCGCCGACCAAAGGCTTCTGCATACGGTGGAAATGGTTACTCCGGTGGTGGACGTGGTGGAATGAACCAACGTGGCCGTGGTGGATTTGAACAGGGTCGTCCTGGAAATCAATCTCGAGGCAACTTTGGTGGAGCAAACCGTGGACGTGGAAATGCTAATGGACCAAGAGGAGGTCGTGGTGGTGCCACTCAAGCAGCTTAAATGCAAATATCAACAAACCCACCTTCTAAGTTAAAACGTCGCATTCATCACCCATCACCAGAGTATGAAACCTTCGACGATGTATCATATTCAGTCACCTTGGTTTACGAGACCAAGACCCTTCTACCTTGTACTCTACTTGATCACGAAAACTTCTCGGGGCCTTTCTTTCATATTCATGCTTTTTAGGACAGCAAAAGTTCGGCAACTTGATTATTGGCTCATAGTTTCTGCGGTATCATGCTATGTGAATAGCTTCATGCTTTTCTTTTTCACGTTCAAAATTTGAGGATGGATTGGGTGCAACTTTTTTTTATGGACCACAGAATTTACGCAATTTATGATGTACTCGTTTGTCTGTCTCGACTATCTGGCATTGCAAGAATTTGATTTCCCATACGCACTTTTTATTTGCTCTCTTTTGCCATACCACTTATTCTTCAATTTCACATCTTTTCTTTAAGGTATAATGCATAGCATGTTTTGATGATTACAGATGGATGGATGGATGGGGTCGGTAATGGAAAAAAAATATGTGTTGATGGGCTATACCCACGTATGTTGGGTGGAGCTCGTATGGTGACGATGAATGGATGGGGTGGGTTGGGATGAAATGGATTCAGAACGGATGGCTGGATACTCCGGTGTGTAGACAAAAAAATCTATGCATTGCTGGTGAACACTGAAGAACCTTTGGCTAGTGGAAACGCGCTTGCTAAAGTGTTTGGGAAGGCAGTAGAGGGGGATGGAAGTAGATGCATGGTAAATAGGATTGCTTAGGTGAGGTGTGTAACGGGAAGAATGAATAAAAATTTTTAATAAATATGAGATGAGATGCTATGATGTTTGAGTGAGTGAATGCGTGATTGAATGAGTAATGAAGTGAATGGGTATCGAAACTTGGAGATGAATCGAGAACCCAGAAAAAAATAAGCGAGATGATGAAATCATTAGAGGCGATAACTCCATCTAGATGGCACTTAATTAAGTATGGATATCTCTTAAATAATTGAAATACTTTACTACCTATATAATACATTACATTAGAGTAGATATCGTTCAATACGCATAATAGGTACGTACGTATAATATGATGCAATATTCTCACTCTGAACTTCTGCTTGATTTTATTTGAGGCTTGGATTTGAATTGGGATTGGGATTGGGATTTGGATTTGAAGATTTTATGTGTTTGTTATAGTTTTGATGGGTATATTTGATGTTTTGGGGTTTGGGGATTTGGATTTGGGGCTTGGAATTGAGAGGGTTGAGTTGGTTTGAGTTTGAGTGGAAAGGATTGAGTGGAAAGGATTGAATTGTTAGTTTGGAACGGTTGATCCGGGAGAATTGAATTACTTTGGGGTTGAGTTTGGGTTTGAGTTTGAGTGGAAAGGATTGAATTATTAGTTTGGAGCGGTTGATCCGGGAGAATGGAATTACTTTGGGGTTGAGTTTGGGTTTGAATTTGAGCTTGGGAGAATTGATCTGGGAGGATTGATCTGGGAGGATTGAATATTGTGTATTGAGTGGTGAATCTCTCAAGTAGAGTATGATTTCTTGATATTCGCAATAAAGGAACAGCAGGCTAGTGGAATACATATTTATATGTTTGTATATATCCATTATTGATTGTTGATTATTTAGCTATCTAGGTATCAATTTGATTGAATCGTTCTAGAACCTAGACTATATTCTTATATTGACATTGAGGTGGAAGTGGAAGTAGAAGTGGAAGTAGAAGTGATATATATAGATGTATAGATGTATAGATGTATAGATGTATAGATGTATAGATGTATAGATGTATAGATGTATAGATGTATAGATGTATAAATATGGAGTATAAATGTGTATATAAATATGTATATATTTGTATGTGTATTATATAGTATCTTTTTGATAACGAATAGGTTTATATGATATGATGTTCTTTTTCCCCCTGTCTTTTCATTTCGCTTTTGGGAGGAGGGAGGGAAGGGAGGGTGTGCGTTCGGGTCTAAATCGGAATATGGGTCTGAAGATTGATCTGTCTGTCACAGCAAAAGCAGTACAGGAATCTTTGATGTTTTGGATTTTGAGTTTCATTTTGGGAGGGTTTGGTTTTCGCCTCTGGAAGATTGGTTCTAGGAGATTGTGTGTTTGGTTCTGAGGATTTAGTGCTGGGTATTGAGTATCCTGTAACTACTCGAGTAGTATTATATATATCATATTACGCTATGCTATACTATATCAACGCATCACGCTGTGCTCTCTCTATCCCTAAAATAAATACAGAAAGTAAATTCTTGATTTCCAATCACTGAGTCCCTACTCTATACTCAAGAAGAGAGAGGTGTTTCGCTATGTTCATGTATCCTAAATCTTGGATCCTGAATTTTGAATCTGAATTTTGAATAGGGGGTTGGTTTCGCTGGGGGTGAATGTATGGGGGTTTTAGATATTGATGATTGAGAATTGGATGGGGGTGTTGAGATTTGAGATTTGAGATTTGGGTTTGGATTGAGATGTTGAGGTGAGATGAGAATAAGGCGTAGCTTTAACGTTGAGGGTAGAGGGTAATTCTACTCCCAGGATGGCATAGCTTCATGGTACGAGCTTTCATCCATCATAAATGCCAAGCCAGGCAATCCAAATCTCTTCACTTTTTTCGACAACTCCTCTCCAAGATATCCCCGCGCATCAAACTCCATCCGATTCCACATCATCCTGCTCTCGCCATAGCGGGACTAGAAATCATGTGTAGATTCAAAACCTCAACATCCCTCGAAAAATACAGCACGAGGATTTCCACACCGCCAACAATTGAAACAGTTCGACTGATTGTAAGATCCACACCCTATAATATTACAATTCCAACCCGAAGGAGGGAAATAGCCAGTCGTAGTTTGCACAACTTGACCAGGAGCAACGAGTGTGGTATCCGTGCCGCCACATTTCCAACAGCTGATATCTCTAGAAGAATTATGGGCTGCACATCCTGATGTACCGCAATACCAATCACCTGCATGGAAAACATTGCTTGTTGCTCGAGGCGGCGGATTATGAAAAATAATACGCGGATTACCGCATTTTCGACAACTTACCACCCCGTTATCATTTGGCGCGCCACAATTGAATGAATTACAATTCCAAAGAATGGGAGCTGTCGTTGGTGCTTTTGAACGACCACCACAACCTTTACAGACGACATGCTTGGAATAGTTGTGTCTCGAACAATCTCTGAATGGACATACCCAATCTCCGGGTTGGAAAATCTCGATGCTACCATCTACTCTTCTTGTTCCACGCGGACTGGAACATTTCGTGCAGATGAGAGACTCTGAAGTATTGCGTTCGCTGCACACCCCTAATAGACAGAACCAATCTCCAGGAGCCGGATAGAAACCCCCAGTACCATTCATAATTCTCCTTGGTTGGAATGCGTGAGGGCCACTTGAAGACCCTCTTGTCAGCATGTTTCTTACTTTATCCTCCATATTATAACCATCTTCTGCTTGGATTGCGGTAGCTCTAGTTGAGATCGGGGGTCTCTGTTTTCTTTCCCTAGTTTCCCTCCAAGGGCTGCAGTCAGAGCTCTTCGTTTGCCAGGGAAGTCTCACGGTTATCTCTTCGTCTTCTGATTCTTCCTCTCCTGACCCTTCATCATCTGAATAATTTCCAAGACTGAAATTATAGCCCGTTTTACTCATGACTTTCTGGACTTCCCCAAAGCGAGTTTCAATTCGCTTGTTCATTTCTCGATCCCAATCCGCAGGGAAAACACTTTCGATTCTCTCCGCTATTTCGATCCAGTTCGCAGGTAACCCCTCGACTAAATGATCACCTTTTGTTAACCGATTCGGGAAGAACAAATCAGTTGGGGGGTCGAGATCAGACTTAGGTTTAGCCTGTAACTGGTTCCCTGCATCTGCAAGATGAGGTAGGCTGGGACGAGTAAATTTACCAGGAAGTGATGTATGAACCGGATGAATGTTTCTTGACCAAGTCGGGATGAAATCATTGGCGCTGGGATTGAGATCAGCTTTAGCTTTAGCCTGCATATTATTTCCTAAGCCGGCACGGTATCGTGAGCTCGAATGAGGAAAATTGTCAAGAACCAATGCGTCAAGTCTCCAACTCGAGGGGCAATCAATTAAATAATGTCCTACTTTGTTGCACTCAAAACATATCTTGCTTGCATTTTCGTCTGAAACAGCTTTGACTGCTTTGTAGATTTCTGAATTCCCACCAGATATTGTACTGCTTGTATGGTTGCTCTGACTTTGAGGACGGGGGTGTAGTATTGTTGGGATTGATGACCTTAGCGATTCTTCAGCATCACAATCTTCATCGTCCAATAAGAAGAAATCTGGGTCTGGCAGCGAGGTTGATGGCCTTAGCAATTCTATAGTAATACAATCTTCTTCGACCAATAAGAAGATATCTGGCTCTGGAAGCGGGACTAATAAATCGATTTTGTCATTGGGCCATTCATAACCAAAGAATTCAGCAAAGAATTCAGCGAAGAATTCGGGATCTATAAGTTGCGGCCATGAATCACCAGGTTTAGAAACAGTCTCCTTAAAACATGGTGTCAAGAAAGGATTCTCTGGTTGTGGTAAGTACGCATCAGATGATAATGCAGGTCGTTTCACACTCCGTCTCATAGTTCTGGGTGACTTCTGCTGTAAATTAGAAGATCTAGGACTTTTTGGATATTGAGGTATAGAGCTGGAGTCATCATCATCTTTTGAATAAGATTGATATGGTAGAGTCGAGGACCCTTTATTTGATGTTTTTTGGTATGCTATTTCTGGGTCTAATAATTGTTGATTATGCGAAATTGAGCTATTCGTGAGCGATAGTTGTTCCGGCTCTATCATCTGTATTGAAGATTGCGCCGTTGAAGGCGGCGCTTCGTCCTTTGAAGGAGGTTGCGTGATTCTCATCTGCGGTGGTATATAAACAGGTACATGTGATTCGCCGTGATCTGTGGTATCTTCTTGCAGTAACAATGTCTGATGCTCATCACCTGGTATCGATTGCTTCTCTCTTTTATGTGGTGGCTTATTAACGGATAAGGGTAATTTACTATTTGATTGTGGCAATGTACAAGGCGACTCATCTTCTGAAGCTAACATCTGCTTTGCTTTGAGAGGGGTTACATATGGTGGAGGACTCTGTTGAGGGTGGTTTTCCTTCAACTTGATAGTATCTTGATGGATTTCGTCAACTTTGGAGATCTTTTGGGCTTCCCTTGAAGCTAGCTCCAGATTTGTGTTTCCCACATGGTCAGTTTGGTTTTTATTCAATACTGAGGGCAGATTTCCGCTGTTATCAATGGCCGTTGCTAACTCCCTTAACTCTATGGGCCCGGAGATAAGCTCTGTTTGATTTTTGACTTCATCAGATTGTTGCAAGTGATATGATTCCTTAGACTCATAAATTGTTGCTTCTTTGTTGATATTCTCGGAACTAAATGCAGCTAGTTGTGTGTGACTCGTGGGTGGCTTCGAATACCTATTTGCGACACTCTCACGTTGTGTTTCATTTAAAGCCGGTGATGTCTCTTGACTTTCAGTCATGGATTTCAACGGTCTCGGCGACTGTGGTCTGGGAACAATTGTCATTGCTTTAGCAGCGGAGAGAACTGTTGGTGCATTTCTCGATGATCGGTGTAATTTCCCATGCAAAATATCCTTGGCTTTCTGTCTTCTGTTCAATGCTGGAGATGAATCTTGCTTTTCAACGACCGAAGACTGTGACCTCTCAGGGTTCGTGGAATCATTATCACCGTTTGGATCTTGATCTCCAACACTTGGTGCGGTTTGAACATAGCTCAAAGGTGACTTTCCAATGCTTGCGAAAGGAAAGTGTTGTAAGTGTCTTGGTACTGACGATGTACATATCGCTGGTTTCCGACCAACATTTTTTGATTTAAAATTCTTGATCGGAAAGCCTTCCGGTGGCAATTCTTCGCTTGTTGAAGATTCACCACTATTCTTATTACTGTCTACCGTACTGCTGTTGTGAGGATCTTCTATATGTTCCAGCTCAGATGCTTGTCTTGGTGGTGCTCCAAAAGAATGATGCTTTTCAGTCGCATTTAACTTCGAGCCAGCAGTTGATTCCGGATATATTACGTTTCGACTACGGGTTTCTAACAAGACTCTCAACTCCCTCTCCTTGAACTCCTTCATCTTAAGTTGATTGCACTGATCGGTCGTCAAAAATTCCAACCTCTTCTCAAAGCTATTGATCTCTTTGAGGTCCCTCCTTAAGTTGGAAATTTTCTTCTCCAACTGTTTCTGTTCCCTAGATTGTTCGTACCTAAATTCTGCAAATTTTGACAGTTGATTTTTTCCTTGCTCACTTTGACCACTTGACTGAGTATCTGTGTTGACAGGAACACAATCTGGAACCTTTCCTGGACATGATGAATCTCGCGGTTTGTAATTTTCGACAGCGGGAGTTAGATTGTTTCCGACTTCTTTTCTAGTAACCAAATTCTCAAACGGACGTGTGCTTTCGCTTGGGACTTTGGACGAAGTACCTCCATTGAAGGGACTATCAGGTGCATACCTCTGTTGATAGTTCTGGTACATGTTCTGCTCTTCTTCTACATATTTGCAGGAAAATGAGGTACTGCGGACATTTATTGCCTTGCCTTTGCCCTTTCCTTCAGTTGAAGAAACAGCCATTTCGTTGTCTATAGATGAGTCATTGTTCACTGGGCGATAATTTTCTGGTACATGGTAAGCATTTAGCTTTGCTTCTAACTCCAGCTCCTTCGCCTGTTTTGTCGTGATATCATTGCGCATCTGGATGGCCAACGGCTCTCCTCTAGCTTCTTTTGACTCAAACTCTGTAATATCTTCAAGAGCTTCTGCCAAGCGAACAATCTCACAAGTGATTATTTCGTTATCACTTGCTGTTTCGCTCACCGACTTAGGAACACTTCAAACTTGTGGCCTAGGTCGGCTGACTTTCGAATCAACCTCCTGTGAATATTCCATAGCCTTGGTAAAATTATATCCATCGTGCGGGGGTATGCTTGACAGAGAACTTTGTCTGGAGTTTTCCATGCTGGATCTGGATATAATCCCTTCGGTCTCCCATAGCCATCGTATGATACCTCAAATTTGCCAGCTTGCTTCAAGGAAAAGTCGTATGTCCATGGAGGCTGTCTCCTCGACCTAAGTTTTGATATATTACGAATATCCTTAGAACAACGAATTGGAGGACAGTTCATTCTATTCTGGTCGTATAATGTTAGCCATGAATCCCCAAGGCCTTCAGCTGTTGAAAATTTGTACCAGAATAAGATAAACCCAATCTCCCCTGCCTCTAATATTTGTTGGCCTAGGGCATTCGTCATATAAATGCTCCTTGGTATTACATCGCGGACAACCTGAGATGAATCCAAACTCGTCCACAGGAGCCACACAGTAACTCAAGACGTGGCCTCTCATATTACAGTTTGCGCAAGTCGCGTTGTGATAACTGTTGTAATTCTGTTCTCTGTTGTCATTATATTCTTGCCGTGGATTGATTGGTGATCGACTTGGATCTTGTATGACGGGTTGTTTTGACGATTCTTCCGTTGGTGATAGTGTACTGAGAGTTTTCTGCGACGAATGCTGTTCTGACGAAGAGGAAATCAATCTTTTTGCAAACTTCTTGGTTTGATTTTGATCTTCGGACTCGAAGGATTGTCTTGAGGTTCTTTTTGACGATATACCCGCGAAGAAAGGTTCATCAGGCCCTGGAGCAAAATCAGCATGCGACACAAATTTCTCCAGAAGTAGCCCACTCACAGAAATGTTTCCATGTCTCGACTTTGGCCGTCAGTGATCGAAACTCTTCAGACATATTTGAGCCATCACTCTGGAGGCGATCCATGGTTTGGCCATACCAACTATAAATCGCGCTATATCCTATGCCTTCTGAGTATGCTTTATGTCCCATTGCTTCTAGTCCCTCCATAAAATTGTGGCCGCTCATATTAATAATTAATCGTGCAATGTAAATAATAGATTTGAATAATGATTCTGATAAGTAATAAAATTTTGGCGTCCAAAATTATTTTTCTGAAATGCGGTTAATTGGGAATAGATTGTGGGTACAGACTTATTTTGTTATATGCAATGAAATTCGACTGTACGCTGTTGCCATGCACCATAAGGATTACCCGCAAGAGTAACCATTTATTGACACAGAGAAGGAACGAACAGAATCAGAATATCGTTGAAGGACACCCATCATGACTATTTACTTTTGTTCAAAATCCTCAACGTCCCTTATAACCGAGACTCTTTGCACCTATTCGAATCACATAAAATACAGTATCGATACAAAGCACAAATCTGCATTGCGATATTCTACCAAGTGATCATTAAGGAGATCACTCACGGCCAATTTATCCTAAATGTAACGGCTTATAATGAGAAAATGGAAATCATCAAGCGGAGAAACGATGGTCCCGAGATAATTGCATCTGGAGGAGCTTTCATGGTATAAGCACCACAGAACCAGATACTGGAGTGTCGCCGTCCACTGAGCCTCTCACATCACACGAGTATGTCCTATCGCCTCGACCTATAAGTTCGCTCAATGCCGTCTCTGATGATCTGCTTCATGCGCCATCATTATATGAACAAGGAGATGAATCTTGGACCAGCGTCAGTTCTGGAACTTCACTTCTATCACCCGCATTCGATCTGAACCTTGACAACTTTTCAGACGATTCAGTCGACGATTATTGCATAGGTTCCCCAGTCGAGATTGACTTCGATCGATTTCAACACGGTCCTGTAAAATCAAGAAGCCCTGATCTGCCAGTCATACAAGAGGAAGAAGAAGAGGAGGAGATTTGTAAATTAGATAAGGAGCTCGAAGGCAGTATGGCTGAGCGCAGCTTCGCCACGGATAAAGGAGAAGACAATAAGTTTCAATCCGATTACAACATGGAGGATAGACTGATGATTGACCATAGTTGGACCCCTCTAGAACCCTCCATTACTCGATGGTCAGATAAAGATCTGTCTGGGCATCAGGAAGAACTTTCGGCATCTGATTTAGCCAGACGATTAGTTGAAGTAAACATGCAGCGATAGAGAGAAATGAGGGTATCGAAAATATTCTGGAAACCTCATCACAATAGAAAAAAGCGGGGCTTCAAATGGCATATTTCGAAAGCCTTGAAGAAACTTCCTAGAAAGACAAAAATGAGGATGAGTACTTCGGGTGCAGCAAATCAAGTAGACAAATAAGCAGGTTGTGTATGGGTCAATTTGCCAGGCAAGGAATTGAGGAAAAGTACATATCAGCCAATCCAGCGATGATAGTAATAATAATAATAGCGTTGTATAGTGTATTTTCATTGAGCATCTTATTAACTTGTGAAGTTGATGAATTATCAAAAAAAAAGTTCGGACCGGATCAATGATTTTACGAAAAAGCCTCGGCATTGAAAAGATGCTGAATCTCTTTCAACTACAACACCTTCCACCCTATCCATCTCATCGTGCGGCATTACAATAACAAGCAATCGCTCCCACACGTCCGAAAATTTCACAGCCTGAAGTCCAGTATCTTTCCCCATAAAACTGATATCCTTAACCGCATCTAAATCTCCTAAGAACCCTTCATATTTCTGTCTAATCAACTTCCACGCCGTTGGACCCAAACGAAGTCGAAGTGGTACTATCTCCCCACGACTAGCTATCTTATAAATAGTTTCTGCTATACCATTAGGGTCGAGCATACCAACACCGCTCTCGATACCCATATTTACCCATTTCTCGAGTGCACGAGTTGGCATATTGGGAGCTGGATAGGCGGGATGAGGTGCAGTGTGGGCTTTGCTGTGACCTTCGAAGTTGGTTTTTACACCAGAAGGCTCAATTATACAAAAATTGACTGGTGAAGAGAGAGAAAGTGTTAGTTGTGTGGGAAGAGACAATAAAGTGAAAAATGAAGGCATTTATCAGCATACTATTCCAATCGGGGTGCATTTCTCGCGCAACAGATTCAGTCCAACCTTCCACTGCATATTTACCAGCGTGGTAATAAGCATTACCAGGAAATGAACACAATCCAGCTAGTGAGGAAATCTGGTAAATAACCCCTTCACGATGTTCTTTATGCTGGCGAATGACTTCAACAGCTTTCATTGTGACTCTTGCTGCACTAAAAAATAATGTTTCGACTTCCAAATGCGCTTCTTCCTCAGGCGCCGATTCAGTATCTCCAGAAAGGGAATAACCAGCATTATTTATGACAATGTCAAGATGGAAAGAGTCACCAAAATGCTTAGAAGCAGTAGCAAATGCTTTGTTCACTGACGCAGAAGAGGTTACGTCGAGAGCGAGTTTAAGAATATTAGGATTAGAGCCGGGAAGGTAAGAGAGGTCGGATGGATTGCGAGCTGTGGCAATCAAACGCTGATTAGGTTTACTGGCAACTAATTCCGAGATGGCGCGACCGATTCCAGATGAGCAGCCGGTAACTTTTCACGATAAACATTAGTCATATTCCCATTTTCAAACTCGCAACGAGAGAGGGGAAGAGCGCACTCAACCAGGTTGCATCAGCTGGAAGCTCGTAAGGCTTGGCATTGACTGGATTCATTTTGGTAGCGATGAGTGAATTTTTTATATCGGCAGGTGTGTTCTATTTTATCTTCGTTAAGGTTTTGTGCTTGTCTTTTCCACAGACTTCTTATATCCAAACCCCTTATCAACCCCCACGCCAACTATAGATCATTGGAACTGACAGGTAAACGTACTGTTCACTATTTGGTCCAAGCTGCATAGCCCCTATTTTGATATTCGCTTCACGGCGAGCTCAAATTGTTTCCCCGAGTAAAGAGTGGGTTGGGAAAACGAGTCGGGAATCTTGGAGGGGGAATAAGTCACTCGGCCATGGCTTGAAGGACTCTATTAATGTAGGTGCTGCAGTCAACGATCTCGTGATCGTCACCAGAGCTCCACCAATCATTGCACATCATTAAGTTCTTTTGCATACCTTCCTTGTGTTGTGAAAAGCAAATCAATACCCTTTCCTAAAAGCCACCGAGTCATTATCTGAAGAAGCTGATGCTCTGGAAGTAAGGTTCCGAATAATTGGCTTTCAACAGTGTACCTCAGACGTTTGGTTGCTTAACTTGTAAGTCAATCCCACAAGGCACATAGGCGCATCGCATAGTCAGCGTAGCATTAGCTGCCTTGGTGTAGATAAACTGAATCTATTTTGAACTTACTACTATTCCCACTACAACCCAGAAAGCTTGATTCAAAACCGGAACTGGGTTCGAGTTTTAAAATATAAACTTGAATATATTAAGAGATATCTACAAGTCCATTTTTGGAGTGTCCCGTCAGTTTGTACACCCACTGGTGGCCCCAATCCGAGAGGACAAATACCTCGGAAAAAACCGCATCTGCTCTCGTCGTCAGCGATGAAGGTTGGTAACCATCCATCTGAGCGGATTCGATTCAAAATCATGGAACAATGAACAGGGCGAAGGATTACAAATTGCTTAGAAGCTTAGAATAGTGATATCTCAATAATATTACATGACCAATGCGCATTTCGTTTCCAATCAACATTCAATATCAGACTGTACAATACACACCTACCTCAAATCTCACGAATTCGGACATTCAATATCATAAAAACTCTGTCCACAGATTTCCATTCCCATCTATCCCACTAAGCACTCTCAAAACAACATAATTCAAACCAGCCATCCCAGACGCTGAAACATACACATTCCATGCCCTCACAAAAAAGAACCCTTCACAGAGATACAGAAAAATAATCCAAACCCCATCTCCAAATCACTAATCTCGCAAAAAGAAAAAGAAAAATGTTCAACATCAATCCTTCCAATCAAAACGACCCAATTTCCAATTCTTAGACCTCTAAAGAAGATTAACCCTTCCCGTCTCCTCAGGCAAAACCCCCGTAACGACAAATGTCTTACTTCCAAACGTCATCGTCTCAGTCTTAAATTCATAAATCTTACTCTCAATCTCAATTGTACTCGTGAATTTAGGCTTTTGCACATGCACACCAGTAGGTTTAGCATGACCGCTTTCAATAGCCCGAGCGGATTCCTTCTGATTGGACGGTTTGGCGTGACCGGATTCGTGCGCTCGAGAATGATTTTTAGTGCTGGTAGGTTTGATGTGTTTAGATTGGTGTTCTTTACCTCCTTTACCGGTTGGTTTGGCGTGGCCGGATTGGTGCTCTTTAGTTCCCTTGCCTGTTGGCTTCGCTATTTTACTCTCGTGATCTTTGCCATTTTTACCAGTTGGTTTGGTCTGTCCACTTTCGTGAGTACCAGTTGGCTTGACGTGTCCGCTCTCAAAAGCACGAGCTGGTTCCTTATGCCCAGTAGGCTTACCATAGCTCGACTCGTGAACCTGGGAGTGTCCCTTAGCACCAGAAAGTCTAGCATCGCCGGATTGATGAGCAAAATGCTCTTTTGTTCCAGTAGGTTTAGCATAAGTGGACTCATTTTTCTTTCCGTTCTTTCCAGATGTCTTAGCATGTCCACTTTCATGTGACTTATGCTCTTTAGCTCCAGTGGGTTTGATATATCCACTCTTATGCTCCTTTCTTCCCTTTCCAGATACCTTGGCTTGACCACTCTCATGTGGTTTCTCATCTTTGAAGACAGGGATTTTAGAAGGATGGGCATGTTCTTTCTTTCCACTAGTGGGCTGCGTATGAACACTGTCATATCCGTGAACTGTACTTCCTGTAGGCTTTGCCTTACGGGATTTGCTCACAATAGCACCTTCAAGAATATCGGTTTCAACAGCCCTTTTAGAGAAATGACCAGTTGGCTTAGCGTGGCTACTATCGTGGACTTTGGATGCAAGGCCAGTTGGTTTGGAACCATCGTGAGACTCGACACCAGATGGTCGGAAGTGGTGGACTTCGTTCTTACCACCAGATGGGTTGATGGTGAATTTAGATTCCTCCTCTTCTGTGCCGGTGGGGACGGATTCATTAGCAGTGAAGGAACCGGTAGGGTGGATCTTGAAGGAGTGTTCGATGGGGCCGGTAGGTTTAACGTGGGATCCACTGTGCTGAACGACATCGGAGGTAAGAGCAATGGGGGAAGCGAAGATCATGGAGATGAGGAGAGCGGCAGTTGCGCCGGAGATCTTGGAGAATTGCATGATGATAGATGTCTATTTGCGTGATCTTGGGCTTAAGAGGTTGATTTGTTTGAATTGATGCAAAAATGCTGAAGAAATCAAGTAAGGACCCGCCGATATTGGAATCAAAAAATTGAACTGTAAAGAGTGTGATAATGAAAGATGCAAAAATTAGAATGCGAATTTGAATACAGTTTCTGAACTGATGAAACTATAAGAACATGATCTTGGCATATATATATACTTGGCATACTAGAAAAGGAATCTAAACTTGCCTTTCCCTTGCAACAAGCCACTCATCCTCATCTCACCACTGCGCAACTTCATGATCCTTATTCCTTTGCGCCACCAGTATCATAACATATTATTTTCTGGGGAAGCTTGTCGCTGCTTCCCATAAGCTGGTTTGATACAACCATTCGATCAAAGAAATCAAGGAAATATAAGAGGGTAGGATCGGAGGAATGACGAGAGTATATAAAAAGACTCCATTTCTTCCAAGAACAGGCACTCGATTTCATATCAAACGATTCCCCAGGAAACATGAAACCAGCCCTTCACAAGGCTAATGATATAAACAACTGTAAGGTACCATTCTTAGAAGGTCCCAACATCAAACGGAACTATCCATCCAGAAGTTCAAAAAGTAATGCATAATCTCAGGGGTAGTGAGCTCAACAAGACAGTGTAACTAAATGCAAAAAATCCTTCCACCCAAAACTCGAAACAACCCCCAACCACGTGCTTGGAGGTCTGACACCCCTGAATCTTCATAAATACCACCTCTTCTCTCGTCTAGGAAAATACTACGCAAGATATAATCTAATCGTGACAAAATACTGGGCATAGCCTACTGAAGGAAGAAACGAATACCAGTGGAAACCTCGGAATTATACTAAGCTTTGCGGGAGGATTAGAGAATTGCTTAACTATGAATCGGTGAAATTGGTGCTTGCGCGGCTTCATGACCTTTCCAGAATTCATTCGAAGAATGAGCTCGGAGAGATTCTTAGGATTTCGAATGTTGTGGTTTTTCTTGAGAAAGAAATTGCAGCAATACGGTCGGTCGGTAAAAGTCTAGATGCTGAGCGGCCCAACACCGCTTTAATGCAGAAGCTAGCATGCTACTATCATTGTACAGCACAACAAGGCTGAATATTCATAGATACATCCTTACCTTGGATTCGATAATCATTAATATTCCGCGATAAAAATTTAGACGTCCATGGTTGGTTGTGTAGATCAATTCTCTTATTTCGATCTTTTCAACTATATAAAATGTCAGTATGAAGAACGCAGCAGATCTCAGAGTGAGGATGTGCGACTGTACATTTAGTTTCAGAGCCCTTATGCCTCGGGAAACTTGTGGACGATTGAGATAAGTACGAACGAATGATTCAAGGTACGTACCTATATCAATAGGTAAGCCCACTCCAAAATTCGAAAAAACCGTAAGGAGTTGCAAGGGAGACCAATAATACTTGACTGGGTTGAAAAAAGAACTATTAAGATTGGATATGCTATTTAACTGGTATCTCTTTCGCTCGCGCATCAGCTACAAGGCCACGAATCTCGCATTTGCATCAGCAGGCTACAAATACTAATAATGCCATATGTTCCCCGTCCAGATTCCTACCCCGTCATGTAAAATCGTATCATCACGCCAATAAATCCCACTGCAAAAAAATGCATCAAGAAACACCAGGAATGCCCGTGGGCCCACCCCACGAATTGAACAAACTATCTTGAATATCTTGCACAAAGGACAGCCAAATCGCTAAATGCATCATAATCGTGAGTTTCATCTCCAATCGACGAATTTTTGGATGCCAGTCCAATCTAATCCCCATATGCTGGCACCACTGGGTTGCCAATTGCGGTTGATCCAAAATGCCAAACCACCAATGATCCCAAAGCTACTCACCACTTGTAGTGCGATGATACCTCGTCGTTTCATGTCTTCGTTGAATTCTAAAATCCCAAGGGGATCGTGTGTATTCAGGGCCGAGTTTGAAGATGTTCGAGAATATTTTCCTCGCTTGACTAAAGCTCCAGGATCAGAATTCCGTTGGGATTGGCGGGCTTGAGAGATTGGTACAAGCGTGCCATCCTGTACACATTCTCCAAGTCTCTCTGTCAACCATACCGCCCTTTCATTCCTGGCTAAAGTTTCGAATCTAGCACGCTCATTTTGAAGACTCCTTTGCAAATCAATGGCCCAATTCGAAAGTCTTACTTGTGCGAGCCTCTCTTCACGTTGAGTATGATCTGTTATACGAGCCAACGCGTAAGATGTTGTAGCACCAACAGGCGCAGTAAGAACTTGTGAGGTAGATGACGACATCATTGATTGCGCAAGAGGTCGATACAAACCTTTTGGCTTCAGCACCGATTGATTATTCCGCCATGCTATAAATTTCTTCGCTGCCGAATTTCTCAGCCATGCTATGCTATCTGGCTCGAATAATTGATCGACGAGAGCTGCTAGCTCTGACTGAATTAACGGTTGAACGTAGTCAGGGTTCATGAGAAAGCTAGCATCCATGGTCTCGTGGTCTTTTGACAACATAGTGGATATAGCGTAAGGTGCAGCTGGTTGAGAGGATCTCAGCGCGTCGTCAAAGGATAAGCCAAAGAGAAATGGCCGTATATTGGCAGCTTGAAGCTCGCTCAATACATGCCTTTTGACGTTGGCAAGGTCCTCAAGCGACAATACTTCTGATCGTGCTATAAGAGGTATAACGTTTGTCATTGAAGATATGCGTCGTAGATATTCAATATCAACAGGTTTGATTCCTGGCCAAGGGTTAATTGTTTGTGTAGATAGTAAAGTTTTCAAAGGCTTACGATTTACGATGATGTAGAATACGACATCCACTTGAGAACCGCCATTTCCACCAAGCAAATGTATCATATCAGAATCGGTCATGCCATCTTTAGATTCAACTTTCTGAAATTGAGACTCGATATAATCCACAACAGGAGTGATCACTTCGAGGCACTAGATTAATTAGCTGATGGTATAGCCATGACAGTAAGACGAGGCTCACGGAAGTCTTGTCTCCATAACCAGGGGTATCAACAAAGCATATATTTCTTTCTAGAACTGAATCGCCCATACTCTTTCTTCGACGTAGGACCTTGCTTTCGTCAACTTCCGACCACCAGCTAGGATATGCCTTGGTGCTAGCATATATTTCTGTGATTTGAGTTGTAGTCTGCATATTGCCACCGCCAGATTTGGCTTTATTCTTGGAATGTCGTCGTTTATCGGAAACTGGGGGTGGTGAGGTAGATAGAGGATCGACATGAACTATATCTTCACAGATTTGTACTATCGCTTTGATTAAGGATGTCTTGCCAACACCTGTAGAATGTCAGAAGAGCCAGATGTGATGGAGTGAGGTTTATTTACCGGAATCACCAGCGATTAATACCTTCAACCTCCCCATGTTCTTCCCCTTCTCAGTAAATGGTCGTCTACTGGGCATTTTTATACTCGGCATAACTAGTTGAGGGTCAGAGCAGCTATCCATCATTGCCGGCGCATTCTGTTCATCTTCTCCACCAAATACAATAGCCTGACTTGATATTTCGTCATTTAATGATTCTGTATCTGATATTCTCGAACCAGGACTACTTATAATGGATTCTCCGGCGGCGGAATATAAGGACATAGGGGTATAAGGTCTGGAGGCTTCGGTAGTTGAAGGGCGGACTGGAGAAGTAGTTCCACTATGATCGTAGGATGGCTTTCGGGAACGAGATCTCGAATCTCCTACAGATTGTAACTTTTCTGCCAAATTCTTCTTGAATTTCTCCCTAGCCCTGTCGTATTTTTCATCCTCATCACCGCTACCTTCCGAGAAAGAGCTAATTGTTGTGTCAATACTCTCCACACCGTATGTACTATTCTTCAAAGAATCTCGGTGTTTTAATGGAACACGAATAGGTTGAGCTTCTCCGGATTCTAATGTTCTCTCATCTGCAAGAAAGTAGCTCATCTGCGGAGCTTGTGTTCTTGTTGCGAGTGGTGTTATGTCGTTATCATTAATACTCCTACTTCGAGATCTCCCCCTGTAAGCGTCGTCGCCTGGTAAAGGGCGCATTTTGGATTGTTTGATAAGGAGGTTGTTTGTGGAGAAGCGGGGATCAAGTTCTTATCATGCTTTTAAATGCTTTGAAGACCTATTGTATGGTAATTCCTTAAAGAATTGTAGGTATTCAAACAATCCCTTTATTAAGAATTGAAGTTGTCTCGTAAGTTATAGCACGGTTGCTTAGGTAGGCATGTAACAATACCTACTAGTACCCCGCCGCGTGATATTGAATACAGGAAGAAGAGATCCTGATTCCTGATTCATTTCATGGAAGCAGAGCCCAATCAGCCAAAAGTACAGGAGCCGATTAGCGGTGAATCTTACCTAACTCCGATCTGTACTAAGATGATACCGGCATTAGTGTCAAAAGCACCGGGGCACGTGCTGAGGCACCAATGAGAGATGATATAAGGCATCAAGTTTTATCTCAACCTTACTTCGCATCAACCTTAATTATTAAGCGCCTGATATTTCATATTTAAGCGCCCTATTTTGGTGTAATATACCCATATTTGGATAATAGTAAGAGGCTAAACTTAATATGGCTACTTTCATCAACCATTCTTCCTATTGTATCACCCTCACTGGGCCATACATGAACGATTATTGGAAGCATTTCCCGACGATCGTTTCTCGAGTGATTTAATCCCTACATCATTTTGCTCCGGTTTTCTTTTCCACTGGGAAAGATCTCCAATTTTAATACAATCAATCAAAACGGCTTCTCACGGGTCGAAAGACGCGCTGTCGATTCTAGAGCAAACTTGCACTCCAAAGTCCTTTTTATTCAATACAGTTCGCAAGAGATCTTTGCTAAGACCTCCTCACACATTTCCCCCTTCTCCAACTGCGCAGCGACTTCCCCACTCTCTGCCAAGTTCTATCAGCATACAAGATCTTGATACCGAACACCTCACAGACAAAATGGACAATAGGAAACACCCCAGTTCCTTCCAGCAGCTGGAGAAGCTAGGAGAGGGTACATACGCTACTGTGAGTACATGAGAGGGATTTTGAGATCCATGTAGCGCTGCGCGACCTGCGCGTGATTGACTATCCTAACGAGGGCTCTTGCTGCAGCGGACTTGTAGATGTTCTTCGATACTGACTCATACAAGGTTTTCAAAGGTAGAAATAGACAGACTGGTGAACTTGTCGCTTTGAAGGAGATCCACCTCGATTCTGAAGAAGGTACACCATCGACTGCGATCAGAGAAATTTCCTTGATGAAAGAGTTGAAACACGAGAACATTGTCAGCTTACACGATGTCATACATACCGAGAATAAACTCATGTTGGTTTTTGAACATATGGACAAGGACTTGAAGAAATACATGGATACTGCAGGAGACAGAGGAGCTTTACCACCTCCTACGATCAAATCATTCATGCACCAACTCCTTAAGGGAATCGATTTCTGTCATCAAAACCGGGTTCTTCACAGAGATCTCAAGCCCCAAAACCTCCTCATCAACATGAAGGGTCAACTCAAACTTGCAGATTTTGGTCTTGCGCGTGCATTTGGTATCCCTGTCAATACTTTCTCCAACGAGGTGGTTACTTTATGGTACAGAGCACCAGATGTCCTCCTTGGAAGTCGAACCTACAATACTAGTATTGACATTTGGTCTGCGGGATGTATCATGGCAGAGATGTATACTGGACGTCCCCTATACCCTGGTACAACCAATGAGGATCAGTTGGTACGAATTTTCAGGATCATGGGAACACCATCTGAACGAACATGGCCTGGAATCTCTCAATTTACCGAGTACAAGTCAAACTTTCAGATGTATGCAACTCAAGATCTACGAGTTATTTTGCCTCAAATTGATGCGGTTGGTATCGACCTTCTTCAGAGGATGCTGCAATTAAGACCAGAATTGAGAATCAGCGCACACGATGCTTTAAGCCACCCATGGTTCAACGACTTACCAGGAGCAATGAGACGCCCACAAGTCCAACAAGGACAGATGCCGATGCAAAGAGGATATGCGCCACAAGAGGTTGCCCAAGGAGGTTACCAACAATATTGACGGATTTCTTTTAACACGGACTTATGATACCTCTATCTTGGGGGAAAGGCGTTAGACTGGATTGCATGGCGAGACTTGGGTGCGTGTGTTTTCATAGCAGGTTATGATCGATCCATGATAATGAATTTCTTTAGCTTCCGATTCATGATCTTCATATTACGTACGGATTCAATTTCTATGACATACTTTTCAAAATACACCTGGGCAATAACCTCAGCCTCATGTTCACAGACCCTTATTTGTGACTTATGTTGCATGTCTGATGTTTCGGGCTGTGCAAATATTATAGCCACCTTTTTTGGGGCTTGACAGTGGCTCTTTCGGAACTCAGATGACCCGTGCGTAATTCTGATTCAAGTGCATGATTTCCTAGTAGCCTTGAAAATCGAAGCAGGATGAGAATCCGCAATCTATATCTGAATTAGGATTGTATATCAAGGTTCTATGTAATTCCAAACATACAACGGTGATTGTCGGTCTTCCAGTAATACAGAAATCGATGCTTCCACTGGGTGCTTACTAGGGCAGGCGAACTTCTTTGAGTATCCAAAGGCCCATTAAGAGAAGCTTATGGGTGAAAAATCAACTGCTGCATGGTTGTGAAGATGAAGCAAGCAAAACGTACTTAGCGAGCGTCAATATATGACCGCTGTATGTACGAAGGGTTTCGGATGCGAATATAAGATGTTGTTCTTTTCAATCGATTGGGAAGTACTACGACAAGTACCTACATAACCGATGTTGTTGTGCGATCATTTAATGTGGTTATGCAGCGTAGATGTGCATCTCGTGAACATCTCGCCAAAGTCAGATAGTTTGGATCATATCGAGGAAACAGGAAACCTACGTAATGTTAATTTGATAGTTGTTTAACTAGTCATTAACAATATCTCTATCACTCGCCATTTTTAAAATTAACAATTAGTCCGACTCACGATGATAAAGTCTGCGCATTACCATAGTAATCACACATCCGATAGCTCGAGTCAAAACGTTCCTTAGATCATAATAACGCCAGAACTTCTAGTTTGAGCTCGAACCAGAAGTTTACTTCTCGCATGTATGGATTCATCCGGGTAATGGTTTCCCACCTCAGATTTGCAAGTGCAAACACAAACTTCCTCTTCATTCGCTGGCACTGTGAACTTAGTTCAGCATTGGTCTCCAACTTCTGTGTAGGATGTTTGTGATTCTGCGGTTGAGCATCTAATCTAATACGGATCATGGGGGGCTTCAGGATAATGATATATTCTTATTCAAGGGGAGTGCTCACTTGTGTCTAGAGAGCTTATCTTGGTTATGGAGAAGCTACGAATTTTGATCGGGAAAGATTTTTATTCCTGTTGTTGATTATGGTGAGATTGGTTTATGTATATCACGCATGTTTGGTTTTGAATAATGTTATAGAACCACCTGAGGGGAAAAGAAGAAGTTGAGTGCCCAGCTTTTGATAGTGATGAATAGTCGATTTTTACGGTGGATGGATGTTTAGCCATGCATCTTCATCTCGTCATCGTATGGCACGCATCTAGATGTTCATTAATATTCATGACGATTAGGATCTTGAAGATAGAAGAATATCCATAGGATGCGATTGTGTTGAGCACGACTGGGACATTCCTGTTGGACGTACAAGGAGTTCTAAGTTTTAGCCGAAAAGGAGAAATGCAAATTTGCCTGTAAGTCCTGTGGATCTACCTGGGGACGTATATTTCTTTACGCCTTTGGCAGCAATCAGACCACAGTTTCAGTTTCAGTTCATGTGGTCGATTTGTATCATGAGATATCTACTACAGAAATTTATTGACATAATCGTTGTGCATTGGTATTGAGACACGCAGACGAATCCTTCCAGGAACTTCTGATTTCAAGCTGAGAGATCGAGCGACTTCAGCAATGTTGGACTTCATTCCACTCAGAAATTACGATACCCAATGACTACCATCATCCACGATCAGCACACACTTAGATAAACACCCGTCATCGGTAAACCCGATGACAACCCCGCTGGATACTGTGGCCATATCTCATATACGTTCTTATTTCCCACAATGCCATCCGCAAACTGAAACACAAAGCTTAACACACCATTCTCAGGACATGGCAATGAATTAATCGTTGTATCGAGACGCACCACTGGTGTGAGTACTCCAAAATGCTGAGGAAAATCAGAGTTTTCGGGGAAGAAGGTTGAAGTCCAGGTTGGTGAGATATCGAATGGAGAATTGGAGGGTGGGGAGATGATAGAGATATCGAGTGCGGGTGGAGTAGGTGAGGTGTGTGACCAACCTAGATATTGCGATTCGAAAAATGGGAAGGTGGCAGCGAGGGTGCAGGTTTGATTTGTGCTAGAGGGGCTCTGTGTGGATGAAGGGATGGTGAAGGATATGTATTGGAGAAGAGCGGTAGCTGGAATATCTTGTTAGCAGTCAAATTACGGTGAATGTGAGAGTGGGACTAGAGAAATAAGGAGATTTACTGAAATTCTGGTATACGAAGAATGAACCAGCACCGTTGCTACTTATGGCATTTGAGTAGCTTGAATTAGGAGCGACGCTTGATATCTGGGAGATCCAAGTTGGTGGAATATTTCGGCATTCTCGAGGAGATAGGGGTCTGTTTGGGATATTTGGGATGATTGATGCTATAGAACCTGTCACAATGAACGACACAAGTATCATGAAAGTTCCTGTCTGGTACATCTTGAGATATGAGAAAATTATTTCACAATGCCTTGTACTCGATAGATGTAAGAGAAGATATAGACGTCTATTAGGTGCGTTATCTACCGCACAAAAGGACGGTTAAGTCATGGGAATCATTGCTCAAATAGACCGAAATATCACGAGGTCGAGATCGTACCGTTATGAGAATGAGTCTCACGGATTTCGACTTGGCGTAAGCAGTATTTTGGCAGATCACGGATGATTATGTCTTTCGGAAAGATTCTCCGAAATCCCTTGACGGCAACGTAAATTTATTCGGTTTTATGTGAAGAGAACTCTAATGGAATCTCGAATTCGTCCTCATTCTCCCTAATAGATCATCAACGCCACAAGTGCAGATAAGAAAGCGATACAAACAAAAGCTAACAACGAATTTCCCCATCCGAGCCCTAATCGCTTATACAAAGGTGGACCAACGAGCGGTAGAATAGCAGCAAATAAAGCACGAAGTATACAGCACACAGCCACTGCCGAAGCTGCATGTAGTTCATGTACATCGACGAGATAGTTCTCTGTGGGAAGTATTGATAATATGAAACTAAAGCCCACGATTGCAGTACCGATAATAGGAACGATCCAGTGAACGTGCTTTTTGGCAGACCAATCGTAGAGAAAAAGGCCGACGGGAAGAACTACGGCACCCAGAAGCATGAGGGGAAGTCGATGCTCGGGTTCTAGGTGTCCTCCTTGTGACTTTTTGTGCTTGATGTATCGGTTGGAGACCATGGCATAGAGAAGTATAGCTATAACATTTCCAGCAGCTGATATAAGTTAGTTTCCTTAACATACATGCGATAAATGAACAAAAATTCATACCTCTTCCCAAAAATGCAAGTCCCACAGGACCTTGACCAAGTCCGTAATTATCCTCTAATATTAGAGTAAGAGTGGTAAGAATAACGTAAGAGATTCCATAAACTAAAGCCGTGAAGAAAGATATGATGAACACGATTGGCGAAAGAAACAGCATTTTAATTGGTCGTAACAAAGAATCCTTCAAATCCGCATGTTTTTCCGAACTTCCATATTTTGATCTCAAATTTTGGTTTCCAGTACTTTTGCGAAGTCTCTCTACTTTTCGCTGCACAAGTTTCACCTTGTATGTTTCTCGAAATGTGAGAAATCCAAAACAAGTTACCGCTCCGACGGCGATCACAACAATCCAGATACTTCATCGCCAGCCTTTCGCTTCGGTAATATAAGACCCAACGACCGGTCCTGCAAATGGACCAAGGAGTGGAAAGGTAATAGCTACTGACATAGCGGTACCTCGATCTTCTTTTCTGAAGAGATCCCCAACGATACTGGGTCCCAAAGTCACTGAGCAAACGACCAGTCCGCTTATAAACCGGAAAGCAATGAGCATGGACATATTGGTACTCAGAGCCCCTCCTGCAGAACACAGGATAAACAGGATATTTCCAACATGATATACAGGTATTTGCCCATAGATCTCCGACAGAGGTCCCACGAGGAAAGGTCCGAAGACTTCACCAAGCTCCCAGATGGATACGAGCAAAGTTGAGTATAGCTCGTTTGTAACGCGAAACTCTTCCATAACTCGTGGCACGGCTGGAACAATGGTGATGGTACCTAAGTTACTACGAGAACTCGTTAGATGTGTTATTTGAGAATCATGAAAATCCCGTGGGCTTGGGGTGAGGAACTATTGGCGCGGAATAATCAACATACACCAACATGAACATCAAAGCCGTACAGCTAACAATTGACCATTTCCGCCACAAATGCCAGTTGAGGGGGTGTTCTGGTTCATTCTCGTCGAGATCAACGACATTCTCATCAACTTCCAGGGCGTCGGTTTCAGTGGTTGAAAGGTTTGGTTTTTCTGAGGGTGAGGCGATGTTCTCGTCTGATTTTGTTACCAATGCTTCTTCCTGCAGGGAAACGTCGAGCACTGGATTGTCCATTATTAGCGTAAGCTCGGCTAGTACAAAAACTCAAGACAACTTGCAGAAGTAATCACTACTATATCAGATAAATGTGTTGTACTTGTCATCAAACTGTTGGAGCTTCCGAAGAAACCCCGGCATCGTGCTATCGACACCTGGTCATCGGAGATATATTACCAACCCCCATTTGTCTGGAGCTCGAACTACGTTATCAATCACCGCCGTCGCTTTTTGGAAGATCAGAGGTCTTTACGACTGAGACCACTGCAGTCTTGCTCATAAAGTAGATTCCCGTTAGGCATAACAATGTTGGGAGAGAGTCAACCGCTCCAAGAGAAGAATGTAGGAAGATCGAATAGATCTGAAGATAGTAAGAATCTAGGACTGGATATTCATTGCTTTATCCTCGGTACGATACTGACGTCCACGGAATGATATCAATCAGACTTATGATCGCCATGCAGAAAAGCTTGTAAGCAGTAACAACACCAATCATAATGACTCGAGCTACAGGTAGAACATAAGTATACACATGTATTGTTATTGTTGGTGTCGGCAGTTGTTTGATTCGATCATGGTTTACCAAAAGAGTATATGCTGTTGCGGGTCGTGCGGCGTAGCTGCTACCCGACACAGATTCTTATCTCGGACACGCCTCTATTTTGCATTAAGGGCTTACATATCTATTCTGATGACGCAACCAATAAAACGCTTGTCATCTCGTTATGATATAAGAGGATGCGCTCCACGAACTGGATAAATATCGCTCTATTCACCCCAGTATCTAGCCCCTTAACTTTTAGCCACCATCCTACACCTCCCTCCCCGGTTTCCTCCCCCTACAAACAACCCTAGGAATACACAGCTCATTCCCCTGCTCCGCCTCTCTCTCCCCCCTCTCAATCAATCCCCACCACATCTCCGCCGCCTCCTCCTTCCCCATCCCCATCAAACTATCCGCAAATTCCTCCATCGTTAATAAATGCTGTTCATTAAACGCTCTCACCAATCTATCCTCATCCCCAGAACTCTGCAAATCTATCTCCTCAAATCCGGCATCTTTAAGAAACCACGTGATTCGAAGCGTCCAATCATATCGATCATTTGCCCAGGACATCGTGCGGATTTGTTGAAGAGCAGGGGCTTGTAGAGCAGAAGAAGAGGAGGTTTTGACATGCATGTTTACGCAATCGAGTTCGTCCCGTTGTAGATATCCTATAATACCTCAATTAGCTTTCAACCTCCACCTCCTCTTCCTTCTTCCTCAAATCTCGTGATATTAAATCAAGAAAAGAAACTCACCCCCAGGCTTCAACATCCTCATCAAATTCCCCACAAATTTCAAAATCTGTCTCTCCCCCTCCAAAACCAAAACAAGCAATCTCACATGCACCTAATCAAACACTCCAACCCATTCCCCGGGCACATCTTCGAAAATGCCACATTTCCTCACCTCGGTGTTTCTTGGTAGCCATTTCTCATTCGGCGCCTTTTTGATATCTTTATCAAAACCTACTAGTTTTCCATCTGGAAACTGCCTTCCTATGTCTAGTAGCCATGCTGCTGTGCCCGTCACTACATCTGCAATTATTGCATCCTTGGGTAAATGGGGGAGCATGGATGGATGGATATTAAATCCAAGTGCTTCTTTCCAGAGATGGTGTTGCAGGTCTAGTCGACAAGAGGAGATGTGGGTACGAGTACGAGTTCGGTTGAGGATGTAGCCGTGGCCGGAGGAGAGACTCCAGTCTGTTTTGGGAGATTCGGGTTCTGCCTGTTGATGGTGGAGATTGATGCAATGGGATGGAAATGGAGGATTTCCTTAGATGTAGGAAAGATAGACGTGGGAAAGTAAGGGAAGAAAGGAAAATCATCAACATCGAGAGTCCATCCACTAGTATGCACTCCGCCGCAAAATATATCAGCTGAGCTATCAACACTCAGAACATCCATGATACAACTCTCAGACCAAATACAAGCTTAGTGAATCACCAATTGTACTCCCCCTTCACCAACAATTGATTTCTCTAAACGGCATCCCAATGCGAAGGAACTACGAATGTTTGCACTAGCAATCGTATAAACTAATCGCAATCAAGAAACAAATGCATAATCAATTAACTGTTACAACCGTTATTAAAATCGAATACCCCGCTATCCAGTCAACAATGATAACTAATTAATGATCCAATGCCATGCAACTCAGACACCAAGAAATAAAAAACATACCAGAGTGTCAGATGAACGAATGCAGAAATGTCTAATTACCCTACCAGAACGACATACGAAACAAACCACAGCAAATCAACACATCGATTCCATCAAACCTGAAAACCTGAAAATAACTCAAGTCCAGTATCTTCTAGATCGAAACGAACCAAAAATTGATACAAAAAAAATATAAATCACTCAACACCCAATGCTTCATACCCAAGACATTTTATCTCAAAATATAGAGATGTTAACAAAATAAATACCTGCTTTCAAGAAACGTAAATTCCCACATAAAATGCCATCCCATCTGCCATCCCATCTGCAAGCAATGAATACATGGAAGTCACTACCAGACCCCGGAAAGACTATGAATTTATATCATATCCGCTTCCCATTCATCCAACACACGCAGATAAATAATCCGCGCAATCTGAAGTAAAAGACCCCCGACTCCGATATTTTCCCATCAAAATTTCATAATCCCATCCAACCATCCATTCGATTCCAATTCAACAAATCCCTCCATCCAATACATTCTCTAACCAGAGAATTAAAAAAAGATGTATGTGTATCCCCAAACCGCACACATCGGTCCCTCTACTCTCTCCTGCCCCCTTCACGCTAATCTCGTCGCCTGACTCTTAATCTCCCCATCCCCCAATTCCCTCACCGGCTGCGTCCCCGGCATCTCCACATGATATTCCGGCGCATACATTTCATACGCCACGGGTTCACTCTTCGAATAATCGCTCGAATCCTCCATCTTCTCATTCATAGCCACTTCCGAAGTAGGATAAACCGTATAATCCGTATTTTTCTTCTGTTTCTTGCGCCAGAAGAAGAATCCCGCTGTTAATGCTAGGAGTGCTACGATTGCGATCCCGATCCCGATTCCGGCTTTGGCTCCGCCGGAAAGAACGGTGGATGGGGTGTTGTTGGTGGAAACGCCGGTTTGGGTCGGTGATGAGGAGGCGGATGCGGAGGTGCTAGTGGAAGAGGTGGTGGGATTTGGAGATGCTGTTGTGGTGGCATCACTGCTAGCCGAAGCAGTAGTTGATATCGATGTTGATGTGGTGGAAGTTGATGAATCTGTAGGTAATGGTAATCCTAATGTTGTAGGTGATGCACGTTGATTTTGGTCGACGATGAAATGTTCACTGTTGGCTCCGTATCCATTTGATGCATTTGGTTTCAAATCGAACCAACAAGGTGAACCACCCAACCATCTCCAGTTGATTGGCGCAGAGCCATTAAATGCTGTGACCGTGGTATAGCTTTCTATAAGGAAAACATCGAGTGAGTTTTCATTGCTCCGTCATGTTCTTTTGTGATATTTTACGATGAATTCTTACCTGTGATTAGTGGACCCGTAAGATCCGTGATATTCTGACAATATATCCAAAGTTGAGGCTCTGGAAAAGGAGATGTGTAGGTTACGTTAACGGTATCGAGATAGTTGATGGTGAGATTATCCGTTGGATACAAGAAAACAACACCATGATCATCAGCTCCAGTATATCCTATACTCCACGAGAAGCAAGTAAGAAATGTCAAGAAATGATTCCGTGAGTAATACATTTTGATGACTGCAATGATTGTTGTCCTAGTTTAAGTTACGCTGAGGATCCAAGTCACCAAAAGATTCCATGTTGGATACGTGAAAGATTTGAATCTTCTGAGAGATGTTGAACAAGGAAATGGGGCTCATGGGTCTAAGGGCCAGGTCTTTGCCCAGAATCAAAAGATGGGTTAAATGGGATTCTTCCTTATTGCCAACGAAAACAGTGGAGATCTGTTATGATGGCTTCCTCTCAACTTTATTCAGAAGGAAGTAAGCTTAACCTTTTCATTCCTTAGAAACTTATTCCTGATTGGCTTGGCTGCTTTTTTCTGGTGCTATTTGTATTTCTTACGTAGGGTGGGATGACTTGGTCCTACACTGCCTACTTGGGTAGTATTCTATAATGAATACTGGTACTTTAAGGAGGTCGCAGGGTTGATCTAACTATCCCTGTAGCATGGCTAGAGCATGGCTCGAGCATGGCATCCAAATACCTACTGGGGTATTTTCACGAACAGAAATGATCGTTCTGATACCAAAACTTCAAAAATGGCGAACATCAACCTTCATGAATGCAGTACAAGTACGAAAGATACAAGCAAGAAGATATAGCACGCGAGCACAGAAGAAGTCCCTCCTCCCTCCCCCACCGCGAGAGCCAACCTAGTGTCAGTTGTTTCTTAATGCCATCTAAAACAGTGGAAGTACGATATTACAAAGTACAGCCTCCTCTCTCCCGTCAACTTCTTTCTTCAAAAGGAATTGAACGATAAGCGTAACGGACAATAGACTTTTTTGCTGTCACAGAGCCTGATCACTGATTGGCTCTCTGCCTAGGATTGAATTAGCGAGTATATATATTTGGAGAATATCTTTGTACGTAGGTGGGATGATGCATACCTATTGCTTATCTGATTGGTGAAACTAGACCAGCCAAGCAAGCCATTTAAACCTCCCGAGATTAAGCTTATTGTTCCCACGTTCCACGATCCCCTGTCTCAAGTTTCATACCTATCGAGAACCATCTTCACGACGTAAAATTCGAGACGTTACATCGCCTATAAATAAGAATCCTCATATATATCCCATTTCCTCATGTCTGCCAAGTTTATCCCCCAAAATAAAAAGATGCGAGGCCGACGAACAGATCATTGGAATTTTCTGCTTGATAACATTGTAACCCCAGCACGTGCTGGGTTCATGACAGGGTTGAGCTTGTAGAAGTCAAAGTGGAACCATGTCTGATCAACAACAAACAGGTTCCTCCAAAGCTGTCACCGGCGTCTAACGTCCTTTCACGACTTGCTGAATCACATCATTCAAATCATAAAGCCCACAATTTCCAAGTCATTACCGCCAGGGTCATGACACTAGTGATATAAGCGGCAACTCAAATGCTCCTGGAATATCTTTCTCCAGTATGGTTCAACAAATAGCATGTGCTATTTCTAAGACCGAGGAGAGTATAAGCATAGGTAATTGCCAAGGACGTATTGAATCCCTCGACAAAATGTAATTCCTAGCCTAGATTTTCGCTTAGACTATTTGCATTAAATGCGATCGGTTCGATCTTCCTGCGGGGAATTCGTTGGAGATAGAAATTCGAATTGACATCAGAAATCGAACGGCAGTCTTAGAAAAGATGCAACATGTGTTCTGGACCTATAGGGGGAACCATTTTTGGAGGTGGTGGCGGTGCAAAATCATACTCATTGGCTGTTAGTGGAAGATCATTAGTTTTGATATGATCGACATACACGTCTGGACAGGCTTCAAATTATGTAAAGTCAGCAACGTCATTCCATACGTTCAATCGAAACCGGAAAGTTCGGTGTTGACCAGCTGGTAAGGAAATCATCGCTGCTCAAGATTTAGACGAACACTTCGTCCAATGCTCTCAAGGCTTACGGAATCTCAACCTCAAAGCCCAGACTCCATTCGAAGATCCCCCGGATTTTAAAATCCAAAATACTAATAAGAAAGTTCAACCAGGGATCGGGAGCTCATACACCTATAAACTCGATTCTCCTCAACTTCAGAATCGCCCAGTCCTTCCACGTCTTTCTTTATTATAAACGTGTTCAAGAGCTTTGAAGAAAGTTTCATCGGTCAACGGATCTTGATTTTCGTCCTCACACACATGAAGTGGCTTGAGATGGGTTGCGTATGGTTTTTTCTTCATACACAAGTGAAGCCAACGACATCCATCGGCAGGAAGGCAGACCGGGTTTTTCGGGGGACTTGCTTTGACAAATGTTGGCAGAGGGGTCTTCCGAAGTTTCGAAAGTTTTCTCGAGATGAGATTAATGCCATTCTGGAGCCTCCCACTAACCCAAAGTTTTGTTCCCAATGGTTGAATTGCTATCTGTGCTCGATTTATGTAGCCTGCTTGCATCAATTCCTTTGCCAAATCTACAACTGTACCTTCCCGGCCTGGGAACTCGGTACAGTCGTCGTAGGAAGCATGTCCACATTTCTGGTGGAGTATTAGAATGAAGCAGAAGCCTTGAGTATACATTCTCGTTTGATCGTTCATACACATGTCCAAACCAAGCGTCGAGTAGCACTTGATAAAATCTCATGTTTTCCAAGCAATTCATTCATGCTAGAATGTGTTGCCTTAAATTTGGAGCAATTTTCTAGAGGTGATATTGTCAAACGAGGAGACCACGCCTCAAACATGATCCGGCCCCTGTGATTCTGGAGAAGAACCTCCTTGGCGCTCTTCTCTGCATATTCTCTTCTCTTACTGATATCATATAGTTTACGGTTCTCGACCCCTTTAGTTTAATGTTGAGAACCGCAGAGAAGGCATGAAGGACCTGCCAGACGTCTTCGGTATTTATCAGATCTTTTTACATCTCCCGAATTCATGGAAAACTTCATACTTTCGAAACATTCTTACGAAAGCAACCCGGGTTCGTGGTGGTGCACTCGACTCCAAATTTTAAGAGCATAACTCATGCAAGCGTTCGCGTCAGCAGGAGAATATATAGCCCATAGATGTTCCCTATAGCCCAAAAATAACAAGTGATCTATACGGTACCAATCCGGCACCGCTTCAGGGTACTTTTAAATCACTCGTAGAGAAGGGGGTTGTTTAGTTACTTGCAACAATAAAATGAATGCAGGTTTCCTATCCAAAGGTAGAGGGGAGGTACGCTCAACATCAAAGTTGAGAACATCAACAAAACTACTGAACGTATCTGGGTGATCGGTGTCGAAATAAGCGGGATGTTGAGAAAATGAGACACGACCGTGTTTTCTGAAAAGTTGGAAGATTTATTGGCCTCCCCAATGAATGTAATTTGTTGAAAAGAAGTTTTCTCACTTATTACCCCACAATAGTTGGTATAAGAGAATGCCATATAAGCCCAAAAGATTTTCAATTGAAACAGCACAAGCACTTTGCATATCGTAGAGAGAAGAAAAGGATGAAGAGCGTCCGAGATACGAATCGGGAGGGGTGGAGTGGTAAGCCGACATAAAGCATAGTTCATCTGGATGATTCGATTTGACATCGGTAGACTTGTTGGAATGGGCGCTCCCTGATATTCGTCCGTGAGGAACCAATCATCAGTTCCCTTTAATTTGCAACTATGTTACGTGCGTTCGCTCTGCTCTTAGGGCTGCTTCCAAGTGATGTCCATTTCATATCGTCCGAATACAAGTCGTCAGAAAACAAATCATGTGGATAAAGGTTTTTCCTTTCGCTAATGATGATAGAAGGAGCCTTTCCCGTTCTAAATTTGACTTCTTTAACCCAGAATCAAATCCCCACGAGTGATCTGCGTCAAGTTCTGTAGAAGGTGTTGGAGGTATTGAAGACGTTGAAAGTATTTGTGGTGTTGGAGTTGCTGGAGAGATTTCAGATCTTGGAGGTGTTGAAGGTATTGAAGGTGTTGGAGAAGTTTGAAGTATCGGAATTGATTGGGGTATTAGAGAATCCGAAGATATCGAAGGCATTGGAGGTATTAGAAGTGTCGCAACCATAGATGCAACTCCCATCTCTGATATCTCCATTTTCCTACTCCAATTCTCAATGTTTCCATCTTATTGACTTTCCAATCCCGATTTCCACGTCAAGCTCTACTCCGTCCTAGCAGGCTCACTACCAGCTACTACCTTTCCTCGAAGCCAGCGCCCCCTTCCTCATCCGCACTTTTCCCGGATCAAGCAAAGCATGATACTTCTCACACTCCCTCTTCCCCAATGTATCTTCTTCCTCCTCCCAGCCCATCTTCGACATATCCTTCAGCGCATCATCCCACGCCTCGAGCATCTCACTCACTGCCTTCAAACCTCTCTCAAAGATTTCGCAACTCCTCTCAACACCACAGAACGACATTTTAACCTCTCTTTCATAGCGAGGTACATCATAGCCATTTCATTAGAATTCGATTTCATCGACTCATCCGAGAATCGGAAATCCCAAACAAGAATCCCGCACGAGTTTTCACTCCCTCTCATAGCCTCATCGTAGATGTTCAACCAAACAGAATTTAAATCCGACATGAGATCTGAAGGTCTTGACTTTTCAATGGGTCTGCCATTGTGAAATTTGGACGAGAATCTCAATTCTGTAACTTTCAAAAGGATAAACAAACTCCAAATAAACCACTCCCATCTCACGCACCACATCCATCGCCTTCCTTTCCATCAAACTTGGCGCATACACACATCACACTACCCACGTAATCATCATCTCCGCCCTCCAGAACTAGCTATAGATTTTCCACCCTCCACAAATTCTTCATCACGAATCTCCGTAGGTATATCATAAAATACACGAATCATATATCTCCTACTCCCCTTCATTTCCTTGCCTCATTCAAAGCCTATTTAAAATTTGAAAAATCTCAAGAAAATAAGAAAGATTAGGTATTCGAGGAAAACATAGAAAATGCTAGGACGGACATTTAACTCAAGATCTACGCTAAATCAGGTGGTCGTCATGAATCTTGGTTAGTAAGTAAGTAGGTATCGGTATTCATTTAAATAAATGCATTGACTAAATAAATCCTAGTATCTCTAACCTTGATATCCAAATCCTCTCCCTGTCAAGACTCAAAAGTGCCCATGTGATATACACGTGATTAAATCATAATCAAACCATAAAAAGAATCATATGAATTTTACAATACAATACAATATAATACAATACAATACTATATCTAAAAACCGGTTGATTAATGAGCATCCATACTTCTATTCACTCTAATCCATAATGATGTGATACAAGAACTCAAATCTATGCTTCCATCTTCATCTTCATCTTCATCTTCATCTTCATCTTCATCTTCATCTTCATCTTCCACATCTCGCTCCACTCACTACCCCAGCCTTTTTGAAATCCCCAAAGTTCCCTAGAACTTTGAAAGCTCTATAATCCTCTTACCTCTATATACATACACATCACTTTACATCAAACCAAATACGCAGAATGATTTCCATAAGTTTGATAATATACAACAAACAATGCGATGAATAAACTCAGCTCTCATTCCATCCCATCTCGTCCCCTCCTACGCATCCACCCCCCTATTTCTCCTCCCAATTCCCCCTCGCCCACTTCCTCAAAATGTTCTTCTGCACCTTGCCCGTACTCGTCTTCGGCAATTCCTTTACCACAATCACTTCCTTTGGCACCATAAACCTGCTAATACTACTTTCCTCTTTTGCCCACCTCACCACATCTTCACCTTTCAACCCTCCTTCCCCACCACTCCCCTCTCTAACCGTAACAAAAGCCACCGGACACTCCCCCCACTTCTCATCTCCCACCGCCACCACCCCCGCCTCCAACACCCCCTCATGCTGCACCAACATCGCTTCCAACGCCACACTACTTATATTCTCTCCTCCACTAATAATAATATCCTTCGCGCGATCCAAAATCTGCGCACTCCCATCCTCATGCCACACTGCCAAATCTCCACTATGCAGTGCACCGCCCGCGAAAAGTTTCCTCGTCGCTTCTTCATCATTATAATATCCCTTTGCACATATATTTCCCAGGAAGATAATTTCTCCGATTTCTTTCCCGTTGCGAGCGACGTCGATGAGTTTATCATCTGGTTGATCGGGTTTGATAATGCGGAGATTGAGAGAGGTGAGGAATCCATGTCCTTGGCGAGCCATGCGGTTATATTTTTCTTTCAGCGGGATATCTTCCCAAATAGGCATATGGTAACCTTTAGTAATAGGACCATAAGTTTCCGTCATACCGTACACATGAACTGGAATGAGATTAAGATCTGTCATTGTTTCGAAGAGATGAGCTGTAGGTGGTGATGCGGCGACGGTGACGCGAACTGGATTAGGAAGTTTGGCTGCTTCTTTCGAGGCACAAAGTAGAGTATTTACTGTAGGTGCGGCGTTAAAATGGGTGATGGGTTGAGACTTCAATAGATTCCATATCAGAGGATAATCGATTTTGCGAAGACAGAAATGGGTACCCCTAATTGCCGTTACAGCCCAAGGAAAAGTCCATCCCACGGCGTGGAACATAGGGAGTGTCCAGAGATAACCACACCTCCCTTTGTGAAAATTTAACCCCGATTCCACCACATTTCCCATAGCAGCAAGATATGCTCCCCGATGAGTATAAACCACCCCCTTCGGTTTCGCCGTCGTTCCGCTCGTAAACGGAATCGCAATCGTACCATCCTCATCATCCGCCTGCGCATGTAATCCATCCCAACCTTTCCCCTCATTCTCCCCATCATATTTCAAGCCCTCCAAAACCGCATGATCGAATTCCCCCTCATCCCTATCCGTATCCTCATCCACAATAATTTTCACCCCTTGATTCCTCCCCCTATATCCCTCCAACAAGCCTACAAATTCCCTATCCACAATAATACAATCCACCTCCGCAAACTCGAAAATATAAATAATGTCCTCCTCCTTCAGTCGATAATTGACTCCCACGTGTATCGCCCCCGCAGCCGCGACACCAAAAATACTCTCGAGAAAAGCAGGTGTGTTGGGACATAGTATTCCTATTCGAGAGAATTTGTATTTTTTGAGATAGTATGCTAAACCGCGAGAACGATCTGCAAATTCCTGATAAGATCGTGTAATTGTTTGTCCATTCGCAGTGACATGATGAATAGCTGGAGCATCAGGTTCAATCGCTGCAGCGCGGGGAAGGAAAAATGTAGGTGAAAGGGTATGGATGTGATGCTTTGGAGCTGGCAGTGTTGTTGACGATGTGTTTGAGCCAGAAGAAGGTAATAAATGATTAACCAGACTCTGAAGCCTAGAAGTAGGACCCGACATTTTGGGGTCCTAGTTTGATGTGAATGGTTTCGAACAGTCCGCTAGCCCAGTATCGGTGCCCTGAATGATCTCGAGAGCTTTTATAATTACCTGCTCTCACCCTCTCTCTCTCTCTTACTCTGAGTCCTCAAGTCTGCACTACACCTTTATGGCCTAGGTTCCTCGTCTTCGCAATTTCACTTAAAGACCCGATCCGCTGTCTCGAACTCTCCATTGAAGCTCTTCTTATCTTCCCTGACTTTACCGGATGTGTATCAATCGATCAATCAATAAATCGATGTCACCTCAAAACCCCCCACAAAGTTTGTCAATGTAACTCTTAACAAAGAAATCCCAATCGACCGATTCGTCAATCAAATCAGTTCAATTCAAATGAAATGCCACTCAAACCCAAGTAAAATCTCTCCATCAAAAGACCCGATCAAATCAATCAGTAAACAAAGTAGTAGTTAAGACAAAGTAGTAGTAAGGACAAAGTAGTAGTTAACAAACACCCTCACACAAATATAATCCTACCTACCCAACATGTATCTATCCATCCATCCACCCAGGATACCAAAAACATATATAAATTTATACTTTACCAACCCGAACCAAAGGCTCCTCCTGGGCCTCCTCCCCCTCGCTCCCGCAGCAATAATGTGGAGAAACTTACCCAGTGCATTCCACAAAATGCCATTACCCCACCATCCCCTCTCCAATCCAACCATCCAATTCCATCCAATTCCATCCAACCACACGAATCCAATTAATCACACCCAAGTACCCATACTCCCTTCATCCTCGGCAATGCTCCAACCCTCTGCAAAGGAATAATTTCGCCCCGCTCGGTTTCGGCTTCGGCTTCGGAGTTCCGGAGCGGGTATGCTGGTTACTTTTCGACTTCATCGACTTCATCGTGCATCTGTCTTGCTTTTGATTTACAAAGAATTTGATGAACATCTCAATTGAACATCAAAATCATGTGCATTACAACCCTATTCCGACCGGAGTAACCCGTCAAGATGGGAACTGCGGGGAAGGAGAATTTACAAATGATCCAAACGTGCTTCAAGAGAACGTGAGAATGCACATCGGGAGATTGGGAGATGGTGACGAGAGATAAACACAAAGCACTTCAAGGATTCAATCCACCACCAGTATTATTTTCTTGAAGGTTTGGGAGTTGGGAGTCTAGAAATCTTTGGTTCTACCTATGGGTATATCAATTGAGCTTGTAAGGCAGCCAACAAATTACATCATATCATGACGATCTTAGAAGCTCAAATTTCAAAAGATCCATCATACTCTCTCTCCAACAAAACTGCTCTTTGAATTCACAAAGAATTTAAAGTAACTTTGTACCAAACCGATGCTCATTCATAAACTGTAGCTAAAATGGATTTCATTATTATTTTTCACAATTCCACTTCCATTTCCACAAGACCAAACGCAATGTATTCATTCTTGATTCGTGCCTTGGGCTTTTCATTCTGCTATGAACTGCATGCAAGCCGAAGCAATACACATCAGAGTTCCTTGCTGCATCAGACTCCTTTTGCCATTACAGCATTTCCCAATATTGTGTATATGGTAAATGAATACCAGGCCTTGAGATCTTCCAATGAATGGTAGAACAAAGCATTGACGTTGTTATTGTTGAAAAGAAGAAACCGTTAAACAACCCAATCCATCCACCCAGCAGCGCAAAATCACATCAAATAAGGTCTAGGATATTTAGTAGCCGAGAGCAGCTAACTCGGTCTTGGTCTTATCGTCGATCTTAGCGGACTTCTGGGCTTCTGAAAGCTGCTTGCGTGCTGCCTTCTTACGCTCGTAGTATGCTGCGCTCTTAACCTTTCTTCTCTCCTCAAGTCTATAATCAATCGTATTAGTAACCATCTCGAGATAATCCAGAATTCAACCCAATCCCAAAGAATATACTAACCTAGCGACAACATCTTGGTATTTCCATCCGACCTCGTGGCTCAATCTACCGACAGTGCAGTATTTGCGTCCAGGCTTTAATCTCAACACTCTCAAAGCTTGGGGAACGACAACGCGCTTGACTTTGTCGTATGGTTGTGGGACACCCTCGAAAACCTTAAGTCTCTCCATGGCGGCAGCACCACGGGCGGTCTTGTGAGGAATCATACCACGGACGGTCTTGTAGAAGATTCTGGATGGGGCACGGAAATGGAAAGGACCTATTCGTGAAAAGTCAGGATATCTTCCTTGCATCGAATGCGAATCGCAGAATCGCAATTGGCGGATTATGATATCTTACCTCCACGGGTTGGGTTGTATCTGGTCATCTTTCGGAGGTAGGCGTGGTACTTGACTATTATCGAATTTAAATCAGTCTTCCGTCCTTTCATGTATTCCACCCAGACGCGACATCAAATCCATCATCTCCGATTCCATCGCAATTTCAAATAAAGGTAAAAACGTACGCTTCGCACGGAAGAACTCTCCAGAGATGTTCAAGGCCTCACATCGTACAACGACGATCTTCTGGCCGTTGAGCAACTGCTTTGCAACAGTGCTTGCAAGTCGACCAAGAAGGTGACCCTTGGCATCGATCGTGATCTATGAAAAGAAGTCCAATATCAGCAATTCGTTCCTATTCGTGTTCGTCCATATCGCTGAATCCCCCCAAAACCATTTCCCATGATTGTTGTCGCAAGATACTGAATTTGGCTGTGGTTGCCATGGATATATGGGGAATTGAGCACTTACGACTGGCTCGAAGGTCGACATCGTGTCCTGGATATATTGTCAGAGTGAAATCGAAAGGCGTACAGAAAGTCAAATTGCTCTACCTTCGTTATTTAATGAGGGCGGTGTCGTGGTTTGTCGGTTGGTCGTTGTCTTCAAATTCCTTCACGGTTGATGGATTCTCCAAATTGACACCGGTTTTCGCGCTAAAAATATTAGCCGAGTCCCAGGGCTAACAACCCCAATTTGATGGAAAATTGAAAAGAAGTAGTGATTGAGTGAGGCAAAAGAATGTTGATGATGAATCAATTATTTTTTCTCCATAGGAATATTTATTTGATTTTATGTTGAACTCACTTTGATCATGTACAGTATTGTTGAAAAAATTGAAGTTGACGATGTGTGCGATTGCAGCCTTGTCACTTTTACGTTGATCGAATTTTCACTTCAAGCAAGCCTCGCGAACCTGATGGCAGATACTAAGGCAGCAATTTTGATCGCATGAACTGCGTAAATACAAGTGATTGTTATCTAATATTTCAACTTAAAGTAAAGTAATAGACATATTTTGAGGTGACTTCTGTTCCATCCGGCAAGTGATGATTGCAACATGGTGCACGAGACAATTGGCCATTGCAGTAAATGGAATGATTCGGACAATTCTTATCGACCAGGTATTGAACTTCTCAATACTCGAACATCCATACTCGAACATACAGGACAACATGAAGTCGAATATTCAACACAACTGCGGAGTTGTGAAATTCATAAAATATTACCTAGGTATGATACGTAGACTTTCGATATACCATGTGGTTGTAGAGAAGAATGCCACAAAATGCTCCGAATAAAAGTGGCAAAGCCCCTTTATTTATTGTTAATTATGATATCACATGTAGCAGGAGGCAAAATGGGTTATACACTTTAGTCTTGACATACATTCAGTTCCTGTAACCTTAAATATAAACACACTGGCCAAATAGCATATACATGCATTTCCCAGAATATCAAACCACAAGTAAGATCATGCCCATGTTCATGCTCCTCGATGCAAACAGGATGGTCAACCTTCTCGCATCTTTCCTATGTGTCAATGATGCTCACCCCTGCACTTCAATTCAAACCCCTCCTTTCCTATCATCAACTTATTAACACCTATCCCATCTAAGCTATACGCCATACCAGATTGCAAATATTGCAATAAACAATTCCTCTCTACAAGTGGAGAAGCCCAATCATACCCAGTATATGCATAGCATCCCAATAGAACAAATTCTGTAAATGCAACAAAAGATAGATGCATTCCTCGATATAGAAGGAATCCGGAGTCGAAACTTGGTGATTGATTCGCTTCTACCTCCCCAATAACCCTGATGTAGCCGAAATGAAACACCTTATTCTGCACCTGGAACCTTTGAATCAAGTTCATTAAGAACACCTTGAACCTTTCTCACAAGAGCTTTCCTAGTTTCCCGCGCTGTTTGATCACCCTCCGTCTCAACCGCATCCAACTTCAATAGTACTTGTCCCATAATAGTTTCACTCAACTTCTTATGTTCGAAATCCTTCTTCTTTTGGTCTTCTGGCGGACTCGCAATAAAGGCTTCTGCTAATGGTAAGATCTCGTTGTGGAAAGTATCTGAGATAGCATTTAATTTCTCGATTGGTGTTTTAGGTGTTGGAGGAGGGATCGGTGAAGCTGTTCTGGAAGTTGCCGATGATTCCATTTGTGGTGTTTGGAGATTATTATTGCTCTTTTTCTTTCCCTTCTTATTCTTCGATTTGCGAATTCGTTTCCTGAGCTTGGCGGCGGTCCCTTCTGCTTCTTCGCTTTCATCTCCTGAATCTTCACTTCCAGTTGCGGCGTCCCCGACAATGCAAAGAATTTCCGACTCATTTCTGATTCCATAACTTCGAACAAGTGCATGATCATCCTTTAATTGTTGTCCCTTGTAAACCAATTTCAATTTTCTCCAATTCGAAACTTCCATCAAGGCGGCAGCTCTTTTCCTTACATCACTGACT
The DNA here is from genome assembly GCF_014898465.1 of Botrytis porri. Taxonomy (NCBI): domain Eukaryota; kingdom Fungi; phylum Ascomycota; class Leotiomycetes; order Helotiales; family Sclerotiniaceae; genus Botrytis; species Botrytis porri. The sequence goes on along the minus strand of NW_024066083.1, from coordinate 541,738 downwards.
TCCAACTTTCCATCCCCGATACTGTAAGCAGGAAATTTAACAGGATATGTAATCCCCTTGTTCTTCACCAATAGCACATCATCTTCCTCTTGTGCAGATTGAGGCGGTCTCAGATGTGGATCATAGATTCTCCTTGGTGACTCCAAATCCTCACCAGTTATGTATTCATAGTCCTCATCCTGTACTTGCGGTGGATTACCTCGACTCGAAAAAGGACTCAAACGACTGGTACCACCACTGAACCAACTATTTCCCCAACGACTCATACTCACAGCAGCTGCAAGTATAACAAAGGCGCTACCCGCTAATGCTGTAGGGGGAACCTGATCAATATGTGTATATTTTGCAGCTTGTTCGATGTAGGCTTGAGCGGGTTCAGGTATTTGCGAATAGGCCGATTGAAGATGTTGAACGGTGGTGTCGAGATAGGTTTGCAGAGAATCGGGGAGACGTTGAATGGCAGAAGACAGGGTGCCACCTTGCGAGTCCAAAACGCGGGAAGCCACCTTGGCTGATTTTCGTATTGAGTCCTGCGGAGGGGACTTTTTTTCCTTGAGAAAACTTGTGAATGTGATATGACAAGGCTTTCGATATATGTGGGATGTGGGATGTGGGATGTAGGGTTTAAGGTGGGGTGATTGACTAGTATGTTAAGGCTTTGGATGACGGGGTCTCGAAGCTGATGGAAAGATGGAACACTTTGGAGAGTAATGGATTCAATGCTGTCTTTTGTCTTTTTAATGCGCAGAAGTTTTGCCTGATGAGGATTGATTCTAATTAGGAATTTGATGGCGGTGAGTATAAGGTTAATCAAGCGAGTGAGAGAGAGTGAGAGTCAGAGTGAGGATGAGATATTATTGTGTAGGTAGAATTCCAGATCTCGAAAGAGGTCAGAGTGAATATCAAAAAGGGTTGATTATAAGGCCAAATGTGTGATGGGGTCTAGAAAGGGTTCTACACTAGAGCGAGATGATATCTGTCCCTTCATCAATTGCCGGACGCTTTTTTAGATTTCCTTCTACCGTACCGTACCGTACTGTCCCGGCTGTGCGTAAAGTACTGACCGCACATATATCCTTTTTTCAACCGAGCATAATCGAGTATGGTGCAACAAACAAGATATACTAAGCAAGACCGAGGCCATAGGATATAATGCAAAGGATTCATCAATTTCTTATCCCCTAGACCGCCATTATATAACGCCTGGGTGGTCCGTGTATTGAACAAAACCATCAATATCTTTATAAATAATATTGATAATAAGGAAATCAATAAATGCGCAATACATAACAATTCCATTAATATAACTTTAATTAATATGAAATTTGATCTTATAAATATAGAAACATTACACTTAGATATCCCTTTTATTTTGAAAGTAGGGAGTTCTTTTAAATCTATAAATTTTATTGATTTCGATTGAAAACTTATTTTACAAGCTAATACTCAAGAATATAATATATTCAATCTATCTTATATTTACTTTTCTATTAAAATAATAAAATCAATAATAAAATAAACAAATTCATATATATAAATATTGAAAGACAAAGAACTTTCGAATTCGCGAACATTTCGATAATATTCTATAATAATAGACGAGGTTTATTTATATTTAGACATATATATATATATATATATCAATTTATATTGAATTTAAGTTTGAAATTTATTAGGAATATAATAAGAGTATTAATATACATTCTTTTATATATTTCATATCAAGGAATAAATTTGAAGAGCTTTATATAAGGTATTATATTAAACCCTCTAAAATAAGTAATGTTTATAAAAGAGTAAGATATTATTCTATTAATTCGAATTTTATATACTAATATACTTATTTATAGGTAGATCCATTATTAAATCATATTTAGAATATTAATTTCTTAATATAAATACCTCAAAATCGAATATTAGTTAATAAAGACATAGCTTAATACTCTGACTAATCAAGCTTTATTACTATTATTAAAAATAAACCTATATCTATAAGATTTAAAATATAAATAGTAGCAAATCAAGGCTTTTTTATAATATAGAATTAGTATAAGATTAATAAAAAGAATAATCCTGTGATTATAGTTATATCCTTTCTTTTAGAGTTGATAACAAATAAAAAATATATAAATCCTACATAAGTAATAATTCTATACTTAATGTAAAGGTTATTTAAAGTATTATATTATATTTATATTAATAATCTATTCATTTCCTATAACTTTTTGGAGTATATATGTTATTTAGGGTATACTGTGATAAGGATATATAGGCCTAATTTTGATATTCATAAAGATCTGGTTAATTTAAAGATAATAAAATATTACGAGAAACAATTCATTTTAAAATATTACTCTTGAATAATATATGTTTTATAATATGGAAGGATAATATAATGGTTTTAGTATAATCTATAATTTATAATGGAAAAACTTTTGTTAATAGGATATATAAAAGACTAAAAATTACCTTTTTGAAAGTTAAAATAGTTTAAATATTATTTAAAAATGAATACAAAAAAGATTTACCTATTTCAATCCTTTTTAACGATTATAATAATAATATGAATATTATTAATATAAGGAATTAATTATATATGTTTATACTAAAACATTGACAATAATAATATAATAATTATCAAACTTTGGAATAGTAGCTTTTTATTATTGTTTTAATTAATTACTATTTAATTTACAAAGAAATTATATTAAAGTATTTTATAATTAAATCTCTTAAGCATAATAATTTTCGAAAATCTCTTATTAATAAATTAATTATTGAATTTGAACTCAAATGTTATTCTAAATGTATAAAACAGGTTTGGTTAGTTTTAATTAAGGTTTATAATCTTTTTCAAGATTAATATTTTATATGATTAAGAAGTAAAAGGAATTGTTATACTTATAAGGAATAGTTTTATAGAATAAAAAGGGTTATATTGAGGGAGAAATCTATTAATTTTAGATAAAAAGAAGTAAGATATGAGAGCAAATAGGGATGTAAAGAATATGATATTCCTTTATATAATAATAATAAGTATTTCAATAGTTATTATAGAATATAGTCCTAATATTATAAAAATTCTCAGAATCCTGATGTTCTGATTGGTCACTAAGATCCCTGTTAAGCGAGGCGTCATATAATGGCGGTCTAGGGGATAGTACCCAATCACCTCGAAATCGGCTCCTCTTGGTAATCATCCACATCAAATAGATCACAGGGCTGTATGCCAACACATGTTTCTCTTAGCAGATCAATCACAAGTAAGTACTACCAAGGGATGCTTTGCCTCCCTCTTGCATGATTCCATTCTACTTTGCATCTTGATGATATCCACTGTCAATGCTATATCAATTCGGTGTCCATTATTCCAATGAATCAAAGTATTGTCACTTATGATATCCGCCAACGAAAGATCTTCTATCACAATACAATGCTATCCTCCTCGAGCCACTCAAAGCTTTATATGTCATGGAAAGAAAGACAATAACAATAGGTACAAAGAATTCACATTATTCAATCATCATCCTGTATGGGTCGAGTACAAATAACAATAAAAGTCCACAACTCCTTTCGCAACAAACCCCAAAGCTCCAGCTGATCTAATAAGGTTACCATGCCTGTCCAGTGTCCAGTGTCCCGTGACGCCATAACCCAATCAAATCTGCCATCACCGCTGTGTAAGCAACCCTCCCTCACCATTTCTAGAACCCTTCCGCCCCTCACCCAATTGCTAATCAAAGCTCAAGCACCCCACCAGTGGCCTCGTTCGTAACTCAAACCAAATCAAATCAAAATCCACCCCTCCTTCCCAATCCCCAGTCCATCCAGCATCTACATATAAACCACCCCACCCACCTCACCAACAAGATCTAGGTATAAATACGTCTCTCACCAGTCGCCCATGATTAATTTCCTCCGTCGTTTCTTCACCACCACGCCTATTACCGCCGCCAGTATGTCTGCTGCTCAAACGAAAGCTGAGGGCATTATTGCTGATAATGCTGTTGGTATGTGTTTATCTTTCTTCTAACCTTAGTCCTTGGTTTCATCTCATACTCTTGTTGCGGTGTTGTGGAGATAGGTAGCTAGCTATGCTATGCCATTCTATTCTATGTATTCTCTTGATGGCTACGTAGCTTATTTGTTCCTCGAATCATCTCTCGGATTACTCGGAGACAGTAGTTTGCATATACTACAATGATAATCAAAAGAAGGACCAACGGATCAAAACATCATACTGAAAACAAATAACTAACAAACCCACCCACCCAGCCGTCTTCAGCAAATCCTACTGTCCCTACTGCAAAGCCACCAAGAAGCTTTTAACCGATTTGAAAGCAAACTTTTACTCTATCGAACTTGATCAAGTTGGTATGTTTACCCATTTCCCTCTCCTCCCTCCCTTTTCGTAACTTCTTCCTCCCCCAAAATATCATCAACTAACTCTTCCCCCCCTTCCCCCCTAGACGACGGCTCAGCAATCCAAGCCTACCTTGTCGAAAAAACAGGTCAAAGCTCTGTCCCAAACATCTTCATTGGACAAAAACATGTGGGTGGAAACTCGGATTTGCAGGCCAAGAATAAGCAGGATTTGGAGAGTCAGTTGAAGGAGTTGAATGTTATTCAGGCTTAGAGGGTTTCTGGGGATGGGGGGATGGATTTGAGGGAGAGGTGATGAAGTACATGATTACAGGAAGTGCATAGCATAGCTCGTTTGCTCAGATTAGAGGAATGAATGGATGAATTTGATACACAAAGATTGATTTGTTGACTTGTGCTTTGTGATATGCTATGCATGGTATGCCATAACAATGCTTATACAAAAATAATACTTATTTTTTATTTATTTCTCTGCTCGTGATTTGTGATTTGCCATGCCATGTTCTACTATACCATGCCAGACCTTCCCTTTCATATCATGTCATCATAACAATACTCATACAGACAAACATACATACATACACACTAAAGCACAACCCCCAATCTACACCCTCACCATCCCCTCCACACTCCCAACCGGACGTTCCACAAACCTCATGACCCCCTCCACCACACTCCTCCTCGCTTCCTCACTACTCACATTCGCGCCCGCCAGATACCCCAGCCAAATACCCCTACTAATCCTCTCATCCCTCACCTCTCCCAACCTCTGACTCCCACTCACCCCATCCTCATACCACACGCCCAATTTCCCACTCTCATCCCGACTCAACAAAAGTTCCCGTCCCTTCGGTACACTCCCCCTATTAAACAGTGCCTTGAACTCTCCCATCGCCTTCCCAAACGCTTCATCCCCGAATTCCTCTCTGTTTTTCTGAGCCCGCGCTGTAAGACTACGTACCCATGCGTCGCGCAAATGGTGGAAATCTGTATTTCGCGTTGGGACGATACGGACGATAGATTTTATTTCGGGATTTTTGAGAATCGTAGACCAGATTTCTTCGCTGCGGGAGGGGTCGAGTAGCATAGATTTTAAAGCATCTTTTTCGTTGGCGACGAGGGTAGATGCCCCATTTGGAGCGGCGAGTTGGAGGAGAGAGGTTTGTAGAGTGGGGATTGAGGAGGGGGAGATGTACAGACCGAGGACGTAGACTTGGATGTGCAGGAAGGAGACGGTGCGGATGCCGAGACCGAGGAGTTGGTAGAGTTCTGGGGGGTGGGTCGAGGGGGTGTCGGTGAAGTGCAGGGTCTTGGGGAAGGTGGGGATGGTGCTGGTGCCGGTGGGGATGAGATCTTCTTCTTCTGTTGTTGTTGTGGATTTGAAAGAGGGGGGGAGAATGGTAACGGGAGAGGAGGAGGAGAGAGAGTTGCTAGATCGAGAGGTGTCGAGTTTGGCAGGCGGAGGGATATCGATTGAGGTTGCGGTTACCCAGATGCAGACCATGCCGACGAGGAACCCGGAGGCGGAATATAAGGTGCGGCGTTTGTAGTAGGCGCGACGCGTGGCTTCGAGTCGGTGGAGGGATATCGGATCGAGTTGCGGGGTTGAGGGGGCTTTGCTGGTTATGGTACGGGTGGGTGTGCGCAGGAGAGAGAAGCATTGTTGTTTCGGGAGGGTGCGCAGTGTGCGGGATGTGAGGGGGAGGAAGGACATTTTAGTAGGTTGTTGTGCTGATGGGTTGGGGATGGAGGGGTCTTGTGTTTTGTTGGATTAGGTTGGGTTTTGTAATTACACCTAAGAAGATGAATTGAAGTGGGTGGATGAGGAGTGAGTGGTTGAAATATGACCTGATTTAATAATGGATGGATAGAGATGGATGGAGATGGATAGAGATGGATGGAGCTTGCACGCCCCTCCCTCGCTCGCTCGCGTATTGAGAAGCTTTTTAGTGGAATCTGGGGAAAATCTAAAAGCTAAAATTTATTTCTTATTCCTTCGAAAAAGAAGGTGATCTGAATGATTTAATTGGCTAATATTACTAACATATAAGAATTTATTTTGTGGCTGGCTTCTAGGTTACAGAGTTTATTTATGATTTTTTATCTATAATTTAGGTACTTGATTGGATATTTAGGTATTGATGGGGAGAAATTTATGATGTATGTAAGATTATGTTGTTTTTCCTATGGAGGGGTCTGATTGATTTGATTGAGGTTTCTGATATTGGATGATACGACCTAATAGGAAAATAATAGATAATGGGGTTTTCTTGATTCTATCCATCTATTTATCAATCTATATACAATCCTCTACTTCCTCCCAGTATCTAAATATGTGGATATAATGTCTCTGACTCCTATGAGTCTTTCAGTACATTAGATACTAGGTAGTAGGTAGGGAGGCACCTCTCCTCCTGACATTATCCTCCTTATCATCATCAACGATAAGTCACTAGACTTCAATAAACTAGGTATATAAGAGGTCAACGCAGACTTTCTCAAGGTTATATACTTCCATGGTACCTACCTAGGGATATGTTATCAAAAGATACCCCCCACAGAAGATATTGAATGAATCTCCGCAAGCAGGAATCTAGTATATATTATAGATGTCCACGCTGTATATGACGCTCCGCTAACTCCTTAGATATTATCTCTAACTTGTTGATTGAGGATTGAGTACTCCCCATACTGTCTGCTATATAGATACATAACTGACGCTCCGCTTGCCCTCCGGGGGCCACTGCCGTGGAGGCAGACTATTTGGATAAATAGAAATCACAATATTCGATCAATAAAACGTTGACGAATTAAAGGTCTAATCGTTCTAGATGTTATTCACATTCAAGCCTATAAATAGAATTCTATATGTTTTTGATAGGATGATATGCACCTAGAATAGTTTTCATCACTTCAAGGAGTTTGAATGTAGATAGATGATTTGATGATTGTGTTTCTGATGGATTCAATTTGTAATTGTTGAGGTATCAGGTCTTTCTATTGATGAAAGAAATCTTGATATCTTTATTAAATCGTTTTAATAGATTGAATGTTGTCGTTCTCCAGCCAAATCTTCACATATAACATATATCAATTGTGTTGCTTACTAATAAGAACCGGATCAACACACACATTTGATCCATCACTCTCTCCCTTATCAAGCTTCTTCTTACCTCACCTCAAACCACCATCCCATCAAATCCTCCTTACACACATTTAATTACCCTGTAAAAGCACAACATCCAGAACGGAACTTCTTCCTGCAACCAAAAGCCAATGCAAAGTCCAAGCCAAAGCCTCCAAACTTCAAACATTAATAAATAGGAAGAACACAACACAATCAAATATTGCTTGTTCCCATCGCTCAATTTCCCTGGAAGCAAAACCGATAAATAATTTCAAACCTCCTCAACAAATACTTTTCAAAATTCGAATATTTCGGGAGGAAGGGTTTCAATTTCGTCGTTTATAATTATTCCCAGAAATCGACGAAATCGCGACATTTTTATCCTCCCTTACATACCCAAAACCCTGGGAAAATCTTCCATGATATCGACGAGGCTGAGCAACCCACAATTGTCAGCAACCTCCTCATTTCACCCCCTTGAACGACATTGGTCTCGATATCAATTCATCAACTACCTGAAAACGTAGCGCCAAATTCTAGAAACCCATCCCGGCCATTGCTCCATCACTGCTTCCCACTCCAGATACCCAACTACATCATCTCCCTTCATTTATCACGATGAAGGGTCGACCTACGAGGATGCCTCTCATCAACTCCGGTTTTCCATCTCGTGCGACTCCTGATATAGGTGATGATTCGCATTCATCGACAAGTAATTCCCCCGCGCGTGCCGATTATGAAGAATCCGATTTCTTCGCTGGCAACAACGATTCACAATCTTCAATCGGTGTACCGACTTTTCAAGATATGGCTGTTACAGAGACATGTATATCGGCATCCAATAGACTACCCGCAGAAGTTCTCATCAACATATTCGCAAAACTCACCCATCCAAACGATATTTTGTCTTGCATGCGAGTATGTAAGAAATGGGCTAGGAACAGTGTGGATTTATTATGGCATCGACCGGCATGCTCGACGTTTCCGAAACTCGGGCACATCTGCAATACACTCACCTTAGAAAATCCCTACTTCGCATATCGAGATTTCATCAAAAGATTAAACTTGGCGGTTTTAGCAGATCGCGTCAGTGATGGAACTGTTCGACCTCTTTCCGTATGCACAAAGGTGGAAAGATTAACATTGACCAACTGCGAGGGTATCTCAGATAGTGGATTGACCGAATTAATCACCGATAACAGTCACTTACTTGCTCTGGATATTTCTGGAGTGAAACAAATTACCGACACTTCCATGTTCACTTTGGCGGAGCATTGCCGTCGATTACAAGGTTTAAACATATCGCAGTGCGTTGGGATTACTTCAGAATCGATGGTGAAAGTGGCGGAGAGTTGTCATCACCTCAAACGGGTAAGTTGCCTGAAATCGATTCAAGATTTATACTGACATAATTTTTAGCTCAAGTTGAACGAATGTGAGCAACTAGACGACAGGGCTATCATGGCATTTGCTCAAAACTGCCGTAACATCCTCGAAATCGATCTCCACCAATGTAGAAATATTGGAAACGACCCAGTAACTAATCTCATCACACATGGAAATGCTCTCCGGGAACTTCGGTTAGCAAATTGTGAATTGATTACCGATTTGGCATTCCTTAACCTACCTCATAAAGCGACATATGATCATTTACGAATATTGGATCTCACAAGTTGTCATCGACTCACAGATGCTGCCGTTGAGAAGATTATAGCCGTCGCTCCAAGATTGAGGAATTTAGTCTTTGCCAAATGTAGACTCTTGACGGACCACGCTGTTCATTCCATTAGCAGGCTGGGAAAAAACCTTCACTACCTTCATCTTGGACATTGTGGACAAATTACTGATGCTGCCGTCATCAAACTTGTTCAAGCATGCAATCGGATTCGTTATATTGATCTAGGTTGTTGTGTTCACCTCACAGATGCATCCGTCACAAAACTCGCTACTCTTCCTAAGCTAAGGCGTATTGGTTTAGTCAAGTGTGTAAATATTACCGATGAAAGTGTCATAGCATTAGCCGTAGCACAAAAACAACGACAATTGGCTCACCGAGGACATCATATCGATGAAGCAGCCTATAATGGAAGTTGTCTCGAAAGAGTACATCTTAGCTATTGTGCTAATTTAACACTCCAAGTAGGTGGAAGATAACTGTGCATGAGGATCTTTCACTAACAAAATACAGAGTATAATATTACTACTTAGGAATTGCTCAAAATTAACACATCTGAGTTTGACTGGTGTTCACGCTTTTCTTCGAAGTGATCTCGAACAATTTTGTAGAGAGGCTCCTGCAGGTAAGTTCTTCACTTTTATGCTTTCCTTCAATTTATTAACATCACTCAGAATTCACCGAACATCAACGCAATGTATTTTGTGTCTTTTCTGGACCTGGTGTGAATGGTCTACGCAATTTTTTGACTCGAGATTTGACTATGGAGTCAAATGAGGTAGCACCTGAGGACGAAGGAGCCCTTTCTATTGAAGAGGTTTCACATTCACCACAGCCTCTAGGAGCTCAAGATGACCAGATAATGTCTGGAATGATGAATGCTACTGCGTTAAATCCCGATGAAAATGACGGTGATGACGACGAGGTATTGGATGCAGTATTTCCTTGATACTCGTTCGATTTACCACGTAACCCAGTATCTTATAGCACTTCATAAGCTATCACTTTAAGGATATCAGGCATACGATACACCCTAAATAGAGGTCAGGGAACGTACATCAATATATCCAATCATTGGGAAATGGAGTTAAGGAGTGGGCATGAATAACTAATGGACGTACATACCCAGTTCATTACGAATCGTCTTTCGCATATCAATCGGTTTTTGGAAGGGAATGAATGAATGAGTACATGGAGGTTGTCTTCAAGGTACATAGATATCTATTCCATAAGCGAGGGGGCGATGGGATTGTAAAGGCGTAGTATTTGTATATACGCATTTCTTGGCGCTTTGGGAGATGATGGGTCGTGGATTTGGTGGAAGGCTTTTTGTTTTTTGCTACGGTGGGAGTGATTTGGAATGATTGGCTGGGGGGATGGGATGGGACGCAATGGAATGGAATGGAATGGAATGGGCTTTATATGAGGGTATGGGTGGAGGCACAGTTCTATTATATTCATCAATCAATCAATCAATCGTTTCGCGGGTGGTTCACCTCGAGATTCGCTAGTATTGTGGATGATGGTGTTGATTATGTGGGATACGTATGTCTAGATAAAGACGTATTGATCTCATATTTGGCGATATGGATTCCCTCGCTGTCTCATCAATGGATGTTCAGATTTTTATTCGGACAGGTAATTGTGATGGCTAGAGTGGAATTCAATGGGTGAGTGGGTGGATAGTAATATGGTAGGGTAGGAGTACCTAGTAGAATACGATATTTTGCCATGGATTCATTTTTATTCTATTCCGTGTGATGAATTGATAGGTCTCTAAGAGTTTGATTCGTTTAACCTTTTAATCTTTTATGCTTTTTTGAGAAATCCTGAAAAAGAGTGTGTGGCTGACGAGCTGTCAGGGGGGTACGTCATTTGTGTGTAGTCTTGTGGTCTAGATTTGGGGAGTTTTTCTGGGTTTTGTGATGGGATCTGGGAAAGAGGGATAGAGAGGGAAAGAGAGGGAAAGAGAAAGGAAGGTAAGATGGAGAGAGAGGGGTTAGTTGGGTAGGTATGGCTGGGTAGGTATGGCTGGGGAGGTAGAGAGGTCGGTGAGTGGGTGAGTATATAAAGACTTGGATATCTCTTTCATTCTAGATGAGATTTGCTTTAAAAATTGGTTCTTGATATATTTTACGGTATTTGAGCAAGACTTGTATACATAAAATATTGGGTACAGAACGACGAGAACGAACATACAAATCGATAGTACAAATCGAAAGTACAGAACGAAAATATATCGTTCAGATACACGCGGGGAGGAAATAAATACCTACTTCTACTTCTCTTCATACCTCTCTCTTTCTACCTACCTACATACATACAAAGAAATAAATATCACCTCGAAAGGATCTTTGAGTTTGGGCCTGGGCTTGGTTGTTGGATTTATTGGACGCTTTTATAAATCACTCTGTCCATCTATACATCTATCTACCTATCCTAGACTCTGCAACTCTTCAACTTTTCAACTTGAAATCAGAAATCAGAAATCAGCAAAACCGAAGGAGTCAAAGTTACTTACCCTGTTAACGAACGAGCGAACGAACGAACGAGTATTCTCAAAAGGAAACATAAATACGCTAATCCGTTGATAGATAAATATGCATTCTATTAAGTTCGTCTTTTCTTTCTTTCTTCTGAGGATCTGGGTGGAGGATTAGGGAGGGGAGTTGGGAGTTGGGAGGATGAAGGGGGGTTGAGATTTGAGAGTCAAGATTTAAGACTCAGTCTCTCGATCTGGATCTGAATCTTTATGGGATTTGTGCTTTCGGTTTCGAGATTTTGTCAGGCTTGAAGTTCACGTTTGAGATTATATTTATGGATTGGCATTGGGATGGGATATTGTTTTTGTTATTGTAGAGATCTGGATAGGAAAGTTGGAATTGTTGAAAGGAGGGAGAGGTTGGAAATAACGAGAAGATACTAATACAATGTCTTTGCTCGGTACAGAAATGCCTCGAATTACGTTGCGGAAAAGACAAAGGCAGGAGGGAAGGAAAGTAGCAAGGAGATTAATAAGAGCGAGTTCTTTTCTTCTTTCTTAACATTAGGACATCAGGACATCAGGAGTGGATTACCAGGCTAATAGGTTGGAATGCTAGGTATAGCGAAAGATCGCAATATGCCAATTAGTACGCGTGTACATGCCGCTGTGAAGGCGGTGGGTGATAAGATGGAGAAACATGGTCATGATGTAGGGATTTCTTTTTCTTTTTCTTGTTCGAGAGTGCCTTTTTGTGGGATGTTGGAGATGGGGTTGTGGCTATTGGAGAGGAGAGGAGAGGAGGTGGTTTGGTGAGGAATGTGGTTTTTGGTGTTGGGGTGTTGGGGTGGGTTGTGGGGAGATGGGGAGATAAGAGGGAGAGTGAGGGAAAAGGGGATTTGGGCTTCGAAATCTGGGACGATGGGAGAGGAGAGTGAATGGTTGAAAAGAGGGTAAAGGGATGAAGTACATAAGCTAACAACGTTTGGTAATAGGCAAAAGCGTCATATCATAAGGAAGTCGTTAAGCATTAAGGACATGGCCTACATCGAAAGTTCACGAGGTTGGGGGTGGGGGCGGTTCAATGAACGGCGGCGTTGATGTGTTGGAGAGCTAGTGTATTCTTGAGTTCAAGATATGGATTGAGGCCCGGGTTCGAGAAAAGAAAGAGAGTGGGTGGTCAGAGTGAGCAGTGTAAGTTGTAGCGCTATACCTGAAGTTGATATCATGCGGATAGGAAGTTCATTGTTAGATCTGGGCTTGTGAATTGATTGTTTTTTTCAAATTGCCCGTTGATTGTTGTCTGTCAGTTTCTGTCTGTCAATTTCAGTTTGTGTGTATTAAGTAAGATCTTACAATATTCAAGGAGATATTGTCGTTTGAGAAAGCAGATACAACTCATTAAATCATTGAATATTGATGTCATTTTTTGCAATTCATTTTTTTCAATTTTTTCCTTTCTAAAATCTATACGAACACTAATTAACAAACGCTATAACATAAGCTTTTTTATGTTTTGTTCTTTTTGCCACTTCCTCCTATCTCATTCTTTTCTTCTACAATAAGGATAACAATAAATCCATGCTGCTGTAATATCAATCTAATTCTTAACAAAAATTATATGTAAACATATATTCGAGATCTACACCATTAGTTAGATCAGATGTCAAACGTTGGAGAGGTCAAGTGAACCTACCGCAAATGATTTCCCCAGATTCTGTCAAGAAATCCTTCACTGTCGTACTCTTCGAGTGACTTGAACGGGTGCTCCCCTGGGATCCCAGTGGATATAAATACCCATTTCCAGACAAAGAAAACTTCTCTCAACTCCTCTCGTTGGAGCTTTGACTATCTGTCCCTTATTTTGAGGAATGGAGTTTTCAGACTCGCATTCTTCTGGATTGGAAGGTAGAGACGAAGACGAAGAAGATGGTGAGACATAACCACTGGTAAACTCAAATGGTATTTCACCTTCGGGTTCTACGTCGACAATTTTTCCATCCATGTCCGTGTCTGCATGATCATGGTCTTGGGCAATTTGATAGAAATCACCTAGATACACAGCATCTCCTAAAGCACAAACTTGAAATTTTAAGTCGTGCCAGAATTTACGATTACCAGAGCGCTCATATTGCTTCAAGTAATCTTGAAAATCCTTTTCCAATTGCACCCCGTGGTTAAATTTAGTGCTAAAATGATGTTGAATTCCAACAATCGGCAACCCGGATTTGGCTTCAATCCCCCAGCCCTGACTGTGTATTGGTGTGTTCTCCGGGCTCATGATAATCTTCCGGACGGAAGGATAGAGTGGCAAGAGATGATGCTCGTGGATTTCCCATTGATACTTTAGCCAATGTAGATTACCCCAACCGAAGATTTCCCTATCTCCCATATTTGAGTAGATGGCAGTGTTTCTTTCCCCAAGAAGGATGTATTGAATACTGGAGATTTGTGGGCAGCACTTGGTAATGAAGTTCCACATATCTCTGCTTGCGATATACTTCTTCTCTATAGGCATATCTTCCACTTTCTCAATACTCACGAGAGCATCCCTTGCATCGTTCGCTTGTTCCACGACAAGATTCTCGTTAATATCGGGATCTTTCACATGAAAGCCATCGTGTAGTTCAGATAAAAAGAGTTGAAAGTCCTCGATTATCTGATACCTTCCATCATCTCTCGGTGGCTTCCACGCTGGACGATGCTCAATGCTGGAAGTATATGCTATGGACCTTAGTTTTGAGATGTTAAGATCTAATCCCAAATCCCCATTGAGCAAGGAAAAAAGTACGGGATCCATGATCAAAGTATCGCGCTTCATATCAATAAGACCACGAACAATAAGGTAGAATAACCTCCCATCCGACATCTGATAATATTTGTGACTGTGTGGTATCATATGGGCTGGAGCGGGATAACGAGCCCGGAGCGATATACATTCACCATTTCTGCAGCGACTAAAAACCTGCGGCTGCACATCCAACTTGACTCTCATTTGATGCGACAATTGGATCTCGGGTATGCTATAGCTATCCTGCCAGGTTTTGCGAGATTCCTGACAGACATGTCGAAGAGGAGATTTCTCGGGCTGTGTCTGGTCGCCTCGGTATAGGTCATTCCCATTTTCGTAAAAGGAAAATTCGAGACGTCTCTGTATCCATGTTTCGGGGCGCTGCAGAAAGAAATACAGCTGTGCCCGTGTGTGCTTTGATGACATGTGCACGATTCGTGGTTCGGGTAAACAGTATTTCCAGACTTTGGCTCGGATCTCGTTGGGGAGTTCTATGAAGCGGTGGAATGATGGTTGGGCTTCTTGTTGTGTAAGGGGGGACGAGATCGTCATGTCTTCTGTGAGGTCCGTGGGGGAGGTCATGTTGTGCTGTTGTTGTGAGGGGAGATTTTGATTCGAGATTTGTTCTGGATGTACTCGTTTAGTATGATGAGATGACATCGGGTGATATTGAGAGTAAGATGTCGAAAGTGTGTGGTTATGTTTGATAGATTCTAGAGATATCTGATATGTTGAGTGATATGAATATATCAGAGGTAAGATACTAGTAAGCCGTCGGATAGAGAGTTATCACAGAAAAGATAAGATATCCGAAAGGAGATGAGATCGGGTGATATTAAGAGTATGATGTCGAAGATGGTTGAAGATCCAGAGATATCTGAAAGTAGATTGTATGAAGTAGAACAGAGTAACAAAAGGTTTAAAAAAAGAAATCCAGGAAAACAATCACCTTTTATATACAATTCCGAACAAGACTACCCCGCGAAAAAATTTCCTAGTGTAAATCCATCTTTCCTTTTCACTTTAGTACGTGGACTAGTCTCACGCTACTTCTTACTCAGGTATCCTCTTTCGTCATTGACACATATCAAAATTTGTTAGGGGGATCTAGCTTTAGGGTATATTTCTGTTTCTGGTATATGTATTAGGTGGTATATTGGTGTCTTGTGTGTCGATCACTACACTGGGACGGGAAAAGAATGATAATGTAATGAGATTTCTATTGGGTAAAGCTACACGAAATCTTCAGGAGGAATTCATATAATTGATATTCGAATTGTAAAACTTAATCACAAATACAACACATAATAGAATAGAATTTTCCTCCTCACAAACCTAACAAAACCTCTATACAAACATCGAAATTCCCAACATCTCTCCTCAATATCTCACAGATCCACCAAAAAAACCACTCAATCTCAAATTACCTCACCATATCCCCCCTCATACAAAATTTCATCGTGAACCTAAGTCTTAAAGCTAAAGTTCCTCGGTTAGCGTTAGTATCAAGAATAGTGGATGGAGTAGTAGCGAGCTAGATATTCTAACCCCTTTTAAACTTTCTAAACTGAACTGATCAATCACGTGAAATACTGATTTAGTTTAGAGCTTTGGGAGGTTGTGGTTTTCTTTTCTAGATGGGTATTGTGAAGGGAGGGGTTTGGAACATATGTGCGCGGAGAGAAGAAGACTAGGGGGCTTGGTGCTTGAGTGTTCTGGGACTTTCTGTGCATCGTGATAATAATAGTAGTCAATCCATAAACGATTCAGTCTATCTATTTCTATGGATAATAATATCTGAGAATGCTGGTACATATGGAGATAGAGCTCTATGTAAGAAGACGAAATGATATATTATCTATTGTAGTATCTGGTGTGTGC
Organism: Botrytis porri; assembly: GCF_014898465.1. Lineage (NCBI taxonomy): Eukaryota > Fungi > Ascomycota > Leotiomycetes > Helotiales > Sclerotiniaceae > Botrytis > Botrytis porri. The sequence goes on along the minus strand of NW_024066083.1, from coordinate 525,399 downwards.
TATCGAATATACATTTCACGCGTTATACCAGAGTCTGTTCTATCAGAACCTAAATACACCATTTCTCTGCGTTCCCTCCTCATTATGAAATTACATTCACAAAGTGAACAAGAGTACCACTTCTTTCCCTCCATACCTACCTCTAAACCGGTATTTCATTTCCCAGTAGTCAAGAACTCGTAAATCATACAATCCATAACATTCAATTACTACTCTACTTCTCACCACACACCATCAACTTCACAAACTCCCATCACACATCATACCAATTAATCGCATACGAGACGATTCCAATCTATGACCTCGAGGAGTTTAGATGTTGTCTGAATATTTTTATTTCTCATTTTCTCTCATGAGAAGTCATTAAGCAATTCAAGTTCTTATTCTATAACCCTAACTATAAAGATAAATGTAATTATAACTCTATTATCATTTCTAACATCTCTACTAATAATTTATTATTATTATCAAAAACCTCAAGTGTTATATATAGTAGTAGTAAATTCTCAATTGATTTAGTCTATCTATAGCTAAGTTATACTAATTATATAAAATAAATAGAAAAAAATAACAAAACTTATTCTCTTTGAAAGCTTGTTCAACTTTGTTGTAATAAAGTTCTATTATATTAATTATATATAGTTTATAATATTTGTATTTTCGAAAACGATTAGTATAATACTTTATTTTCAATCTATAAGTTAATAGTATATATATTATAAATACTTTTCAAGGTATTATAGAATTTCGTTCTCTTTTTTATTATCATATTATTATATATTGCTTCTCTTTTTGTATAACCCTGCTGTTATTTATTATTATTCTATAATAATCGTATCTTTATTTGTTTCTTTTCTTTCTTATTATTTTCTTTTATGATACGTTTTATTTAATCTCTTATATACGATTTATTTATTCTTTATGTTATAGTGTATTAGTTGCGATCTCTATATTCCTTAAGTATTTCTTTTATTATATATATATATATAGTAGTAGTAGTAGTAGTATAAATTTTCGTCTAGGGAGACCTTTTGAAGGGTATTGAGATATACTAAGCTAAGGATTTAAAATAATATATTATATATTAAAGAGTTCAAAAATTATAGAGGGAAAAAGGAATTCTTTAATATATAATCCTGAGTTTTTGATTTTATAATGTTATAGTTCTATTATACACTTTAGAAAGTATTTCGAGTTATATTGTACATAGCTTTATAATCACTCTTTATATAATCATAATTATTATCTGTATAATCCTTTTATTCTATTTAAAATGGAAATATATTGTTTTAAATGATATAAGACTTTAGATAGTTCAAATCTCTTTTAAATAAATCCTAAATCTTTATTTTAGTGTTCTTATAAACTATAAATTTGAAAAATTCGAAAAATCCCTTCTTATTTTTTTTAAGAGATTTCTTTTCATCTCTTTTCTAATACTTCTTTTTCTTTATTATATATTACTTATTCTTTAATTAACAAGATTAATCTTATATTATACAAGAATATCGAAAAGATTAATGAAAGAATAATCGGGCCTTTGGAAGGGAATAATTCGAAAAAATAGGATCAATGTAATCTATAGATTACTAGAAAGTCGATGATTCAATCTTAGCTTTATAGATTCTAATAAAAGAACTATAGGTTCATAAAGGGCATTATGTACAGGTATTGAATCTTCGCCCTTCATATATATATATATACATATATAAAAAGAACTCTAATCTAAATATTCTAAACATATAACACTACTCCTCTTTAAAAAAAAAATTAAAAAAAGATTTATAATCTTTATTATTAAGAAATTAAAGAAAAGAAGGAAAGAAAGAAGAATATAATTATCAATTAATCGATATATAAAATGAATTAAATTAAATTAAATTATTTTAAAATCAAATCAAATCAAATCAAACTATTCTACTCAATAAAATAATTAAAGATGTATAGTATAAACTAAAAACATTTATAACTTTAATGTTTTTAAATAAAATAAGCTATAATTGCTATAGATAATTAATGAATGTAATAGTTATAATATATAGAAGTTTCTAAAAAATTAAAATTGAAATGATTGAAAGAAAAGCAATTAAACCTATTGAATTTACTCAAAAAGTACTTATTTTTGAATACTTTTTCGATCTTTAATAATTCAATGGATTTAATACTTTTAATATTCAAATTTAAACATATTATTAAATAAAAACCTTAATTTTTAATACATATATTCTGATAAAGATTTATTTCTAAATGAAAAAGTTATATATATTTGAAATAGAAAAAGACCATTTTTAGAAGGGTAAATTCGCTTATTCTCAAGAATATCAAGAATATCAAGTATAAATATTAGAAAATTTAGAAAATTTAATATATTTATTTAACTTCAATCTTTCATAACTTTTCCATTTTAAGGAATTAAAAAGAAAACTTTCTATACAGTGGTAAAACATTATCTAATTTCCAATGAGATTTTAAAATATAAAAACAAAAGTGTTGGTATCACCATAGGGATGGTGAAGTCAATATAGTACTATGGTTCACACTATTGTTATATTACTTAAGATTCTAAAAGCTAGGGCTACAAAATGTATTGCTGTAATATTGAAAGATATTAGTATCAATACTAGTATAGTTATATAATCTTTATCCTAATATTAGTAATTCTTTAAAGTTGTTGAATTATATCCTTTTAGTTAATATCTCTTTTGTCTGTGTAATTATTCATTCTTCTAATTTCTTTCAATCTATTTTATAATTTTAATCTTTATAGTATTATTATTAATTAAGTTTTTTAGGGCTTGATATGGTTTGGATTTAGTCATTATATCTGTAGGGTTAGAATTTCTATTAATTCATTTAATCTTTATAATCTTTTGTTTTTTATATATTTTTCGGATTGTTATTACATTAATTATTAATCTCTTTTTATTAATAATTCCGAGTTTTATAAGATAATTATAAAATGATTTGGAGGTGATATATATGATTAGTAAGATTTTATGGTTCGGGAAGATTTTATTAATTATACCTTTAATTGTTATATTAATATTAAAATCTAAAATTATAGTGTAGAGTTTTGATGTTAGTATGTTTCTAGTGATTCTTTTATACTTAATGGATAATTAATAAATGATGTTAATTTTATTATATTTATTTATTAAAATAATAATATATTTAATCTAAAAGAATAAATCTTTATTGTTGGTAAAGGATATGTTAGTGAATATAATTAGTTTTAAAGAATTCATATTGAGTGAAACAAATTGTAAATCTTTTTTAAATTGCTAATTTGTTGGAAGTTGTGGCACGTGCTCTAAGCTACTGTGCATATATCACTTCCACTTCGTAGTTAGATTTTACCTTAGTACAATTAATCTACATAGTCAATAATACATGCATTCCACTGGCCTGCTCCTTTATTGTGAATAGGTTATGAGCCCGGTAGCTCTGCAGTAAGACTAAGGCCGAAAGCTCTTTGAATAGCTTACGTTGCCAAAGGAGAGGTTGACGACGAGAAGCTCCTACGCAACGCGACGTCAACATACGAGGTGCGCACAGCAAACAGATTGCTGAGCAGCGACAGCGAAGTAACCACTTACATCGCGCCTTTTCCTCAAGTAAGAAAACTACGAGTTATTACTGAAAAGACCATTCATTCCAGCTTAACGCTGAAGAGCATCACCTGCTACATAGTGTTCGATATCACTTCAAAAATCATTATCTACAAATCAAAATTCACTATTCTTAATTACCCCGCCTTGAAGAGAATTTCTCCCTTCAAACACTAGTACATCCCAATCGGGACAGCGCAGTCTTAAACAGTTCCTCTTCCACTCTTTCATTCCACCATCAATCACGCCTAGGTCATCGACGCAAGCTTTCTACTTGCAGAACCTTCAAAATGAACGAAGACACTGGATCCAAGGATTACTCCAAGCGCATCCCTCCTCTCACTCAAGAGAATCACGAACGCTGGACTCGTCAAATAAGAATTCAACTTCGAGGAAAAGGTTGGTTCTATACATGCGAAAAGACATTGCATGAATATGCACGGATTGCAGCAGCCGACAACTTAATCCAGGATTTCGAAGAACTTCAAGTCTCCAGCGGCAGCGGCAGTACCACTACAAAGATTCGACTCAATATCGACAAAAAGGCCACCTTTCTTAAGGACGACGCTAGTGCATTATCTTACATCTGTCGCTCATTATCTGACGATGATGAGGCTTTAGTGGACGAATATGATACAGCAAAGAAACTTTGGGATTATCTAGCCGTCAAATACTCCAGAATCGATGATATCGCAGCAGACGAGTACCTCCTCAAGATCAAGACCTTCTCTTTCGACGATACCCCTGATATGACTATTATAGGTGCATGGGATAAGCTCAAGGATCTTCGACGAAAGCTCTTATCTGCGGATGCTTCAGCCGGTGCTTTGTGTACAGATAAATCACTCTTTCAAAGCCTGACCTTGTCTCTCCCTGATGAGTACAAAGTCATCATTGATATGATCCGTGTCGTCAGTTCTACTCTAAGCATTGACGATAAGATCAAGCATCTACAGGTCAAAGAGGCAGAGATCCAGACCTCTGGAGACTCGGCACACCTTGCAAAAGGAAAGAAATATGTCCCACCTCATCGCCAGCGTAAGGCTAGCACAAGCTCGGAGACCGACACATCCATCATCACTTGCGAACTCTGCGACAAACCTGGCCACTCAGTCCTAAAATGCTTCCAGCTCCGTCGCGCCAAGCGTCTCTTGAAATCCGATTCAAAGCACAAACAGAAGAGAAGACAATCCACCTCTCCAGTGCGAAAAGACAAAAAACGCAGGGAGCACAAGGCTCATATCGCCGAATCAAGCTCCGATGCTACTGAAAGTGTCGTCGATAGTGAGTCTGATTCTGAGCATTGTCATCTCACCAAAGAAAGTATTAGTAAGGCATCCCCATCGCAATGGTACGCTGATACCGGCGCCACTTCACACATGTCTGACCAACGTTCTCTATTCAGAAGTCTAATTCGTACTCCGCGACGAAGGATAACGGTTGGTGGGGGAGCTATGTACTCGGATGAGCGAGGAACAGTGGACATGGTGTGCAAGGATGGAACAAGGACATCATTAGCTGGTGTGCTATATGTACCTGGATTGGGGGTCAACCTGCTCTCAGCCAAGAGAATTTGTGAGGCAGGACTCAAGGGTACATTCAGTCTCAAGAAGATGTATTTCACACCAGAAAACGATAAGAATAATAAGATCATCAAAGCAACAATGAAAGATGGGATGTATATCATCTCGCATGTGAAACCAGGATACGAAGATTCTGCATTCTTTGCGCTCTCTGCAGAGATCATTGATGGTACAAAAGGGGAAGTCGAAGAATTAACCATGACGGAGAAGGAAAGATACCTTATCTGGCATAGACGCTTCAATCATCTCGGCCCTGACAAAATCAGGAATCTGCACAAAGTCACTACACTCCAGAGACCGATCAAGGTCCCTTCAACTCTTGATGTCTGTGAAGTGTGCGCTCTCACAAAGATGACTAACAGAATCCCAAGTCAACTAAGTGCACGAAAATCCAAAAGGCTAGAATTGATCCATTTCGATGTTGCTGGCCCTTTCCCAAGGACCATTCGAGGGCACAGATACTTTCTCCTTATTATCGATAGCGCCACAAGGGTAAATTGGGTCATCCTATTGAAACAGAAGAGCGATGCAATACCCTTACTGAAAGCCTGGAAGCAAGAAATTGAACTTGCTACAGGAGTAGCTGTAATTGCTGCCAGAACCGACAATGCACCAGAGCTTCTTCAAGCCGTCCGGGAATGGAAGACTGGTGTGCGATCAGAGGTTACAGTGGTTGTATCGTCTCACCAAAATGGTCCAGCTGAACGCAATATACGCACCGCAGAAACCGACATGAGAGCAATGTTGAAAGAAGCTCATTTACCATTAGAATTTTGGGACGAAGCTGTCGAGCACGACGTATACATTCGAAACCGCACTAGTATTGGCCCAGATGCAAATGGAATCGATCGAAGCCCACTCGAAGCATTTACAGGCACATTACCAGATATCGATACATGCAAGGTCTGGGGGAGTCGATGTTACGCCTATATCAACCCCAAAACCATCCCAAAAGGACAAAGGCATGATAAACTTCGCGACACAGCAAGGGTTGGGATATTCCTGGGATACTCAAAAGACACCACCAAGCATATAAAGGTTTATTCACCAGAGCTAGGTTATACTTACCGCTCTTATCGTGTTACAATCGACGAAAGCTACAAAGGAGGGGATCTGGATCTCAAACTCAGAAACTGTGTAGCTGGATCACAAGGTACCAAGAATATAGAACCTGATCGCAGGCCTCGCGGCAGACCTAAGAATGTCCCTGAATCATCGTCTATTCCAGTCGATCCACCAATATCACCAAATGAAATAATCACAGACTCGATAGAGGTGCGCTTGCCAATACCAAAACGAACAAAGACTGAAATACCACGCTTTGATGAAGATGAATATGGAAATATCCGACAAGTGGCTGATGATTTAACAAGACCGGCAGGGGAAAACAACAAAGAAAGTGATGTTACTTTACCTGATATAACTTCACCACCTGATCATACACCACCGAAGTCAAGGGCACCTGAGGATATAACTTTACCACTTGATCATACACCATCGAATTCGAGTACATTACCTGAGAGTGTATTACCTGATATTGCACTACCTAATGAAACTTTACCACCTACTGCATCTACATCTGCATCTACTTCCACACCACCTTTGAGATACAATCTTAGGAAGAGAAAGAGAAGCGATGACGACGATATAGAAGAACAGAGAGACTCCAAAATCATTCGGGCCTTACTTGCTTCCTTAAATAAGCCAGGATCAGAATCAATTGAGCACGCCATGATTGCCATTCCAAATATTCATCAATTCGAACAGGAGACGAATAATGAAATTGCTTCGAAGATCTTGACTATTTTAGCAGATGCACCAGCAGAAGCTGAGACCGCTCTACCAGCAACGGAAATACTCGGGATCAAGATACCGAATACATATAAAGAAGCAATGGCAGACAAAAAGCACGCGAAAGACTGGCAAGCTGCAATTCAAGAAGAAGTAGACTCATTGGTCAAGAATGGCACTTGGGAAGAGTTCATTTTACCACAAGGGAGCAATCTAGTTTCAACGAAATGGGTATTTGTTGTTAAGACGAAGGATAATAAGGTAGAGCGATTCAAGGCCAGATTAGTGGCTAGAGGGTTCAGCCAAGTTTTAGGTAAAGATTACAACGAAACCTTCGCCCCCACTGTTCGACTCGATACTCTTCGCCTTTTCCTTGCAATTGTTGCAAGAGAGGACCTCGAGTGTTCCCATTTCGATATCAAAAATGCGTTCACCGAATCACACTTGAAAGAAGAAATCTATTTAGCACCCCCTCAAGGTGTTCATGTTCGTCGCGGCCGCGTTCTACATGCACTTCGGAGTCTTTATGGGCTAAAGCAAGCTGGTAGAGATTGGAGCCTTCTTCTGAAAGGAGAGTTAACCAAGATGGGTTTCGTACAAAGCCTTGCGGATCCGTGTTTATACACCAATCACCCGCGCCAGCTAATTCTCCTAGTGTATGTAGATGATATTGTTACTGCTGCTGCACAAAAACGAGATATTCAATGGTTTTATCACAACCTTTCTGCTCGATTCAACACCAAAGACCTGGGGGAGATTAGTAAGATCTTAGGAGTGCGCATCATTCGTAACAGATCAGAGAGAGTGTTAACTATGGATCAAGAAGAGTATCTGGATGCAATGCTTACCCGATTCGGGATCTCCCATGGTCAACACACTCCAAGGAAGATACCAATCTCGGATTACAACCAACTACGACCAACGCTCCCAGACGACGAGCTCACTGATGTAAACGAATACCAGCAAGCAATCGGCAGTACGATCCACCCTATGGTTTACACTAGACCGGACATCGCATTCGGTCTCGGGAGATTAGCACAAGCTATGTCTAACCCTGCCAAACATCACAGCGTTGCACTCAAAAACCTTATGAGATATTTGAGGTCAACTATTAAACAGAAACTACGTTTTGGGCCTGGGGGAGTTCAATCAGATATTTGCAAAGAATATGACCTCCTACAACGCACCATCAAAGTATACACCGACGCAGACTGGGCAAGCGATAGAACCGATCGAAAAAGCATCTCTGGTGGGGTAGTAATGTTCTATGGTGGACCAATCTCATGGGCAAGCAAGAAGCAGACATCTGTAGCTACATCTAGTACAGAAGCTGAGTACATTTCCATGGCGATGTTCACCAAACAAGGGCAATGGGTAGCCCAACTCTTGAGGGACTTAGAGCGACCACAGTATATCGGGAGCAACAGCGGAGTTCAAATGCTCGGAGACAACCAAGGAGCGCTAGCGTTAACCAAGAACCCACATCTACACGAGCGATCAAAGCATATTGACATATGTCACCACTTCATTCGAGATCTCACAGAAAAACATCTAGTCAATACCAGCTATGTCAATACAAGTGATATGGCTGCAGATGGATTAACAAAACCATGCGCAAGGGTGATATTTGAGAGATTCAAGAACATGCTGGGGTTTCAAAGAGAGTAAGCTCTTTGGGAGAGTATTGGAAGTTGTGGTATGTGCTCCAAAATCGACTAAATCGACCAAATTGACCAAATCGACCAAAATCACTGAATCCACCCATTTCACCTATTTCATCAGATTCATTGGATTCATCTTACGTCGAATTTATCAAAAAAAAAAAAAAAAAAAAAAAAAAAAAAAAAAAATTAATGATTTCAAGAAAATCACGTGGAATAACAGATAAGCTTAAGGTCTGTTCGCATACGATCGGATTTTGATGGTCTACCATATTAAAACAGTAACCCTACGATCAAGGAATAACGAATTTCGAAGCAATCAGTTATTGGGCGTATAAAAGGAATTTTAAAGAAACTAACTACTGAAGCTGAGAGAGTAAGCTCTCTGGGGGAGTGTTGGAAGTTGTGGCACGTGCTCTAAGCTACTGTGCATATATCACTTCCACTTCGTAGTTAGATTTTACCTTAGTACAATTAATCTACATAGTCAATAATACATGCATTCCACTGGCCTGCTCCTTTATTGTGAATATAATTTGTTATTAAATATATTTATTAAGAAAATCAATATTTTTTTCTTTAGAATTAATAGTTTGTATAGTATAAGATAGATCAAAAGTTGCTTTTAATTGTTATATTATTATAATATATACTTCTCGAGTATATTATGTAATATATTGATTCTTTATTATTATAGATTTTCTTAGTTTTCTGTATGTTTTTTATATATTAGATAGTTTTAATTTAATTAGGTATAAATTTTTACATTAATTCTTTTAATTAAGATAAATCGTACTATTATCTTGTTAAATATTTAATCTGTTATTGAACTTAAATAATATATTTAATATAAGTATTTTATACTTTTTCGCTATAAATTTAGTATTATAGAATTCTTTTTGTTTATAATTTGTGAATTTGTTATTAATAATGATGAGTGTATTGTTTATTTGTAGTTTTATAATATTGAATATTGTATTATTCTTAATTGTATATAAAAGATATAGGTTATAAGTCGATTGTATTATTTTAAGGGTATTAGTATGATGCTTGTGGTAGGTGCTAAACTAGTAATTGTTTGCTTTCGGGACATTATATAATAATTGTACTACTTGCAGGATAAAACCTTCTGGGATGTCCATTTCTATTGATGGTTGTGTATAAACCTTTAGACTAAATTCGATATTGATTATGTATATGTTTGTATAATATCACAAATATTCATAATTACTTTGTTTTTTAGGAGTATAATGTTACGGAGGTACCCGCACCGCAACATGGATTATAAGATAAACCTAAGGCCTTGGTGTTGGAACCTACGAAAACAGCACTGTAGGGACAGTTGGATTAAAGGGTAACGAAAGATAGCGGTAACCGAATCAATAAGCAATGATTAAAAGATAGGTACATATCTTTTGTTGGCACCTATCCTACAGTAGGCACAGGAGGGATAGCGGTTACAGGTTATCTAGTAAGCACAGGTTAGATAAGCAGTAGTATTATATAGGTTATGGGGTAAGTGTCACGTGATGGATAGATAGGATAGGTAAGCTATCCAGGCTATCCGTGGATAGACAGGATAGACAGTCTACCCAAGCTATCCAGACGAGAACGAAGGTCTATATAAGGGAATGGGTTTCATTACAATGTAGAGCTTCGTGCTCAAGAACAATCATTAGTTTCATTACTATAGTTACGAGAATTGCAACCAGTTACAACCTTATTGAATTCCTACTTGAAGTCTAGTCTAAACCACCTCGAGAGATCTCTAGACACTTCCACGTGACCCTAGAGGCAGCTCCCGTAACATATAATTATTATTGATAGCATTGTTTGTTAGCTGACTTGTTGTATTATAAGTGACTATATTAAAACAGTACCTTTTCCTTAATCCTTTCACATTTATATTATTAATCGAGATTTTGGAAACATTTTATTAATTTCCTTATTCTTTATTCTATTAACAAATTATAAATTAAATATTCTTATATTTTCAAATATATTTATAATCTTTACAAATTGAAAAACATTATTTTCTATTAAATTATTAATTTTCTTTTATTTTGATTCAATAAAAATCGTTAATATCGGATTATTGGTAAATATTATAAAGCAGTCTGTTGTTACGGAGGTACCCGCACCGCAACATGAATTATAAGATAAACCTCAGGCCTTGGTGTCAGGACCTACGAAAACGGCACTGTAGGGACAGTAGAATTGAAGGGTGACTAGGGATAGTGGTAACCAGATAAGTAATCAGTGATTAAAAGATAGGTACCTATCTTTTGTTGGCACCTACCCTACAGTAGGCATGGGGTATCCAGCGGTTACAGGATATCTAGTAAGCACAGGTTAGATAGCAAGCACCATTCATTTAGTAAGCACAGGCTAGTTAGCAGGCACGGATTAGATAAAGCAGCAGCCTCGCTAGGGATCACGGGATAAGTGTCACGTGATTGAAAGCCGATCGACTTGTCGACCGACCTCAGGGAACGAAGATCTATATAAGGGAACGGGTTTCATTACAATGTAGAGCTTCGTGCTCAAGACAATCATTAGTTTCATACTATAGTTACGAGAATTGCAACCAGTTACAACACCATTGAATTCCTACTTGAAGTCTAGTCTAAACCACCTCGAGAGATCTCTAGACACTTCCACGTGACCCTAGAGGCAGCTCCCGTAACATCTGTATACTCAATATCATTAAGTTTATCATTATCTAGGAGGTAGAATGTTAAGTTTAATACTTGTTTCTCAGATTCAGTATAATTAATGTTTTTGTTTATAAAAAAGATTATTAATGTAGAAATCACAACTTAAAGAGTTGATAGTTGTAAAAGCTGAGGGTTTTTAAATAAATCTAAAAGGATCTCCTTTTTATTTCTACTTTATATAACAGCTAATAAAATAATTAGTTTAATTTTGCTAGTTTTTAGTAAAGTTGTTCTTCTATTCTTTTATAATACATTTTATATCACTTATACTAATCGTATTTTTTATATACCTTTAACAAATTGCTCAGATTACATTAATTCTGTTACTTATACTGGTTCAACGGGTTCTTTATGAGGTTGGTTTTGAGGCCAATTCTCTTCTTTTATATATAATTTGATTTAAATAATATAAAACTTTGTTGGATCATTTGTTAATTATATAATATATATCTTATCTTTTATTTCTAACAAATAGTACAGATTTATTTAACCTTTATATTCTTTTTATACCTAAATCTTTAAGTTAATAGGTAGGTTGTATAGTATTATTGTAAATAATTCATTACATTAGTTTAATACATTTAATATCTATTTTATTATTTGTAACTTATTGATTTTGTTTATTACCTTTTTAATTATAATTTATTATTATAAGATTGTAAATACTAGTAAATTAAGATTGATCATTTATGGGTATACTCCAAATACTCCAAATATTAAAATTAATTCGTCTAATCCTACAGTATTATTTATTACCTTAATAGCCATTTATAACATCATCTTTCTTATCATAGAACTTCCTAATTCATTAATAATAATATTGTATACTCATCTAATAACTATATAATAGTATTTAACAATTTCAATTGATTAATAAACTTTAACCGGTACACTCTTCATTCTAATCGATATGATTACTATATATTATACAAATTCTTTACTAACAAAGTTCTTTTTAGTATTATATATAATATAATCTAAAGGACCAATATAAATATTCATTTAGTACTTTCGAAATATATTAAAGGTATGTTTCATAATAATATTGTTTAATTACTATATTACTTAGAATTATATATTTTTATTATTAATATATAGAATAGAGTTAATATTGATATATATTATATTCATTATAATTAAATGATTAAAATCAATATCATCTTATAGATTGAACTTAAATCAACCTAATGATTTTCTATACTTTTGATAATATTAATAAAATTTAATAAGTTTATCAATCTCGGCTTGTATAACATTGTTATAATCAGCTCATTAGAATACTCATAAAAGCCTATATATTAACAAATAGCCAAAGCGACAGTATAAACATTATAATTCTATATCAATAAGGTAGCATATATTATTATCAATAATTTGTTATATAAATTGTTACACATTTATACACCATAAAAGTATTATATATCCATTACAACAAATATATAGGAATTATTCTCCTATATTACTTACAATAACTGTATCAAGAATATTATTATAATATATACTAAGTTCGTTTATATTTTTAAGAAATAATAAAAATAATGTTTTTATATTTATAATATAGAATTCGATGGTTTTTGATAATAAATTTAATTATATTAAATCAATCAATTTAGCTTTACTAATTCTGAATATTATACTTATAACTTCTATTGTTTTTATATTCAAGGTAACATCCTCAATTATTATTTTGTATATTATATATTGTTTATAACCCACTATTAATCATTATACTACAGCTATATCGATAATAATTCCTTGAAATCCCCTTACATTATATCTACTAATATATATCGTACTTTCAGATTAAGATTAATATATTAGAGCATATATAAAGGATTTATTAAATAAATCCTTAACAATCTTTTATTCATTCATAAATCCACTCTAGGTAATGAAGTTTGAATATAGTTCTTGTACAAATAGGTTTTGAAATTCGAATTATACAAAATAAGCTACAATTTTATTATTTATATTAAAATCAGAATCTTTAATAAGTTCTTCATATTCGACAAGAAATTATTCAAAGTTTTTATCAAAATTGTTATTTTTAAACTATTCCTTATACTTACATCAGGATTCCTTATGTTTCTTTTTATTATATCGAATTAATCAATAATTTTCTTTCCTATAAATAAAGCACTTTTTCTTTATGTATAATTTAAATAAATATTAATTACCTTATTCGAAACCTCTACTCTAACTATATCCACCTCAACCATGGTAGTACTTATGATTGATATAGAATATTATAACTTTATTAAAATAAACTTATTCTTATATTATAATAACTAAACATAATTCCTCTAAAAGATTTAAAATGTCTTTAACAAAACGAAAACAAACTAAAGAGTATATTTATACCGAAACATATACAATAATAATCTTTTAATAAAGTAATTCTTCTATTCTTATTATGAAATTAAATCCTTTATATACATAACGAAGTTTTATGACCATAAATTGTAAACATTAAAGCATCATCTTCCCTTTATTATCTAATTCTATCATTACACTTTTGAATATAATAGTTTTTTATTACCATATAAAATTACACTTATATTCTGAACCTTCAAATGTAGATATTATTAAATTATAAATCCTAATTATCATATCAAATAAATTGTTTAAATTTGTATAATAAAAATCGAATATAATATTAACAAATATAATAAAAAATGTATTTTTTAATAATGATATAAGTATATCGATACATTTATAATTGTTAAAAAAGATCAAGAATTTGTAAGCAAAATTGTTATTTTGATTGTTATATTTGTTGGCTTTATTGTAAAGTTTTACAAGGTTACTCAAAAGCTAACTAATATTTATAAATCTTTAAGGAGACAAAATATCTTGAATAATATTAGTACCTTCTGGATTATTTTCTCCTCTATTTTCATAATATCAACCCCAATTTAGAATATTGTTTTTTCTACCTCCACTATTTCCTTCTTTTTTATTTATATTATTATTATTATCGGGTAGATTATTAATTAGTTATTCGATTTGTTATTACGGGATTATATTATTATCAAATTAATAGAATATTCATACCTTTGTTGGAGTTAATCTTAATTATTCTTGATCAAAATTTCGGAGATTAAATTAAGGGTGTAATTGTGATGGTATTGGGATAGTCTTAATATTGAATTATTGAGTAGATTGAATGAGTATTAATTTTGTTAGATTATAATACTCTTTTACAAATGATGAATTGATAGGGAGATTGATAATATAATCTCGAATTATTGGTATTTACTATTGTGATAATAATTTTAGTAAAAAAGGAATATATAATTTATACTTCTCAATATCTTTATTCTTATCATCATATTAATATAGATTAATATCTAATAACCTAAATATAACATTTGAAAATCACAAAAGTCTATCTTGATTATAAATGATTTATTTAATTAAATCTTTTATTTTAATTATTTCAGAAATAGTTAATAGTACTTTCAACCCTTTTACAATTTTTTTAAGTATATTTAATAATCGAAACTGAAACTCTTTCTCCTTAAAAGTATTTGTAATTTTAGGATTCGATTATTATTAAAATATTGTGAATTGTGCATTAATTAATGCTTTATTGACCATTCGTTTTAAGTAGATTATATGCTTTGCGACGAATAGTTTATATATATAGAGTTTATATTGTAATTTGTATAATAATTGCATTTTAATGAATAGAAAATGCTCTAATTTAAAGTCCTTAAAACTTATAATATAATCCGATTACAATTTTTTATTATAAAAATCGCTGAATTTGTATTCATATAATTTATATTTACAGAAATCTTGTATTTCCTTTTCATTTATATAATTAATATCAAAAGAATAATCTTTCCATTTATCCACCATCAATTTATAATTATTAAATATAATCTTTAATAAAATTAAAAATTCAATAATGAATTTGATAAACTTAATATCATTAAATTGTTCCAAAACTGAATATTTAATATTTTCGATACAACACTTCTAAGATGTAAAAGAATTTGCAAATGATTCTACCATATTTAACAAATGGTAAGTAAATAGTGAGATATTAATTCTATCAAGATATAGTAAAGTTTGAGTTCAAAAAGTATAATACTAAACTCGAGCTAAATGTTACTGATTTTTATTCTTTAATATATATTATAATAAAGAATAAGATATAGATTAAAGTTAGTATAAAAGTTGTTATGTTGTCAACCGTTCTTATTTATATAAAAACAAATATCAAACCACATTGAAATAATATAAAAGTTTATATTTCTTTAAAGAAATATTAATCTTAATTTAAACCATATATTATAATTAAAATTAAGGTATTAGACTTCTGATTTGTAATATTACTAATTAGTGTTAATATTACTATAAAAATGGTGAAGTTAATATAGTACTATGGTTTATATTATTATTATATTACTTGAGGTTCTAAAAGCTAGGGCTACAAAACGTATTGCTGTAGTGTCGGAAGACGCTAGCGTCAACGCTAGCGTAGTCACATGATCCCTGTCCCAACAAAAAGATTCAAAATTGATAAAGATAAATAGAATTTAAAATGTATTATGAAATTGTACTTATTTTTATTAACTTATTAACTTTAATATACTATATCTCTTTCTTTTTTCATTCAAATTCTATAAAACTTTATTTCTATATAGCAAATATATATATAAAATATAATAAAATTTGCAAAAGTTATATTCAATTTTAGTTTACACTATACATCTTTAATTATTTCGTCGAGTATTAAAAGGATAATATTTAACACTCAACATAACACACAACATATACATAACCCACAATCTTAATATCAAAAATCTTAATATCAAAAATCAAAATACTCAGAATCAAAATCAAAATCAAAATGAATCATTAATTACTAATCATTAATCATTAATATAAGACTACCTTCAAGACACAAGAGAGAGAGAGAGATTCAAGATAGTAGAAGTAAAGTCTGATTCGATTTAGTCTGTCTATAGCTAAGCTATGCTAACTATGTAATACATCTAAGTGGTGGTGGCTAATTGTATGTCATATTATACATCAAGGAACCTTTTATTCTAGATCATCGAGATAAGTCTTGGTCAAAGCACGCAAGATGTAAAGTCAAGTCAATTAAGTTGAGTTAGTCAAATCAGTCAAGTCAAGTCAGTCAAGTCAAGTCAATCAATAAAGTCACATATAAATAAGTATAATACAAATGACATTTTCCCAACTTAGCAACCGCTCAAGCCAAGCGATGCTCATGTTCCTCAATCCATCCATGCATTCCCCTCTAGATCTGCGCTTAAACTCTTAATAATCTCAAAAATCTTTTTACTTTTCCCCCGTTGCCCCTCATGCATTCTCCAATGATGATTTTCCATTTGCAAATCCCCATCATAATATTACCAAGCAATCGTACAATCCATATCAATCCACCCATTCCCACCCATTATCCCTTCATGATACCCAGATCCCCTTCGATCCTCATACTTCTAAGCCATATCCACATCTCCATCCGCCATAGCCAACCTCTCTTTAGCTGTCTTTGCCTTTTTACTTCTCCCACCACTAGCCGTCTTTCTACTACTTGATCCCTTTTTCGTACTAGAATCACCTGCAATAGGGGTTGCAGTACCACTAGGTCTATTAGATCCATCATCAAAATGTCCTTCGCCTATTTACCATAGTTAGTAAAAATTCTCACAATCATCTCATCCTTCTTTCAAAAGAATGAAACTAAGCCATGCTATGTGAATCTAAATATGGAATTAAAACTCACCCTCGTGATAAAGATCCTCCAAACTGCCAGCACCCTCCTTAGCCTTCTTTCCTTTACCCTTAGCCTTCTTATTCAGATTAGGGTTCTCAGCTTCATATCTCGCTTGTTCAGCTGCCTTTCTTTCGATCTCCGCAGCTTCTTCATCATCCACCAACCACATGGCAATATCCTTGGTTCTATTCTCTTTGCTCCTGGCATTGAAGTCTACACCACCACCTGCACCACCAGTCATAACAACCTTTTGAACTTCTTCCTTTTGAAGTGCTCTCTTACGAATTCGCTCTTCAATAGTACCACGAGTAATCATACGATAAACAGTAACTTGTCTCGTTTGACCTAAACGATGAGCACGATCCATAGCTTGACTATCAATTGTAGGATTCCAATCAGAATCATAAAAGATGACTGTGTCAGCACTTGTAAGATTGATACCCAAACCACCAGCTCGTGTACTTAACAAAAAGATAAAAATTTCGGGTCGAGTTTGGAAATCATGAACAGTATCTCTTCGATCCTCAAGTTTGGTAGAACCATCAAGACGAAGGTATTTATAATTGCGATATGTCAAATACTCTTCCATGAGATCAATCATACGTGTCATTTGGAAATATAAAAGAACACGATGACCACCTTCCTTGAGTTTGGTGAGTAAAGCATCAAGCTTAGCAAGTTTACCAGAATCAGTAACAAAGCGACGCATGGATGGTACTTTGATATTGGTAAAGCGTTGTTTTTCGGAGGTAGGCACTGGTAACATTGGCTTTGGCGGATAGAATGATGGTGAAACCTTGGAGGTAATGAATGCCTTTTCTTCAACAGGTGAAGGACCAAATAAGGCACGTCTCATGGAAACATTGAACAAAATCTTTTGTCTCTCGAGAACAGCACCCCGGCTAGAACAATCGACTTCAATAGGAGGAGCAGTTGCACTTGGTCGACCACATTGTTCCATTCGGCTTATGCCAGATTCATCCCAAACAATTTTAGCGACATTGAAGAGTTTGTTGAGGTATCCCTCATTTGTGACTTCAGCAAGAGGCTTACGATCTTTTCTCTCGACAATTTGAAGCATAGCATGTGCTGGGGTATAATTCTTGTCTTCCTCTTCATCATAGATAATGCTGAGCCTACCAAGAGTTTGTGGCTTCTGTACAATATCCACAGCACGAGCAAAAACATCTTTACTTGAAGCTGTAGATGCCTCTTGAACTGAGGTATTTGCAAAACGAAGCCATGAAAATGCACCATCTTCTTTGGAACTGTCAACAATGTTCTCAGGCTTCCAAACGTTGAAAAGTGATTCGAGACATTTGGCCTTGACCCCGGCACTTTCATTATCTTGTCCAGGTAGATCAAGTCGTCCACCTTCACGCCATATCAATCGAGGTAATGAGTACTGAATCAAATTACGTGCCGAGTAAGCCACGGTAACATTAGGACCTTCTCTCAAGAACGAACCGGCTTCGGCAAAATAGCTGAAAGATAAAGGCGAAGTAGTTTCGGCACGTTCGAAAAGATCTGGATGATTACAAACCTTTCGGAATTGCATTACCAAATTCATCAAAGTACCAGTATCATTATCATCGCCAATTGTTGCTTTCTCGATGAGATCCATGATACTTATTTGATTCCGAAGGTTGCTGTAGTATGCTCTTTGACGATAAGTAAGATCACAGAAGATATCTTCTTCAATCTTGTCACCTAATTCCTTCTGCACATGCTTCTTCACACGACGAAGCATAAAAGGCTTTAAAATCATGTGTAAACGTTTGAGTTGATCCTCATTAAGTTTGGTGTTACTTTGAGCATGACTCTCAATATCTTTGGAAAACCATTCACTGAATTCGTCATGAGAATCGAACAAACTAGGCATAATGAAATGCAACAGAGCCCAAAGTTCCTGCATGTTGTTTTGAATCGGAGTACCGGTCAACAGAAGACGATTTCTGCAATGAAAACCAAGTAAACTCTTCCATCTGGAACTTTGTGAACTCTTAATAGCTTGAGCCTCATCCAAGATCATGTATTGCCACTTCATCTTCTGGAAATAAGCGACATCCGAGACGACAAGTTGATAGGATGTAATGAGAACATGGAAAGGAGCTTCCTCAGTATAAGTGATGTGCTTGCGATCCCAGAATTTTCGAAGAACCTTTCGATCAGCTGCTGTACCCCAGTAAGGCAACACCTTCAACTTTGGAACGAATTTGGTGATTTCTTGTTGCCAATTGTGAAGTGTTGATGCAGGAGCAACAACCAAAAATGGACCCCAGATACCATGTTTCTCCGCCAAATAAGCCATGACCGAAATAGATTGAACAGTCTTACCAAGACCCATCTCATCTGCCAAGATACCATTGATACCTTGTTCATAAAGATTGACAAGCCAATTAAGACCCTTGAGTTGATATTCCTTGAGTTGAGCTTGAAGCATCTTGGGTTGTTCAATATCGACATCTCCCATACCGGCAGGGTTTTGAAAGTTCATCTCCCCATCATTATCCATAGCAGGTGCATCATCTTGTTTATTGAATGCTCTGGCCTTATTTTGAGCTTCTTGAATAGCATTTTGAGCATTTGCCATGGCAGCAGCTTTCAATACAGATTCATCCTCAGCATCAAAGTCAAGATCTTCAAAGTTCGTAACCTTTGCAGGAGCAGAACCTTCAGGTAAGTCCATGGGATCGGATCTCGAATGATTGGGCTCAGCCGGAGCCGCAACATCAGGGTGATCGGTAGATCGCTCAACTTCGTCCGTCTTGATTTTCTTGCCGATGAAATGAGAGTAAAGTTCAGTCTGTGAAATAAGGAAGTTGAGCTTCCTCTTTTGCCTATTTGCTTCACGATCAGCTTCGGCTTTCTTGGCATTTTCAATCTCCTGTTTCTCGGCGGCTCTTCGAGTATCACGTTCTTCACGTTCGTTACGCTTCCAGAAAGACATCATCTCTCTCATGACACGTTTAGCACGAGCTTGAAGGTCCTTGGTACCCTTGTTCGTTCGTAGTTGCCATCGTTTGGCTTCCTTGGAGGCTAGGATGGCAGTCTTCTTCAAATTCGATCCTCGAATAGAGTAGGAATCCATAGCCAATTTGAAAACTTTGGGAACCTCTTTTCGCGCGAGATCCTTCCAGATTTGATCATAGACAACGTGGAACATTTTCGTATTGTGTTGATCGACAGGAACAGGAGGAGATTCTTCCTTGACTTCCACTGGCTCTGCTGGTGCCTTTAACTTGAGCTTGATCTTTGTACCACCTTCTTTCGATGGAAGTGGCTTCATGTCTTTGAACTCTGTTGCATCCCTGATTGGCATGAGTGCTGGTGATTCCCCTTTATCGATTGCCTCTTGAGCTGCTGCTGCCGAATCCTTCTCTGCCTGCTTCTGTTCCTTGGACTTTCTAGGTCGAGCACCACCGCGTTTTGGCTTCTTGGTTGAATCGGGATCCACAGCTGTAAATGTCGACATACTACCACCTTGCATGTTAGGTTCCATAGGCGAGACTGCTCGAATCTCGGGACCCTTGTCTCCTCTAGCAAGTACCAATTTAGTTTGTTGTGCCTTCTTTTCCGCTCTCTGGGCATCCCGGAGGAACTTGTTTCTATCTTGATCATCCAGTGCTTCTTTCGCCTTGGCCAAAGCAAGTTCCTTTGCTTCCATGTTATGCTGAACAGTCTTTTCACGACGACGCTTCCTCTGCATATCTTTCTTACGCTCCTTTTCTGTTTGGATCTCATCGGCTTGGACTTTGGAAATGGCTGCATCTCCTTCGACCTCTCTATAGCGCTCTTCACCCGCTTTAGCATGCTTCCCCATCTTCTTGGTCATCAAGTTGGAATAATCAGTTCGACGCTTCTTGGTTTTGACGATTTCGAGATTCTCGACTTCGATCTTTCGTTTGAGCGATCGCGTTTTATACAGTTTCTTCTCTTCTGCAAATTCCACATCGCCGTCTTCCGGTTCTCTATCTAGCTTTGACATCAAAATAACAATATCCCTTTCTTGATCCTTTGTAAATGGTTTAGGTTTTGGTGTAGATTTTGCTTCTCCGTTTGCCTTGCGCTTTGCGGGTACACGTGAAGTTGTAGGTGGTGGAGGAGCTGGGGCGATGGAAGATTGTCGAGAACTAGGGGCTGGCGAGGGTTCCGGCTTCAAGGTAGGCATTGCTTGTCGTGAAGGTTTGCGAGGCTTTGATACGACGGGTGTGGGAGTTGGTTGGGGTTTGGGTGTTGGCGTTGGTTCAGGAGCAGCGCTAGATAATATACTCGAGAAGGACATTGGGTCTGCTGGTCTGCTTGGAGTCTGAAAAGGCAATAAATTAGATGATGTTGATGAAAGTAGAAGGTGAACATAGTTTTGACTTACACTGGCTGGTACCGGTTCTTGTTTAATGACTGGCCTGTCATGCTGTACTGGCCCTCCGCTTGTCCCATTATGCCGACTCACGGGTGATTTCATCGTGGTCAATCGTGGCGATTGTGTGACTGGAGGAGGTACGCGACCTTGCGGGTGCGCGTGTGAGATGGGTGATCGGGGTGGAAAATGAGAATTCACGGGAGATTTATAGACGGCGTTATGTTGATTTAGTGAACCATTCGCGGATGATTCGGGTGGTTGATTTTGGTTGTAGGGATAAGATTCACGATTCTTTTGTAGTAAGATGTTAGGAGATTGACCATCCTTTTCGTGGGTGTGTGGGAAATATCTTACTTGTGATGTCTTAGCTTCCCTATCGCTCCATATCGATTCCGTAGCCGTAGGTCTTCTTTCACTCGAGTCGGAAGTCGGGTCGTAGTAATTGCTGGGAGGTTTTGGATCGCGTTGATAAGTAGAATCTCTATCTTTTTGATACAAAGGGGTGCTTAAGCCCAAGGCTGAAGTGGAAGTTGTCGGAAGAGGAATGTGTGCTGGTTGTATAAGTTGAGGTGCGGCAGGTGGTTGATGATATTGATTGAATGGTGGAGGTGCGCCGGGTAAGAAGGTTGATGGATTAAGAATTGAACGAATTTCAGTTTGTGATTGTTGTCTCGGTGAAGCAACGTCGTGAATTACGTTTGAGGCGCTGGCGCTGGTTGTGCTTGGTCCATTCATTATTCCATCGCGCCTCATTGAAGAAGATACAGCCTCTTCTTGATCATCTTCCGCCCGTCGCATCACTGTAGCATGAAAACTCGAGTCCATATTTGAATTTGGCACCCCTTCCACTCCCATATATAAAACCAGGTATTAAGTTTATCTTTTTTATCGCTTTAGCGCTCCATTGATCAAATTCCGGAAGATCTGCGACGCGACAACGAGAATACTGAGGAGGAGATTCGGATTTCTTGGGATTTGAAACTTGAATTGGTACCAGACGACTTGAAGTATTTTCTTTTTCTTGATGGGTTATTGATACAACGAAATTAAAAACTTCTCTCTTATCACAATCATCAATCACTTATAACACATCCAAGAAGAGAAATTTCATTCCAATGAATCGCGATGTATCTAAGTAGGTGGGTATACAATGAAGAGGTCGAATACAGCGGATAATCAAAGTTCTGAGTGAATTGATTAAGGAAGGAAGGAAAGAAGTGATTGATAATTGGCAAGCAATCCCTAGGGATGTGGAAGTGATAACAATCGTAGGTACCTAGGCAGGTCGTCGGTCTGTCGGTCGGTCGGTAGGTATATTGATACAATACAAAAGATTGAAAGTATTTTTGACATCGATTTGCCGTTTTCGCGTCGTCGAATTGTCAAGTTGTTCTCTTAATAATATGTATGTTGGGAGAGGAGAGAGAAGAGGAGTTGGATTCGAATCGATTTGAGTTTGAGTTTGAAAGATCACCATACAATTCTGCAGCCAGCCAGGCCAAAACGCGCGAGAGCAAAAGGTATGGAAGAGAAGATGATTAATTAAGTTACGTTAAGTAAAGTAGGTAAGTTGTGAGAGAGGTTTAAGGAGAGTTCCGAGAATTGGATTGTTGGTTAGATTGATCGATTGATCAAATGATAATTAGAGAAGAAGCAACTTATCACGACCTTCCATGTTTTCTCTATGATGTGATGGATTTTCCTTGGAAGTGTTACCTACTCCCGACCTAGGTATGATAGTATAGTGATATGCCCAAAATTAGAAGATATACTTGGGATCACCAGTACCTGAGAAATATCTAAATATCATGGAAAGAACCGCTCAAAAATCGAACAAACTTATGATAACTTATATTTATTCTTCAAATTCAAGTCAAGGATAACCTTGGAATACATATTTTTCTCATTTTCTTGGGGGTCACAAAGTATAATGTGGAGTGAAGCGTTCCTTATTACTTTCCCCAACACGCTTTGGAGTGAAGTTTGGTGGGAGTGAATAGAAAGAAAGGTGTGGGTTTGAAAGCTGCTCTTTTTTCACGTCATGACATTGTGACATTGCATTGTAACTCATATATGATTGGCTAATGAATGGGTCTAGAATAAGAAATCACCCCTGCATGGATACTCGAGTACCAGGTCAAATTGGAGCTTTGGTCTCATGGATGTACTAGGTAGGTAGGTAGGTAGGTATGTAATTCATTCCTCAGGCATACTCGTAAAGAAAGAGAAGGAGAAAAGAACTTTCCCATACAAAGAGATCTATCTTCACTACCTTTCTCTTCTTTCTTTCCTCTTATTAATCTCTTTCTTCACTCTCACTCTCATTCTCACTCTCACTCTCACTCTCACTCCCCACCATACCTACTCCCCATACCTACTCCCCATCCCGTAATCTTCCCTTTTTCCCTCCACCCATCTCCCTCTCTCCTCTCTCTCTCTCTCTCTCTCTCTCTCTCTCTCTCTCTCTTCTCTCTCTCTCTCTCTCTCTCCCTCTTCAACACATCCAGCCTCAGCCCATCCATCCCCAAGCCCCACACCCACCATCTCATCCCCATCCCCATCCCCATCCCCATCAACCTCAACGCCACCAACACATTCCCCATCTAACCCATTAACCGAACACACACACACACACACACACACCTCTCTAACCACATCCAGAACAATTTCCACAAAACATCTACATCTATTCGATTTTCCTACTTCGGAGCCGGCGCCTGACAGAGTAAATTCAACGTAACACTTTCTTTCTCTCTTTCTTTCTTTCTTTCTTTCTTTCTTTCTCTCTTCTTTCTTTCATTCATTCATTCTTTCATTTACAACTTTGGCAATTATTATCATTTAATCATCGTAGACACTTGGGGTCCAAATATACCCTCGGGGGAATAATCAAGGATCAAGGGGAGGGCTATCATCTAACCCACACAAACAATCGCATACAGATATCATCAAAAAATAGATACACTACGAATTTGCCACAGTTGTAAAGAGCTATCATCCTCCGACATGGACCCGTGTGAACAGCTGGCAATCTGTCCAACTCTAAAGTGCTGATCAATTCCTCAATCTTTTCCTTTACTTTCCTCTGATCTTTTGATCCGTCTATCGTCCAGTAATGAATACGAGAGATTGCGTAGGGACCTACCTGGGCCATACATCTCAGCCCTACCACTCACTCATATTAAAATTACAATCACAAAACATTCACGTCACTCTTTTCACCATCAAACCGACAAAATGATGTAATAATGTTTCATTCTCTCCAGTAAATTCTGCACCGAATCAACGCCATCTAAAACAGACTCGCATTCTATCCCACCAAAAGAAAGCGGTGTTTCATCAAGTCATGCACCGCCTAATCCCTCCGCGGCCTCCTCAGTTTCGGGTCATGAGAGGGATATCCCTTGGTGAATGCCACCCCGTATGTGTAGTCAGTCGTCCGTAGATGCATCAATCAAACTTTTGTTTTTGGACTGAATATTGTACGGAATTTTGTTCATATATAGTCACTTTAAACGGCACCTGCAGAAACCATCTTCTTTCTCAAGTGATTCTTGTACTCGGCGATAGTACCATCCCATCTCTTGATGGTTTGGTTCTCGCAAACCATAATGTCCTTAGCAATCTTATCGAGTAATCTATATATTATTAGCATATGTTCCATTCGACCTGTGTCAAAATTGCGTACCTGAAATCGTGAGAAACAACAACAACACCACCGGTAAAAGCATTGATAGCATCAGCCAAACTGTCAATAGTAGGAATATCCAAACCGTTGGTAGGTTCATCCAACAACAACATGTTTGGTCCATCGATAGCCAACAAAGCAAAAACAATTCTGGACTTTTGTCCTTCGGAAAGAGTACCCATCAATGCGGTTTGGGATTCACCACTGAGACCATACTTTCCGAGTTGTTGACGCCAGTATTGGTAATCTTGACTCTTGGAAGCATACTTATCTCTGACGAAGTCCAATGCGGACTTGGTGAGATCCAATTGTTCAGAAGAATGTTGAGAGTAAACTCCCATCTTCAAATGTGTGTGACGAGAAACAGTTCCTCCAGTAGGAGAAAGCTTTCCCGTCATGAGACGGAGAAGGGTAGATTTACCAACACCGTTAGGTCCGACGAGAGCAGTACGGGAATCCATGTCAACACCGAGGTCGAGGTTTCTGTAGAGATCATCCTTGGAATCACCAGAGTATGAGAATGTAACATCATCGAAAGACAGAACTGGTGGTGGAAGCTTCTCAACATCTGCGAATCTGAAAGTGAAGACACGATCTTCCTCAACCTTTTGAATGAAACCATCGGCCTCCATCTTGTCCAAAATCTTTTGTCTAGATTTAGCTTGTCTGACCAAGTTGGCATATGTACCAGCAGAAGCGATGAATTTCTTAATGTGAACAATTTCATCTTGTTGCTTTTGGTAGGCCTTCATTTGGTTGACTTCTTGTTCGTATCTAGTCTTGGCGTAAGAATCGTAGTTACCACCATAGTAGATAAGTTGTCTTGAGCGCATATCGATCATGTTGGTGCAGACGCCGTTGAGGAAATCCATAGAGTGAGAAACAAGGATGAGAGTTCGGTCCCATTTCTTCAAGTATTCTTCCAACCACACGCAGGCTTCCAAATCCAAATGTGCAGTAGGGTCATCGAGAAGGAGAAGGGAAGGCTTGACGAAAAGAGCTTTAGCCAAAGCAACACGCATACGCCATCCTCCGGACATATCCTTGGTCTTCTTGTGGATAGTGACCTTGTTGAAACCGAGACCAGTCAAAATGAGGGATGCACGAGTCGAGAAAGTAGATGGATCCATGGTATCCATACGCTATTTTCCGTTAGAACAGTACATAGTATATCTTATCTTTCAACAATCTTACCTCGTAGAGATCCAAAAGGACTGGAGATTCTGGTCCTTCTTCCTCCAACAGACGCTCAGCTTCATCATCGAGTCTCTTCATCTCGTTCTCGGCCTCTCTAACGACCCACTCCAAGGCACCCAAGTCACTAGGAGGAGCACCCTCGTTTAATAAGTAGATATCGACGTGATCTGGGACAGGGTATTCGCGCATATCGATAGCTTTAAGAAGAGTAGACTTTCCGCAACCGTTCTCTCCCAAAAGACCATAACGACGCCCGTATGTAAGTTCCATGGTTGTATCGTTCAAAAGGACACGACCGTGGAAAACCAGCGATGCTGAGGTAATCTTAACGTCACGACTTTGCTTGAGAGAGCTGAGAACACCAGTTGTAACACGATCAGAGAGACCATGCTTATCCATTTGTGCTGCTAATCTCTTGACTTCATCCATATCCTTTGTCGCAGGTTGCTCCTCATCAGGGAGAACATTTCCATCAGCGTCGACGGCTAATTCGCCAGGTGTTGTGGTACCAGATGCAGCCTTGGAGCCAGCCTTTGATTTGGAAGCAACAGTCTTCTTTGCCGGCTTTCCTTCGGCGGCTCTCTTCGCATCACGAGCGGCTTTTGATGCTGAAACCATATTGATTAATTATTTGAAGTTATCGTGATAATAATCGATTGGTGAAGGAAGAAATTCTTTGATTTCTTTCTTTCTTTTTTTTATTGGGTTGACCTTTTTTTCAGGATGATCGTAATGATGGTGGGGAGAAATCTTTTGGTGGGGTTTTTTCTTACACTAATACTTCAAGGCTTTTTCATTATCGATTAAGTTAGTGCCATCTGGATTTGGGAGGAACTTAGTAATTTTGGTGTGTGGGTTTATGAATAAGGATTGAACTTTTTACCATGGAATAAGTTCACACTCGTAATCGCCGACTTTTATTCTGATCAGTAAAATATACATTTTATATTGAAGAGATAATTGCATTGAGATTACATTGTGAAGTATCTAGTGACTTTGGATACTATAGAAGAATATATCAATCAATCTGTTTTACATGCGGCCTCACTCAATCTTTCCTCCTAGTAATAAGGCTTGCACAGTACAGTACATCTACAAGTGGAGAGTATGTTAAACACACCCCCATAATCATTGTTTCCACCCAGTCCACCAGTCAGGTCTCTTTAATTTCACATTCCAAGACGATAGGCTAAAAATAATCTGACGTAGATAGCGAGTGGATAAGATCACGTGTCAAGGGCTTTCTTTCTCCTTGATTGCCACACTGTTGACTGGTCGAACTTCACTCTGTAGAGTACAAAATTTCAACTTTCTCGCCATTACTCTTGGATCACTGTTTCACTCTTATTAATGCCACGGCTTACCTGTCATGTACTGCGTAGACTACTTTCTCACGTTTCCATTTGATTGGTGTAGCGAAAGCATACATAATCTTGAAAGTTTATCAACATTAAGGAAATATGGTCACCATCCAGTACCAACTGCGCAAATAAATTAGTCATCATATAGATCAACAACATCATGATATGTCTGTGACGACAGATGGTGAGAGCGATGCGATGTTCCCCTCCTATTTCAATCGTTGTAAATCTCCAGGTTTCAAAAGAACTCACAGCTTTATATTGACTCCCTCTATACAACTTTCTCGACAGAAACCCAATCTACAGCATTATCATTCTAAAAATGCGAATTCCTCGGAAATGGACTCCACAATACACATCTTGGGTCTTGGAAATCTGGGAAAGCTCTTTGCGCACTCATTAGCTACAAAACCGAATCCCCCTCCTCTCACGTTGTTACTCCATCGCCCAAATCTATATGAAACGGCAAAAGCCAAAGGATCCAAGATTGGGATTCATTATGATGGCGTTTGGAATTGGGAGGGACATTACAACGCAGAGCTTGTATCCATAGACGATCCTTCAAGTCCCGTAGATACTAAGTATATATCCAATCTAATAGTCACTACAAAATCCCACAAAACGGCCGACGCACTTTCCATGATCAAGCATCGTTTTACCCCTCTGTCGACTATGATCTTCATACACAACGGTATGAGGGTGGTTGAAGAAGTCAACAAGAGAGTCTTCCCAAATCCCAAAGAAAGACCAAATTATCTATTTGGTATAGCATCTCATGGTGTTTATAGAACAGACGACTTCACAGCGGTCTTTGCTGGCCAAGGTTCGGTTATTATCGGTAATCCAGGGGACGATATTGAGAAGACTTCTCATAGAAGCTATCTCTTGCAGCAAGTCATTGACTCTAAACTTCTTGGCGCGAGTGAAGTTCCTTGGGACGAATTCAAACTCCTTCAATTACAAAAATTGGCTGTAAACGCAGTAATAAATCCTCTCACTGCCTTGAACGATTGTTTAAACGGTATGATTGTGGAATCTTCCATGGTCGGAGGTATGAGAAGTGACTTTGACGGTTTGATATCCGAAATAAGTCAAGTCTTCTGTTCACTTCCAGAACTTCAAGGAATTCCGGGTTTGAAAGAAAGGTTCTCAAGAGAAAGTTTGCGAAACGCCATTTTGAATGTTGCTTCGGCCACTGCACAAAACAGAAGTTCTATGCTTCAAGATATTAGTAAGGGCAGTGAAACAGAAATACATTATATCAATGGATACATTGCAAGAAGAGCACAAGAGTTGGATATTGAGTGTCCTGTGAATCTGAGGATGGTTGCAGACATTCTCGCGGTCGCTGCAAAGTAGAAGGCGATGGTAGTATGCACTGTGGACATATACTAGGTAAATTAAGCTCGCAAAAGAACATTGAATATCTGTATTCTCAATCATTATCATCTCATTGGCTGTAGAATAGTTGCTCGTACATTCTCCAAGGCATGAAGATTGAATATTCATCTTATCGAGCCACCATTGAGCTCCAGCTGAGAGTGTAAGGCACAAATCGGCTCAAAGGGCAAGAGCGAAGGGCAAGAGCAAAGGGCAAGAGCAAACCGCAAGGCTAGGCACCTAGGTATCACATATTCACTATTTCCAAGTTAACTCGCCTACACACATTTCCAGCAAGGACCTCTCCAAGATTGATCCATGACTTTCACGGGCTCTCAGCCCTACACAAGGCTGTACATGTGATTTGAGAGTAGAGGGGAAAGGCTGAGCGCTTTTAAATTCGCGTTGAGGATAGTAAATCACGGCGCGACCGCGTCAACCCTTTCTTCTTACAAATGGAGATCAGTTTTGAAATGGGACCATCTTCAACTTTACAAGTTGGCCCAAAATCGATCTGCATTCTTTTTGAAAGATCGCCGCCATTTCATTTGGTAAGTTTTGGAGTTTACTACGAAGGGTTACTGCATTCTAGTCTTTACCATTCCTTTCTATCCACTTGATGGAAAAGCACTAGGAAGACTCATTATAATACTTTGTTTCTAACATTCTATTGACAGATACTCTCGAGGTCTTCTTTGTCTGCTGGGCAATATAGATTCCTCGATCTTTAAAACAACAGCTCATCGATCTCATCATCTGCGAGTATCCCGCTTCCATCTAAATCATGAACCAACCATGTCAACATCTTCTCGAGAATAATATCAAATCCACCGATATGTCTACCTACATCCGACCTCGACGTCCTATGAATCACAAAGCAACGTTTCATCAATTCGCAAAGCTAGCTCCTGAACTACAAAACATGATTTTCAAAGAAGCTCTTCCCGAAGGCCGAATCATCTCTCTCAAGGCCGTCGAAATTCTCGTCGATGAACCTGATAAATGGACTCGGGAATGGTACGCAGGAGAGAAATACGGGGGTAAATACAAAAGTGCAAAGCTCGTCGTGAAGACTACTTTACCGGCACTCTTACATGTTAACATTATGGCGAGAGAAGTTGCGTGCAAGGAATATGGACTTGAGTTCGCATATTGTTTGAGAAATCCGATCTACTTTAATTGGGAGAAGGATATTCTATACATACAATCCGATCGCGCGGCCAAACTGTTTCAAGGGAGTTTACAGATGCTGAAGAATTTTCAAACCCCACTATCTCGGGGTCTTGATATTGCTAAGATGGAGGAAAAACTCAAGTTTCTAATGTTAGGAGAACCCTGTCTATTCAAAAGCACTACGGAGATGATTTCCCGCTTAAGTAATTTAACGAGATTGGAGCTTAAGGAGGGATGCTTTAGATGGGATCAGAAGATTAAGATTCTGAATACGAGGTGGAGGGAGAGGTGGGGAGAAAACTTTACGTATACATGTGTAGAGTTGGGGAATAAGGAGATGGGATGGAGAGTGGAAGATCAGAGGGATGGGTATGAGGTTTATGTGAAGCCGAGACGATCGGAGAGAATAAGACAGTTGGAGGCCAGTAGGAGTTTGGATGATCATGAAGGGGATGAGCGAGAGGGGAGATGAAATGAAGTGGGAGAATGGGGGAGTGCGAGGAGAGGCAGATGGAGCGAGATAGAGAGGAGAAAAAGAAGCTCTGTAAATAATCTTACATTTGCACGCGTGGGCCAATGATAGTAGGTCACTTCTTCGGTAATTTACTTTTCCAGTACTTCCATTGTTAATATCAATTGCAATATTCCAAATCCTTCACAATGCAGCTTGAAAGCGTGAAAGACCTCTATCCGTGAACATCGCCCAGATTTCCTATAGTTTGGAGTAAGTACAGTCTCACTGAATCATTCTTGGATTATAAATTCAAAGTCCGAAACTCATATGTATAGAAGATTTGAAAGCGGCTACTCGACTTCCATGCAAGGAAAGTCAAAACGTTGATTTGGATTCTACGTATCTGGATTACCCAGTACAACTATGGATGTTTGCGAGTTTGGTGTGTTAGATAAGGAGACCCTTTGTTCCTGATCTAAGGCTTTCTGATTAGCTTTGGGGATCTTGAGGAATCAATACATTATCTTTCAAGTTATAACTTGAGAGCTATGTATCAGGGCTGCCGACCTTTCAATCCCTTTTCTACAACGAGTTGTTCTAGAAGATGGGAATTAAGTAGGACGAGTAATGTCGAGGTCTCAAAATCAAACAGCTAGAGTGTCAAATCCACATGCTTCACCCTCGATGCTTTTAGGAGAGCTATGTTTGTTTCTTCTTCCTCTTCTTGTTGTTCTTCTCAATGTATTCCCCTGGATAGTATTCTTCGAGATCCTCTGCTTTTTGACACTTGCTTCATTGATTATGCTTCTTTCGAGATTTGGATATTCTTATTTCCAATTAATTTTGTTGTCGTGGGAGTATCTTTTAATGAGGTAATTGTATCGATAGGGGAAATCAGATCTTTACATGATGTAGGAATCAAATTGATGGATGAAGTTTTGAAGGAGGATTAGAGGAGAGATTACTGAATGATTGGATCGGTTATTCGGGTATATGCAATGTACCCTTATTCATCACTACTGCGATACTACCCCGCATGGAAGCTCCTACGTCTGGATTGGTGAAGCGGAGCTGCATTGGTTTCTGAAAGAGGAAGTTGACATGTATATGAAAGATGATGGATAGCGAAATGATCATCTTGTTGCATATCTTGATGATCTTTCGCCACTTGCTTGCATATGTTTTCTATTCTCCCAATCGGTGAAATGACTCTTTTATCCCTCTTTCTCTGAACGATGCTTATAAGCGCTTCAGATTCCACATCATGTATACCATGTAGGTATCAGAAGTAATTGGTACTTTGCTTCCTACGATTTCTCGATCTGTGATTGCGAAGTGTTTGTTTTTTGTTTATTGTGAAAAGATACATAATGGCGTCCCCGAATGTCATCAGCGCAGAGGTGGCACCGAAGTTTTACGATAGTATTAGTGAGAAATATGATAAGTATTATTCTCAAGATCAGGGGTTGTTAGATTTTATCAGAGAGAGTTTGGAATTGCTGCCTTCGGATGCTGCGGTAAGAAAGAAGATGTGGATGGCTCTTTTGTTGAGGGTGTAGTTGTTTCGCATGATCTTTGGTATTGAAATCGGAATTGAAATTGGGAACGAGGAGAGAGACATACTTTTGTTCGCTTTCTCAGAGAAATCGAATACCTTAACCTCCCTCGTGAAAACCCCACAGAGTCTTTTATTTCCTCTCTACCCCCATCTCCAACTAACCTCCCCCTCCCCCAGGTCCTAGATGTCGGTTCTGGCACCGGCATTCCCACCTCTCTCGCCGTTGTAAAATCCGGCCGCAAACTCCACGGCATCGATATCTCCCCCAACATGATCTCTCTCTCCCGCAAAAATGTTCCCGGGGGAACATTCGAACTAGTCAGCATGTTAGAGTATACCCCGAAAGAGGGAGAGAAATTCGATGGCATGTTTATCATTCTCTCCATGTTTCATTTCTCGCGCGAGGAAATGGGAAATGCGATTGCGAAGTGGAGGAATTGGGTGAAGGGGAACGGAGAGGGATATATTTTTATTGGGACGATTGCCGCGGAGGATGCGGTGAGGATTGAAGAGAGGATGTTTTCGGATGATAAGGTATTTACCTATATGTTTCTTTTTTCTTGCTTTCTTTCTTTGGTTGGAGATTAGGGGTGATGACAATGCTGATGATGGATCTTTGTGATAATTAGCGCTATGCGGAAAATATCCCAGGAAAATTCATGGGGGAGATTAATACGAATTTTCTGTATACACAACTTGGATGGGAAGATGTGTTGGCGGAGAATGGATTTGAGATTGTGAAGGAGGGGAAGGCGGTTTTTGAACCGGTGGAAGAGGCAGAGTGTGATAAGGAAGTGCATCTTTTTATTACGGCGAGGAAGGTGTAGAGAGGTGATGGTGAGTGGGGGGGTAGAAATGAGATTGGAAGGGATGATGGTTTCAAGGAAAGGGTGGTCAGACGGGGGATGGGTATCATTAGTCTTGAAATCATGTAGTATACATTGGTAACCTTGGTTTCTATCAGATATCCTGGGGCTAGAATTCAA
Source organism: Botrytis porri (assembly GCF_014898465.1). Taxonomy (NCBI): domain Eukaryota; kingdom Fungi; phylum Ascomycota; class Leotiomycetes; order Helotiales; family Sclerotiniaceae; genus Botrytis; species Botrytis porri. The sequence continues at coordinate 492,124 of NW_024066083.1, read as the reverse complement.
ACTAGTCACTACTGATTCATATCACCTCAAAATCAAGTCTGCAGGATGCTTAACACAAGTTCTTCACCAAAGTGGGGGAACCATCATTCCTCATCATAACCAAGACCACATCTAAAGACAAAGAGAACTCCTCTCCAACATGTCCATTCCACGATCCAGAATTAGCAAGCTGAAATTCTTATTTCCACGCATCCCAGGACACATCGTGCCATGACCATGCGGCCATTTTTCTTCTTGAAATAGTAGGGATATCTATCTCTTACAATCTCCTCGGGATACGAGGAGAAACACAAATCGAGTTTCGTTGATGCGTCCGACTCAGCAGAAGTTGTACACGTTTTTGGCTGATTTCTCCACCGTTTTGATTTGCGGAGTCTTGTTTGTGAGTTTTGAAGGCCGAAGCCAGTTGAGTTTGTCAGTTGGAGTCCCGACTCCACACTTGAGTGAGTTTCAAGAGGGTGGGCGCCCACATCTTCCTGTGTATTTGATAGGAGCGCCCACCCCTTGTATGTAAGCTTTATCATATGATTGGAGTCTGCTGTTCTCTTGATTAGTAATTGTGCGTGAATTTGCAGTGAAGAAAGTTTGTTGACATTGGGGGGGGGAGTGGGAAGCAAGACTCGGTGATGACTTACGAAGAATTATATCTCTTACAAATTCCTCTTCCTCGGGGGGCGAAACTCAAATCGAGTTTCATTGATGTGACCGACTCGGTAGAACGAGAATAATCGGAACGCCACGCGCATGGTGGGATATCTCAGGGAACCACTTGCTCTATTTTTGTTAGCAAAAGTTTAGGATTTGACCGCTCTGCCAGTGGTTTACACATACCTTGGCTCTCGAAACCCTTGTGCGCCAGAAAATTAGATGGCCTTGAACGGACCAGTAGGCCCTGAGAATCCGCCATCTTTGATTGTGATGATACCCGCTAGTACCGTACTCAGGACCATTATCGTCTTGGTCCATCTTTGGGTATTCTATGTGTATGATTTCTTGTCGATGCAGACTATTTCGAATGAGTAAGTATACTTGGTTACAAAATATGAAATGATTCTTATTGCGACTTACACCAAAGAATCTACTCTTGTGCGATGAGCTTGGCAAGGCAAGAGACTTTGATATCGATCTATTGATTTCCAACAAACAAATCAGCAACGAAAAATAACTGAAAGAGTCTTGATTGATTAATTAAAAACAATTGCCATCAATCGATCAATACAAAAATAACAATTATTGAAGTACCTTTCATGAGATTTTCGCTTCGAAGTTATGCCGTTGTTTCTCCGAAATAGGAGAGAGTTGTTGGAGAAAGTTTGAAAAATGGATTTTGAAGTTGAGGTAAGAGACAATGAAAATTCTTTGGCACTAGTTAGAATTTTGATCACACCATTAATGAGATTAGGGCTTTGCCAGTAGGAGGGTAATGAGTCACCTCCAATCAAAAATAGGGCTTGAGCGGGTTAACTGTGGGAAATAAGACTTGCGAATTTGACATGGGTCTTGATTTCGGCACACATAGATTTTACTTTTGCTTCTTTTCTATTTCTACTTTGGAAACTATCTCACCATCTTTCCAACCTTTCCAACTTTCTCAATAGATCCTCGTTCTGCAAGTCTTACTTCAAAGGGCGTTGTGGTCTACTGTGAGCATATTTGTTTTATCTCTGCCAGCTTGTTCCCATTGTATGAGCACCTCCAACTAACAAACCTTCAACAGGCCTGCCATTCTAAACCCATCCAAAACTCAAACGTGAGCAGAAGTTCAAGTTCTCCGATCTTGCAGCTTTCCATTGGGGAATTGCATCATCAAGTCTCTCTTATAGCTTTCAGATTAAGTAAGTCACTCTTCTTCTTTAGTATAATACTATTGCGGTAACTTCTCAATTTGAGCTAACCTTTTGCTCAGAGCCACAGCTCCTCGTCGCGTTTCAAGTTCAAGTCTAAGAACATTCGATTTCAATACCCACCTCCTCATTGCAGCACGCAAACACCAAAGAGAAGACACCTGTTTCTTCTTCGGTTCCAACATCTCTTCATCAAACTCAATCTACCGGCGGCATCAGTGAATCAAGCTTTGTTCTCCGGTCTTGCACATCTGCTGTTCCTTGTGTGACCGAAGATTCACCCACGATTCATGCTGCTGTTTACGTCGTTCACGTTGATCAAACCTATCTGGCTCACATTACCATATTTCCAGATGGTCGTGACGATAGATCGATTAGTGCACAAGCCACTGCGGCCCGTTTACCATCATACCTTCGATCTGTTCTTGGTTTTTGGACGACCAGGTATTTACTCGCAAGCACTACTCTCAAACATCTACAAGCTTTTGAACTAACAGGGTTGACAGGACAAACAATTTCATGGGAACGTGGTACACTGCTTTCGAAAACCTTTTCAGAGTACACAGGAAGAAGTGACAATTTCTTCTGCTGTCTCTCCCTTTCTGAGGTAAAGAGCCATATGACAAGTCTGTCCGATCAAGGCCTCTCCAGCCCTCTGATCATGGAAGTTTATTCTACCAAGCTTCAGCGAGATTTCTTACAGTGCATGAGCACGACCATGACAGATGAGCTCACTGGAGGCCTCATCAACCTTCAAGTGTCAATGTAGCTGGTCCACGATCGCACCTCAGTGCTGCAGCATCAATGGAAACGGCCATCGACCATTCTAATCATGAAGAGGATATCTTTCCCACTATTCTTCCGCCGCCATCACCCGCTTCAGAAGTCTCGCGTTTTGCCTCCTTGCTATCAGAAGCAGAGAATCTGCAGAAATGACGAAAATTCGAGTTCACGAAACCATGCGAGTCCATGAGAGTCTTGAGTCATGAGTAAATCCAGACAAGATTACCTTCTGCGTACCAGGCTGCAAATTCCGCACCAAATCCTCTTGCTATGACGGAGGCAGCTGAGAAACCTTCTACTCTGTGCAAAGTCTGCGATGTTCCTAGATACCTCCAGGTATCCATCTCGGGGTGGCATGTCCCCTGGAGATCCTGGTCCATTGACATTCTACCCGGATATCACTGTGGACCAGGACGAGCCCAAATCGCCAAAGGGGTAACGATCCCTCGCCCTCCAAGGTCTGCGATGTTCCTAGGTACTTTAAGACCTCCACCTCGTTGTGGCAACTCCGCCACAATCTCCAAGTCCCCTGGAGACGGCTCATCCTGGTCCATTGAAATTCTACCGAACATCACTGTGGACCAGGATGAGCCCAAATCGCCAAAGGGGTAGGACTTCCCGCGTTAGATCGCGCTACGAAACAGCGACTCGTTCTTGAGTTTAACAATCTCCCCGAGATTGCAGATCGGTCGAATAACCAACATATGAAAGCGGGTGACGAATAGTTAGTAAGCGTCCGTCGGCTTCTCAGCAAAGAGCAAATACTAATTCTCTTGGACTTTCAAGTTTCAGCGCCGTTGCTGAGACTTGGGAGTTGGAGCGGATTAGTGTCTGGTCTTTGCTGGATGTCTGGTGGATGCTTATTGATTGTTCGTCACTTGCTTTTATGTGCTGATTGGAGCTTGGATCTTCGGCGAGATGTCTCGATGAAACTATTCTTGGGTTTCGATATTCCTTGCTTGTTATGGCTTTGAGCAAGTAAGTTCATACTATCCCCTCGCACCCTGCCTTTCAATGAAACTTATATGGAGACACAGCAGATTCTCGATCGAAACTCCGATTGCATGGTCACGGTGACGGCCGTCCAAGAGATTACATGCTAAAAAGATGTCGAGGAGAGTGGGAGAAGCTCAGTTTGCAAGAGGAGCCATCTGGGAAAATATGGGGGATATGTTGCGTAGGCGGTGGTGGTCAACAGTGCTCTATGGAGAACGATGAAATCAATGTCAAAGTTCCGAATTGGTAATGGATGTTCATAGTACTGCAGATACTGTCATTATTCTTACGCGTAGATAACACCATTCTTAAAATAGTAATCCAAGCTTTGCATCCAACAATGGTGTTCTCTTTAAATGCCAAATATGCGTGAAGACGGTATTTACAAAAAAGCTAGATACGTCCCGATGAATTTTCCGCGCACCATATGAAGGTTGTTATGCAATGTGAAAAAGTTGACAGTATAATCCTGAGGCGGATTCCATTTTCTGCATTCTGTTCTGTCCTCCGTCTATTTCGCATCCCCGGTTGGTCAATTTTGGGCCATCAATAGAGGTACTTATCAAGAAGACTACTTCCTTGCGCAAGATGAATGTGGTAATCTTGCTACTGGTCTTCAATCCAAGTGGGCGGACGGTGACGGGCACAAGATTAGTGACCGCGTCAACTTTGGCGCAGGGAATTACAAGGACATGATTCCGACAAGCTTACACGCAAATGAACCACAAAGTTTAAGTCAACATCATAATATCAACCACTAGCTATATACATTATGTGTAATAAGTGGGTTTGGTTAAGAATATATCAATTGCTCTCGGCGAAATAAAGTACAGAGCAAATTAGAAATAATTAGAAAATAATACTCCCATTTTCCAAACAGACCATCCCATCCAGCTCTTGGTGATTTTTCGTGGCCTCATGAACCATAGCGCCTGTGTATATGTAGGTATGAAACAATCCCAAAGTCCCAATATGATACATATCTACAAAGAATCGAACCACCCATTTTATTTACCATGCATCCTCATCATCCCAAGTAATTTCCTCATCTTCCTGCTTATTTCCTTCCACGGCAGAAACCTCGTGATTTCTACTAGTACATCCACTAGAATTCCTCGAATGGACACTTCCGTGTTCAGATGATGTAACATTGTTATTGACAGGCGGCGCGTTAATCAACCATCCAATTCCACCAGCCAAGGTACCAACGGCGGCATTACGAAGTTGGTCTCTCTTCCTTAATGATGTTCGTCCACTTGAAGATCTAGTAAGACCTGGAGCAGGTCCCGGAACTTCTGCTTGCATGGGAATTTTATGGCTCTCACCCATCGTTTCCGCACGTTGTGACTTTCCTCTGAACATCGATAGCGCTGATAATCCTGTTTGAGCACGAGTGATACTTTCTTTTGAAAGATCGAAAAATGACACAGGTGCCTCTTCATTCTTGTTTCTTCGAGGAGTTCTGGCGTTGGAATATTTTCTAGCAGGTGTAGCAGCATAACCGCCTGGCATGTTCTTATCATCGGCCTTGTCATCCCAAGCTTCTTCTTGTTCTGCCTCTTCCTTGATCATTGTTTCAAGCTCTTCCTCACATCTACGATATGCGTTTAGAACCTCTTGCAAAGTATCCCGTGGCGCCAATCGTAGAGCTTGAGCCAAGCAGTCCATTCTCTGTTGGAGATGCCTAATCTCTGGGTTTCCACTGGTATTGCCGAGATGAGTAGCTCGTATAGTTCGTGAGTTTTTACGATATTTACCAGCTTGTAAAGCTGCACGCCATGACCAATCATCGATTGGTCTAGGTGGGCGTTGACCAACACATCCTGTATTTCTTCGCTCAAGCTCTGGCATACGGGTATGTGCTTGGCGACCAACAGCCTTGAGACGAGTGACAACGTAAGAATAAGCTGTTTCAAAATCGTCTTCCGCAAGAGCCATATCAATACACATGCTGATAACACGTTTTTCGGCAATCTTTAATTTCAAATCAGGTGTGGTTGGATATCCATCTGGAATAGGTATGGTTAAGCCGGCCTTAGCAATTTCTCTAGCCATACGTACGAAATCATTGATTTGTGTATAGCTTTTGTCATTCTGTTCAAGTATTTTGTTCAAGATTGACAAAGGATCTGGATTGACTCGTAGGCTGACTGGTTTGAATGGCTGTCCTTGTTTCAACACCAAACTGTAACGGCCTAATTCATCTGTTACTTGTATGAGATTGCGTAATTCTTGAGCTCGTGAATGGCCCTGTACTGTATCTGGAAATGCATTGAGACTTGCAAATGAGTTAGCAAATTCTGTATGAAATCGTAGGTGCATGGAAGATCTTCATTTTCCCTTCCATGAACGGTGATTGAAGTGAGAACAAAAATGGTCGTGTGGTCCAAATATATAGAGGTGACGAAGACTTACATTTCATCACATTTTTTAACTCCACCTCTTGAGTTGTTAGGATTTGTGGCATTATCGTAGGCATTCTCAGCTGCAGTAAAGATGGCGTGTTGCAAATACTCTTCTGGGATAGGCTTTTCCGCTGGAGTTTCATAGATGGATCGAGCAAGAGTATATCCTAAATGAAAAGATTGTCAATAATCAAAGGGGCATGTTAGAAGGAGATATGTTACATACGAGCATTTACAAGAAGCAGTTTAAAGGCTTCTACTTCAATGAACTCTTTGTGGATTCGACCGAAAACGCCCCTTCCATGACTGGGATCGATGGTGCCCTCAAACTCTTCAGCTCCCCAATCTCGTAACCATAACAACTCATTCCTCATTTTGACCCAAAAGCGATCGTCAGAACCAGAACGATGACCAAACGAAGAGATGAATCCCCTAAATGCCATCATTTGCTCACGCTCGTCTTGAAGTAAAGCGAGCTCTCCAGCTCTTTTAACAGTACACCCCTCTCCTCCTCTAGTGAGAAGATATGCACTAACTAGTAATGCTTTGAGCAAATTAATGGATGATTCATTTGGATTCGTTAAGGTATTCTTCTCTTCTAAATGATTACTTCGAAGATGTTTTGCATTCTTTCGATACAAATAACTTTCCTCAAAGGTGGGTATGGGAGTCAATATAGCAGATGCTGCTTCCAATGTAGGCATCTTATCCATATCAAGTAATGTAAGAATTCTGGAAAGAATTCGATGAACACCTTCCAACGCTTCGATGGAGCTTTCGGGGATAAGGTAAGCTATCGCAAGAGCAGCTTTGGCATATCGTTGTTCTAGATGGCGTTGATCCTCTTCATCTAACCATTCCGTTCCATCCTCAAATCCGCCCAAGTCTACGTCTCCTGGCCCATCCCATTGTTCAATTGCCTTGACGGCTGTTGTCCAAGATATACCTGCTTCAGCAGTAACCCATGCAAATACCAATTCCCATCCAGTGTATTTATGGTTTATTATTCCTGCCTTTTCCAACGATTCTGCTGCTTGCGACTGCTCTGCAGAATTATCCTGAATTTTCCTTCGCTTCCATCGATTGTCTCCATAAAGCCATGGGCCAGTCAGTCCACGCAAATCTCGCCCTACGGATTGATTTTCCTCGCCCGGTATGCTTGAATCCTTCCCTGTCTTTGAGAGCAAGTACTTTGTTCCTTTAACGTCATCTAAAGCTTCAAACTCGCGTATGGTGAGTATTGGTTGAGTACCAGAGTGGTATTCGTAATTGAGACGAAGGAGGGGTAGAATGGTGGTAATTGTCCAAGTTCGTAAATATAATGAATACGATAAGAAAGGAGCCAACAATGTTGGTACTTCACTGAGTAAGCCGGTATTTTCGTCAATTCGTAACGCACGTTGTATCAAAAACATAACGAGGTGGTCGTCGAGAATATCAGACGGCGCATCTTTCCATCGTAGAGGAAGGAGATGTAATTTCTTGACCCTTTTGTGGACTTCTGCGGGGTTAATGCCTTTGATTGAGTCCAAAATAATGGTATCTTCAGAGTCATCTATGATTTTACCTGATAATATATCCTGTATAAATGGCACATATTTGGAAGACTCCAAACTTTCTGGTAGATGGGTGAGAAGTATGCGGAACACAAGGTCATTTCGTAGAATGTTTCGATATCTCGACACAAGAGTTCGTAGAAGTCGTAAATCTGATTTTGTTGCAAATTCTATAGCAAGCCATAGAACCAAAGCAGGTTCCAAATCTGGGTTTGCCATTGCTACCCTTTGGTCGAGCATTCCCAAATGTGAGGAATTGGATTTTCGATGTGTTAGATAATAAACCAAGCTCTTGAACGACAGCAGTAGCTAGAAAGTTCCCACTATCTGGCTTTCAAGCCTAATATAAGCGGCACACGTGCATACTACCCCTGTATGGTTAGCGTCAATTCAATGCTGTAATTGAACATCACATTTACAACCTCAACCCCTCCAAATTTCACAATCCAACGCAAAAGATGGCATCTGGTTACGGTCTTAGTGGGGGTACGTGTTAAATCATTCTTAGGGATAACTGGCAGATGATCCGTGTTTGGAATGAACTCAATGGCTAACAAATTGCTCCCAAGGTCCTTCCCGATGCTTTCCATTCTGGCAAGAAGTCTTAGCTTGTTACGTCGTCAACACCTCTACAGAGAGTGATGCAGGAAAGAGGGTGTGCGCGCCGGTCTTAGAGGATTACTATGAGTGCCTACATCACAAGAAGGAGGTCGGTACTCATCCATCGCGGAACTGGCGGTGTTCGACAACAAGCCCTAGAATTCTGTACTGACCAGGTATTTTCTATGATTAGCATGCGAGAACAATGGCAATTCAAGCCGCATATCACAAAGCTGAACAAGTAAACCCCCGAGATGATGCGCCGAAAGCAGGAGTAGTAAGAAATCTGGGGTTGCTGGACAAGGAAGAAGATACCAAGAAAGTGCTGGGAATGAAGTGAGAGTTACAGGCAGGATGTGGGGGATGTTGTACATTAGGAGCGATCATGATCAATGCCAGTAATTGCAAAAGTGTCTTTGGTACTGCTTATTTGGGCGATAAATGTTATAATGGCTACTGACGTCCATTCTAAGAGTTCGGCGAAGGATTCAGGGTAACTTCCGGCTTGGTAAGTGAATCATGCTCTGACCTCGTACGTCCTGGTTGTGAAGATTTCGAATCTCCTACTGCTTCCTTTGGGGGCCATCTCAGTCACGTCCCAATATTACTCGTCTTACGTTTAAGTACCCTACGGCCAGCCTCAAACATAAAAGATTGGCAGATGATGATGATGTGTCCGTCAATATTGGAGTTAGGGAGGGATGCTATAAACTCCGAAGAAACGTAGTATCTCTATCGAAAAAACTGGTCTTACTGATTCATGACCCAGCTCGGAGGGAAAAGAACGATCCTTCTTCCGGCTTTGCTGGCCCCTTTCTCTCAAGGATAGTCTTACAGACGGAAGCCGGTCGAAAGTTTGGTACTCAAGACCGTTTCTTATAAGTGAGAGAAGGGAAATATGTTCTTTGCTTGAGGTAGACTTGCAATTTAGCTTCTTGCAAGGCTATTTCAAAATCTTTTCCTTTAGGATGTTCGCTATATCCTTTGTATTCCACCTCAAATACTAGAGATAATTGGGAGGTTAGTGACAGTAATACAGGAGACATGAATATTCCATATGTTGCCATTTGAAAACCTCACCTTACAAAGAACGAATAAGATTAAAGTGTTGAAAATTGAAGAGAAGTCTAAATATACGTGTTTGGAGTGATGTTCGGGATGGGTTCTCGTCCGCTCAGTAAAGTGAAGTTCGCTACTTCTTCATACGGTATCTTCTACTTCAAGATATCATACGTCCTTTCACAATTTCATTTCCTTTTACACTTTCATTCAGTCATTTTGTTCATCCCATTCACTCATTTCTTCATTCTCCATTCACACCAATTCCGAGCATCAAAAATGGCATTCTGAAATAAAATCTTCCTGTGCGATTTCAATACCTTCAATATTTTCAAATCTCAAGATTCCATCTCTAGCAAATCTATCAAGATGCCGGCACATAAAGGGATCAAGCTGCACATAATTTCGCAGTGGGAGTTGAAGATGCACCCCGAGTTTCCGCATCCAGAAAGTACTCAATTCACATTTCGATCACCAAAGTTGGGCAAAGAAGTTTTCGAAGGCTATGGCCACTCACCAGCTACTAAATCTAATGATAGCAAGGCCGATCGTTTGCTTGGTAGACAGTCCTCAATTATTTCCGTTTATATACCATCAGCATCAGGTAAGAGCCTCCCAAGGTGAAGAAGGCAATGCGCGCGCACATCTGATACTTCTACAGGATCTCGATTTTTTATACGTTATAATGTCGGCGGCGCCGCAGATCAAGGTCCATGGTTCTACTTTAAATTATATATGAATGGCCGACACGTTACATCTTGGGGAACAAATACGAAGAATCGACCAAGCGGGCAAGTGATGAGAGCATTGTTCGAGCCAGGCGCAGAATGGGACTACAAGGAAGGTAAAAGAACTTACAAGAACCCCGGTACAGAATACAGACCATTCTTCTTCAGTCAGGAAAACCAAGACTGTGCTGCTGCAGATGATGGTGGTTTGATCGAGATTAAGGTCTTTCGCGCTCGTGGTCGCAAGAGAAGAAATCCGCAGCTTGCGCAATACAAAGATCAGTCAAATTATGGTGTTATGTAGGTTTTACAACGCACTCTATACGCTCATGTCGTGTAATCGTCTGCTCGCTCGAGTGAACTTGGCTAATCTCATTCAGTATGCCCACTCATGGCCTTGTAGAGAGACCTCAAGATGCGAGATATTACGATTGGCATTTGAAGGATGCGAAGGATAATCCATTTGTAACATTCAAATTTCACTATAGAAGTTGGGACCATCTTGAAAAGTTGCATCTTATACCTCCTAACCATCCTAGAATTCTTGAAGCCCAGGTCCCAGCTATGGCTAGGCACCTAATGGCCTCAAGTCAAATTATACCACAACCGGACCAACTAACTGAATCACCACATACTCCAACGAAATACTTGGGCAAAGTTTATACTAGCGATCAAGTACACGACTCTCTCCGAGCTGCTTACCCTCCGTTCGACCTTAGCAGCAGTCCTTATGATCCCGATGAAAGAGAACCTTGGATGTCTCGAATCTTGGACACAAATCAACTAGATCCGTTATTAACGGTCAAGAAGGATCATAGAGATGCATTTATTGTTTCTTCTGATTCTACCGCGGAGCTCGATCCTTTTTATATATCATCATCTGGAGAGAAAGGTATCGAGAGAAAGATTATGCCAATCTCAAAATTCTCAGCGCTATCCATTGATGGAGCTGGATCGGCATTTTCACATGAATGGTTGGCTAGTGAGTACAATACTAGGCCGCTACCTGATATACCAAGTCGAACTTCATCAGCGGCTTCCCGTGCATCAGCAACATCTCGTGCACCATCTGTTACTCCTTCTTTACTTTCTTATATTGATAGAGACCAGCCATCTCCCGAGCCAGTATTTGGAACTGCAATTGCAGTGTCTATTGACTCGGATGTTTCTGAGATATCTATTGAATACAAGGATGATAGTGAAGAAGACGAATTTGATGAGGAATATAATTTTGAAGGCTTATCAGCTTTGTCCCCGCCCCCTTCTAGAACTGATGTATGGTTCCAATTTATTTTCTATCCATTTCATTGTTCTCCTGTCTAATCCCCATGACCACATCCTTCTCTTACCTCGTCCAAATTCAGATGGAACCACAGTACTAACGATCTTAACCAATAGTCCAGAAGACAAGGAATTATCTCATCATCAACAATACAACCTTCTTTCTCCCTTCCCAACGTCACAATACATAAGCAGAGGCATTCAATAGATGAAATCTCGCCATTGAGAATCCCCCCAAGAAAAGACTCCATCACCGCTAAATCATATATGAGCACGGCAAGCGACGACAATACAGGCACGCTTTCCCTTACCGAGTCAGAATGGATGCGTCGCACCCCATCCCCTGTCAAAGAATCGGAGTGGATGCGACGTACTCCCTCTCCCACCAAGAAGACTATAATCGAAAGACTGTGGAGTCCAACACCAGGAAAGAGAGAAATTTTGAAGAATAGATTACTATCTTCGGAAAGAATGGCGGAAATGATGGAGTTGAGTATGACTGAAGACGACGATGACTTACCCCAACAGGAACAGGAAACGAAAGACAATGCATGGGATGTAGATAGGGGCTTAGATGGTGGTGCAGTGAAATTGGTAACTTTACATCATCATCATCATCATCTAAATGAACGAAGCGGGAGAGAAAACGTTGGAGTTGATTATGATGATGGAAATGTCTCTGGCGATTATGAAGTTAATGCTATGAAAATGAGGGACAAGAACGGAAGTGAGAGTTCACCGGAAAGTTTTGATAACCGTATGAGTATGAGGGATGGGAATTGGATTTAAGGGTGGGAAGATTGTTCTTGGGATGAAAAGATAGTTTATGTGAGGAATTTGGGGTATATGTAGTAGTAATTAGCTAATATATGGTATAGCTATGGCTGGCTGTAGCTATGGGTGTGACTATCTAGGTAGTCGAGGAGTTGATATCAAAGTAATTATACCATAATCACTTTGGTAAATGAGAGATGACAATATTATGACATAAAATCTGAGGTGAAGGGACAAATCAGGCAATGATAGAAAATTGTACAGGCGGGAGCAAGTGAAAATATACGCAAGCGTAGAAGCTAAACTGTACTAGATGGGGAGAGGTGCGCGGCTCAGGTTTCGAATAATTAGGTTTGAATTACTCTCTCGTTTCTCATTGCGTACGAGTGATTTTCGCTATTTATTTATCTAGCTATCTATCCATCTACCCATCTACCCATCTACCTAATCATCTCTTTCCATTCAAGCACCAAGTATCAAGTACCAAGTAAAAAAGCCGAAACCTAAAGCAAAAAGAACAACACTGAAACAAGAAAGAAGAAATAAGAGTTCGAGGCAGGAAGTTCAAAGTAAGAGAAAGATATCTATCTCGCGATGGATATGTGGTGAGGAGATACATAGTTAATCATCAGGTTACTTGGGAGGGATGTGGATTTCGGTTAGTTGTTCATGATTCACGGTTTCGAATGGGAATGGGAATGTGGAAGGAATCGTATGATATTCCTGCATGGCTGGAGAATGTAGGATGATTTGGTTTCTGGCCATTGGGTAGGAGGGGAGTAAAGGTCTTCCCAAATGCCAAGGTCCCCAAGCCGTGGTTGAGAAATTATAGGGGTTTGTATCTCGGGAAGGTGGAAAGGTTGAAAAGAGGAGGATTTGATTTGGCTTGACTTGACTTGGTTGATAGATGGATGTGGATATGGTTATGGTTATGGTTATCGCTAAAATGTACGCAGGTCATAGTAGTATATTTCAACTTTATACAGATTTGTCTAGCTAACACCATTAATCTCTGATGACACCTATCTATGTACAGTGATTTTCCAAGCTGATTAAAAAAAACTCAACTAGCAACGAAATAGACTCCATTGCGACGCCTCAACCCAGATAGCCAGAAAGAGAAAAGTGTGTTACACACAATCCCCTCTTGTCCTACCGTCAACCACGCTACGAAACGTTTCTTACAACCATCTATCGGCTATTCCATCCCTACTTTTTCCCCGGAATTTCTCCTATTTTCCGACGTTGCAGTAGAGGGTGTCTAACTTACTCATCGAAGCCACATTTGGAAGGTATTTGCCCAAGACGATATGTGATGTGTAGTTCAATATGGCCTTTTCAGTGTGGTTGTACCGGTAAACTTGGATTCCCATCCCTGTGAGAGGTATAGAGTGTCTTCCCATGCTATAGAAAGCCATGATATTATCCCCGTCTTTCTTGTCGATCCTTGTCCTTGGTTCCGTTTGAGGTTGAAAAAGCAATCGAGTAGTTTTCCATGATTTGTCATTTTGGCTATATACTTTCAACCTCTAATCTGCCTAAGGTTGTACCGGGTCATCTCCAGATTTCCCCTGGCTAGAGCACCTAACAGGGGAACGTATGCATATGACCTAAAGAAAAATAAGAAGGTAGGCAACTACGCGCTGGAAAGTATTAGTCTTATCAATATCGTGCTTGGAAGTATCTGCAGGAATCAAGATCGACGCTTGAAATGGGAACTGCCGAACGTGTCGTCTCTGCAACTCTGACCAGGCAGTTGTTGACACTGATGAGGAAACAAGTTTGATGGGTATCATCGTCGATGGGACCAAACTGAGGCACGCGTCACCAAGTGATCAGGCAACACAAAACTTACAAGGCCATAGTGGCAGCCAACAGATGTGCCAATCCTTGCCAAGTCATTATCTTGCATGGTTATCTTCTGGCGCAAGCAACTTTTACAGATGAGCGATTAATATTAAAAGTTAGCCGCACTTTCCAGTAACAATATCCGCCAAAAATGATGTTGCAACGTTATCATGCAACTTCCACCGTGTAGAAAGGGGTGCGCTTGGTGTATGCGAACATCCGCACAAGGGATCCTGGTCAGTCTGTAAAAGCTACCGCACGTGGAATGTTTGCCCTTTTGCCACGTGAAGCTAATCAATTCTGAGACCATTGACCACTCTCTGAACCAAACATATCTTTAATGAAAATTGCAATGTGGCTTCGAGTCCGATGGCAAATTTAAGCAACTAGCCTACATTTGCGATTACGATAGATGATATGATGGATATAATTCCCTCAGTGAATGGAGAACTAAGGGTCTGCACCAATCCTTGCAAAGTAACGGTGCGATGCAGCTCCATTGTAGTTCTTTTTAGCTAAAGTAAATGATTGCTGATTTTTGACTGGCATCCACCGTCTTGTAAAGCACATGAAACCCTGGGAAATGAAAATATTGGCCAGAAATGACTTGTCAAAAGGCAAGTACCTGGTGTAAAGGGTCCTGCATAACATGGCAGGAAAGCAGGAAAGGTTCTTATGCAGGCAGACTTTAAAAAGTGGAACTGAAAGTCCTTGTGTAACAAACCGCCGGCTTATGCCGACTGACATATTGGCAGTTTTTAGTCTTCGCGCAATATTCACCCTTCGAAGTCATTCCATATATGCCTCCTGATTAGACACCCTTGCGAGACGATAACAGTGCGAAGGCAGTTTTGGGTAGTATTAGTGGCGGATTGGCGGGACCAATAGACGACAGCAGTAAGGCGCGGCAAATTTTTTATTAGCTCTCTCTCATCATTGTAACGATCAAAACGCCAGACAATTTCAGATCCTGTCAACTACTAAGGGTTTGTGCCGCTGAGTTTGGTAGGAAGTATGCAGGTATCCGTCCCGGTTCCTTCGTTACCACGAAAGGGTGAACATATGTGGGTACTACTACGGACATCCACAGCAATAGAATTAGGCAATGAGTGATCTGAATTACGGGGCATGAT
The DNA here is from genome assembly GCF_014898465.1 of Botrytis porri. Classification (NCBI taxonomy): domain Eukaryota; kingdom Fungi; phylum Ascomycota; class Leotiomycetes; order Helotiales; family Sclerotiniaceae; genus Botrytis; species Botrytis porri. Next base: position 477,117 of record NW_024066083.1, on the reverse strand, counting down.
GAGATGTTTGCAGGGGTTTCAAGCTTTTTGGAAAGTGTAAAGAAGAGAGCTACGACAAAAGTAAAAGAAAATGCGATCAAGGACATGACACTGATCTGAGCTTCCTTCTTCGGAGTCTCTGGAAGTTGATGATCTAATGGAATCGCGCTCGGCCCGACCATTGTGATCAATGTCATGATTTCCCGAAGTTTGAAATATAAAGCTCGGGTCCCTAGCTTTCACGAGTTTTGCATATGTTGATTAACACTTGTCTTGTGGGTGGGATCATATATAACAACGTCTAATGTAAGTGTTCCTTTCAGATTTCCCTTCTGGTATCTGGTTGCAAACTTTGCGGGGAAGGATTAACACTCGTTATCCGGTAGAAATATTGATTGGTTGCCAAAAGTTTCTTGCCGCTTCGCCAAAATAGCAAGGAGAAAATCTAGTACCCAGTTTGTAGCTTGACCGCCTTGTTCTTAGGTGTGTCTACATCATTCCTGCATATCTAGCATATGCAGAAGTAATGAGTGAATTCGACTTGTTTAAGTACATCTCGTTGTTGATGTATGTGTCGCAAACGTACTTAGCAATAAGATAGCGGTCAAGAATGAAAATAATGTTATACCACACGGATCCCCGAATCATGCCGAACAGTATCGGATTCTTTTTCACAAATTATCGTGTAGTCCCCTCAATGCCAGAACCATTATTCGAGATGGATAGCAACGCTTTCAGTGTCGTCAACCCACCACCTACGAAGGGCTGGGAGCAGAATTTTGAAAGCTTTCGAGACCACAAAAACTTTCCGCTGGTAGGTATACCGGGACTGACAAGTGCTTGTTATCATATCATGAACTGACTTTGAGCAGTTTCAAAATGAAAGTGGCGAGCTCTGTCAAGATACGACACCACTTTCTGGGAACCAGGAAGGCAATAACAATTCGCCAAGAACGCCAACGTGCGTGGTATTACATCCACGACTGCATTCTCCCAAAGCACATTCTTATTCCCTTCCCTTACATCCAGCACCTAACATGACGCAAGTTTATGGACCAGATTCAACACATGGGGTAGATTATACCCAGATGAGTATAGACCAGGGTCGGGGTAGTTTTACAGCGTTCCAAAATTGCAGGACCTCGACACCATTATCGATAGGACACGGATCTTTCCCCGGCAATATTTCAACCACTGATCGTTTCAGCAATGACAACATGACTCCAAGTATAGACTATGATGATGTCCACAAGTCCAGTACATACGAGTCTCTTGCGTCAGGGTCTTTTACGCACGACGGCATATTGGGTGATTGGTGGTCGATTGAGAATGGCAATTTTATGAACAAAATCAATGATCATTCGAATGGCATGGTAGCATCGTGCATTCCGAACTTTCCTGATGGTCTTCCTCGACCACAAGATGATCAGCTAGAGAATGTTGAGGGGACTTGGAATGATGGGTGGGTAACAGAGAGTGAATGGCCACCAGCTCCTTTCGTTCCGAGTACGATCAAACCCAGAGCGTTGAACCTTGGTGCATCTTTTACTTCCACTGCCTCTACCACCACCAGGGCATCGAGCCAAGCCTCGGTATTTTCACCAGAATCCACTGTTCTTACAAGTACTTCGGACTATACCCCAAGTCCTTCCGCAGCCGAAGGGTTATCCGAAGACCACACCCCTCAATCACGCTCTCGACACATGCTCCCAAGTTCGAGACTGGCAAGAAACGATGGTAAAATCCCCAATAGGTTTAATGAGCATGGAACGGCCACAAGCAGGCCAGAGGAAAATCGGCACCAAAGTGCTAGCACTCCCATTAGTGCAATTCGAAATACTCGAAGCCATGGAGTTATTAAAAATGACTTTGAAATCAAGCATTCCAATGTACCGCTTACGCCGAAAAATGATCTTCTTGACGGTAAATCTTCGTCAACTGTCGGGAACATGCCACTCCTCACTAGATTTGAGCAAAACAACTTTTTGATTCGCTCAAGACAAGCGGGTATGTCATACAAGGCAATTCGATCCAGTGGAAATTTTACCGCTGCAGAATCCACACTCAGGGGTCGATTTCGAACCTTAACCAAAGATAAAAAAGATCGAGTAAGACAGCCGAAATGGACGGACAATGACGTGGGTAGATTCTTCAGTTCTCTATGACAATGAGGCTAATACTTGTTTTTAGATACAATTGTTGAGCAAGGCCGTGAAAAAGCTTGGGCGCAGCACAAGTAAGAGTTCAGAGCCACAGTGGAAAAAAGTCGCCCAGTATATCTATGATAATGGAGGATCATATCATTTTGGTTATGCCACTTGTCGAAAACGGTGGATGGCACTTAAGAATGTTGACAAGAAGGTAGACAGGAAGGTATGAGATTGTACCTGGATTTGAAAGGGAGAATCATCGAACCCTAAGACACTATCATATAATATCGGATATAATGGTTACCCAAGGAGTGAGAGACACAACACATTCGTGAATCGGCAGGTCTGAATAACCACTTGACGTCGAACAAAATACCAGCGAGCGATCGAGGGTCAGTTGATTGGGCGTCCAAGTAAAAGGGCACTGCTAGGCTGGCTTTGTGTTATGAATATGGTTTAATAAACAGATATCTTAGCTTTTATCAAATCCATTTTATATCTTTCCGTCTAATGGTTTATCGAAAGTACCAAAATTTGTGTGTTGGGAATCAACTGTATTGTGCGGAGGTACTCCTATTGCCTTGAGAACATTAACGAGTATTCCCTCGTCCCTACGAATAGCATCCCATTCAATCTCACTTTTAACTAATAGTGTACCTGCTAGAAGAGTGCCGTTTAATGCAACAGATCCGACGATTTTGCCATCAGTATCCATGATCTCAAGACCTTCCGATGTTCGTGGACATAACACCATAGATTTATTGGTGATTCCCAAATTATAGCTGATAGGCGACGCTTCCTTGCGATCTTTACAAGGTGTAGTTTTCATCAGCTGGCAAGCTTTCTGATGCAATTTCAAGTAGGTTGCATGCAAATCTGACGGCTGAACATTGCTGGTGAAAGACGCGGCGAAGTATGTGAATGGGAGCTCTGCATGGGTATTAGCTATGTATATAAAAGGATACAGAACAGTTATAACCTGGCGCGGTTGTTTTAACGAGACGGTCGACCAATGGAGACCATTGCAAATCTTTCTCTAATCCCGTTCTCATCGATTCGACTGGAAGGAATTGGATGTGTCTATGGGGTTGCGATGCTCCCGAGTGTTCGCCTGAATTGAAGAACCCAAACAATTCTTCCCCTTCCGCATGGTATGATTCCAGACAATTATATGCTGCCTCAAGATCCCCCTCCTCCAACAAGTGTGTCTGTTCTTTGAACTCCTTTGTTGAAAGAATGAAATGATCCGGTATGACTGGAAATTTATTAAGTACGAGGTTGTACGACCCAAACTCTGTTACAAGCAACGACGAGGACGGTTTTAGAAATGGATTGAATGGCTTCTGAGGGGTATCTTTGAGCTTGTCGGCCTTTGGTTTATTTGCCAACGCTGGGGAATATCGTAATTGAAACTATAACCATTAGTATGTATAGCTAGCTAATGAGGGACAACCAGATTGAGCTCCTACCGGCAGCGAATTGCAATGCAAAATAGCCAATTGAGTCTGAAAATAGGAGATATCGCCAGCAGCTTGAGCTGCTTTAAATTTCTCGCGAACTAGAGCAGGTAAGTTTCGCATGGTTGTGGATTTGAAGGGCGAAGATGTTGAAGAATGTTGAAGGATGTTGACCTGGTGTCCAGAGTTTCCCCAGATAAGACGGGGTTGCGGCGATAAGAATAATCCCCGATGGCGGTGATATCACCATCACCGTCATTGATGTGCGCAAAATTTCAATGCTTTCAAATTTTAAACGTTGAAAATTTGGTCTACCCATTCGAATTCATTGTTAATTTGGATTATTGATTATTGCACACCTTGATATCAACTCGCACTAGGCGGCATACTTCTTGCCCCAGATGTAGCGATGCAGCAATGACATCAGGATTGCGAACAATGATCATATATCACTGTGGCAGATTCTCAACGTCTGACTTGGCTAGCCAATGTGCCAAACAAGAGGAAAACCCGTATAGTCATAGATATGGAGATGATGTTATCAATCCTGTTGGTGTTCTCATTCATCTTTGAGATAGTGCCTAGTCTTGCTTCCACGAACAGGGCTACTAAGATCCAGTCGATCTCCTAGAACCCAGATATGCTCATGCTATCTATTCGATCATCACATCACACTGTTTTGAGTATATTTGGCACTCTTTCCAAAAGAAAGTTCTGGCGGTTTTTGCGACTCAATCCAACATTTGGCAAAAGCTTTGCCGCACAGTAGAGTCAATACAACAGCCCTAACGACTACCAACATCACGGCCTTGCCATGCGAGACAAAGAACACATGATGGTTGTTACTCTGCAGTCAATTTTGAGATATTTTTCAATATGGACTCGGAGGCGCTAGGTGTTGCAAATAGCCTGCGGGTCATGAGAGGTCTTGATGCACGTTTATTTTAGTTCGGCTGTCACCAACTTTTCGAAAAATAGAGGCAAATCTCGACTTTTGCTGCCACTGTGGCATATAATCCATATATTTGTGTTTCTATCCATAGTGCTTAAAATAGACGATCACAGCGGCATTTGAATTTATATTCTAGGTACCACAATAGTAACAAGATTACTAGATTGCTGAATAGCGAATCCTTATATCACAACCAAAAATTACCATCCAAGAATAGTTTTCAAGGTCAACTGTAAGCTATAATTAACCACCTTAAATTGTCTCATTTGATTCAAGGGCTTCTTGAAGTATAAAAATGAGTTCAACGCTATTATTGGCAAGAACTGACGAGTAAAATCACAAGCTATACATGAATAACCCCAACGTGATTTTTACAGTCGCAATGGGGAGCATTCTGTTGATGTATACGTTTCGAAGAATTGCAATTAGAAGCTCAAGTAAATCTACCAAGATGTCCAGATCTTCCATCAGCGATTCAGCTCCCGCTTGCGCTACTTTCTTCTTCTTCTTGATAACCTTCTTGACCTTCTCGCGACCACTCGCTCTTCATCTACCACTAGATTCGACTTTTGAATCGACAACAGCTGCACTAACTGCCTAGCGGTTTTGACTATCTTCTACGAGCCATGAGGTCAACATCGAGAAGCATGACATCATTCGATTCATCATGTCTTGATAAACGACATCCAACCCATAATCAGTGAAACCCAACTCAATGCTGTGCCGCTTTGCATGAGTGATTCTATTGTTCCATTTTTGACAACATACATGTTTTTGCTACAATAATTTGAGAATTCAAATGAATTTATGCCTCCATCAACTAATTTCGAACCGATATACAATTTGTGGCTTTGGAATTTAAGATTATTTAAAGGTCATCTCGCCGCTGACAGACTCTGCGTTTTGTTTCGCAGTTGTCTCTTTTTGTGGTTGGGAATACTAGGTATGCTATCTTGCTATGGCACATCTTTTTTATGTTTGAATCCCACATATACTTGAGATAGTCCCAGCACAAGAATTCAAACAACCACAAAAACAAGTGTACAGACTCATCCTTCACATTTGATCTACATATTCCACCAAATTCATTCCCTCGACTTGACTCCATCGAATTCATATACTCGCAATCACTAACTACTTGTTACCAACGTCCACGGAAACGCAAACACTATCCCCACAGTGTATAAACTTCTTTCGCTCTCACCGTTGATTGTTCTCGCGATGTCTTCTTGGTCAATTGCTTTCAATTTCAATCTAGGTGGAACCATTCTCGAAGCAATCACAACGATCCCCGCAGAAAGAGCAGCCATGCAACAGAATCTTGCCATCAGGGAAGTGGCAGCTGGTACCTTGACTTGTGTCAAGAATGATGATGAAGTTGCAACTAGCATTGATCTCATATGCATATGCAATGGCTTAGATTACTCCGTAGATGAGAGTGGAAAGTTTGCCATCTCACTCGATTGTGTGGAGAATCAGGCAGGAAACTTTTTCTGTGTATCTGGAGATGATTTCTCTAATGGAGGTAGCTCTCCTAACCAAAAGAACCGTGATGGCATTCCAAAGATCACCAACCTAAACGCAACCAGCCAAGCATCTTTTAAAACACGTCGAGGTTTTAGCTTCATTGGGGGACTATACGAATTCTTTACTGGTGGCAGTAATAAATGCGATAAATCCTTTGAGAAACGCGACTTGAGCTTTTCAACCAGATCTCGTCAGTACACAGACCAGTGATCCTCTCTCTACGCACTCATACACGAAATTTGCAACTGGTCTGACGCAACCATGATCCAAATAGTCACCATAAAACTATAACGGGTCGCAAGTTTTGTGGTCATGTTGGCTTCTGTCAGGACGAAGATTCTAACCTTATATTTGCTTGGGCCGATAAAATGGAAGCGATAATCATTGCAGAATTTGTTTTAGACGAGCACTTTATTTGAGTATTGACGATGGTTCTAGAGGCGCTTTTGTCAAAATACTTGAAACTTTCAATACGGGCAGGGCCTGGGTTTCTTTCTCTTGTTTCCTGTTACCTGGCGTTTTTCATTTTGTTCTCGTTCCCTAGAATAAGGGTTCCGAAGGCTCTTTGCATTTTTTCCTCCTCTCCTTTCCTAGACTTCGGTCAAGTATTTCGGAGAATTCAGGCCCGAGTTCCATTCGTTAATGCTATCAGTAGTAGCTGCCTATCATTTTGAAGTCAGTCATCTCTAGTTCTTGTAACTTCCATCGTTGTGTATCTTCTATGCACATACATATATGTCGATGTTTCTGGTGTTAGTTACGAAATTAAGAAATCCCCAAGCGAAAACCTCAATTGTAAAATATCATCATTTCTTCCGTATTCAATGGTCCACCATACGAACCTCGGAATTGCTGAAGATTGTCGAAATTGCCCCACCAAGCCTGTGTCTGGGGTTGTCGGCATCTTTCAGCTCGCTCCTAAGCGACACTAATGATCTAGATTGCTGCAGTCAGCGACGAATCAGGGATGAATAACCATATCTCAACCAATGACCAGACAACAATAGTTAAAGTCACTTTATGATGCAGATCTTTGTTCGGGTGGAGACTTGATACAGTATCAAGACAAAAGATTCAAATTGTATATGAGTTGCACGAGGTACCCAACAATCACTTTCTTTCTGATCACTAACGCTTTTCGCATCGGACAAGATGTATTTTTCATTCTCGTTCGTGTTCTTTTTATCTATGTTTCATGATGTAGCATGTCACCCAGTGTTCTCCGGGAAGGTTTTCGAAAGATCAGCAGATCTCCTACCAATTTACGATTATGTGATAGTAGGAGGAGGAACAAGTGGACTTGTCGTTGCAAACCGTTTGTCCAGAAATGCTAGTAAGTCTAGTGCCTCAGAAAAATCGTCATTTCACTCTTGTTAACATTGATTTAGACACCACCGTTCTCGTGATCGAAGCAGGAAATTTGTACAACCTCAAAATCTCATGACATTTACCCATGCTCACATTGTCTCAGTCACAAAGATGAAGATTTCATAACAGTCCCTCTAATAACCACCGCCAATCTCCCCGTACTTGGTAACGGTCCTCGTGGCACAATCTATGATTGGAACACAACCTCAGTTCCACAATCGAACCTCGGAAATCGATCGATTGATCTTCCGGCTGGGAAAGTAATTGGTGGTTCTTCTGCTATAAATGGATTGGCATTCATGCGCGGTAATGCAGCTGAATATGACCATTGGGAAGAACTTGGAAATCCTGGATGGAATTGGGAGGGTATGCTTCCTTACCTCAAGGAAAGCGAACATTTCACACCTCCTGATGAAGAGGAAGTGCAATATTGGGGCATTGAATATGATGCAAACGTCCACGGGGAGAACGGGTTTGTCCAGAATGGATATCCGAATTTCGTTTGGCCTAGTACTAGTAAGTTTCTCCTTGTACAATCTATCTTACCAATTCTTGCCGAAGTCAAAGAATCCAATCTAAAAACCCCCAGAGAACTTCTTAAACGCCTTCTTCGAACTCGGCGTCTCATATATAAAAGACTCTCTCGCGGGTCTCAATGCCGGCGTGTTCTTCATCATCCTTTCTATTACTCCCGATACCAAAGAACGCAGTACATCTCAATCTTTCCTACCCCCAAGCTCTAATTTGACTATTCGTCCTAACTTATATGTATTGACTTCTAATACTGTTACCAAAATTCTCTTCTCTACTCCATCCAATTATTCATCCGAAACATCAAAAGAACCCAGAGCCACGGGAGTAGAATATGCAGCTGGTGTGAATGATGAGAAATTCACGGTGAATGCTAAGAAAGAGGTGATTCTAAGTGCCGGAGCACAGCGAACTCCACAATTACTACAGATTTCTGGAATAGGACGACGCGATGTGTTGGAAAATTTAGGGATTGAGGTCGTAGTCGAGAGTGAAGGTGTTGGCGAGAATTACCAGGATCACTTATTGCTTACTACTGTTAACAATGGTATGCTGTTTTAATTTGTGTCAATTTGGTTAACTTGATTTTGAATGCTTTACTAATTTGAGTTCATGTAAAGCTCCGAATATCGCGATTCAGACTGGGAATCTTAGTACGAATGCTACGTGGCTCGAAGAGCAGCTTGAATTGTATCGCGAGAAAAGGGAAGGTGAGATACCATTTTCCATTATAACTCAAAGCATATAGCCATACTAAGACATTGACAGGGCCCTTTACAACCGCCTCAGCAAACGTCTTTGCTTTCCTCCCTCTGGCAACAATCCTGAATGGTTCATCTCCATCCACCCTCTCCACCCTTCAATCTCTCTCCCAGTCCAAAAATGTATCACAATACCTACTCCCATCTACCCCTTTGTCCGTTCTCGCTGGCTACAAACTTCAAAATCAAATTCTCGCATCCAACTTGCTCTCCAAAAACACCTCCCACATGGAGATGATCGTCAGCGACGGCATCATCATTCCAGCCATCCAACTTCCCTTCTCTCGTGGCCGCGTCTCCATTTCATCGACATCTGCTTTCGATTTCCCTCTTCTAAATCCAAATTATCTTTCCAATCCAATAGATTTGCTACAATTCACCGTAGCGTTCAATTACACGCGTCTCATGCGCACCACTTCCTCTCTCCAAGCGATCAATCTCACAGAATCATATCCAGGTTCGAGCGTTACGACCCAAGCGGAGATCGAGGAATATGTGAGGGAATCTGTGGCGAGTGAACATCATCATTCGGGTACTGCATCGATGTTGCCGAGAGAATTGGGTGGAGTGGTAGATGAGGCATTGAGAGTTTATGGGGTGAAGGGGTTGAGAGTTGTGGATGCTAGTGTAATTCCGATGATTGTGGGTGCGCATTTGCAGGGGACTGTTTATGGAGTTGCGGAGAAGGGTGCGGCGAAGATCTTGGAGGATGCGTAGGGTTGTTAGTCCTTTATTTTTGGGTATATTCTTGAATTTATGTGTTTCTCAGGTATGTGAGGTAGTCGATACAACACTTGACCAAAGCATAGTCCAGTCAGAAACTTAATTCCCTCCACATAAGACCCACAATGGAGCCTCCATTCCTGATAAATATCTCGCTAGAAATTAAAACCTTCTATTTACCCAACTTTCCAGAATTGACCAGGCTATTTGAAGAGTCCAAGATGATTTCGCCGTTGTGTATATCAAGGTCATACTTAGTAGGTCATGTATGAACTCGTCATAAGTATCCCTCGATGCGCATAAATACTAAGCATAATAAGCTCAAAAAGTCATCTCAACGACATCGAACGTAACAAAAAGACAGCAAAAACAGCCAGTGACAACACTCACACCCAACCGCGAACCCTGCCGAAAGAAGTTCTCGACGTACGATTGTTATTCGGCTCTCGAAATTGCAATGCATAGAGGTATTAGAGACAAGAAAACAAGAACAAGTCGGTACCATGCTGCTCAGCAAATTCGTCGTTTACTGTATTCTTGATTTAGAAAAGTTACCAGTAAACTATTCCTTAAATAATCGGCTCGCTTCTTCTTTGAGTTTGGTATTCACTCATTATCAATCTCTGTGATATAGGTCCTTCGGGAGGCTCACTGAGGAAATCTCCTACCCCATGAATCTGTATCATTGGTAAGATTACATAGTGTGACTACTCGAAGACCCACACCCAATGAGAATCCATCAATCCTCATTATCCAGCATTCGAACTCTTGACCAAGCGAGCAATACTTTTCTTACCTACTTACTTATTTAAGCAAGTCTTAGACTACTTCCTAATGTTCTCAATATTCGGCGGCAAAGCGAAAAATTGTTCTAGGAGATCGTATTCATCTCTCCTGAGGAGTCTACCAATCTGAATTTGATGAGGATTGAGGGCTTGAAATAATGCGAGGAAGAATTTGCAAATGACATTTAATGATCACTTTTGATAGGCAACGACAACAATGACGAATTAGACAATAATGATGAAATTCGACAACATGAATAAATTAATCGCACAAGATACCCAGCGCAGGAGTCTCTAAAATCACCATCTTACAGCGAGCTTAAATAGAACTATAGGTTATGCCAGACAGAGCCCATGCTGCTAATACTCCAGCTGCTTTCTCATGCTCAAGCACTCCAGAATAGCTCCAAGAGGCGTTAAATACTACAGATCTATCAAACTACGACACAGACTCCTGACATAGTAACTCATATCTCCCAATTAAATGCACTTGCTTAATAATGAATATTCCCGGGGCCGTCAATCCACCTCATAGAATGCCCCGGTGTATCTAGGTAGTCAGCCACGATCAGACATCCAGAGCCGAAATATCTGGATATTTATTAAATGCTGTGTTTAGATGATTCTTCTTCTCCAGAAACAACCATGGTGATTAGCAAGATCCGAGACAAAAGGAAATCCCGGAAATTCTGAGCACAAGCGCGCTTTGAGGTTTACTGGCTCGCAAAGAGATGTTGGGAATTTAGGATTTGACGAGTATGATGAATCAAAGATCAGTGTACCAGATGAAACGATGAAAACGCCCAGCGACAACAAAGATAAGTACTCGGGTAATGATGGAAGGGATTTTCTGAGAATTCAAAATCAAACTAGCCCCCAGAATAGAGCAACTTCAGATGTGCTCTAGAAAATTAAAAACGATGATGGGAATACTCAGTTATTGAAGCACATGTCCCATTTTGAAGTGATGATCCACCGTTCTATGACCCCTACTAAGTCTCCAAGTTGAAGTACTAGAAAAACAGACCCGTTCTCTCACAGCTCTCTTGTTACGATGTCAGATCCACTCCGATTTGGTAATAAACGCGGTGCAGTACATCATTCAACCCCCACCTTCCACCCCGTCACACCCCATACCCATACCCATACCCTTCAAATCCAGCCTCTTTAATCTCAAGCTGTAATTACATAGGGAGAACTTTGCTTGGGCTACAGAAACATCTTCTATCTCTCATATGATCTTCAAAGCTATCCCAGGCAAGATAGATGTATCGCATGTCTGTCTTGCTGAAACTAGCGGAGCTGATACCCTACAAGTTTCTTATGGTAAGAATATTATTTGTTAATCTTATTCCCTCTCTCGCTTTTCAGTCTCATTAACATTTCGTTTCTGTTTACTATAGTACTAACGCACTGCTACTAGCCACTTATCAAAATTACATCTAAAAACGTCATTTTATCACTTTTATTATATATAAAATCCATAACTTTAACTAAATGTTTTTATTTGAATTTTGAAATATATATTATTTCAATATTAACATTCAATAAAATCATATTTTTAATTTTCTTTGAATTTTCTTAAATTGTGAATTATATTATTTAAAAATATATTTTTTGAAAGTTTATAATCTTTGCTTATTTCGTTGGTAAATTTCAGTATTTTAAAGATTTTTTTTCTTTTAGTTTTAACTTATTATTTTTTAATAAAGAAGATCATTAAAGATAAATCATTTAATTTTTAATCTAATTATGTAATATTTTTATATAAACTATTGATTTTATAGTTTAAAAATTAAAAGTATATTCTGTAAGTTTTAATGAAATTGAGTGTGATTTTGATAAGTGACTAGTAGCAGTACATGGTGACTGTATAGAAAATTTAGTATAACAATCATACTCCAAAAAAAAGACAACAGTAACCCACGGCAATGAAAACCATCACCAGAATCCACACTATGAAGTTTCATAGCTATATCATTCTAGTAAAATCAAGAAGTCTTTTGTAACGAACACGAATGATATGCTGACATTTCACATGTGCACCTTGAATTTCGTGAAAAACTTCACGTTCTGAAAGTGTTATGGATTGAGTAGAGATTGGAGAGGGTGTAATTTATGTAAAACTCCGTCTAAAGTTTGCGAATCCAACAGCCTTCAATAGGTACTCGATCAAGACGTTCATTCACTCTTCACATCCTATGAGCGCAAAAGTCCCAGGAAATACCGGTTCCAGAAAAGAAAAAATGGCACAATCGTCTGTCATCTCAAAGCCACTCCGCATACATCCTACACCTTTCCCATTCTATAAACACCCTCTTTCCAGCTCTCAAACTCCAATAAGCAAATCTTCCTGTGGTCTCCGGAAACTAGAATGGTGTCTGCTTCGTTTCGAGAATAACCGGTAGAATATACATATAGTTGGAGACTCACTATTCAAATGGTTCCAACTTAATCTCCAGCAAGTCTGGTCTAGAACACAAATACCATCCAAAAGAAAGAGCGGCTTTCAATAACGACAGCGGAAAAGGTAATCGACGACAAGAATCATTCCCACTAACAATAAGATACGATATAAAACCAATGCGAGAAGATGGCAAAAAGAATGGGAAACTAGATTGCTAGATTGCTAGATACCGCAGCCGCGATGTCTTAATGACGATCAGCGGGGAACGTGGGGGCTTCTTTAAATATGATTTCGGGGATATAGTTGAAGGGAAGGCTTAAACTTTTGAACGCAGTCCTTGGTGATGTAGGAATCATGATAATTAACACAGAGTTTGCGTTCCCGCAGTGCTTCACATATGTCCATGAGGTTATAGAGTGGTACAATCTTGAGACATGTTTCATAAAATATCGAACACTGCTAAAAGAAATTCAGTGAGGGTATTTGGCCGCCATAGAATTTTTGAAGTAGAAAATGAAATCCCTTGCCCTCGAATATAACTCAAAAGCTTCGACCATGATAGTATTCCATTTTGCTTCTTTTGACAGCAGGTGGTAGGCGATGCATGATGATAATTAAGCACTCATTCCACCAGCTCCGTGATATACTGCCCCAGTAACATATGAACTTTCGCTACTCAATAAGAAGGCAATGATTGAAGCCATTTCCTCTGCAGTACCGAGTCTTCTCAAGACGATAGAGTCGTATTCACCCTCCTGTACATGAGTCTCTCGAGCGTGCCCCATCATGGGCGTATCAATTGGACCAGGAGCTAAAGCATTCACTCGTATATTCCTATCACCGACTTCCATTGCGGCAGTACGAGTGAGACCGATGACTCCATGTTTACTGGCGACATAAGGTCCTATTTTCGCAAATCCTGCATTGGAGGACTTTGTATGAGCACGAAATCGAACATCTTGACGTGAGGAAAATGACTAACCGTGCGTTCCGGCAATGGAAGATACATTGACGATACTTCCACCATTTTCAATTTTTGACAACTCAGCCCTTAGAGAGTACATCATACCGGTCAAATTAACCGCAATGATCTTGTCCCATTCCTCATCCTCTAGATCCTGGATCTTCCTCACACCATGATGCTTACCAATAACCCCTGCACAATTGGCAGCACCATCAAGTCTCCCAAATTCATTCACAATCTCATCAATCCAGCCTTCGACTGATTTACGGTTTGACACATCCACTATCGAGCCCTTGACTTGTGAGAGAAAACCACCCTCCATGGCCGTTTCGAGAGATTCGTTGGATATATCACCAATGCAGACGATGGCGCCACGTAAACTCAGAAGCTTGGCTGTAGCAAGACCGATTCCTGAAGCACCTCCCGTGATGGCGATTACTTTACCTTTCATCGACATAATGGTGGTGTTGAGCTATGAGTTTTCTCGGTGATGGTGTTTGTAAACAGGCTGGATATTGATAAAAATGGATGGTGGGAATGAGGGAGTGGCATCTGAGAACGAAAAAGTAGGGATTCAAGATGAGGGGTTGTCACCATAGGAGAATGTAACCTTGAGTAGTAGTCGGCAATAAGCTATCCATGGCTGTTTGAAATACCAAGAGAAATGAGTCGAAAATGATCGTCACGAGATTAGCATTGGATTCGATTGTTACCTCGCCGCGTATGAGTAGGTAGGTAGTTGAGGAAAGCATTGACTCAGATGATCTTTTCGCACTTCAACTTGGATGCCATTTTTGTACCCGCCTAAATAGTTTTTTGATTCAAGGATGTGTTAGACAAGATGCAGCAACGTCCTTGATAGTCGATAAGTCCCTGACTATCAATTCATCCTCTTGGTTTTGAGGGTTGTCGTCTGAATCGATTCCAAGACATGTTGGCGGTGTTGGCGGTGTTGATGGTGTTGATGGTGTTGGTGGTAGTTGAAGGGTAAATTAGCTCCAACCACCTTAAGCATAACTTTTTGGATAATTTTTTCATAATTTTCATAACATCACATGGAGTTATGCAAACAACGCTAGCCCCCGCATTTCCCGTCTCATGACAACATACTAGAACAGGGGAAAAGGTTCAACCAAAAGATGGAGCCGGCTGTTTCGTACCTGAATGGTGTACCAAGGCTCCTTCTCCCTATGTTATTAAAGAGTGAGTAATAAGCTTGGTCTCATAATTGTCTTTCCATAAGAACAAAGCTCCGTAAGCAATACTCTCTCATCGTTTTTCATCATCAACTATATACTATTCTTCATCATATGCAGTCGGGATAGTTTGTGAATGTTTATATATTACTTGAATTCTTCATCCCTTCTCGACTTTACTCCGTTGCGTCTTTTGATGGTACTTTGAAGATACGAGTACATACATACATACATACATACATACATACATATGCACGCAACATAGTATATCAACCATGCGTTGGACAAATTACCTTCAGGCTGTATCTGCAATAGCAGCGACGGTCGCACAAGCTTCTACATTGACCCCGCCAGTGATACCATTAATTGTTCGAAATCCATATTTGAGTGCTTGGTTAGGACATGCACGAGAGAATCCGTGGGAACATTGGCCTATATTCTGGACAGGCCAAGAGGTATGGAATTGAATAATGTCTTTCCGCCATTAAAGGTCAGTTACTAAATGTCACATTCTACATAGATTGGTTTCTCTGTACTTGCCTCAGTCCCCGGCGCCGATGCTGTTTATCCATTGTTGGGTAGGCCTCACGATTCATTAAGTAAATCCGGAGATAGGTGAGCTTTGAAGCAATTAACATTCAATGTTGGATTGCAAACAACGACTAATTCATTCATAGCTTCAATGTATCATATCCTGCATTTCTAGGTGCTACTTTTGATGCGTCGACTACCAACCTCACTTATAATATTCCATCGCCTTCTAAATCTCAAGAACCACTCGAAGTCGTTTTATCCTTCCTATCTCCAATCACGCCAACTTCTACTTTCCGTCAATCAATACCTGCCGCATACTTAACTGTGCATGTTACTGGGGGTTTCGATCTCGATGTATACTTGGATATAAATGGATTATGGGTTAGTGGTAATAGGGCCAACGCCATCGATTGGTCATTCAGTCAGAGTGAACCGGAAAAGGATAGCAAAAACCCTCCACTAAAGATCTGGAAGGCCAAGAGAGTAGTTGAACAATTGTTCACTGAATGGGGCGACCGTTCAGAATGGGGACAATTACACTTCATAGGCCCAGCTGAGGCCAATCATCAAGCTGGCACATCTGGTATACTACGAACCAACTTTTCGCGAAGCGGGAAGTTACAAAATACTGTTGACACCAACTTCCGAGGAATTATGGATGAGGAACCAGTTTTCGCATTCTCATATTCATTCAAGCTCAATTCCACTTCTAACTCCACTTCTGCTGAAAGTGGAAAAACATATGCCAGTGCTCTCTTTACTATTGCACACATCCAAAATCCAGTCATTCAATTTGCTTCCGCTCGAGGCTTGACAGCTATGCGTCCATTGTGGGCCTCTTATTATCCCGAAGCTGATGACTTGCTTCAATACCATTATAGCGACTTTCAGAAAGCTTTCAATCTCGCAGGGAACTATTCGGATCAACTTGCAATTGATGCTCTACAATCTGGATCTGAAGATTACAAGGATATCCTCGCGCTCAGTGCACGTCAAGTATTGGGTGCTGCTTCTTTCGCTGGTACTCCTGATGATCCTGTTATTTTCTTCAAGGAGATCTCTTCTGATGGAAATATGAACACTATTGATGTCATTTACCCCGCTTTCCCATTCTTCTTGTATACCAATCCTAGATGGTTGGCGTATATGCTGGAGCCTTTGATCGAACATATGCTCAGTGGCCAATATCCTAATGATTACGCCATGCATGATCTTGGTTCTTCATTCCCTAATGCAACAGGTCATCCAGATGGTAGAGATGAATACATGCCCGTTGAAGAATGTGGTAATATGCTCATCATGGGTTTAGCATTGGTCAACTCACTTAAATACGACACTAAGCCAGCAAGCATCTGGTCCAATCAAGGTGACCACAAAACTACCCAATTCATTGAAAGTGCTTTTCCACTTTTCGTCGATGCGGATGGTATGGATGATAGTGTAGGGGGTCCCATTGAGGCCAAGGGGGAAAAGCAAGCTAGAAGATGGGTCAAGAAATCGTATAAACTATGGAAGCAATGGACTGGTTATTTGGTCAGGGAAACTCTTATTCCCAGCAATCAGTTGTCAACCGACGACTTTGCGGGGTGGTTAGCCAACCAAACGAACCTTGCACTCAAAGGTATCATAGGAATCAAGGCTATGAGCGAGATTGCTGAAGTTGTTGGTGAAACCGAAGATGCTGTTTTCTACCGCAATATTTCCGAAACTTACATCAAACGATGGGAGGATGAATTTGCCTTTTCCAGAGATGGAACTCATGCTAAATTAGCATATTCTTGGTATGGATCATGGACCATTCTATACAATCTGTTTGCAGATTCATTACTTTGTTTCCACATCCCATCAAGCTCGTCATCTACTCCAAGCATCGGGAATGATCAAAAACCTATTGCTCTTCCTGATCAACAAATCTCAAATACCGGATTTGTAAGTGACAAGGTTTACAAACTACAGAGTGATTGGTACCACTCAGTTCGACAGAAGTACGGTTTACCGCTTGATAGTCGCCATCTTTATACCAAAAGTGATTGGGAATTCTTTGCAGTTTCAGTTGCTAGCAAGAAGGTTCGCGAAGAAATTGTCGACTCGATTGCATTATGGGTCAATGAGACTACAACAGGTATGTGATTTTATATCTGTAAACAAATCAGATCCAAATCTAACATTATCCCAGATAAACCACTCACGGATTTGTATGACACTGAGGGAACTGGTGGGTTCCCAGGTATTGAGTTTAAAGCTAGACCAGTTGTTGGTGGACATTTTGCATTCTTAGCATTAGAAAGAGCATGTGATGGGAAGGCTGTTGCTGCATTAGACTTCTTGAATGAAGATGAGAAGGTAGACGTATCTGACGAAGAGATGATGCATAACGAGGAACTGTAGATTAGAGTAGTATCATTGGTAGTCAGGTCTCTAGATATTCTTAACATATGAGTTTGGTTGAAAGTGGGGAAAAGAAAGCACTGCAGGCAAATGCATTTCCTTACAACTACAAATTTCATGAAGAGGTTAACGAATTGTACCAATAAGAATGCCATCGATGTACCGGTACTCATATATTGCAATAGAGGATGCTATCATTGATTCACATTCCTTGATCACTCAGCCGTTCAGCTTTACGTACAGTACCCTGACCAGGCTGGTAGTGATAAAGTTCATAGGTAGGAAGGATTGTCAATTGCAAAGATTGATATGATTGGCATACGCACACATATATGATGTCAAGCATACCGTAAAACTTATAATCATCCGTATAATTTGTTCGATTTGCTTCCTTCATACTTATGCATACAGGCCTAGACCTATCAGTCATACTTGATGGTATCAAACAAAGAAAATGGCCTCTTATTGCTTGCTTGTAAAACCGTACTTAATAATTGATGATTGATAACCAGGCTGCCCAGTAAAACCTGATACCTGACCTGATACTTCCCAACTATTTGTTTTCAGCTTCACCGCGTTGTTTGGCTTAGCCGCTGTCGGTTAGTGTTGGTGTTAGCGCTAGGCCCAATTTTAAATTCGCGACAACTTCTTTTACTTGACGATCTGACCTTAACGTGCCTCTTCCTTTCAACAGCAACCTTCTTCCCATCTTGTTTCTTTATTAATCCATTACTCCCCATCAATAGTATCAAATATTTGCATTCCTGCAATACTACTTGATATTATTCTTTCTCTTCTCCACAGGTCTTGAGCATTTACAAAGCTCAAAAACTCGTTTGCGACAGCTCCAGCTTTCAAATCAACAAAACAAACCAACCCTTTTTTTTCTTCAACCCATTTCGTGTTCTCGTTCTACAACAACACATCATCATCATGACTTCCACTATGGATTATGAGAACGAGAACGGCACTCGTTACGAAGGTATTCATTTCTATTCTTTCGCATGTTTCGAGACTTGCCCTGATAATCTGGTATCCGTGTGCTAATTTATTTCTTCACTTTTAGATGAGGCTCCTCGTTACGAGCGTGATCGCAGCGCATCTCCTCGTCCAACTCGTCGCAATGACAGCCCACGTGGAGGACCTCGCCGATCTGCTTCCCCAGACAGGAATGGTCGTGCCGATGAGCGGTTAGTCCACTTAATTACGAATCACAAACAATATAATCTGACAAATGATAACAGCAGCGGACCTAAGAATGATCGCGTACCAGGGCCACAAGATGATGGTGCTGTCAACCCAGGTTCTAACCTTTTCGTTACTGGTATTCACCCACGTCTTCTCGAAGAAGAGGTTTCTCGTCTTTTCGAGAAGTATGGTGATGTTGAGAAGTGCCAAATTATGCGCGATCCTCACACCCGTGAATCTCGTGGCTTTGGCTTCGTCAAGATGATCACTTCTGATCAAGCTGATGCTGCCAAGGAAGGCCTTCAAGGGGAGGTCATCGAAGGTCGCACTTTGAGCATTGAAAAGGCTCGTCGTGCTCGTCCTCGCACCCCAACTCCTGGCAAGTACTTTGGTCCACCAAAGAGAGGTATGTATCTGATTCTTCATCATTTCATCTACACAACTAACGCGTATACAGAGGATCCTCGTGGACCTCCTCGTGGCGGATGGGGTGGAGACCGTTACGATGATCGTCGTCGTGGAGGTGGATACCGCTATGAACCATATGGTGGTGGACGCTATGGTGGCAGAGACGACCGAGACCGAGGTTACAGCCGCCGTGATCGTGACGACTACAACGACGCTCCCCGTGGAATTGATCGTTACGCCGGACCCCGCGACGGTGGTGACCGTTACAGCCGCTCTGGTGATGACCGCCGTGGAGGTGGAGGAGGATACGAAAACCGTGATCGAGGATACGACAGAGGTGGTCGTGATGATAGACCAGCTCGAGACCCGGCTCCCGCTGCTGCCTATGGTGATCAAGCTCCTCGTGGAGATGCTCGAGAGCCATATGGAGGTAGAGCTTACGATGATGAGAGACATTCCCGTCGTGAATATTAATTGCTAACCAACATAGGTGGTGAGCGACCTGCTCGTTAAATCGTACGATCTCGAAGAACGCAGAAGACAGCTTTGGATCTGCGACTTTCATTGATGCGGGTGTACCTCCACTTGTGCTTCTCTTCTCGTTTGTATTCATCATGGTCCAAGGCTTCGGGCAACGGAAAATGCCAAAAAAAAAGTGCGCTGGTATACAAATGTTGCGACGGAATTTCGAGCGAGAACACACGATTCCCTTTGATTTCTTTTTTACAACGGACGCTAGGATTTCTTTCATAATATTCAGGTTTTTCGGTTCGACGTACGGTCATTTGGGCGGAGTTTACAGCAAAGACGATCCTTTAGTATAGGGGTGCGTTCTTCCATGGGACATATCACTGGCTTTTTTCGATCAGCTCCCTCATCACCTTATGTCCTCCTTGTACCACTATTCAGTTGAGACTGAGTTTTTATCGCAACCAATTTGCCACGGCCCTATACGCCTCGAAAGTCTTGACTTCGTTCGTCTTTAGTCGCCATAAACAAAAGAATTCGATACAACTCATACTCACACACTTAATACCCATGACAACATTTCAAAAGAATATTTCGCAAAAAAAATGCTTTTCGATACGTATTACATATTGACAGCAAGTTTCAACGTGCTCGTTAATTTCGAAAGAAGATTATTTCCGATTTCACTCAATGTCGCCCATGATGATAATTGCCACCTGTCGTGCTCGCCCCCAATCCGCCCTACTCACAAAGTCACAATAGCATTCATACAAACAAAGAAACACCCATCAATCCCATTTTATAGGCGACTAGTCGTAAATCAACCATGCCTATTGCATCCATATCACATATATCGCAATGCTATCGAGACCAGTAATCGCTCAAAAATATTTGCATCCGGTCATGATGCACTCCCGTATTCGCAATTCTGAGACTATACGTAGTATCATTCTTGATGCAAACGGTAGTTATCATGAACACGAAATTATTCGCACAAAGCTATTCTTCTTGATAAAACAAGAACAAAGAAAAGAAAGATTGAATTAAAGAAATGAAGAAAGAAAGGTAACGTCCCGAATAGTAGAGATAAAGAGCTGACTGATATTATCATGATTTTTTGTAGGTAAACATCTGGATTCGCTACTACATTCCTTCAAGTAAGGGAATGTGGAGTGGCGTTACGCAATGATTGTATGATGTCTTACCTGAGAAAGTAAATCCCATGGTTCGCTTGAGGATTTGCATGGGTAATGGAGACACGAGCCATGGCAAAACGGGAAAGTTTCCGTCGCTCTGACATGATCTCTATATCGTGGCCTGCGAGAAAAAGGAAAATAGGTATTTGAAGGTTTTGTGTTCACGTTGTTGAGTGTGTTTATTTTCTTTATTGTTCAGCTGATTGTTGCTTTTTGTGTAGTCTTGCGTTTGATCCAAATGCAGGGTTGAATTGAATGGGGAGGATAATGCGGAGTTGAGGAGTTGCGGAGCTGAGGTGGTCTACTGGAGTAATTTGTACTGTATGACGTTGTCGCTTCGTGGGTAGATAGATGTAGATAGGTATGTAGAATCTTTAGAGATAGATAATATTATGAATGTTTCAATATACATAATTGATGCTTGGATTGTGATGTCTCTCTTTATTTGTTAATATGAATAGAATAGTAGGTCCTGATACTAGGCAGTCGGTTGGTTAGTTACATGCCTCTCCCCTTCCTTCAGATAGGATCAGGATTATTAGATTGCATTGTATTGTGTATGATTGTCTCCATACACTCACTCATGTGGTAGGTAGTCTGGTATGGATATCACATCAAACCATATCAGTACTCCGTTTCCTCTCTTTCCTCTCTTCTTCCTCTGCGTCCCCCTCCCCCCTCCCTCCCCTCACCTTTTAACCTCTGTATGATCGTATCGTCTTGTGATGGATAACATGTGGTAGATATATATTGAGTAGCGATGAATAGGTTGATGACTCTTTTCCCGTTTTCTCTTTCTCTTTTTCTTTCCTCTACTCTCTCCTCTTCTTCACTACCTCCTCCCCGTCTCTTGCTTTTGTAGTTTGAATCATTATCATGTGATGAATGAATGAATGAATGAATGAATGTAAACTAGTGGGTATGGTTTATTAATTATTAATGAGTTAGTTTCTCTTTTTCCTCTTTCTTTTTCTCTTTCTTTTTCTCTTTCTTTTTCTCTTTGTCTTTCTCTTTCTTTTCTTTTTAATTTTATCTTAATATAATTCAATCATCTTATAATTAGGCTGCGCACAAATTATCTGTACCCGTGGATTATCTGCGGATAATCCGCTCCGCGGGTTATCCGTCAGAGGTTCTACCCGCTCCGCGGATTATCTGTCAAGGCTTTAAAATTACCCGCTCCATACAGGTAACCCGCGGATTATCTGTAAATAATCTGCGGGTATATAAGTAGACGGATTATCTGCGGATTATCTGTAAATAATTCGTGGATATATAGATTCTTTGAAAAAAGTGGAGATTCGCTTAAAATATGAAGCTATTCCCAGATTATTTTCCAGCCCAAAAGTGATCCAAGCTTAGATTTATACTAATTTTTATACTAATCATAAAATTATACTAATATTATAAAAGATTATGAATAATTATACAATATACAAATAGGTGGATATTTGCGGATAATTTGTACCCGCCCCGCGGGTTACTCATTCAGATTTTTGAATTATCCGTTTCGCAAACGGATTATCCGCGTGTTACGACGGATAACAAGAACTACAGGATTAGCATCACGTGACCATAAAAGCCGACAATCGAAATCGACTTTCGACTTTCGACTTTCGAAACTCGACCATCGGCTTTCGACAATCGACTCAAGAGTTAACAGAGCAGGAAGGTCTATATAAGGGAACAGGATTTCATTACAATGTAGAGCTTCGTGCTCAAGAACAATCATTAGTTTCATTACTATAGTTACGAGAATTGCAACCAGTTACAATCTTATTGAATTCCTACTTGAAGTCTAGTCTAAACCACCTCGAGAGATCTCTAGACACTTCCACGTGACCCTAGAGGCAGCTCCCGTAACACCGCGGATTATCTGTCGAGGCCATTATCCGCCCCGCGGGTACCCGTTGTGCAGCCTACTTATAATTATAGTAAATGAATATAATTCATAACTAGGGGCCTGCGAGCCCTCGAACCCCTTGCTTTTTTAAAAGAGTATAATATTATAATCTTTATTATTATAAAAATTTAAAAAAGAAATTTATTAAATAATTATAGGCGAAGTCGGGTTACTATTGAAATTTTTTAATTTTTTTATAGATTTTTAATTTTAATTATTTGATTTTCAATTACATGTTATTATATAATATTTATAGGTTACATTTTTTTTAAAATAAATAATTATATTACTATAATATAGTTTATTATATATAAACTATATGAATATATAAACTACTACTTCGAAAATATACTGAAATTATGATTTTCTTAATATATATATATATTTAAATAATTAATTATCATTTTTTTTTATAAAAAAATTAAAAAAAATTATTTTTATCAAGAATATTCATACCATCTAAACTTTTCTTTCAAATAATTCATTTATTTATTTAAGCTCTAAATTATTACTCTTTACATTATAAAAACTGTTTTCCTCTAATAACTTTAAGAGTAATTAGAATTTTAAAAAAAGAATTAGATTTTTGAAAATAGTTGAAAAATTAGATCTTATATAAGAAAGAACCGGTAAACAACCTAGGAAAAAAGAATATCATACATACATACATACATATAGAGAGAGACAGAGATTACAATGCGATAATTCGATTCGATTCAAAGGTTTGCGTGGTTTGTAAATATTGACGCTGAGTTATTGATTTTGTTTCCTCTCTTTACTTCCTATGAGTAAGGTGAGCGAGGTGAGCAAGGTAGATGGGTGTGTATTGAAATTTGGAGATGCAGGGAAACGCGAGGAAACGCGAGGAAACGCAAGGAAACGCAAGGAAAGGGGATGAGCGGTGCGATGGGATGGGTGATGAGTAGTGAAAGAGAGGGAAGATCTGAATGTCAAGGAAGATCTACCGGTAGATAAGTATCGGTAGTCGGTCGTAGGTATATATATATACATGGCGATAAAAATAAATAAATGAACCTATTATCCCATCACAAAAATCACAGAGTCGGCGAGTGCGACGTAAAGTCTTGACATTGATTCAAATATTTATAAGATTTATCACTACGCTGTGAAACTATGCTGTGCCACTATCCTACTGCCCGCAATGCAACACTGCATGTCTCTCCATGCGACAACGCAACATAGGTATATGAGGGTATCATACGCGAAAAAGCATCCATCCATCCATTCAATGACTTCCCAAAGCAAAAGCACAAAAGGATTCCTCAATGCTCGATGCCCTACCCCATCATACACTCACCCACTCATCCCACTAAAACACTCTCTTCAAGAACAAATCCTATCTTCTCAATATTAGCATTTCTTTTTCCAAATCCGATAGTAACAGTAGACCCCATTCACACCAACGAAGAAAAAGAAAATGTAAAAAGGAAATAAAAATCAGAGATGCACAGAGTGCTCGGTTGTATCGCCATAACGAGGTTCTTGAGGCCTCTCAGTAACACGGACCAATTTTACTCATCATATTGTGTATTGTAGGGAGAGATGTGAATTGCGAATGAGTGTGGTACTTACATTGGTGAGCAATGGATATAGGCTGGATGGTAAGGCAAAAGTCGATGATATTCTATACATCAATCAAGTTGAAGTAGGCAAAAATATTTTGTCTTCAAATCAGCTACAGAAGTAGCATGAAGACACACACACAGGTTTGAAGCAGTTGATGTGATGTGGTGTAAAAATGAAGGTTGAAGAAGTTATTTATTTTCTTGAAGAGATTTTATGGTGCGGGTCGTACAATCTCGCTTCTCATTTGTCAGGCCAACGACTGACCCACTTAAACTTTTCAGACTCTACATGGCACAAAGTAAACCAACATGGTGATATTGAAAATGATTGATCCATATTGTCGTTGCCGTTGTATACATTGAAATACTTCCGGTCATGGAACTTGCAAGTCTGAGATGGATAAGAGTGAGTGGTAGGTCTTCGCGTGAGCAGTATTCAAACCACTATAAATTTGAGTCAGTATTTCGAGCACGAGACATGAAGACGATTGAAACCTACCAAAACTTCTCCCTAATTCCTCAGTCTTCAAGATATACCAAATGCTCAAATCCCAATACATAATCATTCAGGAGGAGGTTGTAAATTCTCCCACTGCGTCTTTTGATAAAAGTTCACAACCTCCTCATCCATAGCGATTTGTTCCCTAGAGTAACCCGTAACCGTGAGACCCTCCAACGTCGTTGCTCGTGATAAAGCAACATATAATTGACCCGACTCAAAAATATCCTTCCTTGATACCTCAACATGCTCCATTGTCATACCTTGACTTTTATGAATTGACAAAGCCCAGGCGAGGATAAGTGGTATTTGAGTTCTGCAAGCAAGATATCTATCTTCTGCCGTTCCCATTAAACTCTCTGATGCAACCGGTGAAATCGCTGCCGTTATCCCATTTGCAAACTTCACAACAGGTCTCCAAGAATTTTTTTCAACAAAACGTTGCATTTGCAATTGTCGCCAATCGGCATAGTCTTCGCCTTGGACATCTGCTCGCCACTCTTTCGCATTTGCGAACCCAACTATTGTTCCTTGAGAACCATTTACCAAGCCGATTTTTTGCCCTTGATTTTGAAGCAAAACTACTTTAGCACCAACCTTTAGCGTCAACTTGGGGGGAAAGCGATGATATTCCGATATGGCAATTTTATATTTCTCCGACTTAGCTTTAATCTCGAGCTGACGCAGGTAGTCGTGGTCTTGTTCAAACAGTTTACACGAATCGTCGTAGGCTTCCCAGAACTTGGCTTCTGATTGTAACAAATTCAATTGAGAATAATTGAACCTATCAACATCAAATCGTCTTGCCATGAGACGAATAGGAAAAGCGTTAGGGGGAAGCTTCTTAGGGCGAATCAAATCATGCCACTCTGCATCACTCAAGTCAACACCATTTCGTACTTTGTTTAGGAGTGCCTTGAAAGTTTCATCCTTTTGACGATGAATTTGCTCCAGCTTGACGTGTCTAAAGTTGAGCTTTCTCCACACGGGGGCATTGAATGCCCATTTGTCCCCTGGCTTAAAGGGGATATGGCAGCTCTTGCATAGGCTATTCTCACAAGTACGGTCAAAAACGCCTGACATTTCAACTCCACATACCATGCAATGCTCGAACGGTTTCACAGGAGGAATCTGATAGAAATCTCCCAGAAATATTACCTGAATACCTCCAAAAGGTTTCTTGTTTTGCTTTACTGTTTGAAAAAGTAAATTGAGGCGCTCAAGAAATTGGCTCTCCACCATTGAGATTTCTTCCAAGATTAAAACTTCAAGTTTTCGAAGCGCTTTAACTGTTCTCTTCTTTATGGTCTTATAATGAAGAAGTTTATCAAGAGGCTGTTTGAACGAATCTGGTTTCCATCCAGCAACAGAATATGTGGTTCTTCCATTCAAGGGCAGTGCCGCCAATCCAGTGGGAGCAGCAACCTGAACTTTTGGCATGTCCGGGTCGCCATCCCCCAGCTTTTCCTTTAGGCTTTCTATAATTCGTAAGAGCGTAGCTGTTTTGCCGGATCCTGCGGCACCTGTAAGAAATATGTTATCTCTGCTCATTGCCATCTGAACTACAGTATTTTGCTCTGCTGTAAGCTTGACAACAGACATGGGAAAGCTTCTACGCGTCGCCTCGATGTTGTTGAAAATATCGTCATCAGAAAGCTCAAACTCGGAATCCGGAATCTCAATATCAAGATTTGATGCTGGATTGTTATCACATTTTGCCTTCTTTAGCACTGGATCACTTTTTTCTTCGGGCAAGAGAAGATCTGTGTTCGAAGTCATACGTTCCGGACTTTCTGTGAGGTCAATAAATGTATTTGCCACATGCTGAGTATTTACTTCTCCAGCTAAAACACCAGTCTTGACGTCTGGTGAAGAACTTTTATCTTCGTATTTTCTTTTCATCCCTATATGAGCTTGTGGCTGACTATCGGTCGCGGCTTGATTTACGATCCCAGACATGTCTGTAAGATTATTCTTTAGCGTATCGTGCGGTGGGCCTTCTGTCGGCGCAAGGCCTTGTGATTCTAGCCATTCATTCCATGCTTTTTGAGCCTCGCTGTGAGTCACATAACCTCTGTAACTAGCACCAGAGAATCCGGATGTAGAAATTTCACACTGAACCCATCCATTGAGAATTCCGGTCATTCTGCCTCGGCATACTACAAAGTAGTTCTTTTTGGGTCCCTTTCTACCCATGATGGCTGGCCATACAACCGTTTGATGTAGTCGTGGATAGTTTGCAGATAACCTGTTCCCATAAGAGTTCAAGGAAGATAAGAAGGCTGGCACTTTAATCCTAGACATATAGCAGATGATCTCGCGTGCAGATGGATAAAGATCAAACGCGGCGATTGTAGAATCACTCAAATTGTAGAATATCTAAGTCCAATGGTGTCATAATAGATATGGCACATTCATGAGAACGCAATGATTTTTGAGAGAATATATATTCTCTATATTCATGCGTAGGGTAGACGTCGTAGTGGGAGGTTGGTGTCGCAAGGTTGAAATGGATATTGGATAGAGAATCGCATCGAGCAAGCAGTATCACGAGAAGGTCTAGATTATCCCAAGTTAGATGATTAATTGTCAGCAAAAGATGATAAGAATCATGACATACCATGTACGAAGAGGATGAATTGATAATCCGGTAATTCTGATATGGTTCTCGACCTTCAATCACAAATAATGCTGGCTGGTGGTATGGGTGGGTGTAGATGAATTGGGTGGTTATCAAATTGACATGAATTCCAAATTCTTTCTACGATAAAACTGATTCTGATGCATGTGTGGGTAGTCAGCCTTGTAATCTTACGAAGCCTTGTTTGACCGTTGTGAGCCTCGTCCTAATTCCGGAATAAGGTGCTAGCCTGAATAGGTATATAATGTATTATAAATACGACGCCAGGGCCCTAAGGGGTAAGGCTGGTCCAATGGTAACCATGTCCACTCTTTATAAAATCCATTTTTCTATTTCTGCAAGACTCCGGAAAGTCCGTGCCCCGAGAACACCCTGAAAATCGATTAATTTACCCCTCCCCAGCTTGTTGTCCAGCGTAGCACCTAGGCACCTAGCTAGGCACTTAGGTACCCGAGTAGAACTAGAACTGCACTGCTACCTTATTATTTTAGTCGTTGTAACGCCATTTCTCCAATCCTTTGGCGTTCCTTTGGCGTTCCCTCAACCATTCCAACATGCACAAAATATTCATCTCACACAATCCAAAATCCAAAGGAGAAAAGTCAATTGTCTATTTGGAACTCCGGTATTCAAAAGACCTTATCAAGAGTACGAAGAGGACCACAAATGATGGAAAAAGCGGGTTTTCGGATCGTCCCTTGTATCTTCGGCCTGGTGGACCTTCCTAGAGGTTCTTAGAGGTTCTTAGTATTCCAAATACTCGCAACTTATGGGGTTAAATTCCGAATTAATGTGGCTAATGAACACCGACGGCACCAATGGCAGCTCTTGTGCATATACGCTCAAGTGACGTTATGGCGGGGTGATGGAGTGAATAGTTAAGTATGGGACTTTACCCTCCTTCTCATTCTTCTTATTTCATCATTCAACTCTGCTTCAACTCTTCTTCAACTCTTCCACAACAACACATTTACCTCTACAACATCATACTATCTTTAAAACAATCAACCTTTCAATACCAAATACATAAATCGCAATCATGGTCAAGGTCGGAGATTCCATCCCAACTGTCGAGCTCGCCGAGGGCAACCCAGGCCAAAAGGTCAACATTGCTGCCGAGATTGGTGAAGGTTCTGGTATCATCATTGGTGTTCCAGCCGCTTTCAGTCCAACGTGCTCTGACTCTCACGTTCCTGGTTATATCATGCACCCAAAGCTCGGGTCCGCAGGAAAGGTCTTTGTTGTATCCGTCAACGATGCTTTCGTGTAAGAATTTCCCAACTCCGCAACTCCGACCCCACATCTTTCCACGAGGCTGAACTTGACTAACTGTCGTATGAACAGTATGAACGCATGGGGTAAATCTCTTGATGCAGACAAGAAGAGTGGTATCCGTTTCCTGGGTGATCAAGATGGAAGCTTCACTCGTGCTTGGGATCTGGAACTCGCAGCTGCTCCCATGTTGGGCACAAACCGAAGCAAGAGATATGCCATTGTTATCGAGGGTGGTAAAGTCAAGAGTGTCAACATTGAGCCAGATAACGTTGGACACACTGGTATGTTTGAAAGATCAGTCTCTACTTGAACAAATATACTAACAGCTGTCTTTTAGTCTCCGCTGCCGATAAGATTCTTGGAGAGTAAGGAAAGGATTAATGAATGGATTGGTTTTGAATAACAGCTTATATGTCATATAGACACACGGTCAAACATCGTGAGGGGAAACTTTGAGATTTAGGTTATGATAGTTACAATTGAAGAATTTTTCAAAACATATAGGAACATTTATTCATTTCAGATTTTAACGTCTTTGAAAGGGTTGAAGCTGAGGAGGGGATTAACCTTGTACGTCTGCCAACATAGCCCACGACTTCTACATTTGTGTGGCTTAACAATAACACTTAACGATAGAGTGTACCAACTCGGCGTAATATAACATATCAACATGGCTTACCTACAGCTCGTCCTTGACAACTCTCTCCTTGTTGGCGTCAGCCCCCAGTGGAATCATAAACAAGTTGTACTGTTCCATACCGGCGGTGATTGTTTTCGCCATGTAGTCCGTATTGGTGAGATAAAGACAAATAATCTCCAAGCTATGGCTCAAAGGCCTTTGGAATCTTCGTTACTCTTCACATTCGTACATGGAATACGGCTTGAATATCCGATGTGTATGCTACCTACATCTTTTTTGAATGATCTGGCCACTCGAGGGAAATCATAATGAAGAGAAGTCATTCATTGATTTCAAAGATATGATGGCTTATTGATGATATCTTTCCTTAACTTTAGTGAGCTCAAGATTTCTATCGGCCGGATGAATTTTCATGCCGGAATCTGCGAGACGAGAGAGTTGTTACAGGGAAACAGGCAGTTTCAAACCCAAATAATAAAGCTTAATAGTATCGTATAGCTGCAGACGTCCACATCGCACTTAATCTATGCAGCTATCTCCAGACGAACTCTTTATGAATAAGGTGATTCTATACGAACAGCTATATATGCAATATATTCAACGTTCTCTCGCGTTCTAGATCATTTATCGAATGCTTCTTCATCGGTGTGTACGCAAATCCTCTCTATATCCTTATCCTGGCAAGGGTTTGGATGTCACCGCAGGAGCTCGGTGTAGGGATATATGTATGTATGTATATATATGTAACTTTATATCACCCCTCAAGGTGGAAGGATGTTTTCCAGTACCTACGAGCCTATCCCTATCTACCTTTGCATGATTTGAGATTTGAGGCTGTGCCAGGATACCCGGGATACTCCTGGAGATACGCGGTAACTACCGTGTACGTCGTGAGAGTTTCCGAAGCAAGCAAACAAGCAAATGGACGGACGGACGAATAGATACGTGCCGTGCAGTACGTGTTAGGAACCTCCACTGCAGGTAAATTTGATGTTGACATGTTGATATGTTTGATATGTTTGATATGTTTGATATGTTGATATGTTGATATGTTGATATGTTGATATCGTCCCATAATCCCTTCCCCTGAATCAATATCGGATGGACCCACCCACGTGTTTTATCGGCCCGTCGCCGCTACACCTCCCTATTGGCAAGTCGAGAGCCCCGGATCGCTGAACCCTCCTTCTGGGTTCTGGTTCTGGCATTATTTCTCCGACGATGAATGTGGATCTTGATGGATACTTGGTTTCTTTCATGTTGATGGCATGTTCATTTCACTCTATTCCAGATTGTTTGGTGCGTGCTTCTGGATCTTTAATTTATTTCAAAAGGTACAAATATGTCTTGATTTCTCGTTTGGATATTGGGATTCTTCAGCTCAAAGCATCTTTCTATCTCTTTCTCTTTACTTTCAAGTTCTTGAGTAAATAAACCTTCCAAAGAAAATCATCATGCATTTCTTCACTTCCATCTTCAGCATTGCTGCTCTCAGCACTCTCGCAACCGCTACCCTCGATCCCGCGACCTCAAACACAAAGGGTTTCTATCCCAAATCTCCTGGTTGCACAGGTATATAACATTACTCCCTTCCAAAAACCGAATCAAATCAAATAACTAACCCCCCCTTCCCCCTCAGCAACCAAAGTCTCCCTCGCCATCCAAGCCGCCGAGTGTGCCTACAATACCCGCGTCGCCGGTACCCAAACCTTTGCCGTCTTCCAACAAGACCATAAATATGATTCTTCCCACGGTGCTCCTTACGGAACGTGTTCCGCTTACACGTGTACTGCGCCTACGAAATCGCAATTGACGGCGGGAACGGATTATTGGGTGTTTTATTGGGGGAATCAGGGGACCAGTAGTGGGGTGGGAACGACTTGTATCAAGAGTCCGGTGGATGGTACGTGTGGGTGTGAGAATTCGAACGGGAAGTTTGTTCATGGCGGGAAGAATTGTGTTTAAGGACGTCACATGATGGATGGCAGAGAGGGGGGGAGGGGAAGGGGAATTGAGGGGAATGTGGTCGAGGAGGTGAAGATGGAATGAGGTGTTGGCTTTGTATATATTTTACTTGATTCACGAGGTTTCCAATGGAAATTTCCATACTTACCCGATTCTCGAATCTCTCTTCTCATCTTGATACCTACCTACCTACTACCTACCTACCACCTAACCACCTATCCAAAATCACGATTCATCAAAACTAGATGTCATGTCTCACTCCTCACCTTCTCATTCGATACCCCCCCCCCTCCGGCCCCACTTCCCACCACATCATTTATCACATCATCACCCATCACCGCTAGATCAAATCGCGCATGCACGCACGCACAATAACGTGGAGTGCTAAAAAGAAGCTTTGTTGCATATCTGTAGAACACTACCTTCTTTTTAGAGGTTCTGGGATGGGGATGGGGAGGGAAGATATTGATTTATGGGGTTTAGGGGTTTCTAAGCATGAGGAAGATGGGAAGAAGGGTTTCTTGCGTGTCTGGGTGATGGTATGTTGAGAAGCGAGTTGCTTGTCTAGGGATGCTAAGCTCTATTCTCTGGAGGGGGGAGAATAACTCTTTTGTGGAGTTCTGAGATACAGTATGAATGGATTACGCTAGCTTTGAGGGGTGGTAAGGACTTTTATTGCATTTCTATAAATGCTGTCTTCCTTTCTTGTTCATCTTATTGAGGAGACTATGCGGTGATGAGTCTTGGGTTTTCTTAGGATGAAGATCTATTCCTGAATACGGATGGAGATGAAGATCCTTTGCTGTAGGGTTTGAGAAGGGAGGGTTTGTTGCATATCTGATGAATGTTACCTCGTGTCATGGACTGGCTGGATTGGGTACAGAGCGGGGATTTTGGGGATGGGAGAGAATTGTTGCATGTCTGATGAATGTTACCTTTTGTCGTGGACTGGCTGCATTGGGTAAAGAGCGGGAATGTTGGGTTTTGAGAGGTAAGATGTGGGTTGATGTGATAGATATGGGTCTTTATCCCATTCTTTGGGGATGAAGAGGAATTGTTGCATGTCTGATGAATGCTACCTTCTTCTACTTTACCCCATCTTCAAGACGAAGAAGGAAGTGTTGCACGTCTTATGAATGCTACCTTCTTTCACAAACTGTCCGCATTGGGTATGTAGAGCGGGGATTCGAGGTCCTAAGAGGTGAGAAATTTCTCAATGTGTTATATGAATCCTTCACCCCATTTTTGGGGGATGAGAAGTAATTATTGCATATCTGATGAATGCTACCTCCCATCCTTCGTCTAAACCGAGAATACCAAGCAAAATCGCGAGCCGTATTATCGACAAATCGTATCTTTCCCTCAGGGTATAACGATACAACCACCTCGATATATTCTCCCTCATCCTTTCCATATCCCAACGGCAATAAAATCTCACCCGCCTGATTACCACCACTCTTTCCCTCTCCATCTACGTCTACATCGAAGATGCCAAGTGCCAATTCCAGACACATGATATCTTGATATAATCTTACGTACCCAAGACTTCCCCATTCCTTCACAGCGCTTCCCATGATCGAGAAGGATTTGTTGCATATCTAATAAATGCTACCTTCTAGGTTTGTTTGTGTGTTTTGGGTTAGAGGGGAGAATACTGCATGGTGGAAGATCTGAGGATGATCTGTGGGATGTGGGATGACGATGGACCCGAGTCTGAAGAAATGTTGAAGAATGGGGGGGGAGGATGATGATGTTGATGATGGTAATGGTGATGACAGCAGTGAAAAGGTGGGGTGGGTGGCAGGGTGGGCGCTTAAATTTTATATTTGGGATTGAGCAAGATTTTGGAGTTTTAGCCGCTTGTGATTATGATGGCTTGGGAATTTTTCGTGGGTAGTTTGAATGATGGATGCTTGTGGTGGGTGGTAGTTAGTTTGATTGCATGATATGATGATTTTTGATGCAGAGTTTGTGTCACGGTATTTCTTCACCGCTAGTTTCGGTGCTTGGGTAGGTAGTTGAGTGGGATTGATAGTGAGATATAAGTCTTTGATGAGCATCTATCTCATGAGTATCATTTGTTTTTGTCGTTCATTTCTTCGAAAGACCAATTTCACCATTCTCTTACAGTGATTCAGGAGACTCTAAAAACATTGACTTTTTAGTTCCGGTATTCTCTTTCCAAATGCACTGTCTGCATGCGAGAACCTTTCTTGCTTTGATTATCCGATTCGCAACAAGTGTTGATTTATATAGGCAGTCCTATGTATGCAACTACTGTTGGGAAGGTTTAGAGATGATGGGTCTGGGAGGGGTAGAGAAGAATTGTGAATGATATACTACTACAGGCTTGAGTCAGTGAATCAAAAATAGTAATCACAGATTGATCAGCATCTCTTTCTTTGATTCAAGCCTCTGATTCTCCTACATAGAATCACAACAGTCTCAAGTCAAGTCTGTGCAATGAAGGTGTTCTTGATCTAGCAGCCAGTCCAAATTCGCTTTTATTTCGACATGTACCAATACCAATACCAGTACCAATACCAGTATCCCATAGTTCGTTTTGGTCGGCAATCCTTAGGCAACTAGGCACGAGTGATTTTATTTGTTCTCCAATAATGCAGTTTAGCTGTTGTTATGGAGTCTTGCTGTCACTATCATTCTGAATATGACTATGTGAATAGCTTGTATGAGTAGATGCCGAGACTTTCAACATCATATCTCAAATCCTAGAGTCCATGTAATTTTAGATCATGGATCTTTTCTGTGATGCCTTTGATCATATAGTCATTTTCTTGAGCTGCAGTTTAAAGAGTCGCTTGAAGTTGAAGATAAGATATAAATAGGTAGCTAGGCGATTTAGGGACACAATGTCAATTCGTCTTTGGGTAATATTATATTGATGATTTTCTCGTCGATTCCCCCACTATGAGTAAGCTAAAGTAAGGCGGATTCAGCTGAAAGGTTTCCACATCCATCACCAAAGTCTTTGGTAGCACTTGGTGACTTTCCAAATGATGAAATTAGTGAGTCTCGCCGCAGAAAGATCACATGGCATTATTTAAACATTCAACATCAGATTGGATCCTCACTGGGGAAACGCCTGCCACAATGAACATCATAATCTAGGGATCATGTCTGACCTCTATTATCCATGCTCTTATACCTTTCAATTTTGTACAATGTTTACACCGTTCGACAAAGATATCATAGAGTCTACTAACTTTCAAAGTTGTCAGAAGCGATCTGTTGCTGTCTACTTTCTTACTCTACCTCTCATGTAGACATGACCAATGAATCAATCAACGTCTAGATCCCGCTCACCATTCATGTCCAGCATGGTATGTCTTCTCTATACGTGTGTCTTACACATTCATTCTCCAAATCCCATTCAGTCTTTCAGGTGCTTCCTCGTATGATAATCGACATTCCTTGGGGTCTTCGAGATAGGTACCATGCCATGAGCTTTAAAGAAGCAGAAATTTGACCATTCAAAGGCAAAGGACATATCATTCTCTCTCGGTCCAGTAAAATGAATCTAATTTTACACGGTGAATCCTCTCGACTGAGATCTTTCAAGTGAACTCAATCAATGAATGTGTGAGGGGAAGTCCAAGCCCTTAAACAAAGATTCCTCATCTCATTGCATAAAGCGGACTGAGATATTCCTGACAGACCAAGCGAAAACGAAAATGGATCATAGACACTCTCGTATCGTGGGGTTAGTAACTGCATCTTACCCACCCGACTGTACTGTAGGAAACCATGGCCAAGTACAGATTCTACAGGAGTGATCGAGCGTATCATTTGTTACCGCACTTTCCCGCGGTGATCATTATCATCTTAATCTTATAATTGTTGTCGCTTATCCATTGCGTGATTGCCACTCATCTGATCTATTTTAAAATCCAGACCACATCACAGACCCAGAAGACTTAAACTCTCACGCAAGGATGGAGATATTAGACATCTCAGTAAGATATGGATGACAAATTGAAAGCTACCAGGACTCTGAATATAGGGTCTGTGTGTGCTCTATGTCAAGAGCGCATGAGAATGAAGAGTCTTCACTCTACACCTCTTAAATAGATCCTGAAGTATTAAGATGGTAGTCTGGAGTGGATCTACACTTGCGAGTGATAGTATATGAGGTAGAAAGGGCTTGGGTATTCACGGAACGTGATTACGTATCATCTGCGTGATTAACAGTTGTGAAATTCCCAGAAAACTGAGTAAGATAGTGAATTTGCAAATAGCAGTCAAAGTTTAGGCTCTCCAAGAAGTCTGATCCTCTCCGTCTGGTATTAGATGAAGCTGTTTCCACCAGAATATCTACCTTCATATCTAATCTAACAGCATCAAATCCGCTGCACTTTGCCTTTGAGATATCTTCAAACTACTGCTTGTTGAATCTGTCCGGTTGTATGCTTTACCGGCATAACCTTTTGTTACAAACATCCGATTCTCTAGTCTGAGTTGATATGTTTATTTTGTTGTCGTTGAAAGGTTTATTATATTGCATGGAAATATTTGTGATAAATGGTGTATTCATTTTTAACTGTCGTTTCTAAACAACCACTCGCGCAAGTGTTCAGAGGTAATTCGGCGGGGATGTATGGATTTCTTGGGAACGGAAGTAGTTTTTGGTGAGACAATGGGTACTTCACCATGATACCGAATCATCTTCAATCACATGTCTGCGGTTTGCAAATTGCTCATCCGGGTTGATCATCGTTAAACATGATAATAAATTTTCTAGCTGTTTGACTGCTCATTGATCTTTTCTTTTCATACCATCTCAACTCTTATACTTCCCGTCTATTAGCAGTCTGAGTTCTGGCATCTCCGATCAATTTTAGCCAACAATCCAACGCATGCATGATAGTACGGGAGTCATGGATCTTGTCTTCCTATCATGCTTGAAATTTGAGACTTATCATGGTGTTGTTGATTTACCTGGAAGAATATATAGACCTACAAGGTATATTGAGTGGGTCGTATCTTCATGCACGTCTGGAAAACTTTGAACTCTAATCTGATCCCTCCGGTGCATGTGACATACTATAAATCGAAACAGTGAATACACAGGGAAGAAAGGGGTTGTAAAGGCTGTTGCGCCAGAATCGTTTTCGCTCACTATAAAGAAGGCCACATCGCCTATGATATCTTTTGTTCAATAAGAGGCTGAAGTGGTGTAGAATTCTACGATGGAGGTCACATCGAACCTCCAATTTCATTTGTGGCTCAACAGGTTTACAAAGCTTCTCTCGCTATCATAAACCATCTTGGAATAGACGAGACATTCAATCTGCCATTCGAACCATTTGTTGTCGGGAATGATTGTATCATTGTCATTCCCGTTAAGCGAGAAGTTTGAGCGACAGTGATCCGCTTTTGAGAAGATTTGGCATAACAATGAAGGTGAAGAAAATTTCAGTTTATCATTTCTGGTAGTATCGAAAGTAACTCCGTGGTATGCAAATGATCCAAAGCTCTTTTAGAAGATAAGCCGACAAATAGTTATGGGTTATGGAACGCAAGTACAAGAATTTGCGATGAGATACTGACTCAAATAGTGATTGTAAATAGGAGGTCTAGATTCATTGGGGCTAAAGAGGAAGCAGCATGATGATTTCGTGCATGTGAATTAACTGCTTGATTCATTGTGAGCACTTGCTGGAGGGGTGAATTCTTTATGAGATCTTTGAGGTCAAACCCCGGAACGTGTTGCAGTGATAGGGCATTATAAAGATAATCCCTCACCTCAAGATGTCCTTTTTCATAACCAGTCAAAAAACGATATCGACAATGCGGCAGGACTCTCGCTTGATCTCGCAGTACCGAAACATTACCCTGAAGGTGTAGCAGAATTATATCTCATCCTGATATTGAAAAGGTGTTACAATTTTCCATCCCCTCATTCGGGTTTCGAAATGTTATTCATTGTCGAAAATATGCGTATTGTTGTTGATATAGCTCGGATGAGTGATAAATTTCCCAAGACTGTCGGTTAAGATAACGATGTGGTTGACCCAGATGTCATAGTGCATTCCAAAATAGCCAAGACTTGAAAGTTCTTCGAACACCCGAGATAGCTTAACTTCTCAGGTGGCGCGTAGAATTGTATTTCGAGAATAAAAAATTCCTCGTACTTGTCCCCGTGATCTTAACAAGCAGAAATCTTTGGGGTGCCAGAGGAGGCTCAAAAGACCTACATATGTTGGATAAAATGAGGTCAAAATCGCGCGAGAAAACTCCTGGGAAGAAGGATTTATAAATTACTATACCGCTATTGATACTTTCACTGTTATTGCTGTGTCTATAAATCATATAAAACGATCTTTTCTGGGTATGTGTAATGGATATCATGGACATCCATGGATGCAAAGAGAAGCATCTAGCTCAAAATCTCGCACATCAACAACCCTCATGGTTGTACAAAAAAAGAGCGTATCTCACACGTATTTGATCCTAGTTTTCGAAGTCCTAGCTGTAGATTCCTCATTCTGGATCAGGTCACAGCTCATTTGTAAAATGATTCAATATTTTGATTTTTGTAGATTCATTATCTGCTGGGCTTCGCTTCAAGTCACCAGCCCCTAAAACTCTCAGTATCTCATTGTATAATTATGTGGGTCTTGAATCATGGAAGAAAAATCCACAATCAAGCTGGATAAGTAATTACACCATAAAATGTCCGTCGGCGACAAAGGATTCTTGGTAAAGCTTCATGGACATCGAAGAAAAGTTCCTGAACAAGCTTGAAGCCCAGTGTATATGCATCACAAGTCTGCAATGGAGGAATATTATATACTCTCATACATACTCTCTCACTAGTTATCGTCAAACCTAGAACGAGAACGCTATCAAAGTTTTTGCCGTCACTGACTGTGATATCTCATTTCCCTATATTCTGACATTCTTACTCCCATCATCAAAATTAAAATGCCTTTATCAAGTATTCCCGTAATTCAAAAAATCGACGACACACCTCAGCCATCCAAACTCTTTATCTATCAATTCTCCTAAACAAGTGTTTCTCCACTGGAACTTGTCCCTACACGCGTATGAATTTCGATTGAAGCTACCGTTTATATAACAATATCGCCACTCACAATCGGACGGAGTGGTAAAATGCAAAGCCAGTCAGATTCAAATTGTCATGTCTAGTGAATAAGGTGAACCGAGATTGATTCTAGCATAATTTCTGATGGATCAAGTGGATCATGCCCCAGCAACTTCACCACATTCACATGTCATTGAAAATACATGTTTTTAGTATTCGTTGAATGATGCAAATCTTTCCTTTCTACAAAGATGTTGGAGGAAAGACGACAAGAAATATGGTTTATTGAGTATGAAAAGGAACCTCGATAAAGTGGGAAGGCTTTCTGCCGAGAATTCATGACATTAGAGCAGTATGTGCAATGATGTTGAATTAGTAGTCAAGAGAAGCAAATAATTCTGTCATCTCGTCTCATGGTGATTGAAATTTTCGATATCCGCAAAGCTGCTGCCAAAATAAATCCTACAAGCTCTCGCCGCATCCCACTCACTCGCTTCATGATCTCTCTCCTGAATTTCCATATTTCTCCAAGATCTGCACAAAAGCCTGTCCATTCATTGCCTGACTCTAGTTTACTCAGATCATCAACCAGAAACTATCGCAGAATCAGAGCAAGCAGTATCCATATGATTGTGTAGATGTTTGGATTTTAGAAACAACGATGTAGAAACTTTCAGGTCCCAATGAAGTCATTTAAATTGACCTGGAGGTTCGATTATGATCAGCAAATGAATTCTACAACTACACTAACACGGTCAAGAACAGCCACATTACATCTTTCAGAGATGAAAAGCCTCGAGAAGTAAAGAGAAACAGCAAAACGCACAAAAATCAAGATGGGCCGATTTTCCATGCAGCAGTACTGAGTCTCGCCAAAAAAAATAAGGCTTTGCCATCTTAATAATGGAATCTGCATGGCATGTAGAAGGATAATCCCTACAGAAGCATTTTCATCCATCATTCGTCTCATCTCAAGAAAGTCTAGTTGTCAAATCCAATGATTAGCTACTATTGTCGATTGCGGTAGACCTTAGTGACACTCTCATTCACTCTCATTTCCTACTTTTCTACCCCTTTATCCTATGTTCTCCCCTTAGGCAAAAGAATACCACACGCTTCTCAGAAAAGGATTCCACCTAAAAAGGTCTACTTGGTCTGTTTCATGGCCCCATATCCTCCTAATTTTGAGCATGCAAATTATATCTTCATGTTTATATATCCACAACTGGATGACGAAAAATTCTCGACTACTGAAGTCCAAGAAAGGTAGAGGTCACGAGAGACAGTGGATTGGGTCAATGGAGTACAGCAGCAGCAATTACAAAGGGGTATGCGCGGGAGACTCCTCGAAATCTAACTGATCTAGTCGCATCATTGCAAGTACCCAGGTAGGCAGCCGATAGATTCACCTATCACATACTCAGCCCCCCCCCTCTCCAAAAATGCCCAATACATAGCTACAAAAGGAAGCCTCGTAGCGAAGGAGATTCAGTAATAAGTCCGCAAAGTAACAGGTATATCACTAATCAAGAAAAGCGGCTGCACCATTGAAATGTTCTGCAGATATCATATCTGTCCAGGGGCAGTATGTAGAGTAGACAGACCTATTGACGCTCTCACATGAAAATGATTTTTCTATTTTAGCACTTTTGTTGTCAATTTCTCTATTACTATCGTCTATACTCACGATGAAGTAGCCTTTCGCTGTCACATAACACTTGTTCTTCTCACATCACAGCCAAACCACAAGGTAAAATCCTCTCCTATTCCTCTGTTAGTTCGGGTACCTTACCTCCTAGCCTAATGCGAATCCAGCACACAATAGCAATTTTTTTTTACCTCCCTGATCCCCGGTAATGATTGTGGTGTGGTTTTGAGTTGCTCTTAGAATGATCAATTTGACTTAAAAAAACTTTATAGATCCCTACTACTCTGAGACTCAGGTCTTATGCGACTGAATAATCATGCCGAGATCTTCACCGCGGCTTCATGAGAGTCGATGGCAAGTAAGCCAAACCATGTGCAAAGGTAATCTACTGATACAAGAAGGAGTGCATAAAATAGAGCACTTCTAATCACGTTATTCACTCTTATATAACTCCTCTTCACTCCACTTCCTTCCGCAAAACCCTCCAGCATCCCAATCTCCATTCCGCGCACCAAACGATGGCCATATAAAACAACTCTCAATCAAGAGTAAATGCCTCAAAGTCATTCATACAAACATCATTGTTACTGCGAGGAGCATCAAAAGCAAAGAACATTGCGCATTATACTTCCCTCCAACCCGCCAGGCCTAGAAACCCAAATTCTCAACTCATGAATGAACTCAACTCAAAGCAACGAGACGAAAGTACTCTATGATAACGACAATTTATCATCGCTCGCGAGAACCCCATTGTCATTGTCAAGCTCCCTTTCCGCTAGCACTTGCTCGAACTTCCTTTTTCAGAAGATTACTGTCATCCATGACAACCAATTTCTCCCCTCCATCTCTTCTGCACGATTCAAACCGACTGCTTTGATCCAACCACAGTGAAATCCTAACTTTCCTTTTGTTTTGATGTCAAATGTAGCTGTAATGAATCCAGTTCTCGAAGGCCAAACCTTTTTACCCGTCCTCCCCCTCGCAACCTCTTTGCCCAACTTCGGGAATGCTGAATCTGTAAACTTTATCTCACCCATCCCACCCAATCAACTGATACTTTACTTAAAGTACTGTTTCCGAGACCATTCAAACATATGTAAACAAAACAGTCATAATTTTAATTTGTATTTATATTTTTATTTGACGAGAAGAAAGGCTCATCAGTCTATTTAGCTTGATGCCTTCTATATTATCCATCCATGAATCCATCCATCCAAGTGGTGAGCCAGCCAGCCAAACAACCAGTCAACCAACTATCTATCCGGATATCCATCCAATCGCCCGACCTGAACCCGTTTCTCCATTCGGTCTGGTGCTTAGTATAACTTCTCGTCTTTCTATGTTTACTAACATCTCGCACTTTTTGTGCTCTTGCCTTGATTCTTGGTATCTCTTCGGCGCGGGTGTATTTTCTCCTCAATGACTGCATGTCATTTCATATCATATTCTCTCTCATACTACCAACTCAGGCGCCCACCTCACCACCAGCACTCTCTACTAATCGCCTTCTCCAGTCCTCACAGACCTGCTCAAATCCCCCAACGACCCCCCGACAAACTCCAGCGCATTCCCTTTCCCCTAACCTCCTCTCCCAATCTCCTTGTTCCACCCACTTCTCTCCTTCTTCTCTGAGCTCCTCTTCCCTTCTCATTTCCCCAACCAATTCCTTTGCCGATTTCAGTTTCCTTGATGCTTGTACTGTAGTTTGCCTAGACATATGTAATGTATCCGACAGGTATGTTATTGTTTGAATTAAATCGGTGGTTAAAGAATGCAAGAAGGTGATAGAGGAAAGAGATTGCGTTGATGGGCGAGGGATAGAATCGCTAAGGGTGTCGAGGAGAGGAAGGAGTGTATCTATAAATTCCGGAGTAGGCGGCGCGGACAGAGGAGAGAAGAGGGGGTGGGAAAGATTCTGGATAAGACGGGTTTGATGGAGGAGGTGCGTTGAAAGGGCAGTATGGGTTGTTACTAGTCTTTTGTTTGGGTTAGCATTTCTATAAAAGGAGCCTAAAATATGTTTCTGTGACAAAAGGAGGAAATGAAAGATATAGAACATCCAGAAAGATTAACAAACCTAGTGGTATTTCCCTCCACCCCAGACTGACCTCCCAAATCTTTCAAACTCTCAATAACCCTCTTAACAACTCCATCAGCTTGACTCCCATTATTTTCTGTACCCCTCCTTGCCAGCCCCTCCACCATATCCATTCTGGCCAATAAAGCCGGTCCAAAGGCCGGACTCTCTAAATCCGAATCTCCTCCATAATCACTCCCATCATATTCGGACGGCGACCTAGCATGACCCAACGCGTGAACTCTCCCATGTCCGGTTGTCGGAGGTGTCAAAGTCGAATTTGAATTCATGGCTGTGTGTTGTTTTTTGGGACTTGTAACATCTACACCACTGTCCCGCACTGCATTTTTGTCCTCTCCCGCATCCTCATTGTCCGACTCCGTTGGCGCCGTGTTTTGAAAATTAAGATCCGCTTCGTCCATTTCTCCTTCGTCTTCACTCCATGCATCTGCTAATTCATCTGCTAGATTTCCAAGCCCATTCCCTCCGTTTTGCGCCGAACCAAGTACATCCATACCAACTCCGTCAACACTACTACTAAAGTCTCGACTCATGTGATTTGGTGTAGTTGGTGTATGTATGGAAGACTTGGAAAGTCTGCGTGAAAGGCTCATTGTTGAGGGTGAGAAATCTAGTGCGGAAGGATGCCGACTATGCCTAGGAGTTTGTGGTGAAGGAGGCATTTTGACAGGTATCGAAGTTTAATTTCTCGGTGTTTCTATCGTCTGCAGGGAATTTTGTGATTCAGAATGGTATCGCGTGTGCTTTTAAGTTTCCCTTTCGTTTGATGTGGTATGATTTCCTACAGTCGTATGTAATGTATTCTCTCCTATTCGATTTCCTAAAACGAATTTAGTTGGATCTGC
Organism: Botrytis porri; assembly: GCF_014898465.1. Classification (NCBI taxonomy): domain Eukaryota; kingdom Fungi; phylum Ascomycota; class Leotiomycetes; order Helotiales; family Sclerotiniaceae; genus Botrytis; species Botrytis porri. The sequence continues at coordinate 433,969 of NW_024066083.1, read as the reverse complement.
AATATGAACCAATATTCGTATTCCTAAAAAGCCGTAGCAAAGTCGTAGGAGTTGCAGTATAATGGGATGAGTGAATGATTATGACTCCGCGCACAAATATAAGTGGTTAGTAAAACAACAGTGTTTCTTCTCCTTCTTCGCTGTATTGTCGACGTGGAAACCCAGAGACACTTGAACCTTGTTATAGCATCAAACAACAGCTAAGGTCAACAGGGTAGTCCTCAAATGTGACATCAAATCTCGCTTTTATTATTATTATGAACCAGCGCAGAGTAAAACACCGTGCAAGATGGTTTGGCGAGGAGGATTGATGGGTCCCTGGAAGTCTAATCCTTATCTTATTAGATGGTATGAAACTTGGCGATGAGGTAGATTGAGGGAGGCATCTATCTGTGCGGTTGACAGGAAAGAAATCGTGCCTACTATTCCATTCTGGCTTTCTTTCTCTCAGTCGAACATGTTGGTTTGGTGTTTTTAGAAGTATAAAAAATCGAGAATCTAATCCAAAAGACAAGGCAAGTTCCTTGCCATGCTTGATTCTTAATGTGCCGCAATATCATCGGCGTTCGGTACTCGATGATAGCGGTGACAATTGGCAATATATTTTTTGGTTCATGGTTTTAAGTGATGTTGTAGCTACAAACCACCTTTCATGACACACAAACTCTCCCACAACTCACAATACTGTTCAAATTCCTCATTAAATTATACCAAGCCTAATTAACTGTACGCTCATCTATATATCGACTTTTGAGTACAATATCATCCATCAAAGCTCCAAGCAGCTTAAGAATCACCATCCCAACATCAGTTCAAAAACCATCCACCCACTACCCCTCATCAAAATGACAACCCTCCGCCCATTTTCCGCTCTCGACGTCCTCAAATTTAATCCTACAAACCTCGATCCCTTAACTGAAACCTACGATCTCAGTTTCTATTTCTCCTATCTAGCACGATGGCCACATCTTTTTACCGTCGCGCTCTCTCCTTCTTCGGCCATCACAGGTTACATCATGGGCAAGACTGAGTCCTCTCCTCAATCCATGCTTCTCTCACAATCTCCGCATTACCTTCCATGGCACGCCCATATCACTGCGCTCACCGTCTCCCCTTCCGCGCGACGATTAGGTCTTGCAAGAACTTTGTCTCAGGTTTTAGAGAAGGGCGGAGAAGAATATGATGCTTGGTTTGTGGATTTGTTTGTGAGGAAAAGTAATATGATTGCGCAGGAACTTTACAAGGGACTGGGGTACAGTGTTTTCAGGACGGTTAAAGGATATTATAATGAGTTTGTGGGGGGAGAAGAGGTGGATGAGGGCGAGGGGGAGGATGCGTATGACATGCGGAAACCATTGAGGAGGGACAAGAATCTAAAACATGTTAGAGAGAATGGGGAAAGTTTTGTGGTTATGCCAGAGGACGTTTGGTGAGGAAACATGATTGGAGATTGGTTCGAGATTTGATTTGGAGATGACCTGTTGGGAGTTTGAACGAGGCGGTTGAGACTAATTTCTCCCGCGAAGCATCTTGCCGTAGCGGTGGCTAGGGAGGATTGTGTTTTGAAGTTTGAGAGTTCAAAGCTATGAGAGACATGATAATGAATATCATGGTATCTGGATGAAATACGTCTGTACAGGAGATGGAGTCCATCCAAATATAAGGCGCCCTATCCTAGCACGCATATCTTTCGTCCGTCCACCATTTTGCGTAGTGTTCAAATCTTCATGGTTGGATTGCGTTCATACTCGACTTTTCTATCTTGAAGTCAAGCCTAAGTTCCTGTCTAGAGGAAGTTTTCGATCATTGTGTGATAAGATTTCCTGGAATTGTCGATTATGAAACGGGACTAAGGTACAAATGTCCGACACAATTTGATGACTGGCTTTCTCTACAGATATGCGGGACATGGAATAGAGTTTTGTACAAGATATTTTATGCACCTATTACTTATAAAGTAGACCACCCAACCCACCGCATTTGTTCTCCCTTCCCCTCCCCTTACCATACCCCATCCCCTACATCCCACCATCCAACTCCGGCACCCTACTCCCCACGCTCTCCCCGGGCAAACTAACCTGTTCCTCAAATGCTCCCCCCAATTTCGCAAAATTATACAATCCATGCACAATCGCCTCTTCATGTTCAACTTTCCCCATACTATCGAGCGTTCCCTCGGTTGGGAATTTCTGGCCTACTTCACCAAGGACTCTTGTGGTTTCGGTGTGTGCTGCGCTGTTATGGATAGAGCCACCTGTGTGGGAAATTGCAGGAAGCGGGGGAGAGAGAGAGGACAGAGTGAGGGTATTGGAGACTGGGAGTTTGTGTCAGGACGGCTCAGAGAGTGTAAAGGGAAGGGGAAGAAGAACAAACTTTTAGGTTCAATCCCAATTTCAAATTCTACTCCTCCGAAAATGTCCTCGAAATCCCTATCTAACCTCTCAACTTTCAATCTCGGTGTTCTTTTCTCCCCAGCTATATCTTCATATCTATATTCCATAAACCTCTCTTCTTCATCCCTATCTTTCTTTCCTCTCCTACTCATACTCCTCAATTTCTCAGAGATACGATGCTCAAGTGTTTGAAATTTAGAAGAATGAAATGTATGAACAGGCGGATATTGTTTCTCACTCGGTCTCTCAAGCAAAAACACAAATGTAAATTCCCGCGGAAGTCCCGATTCCTGCTGCGCATTTTCCTCAAGCGAATAATGAAGGAGAGTATCCGGAAAACGGGTCGAATGGTGAAAAGTGCTGCGTGTGGAACCTTGTCTTTATACATGCATAACATAATCAATAACCCAAATACGAAAAAGAAAAAACCAGCAGAAGCAGAAAAGAAGAAAAGAATACATACATCTTCATCATCGTCCCCACAACTTTACTTTTCTCCTCTCCAATACTTGGCTTCACACATGCATTTGCCGGTCCCTGCGTCACTCCCAACGAAGCCCCTAGTTGAAAATTCCACTTCAAACTCTCTGTGCTTATTTTTCCATATGCTTGATGCGGCGCATATTTTAGAATCTTTAAATTCTCTTTTCGATCACGGACTTTGATATCGATTACTGCGCTCTCAAAACGGTGCGCAGGGGTAGAGGGATGGAATATGAAACTGAGAGCGATGAATGTTACGTGTAAGGTATGTTTGGTGTGGAGATTGGCATCGGAATAGATACCGTGTTGGAGGCGTTGAAGATGCACGGATATGTATGTGTGGCCGGGGAAAGAGGATTCGAAGAGTAGGTGAGAGTTGATTTGATATTTTTCATCGGGACCGTTTTTGTTGGATTTGGTGGTGTTGGGGGGAATGGTGGAGGAAATGGTTGTGGAAGGGATGGGTGAGATGGTTGTATTGATGATGGGAGATTCGGAAGAGGTTGAGCTTGGTTCTTTGGATTTTTGGAGTGGAGGAGATGTTGTGTTGGTAGTGTTGTTCTTAGAAGTGATTGTATTCTTGAATGTCTTCTGAATCTTCTCGGAAGTCGCACTTTGGGAAAGCTGCAAGTCTTGGGGCGTCTGATCGTCTGGGGTTGTTTTTTCTCGGTTTGGTTGTTTGAGGGGGCATGGTTTCAAGGATGACTTCCTCTCTGGAAGTGTTTTCAAATTTGGCACTTCAGAAATGCGTCGACTGATAGACTTGCAGTGCTTTTTCATGTAGGAAGTCATCCTTGAGAATATGTATTGAGTAAAAATTGATTGTGAAGCTGACAGAAGCACAGAAGAAGGATATGAATATGAAGTAACTGAAGCTGCTTGGGAAAGTGCTCTGTCACTTCTGCCCTTGTAGTGAAAGTTTTAGATGCCTAAAAACATAAAAGGCTATCGGTGGTACTCCGAATAAAGGCATCACAGAAGCTTGCGTGACGGGATTCTCAAAGTATAAATTGTAGCTAGAGTCTAAAGCTGGCATATTCGGACCTTCCACCCACGTAACTTTTGTGAGAGGACATCAACAAACCCAATTGTGGTTACAAGAACCACGCATTTCGATCATGAAAGTTATAAGAAAAATAAATCGCTAGCTAAGAGATCTTCCATGACATACATTGTCACTGGTAGAACATCTAAATCCAATCCAACCCCCAACCAATAGATCATCAAACTTTTGGATACAATTGCATAGCAACTACTATTACTTCTGGAAACATTTCAGTTCTTCCAGTTTCGCTGAAACCATTTTTCGTATATAGCAGAGTTCCAGCGGGAGAGGCTTCAAGTACAAGGGGAACCTGCTCCTTTTGAGCCAAATCAATTCCATATTTGAGCATCATTCCACCAATACCACGACGATGAAACTTAGGATGTACTGCTAAAGCAGCCAACTCCAAATACTCTGGAATTGACCCAAAATGATCAATCGATAGATTTCTCATGTAATGAATCTTATCCCAAGGCCGGTCGCGATCAAGGAAGTATTCAGAATACCACATTTCTGCTCCTATTAACGTTCTTTCCAATTCTGTTCTGATGATTAGTGAATTCACGAAATAGAAGGTACGAGAAGATCATACTCGAAAACAAAGTATCAGTTTGCCACTTCTTTGCAGCTTCGCTCTTTCCCGCTCTTGTCCAAAAGGCATATCCAAGCAACTCGGATTCTCCAGACCAAAATTCATCCTCCTCATCGCTCACTGACACATAACAATGTGTGCCGGCTTCAACAAGACGTTTCCGTATACGTAAATTAATACTTCGACGGAGTGAGCCATTCGCAACAGCTTCGGGTGGAAAAAGTATGGTTTGTAAATTGTCATCACGGAATGCTTCGGTTCCAAGATCAGCCAGAGCGGGCAAGTCATCTCTTTTCAATCGTCTGAGATGCATGATTCTTTGTTGGGTTTGAAACTTAGCGGGACGATGGAAAGTAGATGTTGAGAAGATGTTTGGCAAGAGTGGTCAATGTCATTCCTTACTTTGGTACTTATAGCAAGTCGGCACAAATACCCGTCGGAGGATTCGTTATCTATTACCAATCCATGTAAGTAATAAGTGACTCGTATCAACATCAGATTGAAGTCGTCACTGGCCTGATTGAACTTTTACATGTCCAGCTGGAGTTGCCTAGTCGTCCAATTGTTGCTGACTGAAGTGACTAAGCTAAAAGATGACACACGCCGACGCATAGAGTGGGAGCATAGTTATCCAATCACAAAGTTATCAAACCGTCAATGCTAAGCACCGAATGTCATTTCCGGAATCAAGCGTCACATTCAATATCATATTTGTTTGACACAATTTTCAGCATCGGATGATACAATGGGTAAGAATGATAATAATAGTGACAAATATCTATATAGGAAGTAAAGATTTCAACTCTTACGAGAAAAATGTTAGAAGAAGCTAGCTAAAGTACAACTCTCTTGCTCATCTCCTTATTGAAAAAAGAAAAGAACCTCCCTCAAATATCCCCTCATTTTCGCATCCATCGAGCAACAAAAAAACTCTTGACCACCAGACAAACCTTGCTCTTCACGATCGCATCCCCTCTACTCTAATACCCCTCTCCATAACTCCCACATCTCCCCTCACCTCCTACCCCCTTATTAACAATATAACAATCCGCCTTCTGTTGCACACATTTCACCAATGCACTTGCATACGTATCAACCCCTCCACCACCTCCATATCCACAACCCTGAGCATAAGTACCCGCACAACTTTCATATTGTGCGTCACAAGCATCTTGACATCCTTGCTCACAGTCCGGTCTTTGGTAACTGGGACTATCTTCTGAGATTCTGGCTGTATACAGTTTAAATGGGTATCCTGAGTTATAATCTGGCTGGACATTGTTGCATGTATAGCATGGAAGGGGGATTGACCCAACAGGAGAATAGGAACTGTATCCTTGCGAAGGATTATTAGGTTGAACGCAGATGTTGTTGCATGTAGGAAGAGGAGCGATTGAAGTAGTGGATGTAGGCTTGGATGATGAAGTTTGAATAGTAGTGGGACAAGTGAAGATACTTGTTTTTACACTGATGACTGGGGGCGTATAGCCTGCGGGAGGATGTCTGGATTTACATCCAGTATTTGAACAGGCAGATCCAGGACAATAGCTCCCACAATAAGATTCAATTTCCTGACACCAAGAGGAAAATTGTAAACATTGGAGAGATCCAGGGAACCCAGCAGACAGAAGACAGGATGTTAATTGTACGAGACAAGTGTTTGCAGCAGCCAAACAAGAATTTTGATCGGTGAAGGGAGGGAGAGGATTAGAACACCAGTTTCCAACTTTATATTCGCAGGTTGGAGTTGGACTTGTAATAATAGTGGTAGTGCATATTGTAGCGCTGGTTTTTGATGTAGTCGGAGAGGTAGTAGTGGATGGTTGGATGGATGATATGGAAGTCGATGGTGAAATCGGAGTTGTCGAGGATATTGGAGCAGCTGAAGATACTGAAGATGAAGGATATATTGTGGTCAAAGATTGAGGAATAGTAGAAGGTGAAGAAAGAGAAGAAATGGTGGAAGAAATTGTAGAGGAAGATAATGTTGGGGAAGTTGGTCCTGCTGTTGAGGCTTGCGATGATGATGGAAGAGTAGCTGGGATTGATGACTACAGTATACCATACTCAGTACAAACATTTCAAATGAATTCTTTTATAAGAGACGAATAGTCAATGCAGCATTTGAAGAGGAAGAATTCCCAACATGTACATGAGACTGAAAGTTCATTTCGGAGAGGCATTGAATGGAGAGGAGTGCAAGATTCATAATTGATTCGACTTACCGATGACGACGGAGGAGTAGATGAAGGAGGCGAGATCGAGGAAGAAGATGCAGGAGCCGAATATGTGGTCGGTGGTGATGAGGAATATGGTGGAGAAACAGGCGTGGAAGACGGGGTTAGAGCAGCTGATGAAACGGACGACTAGATGTTTCAGAGTCAGTCTCATTCTATGAATCAAAAATTCAAGAAAATAGTAATAAGCAAAGAGCTTTTTAGGATATCAAGGGATTTTATGGATTGGATGAGAGCAGACGTGAGGAATATCTGAGATTAGAGAATTTGAAGTATCAAAATAATTAATCTTACCGATGACGAGGCGGGCGACGAGGAAGAAGCCGAAGATGAAGGAGCAGATGAGACTGGAGATGAAGAGGAAGAAGCTGAAGCTGAAGCGGATGAATACGACGATGAAGCGGAACTTGAGGGAGTTGACGAGGAAGAAGGCGGGGAAGGGGAAAGCAACGTTGACGATGACGACGGATAAGCTGTTGAAACCGACGACTGCAGATTTCAGAAGTCATTATCTATGATCAGGAATTTCATGCAAGATAGAATCACGAATGGATCAAGACTTTAAGTGGTGATATGATATAATGTTTCAGAAACATTTCATCGTGAGGATCACATTATGAGGATTGGACTTACCGATGAGGATTCTGGTGCAGAAGAAGCCAGTGAGGAAGAGGACGAGACTGGTGCCGACGAATAGGTAGTTGCGGATACCGGGGCCGAAGAGTAAGGAGGTGGTGTATAAGGCGGAGGAGTATATGGCGGTGGAGAATAATGTGGTGTAGAAGCTGCTGAAGATGAACTAGTATCACTTGACGAAGAAGAAGAAGAACTCGAGCTGGATGAACTCAAAGTTGAAGTAATAGTTGTTCCAGTTGATGAGGATACTGGAGCAGAAGCAGAAGCCGAATTAGATGAAGGAGATAGGCTGGTGGAAGAAGATGACACTGGGCCACCTGGATTACCATTGCAAGGATCCGTTGATAGCAAGTCCTCGGCGACGTAAAGGTATATATTTGCTGCACCACCACATAACTCGGTGGTATTACCATTACAGGTCATTTGACAATTTGACTCATCAACTTTTGCGGTTCCGTTACCAAGTACAACGCCACAATAACATTCTTGTGAGTATTCAACTCCAGCAAAAGCATACCCTCCTTCTTTGCATGCATGAAGACAAGCTTCGATTGTTAAATCAGCGTCGGGAATTTGGTCTTGTTTCCATGCAAGAGTACGACCGTTGGGCCCGAGATCGGAATAACATCCCATTGGTTGGTAATCAGAAATGGTTGTACTATTGACAGTTGGGAATGTGGTATCTTGGTATACTGAGAGAATATCATTGCCACCACACGATTCAGTATTATCTCCAGTACATGGGAAAGAACAATTTGATTCGGATGTTTGTGGGCCACCAACAGAAGCACCGCAAAAGCATTCACCATAACTACATAATGTCAGTTATTGTTCCAGTTATTATTCTGAGTCTTCCAGGTAAAAAGAAGACAGCCGTCTGTCGTTGGTAAATTTAGAGGTATTGCGCCTGTACTCACTATTCTAACCCCGCATATTTATATCCATTGCCTATGATAAATTAGTGACCATTCGATAGACAACAAACTTCAAATACTTTACCTTTACAGAAATCAACACATATTTCAACTGTCATGTTTTGACTGTTGAGATCGGTCCTGAATAACAAGGCACTTGGGGAGCTTGGATCTATGAAACAGCCTGCGTAAACAAAATCTGTAGTATTTGTACATGTAGGAAGCTCTGGTGCCCATCTTTCAGCCAGTAAAGAACCAGCATTGGTGCCTAAAAAGAGCGTAGTCATTGCCGTTGCGATCGAGAGCGAGGTGAAGCTCAGCATTTCGGATAGTGATGAAAGTAACAAAAACAAAATACTGGCGAGCAATATGTGTCAAAAGAAAACTGAGCTTACTGGAACCACTCTGAACATGAAGAATAAATTTTGGACATGGATTGAGACAATATATACCTTTTCCGCACTTAGAACCTATGGTGATAAACATAGTGTCTCCATAAAGACGAAATCGGTGTTCAGTTGTGATAGCAACCCAAGATGTTTGTGCAAAATGATACATTTGGTTATTCCCAGTAGCAAACACAACATTATTTGCAGATAAAATCGCGTGGCGCATGCATGGTAACTGTGCAATTTTTGATGTTGTGAGCTATAGATGGTATGATAACAAAAAAGTCTAGACAAGAAGACAATAGCTGACTATAAAATTCCGAAGAATGCACACTTACTCGGATTTGCGGCAACCCGAAAAGGTTGCAGATATACTTCCACGCTGTATTGTGTATATTTATCTCGGTGAGATTATCGTGGATTATCACGAGTGGAAAATTTTGATGGTTTTGGGATCAAAGGCGCGATAAAGTTTTCTTCCCGACACCATTTGTAGAACATGCTTGAGCATACAACTGATTTGACACTCTTCGGAGGAATTGAATAAGCTCGATCATGACCGATGGTTCATGACAGCTTGACATTTAAGTGGAAAAGCCTTGAGTTTATTCTTGATCCTTTCTTGGAAGCACTGGAATCGACCAGAACATTGAAGTAACATTATCTTCCCAAATCAATTGAACCTGTCGGTTTTAATCCCCTTTTACCGTTACTACATCCGTTTTAGTCAGGAACGTTAGCATCAGATGTCCGACTTGAGATGAGAACCTTGTTGTAAATGTAACCATATGATGTTGAAAGCTTTCTAGGTACCTCGACCTAGCCACTTGGAACTATTGAAATGAAGGAAGCTTTTGCGTATCTTTGTGCGGCTGACATGTAGAATATTGGGAATTGATACATTCTGTCCTTTCATATGTATGCTACCTTGAACACAGTAATGTGAGTTTGATATGGAATGAGAAAAATGACAAACATATTTCTGGTTGAGGGGCAACGAATACTAATTGACTGCATTCTTGTTGTATACCTTTTAATCTTGAGGAACGGCTACTTCACTTGAAGAGGCTGAACATGTTTCCTAAGTGGTAACTTGTACTGTACGCAGTGTGAATATTTGTAGAACTTCGTTGGACCATGCATGGAATCTTCTCCACACTCAAGGGATCTCATTTTGCTGCTGCTGTGTAAGCCCGCAGTACTACTGGAGTATCATCACTTCGTATCCCAAGATTCTTCATTCGCTCTAGAACTTTCGTAGATTGGTTCGGGCCGTCAAGTGTAGATATTCTCATGCGGGTATCGTGCATCTATTTGTGCACCGTAACGCGTCCACGAAAATAAGGGCTGAAGTTGTTTGGATCGTGATCAAGCTTTGAATCCGGAACCTTGCGTCTGTTTAAAATGAGTGCGCGGGTTAAAGATACGAAAAAGCGCCTACCTGAATCGAAAGCTCATATTGAATATTCATGAGTGACATCTTGCTGCCGGTTGATGTGGTGGCGGGATTGTATACTTTCTAGCTGCCCGGATAATTATTGTTCAACACATGCCAAAGTCAATCGAAATCCAACCATTTACCTAGTCGGTCCTGCACAAAAGAACACATTGGAAAAATTTCAATTGACTTTGGTCCATCTTTTGCTGAATGTACACAAAGTCTCCTAGCTAGGTAATTTAATCATCAAGAATAAATAGGGTACTTTCTGACCATTCCTATTTTAGACTACCTTTCATTACCAAAATTAATAAAAAAAACTTTTTTATTTATAAATAAAATTTATTGAAAATTTATATGTATACAATCTAAATCATTTTAAGTTTCTTTCGAAAATTTCAGATTTTAGGATTTTTTAAATAAAGATTTTGTCACGGATCGGCCCTAATCGCAACTACGATTGCTCACATATGCATGCGCATATATGTACGATCATATATATATAGCTAATATATAAATACACTTTATAAGCATTTTGCTCTCGATTCTATAGTTATAGATTTTAAGAATAAATTATATCCTATTCTTATAATTCTTTTATAATAAAATATTATATTATCTATAATTTATTATATAATTGTATGGTTATTTAATAATTAATTAAATAATTGTTACAACGGATTAGTAACAGGCTGTAGAATCACTGACTTATAGGCTATAATGGTATTATAGGCCTCAGTGATTCAGCTGCAGTATACCGGGGGACACTAGGCACCCAAGGAAAGCCTCAGGCATGTATATAGTATTAGTTATAGAATACACTGAATCATAGGACATGGTTCCTAGGACAGTAGGGTCCTAAGAAGAATAAGCAATACAGGACACAGTAAGCAAGAGAGGTCTTGCTAGGATTAGTAAGCTCCCAAGGGATTAGCCCTAGGACAGGAAATAAGACAGGACGACAAGACTCACGGGACTAGTATCACGTGATGGACCATCCCATCAGTCCCACCGATTATTATCAATGGGATCAGTGGGATCCCACTACGCCCACTACTCTCAGTGAGTGGGATCGATGGGATCGCAGAGTGCAAAGGTCTATATAAGGGAAAGGGTTTCCTTACATGTAGAGCTTCGTGCTCAAGAACAATCATTAGTTTCATTACTATAGTTACGAGAATTGCAACCAGTTACAACCTTATTGAATTCCTACTTGAAGTCTAGTCTAAACCACCTCGAGAGATCTCTAGACACTTCCACGTGACCCTAGAGGCAGCTCCCGTAACATTCAATTAATTAATAAGCTTGTAGCAATTTATAAGAATTCTATTAAAATCGACTATACATAAATTAAATACAAATATTAGATTATACTTAATAATACCCAACAAGGTAATTTCATATTATAATATTAAAAGTTTTAATTATTTATTATACAAATAGAAATTATTAATAATAAAATACTTTTTTATAATTTAAAAAGGAAAATGTTCGATTTCCTTTAATAAACTATTAGCTTTTATATCAAAGAATATATTATTATTAAAGATCTTATTAATAAGCTTATAGAAATCAACAAATTTGAAGTTATTATTTAAGAATATAATTGTTATAAACAAATTAGGAATATATTAATCAAAAAGTCTATTAATAGTACTTCTATAGAAAGTATATCTAAAAATACTTTTCAACTATCTAATAATTCTATTTTATCTTTTCAAGCTTATATTCTTTATCCTCTTTATATTTTAAACAATTATATAAAAATCTTTAAATCAAGTATTACTTTTATTTCAAAAAACAACTTTAATTATAATATTACAATCCCTATTTCAAGAATAAACTATAATATAACGCCATACACAAATAACTTCAATATTATAATCAAAATCCAAAAGACTAAAAAATCCGAAGATTTCTATAATACTAAAGAAAGTATTAAGAAGGATATAGATTTAAAAATATAAGCGAAAAATATCGAATCTATTTATACTATTAAAGATTAATATTTAAATCACAATATTTAAATAAAAGTTCTTATTTAAATATAATTCGAAATATAAGATTTCTCAATTTAATAAAACTAATAAAAAGTGATTTTATAACCTTACTCTATATTCTATCGAAAAACAAATATTCATTTAAAACTTAATCTTTTATAAATTCTAAAACAAATAATTATACTTTTATTAATAAGATATTCTTTATGTTATTATTTCTTATATTTAAACTTTCTATTTTACTATTTAATATTATTATTAAAATCAAAGGCTATAATAATATAATAGATAAAGCTCTTATTCATTATATATTTCTTAATCTTATAATTAATATCTAATAATAATCATATATACTATTTTACATTACAGATTTAAAATCTTATAATATAATCTTAGATTATATATAGTTAATAAAGACTCAAATTAAACTAGATTGTTTTAATTAATATTTTGATTAATTTATAAAGTGTTTTCTACTATTTTTTTATTAAAAAATATGATTTGAATTAAAGATAGTCTTTAAGCTTTTAAAATTAATTACTTAAAACAATAAGACACTGATAATCGGGATATCCAATTAAATAATATATATTACAAACTGAATAACAGATAACAAACTATAATAGCGATTTTATTAAAAATAATTATTACCCTTTTTTAAGATATTAAGGAAGTATTTCCAATCCTTATTAAAGCTCAGGTTTTAGTAAAACTGGGAAAGAAACCTACTTTCTCCAAAGCCCTTATTTAAGCTGTATATAAATCATTACCTTTCTATATCTTCAATATATTCAACATTTGTATACTTAAATTAATATAATTTCAATTCATTTATAAAAAGAATAAGAATTATAAGATCTTTGTGATTATATATATAGAAATTGACAATATTATTTTAATTTATAAATCTAATTAAAATAATAATTATTAAATTTCAATTATAATTATCTTTTTAAACAATTTTAAATTAGAAATAATTACTACTTTTAATTATATTATTATAAATATTGAAATAAAACTATCAATTCTTAAAGTTTATTAGTAATACTATTAAACATTCTTCAAATGTAATTTCGATATTCTATCTCTCCTTTAATTATATAATTATAAGAGTATTCTTAAAAAAAAGATGAAAAAGCTCTTAAATATAATCCTTTATATAAAATATTACTCAAACAGTTTAAAATCGTTAAAGAATATATGATTAAAAATCTTATCAAAGAATTTATAAAACTCAATTAAGTACCCTTTACTATATCAATTCTTTTTATAAGAAAATTAAATAAAAGCTTAATATTCTATATAGATTTTTAATTATTTAATTCTTTAATATATAAAAATAGATATTTTTTACTTTTTATTAATAAGATATTTGTTCAATTTATTAATACAAAGGTATATATTAAATTAGATATTTAATAAGCATTTCATTATATTTATATAAATTCTACTTTTAAAAAGTATATTATTTTTTATATTTAATATAATTTCTATAAATATAAAGTTTTATTTTTTAAACTGATAAACAACTCTACAATTTATTAATAATATATAAATAATATTTTATTTGATTATTTAAATGATTTTTATACTATTTATTTTAATAATATATTAATCTATTTTGAAAATGAAAATAAATATAAAGAATATATTAAATATATTTTCAAATAATTTAAATCTATTATTAGCCTATAAGTAGATCTTAAAAAGTATAAATTTAATATTAAATATATTAAATATTTAGATTTTATTATCTTTATTAAAAGAATATAAATCGATTTAGAAAAAATTAAAGTAATTATTACTTGGATTTACCCTATTATGATAAAAAGTATTTAGTTATTTCTAAAGTTTTATAATTTTTATTACCAATTTATTAAGGATTATAATATAATAATAAAACCTTATTACAAATTTATAAAAACGAATATCACATTTCACTTTAACAAAATCTGTTAGAATATATTTGTTATATTCAAAAATAAATTTATTTTTATTTCTCTTCTATAATATTATAATTATATATTACCCTATATATTAAAAACCGATATATTTAATAATATAATTACCAATATACTCTTTTAAAGATATAATAATAAATGATTATTAATTATTTACTTTTTAAAAATAATAATTGTTATTAAATTGAATTATAAAGTTTATAATAAAGAAATACTTGTAATTATCAAGTCTTTAGACTATTAAAAAGTCGAATTTGTCGGATTCTTATATTAGATTAAAGTCTATATTGATTATAAAGCTTTCAAATATTTTATATTAACTAAACAATTAAATACTTGTTAAATATATTAAGCAAAATTATTTATCAATTACAATTTTCTTATTATATACCATACTGAAAAGAACAATCCTCTTATAAATATGCTTATATATTATACTAATAAATTGAATTAGTAAAATAATATTAAGAAAAAGAATTGTTTTTAATAGTTTATAAAAAACGATTAGGTAAATATAAAGATTATATATAAATTCTTATAATAAGATCCGAATATAATTATATATATTGATATATATACTATTATATTACTTTTCGATATTATAAATTAAATTATTAAAGCAAATAGATCTTTTTAAAATTTAAAAGCTTTATATAATTATATAATTAAATCGTATAAGTATTTTACTTTTGAAAAAGGACTTTTACTTTATAATAATCAACTTTATATATTGAATATTAATAATTTACAAATCTATCTAATTTGTGAAGTTTATAATTCAATTTTAATCATATATCCTGGTATAAAGAAGATATTTGTTCTCTTAATAAAACAGTATTATTAAAATAAAACAATTCAAATTATAAAATAATATATATAGAATTATTACAAATACAAATGTAACTCCGTTTTAAGAAATTACACCCTCGATTTTTTATACCTATTATTTGTTCTAGTTCAAATATGATAATATATTATTATAAATTATTATAATGTCAATAAAGATAAATATAATTATAATAATGTATTTGTTATAATTAATCAATTAATTAAACAAGTAATTTCTATACCTTATTATAAATTGATTAATTCAAGAAACTAAGCCCGTTTGTATTTATATTATATTTATAGATATTATAAATTCTTAGAATTTATAATCTTTGATTATAGTTTTCAATTTATATTAAAATTTTAATAAGAATTTAATAATATCTTAGGAATATAAGTAAAGTTATTTATTATTTATTACCTATAAACTAATAGTTAGATTGAGATTTATAATTAATATTTCTAATAGTATTTGTAATCCTTTATAAGTTATTATTAAGATGATTAATTTGAATTCTTATTAATAATGGATTATACTTAGTTTATACTTTCTTATAAATCATTAGGTAGTTAGATCTTATATAAGACTTTATTGTTACGCCGGTCCATCCTCGGTACCGCGTCACATGACTCTTAGCACGTGATGGACCCTGCATGACAGGCATAACGGAATGTAGGTCCATACAGACCAAAGGTCCAGGACCTCTCTAGGTCCTGAACGCTCCAGTACAGTACGAAGGTCTATATAAGGGAATGGGATTTCATTACAATGTAGAGCTTCGTGCTCAAGAACAATCATTAGTTTCATTACTATAGTTACGAGAATTGCAACCAGTTACAACCTTATTGAATTCCTACTTGAAGTCTAGTCTAAACCACCTCGAGAGATCTCTAGACACTTCCACGTGACCCTAGAGGCAGCTCCCGTAACAGTAGATTTAAAAAAGATTAGAAAGATATCCTTTATAAATAGAAATGATTATAATTAAATGAGATATAATAGAAAAGATTAAATAATTTAAATTAAAATATTAATCAAATTCTTAATTACAAATAATAATTAAAGAGGAAAGAATAATTATAAATTGAAAGGTAAAACAATGGTTAATTATAGTTTAAATAGTAATAAAACTAAGTTTATACTCAACCTTCTTTAATTATACCTAAATTATTAGAAGATCGATTTTCATTTAAATTAAAGTTAGTTAATATTATTACTTCAACTCTTTTCCCTACTCTATTACTTTATCCATTTAATAATTCATATCCTTTCGAACAAAAATAACTAAAAGCATTTTTTTTCGAAATACAACTTTTTAGATTTTTTTGTAAATCAAATTATATTAATAAAATTAACTTTATTAAAATATGGTAAAGTTATAATTTATCTTTATTATATTATTATATTTAGTAATGATCGATTAATATTAAAGAAATAGAGTATAAATCTATTTTTTAAATAAACATTTACATTTATATTTTATATTTAAACAAAGTAGTTAATAAATTTAATTAGAAGTTTAATTGGGAATATAATAATAAACACTATCATCTTTTCCAGAGATATAGTTATAAATACAGCCAGTACAGATTCAATTATCTTTATGAATATATTATTCCTATAATAGTATTATCTTTTTTAATAACTTTCTACTCAAAAACCTTAACTTGTTAATATTAATGAAATTAATACTTTAATAATAAACTATATCAAAATTATAATTAGATTAATTTTGACGTAAATCCTTCATAATCTTTTTCCTTGTAATTTTATTCTTTTTAAGATCTTGAAAATAATATACTATTATGGCCAATTTATTAGCAAACTTTTTTTTATAATTATTAATATAATCGAAAAGAGAATTATATTTCTTCTTTAAATTTTGTTTTAGAAGATAATAGTATGGATATATTTAATAAATGTATTGATAGTTAATTATATCTTCGAACACATTATTCTTGGTATTTATAATCATATTTATTAGGTAAGCCGATTATATTTCGAGGGAGGATGAAAGGAAAAAGTTCATTTATTTATATCTTTATAATTTAATTCATTATTATTATAATCCTCTAGCTTGAATTCCAGAATGTTTTTATTATCATTCGATTTTTTTATAATAAAATGCTTACCCTATAAAATAAAAGATATAGCCTTTTATTTCATTATAAACTATTAATAGAATATATTAATACTGAAAATATAAAAGATATAATAAACAATTTACTATTATATATATTATTTTTTACTATTTCAATTACACCAATAATAATTTACTTTTACCACTACGAATTCTCAATAATATTAAAGATATATTAATAATAAAGAATAAAATGAAATAAAATGATTAAAAGAAATAAGGAGATTAAAAAGATCTATATACTTTGAAAATTCGAATTATTATTAAAACTATAGAATAATATATTTCATTTTTTATATACCTTTTTATTATAAAAAAGTAAAGTTTGTACTCAAACTGGTTTATTATATTATTCAATTATATAAATAATAATATTTTATTACAATTATTGATATATAAATTAAATAGGTAATTATAAAGTTTAAGGGTAAGTTTTTTTAAAAAAGAAAATAATATTATGGATTGGTCTTAATTATAATTATAATTGCTTATATATATATATACATATATATATATAGCTAATATATAGGTATACTTTATAAACACTTTACTCTCAATTCTATAGTTATAGATTCTAAGGATAAATTGTATTTTGTTTTTGTAGTTTTTCTATGGCAAAGTGTTACAGATTTAAAGTTTTAAAATATTATTTTTTAATTTATATAAAAATCATATAAAAAATTTACTTTTTTTAAAAATCTTGAACAACTTTTCAATGAAAATTACTAAAAGTAAATTATAAACTTTTATCATAAATTCATATTATTTATAATATGAAAGATTTAAAAAAAATTCAATTAACAAGTATTTATAAAGATAATTTCGAAATTGTTTTAATTTTAATAATTAATTTTATAAAAACCATTAGAATTAAAGTTTTGAGAATAAGATTAATAGAATTTATTTAATTAATAGTATAATCTTATAGTTTAAAACATTACTTTTTCATAAAAACTCAAACATATAATAAGTTTAAGAGGTTTAGATTAATAGGTTCTTAATAAAATTATAGAAAGCAGCGATGAATATAAGTTTTAGAAATCGAGCAATGGAAGTGAAAACTATCTATGGGATAGATGATGACTCATGTAATTTGCTTGCTCTTGGCTGCGAGTGAGTATCTTAGCGCAAATGAGCTCCAGAAGCTTACATGTAAACCTCCAAGTGGGTTCACGGAGCCCTCATACGGGATGGAAACTCCTGGTGGAAGGTTGACATCTAAATGTGGCTGGTGACTGTGGCTTATCGGGCTGGTGCGGAAAAGTAACCTCGGGAGAGTGAACCAAGATTCTTAACCCCCCGATATCCTAGCCGATCAATGATCCGGTTGTTTTTCCCAAGTATCTGTTTGATGTCGTCTCTCAATTACAATGAGCACTTCTAATGTAATTTATTGTCAATCTTATATTTGAGGAAAATGCTCGGTTGAAGTTTGTCTATAGGGTTCATATCCGCAAGTATGTCGGATGTGAACCCCTCATCGTCGGAACTTCGCTATGGGAACATCTCGGACCGCAACCTGTCTTAACATTGATACAAATCTATGATTCGCAAGTCAATAAATTCCAGGATCCATGAATATACTAATAAATCATTCAAACCCACGGAGAACTCTGGGTAATACCATTGGTAACATTTAGTCAGGTACACGGAAGAAGAGCGGGGCATACTTCGGAACTGAATTGCCCCTCGGTCCTTAGACAAAGTATATATAAGATGAATGGACTTGCAATGCCAATGGAGGTCTCGTTTCAACGTTTGATCTTTTGATTCTTGTACATCATAAAGTTTTCAGAAGAGGTCTATATCACCATGGACAATTCTACCAAGAACATGCCAGCAGATCATTCTGGTTCAACACCATATTCCGTAATTACTGGTTCTCAAGAAGCTACTCAAACTCTACAGCAATTGGTCAGTAGTGAACTTCCCTCAGAGGTTTTGAAACATCTAGAAGATGTTACTTATACAACTGCAACCGATGGAACTCAAATCTATTTCCCGTGTCCTTTCAAAGAAACCGAAGCTACAGTTGCATTGAAATCAGTCGAAGCAAGCGTTGTAGCTGCTATTGCGGATCTTCGTTATGGAGAACAAAAAAGAAAAATCGAAATCAATCTTGAGCAAACTGCTACTTTCTTATTTTCAACTTATATTGCTACAATTGCTGGAATGAATAAACAACACCCTGATGTTAAATCGAAACTAAAAGGTATTTTCCTTTAGTATATTTCAGGAATATTTATTGATACATTTCACAGATACCGATTTGCTCAAAGCACAAGCTATCTTGTATCGCAGACTTTCAGCGAACCTTTATGAAACTAAGAACCAAGGGGAATACTTTCATATCCATGGATCATTAGAAGCTGGAAAAACATTGAATATGATCGGATTGGAAGCATATCGACCAGATCTTACAGATTATAGGGAATGTATTGATGTTATTGAAAAGCATGTCAAACAATATACGGCCGCTGAATTGGAGATCATGAATGCTGAAATAGATCAAGCTGGTGTGACAGCTTTGAAATGGGAAGATTTCAAAGAGACAAGCCATGTAAGAATTTTCATCTCACTCTATTCTATTTTACTAACTTACCATATAGGGCCAAACACTTCTCAACTTACCTCCATGGCAACTCGATAGACTTCAAGATGATTCTCCACCATGTCCATTCCCAGAAATTGCTCCCGGAACATCTACTTCCAAACCTCAAGTGTTATCCGGAATTCGTGTACTAGAATTATGTCGTATTATTGCAGGGCCTGCTATGGGTCGAACACTCGCTGAATATGGGGCTCAAGTCATCAAAGTCACATCTCCGAACTTATCTGATGTTCCATTTTTCCAAGTCGATGGAAATACTGGTAAACATACCGCGGATATCGATCTTAAAACGCTAAGTGGTCGTGCGACGTTTGAGGAATTACTGAAATCTGCAGATCTTATTCTCGATGGATATAGACCTGGAGCTTTAGAACGATTAGGGTATGGACCTGAGAATATCGTAAAATTGATTTCTGGAAGAGGAAAAGGGATTGTGTATGTCTCCGAAGATTGTTTTGGTTATCAAGGAGAATGGGCTGGCAGACCTGGATGGCAACAAATCGCAGATTGTGTAACGGGAGTAGCCTGGGCTCAAGGAGAATTCATGGGGCTTAATGAACCTGTCGTTCCTCCTTTTCCCATGTCTGATTATGGAACTGGATGTATGGGTGCTATTGCTGCCTTGGTGGGATTATATCGAAGAGCTAAGGAAGGAGGTAGTTGGAGAGGCACAACTAGTCTTTGTCAATATGATGTGTTTTTATTGGAATTAGGATTATATGGCGATGATATCAAAGAAAAGGTTAGAAAAGATCATGATGATCATTTCTTCGATCTGAGACATGCGGATAGTGTGGATGAAGTTGGCGGGAGAGCACTAAAAAGTATGAGGAGAGCACATCCCGAATTATTCGACGAGAAAAATATGCAAAAGACATTCAGCAAAGGATTCGGCGAAGAAATCAAATGGTGCAGAAGTCCCGTCTCAATTGAAGGAATACGAGTCGGATTCGAAAGAGCCAGTCGTCCAAACGGATATGATAAACCGACGTGGGAGGATTGGGAAATCGAGAAAGAAGTGGTGGAAGGATAAATTACCCACTTTGCTTTGGATAGGATATCATATATCAAATTTTGTATCACAGAAGCGAATACGATGCTCACTCATATTAATGACCTCGCTTGTTGTCATGTGTAACCATCGCCAACGCATTTATATTGCATGGACATCTCGCAAGCGCGTGCACTCTTTTTGCCTAATCACAACCCGGAAGCGCGGGATGGGATGGCGTATTGCCTATACTACTTTAATTCTATATTTGCATGCTTTATCCAATGGTAGAATAGAACGTCGATACATGAATCATTCTATAGTAAGAATATTACGAACAAGTCCCGGTGATTTGGAGGGGTAATCTAATGTGTATTAATAGATCGATTTCATCGCATGGCACATATTTAGTTGGGTTTTCGA
Organism: Botrytis porri; assembly: GCF_014898465.1. Classification (NCBI taxonomy): domain Eukaryota; kingdom Fungi; phylum Ascomycota; class Leotiomycetes; order Helotiales; family Sclerotiniaceae; genus Botrytis; species Botrytis porri. The sequence goes on along the minus strand of NW_024066083.1, from coordinate 412,887 downwards.
GTTGCTTGGCAAGCTCAATTATAGAAACTTCAGGGTGGGATTGGTGACAATAGTGTTTTTTGTTGCAAATCGATTTCTGAATCTTTGGAGACGAAGAGATGGCTTGCAGGAGTTTAGGGCGGGGCTTTTAGTGGAGAATAGGCTTAGGGTAGGGGAGTTAATTGGTGTGAAGTTTTTGGAGTGGGTTTTTAGGAACGGGTCAGATGGATGGGGATGGAGAGGGGGCTTGTCGGGGAGGTAAGGGGTTGGGCAAGGAAATGGGGGGTGGTTTGTAAATGGTGAGATGAGTTTAGTGGGTGATGTGTTGCGGCTCGGGCTGAGCTTGGACTTGGACTCGAGGTTGATGACGGATGAATGGGTGGATGGACGGTACTTGGAGTCAGCAAAGGTACTTACTGCTGACTTCGTAGAAAGTGTCTCGTAGTCTTCAAGCATCAACCCTGATGGAAGGTTCCGAGAAGTAACGGCCGCACCCGCTGACACATATATGAGAGAGTATATACTGCCCGGAATCAGCGAATAGAGATCCGAGTGGATTTCCAGGTAAGAATGATGTGTATCGAACATCATGTTCTTCATACCTATCTTACCTATGAACAAGCTTCTCCTTCTACAAGATAATTGAAACATCGTAGGTGAGAATGTAAGCCTCTAGTGAAGCAGCCAGTAAATGACAAGCTCGGGTGGGCTTGTACAATTGAAAGAGAAGCAAGAATTGTGAATGGAGATCCCGTGTTTTTATGCGTTGGATGTGATGTTACCACACACGACATGGCTTAATGAGATATGGGATGTGATTTGTTGTTCAGTGACTTCTTGGAGTTTTGGGCCCTGGGGTTGGTGTGTGAAGTTGGAGGTGTTGGGATGGGTGATTGATTGATTGAGGTGAGGGAAGACGGAGGGGGGGTTAAAGTTTGTTGTGGATTTGGGGGGTGATTGGATTTGCGTAAATACTGCGTTGAAGCTATAGTTGGGATATGCGGTGGTTCTGGCGGAATTAGAGTCGTGAACTTATAGTGTGTGAGGTCAAAATGGATTGATCTTGATGAGAGATGATTTAGTATAGTTAGTTTCCTTATCTTCTTTGGTTTGTGTTTAGGTCTGTGTCTGTGTGCAACTGAGGGGAGCGGGCCTTTTGTATTCACTTCGGCTTGTTGTACTTGTACCTGAACGATCATGAAACTTTATAAGCGTTGGTTTATTTGATGACTTGCAGTTTGTAACTCGAAACTGTAAGGGCTTTCAACGAGGAACTTATAGATGCTATAGCAGATCTATATGTTGTGAGCATGATACTGCAACACTTTGTATACATTTCTCTAGGATGAAGAGGTTAATGAATTTATTATATCTTTGATATTTGACAAATGGCGTGTAATTTCATCTGGATAATAATTGCTTTGTAGAGAAATGACAACATGAAATATTCAGTAGCAGTAGTATTGCAATAATATTTATAACAGCAGGAGATTATCATGGTCATTCCCGCAATATTCACACTCACATACAATATATTCTATAACCAGATGTTCAAAATATAGACCCTTCGTCGGACAACGAATAATGTTGGCCATTGATTTAAAATCCCAGCCTTTGAACTTTTCAGCAGTCAGTCCAGCCACTCTTCGCTCTGAGCATGTCAATTAGGAAAAGAAAGTTGGAATACTTGCGATTTATGTACACAGTTCATGGAAATAGGATGTCCTCTATTCACTGTCATGTAGTATCATATTGATTACGCCAGCTTACCCCTCTTTTAGGGTTTGTAGTTTCCCTAGGGGTTTCAGTGGCTAGAATTCAGCTGAGAAGATAATCGTGTAGATGACTGTATTGGTTGGTCTATGGGAGCTTACCAAGCTCGCGATATGAATAGATTGTCTCACAGAAGTTAATAATCTACTGGTTTGAGGGAGTTTGAGAAGCTTTAGGCTTTGCTTCGCACTGCTTTGTGGCTTTATATAAAATTTGCTAACTTCAGTATTGCTCTTTCGGATCGGAAATCGAAGAACGCAACGTTGAAGAAGAATGTGAGTGCAGTAGGCTTCTACAGCTCTCTACGATTCTGCTCTAGCTTTGTATGATGATCTCCCTGCTATAGTCCGTTCAGACACCGGACTATTCTACTTTCTGGGAGTGATGATAGAGGTTTTGTCTCTTGTACAGCGAGTAAGATATTACGTATAAATCCAATGACGAGAGCATGGTGAGTGACAGCATTTAGTCAGTCATTATTGCCGGCTTAAATTCTGAAACTTCTCATCGACTCGTTTTTCGAACTTCTAATATTTATCAAGTGAGAGACTGATTCAATATCGAAATAGTGGCTCGAAAACCAATTCTTGTGCCCTGGAGCACGACCAAGGCTCATGAGAATCGATGAGTATAGATTTTCAGTCTTTTTTCTGAACCATGCCGAAACTGCAGCTTTTCTACACTCGTTCAGCGAAGCTTATCCTGTATTGCAAGAAAGTGATTCACTCAAACCTGTCTTGATCCACCTTCTTCCACTTACAACTTGCGTGTCCTGCTGTGGAGAACCTGGGGAATCTCTCAGTTGTATATATGCTGGGCTGTACATAGTATTGCATTGATCAAACAGAGCATGCTGGCAGGCTTCTATTGTAGGAACTCTTCTGAATGTGCAAGAGTAGCATATCCGCTGCAAGTAGATTATCAGAGGATTCTAGACAAACTTCCTCTTGTTAGATACCAGGAAGCTGAGATATTATCCTGAGGAAGCGGAGGATCAAACTCCAAGATTTCATATCAGAATATCATGTTACATCGGTTAGAGCGATAGTTACAACGTTCAAACAACAGTACAAATTTACATTCGTACTCGACAACAAATTTGTGTCACGATAGACATATTACTTTCCCTGCTTCAATCAAGCCTGGCTCGACTACAGCTTGGCAATTTTTTGACAGGCCAATGCAATCTTCTAATCATGGGTGGTCGATCCAGTAAGCTTTCTTCATCAGGTGAAGAATAAAGTTGAAGTATAATTTCTGCCTCTTTTATAGTGTAACCTAGTGATTGGAATACCTAGTATACGAGGTATTCTGTATACGCCCCACTCTAGTGAGGTGCATTGCATTTCTATTACATATTTCAATATATATTATTGAATATCATATCACCAGAATTACTAAAACTATGTATAACACTATTAGGATACGGAAATACGGGAACTCAATAAATTCCAATGAATTCCAATGAAAATAGCTTCAATATTGCCCATTTGGGAAGAGATTTATTGAATATTTCTGACCTCCCATAGGAATGTAACTGAAACCCTTAGGAATTCACTAAAATCCAGTAGTTCAATATATTACCAGTATTCTTTAACAAGTCAACTACCCCACTTTCCGACCACCCCCTCTTTTCGACCACCTCAAAAACCACACCGCTTTGAGTAATTATAAAATTTATACTTTGAATAACTCAACAATGCTTTAATCAATTGATTTGAAATTTTGATATTATTATAATTGTGATATGAAGAATAGATATACCGAAGAAGATATCGCAGAGGCTCTTAGAGCGATTACAAATGGAGCAAGCATACGAAGAGCTAGCTTGGATTATGGTGTTCCACGTACCACACTTCACGATCGAATATATGGTGGAGTTTCGCATCAAAAAGGCGCCCAAATACTTCAAAAGTTATCTCCAATTCAGGAGAATCGACTAGCAGAATGGATATTAGTACAGGAAGCTCTTGGTACTAGCCCTACACATCGTCAAATCAGAGAGATGGCAGAGCACCTCCTTATTGTACGAGGGGAGGATCCCTCACTTGGAAAGAAATGGATACATAGCTTTTTTCGAAGGCATCCTAATATTGGAACTAAGAAGCAACATCAAATCGATTCTGCACGAGTTTCAGGTGCTACATCTGATATTATTAAGAAGTGGTTCCGGAACCTCGCAATCCCTGAAATCAAGGCTATTAAGCCGGCCAACAGATGGAATATGGATGAAGCAGGTATAATGGAGGGTCAGGGTCTTAATGGACTAGTAGTAGGAAGCACTGATCGAAGATTTATTCAAAAAAAGCAACCTGGATCTCGAATTTGGACCTCTTTTATAGAATGCATTTCAGCCAATGGAAAAAGCATTACTCCCCTTGTAATATATAAGGGAAAATCAGTTCAACAACAATGGTTTCCAACAGATTTGACTCTATTCAAGGGTTGGAACTTTACCGCTACAGAAAATGGATGGACTACAGATGCTACAGCTTTAGAATGGCTGAAAAAGATCTATATCCCTCAAACTACCCCTATTCAGCCGGAAAATTCAAGACTCCTCATTTTGGACGGACACGGAAGCCATGAAACTACAGCATTTATGTTAGAATGCTTTAATAACAACATATATCTCTTATTTCTCCCACCACATACGTCACACGTACTACAACCACTCGATTTATCTGTGTTCTCACCCCTAAAAAGTGCATATCGAATCGAACTTAATAAATTAAGTCTATTATCCGATTCCTCACCAATTGGAAAGCGCAATTTCCTTTCTTGCTATCAGAAGGCTAGAATAGAAGGTTTAACTATTCAAAATATCAAGTCTGGGTGGCAAGCTAGTGGTCTTTGGCCCAAAAATATGGCTAAACCTCTTATGAGTCGACTTTTGCTTGAAAATAGCAATAGAGAGGTTTTATCACTTAATCCTGAATCTGATGATGATCCTATTCTTCAATGGAATATATATTCATCGTTTATTCAATGGAAAACCCCTCAAAAAGGAGCCGATATCAGAAAATATAGAGATATAATGATTCAAGAGAAGGAGATCGATTTGCCAACACGAAGATTACTATTTCGCAAGATTATAAAAGGATTCGATGCTAAGGATTATGAACTCTTAGAGGCAGAGAATAAGATTAGAAAGCTAGAATATCAATTAGATGAAGCATTACCTAGAAAAAGGCGAAAGGTTGTGGTATCTCCAAATTCGAAGTTCGCAGGGATTAGAGCTATAAGGCGTACACAAATTGAAGCTGGAGATCGTGAAGATGAGGTAGATGATAGCTCTAGTGCTATAGAAAGTGATTCTACAGGCGATTTCATTGAAGTTCAATAGTTATTGAGTTATTAAAGTTTTAAGTGTAGATAATATGAATTTTTTAGGTGGTCGGAAACAGGGGGTGGTCGGAAAGTGGGGTAGTTGACTTATATCCTATACATATTCCAGTGGATAATCCAGCTATTAGTACGCCCTAGCGTAATATACAAGGCTTCAATATCAGCCACCATAATACTAGCTTATACTACTCCAATGACTAGTATAACCCCCAGCTTTTACTCAACGGATCAGAGTATCCGGTGGACGCTTGAGTGATTTGACATAGCGTGACATTACGATCACATGAATCTATTATAATCGAAATCTGATCATTGATTGATTTCACAAGCTACTTATTTACTAGTTTTTGAAATTCAATATTTCAAGGATGTTTTCTTGATGTATTACTGAGTAAGATTGTTCAAGATAATAATCAAAACAATATCCTAAAAATTATAATGTTTTGATATGATGTTGATTTTTTCTTCATAATAATCCATTTATATTCGAACAACTATATCAGAGGTGTACGAGCGCAGGCCGTGTGAACAATTGGAGTTGAGGAGAAGTTTATAGATGCAGTTTTTTCTCTCTCGATAATCCACAACATCAATTGAAACTATTTGATTCCTACAATTCTTCGATGCCTTCACTCCGTGACAAGTATGTCTCGAGCTTCTAAACTCTCATCATCACTACAACTACTAAGGTCTGTTTACACTCGAAGATTTGACTCATGACTAAAAATGCCGTCAATCTCAAGCCTCAATTGGCCTATACTATTCACACTTCACCGTTTAATTTTCTACGCATCACTTTCTTCTTGCATGTTATCGTTGTTCTCAGGTCGTAATGAACTTGACATACGAATGACTAACCATCAGAATTACCTTCATATGGCGTGATCACATGGTAGATTTCATGTGGATGACTAAAAGAGATTCCTATATCTTCCTCTAGAGCGAGTTTTGGACGAAAATACAGGTCAACCGGTTAAGTTCGTGACTATATAAACCTTCAAGTACACCCACCTTTTCACACTACACGTATTGAATTGAAAAGGAACATCAGACTTTACGTGCTTTCAGCTGGAACCAGACATCTATATATTTCTCTGTCACTTATTGATTACTATTTGTCTCGTTTGGAACCCAGAGCCTAGCCAAAGGTAATTTTTTGGATTTGTCACAGAATTTTTTGGTTGTCAGTTTTCCTATCTGATTGTCGCTAAGTGTTTGAATATTTGTTCATATCTCCAAAGCCTCAAACATTGTGGATTTCCCGCTGACCCCTTCTCACATCCGAGAAATTTGCAACCCCTGCATCTGATTTGAGAGCGTTCGTTTGATCTATTATTTGGGTTGCTGTTTTGACTTGAGCATAAATCTTTTATGTCACTCTCCTAACCAACCCAGTGTCCGTGGCAGTTCATTGAAATGGTCATTTTGAAGCAGAAACGTTAATTTTATAGATGTTTTGAGATTCTTGGTTGAAGGACAATGAATGAATCTTCCAATTATTCTCCAGTTAAAATAAAATTGTGGCATATTTAACTGTAAAGATTCTCTGACATTCTTGGCACCTGAAGCTTAGGACTAGCGGATGATTTGAAATGGTTCTTGAAGGAAAGCTGCGCGTTCACATTGCAATTGTACTTGCTTCAGAACTCGAATATTCTGTACTCAATTCTGTAACCTCTGGGGGGTTTCTCCACGTATTTCAGTGTTGTTACCGTCTATCTTTTGTCACATTAATTATCGTCAATCTCGAGAGGTAATAACATCACTATTTCAACATTACGTTGCCGTTATGAGGTCTTTATATGCCAGAGAGAGAACTTATAGTATTATTGCTGTGATGATCGATAGCAAAAACTGTCTGATTAAACGAACAGCCAACTCTCTATTTTTGTCACGCTCTTCGATTGAAGTGTCTGATTCGCGAATTACAACTTCAATATCTTACCCAAATAGAATTCACGAGAGATGAACCCACATAGAGAAAACTCTAGTAACGAAAAACCATATGTTGTCGTCAACGCTTCAATCTATCAGTTTCATAAATACTGTCGTTGTCGCTTAGTGCCGCTTATTGCGTAAAGCCCCTGACAATCTCTTTTTACTCTCTCTTTGCGTCAGATTCCATGAAAGTAGATCCCAAAAACCATCACTCGAGAATACTTATGTATACAATCCTCTGTCTCTCTAGACACAATTCCCAAAAAACGTCATCTGAGAACTATAAATATAAAAGAACAAACACATGACCCGATTAGATTCTTTAAGCAACTTATTCAATTCTTCAGGGCACTTCAAAGTGTAAACCAGGAGAAATTCTGTCACGCGAGCTCTTGTTGCACTGATCTTTTGTTAATCTAGCTAGAAAGTCAATCGCATGTAGAGCTTTTCTTGTCGTAGCTCACTTGTATTTCCACTATTGTTGTCGTTCCTACAATATTTATCATCTATTCTCTCAGCCCTCACTTGATTTTCTTCGTTGACCCATCTTCTCTAATTTCCGAGCTTGAAGACTCGAATCTGAAAATCCGAGTGGAAAGTAATGCATTGCAAGCATGATTCCTGAGGAGATATATCATGGATCTAAATTGTATCCTGAAAGATGATGATTCGTGAAATCTAAACGTAGGACAGGATGTCTACTTGAAAATTGATGAATATATAGAGGTTGTGATGATTCATCTACAACATGACGAAAGCAGACTAGAGCGAATGCAACATACAACAACTTCGTATCCTCCACTAGATATCTGTGATTATCCGTTTTCTTTTCTCTCATTTCTCAATAAGGATATAAAGAACCAGTCATCCCACTCCAAGCCCCATAGACAATAGATATTGCTGAAGCAGTCGACGAAGGGGTTTCGTGTCACCTAATTGACTCCGCAGCTTCTAGTTCCTACTCAAGAGTCAAAATTATGGATTGTAAAATGTCGCAAGCCACGACTAAGACCAAAACCGATTTCTTTTGTTACCATTTAATTGTTGCTGCCATCTCGTATTATTGCTGGAGAACATTCTCCATCGTCACAATAGCTGCAGTTAGATGACCGACCACCGAGTGCTATACTCAATTGTAGTCTAGCAGATACATCATAAAATGCACCGCATCCATTATAGAGCTCATCATCGGTCTCGCAACCTCTCCTGTTGCAGATCTCGATTATCTCATTACATGATAGAGAGTAAATTGACATTAAGGCCCTATATATAAGCCAGATATGACAAAAACACTTAGTACAGAGAACGCGTGACTTGATCAAATCATCTACAGCTACCCACTGAAAATGATCTAATTCACTCCATCTTCGAAGTATTACATTTGTTTGGTTTCAGTCTCCTCTCTCAAGGTCCATATCTAATCAATCTTTGGTATGATTAAATATATAAACACCCATCTACTTCTCTTGGATACCTGCAAACAGTAAAGCAAGTCTTTCTGAAGAGGATGGATGGTTGAGTATACCACTCATTACTACAACTTCTAATAGCTTCCTCGGTGATTTTCTTCTAATAATTTTGGTTGAAACCAGATGGCAGATCCCAATGAAAGAGAAAATACTACTATTTACAACTTTATTTTCACTTGGAAGTATTGTTATCATTCCCTTTCACATAACATCTAAATACCGATACGACGAACTTGCCGTCAAACATCTCACTTGCTGCCATTCTGTCCTCCTCACTACACATGTGAGAACAATACAAAAGACCGTGACAGCATTAATCACCACCAAAGAATAACGATTGAACCCCGAAATCTTGATACCAAGCTATCTCTAACCATTTGATTAACCTAAGAATATTGATTTCAAGAAGCAGAATTCTCTTGCCATAATTGGGCGTCGTGATAACAGATGACACCATGATTTTTAGGATGAGGAGAACAGTTGGTGGATGAAGCACTTATAAAGCTAGGACTTGGTGGACATAGATTTCACCATAGTCATTACTAGCTCTAGGAAGTGCTAGTGAAAGACACTTGAGAGAAGCCAAAGAAGATCCCATACACAGTAAGCAGAACACAATATAATCAAAACAACATGTGGATATTTAATTCACAGTAGTTACTCGAACCCCGCATGTTCCCCTTAATCCCTCGTATGTTTCTTCAACTCTATGGTATATGTACACCGTCAAGACTTCTGTTTTGACCACAAACTCACCAAGAATTCAACTGTTCTCACTTAAGGGGCTTCTTCTAGCAGTAAATCTCGTATTGTTATCTAATTCCACTTCATTAGAGGTTTTGAAAATAAAGTCTGGAAGATGTAAGATCCTAACCTTTGTAGTAGGAGTTCTAAAACCTCCTTACCGCACCCTATAAGTTTTGTAACAAAATCCCAGCAAAAATGACGTTTTTTTATATAAATTAAAAAATTCAATAACTTTTTCAACTTAATGAATTTTATTTTCAAATTTTTAAAATAAATAAATAATATTATATAACGTGATTTATCAGTGTGCGGGTCATATCAGTGTGCGGGTCATTTTCACCTCAATTCACTCTTTCAAACTCATATTATTCAACAACCATTGAATCAATTGATTAAAACTATGAAAATTATAATAATCTAGGATCTATTATATTATCTTGACAAGTTCTTGCATTATGTCCGGTCTTTCCGCACTTACTACAGCATCGACTAGAAGATGCTTCTTCATTAGAATTCCTCCCTTTTTGACGCTCGTCGCGTTGAATCTGAATATCAACCTCTTGTTGAGATAATATATCAAGAGCTTCTTGCCCAGTAAGTACTCCTCCTTGACGTAATTGGGTTTTTTTCGCGCGTCGACGCTTGCTTAATGCCTCATTTGCCTTTCGAAGTGTACGAATCTCTGCATTCAAAAGTGTATTCTCATGAGCTAATCTCTCTGTACCTTTAGCTAGAGCTAGTACAGTCTCAAATATAGGTGTAGGGGAGCTTGATTGATGTCGGGTTATTCGAGATTTCACTAAAATTGATTGAGAAAGAGCTTCAGTTGGGTTGTGAGGGGTTTGAGAGATCCATTGATCTAGATCGAAAGAGGGAGGGGTAGGTGTACGAATTCGAATATCTAACTTCGAAAGTACGGCTTCAGGGTTAAATGGTATTAAACCTGTTCCTCGAAATCCTGATTTCATATTCTGAGAGATGATTGATTCTTTATATGCAGCTTTAAAAGCTATAAAGAATTCAACCTTCGAAATATGATTGATATGTGCCTTGATAAATCCATCAATTTGACCACCATATGAACGTTTCAGATTGCTAAAACAGCCCACATCAAGTGGTTGAGTTAAATGACTTGAATGCGGTGGTAGACTTAAGCATATAATATCGTTCTCTTTGCAATATGCTTGAAAAGCTCTTGATTCATGGCTTTCATGCCCGTCTAGTACCAACATTCGATACCTGCCCTTTCTTCGGTTCTTAGTGTGCTTGTCGAAGTGTTTCAACCATTCTAAACCTGTCTCATTGTTTGTCCATCCATTAGATGTAGGTTTAATAGCCCAATCCGCAGGAAAATCGGTTTCGGTATACCAATTGGAAAGATGAACCTGTCCTTGAACCACTAGAAATGGGGGTATAGTTTCACCCTCCCCATTGCCACATATGATTGCTGTAGCCCATTCTCTATTGCCTGGTTGTATTGCCTTGCTTCTGCCATTCCGTTCAGCACTAGTTACTACCATTCCGGGGCATATTATACCCATCATAAAGCCCGTCTCATCGAAATTGTAGAAATCGCCATCCAAAATGCTGTATTTCGCTCGCATATTCGCAACCAATCGAAACCACTCTTCAATAAGCTTAGGATCTTCGCAGAGAGCTCCTTGAAAGTCATAAACACGACTAAAACGCGTCTTTAATTCGATTCGACGCTTTACGAATCGATGCGCCCAGAGCTTCCCAACGCGCTTTGCACCCCTCGATTCAAGAATATGATTCGCCATATCTTCTACATTTCTTAATTTAGGTGGAAATCCTCTCAAATCCATATCAATTATATATTCAGAAATGATATTCTCTTCTAGTTCTGAAAGATTATAAGATTTAGGTCGATATTCGGAACGGGAAGTAATACCATTAATTCTACGCTGTAGTGTTGTATTCGAGATATTATATATCTTTGCAACCTTTCGAATACTTGTTTTTTTGTCTTTTTGAATAGCTTCGATAGCGAGGAGTATACGGGCTTCTTGATTATTCGAATCCATTGTGGATTGTTGATAAAAACGCGTATTGAAAGAGAATAGAGTGAATTGAGGTGAAAATGACCCGCACACTGATATGACCCGCACACTGATAAATCACGTTATTATTGAAAAAGAATATAATTTATTTCTTATTATTTCTGTTTATAAATTATATAGATTTCAAATTGAAAAACTTAAAAACTTCTAATTTGTAACGCTTTTCTCATACAAAATAAGCGATTCTTTTTGGAAGACTTATGATTTTTATTCTTAATAGCTTATAACTTCTTCAATAAATTATTTAAAAATGAATTAGCTTTTTTTTTAAATTTAATTAAGATACTTATTAATTGATTTTAGCTTTTTATTTCCTTAACAGAAAGATTCAATAAATAAACGAGGGGTTTAAAAGTTGAAGAATTAATGGTTTTAGTGGGAAATCGAAATCTGTGCGGTGAGGAGGTTCCAGAACTCTTACAAAATTTCTCTATATTAGGTTATTACTCATTATCATTATCACTTAACTCAAAAGGCAGTAGTATAACAACACCTCTTCCCAATGTAAACATTGAACAGAGAAACTTGATAAAAATACTGCACAACCACCCATTCAAATTTCATCTATAAAGCCTGCATAACGCAGAAATTGCAAAATCGTCCCATTCTACAGACACGAAGCTCAGAATACCCTCTTCACCACGGCCCAAAGCATACTGCCGAATTTCATGTCTTCAAAAGAGCCAACTCGTTGAGAGCAAGTGCTTTTATAAGTAATATGGGAGATAAGAATGGTCAAGGGTAGTATATAGAGTAGTCACGGATGTAGACGGGAACAGAAAAGAAGAGTGAATTTTGCGCCACGGATTGAACTTCGGGGTGAATAGATATTCAACTCAAAATCTTACCTTCTTCCTCAATTTTGCTTGAGCTACTATAACCTCTGCACAGCTCTTTTTATCTACAGATTTATCTAGAATCTAAAGATAAGTCATCAGCATCTGACTTCTGTCAAACTCTTACCTTACAATAAATGTGATACAGAACGAGACAGGGAAACTCAACCAAGTCTGACGCTTTTGCGGTTCAAAATTTCTGGGAGTCTATATATCTAATATCGCTTTTTATTCATTGAAAGAAACAGCCCATGAAATTTTTCGTTGGAATCGGTTTTATTCCAGTTAATTAAATCTATTTTGTCATCAACTACTGTTACTACTAATGAATCTCCTCTCCATCTTTGACTCTCATTTTCCCCTCCTCTCCTTTCCGTTCCATTAATGTATCAAAAGCCCAGAATCACACAATTCTTTCATATCAATAGTTCCCAGTAATCCATTTATACGTCAAATCCACGTTGTAAACCATGAAAACATATCTGTACTTATATACCGTTACTGAACCAGGAGAAGCTTACGTTTTCATACCACCAAACCACGTTTAGCGAGAGAGGAATTAGCGAGCGGGATATCGAGGAGGGGTATGTGAAGATAATCATTTGCATTCTCCAGTCATTTCAATCTCTTACCTACGATCTTTATCACCTTCCTCATTGGCTTCCAAGAGATTCTCGCAAATTACAGATATTCACCCACCCAACCATACCTTACCACTCTCCCCTCTCAGATTGGCTCTATATTTCCCGACTCTAAGTATAAAGACATCTACTTCAATCTTCCTAAAACTTCAACAAATGATTAGAAAGCGTCTGGCTACCCAGCATATAACTCGCAGCTTTTTTTCTAGTCTATGTCTATCTCAATTATTTGTCCACCTAACCCACCATCACATTCTTTAACATTGTGAAAACTAGTGACTTGTGATATTTCGCGTATTGTCTCCTATTATCATCTATACCTGTTTACTGTCGATATGCTCCCCACTGTCACCACACTACATCTCCCCATCATCTAATCTAAACATTCCCTACCATCCCAAGATTCCTTCTCGGCATATTTCCATTACACATATTCCTAACAGAAAGACGCAAACCATCGTCTTCAATTCCACACCCCTTCTACTAATATGCTCTGGAGGTCCATGAATCTGTAGTTTTAGGAATATCTCAAGAGATCAAGAGACACCTACACCTCCCCGAGCCCAGTCCCAATCGTCTAGAATTTCAACCAGAGACTTATCCGAGCAGAGAAATCCTCAAGCAACAAGTAACGAAACAGATAGTGAATCATCAGAATTTCGAAATCATCACGCCTATCCCTCCTCGCCTTTCTAACCACCAGAACCTACTAGATTTATACCCCATAGCTACTATCATCCTCCCTGTAATCAATATCCATCAAATCAATCTCTAATATCCAACCAATCTCTAAACTATCATATAAAACCCCATCCCTCCACCACCTACTCTCCCCTCAAAGTCCATCTATTCAAACACTCTTCTCTTCTCCTCAACATCATAAACCACTTATCCCACAATTCTGACATACAACAGCACGGGAATGAGACAGTTGCCCGAGTCGTTTCTTCCAATTCCACACAACAACCCCCGATCTAGAGGCCCATCCGCTGAAGAGGAGCCAATCACTACCTACATCATAATCCCACCCAACCCCAAACTCCAAACTCCTAAAACACAAAATCCCTAACCTCCTTGATATTTTCATCTTCATCTTTGCGAAAGAGTATACAAAACCTGTTACCCCTTGAATAGAAGGTTTATACAGACGAGGAATTAGAGACTTAAGTAGGTACTTACCGAATTCGAGAAAGTGAAGCAGTGATTCAGTGAGTGAGTCAACCACATCCACATCCACATTTCCTATAGACAAAAACACAATAATAATAGTAACCAAAACGAAACTTCTCCCTTTCCTCCCCGCGTTTCTCTAATCATTTACACAATATAGAATTTCAATTACTTTTTGATTTGTACTCTGTAATTTCCAACCACTAACCACCCCATCCCCACTCCCATCTCAGTAAATCGACCATCCCCTTTCTACTACCCCTTTCCATCATCCACTCCCTCCATCTTTCCACTCCCACTTCCACCTCCTTCTCCGCCCATTCATCCGCTTATCCACCTTTCCCCTACAAACCCCAAGCTTGCACACTCTTTCACAAGCATACACTCCTCCAATCTCCCACAAACAATCATTCAAACTCCAATGCTATAATTCTCTCCAACACAAAAAAATAAAAGTAAAAGATAAAGATAACCGTATCTCTCTCTCATACTCTCATTTCACCTCTTTGAGATCTTCTATTTAGATCACTCTGCTAAATCATCCCCTCCCTCCCTCCCCCAACTTTCACTTCCACTTCCAACTCCATTCCAGACCCCCATCTCCATCTCCAATTCCCCATCTCCAGTTCCCCATCACCATTTCCCTATCCCCCCATCCCCCCACACACAACAACCATCCACACCCCAAACATCTCACTACTACCCCCTCCAACTTCCAACTTCCAACTTCCAAGCATCTACTTCAATAATTCAACAATCATCCACTCCATAACTCCATTATATTCTATACTCCAACCTCATACCCCATACTCCAACCTCATACCACATATTCCAACCTCATACCCCATATTCCAACCGAACCCCCTATTCAACGCCAAGAACCCGAACCCGAACCCGGAACCGAGCCTGAACCACAACCACAACCCCTAAAAACCCTCAAAAACCTAACAGACAATGAAAATACATCATTTTCATATCATGCCTGAAAGTTATTACACTCACTTTGTATGTGCACCTCAACTACTCTACTCATACCATAAGCAAAACCTAGCTAGTCAACCCTCCCTCTTCCTCTTCATCAAGTTTTCTCCATTCACATTCACAACATCGCAAGTTCTATCATATGTCCATTAGACGTGAATTCCATTCCCACATATCTAGGACTGAGATTCCCAAAACCACATGCATTGCTTCAATACACATATTGTATATGTATCAGCATATATTCTCACTAAATATACAATCCCCTATCCTCCCTCCTCTCCCAACCTTATATCCCATCTCATATACCCACCAACCATCCATGCATATGCTCCAAATACCATCCTTCCAAATCCCAATCATGTTCACAATCCCAGACCCTAAATCGATTTCCCATGTATCATAACCTCTATTTTAATGCCTCACGGACCATAATCCTTTAGTCCAATCCCTACATCATATCCACTTTTGGAAATATTCTCGGTCCTGCAAATCCCTTCACCACCACACTTTGGATATCAATGTTCCCATCACTCCTCCCATCTGGACTCCACAACTTCAAAAGAATATATTTCCCACTAATCGGTGTACTAAATTTAATAGTACACTTACTCTTATCTCTCTCAATGAAGAATTTTGCGTGAGGAACCATAAGTTCACCTCCCACAGCTGCAACTGCTTCTTGTGTTGCGATTTGTGATGCTTCTGCCGCTTCTGCTAATGTAATATTGCTGGCTGTCTCCCTCCTTTCCAATTGTGGTCTGTTTCTTGAGGCTCTTGCAGAATATGATGCATCATAATAGTAATGAGTACCATCATCTGAAAGTCTGTAACCTGCTGGAGGAAATTCATCTTCATCATCACTGCTTTCTTCCGGAAGGCGAAGATCATCTGGAATATCTCTTGATACTCTCATTCTATAAGCTGCTCGACGATTTCTTCGAGGTTGATCTTCATTATCAGAATAATCACTACTACATTCCATAGTGACTTGATATGGTGATGTAATATTGGTAAAATCAGATGGAATTTGGGCTGTTGGTGGAATATATGGAGTATTTAAATCGCATTCAGGATCTTGAGCACCCAATTGAACAAGACGTCCAGCACGAGCTTGCGCAGTTGTCATACTTCTGGTACCATCATCATTATGACGAATAGACATTATAGAAACAGGTGGTCTTTCTCGAGATGGTGAGGAATATTGAATTTGATATTGCGCAGTACGAGTAAGGAGGTCGTTCGATGTTCCGGAAACGAATACCATACCTTCTTGAACTCTAAATATGAATTAGTATTGCGCGGTATTGGAAACAGATAAAATACTAACGGGGCGGTGTATCCTTTATGAGGTGCCCTGATAACTATTTCTGAAAGAGAAAATGTAGTTTCGCCTTGATGTTTCAAGACAATATTACAACGATTACTTTTAGTACAGTAAACGGTATTATCATCTTTCAGAACATTATCTGAACCATATTCTCCTTCTGGACAACTTTGAAATAGTCCTCCATCGCAGCTAACAATCTCCATCTGTAAGGTACCAGGTTCGACTTGACCATATTTCCCATATTTGAAACCTTGCCATGATTCTGCTTTATTCTCCTGATCCAACTTTCTTCTCTTGGTCCTACGACCGAATTCTCCCTCGGTGACATGATCGGGTGACGGCAATCTAGAACCGATAGGGGTCGCTAATAATGTTCGAAGATTCAAACTTGCGGCTTCTAATTGCCTTACATCTTCGGATAATGAATTTAAAAGATTGCCTTCGACCGAAGCACGCTGTGATTCCATATATCGATCAGATTGTAAGAGGCGAGGTCTTCGACGACCGAGTAGAGGAGGAATAGGTCTTGTTGCATCTCGTCTTCTAGTAACTTCGGCTCTCCGGGCATTTATATCTCTTTCCCTTTCATTCTCATCATATTCCTCCCGACTGGATCCATGATTTAATGTTGAACGTCTTCCTCCTAATCTATGTTGCCTTTCGACCCTACGTTCTGACGATGACATATTTCTAATATCTTCGGCTTCTGCTCTTCGTGCTTCGGTATATCGACCTATGGCTCTGTAAAGTTCACCCGATGGACTTATTGTATTATTCGAATTAGGACCGCGCTCTAGAATTTCTTGAACTAATCTTTCTGCGGTTTCGGTGGGAGAATCTGTAGATGAATGACTCGGTGGATCATCAAAGTTCCCCGACTTTAATCAAATTAATTAGCGGGACAGGTCATATGTCGAAGATTAAGAATGTGGGTGTACCATTGAAAAGAGTCGCCTTGACATAGAGGATTGGATTGAATCAAATCTTTGTAAGCTAGAAGCTAATAGAGAGGCGATTGCGGAGAGAATGAATATGAAAGTTCTCGAGTGGATTGATAAAGGATGTGGGGAGAGATATTATTCGTACGAGATGTTTCGTTGATAAGAAGTTTATGGATCGCTGATGTTGAATGTGTGTATGTATTGTATGTATGTATGTATGTGTGTATGTATGTATATGTATGTACTGGGTAGGTATGTGTGAGTGGATATTTAAATATTTGATCGATTGGGTGATGGTGTTGTAGTGAGAAGATGTGGTTTGTTGAACCCTTGAAGGAATGAAGTGAGTGAGGTGGAAGATGTGAGGTGGAAGGTGTGAGGTGTGAGGTGTAAGGTGTAGTCATGTGTAGTCATGTGTAGTCATGTGTAGTCATATATAATCAGATGTAAGAAGTGAGGTGTGAAATGTGAAGTGCGAAATGCGAAATGCGAAATGCGAAATGTGAGGTGTGAGATATGTAAGTGAGGTAAAGAATTGGTAGTGATGAGTGGTGGCAGTGGTAATAATAGTGGTGAGTGGAGTGATCATAACAGAAATTCCTATGGGGCTTTGTGGGGTTGATTCGGATTACATAGAACTAGGACTAGAGAAGATTAGACAAAGAACTGGGTAGGTAATTAGGCAAGGTAAGCTGAGCTGAGCTATGTAGGAATGGCAGCGTGAATATCAATCAAATTCGGTAACGGTTCCTGTGTTCCTATATGTTCCTATAGAGATTCGAATGATCGTTGTATTTTACAATCATCCCATACAAGTCATCACAACCCTCAATATCAAAAAGTATAACCTTATCTTCTTGATGAATCAATCAAAAACAAGGCACAATTTCAGCCTCGCAACTCAAAAAACTACGCTAAGGTTACCTCACCTACCTTTACCTACGAAATCAAGTTCGTTCTAGAATTTACATATTCGCATCTCCAGCTTCTTTCGCCTTCCAATTATACAACCAACAACCGAAAATTCTCACAGTTCCACAATATCCAAAATGGATCTCCCTTCAATCGAACTACCATATCCTAATGTCGTGCCCATCATGACTTCAGCAGGTATCAGCGCCGGTAAGTCTTCTCTTCTTTTCCCCCTCCAAACAAGCTACAAACAACAAACAAAAAGCCGGAAAACTAACTTTCCTTCCCCAAAGATGAAATCGCTCTCTACGATCGTCAAATTCGACTCTGGGGAGTTCAAGCCCAAGAAAAAATCCGTTCCGCCAACATCCTCCTCATAACCATGAAAGCCCTCTCCAACGAGATTGCCAAAAATCTCGTTTTGGCTGGAATCCACTCCATCACCATCTGCGATCATGCTATCGTTACCCCCGCCGATCTAGGTGCTCAATTTTTCGTCTCCGAAGCTGATATTGGGACGAACCGCGCCGAAGCCGCTGCGCCTCAAATTCGAAAATTGAATCCCAGAGTAAATGTGATTGTGGATAAAGATGATATTCGAAGCAAAGGACCGCAATATTTTGGGGGTTTCGATATTGTGATTGCGACTGATTTGGACCCGGAGAGTTTGAATATCATTAATACGGCTACGAGATTAAATCATAAACCTTTTTATGCGGCGGGGGTTCATGGATTCTATGGTTTTATTTTCTCGGATTTGATTCAACATGATTATGTGGTGGAGAGAGAACGAAGTAATAGACCTACACTTCTACAACCAGAAACACGAACTCGTAGTGTCATTGATGTCAAGACGAAGAAGGAAAATGGAAAATCGATGGAGGTTGTTACAAAGAGAGAGTTTTATTCGACTTGGTTTTTGGCTAGTGATGCTGCAACATTACCTGCTGAATATCTCAAGAGCAGACGTCGTTTAAAGGCAGTTACTCCAATTTTAACATGTCTACGAGCATTATGGGAATTTGTTCAACTTCAAAATGGTCGATTACCTTCAACCAAAGAAGATCTACAACTCTTTACCGTTTTAGCTCATAAAAAGCATACAGCTTTAGGGCTTCCTGTTGAAACTTTACGTTCAGAAGTCCTACGAAGTTTCCTTCAAAATCTCGGTAGCGAATTAGCTCCTGTTACAGCGGTTCTTGGTGGTCAACTTGCACAAGATGTCATTAATGTGCTTGGTCACCGACAACAACCAATTCAAAATATGGTTTTGTTTGATGGAGATACAATGGAAGCACCAATGTATGCTTTACATCCTGAAGGTACTCTTGGTGAAGGGTTGCTGAAGTCGGGTGGAGAGATTCTTATGAATGGTCCAGTGATGGCACAACAAGTAGCATTCCCTCTGGATGTGATTGAACTCTAGATTTCGATAAATGCGAAAAAAAGTCGACGACTTCAAAAATTGGCGGATATGGCGTTATATCGGAGGAGTTTCAGGGTAAATGTACAAATAGATGATATCATAGTATGGCAAATAGCCAACTACGCATAATGAATAACAATGTTCTCGCCGATCGTATGGGAGATTGATGTTTTCTCAGAATCTTTTGCTTGTCGTCTAGAATTTTTCTTCTCTTGGTTTGGTGGCGCCGTTTCATCTCGTCTCGGTCCAATCTTGATTTAGAGGTTCATCTTCGTCCCCGCTAACACCATTGAATTCATGCTCTTCGTCTTCACCATCATCCGATCCATTGTCTTCACCTCTTCCATCCATGCCCTTCTCAAAGTCTTCATCCGCTTCAAAGTCTTCATTCATATCCTCATCTTCGTCTTCCACCTCACTCTCATCATCACTACTCTCCTCTCTCTTCTTCTTCCCAACTCCCTGCTTCACGCCCTCTCCCTTTCTCACAAAAACATAACTCCTACTACTTCTCTCCTCTCCCTTCCATCCCCCTCCCCCTTTCACAGCCCCCATTGTCCGTGCATGTTTATACCCCGGATACGCTCCCGCCTGAAACTTAAAACTCCGCTCCACTTCCAATCCCGCATGTCTTCCTAAATCGCGTATATTCCATAATGTGTAGGGTTCGCCTTCGAAGAGTGTGATAATTATAGAAGAGCCTTTCGCAGGGGAAAGAGAAGGAATTGCGCGCGCGAGAAAGGATGTGAGAAGTTCTGCAGGGTGTATTAGTATTCTCTTACGGAAGTGAAAGCGCATTTCCTTCCTAATCAATGAAAAGAAACGAACGACAAACCTTGATTATACCTAACCTGCCTATTCACATCCGTACTCTTCCCACCCACATGCGGAAAGTTAAAAATAATCCGATCCATCACCCCATCTCCCCTCCCTCCTTTCGCACTCGTCCACGCCCGCATCTTCGTCGCATCGACCCCATATTTTACAATTCCCCCTCCCTCTTCAATCTCCTTTATATTTTCTCCCACGTGTGGATATTTCTCCTGCAGTATCTGCAGGGAAGATTCGAAAACCGTCGCAGTTAACTTTTTTACTTCGTGATGGGTGATTAAGGAACGTGCAAATGAGAGATCGCCGTCGCCGATCAGCAGAATGGAATCGCGAGAGGAAAAGGGGATTATAGGAATAGTTTGGTGTGTTTGTTTGTGTTTTTTCGTGGGCATGCCAGAAGGTTTGGGGGTCTTGGAGCTGGGTTTGGTTATTCCAGCTGCTTTGGGTTTTCCGGGTCCGCGACCTCCTTTGATTTTTTTGGAGGAGGATTTGAGGCGCTTGTTTTTGCCCATGGTGGGTTTGTGTATAGAAAATTGTGCGATTGGGGAAAAGGAGGATTGTAAATTGCGAATTGGAAATGTGAATGCGAGTTGAAGATTCGAGGGGAGGAAAGTTCATAAGTTGGAGATGGAAATTATTGTGGAGATGCGGGGACGAGGATGAATTGCGGCCGCTTGGTCCGCTTGGGATTTGTATGGTTCGTTCCGGTGAGTTTCGTTTCATCTTTTATTAAGTCGGGTACCCTACTTTCTAACTATTCCTCTTTTGAGTCATTTTAAGATAACTTAGTAATGCTTGAATTAATTAATTTAAAGTTTTAATTAGAGGTTTATGTTACAGAAGCTGCCTCTAGAGTTATGTAGAAGTGGCTAGAAATCTTTCGAAATGATTTAAATTAGATTTCAAATAGGAATTCAATAAGATTAATAACTAATTACAATTCTCATAATTATAATAATAAAACTAATAATTATTCTTAAGTACAAAACTCTATATTATAATGAAACCCATTCCCTTATATAGACCTTCTTATTTAGTATAATTAGTATAGCTTAGTACTAGTTTGTTTATACTTTCATAGCTCAATGTCTATCCCACTGAGGCAGACTGAGCCAACCACGTGACTTAGTGCCCAGTCCCGTGCCTATGTTGCGTTGTTCGTAACAGTTTACCTCCTTAATAATCTTACTGTCTACGAGAATCATAGTATTATATATATGTACAAAAATAAAAACTCTCGCTTAATAACACTCAATTCAAGCGATCTGATTAACTAGAATAAATTTTAACTTTATTAACATTATAGTATAACATAATATCTGAAAACATTAATCGTCTTTTCTAATAAATTGTCTTTTTTAATAAAACTATCTTAATTAAATTAAATAAAGAATTAAAAAAGTAGTAGTTATAGAATAGATTAAAAGCTTTTAAATAATGTAATTTTTATAATTCTAATTTCAGATATAAGGCCTATATAAAGAATGTTTTTTAATAAATATTAATCAAACAACTTTATATTATTATAATATTCAGAGGACTAATCATATTAATAAAAATTCATTATTATTATAAAGAAATAAAAACTTGATATTATAAGAAAAATTCATAAACTCTTTATAAGAAAAAATACTAACTTTATAATATTAAATAAATAATTATTTATTGAAAGGAAATTCTTTATTAGTTCTTTATTCGAAATTATAATTTATTGTTTTGAAAGTTTTAAAATATTACGTGAAGGCTAGTTTAAGTATAGAATGACAGACATAATAATAAATTTTCATTATTAAAAATTTGATTTCAAATCAATAAAGAAAGTAATTTTAAATCAATTTTAATTTTAAATCAATTCTGATTTCAAATTAAATTTATAATATATACCACCTACGTATTATAGGCTGTATAGAGGATTGGAAAAAGTATAAATAAATAACTTAGACCTTTAAAGAAAGATCTTATTCTAGTGTTATGGAGGTACCCGCACCGCAACATGGATTATAAGGTAAACCTAAGGCCTTGGTGTTGGGACCTACAGAAACAGCGCTGTAGGGACAATCGGTTAGAGAACACAGGTTAGATAAGCAGTAGCATTATTACCAATTACAGGATGGACATCATATAATCAGGAAACCGACTTATTGAAATCGGCTTTACAGTAATCGACTTGTCGATTCATAAGGTACGAAGGTCTATATAAGGGAATAGGTTTCATTACAATATAGAGCTTTATACTCAAGAACAATTATTAGTTTTATTACTATAATTACAAGAATTACAATCAATTATTAACCTTGTTGAATTCCTATTTAAAGTTTAGTTTAAACCACTTCAAGAGAACTCTAGACACTTCCACGTGACCCTAGAGGCAGCTCCCGTAACATCTAGTACTTACTTTTAAAAACTTATTAAGTAATATCAATTAATATGCGAATTAAATTGAGATTCTATTTATATATTGTAGTAATTCTATTTAGTAATTCTATTCTTAAATTCTACAAGTCTAAGCTTCTTATAGAGTACTATTTATATAGTACTATTCCTAATCGAGCCTAGTCTACCCCCTGCTAAGCGCATAACCTATAATAAAGAATTAAAGTTTATATATAGTGTTTTTGAGGCGAGTTAAAGATTTATTGATTTTCTTAATATTGTTAATGATATATATTATATATATATCATTATAATATATATCATTGTAAATACATATGTATACATATGTATTTATACGTTAATATCAATTAATTATATTTCAAGCCGAGGCCGATGCCCCAGATCTATTTCAGTTTCGATTAGGAAAAGTGTTTTTAATGAATGGAGGTCCTCCTATAGTCCCAATTCACAAGTCTGTTTTAGAAAGGAAATGGTTAGGAAGATTGTATATTGCAAGATGGAGACAAAATCGCTGGGTACTAGTTGAGTATCTTTGGAAGGATATGAGAGAGGGTATTACTGGTTTAATTAGTAGTTGGATAGGGCATTAATGCCAAAAATACATTTGAGGTGGTAAAAGCTTAAGGATGTATAGTATAGGCTTTATTAGCTTCTATCAGATGAGGAGACAGAGGTATGTTTGTTTGGTTAGCCCATGTCTTGAGAGAGATTCATTAGCTAACTCGATTTAGAGCGGATGATTTGCATATGAAAGGGATTCAGAATGCTGGAGTTCGCGATCCGAAGGATTGGGAACGAGTTTTTTGCGTCGGTAGATGCGAGGTCTAAATTGTTTCAAGTGGGAACGGTTGATGGGTCGGAGTTATCTACGATTTATGTTACTTGGGAGGGTGAGGATATGTTTGAGGTATGATGGGTCGGATGGTACCATGGATGGCATGGATTCCAAATATGAACACTTCGATCTCATGATTGTCATGACACACTTTGAATAGAGATATTAATTTCAGTATTGCATTCTATGAACATCAGAAGAACTCAAAACTTCATTGCATATGTATCTTTACCATTTATCTCAATTCCAGCTTTTTTTCAAGCAAACTCACACGATTTATCAAGTGAAATTACTTCAAAAATCATTTTTACATTTTACATTCGTGATTTTACATAACTTGTTGTCATTTTCATCCACAATACACATCTTACTCCATACTCTTAATATCACTTGCAACCTCGAACTTAGCATCAGTCTTTTGTCTAACCTCCTCAACTTCTACACCTGGTGCCAACTCGGTTAATGTGAGACCGCCGTTGATTCTGTCGACTTCGAATACACACTAGGAATTTTGGTGTTAGTGTTTTGATCAATAAACCAATCCATCAACCCCAAATCCTAAGGGTCGATGAAGCGTAGAGGGAATTTAGAATGAGAGGGAAACTTACCAAATCAGTAATAATAGTGCTGACGACCTTTGCTCCAGTCAAAGGTAAACTGCAGTCCTGAACAATCTTTGCGCTTCCATCTTTTGCGACATGTTCTGTTGCGACGACGATTTTGGTTTCGTCGGGGTTGGAGACGAGATCCATTGCTCCGCCCATTCCTTTGAAGATCTGTGGGTTTGACTTGTTAGTTTTGACTACACTTAGATGGAGGGGTAAGTGTGGATAAATGGAATAACTCACCTTTCCAGGAATCATATAATTGGCCAAATCACCATTAGCACCGACTTGGAGTGCTCCGAGAACAGAGACATCAATATGGCCACCACGGATCATAGCAAAGGATTCGGCACTGTCGAAGGTAGAGGCACCCGGGATGAGAGTTACGGTTTCTTTACCGGCGTTGATGATATCGCTTGGGGAGATTAGTTTACTGTTGATGTTTGAAAGACGGAAAAAGACTTACGGATCAACTTCTTCTTCAGTTGGATATGCACCCATTCCCAAAATTCCATTTTCGGATTGAATCCAAACCTTGGTTTCAGGAGACAAGAAAGAAGGTGCGAGAGTTGGAATACCTATTCCAAGTTAGCCATTACCCAATCTCCCAACTCAGAACACGGGAGAAAAACGTACCAATACCAAGATTAACATAGTAACCATTCTTCAACTCCTTTGCAGTTCTCCTGGCAATTCTATCTCTTCTGATAGTTGCATCTGATTTATTCGACGTATCTTCTTTACCTTCTGGTGCACGAGTCTTCTTTAATTCTAATTTCTTAGGAACGGTAGCTGGAACAATACGATCGATGTAGATTCCTTGGAGATGGACATCAGCTGGAGCAATTGATCCAATTGGTACGATCTCTTCGGCTTCAACGATAGCAACTTTAGCAGCTTTGGCCATGATGGGTCCGAATGTTCTGGTAGTGTATCTATTGTTTGTTAATATCATGAGATTTCAGGATTGAGACAAGAAAAATTACCTAAATTGACAGTTTCCAGCTTCATCGACTTTCCACGCTCGGAGAATAGCGACATCTCCCTTGATAGCTTTTTCCATCGAATAAGTCTTGCCGTCAAATTCTCTAGTTTCCCTTACTTGTCCTTTCTCCAAGACAGTATTTTCTTTCGAGCCTTCTGCTGGGGGGCCCAATCTAGTAGGAATACCACCTGTCTGTAACAAAGTACCTATAAACCATGAATACAAATATTCTTCATCTTACCTCAAAGATCAAGCAAATACTTACTAACACCAGTAGGCGTATAAAAGGCGGGGATGCCAGCCCCACCAGCCCTCAATCTCTCAGCGATAGTTCCCTGAGGACATAATTCAATAGCGATTTTTCCCTCAAGATATTTCTTCTCGAGGACTTTGTTACTACCGATGAAACTTAAAATTAAACGATTTACTTGACCGGATTGTGTCAAGGCGCCTAGACCACCTGGTATCGATGCTCCGGCGTTGTTGGAAACGGCGGTTAGGGAATGAAGACTTTCTGGTCCTCTTCTTTCTAATGCTTCAATGATTGTTTCTATTTTTCATATCAGAATCACATATTTTACATTTCTCCTTCCGCAGAGATCAAATATCATGCAAAAAGATAAAAGACGAAATAACATACCAGCCGTTCCACACAATCCAAATCCCGCACTTAAAATCGTCGATCCACTCTTGATATCCGCAACAGCCTCATCAGCATTCTTATATACTTTACTCGCACCTCTTACAATCTTTGGTGCTTTGCTAACGTTCTCTTCATCTTTATATGGGTTTCGAGGTGCTTCCAGAAGTCGGGCATAGCTTTGAAAGTGTCTGCAATCTCGTGATTTTTGACCCCACTGACAACGGATAGATGATGTTATGCGGAGGCCCGGAAGGCGAGTTGTGGTGAGAATACGGCGGGAGAGAGACATTTTTACAGAATGAGGAGAGATTGAGTAAATGGAGTGTAATTGATGGAGGAAAAGAAGTTTTTGTCAGAAATAGCAAATGTCGTTCACACGATGAAATCGGCAATTGATTTGAAGCCGGGGAGTTAAGCGTCGGCTATTGATCTAGGTCCGATGAAGGGGCGAGAATGTCATCAACTTCTTGATAAAAAAAATGGGATTAATTCAACAAAAAAGAAGATGTATAGATGTGAGTCGAAAGGGGAAGATAGAGTATATATATCTATCATTCAATTCAAATTAGTCCTCGATATTTGTCTTGACTCTTCTGTCCAGCCAGCGTTCAGACACAGACACTGTCGGGTAACCAATCCCCGGTTGAAGTTATCGGATAATGTCTTTTCCACCATTTTGTACATATGCATTATACCGAATACTTCTCCCGAATCTCTCACTGCCCCTTTATGGAGTTTCTCGCTTCAGAATTGTTCGGAGTCAAAGTCAAACATATATCGTAGAATTTCGCAAGTCAGCAGATCTGGGGATTTCAAAAATGTGATCAAACCCCACATATCAAAGTTTCACGAACGAATCCCAAAATGATGCTCGATAGAATTTGGTAATCAGTCCCAAATTTAAAGCACATGCTGAACCTCGCAGATTTATATCCATTTTCCAAGTGATGCAAAAACATTAAGAAGGAATACAACTGAAAGTTGATGATACAATAGGCACAAGAAGCAAAAGAGCAAAACTATGATCAATGGAGGTTTTGAACCACACCCGATTTGAACGGATAACCTTTCGATCTGGAGTCGAACGCGCTACCGTTGCGCCAGCGGTCCTATTGATCTGCTCTCTTCGGCTGTGTTTCTTATTATATTGTCAGTGCGAATATTCACCAGGGAGGTGGGCAAAGAGGGGTTGCAGTGGGAACTAGGAGGAATCGGGGTATCCGATCCGAGAACGGATGTGGGGCTAGTGGGGGAAGTGGAAAATTCATGTTGTGATTGCGGAGGTAATGATTGCAGAAAGTTTAAGGTAGAAAAGGAATTCCTGAGATGAGATTGCGCTGCCGTAGATGGGAGATTTTTGCCATCACCTTGAGCGATAAACAGCAGTGTAGATGAAAAATGCATCTCTATCGACGTTTTTGAAGTTGCTTGTATTTTGCTTAATGTACCAATGTTGTCCTACTATATTCAAAGCTTGGCAGAACGAGAGTCGCTTGAAATACTTAGGACGAGAGTTTCAAGCATCTAAATTTAAAATTCGACCTGTGAGGCTCATGGCTTATCGAATATCTTTCCTGGATTCAATAGCCAACTAATTTGCTTTGAATTAGCTTCCCCTCTTCTTGAATGTATGTTGGGAAAATACTTTGGATCAAGAGAATGCTTGAGTTTTTTCATGACAGTGATTGTATCGAGGCCAAGTTCCTTCATCAAGCAATCCTAATAGTCTTCAGCCATTGGCTCATAATTGAATCTTTTTGGGAATTTGAGGTTTCGCTGCTGCTATACAGATCAACCGAAACCCCAAATTCTCGTTACTCACCTTCTTACCAAGCCCTATTCCATGCTCGCCCTATAGAAAATTAGCAATCGAGCGCATATGTGATAAAGCAAAGGTACGAACAGAACTTGTTCCTTCCATTTCCAATGCTCTGTCAAGCATATCGTACACGCATTTCTTGACAGCAGCTGTCTCAACTGGATCTTTAGGGTTATACATAACAGCTTGATGAAAGTTTCCATCTCCTACATGGCCAAGTACACTGGAAAATAATCCGAGTTTTCCTGATTCTGCTTTCGAAATATCTACAATTTTTTAGTTTGAGTGGATAGGTGAACTTCAATAGAAACAATAACCCACCTATAATCTCAGCTAATCTTGACATAGGTACTGCACAATCTGTACTCCATATTTCTGTACCTGGTGGCCGTTGTGCTAGCATTGCCCATAGAGCTTCTTTTCTCGCGGACCATAGAACAGTCTTATCTTCTTCTGTTCGAGCGAACTGAAATTCTCCGCCTTTCCATCGCTTGGCTATTGTCTGCACTCGCTGGATGTGGTCCTTTATTGCCTGCTCTGTACCAGAAAACCTATTTTCATCAGTACGACAATGGAGCGGATATAGTAGTCAAAAGATAGCTACTTGAAAAATAATGTCGGTCGCTCTTCCCACATCCTTCCTCCAGTGCCTCCATTCTTATTGATGACCTGCATCTGAACTTCATCCATAACTTCCATGGCCGCTAAAGGTATTCCTGTCCTAATGATTTTCGAAGCAGCTGTTGCAGCATCTGCTACAGAAGGAAATGTAACCACCGCAACACTAGTCGAATCGGGAACTACAGCCAGCTTGAGAGTAATTTCTGTAATCAACCCTAAAGTTCCCTCTGCTCCTACGAAGAGAGAAGTCAAATTGTAACCTGCGGAAGTTTTACTATCTTACTGTTAGAGCGTATGGTGCATAAAAAGCAAATCAAAAGATGGAAACATACCGTGGCCTTCTTCGAGTTTTTATTACTGTTCCATCGGCCAAAACAACAGTCAGGTTAATGACCCAGTCTTTCATGGTGCCATACCTCATTGCATTGGTACCACTAACAAATATGAGAGCTGCCAGGAGAGGTTAGGAGCGGACGATAGTACCTGCAATTTGTAGAAACCATTCCTCCAATATGAGCCTAAAAATATTAGAAGACAAGTTCAAGAAGTCGACACACTCCTTTCCTTAACATAACATACCGTTGGACTAGGATCCAATGGAAGGAAAAGTCCGGTGTCCTTGATTTGCTCATTAAGATTCACCCAATTCACAGCTGGCTGTACGACAACATCCATACTTTTCCGAGTCAACGTAGTTCCATAATAATAGCAGTTAGACCTACTCGTCTGGATGAAATTGAACAATTTTATCCATCTTGACAAAGTCAATACTTAATCCCGAGCAAGGAGTGGAAATATGACCCTCCACACTTGAACCCGCACCAAATGGTACTATTATCAACCAGTTAGTCTGGTGGAGGCCACGGGGCTTTCCATAAAAACTCACCCATTGGAACTTTATACCTGGAACAAATCTTTGCAATTTTGACGACATCATCTGTGTCTTTCGGATAGACAACCGCAAGAGGTCTTTTCTCCGAGTTTGAAGTTGACCATTCCGAATAAGAATGCCTCAATAGTTCTTCTTCTTCATAACTAATTGAATCATCGCCTAATTCGTTGGCGATTTCCTGAATGGCCTGTTTTAGATCTTAGTTAAATATTGACCACGTGAT
This sequence comes from Botrytis porri, assembly GCF_014898465.1. Classification (NCBI taxonomy): domain Eukaryota; kingdom Fungi; phylum Ascomycota; class Leotiomycetes; order Helotiales; family Sclerotiniaceae; genus Botrytis; species Botrytis porri. The sequence goes on along the minus strand of NW_024066083.1, from coordinate 383,467 downwards.
AGACACAATTCCTTCCTCCAAGACTTACTTGAAGCATGACAGTTGGTTCTGCATACTTTATGGAAGACCCGAAGACTTTTGGGTCAACTATACCTTGGTATGACATAAAGCCATATCCAAAACACAGTGATACAGTTGCAGATGCGAGGGAACATAAGAACACTGTTGACTTGCTGAAAGTGGAAGAAGGAACAGCCTTCTTGTCGGGAGGATGAGCCGAATTTGAGATGAATCGTCTTCGCAGCATTGAGGATCTACCATATAGAGTTTTGGCTAAGTTCTGGCGTAATGTTGAAGCATTGGCTGGCATTGTCGCAGGGACGGAGTATTTACAAGCTTGAGAAATGGATGATAGAAGACGATTCATGTTCACTGCTTGTTTCAACCAGAGGCTCAGACTTGCTGAGATTTACATCAAATACAGAGAATATAACATTTGAATTGTATGTTAAAATATAGATGTATAAATGTTGTGAGGTGGTTTATTCTCGCGACTTTCAAAACATTAACCGGAGAAGTGAGGAAGCATTTCGCACTAATGCACCCCAACCTTGGCAGTGCACTCATCGGGGATTCTTCGGCTAGGACAGCACAGGCACGTGACTGATAAAACTCAGCGCTTATTGATTTTTGATCGTATCAACATCGTTCCTGTCAAGAACAATATTACACTCACAAAATTCAAACAATCATGAGAATCATTGCACGGCCTACCTTTCTACTAGTTGTTAAGCTTTCTGACGCCCTGCCATGTTGTATTTTCAATTCAGATCTTCAGCCATCCACCTAAAGTCTTCAACCGCACAGACTCGTTGACTTGACTTAATCAGATTGAAGTACGGGAAGAATGTCAAGTGCGTGATCCCTTGGCCCAGAAGCTTATATACGAATTACGTGTGAACCTAAAAGTACGAGTCGTGAACAAAGCGACCTGACTTTTCGAATTGAAACATGCCCAATTAGAAGTGTCCAATTCATTCTTCTGTTGATTTATATGAGAGTTCACTGCCCCAAGTGCGGTGGTGATAGATCATGCATTTTTTTTACCTCTGATTTCACTTTACGGTATTGCTCAATATTGACTAGGTATGAGAGGGTTCTCAAGGCGTCAATCACTACACTAGTCTGCTTAGTTGAAGGAAGAGTAATGGACTAACTCCAAATCATAGTGCAAGACTGCAAGTACTTCAGACGTCATAGTAAATCTGATAGCAATCACTTGTGATTATTTAAGTTGGTAGAGATCCCAACTCTTGACCTTTCTAGCGACAAAGTCAATTTGTTACAAGCTTTGTTGAAAATTTCCCTCCCATATAAATATAAGATCACATCCGTTCATTCGTGTACCATTTATCGAGAAAAAAAAATCATAATGTCTACGTATGATAATACTTCTTGTATTTGCCAATTACAGCGTCATTTGATACATTCTCCTCGATATCAATACTTCATATTGGCAATTGAATTGCTTATTCCCTTTCTCAAAACATTGTTGGACCGCCTCGATATCATAATTTCGCGGAGTATACCCCCCGCACGCAGCCTGACAATAATCGAAAAATGGCGTTTGACCAGTCTTTTATTTACAGTCAAAAACGCTTTGAAGTTGTCCAAGATAGAGGAATTACCTATGGACATCCTGCTTGATATTCTCGACCGAGTACCCATCTCATCCGCTGCCGCCTTTTCGATAAGTAGTCCGCACATCAAAAAACGAATGAGAAATCAATATCTCCAGCATCTGAATACTCAACCATATCAAAAGTTACATTTCTTAGAACTTCTCGCGAATCATTTATCCAATCATGTTGTATGTGAGCTATGTCTCATTATTCATCATGTAGACGACGCAGGATCGTTGCAATACTACAAGCGGTTTTATGGCAAATCTCATTGGAATCGCATGCGCCGGATTTCCAAAAAGATTGATTCGCAACTCTTGTTGATGGATAAATTGTTACAACCCAACTACAGAGAGCGAGTTTTGACTCAGTTACTGGACGGATAATGATACCAACAATTGCAGGTCCTACCTTAGTTGGGACTGCAATACCGGAATTTGGCCAATGACTAGCTAATGATTCGTCACGGAGAGAATTGCGTCGGCCTGCTTGATATGATCTCGAATATTACTACGAGTTATAACTGTTGTTCCTTGCCCCGGTGGCAGCAGCTTGCGGTAGATTATACAGTAGCGGGGGTCTTCATGGATCAAATGGTGGAAAATGCGTTGCTTAAAAAACCCCCGAAGGGACAAGCTAGTTTGATATATGTCGGCATTGGCGCTGGGATAACACCATTGGTACATTTATTATGAGAAGTCTCGCGGACCTCTAGTCAAAACAAAAAGCCATATACACAAGAGTTTGGATCGATAGCAAAAAATGCACTGGTGCAAATATGGATTGGGTCATCATAGTGCAACCATTGTATTACGGAGTTCTAGGTTGATATTGAAACTGCCCTAGAGCTGGGGCTAAAAATCACATGTACACCATGAAAAGTCTAGGATAGACATTGGGGGTTAGGAGAGAGGACAAAAATTGCAGGAGCCATTTGGAAGACCTTTATTGGATAAATCATCCTGTTCTCCCCGTTCTATTAGAAATTCGAAACATTCCCAAATCCCAAACAAAATATCTATAATATCACTACAAGATCCGAATTGTCCTGTTGTATCGCAAAATGTACTGCGATAATCAATCGTAGAGCCACTAGATGAATATCAATATCAATGCCTGCATTCCAAAACGCATTCTAGCTGAAATATCCTACTGGTATTCAAAATCAAGTTACCAATCTCCATAAATACTACAACATGAGCCGAAATTTGAGCCCGTACAAGTATATACTGTTGACTCCTCACAAGTTCCGTCCAAGAAGATAGTTAGAATGGTGTATGTTCCGAAAGTTGTGCTGCTATCGCAACAGGCAAGGCAGTAATCCGTGCTTGATTCACTTTCATTTCGTGTTTCTTATTGTTCTATTGAGGAAAGCTTCCCCCAATTTCTCCATAATCATATCTGCACGAATTTCGTGTAATCATATTCGACCACAAGTTTGTTTTCAGCAGCCTCTGCATCAAGACATCCAAACGCAAAACATTCAATCGTTCGTTTCCATATCGACTTATCAAGTTTCCATCAAACCGGAAGTGTTAAAACAACTGTTTGCTCAAAGATATCTAAGATAGGTTCGTACATTTGTATTCTTCCACAAACCCAGCAAAGCAGTGAGTGAAAAAACAACAATAAACTTTCTCACTCTATCCCAACCACTCCCTCATCTTCGTCCTCGCAGTCATAATTTGATGTCAACTCTTCAAGACTTTTTACCAACCTCAATGTACTGATCAAGTAATAAGTATCAAAGAATAAGAATATTAACGCGCATACGATTTCTAAGAGCACCATTATTCTCGAATTCAGTAAACAATATCATTCCTGTCTCCAACGCCCGTTCGTCTGCAACCACATAGTACGTATCATTTTTGAAAACCACCGTGCATTGCAAAGTCATGCCTACTACTTTAGAACTGGGAGGCTCGACACGGTTCCACATCATGAATCGTTCCGGAGAATGCGAATGTGAGGCATTGGCGATGTCTCTCGCAATAATAGGTTCATTGTCATAAGTTAAGTACAATTTCGATCCTAATGGTGGGGTAAAACTCGCAATTCAGTCCATAATGCAATCTTTACCCAGAAAGAAATAATACCCAAATCCACCCCGTCATGACTTGAACTGCCTGTAAATCATAATTGGCACTCTTGGCACTTTCTTATACTTGTGAGGGAAATCGTATGCTAATATCTGCTCAAGGTTGACACTAATGCGTGAGCTTTATTGGGAACTGATAAGAAATGGCCAAACCCACGAATGACTTGTAGTCCCGCAAACTGCTGCTAGATAAACATGAAACTTATTTTGGCTGCTGTACGAATGCTACATAGATAACCTTACAATGGATTGTCACCGTCCCAAAATTGACAAGAAAAAGGTTTTAGTATCCAAACGCCACTTAGTCATTTTGATTTCTGTCGTCCAGACCTTTGAAGCACAGTATTTCATTAGACATGGGTGGTTGATTATGAGTGTGTTGTGCTCTTCCCATTTGCATCATCAAGATCACACGGATTTGATGAACGATCAGGTGTGTTACTCGCGCTACCCAATCAACTTCAATGGTAAATTACACCTTAAATAAATGATTCTTAACACAAAAAGATGCCACAGAATGAATCCAATCTGGAAATATTGGCTCAACATTCTTCAAATCATGCAGAAACAGTGAAAATTCCTACTGAGAAGTTCATCAAACAGAAATCCGCCTAGAATTCAGCAGATGTCTAGGGGAACCAACGCTAAAAACACACGCTAAAACTAGCGAAAACGCGTCATTCCGCTATCAATTCGTCGCGACAACCAAATCGCAAAAAAAAAAGTAAAGTAAATAATCGTTCATTCATCTATCCTATCCATACTCGAGTACAATCCTCACCGTCGCGACACAATCACAATCACAATCACAACTATATAATCTACCCCCATCCATACCTCCCAACTCAAACATCCCCGCAACCACCATCAACCAAGAATCTCCCCACCACAACCTCAGACCCCAACCATGCCCAGCACCTCGCCCTCTCCCTCTCCTCCCCCATCCGCCCCCATCCCCCTCACCCCCGGCCCGCGCGCCAACGCCCTCTACACCGTATATGAAAAATCACTCGCCTCCGCTCTCCACACAATTTCCTATCCAGCATTCTCCTCCTGTTTCCCCTCCATATCGCGCAATGCGCCTGAAGCGCTCAAAGCCGTGCACGGCCAGATGGTTTCCCGATTACGGCAATTCGCACTCGATGAATTTGAGATGATATTGCAGGAACGCAGAGTGGTGGAACGATTGAATGGGCTGGAGGGGGTGATTGAGAGTGCGAGGAGGAGGAAGGCGAGGGGGGTGGATGCGGAGATGGAGGGGAGGGAGGTGGGGGTTGCGTGAGTGTTTCTTTCTTGTTCTATCTTCCTTCCTTTCTGTCTTTCTTTATTTTCTTATTCTTTTGTATATTTCTCTCTACCATCACTCTCACTATCTCTTCCCACCCGCCCAAACGAAAACCCAAAACTAACCTCTCCCCCTCCAGGCCACACACCCTCCCCGCGCCCTCCATCCTGGCCGCTCATCTCACCCCCCTCTACACAACCCAACAATCCCAACTCAACGCCAAGCTCCAAACCACCCAATCGCAAAACGCGAGTCTCGCCGACGAAATCCAGAAACAGAGAGAGGAGATTGAGAAATTAGTACGAGGGGTTGAAATCGTGGTTGAAGATTTGGATCGCGCGAATGAGGTGATGGATCGGGAGGTGGATGGATTGGGGAAGGAGGCTTTGGAGGCGGAAAATGTGTTGAGGGATGCGTAGGTTCATTTGGTTTGGTGGTTGTAGGTTGGGATTGGGGATGGGGGATCAGGGGGGATGATAATGGGAGTTCTTTGAGGGAAGGAGGGAGTTGTGTATCAATAAGGAAGGGAATGGGAGGTGCAGATTCATGGGCGTTTATTGGATTTCATCTCATGGCGCTTGGCGATATTCAAAAGGGGATCTGGTGTACACAGGAGTTGCTCAAATTATTTATCTTCACCACGTCTAGGACATCGAAACGATAAAGTATAAAGTGTTTATTTATACCATACTGAAAGACCATGCATGCGTTCAATGATGGATTGCGCACTATATAACAATACAAACGAGTCAAGAAAATGTCTAGGCTCCAGAAACACCTCAATTCATATCCCATATTCCCGTCCTGGTATCTCTAATATCTCTAAACGGTTCATCCAACCCCAAAAAGATCTGTATATTTAAGACGCCAATTTTACCCATCCAGCATAAACCCCGCAATTACACCCAACCTAACAAATGAAAAGAATTAAAAACTCCATCCTAATTTTATAACTCAAGCCTTAACAGGCGTACCATTATGACTTATTTTCCAGCTCCCACAATACTCCTCTCCATATTCCGGAGGTTCACACCTGGTTAACGAGCCAGTACTCCAATCCACAATCCACTGTTTTCCTTTCATGATCAAGTAATTTGATTTTCGAGGCGAGCGACTTGTGAGAATCGCCATACATTTTTTGGCGTATATCATATCGTATCTCGGAGACCACACATGTTCCGGACGCCATTTTCCCGTTTCGGGACAGAAAGAGTGGGAAGGGGTAGGATTTGGTGTGCGTCGAAGGATGCGATGACGACGAGATCGACTGCTTATAAGACCCATTTCTCGAAGAGCTTCCAGCGCGGCTTCGGATTCGTTGATGCATTCGTCGGGGGCGCGTGATGTGTGAGGGGCAGATGATTGGGTGGAGGGTCGAGCTGTGGAGGATCGAGAGGGGGTGGTGAGGGCTCTACCTTCGGGGGTGTTGGAACTTGCGAAATTGGGATAATGTGTTCGGATCAGTTCTTCTTGAGCTCGAATAAGTTCATCGTTGACCTGTACCTCTCTGGCTTCTCTTCTTCTTCGTCTTCGTGATCGTGGAATCGATTGATCTCGTGGGATTTGTCGTTCATCGAGGGGAAGAGAGAGATTGATAGCTGTGAAGAGTGATTGAAGCCAGGTGACAAATGTTTCAATTTTCACACAAGATAGAAGAAACTGGTCTGCTTCTGCTCTGACTCGAATAACATAGTGCTTCCTAGTAGTCATTAGTATTACCCTTTTAACACCTGGTGTATATATAAACCTACTTCACGTAATCTGCAGCTATGCCAACTTCTGCATGCTGTAAATTGTAGCTACCCAATAAACTTCCACGTTTTGTACCAACAGGTAAGTCCGGTGTACTCTTTCGATCCCCAAGCTCCAAACCAAATACCCCCGAACCTTTGACCTTGTGAAAAGTCAAAAGTGTTCCTTGTAATGTTGCATACACTCGATACCAATTCCTATCCGAAGCCCTGTGGATCGCACCCTGCATTTCCATTTTCCTCATAAACACATTCTCCAAACTGATACCAGCAGAATATCCTGGGAGAATTTCTCGTCCTTCATCTTCTCGAGGTTGTATATTTAAACGATTTCGCATATTTTGAGATCGAACGGAAGCATCGTAAGAAGGAGGAGAATCAAGTAGAGGATCTATTATTGACTGCGAATTTATGGATTTAACCTCGTCATCAATCTCTGGCTCCAGTCCCAATTCCTCCTCTGGTTCCTCCTCAACCTCTGGTTCTTGTATCTGATCGGAAGATTCATTATTTTGTTTATAGTATTCCTCCATCGAAACTCTCCTTGAACTCGAGATTTGCGCGGTTTGAGGATCAATTGTAATGTCGTCCATTGTTACATAGTTTCTGAAAACTTCAGTAACGTTTGTACTCATGGTTGGTGTATTTTGTTGATGTGCCCGCTCCGAAATTATTCAATCATGTCGTACCAAATCCCGATCCTACATGATCTTTATCATAATATTTGTACTGCATGCGGCAGATAGTGAATTTGCAAACGTCGTTCTCCTATTGTTTGTTTCTGAATAAGTTTCAATTGAGTTTTCCTAAAGTTAATCAGGTATTCGTATCGTAAAGAGGAATTGAGACAATCGCAGAAGCAATTGAGTTGTGGAAGAACAAGAAGAAATCAATCTGACTCATGTCTTGTCTTGTCTTGACTTCTCTTTCTTCCAGAACAGAAGAAAAATAGGAGGTGAGGTTTATGTGATGTGTGCGACAAGCCAAGAATATGGTTTTTCTTGGGTATTGCCGCTCAGATCCCTTGTCAACAACATTCCTTCATGGAACCGAGCAACTGCATGGTAGAATGAGAGTGGGAGTGGAAATGGGAATGGGTATGAGTATGACTTTGATGAAGATGACTGCGGCTACGACTGGTATCTCGTGTATCTCGCGTATCTCATCCCTAATCCTCACTCATTCCCATTCTCATCCTCATCCTCATCTATCCTCAAGACTTACTTACTTGCGACGTGCATTGTGCAGCGATTACCGAAATAGAAGATATAATTGGATCTTTATTCTTTTTACTTGCGGGGAAACTGTTGGCTGAAGCAAAGCAATTTTGATTAGTGTGTTCCGGGTCTAGCTGTCTCGAGCTGTCAGACAACTTTCCTGAGTAAAGACTGGGCCTGTCCTAGTACATTCATTCTCTTCGTCATCACAGTCATGAACCGCCGTCAATCACATCAATTTGTGAACTTATCGAGCTTGTTCAATGCTTCCAGAATTAGTAACGTAGATCATCAACCCATCAACTCTTGGATCGCAATGTGGTCTTTTTCGCAAAAAAGTAGACAACATCTAAAATGTGTCGGCGCATACGAAGCACAACGATTCCAGAATAATGAACGTGGGTCCTTACAGTCATTATGAAGCTGGCGGCTGTATAGAGATCGATTTCTCCTACTTTTCAGCATATCAAAGACTGGATCCAACAATTTCCATCAACTTCATCAATACGACCCGAGTCTTAACTCCCACGGTCTAACCTTTCCATTATAGCAGTTCGTGTTGGCGGCGCAGATGATTTTGAAAGCAATCAAAGCCCTTCTTCTTACTCAGGGCTTAGCACGCAGCACATCATATTTGTTGGCATGTTCATCACGACAAAGCTCTCTACTGGCTTTTATTTTCTGTTGCATTTCTCACTTCCTTGTCTTTCGACGTGGCCTTCACTATTACTGGATTGAAAGTATTGGAAACGTTTTGTTGCATGTCTACGCCGAGGTCCTCGGTGTGGATATATATATCTATGATTACAACTCACTAGTCTATATCCGTGACCGAGGCTCTCCACTCTTCGACTTGTTTAAACCTCATCTAAGTGGATTTGGCAGAGGAAGCTTGTATAATTTTCTAACTATTTTTGTGGTTACGAGCACCAACAGCATATACAAATCCGACTGTTGGATCTGGTGGCTGGGAGTTTGATAAAGCTTACAAGAACAAAGTTCAAAGAGTGGGACCCATGATGGCATATCGACCTTTGCTGCCTGTTGTAAATTTGAGTTTTTCGTTTGGACAGTTGGAGTCTCTCTCACTACTTTTATATCTATTTCTGGATAATTAATGGGTATCGGTGGCTGCATGCAAACAAAATCTTCATTTTAAGTCTCAAAAACCATATATCTTTTCTTTTACCTACTTCCAAGTGGATTGATATGGCTATAGAAATTGCTTGGCTATCAGGTAAGGGTCCCTTCGGAAGACAATTTCGTCCTCGCGTCCCGTATGATAAAAAGGGAAATGTATTTCCCCATGTTGCCGTTTTTAAAATCACTTCAACCAAACCATCACCACGACGGTCGACCAATCCAGCCAAAAGGACGATGGCCGGTAAGGATGTTCATCCAGTCATGGTCAGGCAAAACTTACACATGAATTTGAAAGAAATCCTCTTATCTGTGAGGGAAAGATGAGTTTTTTCCTAGGTGTGCATTAACCTTATTGTGAGGGACTCATATGCACATAGAACTCGAAGACTGGTCACGAACATGATGGATGAGGTGGTGATGACTGTGGCTATTAGATCATTACTATGGTCCAGTTAGAAATAGAGATGGTGAGATGAGTTCTTACATCGGTGGTGAAGTCGATAACATTGATTCATATGGATATATTCCAGGAGTGAGACAGTCTTTCCACAAGTATACGATCCGAAATTTTATACCAAAAACATGTCACACAAACAAGCTTATCGAAATCCAAGAGGCGCTCAATATCTCACTACTAGGGGTTAAAAGCCGAAAACCGAACACAAGGATCGCAATTCGGACTTCACAATCATACCCAGTATACTTTCAATGTCCGAATGCAAATATGCAGATACAGCATTGAGATGATTCCAGTTTTCAAATGCAACTCGACAGTTATGAAGCATCGTCGAGGTTCAAAGAAAAAGTTGACTGTAAACAGCCATTTATAAACGGCTTCGGTATTCGGAATTTTCGGGAGACAATTTCGGATCGGCTGCAGTGTATACAACGTGAACGTCAAGGGTTGACGGGTAGGCACTAAAGGGAAAGTGTGGGGTAAAATGAAATAGAGCGGCATGATGACATCTTGCTGCCAAAGAACATCAAGACTTCCTCACCAATGAACACTGACTAAATGCTTGGTACACTCTTTATCCACTATCGAACTCCCTAGGATGAAGGGAAGGATAAAATGAAAAAGTGTAAGTGTGAGCAATGGTTAATCGTATGCTAACAAATGACACGCTTCTCGCAGGATTGATCAACGAAACAAACCACTAATATGGATGCAACCTGAAATCAATCGGTTGCCTCATGCCAAAGGGTATCTACCATTCTGTCATAGGTCAGTACACTCTTTTCTTACTGTTCACCATGCTGCACCACCTTCCAATAATGTACTAGTGTTAGCATCAAGTCACTTTAGACTTTCTATATCTTCTCTTCCTTCTAGATTATCGACATCTTAAGCTTTCAAAAACTTGTCAACATGTTCTCATCGTTATCCCTTTTGTCCTTTGTATTATGGATATCTTGTTGTTTTGGCTTCGACCTAAGAGGCGAGTACTTTGGGCAATCACATTCAAATTCAAAATGCTACACCACTGTAAGCCTATCACAGAGAGCATAATTGACCATACTTAACTCTCCAGTGCCATTTTCTTTCTAGAATCCTCACAGGCCGGGTATCGTTCCCTGGTAGTACTATATATGAATCCGAGCAATTATATTGGTCGCTGCAACAAGCTGAATTACAACCTGAATGTCGAGTGACGCCGATGTCTGCGGAAGATGTCTCTACTACCATGCAAGTACTTAAATCTCAAGGTTGTCAATTTGCCGTTAAGAGTGGTGGGCACGCATGTTTCTCAGGCGCATCAAATATTGAGAATGCTGTCGTGATAGATTTAAGCAATCTTGACGAAATCAATATTTCGAGCGATAGAACAGAAGTTTCCGTTGGAGCAGGTACACTATGGTCCAATCTTTATCCGGTGATGGACGCAGCAGAAATTGGTGTTATAGGTGGTAGAGTAGTTGGAATTGGGGTTGGGGGTCTTACACTTGGGGGTGGAATATCTTTTCATTCTGGACGGTATGGTTTTGCTTGCGATAATGTCAACAACTACCAAGTATGATGCCTCTCATATTTCCACGCCTATAAACTTATGGTTCATTAGGTCGTTCTTGCCAATGGCTCTATTCGCAATGTTAATCGAGCATCGTACCCAGATTTGTATTGGGCTTTGAGAGGAGGTGGAAATAATTTTGGCATTGTTACAAGATTTGATCTGGCTTCATTCGAGCAAGGTAATATGTGGGGTGGAACGACAACTTCAAACGCAACAGAACTCCCCAATGCAATTGAGGCATTGGTCAACCTCAATATTAATCATGCTTCTGATCTATTTGCTGCAATTTTTCTGGTATATGTCTATGTACCTTCGATAGAATCACCACTTGTCAGTTTTACGTTGGACTATGGGAAACCAGTCATCAATCCTCCTATTTTCAAGAATTTCACCGAGATACCCGCTATATCTGCTGACTTGAGAATTGCGACCCTTACGTCGTTGATTAATGCAACAGAAGAATCTCAACCTTCCGGACTTAGGGAATCATATTGGACATTGACCATATTGAATGATGCCGATTTAATAATGGAAATTTCTAAGATATTCGATCAAGAACTTCAAAACATCAGGAATGCTACAAATCTATTGCCTGCACTGGTCTTCCAACCAATCTCCGAACCAATGATCTCACACTTTAGCAAAAATGGCGGGAATTCTCTTGGTATAACCACAAAAGATGGACCTCTGATCCGTAAGTAACTAATTCGGAAGTTTCCGTTCGACACCATATCTAATCTCACCGTCGTATGACAACCTCTAGTAATCAATATTGCAATTCAATGGACCGATATCATAGATGACACACGCATCATAGCGTTTGCAGAGAATTGCGTTGCACGATCCACTACTCTGGCAAAAGAGCGAAATCTTTGGCATAGATTCTTGTACCAAAACTATGCTGCGCTTCAGCAGGATGTATTTCTGAGCTACGGGAAAGAGAATCATGAGAGATTGGTCGAGATCTCAAAGAAATATGACCCAGATGGTGTATTCGTACGGCTGCAACCGGGATACTTCAAAGTTTATTGAAATACTTCCAAGGCCTGCGGGTGGCAGTTCATACCAACTCTCGTTAAATGACATTAAATGTGGTTGCTCCCGTTACTTTTTGAGTGACACGTTCTATGGTTCTCATGTATTTTTCACGTGTTAGTTCTTGCTATTACTTTCTCTGATTTCTTGTTGATTGCAAGGTCACAGGTGGATTTCAGTAGAGTTGCAGGCTCAAGACAGGGTAACAGCTGATGGGAAGAGGGGCTCTATACAATGTTGAAAATTTCACAAAATGTTCCAGAGACTTGGCTAAGCATTCAAAAGATTCAATCTGCGAGCCGTCGCTCAGCTACGTACTCGAACGATTTCATATTCTAACAACAACGTGCTCCGCACCGAGATTATTCCTCTCTCGGTGGTTTCATTAAACACCGCTCCAAGTGGGGAAACTACGATATCGGGGAAATATGTTCCAATAATGCTCCATTCTCGGGCTAAGACTTCTTATCAGATATAGATCCTTGTTGTTTGAATGATTCCGAACCATCTGATAAAAATTCTGATGTGCCAAGCAGACATTGCGGGAACTTTTCCCAACTTTGCAATTTTCTCAACGATAACTTGTATTAGATCATCAACATTTAGTGGGCCGAAGTCGTATTCACGTTGGTCATAGAAAATCAAGAACAAATGCATTGAAACTCTATAAAGAAGATCAGATAAACTCCTACAAGAGGAAGTTTCTCGACTTTATATTGACCCACTTCACGAACTACTCGTTCCCTATCTTTTCAGCCTTACCTCGAAGTTCGAGGATTAACTTCGGCTATGTCAACTAATCAGATAGTTGAGACTGTCCATTCGACATCGGGTACGCCAGCAATGGAACATGATACCAAGGAGAAAAATGAAGCCTTTGTATCAGCGGTATCTTCAAGCGATAATGAGGAACTCAGATCGGATATCGCCAATAATGATGGACAATCTAGTGGGAATGATATACCTTGGCAATGGAAGCTTGCTTCAGTCATCCTAGTGTCAATGATTGGTTTTGGTTCTCACTGGAGTTCTGGAATCACAGGTGCAATGAAATCAACAATCAAGAAGGAGATGAAGATTGATAATAAGCAATATGCTTTATTGAGTGCTAGTCAAGACTTTATGGTAACAGCTTTAATGATGGTTAGTGGTCTTGTTACGGATAGAATAGGAGGAGCAGGTAAGAATATCATATCTTTCGTTTATCTTCATTTACTCACTATCTCTAGGCGCAATCTTTTATGGCAACATCATCTTCACAATTGGATCTATTCTCATTGCTGGAGCTGCTCAGACTAGAAACTATCAATTCATGATTGGTGGTACAATTGTTCAAGCTTTTGGAGATATTGCTACTCAAGTTGCACAATACAAAGTTTTCTCTTCATGGTTCGCTCCTAATCATGGATTCGCTTCGACTCTTGCGCTTGAGTTGGGAATCGGCAAAATTGGTGCATTTGTTGGTAAATCATCCGCAAACATCATCTCAAAAAACACAGGAAACTTCGCAAATGTTTATTGGGTTTCAGTAGCCATGAACATTTTCTGTAATTTGATGAGTCTTGGCTTTTACATCTTTACTCGCTTCGCCAATAAGAAGTTTCCTTCAACATCTGATCCAGCTACTGGTGAGGAACTTACAGAAGGCAACAAGAGATTTGAATTACGCAAAGTTCTCGAACTACCTTGGACATTCTGGGTCATTTTGGCATTTTCATTGTTTGAAACTGCGACTGCTGGTCTCTTTACTAGTAATGCTACAGAAATGGCTGAGCAAAGATTGGGTGTATCATCTGTACAAGCCGGGTGGTATACGTCGGCTATTCAATATGGTGGTAAGTATCCTGCAACACTGAAAAACTTGGTAACACGATACTGATTATGTTAGGATTCTTCTTCGTTCCTCTAATTGGAATATTCGTTGATGTATGGGGAAATAGAGTTACTCTCTGTAAATTAACATAGTTTCTTCTTTGGTAAATCTTTTGCTAACATATTTCAGTTGCCGTCACCGGTTTTGCTTGTTTAATATCAATGTCCATTGTAAACTGGGCTCCTTCAATCAAGGGTACAGATGCTGCATTTGGCATTTACGCTTTTGCATACTGTTTCGGTCCAACTTTGATCATCGATAGTATCCGAACATCAATGTGGCATCAAGGAGTTTTTGGATCCGCATACGCTCTCAAAGTCACCATGAACAACGCGTGAGTTCCCCCTCTCTCCAACCACCCACCTACCCTTCACTAACAAAAAAGCCAGCATGAGTATTATCGTCGGTATCGTCGCTGGCGTAATTCAAGACGCAGATAACAATTCCTACGACAAAGTCACGATTCTCTATGTTGCTCTCTCCGCCGCATCAGCATTCATGGCACTCATCATGATTGGACTCGCATACTATTGCATCGATTTCCGCATGTTGCAATGGACGCGCAAGCAGAGAATCGCTAATGGTGAATTGATCAATGAGCGAAAGGAGAAATTCCATAATGAGAATGGACCGAGAAATCGGAAGATTTCAAAATTTTGTATTGGGGCTTTGGTGCTGTTGGTGCTGGGTTCGTGGTGTGCATATTTCTGGGGTGTGGCGACGGGAAATAATAAGGGGTAATGATTTGGGGTATGGGTATGGGATTGGGTATGGGATTGGGTATGGGAATGGGAATGGGTTGTGGTGGAGAGAATTCAAAGGGTTGATTTGAATTTTGATGTTGTATATAATGAGTTTGAAACTTTGAATGATTTTACGTTGTTTTGCATGACATTTTGATGATTGGTATGGAGAGCGGACAACCAAACTTGGGCTTGTGATGATTATTCTGACCTTATATGCTGTGTCGCATTTCTAGTTGGGCATGGGAATAATAGGCGAAAGTTCGCCTCGCATCATCTAGAGCATGGTCCTCGTTGGGAGATATCGTCCAATGATTTTAGAGGGATTGTTGTAATTCCTAGCACGGAATCATATGGCTGATATTGAGACAATCTAAAGACGCTCTTGGTTTAGTGCTCTACAGAACTTGTATGCTGAGATGTAAGTTACATCTGAATAAAGAATATGGTACTTGGAAAGGTTAGTAAAATTCTTTGTAGTAGGGGAAGGGAAAACTTGAATGATTTGAAATTTTTAGACTTGGTCGTGGAAATCGCGGAGAATAAATTGAATCTTTATTGGGTGTTTTTCCTGTTGTTCTTGGTTTTTATCACAGAATGCTGCAGTGTTTTGTTGGTGTTTCTCCACTCTCCGTCTCTATTAATCTCTCAATATACCAGTAACGTTGAGCTAACGCTCGTAATAGTAGACCCTCTCATCTCCTAAATCCAATTGAGATACTTAAAGTTAGATTACTGGTGTGATTTCTGTGACTTGAATCTCAGATTTGAAGTTGGTCGTGCGTGCTGGGGGTGGGGGATAAAGTGTTTGAGAGAGATGTTGCTGAATCGAGGCCATTCGATTGGTATACCGCATACGGCGTATGGTGATAGCTTCGATTCTTTTCTTCCTATTCTTTGGACTGAAATTATGAGCCTTTGACATTAAGTTGTCCTACCGAGGTGAAATTTTCACTGATTGTTCCAATTGATATAAGGATTTCATAGGAAGTTTCGATACGTATCATCGCCAACTGTTGGATTCTTCATTTTAGCGTCTGACAATCATAGGTCTCACCCAGATGATTGTTAAGTCGGGTACCCTACTTTCAGGCCACCCCCCTTTTGGGCCACTTTTTACACCAAAAATGGAATTTTTAACTTTCTTATTTATGAATAGAATTTATTGAAAATTTATATATATATAATTTAGATCATTTTTAGTTTACCTTGAAAATTTCAGATTTTTAGGAATTTTCTGTATTGAGATCTAGAGCTTCAAAATATCGATTTTTAAATTTGTATGGGAATCACATGCAAATTTCATTTTTATTATTATTTTTAAAAATATTTCCTTCTAAAAATAACAATTGATTATTAAAATAAGAATATTAAAAATAATCAATTTTAGTATATTTTCAAGTAATTCCTTTAATGATATAATCCATTTGTATATGAACTACGTTATATTATCTCTCAAGTTCAATCTTCTCTAAATAATCATCATGTGTACATGGCTAACAAATTCTACAGCTCTGCCTCACTGCAATATATCGTGTTACTTTCCATCCATTTGCAAAGTACCCGGCCCAAAATGGGCAAAGATCACAGATTTGTATTCTGCCTATCATAGTTTGAGAGGAACTCTTCATATTAGAACATTACAAGCTCATGATAAATATGGTAAGAAAAGTAGCCGAGTTAATCTTAGCAGCTGCTGAAACAGACTCCAGGAAGTGTAATTCGCCTGGGCCCTAACGAGTTGGGTTTTAATTCGGCTGAAGCGCTTAAAGGTATTTCCCATTTGAATCATAAATGATCCTTTCTAATTGACATGATGATCAGAGATTTATTCATCAAAAATGTTCAAAAATCAAAAGGATATGCTGCTCTAGTCACCACACCAGGTGTCCATAATGTTCACAATGCAGTGGATTTCTCAATTCATAAACACAAAAGAAGCGTCGTTTCCAAAGGCTTTTCTATTCCATCTTTGCTAGCTTTCGAGCCAACCATGATTAGTACTATTAATCTATTGATACAAAATCTAGTTAAGACATCTATCAAAAGTGAAAGTCAGAACAATTGGTTGACACCTATCAATATGGGTACTAGCTTCAAACATATGTCTTTTGACGTTATGGGAGAATTTGGGTTCGGACAATCATTCAATCTACAAACCTCTTCTGAGAACCATTTTCTTTTTGGAATTATTCCGGGAATATTAACCAGAGGGGGTATTTTACTCCAATGTCAAGCTTTCCAAAAAATAGGAATCGAAAGAATTTTTTACCGGAAAGTTCATACGGCGGTTAGAAAATATCACTCGACAGTGAGTAAATTAGTGGCAGATAGGCTGAAGGAAGACAAAAATGCAAAGAGTGATTTATTTTCTTTCATTTTCGATGCGCAGTATTCGAATAATGGGAAACATGAAGATATTAAAACAATGATGATTTCGGAATTATTTACTGACAGTGGATTTTTGCTTGCTGCTAGTAGGTTTCTTTTAACCATTTCCAAATAGCTAGAGAATTTTCGCTTATTCAGAAAATAGGTTCTGATACATCCTCGACAACTCTCTCCGCTCTTCTCTTCTACCTCTCTCGATATCCAAAATGTTACGAAAAAGTCACCACAGAAATCCGATCTTCTTTCTCATCTCTCTCCGAAATTCACAGCGGCCCTAAGATTACCTCTTTTAAACACCTACGCGCCTGTATCGAAGAAGCTCTCCGTATGAGTCCATCACTCGGCTCTGACTCTAGAGAGAAGTTCGTCCTAGGGGCATCACAATCGATGGTGATTTTATCCCCGTAGGCTACGATATCGGATGTGTAGTCTATGCTGTATAGCATAATGAATCCTGTTTCTCCCATTCCTTTAAATTTCAACCTGACCGCTGGGTAGTATCGGATAATAATCTATAGGAAAAAATTGAGGAGATGAAAATGGTATTTGCACCGTTTAGTTTGGGATTGAGAGGATGTCCGGGAAAATTGATGGCGTATATGGAGATGGGGATTATGATGGCGAAGATGCTGTTTTGTTTTTATTTTAGGAGGCCAGGGAATGGGCTGGGAGAGGTGGAAGAGGGAGTGTTGGGTGATGAGGGGGGTAGGGGAAGGATAAATGAGTTTCAATTGATGGAACATTTGGCTAGTACGCATGTGGGTCCGTATGCGGAGTTTAGATTGAGGAATGGACTGAAGGCGGAGTTTGAGGGCTTTTAGTTGAGGATTGTGGTTTGGGGTAGGTGTGAAGGGTGGAGGAGAGGATAGATGGGGTATTATGTGGTTATTCTGAAAGTAGCAGGATCAATACATCTTGTTAAAGCTGTCTGCTTTGAATGTTAGCTTAATACTTTATAGATTTACACAAGCAAAGTTTTCGCTATCATCTGGACTATTTTACGTCTTGTAGTATCATCGCAACTCCAACCATTCACAAATCTTTTGAAATTTGTTTGTGAATGTTCAATTACGCTATCTTTAGGAGTCAAACATCTGGTCTTTTGATAGAACGGTAGTTGTGAAAACTTGTAGAAATTCTGGAAACTCATTTTTTATCCATTCAGGTTTTACTGAAATCTTTTCCACAAGCTTGAAGATATGAATCACATTTTTCTTCCTACTTTCTACTAATTCTTCACATCTATAAAATTACAATTTAATCTCCCCATAAAATTAGTATCTTTGTGAGCAAACTACACCTCAATTCTTATATACTAAGCCTCCCCATCGAAGCAATACTCAATCTGCAACAGCCAAGCAAATAAGCCATCACCATCCCCATAGATATGTCCATCCCAACCCCACCACCCTTCACCCCTCGATCCTCATCCCTATCCCCACCTCAATTTCGATCTCTCTCAACATCTCATCTTCACATCCAGACTCACCGCAAAAATGCATATATCTCCTTACCACACACTCCTGTTCCCACTTCGTACAACCATTTACTCACCCGACGAATATTATTCATACCGAGAATTTTGTTGCGAGATTCGGAGGCTGTTGTTCGAGTCAGGGGTATCGGTATGAGATTTCGGGGAATGGGGAGAGAGATGTGAGGTTTGTGTACGGGGGAAGTTGATGAAGGGGGAGAAGGAGTCGAGTGGGGAGATTCGGTTAAGAGATGAAAGGGGGGATGGTTTGGAGAGGAAGAGGGAGGGGAAGAAGAGGGATGAGGATATGTCAGGGTTGGAACAGAAAGCGAATGCGGATGAGGAAACGACTGATCATCCGAGCAACAAAATGGAACACGATAAAAATTCGGAAATATCATCAACCCCTTCCTCTTCATTAAAGAAACCCCGAAGTTCCCCAAATTTTTACACGCATTGCAGAGCAGGGAGCAATAATGGAAAAGGAAAACAAATGATGACATATGATCATCAACGAGCTATGCCAAAATGTAGAAGACCGATGATTACAGGGAGAAAACGGGTTTCTGTTATTATTGAAGAGGGAGGGGAATGTTATGGGGGTGGATGTGGAGTTTTCGATTCGGGTTGGAGATGTGGGAGGGAGAGGGGAAGAAAAGTTTGGGAGGAGTTGTGGGGAAGGTTGAGAGGGTTGTAGATGAAGGATTGAGGGGGTAAGGGGGGAGGTGGTATTGGGGGTTAATGAGTATTTTTAAGGGGACCTATGATTCTTCGAAGTGATTTCAGGGATAAATCGCTTGGATCGGATGGAAGGATGAGATTGCATATTCTAGATATTCTTGTTAGGTTTCAAATTTATCGCTATTCGGTATATGATAATCCACAACTTCTTTTTCTAAGTGCGATATATAGATACACGCGAAGGTACGAATGTATATACCGACGTTTCTTTTTCTGCTTCGCTATAGCACCCAAGTGATGTATCAGCTCCTGTGCCTCACCTCGGCTATCTCTAATATGGTAAATCCACTTATGGGTGTGTGGCTGTGAACAGATAAAGACAGAGATCAACAAAAGACTGATCAAAGATGAAATGAGTGTATAATGTGAGAATTACTGAGGGACTGTTTGCAATGTGTATAATGTGCCATGATCTCAGGGCGCAAGTTTGTCGCTCCCAGTGCTGATGAACACCCTACAGATGGTTGATCTTAGCGAGCACATTTACTAGGCACAATATTTATCTGCCTGTAGATGACTTCGATTAAATGCAGTGGTTCTTGTCAAATAAGACCTTGTTCTTGATTGCATGTATTCAGCATATCAAACCAGACCTCTAGTAGCTAATGACACATTCGTCCGTGGTCACTATACTGACCGTACGTAAAGGATGCCCCTTTTGTGAAAATCGGTTCTCAGAGTAATACGAATGGACCTCACAATATCTATACGGCTATAAATACGTTCAAACCCTAGAAACACACCGTACCTATGATTCAGTATCCTCCCCCATTGTCTAGTCATCTCCAGCTACGGCTTCTCAATGATCGTTATCTACATATAAAGATTGATCGAGCTCAGCCTTTTCACAATAACATTACAAGTAAATCTTACATCATACATTCAGATCTTCTCTACATATACTCGATATCGAAGTCACACAAGTCTCTCACACATGATCTCCAAGACTTGAGTTCCATTTTCACATCGAGTTCTGTTGTTGAATTCAACACAGTACTAAAATAGTAATGATGTCGTCATTAACGGCCAAATTCACATTTCCAGAAACCCTTGGTGGTCAACATAGAATCAGCTCGACAAGACCGTCTAGTTCCAAACAGACGCAGAACACAGAGCAATGCATATATGTCGTTCAAGGTGAGTTCCGCCCTTCCCCCCTTTCCCCTTACCATCCCAAACTAACAAACCCTCAGAATACAACTGTCCGCATCACCCCTCCCTAAACACCCCACACATCTACCACCGTACTCCCTGTCCCCAAGCCCTCCTCCCCCTCGCCTCTCAAACCGACTGCAACTCCCCTCCTCGCAAAGACGAAGACGAACTCGTTGAAGTATCTCGCTATGTTCGGGATCGCGGCTGCATGGAATGTAAAACTCTCGCATGCGCACGTCGTCATGAGGAAGCAGCCAAACATCCTGAGATTCTTAGGAGAATGCAGGAGATGGGACTTGGGCAGGAGAGTATTGATCATTTTGAGAAGGTAACGAGTAGATTTCCGGCGAGTAGGAGAGTTCTGGAGGTGGTGAGGGAGAGGTTGAGGAGGGAGAGGGTTAGTGAGAGTTTGGGTGGAGAGAAGAGAGAGGATGACACACAGGACCAAGTTGAAGCAAAGCAGGAATCTCAGCTCCAATCCAAGATAGATAACGTCAAAGTTATCCCTTCTGCAACTCTTGCCTCCTCAGTTGAAGGCCCCATTGTCGAAGAGACCGACAGTGCAGAAAAGGAGTACGAAACCACAAATCCTCAAGCTATGACTACAAAGGTCGAGGAACCACAACGCACAAAAATCCTCTCGAACAAGAAGACTCCTCAACCTTCAGCTAAGTCCACCGAGGTTGGAAGTCCTAGACCCATCGTTACACCCAAAGTGGTCCGAGGAGACGAACTCGCTGAAGGCCAAACAGATAAAGAAAAAACCGCTCAACCATCCACTAAGCCTTCCAAGCTCAAGCATCCCAGCCCTGGTATCACGCCAGAGGAAGGACTCCAAATGAACAAAGTCGCGCAGTTACAACCCCAAGATCCAAGCCCAGCAGATGAAGAGAATACCTCTCAACCTTCGACTAAGTTCACCGAACTTGGACATCCCAAAGCCATTGTCGCACCCAGAGTAGTTCTGGGAGATGAATTTACGCAACCACAATCTGAAGGTCCCAGCCCTACAGATAAAAAAACCGTCCCTCGCCCATCCACCCAGCCCACCGCGCTCAAAAACCCAACCCCCAATATGGTACCAGAGGTAGAAAGCCCAACCACCGCACCCGCAAATCCACAATCCAGCGCCCCAGTATTAAGCGAGAACCTCCATCGCCCCCAAGCAACAGCCATTGCGCTCCCAGAAACCCCACCAAATACCGCCCACGCACCAGAGGCCGAACTCCCAACCGCACAATCCGCCGTCGCAGCACCAGTACCAGCACCAGCAGCGAATCCCCTCCCTCTCCCGACCCAACTCCAAGCTGCAGATATCAAACTTGGAGATACACTACCAAATACCACCCACACACCAAAAGATGGAGGAGAAGAAGAAGAACCCGAAAAACTAACCGACAACATCCACCTCGATCTCGACGAAGAATGGGAATGGGCCGAGGAAAGCGAGCGCGTTTTTGGAGAAGTAGCGCTTGCGCCTTCGTTTGGGTGTCAGACAGGGGACGAGTGGATTGTGGTGGGGAGTTGGGAGCAGTAAGGGAGATGGCGTGGGGTGGGGTGGGTGAAGTGGTTGAGAGAGATGGGTGAGAGGGATGGATCTTGGGTGAAGGGAGTTTGTATGGGTGCGGTGGGCTTCGCATGTATTTCTATCATAGTGTGGAATTGACGGACTAGACTACATTGGACTGGACTAGACTTGGCTATCATAAAAAAGGATATGATACGATAGCACATGATCAACTCGAACAAGAAATCACAAGACCATCTATCACGCGAGAACTCTCCAAGTTCATACATCCAGAGTTTAGATTTCGAGGATAGCGATATTACTACTACTGTTGTTCTAATTGTTACTACTATGAGATATCCAATCGTCTAATACTACTCATCACTTACGTACAACGAGGTAGTAACAAAAAGACAATAGAAGCTTTACTTTCATTCAACTTAAATTCAATATACACACATGTATATAATAATCCTCATCGACACACTCACTTAAGTTCAGTAATACACACCAATCGACCAACCACCACTCTCTCTGTATAAATTTGTTAATTCATTCCTCTATAAATTCCTCTATCTTTCCCTCTTTTCATGACATAATATCCCTTTTATTTCAGAATCCAGATATCTCCTCCTCCTCCTACTACTACAACCACTATCTGTATATTTCCACTCATTCACATGCATGTATCGCTAACATAACATAAAATGATATACCATGATTCCAACTACCACATCACATCGCAACACCCTATAACTTACACCTGCCCTCTCCCCTCCTTTCTTTCCATACACTATACCCCCCCGTCTTCCAAATTACAATTCCTTAGTGACCCTAGGTCTATCATCTCTCCTCCCCATTCCCAGTCCCAATCCTGTACTTTGTTCCCCCTCTTTCTCAATTTCCCTCTCCACCATTTCAATACTACTCAAACTCGGGAATCTTTTACTAAAATCCGCAAGATATTCCTCTTTTTCCAAGGACGTCATATCTGATCTCGGTTGAACCCCAGATCCACCTCTATTAGTTAGATATGACTGTTTAGGTGGAGAGTTATTGATACCAAGACCACCTCCCGTATTCATATTATTGAGATGTGTAGGTTTAGGTGGGGCACTTGGTCTTGGTCCTGTTGTAGTAACTGGTAATTGAGGATGTGTTTGCTGCGGACGAGTTTTGTTATAATTGAGATCGGATGAAGGAACTGAAGGTTGAGCTGGTTTGCGAATGGCAGAAGGTTTTCCATATGGATTTCCAGTTGGTAAAGGATTAGGTTGACCTGGTATATCGGTATACCTTCCATAACCTTCTGCTGTTTTCTTTGGAGAAGGTTGTTGACTATTTTCATCCAAGAGACTTTTGACTTTATGTTGAATACTTGCAGCTCGGGTAACACCACCAATACTCTTTGGAGCTGGTGCACCACCACGATCTGCAAGTCGTTTTCGATATTCGGCTGCTGCATCAGAAACACGTTTTTCTTCAATTGATAATCTTCTTCGTTCATTTTCTCTTCTTTGCTCTGGTGTCATATTGTCATCCACCGTTCCATCATCACTTCTATCATCAGTTGCCTCGGATCCAGCGATTGGTGTTAAGTCACGTCGATCCAAATCTTGTAGAGGACTTGGAGTTCTTGGACCAGGTGGAGCACTGGCATTATTTTCAAATCTTTTAAAAGCATCTCCAAACTTACCCGCCAACAAATTTTTAGTTCCAGATAACGAAATGGTAGGCATACTAGAACGTTTTGATTTTGAACCACTACTTCGACGTCTATCTTTCTTGACCTTTTCATGATCTTCCATTGATTTAAGAAAATCAACATTTGATTGAAGATCATCATCAGTTGGATCTGTGACGGCAAACTCTCTAGAATATGATGGACGTCTTTGAGAATCAATCGAGGGACGACCTTCCTTTTCTCTGAGAAAGTCCATGTTGGATTCCAAATATTGACTTGATGGACGTGATCGACTCAAACTAGATTTTGTTCTCGGAATAGTACTTTCGAGGGCTTCATTGCTAGGTCTACTCATTTCAAGTGATGGTCTAGATGATGATGAATGTTTTGAGTAAGTAGATTGTGGATTGTACGAAGAGGTGCGAGGTAAGCCAGGATGAACAGGTAAAAATTCTTGTGCTTCAAGAGTCGGTGTTCTAGACGGAGTTGCGATTTGATTTCTTGGTAAGCTAGTTGATCGATGATGATCTGAAGGAAGAAGACGTGGAGAAGCGGTGAAATTAGGAGGTCGTGTATTTGCAGGTGGAGGAGTTGGTGTTGTCATTGTACCTTGGGATACATATGAGGATTTCACACCCGGGTGAGTAGGTGTGGGTTGATATATTAATGTTGCCGGTACATCTGATGTTTGAAGCTCTAGTGGATTACTGGATAGAATTTGTTGAGCACGAGATGGCTTCTTGGTTGAAGTTGATGACCCCGGTCGATTTGACATGGCGAATGCATCATCAGCTAATCTTTCTGTAACTCGTTTACTAACAGGTTGTGATGCCTTTGTGGGCGAGGAAGATCCAAAATCGAATTTGCCTCCTTCATGGAGTATTGAAAACTGATCCAAGCTTGGAAATCGATTGGAGATTTCATCCACCACTGGAGCAGAAGTTGTAGAATCTAAAGCGGCAAATGGATCACTAACTGTGCCTCTCATTGGAGACGGGCTAGGTTTTGCAGGTTGTGGCTGCGAATTAGCCGTGGGTCTTCCTCTTCGCATTGGTACGACATCAGGTATAACTGTTTGCTGTTGTGTTGGAGGCGCAAAAACTGCTCCCACGACTGGAGGTGATACCGGAGATTCGGTAGTTGGTAATTGCTGATATTGTCGCGATTCTGACTGGGTTCTTCCAGCATATATCTAATATGGTAAGTTTATTTGTAGGTAGAGGATGAAAGGTATAAAAAAACATACATCCTTAATTGGAACCTCGATTCCTTGCATGAGACATGATTCTCTCAAAACTTGGTATATATTGGGACGAGAAGTTGGCTTCTCTTTCAACATGGATGCTGGAATTTGTTAGCACAGTGCCCTCTTGAGTATCAGGGCGGCATTGGATCTACCTATTAAATTCTTAAGGGGATCGGAAAATACTGGATATGAGGGAAATTTAAAACTTGCGTTCAATATAGCAAGTTGTCCCTGAGCCTCGAATGGCGTGGTATAATAACACAGTTTATACAACAGTACCCCTAATGCCCAAATATCCGATTTCTCATCAATTGGTAGTTTCCTGTATACATCTATCATCTCAGGACTTCTATATTGTAATGTTGTATGTTTTTGAACATCGTCTTCGATCAATCTGCATTCGGCAGCGGTCGTAGCAGCAGGTCGAGGTGGTGCAGTGGAACCAAAGTCGCAGAGCTTAAATCTTCGAGAGGGCCCAGTAGAAGTTATGAGAACGTTCTCGACTTTAAGATCTCGATGTAAAAGGGGAGGTTTAAGGTAGTGCATGCATGCTACTCCTTCTGCCACGTCTGAGAATATCTTTAGAATTTCAGGTTCCGTCAACCTATTTTGTAGTCGAGTATTCATGAAATCGATCAAACCACCGCCATTGCAAAATTCCATGAGTAGGAACACTTCGTACCCTCCCCCTTTCAGTTGTGATGCATGTGAATCGTAATATGTAACAATTGGGCGGTGTCCCTTTAACTTCTTCATGGTTTCCACTTCGGTTCTCATGTTTGCCAAATGTTCCTTATCAGGGACCGCGACTCTTTTCAACACGGCAATATCTGTCCCATCGATAGGTTTTGGCATTTTCACCAGGTAGACATGAGCGAACCCCCCTTCTGAGAAGTACTTTTGAATGACGACCTTGTGAGATCCGACTTGGATTTTTGTTCCGGGTGCGAAAGTTCCAGGGGGTGCCGAGGGGTCTGGTATTGGTACAGATCCTCCATAAACCGTAGGTCGAGGGGCCGTCGCTGACGCATTGTAAGATGCCATGATTTATGTGGTAGATGCGTGTAGCAAGATGATGGCAGATGTAGAGCAGCTAATTAGATATGATCACCGCATTGAGTGAAGTATGTTGGCTTGTAAATTGATTCTTATGATTAAAAAGATATGAAAAGAAGCTTTACAAGAGAGTCCAAAGTTGATTGAACGATGGATGAATAGATTTAACGGTCAACGTTCAATGTCTAATCCAAGTTACTTTGATTGCATGGAGTTTTGAGAATGATGGATGGGGCATATCCAGGCTGGCATTTGATGTTATCCATTGATTTGGTTGTGTGTTCACCGCCTTTTAGTTCTGCCCATATATTTTGACCAATTGAAAAGGGAAGAGAACGTGTCTCACGGCAGGTAGATCATCTGGCTTTGGTGGGTGTGAACACAAGAGCACAATACCTTGATCATTATTATCAAGTGATGGTGAATGAGGGAGAAGGGATGAATGGAAGTGAGATATGATTTTGGAGAACATAATCGATAGAAGTCAATTAATCCAGGAGTTCTATATAGGTACCTATGTATACTATGTATACAATGTATATAGATCGATATATGTACTAGGTTGAGATATAAAACATAACCGTCTCAATTATGAATGAGAGATGGATAACCACTTCCCAGTAAGATCTTACTCCGTACATGATCTATAATCTACTCTAGACCTATTCAAGTATCACGGTATGATGATAATATATGTCCATATATATAAACTTACAGAGTATAGTCTGACTCGTCTTTGATTCTTCAGATTGGACTATTAATGCCCGACTCTCCTTAGGATGTGACTCGGTCAGCCTTGTCCCAACTCCAGAAAGCCTCTTTTCTTTTTCATCCCACCTATCCCATCGATGTTGTTACAGATTTCCATCCAGATAGGTAATTGCTCGACCCAACCATACCTAAGCGTTGTAGTACAATGTTTCAATTGTGCCTTGCATACCATCTATAATACCTACTCAGTAAGCCGTAAGCAGTACTCACTCGGCTTTGGAAAGATATTATATGAATGAATCGTGACAACACGATGACTATTAGGTACTGAGGCGATTGGTTGTACCGACATGGAGTTTCCATTGAAACCGGAAGTCCGATGTCTATTTGCAGGATCGGTAATTGATGGCATCCCCATATTGTTTGCCTGAGATGATTAGAATGGTATGGTGCGGCTGATGTGATGTGGATGTGATGTTGATATGATTTTGATGTGATTTTGATGTGATATTGACATGATGTTGATGTAATGTTGATATTGATATAATATTGATATTGATACAATGTTGATGTGATATTGATGTGATATTGATATGATGTTGATGTTAGTGTTGATGTTAATATTAATATTGATGTTGATGTGATTTTATATCAAGTCTCTTCTCTTTGTATTGTTCTAACAATTCATGGATATTTACAACTACCTAGTATTAATTCTTCACGATAGATACGAGTACAAATTTATGTTTACCGACCTAGTATATACCTTTCAATCCATCTGCCTACTGTCAGTCTGTCTATGACTCTATTTGCTAGGTACATTTGATTCACGTCGCGTCGTCTGATATAAGGCTTTAGTCTTGCGGTTGCCGTTATTGTAAGACCGTTGAAAAGTCTATACCAAATTCAAATAGCATCTGTCTTTTTCATTGGATGGCCATGATGCTCTAGAGTCAAGTTACTTTGTGATTCTTACTTGGGCACATGCACTTTTGGATACCTAGCACGATGGTTACGGTATACTGTAATCTGTGTCAAGGCTACTTGCTTGGAATTTCGACCTATGAAATTGTATTAAAATTTAATCTCCGACAGGAAGAAGATGGGCAAGTTGATGAAGAGTTGATTTGAAGTTGTTCGTAAATATTATTGCTTACTATGTAGGTAGGTAGACAGATATATGAGGAGTGACTGGGTATGAACAATTGAGAGACTTTATCATTGTTGTGATAATAACCTGACCTATGTCTATAGATTCCTTCTATCACGATCATTCTTATGGTTGCCATCAACCTAGTAGGTACTCCCTCTTCTTACCTAGGTAGGCATTTTCTTTTGTTGTTTTCTTAACTCTCTCACGCTCTCTAGGAAATTTTCATTCAATTGTTATTACTCATCCATCACTTCATTCATTCATATCAAAACCACACTTCACTTCACTTCCCTTTCTTCTCTCTTCTCTCTTCCCTCTTCTCTCTTCCCTCTTCTCTCTTCTCTCTTCTCTCTTCCCTCTTCCCTCTTCCCTCTTCCCTCTTCCCTCAATTTTATCTCCCTTCTCTTTCCCAGCCATATTCGTGATCTCCATTTTAGTGAAAGGCTTGAAGCAACTGCAACAGGGATAAGTTCAGCGCTAAGCCTTTAAGCGAATTAAGAAAATTATTGGGATTTTCTGAATACTTAAGGACCATAAAGGACGGCGACTCCCCGACCGACCATGTTGCTACCATAAGAAACCACCCAAAAAATCCACTCAAGGGGAAATTTAACCAATCAACGAGTCCAACGAATTTTCTACCAAACCATACCAATCCATACCAATCCATACCAATCCACACCAATCCATACCACCAGTACATACATATATCAATCAACCATATCACCCATACCACCCGTACCATATACACCATACCAATCCATACATATCAACAATCAGAGTCAAATCAGCCATTCAATTCAAAGGGAAAAGAATACAATAATAGCTTTCCCCCGTATTTAAATCTACAATTGAAGAAAAAGAAAAAAAAAAATTATAATCCCGCCTCGCGATCAAGGCTGAAAGGTTCACAATTACTACTACCACCTACCACCTACCACCTACAATCTCTCAATACACGTCGTCGCTATCAACATTAACCTGACTTATATTTCAAGACATCATCAAAACTTCTTGGGATCTCTTTGCAATTACTGGTTTATTAATTTATTGCACTTACGCGTCTAGCAAACTTTTCTTCGATATTGCATATTGCAATTCTCACTCGAAAGTACTACCCAAGCTACACTTTTACTTCTTTCTTTTTTTTGCCACGACGACGACTATACTAAACGATAACGAAGTTGTATGGATTAACGAACTTTCACAAAAACTCATCTTTTGGCATATATGGCGTTTTCCCTTTGAACCTCTTCATACAGATAATGAACCACACGCGTATGGAAAATGGCTTCAAGGTATGTTTCACCTCCACCACCCTCAATATTAAGCTGTGATCAATGCGGCCGCGTTGCATTTGAATGCTGCATTTCGGGAATTAATTATGGCTTTGCTGACATGATGATACGTTGAAATAGATTGGATCGACTTGTCACGTGAGTATCTTCTCTTTGGGTCACTCCATCTTTTCTATGTTTGGTTGAGACAAAGTCAAACCCTTGAAAGTTTTTATTACGCCGTGGAACTTTTACGGGAAACGTATAATTGAAGATCTCTTTTCATATGATATGATCATCAATGATCTTCATTTCGAGAATATTCTGGGACGAGTTTCATTTGAGCCTCATCTCTTTTCCCTACCTCCTACTGACTTTTGATTCAGGCTACTGGAAACAGGAAGCACCCCATTAATTAGGAATACTGCTGCTCAGCAATTGGCTGATGTACAGAAATCACATCCCGAAGAACTTTTCAATTTATTAACAAGAGTTGTACCATATCTTCGTCATAAGACTTGGGATACACGAACAGCTGCTTCGAAAGCATTGGCTGGAATTGTCGAGAATGCAGAAAAGTATGACCCAAATGGTGAGGATGACTTGGCGAAAGATGAATCAAAACCCGAAGAATCTGGAATAAAAAAGGAAGAAGCCGTAGAGCCAACACCACTTGCCGAAGGACAATTGAGTCTTGATACTCTCGACATTGTATCGATTCTCAAATATGGTAAAGAACTTGTTCGTGGTGGAGATAGAGGTCATGATTGGGCTTTAGCTTCTTTGGACCCCGCTCAACGTCTTGCCCATCAAAAGAAGACACTCGATGGACGACTTGGTCTTCTTGGTCCATATTCCGAAGAGGAGCTTGAATATGCAGCTCCAAATACTAACCAGAATGGATCAAGTATCACACTGGCACGTGAGGATTCAAATGGCTTTTCACGACAAGAAAAGAACAGAGGTACATCTACACCTTCGGAAGAAAGTGGACTGAGTGCGAGACAGCTCAATCAACTGAAACGAAAGAGAAAAAGAGAAGCGATGACTGCTGGTAGCAAAAGTAGGCTAGTAGATCTTTCCGTACGACGTACGAATACTTCGAACGATGTAGATACTTCCATGCCGGATGCCGGTGGTGAAGATTCCAAAAATCCTATGGCCGATTATTTCTCAACGGAAAGAAATTCTGAAATAGATGAGGATTCCAAAGTTGTTTCGGAATTCAAGGGACCAATCATGCCAATCAAATCCGAACTTGAGACCGAGGGCGAACAAGAAGGATCGGAGTGGCCTTATGAACGTCTCTGTGAATTTCTTGTGGTCGATTTATTCGATCCTCAATGGGAAACGCGGCATGGTGCTGCAATGGGTTTGAGGGATATCATACGTGTCCATGGAGCCGGTGCTGGAAGGCAATTAGGAAAGACTCGTGCCGAAAACAACTTACTCAATCAATGTTGGCTTGACGACTTAGCTTGTCGGCTGTGCTGCGTTTTTATTTTGGATCGTTTTGGGGACTATGTTTCAGATACAGTTGTTGCACCTATTCGAGAAACAATTGGTCAGACTCTTGGTGCTTTACTCATTCACCTCCCACCTCCAGTCGTTTATTCCGTTCATCACATTTTGTATCGTCTCGTTATGCAAAATGACATTCAACTGGATAAACCAGGCTGGGCTATTTGTCATGGTGGTATGATTGGTCTTCGTTACTTGGTGGCAGTTCGAAACGATTTGTTACTCAAAGATAACGATTTGATCGATGGAGTCATTCGTGCTGTGATGAAAGGTTTAGGTGATTGGGATGATGATGTTCGTTCTGTTAGTGCAGCAACTCTCATTCCAATTGCTAAAGAGTTTGTCAACTTGAGACCTGAAGCACTTGATGGCCTCATCAATATTGTTTGGGAATGTCTTTCAAATCTTGGTGATGATTTGAGTGCTAGCACAGGACAGATCATGGATTTGCTCGCCAAACTTTGCAGTTTCCCTGAAGTATTAGAAGCTATGAAGAAGAATGCATCCCGAGACGCTGAACAATCTTTTGGGCTTTTGGTACCAAGATTGTATCCATTCCTTCGACATACTATCACATCCGTGCGTTCGGCAGTTCTGCGAGCTTTGTTAACATTTGTCGGCATTGAGGGTGAAGGGACCAGGGATTGGATGGATGGGAGAATTCTCCGATTGATCTATCAAAATATTCTGGTTGAGAGAAATCAAGATACGTTGAATTTATCACTTCAAGTATGGAAAGCATTAGTACATTTTCTTGCGAGAGATCCAGAACATTTATCCGCAGAATTTGCACCACACATCGATCCTCTTATGCAACTTACGTTACATCCCATAGGTGTATCTCGACATCCATTACCTATGAACGCCACACTTTTCCAAAGACCATCTGGTAATTCTTACCTACCTAGTGGTCCTACAAGTAACGCTCGTCCTAGTACACCTTCCGGTCCTGAACCTCCAACGAAAAAGCGTCGAAAGGCTACAAAGGTTGTTGAACCTACTCCTACATCATCATCACATGATGTCGATGGTCCCATGATGCAAGGTGATGTGGATCTAGTGGGTATGGACATTTTGATTAGATCTCGTGCATCAGCCGCCAAAGCTATGGGTCTCATTATGTCTCTCGTACCAGCTCCTGCTCTCAATGCATATGATGCTAGTATTACCCCAGGAATGTCTTCGGCTTTCTCTTCTACACAACTGACGGCTTCCATCATTATCGACGAATACGCCAAAAATTGTATCTCAAAGACTCATGCTTTACGTTTTGAACCAGCTCTTACAAAGATTCTCGAAACCGAACGCCCTCTCACGTATAGAGACTTAGTCAGCTACACACATTTGGTTCGAACTCAATGTTCACAACTCCTCAATACCTTTCGCGATGTTGGAAAAGTTTCTCAGGGACGTCTACCTGTACTTGCGGTTGTCGTTGCTGGTGAAGCTGAAGCTGGGCCAGATGCTTTCTCAGTTGTGACTGCTGAAAAATGTGTTTCCGAGGATTTCGATCGATTAAAGAAAATTCTTTCTCCTGGTCAACGTATGATTGCGACCCAAGCTCTTACCGAAGCACGCGAAACTGTAACCGAAGTCATCAATAACGCAAAGAGCATCAAAGAGTTGAGAGATACCCGTATCAAGGCTGCTGCTGCAAGTGCTTTGGTCGCTATGAAGGTTTCACCTAAGAAGCCATCTCATATCATCAAATCTATGATGGATAGTGTCAAGAAAGAGGAAACTTTGGAATTGCAACAACGGTCTGCTTTCTCTATCGCTCGGCTTATCGAAATATTTGCAGAAGGTGGTCGTACTGGACCGGCTCAAAAGGTTGTATCGAATCTGGTTAAATTCATGTGTATGGAAACTTCAGAGACACCAGAATTCGCTCCAAATGCTCCTCTCACAACTGCCATTCTATCATTACGGAAGGAAGAAGATCGTAAAGATCATCCGGATGCAGCAAAATTTGCACGAGAAGCCAAAGAAGCGAGGATAACCAGAAGAGGTGCCAAGGAAGCCTTGGAACAACTTTCTACAATATTTGGTCCCGAATTATTAAACAAGGTCCCTACACTCAAAGCTTTAATGGAACAACCACTACGACATGCATTTGGTGGTACTCTTCCACGAGACTGCATAGACCCCACACAATCCTCTGGACAAGAAGCTATTGATGGTATGTCCGTAATTCGTGCTTTGACACCCACGTTGGATAAATCATTATATCCTTTTATCATGGAATTACTTCCTCTTGTCGTCACAGCTCTTCACTCGGAATTATCAGTTTTCCGTTACATGGCAGCTAAATGTCTTGCAACGGTTTGCAGTGTTATTACTGTCGAAGCCATGACGTTACTTGTGGAGAAAGTTTTACCTTCCATCAGCAACCCACTTGACCTCAACTTCCGTCAAGGTGTCATTGAATCAATTTATCATCTTATTGCTGTTATGGGTGACAGTATATTACCATATGTCATTTTCCTCATTGTTCCTGTTCTTGGACGAATGAGTGATTCAGATACTGATGTACGAGTACTTGCTACAACTTCTTTCGCTACTCTTGTTAAACTTGTTCCACTTGAAGCAGGTATTCCAGATCCTCCTGGTTTATCACAAGAATTATTACAAGGTAGAGATCGCGAACGTACCTTTATTGGTCAACTTTTGGATCCTCATAAAGTTGAGGAATTCAAAATTCCTGTCGCCATCAAAGCGGAACTTCGTTCTTACCAACAAGAAGGTGTTAATTGGCTCAACTTTTTGAACAAATATCACCTTCATGGAATTCTTTGTGATGATATGGGTCTTGGAAAAACATTACAAACATTATGTATTGTCGCAAGTGATCATCATCTTAGAGCTGAGGAATTTGCCAAAACTGGTGCCCCAGAATCCAGAAGAATGCCATCTCTCATCATATGTCCCCCTACTCTTTCCGGTCATTGGCAACAAGAAATCAAAGCATATGCTCCTTTCCTTACATGTACAGCTTATGTTGGACCTCCACTTGATCGAGCTCGTTTTAGAGAACAACTTGGTCAAACTGATATCGTCATTACATCATACGAAATTTGTCGTAATGACATTGATGTTTTGTCACCACTCAATTGGAATTATTGTGTTCTAGATGAAGGTCACCTGATCAAGAATCCTCGAGCTAAAACTACTGTCGCTGTCAAACGTCTACTTAGCAATCATCGACTTATCCTTTCCGGTACACCAATTCAAAACAATGTACTGGAACTTTGGTCTCTTTTCGATTTCCTCATGCCAGGTTTCCTTGGGGCCGAGAAGGTTTTCTTGGATCGTTTCGCCAAACCAATTGCCGCTAGTCGTTATAGTAAATCTTCTTCAAAAGAACAAGAAGCCGGTGCTCTTGCTATTGAAGCTTTACACAAACAAGTTCTACCATTCCTTCTACGTCGTCTTAAAGAAGAGGTTTTGGATGATTTACCACCTAAGATTTTACAAAATTACTACTGTGATCTTAGTGATTTACAGAAGAAACTTTTCGAAGATTTCACCAAGAAAGAAGGCAAAACTCTTGCTGAAAAGGCATCATCTGGTGATAAAGAAGCAAAACAACATATTTTCCAAGCTCTACAATATATGCGCAAACTCTGCAATTCTCCTGCACTTGTTATGAAAGAAGGTCACAAACAATATGAAGACACTCAACGACTTCTTGCCAAACAAGGAACTAGTCTTCGAGATCCTGTTCACGCACCAAAATTAACGGCCTTGAGAGATTTGCTTGTTGATTGTGGTATTGGTACAGAACCTTCTTCCGAAAATGAAATTACCACCGAAACTTCTTTTGTCTCACCTCATCGAGCTTTAATCTTCTGTCAAATGAAGGAAATGTTAGATATGGTTCAAAATGATGTTCTCAAGAAGATGTTACCCTCAGTACAATTCTTACGTATGGATGGATCAGTTGATGCTAATAAACGTCAAGATATCGTCAACAAATTTAATTCCGATCCTTCATATGATGTCTTACTTCTCACAACTAGTGTAGGAGGTTTGGGACTCAATTTGACAGGTGCTGATACGGTTATTTTTGTGGAACATGATTGGAATCCTCAGAAAGATTTGCAAGCTATGGATAGAGCTCATAGAATTGGTCAAAAGAAGGTGGTTAATGTTTATCGATTGATTACTAGGGGTACTTTGGAGGAAAAGATTTTGAGGTTCGTTATGATCCCGTTCATATATATTTTCCCTGTCATTTCACTTTTTTCTCTCCCAAATATTTCACAAATCAAATACTAATTTATGCCCAATAGTCTTCAAAGATTCAAAATCGACGTAGCGTCCACAGTAGTCAATCAACAAAATGCTGGCCTGGGAACTATGGAAACAGATCAAATCCTCGACCTCTTTAATCTAGGTGATACATCAGAAGTTCCATTAGCAGCAGATAGTAGTGTTCAAGCAGAACGAGAAGAAGATATGGTTGATGCGACTGGAGAAGTAAGGGAGAAAGGAAAGAAAGGTTGGTTGGATGATCTGGGAGAATTATGGGATGGAAAGGAATATGAGGAAAGTTTCGATTTAGAGGGATTCTTGAAAACTATGAAATAGTTAGGAGATGGTGGAGTGTGGGTGGTAGTGAAGTATTTGGTGGTGGGCTTGGGATATTAGTATTGAGAGGGAAGATG
The DNA here is from genome assembly GCF_014898465.1 of Botrytis porri. Taxonomy (NCBI): domain Eukaryota; kingdom Fungi; phylum Ascomycota; class Leotiomycetes; order Helotiales; family Sclerotiniaceae; genus Botrytis; species Botrytis porri. Next base: position 348,105 of record NW_024066083.1, on the reverse strand, counting down.
GAGAACGGAAGGACGGAGATGAGGGAAGCCAATTTTTTTTCTGAAATGGGACAGGCTTATTAGTATATTAGTACATTAGTATATGAGAAGGGGCGTTTTTTCTTCTGTTTTTTGATATTTTTGATATCTCTTTTGTTTTCGATGGTTGATGGTGGATTGCACAAGGGGGTTTGTGATGGGATCAAGAGCGGGCTTTGTATGATTAGATGGTTGGGAATAGAGAGGGAAGGGGAAGAGAGCAGAGATTCAGAGAACAGAGGAAAGAATGAAATTATGAGAATGAATGAAGAATGAAAAATGAACGAAGAATGAGAATTTAGTTGGAAGAATTTGATTGAGGAAAGAAAACATGGTATAATTAATACTCTCCTTGGATGTTTTTCGTATCTTCTATTGTATATTTGTATATTTATACCTAGTTACGAGATGAGATTATAGTGTATTGTAATTTATTAGCAAATTAGTTATCTGGTAACTATCTAGTAAAAAGAGATATCTTATAGAAAGAAAAAAATAACATATGATTACTCGTCGGCTATTCATCATATGGCCAACCACCACCTCAGGTGGTACTACTACCTTGAGGATAGTTCTAGTTCTGCTTTTCATTTTCTTTCTGACTCTCTCGTGTATTCCCTCAACTTCGCACAATCCTGTGATCTTCCGGCCGCAAGTTCCTCCCTCTACGAAGCGAAGAAGAAAAATTATTCTTTTATTCTTCTTTTTTTTTTCGGACTCGTAACTTCACTCTGTTCTATCCACTCCATTCCACTCCGTTACACTTCGCTATGTACTCCACTCCATTCACTATCCACTCCATTCAATTCACTCCATTCAATTCACTCCATTCAATTCACTCCATTCAATTCACTCCATTCAATTCACTCCGCCCCACTGCACACATGACACAAATCTCACACAAATAATAATTTCCATCCATCCATCCATCTCCCCCCCCCCCACACAAACCCACTCTCATGTTATATAATATAGATTTATAAATTCCGCCCCGCCCCAACAACCAGTGTAAATGTAAATGTCCCTCGTGGCGCAATTGGCTAGCGCGTTCGACTGTTAAATATGGTATCGAGAGGTTCGTGGTTCGACCCCACGCGAGGGAGCGAGTTTTTGATTTTTGGTTCTTCGGGGGGAATTTTTTGGAGGGAAGGGGTTTTTGATGGAGGAGGGGGCTTTTGAGGAGTGGTTGTTGGGAAGGGGGATTTTGTTTTGTTTTTGTTTTTTTTTTTTATGGGGGAGAGGGGGTTGTGAGGGGGAAAGAGGGTTTTCTGAGAGTACGAGGAGGAAGAGAGAGGGAAGGGGAGATTATGGTGGGGGACTGTTGGGGAGGGGATTTTGGGGAAAAGTTGAGAATGGAGGAGAGAGGGACGAAGGAAGTTTTGATGAGGGGGTTGTTGGGGAGGGAGTTTGGGGGAGAAGGGGTTTTCTTTTGGCGGGGGGAGGAGGAGGAGGATGAGATTTTTGGAAGAGGGGGGTGTTTTTCGAGGAATTGGGGTTGATGTTTTGGAGGAATTTTCTTTCGGTTGGGAGGAGGATGAGATTTTCGGGGGGGGGTGAGGATGTGAGGAGGGGAGAGTGGGTAGTTTTTTGAGATGGAAGGAGGCGATTTTGTTGGTGTGGAGGGGGAAAATGTTTTTGGGGGTTGGTGAGGTGAGGAGGGAGGTGGTTTGTTGGTAGAGGGTTTTCTGGAGGGCTGGTGATTCGAGGAGGAGGAGTAGGAGGACGGATGAGGGGATGCTGGGATGCTGGGATGCTGGGATGCTGGGATGGGATTTCTTTTCCAAGAGGGGATTTTTTGAGGGGTGAGGAGGGAGAAGAGAGTTGGGATTTTGTTGAGAATTTGAGAGGGGAGGGAGGAAGAGAGGGGGTTCTTTTGTGAAGGGTTCTTTGGGTGGCTGGGTGGGTAGATTGATAGGTAGGTAATGAGTAGGTTAGTATTTATCTATTTGGGTATGTGAAGGTTATGTTCTTTGGATTTGGATTTGCTTGGCTTGGTTTGGTTTGGGCTGTTTTGAATGTAGAGGGGTGATAGGATGGATTGGGGGAGGGAGGAGTACAAGAGAAGGAGGAATATGAAGGGATGTGATGGAATTGGAGTTGAGATATTTTTCTACATATGAATAATAAAAAGAGAGTTGAGAGTTAAAAAACGAGGAAAGGCGAGTAATGATTTAAAAAATGGAGAGGAAAGGAGAGTTGGGAAGTAACTGGATCAGATCATATTGGGATTATATTGAATCATAAATAAGAGTCTTCGGGAATAATATTTTGATATCGTATTGAAAGATTGGGTTTATAAGTTGATTGGAATTTGTGAGGGAATAGCATAGGATGTTATGATTAATTTATTATTGTTGATTAAATATTGTATGTAGTGGTTTTATTCTCGAGATTTGGGTTAGGACGTTGAATGGTTTTGATGGGTAGATGGAGATGGAGATGGAGATGGAGATAGTTGCACAAAGTATACACCGAAGCAGGAACTTGGAGGGCAGCTCGATTCCACGACTAAGGGTGAGAATGAGGCTAACGCCCTGGATATATCGTGATCGATGACTACAGTATAAAGTCATCATTGCTACTGGTAATAGAGATATATTGACAAATGTTATGGTACTTGTTGTTGTTGTTGTTGGGCGAATGAGTAGGATGTTGAGTTTGTCAGTTACACTGATGACGAGAGATGTATCGCGAGTATGTGAGAATCAAGGTGTGTGTCGGAAATTGAAGGATATGTTTTTGACGAAAGGAACAATGTCTAGTTGTCTTGTGTCTGTACGATCGGGCTGAAGTTTGGGAATATTGGAGAAGAGCTATGTGAGGTGAACTTTGGCTTCATATGTAGATGGTAATTTTGGAATGTAAGCAAACTTGGGTACTCGCATTTGACTATTCGACTTTGGTGATAGTGACTAGTGGTTGAACTCGTACATGTGAGGATTATGGTCTTTACGAGGTGGAAAGTAGAAGGAGATTTACACTTAATCCAGCTCCAGTCTCCATGAGCTAATAGTGCGTAACGTGAACCATACAATGATATTTGTGATCAACTAAGAGCTCAAAAATTACTTAAGATAGAAAATCGCTATAGCTTCAGAGATTTTCCTGGATCAAAGAAGGAGATCCCCATTCGGGTTTCCGTGAACAACAGAGATGTGAAGCATTTTTCTAGAATGCAGATTCGAAGCTCTGATGGCAGACTTGCCATACCAAGAGTCGAATGTCGGCATTCTTATCTGATATTGGGTACTGCAATTCTGGGGACTGAGGTGAATGAGGTTTAGAATTGAAAATGGGGTAGATTGGTGATATCATGGAATGATAATAAGAATACGATAAGTGAAGGATATGTCTAAACAGGGAGATCTTTTTCAGTGTGTCAACGCCATGGAATGATAAAAAAGCTCACTTGAGATGTTCATAGCGAGGGGTTCTGAGATGTTCGTCCCAAATAGGATAATCCTCAGTAGCGACTTTGTTAATAGCATCATGATAATCTACGAGCCCTATGACAAAACTATTATCCTGAGCAATACTTTAATTGTGTCCATCCCCGTTGCCGATTTCCGAATACCGGTTCAAAGATTGGCTCATTGACAAATCGCAATTCCTTGAGTGCGAAAGGGGTCAATTTGTATGGTCCAATGAATCTCGTTACCTTTATTCTGCCACATCCATCCCACTTGGGTTGATCCGCTCCATATAAGATTATCATACATACAATTTACCCTGACAATGATATATAACTCCCTAAACTCGAGCGCAGCGAGGAAATGGGGGTTTGGGGGCTTGCCCCCATAGTATCCCGTTTATGATTCGAAAAGGGCAATGAAAAAGATGAATCAATGAAACCTCAATTCAAATCGTTCATTCATCCATTCGAATTGAGAGTTTATTGACATTGTGACGGATTCAAAGCGGTAAGATATCACACACTATTTAACCTCCGGGAATCAGGGGCCAAGAATTAACCTTACATTCTAGCCTTCTTAGCGTCTTGGTGTTGATGTTTATCGGACAAGTTAGCCGTAACAATCAATAATTAATTAATATTCACTTAACTAACTTAACTAAAGAGTTCGAGCAGCTATTAAATTGGGAAAAAGGGAAAATCTCCAGAATAGACATGGACATGTTATTATCCTTCTTTCATATTCAAATGTCTGTATGGCAGGCTTTCGCTTTTATACTCGTCGATTACGAGTTTTAATATCTTCCACTACTTTTCAATTGTCATCTATATTTTTACTCATCTTTCTGGTCGTTCGATATGTCTTTCTTCACAATCATGACGGTGATGTATTTCCTCCAATGCCAGGTCCCGTAACGACAGTTGAGGATCCTGCGATTGACTGGTTCAAATTCGCATATGTTCAATATGTGACTTCGCCTGAATATCTATGCAGTGCACTTATGCTCTGGTCGCAAGTCGAAACTATCGGGAGTCGAGCTCAACGATTAATGTTATATCCATCACATTGGAATGTTGAAGAAATCGATACGAATCTTCCTTCCAACCCTCTCACGCCCATTGCCAGATTATCAAAACAAGCACAAACCGAGTGTTACGTTACATTACAACCGGTGGATGTTCTACATCAGAACCATACGGAACAGTCAACATGGACAGGTTCATATACCAAACTTCTTGCATTCAATCTCACGCAATATGATCGAGTTTTACATCTCGATGCAGATGCGAATTATCTTCGAAATATGGATGAACTATTCCTATTGCCATCTGCTCCGGTCGCGATGCCATATACGTATTTTGGACCACCAAGCAATTGGGCATATTCCTCTCATTTATTATTATTACATCCTTCGACCAACCTATTTCCAAGAATCGAATCAGCAGTACAACATGCGGGACCGAATGAAAACGAGATGGATATATTGAATACAATATTTTCCCCAAGTATCTTAGCAATTCCATCTCGTCCTTATAATCTTCTCTCGGGAGAACTCCGACGCAAATCACATGAAGAATATTTGGGCAATGTGAAAGATACTTGGGATGCGGAAAAAGCATTGGCAGAAGCGAAATATATGCCATTTTCAGATTGGCCAATACCAAAACCTTGGATTCAAGCAACGAAAGAAGAATTGAATAGATATATGCCGGATTGTGTTGCGAGTGAATGGTTTGGAGCGACGGATTGTAGGGATCGAACGATTTGGTTGGGTTTATATGGAATGTTTGCTAGGAGAAGGAAGGAGGTTTGTGGAATTGGATTTGAATTACAACAAAGAGTGATGATTGGAGATGGAGAGGATGGAGAGTTGAGTGGTGATGTGGTTAATTGAGTATTGGGATGATGGAGATGATGTGGATGGTGGTACATGGTATAATCACGATGTTGAACTTGGATCAGGTGATTAACCTTATTGGGATTATGGGCGAAGGTCAAGTATTCTGAGAGATATAATTCAACAGACAAGATATTGTTGGATTAGTTTTGACTTCATTATCTAACAAACATAATGCCATTTCCATTGGCGAGTGACAGGTGATAATCTCATGTTCGGAAGGATTTCACCCCCGCGTTCCGTCTCCGCTCCACGCTTATATTAAGATAGGAGACTTCCTAATAGAAAGATAATCCCAGAGGACTATTTATATAAACAATATAAATATGGTATGGAACGAACCATTGCACCATTATTTTCAATTCAGAATTCTTCATAATTCAGATTTCGAATTATACACCTTCAAAATTACCATCATCATGACAACCCTATCCGACTTCACACGTCTATCCCCCTGTATCTACATCCACGACCCCTCGGAATCCACCACCTCATCATCAAGACTCTCCCCCTCCCCCAAATCCCCCGATCTAATCCTCCTCACCTCCTGGCTCAACGCCTCCCCAAAACACATCTCCAAATACACAACTCTCTACCAAACTCTCCACCCCCACACCCCCATCCTCCTCCTGACCACCTCCACTCTGCACATCTTCTCCTCCTCCTCCAATTCCCTCATCCGTCTCACCCCCGCTCTCAACATCCTCTCCCAACTTCCCGCCACCTCCAAACTCCTCGCTCATTCCTTCTCCAACGGCGGCGCCTTCACACTCTCATTCCTCGCGCGCGAATTCCATTAAAAACTAGGGAGATCTCTTCCCATCACTTCACTAGTTCTTGATTCTTCCCCTGGAAGATTCAGATACAAAGCAACTGTATCCGCCTTCTCACATGGTTTCCCACGATTGTGGATTGTGCATTTTCTATGTATGAGTTTTTTGTATTTTGTGTTGGGGGGGTATAAAATTTTGTTGAAACTTTTTGGGGGAATAGATGTGATAGAGAGGATTAGAAGGGATCTTAATGATGAACGGATTTTCGAGAGGGATGCGAGGAGATTGTATGTTTTTAGTGAGGGGGATGAGATGGTGAGGTGGGTGGATGTGGAAGATGATGTGGAAGAGGCGCGGAGGAAGGGATTTGGAGGCAGGGAAGGGGTGAGGAGGGTGAGGTTTGCGGAGACGGGACATTGTGGTCATGTGGTGGGGGAGGAGAATAGGGGGAGGTATGTTGCGGCTTTGGAGGGGGTTTGGGAGGGGAGGGGGTGAGGAGATCTGTAGATGGGAGAGGTGGTTTGAGGTTGTGTTATTTGTAGGAGTATTGGATGTTAATGAGAGATTATTGGTAAATATATAGACTAACAGGATGCTATAAAAATGAACTTGTGAATATCTCTTGACATATTAACTTATTTATTTTAGGAATTATTATAATTATTTATTTGATCTAAAATACTCAAATTAACGTGGTTCATATATGAGTAGATCATATCATCGAATAGATCACTCAATTCATATATAAATTTATCTGTATATAATTATACATCTTCTTTATTAATTAATAAAATTATTCGAGAATCTTTTATATAAATTATAATCTTTCAATTATTTTAAAAATTTAATTCTGATTTAAAATTCTAAGTGTTATTAAAACTATTAAAGAACAATAGTTTTTCTAATAAAAAATATAACAATTTCGAATTAAAATTTCTTTTTTTTTAAAAAAAATCTGAATATTATAAATATTTCGTTTTTACTATTATTTTTAATAATTTTTCTTTTAAAAATGATTAATTTTAGTGTATTTTCAAGTAATTCATTTGATGATATAATCCACTCGTATATGAACCACATTATACCTTCTGATATCAAACAATTGAAGCATAAATTTGTTAAACATCTCGATAGCTGGGAAGTGTCTCATCCATGTATGTAATCTGAATATTTCTCTTTTGTCGACGTATCATACCTGGTGGGTAATAACTAGATAAACAAAGTGCCTGCCCAAAACCCATCACATCAATCCCAAAAGATAAATTCCCAGCCGCACAAATACGTCCATCGTCACTAAACATCCCGAGAATCTTCATGATCTCTTTCAAACACTCCCGTCACATTTCAGTCATAAAGTAATAGTAATTCAGAAGCCTCAATCTCATTCCACATGAAAACATACCACTTACTAGAGATATCCTACAGTCCCAGAAGGTCCAGATCAGATATAAACTTCAAATTGTATACTGTTCGAGTTTTTAAAAATTGGCATGTGTTGCTTTCGATTCAAATCGATTCGATTCGATACTATCATATAATCATGATACGCTCCTCTGATAAACATGAAGGATTTAAATTCGTCACCAGAAACATATCCCCCCTCTTATTCGATTACACAAAACTACCACAGAAAATCCCGAGCACGAGCACTCATCACAAATCCTAAAACTTCGTGCAAAACCAGCGTAAAATCTCCATATGGTCATAGACTACACCCTAGTTCGTGTAACTCCTACTCCACAACCTTTTATTCGGTTAAATAGGGGACGGGGACGGATGATCACGCGGTTTCGGAGACGAGTGGTTAGTTATAGGTTTCGATTTATCTATTTGTGGAAGTTTTGGAGCTTTAGGGTCGTGAGACTCTTGGATTTCTGAAAATATTTTCTGGTGTCTGATTTGATGTTTAGATATTGAGTATAGTTAGGGAGTAAAGAATTACTCGTTCGGTCAGGTAAATAATCATGTTATGAAAAATCCAACTCAGAATTTTTGAAGCTTTAAGCTAGGGGATTGCTGGATTTTAATTGTTTTCTTGGGGTCTAATCTGATTTGAATTTAATCCCTTGATTCGAAGGTGAAGAATTGTATGATCTGATGGATTTATTTAGGGGATTGATTGGGTTGTGGTGTCCCCCTATCTGGCATTGGGTAAATTGATATAATCATCTCGATTCCTATCTCCATCTACAAGACAGGAACTAAAATACATGTAACTAATTAATCAAAAATACTCGATTCAAGTACCACACAATTCCAATAATCCTCAATCCGCATCTTCACCAGTTCCACCATGATACTGCGTATCACTAAAAAATCTCTCTTTCGCCGTTTTCATCAACACAGAGACGCCTAACACAAAAGTTCCTTTCAATCCATTCAAGCATCACACTTACCAAATTCCTAGAACGATTTCCCTCAAAAGATCAATTGTCTTTCGTGAAGAAGAATGTATTCCGACTTCAAAGAGACTTTATCCCAACAAAGGAAAACAAAGATATTTCTCATCTTCTGAAAAATCGGCTGCATCAAGGTTTGAAAATATGAGAATCACAAAGGGAAAAGCGATTCGATAAGTAGCTTCTATTATTTTATACTATCTGATTGATTGATTGATATATTCATGGGTCGCTGGTGTACTTTAACAACCAATTCAACGAAAAATTAATACGAATCAATCTTTCAAACATACGGCTAGCTATCACGCTGCACCTCTTCAAAATGGCCGGTAATGTCGAACCAGATTATTCCTTCTGGCAAGAGGAGCAGGAGAAAAGATTGAAGACCGAAGATATCCTCGCGCGCAAGGAGCAAGAAATTCCAATTGGCGGTGGTTTATCCCAAGGGAGTTTAGTATCATTAGATATGAAAAGAGATGAATGGGCCGCAGTATTGAAAGAGATTGTGGATGCCATCAACGAACACGGGCGCGTAATCGACGATTCCGGTATCCAATTCATCAGCAATCAATGTATCAGGATGAGGGAGATGATAGTGGCAGGACATCAACAAGCGATGTCCTACCGAGCGAAAGGTCGTGTGTGGCGGGGCTTACGCAATCGTTCTGAGCAGTATATTTTAGAGTTCCGAAGAGCGACACAGTATTATTTCACGACTCGGAAGGAAAGTTCGAATCAAGATATGGATCCGGCGATATTTCGAACCGCGGTTGCGGATTGGCATGCGGCTATTACGACGACTTTGAGGGTTCTTCGTGAAGCGTTGGGAGAGGAAGAAAGTCAACGGGAAGCGGAGGATGTGGAATATGATTCGGATACTCAAGAGCCCGTCATCAATCTAAGACGTAATCATAGTACACCTCAGCAATTCAGCAAACTTGTTCAGGAGGTCATTGAAATGGTAGAACTCGCAAAAAACGTATCGGGGAATGGTAATGCGGGTTCGAGTTACGATCGAAGAGTACAGCAAGAGTATATAAAAACACAAGAGGCTCTAAAGGAAGTTTCCCAACGAATGGAAAAGTTGGAAAGAGAAAGGAGAGATTTCTTTCTGGCTCGCGGTACACGTCCCCCTGATCAAGATTGTGCCAAAGAAGCAGCGGAAATAGATCGATTGGATAAGGAATTGAAACAATGTCGGGCAAAATTGGATGAACTTACAAAACAATGCTATCAACAAACCGAATACATCGATGCAGTGGCAAGAGGTTTGAAGCCGAGTTCAAATGATCTAAGCCCTGGAGTTTTACTATCCGATCAAGCTTTTGATGAACTATGCAGACATTTCGATAGCTATCATGAAAATGCAGAAGGATCAGAAGCTAGAGAAAAAGAGCTGGAGAATAGCTTGAGAAATGTTATACTTCATCCAGACGACAACAATAAGCAGGAATTGGACAAGAAGCTCCGGGCTGAGATAACTGCTGCAAATGCTTCCATTACCACAAAAAATAGGGTTGTTGAGCTTCTACAGAAAGAGGTAAAGAAGCTAGTATTAGAACGAAAAGCAATGGGGGAGCAAACCAAACAATACGAATTAGACTTTGCAGCAATGGATCTCGAGCGAGATAGACTCAATGAAGCTTTAAAGGCAGCCGAACTGAAAGCGACGAAGATAGTAAGAGTCGAAGCCACCGGATCTGGTGTTTTTTCGAACGAAGAAAAGTTGAACTTAGAACAGCAGCTAAAAGATCTCATGGATCAAAACATACTTCACGAAAAGAACATGCACCTTTGTCAAGAGACTATCAAAGATCTTCACGAAGATATTGCTACGAGAGACGCGAAAATCAAATCCTTGACAGTGATGATTAGTTTTGACGACAATATAAACAAAAATCGACAGGAAAAACAAGACCTCCGAGAAAAAATTATCGCACTCGAGCATTATATCGATAACGAGTTAGCCAGACAGTCTATAGACAACTATGTCAATCCCGATGATCCCGATGATCCAGGTGACCCAGATGATCCCAAAGGTGAAGCCGAGAAAGCAGCTCAAAAAGAAGAGATAGCCCAGCTCAAGAAGCAATTGAAGACAGAGTCTAAGAATTACAAAGCCCAGATTGACACGCTTGTAAATCAACTGGAAAAAGAGTCTAAGACAGCCAACCCGGAGGTTGCAAAATTCAAGACTCAATTAGCCGAAGTGATGAAAGAGAGACATGAAATTATACAAAAGACTCAAGCTGAACTAGCTGCAGCAAAGAAAGAGAGTGATGCGGCCTTGGCAGAATCTGAAGCTCGACGAATTGCGGCCGAGAAAGAACTCACTGATATCTTAGAATGGACTCAGGATGCACGAGCTGAGGCAAAGAAAGAGAATGAAGCGGCTATAGCAAGATCCGAGGCTCGGTTGGCCCAGATAAAGAAGGAACATGATGAAATCATAGCAAAATCCGAGGCTCAACGAACTGCGGCAAAGCAAGAAAGCGATGGGATCATTGCAAATCTACGAACAACCATTGACGATTTGCGAACACAAATCACAAATTTGAACAGTGTAAACATTGGGCTCAGAACAACCATGCAAGAGAAAATCGATGCTCTCACAAAGGAGAACGTAGAGTTGCAAGGAAAGGTTCCAGAGGAAGTCGCTGCTAATGGACCCCTTGCTAAGGCTCTCGATGACCTTGAAAATAGAGACTTGAGAATCGCTCTTTTGGATGAACAAATCTCCGATGCTAGCAAAAGGCATGAACAACAGATCAAAGATATTCAAGCAAGACTTGATGAAGCTAGATTAAATGCGAATGGTATCTCACCACAAGGTCTACGAGTATTGAGAAAGACTTTAGCCGATTGTAAAAGAAATCATGATGATGATCAAATAACCATTACCAAACTCGAAGCGGAGCTTGATGCTTGTCAGCGAAGAGGAAAACATCAACTTCGACAATTACAAGAGTATGCCGGTCTTCATCAACATGATGATGGAGAAGCTGCTGCGAAAGAAAGAATCGCTCAGCTTGAAGTTGAGAATGCGGCAATCGAAGAAGAGTTGCAAGCTGCAAAAGTCGAAAGAGATCGGAAAGCAGAAGAGGATAGAAAGAGAGCTGCAGAAGCACATCAAAAGGAATTGGATGATGCTGCGAATGATGTGGATATAGATGTTGCCAGTATTACATCACATGATTCCAATGAAGAAATCAACAAGCAGCATATCGAAAGGCTCAGAAAACAAACCGAAGATCTCAAGAAGCTCCAGAGTAAGAATCAAGATATGGAAATACAACTTAATGTTTCAAAGAAGATTGTAGCAGCTCTTCAAGATCAACGTACAGATCTTCAAGACAAATTGAGAGAGTGTCGAAAGCATAGACAGGAACTTTTGGATCGACCGCCAGAACCAGGCGCTCCAGAACCTGCACCAGATGATTCCCTGAGAGTTACGGAGCTCGAAGCTCGAATTGCTGAATTGGAAGCTTTACTTGCAGGAGCTGAAGAATCTAGTGCAACTCTTCAATTACAAAGAGATGCAGCAATTGCTGAAAATGAAGGAAATAAACAAAAGATGGCTGATCTTCAAACTGCTCACGATATAAGTATGTTTATTCTACTCTTACTCCTCATATTCTATATGACTAACATGATGATGTAGTGGCTGGCGAGGGACCTAAACTTGGAATGAAACGCATCAAGACAAGAATTGCTCTTCAAGCGCAAGCAACGAAACTTCGAAATATTGCAGCAAGAGAAGCAAAGCAAGCCGCAGAAGCTCTTGAGAAAGCACGAGCCGCGCAAGCTAAAAAGGATGCGGAGCAAGCTAGGAAGGACGCCCTTGAAAAAGCCAGGCAAGAGGCGGAAGGTAGAGGAGATGACCATCATCACGGTAACAACCAACCACCACCGCCACCACCAGGAGGTGGAGCTGGAGCAATTGCAGTTCCGGGAGGGAGCAGTAATAATGACAAGCCGGAAATTATAATCCCAAAAATACCTACCGACAAAAAAGATCCGCCTGCTCCGGCTCCGGCTACAGGTAGAGAAACAAGAGCAGACGCGAAGTTAACACCCGCACAGAAGAAGAAGAGAGAAGCCGAGCTCAAAAGACTAGCCGAAGAGAATGCGTTGAATCCTATACCTGATGAAGAGGAGGAAGAAGAATCGGAGCCTGACTTGGAGCCAGACGAGGATGACCCTCTAAATGATTCCGATACATATTATCAAATCGCCGGATATGGTGCTCAACCACAGAAATGGAGTTTTGCAGGCAAAAAGCCAGCTTCGAGACCCAGGGTCACATTCAATGAAAAGAAATATGTGGTGGAACCTGTGATTGAGCAGGAGGATGAGGATGATGGAGCGAAAGACGACAAATTTTGGGATGAATTGATGGATTTTGAGCCGGCTCGCGATAAATCGGATACGACTGAAGGGAAGAAGAGTTTGAAGAGGACTTCACCAATTTCTGGCAAAAAATCAAATAAGGTGAAGAGAGCTAAGAAATCGAAGGATTGATTTTGTTATCTGTTGAGTAATTTGGATGTCCTTTTTAAGTTTGTACTTTTGGTGGCGTTGTTGGTGTAGGGTTCTTCCCATGCAAAATAGTAAGTAGTTTAGGAACACAATTTCCATACACTTGTAAGATCCAAGTTCATGGCAAGCTCATTTATTCACTTGGGAAGTGTATCGAATCCTTTACATTCAATACCAGGAAGATATCCAATTATTCGAAAGGCCCAAGATACAACCAACCTGACAACGAAAGCCTCACTGTGAACACGTACAAGAGAGCTTCTGCGTTGTGGTTGCGGTTGTGGTTGAAAGTTATCATGAAACAAATTTATGTAGCCTTTTGGAAGTCTTCGTGCAACTTCCTCAACATGCGTGGGAGCTTTCGCCTCACGATACCAGATAATGGCATGGAGAGGGAAGAGCTGTCAGGTAACCCCAATTTCATACTGGACACCTTGCAATGGATAAATGCGACAGTAAATCCTTAAGTAAAAAGGGTCTTAAAGTGAGGGGCCTATAAGCTGGAAAGAAGGGGGGAAGGGAGGTGAAAAGGAGAATCCAAGAACGAGTGTCGATCTAAATAAATGTCACAATCAGCTTTTGGCTACATGGATTTGTAAACGAAATCTGATGGAATTTGAAGATCTTACCTCTTGGAATAGTTGAGTGGGATAGTTGAGAAGTTGAGTTGTGGATTTGCAGAATCGGACCACGGAGACTCCACAGGTAGATAAAATTCAACAACACCAAGTTAGCCATAATGGTAGGGGATCAGGAAGCATGGGGTCACTCGATAGATGTTTAAAAGAAGTTCCATCACATCACAAACGTTAATCTTAGAAGCCAAAGATATTCATAAATAATTCATTTTCCTATGGTTACACTAGCAGCAAGGCACTAATCAAAAGAAAAATTAAAGTGAATGGACTCGAAGAATATCGGCCCGATAATAAACATTGTCTTTGTCAACACAAAGAAGCCTTGTGTATGGATAAACAAGTCCCTAAGTTAGTATCCTTCCTGAATGGATTTCAAACCTGGCGTAGTGAATGTTTGCTTTTTGCACGCCGGCCGAAAGGTAGTTGAAGATAGTCTTCTTGATTACATGAGAAGACAGTGGTTAGTTTCCTGGAGGAGGTGGTGGTGGTGGCTGATCGCTTGGTGGTGGTGGAGGAGGAGCACTTCCAGGTGGAGGTGGTGGAGGGGCAGAATTCGATGGAGGAGGTGGAGGAGGAGCATTGGCATATTGTTGAAGGAGAGCATTGATGCTGGCAGTGCTAAGACCTGGGGGTCCTGGCATACTACTGAGACCAGGAGGAGCACCCATTGGTGGTGGTTGAGTAGGGTAGGTACCATATCCAGGGGCATAACCGTTTTGGCCAGGATAAGCAGCAGGACCAGTTGGTGCAGCTGGTGCTTGCGATTGCTTTGCCCAAGGAGCAGAAGGTGGAGCATTGTATCCACCATTCTGGTAACCTCCTCTTTCTCTGTCATCACCTCCTCGTCTGGCCCATGGCGCAGGACCAGAGGGCGCAGAGTCGCGAGAATCACGAGGATCCCGGTTATCACGCCCATCACGCCCATCATTTCCTTTTTGCCATGGAGCAGGAGCATTTGATGGACCTCGTTGCCATGGTTTGACATCTTCTTGATCCTTTGGTGGCCCTTGATCATAACCTGATGGACCAGATTCGATGCGACGAGGAGCATCTGTAGCAGCTGGGGCACCACCAGAAAGTTCTTGCATAAGTTGCTAAGACAAAGTTGTTAATACCTAATACTATAGAAGTCAAGATTGAGCTTTTGCTTACCTCATATTCACGGTCGACAGCATCGCCGGCGCCAATACGACCTTGACCAGGTACAGCATTTGCACCTGCAGGGCCATCATTACGCCAATTGGCACCACGAGGTCTATCTGGACAATCCCTAGCCATATGTCCAGCGTTACCGCAAACGCGACAGATAATATTGGCAGTGAAGTTGCGTTGTTGTGGACAATCGTATTTTCTGTGACCAATTTCACCGCAGTTTTGACAAGCTTGGTTCTCATCATCACGAAGCGTACCGTTGAGAGCAGCGAGTTCACGAAGTTGATTGCGCTTGAGCTCATTTTGACCTTCTGGGATAGAGGCGGCCTGGTGTGAATTAGCATTTGAAAGAGGATAGCAGAGGAGAGCATCGGAAACTTACAGTTTCAATGATGTTGTGGATCAACTTCTTTGCCTTCTCGACCTTCTCTTCGGTATCTGCCATGATCAAACAATGAAGATCCTCCTCCTGGTTACTGGTGTGGGCTGCATCGGAACGACCCTTTCCTTCCTTGACGGATCCTTTTCCACGGATAGCAATTTTAGCTTGAGATTCTGTCTCCATTTTCTTTAATGTATTGCCACGAGGACCGATAAGTAAACCAACTTTAGTAAAGCGCAAGCTAAGTGTTAGTATAGGATCAAAAGCTTTGAGCAAAATGGCAGTGAGTACGACAAGTTAGTGATGACGGTGCTATGCATTTGTCTTCCAAATGCTGCATCTACTGTCACACGATAAATGAAAACGGATATGGAAGGGAGAATAAGGTTAGAAAGGTTAGAGGGTTAGCAATCATACTGAAGTTAATTTCTGGGTAGTCATTGACTGGCACATAGACTTTCTCTTGAGTCTTAGTAGGACGGCGATAGTCTTGTGGTGGATGATAGTTAGGAATAACTTTCATAGCCTTATCAATCAATTTGTGTCGCTCATCCTCGAGCCTCTTTCTGTATCTGTATTCTCGAGTGTTGACACGGCGACCGAAGTTATCGTATTGAGGGGCGGGCGAAGGAGATCTGCAGCAAAAATAATTAGTTATTGTTAAGCACGCGCACGCATAGAAAGAGCTTCCTTACCTATCGCCATCCGCTGGAACAACATCATCGATTCTCAATTTTTGTGTAATTTCGTCGATACGGAAATGTAAAGTGTAAGCTTCAAGTTGTTCACTTGTCATATTCGCCATAATTGCAGTTGGAAGTCCCATGAGACCTGCAGCCTTATTCTCAGTGGCATCACCCCAACGATTTCTCTTCTTGCGACGTCGAGATCCATCGCCTGCAGGTTCTTCGGCTAGAAAATGTTAAGACTGATTGATTGCGATATTGGGCATAATAGACTTACACTTCACAGTTGGACTTCTTCCACGTTTGATTCCTGAATCCTGGTGATTGTTGGAGGAATAATTATTGGAAGATGGAGCTGGGCTATAGCTTTCCTCTTGAGCAGATCCACCATCGCCAGGGAAGCGTCGTCGATTTCCCAAAGGAATGTTGTTCGATCCAGTACTTCCTTGTTGTCTCCACGCCATAGTGTTGTGGCAAGTGTATTGAATATCGATGGTTGTTAATTTTGATATTGTTGTAGGATATATGAAAGATTAGAAGAAAGATTGTATTGTACCTAAGTCTAGAATCTACCGAGTAAGCACTTTAGCCGGTCGAGCTAGTGTTAATTGGTTTTAGTATGGCATTCACGTGATACAGGCCATTCTTTAACAAGAGGCTATCAAAATGTACTTTTTGGAGACTGTCCGGTTTAGATATGACGGAAAATATGACAGCAGGAGGAGTTCTCTTTTATCACTCGTAACAATATATACCATACAAAGGGAACTTTATCTGCCAGATACCTAGGTAGTCATGTGTTGTTGCAAAGCTACCACGTTCGGCATTTCCCGCCAAGCGTCTGTCCTAACAGCCGTTTTGAATTTCAGCTTGGTAAGATAAATGGATCAGTAGTATTAACATTTAACTCCGTAGATCGCATCATCGTAAGGCATCTAGATAGGTGGGGTAAAGCTGAGGGAAGTTATACATAGTTATGTAATATTTAAGATATAAATATAAAAAACCCTTATTTGCTTTAGTTACTTAATTAAATTAGTTCACTAAATAATTGTTACGGGAGCTGCCTCTAGGGTCACGTGGAAGTGTCTAGAGATCTCTCGAGGTGGTTTAGACTAGACTTCAAGTAGGAATTCAATAAGGTTGTAACTGGTTGCAATTCTCGTAACTATAGTAATGAAACTAATGATTGTTCTTGAGCACGAAGCTCTACATTGTAATGAAATCCCATTCCCTTATATAGACCTTCGTACTGTACTGGAGCGTTCAGGACCTAGAGAGGTCCTGGACCTTTGGTCTGTATGGACCTACATTCCGTTATGCCTGTCATGCAGGGTCCATCACGTGCTAAGAGTCATGTGACGCGGTACCGAGGATGGACCGGCGTAACAATAATTAGATGTTACGGGAGCTGCCTCTAGGGTCACGTGGAAGTGTCTAGAGATCTCTCGAGGTGGTTTAGACTAGACTTCAAGTAGGAATTCAATAAGGTTGTAACTGGTTGCAATTCTCGTAACTATAGTAATGAAACTAATGATTGTTCTTGAGCACGAAGCTCTACACTGTAATGAAACCCATTCCTTTATATAGACCTTCGTTCTCTGTGCTCAGTCGGATCACAAATGATCCCTCTGATCCGGTTACCTAAGCGTCGGGGTCACGTGACGTCTATTGTGGCAGACCATCGTAACATTAGAGTATTCTTACATTTGTTTTTAATTTTAGTTTTTAAAATGATTCATAAAAATTATATTAATCCCTTCTCTAAGTTTTAATTAATAATTCTATTTTTTAATTTTTAATTTATTAATTCCTTTTATAATAATTTATATATAATAATAAAAAACTATTAGAAAAAGTTGTATGTGATTTTAATATTTAACATTGATATATCTTTTTGTAAAGATTTAGAAATGAATTTTAAAATAAGTTTAATTGAATTAATTCTAAAACTTATTTAATAATATAATCTGCTTTATAATAAGTTTTTAACAAGTTATATTCTATAAAATGTAAATCTTTGTTTCTAAAATCTCTATGTATATACTATATAAATTATAGAAATTCTCTTTTGTATCAAGTAGAAAGTCATTTTTAATATATTGTTCAAATGATTCAAATCGGCCTCGGTACATCATCATTGTAAGGCACCGAGGGTACCTAGGTAGGTGGAGTAAAGCGAAGGGAAGTTATACATAACGTAGTTTATTAATAAATATACTATATCAGTGTATGCACCACTTTTATCTTAATTTGCATTCTTCAATCTCAATATACGATTTATCAACGATTTATTATATAATTGAATAATAAAGAAGAAAGAATATTCTTAATTATTAAAGCTATTAAAAAAAACAAAAAACTCTTGATTCGGAAAATTATTAAATTATATAATATTATATATATAATACTTATTTAAAGAATAAATAAAATAATTTCTATAACGTAACGTATGGGGAACTCGGACATATGGGGAACTCGGACACTTTTAGCCCATCACCAACTTGAAACCGCAATAACTTTTATTATGCATACCCAATCACCTTCTACATCTGCTCAAATTGAAGAGAAGCTTCAAAAGGCTATAATTTCACTTCAATTGAAAGAATTTAAATCAATTAGAAAGGCTGCAGAGCATTTTGAAGTCCCTAAGTCTACCCTAGCTGATAGGCTGGCTGGGAAGAAAACACGTTCCCAAACCCACGAAATGGCTCAAATTCTTTCAAACGCAGAAGAAAATACTCTTGTACGATGGATTTCACGACTTACCATCACTGGATTCCCTGCTACACCTATGTTGGTGAAGGAAATGGCCGACGAAATTCGTCTTCGACGCGTTCGGGTCGCGTCATCTCGAAATCCTACCTCGACAGAAATTCCACCTATAGGCCACGAATGGATCTATAGATTCCAAAAACGACATCCAGAACTTAAAACATGCTATTCACGTCAATTAGAGTCTAATCGGGCTAAAGAAGCAACTCCGGAGAATATTCAGGCTTGGTTTGACGCGTTTCGCACGCGTCTCATTGAGCGAAAGTATGAATTAGATGATATGTATAATATGGATGAAACCGGATTTGGAGTTGGAAGTACTCAAAGTACGCGCATTATAGTCGATTCTACTCAGAAATCGAATTGGAAAGTTACAGCTGGCAAGCAAGAATGGATAACTGCATTTGAATGTGTCAATGCAGCTGGAAATGCTCTATCACCTATGGTCATTTTCAAGGCTCAGAATACGAATTCTGCATGGATTCCAAAGGACACACCTCAAAGCTGGCAGTTCTCTACTAGTACAAATGGATGGACCTCAAATAGCCATGGATTAGAATGGTTAAAAAGGGTTTTCGAACCAGAATCCAAGAAAGTGTCAGGTGACCGACCTCGACTTTTGATCATGGATGGCCATTCAAGCCATATTACAGGTAGCTTTATTGCTTTCTGTATAGATAATGATATTGATTTACTTATATTACCTCCTCATTGCTCTCACTTGCTTCAGCCACTTGATATTGCGGTGTATGGGCCAATGAAACGATATCATGCTTTAGAGGTCGATCGATATTCTCGAGCTGGTGTAAAGCGAATCCAAAGAGCTGAATGGGTAGAACTCTTTCAAAATATTAGAAAAAAAGCATTGAATTCTTCTAATATTAAAGCTGGCTGGAGAGGAGCTGGTTTAGTACCTTTTGCCCCACGAAAAGTACTCGATTCATTACCATTTAACTCCTCCCAGCAACCTTCTACTCCACAAATGAGAACCCCCAATCAAGACCTAGACTTGTCTATACTCAGGAGTTCTCCTCCAGATGGAACAGAACTAAGGCAAGCAAATCAGATCTTTAATACAGCTCTAGCAAGCAGTGGTTCTCCTGCATCGCCAACTCGTCGATATGCCAAGAGAATGACTAGGCTTGTAGAATCTCAAAATGCTGAGATAGCCCTACTTCGGAAACAGCTCTCTGATGCTCAGGAGGTAATTGAGACTCGAAAGAAAAGAACTAAAGGCAAAAGAGTCAAATTACAAGGTCAATTTGTCTTTAGTACTAAGGAAGTATTGAAAATGGTACGTGAGGCGGAGGAAAAACCGAAGGAGAAAAAGCCACGAGGACGGCCACGCAAACGCCCAATTGAAGAATCAGAAGAAGAGATTGAAGAAGAAGAGCTAGAGAATAGTTCAAGTGATTCGGAATTGGAATTGGAGGATTGTGTGGCTCGTAGAACAAGATCGCGTGTAGAATAATTGAAAAAGTGTCCGAGTTCCCCATATGTCCGAGTTCCCCATACGTTACGTTAATTAAATTTCAATTATAAAATCTGAAATTTATTAAAGTAAAAGAGTAAATAATTATTTCATATATTCTTGATATAGATTCGAAAGATTTTCCTTTTAATTTAAAGGAATAAAAGATATAATAAATTATATTTTCAAATCGAAAAAAAGAAAAGTTATTAGAAAGCTTTAAGCGTATTAATTTGTAAAACAATATAAAGAATTAAAGATATATTTTAATTAGTTATAAATATATAAGCGAAATATAGTATTTTGAATAAAGATTTCTATAATTTTGATAAAACAGGTTTTATAATGGGAATTATATGTATAATAATGATTATTATTAATACTGAAAGATATAGTAGAAGCAAATTAGTACAATTAGATAATCGAAAATGAATTATAGTAATAATATATGGAAATAAAGAGGATGAAATTATTCCCTTATTTCTAATAATGTAAAAACAGATTCATTTTTTTAATTAATATACCAAAATCGATCTTTTTATAAATTAAATTATTAAATTTATATTTAATAGATAAGTGTCACGAGAGAATTAAGCCTATATAAACCCAATTAGCCTAAGGCTATTGGTGGCGTCACTTTTAGCGTGATAATAAACAAATAATAAAATATATTTAAAATAATTAAAATACTTTAATAAATATATTAAGAATTGAAAAAAGAGTAAATATTGAATTTTAATACTAAATAAATATAAAAACTATAAATCAATAGTTTTTCAAATATATTATAAAGAGAATAATATTATATATTTATATTTATTATTATAACGTGATTTATCAGTGTGCGGGTCATATCAGTGTGCGGGTCATTTTCACCTCAATTCACTCTATTCTCTTTCAATACGCGTTTTTATCAACAATCCACAATGGATTCGAATAATCAAGAAGCCCGTATACTCCTCGCTATCGAAGCTATTCAAAAAGACAAAAAAACAAGTATTCGAAAGGTTGCAAAGATATATAATATCTCGAATACAACACTACAGCGTAGAATTAATGGTATTACTTCCCGTTCCGAATATCGACCTAAATCTTATAATCTTTCAGAACTAGAAGAGAATATCATTTCTGAATATATAATTGATATGGATTTGAGAGGATTTCCACCTAAATTAAGAAATGTAGAAGATATGGCGAATCATATTCTTGAATCGAGGGGTGCAAAGCGCGTTGGGAAGCTCTGGGCGCATCGATTCGTAAAGCGTCGAATCGAATTAAAGACGCGTTTTAGTCGTGTTTATGACTTTCAAGGAGCTCTCTGCGAAGATCCTAAGCTTATTGAAGAGTGGTTTCGATTGGTTGCGAATATGCGAGCGAAATACAGCATTTTGGATGGCGATTTCTACAATTTCGATGAGACGGGCTTTATGATGGGTATAATATGCCCCGGAATGGTAGTAACTAGTGCTGAACGGAATGGCAGAAGCAAGGCAATACAACCAGGCAATAGAGAATGGGCTACAGCAATCATATGTGGCAATGGGGAGGGTGAAACTATACCCCCATTTCTAGTGGTTCAAGGACAGGTTCATCTTTCCAATTGGTATACCGAAACCGATTTTCCTGCGGATTGGGCTATTAAACCTACATCTAATGGATGGACAAACAATGAGACAGGTTTAGAATGGTTGAAACACTTCGACAAGCACACTAAGAACCGAAGAAAGGGCAGGTATCGAATGTTGGTACTAGACGGGCATGAAAGCCATGAATCAAGAGCTTTTCAAGCATATTGCAAAGAGAACGATATTATATGCTTAAGTCTACCACCGCATTCAAGTCATTTAACTCAACCACTTGATGTGGGCTGTTTTAGCAATCTGAAACGTTCATATGGTGGTCAAATTGATGGATTTATCAAGGCACATATCAATCATATTTCGAAGGTTGAATTCTTTATAGCTTTTAAAGCTGCATATAAAGAATCAATCATCTCTCAGAATATGAAATCAGGATTTCGAGGAACAGGTTTAATACCATTTAACCCTGAAGCCGTACTTTCGAAGTTAGATATTCGAATTCGTACACCTACCCCTCCCTCTTTCGATCTAGATCAATGGATCTCTCAAACCCCTCACAACCCAACTGAAGCTCTTTCTCAATCAATTTTAGTGAAATCTCGAATAACCCGACATCAATCAAGCTCCCCTACACCTATATTTGAGACTGTACTAGCTCTAGCTAAAGGTACAGAGAGATTAGCTCATGAGAATACACTTTTGAATGCAGAGATTCGTACACTTCGAAAGGCAAATGAGGCATTAAGCAAGCGTCGACGCGCGAAAAAAAACCCAATTACGTCAAGGAGGAGTACTTACTGGGCAAGAAGCTCTTGATATATTATCTCAACAAGAGGTTGATATTCAGATTCAACGCGACGAGCGTCAAAAAGGGAGGAATTCTAATGAAGAAGCATCTTCTAGTCGATGCTGTAGTAAGTGCGGAAAGACCGGACATAATGCAAGAACTTGTCAAGATAATATAATAGATCCTAGATTATTATAATTTTCATAGTTTTAATCAATTGATTCAATGGTTGTTGAATAATATGAGTTTGAAAGAGTGAATTGAGGTGAAGATGACCCGCACACTGATATGACCCGCACACTGATAAATCACGTTATTCAAATTGTTTAACTTAATTATTTAATATTAATTATTTTAGTAATTTAAAACATTTATATAATAATCAAATTAATAAATTTATTAAAGTATATATTAATTATATTTCGAAGATTGAATTCTTTATAGCTTTTAAAGCTATATATAAAGAATCAATTATCTTTCAAAATATAAAATCAAAATTCCAAAAAATAAATTTTATTTTATTTAATTCTGAAGTTGTACTCTTGAAATTAGATATTTGAATTTATATACCTATTTTTCCCTCTTTCGATCTAAATTAATAAATCTTTTAAACCCCTTATAATCCAATTAAAATTCTTTTTTAACTAATATTAATTAAATCTTAAATAATTTGTTATTAATTAAATTTATCTATATTTATATTTGAGATTATATTAATTCTAGTTAAAAATATAGAGTAATTAGCTTATAAAAATATTTTTTTGAATTAGAGATTTGTATACTTTAAATAATAAATAAAGTATTAAATAAATATTAATATATATAAAAAACTTAATTATATTAAAAAGAATTACTTATTAAATAAGAAGCTTTTGATATATTATCTTAATAAAAGATTAATATTCAGATTTAATATAATAAATATTAAAAAAAAATTTAATAAAAAAGTATTTTTTATTCGATATTATAATAAATATGAAAAAAACAGGTTATAATATAAAAACCTATTAAAATAATATAATAAATTCTAAATTATTAGATTTTGAATAATTTTAATTAATTGATTCAATTGTTATTGAATAATATAGATTTGAAAGTGTAAATTGAGGTAAAAATGATGTATACACTAATATAGTGCATGCACTGATAAACTATGTTATGCGATATTCAAGTGCAGATAAATTACAAATCAAAAAGTTCGAGAATTCTTTATATACTTCATTCAATCCCGTTCTCAAAGTGATATTTATGAACGACCGTCTTACACAGTTACATTCTCATATCACTCCCAAAATGGCTTCCCAATCAGACATTCATCTCTACACAACCCAAACTCCCAATGGAATCAAGATATCCATCACTTTGGAGGAACTTGGTCTTTCCTACGAGGTACACAAGATTGATATCTCCAAGAACACTCAAAAAGAGCCATGGTTTCTTGAGATAAATCCTAATGGACGAATTCCTGCTTTGACCGATACATTCACGGATGGAAGGAAGATTAGTCTGTTCGAAAGTGGTAGCATTCAACAGTACCTCGTCGATAGATATGATACCGAGCATAAGATCTCATACCCAAAGGGTACAAGGGAGTACTATGAAGTCAACAACTGGGTAGATCATTTGATTTTTTTTTGATCCCAAACACAACAAACTGACATGATAACTAGCTCTTCTTCCTCAATGCTGGTGTAGGTCCCATGCAAGGCCAAGCTAATCACTTCTCAAAATATGCCCCAGAGAGGATTGAGTATGGTATCAATCGTTACACAAATGAAACAAGGCGCTTGTATTCCGTTCTCAATACCCGCCTAGAAAAGTCAACCTCTGGTTATTGTAAGTATAATTGACTCCCCTATCCTTACTTCATACTTAGCCACCTAGTGCATACCTTACAATTTGGTTGTTTACTATGGCCAGGGGCTCTCCTATGTCCCCTACTCATCTCAAAGAAACACCACTAACAACACACTTTAGTGGTTGGTGACAGATGTACAATCGCCGATATTGCTCACTGGGGTTGGGTAACTACTGCTTTTTACAGTGGAGTTGATATCGAGGAATTCCCAGCTCTGAAGGCATGGGATGAAAGAATGGAAAAGAGACCTGCAGTTGAAAAGGGTCGTCATGTACCAGAGCCACACAATATCGCAGCCTTAAAGAAAGACTCTGAGCGTGAGGCAAAAATGAAGGCTGCGGCAGAGAAAGGTAGAGAATGGATTCAGGCAGGTATGAAGTCCGATGCCAAGAAATAAATTCTTGACGATGGATAAGGGGTAGCAGGGCTGATGTTTGATTACTTGTGCTACATTTCTCAATCAATCTCTAATGAGCATTCGTTGAAATGACCAAATTTGTCTGTTGATCGATTGTTCTTTCGTGCCGTACGTTTTAGTTTGACCAAGCTCGAGGCTTTGCTCTTTTGTGAGGTAGATTGCAATTTGATTGTTTACTTCCAGCCACTGGCCGTTTTCTCAGCGCCAGAGACGCACGTCTTTCTAGGTCTAAGTCAGGCCCAAGTTCAATTGGACGGGAGTTTCGATAGCTGTGATGATTCTATGCCATGGTAAACAGTGTCTAGTATGACTGACAGTTTTCGGAATACCGTGGGAACGTAAAGTACGAACGACCAATTGGCAAGACAGTAAGAGACATCGAGCCATCCTTATATGAGTATATACTACCCCCTGGAACTATCATACTCCGAAGTTTTTTCCTTCTTAAATTGCATTTTGGCAAAGGTGTACTAGGAGTCCTTACCTCCTTGAACTTTGGACCCATTCTTGAGCTCAGAACTTGAGAGCTTGAAATTTTGTTTGATTGTCTATTGCAATTTGGTGCAACAAATACAGCTGAAGTCAAAGTGGAGGGGTAAAACACACAAGCAATGGACTGAAATGGATTGTCTCAAGGTGAAAGAGCATGACTTACAAAGTGACCTCGAACCCTATTTCCCTTAAGAGTTGGAAGCGGAAGGCAAGTTTCGATGGATTTTTTTAGACTAATCAACTTTATTTATGCCCTTCCGAGATCATCTGGACCATGTCGTCCATCTGGAGGAAATCTCACACAACAACCAAAGATTAACTCCCTATAAGGGTTGAATAACAATATCAGCCTTGCCTCTTGTAGGTGATTTCATAAACTTTCTAGCATCTACTTTGTACGAAATTTTTTCGCATGGTTACTGCACACGATCTTGCGATAAATCCTTAACAGTGGTAATGGCTCAAATAATCAGCTACCGTGGCTTAATTAAACTTCCTCTTGGCTTCCAGTATTTCTTAGGTTCTGCCTACATTGAGAGAGACTCCTGATTAGACAGGCTGGTCAATAGAGATGCAGCCGGGCTGTATGTAGGTATGGTCCGTAACGAAAAGCAGCTCGAGCCACCACAGTACGACCAAGAAGTGGACCGACTTTTCGCTAAAGTAGCTCTTCGATAATGTTTTTGATTTATGTATGGATTAATTATGAGAAGTGTGTGAATCAAGAGATTTTTAAATCCTATATATGCACAGATTGATGGTGTTAACATCTCAACTCAAGTTCTCTCGAAGTGCTGGACAAATCACGGACTCATTATCAACTGATTCTCAAAAATCACGTTCTTGTTTGTGGGAAAGAGAAGGTCATGATTGAAGTGACCAGGTCTCTTATTTGCCTTGATTCAAGGCAGATATGATACTATTAAAACCATCGGTATGACAGGACTAATAATTCGTCATCTTCCGGGTCTGAAATAAGGCTTGTGCATGTGAACATTCAGATTGGCAGTACTCAGACCCCTTCCGAATTCAGATCTGTACCTCGTTATCATTGAGAAAGGGCTAGGAGATATGTTGGATTATAGCCAACATCTCCACTAATGGTCATTCTGTTGTACGGACCGAAAAACGATAGGAGTGGTTGTGTTGACCATCTATCAATTATTAGGTAGATTTCGGTGGTTACCAATGATTTTGAAGTTTTGGGTGGAGGCAACCATAAGATACACTGGTGGAAGAAGTCTAAACTGTGTTGGAATAGTATATGAATGGAAGCTTTTGTGCTTTCCATTTCCAATCTCATTCCATCTCACTTCACATTTTCAACCTCAATCCTAGAGAACAATAATCTTTTAAATTTCGATTACAACTTGATCCATTACTCCATCAGTCCATCTATCACAATGTCAGGAAATAGATCCTTGCCGTCCGGAAGTACCGGATCACGCGATAGTACCCCGTCGCTCAAGAGCGATCACGGTAGTATGTCCAGTAATACAAGCCAGGAAACTCTAGATAAAAGAAAGAAGGTGAAAGACGAGAAGGAAGCTGAAGATCGGAAGAAAGCAGAAAAGGTG
Source organism: Botrytis porri (assembly GCF_014898465.1). Classification (NCBI taxonomy): domain Eukaryota; kingdom Fungi; phylum Ascomycota; class Leotiomycetes; order Helotiales; family Sclerotiniaceae; genus Botrytis; species Botrytis porri. The sequence continues at coordinate 321,250 of NW_024066083.1, read as the reverse complement.
GAAAAAGATCGAAAGAAGGAAGCGAAGAAGAATGCACAAGATAAAAGAGAGCCACCACTCCGAAGGAATCAAAGGATGCCTAGCGGTGGTACTGGGAATGCTACTGGTGGAAGTGGAAGTGCTAGTAAAGAACCAGCCAAGTAATAAAGTTGCGAAGGAAAACAAAATGGTAGAAGTTGTCAAAACTTCTTGAATTAATACTGTTGTTTTGAGGATTACGAGGATCGCGGAAAGGGGTTCGGGAAAGATCAAATCACTAGAATCCCACGAGTTGTTTACCGAGTTTGCGTTTTGATTGTTTGACTGCCTAGTAGCGTATAGCAGGAGCTAGAGGAAAATAGATAGGTTCAGCGAATTTGGAATTCAATGTTGTTCTTTTAGGGAGTCTTCAACAAGGCCTGCATGATACTTTGATTGACTATGTTTCTTGACTCTGTGTAAATGGACTTCAATTGAAGACTTCCCATCCGGCCCAAAGTGCTTTAAGTGTAGGTGAAACGAGGCACACTACGAAATTCAAGTCAAAATCGGAAGAAAGTTATTCTACACTAGCTAAGGGGTCTCTAATATTCCAGACTCCAGTCCGGGAATTGAGAGTTTTCGGAGTACGAATAACATTCAATGACTCTAAAATCTGGATTGTCTTTGGATATTATGCTGCTTCGATAGTCTGTACCCAGTCTGCCACTCTTGACTATATTCAGACAATTACAGGCTCTCAATCCCCGAAGACAATTGGTACATTCAACGGATCTGAGATACCGGATTTGCTTTGGATATCATACTTCTTTCAGGCATTCGAAACCGGACTATTGAGAACCTTGCATTGCTTCCCTAGCTTGCTGAGAGACATCAACTCAAGATCAATTAGACCGTTCTCAAACCCATGGCATTTTTAGAACCTCTCCATTAGTCACCCCAGGCTTCCCGAATAAAACTTCAGCCGTCGAGTTACCAGCTTCCAATCTCATTACAATATTGAACAGCGTACTGTTTCTTGTCTCCTTTGGACATTCTGGATCTTCTTGACAACAAATCGCTTGCGGTGCATTGAAAGTATCCGAGAATAATCTTTCCCTCAAAATATGTCCAATGTCATTATTAATCTGCAGGCCATTCCTCATATCCTTGATTAACTCACTAACCAGAATGTTGGCTCTCTCAAGTCTCACCGGACTTCCCTTGAGCCAAAATGGTTCGCTAACCAATTCATTCTTGATAAAATGATTTGTATGTGCGACGAATCCATCATCACATGGCTCCAAGAAACAATTTCCAACAGGTGAAAGCTCCATACTCAACGTTCTGTTGGGATCTGCTATAAGAATATGTTGACTCGACGCCACACCACCTAATTCCTCGATTGATCCTACAGCCTTTTCCACGCTATCACTTTCTAGACAAATGCGTAGTGCAATGTGAATTGGAAGCTCATAAGTATGTGTTGGACGAGCTCTAATGGCATTGAGACATACGCCGACACCAGCAGAGTTGAAGCCAATTTTACCTACTATTCCTGCCTATGTTCTGTTAGTTTGCTGTATCGTTGCCGACGCAGACCCAAAGTTATTAGAGATAACAGACAAAAGTCATACCTCAGTCACCATCCAAATTTTCTCGTTCCCCTTTCTCTCTATCTCCACCATCGCTAAATTCTTCTGAACATTCTCAGTCCAGTCCCAATTTTGTGCCAACACCATCTTTCCTTCTACATCCTTCCCCTGCATTTTCCAACCTAAACTCGTACACCCATCGGTAAATCTCCCCAAAGCGATTTCACTCCTACAGTTAAGTGCTATGATATCCAGAATATCAACACCTGCACCCTCGGCAATGCCCACCATTTCATCATAGATATCTGGTGTTAGCTTTTGGATTGTGACTTGAAATTCCTTAGCAATTTCGTGGACTTCGGTCCATGTTAATGAAGATGTGGATTGAAACATTGCATTATATATCTTCATCTGATCTTTAATCTCAGAAGATAGAAGATTGCCATGTTCAAATCCTATCTACACAGTGTGAGATGCTTATCAAGTGAAAGTGGGGGATATTTGAGAGAGGCGCGAGGAGAGAGGATTTACCTCTTTTGGAGTTCCTTTGAGTACAAGTTTCTTGGGAAAATGAGAGAAGGACATAGTAATATTTGGTATATGTATATATAGAGAGAGTTATTTGTCAATGTAGTATCCTTTTCATGTCAAGATTGATGTCGAACGTTATCAATCAGAGAGAGAAAGATAGACGATTACCCCGCGGTGGGGCAAACTTACCGAGAAATGACCGCGTAGCCGAATTTCTTTTCAACGTTCTGTTCACATCATCACTCTACAGGTAAATGATACTAGATCTAAGAGTCTTCCCAGTATCGAGTCTAGACTCGACGATTGAAGCAGTATAGGTACATGATTCCCACACGATTTGGACATTGTGCTGGGTTCCCAAACCCCTTGATGTTTTGTCGAACGAGTAGATAGTGGGAAAGTGCCCGAGATTTGGGGCTTCATACCAGGGACTCAAAGTAGCCTTTTGAGAATACATGTGTGAAAGTTACACGGTTGTGACGAGGGATGAGGTAATGATTCCTCTCATCACAGTCGCGAGCAAGGTTCATTGATTACGTGCCTAGCATCAACGCTCTCACACCTTTTCCATGAATCCTTCCTCATTCATTTGGTAGTTGTCTCTTTCCGTGCCCATCTGTGGGTAACTTGATTATTGCGGTGTTTCACATTATTTGCTACTATCAGTCTTATCATTATTCACCTAACTGGTCCCATTTGAGTTTGAAATCTAAGCATATTCACTGGAGCATGCAACGTGAAAACAAAGATCAGACTGTTCATATACAGACCATTGGAAAAACATTTGAACAGTCAACTAACCAGAAAGTAGCACACGCGTGACCCAAAGTTCAGCCTTGCGAGGTTACTATTATATTCACCTTTGATTTTTTTCCTTCTCAACATCACAACAAAGTCGCAATTGAAGAAATGGACAAAAATGGCGAATTACACTTCGAGGCGACCAGAAATGCTCGATAGATTGTATGAAGAAGGCAGATCGAACATGGTATATCGATATGCGTTCAAGGATGCCCAAAATAGTGAGGCGATTGCGCTTTTGCCTGAGCAAGAAAAGCTACAGGCAATTGAGCGCGCTGTCTACAAGAAGCTCTGTAAGTATCATCAACAATCATTGTTCCATCTCTAAAACAAAACACTAACAATTCATAGTCGGCGGTGATCTCACGGATAAGAAAGACACTACCAAAAACGCAAATTTTATGGCTGAGCCCAAGAAAAACGATGTTTCCCAATCTAACCACCGTCAAAACCCGGGAAAATCTGCTACTCCTGTCGCCAAAAAGAAGAACGATACCCAAGAAGCCAGAGGTCCAGTCGATTCTAATACCACAAAGGTGGTTGCCGGCATCAGTCATAGGGATCAAGCCGCAAAAACTCCTCCTCCCGACGAAAGCCAGTTGACGGATAGACAGAAGCGAGTCTTAGTAAGGCAGAAAGCATTCAAAGCCAAGATAGGTCCTGCCGCTTGACATAGAATGCAAGAGACAAACAAGATACTTGCTGTAGAAACAGCCAGACGTGACGCAATTTTGGACAAGCGCAATAGATTGCTGCCAATGAGACCAGGTGGTATAATCGAACAATTCTCGACATACGCTCAAGCTACCTCCGACTGCGAGTATTGCTGGTTTGCTGAAGATGGTGCACAAATGAAAGAGGTTGAACGGAAGTTGGATGTCAAAGTCATGTTTGTCTTTGAAAAATCTCATCGGTTTCGTCTCTGGCCTGAACCAGCAGATTGGGATGCCTTTGAAAAGGATCATGCGGAGGGAATGGAATTGCTTGCTAGATGCGAGATATATATGGAATTCTGGGTTTGGATCTTCACATCTACAGGTCGTGTAACAGATCGAATTCCATTGACTTCTTGTCTTGAATAGGTTTTGCTTGGGGAGGGTTCTCCTGAGTACAAGACACTTACCAGATTGGCTTCTGCCACAAAACCATTGACAGATGTTGAAGCTAAGGAGGCATTTAAGAATGATATTCAAGAAGTACATAGGTAGTTGATGGAAAGCGTTGCCAGCTGTCATTAAGGTTCAAGATAGGAAGTTGGGAAAAGCACAATGTATATATCAAAGCAGATATAGATCCAAAAACCATCGCTTGTTGATGATCAAAAGCACCTATGAGAAACAGGTTCCTAGGTAGTGAGGCTCAAAGATCGGGTTTTTAAACAACACCACCACAGCATCACCAGCTAAAATCAATAATCGTCACTTCCAACCCTCGAATAATCAAATTCTCTGGACAGTGTATTTAGATCATCCACTCATCCAAATCCAAATCCAAATCCAAATCCAAATCCAAATCATAAATCTACACCACCTACAGTATTGATCCATTTATCCATTCCTATATAACTAATTTATAGTCTTGCCATCAAGGAGTCCAGATCAACATTCATCTTCTAGACTCCTACTCATGACAATACCTATAAGTTCCAAAATAATTCAAGCCACTACCAGCTTCTAGTCATACTGAATATCTTTAAGTAGAAAGCAATAACCTTGAATGACTGAAGAGACGATTGAAATTATATTAGTGGTGATATTCTCTAGTTTTCTATTCGTGGCGACACTCATGTATATCATGACTCCATACTCTTAGCCAGTCATTCAAAACGATTCCACAGTTGATTAAGATCCATTCTACAAATTCACACTGGACATTACGAGTTCCGAATACACGCTCAAAACAATCTCAAGTCACTACCAGACATCAAAATCAGCATTTTGAGTAGGAAATGATTAATTCAATAGACAATATTTGATTCGTAACAGTCAAACACTGTTCGTGAGTCCAAAATACCAGAACTTGCATAAATTTGAATCATTTCTGAATCTCTATCCATACAGAACGCTCAAATGAACCGTCATATCCTCGACTTTATATTATTCTGCTTGAAACATGTCATAAAAGCCATGAAATGACTGGAGTTATCCCCAATCCTCGGTCTTTGACTCCAAATTTGTATGTAGAACACTAATTCTCGAACTCTTAGCTGAGAGAAAATGTGTTTATATACTTTCGCCTTCTCCCTCTGGCTACATTCTTTTCTCTTCTTTTATCCAACTCGATAAAGTCCACATCCAAAATATCGAACACTCACAGTGTCTTATTCATCACAGCAATACAGCACACCCCAACCAATTCCAAACAACGATGGAGCGCAACTCCCCCCTCCCTTGGGGATGGAAGTGTAAACGCATGGTAGAGATATGGTCAGATCCGGAAATTCCTCCATCAACAGTACGTATCCATCGAAAAGGTCAACCTTATACAATTACAAAGACTGATATATCTCTTCAATTTAGTTGTCGTTGCGATCTTGTGGCACACTGAACGAAGGTGAAGATGTTTGCACGGCGTGCAATACATACATAGAAATTGCAACATTTGAAGTTGTTCATCAAACGGCCCCTCCACCTCCACCTCCTCCTACACGAAAACGTACGTCCCGCCGTGGCCCTACTCCTCGCTGATGAACAGCTTCATTCCATCACAACTCGCGTGTTTACCCTGATCCTTCCCATTCCTCTTCGCAAAGTCTTCACACTTCGCTTACATCAACGATACCCGCACATTTGTCTGGCTTTAGACGGCGGTCTCAAACGCATCCACTCATTACACTCCCTCAATTTCCTTCTGCCTTAGTAATCTTTCCGACTTACCTTACAAGCTCCCAGCACAACCACCACCAGCAATTTCAGTCCAACTCAGTCCTTCCCTGAAGAAAAAACTCGGTGTCCTACCCAATGAACTCGCTCCTGCCTGTGGATCGAAGCTCCGAGTCGAGTCGTCATTTCACATGGTATTTTCACGAGTAGATGTCCTTCTATTGTCTATGATTTAGTTCCAGAATCAAGAGACGCAACTAGAGCATTGTGTTCCCCTTCGATTCTTCCTGTAATTAGTCAGAATAGACGAAATCATAGATGGATAGACAGATAGATACCAAGAGTAAACAACCAGCTGATCATTGACCTGTTGCCTTTGCTTCGTGAAACGTGATGCCTTCATTCGCGTTTCCTTCTGTCTAGCAAAAACCCACTGAAATGACCGGATACCCCTTTAGCTCTAACTATTTATCTTTCTAAATTGTTGATGTAGTAAGGAAGGAGATCAGTGTGTGTACGCACCCTCTGGTTATCCTACCAACTCAACCGTTCCTCTTCGTTCACTCCTTATCCCTACCCTGTCCATACTAATTTACACCACACACCCATCGCTTCCGTTATCAGGTATGTATTTACACGAACTTCAATCTACCCAATCCCAATCCAACTTTTCCCGTCCTTGTCTTGACTTCCTTTTCATCACCCCTTTCCCTCATGACCCCTCTTCCCACTTTGTCCTCTCAACCTTCCGCCCTGCCGCCCCTCTCATCACACCCTCCCACTCTCCCATCTCAATCTACCTCTCAACCTTACTTCACAACCAGGCCTGTTACTTTTCAACTCCTTCCCTCTCATCTCCCATTCAGGTCTTCCCACCCTCCCCACTCAACCACCCATACCCTCAGAATTCCTCAACCTCTCCCCGCCTCGCTTACAGTACCATAACATCATCACCACAAAAGGAACCCATCAATCCTCACTCCCAATTTCCACCACCCAAGTAATCAGTTCCACTGGACAGTGTATACAAACGATCACCTACCCACCTAACAATCCAGCCATATTCAAATTCAAATTCAAATCACACATCTACACCACCTAGTACCTACAGCATTCATACCGCCTATACACTCTACTCCATTCATCCCGTACAGCAACTTCACACTTACCCTATCTTCCCCATTCCCTCATTGCCTTATTCCCCTAGTTCCTCTCTTTCCCACTCCCCACGGTCCTCCCATCTCCCATCTAAAACCCCAGCTTCTCAATCCTCCCGTCAGTCTGGAGTCAAGTTCCCAATTACCATTCACCATTCACCATTCAAACTCCACAACAATAATCTATCACATCATATTCCAAGTCCCACACCAACTCACCAACCAAATAACCAAGTCACTAATCATCCGAGCTTTGAAGTTTAAACGCTGTTCAAACGCTCAAGCACTGAAAATTCCAGTGCTAAGAAACCACATCATTAGAATTGAGGTATCAATCAATCATCATCAAGTCACTATCTACTGCATACTGTCTGCAGCGCTCCCTCTTCCCTTTCCTAACCTTTCACCTCTTGAAACCAAACATATCCATTCCCATCTCCATGTCCCTGTCCATCCCCAATAAAAGAAAAGAAAAGAAGAATCAAACAACATGCATAAATCTCCAAAATCGTACACTCAAATCATTGTATTTTATCTATCTCAAATTTCTAACCTTCCATTCCATTCCATCCATACCATATCTCCACATAGAACAACCATTCCTCCACTCCTCCTTATATACATCCAAATCAACCACTTTTCTCTTTCTCAATGATCATATATCCACCCCCGATAATTCATACAGACCTATTTTCCACTTCTCTTTATTTATCCAACCGACCATTCGTCTGCTCGACTATTCAGCTACTCTTTTACCTCCATTCGACACCACATCTTCCTTCTCAGACGATCTCATCTTCACGTCCACATATCCATTTTCCACAATTTTTCCATTCACCTCCACACCAGTAGGTGTAGGCGAATTCTCGCCCTCATCCTCAAACCCATTCAACCTTCTCCCCCTAAAATTCTCTGCCTCGCCATCAATCTCTCCCTCTCCACGAACCTCTCCCGATTCCCTCCTACATCTCTCACACATACACCAGCCACCCAAACTTCCCTCTGCCCACTCTCTCCTCTCTTGAACCGGTAGTTCAATATCACAATAATGATTCCAAATCTCTTCTCCCTTCTTCACACCACCTTTCCCATTGATCCTCTTCTCCCTACACCACAATTTCATTCTTCCTCCCCATTCCCATTGTACATTTGGATCACAATCATGATTTGCCAAACACCAAAGAGGATGAACAGCCGCCACTTCCGGCATTCCCGTCGTCGTATTAACTCTCGCCGATGCTGTACCCCTAAATTTACTATACAAGGTATTTAAAATCCAAAGATCGTAATTTGCGATTTCGGCAAAAATATCAATATCCATTTTCTCAAGGATATGAAGAGGAGTAGCGATATTTGACGAGAAAGAAAATGGAAGAGTCCAAACAGGAGGTGGTTCCGATTTAGGAGAGATTGGAACCGCATTACTAGCCGAATCGAGAAAATCTCCCCAGATATATTTAACTTCTTTCAAATCGAGAGGATGAACTTCTTGAGTTGCCGACATAGCTAATGCGCGAGCTAAAAGTAGAAGATAGAGGGCATTTGGTGATTCTTTCGGATCCGGATCTTTAGAGATGGTATCGACATCTTTTTCGCAGATAGCTGGATGATATGTCTCCAAAGCAAGATTGAGACAAGTTTCATTACAAAACATAATATCATAACAATCAGGACATCCTACTACTGTACTATTTTGACCCAATGGAGGTAATACAGTACTGCAGGCATCGCAAAGAGCATCCTTTAAACGATTATTGACTGTCAAAACGGAAGTTTCTTCGAGGACGGTTTCGCCGGGTTGTATATCATCTGTTGCGAATAATCCCAATTGTTTGTTTGTTGGTATATTTCCATCTTCCTCTTGAGAAATCGCAGCTTCCACCAGTGTAGGCAATTCAACAGCTCTAACCTCCACCTTTGAAGAAATAGCTTGTAATTCCTGATTCAAAAAGTCGAGAGATTCTTCCGAGAAACGATTGGGTTCGTGGTCATTCCAAGGATAGATTTCGCGTCGTACTAAGCCCTGATCTGGTAATTCGGAAATATCCACCTCGTCGGTCTTTAACCTCCTCTTCGCCATGTTGAAAATATAATCCTTCACTTGACTTAATTCCTCATCATCAGGAGCGACTTTCAATCCTCTGCTACAAAAATCATAAGCACTCTTTAAGCATCCGCACAGCAGAAGACTCAATGAGAGATTTTGATAACATCGTAATGCAGCCTTATCTGCGATTCGCATATACACATCTTCATCCACCTCCTCCAAATTCCACCTCTCAATTCCACTTCTCTCAATGGTATCTGTGACATTTCCCGTATCTGCCAATCCAGGAACATGTCTCTTTAAAAGATTTTCCGAAAAACCTTCTGCGAGTCGAGATTTAAATGCTTCGAGTGCTTGTTCATGATATTCGAAACTTTCGTCCTTCAATTCATCGCATAACAATAAAGCCTTGTAACTATCTCCCGATGCCAAATCTGGATATCCTAAATCGCTGTAGACGCTCGCTCGTTCGAGATAGGTTAATAAATCGTAAGGGTTCTCCTCCAATCGTTCAGTTAACTCATGTCGTCTCCCCACAAAGATGGAGGTATCATCCTCCAAGTCGCTGTCTCCATCCATGGTGCAATGGAATTGGGCATGATCCTTAGAATGAAAGAAGTATGAGAGTGGTTTATCCAAGTTAAAAGGTTGCACGAGTCGTCTTTTTTTGGAACTATATTGTGGTGCGGAAGAAGTCATGGTGGGGGGATTCATTCTTGAGAAGATTTGATTTTTGTCAAGGATTTCACACACCCCGTCTCGCCAGTCATCCATCCGCCCTGCAGGACCCCTACTCTCGCCTTCCACCTTAGCCCTGCAGCCTCTCCCAAACCAGCCCAATTACCGAAACAAGGGAAATTTGCACCTGCGACGCCGGAGGATATGCTCCGGCTAGTTGATTATCGAATAGAAACATTCTATTGAACCGGGACGTTTTAGAATTTTTTGTATTTTTCTTGTATTTTTGTAAGATCTTATGTATGTGGACATGTCCCAAGCCCCGGTGCTGGTGCATGTAGGGTCTTGATGCTTTGTGGACTGAGATTTAGATGCAAGATTACCTAGACCTGGAAGTTTCCCTCCCCTCCCCTGTCACCTTTCACATTCAGTTCGATATGTATCGACCAGTTCCAAGGTTATCCGTATACGTCTACCAGAGCGAAGCGAGAGAGGCGTTCACAGTGACAGTGGTGGCGTTGTTCATTCCATTATCCCTCTAATTCTCTCTCCAAGGTCAACCAATACAATATAATAAACAGCAAATAATTGGATTCCCCAAAGATAATCATATTCACCATTCAACTCGTATAACCGTATTCCACCGGACTCTACAATATCCCCTCCATGTGAAGAAGCCTCTAGGCCTCCTTCTTCGCCACGCTTGATTGTAAGCAATGTATGCATGTAGGGTCTTCATACAGATTATTTGTATCAAGATATGGATACCTTCTCGTACCTACTTAGTACACCCAGAGAGTCCCCTCTTTCTCACCTCCCTCTCCCCTTGCAAATATAGTTCTAACTTCCTTCGTTCCAATACACCTCTCATCTCTTCATATAAGAAAACACAGCCCAGTAGCGAGAACCCTTAACAATCTAGGTAATTATTCCATTTCGATGCAAGTAACCAAAAATAGTATCATAACTAAAAACAATCCAAGAGTTATCTAGCACTATAAGTATCAACTCTTATAGTTGGATTTGTGATTGATTTATTATAGAATTTATCGGGATAATTAATATTAATCTCCGTTTCCCTCTACCGGTTTATAAAAATATAAATCGACTACCCTACTTTCAAACCACTCTTATTTTGAGCTACCCTTTTATATCAAAAATCGCTTTTTTGGCCTATTAATATCTCTATCAATATATAATCTAATTTAATAAAAACTTGAATATATATAATTTAAGCTATTTTAGATTTATTCTGAAATTTTTAGATTTTTAGGATTTTTCTGTATTAAAATCTAAAGCTTTAAAATATCGATTTTTTAATTTATATAGGAATTATATATAAATTTAAAACTTTTATAAAATCTTTAATAACTTTTTAATAATAATTATTAAAAAAAACTATATATCTTTTTGAAAGTTTTAAATTTAAGTTTATATAGAAATTCAAAAAAAAATTCAAAAAAATTAATAGATATAGAGATATAGTATATAATAAGTTTAAAATAGTATAAATAATCCCTATAATTTTGAGGGTATTCTTTTAAATATCTATTTATAGGAAATTTTCTTTTTTTTCTAAATCCTTCAAAATAAATATTTTAAAAACTTATAATAAAACTTTTTAGTTTATTTTTAATAATTTTTATTAAAAAGTTATTAAAGATTTTATAAAAGTTTTAAATTTATATATAATTTTTATACAAATTAAAAAATCGATATTTTAAAGCTTTAAATTTCAATATAGAAAAATCCTAAAAATCTAAAAACTTCATATTAGATTCAAAACGATCTGAATTATATATAAATAAATTTTCAATAAATTCTATCTATAAATAAGAAAATTAAAAATTCCATTTTTGGTGTAAAAAGTGGCTCAAAAGGGGGGTGGCTCGAAAGTAGGGTACCCGACTTATCTCTCTTAAAATCCGAGTGAAGCGACAACGGCCTCCACGGCAGTGGCCTAGCGGAGCGTCATTCTCTCGACAAATACATATATTAATAACCTTAAACACTCCCTCAAAATTCCTTCTATACTAAATCCCTCCATACATACTATCTATGGGGGCAAGCCCCCAAACCCCCGTCCTCGCCGCGCTCGATTACAATCTACTCTGTACTCAGTACTCTATATACTTTCGAATTCCGAATTTATAATGTATAAGCGTATATATAAATCCCTATATAAGCCAGTATAATAAGCCGATATAAGCGTGTAAGAGTTATCGAACTTACTTACTACACTCTATAAATTTTATAATAAAATCCCTATAAAAATAATGTTTTTCTATACAAATTAAAAAAGTTGATAACTTTTTTAATTTAAGAAATTTTATTTTCAAGACTTTAAATAAGTAATTGATATTATTCTTTATTGAAAAAATATTTTTTTTATTTTTAATTATTTTTGTTTACAATTTTTATAGACTTGAAATTGAAAAGATTGAAATTTTTTAATTTATAATGTTTTTTCTATATAAAATAAGCGATTTTTTAGAAAATTCATAATTTTTATCTTCAATAGCTTTTATTGTATATAATTAAATTAATTTTAAATCGATCTTAAATTCTTTTATTCATTTTATATAAAGTTTTAATAAAGAAACAGGGGTTTTAAAAGCTGAAAAATCAATGGTTTTAGTAGGAAAATCGAAATCTATATAATGAGGAGGTTCTAGAACTTTTATATAGGTAAGTATTAATATATATATACTATAAGAGAGTAGAAGATAATAGAGTCGTAGAGTAAGTCTTTATAAATATTATAGAATTATTACTATGAAAGTAGTACTATTAATAAAGGAAAAGGAAAAAGACTCTAGAAAGTTTTCATATAATATATAAGGAATATAATAAAATAAAATAGATAAAAACTAATTATCGTTTTCTAAACTATATAAAAAGAACTATAAATACTAGTTACAGATAATATTATATAATCTATACGTATTTTTCCGCGCAAAATATATACCCTAGCTCGCAGGTGACAGGAAAATTAGTATATAAAAATTTATTAGAGAAATCTTTAGCTTTTACGAATTTAATAAGAAATCAGCTAATTAATATATTTTAGAAAAAGTATATTTATCTACTGAACCATTAATCAAATAATAGTAAATCATCTTGAAAAAGAATTAAATCTTCAATAACAATGGGATTAAAATATATTAAAGTTTATAAAAAAATTATAAAAAGATTAATAACTTTGAAAAATTATAAAATAATTAAAATTCGATTTTATGATTTCTATTGGTTCAAGTTTAGGTTCGAGAAGAATATAGAAAACGTAGTACCTATAGTATTCATAAATCCTAAATGTCTATATTATATTCTGTTTAAAAAGCTAGTTAAATATAGAAAGTTATAGGCCTTATATAAATACTACAAGAAAAACTAGTTTTTTCTGTTTATTACTTAGGGCTATTATATTCCGTATTCGCTTATAATTAACATATAGTAGCTAATGAATTAAAGCTATTTACTAGATTCTAATAATCAATGTTCATATAATTTCAAATGTAAATATATTATATCAAACTATTGAAATATTTAATCAAAGAAAACTTCATATTATTAGTATTTAAAATTGAGTTTATAAAGATTTATTATTCAGAATATTAAATTATAGTTAAATTATATTTAAACTCGAAATAAACCTAGTTTTCAATAATGAATAACTTTCCATGAATTCAATCGATAAAATCGAAAACTATACTAACAGAAAGCTCTATTTTAAACTATTTATAACGATTATCTGAGAATTTAATAGTGACATATAATTGAGATAGCTAGGGGCTAAATGTATAGTCTAACATCCTATCAAAATTTAGGTGGGGAAATGAACTTGTGTATGTCATTTTTTCCGTTACCCGCGAGCCTAGGTAGCAAATCCATATACATGTATGTTATGTATTTACCAATGTATGTATTTACTAATCTATATACCTATGTATGTATTTACCAATCTATTTACCAATGCATATATATATATAGAATCCTCCACAAGACAAAACAGGGCGGAACAAGACAAGGCGAGACCAGACCCCTTCCCCTTGCCCTTCCCATCACCACCTTTTCCCCATCTACACTTTCATACCATACCACCAAGCCACCACATATTATCAAACTCATTCGATAGATACAACCCTACAAAATGCGGACATCCATTCATATTCAATCGATCAATATCACCCATACACACCCATACAGAAACATGGTCGTCATCGAATCGCTCGGCATTGATTCCACAGTACTAGGTATGTATTTCTATCGGTAAAGAGAGGGGAAGGGAGAGGGGCCAGATTTTACCACAAAGTCACACGTGTTTTCTTGACTATTCGCTTCATCCGAACCCCTCTCCTTAACCCGACTTTCTTCTCTTCCAATCATTCAATTATCCATCTGCCTTATTTTCATGGGTTCTATTGATCTTCTAAACTCTATGTACCCCGTAAGGGACTGATCATACCGTTGCCGTTACTTCCATGTTGTCATATTGCATATTGCATATAATTTACCCCTCCATCACTCCATCACTCCACAAATGTTCCCTCACTCAACCCCTCAAATCACTCAATTTATCAACATAGTACGCAGGTACTACAGGAGCATTTTCAGCCTCCCATTCTTCTTTCTTAGATACTCCCGTTAAAACGGCCAATGTACCACCAAGTTTTCCTTCAATACCAAATTTAATATCTGTATTTAATCGATCTCCAACCATACATGTCTTCTTACGATCAAATCGAAATTTCCCCTCAATAGAATCCATCATTGCTTGATTCGGCTTACCTAAAGCGGTTGGTTCTTTTCCTATCATATTGATTAATGGAATTGAAATGGATCCAGCTCCAGGGAAGAATGTATGGTTTGATGGTAAAGTACTATCAGTATTTGTAGCCAAGAATACTGCACCTCGACGAAGATAATGGTAAGCATGACATAACTTGAGATAATTGATGTGAAAATCCAAGCCAGCCAAAACTACACCAACATCATCGTCAAGTAATGAACCATCTGCAATTCTTTTATAATCTTCTGGTGTAATGTCGCGACGATACGCTGGATCTGTTCCTCCAATGAATTCTACTCCTTCGGTTTTCAATTCTGTTTCGATACCACTTTCACCCAAAACAAAGACTTTATTCTTGGGTGCTGGAAGTTTGAGAATTCGAGAGATATAAATTGCGGAAGAGTAGGCTGAACCAAAGATTTCATCAACATTGCTTGGTATACCGAGAGTGGTAAGCTTCTTTTGATATTCGACTCTCGATTTTGTGGAATTGTTTGTTACAAAGACAACCTTCTTGCCTAGAGGAATGTATGGTTAGCTCTTGTTTCAAAGGGGCAGATACGGTGCGTATTGTTGAGAGCGGGATTAGACGTCATTTGGGGAGCGCACCTTTTGATCTCAACAATTCCAAAGTCTCGACTGTCCCTGGAAAGATATGATCTCCAGACCAAAGAACACCTTTCGCATATTAGCATATCTTTCTTCCCGAGAACTGATTATCGTATGGTTATATACCATCACAATCAAATAAGAAGACCTGAAGCGTGAAGAAAGTCAGCTTAATCCACCCTACAAATTCAAGCTTTAAAGCTTGTGTAGGACTGACTCAACGCACATCAAATTGATCAATAAATTCATTGATGGCAGATGAATCGCCAGTGAGATATTTTGGTGAAGTCATAAGTCAAATAGGTAAACGGGGTATCTGGGTACAAGACAAAATCCCACTCGAGGCGCAAAAACAATGTCGGATGCAATAATCCTTTCCTGACTCAAAAGGCACAAAGTACAAAGTACAAATAATCGGAACTTGAGCGGAGGTATCGATCGGAGGTACCGATCGGACCTGATCCGAAGATTCAGTTTACCCCACCAAGAACACGTGAGATCCTCTGAGCTATCAATTGGTGATACCTGATAGGTCAGGTATGACGAAAGGCCAAGATAGCGGGTAGGGGAAATTGATATTGGATAGATTGGGATAGCTTCGTAAGGCGAACGGATCACAGCGGGAACACTATAAGGAATTATGATAAGGGAAAATCCGAAGAAATGGTAGCATGGGAGAGAGAGAGAGAGAATGCTTCGTATGGTTCAATCGGAATCCACGGTATGACAATAAACTTTTCATATACCTTGATTTCCTGCATTGATTCAGGGAAAGAGAAATATATATTGAAGATCTTCCCCTTTTTACGCGGGAAAGCCGGATGACTGTGTTTTGTGTTCCTCTGTACTCTGGATGACTGATCAGTGAGCCAGTCAGTCTAGCCAGTCCCAGTGACGACAAGAAGTGCAGTCCAAGTTCACCCCACCAAGGAAAGAATTTGGAAAAACTAATGGATAATGGATAATGAAAGGGGTAGACCCGCGTGAGAGAATTCTTCGACGATGAACAATCAAAGGACTTTGGAAGTTCTAGAACAAAAGATAGAATGTTGATCAATTACCCAAGTAGAGTGGTATCGATTCCGGGTGGAGTGAAGCCGGTGGATTGAAGCCGACAAGAACTACCGCGTGACCGAAGATTCAAATTGATTACTCGAAACAATCTGTTTCAATTTGACGACTCAAGAGTCGAGACCCTCAACGTATAGATATAGATTCGAGTCAAGGAATGGACAGACTTGAGAGAGTGGACCTGAGACGACATGTACCGCGCCCTCAATCAACAAATTTCTGTGAAACCATGGCCTACGAGGTATTAATCAGTACTACTCCTTCATCTAACAACCGCAGCTTCACGGCACAGAATACTCTATTGAGAAAGAATATTTCTACATTCAGAGCCATGCAGGTTGAAGGGATATATGTGTATCACAGATTTCCAAGCGGTAGAGAATGTTTGGGGAATGCTCATGTTACTACAGTGTATCTCCTCCCGTATGTGTTGGATGCCTTCTTTTGCCTTGGATGGATATGGATAGGAGTGCGTACAGCGTACCTGTGTGTGTGAGAGTACTTGGCTGAAAATATTAGACGGGTAGGGAGGAAGGTAGGAAGGGAGGGAGGGAGGGAGGGAGGGAGGGAGGTAGGTAGGTATAATAGATCAGGATTCCCCTTGAAAAATAATATTCTTGGACCCCAAATCCTTTCAATCGCCTCCTTCACTTCAAACACATATGCTGACCAAGATTGGATCTCGAATTCTTCATCAATACTTCCTCACTTACAAAGTACCCTTTTCACTTCCATCTTCACTCCCGCTTACCAATCCATTATATAAGCAAACTCTCTTATCTATCATCGTTATCCATTAGTTAATTATCCATCGAATCGAAAACATCGTCATCTTGCGGGGCTCGAAGGTTAAACACATGAAAAGTAATTAATTTCCGACAAACCTTTGGGAGATCAACATCACTCACTCATCATCTTCATTTTTAGGCGTCATATCCTCAGATATATATATATATATTTAATATATTGGCCTAACTTATATGTTCATATACATATAACTTATAACTATACATAGTGATATATACATGAAAAGATCAAAACCCCGTTGGTCAACCTTTCATACCAAGCACGCACTAACCAAAAGACCATAAAAGGTACGATGATAATCATAAAATCCGTTTCCAGATAATTTATATATATTTTGATAACAAACCCTTTGTTTCCATAACTAATAACTATAACTTATATATAAGTTACCTATATCTATATATTCGCCCCCACCATCATCACCTTCCTTCCATTATCGTCATCATCTAATCAATCCACCGCTTTCAGATAGAAGACGAAGGAAGAAAAAAAATCCACTTATCGCAACCAAACCCATCAAAACCCAAACCCCCACCATCAAAAACTCTCTCTCGACTTCGTTCGCATCAATCACCCACAAATTTCCAACCTCTCAATTTCCATTTCCAGATTTCGGATTCTCTTCACACAAAGTCTCCGCGAAACCTTCTCAATCATATCAATATCCACCACCAATTCATCAAATCCTCTCACCCTTACCTACCAGGTAGTCTCACCCACCCACACCCACACATAATCGAAAACATCGCAAAAATGGTTGGCTCACAACCCAATCTCTTCGCATTCCCCAACGTCGACATCCTAGCCACCACTCTCCGTCAATACATCGTGCAAGCCCAAGCTGCCGGACTCGCCCGTCACGACGCCTTCAAGATCGCCGTCTCAGGTGGTTCCCTCCCTAAAACCCTCGCTGCCGCTCTCCTCGCCCCATCCAGCGGTCCCGACGACATCATCCACTTCTCAAAATGGGAAATCTTTTTCGCAGATGAGAGAGCCGTACCCCTCACCCACGAAGACTCCAATTACGCGCTCCTCAAAAGTGAACTCCTCGATAAAATTCCCGCAGAAATGGGAAAACCCACCGTCCACCCAATCGATACCGCGCATCTCGATGATGTCCAGGAATTGGCAGATCAGTATGAACAACTCCTCGTGCGCAGTTTTGCATCCCGCGATTCAGTCAAATTGCCCATTTTTGACTTGTTGCTCTTGGGTTGTGGTCCCGATGGTCATACGTGTAGTTTGTTTCCCGGACATGCTCTCTTGAGGGAAACGGATGCTTGGGTTGCGCCAATTGAGGATAGTCCGAAACCACCACCAAAGAGAATTACACTTACTTTGCCAGTGGTGACACATGGAGTTAAGATAGCTTTTGTAGCGACAGGTGGTGGAAAGAAGGAAATTATGAAGGAGATTTTTGAAAAGGGAAATGGATTACCTTGTGCATTGGTGAATGAGGGAGCTAGAGAGAGGTGCAGTTGGTTTGTGGATAATGCGGCGGTGGAAGGTGTTAGTTTCCCTAGGAAAGGCAGTCTTTAAATTTCCTCTTGGTTGAAGGTGGGAAAACATTCGGAGTTTAGCTAGATACTTTTCAAATACCAAAAGAGTTTATTACAGTATATGATTGTGTGAATGAAGGGTGGATGGTTGGCTGGCTTGCTTGTGTCTTTGGATTTGGAGTTTGAGAAGAACATTGAGATGATTGGAATGGATGATTAGATGGATAGATGGGTGAATGGTGTTCTAGAATGAAAGCCAAGGATTTCTTGCTTCCTTTCTGCATGCTCTCCTGCTCTCTTTTCCTTTTCCTCTTCCTTTCCTTTTATGATTAGAGAACTCCAGTCTTGTATCATCTCCCATCTCATATCTAATTAGTGCCTAGTGTTTAGTGTTTAGTGTTTAGTGTTTAGTATCTAGTATCTAGTATCTAGTATCTAGTATTCTTCCCTCCTTTCTTCTTTCCTAATATAATTGAAGAAATTAATCATATCTCATATCATCTCTCATCTTTTATCTAATTAATGTTTAGTATTTAGTATTTAGTATTTAGTGTCTAACATCTATTCGATTAATGTTTAATATTTAAGTTAAACCCCTTATTTTCTAATTTCTTCTTTTTTAAGCCACTTATTTATATCAAAAATCGCTTTTTCAGCTCATTGATATCTCCTTCAAGATATAATATAATCTATTGAAAATTTTATTTATATAAATTTCAAATCTTTTTAAACTCATTCTGAGAATTTCAGATTTTTAGGATTTTTTTAAATGAAAATCTGAAGCTTTAAAATATTAATTTTTAATTTATATAGGAATTACATAGTCTGATTAGCTGTTACGGGAGCTGCCTCTAGGGTCACGTGGAAGTATCTAGAGTTCTCTCGAGGTGGTTTAGACTAGACTTCAAGTAGGAATTCAATAAGGTTGGTAACTGGTTGCAATTCTCGTAACTATAGTAATGAAACTAATGATTGTTCTTGAGCACGAAGCTCTACATTATAATGAAACTCATTCCCTTATATAGATCTTCGTACCTCATGAATCGACAAGTCGATTACCGTAAAGCCGATTTCGACAAGTCGGTTTCCTGATCACGTGATGTCCATCCCGTGACTGGTAATGATGCCACCGCTTATCTAACCTGTGCTCTCTAGCCGACCTGTGACTGCTGCTTACCCTGTGCCCACTGTAGGGTAGGTAACAACAAAAGATAGGTACCTATCTTTTAATCACTGATTACTTATCTGGTTACCGCTATCTTTCGTTACCCTTCAATTCAACTGTCCCTACAGTGCTGTTTTCGTAGGTTCCAACACCAAGGCCTTAGGTTTATCTTATAATCCATGTTGCGGTGCGGGTACCTCCGTAACATTAGCACTTTTTGAAACCTATTTTCAATTTCTAATAACTTTTTAATTATAATTGATGAAAAGAAACTCATTTTTTAGAAGGTTTTGAGCTTGAATTTATATAGAAATTAAATAAAATTAATAGTTGTAGAGATCTAACTTGAATAAAGAAAAATAATCTCTATGATTTCGAAAATACTCCTATAAATACTTATTTATTAAAGTTTTTCTAGTTTTTCTGAATTTTCTAAATTAAATAGTATAAGTTTATAATAAAATTTAGAGTTTATTTTTAGTAACTTTTATTGAAAAGTTGTTTAAGATTTTTTTGAAAAAAAGTAAAATTTGTATATAATTCTTACACAAATTATTAAATCGATATTTTAAAGCTTCGAATCTTTATTCAGAAAAATCCTCAAAATCTGAAATTTTCAGAATAAGTTTAAAATGATCTGATTCATATATATATATATTCTTAATAAATTCTATACATAAATAAAAAAGGTCTTTTTGTTAATTTTGATAGTGAAAGGTGGCCCGATAGAGGGGTAGTCAGAAAATAAGGAGTTCAACTTAGTATCTAGCATCTAGATATATATAGGTATAGATCTCGAATAAAAACTCATTGAATTTCTTACCTTTATATCCTGGTGTCCTTGTGTCTTTGCCCGTTCTTGTGTCCTTGCATCTTGACGTCCTTGTATTCTTGCATTTGTACTACATTGAGTCCTTGTGTGCTTGTGCTTGCATTTTTACGTCCTGGTTATGTTGCGGTGTTGCGGTATCGTCATTATCGTTGAGTCATTGTCATTGAGTTATAGTCATTGGCATTGCTAGATTGTGTCGTTGATAGTTGGAGAGTTGGAGAGTTGGAGGGTGATTTTTCTTATGGGTTTTGTGAGGGGTCTGAAATGCAGAGGTGAGGTTTGCGAGGGGTGTGAGGTGAGATGGAACAGGGGAAAGAGTAAGGGAGAGAGCAGAGAGGAGAGAGAAGAGAGAAGAGGGAAGAGGGAATAGAGGAGAAAGAGGGGAGGTGTAAGGGTGAGGGGTGTGGAGGTGAGGTGAGTAGGAGAGGGAGGGGAGGGGAAAGAGCAGAGGCAAGGTGAATAGAGTGAGTACAAAGCCAGGGTGAGCCGGAGTAGGATTGAAGAGTAGAAAATAGAGGGAAGAGAATAGAGTGCAAAGGGAGCGGTAAAATCACTCTATTCATTTATTTATTTTCTCATCATCATCATCATCCTTCATTTTTTGAGAACTCATGCATTATGTGTATACAGAACCCAGAGCGAGTGTAGAGTATAGAGGATGGAAGACTGAGTGTAGAAAATGGAAAATGCAGGAAAATATGTGTAATCACATCATCACATCACGTATCACTTCTGGATTTTTTGTTTCGTCTTTTAATTTTTGTTCATCTGTTTTCTTTCATTACTTCTGGGGGATTCTTTGAGGTTGATGGATTCTTGGCTTTCCCGACTTTTTCTTGCTGTTGATTTCTTGAATCTTGGATTGATGGGTTCTTGGATTCTTGACTTTTAGAGGTTTTAGATTTCTTTGCTGTTGATTCTTGACTCTTTTGCTGTTGAATCTTGGACTTCTTGAACCCCTTGTGTCCTTGGCTTATTTGGTTTTCTTGACTTCTCCGACTTTTTGGTTATTAACTTCTTGAATATTAATTTCCTTGCTGTTGATTTCGAAACCTTGAGATCGGAGCTTGGAGTTTTTCTATTTATGGTCTAGACCTAGAGTTCTTGGCGCCGCTGCCGGTTCTTGGCGTTAGCGCTGATGTCGGTTCTGGTGCTAGTGCTTGTGCTGGTATTGATTCTGACTCTGATTCTGGTGCGGAGGGCTTTGAAGTTTGTCAATTATTCTACAGCTTACTGTTTTCGCACGAGAAAGTGAAAGGCTAATATCCAAATGGGTTTTGGTCCTGAATGGGGATAGGGATGGAAAGAATTCGTGGTCTCGTATAGTGTGGTGGAATGGACTGGGAATTGGGAGTCATACTCGAGATTGAAGTTGAATTTGATATACCCACATTTGTTTACAGGTAAGATTTATATCATAATTATATGTGGGAAATGTGGAGAGGGTGCCTTGAGCTAGATCTTGGGATACAGGAGGACGTGGTAGATGAGACGAGATTGGGAATCGGGGTATGTATCTCTGTGGATTTTAATAAAGTTTGGTGAAGTTTTGGTAATGGGAGATTGTAATTTTTCCAGAGTGGAATGGATCAGGTCGACTTGTAGACCTGTACCTTTTCAATCATCGAGTAAGGTGAGATCTTTTATTGGAGATAACGAGCGGGTGTCGGATCATTATTATTTTGGATCTGCTATTTGAGTTGATGCCTGGAAATAGTTTCCATGAAGGTTGTCTGCTGAATTTTGAGGGGAAAAGGTGTAGTGACTGGTGATGGGGTATGCGTCGTATGGGTGAGGCAAGGTGAAAAGTAGCTAATATAACCTAAGTAGCCTCAGGTGAAGCAAGCCTTGCGTGAATTTATCAAGTGATATTCTTCTACTTACATCGTTTCGCAATTTCTTTTTGATCCTTTGTGGGTTTGTTGCGGTCCTGGAGTCTGGAACTCTTGGGATGAGGATTAGTCTCCACCATAGCTTTCATTTCTCCATGCGTTCACTGAGATTCACCTTTATTCCACTAGCCGATTGATATCAAGAGTCGCTGGAAAATTTGCTGGCATTGTAAGATCGTAGCCCGAGAAGTTTGATGCTATGGTGCTCAAGAAGCTAGTGTAATTTTTCCTGTTAAAGATTCTTTGAAAACGGCAGAGGTCGTTGAGAGAAGAGGGCTCAATCGGGGATGTATCAATGAAGTCCAGAGTGCAGCCCTACACTCTGTGTTTCTTATGTTTGCACTCAGCGCAGTATTTATGATGAGTTCTGTGCCTCGAGGCATCTCGATATTTCTGTCTGATCTGGAAATTGAAGCCCTACAAGGTGGGCTGCAGTCCAGTCTCTTTGGTACTTTGAGATAGATCATCAAATGTTGCATTATTGGCACCTTTTCTCCCTTGGTACACGGTAGGATTAAGAATAAAAATTGCATTAAATCGTCTTTTCAATATTCACATACCTCCTCGATTCAATTTATCGCCGATAACTTACCTCTAGTGTAATTGTACACGTTGTTTGGAAGCCCTTGGAGGTGTAAGCACAAATGAAAAGCCCACAGTCATCACTTCAGCACCAAAGAATTTAAAAATCATACAATTATATGATACCATCAAACATCCAGATCCACATGTTGCCACTCAACCAAGTAAAATGGTACCTGGTGCACAACACACACCCCTCATAACTCCCCCCACCCTGCAAATAGACCGACGCAATGATTCTCTCACAGACTCTAAAACACTGTAGGATATATTAGAGGCTTAATCAACTATACAGGTTGTATATTGACTGCATTTAGTTGTGAGTTCTCTGACCAGTGGATCGTTAGCTCTTTTCCTTGTCCTTCGGACAGAAGCCTATCCTCGGAGACCTTTCTTCGCAGGCAAATGACTCGGAGGTCGCTGTGGAGAGGAGGTGAACTCGTATCTCGAGATATTGGAATTATGCGAGCGTGAGCTACTTGGAAGTCAAATTAGTTTGATGAACCGAACCGGTGGTTCTAGGGATTAGTTGGAAGGAGAAGTAGCACTTGTGAACTCCCTTTCACTCTATACCACTTCAGTTCTCCTCTTTGCCCCTCTTCTGTCTCAAGCTCTGGAAGTTAGAGCTCGTTGCACTATTTTGTAAACTTTCCAATTTTTTGATACGACGGCGCCTTGATATGCATGTTCAAAGGGAGTCACTTGCCTACCTTTCGTGCTAAGGGAACGAAGGGGAAGAGTACCTCAGAAAAGAAGTAAAGCATGAGAGGAGTGAAGAAAAGGGTACATAATTGTAAAAGAAGGAACATATGTTGAAAGAGATAATGGTGAGAAATATATATAAAGAGTTTGTGTACAGAGAATTCGGCGAGGCAGGGTGGGAGGCTTTAAGCAAGGAGCTTTTTGGGGTTAAAATTCAATTTGAACATATAGAACATCGATCATGAATAAGATACTTTGCTTCCTGAAGACAGAAGTGATGAAAGAATATGGAAGAAGAAGAAGTTATGAGATTAGCACGACAGAGGGAAAGGGTCTATGTCATTGATTATGCTTGTTTTTTTAAAGTCATTACATGTCCAAATAAGTCCTCCGTATTGTGCTTAAATCCCCCAATAGTATCTGCCCTTGATTCATATCTGCCGTAATCTCTTCATGTACATTTTCTTCATCCTTAACTTGAAGGATAAGAGAAGAATCTTGCACAACATCACCGTCAACATCATCCATATACCACTTCCATAATACACGCTCCCGCGCAATATATCGCTTTCTTCACCCTGACGCCCTTGTTTTCTCCATGACTTCCCGATACCGACGTGTCACCCAGCTACATCGGTCTAGCAAGAAAGTCCTGATATCTCTGCTCATCCTCCCCATGAACAAACATCTCCAAGCAACTTTTCAAAGAAGCCTTGTTCGACGTATACTGCCAAATCCTCTCACGATAATCCCACAACCAAAAAACCACAAACTCTCTCGCTCTCACCAAGTTCTTCCTTCCGACCCTTGGATACTTCTCAAACAAATCCCAATCCCTCGGCTCAGGCCAGATGCGAAACTCGACGTTGCCATCGAAGTGACTCCTAAAGAACACATTGAGCGCAACTCCAATCTCCTGCGATTGCGAGGTCCACATCTGGCGACAAATCCAGTCGCTGGGAGAAAATGTTGTATAGAGATGTGTTTTGTCGTCGGGTAGCATGGGTAGAAGTTTATTGCGACGGTAGTTTTCGGCTTCGCGGAGACGGTGCGTTGCGGCGAGAGCGGCGGTCTTCTTGTTGGTCTCGATTGCTTTGTCCCATGCTTCTAAGCTGATCTTTTGCTTGTTGGCTTTTGCTGCGACGATATCGGAGCGGGTGAGGCTGGGAGCGTGTGTAGTAGGTTGTCGAGATTTAGTTGAAGCGTCGTGATAAGCGGACTCTGTTTTGTTTTCTGCAGCCTTATTAAAATCCTCGTTGGGTTTGGAGATTACACTGTGTGAGCATGCTCGCTTTGTTGGACCTTGCTGTATGCTTGATTTTGTGTCTTTGGTTTCAGAAGTGGTAGCATGACCATAAGAAGAAGAAGCTTCAGGGTCTTCTGCGTCTGGAGATGCTTTTCTCTTATTTGAGGACATTCTCGATGAGGATGGATCGATGTTTGTAAAGTGTTGTGTTTGATTACGAAGCGTCGAGAGTTGATGTAGAAGTGTTGAGGAGAAGTTCTCAATTGCATTCAGGGCATTTGGCGATTTGTGGCTCATTTTAGTGAATATTACTGATTCTGAAGACAGCTATTAATATGTCGTCTGATTTATCATATTCTTTAATCATAGCTAAGACTATTTCCGAAATACTATTCACATGTTCACATTGAATATTGTTCATCTGACCTAATAAGGGACTACATGTTGTGGGTCCCAACATCTCCTTTGTATTCGTTCCTCGATGCTTGAATGTTTACTGTTCTTTATTCATTCTTCCTCAATGAGCCTTCATTAATTCCCGATACTGCAAATTTTCTCTCAACAAAATTGCTAGCTATACCTACACGTGATACCTATCAGCCGCGCCCAGAGAGATGCCATGCAACCCATTCCTAATGTCCAACATCTTCTTGCTTCATGTACCTGAAAAGCTTTGGAGTGCGCGGTATTTGAGGTATTGGTTGTAGTAAGAGCCGTCATTTGGGTTTTTGAACCACTCAAGACATTTCAGTAAAGGCCATTCGGTCCCAGGACTACAGTCCTTTCCTTTATAGTACCAAAGCCAAAATTGTACGAAATCATGGGCTCTAGCAAGCGTGGTTTTCCCTT
This sequence comes from Botrytis porri, assembly GCF_014898465.1. Lineage (NCBI taxonomy): Eukaryota > Fungi > Ascomycota > Leotiomycetes > Helotiales > Sclerotiniaceae > Botrytis > Botrytis porri. The sequence goes on along the minus strand of NW_024066083.1, from coordinate 295,618 downwards.
TTTCGGAGTCGGCTGTCATATCCTTCCCTTTTGCTAGTTCTGGCCAGAATCGAAATTCCACGTTTCTCTGAAGCTGAATCTCGAAATGCACATTTATCAATTCCTCTGCCTCGCTTTTGGAAATTGCTCCGCTATTATCTATCCACTTATGGTGGGATCTATTTTCATGAGGGAGAATAGAGACATATGGATGGACTTTTCTAGATTCACTAGACGAACTTTTCGTAGTCCCATGCGTCATATCGTCCTGGTCCATGACATGATGTCCGACTTCCGTCTCTCCTTGATGTTCTTCCCTGCCCTTGCTCGTCGCTCTCTGGCTTTCTTGAGGAGAAGGTGGCAACGGCAGTTCTGGGAAGCTGTCAAAAAATCGATCAACTGCTTCAGAATCCGTGATTTGGCGATCTGATTTATTAGAAGTGGGCTTTTGAGACTGATTGGAAAGATTATCGTCATCATTAGTAGACTTATTTGAAGAGCTATCTTCAATTCCAGGCCATGCGTCAGAATCTTGGTCCCAATTTTCCTCTGCCTTTTTCTTCGCACTCCCGTTCTCTTGGTCTCTTTGCATAAGAATCCAGTCCCTCTTCCATCTCAAGACCTCATTCTTTGATACAAAATAACCTTTCTGATTGATTGCGTCCCACAATTCGTTCGACTCAGCCTCAAAAACAATACTGGTGTTCATCTTCTTATTCCATTGAACCCAAGCCGCGATGAAATTCTCAAGATCACTGTTCAGCAAGTGAAACCAATCTCCATTTTCTTTCATCTTTTTCGAATGATCTAAGAACACAATATCTTTAAAATATTTCAAATCCACGAACTCATAGTGAGGCGTAAGCTTCCCCCAGATATCGGAAAAGATAAGTTTTAGATGCGCTTGGTCCCCATCGTCGATACGGATATTAGCTTTTTTGCTTCTTGACATGAATTTTTGCCATTGAATATCAAAAGTGCTCCAGATTTCACAGCCCTCGAGGCCCTCGAGGGCTAAATGGGGAGTTCTGTCGCCATATCTAGCTATCAGAACCGTAAGCAAGGCAAATCTTATATACTCCTTGTTTTTCGATAAAGGGGGGGAGACGAATAATCTCACTAAGAGATCTGGCGAAGCCTTTATGAGATTCTATAATAAGTATACTAAATCACTTATTGATATCTTACTAATTAAGACATATATTGATGACTAATACATATAAAATATAATTTGTATTATAAAATTATATTATTAGATTATTATATCTCTTATCAAATTGATTTATAATGAAATAGAATGTGATGGAATCTTATGAAAGATTATTGTTAAATCAGACTAAATTGATTGGTTGTACTTTCTTTTTATGATATAACTAAATGAGTCTATAAGATTCGATTAAAATCAATCTTATTTATAAGCATAGAAACTACTAGAATTTCATTATAAACTATATAAACCTAGGATAATCTTTTAATAAACCCTAGAAAAAGTAATCAAATTCAGCTCAATCAAGCTCTTTCTTATAATTTGACTTCAATTCAACTCTTATACTATACTCGATTGATCCCTAAAGCTAAAATGACTAAGTCTTCCACTAATACTAGAATACTAATATTATTATTGTTATTATTCTAGAGCTAACCTCCAAGAGAAATCATTATTCCAACTATCGTATGTAAATAACAATTTGATTCATACATCATTTAACATAAAAAATTATTCAAAATTATCCAAGATTGTCTTTAATCATGAGATCACTGATAAAGAGTACTTATAGTAGACAAATATAACCGCCAATAACAGGAAGGTCTAGAGTTCTGAGGAAGAAATGAAGCTTCAGGCAATTTTGTCATCGGAGGAGATATATATGGAGTAATAAATACATTTAGTTTGTATAGAATGCGAAAGGACTTTTCTCTTATACTTTTATTTCACTATGGTACAAATAGTTCGCGTGAGGGCTTGATCGTGATGTGAGTATCTGGATCCAGGGATATGTTATCAGAATCGAGTAAGTAGAGTCTTTTAATATCTAGATGAAATTGTACATCAAGATTGAGAATGTATTCAGATTCTTGTAATATTTAAATTCCGGTGTGTCAATGCAGGTTTGATTTCGAAAAATCTGTTTTTGAATACTTGTTTCTCTCCTTTTCTTTAATTCTCCCATCATTTTATAATCTTTTGCTATTCACTGGGAGGAGAGTGATACGATCTACCGTCTCCCCTTTTCCAGAAGCGAAAATACTCGAAGTTCAATCACAAAGCATGTAGCTTTAATCACACCTAGTATGGTAAAAATATACTCCTACTACATAGGGAAAACTTTCGGCAAAAGCCTCCGCATCAAGGTTCCTTTCTCGGCTTTAAAATGTTACAGTATACACCACTACACTGGGTATCTCGAAATCTGAATGGCCCAACTTGGGAGTCTCATGGAAACTCAACATCCCCCTCTTCTATCCTACTTCTTTGAACTGCCCTGATTTATTCATGGAGGGAAGTGAGAAGCACACTACTCCCATTTTCCCTTTTCTAAATACCCCTTCCTCCATCTTAGAAGAACTAGACTAGTATATCTATATCTAAATACTTACCATATATCACATAACCTAATATACTAGCCTAGTACAAAGGAAACTACCTCCCTTTGGACGAAATGGCGTAAAACATCTTTCATCAAAGTCGGCAACATGACTGGCTGTTTTGATTTTCATTTGCTTTTCTTCTGCTATTTTCGATTCTGTCATCTTCCTCTCCATTGCCCCCCCTTTTCCCCCCTTCTGTTATTAAAGAGATGGTGAGAGCATCCTTATCACGTATTCATCTTTCTTAATATCGAAGACCGTAATCTATGAACAATCACTCCGTATAGCATATAAAAACACAAAGCTTTAAAACAGTAACTTTGATGTAGGCTCCAATACATATTTAAGGGGACAACAGAAACATAAACTCTCTTATTTATGAAAGTTATATCTCAACTTGCTTGAAATCTAGTCTAGATGTAGAATGTCTACAGTCTATAGGTATTTTCATACATTTCTTAGCTTGAATAAGATCCAAAGATATATATAGTTCTAATGAATTTCCCGATCAAGATCTAAGGCCTTGCTTTATTACCTACACAAATTAAAATCTCGCGGTACCCCGAACAACCCCCTCTCCCCCCACCATCATTGATTTCACAAAACACTTCGATTTTTTTTCTTATAATAATAGTACCGCTCTCTTCTATGTGAAACATACTAAATATATGTGAATTAAGCACTGTGTTTTATCAAATTTCAAAAAAATTAATCAAAGATAATTCAACCTTTACTCGAGTAGTTTAACCTTGATTTCATGTATAGGGGAGAGTGACGAGGGCTTAAAGATTTTATGTTGCGGAAAAAATCGAAATGTTACAAACATATCTCAAATAATAGGAAATCACAAAACAAACCCTTAATGTATGGAGTGTTTACGGGATGCACAAAAGAAGTTTTGATGGATTAAATTCGTTGCTATATATATTCCTCCAAATCCAAAACCATAACCCCCGCAGAATTTACACCCATAACTCCCCCAAGTCTTTGCCCGTAACTTCTCAAGGCTTCCACCTATAACTCCCCAGGAATGCAAGTGTAAATTTTCTGAATTTGAATTTGCACCTATATCCATCCAAGTTTGTATCGGACTCTCTTTCTATATCAATCTCTTAAATTTTATTAAGAGCGAGACAGATACCTTCCGAAAGTTTACATTCTAGATGTATTGACTGCACGGAAAGTAAAAACCGAACCAAAACTCTTTACTTGAACAAAATCGGCAGGAGCTGATGGTAAACATGCTGTGCAAGTACATGTATCATCATCGATTTCCTTGGATCGATCAAGTCCATCTTCAAGTAACGCCCCTGATAGTACCATACGTCATTATTTGTCTTCTCAAATCCTTTAAAGACCCGTATGGCTTCATCTGAATAGAAGCATGCAAGTAATTCGCTAAGTGCAAAATTAACTCTGGAAAAACTCTCTGGTATCGTGCCTTCTGCAATTGAAGATACCTCGGATACATAGTTTTGCCAGATTCTTACAAGCTTACTTGATGGAGATCCAGAGTAGACTTCATTTTTCCTCTTCTGGGAAGCAGAGCCTTCTCTAATGGGTGAGGTATCGGTAGCCGTAGGAGATATGGGCGAAGCAGGTTTCATCTTCTTAAAGAATCAACTTCGCTCTTGAGCTTTTCGTTTTCTTCGTCCTTGGACTGTATTTACAATCTATGACTATGAATTAGCTCATTGTGAGATTTTACGTGATCTTTTCTGAGTTTCCCTGTAGCTTTGTTGAGTTCTCGAACCTTTTCTTCAAGTTCAAGAACGGGCTGTTAAGCTCTAGACTAAGCTTTTAGAACTCTTCAGCTTTCTGACTTGACAGCTGTGATGCATATCGCGCCATTGATCCCGGTCTTTAGTCATAGACGCGAGGGCTTGTTCTCGTGCCTCCTTTTTACTCTTAAATGACATGATATCTTCATAGAGTGTACTTCGAAGTTTGACCAATTCTGTTTGGGAGGTTATGGCTCCTTTTATCGTGCCAACCTGATCCCGGAGGATTTTTACCTCACTATCTTTTGCTAGACGATCTCTCTTGAGTGAAGCAATTTGTCCTTCATGTTGGGCGCAACTCGGACAAGGAGCTACTGGAACTTTGGCAACCTTCAACAAGTTTGTGACAAATTCATTTTGATAATTTAGAATATGTTCCAAGTGGCGCGCATGTTTGTTCTCCATGTCAGCAAGCTGTTTTATGTGAGATTCCCTGATTTGATCAAGGTGATTGTTGTTCTCTTTTTGATGTGCTTCATCGATGGCTTTTTGGTCCTCTAACACTTTCTCATAGTCAATACTTTGAAGCTGTTGTATTGTCTGACTTTGATCAAGTAGCTGTTGAGTCAAGTTGTCACGAGGGATTATGGTATTCTCAAGTGCTTTAATCATTTCGTCACGATTGATAACAGTCTTCTCCAGAGCAGCGATCTGACGGTGCAAAGTGAAAAGATTATTGTTCAACTCGCAGACGCGTGTTTTCAACTTAGAAACACTCTAATCAACCTTTGATTTCTCATTTGAGAGTGTCAAGACTCGGTTCTGAAGAGTGGAAACTCGAGTATCTAGTAAAGCTTTTTCGGCTTGGAGCGTGGATTTCTCGAGCTCCAAGGTATCTCTTTCTCCAGTCACACGAGCCAAGTTAGTCTTTTGCGCATCTAACTGTACCTGAATTGAGCCTTTCTCGTAAGAAGTGTATCTCCTACTCTCTTCAGGTTGTCATTTTCACTTGAAAGGGTAGAAATCTCACCTTCTTGGCTTTTTACCAAATCCAACAATCTCTCAATTTCATCTGCCTAGTCTACGATTTTTCTCTCTTTACCAGCAGATGCCCTCCCAGTTTTGATGGCATTACCAATAGCCTCTTTCATGGACGTAAGAAATTTATCATTTGATGATTTCACATTGTCGTCAATGGTGGCCTTTGCCGAGGTAACAAACTCATCAATCGATGCCTTGGTTTTCTCTTCCAGGGAAATCTTGACTTTATCCACAGAGCTGTCAAGGGTAATACTTGCATCAGTTATGGTTTTTGTTACAGACTTGACCCCTTCATCAATTACCGAGGTTGCGGATCTGATAGATTCGTCTAAGTTCTTGACCCCTTCCTCGATAGAAATCTTCGAATCATCAATCGACTTCTTTGCTTGTTTGAATGTTTCATCAATTGACTTCTTGGACGAATTCGACAGTTGCTCCATCGAATCAGTTGATGACTCAACCGCTTGGACAATCGATGCTTTTGAAGAGTCGGCAAGTTTCAATCACGGAATTCATTGAAGACTCAGCAACATCATTGATTGATGTCTTTAAAGTCTTCATAAACGCGTTCAAAGATTCTGGATTGGACTTCATAACCTCTTCGGTAGCCTCTTTATTTGACACGGAGACTTGTTGAAACTTCTTCAACAATTCATCAAAAGCCTTTTGAACGTCAGAACCCACTGATACATTTTTGATACGCTGTGAAAGTTCCTGTTCTCTATTGGACAAAGTATCTTTTTTAAGTTGGAGTTCTAAATCAGATTTTCTGGCAGCTTCTTCTGCTGCTTTGAGTTGCTCATATTTTTCTTTGAGTAACACACAAGATACTTTCTGTAGAATCTTATCACGAGACGAAGTTTTGACATCGCGAATGAGGTGGCGGAGGATAGCAACAACATTTTTGCTGTGCTCTCCTTCCAATGCCTCGTACTTCTTTTGCATACCAATCACGGAAGCATTTAAAGCCTCAAGATCTGGCAAGAAGAAATCATAATCATGAGCTTCAAAAGGCTCTTTATATAGAGGATTATCCCTCATCAACTCCATTTCTTCTTCTAATGAATTCATTTTGATGAATGATGAATGTTTGATGAGAAGGATCGAAGTGTTTTGGTTGGAGATACACGATGAAGAGCTTGGGCACATTGTGATTATGTCACAGTTCTCTAATACTAGATTCAGTAGACATACCTACCTACCTACCTAGGCAGGTAATACTCCATTTGTTCAAGAGGATGACCCGTAAGAAACATGAATTGGAAGTATTCCTTTGTCAATCTCGATGCAGGAGAGGCATATGAAATAAATGGAGAATAACTTCGCCAGGTTCGTTCACATTTTACACTGATGAGTATAGTAGGAGGTTTCATTCACATAGCACAATTTGACCCAGCCTTTACTCAAAGTCCTTCTCAACTGAACCATGATAACTATGAACAGAGCCTTTCGTACTCATAAGTGACCACTAGTCTAATGTTGATCTAGTTTAGAATTTGACTGATAACTAGTAGCATGACCTTTGCCAGTTCCAGTCCTTCATCTGGATTACCAGTGGAAACTTTCCGGGTACGAGTTCGAGGAATAGTATCTTGAGAGCTCTAAATACAAGTCAATTCTGCGTGAACTTTTCCACTTCAAAGCAAAAACTTTACGGGGATTTTTAAACCTTCATCGAAAAGTAATCTCCTGTCTTTGGCCTTATACCCAACCACAAATTTGCACATTTGAGAACTAATGAACGGTGTGTATAGATATTTATATAAATTAGGGGATGAAAGGATACCGTAAGTAGTAACATAAGATGAGGAGGAGTAGTGGAATTGAGTATGGAGCATAGGCTATTCCTTCAAGTCCTTTCAGCACCAAGCGAGATCAAAATGTAACGGAATCAAAGAGGCAAACCATTTTCTATTCCCAGCGTACCTACCTAGTAGATAATGAAACGAAAATCAGCATCTAAGGAATAACATAACTTTGAGGCCTGCGGGCTTTCACTCCCCGCACCCCGCATCTCAATTTCAATCTGGTCCTAATGTCCTATAGTCTGAACTGTAGCCGGACAGATTGTTTTGAAATCTCAAAATATTTCAAAAGTTGAAATTATACCAGATGTTTGAAAAGTCTTGAATGTAGACTTAATTTGAAACAATATGGGAGGTAGGAGGGCGGCTTTTCCTGTACATCGAGGATCAGACAAGAGAGCCGGATTATCCCATCATTATCCCTCTCTAGGTAAACAACTCAGTCAATCTGAGTTGGCGATTTTGGTGGATAGAAGATATCCTCAAATACAAATTGATCGCTTCAATAAATTTCCAATCCCTTGTTTGTCCAAGAAGATTCACCGTTTTTCTTCTGGTTTTCTTCTGGTCCAACGACTCTTTAATGCAGCAAAGGCAAAGTAGGTGAGATGGTAGATCTAAGAAATCTAGAACAAAGCGCTTCTCTTTCACTATATCAACTCACTCACCAAATCGTCAAAATTTGGAAGTTTGCAGTATTAATTCTCTTTTTACGCAAGACGTCCGACAGGTACGTGTGCAAGACAAACGAGGCTCGTCTTTCTACTCGTAGAATGATGTTGATGTGTTTACGGTGCATACCGAATCTCGCTCTCGAATACCTCTTCTACATCCAGATTATTTCAAACAGTGATGGACAGTGAGACCAAGGAGTTGATTGGAGCACAGCAAATGTGCAACCAACAATCAAAGATTCGCCACAAGTTCCAATAAGAAACAAAGTCATATTTCCGACGAGTCCAAAGGATAGCACAAGTCAAGATACACCCTCAAGGTCCCCGCACAACCCTCAAAGATGGGGATTATCATTCTTTCCATGGGAGAACGTCGAGAACGCAATCAATTCATCCAAAATACTATTTTCTCATGTGCGACTACATGAAATAGGGAAACATCGCGCAGCTTACTAGAAATATGATCATGGAGATGGATAGGAATCTCCTTGCCATTCCTCCCAAGGTACGCGCTCCTCAAATTTACATTTATTGAGATTGATTGCGAGTGTTTGACTTACCCCGTTTATGCCTACCTGGGTATTTTTATATCCACAGCGACACTCGTACTTGCGCACTCGCATATACTTACACAGGTACTTAGCTTCAAGAAGGCGGCACTTGCGGACCCTCATACCATTAAGGGCGCGTATGAACTAGATGGGATCTGATGGTTGGTTGCGAAAGAGGTCGGAAGTGCGGCTGAGTTTGGGTTAGAATGACGAGGGAAACGATCGATAGGAAGGTTCATGAATTACTAAAGCCAAGACGAGACACCTGTTGGATAAAGTTGGCATGCAGAGAAATGCAAATACAAACTCAGATCCCTTTACTTGAATGAGCAGAACTTATGCTAACAATCTTATCTTTCAGACGTCCTGCCTCCCTGCCAGAAAACCACGCGGTCATCCAAGACCATCAACGATGAACACACCCCATCACAACATTATGAAACAGCAAACTTTGCATTTCATGATTCTCATTATTATCATATGCTATCTATAAGCATCAAAATTCCACCTCTTCCCAAACAGGCAAATCGATATCCACAACAATAGGTTTATTGAACCTCTTCCCTCCCGTTCCTTTTCCATGAGGCCAACTAGAAGCCATCAACGCCGCATTAATCACACATGTCTCCTGTCGTCCCATTCGTCCACATAGAGCTTCTACATCACAACGTAAAGATGGTGGTACTCCACCTTGTCCTCGAGCCGGTGAAAGTATCACCTCTGGTATCGCGAGTAAAGTTTTCGCTACATTTGAGATTGCCATCTTAGCCATGGAATTGTTTCGATGCCATTTCTTTTGACCTTTTGTACTTTCTTCCGGTAAAAGTGGGAGGCCACTTCCAATTGATGTTGTTAGGTTACTGGTACTAGCAGTAGATCCAAGTGGTTGATTCTCCCAATCTCCAAAGGCCCCATCGTTCTTGAAAACATTTCCTCCCATTCTTCCTTTTGAAGTCAAATCGATATGAGACATTTTATTATTATCTTTACCCGGATCTTCCCAACGAATTACACCATTCTCTTTGAATTTAATATTCGAAGACCCAAGATCCCATTGGATTATTTCTGCACCTCTTCCTTCATGAACATGTCCACATATTGCCAATCGTGGACGAATTCTCCATAAAGCTTGACGTAAATATTCACATCCAGCAGCCACACGATCATTCCTTTCATCGCAATGATATTTTGGCGGTGTGTGAGTAAGTACAATATCCACATCTAAAGGAATATCATCCCATCTTTTGGAAGCATCAGATTGTGGATAACCGAAAGCCCACATTCCTTTTGCCGGGGAAAAAGGAGAACCGAAAATACGAAACGTAGTGTGTGGACCTGTGGGTGATGCTAAAGAAACTTCTGCCGCTTCATGATTAAGATATAGAATTGAGGGGGAACGATCTAACAATTCTTGACACTTATTGACATCTTGCGGGCTTTGTTTATGGAAATAAAGACCATACTGGAAGTAAAATGATGGATCGAGTGTTATATCATGGTTACCTTATATAATGATTAGTTGTTAATTTTGTTCGTTCGGAATAAATGAAGATGGAAATAGAACGTTTTTATGGGGTTGATGAATGTAAGGGATGGATCCCCTAGTAAACATAGGTAGATATATTATGCATACCAGCAATGATAATTTTGGCTTCAAAATCAGCATCTTCAATCCATTTGATTGATTTTTCCAACTCTGCATGATTTCCTTGATTTGTTAAATCGCCTGCATGAATGAGAACATCACCAGGTGGTAGTTTGAATGATCCATTTGCAACACCATTATGAGTATCGGAAACACAAACGAAACGGGTTTTGCGAGTACGGGTGGTTCGAGTTATTATAGGTATATGAGGTTCCGGAGAGGATGAAGTAAGATAAGGATTTTGTGGTTCAGAGGATGATACAGTAGTACACGAATCTTGAGAGTGATGAGAAGGTTCATATGTTAGACGGTCGAGTTCATAGGAGGGATCGATCATGTTGGAATATCTATATGAAGTATCCCTCTCTGGTGATGAATGAGTTAGGATTTTGACAGGTCAGGGGTATGATAATGGCGAGTAAGGATAAGTACAGAGTGGTAGGTAGGTAGGTGGGTAGGTAGGTAGGTCGGTATACTGGTTGGTACTGTGGTTTGTAGGATGATGATGGTTATAGGAAGAGAGAAGGCACGAAGAAGGTAGTAGTAGCCTTACCCGTTAGCTAGGTAATATGCTAATGCCACATTTTCTTGATGTATAATTGGTCTAATGCGCAAGGGAAAAGACCAACGTTCTAGACAAGGCTGGAAAGGGAGGGAAAAGGATAAACCTATGTATTGGGTTGATTTGACGAAATTGCCTCGATGTCTTGATTTCTTGCCTTATACATACTAATACTCACCCGGATGCTACCCAGTATGTATTACATAGACGACATCTAAGAATGATATTCATGAATACCTTTGTCTCTTCTTCTCACCTCATCAACGCATCACCTCACGCTTTACTCACACCTTGCTCACAGTGACCCTTACTCACTCACATCTCACTCATGCCTCCAACCTTACATCTTATACCTCACACACCTCGCCTCACACACTCTCTCTCTCTTGCATTGATAGACATTGAACATTGACATTCGGAGAAAAAAGGATTACTAGGAACCAGGGTACTTCAAAGTTTGTTTTTATTGAACACAGATCAAATTACCGGTCGGATACCTTCTCGACCACCTGCCAAAGTGTTTAACCAATACCAATCCTGGTCTGTATCCGCTTTTCAACAGTTAAATGGGCACATTGGGTCACGATGATTTGTTCTACCAATTCAAGCCATTTGGGAGTTCTTTGGTCCAGTACCTACCTACCTACCTACCTACCTACCCACCTACTCCGTAATATTTGACAAAGTCTTTCATTTCATTCGTTGATCCACTGCATAAACTGGTCTTCGGTATGAACGATGAGAATGATACCTACTAGGACGGACTGGTGGACTGATATAAATGTTTAAAATGCTACCCGGTACTCACTCACCTCTCCTTTCGCCAGACTTAAGATTATTTATCATGATTTCTTATTTCCCTTGTTCAAAAGTAGGCAGTCTTCCGTGTACCTCGCACAGTTTGATAGCTTTTCTTTTTTCTTATTCATTGTTCATTATTTTTCTGCTTACCTAGGTACTCACACTCAAATTACCCGTTCATTCGATCTACCTCCCTAGGGACCTAGCTAGCACTTAGTACCTTGTTCATTAACCGTTCGGAGTATTCTACTCCAACTCTCTTCCAACTTCTTCCCCAGCAGCCGACATCTTCTCAAACCTCTTCTCGCTCTCACCAACAAAGAGGGCGAAAGGAAGAAAAGAACTGTGTTGGACCGGTCAATGGTCATCAGTCTCAGTGCGGTCATTCACCAACAGCTTCAATTATCTTCATTTCGGCATTACTTATTCACTAAATAATTTAATTGGTCGGTATAATCGCCGTTGTGTCTCTGTTTGGCACTGCCGCACTGCAGACGCACGTTCACCAGTCCACTACATTCACTACTACATACAGAAAGTCTCTCCTATTTTCCTATCGACCAACCCAGATGATCAAGAAGGATCTATCCAACAATTGAGTATTAAAGATTCATTCAGGAAAAGTCTGGTTGTAATTTGGATTTGTCTGGTCATACCTTTATAAAAGATACGAAGAAAGAGATCATTCGTTCCGCCCATTCGAAGAGATTGAGGCAACTTCATTCATATCAATTATAATACAAGACATCCGGATACAAAAAGATTGATTGGAAAGCATTGGTAGGAAAGAATTGAATCACTCTTAGGGTGAGAAGGTCGTTTTCGACAGATCTTCAAATCTTGGAGTAAAAGGTCTTGAATCAGTATGGCAACGATCTCTACATCGCAAGCCCATACCAGCTTGACACCACCAAGTAGTTCTCACGGTCAAGATTCTTGGAATTATTCTGTGCCAGTAGAGGTAAAAAATTTAATCTTATGGTTACCTTCGGCTTTTTTTAGAGTTGTTATGCTAATTAAACTTTCCTTCAGCCGACCTCACCTTCTGCCGTCACCGACTATCATAATCATAATCGACAAATTTCCCAAACCAACGGTTACCCATTGCGTCCAAGTACCGAAACCTTTGGTCCTCGCCTCGATCATAACCATTTGGCTCCAGCTCGCGCAAATGAATTAAATCGACAGAATAGTGATATCAGCGATACTCCTAGTGCTCCTGATAGTTTATCGGATTCATATGGAAATAACAAAGGCGGTCGAAGTATGGATTCTGGGGGGAAGAAAGGTATGAACGGTGGCACGTATGAAATGGATGACGTGGAACATTCCAGGTGGATTCACAGAGATAAATTGGCCCGAATTGAGAATGAGGAACTACAAGCAGCTGGTATACCGATACCTCGTCCAAGAACAGGAAGTAAATCTAGTCGACGGGATCGTAGTCAAGATGCCAGTAACGCCATTCGAAGTGAGGGACAAAAAAGGCAGAAGATGGGCGCGAATGGAGATGGAGAAGGTAATCCTTGGGACTTGCGATTACCTGAAGAGTCTGCTGGAGATTTAGGTACGAAAGGTATATCGAAAATACCAATATCGAAAACGAGTCCCTTACCAATACCGATCGATTACCTTGAACGAGATACACCTATAGCTCGAAAAACAAGCAACAATTGGTATGATGAGGAGGACCCATTGTCATTCAAGCAAGCAAGAAGTCGGAGTCATAGTGTCAAAAGTTCACTTATACTTGATGATGCTACACCGTCTTCTTCAACTGTTCCAATGCCTACTCCCGCTAGGGTATCACCTACACCTACTCGTGCATCACCATCCGAACGATCTCCTGCCAAGAAAGCACCAGGACGGAAAGGATCTATTGGCGCAAATGCTGCACTTCCCGGAGGTAGACAAACATCGGCACAAAGACAAAAACAAAAGCCTAGTGGAACAAATGCGCCAGATATACGACCAAAGACTCGTTCAGGTGACATAATTAATACATCAAAACGACCTGAAGGTGACCCACCTTGGCTGGCTACTATGTACAAACCTGACCCTCGATTACCTCCCGATCAACAAGTAATTCCGACTCATGCGAAACGTATGCAACAAGAACAATGGGAGAAGGAGGGTAAATATGGAAATGTTTATGACACAGATTTTAGGCCATTAAATCAACAGGAATACAGACCACGCCCTGATTCATTTTCTCCACCACCAGAAGGACCAGATGGACCAGAGGAACCAAAGTCGGAAGAACAAGCTCCAGAATGGCCATTAAGTGGTCCACAATCTCCATCACCAGTTTCTCCAGTATCACCTATTTCCGCCATGACTCCTAAATCACCTACATTAAGTACGGGTCGAAGATCACCAGTGGAAAGAGCATCAAGTTATAGCACAATGCCAAAGATCGCAACTGGAAAACCGCAGGGTGTTAATATTCCAGACCCTAAACCACCAATTCGTGTTCAAGATTCTCCTGAGTCGAGCAAAGGTTGCGGTTGTTGCGTCATCATGTAATTTTTTGAGAACGGATGTGGAATTCGTTCTTTTCACCAATACGGAGTTTTTTCCCTTTTTCTTTTCTGTGTAAATTGGGCTAAGCATGCAAGCAAGCAAGTTTAATGGCGTTTGGGGAGTTGATGGATTCATACTTGACTTGAAGACTAGGTCTGAGCGATCGCCAATTTTTTTTTTTCATTTCATTCATTCGTGGATAAACACATCATCAAAGAAATTCATAATTACTTGTTGAAACTTTTCCCTCTGCATTAATTGTTTATTGAGATCCGAGATTTGTGCTGGGCACGCGACACAACATTAAATTTCATTGATGTGGTAGTGGGGGAGGAGGAAGAATCAGATTAAGATGGCGGGTGAGGGGGAAAGGAGGAGGGATGAAGAGAAGAAAGGATTGATGACGAATTTTATGAATTTTCCACACACTCTCACAGAGCAAATTTCCTAATAATTCTATCTTTGTTTTGTGCCGTCAGGGGTGGCTTGACTCTTTTTGTGTTTTTTGTTTTGATTCCCCAAAGCGATTTTCAAAGATGCGACATTGGGTGGCTAGGTGGAGGATGCATGGGCACGAGGGAAGATTCTGATGGTAGATGTGAAGGAGAGTGGGCGGAAGTGTTGCAGTTTGGATTGAAGGGGAAATTTTGACGGTGAGGGACGGAAGGGGGCTTGAGGGAGAGAATGGATAATTTCGAACCGATTGCTACCTTATGCTCGGTATTGCTTCTAGGATCCAGGGCGGCTACAGTTACAACTATCGTAAATACGAATGCGAATGTGAGCGATATTTTTCCATCTTTGTACTGTGGCGGTTGGAGATCAGGGTCAAGCAGGCAGTTTGATTGGGGTTAAAAGGAAGGATGAAAGTAGAGGGAGAGAGGGATAGGGTAATGCGAAAAGAACAGGGGAGGCAGGGGGTCAGGAAGGAGTGGGAGTGGGAACATACATGCTAGGTACTAGACAGCGAGTAGATGAGTACCTAGTATGAATATAAAAAATATTGAGAAATTGAGATATCCTCTTCATTCATGTACACACCCATGTTGATCTGTGTTGCTCAAGTGAGTAGCAGTAAGCAATATAGTCGAGGAGCTCCATAATGCAACACTAATTGAAAACTTTCATATCGATACAAAGAAACGGGAAAGTTCTTGTGTTGTGCTTGAGCCGCGAGAAACTTCTGAGTGGGTGGATGTGTAGATGAGTTCATAGACGTATGTTGTCTTGGTCTGGTTGAGGTAAAGGAGTGGTGCGCAGTGTCTGTGTGCTGTGAGTGTAGATGCAAAAGGTTTTCATGATTTCGGGAGGAAGAAGGGAGTGCGAGGTTACAAGTCTCGGGTAGAGATAGATAGAGTCTGATTTAGTTGAGCATCGATGTGGAGGTTGGAGATGAAAGTCTGCAATCTATTTTGTTTCGAGGAAGAGATCTGGGGTTTGGGGTTTTGCGGGGGCTACGGGGATGAGGCGCTGTTGGTTGATGTCTGGGAGGTTTTGGTGTGTTATTGTACGGGGGAGCGGGGGTCGTGATAGGGATTTTGATCGCATGGAAATGAAATCTTCGTTTGTTAGTATATCACTGCGTCTAAGTAAGTTTAACTGAGTTCATTTCAGAGAAATTTTGTTGCTTGATTTTAAATCGGGTCAAGGTTCGAGAGTCACAATTGATTGGCATGAATGGGATTTTTGCTTACATATGAATGTGTTTTTGAGTTTATTTTTTTGGTGTTTGGGTTTTTGGGTTTTTGGGTTGATAGTTGAGAGAGCGACAGAAGAAATAAGGAAACCTGTATCCGATGAATGACAAAGGAAACAATGAAAATCTATTTCAACAAATGAGAATTTATAAAGGAACGTGGGTAGCTAGACCAGCTCAGCCATTTTTTTTACTCGTTTTCTCACCTATCTTCGATTTTCTAGCAGCGAGACCAGCTCAGCTACTTCTCTCTTCTCTCCGACCTCTCACCGAATTTCTCACTTCCGGATCCGTTAACCCACAATTGCAGAGCAATCATGCATTAACATCACCATCGATGATTCTTTGAATGAGCTGGAAGAGTTCATTTGCCTTGATCTGCAAATCTCCCTTTCCAGTCCATCGATCCGGATGCCATCTCAGCCTCTCCTTCTTCATCATCTTCTCATCGAAAACTCCGCTTCCTCTAAGCGTTAATTCGACTTCGTGATGACACACCCCGAGAATCTCTCCCTGCACACAGTTGTTTCGCGCACACCCGTGTTTCTTGAGTCGAGGAAATTCTCGCGTGTTATCCGTGATGAATGCCGCTGCCGAAGCAGAGAATTCATCGAATGCGTTCCCGTAGGTCGCCCGGTCCGAGGTACTCCATTGCTTGGCATATTCCCACTGGGTCATGCTTTCGAAATGTTTCTTTTCCTTGCGAGCTTCCTCTTCGGCTTCGCGGCGAGCTTCTTGACGGTGTTTCTTCTCGGCCGCTCGCTGGGCTTTCTCGGCTTGTTTTGTTTGCTTGGCGGTCTTGGGCTGAGTGCTTCCTTGGAAGAATTGAGGGTTTCCGGATGGAGTCCCGGGGCTGGATCGATGGGTTCGGGATCTTCTGGGTGGGGATTCCTGATACCATGTCTCTTCGCGGGAGTGGGATTGGGCTTGATCGTAAGCTTCGCGGGCGGCGCGGGCCTCGGCTTGACGATCGGCGTTGGAGAGATTGGCGCGGCGGGCGCGTTCTTCGCTTGTCAAGAGCTCCGAGGTCCAGGGTCCGGATCGGGAGTGGGTCGAGGGTCGTTGTTGCTGGGTTCGTTGGTTCATCTCTTCTTCTTCATCTATCGGCGAGTGGCTCCAGAATCTGGAAGTCATTCTGGCGGTTGCTGGGTTGTCTGGTTGAAGTATGGATTTCGTTGTGTTTGAAGTACTTTGAAGAGCTGGAAAGATGTGGTAAGTATTGTAGTAAGTAAAGGACTATGGAACTGATGAGAATAAGTATGAGTAGAGATTATGTTCATATATATACGGCAGCAAGTGGGATTGTTCAATTTTAGTTCAGACGTATTGATAGTTATTCCAGGAGGAAGTCGAGGATTAACAATAGCATTGTTCAGAAATTCCTTTGTGGGGGTGAAATCCATTGTACCGAAGTCTTTTGTCGATGAAGTTTCCTTGTTAGAGACTGAAATCTCTTTGTTGGGTCCGGGTTACGACGAGGACAATGCCAGAACAAAGGTCCAGGGCGAGCTCCAAGAGGGGTCCCAGGGTACCAAGACAAGTCAATTCAGACCGCGCTGGTCTGGCCCTGAGCCACCTCTCACTGCTGATACTGACCAATTACCGAACCACAATTCGGAAGCGTTATAGTCTCGCAATCGACACCTTGTACGGCAGTGAAGTATACGCTAGACTACAGCCTCAGTGTCTAGCTCAGATACAGTCTACCCTATTTTTAAACATGGTTTTTGTTGCATGCCTGCAATCTTATACCCCATAATAGACCAGATCCGAATTCCCCACACTTTTAATACGCACGAGAAAACCACACCACTCAGAGTAAGCCTGGATATTTTTGGGGCTAATCTTCTTTATCTAACAAGAAGAGAGCCTATGTTTATCCCCAGACTTTACGATTGATGGGATTATGTGGTCAAGTCTGCTTAGCCGTCTCATTAAAGGCAATTGGAAGGAGAATTGTTGAATTTGGGTAAACAAAGGGGGATTACAGGTATTACTATACAATCCAATCATGAGCAGATTGTTAGTGATGGCGACCCGGACATTATTTCGCATTTCCGACGAGGTATGAAATTTGGAAGGCTATGAAAGCTTTCGAGCAAAACCTTTTGGATCGATGGTAGTCTGGAATCCTTGATCGGGGGAGTAGAACGAAGAGATCTAAATCCGATGGTAATCATGCCATGGGGGGCGGGGGGAATGTGTATATTCAAAATTACAAGCCAAATGCAATCAGCGCTCATAACATTGAAGAAAAAATAGTTGACAATCTGGCCCACTACTGGGATAAGTGGCGCAAAATAACAATGACTATATTCAAGAAGCCGGAATCGACAATTTCACGAATTACAAAAATGAAATATACGATAACCGAATGAACTACTACTTGATAATTTCACTAACTAAACAACCTCTCTATTAATATCAATCAATCAAAAAGCTTTTAAAAATACTACACAATATTATCTAAAAATATAAGTTGCTACTAAAGATAGAAAGATTCTATATCGGAATACCTCCAAAACATATATTGTTATTACCAAACTCCCTAATTGAGGTATTCCACGAGTGACTTGAAGGATTCGGGTTGTCGGACCCTTTGAGGACTGGGCAATACTAAGGGCCTTAGGATTAGAGTTGATATGGGTAGATGAGAATGAACCAATACTTGACGAACGTGGTTTTGAGAAAGTAGGTGAGATATCTAACGACGTCGATATTTGGATTGAAAGGTGAGTAAGTGCCTGTACTCGATATACATACGTGAGACAATCCAAGGTCATATGTTGAGAGACATGATGTCAGCCTTGCATTAGCTGCCACGATGTGGAATCGGTGGTAGTCTCATGTTTTCATTTTGATAGTGATAGTACTTACATGCTTAATAGATATCTTGTTTTACGATGTCAATTTACTATAATTCTAGGCCAGCAGCTATCTAGTGATATTGCCTTGCTTCCTACTGTTAGCCGATCCTTATATAGCGGGGCACTTGTAGTTGTTTTGAATTTACTTTTATTGGATTCTTCTTGGTAGACTTGGGCTCTCCAGTAAGCTTACCTTGAGAGTGAAGTGAACTTTGAGGTCAGACTATCAAGTTCATAGTCATGCAATGAAAGCAATCTTACCATGTAGCTATAAAGGATTCCTGTGGAGTTGATATCGATTCACAGCTTGCTTACTCTTTCGGGTATGGCATTGGAGTTTGGCTCTCGTCAAGGTTAAAAGAGAGAAATAAGAAAGATAAAAGTGAAAGACATCATAATTCTAAGACTATTGCAACAAGTGTCGCCCTAGCAATCTTTCAGCCAAATGGTTCCGTTGATTTTTCGAAATCTCAAACAACTCAGCTGTAGCTATTTCACTGCAAGTTTGACACAGATAGGTCACAGCAGAACGTTTTCATTGTTTCAGATTTGCCTTGATTGCAGGAAGAAATATCCATCCGTCAAATATTAAAGAATTGAAATGACAAATCCTATCCTATCTCCTCCTCGCTTTTATCTTCCGCATTCCAGCTTTTTCAACCACTCATTCTTGTGGTGACTACAATTCAACTTGACCACCCCATAAGCGCTCGTAAAACTGAGTCCTGAAGCTCGTCGGCTTCTCGCTACCGATGGCGATGGTAATCTTTTCTGCGAGATCGCTCCAGAAATCGCAGCTCGCCGCGGCCACCTGATCATCGGATCCAAGAGAGTAGAATGGGTGTCTAGGATTGGAATACTGCAGACCAACCCTCAGTGCGTTTGTCAACACTTCACCGTCGTCAGTTGTTACTTCCCATGTGAGTGCCTGGCCCTGGGCGAGATAGTTTGGATCACCAGTCAGTGCATGACCAGCAAAGTACTGTTGGTATCTCGAAGCTAAAGGCACCCATATGTTCTCGAGGATTTGGGAGATCCAGTCAGGGAGCCGAGGAATTATCTGTTTGATAAGGCCAGCGACGTCGACCTCCTTGTTCCAAATTATAGGAAGCAAATCAGTACCGTGTTGAGCCGGTGGAATTTCGTACCGCATGGCATAGACTTTAGAGTTCTTCTTGTATGCCTGGAAAATCTGATAGTTATTACAAACGAAGGTTGAGTCGCGTAACACTGCCCTGAGACGCCTCTGTTGGTCATCATTGTATGTACTAGAGGGGTATTTGTCCTCGATTTTCTGCCTCACTTCTGCTAGTTTATCGCCCGGGAAGGCGAGAGTGACAAATTCTGTGAACTGGGCTGCGGTTTTAATGTCCTTGTCGGCGAAGAGCCTTGCCTCGTCGTACACGTGAGAAATTATTAGAGATTCGGTGCTAATGTGTTTGCCTATTCATGATTAGTGATGTTCTATCAGTAAATTGAAAAATCATAGGAGAGGATGAAAGCAGTTGCGTAGAAATTTGTGTACCTTGCTTGAATAAATTCGCTGGGAGGTCTGGCACCAGATCCCCATCAACAGCGGGTCCGAATGGAAACAATCCCAAACTCAAGCGTTGATTGACAACATTTTGATTAGCTACCTTCAGAGTCTCTGTATCGGCTTTTCTTAAGCACTCGAGAGCATCTTCGTCAGCGCACTTTGCTTCCGTTGTGAAGTTGAAGAAAGTTTCTTGCAAAACACCTGCTCGATCATACGACCACTGAAATGCCGGACTCCAGATGGCGGCCCTTTGGAAAAGAGATGTCCTCTTGGCACCACCATAGGCAACGAGGTGGTGGAGAATTGATCCTCCACCAGCAGAACTCCCCCAGGCACTGACAGCGTTTTTGTCGCCATTGACTTGACCAATGTATTTTTGAACCCAGTCCAAAAGCAGACGTTGATCATGTAGACCTGCATTAGGCTGAGCATTCTGTTCCATGTAAGAGCCACCCAAGAAGCCAAATGCTCCGAGTCGGTAATTTCCCGTCACCCAGATGACAGCATTATCGGTAGTTCTGCGAATACCTGTTCCGTCATATGCAGAGTAAGGTCCTTCTTGTGTATTGAATGTCGTATTTTTCCCACCGAATATGTAGGCTCCACCGTAGATGTAGACAATAACAGGGAGCTTTTCGTCACTCTTCTCCTCCAAAACCCAAAGGGGGACGTAGATATCGAGGAAAAGACAGTCTTCACTTTGGGTATCTTCTGGTGGAGGCTCAATAGTAGCGTTTGAATTTTTAGGAGGAGGAAAAGCTTGGATACAGTGGGCGCCGACACTGTTGTCTTGAATTTCCTTGTTGTTCTTGATGGCATCAGGATATTGAGGAGCTGCAAAGCGGAGTGGGCCAACAGGGGGTTTAGCGAATCGGACGTTTGAAAATCGAACAGTCTGGTTGTGCCAAGGCGTCAGTGAGAACAAAACTCAGCCGGATAAAGAGAGGGGAATGCATGAGTAATACAACAATCACTGACCTCTCCGTCGTCTCCGTAGAGTTCCCCCCTATATGTACCCCATGGGAGGGTCAATGTTGGAAGATCAGCTTTGGAGTAATATGACTTCCTATGTTTGGCATTGATGGTCCAGAAAAGAGCATTAAAAATAAGGAACAGGAAAGATTTGTAAAACATCTTGAGATTATGTATTGAGTTTGAGTTAGCACTCAAACTTTGACCCGTGATATAGCAAGCAAGCAGTTCTACAGCTTGGTTCTTATAGGATTGTATGGAGTGAACGTGCCTGGAGCTGGAAACATATGATGGAAAGATCGGCCCGTTGCACGCTCCCGTATCTCTTCTATTCTCACTAGCCGTATCACTACAACAGAACTGTCCGACTGCTTTCTCAAGTCTACAACTACAAGGTACTGTAATCATTCGAGATGGGAGTAGCCATGCAGATACGGCCAACTCTCTATAGCTATGGCATCTTGTGAGATGATTCGTTAGCTGCACCCCTTTTCACGTCACGTCATCCCATAAATGGCTTGAATATACAGCACAATATTCATCAAATCCATGTTATGATGATTTTACATAAATCTTCCGAATGTAACGAAGAGGTAAGTATGGCTAGGGCATGGTAGGGAAGTCTCCGAAACAAATCTGATATCGATCGAAGACGTAGACATGCATTAGTTTTGCATATGTAAAATTCGATAGTGTGTGCTATCTAGCTGCTAAGGGAAGGGATCTACAAGATTATGTCGCAAAGTGCGGGGCTGATCTTGCCGGAAAAGCAATCCAAGAACCGATAAAATCCTTGTACGCGCAGATCAAAAGGACTTGGCGATGTTGTGTAATGTACTATATAGAGTCTTTTTGAGGCAAATGGTGATAAAATTCAACTTTTTAGTGTAGATCGCTAGTTTTCAGTACGTATTACGAGGGCCTATTTTTATTGAATTCCGGGTCCGTGCACTCGCGCAAAACAAGAAGTCATTAATAATATTATTCTATAAACTATAAAAGTATATAAACTTATTCTTGAAAACTATAAAGACAACAACTTTTATAATTAAAGAATATTCTAGGAATAACCTCATTTTAATTTAGATTACGAGATTTATATAATAGATTATCTTCAATGAATAACATAATACTATACAGATTTATATATGAGATTGTTATTTTTTAAAGATTAATATTCTCGCTTATAGAAAGCTAGTATTCTTTAGAAACTGACTCTCGTATATAATCGTATAATTATATAATCGTATAATCGCTTTGAAACTAAGCATTTGATTGGTCTATAGAGTTAAAAATCTATATAAACTAAACTTTTTTTTTTAGGAAAAAAATCATTTGAATAATTTTGTGAACCAATTAAATGATTGGATTGTACGATGGTAAGATCTTACGATTGTGTAATTGTAAAATTATGTACTAAAAACTAGTGATCTGCACTAAAAAGTTGAGTTTTGTTTTTATTTGTTCCAAAAAGACGTCATATTTAACGGCATCAAATTCAAATGATTCAAATTATTCCGAAGCACACAACTTTAGAGGTTGGACTACGATACTTGTAAGGTTGCGACTACGATGCTTCGTCTATATTGTCACCAGCTGGGAATTCGCATAGACCGTGTGAATACGTGGTAGAAATCTTGTTCGGGGTATTGATAGGCCAATCCTGTGATTATGCTGGGAACAAATGACAAATGGGAGAGTAATGGTGACGCCGCTCACACTTGCATGTCATTTTTGCACTAACTCTTACAGCAAGCTCTCGATATCTTTCCGATTGTCAATGTGAATTTTATCTAAGGAGCTAGCTAACCACAGGAAGAAGCAAGCCTTACAAAGGCCCTGCTATAGGACTAGCTATGAATGACTTAAGGCCATTCATTCAGCCTTTCTTCACACAAGCATTCCAGCTATGTACACCGATATGAGCCTATAAACCCCTCCTCAGCAAAAAATTCGATCGTTTATCGACCACGGGTTGGAGTTAGACTAATGTCCCTCGAGCCGGTACATAATGTTTCCTATAATGCTCGTGATTAGGCTCAAAGTTCTTGACGCAGGAGAGAGTACCTACGTGTTAAGGTACATTAGTTGCTAAAGTTTTAGACATTTTCGGATGCCGATGCAAGACGTGGAGGAAGTGATTCTACCAATTTATATCAGTTCAACACTTCTCAAGGTATGCGGAGTCTGACTCTGAGTGGGTTTGATCATATATTCTCCACTAGTAGAAGACAATTCACAGTAGACGAGGCGTATTTAACGAATTCTAAGAAATAAATTGTTGGTTTGAGAAGGATACGGAAGACGTAGCACCCACGGTTTCGTAGGTCCTAAATGTCTATATTGTATTCTATCTAAAGAGCTAGCTAAGTTATTGGAAGTTGTAGGTCTTATATAGACGTTAAAAGAGGAGCTAGTCTCTTCTGCTCTCGCTTGAGGCTACTGTATCCCACATTCGCTAAAGACTGCAATACAGTAGCTAATGAATTGAAGCTATTCACTAGATCCTAATGATCAGTGTTCATACAAATATAATACTAAATTCTTCTTTAAAATAACTTTTCTATTTTTTAAGTAAATATTTTAATAAAGATAAGTTGATTATAATGAATGAATTGACTTCCGCTGCCGTAACATTAAAGAATGCTGCGTCGAAGGCATATAGATGGTGTTTGAGAGAGTAGCCCTCTTTAGTAGCCGAGAAGTTTTTCCGACTGCTAGCATTGGAATGGTAGAATGAATCCGCATTATATCGGTCTTTCATCAGGGAGTAAGCATCTTCGAGATCGTCAGTGGAATTTCAAGCAGATCCAATTCCAAAAACTAAACCATGCTGAGATCACTTACTACTCCCATCTTTAAGAGGTCCCAGAACTTCGATGTTGAAGTAGCATCACCTGGGAAGCGGAATGCTAGGCTGACAATAGTTACAGGGTCATGGAATAGGTTACCCATGGAAGGCATGATGACCAACGAGAGATCTGACAATTAAACTTACTCTGTCGGCGTTCTGAAGCGAAGATTTCTGTTACCTATTTTGCCGTCTTGTATTTGCCAAGGACTGTACTAAAAAACTATTAGAGTCATCTCCATTTTAACAGAAAACCTCCATATCTTTATGGTGCGAGTACTCTTCATTTGAGTGCTTACAATATGCTGCTACTTGCAATGTCCTAGTACTTATACTGCACTTATCACAAAATTCCTAAAATCAAGTTTCCATATCGTCATGAGTAAGGACTAGCGGCTACGTCCCCTTGCTAAACCCCGAGAGTACAAATCATTTCACCTTATTAGTCTAGTGCTCACTACAGCTTCAATGCCCGCATTTGAAATATCGCAGTTTTATCTTGCTAGTATCGAATAGTTTATGTTTATTTAAAGAACTCTTCCCCTCCCATTGATCACTCAGCACTCTATTTCAATTTATACGTAGCGACAATGGTTCTCAAACTTTATGGCTCTACCATGTCCACATCCAGCGTTTTGGTCACAATTCTCGAGAAGCAGCTGCCATACGAACTGATCTTTGTTGACATTGCAAAGGGGGAGCAGAAAACCAACGTTTTCAAGAAGCTACAGCCTTTTAGAAAAGTGCCTATATTAGATAATGATGGGTTTTTCATGTTTGAAAGCAGAGCTATCTGCAGATATCTTACCAAGTAATTTTTTTTGCAATCATATATTTATATATACAGGAGTTTTTCTAATATTTTCTGTTACAAAGTATCCTTCCGGGAGAAGACTGATCCCGGAGGACGATGAGAATGCCTTTGCTCGCTTTGAAGAGGCTTCTTCTATCGAGCAAAACTATTTCGCTGTAACAGCTGAGACAATAGGAACCGAGCTTATCATCAAACCGGGGATACATTGCCGCTTGTCGCAGTGTTGATTCTATTATTATTTTTGTTTTAACTAACCGCAAACTGTGTAGAATGAAAGGGCTGGGTCTCCCTGACGAAGGTTAGAGCTGCACAAGCCGAATCCGACGTCGATACAGTGCTTGCTTTCTACGACGGGATTTTGTCTAAGCAGAAACACATTGCTGGAGACGGATTGACTTTGGCTAATCTGTTTCATCTACCTAACGGCGCAGCGTTCAAGGCAGGTAAATGGAGGGAGATATTCGCGAAGTACCTGAATGCACATAAGTGGTTCTAGGGATTACAGGAGAGCGAGATGTGGTTGACCGCTGCCTCAAAGGCAAAAACAGTGGCATGAGATGTAGCGCTTTTTTCAGTCTATGAAATTGAAAAAGCCACCCGTATACTATAGGGTTAAAACCTCAAATAACATCTTTCTTCAAATTTAATATCAGATTCTAGCCTATAAACCAGCTCCTATTTTTCCTTCGTTGGCCGGAAGCGACGTTGGTGCTGCTTTTTGGATCGTGGTAGAGATGCTCCGTAGTCAACATTGTTGTGCATAACAACAATAGATGCTATTGGTATGTACTCGTTACTTTTTAGCTCGAAAGAACATGACAGCAGGGGCATGCTTTATGCTCATGATTCAAACCGAGGCGAAGGTTCTGGATTTAATCTCATGGGGACGAGGTACGTGACTGCTCATGTTCTCAGTTGTGGCAGTTGTTATACATTGCAAAAAAGTCTCTCAGTGAGAATCAGGGAGTTCATACATCAAGTGCCGTAGATAAATCTCTGTTCGAAACATATGCTGGCCGGTTGGTATGTTGCAGTGTGTAGGTCCCATTGCTCTGAGATCAGCCAACTCGCCATATCTCTCATTCTTTGCACCATGAAGTTGGTAGCCAGCATCAAGCTCGTAGCTTATACAGAGAAATCATCATGAAAGCATTTATGAAGCTAATCACTCTTTACTTTACATACCAGCATTCATAATCTTTCAAACTCTGGCTTTTAGGCGTCGTATAGATCTAGTTCCAGCTGTAGATATGAACAAACAGCTACTCACATTCCGCTCTCTTTCATAAGGAATAACAATGCCTTGAATCAGGACATTAAATAGTTCAGTGTCAAAGACCATACGTATGAAATGCATATATCAACTATTCTTTGAGATCCACAAGAACACAGCCACTCTCCTGATTTTAGCCGTTCAACTAGTTATCCTGGCATCAAAATATTCCACAAGATAGCTTCAATCCCCTACTATTTCTTGTTCCAGGAGTATTCTCAACCTTTAGCATGACAAGAAAATGATATCGTACCTCCCAGAGTAGCTTAGCTATTGTAATAAACTACTAGAAGACATTCGACGATAAAATTTCAAGTCCTAGCAACATTCCTATTCACAAGTACACCGAAATCTTCTGATATCTGCAATTATAGAACAAAACAACTGCCTCTATTCTAACCATGATAGTCTAAATCCTGACAAAGCTCGATGGAACCCCATATAATTATCTATAGCCCCTTGAGCCATACACCCTTCACTTCCTTTCACTATCTAAACTTATATCCCAGAATTTTAGATTCTACTCAAGTTGTAGCTATTCCGATCCCTTCAAACCCCGCCGAGATTTATTCAAAACGCACAAAATTATAAAGAAAGAACCTCTCAAGATCTTTCAAAATCAGGCACTGCACCTCAAGATCAACATTACGGACAAGTTCTGTATAACTCTTAACACTCCAGCTCTCGACGAGATATATTCATGATCCTGAAAGCTAGTAATATTGTACTATTCGAAGCCTTTCAATACCCAAAAACAACTCTCAAAGATCCAACTTTTGACTCAACACAAAGTCCTTCCTAGCAGTACTGCACCCGACGAGATAGTTTAAAACTGCACAATCTCTTAATCCAGAACAATTCTCTTCTAAAAACAGCTGTCGAATTGTCCCCAAAACCAGGAATTCAACTCCATAAACACCTCTAGATATAACAAGAGATGAGATGCTGCATAGTTCAAATTCAGATACAACACACACATTAAACTACACATCAGACAATAACTGCACAAAATTCACCCCTA
This sequence comes from Botrytis porri, assembly GCF_014898465.1. Taxonomy (NCBI): domain Eukaryota; kingdom Fungi; phylum Ascomycota; class Leotiomycetes; order Helotiales; family Sclerotiniaceae; genus Botrytis; species Botrytis porri. The sequence continues at coordinate 268,696 of NW_024066083.1, read as the reverse complement.
CACTAAGAATCCCGCACTAAAATACCGCACTAAAATTTCCAAGCTAATTCCCCCTCGAGGGGTAGTTCGCTAAGAAACTAGCATATCAATCAAAACTTCCTCCCACAATTTTCAATTCCAAACAACCACCTCCCTCACCCATCAACGACCATCCCACCCAGCCCAACCCAAACAAAAACAAATCTCTTTCAACTACCCTTTCTTCAATAGATAAACCACCATGGCAAAGGACAAGGCAAAGGAAAAGGAATACAAGACCCGAGCCGCAAAGCGCCGGGCCGAGTGTCGCGAAAAGGGTCTTCCCCTCCCACCTCCCAGAACCGTTTTTCTAGCTCCTAGATTTATGGTTATGCTCACTGCCAAGGAGAAGCGTGTTTATACTGAGAAGTATAAGTGTGAGTTTTCCTTCCATGTTTCCTTGAGTATACAAGACTCAAAAACTAACGTCCAACTATCTACACAGGGACCATGGCCATGCAAAATTTCAAGGTCGGCCGTACTTGGCGAAAAGTTCTCGAACAATACGCCAAGTTCCCATTAGCTCATTTGGATCGCGAGTTGTATGGCAACTAGGGTTCGATCACAGATAGACTCTCTATCAATCGAGACCAACTTGATGATATGGAGGGAGAGCAAGATGATCGTGCTGCTAAGTTGTTGACGGTGTGTTTGATTAGTACTAACACCGAAGAGATCTTGACTAACAATCAACTAGCACGTTGCCGATAAGGCAAATGCCAACTAAGAGAAACCCGATTCGCAACTTGCTGCTTTGGTATGTACACTTGCTAGTAAATTTGGTGGGGAAAGACATCTAACGATTAGACTAGGACTAGACATGCGACAAATGCGACATGCGACAAATGACAAATGCGGCAAACGAAGCGGTACGAACTCTTATGATGGCACGATTAAATGGATGGTTGGGTAGTTTTTAGGCATGCCCTACTTGGGTACTTTATTGTGATTTTGCGGGAGTTCTGGCGCGTGGATACCCGATTTGATAGTACAATACAACACAATACATCCTGAAAACAAACTTTACAAGTGAAGACATGAGATTCTTTATACATACCACGAATCAGTGCTCATGACACTAAATTCTTTCGTCCCTCTCTAGCATTCCGTCCTCTACAAGCTCTGTATTTCCCTCCGTCCAACTTCTCCTTGTCCTTGATCCCATTACCTTACACAGTACCCTCAATCTCATTGACTCAAACAGTTACATCCTTCTTCTTATCAGCATGCAACATAGGAATCGTAATTTGATATTTCCCCTGCATATAACACAAGCCCCTCCACTCTTTCTTCCTTCCCTTCACTTTATCCACTTCCTCTCCAAACCCAATCTTCATCACCTTCCCAAAAACCAACGTATGATCCCCAACATCAATAAACCCACTGTTTTCACGATTCCTCAGAATCTCACATTGAAACGTCTGTCTAATACCTCTGGTGGTTACATCTGCAACTGCACCGGGAGAATACACCAACTTGTGATCCTCGGGAAGCATAGGTCCACCACGAGAAAAATGATTGGCAAGTTGAGCACCGGATGTGTTGGCTTCTAATAGGTGGATGTGAAACCATCTTTCGGGTGTATCTTTTGCGGATGATGATGCTAACCCGATGGGGTATAATGCTTTTAGCGCATCGAGTGTTCGGGAAGGACGCTTGATGTTGAACGTGATGATAGGTTCTGGTGAGAGAGTAAGTGTTGTAAAAGAGGATAACGTCATAGCTGCTGCTGCTATTGAAGGTTCTCCAGACTTGGGATGAAGGTTTGGAGTGGTAAGGATTACGACGGAATGCGGTACATGGCGCATTACTTGACGGACATCTAAGGCGAGTTGATTGAGTACTGGGGACTTGTTGGAGGCTTCTAATGGAGTATCTATAGGTGTATTTGTTGATTCAATGGCGCTGATTGGTTTTAAAGGAGAAGGATTGGACAAGCTGCTGCTTTTTCTTGATTGCTGATGAATACATTTTGAAAATGCATTATGTCGAGAAGAATGAGTGTGATCTAGAAGATTCAACCCAGGACATCAGTAAAGGAAATATACAAGGAATTAAAAGCAAACGAGAAGAATACTATACATTTCTTAGAAGTCTTTTCCAGTGAACTCCATCTCCAAAATAATTCATGAAAGCCTCCCATAACAGAAGATTGATTTGTATAAAGCAAACTCTGCGAATTCCTAGTAGATATCATCTTTCCCAAATCCTACAAAGCTATAGCCCTTTCTAAACCAATGGATTAAAAATCAAATCCGATTCCGTCGTCAATTGAGTCAAAAATATATTCAGATATGCAAGGCACTGTGAATCCACACAAAGTCCCACAAGGCTGAAAATTATATTCACATCGTCATTGGTCTATCCTGCACACCGTAGAAAAGTTATCAGAAAACAAATCTAGATGCAAGCCTCGTCAATGCGACGAGGAACGCGATATTGTGTACGAATCCAATTAAACCTCTCAACACCTTAAGCAAGAGGAGCTTCTTCCTCTCGTCAATACTATTCGGCCATATCTTCATCCGTCCAATCACGTCGAAACCATGTCCCTCCCATCCCTCACCTTCCGCCGCACCTCCTCCATTACCTCCAATGCCCTCCCCATAAACTCCACCCTCACCCACCAAATTCGACATGCCACTCTTCTAAAACGTCCTATTCGACCATATACCTTCACACAACTCGTTACTTTATCCGACGGCTCAACCTACCTCACGCGATCCACATCTCCAGCGCCCATTTACCGCAGTACAAAAGATACACGAAATCATCCTTTATGGCAGCCCTCTTTAGATTCATTAAGGAATGTTGAGAATGATGAAGCGGGACGTTTGAGTGCATTCAGAGAGAGGTTCGGAAGGGGATGGGATGGAGAGGCGGAGAAGTCGGATGGAGAGGGAAAATTGGCAAAGGATGGAGAGAGTGCGAAGGCTGAAGAGAGTGCGAAGGCTGAAGAGAGTGCGAAGGCTGATGGAGGGGCAGAGAGTAAGAAGGGAGATTCAATGGATAGTTTGATGGATTTGATTAGTGGAGGAGCTCAAAGGGATAGTGCTAGTATGAAGGGAACTGTCAGGACGAAGAGTGGAAAGGAGAAGAAATAAATGGGTGGCTTGAATTGAGGGGTTGAGTGAGGGGCGGAGTGAGAGGTATTATTATAATGACTGGGATGGGGAATATCTTGGTCTGAAGTCGGGGGCATGTTATTCTCCCTTCAGAGCTTCAAAGATCATCAGACATATCAAGTTGGATTGTACGATGAACGAGAGAACATCCCTCATCTTGCCAAGTACACATGTACATATACATTGTCAAGGAGGTAAAAAGAAATGCATAGAAATCAGGATTGGGCGTTCAGAATTGAAATATTATTCTATGTACAAAAATACTACAACCAGCATACCACAATCACCTCATGATTTGATCATTGTGTCATTCTCATCTTTTTCCACTCCACCCAATTACTTTTCAAAAACCTGATATCATTGTGTCATTCATTAATCTTCTTCTTCGGCGGTTGCTACAGCTGCAGCTTGTGAATCTGTAGCAGTTTCACCTGAGATTCCAGTTTCTGTAGAAGGACGTGCCGCTGGTTCTACAGGGGGCTTATAAAATACTTGGTCATCTTCTTCAGCATCAAGTTGCATAAGGAAAGTTTCCCAAAGTTCAATAAGCTTGGAAATATTAGCATGGTGTCTGTGATCTCATAAATGTAATAACTCACCTCCTTTTGAGCTTCCACAGCACTCTCTAAAAATGTCTCCACAGCACTCTTAAAATCCTCAACCTTTTCACGTTCAAATCTATCAAGTTCAGACTTCATAAGACGTCCCATATCCTCAAACAATAATCTTGCTTGATGAACTTTACGTTCGGAATCGGCCACTTCTCCTTGCATTTGATTCAAACGATCTTGTTGTGATTTCCCTTGGCGTAATAATTTCTCTTGAGTAGTCTTACGCTTTTGTAGGTCACCCTCTGCTGCATGCCATGAGTGCCATGCTTTTTGACGTGAACCAAATGCTTGCTTGATACTTCCAATCAAACGAACATATTCATCAATTGTGATACCCAAAGTCAATACATCTTGTTGTGCTTGTCGATCATAAAGTTCCCTAATTCTGATTTGTAAATCTGCAAGACTTTCAAGAGGTCCGGATAATGATGTAGACAGCTCGACAGCTGAGAGTGCTCGAAGGGAACCAGAGAAATCACCTGCAGCTTCAGCAAGACCCTTACGTTGGATAACCACAACATCCATAGCTTTTAACAAAGCTTTAAGTTGGTTCTCCAAAGCATCCAGATAGATTCGTCGTTCATGAAACCACTACTCATGTCAGCAACTTCAAACTTCTAGAATAACCATGAACTTACATCATCATGCTCAACAAATTTTCCTCCTCCACCAACAGAAATACCAAGACCACTAAACATGCCTTTGCTTTCACCAAGTCCAGGTTCTTTTCGTTCCTTATGTTTGACATCAACATTAAAAGCTTCACTCTCTAAAAACAATTTCAAATCCCCATCATGTTGAAGTGTTGGATGAGCAGCTGTTTTATTGAGCATTCTTTCCAATGCAGCACGTCTAGATTCAACAAAATTTGTATCAAATCTTCCTACAGCCTGCTTCTCGGGAGGTGGAGGTACAACGACACCGGGGTTATTTGCATGTAAAGAATTGTAAAGCCATAAAAAGTCCCTATATCTTCGAGTGACAGTAAATTCCGGTTGACGATATGCTTTAGAGGATGTCTAATTTACGATTAGTATACACCAATATTTCCTTAAAATTGATATATCCTACCTTTGTTTCGACAGAGTACACAATATGAGAACTGGTCAAATCTCCAACTTTGTGTGGATCACCGACTGTAATATTGAAGGTAGGCTTGGCAGCTTGTTCGATGCTCACACTAGGTGTTGACTCTCTTCGAACGGAGCCTATGTGAGATGGTTGAACGGGAGGTGGCATGCGAGGTCCGATACTGGATTCAACATCCTCATTCAAATCCAGTGAATCCAACATACTTCGACTTATAGTAAAGCTTTGCGCTGAAGCTAATGGTTGTCGCAGATTATGTGTAACAGTTTGTTCTTTTTGAGGTGGCGCAGGAGGCTCGTCGGCTTTTGATGTTGGCGCATTATCACCCAAAGGTCCTAATGGCCCCAAAGAATCATCTAAAGCTTGAAGTCGAACTGGTTGTGCTCCAGCGCGTCGAGGGGTTCGTATCGTACGTCCTGCATGTGTTTTGCCTTGTGAAGCTGGCGGGGCAAGGGTTTGTGATGCAGATTCGGGGTTTTCTTTATAGTAAAGTTAAATTCGAATCCTACTTCAATACAATGATGACTGACCTCCTTCTGTAGCGGATTCTTCGGGTTTGGGTAAGCCTGGTGTCGATTGGGCTTGAGAAGGGACATCTGATATAGTTGTCAATACTGATGAGTCCCAGAATTGTAGTTTCAGTCGGCAGAAACATACCTCCCCATGGTGAGTCTCCCCCGTCTTCCAAATCCATGACGAGATATTAAGGGCACTTTTAAAGACGTTGAGTTGATACTTGTGTGAATTCAAGATGGATATCTAATCGGCGCGCGGCACAGACAAGACTCGGAATGTACCGTGGTAAGTTACAGGGATTAAAGCTATTCAAGAAAGCAACCAATATAATTGATGTACGATATTCCCAATCTTTCTTCGCCAAATCTTGAGTATTAGTGTTGGTATGACATGTATACGGTTGATCGAAGGTCTGACGATCCTAGGTAGGTATGAGAGTCTGCATCTTGCGATCAAGGTAAAGGGTAGGAATTTGGTATGCGGGTAATTATCGGACAATTAATTTTCTTTGAAGCAGCTCACCATATTAGAAGCATGAACATGAAAGCATCATTGCTGGTAAGTAAGATACCACAGCTTTAGAGATCCAAGTTTTGAATAGCAGAAGAATCAATTCCGATATAAATATATCAAAATGTCCTTCCTATATAATTCCAACGCCACATCTACCATTCTTACTTCTCAACCTCATCCCTCGATTGTGTCAATGGACGTGAATTATAATTGCCCTTATCTAAATCCTCGAGAAACTTTCTACTCTTTGCCCACAACTCTGCCTCCATATCTCTACCAACTCTTCCACTTCGACTATTCAAGAAACCAATATCGAGGTTTCCCATTCCTCTTTCCACAACAATATCATCTGCTGGCATACTTCCTGCCATATTTCCTGGAACTGCTGATCGTCTTTCCACAACTTCAGGCATTGATTTACCCTTATTCTTCGACTTCACTTTTTCTGCCGGTATAATGTCTGCTTCTTCCAATCCCAATATTTGTCTTCGTAATCGTACATCGACGGATTGTAATGTTTTTAGATAAGAGTTCGAGGCATCTTGGAAAGCTTGGCGTTTTTCTTGTGGTGATTGTGATTCTCCAGGTTCTTGTGCTGCAGTAAGAATTTTAAGGGTTTGCCCAGCAGTTTGAACAAGTTGTAAGATACTCTATGGATGATTAGATAGTGTCATAGGATGACTCAAAAGTTTTGGATTTTACCTTGTCTATTTCATTGAGTTGCTGGATGCGCTCAGCTTTTGTAAATGGTCGGAATGCTGAAGTTTGATTTTCTTCTGGTGAGGAAGACATGATAATTGAAAGTCGGAAGTCGAAATCCTAAAATGATTGTTTGATTCTGGTATGTACTTTGAGGAGGTATGAGTTTGTATTTCGAATTATGTACTTTGAGGATGATTATGTAGATTGATTGATCTCCAGAACTTTAACCTTAGAACCTTGGATGCTTTATCTGGGGTTACAGCCTTAATAATGCGGCTCTGCGGATCGGCTGCATTAGTGTCAAAACTTCACTCCAATTGTTCGATGAAGCTTGACCTTCAGTAACCTCCCACAATATACCAGGCAATCAGCCTTGAACGATGAAAATTCTTTTAATTATTCCTCTTTAATAATCACCCAAATTTCTCCATAAATCGTAATCAACTATACGTACCTACCTAAACATAAAGCTGAGAGTTTTGAGTGAATTTTTTCGTCGGTTTTCGGGGAGATGCTAAGTGATTGGTAGTCCTGGCGGCATCACAGTATTACCTAGGTGATAAATTATAAAAGGAAGAAATACTCACCGGTGCGGATAGCTTGGATAGGTAGGTAGCCGAGTAGAAGGTACATACCTACAGTACTAGGTAGCTCCAACCACACGCAGAAGGACTTTCACTCTCTCAATAAGCATGTCTACCTCAGGACAACCAAATGGACCTCCAAGTGCTGGAATAAACACACAACAAAATTCTCAAGGTCCTCCCCAATCAGGCTCACTCATGTCTCAACAAAATTTAAATCAGATCGTAAGTTCTCCCTTCTTTTCTCTACAATTTCAATGGAGTTTAGCAGCGTTGGCATCAATATCATCGATACCAGCAAGCTTCTGTCCCCAATGCCATCGATATCATCAATACCATCGGGTCTTTGTCTCAAAAATGTATCCAACCCCTTGCCAATAGAACAGCTATGCTCTTTCAGGAAACTGCTAGTGCAGAAGCAGGTGGCCACAGTACAGTTTGTCAATGTACAGAGTAAACAGCAACATCAAGAAATTGTCACGTGGTCAGGCTGAATGCTGTGAACCATCTCTTGAAACAAAACAATCTGCATGATTGTAGTTTGTTACTTCAAGAGATGAATTTATTGAAACTTCAATAAATTCTAGATGAGTCTCTGTACCATATGCATTGAAACTGTGCAGTGGTTTTCCAAACATGGTGTTTATGCCTTTGATGGTTGATCTTCCTATTGACAAGAATATTTGTTTGGGAGGAATCTGGGGAAAATTTTATATTCACAGTTGAGGTTCTCTCAATCCAATACAGTGCCTGTTGGTTTAACGCCCGATACCTGTTTCGACTTAGCGTTCTTCTTCCCCTGTTTCCCCTCCTCTCACGTCCATCTCGAAAGCAGCAAGCTTTTTGATAAAAATCTTATCAATTCACTTCTTCCACAAAACAAATCACGTACTACAATTTCTTCCAATACTTGCTCTTTTGGCAAAGATCATTCTACACAAACTTGTTACATAGCCCTGTCACAAAATTCTTGCAGTGATTTTTTTGTCATCATGTCTGGACCACCTGGGAAAATCCCACAACGTCCTTCCCTTTCACGTCCTTCCACTTCAAATTCGTTACCAACAGGTAATCCACGTCCTGGAACCATTCAGACCCACGGTGCAGTGCCTTCTGGCTCTTCAAATAATGGTATTCCAAGACCTGGTGCTCCTCGTCCCCCAATTCCACCATATTCTGGTCAACCTTCATCATACCTCCCATATTCTTCAATCCTCCGCGCCCTTATGGCTCTCCTTATTCTCGTCTTTCTTCTACGTCATCGCCTTATGCTCCTACTGCAGAAAATTCCCATTATTTTACGCCAGCGGCTGCTAATGATCATTGTCGAGCAAAGGTTATCGAATACCTCGTCAAGAAAGGTTACAATCGAACTGAGCAGATGCTCCGATCTGAATCTTCCAACCTTGATAGAGATGGAAAACCAATTCAAGAGCGTGCCGAGGACCTTGGTACAGCAAAATATGCAAAGGGTTTCCGATTATTGAGTAATTGGATTGACTCTAACTTGGATATTTACAAAGTAAGCAAGAATCCTTTCAACATTGATTGTCAACATTTCTAATACGTTTTGCAACAGTTTGAGTTGCGCAGACTCCTTTGGCCTACTTTTGTTTATTCATTCATTGAGCTCATCACAAATAATTATACAAGTGATGGAAAAGCTTTTTTGAATGAATTCAAAGATCAATTTCAACAAGTCCATGCCGATGAACTCACTACATTTGATACAATCAGTTTGCCACAACAAATCAACGATAATACAATTACTAAGCTTTATCTATCCTCAAAATATCGAATCCCTCTCAATACCCATGTTTACTTCAACCTCATCACTCACCTCGAATCGAACAGTAAACAAGGAGGATCTGTTATCATTTATTTGCTACAGACCTACTGCGAAATTCGTGAAACAAAGCGAGGACCCATTGACCAATATAGTTTCGAAGCTATCATCAATCAAGCACATGGTGTTGAACCGGAAGAGTCTGATCTTCAAGAAGGAATCCCTGGAGCTTTTACCGGAGTTACCAACAAAGATATCCAAGATAATAATGCCAAATTACTATTGGGTCCGATGGCAATGGAGGAAGAATTAGCTGCAGATGTTCGCGCAGATCTTGATGAGGAAGATAGTAAGAACCCACCTGAGCTCGGCAAACCATCCTTGGTCGAATTGTTTGATCAAAGTATCAAGCGTGAGGAAGGTGTTGAAGGACCTAACCGCAATGAAATCCCTTATCCTCCTTCTCGTGCTCGAGATGTAACCATGGAAGTTCAAAAGATCAAGGAGCATCGTGATAGATTCAAGATCGAAAGCCGTAATGGTGGGGTTGGTCCTGCAGTTTCTATTTGCATGTTTACTTTCCACAATACTCTTGATTCGTAAGTTATTTTACAAAAGTTTTCTGCCAGAATACTAACTTTGACTAGAATCAACTGTATCGAATTTTCCGATGACAATAATTTGGTTGCTGTTGGAACAGAAGAATCTTACATTCGTGTTTGGCATTTACATGGCGAACCATTGCCAAGTGAAACCAAACCAGGTCCAAATGATCCACCACCATCAAACTCTCGTCGTTTAATCGGTCATTCAGCACCTGTTTATGCAGTATCCTTCTCTCCTTCGATTCGAGGTGCAGATGATAATGATACAGCTACTGCTCCTAAATTACTTCTCTCATCTTCCTCGGATAGAACAGTTCGTCTTTGGTCTCTCGAAGCATGGGCCTGCCTTGTCGTATATAAAGGACATGAAGGTCCAGTATGGAATGTAAAGTGGGGACCATTCGGTCATTACTTTTTGACTTGCGGTCATGATCGATCTGTTCGTATTTGGGGACAAGATCATATTTCATACCTTCGAATGTTCATTGGTCATGATTCTAATGTCAATCAAATCGCTTGGCATCCAAATGGAGCATATGTTTTCTCGGCAAGTGATCAAGCTGATAAGACTGTTCGCATGTGGTCTTTCACAACTGGTGATTGCGTTCGTGTCTTCACTGGTCATACCGATACCATTAGTGCTCTTCAATGCGCTCCTAATGGAAAGATTCTAGCATCTGCAGATTGTGGTGGTAGTATTATTCTTTGGGATCTTGCAAAGGGAACACAAATCAAACGTTGCAGAGGTCATGGAAAGGGTGGGATTTGGTCTTTATCATTCAGTGTTGAATCTACAGTTTTGTGTTCGGGTGGAGCTGATGGTACTGTTCGTTTATGGGACATTGAAGTTCCTTCTGATCCATACAAGAACACCGATGGTGAAGTCATCGGTACCGGTGGACAAGCTGATGCAACTCGTGTTACGGGTGCCATTACTGGTGCTCAAGCTAATCCTACTACTGGCTCTTCCAAGAAGAAGGGTAAGGAAACAATGATTACTCCAGATCAAATTGTTGCATTCCCTACCAAGAGATCACCAGTTTACAAAGTCATGTTTACAAGAATGAATTTGGTTATGGCTGGAGGATGTTATTTACCTTGAGGATATTGGGTAGATGGTTATTCGTGGGAACTTAGATCATTTTGATTGCGAGATGCACGATTTACGATAAAAGTTCCTATCAAATTGTAATTGAGATTTCATTCGAGTTTCTTTATGAATGGAATGGGGTGGAGTGGAAGTGGATTGGTACAGAAAATGGCGTAAGATACCAGGATTTATGGTAATAGTCATTAGTTAAGTTTCTACATCGTTGAGCTTTCTTCGAAATTTATGCACATATTTTGATTTGTGATTTGCTGGTGATGGTATGATAGAAGACTCCGGAGTTTATAGTTGCAATTCATGGAATTGTTGCTAGTACTTTTTTCCAAGGTTTCAATTTATTTTCATCTTGAATTGAATTGTGCCATAGGTACATCATTGTCTCACACAATAGTTGACATGTACGTCGATTATTAAAGACGTAGGATTCTCTAAGTTTGGATGAAGCATCTTTAGCTACCAAGTCTAGTATCATTCCTGTCATGAAAAGAAGAGGGACCTCGTCCGCGTTAGTGAGCAGCTTGGCATACATAAACACTAGGTTATGAAAACATTAATTATGGTCAAATGGATTAAAAAAAACGATTTGATTGATAACTATTTTCCTCCTCCCCTCCCATCCCATCACATCGCCCACAGAAAGCAAGATTAGATCCCATGATTCCCATAAGTCGACTCCATGGGTGAAAGTCTAAGGCTTTAACATCCCACTTAATCCCTCGTTCTTTTTCTCAATCTTCCCCCCCAACCTTGCTCTTCTTCAGCCTTTCGCTTTTGCTGTTTCTTTTTCTGCTTTGGTGCTTGCGTTGGCGTCTGTGCCTGTGCCAATTCCTGCGCCTGCGCCTGCTCCTGTTCGTTTTGTGCTTCAAAATCTACTCTTGCTCCCTGACTCTCCCCCATCTCCGCATCAGCGCCCATCTCCACATCTCCCTGCATCTCCACATGGGCATCAGCAACCACATCAGCATCCACATTCCCCCTAATATCCTTATCCTTCTCCCTCTCCATCTCCCCAAACAAAACATCAATCTCCTCTACCCCAATGTTCGAAAAATCAAAGCCCCATTCTTCAGCTGTCAGAGGCGGGTCCATATACATTCCTTCCCAGGAAGTCTGGAAGGGGGTTGTGTTAGTTTCTGTAGATATGCTCACATCCATAAGCATATCTGTATTCATATCTATTCCCATTTCCACATCCCGATTCACATCCATTTGCAAATCCGGGGCCAGATGAGAACCATCTCCAGCGACTTGAGTTCTCAATCCCGAGGCCGGTTCTATTTCTACTTCTGGAACCGATAGCATCGGATCTCTCTGACATGGAGAAGCCAGAACAGCATTGGCATTGGGTAGCAACCCCATGATATTAGAAGGTGCATCTAGCATTGAATTCCCCAATCCCGACACTGATTCTGGTTCGGCTTCTAATACCGATGGCATCAGATCTAGATCTCCTAGATATGGAGAGGCCATGCCAGTAATCATCTCGGGTATCAACCCTATATCTGAGGTGGCATCTAGTGTTGGACTATACATTGGAATGTATTCTGGAATTTCGTCCGCATTCGCATCAGCGTCTAGATCTCCATCTCCAGCGATTGGATTTTCTAATCCCGAGGCTGGTTCGGGCTCGGCTTCTGAAAACAATGACAGAAGATCTAGATCTCCTAGATGTGGAGGGGACGGGGCAACGGTGAAATTGGGTATCGATCCTATGATGTCTGGAGTAGCGTCTGGTTTTGGACTATGGATCGAAGTGGATTGTGGAGTTGCGTTCGCATCCACGTCTATATCTTCTTCGAAATCTGCATCGACATCGACGTCGACATCAACATCGGTATTGGTATCAACATCAATCTCTTCATCTCCATCTCCATCATTATCATCATCATCAGAATCATCGTCTTCATCCGAATCAGAAATCTCGATAAAGATTCTTGCAGCTTTTTTCGCAGTCAGAATCTCATCGATATTGGTATCATCATCCATATCCTCATCCATATATCCATCCTCATCCTCATCTTCAATATCCACATCAGCATCAACATCATCAATATCATTATCATCATCCGAATCCGAATCCGAAATCTCGATAACAACTCTCGCAGCTGTCTTTGAATTCGCAGTTTTCGATCTTGTATCTACATTCAATTTCGAGTTACGAGTTGACTTTGCTTTTGGAGTTGCTTTCAAATTAGGTTTTGTGATCTCAGGACTAGATCTAGGTTGTGTAGTTCTCCTAACCGAGCTTGTGTTTAGCTTCTGCTTCGAAGCTGGAGTTGGAGTGGCATTTGATGTGGATATTGCGTCTTCCTTCAAACTTGTGGTCTTAGAGCTTCTCTTCTTGCTTGGCTTTTTGTGCCAGATTACCAGTGGTCTTGGATATACTGGCTTTGGAGTCTCCGGGATGGGTTGGGGCCTCGCATTTCCTCTAGCTGAGGTTGTATTTGTCTTTGACTTCTTCTCTGAAATTGGAGCTGGGGTTGGAGTTGGATTAGACATAGGCATAGGCTCCGCAACCTTCTTCGAACTCGCAGTTCCAGATCTTTTCTTTCTACTTGGCTTCTTATGCCAGATAACTAGTGGTCTTGGATACACTGGTTTCGTAATCTCTGGGCTGGGATTGGCTTGTGTGGTTCCTCTATCCGAGCTAGCGGGATTCGTCGTTGACTCCTCATTCTTCTTCGAACCTCGGATGTCGGAGCTTCTCTCTTCATTCAACTTCGAGGCCCGGGTTGTCTTTGCATTTGGAGTGGATGTTGGAATTTCCGGGTTGGGCTTGGGTTTCGCATTTCCTTGAGCTGGGGCTGTCATCTTCATCTTCTGCTCCGTCTTCAACTTCGTCTTCTGCTTCTGCTTTACTGTCTGCGCGGACTTCAAGGCTGCTTTTGTCTTTGGCATTGTGAAGGAGGTGTTTACTTTTACTCGTTGATGAACTTTCTGGTTGATGATTTGTGGTTTCTGGTTCGTAGTTTGTTGTTTCTGGTTTGTTGTTCGTGGTTCGTGAGTTGTGAAATGTGAAATGTGGTTCGTGGTTCTTGATCCGTGGGATTTATGTTCTATCCAGATGAATGTCGAGCAAATGAGATAACGAGAGTTGACCGATGGAATCTCAAGAGTTTATATATGTGTGGTGGTGAGGGAGATGTATGTCTATCATACGGTGATGGTATAGTACTGCTGTGTTTCGCACAGTGTTCATTCGTACGTCCACTTCGCCGTAAAGATCAAAATCACAATCACTGTGCATAACCATACTCATACTCATGCTGACGCTCATAGCTACCAGCATCCATACCCACCTCATAAATGACTGTATGAGAATGACATATATATACATCCCCTTTCCATTTCGCGACTCCCTCCATTACGGTATCCATACCCACCTCATCAACAATCGTATAACCATAGCGTATATATACATCCCCTTTCCATTTCGCATATCCCTCCATCACAGCCCGTACAATTCCACAAGATAGCCTCCTACTACAGCACAGCACCCAACCCCATGAGCCAGACCCTCCCAGTCCTCCCAGTCCCCCTATGAACTCGAAACTCCAAACCCATCAACCGTACCCTCGCAAGCAATGAAGTAAAGCAGCCGTATCCATATCCATGTCCGACGCCGTATTGGGAATTCGAACACCCGGAACCATATCTGTAACCCGGATATGAATACTCATACCCGTATTACTATCAGTAATCCGAAATCTTCACCTCCCTTCTACACACACCATCCTCGCTAAACCCCCACACTTCATCCATACGGCTATATACCGTATCCATACCCATACACAGCCTCTTTTCTCCTCCGCCTCTTCCTTACCTCTCCCCCTCAAATCAAACTTCACTTCACAATACTCCACAAATCCGAATTTACTGCGCTGATTCTTCTAACGTTGCACTGGTACAAGTCTGACGTACTGATACTGAAAGTAGTATGGTATAGCTTAGCGCAGACATACAGCTGAAAATGCATCAAGAAAGACATTTTGCGAGACGCAAACTCAAGACAGATTTTCGATCTCCAATATATACAGCTCAATCTTCACGTCAACACCAGAACAAAAATTACATGCCCGAGTCTCGGAGACATTCACTGACCTTGAGCAATTCATAAATCTCAAAACCATACGAGTTGATCAATCTCAATCTGAATCAATAAGACTATACTATCTACCATCAGAAGAAACATCTCACTCATCTCATTCACACAAACATATCTTCGGCGCTGAGTCCCGACAATTAGAACTTCCCACTCCACAACTGTATAGAATCGAATTATCCTTATACCTTTACCATCCACCAAATTGTCCCAAGATATCAACCACAATTTATGAATCAGAAACATCTCCACCAAAATTAGAAGCAATTTGAACCCACAGTATTCCTTCTCATATACTTCGACCTAGCCTATTGATCAGTTAGATCAGATTCTAGGGTAATATCCACCATAATTCCCATTTCCACTTCCGCTTCCTGTTGGGGTTCCAGATCCACTGCTTCCTCCACTTCCACCACTGGAAAGTCCAACACTGATGGTAGCACCTGGTGCACTCGAGCTAGCGGCACCATTGGCACTAGATCCACTTGGTACAGAGCCTGTAGGAGCTGGAGGTGAACCACTACCTTGGCAGACGGCTGTGAGAGAAGTTTGAAGACCTATCATGATATGTTAGTTCATCTTCTCGTTGACAAAATCATGGCAATAAATGGGTGGAGGGGAGGGGGGGGGGGAAGGTATGACTCACTGGTAACGACGGAAGTAGCAACAATTGTTGTAGTTCCTGTACTTTGACTAGTCTTCAAAACTGTAGTTGGAATAGTAATTGTCGAATAAATGACCTGCACATAATTTGTAGAAATAGTTTCAACAACTGGAACAGTGAAATACGAGATGCTAGTTGTTGTCTGGGGAACTGTAGAAGCAATAATAAGTGAATATGTCGACATATCCTTAGCCAGACAACCGCTCGATGCAGGGCCAGAACTAACAATTGGTCCACCAGGTTGAGTTATAGAAATTGTAGCACCAGGAACTGAAGCAGTGACTGCATCTGAAGTTCCAACACCAGCTGAAACACCACCGGTTGGAATAGGTACCGAAACAGATATGCCAGGTCCACTTTCGCTACTTCCACTGGCACCACCTTCATTATATCCAACACTTGATCCTGAGCCACCACCAACAGCTGGAAGAGTAGCAGATATAATAGGAATAGTAGCAGAAGCAGATGCACCACCACCAATCGAAATACCACCGCCACCGATAGGAATCGTGGCGGAAACAACTGGACCTGCTCCACCGATAGGAATTGTAGCCGAAACAACCGGGCCTCCTCCACCTGCCGGCAAAGTAGCCGAAACCTGGGGAACAGGTGTAGGATAATAATGACTCGTCGGCAAAACTGGCACACTTGGAGCAGGCAAAGCTGGGATACTTGCAACTGGAGCAGTCCCACCAGCACCACCAAGACCAAGACCACCGAGGAGACCACCGAGGAGACCACCTAGTCCAAGTGGATCACTACTATCAGTACTACCGCCAGTAGTACCACCAACAGCAGGAACTGATGGGACGGCTGGGACAGGAAGAGAAGGGACAGAGACGGAGGGAGGAGAGTAGTAGGGTGAGTGATTATCATTTGCTACGTCTGGGATGGGTGCAGGTGCGGGAGCAGCGTAGAGAGTGGGAAGGAGAGAAATTGTTAGAAGGAGTTTGTGGTGCATTGTTGCGGTTGGATATGTATGAGATGGCAGGTTGTAAGTAAGTAAGTAAGTGTGAGAGGTGAGGGGGTGACCACTTGAGAACGTAGATTGAAATGAGTTGTGTTGAACGGAATTGAATTGAAAGTGTGCACTGTGTAATGGATTGAAATTCAATGAAGTGTAAACAGCGAATGGATTGTGTTGCAAGGTATTGTCCTTTTAAGCAAGGCTTGTAGCAAAAGAAGTAAAAGCTCAATGTGTATGTGATGAAGAGAGAAGCCAAATCCAAGTCCTCAAATCAAGGAATCTCGTACATTTTATACCCTCTCCCCATTTCCTTAACTTTCCTTTTGCCATCCATCAAGGTACATATTGTTCACCCAGATCGTACAACTTCACCCCTCGTACCTTCTTCAAGTGCACATCATACTTATTACCCAGCAAAGATTTCTGCCACACACAGACGACTTCTATTTGCGCAAGATTACACCTAGCCGTGCCGTTCCGAAAGTCAATTGACGGACGTCTTTTTCGATTTTCTCCATTCGATTCGATATTATATTATATTACAATGCAGTTAGGAAAGACTCTCATCATCCCATACTATCCCATCTTCAGTCCCCGGGATGACGAACTCCCATGACCATAATGTATCCCCATCTCCCAATTCTGGCTTCGATAAACGAGATCCATCTTACCAAACTGCGGTTACCCATTCACAGAATAATCCCCTAATGCCTCCTATTCGTCGATTCTCTAGATCTCATACATCTTTACCATCGTTGTGTTCTTCCCAACTATGAATTACAACAGGAATTCTTTACTCGATCTCTCCTATTCGTTCATCTTATTCATCTCGTCCTTTCCCAATCTAAAATTATGCCCTCCTTAAATTCTCCGAGACAAAGTTGCAAACCAGTCTATTGGAAACAAAGATGATGATGTCCATCAGTGCTCACCACATCGATCACATTTATCATAATAATACCCAATGCGCTGGAAATAGCAGATGATGAGCATGTTTTCAGTTCTACAAATCAAACACAATCCCAGTAGTTCTAGATGTCATGTTGTGCATATGTAACCCCTCGTGCAACTTTTCAGGAACGCCTTGAACCTCAAGACGCCATACATATCCAATCCGAGTTGGTCCGCGTCCCAACACAAAAAGGAGTTTTGGAGTACACCTGTACGTGATAGAGAGAAATTTTCAAAATCATTAGTACATGATCGTAAGGAGAATAACATATCGTCACACAAATATGCCCAAGGAGAAAATTAATCGTCGCTCAAAATTATATCAATTAAACACACAAAGGTACAGTAAATATTTTGTATTCTGCTATCTTTTTTCTTTTTGTCTTAACGCGCAATGTTCATCACAAAGTACATTTTTAAGATTATACCACATGTATCTATTAGGACCATGAGGGATGAAAATAAATGAGCATCGAAAGAGAAATAGTAATCAGGCTCAATGCATGACCGAAAAACCAACCATTAAAACTCCACTATCCCGCAAAAACCAAGCCATTTTTTAAATTTAGTCAACCTCCTCCATAGCACTCTCAACTGGTGCATCCAAAGTTGCCTCAGTGGTGGCAGCAGCATCTTCGGTAGTCTCGGCATCCTCCTCAACATTCAATCCGAGTGAAACAAGCTTGTGAATACGCTCGGCAAATCCAGCTGGCTCCTCGATGGTGAAACCGGAGACAAGAAGGGAAGTCTCAAACAAAAGTTGAGTGATTGACTTGACGGTACGATCGTTCTCACCATCAGCCTCGACCTTCTTCTTCAACTCCTTAATGATAGGTGATTTTGGAGAGATTTCGAAAGTCTTCTTGGAGGACATATATGATGACATAGAGGTATCACGGAGAGCTTGCGCCTTCATGATACGCTCCATGTTGGCGGACCAACCGAATTGACCAGTACGGATAGCGCAAGGAGCGTTGACAAGCTTGTGGCTGACAACAACCTTCTCAACGTTCTCACCGAGGACGTTCTTGAGAGCCTTTGCAAGACCCTCGAATTCCTTCTCCTCTTCCTCACGAGTCTTCTTCTCCTCATCAGTCTCCTCAAGGTCGAAGTCCTTGGTGATATCAACAAGCTTCTTACCCTCGAACTCCTTAAGTTGAGTCATGGCGTACTCATCAATGGGGTCAACCAAGAAGAGAACCTCAAAGTTCTTTGCCTTGAGGGAGTCAAGGAATGGTGACTTTTGAACAGCCTTGAGAGACTCTCCAGTGATGTAGTAGAGGTTCTTTTGGTGCTCTGGCATACGGGTGACGTAATCGGAGAGGGAGGTAATGTCATCACCAGACTTGGTGGAGCTGAATCTGAGGAGCTTGGCAAGAGCAGCTCTGTTTTGGGAATCCTCGTGGATACCGAGCTTGATGTTCTTGGCGAAAGCAGCGTAGAACTTGTCGAATTGCTCCTTGTCCTCGGAGATCTCTTGGAAGAGCTCAAGAACCTTCTTAACGATGTTCTTCTTGATGACCTTCATGATCTTGTTTTGTTGAAGGGTCTCACGGGACAAGTTAAGTGGGAGATCCTCAGAGTCAACAACACCCTTGACGAAGCTCAACCACTCAGGGATGAGGTCAGTAGCATCATCAGTGATGAAAACACGACGAACGTAAAGCTTGATGTTGTTCTTGGTCTTCTTGGTCTCGAAAAGATCGAATGGAGCACGCTTTGGAACGAAGAGGATGGCACGGAATTCGAGTTGACCTTCAACGGAGAAGTGCTTGACCGCCAAGTGATCTTCCCAGTCGTTAGAGAGGGACTTGTAGAATGAACCGTATTCCTCAGCGGTGATGTCGGATGGATTTCTGGTCCAGATTGGCTTTTGTTTGTTAAGTTCTTCCTCCTCAATCTTGGTCTCCTTAACCTTCTTGGTCTTTGGCTTCTTGGCCTCTTCCTCATCATCGACCTCCTCAATCTTAGCCTTCTTCTCCTCGTCCTCCTCCTTGGTCTCCTCAGCCTCCTCATCTGGGACTTCGGTCTCAGTCTCCTTGGAGACGTGAAGGTAGATTGGGTATGAGATGAACTCGGAGTGCTTCTTGATGACCTCCTTGATCTTTGACTCGTTCAAGTAATCCATTTGCTCATCCTTCAAGTGAAGGATGATCTTGGTACCACGGCCGAGTTGCTCACCCTCAGAGTCTTGAGTAAGAGTGAAGGTTCCTCCAGCACTGGATTCCCAAATGTATTGTTCATCATCGTTGTTTTTCGAGACGACAGTGACTCTGTCAGCGACAAGGTATGCAGAGTAGAAACCAACACCGAATTGACCAATCATAGAGATATCAGCACCTGCGGTGAGAGCCTCCATAAATTGCTTGGTACCAGATCGTGCAATCGTACCGAGATTGTTGACGAGATCCTGAATTATTGATTAGCACATGGTTTTGAATTTTCGTGTACGAGTTTACTTACAGCCTTGGTCATGCCAATACCAGTATCGCGGATGGTAAGAGTCTTGTTCTCCTTGTCTGGGATGATGTCGATACGGAGATCCTTACCGCTGTCGAGCTTGCTGGAATCTGAGAGAGCCTCATAACGGATCTTGTCGAGAGCATCGGAACAGTTGGAAACAAGTTCTCTCAAGAAGATCTCCTTGTTTGAGTAAACTGTGTTGATAATAAGAGAGAGCAACTGAGAGATCTCAGCTTGGAACTCGAAAGTTTCGCCAGCCATATTTGTGATTGTGTATGTAGAAACGGAGAAGCTGTAGGAAGAGGGTAGATTAGTACGAATTTCTTGATGGAAATGAAGCTTTACAAGCTTGTTGAACTTCTTGTGTGTTTTGTAGAGCAAAAGTCATCGACCGAAGCACTCTGGGGTTTCTTTCCTTTTTCAAGGCTGAGCTCTCCATAGAGTTTCTGGATGGTGGATCGAGGGGTTGCTTCGACACAGGAAGAGTATTGAGAGTAACTTACAGTTGATGGTATTCGTTAAGTCGTTAAGTGTATCGTAATGTAGAAGTCTAATAGACAGAAAGTAGAAAGGAAGGGTATCTTTGAATGGTTTGAAGAAAAAAGAGAATTGACTTTTCGTTGAAGGGTATTGGGGATTTTATGGAAAGGCTCGCTATAGAAAATGGTAGAATTGTAAGGAACTTTCTAGTCGCTTAACCTTTTTTAGACCACCTAGCAACGCGCCACTTCTACATCAACCAATCAATGAATGAGAAAGCATGACCAGGCAATACAAACGATGTGATGTATATGGAACTTTTTAGAATTATATAGCTAGGTCGCTGTTAGTTCTTTTTCAATTGAATGCAAACAGTCAGTAGGCGGCAATCAACCGATTTCTCTCCTCACTGTTTGAGTAGGTATATATTAGTAATCTTACTAACATCTTCTGAAGAGGGATGAGATTCACATGGCTTCACATTTCTCTATTGTTTGTGTATTGTTGGATATTCTCTCAATCAATCAAACCGTCAGATTCTATGGATTTCTTCTTTCCCCTCTAGAATTTCATTTTGGGTTTATCGGTGTGGCTCATCTTATCAGCGGGGAAGAACTTTGACCGATTTCTGTACTGTGCTTCACAATTGCGGCTGGTGACTGAGGCTCGTGTGGGTAATATCACGTGCCTCGGAAGCTTCTAGTAAGTTTGAGGGACCCCTTGAAGATTCCTTTTATTTCGATTTCCTTTATACTGGTAATTCTTACCGATCAGATCATCGCTAGATTGAAGTTTTGATTCGAGATGCTTCGATTTGTCTTCAAACTAGTCCATGTAGTGGCGGTGATGGAAATGTTTGACCTTTTGGCCCCTTTCCCTGAGATTCCTAGGTCTGAATGGGATTGACAGCCACTGAAGAGAATCCAGACTGTCAAACTTATTATTGAAGGCAAGCTAAGTCTTGGCTGCTGATATCGATGTTCTTCCTTTCACATTAGATCATATCACATCTACAATCTAATGGCGCATAGTTGGAGAGGAATATCTAGTGACCAAGGGACAATAGGTAACTATTGCACCATTCTCCCTTGCAACTCGATATCTAGTTTATACAAACATAACATAACGGAACCATGTGCCTAAGTTCTCAGTTTGTCCATAGCCAGTCATCACCCCCAAAACAGTTCAGCATTGCCTGAAATCATGGTCTGTGGTTTACGGTTGCTAATTCCTATTGAATATGAATTAACGTTACCATCGAATCCATGGAATGATGAGATGAGACCAATTGTTTGATTTGGTGAAAGGATATCAGAGCCACCTGTGAAGATATAGCTTCTTCCTGCCAGTAAATTTATCCCAAGGTAATGGAGTGCCCAGTTAGTTGCTGGTCGCTCAATCAAAACCAAGACCTACCAATTCTTTTATTTCTGTGATGCATTCCAGAAAATGTCTGAAGGTTAGATTATCATCAAGTTGCATAACCGCTAGCCAGCTGTTGAAGTCCATTGGATTTGCCGGCCTACAGTATCATGATGCAGGTCGGGCAAGCGGGTGCCGAAGGGTCAACAAAAGAGAGAATAATTTTCCTCTTTCCGATGAAATACTCTACCATCATCGTCGTTACCATCATCATAAGCCGTAGAGTTTCTGAATATTTCAAGTTCATATCAACAATATCCGGATATTGCCATTATCTCTTGGTCACAACAGTGACAACTACAAAGCCTTACAAGCTATACACTGCGTCGTTTTATACAGCATATTCATTCCTCAACGCCCGCAAATAGGATAGGCAAAGCGATCTTCCACGCAACGTCTGCAAGTCTTTCTTCCACGTTTAAAATTACCAAATGCAGCTACGTGAATCTGGGTCGTTGGGCGAAATCCCCTCTCCCCTCAGTACCGCATCTCAACTTGATCAGAAAGTAGACCCAGATTTTTCTTCCGGCAGCCCCATCAATTCCGATATCTTTCGATCTGAAAGGTATAAGTTCATGTGTGGACATTCTGTACATAGTGAGTATTCATCATGAAGGTGCCAAAGACCCAAGGTGCTCATTAATCCAAGATAGTGAGTCCAACCAAATCGAAAAATTTAATATCTTTGTCGAGACGGTCAATAGCATCCCTCAACCTCATTACAGAACCAATGTGGCCTGCTATGTATGCGATGACATAAATATATTCCAGGAAAATAGTGATTACGACACACGTAGCAACATCCTTAATAAAAAATACCGAGGTAAAGAATACTGGATAGAAGGCTCGATATATAACGAACCTCAAAGACTTAAGGTTACTCAGACACGGTGGATAGAATCCGTTCTTGACACTGCTCGTGAGGGTTGTTGTCTTTGTATACTTGTAGTTCAAGCTATAGCTGCATTGGGCAAAGGCCATTTCCAAGGTTCGCCCTTCAGTGTATGCTTACAGGTGAAAGATATTGGTGGTATCAAGAGGTATTCAATAAGACAGAGCGAGTTCGCACAACCATTTGTTATTGAGTTATACAGGCATCCGTTTGAGATTATATTATGTACGTTGAGGTCAAGAATAAGTGTTAATTCTCCTTACGCTGGCTTACATGAATTGCAGCCGCTCGTCACTTGTTTCGGACTATGGGTGGCCTTTCATTACCATTCATCACCGCTGCACATGAAATTTCGAACTCCATGGCTGAATCCTTACAAAAAGCGAAAAGCTGGATTAAAAACTGTGAAGAGCATCGAAAATGAAATCTAGATTATAATGGCGGCTCAAAAATTCCAACGCGCGTCATCGATGTCGGGGGACCTCAAATATATCAGTCAGATTGGTCGAAGCAAAGAACGTCACCGGACGTTATGCTGCCCTCAGTTATTGTTGGGGAGATTCAACAATCCTTGAAGACATCAAGCTTACTCTGTCTAAATTGCCAGTTTACCAGAAACGAATCCCATGGAATCCTTGCCAAAGACTTTGTTCGACGCTATTATGATTACCAGAGGGCTGGGGATACCTTATCTATAGATCGACTCTTTGTGCATAATCCAAGGCTCGTTAAAAGATTGGCAGATTGAGAGTTCTCGTATGAGCGATATATATATGTCGGCATTCTTGGTGTTGGCCGCCACGGAAGCAAAAGACTCTAACGGGGTTTCTTTCTTGAAAATCGGACCAAGAGCCTACAATTGCCATATCTTGATGCAGATGACCGCCAGCACTTTCTCTATGCACGTAGAATCCAAGACCAAACTCGTGCTCATGATGCAAACGGGCGGCTCGAATCACATGGACTGCGTGATAGTGAGCTCAGGAGACGTAGGTAGGTGTTGCAAGAGCAAGTACTTGCGAGACGTACTCTGTCTTTCGCAAAGGATGAGATGCTATGGGATTGCATGGAGTGTAGCACATGCGAGTGTCGGACAGGATTCTCAAATTTCCTTGACATATATTTAGATGTCAAGCTTCGGTCCTCATCGATCAGGGAAGTTTACAAGAACATATATTCTAATTGGTACACTATGGTCGAGACTTATAGTCGCCGTTCTCTCACGTATCAGACTGACAAGCTACCCGCCATATCTGGGATAGCAAAACTCTTGCATAAGATGACTCAAGATGATTATTGCGCCGGGTTATGGAGAAGTCAACTTCCAGAGGCACTCCTCTGGTCTTCAGGAAATGCCAACAGAGAGGATACTGAAAGTGAGAAGTGTGTGCCTTCTTGGAGCTGGGCTTCTACACGCAGTAGCGGTATAACATACGATTATAAAGATAAGAAATTCAAGGCTGACATTGAAATCATTTCTGTGGACATGCAACTTTCCAGCAGCAACGCTTTCGGTAGCGTTTTTGGAGGTAAACTTGAGGTTAAAGCAGTTCTTATTCCGATACAGGTCAAAAGGGAACCACCGGATTCAATATCGTTTTACCGGATTACTGAATTTAAGGAGAAGGAATGGACACTTGGGAATGATGAGATCGTTGTGCATCTAGATCCCTATCATTATGATCCAAACAAGCCCACTGAATCTGCAATTGAAGTCAAGAAGAACGTCTCGCTCTTCCTCATGTTTGTTGGAACCTGAACATTCAGACATTATGCCGAGAATCCAAGTTTCTTGGCCCTAAGATATCTTGGAGAAGACGGAAGGGGGAATTCAATATTTATGAGAGCAGGTATAGCTTTCGTTGATGAGAGGTCGATGAATCTTCTCGATCGGGTTCGAGCTAGCACCAAAGAATTAATCGTTCTGATTTAGACCGGGGATAAAGCGACCTGTTGTGGAAGTGGACTTTGTGAGTGAAGTCAGTGTAGGCAATAGTATTTCCCGTAATTCGTATACGGGTTAGTTTAGTGGTGTGCATCGATTTTTTTCGAAATACGTATGTACATGATATGAAATTTAATATTACTAAAGATATTCAATATTAGAATAATATTGAATACTATTAATAAGATACGAGGATATTGTTACGACGGGTAACATTGGGTCACGTGATAAGTGTCATGTGATAAGACGTTGGAGCCTTTGGAGCCTAGGATCCAAGGAGCCAGGAGCTTTTGGAGCTTAGGATCCAAGGGATCCAAGTAGAACAGAACCATGGGTTCTATAGAGCAGGAAGGTCTATATAAAGGGAACGAATCTTATTATAATACAGAGCTTCATACTTAAGAACAATTATTAGTTTCATTACTATAGTTACGAGAATTGCAACCAGTTACAACCTTATTGAATTCCTACTTAAAGTCTAATCTAAACCACCTCGAGAGATCTCTAGACATTTCCACATGACCCTAGAGGCAGCTCCCGTAACAGATATGAATCTCTAATTTATATAGAATAAGCTGAAATATATGAATTTGAGGTTATTCTTAGATTTCAATAATATTAAATTCTATATTCAATTGAATTATTATTAATTAATAATAAATCATTAATATTATCGAATATTTTACTCTTTTTAATATCTTTAAATATAAATATCAATATTATTATATCATTTTTATGAAATTAAACGTTTTGAAGGTATTTTTTCATTATCTAAGCTATATTAAAATTAGTTTTAATTTTTAATATTATCTTTTTATTTTTAGGTTTTTATATTTTAGTTTTACTATATATCTTTATACATACTCATTTAAGTAATATATATAATAATGAGTTTATATTTCTTTAATATACGTACTATCTACTACATTAAAAGCTTCATATGCGCTATCGTTTTACTATAGTATACTATTTCCTATATTGAGTGAAGTTGTCCTCTTGCCGCCGACTTTTGATTTGGAAGGCGTTCATATTTTGATTTTTGATAAAACCCATTTACATATATAATTCACTTCATAGTCGTACATCTATCTCATTTTACTATAACATATCACTCTCTTTGAGTAGGTAGGTACTGATGACTTCCAAGCTATTATTTCAACAGAAATATTCTGTGTAGTTGTTATTATAAGATTTGTAGCAAAATTGCAACGTAGTGAATGGATTGATATTATTCAAGTTGAAATTAGATTTCCAGAATGTCCTCAAGCTGCACAATCATATGATATTGCGTCATAGAGAAATGCCTGTCACACATCTTATTAAGGTTGAGTACTAAAATATGCCTATTAATCACAGATGATATCAAACCTGTGATTTTGATCGTTCAAGACTATTACGATTGAATACCAGTAGTCCAAATAGAGTGAGGTTGGTGAGGCTGGTGAAAAGTGACACCCCAAAGGTCATGAGAACGTCTAAAACAAAAAATCTCTTTTGGGGTTAAATGTACCTGAGCACCGGACTTGAGCGCTGCCACCCAATTTTGGAACCGAGTAGTCACGTGATATCAAACAATATTCCCGCCCCTCAAGTAAGTTTACTCTCTACTTGTAACGAATCAGTCATCATGTTGGTGAAGCGACATCTATATTGGAATAAACTCCAAGAAGATTGATAGGGGCGACGAAACTACATGGAACACACAAACAGAGCAAAAGTGCGAACCCGGTTCATCCAAACAACGATCCTGCTACATCCCACGTTTCATAGACGCGCCTCTTTCAAGACCCTATGAAACATCCGACAATTATTAACCAACAAAGCCGCAAGCAAAAATTTTGATTGAAACGACCCAAGAAATGGTGCGCATATATTGGGCTGCAAAATAATGCTCTATGGCATGGGGCAGATAATGATTATGGGGTTTCTCGTTCCTCTTAGCTGTAGGTAGCCTTTCGGCGTAGGAAACAATTCACGGATTGATTAATCAGGGTAGGCATAACAATACACGGCAACTATGTTGAAACTGCAGTCGATGGGGTGAAATTATATTACATGTCCATTTTGGATCGTGTTTGTACGACTTCGGAAGGTAGAAAATGGATCTGGCTTGGAGTATTGATATTTTTATATTTCAAAGAAGGGGAAGGATCGACGACGCGTTTATGCGATGAGAACCGTCCGTTCTTCTTCCCCATAAATTTTGAAAAAGTTCCGCATTTGAAAGCTTGATCTCGTTTCGAAGATTCTCTTTGGTAGGCTCGAGTAGGGTAAAAAAGTAGCTTGGGAAATTAAGAGCCGCCACAACAAATGTCCGATGCAAGATCTTACCAATCAAGACTCAACAACCGCGTATCGTGAAGAAACACCAAGTTTCAACTCTTCTCTATTCTCACTCAATCTTTGACCCTCCACATTCTCGGCACTATTAGTAGATGAGACAGTCTAGGGACTACCCAAGCATCCTGATCTGGAAACCGTGTACACACTCTCTGTCGTCGACTCATCACGGGAGCATTAATGAACCCCTGTTGCACTAGCAAACACACCAGGGTAGAACAACCTAAATTATCTCAACGACATCGAATCAAATTGTCCCAAGTGACGGGTTGCGGCTGTACCTTTCCAATACAAGCGGCGATATAGAGTATTTTGAGGCACTTGCCACTTAATAACCATATTAAGTTCCCGGGAGAGTGAAGCACGGAGATACCCTTATTTGGATTCGGAAGCTTTCCTCCCCAGTCATGAGCCATTCTTCGAACCGTCCGCTTAGACAGTATGGAGAGCATACCAAGGAAGCCACTCTTTGTGCTCAAGATGGTTTGTTTGAGATATGGGATGGTAGACCGGTTGAAATGAAGAAGGTTGATCTAAAAGATATAAAGATCACGGGCCGCCGCCAACATGTTAATTATCATCATTTTACACCTTTTGACAGGCCACACATTCATTTCTTCAAACCTTCTTTTTTGTCTCGACGACATAATTCCAAACTTGTGAGTTCATGTCCTTGGCATCGAATGCTAATTTCCATTCCTGTTGTTGTTTGAAGGTTTTGATTGTTTGATCATTTGGTTGTTTGATTATCTGTTTGTCATGAGGTCGAGTCGTATGATTTGAATAGCTTCAGAAGTTCGATTCACCCCCTCATGGCAATCACAATTCATCCCGCTTAATCCTATTGTTCCTTTCCCCGGCCACAACCACAATAATATAAAATCAGCCACCAATCCTAATCATATCACCCTCATTATCAACATTGTCTTTCAATCTTATCTTCTATATGAGATCTGGATTGGATTTTTATTATTACAACAAAGCTGCTTTTACGAGTGAATGCTGGTATCAAGTCGAACCATCGTTCTTTCCCATAAAAGTGACAAGAAACAAACGAGAGACAGGATTTTATCCTTCATCTTTGACGACCGCCTTACAAACACCACACAATACCAACATAAATACTGATTGAACTTTTTACCTCTGGCAGAAACTACATTCTTTTACAGATACAACATCGACGTCTACATCCTGCAGCAGCTGGTACTACTTCAAGATGGCTTCCTTCTCAATCATCTCCATTTTATTGGCTCTACGCTTCTTCTTCATCGTTTCTGGTGCTCCTACTCCTGTGCCGACTGATGCAGTGGCTTCAACAACAGCTGCCTCCAGCAGTTATTGGCTCGCTTCAGTAAGTTTATTCATCCTTCTTCATCTCTCTCACTGTTTGGAAATCATCTCTGACCTTGGCAGATTCAACGACAAGGTATTGCACCATTTGGTGATGCTTCATATAAAATCTTCCGAAATGTTAAGGACTTTGGTGCTATTGGTGATGGTAAGTCAATCATTTTCTCTTCTCAAATGATTCATACTAACACTCACATCAAGGTGTAACTGATGACACCGCTGCCATCAACTCTGCCATTTCCTCTGGTAATCGTTGTGGTAAAGGCTGTGACTCTACTACCGTCACCCCTGCTCTTGTTTACTTCCCGTAAGTCGATATACCTTGTGTTTTAACATTACCCTGTTCATTTGGACTTTTCTTTCCTTTTGATGCCTGAGCCTTCTCTCGTACATTACTAACTTCACTTATAGACCTGGAACATATGCTATCTCGGCTCCTATTAAACAACAATATTTTACTCAACTTGTTGGTGATGCTGTTACTCTCCCAACGATCAAGGGTCTTGCCAACTTTGCTGGCATGGCTTTACTCGACGCAGACCCATATGATCCTGAATTTAACTGGTTCACCAATCAGTGAGTTTTCATAATGCATTTCTTCTGTCAGCGTGGTCACTAATAAACCCCCAGGAACAACTTCTACCGTCAAATCAGAAACTTTGTCATCGACTTGACTGCCATGCCTGCCTCAACTGGTAGTGGTATTCATTGGCAAGTTGCTCAAGCTACATCATTACAAAACATTGTTTTCAACATGAGAACTGATGGTGGAGAAGGTAACAACCAACAAGGAATCTTCATGGATAATGGCAGTGGTGGTTTCATGGCCGACCTGACATTCAACGGTGGCAAGTATGGTGCTTTCTTAGGCAGTCAACAGTTTACTTCACGAAACTTAACCTTCAACAACTGCCAAACGGCCATTTACCTAAATTGGGCCTGGCTCTGGACCTTCAAGGACATCAATATCAACAATTGTGGTGTGGGTCTCGATATGTCAGCAGGCGGTGCTAGTGCGCGCGCAGCAGGATCGGCCACATTGATGGACAGTACCATCGTAAATACTCCAATCGGTATTTCTACTGTTTACGATGTCAATGAAACCGGAACTAACGGCACTCTCGTTATTGATAACGTCGACTTCTCTTCCAATGTTCCTGTTGCCGTTTATGATGCCACTTCCAAGTCGACAGTTCTTGCCGGAAACACCAAAATTGCATCATGGGCTCAAGGAAAGGTCTACACTGGAGTTAATGCTGGTGCAGCTAGCCAAGGTACTCAAGATGCTGTCACCAAGCCTGCAGTCCTCTTGGACTCTACTGGCAAGTTATTTGGACGCACCAAGCCACAATATGAGACTTTACCAGCCTCTTCATTTTTGAGTGTCAAGTCTAATGGAGCTAAGGGTGATGGAACTACCGATGATACTGCTGCCATTCAAGCAATCTTCGACAAGGCTACTGCTGATCAAATTGTTTACTTCGATCATGGTGCTTATATTGTCACTGACACCATCAAAGTTCCAAAGAACATCAAGATTACTGGTGAGATCTGGCCTATGATCATGGCAAAGGGATTCAATGATCAAGCCAATCCAAAGGCTGTCTTCCAAGTTGGACAAGTTGGTGACACCGGCTCTGTTGAGATCTCCGATCTTGTTTTCCAAACTATGGGTCCAGCTGCGGGCGCTATCCTCATCGAATGGAATGTCAAGGAGACTACCCAAGGCTCAGCAGGAATGTGGGATGTCCATGCAAGAATTGGCGGTAGTGCCGGTACTCAACTTCAATCCAATACTTGCGCCAAGAACCCAAACGCAACTCACAGCAGCAACCCAGACTGCATTGGAGCCTTTATGCTTCTCCACGTTACTGAAAAGGCTTCAATCTACCTTGAGAACAACTGGTTTTGGGTTGCTGATCATGAACTTGATCTTACCGATCATACCCAAATTGACGTTTACAGCGGCAGAGGAATCTTGATTGCTTCTGAAGAAGGACCTACCTGGATGTATGGTACCGCCAGTGAACATAACGTTCTTTACAACTACCAATTGGCCAACGCCTCCAATATCTTTATGGGAGCCATTCAAACTGAAACTCCTTACTACCAATCCAATCCCGATTCCACAACACCTTTTACCACCAACTCGGTTTATGGTGATCCTTCTTTCACTGGTGGATCGCTTGCTGATAAAGCATGGGGTGTTCGCATCGTTAACTCTGAGGATGTTTTCATCACTGGTGCTGGTCTCTATTCATTCTTTGATAACTACAGTCAAGATTGTTTGAAGACTTCTAACTGTCAAAGCAACATGCTTTCAATCGAGGGTTCAGGTAATATTCACATCACTGGATTATCAACCGTCGGTGTTGAAAACATGGTTACAGTTGATGGACAGAGTGGCGCAGCGTTCAAAGATAACCGTAACACCTTTGCTGCTACCATTGCAATGTTCAAGGGATCTGATACAGGTGTTAAGTGCTAGGATGATTCATCTTAGATGGATAGGGTACGGCTTAATGAGATTACGATACATGATTTTGATACCCTGCGGATCTTTCATACTTCTCCTTTTGTCATCTTCTTTTAATGTTCTTCTTGTACACTGCCTTATTAGATGGTGTACATTATTACCTAGGGTTTAGAACGCGGGCTTTTGTTTTTGTTTTTGTCTTGGTCTTGTTTTTGCGGAGGAATGGGGAGATTGAGATACATATGGGGTATATGCTGTGCATATATGGGGTGAACACACTGGAATTGCATGGTTTTTAGATAGGTAGTTACATATTGAATTTGAGATACTTTGACCTCGGATTTAAATTACTTCTTTTGAATGTGAGTTGTGTGAGTGTGATTGTCAAAATAATTAATTTCCTGGCACGGAATTTGAACCAACGGCAAAGTGGTACCATACACCATCGCCTTCTGATGTCGGGCTATTTTCGATAGCGAATTCAACAATCTTTATTTTATTTCCTCTACCTCAATTTGATTTATGATGAGAAGGGGAAAGAAGCTAAAGGAAACTCAGCTGAAGACTGGAGAAGAGGGGAAATAAGTCTAGATGGGGTGTGCTGGCGGTAAGTTGCACATA
This sequence comes from Botrytis porri, assembly GCF_014898465.1. Classification (NCBI taxonomy): domain Eukaryota; kingdom Fungi; phylum Ascomycota; class Leotiomycetes; order Helotiales; family Sclerotiniaceae; genus Botrytis; species Botrytis porri. The sequence goes on along the minus strand of NW_024066083.1, from coordinate 237,366 downwards.
GCAAATTTTTACATGTTCAGAGACTAGGAATGGTATTGGGTTTGGGGTAGGGGTAGGGATTTGGAAGGAAAGGAGTATGTGTTTGGGAGTTGGAAGGAAGAGGAAAGGGAGAGAGAGGGACTACGAAAGAGAGGGGTAAGGAAGGAAAGGACTATGAGAGAGAAGGGAAAGTGAAGTGGTAAGTGAAGGAAGGACTATGAGGGAGGGGAAAATAGAAGGGGGAAAAAGGAAGGAGCTGGAGCTGGAAGATTCTAGGGGAGGAGAGGGTTCTTGAGGTTGGGGAATGAGATTGAGGGATGAGATATCAATGTTTGGGTATAGAGGTGACGAGGTGGGCACTGGGAAGTACATGGAAAGGAAAGAGTATCACAATTAGGTAACTTGTAAGCGTATAGTAGATATTAAGTATCAGAAATCCCTGAGAGTCGAGAGTCGGACATCTGAAGCTAGATGGATAGAACTTATAATGTACAATAATTAAGCACTGATAAATATCTAGGTATCTACAAATCCCAACCCCAACTCTCAATCTCATCATTCCTTATATTCCAAGTCTACTTGTCTCGAATTTCCCCTATCCGATCTTCCGCATATACATATCCGATCTACTAACCCCCAGGAAAGTAAAGAAGAATTCATGATATGATCTGATCGGAAGATCAAAAAATATAAATATATGTGTTTTCGAGGTGGTTCCAACCCCGCATTATGGATTAAGATTGAAACCTGAAAATAAAGTTCATGTACTAGTTTATGATCAGGACGCTAGATCATAACTAAAGAGCTTTAAATACCTAGTTAGTGCTTGGCGTTTTGAATTTGAGGTTGTATAGATTGGTATCGGTCTTCGTCTGGGGTATGGGATATAGAATAATATTTAGATGGCCTTGTGTTTTAGACTGGAGTTTTTTGGGTGCAGGGTTTAAAGTGGTGTGTGGTGTGTGGTAAGGGATTGACTAATTAATTTTGTTTTGTTGCTTGAGTGTGCATGTGACTAGTTGTGTGAATCATTTTTGCGGGGGAATTTCTAGGGAGGGAGGATAAGGCTAGGATTTACGGGGTTTGAATAGATTCTTGAGTCTTGGAGTTGGAGTGTGGTTTTGGATTCGGGATTTTGTGGTTCGGTATGGATGGTGACGATGGGGATGGAAATGGGAAGGAGTGATGCGTGGATCAATAGACGGATGGGTGGATATTTTTCTGATGCCGTATGCGCTTCTTGCATGTAAAACCTGGTTGATAGAGTGCTTTATTACTGTAGTGTTTATATTTGAGATGAGGAAGTTATATCGGAATTTCGGGTTCTAGACACTTAGGAAAGAGTGGCGAGCGTGAAAGGAAAGAGGACTGAGAAGAGAGAAACGTGCATATGTTGTGTGATTGCACCTGCACCTGCACCTGCACCTCCAAAATGAAGTGGACTAGAAATACAGAAACTCCTAAAATGTGGACGGGAGCTGCAGTTACCTGGCATGAGTGACTGATGAACTGTTCTTCGGGGTTCAGAAGAAGGAAGTACCAGTAGTTTGTATCTTTCGGGTCGAATTCGACCAGATTACGATGAACAAATTTTGGGAAACTTGAAATGCTCTGTTTATTTTACTGTGTTTGATTGAGGATCGAAAGCTACCAGTGTGAGTGATATATTCTACACTTCATAATCTACATACATTACGTAGGAGAGATCATGATGGAGAATGGATATCCATCAGATCTGCTGAACATGATAATATTCTCAAGCTAAACTTCCCCATTGGAGAATATTTGTTTGAGAAGCTCGTATGATTACAATTCACAGTAGCTTTGAACTAGCTCATCCTTAAATTAACAGCTTGGCTGAATTTGTTTTTTTATGAGATCTGACTGGCTGTTGAGAGCTTTGGACACCTAGTACTTCTTAAATCACGATTATCGGAGATCCTTTCAGGGATATATTAGTGAGCCTGGGGACTCAGTCTAGTATGATGCGAATTAGGGGTAGATACCGTAGTTCAGCAATGAAGAACTGTGATTATATCCTAGACAAAACAATTGCACATGTATTTCACTTCAGAAAGCATGACTTGGCTCCACTCTGTTGGATTACGTTCTACTAAAATTATGTACAATGCAATTTTGGTGTCTTTTCGAGTCTTCAGGATTGTTCAAAATAGGTGCACTGAAATTTCAAACACCATGGCAGAATTTGAGACCATGTAGAAGCCGAAAGCGCTTGTGATTCCTACATGCTTGAGATATTTCAGATCTACTCATCATTGACTAGGCTGTAGCATTGACGATTCTGATCTCGATACGTAAAGGCGAGAATATTCTTATTTGAACTGGACATCACATGTCACATGTCTTTGGTACTTCAACAACTACTAACAGCGCCGCGTCGCGCTTACCAACCACTAGGACTCGAATAGGTTAAGCGAGGCTCTTCAAGATTCCAGCCCCTGAACTTCAGTACTATCATCTTCGATCTTTGTGTAGAGCTTCCCGATTTCTTGATAGCGACAGTCTGCTTGAAATTACCCCATTGTTGCAAACAAGAAGATGGAGATTTGTTCTATTGATAATAGTAATCTTTTTGCCAATAACGGTTCGTACTAGAACATGACGAAATAAATCGAAATTGAGTAAAGATCAATGTCAAGACTAATTTCAAGCTCGAAATCATTCCAGTCTGAGTCTAATTTACCCCGCTGATTCAAACTTTGACACTACAATATACAAATTTGATCGAAGTAGTTGAATTTTAAGTTTAAGCCTGACACCAAGCTAGTCTTGTCCGAAAAAAATAATCTATCTGGTCCAGATGGAAATATTGTACAAAAGTAAAACAGTTTCCCTCCCTTGAATCCATTTCTTTTGAACCATCCTCAGACAAAATTTCGAACATACAATCAATATCACAACTACCTTGATAACATGTACCTTGAATATATCATCACATACTTCATTCAACATCAATAACAACGACATACACACATATTCCACTGTATACATTATCCCCCTTGTTATCAATTTCCAAACATCTCCAACAACGTCCACGCCGTCGACCCCAATGGCGACTACAACCGCCCCCCACGTTCCTCCCCTCCGCATCATAATTCGCACACGAGAAGAGATGATACGTATCAGAAGACTCAAGAGAAACCTGGCCAAGTATCCTGATGTGTCAAAACATGCCTTTAAGATAAGATGTTCATATCCCGAATTCGAAATGCCTACTCCAATTGAAAAACCTAAAAGGGATAACATCAGTCTTGGCAAGAATCTTGGAATGACACTCTTCCACAGGGAATGTTTGTTGAAACAATTGGGGGTATTTGGAATGGTAGCCAATAGTGAAGAGAGACAGCGTTTTTACAAGAATTGGGTACAATTTACAAAGGATGGATTGGAAAAAGATGAGATAAAGGTCTCCAACGAGTACAGGAGACTACGATTAAATTTGATCACGGAGAAAAATCGAATCCGGAGAAGACTTTGTGTTCCTGTTCCTGCCAAGGACAAAACTATTTTGAAGAAAAAGTTGGGGGAGATGGAGGACGAGGAGGAAAAGGCAGCGGCGGCTTATGTGAGGGAATGCAAAAAGTTACGCATGCATCGAGTTAAGATGGAGCATGAAATGATAAGGATCAAAGATTTGCTTGCTGAGATGAGTCAGTACCCTCAAGGAGATCTTCCTAAAATCTGGGGTAATGGTTACGATCAAGCATCTAAAAACATTGGCCGAAGAACCAACCCGGAGGACAGCAGCGAAATCAGTGACTTGGTTTAAATTGAGTGCTACAATTTCTCAGATTGAGTAACAAGCGGTTATCAGAGCATGTAATATATGGGGCCAACAGAGCATTAGCAGCTCCTGTCAATGTCCTATTTCAGCGCAAAAAATGTAACTTTACATTAACATGGCTGATATGCATGTTTTTCTTTGTGTGAACGTGAGAAAATCGACGCATTATACAAAATAACAACATTATATATTGATAAGGCCTTACTTGCCCGTATCATATTATAGAATGGAAAGAGCCCTCCAGAAAGTTGACTTGTGTATATCCAGGGTAAGCACGAAGGACTTTATGCAATATTGCACTATGCTGATGTATTTGAATTCCCTGCAATTCTGCTGTGGTTATTTTGACAGCCAGAGGGATATGTAGGATGATACACGTTTTTGGTAAACCTTTCCACGCTGTTAAGTCGTCATCGTCCTTTGTAGAATATGTGGTTATTCGCATCGAGAAACGAGATGAGGTCGGGAGGAGGTTGGGCTTAGTCAGCATCGTCACGCACTAGGTAATTGTAAAGAAGGTAATTTATGTTTAACCGAATGCCATCAAGATCTAAGACAAGACGATCAAGATACTGTGCATTAAATTGGTGTTGGACATTCGTAGCAGAGTGTATACGATGTTGCAGAAGGAGAGCATATCCATGTAGAAGTATGCAGGATCAAGGATAGTTCATCATCTCTATGGAAGAGAAATATACTTCACGGTGAGTGAATCTTTGAGGTTTGGAAGCGTGGGAGAATGGCATAGCCCGAGTATCTAAGGCCATGTACAGTATGGGTCGTGCCTGATATGAGAAGTGTATCTAGACTTCCCAACTTCTTTATCCATCCTTTTCAACAGTACTTATTAAGCGTACAGCCAGCGAGGGTGTGGCCATTTTTGTATTTCCGATACAACACTTTTCGCTGTGGATTTACATGAAGTTGCAACGACCAGTTGGTTTGAGGACAGAAGGGAACATATTTGAGTCGCAGAAACGCAGGTAATGATCACAGAAAGATGTAAATGATTTGATTTGAGGTTGGTGGATTGACAGTTTCCAACATTGTTTTTAGGTTGGATTTTCCAAGAAATGAAGACGTGGCAGAATTTAAAAGCGGTGAACCACCCATTCTCAAATAAGTTAACCTTATTTATTATTAACCTCGACAGCAAAACAATCGTCTCGACACTTATTATTAACAATTGGTTGTGACTTGATTATTTTACATCACAAAAGATGAATAGGTAGCTCTGATGTCTACTCTCGAAAAAATCAAATCCTGAACAATCTATTGGCATAATAGATAATCCAAGTGGAACGTAGTGTACCTCCAACACACATCAGAGCTGAATATTCATTATCCAAACACATTACCTAGGTAGATATCACAACATCACATTATCACACATCCCACTCCGCCACAAAAGATCACCAAGTTGCAGCATCACCCAGATTGATTCTCGCTTGTGCATGAGCCTCGGAATTCACCCTCGCAATGTTGGTTTCTGCCGCAAGAGGCGTGGAGCTGGAAATGAGGCATTTTTGTAATACATGAGGGATTTTAGCCTGCTCGAATCCGGAGGCGAGGATAAGAAATTTCATAATTCGTACCTCATTCCAAAAGTTTATGGCTTAAAATCCTTTGAGATAAGAAAAATACAAATCCAGTGATAAATTTCAAATTGTCAACGGTATCACAGTGAATGGAGTTCAGGCGTCATTGATAGTTCAAATGTCAGCTGTGGGGATGTCAATTGTAGAGATGTCTACCCTTGAGAACCCTTGGAATCTAACATGTGTACCCCTGAAGGAAGGACAATTGGCCAATGGATAGCTTTGCCTCCAATTTTCGAGGTGGGATGAGACTGAAGAAAAAATAAAATCGAATCGTTATCAGTATGTCTAGGTATAGTATAAGTGAATTCAAATTCCCATAGTCATCATAGGAAACTTTCTTCTATGTTTAATCTTGTATCATCTTACCTTTCTCTGTACACCTGTTTCCCTCTCCGAGTGCAGCATCTTCAGCACTTGTTCGGATTATATCAATAGCCCGAGCAGAGGACAAACACAATTCTCGAGTGTCAGTACCAAGATGGCAGATCCATCTCCGCGCATTCAGTTCAAAGATGAAATAAAGCCTGTTAGATCAAACCCATCAAATGGATTGGCATTTGGTGATGTTTTGGCAGAGTCGAAAGTATCTCAGATGGCATCTAGTTATGACTTTGAGGAGAAGGCATTACAGATTGCCAATGAAGATTTGAACAAGAAGAACAAACAGGTGTGTGATTAGTTAACATTCAAGCAATTCCGATGTTCTTCAATTCTATACTTGCGCTTTTGGGTATCTCGCGTCTCTCTCCAGCAGGCCAGTCTTCTTACTAGCTGCTCATTCTAATCTCTTCTAGACATATACCGGATGGATGCTTATGTGGTTGGCATATCAAAGTACTGGAGTCATTTACGGAGATATAGGTATGCTTTCAGTTCCCCAGCCAAGAAACCACAATAACTTACCATCCTCATCACAGGTACAAGTCCCTTATATGTCTACTCCTCCACTTTCACAAGTCACCCTTCATACGAAGATCTCGTGGGCGCACTCTCCATAATAATCTGGACCCTTACACTTATGGTTTCGGTCAAATATGTTTTCATCGTATTATCCGCGGATGATGATGGAGAGGGAGGAACATTCGCTCTATACAGTTTATTAGCCCGTTACGCACATATCGTTCGACTAGATCCGAATATTTCAGGAATGGTCAAGATGGAACGTCATGAGACCAATGATTTGAAACGTTCGAACAAAAACGTACGAACTTTTATTGAGGGGTCCGCAGTCGCTAGAGTGGTTTTGAAATTCTTGGGTGTGTTGGGTGTTAGTATGGTCATGTCGTAAGTCTGATGTGAATCTACAAGAAAATACTCCTCTAACAACTACTAGGGATGGAATCTTAACACCCGCCCAATCTGTACTGGGAGCAATTCAAGGAATTGAAGTTGCACAACCAGACATTAGCACCAGTACAATCGTCGGCACAACTTGCGCTATCCTCATTCTATTATTCGCTATCCAACCTTTCGGAACTACAAAAATCGCAACTACATTTGCTCCGATCGTCATGATTTGGTTACTGTTCAACATGTGCACTGGTATCTACAATTTAGCTCAATACGACCACAGCGTTCTCAAAGCATTTTCTCCTTATTTCGCCGGACAATACTTCATGCGAAACAAAGAGGAAGGATGGAAATCCCTAGGCGGACTCCTACTCGCATTCACCGGAGTCGAAGCACTCTTCGCAGATTTGGGAGCTTTTAGTAAAAGAGCCGTTCAAATTTCTTGGCTGGGGTTTACTTATCCGTGTTTGCTATTGGCATATATCGGACAAGCTGCATATATTTCTCAAGATGTGACGAAAACTGCTTATACGAATCCTTTCTTCAAAACGGTTCCTCCTGGGACATTCTGTAAGTTTTATAGGCATCTTCTACCTGTATGGAAGCTCGACTAACATGATCCAGATTTCTCTCTTGTCATTGCAATTTTAGCCGCGATTGTTGCTTCACAGGCTATGATTACGGCTAGTTTCCAATTGCTATCACAGGTTATGAGATTATCTTATTTTCCACATATCAAAACCATTCATACTTCGAAGCTATTCCATGGACAAGTATATATGCCACTTGCAAATTGGCTCCTTATGATTGGTACAGTCGTGGTGACAGTAGCATACAGTAACGTGAGTTCTCCTTTCCATACCAACTCTTCAGTACTCAAAACATAGTACTAACGCAACACCAGACAACCCGTCTCGGAAATGCCTACGGTGTCTGCGTCATCTTCGTAACCTTCATAACAACCTGCATGGTTTCCCTCGTCGCCATAATAATCTGGCGCATAAACGTCCTCATCGTTCTCATCTTTTTCCTCGTCTTCGCCGCCCTCGACGGTGTCTACCTCTCCTCAGCCCTGATCAAAGTCCCCACCGGCGCCTGGTTCACCCTCCTCCTCGCCTTCATCCTCTCCTGCATCTTCGTACTCTGGCGCTACGGCAAAGAACAGCAATGGACCTCAGAAGCCCAAGATCGTATTGCCCCTTCCGCTTTCATGACTACCGATCCCCACTCCGCCACTCCTACTTCTTGGCTCACCGCAGCATATGGTTCGCATCCCATCACCACGGTCCCCAGCGTCGGCATCTTCTTTGATAAAATCGGCGATCAGCTCCCCATCGTCTTCACCCAATTTGTTCGCAAATTCTGCGCAACCCCCGAAATCATTATTTTTCTACACATGCGTCCGCTTTCTATCCCGCACGTCCCAGATGAGGAACGCTACGTCGTGCAACGTACCTCCATCCCGGGCTGTTATCGAATCACTATTCGACATGGCTACACTGATGATATTATCACGCCGTCTATTGGCGAAACCCTCATATGCCAACTCACACTCTTCATCACTCGGGATCCGGGGACATTTTCGGGATTGCAGAGGAGTTTAATTTCTCCCGCTCCATTAACCCCTCATTCTCAATCTCCATCCCAATCTCCAAACCAAACCTCCCCCGCGACAAGTATACTCCACACCCCCACCATCCAAAAAGAACTCGACAGTATCACCACCGCAGCCGCAAACCAAATCGTCTACGTCCTCGGCAAAGAACAGATGAAGATTCGAGCGGGCAGCGGAGTGCAGAATTGGTTACGCAGATCGGTGTTGTGGGTTTTCTTGTGGATCAGAGAGAATAGTAGGGGGAAGATGGCGGATTTGGATTTGCCGGTAGAGGGGTTGGTAGAGGTGGGGTTTGTGAAGGTTATTTAGGGGGGGAGATTGTGGAGTATGGGAGTATGGGATGGGATACCCTGTCTTTGTTCTTGCACTCTTCGGTAAACCATTTAACAATATCTTAATACGAATCATATAACGTAACGTATGGGGAACTCGGACATATGGGGAACTCGGACACTTTTAGCCCATCACCAACTTGAAACCGCAATAACTTTTATTATGCATACCCAATCACCTTCTACATCTGCTCAAATTGAAGAGAAGCTTCAAAAGGCTATAATTTCACTTCAATTGAAAGAATTTAAATCAATTAGAAAGGCTGCAGAGCATTTTGAAGTCCCTAAGTCTACCCTAGCTGATAGGCTGGCTGGGAAGAAAACACGTTCCCAAACCCACGAAATGGCTCAAATTCTTTCAAACGCAGAAGAAAATACTCTTGTACAATGGATTTCACAACTTACCATCACTGGATTCCCTGCTACACCTATGTTGGTGAAGGAAATGGCCGACGAAATTCGTCTTCGACGCGTTCGGGTCGCGTCATCTCGAAATCCTACCTCGACAGAAATTCCACCTATAGGCCACGAATGGATCTATAGATTCCAAAAACGACATCCAGAACTTAAAACATGCTATTCACGTCAATTAGAGTCTAATCGGGCTAAAGAAGCAACTCCGGAGAATATTCAGGCTTGGTTTGACGCGTTTCGCACGCGTCTCATTGAGCGAAAGTATGAATTAGATGATATGTATAATATGGATGAAACCGGATTTGGAGTTGGAAGTACTCAAAGTACGCGCATTATAGTCGATTCTACTCAGAAATCGAATTGGAAAGTTACAGCTGGCAAGCAAGAATGGATAACTGCATTTGAATGTGTCAATGCAGCTGGAAATGCTCTATCACCTATGGTCATTTTCAAGGCTCAGAATACGAATTCTGCATGGATTCCAAAGGACACACCTCAAAGCTGGCAGTTCTCTACTAGTACAAATGGATGGACCTCAAATAGCCATGGATTAGAATGGTTAAAAAGGGTTTTCGAACCAGAATCCAAGAAAGTGTCAGGTGACCGACCTCGACTTTTGATCATGGATGGCCATTCAAGCCATATTACAGGTAGCTTTATTGCTTTCTGTATAGATAATGATATTGATTTACTTATATTACCTCCTCATTGCTCTCACTTGCTTCAGCCACTTGATATTGCGGTGTATGGGCCAATGAAACGATATCATGCTTTAGAGGTCGATCGATATTCTCGAGCTGGTGTAAAGCGAATCCAAAGAGCTGAATGGGTAGAACTCTTTCAAAATATTAGAAAAAAAGCATTGAATTCTTCTAATATTAAAGCTGGCTGGAGAGGAGCTGGTTTAGTACCTTTTGCCCCACGAAAAGTACTCGATTCATTACCATTTAACTCCTCCCAGCAACCTTCTACTCCACAAATGAGAACCCCCAATCAAGACCTAGACTTGTCTATACTCAGGAGTTCTCCTCCAGATGGAACAGAACTAAGGCAAGCAAATCAGATCTTTAATACAGCTCTAGCAAGCAGTGGTTCTCCTGCATCGCCAACTCGTCGATATGCCAAGAGAATGACTAGGCTTGTAGAATCTCAAAATGCTGAGATAGCCCTACTTCGGAAACAGCTCTCTGATGCTCAGGAGGTAATTGAGACTCGAAAGAAAAGAACTAAAGGCAAAAGAGTCAAATTACAAGGTCAATTTGTCTTTAGTACTAAGGAAGTATTGAAAATGGTACGTGAGGCGGAGGAAAAACCGAAGGAGAAAAAGCCACGAGGACGGCCACGCAAACGCCTAATTGAAGAATCAGAAGAAGAGATTGAAGAAGAAGAGCTAGAGAATAGTTCAAGTGATTCGGAATTGGAATTGGAGGATTGTGTGGCTCGTAGAACAAGATCGCGTGTAGAATAATTGAAAAAGTGTCCGAGTTCCCCATATGTCCGAGTTCCCCATACGTTACGTTACATAAATACATACAATAATCCAAAATTACAATAACAATAGCCATCCACACTGTACACTATAAACAGATCCAAAAACTGCCTTCCCTTCCCATCCCATCCAATCTCCTCAAAACCACAATCGTCCTAAATATCAATGATAGGAGCCCATTCCATTCCATCATATATCGCACTGATTCCCACCCCATTCTGTACATTAATCTCTATTCTATAATCAAACTGCATATAATTCATTAACTAATTCTAGCTAAGCTAGATTTAAACTAAGCTAAGCTAAGTCTAGGATTTATTGATCTACTGATCCAAAGTGAATAACTCACATACTTTATACTATTCATAGGACAGGATAGGATAGGGTAGTCAGGTATTTCCTTTTATTCTAGTAATGAAATATGTCAAAATCATAATTTTAATAGCAATATCCACACCATATGCCTCAAACAGCCCGCAATACTCCCATTCCATCCTGTTCTATTCTATCCCATCTTCCGATCCCATCCCACTCCCTCTCCCCTCTCCTCAACACACAATCATTTCAAACCCATAATCATCCCAAATCCAAATCCAGGTCCATATTTATATCCAAATATCAAAACCAACCTTGCCCAAAACCAGAATCCCAATCCCAATCCAGTTCCCCCAATCCAGTTCCCCCAATCTAGTCCACCCTATTTGCCCAAGAATGGGTTGAATGCTGAATGTAATTCACTGACTAGATAACTAAATAAATAAATAACTAGATAACGAAAGCTCGATGTGACTTAACTTGGACTAAACTTGACTTGATTTGAATTCGCTAAGATTACTACCCTCCCTCCCCCCTTATCTAAATTGAATAATACACAACAGACTACAGATCTAAAACCTCAATTTCCTGTAAAGTGACTAGGTACCTACTAGGTATGTACCTCCCTACCTACTATTCAAAATAAACGAATTATCCACTCCAGCTTCACACTACTCACATCACGTCATACTAGTCACAGCACAGCACAGCACAGCACAGCACAAACCAAAATAAAACAGAACAGAACACTCATATACCTCTCTCCTCTCTCCTCTCTCCTCTCTCCCCTCTCCCCTCTCCCCTCTCCCCTCTCCCCCTCACCCAATACCAAAATCCCACCTACCCATCTACAAACAAGAATAAAAACAATCTCCTATCTCACAAGTTTCCACTTGAAAAATCTCCAAATCATTTTCTAGAAGCTTGTTACACTGACCTCGGGAACATTGATCATCCCGATCGTAGTGAATAGCTTCAATTCACCCAACTACTACATTTCCAGCCCTGAACAAAAGCAAAAGAAACTAGCTCTTTCCGTAGCCCCTGTGTAAGACCTACAACTTCCTATACATAGGTAGCTAGCTCTCTCTTTAGACAGAATACAATATAGACATTTAGAACCTACGGATACATGGGTGCTACGTCTTCCATATCCTTCTCAAACTAACACTTACTATTGCTAATCAAGAGTAAATAGGACTGCAATTGGAATTGGAACTATTTGATCCGATTTGATTTTGTTGATACACGATCCATAGCACAGGAAAGAACAGGATGGGATAGCATAGGATAGCCAGTTATCTATCTCCTTATCCCCATGACGAAGGACCTACCTACAAACAAGAACCATCTCCTATCTCACAAGTTTTCACTTGAAAAACATGTAAATTTTCCCAAGAGCTTAGTACGACTGCTTGGAACTAGAAGTATCCGATTTAATTTAATTTGTTTTTATTGAATTTTAATACTAACAAAGGAACTTCATATATTTGTATTGCGTCGACGACCATCCTATGCACAAGTCATTTTACCCCTTTCCACTCATTCAGTCGCCTAACAATCAGTATCCATATCACCAATCCAATCTCTTCCTATGTATCTCATCGCATCTCATCGCATCTCACCTCATACCTCCATCCACGCCCTTCTCACTTCCAAGAAACGCTCTTGCCACAACTATCCTTCCACCAAGTTCAATGTCTCTTCAAAATTTTCTTTCTCCAATTTCCCAACTTATGTTCAAGAGTCCATGCATCCACCAATAACCCAAAAACACCCAATACGCCAGCCAAACAATTCTCCCATCCTACCCATCCCAACCTATCTCCAAATCCTTCCTTGTCTTACCAACCCAAGACAGGATAAGAATATACCAAAACTGCACCGAGCCATCCTTCAATTCAATTCAACAACATAGGAAACTACACCACACCACGCTATTCATATGTAAACTCCAGGATCTAAAAAGTTCCCACCTCCCAAAAGAAACCATCACTACGGTGATCCATCCCATGATCAATATCATGCCAAAAGCCTTTATTCAAACTTCCTCTTTCTCATTTTCTCTCAAACTACTCGTTTCATATGCTTTTATTCTGAAAATTCACTCTACACTAGGTGGTCATGATTGAGAAGTGTTTCCATCACCATTTCGGGCTCGATGACTATCACTTCTTTCCCTTTGATTTCCACTTCTATCTCGATGGCTTTGACTTTGATTTCTTTGTGCTACTGCATCATTATAACTTGGTATTGGTGGAGGTGTAGTTTTTCTTCGTAGCATTGGCGTCCTTTCACTATCTGTACTTCCTCGGGGACTTCCTGCTACTGATGGTAAAGGACTTGTATATTCTGGAGGAGGTTGTGCATTATCGTGTACTCCCAATCCATTTTGTTGTGTAGAACTTCCTGTAGGTGCTGGTGTAGGACTATTCGAAGCCTCACCGGGTTCTTCGTGTGAAGGAAAGTGTGTAAGTTGAGCTAAAGAAATATCTGTGGGTGATCGTATTGGTCCAGGACTTGTAGGTGGACCATGCCTAAAATTTCCACTTCGAGTTCGTCCATGTCTTGGGTCGGGTTGGTAATGGCCATTACTACTTTGTGCACCTTCTCGTCCTGCCTCTAAAAGAATGCTTCCTTGTTCGCTACCATATGGAGGTGGAGGAGCAAGACTACCAGTCATAGGTGCTAAACCCCATTTCTTAACATTTGCTTCAATAAAAACGAACCCAGATTGTCCAAAATTGACATGTACTGTGCAAGGACCATTTGCCCCAACAGCTGGGAAAAGATTCTGCGATTTCAAACCATGTGCTACATCTTCGAGTTTCTTTCCATTTCGAGTGAAGAATATGGTGCCAGTTCGAGGTCGATATCCAACTCCGATAACATCTCCTTGAACGTATTGTGGTCCGTATACCGGTCCGCTAAAAGGTTGATTATATCTTCGATGTCCAGTAGATGTATAAGCTACGGAATACTTATGCCACCCTGCTTCAAGTCAGTAATCGTCCTCACAATTCATATCCAGACGACATACCTGGTAATCTAAACAGAGGATAAGGCTTTGTAGCCACTCCGATGCTAATAAGTGTATTTTCTGGCTTATCGTAAATCTTCGACTCCCAATAGTAAACCTCGTTCTGTTTTGGTACCGGTAAATTCGTCAGAGTGCAACACTCGCTATCGAAGAATTCGATTTCCGTCCTAGCCTCTACAAAACAATTGGCAATCTCCAACTCTGGTTCAAATTCCCAAGCGGAGACACCTTTCTCCTGAATTGCCAAGTATTGTGAGAGGGAAATGTCGGTTGGTAATGAATCGGGTGGGTTTGATTGTACGAATGCTATACGGATAATATCATTAGTATCAACAAACGGCAAGTAGATGATGATTAGACATACCTTTGGCTCTCAAATATTCAGTTCTTTGTAAATCATCCATTTCTTCCAAGGCTTCTGCCTCTTCCTTTGCGAAAGCCTGTTCATCGTCGTATTCTCCCGGCCTTCCGATCCGATCCAGTAAAATCCTTCCACTACTTGTATATTTGAAGAAATAAACAATTAGGAAGATAAAAGCTATTAAGATGGCCGAACCAAAGGAACTTAATAATCCTATCACCACCCCATTTATCGTCGAATCATTGGAGGACTGGAGCTGAACATTGTCGCTAGACGTACTGGTCGCAACAGTCGCTGCCGCATTTTGAAGGCTAGTCGTTTGTTGTAGTGTCTCTCGAAGAGCTTCCTGAGCGCCAGCTATAATCGGTATCGACGTTGGCGTTGTGGATAAAACCGAGGTGGTGAGAGTTGATTGCTGCATACCCCGCAGGAAGTCCTCCATGATTATACGGTAACCTTATCGCAACCCTTCCAAATGTTTCCTGCCTTGTTTGCTTCCCTTTCTCCAATGAACCCACGTACTGTCGAAGATTGAAACCAGTCCCGATGTTTTCTCGGCCCGCCGGAATAAAATCAAATCAAATCGAATCTTTCGAAGCGTTAAAAGGGATAATTTTATCGAGGGCGAAAGCAAAAAAATCAAAAAAGGGTTGTGGTTGTTGGTGGTGGTGGTTCGTATGTATTGTGGTGGAGAAGTAAGAAGTGAACGTGGTTTGTAGGAAGGCTGTGAGTATGGTCTGGGATTGGGATAGGGTAGGATAGGATAGGATAGGATAGGATAGGATAGGATAGGATTGGATTGGGATGTGATGTGATGTGATGGGATGGGATGGTTGGATCAAGGATGGTTTCGATGAACGGACGTCGGTCGCTTTCGGTAAAGAATACCTAGGTAGGCTGGTGCTGGTAGGTAGTTGGAGAGTAGATACGAGAGAGAGAGAGAGAGAGAGAGTAGTAACTTGTAGATTGTCGCTGGTGGTAGGTACAAGGTATTGATTTGCTGATAAATGGTTTTTAGTGGCGATAGGCTAAATATATCTTGTTTTCAGTCAACTTTTGCTTACTCTTATGCTTACCTAGGTAGTTCTGATTAATTCGTCTTATGCATTCGCAACTTGATCATTTAATGTATTAAGCAAGCAACGAAGGGAGGGGAAGAAAGGATGCAATCAATCTATCTATCAATCTATCATCATGCAATAAACAATTATTTTGTGGAAAGGGATAAGAATAGAGATAAAGGAAGAGAGTTTGTTTAAGTTTAAGTTTAGGATTGGTCTTTTCTTTGAAGTCTGATGATAATACCTACTCACACGTCTGAGTCCCAAGTTACAAGTGCAAAGTGCAAAGTTCCAGAGTTTGAAAGTCGGAGGTTCTACGTTATTCATTACTCGTATTGTGTATTATGAGCCTTATGATTCCGATGGATGTTTGACTAGCCTCTCATTTGATCTGAATGGAGTCTCCGGTAGTTAGGGAGAGAGAGAGAGGGTGAATGAGAGTGGTTTCAGTTAATTTGATATCAATCAACTATCGTTTCAATTGATTATGGAACATGTCATTAAAGTCGATACCTCCTTGTATACCTACCGGCCTATTGTATGTGAATGCATATCATATGTGAAGGAAGAAGGAAGGGTTTCTACATTGTTACCTAGGTATTGATTAAATAATTGATCAAAAATACAATTCAAGGAAGAGTTGCTCTTATGGAATCAATAATACAGGAATCAAGATTCAGTAAGGTTTAACTAGGTAGGCAGGTACCAAAATGGTGCTTATATACTCCGTACATACATAGTATAGTTAGTACACACGAACTTACGAACTCACAAAGGGCCCAACAGTCAACCAGCAAGAACCCAGAGTTTCGTTACATCATCTCCACGAGACAACACGTGCGAGAGTCAGGAATACCCAATGTAAGGAATCCTCAATGTAACATCATTCCAGAATTATCATCTGATCGTATATCACGGGTATGTAAGGTTCTCACTGCTGGCTGGCTGGCTGGCTGGCTGGCTACTGACTGCACTGCTTACCTGAGTGCATTCCTCTCTTGTTACTACCTTGCCTCCTTGCCCATTTTCTCTTAAACTCACCATATTCTTCTCTCAATATTATCTTCAAACGCGTCTCATTAAAATCACATCAATGTCCAGCCTTCATTTCAAAGTTATGCACAGCCTACCTGCCTACCTCGAGATCAGATCTCTCCAGGGCTTTCATTGCACAGCCAAATCATAGCGTCTTGGTGGTGACATCTCGTTTTAATATCACGTGACCAGATAGACATGGAGATGGAAATGCAGAACTCGCTTGGAAAAGTGAATTTGGACATTGGACAATCCTTTGATTATGAAAAGTTTCATGATCTGGTTCTTTGAATTCTTTGAATCTCTAAATCTTTGAAAGATTTTCTGATATGTTTCGTACTCTTGAACTCTTGGTACTTCCAGATCTTATGCCGAAAACAATACCACAAGTAATGCATCCACCATGAGACGACAAAATCTTCATTACATTAAAATTATAAGTATCCCCTAACAGAGCCATGTATCAAACATAGGATTATCCTACACATACTTTAACGCCAACTACATCAAACACACTGCTGATTCCAAGACATTACCTTGCATTCGTACTCTCGTTGAATATTTTCCATAAATCTCATTCACGTTGGTCTCGATGAGTTCAAGTACCACGTCTGATGTCCAATCCACTCCTAAGCAAGGTCATCCGGCCCTTAATTCGAGGCTTTCTTTTCCATCTCCGATAACAATTTCTCATAATTACCAGAAGTAAACTCTTCCTCTGACAATCCTTCCTGATCTTCGAAAGCTTCTCGGATACTGACTAAAGGTTGCTTTTTGTGACGCAGAGCTTTACCCCCCGATGTGACATTGCCACTTACGATCATTGGGGTCTAGACCAGCTCCAAGATTGATCCATCTTGTAATTATGATCGCAGTTCCTGACACTCCACAGTGTTTTCGACGCATTCCAAAGTCCATCCAACAATAGTGGCATTGCACTGTTCGTGCAAGGGAAGAGTTACTTCCCACAAAATTTGACACCACGAATTCCAGTGAACGTCGTTTTGAATGATTACAGACTCTATCCGATATTCCACCATAAGCTATATCCTCAATGGTTGCGTCATTTTGGCTCCGAGGGAGAAAATCCCAGGTTTGAGATCGCAACCGAAGCTCATTGGAAACAAACCGGGCATCAACGGACGGTAAAGTTGTTGTATTCGTGGACTGATGATGTGTAACTTCTTGGTGTCGGAAAGCCTCGAGAGGAAATCCAAGATCGATGCCGGATCGATGTCGCTTCGCCGCCAAATAAACTTGAGCGAAATGTATTTAGAAGGGTGACGAAAACCTAAGAGAATAAATATTCTGCCTGGCCCGAGTGCTCTGAACACATCCGAGATGGTCTGTATTGTTATTGGGCCATTTGATTGTTCTCGCTCGATGAATGCGGGCACACTCGAAGCACATAAAGCGCTGAGGAAGGTCTTTCGCCAAAAGTGTCACAAAGTTCATTTCAGCTTGACGCAAGAAATTGAATGTTTGAGGTGGTGAATTTTTCATAGCTTTCAAGTACCGGTCTCCAAGTATTTCTTTCATACCGCGGCTACTGAGAGTAAGACAGGCTGCGTAACTGTCCGGAAGCAATTCTGCTATCATCCTGATCATTTCTGCTGGAAGAGGAAGTAAGGCTGGTGAGGTTGACTTTTTTGGGGGGTAATTCCATAGTGGTGAGCAGTTGACTTCTTTTTGGCCATTGATGACTGCGTTAGTTTGAGCAGTTGATTTCTTTTCAGCCATGTCAACTGAGTCGGTCGGAGCATTTTGGGTATTTTGATCCATTATTGTGGTAAGTCGGCGTTTTCGAAAAGTTTTCTTCAACGACCTTTGAGAGAAGAAGGCGTGTGGGATTTAAGATTGAAAATTTTCTTGGAGGGTTCGTTTCAATCGCATATATCTATCAATTTCTAAAAATGACGCCTATATCTAGCTAGTGGCTCATGAATGATGGTTATTCAAGCTTCAATGGGTCTAGCCGCCCGTTTTACACAAGCTAGGTGACCCTCAAATTTCGTGGCCTTATACTAGCTTGAGCAGGCCAGGTTGATCTTTGAGGATCTTCCCCAAGATGACCAGGAATTCCTTCTTTTTGTGAAACAACTGATTATGGTTCACTGCTAGACTGTGGTGAAGACGGCCTCTGGGGAGGTTAGTGGGTTGAGGTGAACGCAATGTTCGAGATCTTCTCGGAAGAGGACATGCGGAAATAAATTTAATGGTAGAGATTATTATCATTTTCATTCCCCCCTCCTCCCCCTTCTAGTTTGGAAGAACGAGTCATTCTATCTTGAAAGGTGGACACCCAGGAAAGGAGGAATGGCCAAAAATTGTTTGAATTCAACAGAATATCAGTTGATAATCAAAAAGGGAAAAGTGATAGTTCCTGAACTAGCATTACTTGATTTTCTGGGTAATTCAGTACATTTGTAGGTCTAGTACCCAATTTTGCCCTGAGGCGTATTAAATCCCCAAAAGCATCCGTATGGCATACTTACACGTTTGCATGAAAATCTCCTTCGAGACAGACTTCTTCAATCCATCTTGAGTACATATGAAACCATGCCTAGAAATCGCCCGGTTTTTGCAAGTATCGTTCCATCTAATATTCAATACTCATATACCCTCACACCAGGTTGGATAACCATCCAATACATCAAAGCTACCTAGGTAGGTATCTCGCACACTAAACCTATCAACCCTAACATTAAACTCAAGAACGAACAACTCGAACTGATTTACGGTGAATGAGCCGAGACTCCATGATCCGTTGAAGGGTTGTGAATAATCGCACCCGTACCGTATCATACAGCATTCCCACACAAGTAGGAAGAAAGGTCGGGATAAGTACACAATACCTACCCACCTACCTATGAGCCATAATCAACCTTGAGATATCAAATCGCATCTATCGTAGGTACTCAATAGTAGATAATCTCATGCCGCAATATCCACCACGGTAATATAATACCATGAATGATTGAATGTATGCTGAAGGGAAAGTCTACACGCACTAGCGGGTAAGATTACCCAACCACATTCTCTTCTAGCCTTTTCTTCCGGTCTCCAAATCAAGGGCAAATACACGTTTAAAGAAAAAGAAAAACTCAACTCCTCATATACGAGTTAATAATGAATATACCGGTAAGTAAACAGATGTGAAGTTATTCGACTCGGCTCGGCTATATTCTCAAAGTGAATTTAAATTCTACGTGGTGAATGAGTGGGTTTACGCTGCGCTCCACCAATGCATCTAAAGTACTAAACGCACGAATCACAATTCACTCACTCAGTTTCTTCCCTGGATGGACAGACAATCTTTGGTAGGTACTGAAGAAAAATTAAAAAACCACACAAAGAACCCTAAAATAAATCGTTTGCCTTTCTTTGAACCCCATCCCCTCCATCATCTTCACACACCAAGCAACCCGAGTAACCCAACCAGTCATCAAATCAAACTCAACAAAGATAGAGCAAACAAACATCCAATAATAGAATCTCCAAAAACACCAAAAAGATATTCAGCATGCCTACTACTGGAATCGAACCAATGATCTTAGCATTTCGTATGGAATACAAGTGCTACGCGTTACCACTGCGCCAAGCAGGCTTTTCTTAGAAGTTATCTTCTAGAAGTGGATGCTGACGAAGCGACAATTTTGATATATAAAGAGATTTGATGAGATGTAGTATTACAGTGAGCTTTCGCGTGCTGATAGATACATGAGTCTGCTCTGTATGTTAGGTGTATTTTACTTAAACGTACTTTGTAGATAAGTAGCTAGGATCATTGGTTCAATATATTATACGTTTATATTTCTAATGTGCAATTGTTTTATCTACCTCGCCGTGGCTGATCATTATTCTAGTCAAATTATGTTTCTACATTTAATAGAAAATGATGCAAGATCTCAATTCTTGATCCATCCTTCTCAGTAAGAAATAGAAGAAGTATGCCCATATATCTTATCATTACTTGCAATCATATGCTTTACTGACATGGTATCTCATCATCGCAGTACGCGGTACGTCTCAAACGTATAACTGAAAATCATGCAAACATCTCTTCCAAGGACAAAGCCTTCGTATATATCATGGGCTTTCATTTACTCCTTCTTCGCCAAAGAAACATCGCCATTCGAAGCCGTAGCTCCACCAGCAGCTATTGTCAAACCTTGAAGAATCTCACTTCCAGTTACATATATGATATATGAAGGGACAGCTATCCAAGCACCACTATACAATGTTAGATAACAGACACGTCTTAGAATGAAATTGACTTACTTTGGAATGATCCATAAGAAAATCAAATCACGAATACTATTATGACCAATGTTCTCAAATCCCGAGTAGTATTCATTCATCCCTCTGTCGTATTAGCAAAGACATTATCACCACAGAAATCTCATGTCAAACTTACAGTACAACACCGTTTTACTGAGCGTCATAACCGCAGCACTATATCCCACCAAAACAGCCAATGCCCCCATCTTCCCATCCACAGATCTCTGTTCTCCAACCACTCCCGAATTCTTCGGAGCACCTCTTCCCTGAGCCGTCGATGATTTCCCATAAGCATATAAAATATACAAATAGAAACAATACATCGCACTCTCAATAATATTCAAGAAAGTCTGCGCCATTGTAAATCCATTGTGTTCATTGAAAGCCTTCCATCCATATATATAATCGACCTTTCCATATAATTCATACGGAGCCCAGACTGGCCAATGGAGTGATCCTCCGGGCATAGAAAGAGGTCGAAGCATCACATATCCAGCATCCCATGCTACGAGCGGCAGCGAGATGAACAGCCAAATGATAGTGAGGTTGGAGGGGGTATGAGCCCATTGTCCTTTGCGGGCAGGATTGCGAGAGGGGATTGTGGGTGTGCGGCTGGGAGTTTCGGGGAATTCGGAGGGGTGTCTGCGTGTTGAGACCATTTTGCTTGTGTTGTGTTATTTTCACTGTATATCTACGGAATAATCGAATAAAGGAATTGATTGATTAATTGATTCTATCAAAATATCGAAAGACAAAATAGACAGTCTGTCCAAATCCCTCTTGAAACCCCAATAATTCGCTCGTTCTCATTGCACGAATTCCACTCAATCAATTGAATCAATCTGGGGAAGGAGCCACTTAACCCCTCGGTCCTTCTTAATTCCGATGCCTGCCCTATTCGTGGACATACATGGCAAAATCTAGAAGGAAAGCGTCAACGTCATAGGCTACAACTTGGGTGTCTATCAAAATTTCTTGCCTCTGATCAATCTGGCGACTTCCAGCTCTAATAGTACGGTACTGGTATATCTCAATCTCGCAACCATCTACGGTCACTCATTCTCTATCCAGATCAAAGACAATTTTTCTATGTTATAGTATTCAACAATGGAATCACCTTCTAAAGCCAAAAGACGATCTCCTCGAATAGTTGAAGCTTCATCAACAACCATTAAAATGGCACCAAGGAGATCACCATTCCTGCCGACCACTTTTGAAGCAATACTCCTATCGATATATCCGGCAACCTTACTACTAGGCTCCATATTCTCAGTCTTAAGTCCTGACGTACGAGCATCAGTGTACAACCCCGTTCTCCAATCTCATCCTCCCAGCACCGCACCATCATATTTCGCAAAGAAAAGCAACGTATTCAATCAATATTTCGTGAAGCAAGGCTGGGCGTGGATATCCGCCAGTTATTTTTTCTTCCTCCTCACACATCCCTCCACCGGTCCTCCAGGTGTTTTTATCCTTACAGCTCGACGAGCACGCGGAACTTTACGCTATTTGGTTGTTACCATCTGGTGGATATTCGTCACGCAATGGTTTTTTGGCCCCCCATTAATCGATCGCGGTTTTGTTATAACGGGTGGACAATGCGAGCTGGTCGATGCGGCGGAGAAGGGAAAGATTGAGATGGATAACACGCGTCAGTTTGTTACCGGGGTGGCTTGTAAAGCTGTGGGTGGAAAATGGAAGGGTGGTCATGATATCAGTGGACATGTTTTCTTACTTGTTCTGGGCAGTATGTTTCTTTTCCAAGAAGTGCTTCATGTGGTTTTGCGAAGTTCGGGAATAAAAGAGGAACGAACAATCGTCATGGCAGATGGAGCGGTCAAATCGGCAGAGATTGAGGCTCCCTCTCTGAATGAAGCAGAGGGGTTGAATCAAGATGGGTGGTTGGGATTTAGTGTGAAGATTATACTCGGAGTGGCGGGGTTGAGTTTATTTATGTTGGCTATGACGGCCATTTATTTTCATACTTGGTTTGAGAAGCTAACTGGATTAATTGTCGCGTTCGGAGGGGTGTTTGTTGTATTTTGGCTTCCAAGACTGAACCCTACTGTGAGGTCAGTATTAGGGATGCCTGGAATCTAGTAGATGACGATGATGATCATGAATGAAAGGAAAAGGATTCATGACAGACTATTTAGTAGAGGCTTCGTATCTAGCCCATATTTTAGATGATGTTAAATAATACCATTGTGTTCGTCGAGACTACTCGCTAATGGGAGAACAAAAAAGCGGTGACATCTTGACTCGATTTCGCAATTCATGCAAAATTGGCATGATGGAAGCTGGACACAGAAAATTATAACATATGTATCCGGGAGCAATGCGTACCTTGTTATACTAGGTGAATAGTGAGTTTTATATTTTGTTTTCGAAAGTATGGAGTAGTATCATTCCACGTTTCAGGGGATGCTCGGTTCGCGAGCCAAATCCCACATGGGTTTTCCCCATCCTCTTGCTCACTTTAGATTTTACATTTCACAATATCATATCGTATCACGAGTAAAGCTATTCAACGATTGACATGTATAAAATAAATAAATGATAGTATTTCCAATCTACTGGTACCAAATGAATGTAATCCACGGCCAGATACGATGCGAAATAAATCAAGGATTGATGAAACACCCTAGAACCCATCGATGAAACTAAATATTGACATGAGACCCAACTAGTGCGCATTCGGGGACACAGCGCGCAAGTATACTTGTGAGAAGATGGAGAGATGAAGCGGGAGGAGAGGCTTAGACGTTGACTAGGTTTCCGTTCTCGTCGATCTCGTTGCCGGCTTCGTCGTATTGGGACTCGTAGTTGAAATCTGTATGGGGTTAGTTGATGTTTATTGTATGGTGGGTGGATGGAATGATGATTGGATTGGGGATAATAGGAAAGAAAGTATATGGGAAGTAGGATCTTACCTCTGCGTGCGATCTTGGCTCTCTTGTTTTTCTTGTTGGTGGTTTGACGCTCAATGACTTGTCCGTTGGAATCGATTTCATTGCCTCTGTGTAGAAAGTTAGTAAGTATCCGATTAAAAAGCAGCAGCTGTATGAAAATAGATAGGTCTACATACTCTGCATCATATCCATCGGTGGAGCGATCGATTAATTGTCCGTTCTCGTCGATCTCATTACCCTCAGCATCATAGCCGGTTTCTATTGAGATGTCAGAAGATGTTGTTATGGGGAGAGACAGGTTGACTTACCACGTTTCTCGATAGCCTTTCCGTTCTCGTCGACTTCATTGCCCTCGGCATCATAGCCGGTTTCTATTGAATTGTAAGCAAAACTTGTTATGGGGCTGCTGGCTGGTGAGAAACAGATTAACTTACCACGTTTCTCGATAGCCTTTCCGTTCTCGTCGACTTCATTGCCCTCGGCATCATAACCGGTTTCTATGGAGATATAAGTAGATGTTTTTATGGTGCTGGTTTGTGAGAGACGAGTCGACTTACCACGTTTTTCGATAGCCTTTCCGTTCTCATCGATTTCGTTGCCCTCGGCATCATAACCATCGGCACCTGAAACTGTTAGAACGTGCAAAGGAGAAGATGAAGAAAGCTGCAACGTACCACGCTCGATCAAGTTGCCATTTGAATCAATCTCGTTGCCTTCCGCATCGTAGCCAGTCTCAGCACGCGTATGTGTCTTGGATCTCTTCTCGATGACATTTCCATTCTCATCAATCTCTTCGCCTGCAGCGTTGTACTCCGTATCTTTAGAATCATTAGCGAGTTCTTCTATTATCCAGATATATGAATGGTACTTACCACGCTCGATCAAGTTACCATTGGCATCAATCTCATTGCCTTCCGCATCGTAGCCAGTCTCAGCGCGTGCCTTGGTTGTCTGGGCTAAAAAAAATATCAATATTGTAAATGTAGTCCAATCCAGTTGTATTAACATACCTTTCTTGCTCTTCTTGGCTCTCTTTTCAATGACGTTTCCGTTCTCATCGATTTCGTCCCCGGCTGCGTTATAACCAGTTTCTATCAGTCTGTTAGTACTCACACTAGTGTAAATTATTTGAAAAAGGCTACTCACCACGTTCGATCAACTTTCCATTTGTATCGATCTCATTACCCTCCGCATCGTAATCGTTATCACGAGCAACAACTCCGAACTCTGCTCTTGCCTCAGTACTAGAAACTGAACGAGCGACATTGGTAGTTGTATCCATTGGAGCTGCCTGAACTGCCAACATGGCGCAGAAGGCCAAAATCAAACTTGCTGTTGAGGAGCGCATCTTGAATATACGAATTGTACTGTCAAAGTAATTGAATTAAGGTATAGTTGGATAAATATCAGACCAGCTGTAGGACAGTTAAAAATGAAAAAAGTAGATTGGAATAGTTTAGAGAGAAAATTCGAGGGGGGGGAACCCTACGTATATATGTAGAAATATCCAACGATCAATTCCCCATCCTCCATACCGTCTCAAACACCCGCATGTCAGGCAAAGTCAAAGAAAGATCAGACACTAGAATTTCACCATCAGGCGAAACAAATGTGTAAACAGTCGCTCATACGCAGCCTCATTAGAAACAACATTTGTCAGACTCTAATACTCTTTGCGAAAACTCCACATGAAAAAGCTTACCATTACTAGTTTCCGTAGACTTAAATAGAAGCAATACAGAGTTGGGCATGTGCTCCAAGCATTTGAGTCCCTCAGAATCCAATGGATTCCCTCGCAACATCTGTGCTTTGGTGGAAAGGTTTGAAACAGCTGTGCGTAAAGCCATGGCGAGATAGGGATAGACCGACTCATTCGTTTTACCTTCACTCATAACAAAAGTCATTTTGTGACAACAAGATTCTAAAAAAGGCTGGATCGTCATTATTGATTATCGATGACAAATTTCCTGTTACAAAGTGAGGAATACGCTGCTACCATAAAGGGCTTCCAGAAATCGAAATGCTACTCTTGGACCATCTTAGTCCCGATTTGCCTCCTTACTACCTGCTATTCGGTTCGTATTCATATCAAACAGCTAACAATATCAAAAAATAACCACCAAAAACCCCAGGAACCCAAACGATTGCGAATAAAGGAAACGTTGGAAAGAATCCCGCGAAAAATGAGACTGATGTATTAACAAGCACAACCCTCCTTCGAAGCATTATCCCTTGGTCCTGTCAAATTGACTCTAGATTGTTCTTCTCCTCTTGCTGAAGGCGCTTGTGTACCTCCAGGTCCTCTAGCTCCCTTCAATGATGTCTCTGGGATAGCATTTGCGATTGCCGTGAATACCTCCGTCACATTTGTGCCAAGCTTGGCAGAGGTCTCGAAGAACAATAATCCCTCTTCCTCGGCATATGATTTAGCCTCAGCAGTTGATACCTTTCGCGCATCTCCGCTTGAATCTTCGCCTTCGGCTGATTCTTCATCTCCCAAGTTATTACTGGAATCATCGGATTCATTCGTCAAATCAAGCTTGTTGCCTACAAGTGCGATGACGATACCCGGTGACGCTTGTCTTTGAAGCTCTGCTACCCAGTGCTTTGCTTTAGCCAGTGATGTAGGTTTCGTGATGTCATAAACGACGAGAGCGGATTGAGCATTTCGATAGTACATGGGAGCAAGAGAGGCGAAACGTTCTTGTCCAGCGGTATCCCATATCTCGAATTTGATCGTTCTGGTTGGTAAATTACATTTTTGCGTCAAGAAAGCAGCTGCGATTATAACTGTTAGTAAAGGTCATATAAATGTGAGAGTAGTATAATGAATATATATGTACCTCCAATAGTAGGTTCCTTGTTTTCCTGAAAGTCATTGTTCACGAACCGCAATACAAGGGAAGACTAGACAAGAGTCAACATGATGTGCTATAATCCATTCCATATCTCTACATGCCTTTCCTACAGCTGCCTCACCAAGAAGAACCAACTTGACGCTGGAACTCGGCTTTGGAGCTGATGTAGTTGAGTCCGCCATATGTTACAAAACCGGTTTGTGGATCGTGTTTCTCGAATGTAAGATGGACCTCCAAAAATCGCCGACTATTTTCAGATTGATTAATTGAAGCGATGATATTTAAAAGAGTTTTGAAGATTACTTTGATGCCCTTTTACTATTGATAACTTAGTAGATGTCAATAAATAGGCTCGGTGGGTAGCTCTGCTTTTACAGGAAGATGGAGGAATGGCGGGTCGTGGATAGAGCGAATCAAGATCCTGGGCTGCAGCCGATTAGCGCCGGAACTTTTTGCTCAGTTCACCGACCAAGATTTCATTTTTTGATTTTGATTTTCAAGCTTCAAGAATTATTTCGAATAGTTTGGTAAGAACATTTTCACAACTACAATCAAGTCTCACAAAATGGGAAAAAGAAAGGCTGAATCGCAAGATCAACTTGTGACTAAGACTGGCACGAAAAAAGCCAAGCAAGAACCTATCGAAAAGGTTGAAAAGGTCGAAAAGTCTAAGATGATGTTAGATGACAGCGATTCTAGCAGTGAAGACGATTCCGCTGGAGGTGCCCCGCTTGAATCTGGATTCAAAGTAAATCAAGAATATGCGAAAAGATTCGAGCATAATAAGAAGCGTGAAGAGCTTCAAAGACGTGAGTAAAATTTCCTTCCAAGGTTGTCAATCATATTGACTTATCAATTCCTTAGTGGAGGAAAAGTATACGAAGAAACCTGGACCAACAGTTGGAAGAAATGGCGAGAAGAAATACGGCGATAAATACGATGAGGATTCTTCATCATCCGACGATGAAGATGAAGATGATGAAGGATTTTTAGCAACCGAAGATTTGGACAAGGAGATTTCAGCTACATTACAAGCTCTACGTTCGAAGGACCCTCGAGTGTACGATGAAAAAGTTACATTTTATACCCCAATTGAGGAAGACGCAGAGGAAGGAACCACGACAGAAAAGAAGGAGAAGCCTATGTACTTGAAAGATTATCATCGAGAAAATTTATTGGCTGGTCATGCAGGCGGGGAGGACGAGGATGAAAACGTCCCACAAACATTCGCTCAAGAACAAGAAGCTTTAAAAAAGAAAATTGTTAGTGAAATGCATGCAGCTGCCGATAGATCTGTTTCAGACGAAGATGAAGGATTCCTTGTTAGGAAGGATAAGAATCCAGGTCTTTCAAGCTCAGGTATCCATCCATCCAGAGCTTCAAAGGTTGAAGTCGATATCGCCATTGCCGACAAAGATCCGGAGACATTTCTATCAAATTTTATGGCAGCTCGCGCATGGGTTCCTAGTGATGGTGCACGCTTCCAACCCATGGAATCTGATGATGAAGATGATGACAACCGAGCCGAGCAATTCGAGGCAGCTTACAACTTGCGCTTCGAAAATGCTGAAGGAAGCAATGAGAATTTGAAATCATATGCCAGAGATGTCGTCGCTGCAAAATCCGTTCGTCGTGATGAAGTCAGCGGTAGGAAGAAGCAAAGAGATTCTGCAAGAGAGAAGAAAGAGGCCGAGAAGAAGGAGAGGGAAGAGGAGAGAGCACGATTGAAGCGGTTGAAGATCGATGAGATGGAGGAGAGGCTCCAAAAGATCAAGAAAGCTGCAGGTTTGAATGGTAAAACCTTGAAGGATGAAGAATGGGCACAGTTCTTAGATGCGGCCTGGGATGATGAGAATTGGGAGGCTGAGATGAACAAACGCTTTGGGGAGAGCTATTATGCTGAACAAGAAGGTGGATCCGATAGTGACGGCGAAACGGAAGGGAAAAAGAAGAAAAAGGTCAAGAAGCCAAAGTGGGACGACGACATCGACATTGGAGATATTGTTTCCGATTTCGATGACGAAGAGAAATCCTCAAAACCCATCTATACTCTATCAGATCTTGAGGATGATGCAGAGGAGGAATCGGGCGATGAAGAGGCATCGTCCAAGAAGTCAAAAAGCAATAAAGAACGACAATTGGAAAAACAAAACAAAAAGAAGGCCGCACGCTTGGAAAGAAGAAAGATTGAGGATCTTGTGGAAAGTAAGCTTGATGTTGATCTTTCTCTGGCTTCCAAAAAGGCATCAGTATTCAGATATCGCGAAACTTCACCTACCTCGTTCGGTTTGACGGTTAGAGATATTCTAATGGCACCTGATTCATCCCTCAATGAATTTGCTGGCTTGAAAAAGATGGCTACCTTTAGAGATGCAGAAAAGAAACGCAAGGACAAGAAACATCTCGGTAAGAAAGCTAGATTAAGGCAGTGGAGAAAGGAGACTTTCGGTAACGAGGACGGACCGGAGATTATTATTGGCCCTGATGCCGGGGAAGGTGCAGATGCTATGGAAGGTGTAGAGATTCCAGAAAAGAAGAAGAAGAAGAGGTCTAGAAAGAATAAGGGAGCTGTTGGAAAAGCTACAGCTGAGGAATAATTAGAGTCTCTATATCCATACGTTCACGAATGTAGGAGTTATGGTGTACTCTAGTGTATTAATAGATTTCACCGAGGTGGAGCATTCAGTTCAATGATTTTCGCAATGTTTCTAGTCTTCAATCTATTTAAAGTAGAAATCCATATCAAATCCAAAAATGAAGTTAATCTGTGTATTTTTTGAACAATGATTATCCTACTATCTCCCCACTGGTCTCTCGCAAATCATTAATCTCATCAGGAAAGGAAAACACCTCCACACACTAATGCATGCGTCTGATGAGAGACATGAAGAGCCGGAAAAAGAACATCGATTGATATTAAAATAATTTCTTTCTGGAACCTTTGGAATTGAGGATTGGGGGAACAACTGAATGAATTAATTGTACCTTTTGCTACATGAAAAGATTTGATTTTATATATAGTATTTGAGTAATTTAAACATTCAATCCTCATTTGTTTTATCAAATTTAATGGCATTTACTATCTCATTATGAATCTATTAGTTGGTAACAAACTTCCATTTTAAAGCCCCTTATACTTTCCCCCTCAAACAATCTAGCCTCCAACCCCAACTTCTTGTGCCACCTTCTAGGACGATTTTTAAATTTACGTATATGATACAACCATTTACAGCTTTTTAGCATAATGAGGTTGGGATTTATTCTATCTTTCACTCTGCGCAGAGTTTAATCAACATGTCGGACGTTGCGCCGCCCGTTATACCACAGCTCAATAGGCCATTGAGCTTAATACCAGTGGGCTTAAAAGAAGCAGCCCTCGATTCACCCACGTTTCGCGCGACAGCAGTTCATTTCTCTGATCAAGTGGAGATACTTGAGAAATGGCTCGATGCCTATGTCAAATCCATAACCAAACTTGTTCACGACGCTTCCTCATTAGAAGATGCATTCAATAACTTTCTCTTTCGATCGATCCCTCCTGCGAATGTTTCCGAAGCTGTCCTCGATCATGACTATACTTTGTTGGCAATGCAAAGATTTGGAGAAGGGTCGAAGGAATGGTGGTCGCAGATTATGGCTGGTACTAAGAAGATTGATACAAATATATGCGAGCCCATCAAAGCATTCATGGCTTCAGAACTACGGAATTTTAAAGATGCTCGAAGATATTTAGAGCAGTCGCAGAAGACATTTGACTCTACACTGGCAAGATATGTGGCTCAATCGAAAACTAAAGAGCCTTCGGCGCTGCGAGAGGATGCTTTCCAAGTACACGAAACCAGAAAAGCATATTTGAAAGCATCTCTGGACTTCTGTTTACTTGCGCCCCAATTACGATATACGATCGACAAATTACTTGTGAGAGTGTCAACTGATCAATGGAAGGAGATGAAGAGAACAAGAGAAGTCTCTTCGTTAGCTCTTGCTAAATGGGGTCATGAGATGGATCGTGTGCGAGGATGGAGCAAAGAAATGGAAGCTGGTGAGGCAACATTCCGCCGTGAATTGCAGCTTGCCAGACGAGATATTGCGGAGACTGCATCCCAGGCATCAAAACCATCCAGGGAGTTGGAAGACTACAATCTTTCAACGGTTGCATACCTCGGCTCAAGAGGTCCTTCGACTGGACTCATTCAACCTCAAAGCAAACATACTGAACGATCGGAAAAACAAGATTGGCTGTTCTTACGAACAATATCTGGTAAGCCCGCAAGGACTTTATGGGTCCGTCGCTGGTTCTATGTTAAAGACGGGATCTTTGGTTGGTTAGTTCAAGGAATACAATCTGGGGGAGTAGAGGAGAGTGAAAAGATTGGCGTCCTTCTTTGTAATGTGAAACCTGCTGTTCAGGAAGATCGACGATTCTGTTTCGAGGTCAAAACCAAAAATCAAACAATTCTTGTTCAAGCGGAGACCCAAGCTATCCTTATGGAATGGCTCGAGGCTTTTGAACTTGCTAAAAATAAAGCTCTCGAGGCTAGTGCAAATCCTAGAACGCTCCGCGCTGGAGGAATTGATCCCGCATTCGCCATCACTCCACCTTCTATTCCCGAATTTGCTGCCAAAAATGCAGATGGTCAAATTTCGTATGGCAATGAAGATGTTATCGAAAGGTCCGGCACGCTACCTATTCCTGGAGCAGAGTTTGCTGGAAGACCCAGTTCCGATATTGTCCCTCCTCGTCGTTCTGTTACTTCAAGAGAAGAGGGTGAAACTAGTCGAGAACATGCTGCTAGAATCATGCAAAAACTAGATCTCCACAGAAAGTCGACTAGTATGCAGTCAAATGAACCTCCAAGTGCATCTCAACCTGCATCGGGTGGTATCGCTAGTTTGATATCAGCTAGTCATACAATTCTTCCCATCTCTGCACCTTCAACCTCTACGAATAACCTTCCCAATCCACAAATCACCTTGCAGTCACCAACTCAAGATTATACTGCAAGTACCTTGGCGCCATCAACACTCATAAACCCGCCTGCTCCTACGAATTTGAGCAAATCTGCAGTGATCGTTAGCGGAGAGCGTGGAATTGGTATTGGTCAGAGTGACGCTAGTGGAGGAATGCCTAGTGGTATAATGGCCAATTTATGGGGCACTAGCAATTGGGGATACATCAATCGCCTTGAGAAGGGAGAAATTAAAACTCCAAGCTCAGGATCTCGCTCGGCACCTGGGAGCCCACGTATAAAGCCGTTAGAACCATCTCCAAAGATAGGTATGGACGAGAACTTAAAGCCCGATAATGGACTTGGGTCTGCAAAGAGCCCGATCAGTCCATTGACTGATTTTTCAACAACTCCAGGTCCCTCACCTGTGGTCCACCGAAAAGCCGCTAGTGCTAGTATCGAGATTGAAGTTGCGCGTGCAGCGAATCAATCTGGATCCAGACCAGAAGTATACCCCAGCAATTACCCAATCCAGCTGAAAACTCAAGATGCACAATTTCGAATGCTATTTCCAAATGTTCCGCGAGAGGACAAAGTTATACTTGTCTTCCGTGCTACTTGGAATCCAAATGAGCAGCATGATTTTCCTGGCAGGGTCTACGTCACTCAAAAAGACATATACTTTTATAGTCATCATCTAGGCCTTGTTTTGATAACTGGGGTCAAGTTGGCTAGCATTAGTGAAGTTACAGCTGCTCCAGGCAGAGATTGTGACTTCCTATTCCTGCATCTCCTCGATACTTCACCTGATACAGGATTTACTAGGATCACCATTAAAACATTCCTTGAGCCTCTTCGATTGCTTCAATCAAGACTGAATTTTTTGGTTGATATAAATCAAGCCGAGAACTCGATGAGTTTAGAAGATATAATGACGGCACTGATTAAAATGGAGCATGAAGACCCTACTAGAAGTCCTAGCATGGAGAGTTGGGAGGATGTTGACGTCAATACACCAATCGATGATGGGACGATCTCGGGTCGTACTTATAGTCGTAAAGATCGTGATCTTAGAGCCTCATTAAATGTTGAGCGCGGGCTTAATTTCAATAGAAAAGGGAAGGAAGTGCAGAAATTTCAACTTCCTTCTCAGCCTGTTATCTACGAGCCACCCGATATGCAACGAAAGACGGTCGAGCGAGAATTTGGTATTAGTCCAAAGGCCCTTTTTCACCTCATGTTTGGCGACAAAAGTGCAGTGTTTCAACTACTTTACCATGAACGGAGAGCACAAAAGATTGCTCAAGGCCCATGGGTTCATCTTGATGGTAACCACATGCGTCGAGACTTCGAATTTCAAATTGACTACGTTGATTCCTGGCGAAGATCACGACAAGCAAACGTTGTTGATCATCAAATTATTGATATCATGAATGACCATGTATGCTATGTTGTTACGGATTCCAAGACCCCTTGGCATCTACCACATTTCCAAGATTTTATGCTGGTCTCGAAAATCGTTATTACACATGTCGCCAAATCAAAGTGCAAATTGGCAATATATACAAAGGTTGAATGGTCAAAGTCCCCGAAAATCGGAAAAGGTCTAGTTGAGAGACAGGCTCTCGATGATTGTGCAATGGATGCCGAAGATTTGGCTGATGTTATTGCTGATCAAGTT
Source organism: Botrytis porri (assembly GCF_014898465.1). Lineage (NCBI taxonomy): Eukaryota > Fungi > Ascomycota > Leotiomycetes > Helotiales > Sclerotiniaceae > Botrytis > Botrytis porri. Next base: position 204,348 of record NW_024066083.1, on the reverse strand, counting down.
CAAAAGTTGGGACCAAATAGCAGGACAAAGAAGGCTATTCACATTTATGGACATGTAGGACATCAAAAAACAGTCTCACTTTTTTCGGCCAACGACGCAAGCAAGTCCAAACGACCACAAATTAAGCAACGTACACTCACAGATATGTTACTCGAGACACTCAGCTCGTTTGGTGAGAGTTGTATATCATCGGTGATGATGTGGACGTTTGCGGTATTCCGATCCATATGGAAAATATCCAGTGCCCACACTATCATTTTGACTGCACTGATAATGAGCATTTTGATAAACGCATTCCTTACTGGACGCGATACATCAGAATGGTGGACAGAACGGAATGCAGCAAAATTCATGAGTCGGATGGGAGTCGGTCCTAATCCAAGCATGAGCAAAGCAATTTATCTGAAAGATCTTGACGAAGCTGTGAATAACCTATCCACGGGAGTCCAGAGTCACCATGAAAGCAAATGGTAGGCATCCACTAACTCCCCAACCTTTGAAAATACGCTAATATAACTCAATAGTTACGCGCAATTTATGGAAATCGCGAATGTTACGGATCTGAACGCTCCCTATGAGATGGCAGGGTCACCATTCACCAAAACATCAACTAAATCAACAGCTAAGAGACTTCGAAGAACCCGTCAGCACTTGGGCTCATACAGATACGATCTAATGATCGCTATGAGAGTGGTCAACAATGTCGAGAGAAATGTGCTAAAAGCAGAATGGGAGAATTGGCTCCTGGATGAGAACATGAGATGCAAACAAGCTCAAATGATGTTGCGAGAGGACCAGACGAATAGTCTATCAAGTAGTAAAGTCAAGGGCGGTTCAAGCCAACAAGTTCTTCAGGTGGATGATAAAATGAATGAACTCAGAAAGTGGCATCAGGAGTATTGTGGTAGCTGTAAAGCAGAACAGGATATGCTCACACAAGGAGAGGAGGGTGTAACTTTCGGTTGAGAGCACTAAATATGTATCTACACTGCGATATCTTTGGCATCATTATTCACCTAATCAGCCTTATCGCAGCATATCTATTGAGCAAGGCGTTGGGTACAAGAACATTGGGTTTTGGTGGGTGGATAAGAGTCCAATTTTTTGCATAGCCACGGATGGATTTTCTGGTGTGGTAAAAGTAGTCACTCTCACTCACTGCATTTACTTTGTACATAAATGAATAATACATAACTTAACAAATACTCCTCCAAGACTTTCATAGCTACTCGAAGCAAAATTCTCGTGCACAAACATTGGATGAATTCAATCAATTGAGCACTTTTCTACCCGGAGGTTTTCCCCCTTTTAGTGTATTTTCATTTCCGAACACCCACCCAAACTCGTAGACACTTGAATTTATCTCCGCGTATTACTGACGTATTCACGTATTCACGCATTCATGTATTTTTATCTATTTCATTGTCTGTGCTTGAGAAATGCCGTCAAAGCGTTTTACAAGAGATAGAAATCTAGTTTCTACTGAATGATGAAGAGCTAGACCAATCATATTGTAAATGATTTGTATTTCACCCCGCAATAACCTACCGCAATAACTTACGGTATACCGGTAGATGAATATATATTTTATGGAATACTACTTGGGTAGATAGTTTTATCGATTTTCTACTTATTTAATGATGTATTGATACCGGTGTATTGATTTTATACATATTGGGTAATTGAATACTAACTTGGAAGGGAGACAATAGTAAGTAAATACATCCGGATTCCAGATACCTCCAAAGTTTGATGAAATACCTACCCCCCTATCCCTGGCAATCTCACATCCTTTGTTGAATGCCATTTACTCAATCTATTCAAATCTCAAATCCCATATGTCTACTACATCTTACTCATTACTAACTTGCTATTTATTGAACTCAACCGCATACATAATATACCCAAAACCTCCACGACTCTCGAGACTCATTCCACATCTTGCCTAGAATTCTTGAGCGGTATTTTCTGCTTTGTTGTCTACATCTCCCTGATCCATAGCCTTGTGTCGAATTCAGAGATTACACATTTTCTTCTTGATTGAAGAAACAAAGAAACAAAGACTCCAAACAGCAAACGCAATGTCAGCTCTTCATGAAGCTCTCAAATCGCTGGGCGCGGTGAAGTACGACGATACCCCTACCAATAATTTAAACCCATTCCTATCAGATGCATTCAACAGCGCTCAATTGATAATCGATTCAGTCCCTATACCCGACAGTATTGAGTCTTCCAACAGTCGTCCGCGGTCGAATACAACATCTTCAGTTGCATCCTCAGCATCCGAAATCTTCGCATCTGATGCTAGATCTCCGCCCCCACCTCACGATATCGAATCTCTTCAGAAGGAGTGGAAACAAATAAAATTGAGGCCGGCTGATAACCCACTGGGCATAAGTGTATATTCTTGTAAGGGAAAAGATGGAAAGGGCACTTGGTTTGCGAGGAGGAGTGTACATGAAGGACTGGGATTTACAAAATGGAAGAGGGGTTTGGAGAGGGAATTTCCAGAAACCCTAAAGGTTCAAGGGGGTCCAGGTGAAGGTAATATTAGAGGAATTGGTGGAGAGAAGAGAGTAGCGTACAATAACGTTTCTGGAACCGGGAAAATGGAAGGTATGTTTATAATAAATTGGGATGAGGGACAACGGTCTAATGGATATCAGTATATCTTTTATCAGCACAATTTCCAGGACCAACAACCCCGAGAGATTTTGTCACCATGTTTATCTCCTCAGATCAAGCGCTCAAGGAACAAAATAACAACGAGGTACCCCGCCATTTCATGGTAATATCGAGACCATGTCAACATCCAGATACTCCATCGCGTGATGGATTTATAAGAGGATATTATGAATCTGTTGAATTTATTCGAGAAATACCAATTAAGAAACCGCCTCCCAAGAGATCAGCATCTTCATCTGATCTTACAAAGGGACATACAAGAGATAGGTCCGCTTCGAATTTAGGCAAACAAGCCGTTTTGAGGAATGCTCTTCAAAAGCATGATTCATCCAGTACAGAGGAAGAAAGAGACGAATTTCATAAGCAAGCTTCACGTTCCGATAGTAATCTGGCTCAAGCTGTAAAGGAGGAGAAATCTTCTGTGCCAAATGAGGATGATAAATGGGAGCAAAATCCTGTTGAGTGGATTATGGTTACCAGAAGTGATCCTGGTGGGGGTATACCACGATTTATGATTGATCGCGGAACACCATCAGCTATTGTTTCGGATGCAGGTAAATTTTTGGACTGGGCATGTTCGAAAACGATCGAGGATTTGGATAGTGATGATGATGAACCTACTGAAGAACTTGTAGAGGAAGATGACACAACAGAGCAAGGAAAACGTGAGCATCGGTATCGCCATCACCATAATCACGAAAAAGATCTACATAATTATCAAACCAACGGCCATCTTGCTGGTATACATAGTCAAGGAGAAAAGTCTACACCTGTAGCTGCTGGCCCAACAAGGCCTGCAGTGCCAGCACAACAATCACCCACAAATGGTGGAATACACGACATGGTAGCAGGAGTAGCAACTACAGCCGGAGCTTTAATCGCTCCATATGCACCAGCGATGATTGCAGACCGTCTACCTATTGCCACCGAATCTCCCTCGGCCCAAAATCCCGGACCTCTACAACTTACTAGCGAACAATCTTCTGCTCAAACTTCCGCTGCCGTTACTCGCTCTCGATCATTATCCAACTCATCTATTTCTAGCGAATCCACAGTCGATAGTTTTGAATCAGCTCTGTCCTTCCGAAAAGTATCATCACAAGATTCGGCTGTAGTCGAAAAGGTAAATTTACAACAGGATAAAGAGCTCCAGAAACTCGAGGATAAGAAACGAAAACTTTACGAAAAATTGGAGAAAGCGAAACAAAAAGAAGCGGATAAGAAGAGTGAAGATGGTGGGAAAGAGAAAGAAGCAATTAGTAAAGCGGAAGAGAAACATGAGAGAGAGGTCAAGAAGATAGAGGAAAAACATAAAAAGGAAATGGAGAAATTGGAAAGGAGAAGATTGAGGGAGGAACAGAAACAAGAGGAGAAAAGGAAGAAGAGAGATGAAAAGGAAAAGGGAGAGGAGTTACAACAGATTAATGCTAGTTTGAGGGCCCAGATTGAAGTTCTGAAGAGGGAAAAGGAGGTTCTGAGAAATCAGGTGGGTAGTGTACAGAGGGAAAATACGCTGTTGGTGGGAAGAATGGGCAGATTGGGAATACGCGGAGAGGAAATAATGAGAGAGGTGAGGGAAGAGCTGACGGGAAACTTCAAGGGAACAGGTAGGAAGAGGGGAGGTAGTATGGGGAGTGTTAGTGGCAGTCAAAGGGTTGGTGTTGGTGGTGGTGGTGGTGGTGGTGCAAAGAGCGCGTTAGTTATGGGTGGTAAGATTGCGGGAGAGAGTGCTAGGGTTAGTGCGGATAGTGAGAAGCCGGTTGTTGTACCGGTGGTAGGGGATAGGAATGGAGAAGTTTTGGCAAATGAGTGAAGTGTGGAAGTTTAAGAGGAGAGATGGAGATAAAGGGATGGGATGGATAGATAGTTCTTGGATAGCATTTCCAGGATAGGTGAGCTGAGGGCGTCCGGTATTCGGTACTCGGTTGTGCAATCTAAGAGACATGGTATACTGTACGTAGTCACGAATCTCAAACACACACATACTCATACATACCTAGGTACATGTAATGATCATTCAGCATGTAAACTTGCCATAATGATAAATCTCATACTCGCCAATAACATCCATTCAACAGTGATTAAGCATCAAGCGAAAATCCATTGCCATGCTCAATTTTACACCACTTGCTCCGCTAAACAATCGGCCTCCCCTCTCGAGTGACCCAAACCCTCATAAATAAAAGAATCCACCCTTCCAAAGAAAACCAAAATTCACAAACCGATTTCAACCAACCTCTCATTGAGCCATTTGACATCTTCCTTTGAATCACCTGGCCCTCCAGCCCAATGTCCCCATATGCTAGGGAAAACATCGAGTTTGCCGATGCCGGGGCGCATGAGGGAGACTTCTATTTCGGAGTCTTCGGGTCTAGGGGGTGTTAGTGGGGGTTGTTGGAGGAGGGGAAAGACAAGGAGGAAGGAGGAAGAAGAAGGGAGAAAGGAGAGTAGATAAGGGAAGAGGTGAAAGAAAAGAAAGATAAAATACATACGGAAAATACAGATCAGTTTTTCCGGGTAGAACAAGCATCTGGGCTTTGATAGCTCCCATTGCAGCGGCGAAATCTCCATGATAGGGAGATTGGTTGGAGACGTCGCCCGCGGCCCAGGTGTGGAGCATTGTTAGGAGGTTTTCTGGATCTGTTTTTTGGTGGGCGGAAGTGTTAGATTGGGAGAGCGGGAGGAGTTTGATGATTTGGGGAGGGAAGGGAAAAAATTGATAGGAGGTACCTTTCGAAAGGGCCCACTTCTCCCAGAAATTTTGCATGAAATCTTCGAGATCTTTGAATCCTAGAATGGTCTTGAAAAGTTCCTTTCTATAGAAAGCCTACGATAGGATTAGTATGCTCTTACAGTCAAATCACTGTAATTTCATCCCCTAGGTTGCCAATATCAACTCACCTGACTGAATCCCCATCCAGCATACCCCCTACCAAAGGCCTTCAATCCCACCTCCTTTTCCTCTTGACTCCAAACCCTCACTTCGTCTCGGTCTCCTTTCACAACAACACCTTCCTTGGATCCCGCACTCGAAAGACTCTTAGCAGCTAACAATGCAGATTTAACACCTTCCAAAAAGACCTGATTATGAAGAGCTGTTTTTGCAGATCCGCAAAACGGGATACAGATATCCATGAATGTGGGATACATGGTGGCCCATTGATAAGTTTGACCTGCGCCCATAGACCAACCGATCACAGCGCGCGCATGGCTGATTTGAAGATGGGAGGTCACGAGGGTATGTTGAGCGCGGACGTTGTCATAGAAGGTTACTTTTGGGAAAGGAGAGATGGAGGAATTGGATGGAGACTTTTTTCGTGTAAGTACTATAGGGGCAGTGGGGATGGGGAATGAGAATGGGAGGGTAAACTTACGGTTGATTCTCCGTTTCCGAAAAGTGCGGTGATGATTATGAAGTATTTCTTGGGATTCAATACTTGGTCTTCTCCGATGAGCCATTCGTTGTCCGCGATTGCTATTTACTTTTAGCGTTAACGAACTTTGTATATCTTGCCTTTTAACATGACTTTAACTGCGAAGATACCAGCTTTCATGTAGATATATATGCAGATAGCACCGATCTCAACACTCACCTCCAGAAAACCAAGAAGGATAGATAATAGCAGGGGAACTTGGGTCTCCAAATGTCTTGAATGCAATATGAGCATCAGGAATTTCTTGGCCAGATTGAAGCTTCCAATCTCCGAGAGAGTATCTCTGAACACCGGGTGCTAATTTGAGGGAAGAGAGTTGAGAAGGTAGAGAATCCATTTTTTATGAAGCTTCTTATGTTGTCTAATGTGATTGCTTGATTTTGGATGTTTTCCTTTGCCTTTAGTGATTTATCAGCTTCTAGGTATTGTAGCTCTCAGATGTACTTGTGATATTTGGCGAGTAGATAAGTAGATATATCGACAGATACAAAGTCAATTATTATTTGTCAGGAATGGGGAGTAGTGCTCACTGCTGACCAATTGACTATTGATTTCAAATGTTCGGAGTTTAACCTTACTGTCGTTCTCTGAATAGCTTCAAGAATAAATAAACTGAAGATTAACTTATTCTCTTCATAATGATCTTTATGTAACTAGATTGCCCCATCTATCGATAGTAATAAGTATTCGCCCGATTCTAGCCTTGCTGGTATATTCCTTTCCTTCCCGTTTCGTAGCTTCCCGAACTTCTCCCTCCGTCCCTCCATCCCTCCCTCCTCTTATCAGTGCGGGGTCATCAACCTTAACCTTATCTATCAGCTTAAATCTCCACAGCTTCTTAAGGCGGAATGAAAGCCGCTGTGACGAAATGGGTGGCGGAACAACAGTCACATCAAATATTTGCATCGGTTTTACAAAATCCATACCAGTATTCTCCAAGTTTGCGTGGCAGATATATATTTTGTGTTTCCCTCGTAACAAATCAATTAATTACCCATCATCAATGTCAATTAGGAAGTTGAGAGTCAGACAAGTATTTAAAGCTTCAGACCGGTACGTACGCATATATTCATCCACCTTCGACGGCGTTCTCTGTAGTACCGCTATCTCCCCGCTATTTAGTTTATTTACTAATTGTATCTCCCATCAACAAGTCCCTCACTTCAATCAAACCTCAACCACTTCTTCTCGCCCAGAAAACCCATTTTCATTTCCAATCTCCATCCTTCAGCAACCATGTCCTCCACAACCCAACAACGAGCCGATGCCGAAAAGCTCATCAACCGCAACCCGCACCGTGATTTCAAAGCCGTCGAAGCATCTCGTTCACCATGGGACGCCTCCCGATCCTGGAACGTCACACAAACCATATCTCCCTCCTGGAAACTCGGTTCTGGCGCCAACGACAACGGCGAATCTCTCAAGATCCCACATGTCGAAATCGATCCTTATGAAGAAGGTCGACCCGCTGTCTACAACTACAAGTTGCTGATTTCCTCCATCATTCCGCGGCCTATCGGATTCGTCAGTACGCGCAGCGCGGACGGGAAATCGACAAATCTAGCTCCGTTTAGTTACTTCAACATGATTAATCACGATCCCCCACTTTTCACATTGGGATATTCAGGAGGATTAGAGAATGCGAAAGATTCGTTGAAGAATCTCAAGGAGACGGGTGAATGCACCATCAATATCATCTCGGAACATTTCATCGAAGCCGCAAACTCGACTTCGATCAATGCACCGTATGGCGAATCGGAATGGGCGTTTAGTGGGCTTACACCCGCTCCGTGTACAACTGTGAAGACGAGTAGAGTATTAGAATCACATTTCAGTGTGGAGGGAAAATTAGAGAGTTTGAAGGAATTCGAGAGTAAAGCAACGCCAGGCAAGAAAACAGGAGTTTTGGCAATTATTGAGGGAACCAGATTCTGGGTTAGGGAAAATGCTATTAATGAAGAGAAGAATATTGTTGATCCCGCAGTCCTAAAACCAATTTCGAGATTGGGAGGAATTACTTATGGAAGAACTGTAGATGGAACAGAAATCCCGAGACCGGATTATGATACTGCTGTTGGAAAGGATGAGGAGGCGAAGAAATTGGTGAAGCCTAAGCTTGAAGATCAATGATTTACTTATACGTTGACGTTGAGAGGATGGGGACTATAGACTGTTGGTAACTTATGGAAGAAGGATAGAATATCAAGCAGAAAATCATTTAGTTATATATTAAACCGACTGTATATAGATACCACTTTGCAAAACCTTTACACCTATATACCTACCTTGTCTTAAGACTTGCAAGAAATTTAATCAGCCAGCCGTCCTTTCATGAAATGTTCTCCCATAAAAAAACGTCCGACCAAGATACACAAGAGTACTACCATCCCATCAGGCAAGAAATGCATACTTGAAGCAAGCAAACAACCGACCCATCCTCAAACGCCCAGCCCCAGTCACACCCCACAATAACAGTCCAAACCCAAAGCCACACTACAGGAACACACTCATCCCCCTCTCGCTAACCACAAACTCACACCCAAAGTTAAGTTCCTCCTCATATTCCCTTAACTCCCTCAATATTTTCACTCTCGGATCCTCTCTATCATCCAACTGATCCTTCACATGAATAAGTATAATCTTAACACCCTTCAGAACATCCAACCCAAAGGTTCTTCGGTTCGAAGAAATATAATTAGCCGAGGTAGCGAGAGGCAGGTGAGCTTTCTTATCTTTCTCCCTTGTCGTGAACGATTTCCTCAGCGTATCCGATGGAGAAGAACTGCTCAGAGCACGATCGCTCCTGCGTCTGCGCAGATCCTCGCGACATCTTTCCGTTTCGGCAGCGAGAACTTTTAATTCTTCAACGACGTAGCGCGGTGTCAAATGGCCGAATAATAAATCATCCGGTCTACTATCGTCATATGAACATTCGATGAAAATCCCTTTGAGTATTCCCGCTGCGATTTTGGGAGCGGCATCTTGCCATACTTGTTTATTGCGTGGGAAGAAAGAAACGGTATCGGGTTCTACATCCCCCCAAATGAGAATTTCGTTACCAGATGCAATGTCGTGAATGAAGCAGACAGAACTGGTGTACGCATGGACAGACTCGGCGGAGGGAAAATTGAGACTTTCTGATGAAACTTGAGGTGTGGTGAGCGGAGAGTAGTGACTGCGGTGGGAGTGGCTGCTGGATTTTTGGGTTGGAGTACGAGGACTGCTGCTTTCGTTGATGTGGTTTCTTCCTGGTTGATCTGTAAATGAAGCGCTTTTTAGTACATTGTAGAGGTAGCAGGCAAAAAGCAAGTGATGGAGACAAAAATAAGTAGTTCAACAAACCAACATCCAATCCGCAATCCTATATTCTCAAGAAGTAAAATGGGGAATACATACAAGGAAAGTTCCCAATGCAAGGCCCATGGCTAACAGCCCAAGACTTAACGGCCAGTCCATCTACAACCTCCACATAACCTTTCGTAGGTCCATCTCCCAAAACCGACGAACCCCCCGAAATCAACCTCATGAAAGTTACTAATCCCACACCACCATTTTCATCTGACAAATTCGGCCATATAACATCATTAAAGATATGATCTTTCAACGCCTCAATCGTACTTGCCAATCCCGCAATTTTTCTCGGTTTAGAACTGGGACTGGCGGTACTTATTACCCCGCCCGAAATATGATCAAGATGCGGATGAGTGATGAGATGAGCCCCAACCATAGTACGTGCTATGTAAGCAGCATTTGCCTCAGTAGTTCTGAATGGAAGTTCTAGGCCTGCAAATGCCCCCTCTTTTAGCAAATATGGTCGTTCAGTTGTTGGAGGGTTGTGGTCTTGGAGAATTCGGTCGATGGCCGAGAGGTGAACTCCAGCATCTACAGCCAGAATAGATCCTTTACTCCATCCTAATGAGACTGATCGTACTAGTAATGCGGTACAATCATATTCCAAAGGACCTCCACTGGCTCCCTATTAATATTGATTATTAGCATTTTCCCTAACAAAATGATATACTTCATATCATATAAACGGCAAAAGGATTTCAAGCACAGATCTTGATAATAGTAGTAGATTCGCGAAATTGACAACAAGTGAGCGTCTCCCCACGACGATATCTTAAAAGTGGCACATATATAGCACGTGACTCCTTGCCAAAATACCCCCAAATCGGTAAATGCCCAGACTTGGGTATATATGTATGCACCCGCATCCGAACAAAGCCATTCAACCGGCACCGTCCAACCATCACGCAAAAGATGGATTCGAAATAAGCATCAACTGCATATAATGACAACCCCATGATCCCTTCCTCCTTCATGCAGTTGCCCGCTTCGCATACATACTCAGAAGGAACGGATACAAACATTACATAAACTGGCAGTCAAAAGAAAGATAATCCTCGGATTTCCACTTACCAAAACAATAACCTGCATAGACTTCCCGGCGCGACCTTCGTGTTCCATGCTTGCCTATTTTCTCGTCCTCTGATTTGTTTCCCTCGAACACGATTTCTTTCAAATCAGTCAATCAATCAATCTCCGAATGCAACAAATATCTCAATGTTCGCAAGTCTCGCCTCAAGAAATATGTGTATGAACACTTCCCTCGAAAACAAAAAATCGAGGAAAATTTAAAAGTTGCGGTAAATATACCAATAGCGATACTGCTGCACCCGTATCTTCGTCCAGCAATATAACAACAGGAGCCGTATGGATGTCGTGATCAAGAAAAGAAGCAGAACTTCTCGTCGGCTTTTTGACTTTCTTTCTTTCCCTCCCTCTTCCCTTACTTCTCCTATCCTCTTTGTCTTCTCTCGACCGGTGGGACCCGCACGAGATACGTCGCTGCATTCCAATTTCTTTGTACTTTGTTCTTGTCTGAAAACGAGTACGACGAGGGGTTCTGCTACTGTTTCTTTGTTAGAGAGACGAGACTGTTGAGGCTTTCCATAAACGAACGCGCAATGGTAACCGATATCCCTACATCGTACACATCCCTATATCGTACACGTTTTTAAACTCATCCTACAATAACTTTAATATTTAATAATAAATACATTCAATAAAATATAAAGTTATAAATTGTTTAAAAATATAATAAAATATAATAAATTAGAAAAGAAGATTTAAAACTTTTTTATTTAAATTTTATAAAAAATTTGATCTATTAGTCTTATTTCAACCGTATAACCCCCTCCTCTTTTTCTATTATTGATTTATCTACTACTATTATATTAAAGGGTTTTGTAACTTTCTTAGATATTAGATCTATAATATATAAACCTTTTTAAAGCTTTAAATCTTTCTTAATAGGAGATTCTTGTTACGGGAGCTGCCTCTAGAGTTATGTGGAAGTATCTAGAGATCTTTCGAAGTGGTTTAAACTAAACTTCAAGTAGGAATTCAATAAGGTTGTAACTAATTGCAATTCTTGTAACTATAGTAATGAAACTAATAATTGTTCTTAAGTATCAAGCTCTACATTATAATGAAACTCATTCCCTTATATAGACCTTCTTACTTAGTATAATTAGTACAGCTTAGTACTGATTTGTTTATACTTTCATGGCTCAGTGTCTATCTGTTACGACCGAGGTCGTCACATGACTAGATTGATTAAAATATCACCTGACCAAGGTGTCCCACTGAGTCCCACTGAGTAAGGCCCAGTGGGACACAGTGGGAAGCAGTGGGACAACAGAGAACGAAGGTCTATATAAGGGAATGGGATTTCATTACAATATAGAGCTTCGTGCTCAAGAACAATCATTAGTTTCATTACTATAGTTACGAGAATTGCAACCAGTTACCAACCTTATTGAATTCCTACTTGAAGTCTAGTCTAAACCACCTCGAGAGATCTCTAGACACTTCCACGTGACCCTAGAGGCAGCTCCCGTAACACTATCCTGTTGAGGCAGACTGAGCCAACCACGTGACTTAGTGCCCAGTCCCGTGCCTATGTTGCGTTGTTCGTAACAATTCTATTGATTTACAAGCTCTTTTAACCTCCTCTTTAATATCTCTTATAAGTTAATGATCCACCTTTTTTTGTATTATCCTCTTTTTAATTTCAATTATCTTTTTTTCCTTTTTAACTTTCTTATTAGCTTTTTCTTGTATCTTAATGTTACGGGAGCTGCCTTTAGGGTCATGTGAAAGTGTCTAGAGATCTTTCAAAATGGTTTAAACTAAACTTCAAATAGGAATTCAATAAGGTTGTAATTAGTTACAATTCTTGTAATTATAGTAATGAAACTAATAATTGTTCTTGAGCACAAAGCTCTACATTATAATGAAATCTATTCTCTTATATAGACCTTTTTGCTCTGCAAAATCTACAGTTCTGTCTTGTCTGAATCCTCTGGATCCTATAGATCTAGATGTTTATTCTTCGATCCCCTAGATCCTCTAGGTCCATCACGTGACTTCCTGACCATGTGACGCGGTATGTTGGATGCCGTCGTAACAGTATAGTATAATCAACTTTATATAAATAAGCTATTTAAATATATTTAGAACATTCTTAACCTTTAATATAATCTAATACAAACTCCATACAGCTTTTTAAAGATATATTATCGTGACATTTAGATGATGATATTAATGTTTTTGAAAGCTAAAAAAGCATGTATGATATAGAAATGTGTACGATGTAGGGATATCGGTTAGGTTCCACGTGATATTTAGGTTGTGCATTAGTTGGATAATTTGATCACTAATTCCCCGTCCACGATATTTATTGCATTGTATTGCATTATACATGTCTATAAAATGAGAATGGAATTTTTTCCTCTTGTTGTATCCCTCTGATTTCAGTTTGTAGGATTAAAATCTACAACCCGTATTTCAATTCAGGAAATCCGAAACCAACAGTCGGGCCTCGGGATCGCCGTCAATACACTCACTACTGCAACTATTTGATGCATAAACATTAGGTATGCAAGTTGGCATCACCGACTAGACTACAAGCAGAATCATGATTGTTGTCTGTAAACTTGAGGCTTTCCCTGGCTGTTTCACTATGCATTTGTAGGTGAGGAATACACATTCATGCTGTGACGAGTCTAGTCCGTCTACACATAACCTTGCCTGAACAAATATGTATCAACAAATACATATCAGTAGCTATCCCATCTCATCTCATTTCATTTACAAATATTCACAAGTGCAGGCGCATTAACAGTAGTACTTTAATATATATCTTGAACCATAACTTTGCTTCATCAATGATCTCGCTCTTCCAAATGCTATCAATCCATGCAATATATAGTCCCGGTCTAGGATGTTATCGCTCCAAAAATATCCATAAGGGGAGTCAAGTCTCTTTTATCCATCCTCTCTCTCTAAAAATCACGCTTCCCCTCTACCTATGCCTTCCCCAATATAGATCCACATACGCCTCAGCTGCGCCCCCACCCCCAAGTTTTCTCAATCACTCACTCTATTGATTAGCCCGATTATAATGCATTAGAGTATTTTTCCAGTCATCATCATCATCCATATTATGAACTCTCAATCCCCCAAATCCACTCGCTCCCTGTGCACCTCCTTGCTGCTGCTGACTCGGCAAACTCCACTGATCATTCCCTCCATCACTGGGTCCACCTACATCCATCCCCATATCCATTCTCGGTTTTGGACCAATCACTGGAGGCTGGCCAGCATTAGGTCCAAATCCTGGAACTACAAAATCAGAATACGGACTATCGAAATTGATATTTCCACCATCAAAATTGTGACCCGACATCTCGAAATGATTTGGTTGTGGATTCGCAGGAGGTGTATCATCATTATTTTTCATGCCGAAGTTAACTTCATGAGATGATCTCATTGGAGGTTCATCATAGTTATCCGCTGGCATTTCTGATATACCAGTGGGGAGAGGAGAGAAGCTGTGTTGTGAGGCAGCACGCTGAAGCTCGCGTTCATGTTCTTCAACAATCTGAGGGGCAGGTTCAACATTACGGAGACTGCTGGCAATTACGCTGCCATTTCGGACACTAGGGATACCGCTTCGTGGCTCCATTGTCTCTGTAACATCTGAAAGACCCCCTTCGGCATCTCGGATACCGAATTGTGCCATTGTACGCATTTTGCGTGTGACCCAAGTCGCTAAAATCTTGCCCCTTTGCTTTTCTCCCAGTCTAGATCTAGGGAAATCGCCCTTGTTGACAAAGGCAACGATGTCGACGACGATTTGATGTTCGTTAAGAATGGCGTTTACGATGACGGGTACAATGGAGGCAAGGTACGATTTCCTTCCCACTTCTACAAGCACAACAATAAGCCCACCTGCTTGAAAAACGGCACTAAATTTTATTAGTCTCTAAGGCTTTGGTAGAACAATCAGGGGGGGAACTCACGATCCTCCCGAAACGATGTTACGATGACATTTCTCCACAGAACTCTCAATATCCATGGGGAAATGACTCAAGCCGTTGATTTCGAATGTCTCTCCAACGCTACCCAGAACGAATAGTACCTGCATCTCAACTTGCGCACCATTTGGTCCTATAGGTCGACTAACATTGTGTAGAAAGCCTAAATCTCCTGTTCGAACGTATTGTACATTAGGATCACCATCCAGAGTACGTCCATCAAATCTTTCCGAGTCAAAAGCATCTTTAGACCCATAGAAAGCTCTGACGCAGGCTTCTGACTCTACCCAAATTTCACCATATTCACCTTCGTGGCAAAGACAACGGCTCTCTGGGTTAACAATGGCTATTTGAGTCGATACAGGCACCATACCGGAATCTTGAACCAAAAGAGCCTTTGGATTAGATTCTGGATCGACAGGATAGATCATACCTCTGCGTAAAGCTTGAGTGTCTAGCCATAACTCAATTGGCTCAATACACATATATGAACGAGATGCTATCATTGGATTCAAAACGTGCGAATAAACCGTATTGATAGCGGTGCGATCTAAACCAGTCGCAGCAAAATGGAGGCGTACTTTTTGGAAAACGTCAACTCTAGGTCTTCCCTCTGCAGAAATCATCATGTTTTTTAATTCGTGAAGGGTAAATCCCTTCCCTGGCATAACGGCCATCGCATGGTCAAGCATTTGTGGTGTGGCATAAGTATCTTTGATCTTGTACCGCGAAAGAGTTAAGAACAATGATACTGGATTTTGTGCAAATTCAACAGGAGAGACCAGATAAGTTGGTGCACCAACAAAAATTCCCATAAGGACACTGTGGATAAAACCTAAACCAGTTGTGCTTCTCACACAACCTAGAACAGGCCTTGAGCTTGTCATTTGACAAGTTTCTTTTTGTACTTTGCACATACCCATGATGGTATCATGACCTAATTGCACAGCGATCCTACGTTGATCAGGAGTCCAATATGTCCAAACAAGAGCCGGATATCCTGGCTGAACCCAACCTGGTAACATCGTAAGGCCAAGATCTCTGCAACCACTGTTTTGCTTAGGTGGTTTTGAAGTATTATATATGCTCGGTACCGATACCTTAAGAACTTGTGCTGATTGTTTAAGATGTTGCGAAACTGCCTTTTGCTTCATCAGATGGTCAACATCTTGATTAACCAAGACTGCCTTCACACGGTAATCTGAGACCATATGTAAAAATGCTGGTGCATCTTCGTTCAGTCGATTCTGATCAAGGGGGGCCATGGGTATGGCTGTTGCTCCTAAGCAAAAACATGCGTGTGTTGCATAAACAAAATCTTCTGAATGCGTATACATGAGTATTAGATGATCACCGTGTCTTATCTTGACCTTATTCTTGAGATACATAGCTACAGCAGCCACTTTCGTATCGAATTTCTTCCAGGTAATCCCTTTTCCTTCTTTGCCTCGGCCATCTATCGTGCAATAGGATAATTCATCGGCTTGTCGCGCCACACGCCATTGCAATAAGTCAACTATACTTAAGAAGTTGTTGAGTGGTGTAGACGTCCTGTCATCAATTACCACTTCGCGGCGATCAATTCCGGAGTATTGTTTGTCGCCAGGAGATAATATATCTTCACGAGCTTGCGCAGCCAGTGGTGACCATATGCCGCCGATTGGATCCACGCCAATAGGCAGATTGAGTACGGCACGTTCAACTCCGAATTTAACATGCACACAAGGAAGATTACCAAGATCAAACTCTCGACGACAAAGCATGTTACCAATCTCACTTCTCCCACACTTCAAAACTTTCGGGAGAGTATTTGGTGCTGTAATCATAACGCAATAGACTCTCAAATGGTGCTCTTGCATCAAGACTTCCATGCATCTCTCTGATAATGAGTCTAGAAGCGCAGTATCGAGTTGACGCGGAGGTCCACCAGAAGTAGCAGGTGCTGTAGACGCTGATGGCGACTCTAGCAGAACTATTGGAAGATGTTCATCATTGACAAAAACATCAAATGCCGAACAATCGTAAATTTTGGGTACATTCTTCATGATGCTCACAATTATGTGTTGCACAAAGAAATATCGATGTTCTGCAACTTCATGACCATGCTCGACCCATTCAACCTTCTGACGAAGACGATCCTCATACAGACCAAGAACGAAGATCTTGCCCTCAATTACTGTTCCAAGAAGTCCTGTTCGAAGAAATTCTGGCTCTACCATCATCGGTGTTGGATCTCCTTGCTCGAATTTGTATGGTCGAGCATGGAAGATTTGTTCTGTGTGTTTTGGTAAGGCCCAGAAGCCTCCTGATAATGATGGGGAGTCTACCCAAATTTCTCCCACCGAATGTGGTGAGGCTAAAAGACCAGTTTCAGGATCTACTACCGCCAAGGTTGCATCAGGTATTGGGAAACCAAAAGCACCGCAACGGACTGTCCCCAGTTCGCTACTAGCTTTCTTGCGTGCTTCTTCGCCGATAGCGACCACGACAACTTCATTGGTTTTGAGTGCTTCCCGATCCAGAAGAACTTCACTTAATTCTGTTCTCCCTTTTTGTTCGGCAGGAGCTACTGTCCCGCCTCCAATCAGACTTCCAAAGCCATTACCAGTTGACTTCTCTTTCTCTTCAGACTTTTCCTCTATAGAATCTCCATCTGACCCAATGTCTAGTTTCAAAGGGCATCCCATGCGCTCTTCACCACCCAGCCAATCTCGCATACTGATCACCATTCCACCATGTTCTGGTAGACATAGCATAGGAGCCACTAGTTCTCGTGCGCGAGGATTTCGCATTGGTCGTAACCATCGATCTGCAAGAACTTCATGAAATTCGCTGTCGACTGTCAAAGTATCTATTAAGCATAACCTGACATTTTGAAAGTTTGGCTCCATTCCTTTTTTGAAATTTCGCGTCGTCATGGGATCTTGCTGGTAATTATAAGCTGCCCGTTTTAGACCTGGGTAATCGGCTACCATGAGGGTTGCTCTGTATTTTGTGATGAGATGCGCATAGAGACCAGGTGTCTCAACAGCCTTACTTTCAAGCCAGACAGTTGTGTGACCTCCGTATACAGTCAATAAAACACCCAGAATCATACCAATACCTTGTCGTGGATCTAGATATGAGAGTAAGATCTCGCCACGACTACTACCGCCAGCCATTAATCTTCCACTTTTATCTCTTAATTCGGGATTGAAAGTGTCGCCATGCCCTCCGACCGGCACTGTTGATATGATAGCACTGAGACATGCCATCTGATGCATAATCGTTCGATGGCTCATCACAACACCGCGAAGATCACCTGTGGGGGCTCGGGAAAATTCAATATAAGCCAAATCGGGGACAGTCAAAGGTGGTGCATCATCCTTCTTCTTTGGATGCCAACTTCCAAACTCATTGGTTTTCCACCATTCTACCCCTCTTGGCCAATTGAGCTTCTGTGTCGTAATATCTCGTTGGAAAGTTTTCAAATTGTTGTCAGTAGTCAGTGCAAGATGTGCTTGTGTAGAGGTCAGGATCGTATTGAGTTTTGCATAATCGTCAAGATCATTAATAGGGACTGCCACTACTCCAGCAATAAAACATCCAAGCAAGGCAATGGCAAAATCGATGATTTCGGATTCGCGGTATATTAAAGCGACTCGGTCACCTCTATAAAGAGAACTCTTATCTCTGATTACTTGCGCAACTTTTTCGGCTCGACTAGTAAGTTTTTCCCAAGTTATAGAAGCGATCTCTTTTCCTTTATTGTCCAACACCCAGTACGCTGGCATCTTTGCCCTCGCCTTTCCTCGATGCCTTAAAACAGCTGCGATATTGTCAAATTTAGACATGGGAGTATTTCTATCATGTGGATCGTAAACAGCGAATGGAACATCTCGAGGTTCGAGGGGCATCTGATATTCTAGGGCATCAGGAGGAGGTAAATCGCTGGTGGTCAGCATCGGTGGTGCCATCGCTGCTGTTGGAGAGAATGCATCACTGGAAGAATATCGATGTGGTCCTCCACCGTAAGAAATTGGTCCATTAATGTCGTATCCTTGTTGTCCTGCAAAATCCGAGAAATATCCTTGTTGCGACTCCCCAAGCATGGTGCCATGAGAATCCATCATCGGCCCTCCGTGATTTGGATTGTAAACTTCTCCTGGATGTTCCACATACCCAGTTTGGTGAGCCGGATTAAAAGCATAATTTGTGCCAGAAGCCATTGATCCCATTCTCATACTTGGCTCATTTGGACGGTCTTGTTGATAGTCTCCATTTCCTGGAGAGCCAGGCTGATATGCGGAATTCTGGCTATAAGAGCTATGCCTTTGGGTAGGATTATGCACTGCCAGTCTTAAGTCTTGAGGTCTACCGGCGTATGAAAAAGTTCGCCCATCTTGCGCTCTATTGGCTCCAAAGCTTCCTGCATCACTCGCCATTGTAGCTGTTCGGCCGGAAAGTTGTGATGCGCCATAGTTTTGTGAGGGGTAGAAATCGCTCCCACTTGGGGTGTTCAAGTTCGAATTGAGGGCAGCAAGCGATGCAGAGCGCGAACCATCATTCGAGGGGTGTATGCTGTCATCAGGAGCATGTATGCGCAGCCCTTTTAGTTCCGCAGATATCGTCGAAGCTCCCATATATTGTGAAAGTAGAAATGTGCGTCGCTTTTGATACCTGTGTTCGAAATATCAGGACTGTTGATCTGGCATTGAATGATTCTAGCATAGTCTGGGGAAAACATACCCCTTCTCCGTGATATCCCCTTCCTAAAGCAAAAGTTGTATCAGCAATCTGGCTCTAGAATCCATCTAATCTATCCCGAAAAATGACATCCTGCATATATCTGGCACAGGAGCACACGCGACGCTGCTAAACCAAGTCCCCCGTTGTTGGAAACGCCATAACTAACCTCCAGCTCATGTTCCAATTCTTGCAGCTTTGCCTGCAATTCCGGGTTATTCTCCTCCATCTTGGATATAAATTGTATGAAGCGGTATGAGCAAACGAGAGTACAAGAAGTCGAGAAGAAAGGCGCAAAATTAAGGTTTCAAGGAGGGATTAAAGTATGGTAGGTGGATAAAAACATGAAGCTCGAAGCTTAGATGGAGAGAAGGATGGAGAGTAGGCAAGATGCAAATAATAGATGGTTACTCGAGAATGAAAATCGGCAGCAGAAGCATACTGAATAAGGATTTAGATCTTCACACTTTCGTCATGCCCTGATTTTCTATTCTACTCTGTACCTATGCTGAATGGACCGACCTACCGACCGTTGATGTTTGCATTCGTGTACAGGGACTCGGGAATCCGGACAAATAGGTCTAAGAATAGCCGATCAGGTTGCCAGTCCAGTCTACAGTCCAGTCGAGTGTACGGAGTACGAGTGCTGTGTGGAGTGAAGTTGGGAATATTCCCAGAAGAAGTGGGGGAAGGAATGGATAATTCTGATTTTGGAGATCACACGTTTTCCATTTCTCACAGCAAATTACGGGGACTTGTGAGGTTGATAGGCAGTGAGAGATGCTTGTAATAGATAGTTATATAAATAATGTTCATGTTGTATTATGCGAAAGATCTTACAATGTATCTAGGCAGGTAGAGTAGACATAACAGACTTTCTTCGAGTTAAAGAAACGTTTCCCATGGGGGGAAAAGGTACGTACCTCCTTACTTACAGCATACATATGGCACATTTACCTATACATGGGGAATTTTATGTTGTTGAAGCAGACGATCAGAGAGACGGGGAAATATGTCTTAGAATTATGAGCCAATCCAAATTCGCTGACTTTCCATCCATCCACGTGCCATTCTCGACCTAAGAGCCAGTTCATGCCATCACCATTATTATCACGTGACTCTAGAAATATCAAGTCAAGCTAACTCGGCACGGACCACAACCCTTGAAAAAGTTTCTTCTCATCTATAAATTTTTGTCATAAAGGACCTGCTCTTCCATCCCACACTTTCCCAACATCCTTCAATATCAATCACAGTACTTTCAACAAACATAACTTCATACTGTCGCCTTATACATCCATCAACTATATCTCTTTGCCCCATTCTCAATTGTTATAATCTTCGGAATGGATTCATTCTATTGCTGCAATGGAGGAGAAGCTCCCGTGTCAATTTTGTTCATATTTGCGCCGTGAACATCCGCAAAGCCTCAATTAGAGGATTTACAAATAGGACTCCGACTATTGATCATAAGATCTGTGCTACAGTGCTAATTCCATGACTTATTTAATCATGTTCAGAGTTCCTTTATCATTGGTATGTCTATATTTATTCCACCTTTGTCCATAATTCCTTCCTTCCTTCCCATTTTTGCTTACAACAACATGATGTTACAAACAAGATACACAGACCTGTTCTGAACGGCCTTGTGCTGTATGTTGATTATCTTGGAGACCTTCTGATTATTGTTGTTCAAACCTCATTCTGAATTGCCTCGTCCATCTTAATGAAACGCAAGCTAATTCTCAAAAGTTCTTCATCTAGTACATTTTTTAAGGCACTCCTTGCAACCCGTTTGATGGGATTCACAGGCGGTCAATTGCCTTTTCTGCTGCGGATATCATGGTACCATATTGACCTAGTAGATACAACCAATTTCAATCAAGTCTATTTGATCCAACAGTATGGCTCAATTGTATCAAGACGCCGGCGCCAATTCTTTATCGGTGTCATCTTGGCTACACAACATTCAAACAGGTAAGTCGGAAGATCGAAGGAAATATCAAGATACCGTGTCTTTGTCCATAATAATGGATATGAGATCCAAGAGAAGACAATGTCGTCCCGCTTGTCAGTGGTCAAGGGATAAAGAAAACCACTGCTCTCCTTTATTGACCGAGTCAATCCCATTGTCGTTTTCTGGTGAACATCTGCCATAGTTCACATCTCTTTGTAAATTAGAGAATCTGCTCATCGGGTCCTTTGTTAATGTATATACAAAGAAACAACAATACAATCAAGAAACAAAGCTTCAATTTCTGCATATAAACTCGTTGACAATCCCCATTGTACTCTCTTTTCTTTCCTCATATACAACTCACATTCTCATCTACAATCCTCAAGCAGCTTCAAACACACTTCTCTAGCATTGCCTTTTGAGATAATTCCCCAGAAACGTAAACCTTTTACTACATTCAATCCATTTAGTACAGCTAAGCTGCTAAATTAACAACATGTCGGAACTTTACTACAACGATTACTTTCTCGACGACCAATACCAATTCCTCGATGGAGTTGATCTCCACTCTCCTATCTACCCCGTCGACAATCCCCAAACTCTTCAAGCTCCTCTTCAAGCTCCTCCTCAAGCCTTCCGGTTTGAAGATTACCTCAACCTTCCAGATGCAGAGATGCAAGGAAACCCCACTCAAGCTGAGTTACCCCCTCCCCAATTAACCGACAATGCAACAGTCAATCCTCAGTTCTTTAACCAAGGCTTCACTGGCAGCATGCAACCAGTTCAACACATCCCCGCTCCTTTTGAGTTTCCCCCTCATTACCAGAACTCTGTACTCAACGATTTCCCTGATGCAGCTTATCCTTTACACATCATTGATCAAGCTGGTCAATTGCCCCAAACCGTTACGGCGGCACTTTTGCAAGGAGTCAAACGATGCAGAGAATTCGACGATCAAATCCTTCAAGTCATCGCTAGCGGCATTGACAACAGTGAGCCCTTTGGGCTCGAGCAACAGCCAAGCAAAAAGCGTGAAACATCCAAGGGTAAAGGTAAGGCTCTTGCCATCTCTGTCGAACAAGATATCGAAGATCTTGCCTTATCGGACTATGAATATGACCCAGAGGATTTTGCGCTCTCAGACAACGAAGGTGAAGCCGATTCAGGACCAGCACCAGGACCAGCACCAAAAGAACCTGAAACTCCCGTCAGACCCATCAAGGTACCTGGAAAGAAATGGATTAAACCCAACGCGACAACACTAGGTAAAAACAAGCGCAGCAAGAATATCCAGTCAATGAACCCATCCAGGTTCTACACTCCGCTCGCACAAACACCTAGAAGTTGGGGAACTCCAAATCGTGCCGGCGTGCATCCGTTCCAGTACACCAAGGATGGAGAGTTGAAGCCCCATGTTCGCTACACGGTCAGTCAGATACAAGAGTTCATCTTCAACCACCCGGGTCACACTGTTCAAGGACAAAGACACACCAAAAACTCTGGACTTACACTCTGGGCTCAAAGCGTGCCATCCGATTCCGCCGCACGCTACTCGCATCAAAACTCCGACAAATGCCGCTTTGAAGACTGCCCAGTCCGCAACGGCACCATTCATAAGGGACACTACCGAGTTGCCTTTGATGAGCAATCATCCGACCCCGTTGTCACTGACCCTTTCCACAACGCCGGACATGTTCATCTCTACTGCCTCGAAAAATTCCTCGACTTTCCCTTTATCTGTGCCAATTTCAACGTTAGACCTGATGATCGCATCCTTCCCGAGGGTCGAAACAAGATGGCTATCACAAGAGATCACCTAGAGATGAAGAAAGTCGTTGGAAAGTTCATCCGCCGCGCAGAGAGAGACTTGGCACTCCAAAGCACTATTGCCCCTCACAATAGATATAGCTACGAGAATACCCTTAGCTATGCCTTGACCGCAAAGGCCCTAGAGCTTGAACCCCGCAACCGTCAAAAGTTCCGCGACAACCGTCCAAATGCAAACTCCATCGACAAGCACATGAATAACCTTGCACTTTTTGTTGCTGGCCTCAACAACAGAAAGGGAAAGCAAGTCGAAGGAAATGCATCGGATTCCGAAGCTCCAATCGCCAGACAACCTAGAAAGCAGAACAACAAGCGGAAGGCAGCTGAGATCGAAGAGGAAGAAGATGCTGAGTTTGAAATCGATGAGACAATTTTGGCTGTCGACGGCGACACCATTATTGTTAACGACGGAGGACGCTCACCACAATTCAAGCCAAGCCCTAGACCAGTCAAGAAATCTCGAGTCGAGATGAAGAGAAACGCAAGAAAGGCTATTGCGATCTCCAGCGGTAGCTCTAGCGACAACGACTCTGCCAATGACAGCGATGTCTCGGACTGGGCCCCTCCCGTCAAGCGAAGTCGTTCCAGGTAAGTCAGACGTCCCCCCTCGTCAGACACCCTCGAGAGGTAAGTGAGTATCTCATTTGTCAAGAAGAAGAAGAAGAGGTAAGATCTGATAGATTTCAGTAAGTTTTATTTCTTTACATCACATCAAGATTGTCAGAGCTGGCCTTTGACAATTGTTTTTCCTTAACCTCCTTATGTAATTCATTTCATTAATATATAATCTAATTCCTATAATATGCGTGCAGGTGACTTGAATCTATGAAGTGAAAGTGTGAGTGATATTAATCAATTAACTTTCATTTTCCGCAATGAACTTTGAAATTGAAATAGACCTCAATTACCTAGGCAGGTATCGACATAATCAACTAACTAATAAGATTTCAACATTGAGAATTGGCAACACTACCAAGAAAACTGGGTAAGATAAAATTCACTCCCATCAACTTGTTGTATGAATGAACTACCAAGTATTGCGGCTCATGATGTCATGCGATTCACCAATTATTCATCTCACTTATAGCTATCATTTACGAGTGAACATCAGGAACCAAATTCCAAAAATACGGGTGGAGATAACAATCATTAACATTTCATGTCATCTCATTACATGTGACTTATTTATCAATTTAAAACCCTTCCATTTCAACCTTGCCACGGAAATATATCACCCCGAGAACTACCAACCCTCTCCATACCTACCTACAAACAGTCGCACCAACATCTCCCATCCCACCTCATCTCCTTAAACCATCTCCACACCCATATAAATGTACAAAGAAATACAATGCAATACCTCACCTCACCCATCCCCGTGGAAAGAAATCTCGCAGAAATCTCGTAGAAACCCGACGTCTTTGTGCTAAATATAGATGAATAGATGGGCTCGAGATGGGATGGGATATGAACATTGAACAGTGATGAGTGAAAGATAAAATGGGGATAAGAATAAAGATGAGAATAAAAATAAGAATGCGAGGAATGAAGATAGTTATTTTCTTACTCTCTTTGATTTGAAGATATGATGATTTCATAAAATGATGATTTATGTTGTGCTTTTGGGCCGGAATTTAGTTGGTTTATTAATAAGATTGGAATAGGATGTAGGATGTAAGATATAGGATATAGCGAGATATGAGGTATGAGATATGCGGGTTTTAGAAGGAATATCAGAGTTTCGGGATATATGTTCTGAAGCTGATGAAAGGAGTCAGGACAGATGTCTGATCTTAGTTAATTTGATATATTTTTGACAATTATCTATCTCAATAATCTACTTGCACTCATTCCATCTCCACCCGATCTCACAATATCCTGTAGAGAAATGCATATCACACTCAAATTATCCTGTCCAACTAACACTAATCTTCTCATCTTCAACTCATCATGAAAAATTAACAAAGAGAGGTTCCTCAGAATATCTGTATTATAAACAAAGAATAAAAGATTGTGATTATGTACTTTCATTCTTCGATTTTCCCTTGTTCTTAAAGTAGAATCAATCCACTGATTGGCGAGAGAGAAAGGACGAGTATGATTATGTAATTAGAACAAAGGTATTGAGAGGCTTTGTTTGGACACGATGATTCCATACACACTTCGCATCAAAAAAAAAACAAAAAAACAGGGAGTGTTGTATATCAGATTCACTTCGATTCTGAACGTGTATTGGGGACGAGGATGCATGAGCTCCGTTGAGTATTGTGAGATCTTTGCTTTTCTGCGTTCGATGGCGAGATAGGAGAACGATTTGGGGTGAGATTGATTAGATATAAGATTAGTGTAAATATTTCTTAGACTTGTAGAAGGAAGGCATCATATAATTTAATAATATATGAATTTGAAGATATGACAACAATGAAATAAACGAATACACGAAATAACAATCGATGAATCTGGAGATATAACAACAATGCTGAATACGCATACTCGAAATAAGATGGGACAAAATGAGGTCAACTGTTTGTACAGCAAGCATTATCCCTAAATCTGCAAAGGCACTCTCCGGCGGCAAACCATTGTTGCGCCTGTCTCTCCCTCTCCCATGACTCGCCTTACCTTGCCTGGTTTTGATCAGGATAAGTCAAACTGGGATAGAGCTTATATATCTTCTAGGGGTGGACCTAATGCAAGCCTGGAAATACTGATTCACTGGAATTGCGAATCGTTGATATGATTATGACATCAAGCACATCCATAGGAATGTCCATGCCATAGAAGAGAATGTGTGATTCACACCCACCAAACTTCCTAGCCATCACTCAATGAATCACATCTCCACATCCCCTCGCCCGAAAACAAAACTCATCGTTAACTATATAAACTCCGCATATATCCTATAATATGGACCATTAAAGCTATTAGGAGGCGAGCAAGATGTCGACAGGTGTGGTATTTCAATGCGGGCGAATTCCAAGATTGATACTGCCTGAGGGGATGACTTTATATGGAGACATCGCAGTAAGAAAGGGTGGTGATTTGAAGATGATGGTGTATGAAAATATCATAATAATCACTGCACTGCAAGCGACAGAGGGAACCGGAACGAATGAGACGATGACTGGCGCCCAAAAAAATGTCATCCCAAGCTCACGCGAATCATCCAAAAAAAAAATTATACAATCAAAGTCGAAAACTAAGAATCCCACTTTCATTAGATAACTAGAGTCGCTATACTACGCAAGACCTTGATCAAACCTTTGAGGCAATGGTGCTTTCTTACAAAGTAAAAGTTATCAACCTGGGGGGGGGGATATATAAAGGTCCGAGGAATTTTTAGTCTGAGAAATGAGAAGGAATACCATATTCGTACTTGATGGGACGAGTAGAGAGATGAAAATTCTCTGAAGAGAATGTTGTGAATAATACCGATGGAGTAATGAAAAGTGAATATCAAGAATACCTCAAAATGTCAAGGACCTAATACCCCTCTTTTGGGAATGCCTCCATCGTTTTACATATTTAAAGAGATCCTAAGCCAGGCAGTTTGCAACTAACAAGACAGAAAGTGGACTGATTCCAACCATGAATTTAAAGAGTGGGACGAAAGAGCACATCGGGTTCCGGAAAGCATAGCACGATTTCAATGGGAACTCGTTTTGACAAGTTATTATAAAGGGGTCCCAAAAGTGACTGTCAGAAACTCAACACGGGATAAGTTTCGACAGGTAAAGTAAGGATCTGCAGTGACAACGATCAAGGCGGTAAGAGAGAAAAGACGACGACAAGAAGGATAAAATGATGATAATAGCAGCGAAGATACAAATGGGAAACCATAGTGAAATCAATTCCCAACCACATGCCACATAAGATAATGCACCATCAGTAGAAACAAGCATACTGCATCGTCTCGAAAGTCGTGGTCCTAAGAACCCATGAATCAACTAGCGGAGACCGATGATGCATAATCAATTGAGAAGAAGTCATTTTATAGTGTCCATGAGAAAATCGATTGCTCTCACCCATGAGATTCCCCGGCTTACAGGCAAACTGCAATCATAATGTAATGCACCCGTTTGACAACATGCGAGCAGCTATCTGTCGCATGGAAGTGAGCTCGGCGACTAGGAGAACTCAGGGGGGTACAATGGATTAGGATGGACAGAATGTCCATGTAGAAGGGGTGAAATGAGAAAACGAGAAGGACGACTAGTGTGTTGCAGTAAATCCAGACTCCGTCACCATGATTACTTACATTATTCCAAGACATGGGGTACCCATAATAGCCTTCCGCACAACAAAGACTTCTGCGATGATGGTAGTAGATTCGCAGCGACACATTGTTGCTTGTTGCAGGGAAAGTAAATCTGGTGGCAATACTGCTAAAAATAAAGTTGCTTCTCCGAGCACGCCAAAAGTGTGGCTCAGCTGGGAAAGGGACGCAGGTGGATCGAGATGCGCTTGTAATTGTAATAATGAGGCTCGATGACTCTCATCCCACTCAGCAAATGAATGATGACAAGGGACGTCTCGACGACCCAAAACTGAGTCATGGCTGGCAAAACAGTTGTGGACATACAACAGTGGGGATTCGCTGGTGGTCACCCACCCAACTACTAATCCACCGATCTGAAGCTTGTGTATGGCAGAGCGGACGGGATGCCCAATTCTCTTCAGTCTATGGTCGTATGTGATAGATTCGAGGTTGTGAGAAATTATGTACTCTTTGTGTGCGATGCGCAAATCTAATCCTGATATCTAGACGGCCGCTTGCTGTTGAGACCGAGTGTTGACGATGATATGGATGGATCATTAACAGGACTATCAGATCTATGAATATCTCTTGAGATTAAAATAGTAGAATTCTATCGTATGTACCATGTACCTAGATAAATATATCTTGCCCTCGGATTGTTGGATTTTTCTCCGGCGCAATATAAAATAATTGAGGACAACATGGGAACTTTGTCAATCAATTGACGTATGTCGTCTTGTATCGTCTGGTCTTAATAGTGATAGTAGACGCATTATCATCTGTCGATCGTTTTGATATAATGTAGTGATTTGCATTCGGGGACATGATCATTGCGTTGAACACAAGTTGTTGTCGTCATATACTGCGAAAAGTAAGTAAAACCGGTGTATGGGATGGTAAGACTTAAATCTTATCCAGATTCCAGACTAAGATGAAGGTCGATAAGTATGTACTTACGATTGGAATATGAATGTCCAGGTCGGTCGGTCGTAGATGGTGACGAACTTACTTACACACTTGCATAAACCATTTCCATGCATTTATATTTTCAGAGCATGTGTGACAAGTTCATCGTCATGCCCCTTTTCACGGGTGTATACAATCTACTGGCGAATCTTCGACATCTTGGCATTTGTCGATAAGCTGGGATTTATTACTAGGTAGCTCGCTGTATGTATTGTGGAGGAAATAACCGCACAGAAAGACGCCCAGTCTATCACATCAGTCGATCCAGTAAAAGCCATGGACGGAGGTTGACGGCGATAGTTAACGGCCTCATTTCTGTTTGTAGAAAATATGGAGTTAACCAGCCCCGAATAGAGATCCTTGATAAATGAAGCGTGAATAGGGAAACATTCTCTTGGTTGAAATTAATACCTAGGTAATTCGACCACGATGAAGCTCGTATTGTAGATTTTGCAATTTATAAAGCTAATCTTAAAGATTTCGTTCCGAGTAAGGTTAATCAGTCAATCGCATCATGTGCGGATTCATTCCACGAAGGAGATACGAAAATAGACATCTTCGAAGATACGGTGATTAAATCTCCTTCAAGATACAATTATCATTCGAAATTATGATCAACCAATTTTGAAGTCTCTCATCCCGATGAGGATTGAGAATTAAATGTATCTAGAAATTAAGTCGACGATGTTCTACCAGGTTCAAAAAGATGCTTAAATGGAAAGTAGACGACGAGTGGGAGTCTGGGACGAGGCACGGTCTGATCATTTTGTATTAAAGAATGGGATTTGAATCATGAGTTGACTGGGACTGGGACTGGGACTGTGAGTGGAAATGGGAATTAATGGGGCATCTCATTCACCGAGCCTATCAAATTTGGGTTGAACAGAACTTGTTCACTGTCCTGACTCCCTCCTGTGAATTTCTAGTCGAGTAACTTGTGAAACAACCATCTCAGTAAATTGGGGCTAGACAGCATCAACCATATCCATATTCATATTCCGTACATGATTACATACATGATAGAACGGCAACAAGCAACGACAACGACAACGGCAACAGCAAAATCAAAATCAAAATCAATAGCTTCAGCCACAGCTACATCATCAGGAATGGCCCTGGAGGTATGAGATGATCTTGAAATAGAAGCTTTGAACCGTTGAATGTGACTTTGGATAAGCATTAGGATGAAATGGTGAGATAGAAGGATCTCAAGAAGATTAAATAATTGATCCAAAACCTGGAGTCAATCGAGATACAGAAGGGACCTACGCCTTAAAGTTACATTTGTAGGAGCTTTTGGGATGGATAATCATTCCTAGAGCTCCTAGTCAGACAAATGTCAGGCTTAGGTTGAAGTAAAATTTATAGGGGTTCTCACTTGTTGAACCAAGGCGAATGCCACCGCTAATTGGTCTTGTTCCTGCATTAGATGAATTTAGATCGACCCTGTAGAATACACTACCTCGACTACTCCGGCACAAAGCCACCAAGACTTTCAAACCATGCATTTTCTCTGGTCCGGCCTTCCTTCGGTGCGCATGAAAATCAAGCCACGAAACGTCAAATCACAGGGAACGGATGAACTAGGGTTACCACTTCTCATAGGTCGAATGTTTGGAATCCCCCGAGACCCAAATGTGAGAACGGGAAAAAACATCCATCACATTCCTGTTAATTATTAGAGTGGATGTCAAATGGAGGCTAAGTTTGCCTTTGGTCAGCGGTGTATACATTGGTCACCAAATGGCTACACATTTTAGCCCTAGCAAAAGTTACTTTGCACGACTACCGGTTTGAGAGTGATTCCCCTGTCAATCCAACTACGAATTGGGTATTCTTCGCTAGCCGAGTGGTGGAAAAGTGTGGAAAGTCTCTCCACATGGGACCGCTGAAAAGTAGCTCTTCCTTGTCAATCTCCTAAGCGGCCAAGCCCATCTCCCATCTTTGTTTAATCTCCCAAGCTTATATGGGGTTGACTTGCCCCTCCTCCATTCACTTTTTCTTCTTCATCCAAACAAGTCAATCTTCCAGATCATACATATCTTCTTTGACTTCGGTCGTCCATTCTTTACAGAACATACTCTACAGATCAACTTCAGCAAACCCTCTATCACCGCTCTTCAGCACCTTTAAACCCCAAAACCCAAATAATATTCAAAATGCGTTTCTCCGTTATCGCCGCTTCCGTCTTCGCTGGTGCCGCCATGGCTGCCACTTCCACTGACTACGTGAGTTTGAACAAGATGATAATCAAGAGATTTGAGGGCACCTGACTAATACATCACAGGTCACTGAGGAAGTCACCATCACCTCTTGCGCCGCAACTGTCACCGACTGCCCAGCTCGCAGCACCCAAGTTTCCACCACCATCTACTCAAGAACCTCCTCTACTGAGGCTGCTCCTTCATCTGTTACCCCAGCCGGTCAGCCATCCAACAGTGGACCAGTAGCCTCCGGCCCTGCTTCAAGCGCACCAGTAGCATCAACTACAACTTCACCCGCCGCATCATCCGCTACAAGTGATGCTTGCGCATCCCAATGCAATGCATCATACAACTCTTGCCGAAGTGCTCCAGGCGCAAACCGATCCACCTGTGCTTCCAACTATGCAGACTGCCTCGGATATTCTCCGTATGATAGCAACGGATCACTCGTCACCCCAACTGCTTGCTCTTCCCCAGCCGCCAGCGCTCCAGCCTCAAGCAAGCCAGCTACCAGCGTTTTGGTTCCAGTTGCATCAACTACAACTTCACCCGCCGCATCATCCGCTACAGGTGATGCTTGCGCATCCCAATGCAACGCATCGTACAACTCTTGCCGAAGTGCTCCAGGCGCAAACCGATCCACCTGTGCTTCCAACTATGCAGACTGCCTCGGATATTCTCCGTATGATAGCAACGGATCACTCGTCACCCCAACTGCTTGCTCTTCCCCAGCCGCCAGCGCTCCAGCTTCCAGCAAGCCAGCCAGCTTCACCCCAACTTACGCCACACCAGCTGCCTCTTCCGCTGGTTCTTCCCTCGGTGTCGTTTCCTCCCCAGCACCCTCCGTCTCTGTCGTTGCCATCACCACCTGTATCCCAACCGTCATCTACTCCACCATCTCCCTCTCCGGATTTGAGACCACTGCTCCAGGTGTCCCAGCTGCTTCCGCCAAGCCATCTTCCACTGGATACATCTCCGTCCCAGCCAACGGTACCACCCCAGTCGCTACCCAAACCCCAATGGCATTCACCGGTGCTGCCGCCAATCTTCAAGTTGGAGGAGCTGCTATCGCCGCCGTCTTCGGACTCGCTGCTTTCCTCTTGTAAGCATCTATATGCTCACCTATCGACAATTTTCACGCATATGCATCAAAATGGAATTTTTCGGGCGCCAGTACAAGTTCTTTTTGGCTTGGGTCTACGAAAGAGGGGATAGAAACCTTACGGTCGTGTTGATGTTTACTTTGTTTATTCTATTAGAGTCTGGTCTGGGCAACGACAGTTTGGATCAGAAGTTTTTTCTTCCTACGCGCAGTTTTTTCTTCTTCAACATCAACATTTCTTTCTTGATTCTGGATATTTACATGATGGACTGGTATGGATCGAGGGATGGAAATATTTCAAGGAAATAAACCGAACTGGAATTGCTCGAGAACTAATGAGCAGATAGTTGGGCTGGGCCATCCCTCCTGCTTGTCTTGAAGTAATTAAGCAACTAATTCAGAATTAAGATTATTTGTTCGATGTACTGTATCTATTTTGCATTTCTATTTTGTCTATTTTGCCTTCAAATCCACCCTCTATCTTGCGTGAAATGAATGAACAATATTAGATTAAATCGTGATTCCTTGGAACATGATAACATGAATTGATGAAACTTCGAGAAACATCCAAGTTTTGTGTGAACACCTATGATGAATGATGAATCAAAATGAACCACTTAAAATACGAGAATCTCATTAAAAGAATAAGTTTCCCCGGATCGCCAAGAGTCAGTGTCTCACTTGTGATGAGAGAGTGTTTTTATTTTATTTTCAAGCATCAGGAAATTATGTTGATCTCGCCCCTGAAAACGTGAGGGGCTGTGTTCGTACGGAGGACTCGATTTGGATGTGATTGGATTGGATTGGATTGGATTGGATTGGAATGAGAAGACGGGATCATTGGGATGAAATGGGAGCAGGGGATCCTCGTGTTGTAATTGGATGAAAATGGGTTATCACATCTGATTACATGATCTGTTTTCAGGCTGAATAAGCCGGATTCGTTTGAACTCTGTATCCCTGAGACATGAGATGAGAGTTCCTTTTAATATAGAAGTGATGAAGATATATAGGTATATATAGAGATATTTATCTACTTCCGTGTAATTCAATGCGGATGTGGATATACCTAGTATGTCAAAGGTAATTGGCAGGAGAGAAAGTCCATTCAATTGACAGTTTTGAGTCCGGTGAGTCCGGTAACTTCGGGTGCGGGATTTTGTTTGCAACCGGTCGTTGAGGTAGCGGGCGGTAGGTAGGTATGAGGTAAGCTCGTAAGGTCCCTAGATTTTGTTGGTAGTAGAAAATGCTATATGAGTGGTGTGTACATATAATATTATATACAAAGGTCGCAGTCATTTTGGAAGAGATTATAGGCTCTTTCAGGGCACACACACTGTAAGGCTCTGTAATTCGTTAGATTTGATCGGGATCTATTAAAACCAATCTCCGCTCTATCCGAATAAACCACTGATGCCTATATTCTAGGTTTGATTGGGCTTTAGATCAACCTTAAATTACAATATCTGAAGCTTATAAGCTTATTAAACCTGATATAGGCTTAAAATGATTGGAATATAGGCCCTATAATGCTCAGTTAGTGTGCTGGATTGTAGGCATCCACAGGGCTACCTAGTCTCTTCCAAAATGACCATACTAGGTAGGCAGGCAGGTAGACTCGTTGGTAGGCTCGTAGGTACTCGATAGCTACACGTCATATGCGTATTCTTGATCACAGGCAAGGCTGAATATACAGCATTCACTGGATGAATCTGATTGGCTATTTCGTATCGGTCGTATTAAGTCGCATAAGAAAATGGTTGACAAAATAATGATACAGAGTAATGATGCTGGTAAGTGTAACCTTATTACACTTACACAGAATTTGGAAGGGTTCATTCACATGATTTCTGATTTCACATGCAATTTCCTTTTCTCTCTCTCTCTCTCTCCCCATCCACCAGTGATCCATCCATCCCTTCACTTAACATAATCTTCAATCTTTTCATCTCTTCTCCACTCAAGAGATGAATGAAACTACTACAGAGTAGGCACTCCAGGGCTACTACCAAACCATCTCTCATGGTTCGTCTCTTCTAAATAGGTAGGTAGGAATAAAGGTAGGCACAATAAATCAATCAATCAATCAATCAACCCAATTAATTATGAAAGTCTTGAAACTTTCACAATTGACAAACTCCGCGAGTCCGTCTATCCCCACTGCCACTCCTCGATTACGTCAACCACAAGTGGAATTGACTTTGCTGGCACGCACTGGCAGGATGAACAACGAGCGATTGAAGCTACAGTATGGACTTCCTGATGCTCGTTGTTCACGGCGCAACCAATCTCCCCAAAAGAATTCGAGCTCTAGACTACATGGAAATTTCATATTCTCACGAATCATAACATCAAACACCTCTCTCAAACAGGAAATATCCTAGTAAATGGTTAAAAAAGTTGTTGGAGTCTCCATAAGGCTTATCGTATCTACCGTATCGCATTCGGAAACAGCGGAAAACGTCTTCAGCTTTCTCTTCCTCTTCTTTCCTGCCACTTCTCCAAATTGATACTGCAAATGATTATGGTGATGGATTAGGAACAATTAATGCACACAGGTTATAAAGCAGGAAATAATCGGAAACAAAGACGAATCCGGACAATGGCTTCAAAACCCTCCCCACAGAATGGCAACAATCCATTAGATGCTTCAACGTCAACTACCATTGCGGCAGATCAATACGAATTCAGCGATGATTTCTCGGACGAAACAGAAATCATGGCAGTTCCTCATATATCAGACGAGGACGCACAATCGATCATTGGAGTTTCCCTCAGTCATGCAGCTTCACGTTTGAGAACTTCGAGAACTCCTGCTGCTGAGAAGGCTGCCGCCATGGATAATTTGGAAGGAGGTTATTTTGACAGCGACCCTGAGACTCCACTAGCATTAGAGCTAACTGCGAATGGGCTATTCGATGAAGAGTTGCCAACAGCTACAAAGGGAGAAGGATTGACATTGGAGACATCACCATCACCGAAACTTTTAGAAAAACCACTTCCTCCTCTACCTCCTCCATCTCCTCCTTCGCCATGGCGGTCAGGGCCCAAGCCAATTGTGGTAACAGAACCACCAAATGATAGTCGCACATCCGCAATGGCCAGTGTATTCAATAATGGGAATGGGAGGAAACGTCAAAGTTCATTATCTAGTAGTGCTGATGCGCTCAAAAAACTGCTGCCAAAGGGGCTACCCTCAATGGCTCAAGTAGGAAACTTATTTAGTACATCAACAAGTTCTAATCATAAGTCTCGGTCATCTATTAGTTCGCCAAGAAGCGCCACGTTCTCCCCCTTTTCCACCTCGCCTAGTCAATCGAAAAGCGAGGGCCAATCATCTACGAATAACAATCAGGTAAAGGGGCGCCTCACAACTCAATACCATCCATCACAACGTCATAGCAATTCACAATTTCAGAATGCAAGTACAGCGAGCAATAACAATACAACAGAACGGCCACTGGTTCTTCGCAGAGCAACATCTGATGATTCATTACTATATCACAGCTTATCTCGAAGTTCCTCACTAGGTGACGATACACGATTCGAAAATCACCGCGAACAAGTTAACTCTCGAGTCAAAGCTATAAGAGACTCTTTTCAAGATCGATCGACTTTTCGAATGCCACAACTTCCCAGTATGCCAAGTATGCCCCGCGTACCCAGTTTTGGCTTTAGCATGAACTTTTTGAATTCCAACCCAGCGTCGTACAGATCAAGGTCAATTACTGATGCACATTCAGACGTATTACCAGCAGTTATAAAAAAGAAACCACTTGAATCGAGTCCCTCCTTTTCGAAATCCGATTCGTTTTTTGGTGGTGAGAATACTCGGTCGTCGACGAAACCTACAAGTGCTTTAGATAAGGCTATAGAACATTTAACGGGTGATGTCGTAATTATGGGTGGATATCGAGGATCGATACTCCGATCTGCTAAAGCACCAAATCATCAACTTTGGGTACCTGTCAAGGTAGGACTCAATCTCCGTAAAGTGGATCTGGAAGTTGGTTTGGATCCAGAGGATGAGGAAAGAATGGAAGAAAATATAATCCCATCTGGGATGCTGAAAAATATTGGACCAGTGGATATATCCAGGCGATTATTCAAACGACTTCGCAATTGCGAAAATGCACAAAATGGGAAACTCAGAGCATGGGAT
This sequence comes from Botrytis porri, assembly GCF_014898465.1. NCBI lineage: Eukaryota > Fungi > Ascomycota > Leotiomycetes > Helotiales > Sclerotiniaceae > Botrytis > Botrytis porri. The sequence goes on along the minus strand of NW_024066083.1, from coordinate 168,641 downwards.
TATGGTTATGATTGGAGATTGAGTCCGCATCTTCTAAGTAGAAAGCTGAAAGCCTTCTTGGAGACATTACCTTCCAATCAACCAGGTCCTAATGGAGAAAAGCCCACTGGCGCTCTGGTGATTGCTCATTCATTGGGGGGGTTGATCACGAGACATGTTGTGAATCAAAAGCCGGAGTTGTTTAGTGGAGTTATATATGCTGGTGTTCCACAATCATGTATAAACATTCTTGGCCCCTTTAGAAATGGAGATGCTGTTCTATTGAGTTCAAGAGTATTGACCGCTCAAGTCAATTTTACACTACGGACTAGCTTTGTACTTCTTCCTGAAAATGGAGAGTGTTTCTTTGATCTCCATACAAGGGAAAAATATCCCGTCGACTTTTTCAATTTGGATGACTGGATCAAATATCGTTGGTCACCTGTTACAGATCCACCACTACCACCAATTTCTCAATCGGGTAGCGGACTTGGCAGTATTCTCAATCTTCAACTACCAAACAGTCTATCAAATCTAACGATAACTGGAAAGAAAACTGGCTCTGGTTCGAATTCTGGCTCTGGTTCTGGTACAAATTCCCCTCAACCCTCTTCACCATACCTCGGATCTAATTCTCGCAACGAAAATGAAGATAGACATCAATCCATCGATCAATCTAAAACCAGTCGAGCAGCAGAAGCTCTCCGTGGAGTAGATGGTACAGATCGTACCCTTGCACCTCAAATAGGTAACTCCCTTAATAAACCCTATAACCCTGCTCCTTCGGTCTCTACCCTTGTTACTCTTCCCCGCGACAAAGCAATTGCCTATCTACGACGCACTCTTGCCGAAACACTTCAATTTAAGAAAGAACTTCATCATAAACCCGAAATCTCGGAAGCAAATCGTTACCCTCCGCTGGCAGTCATTTATGGAAAGTCGATACCAACGGTTTATGGAGCAAAGGTTGCAGGTAAAGAAGGGATTCCGTGCGCAGATGTTTATGACAATTTGGCGTTTGCAAGTGGAGATGGAGTTTGTCTAGCGAAAGAGGCAATGCTGCCAGAAGGTTATCAATTGGTTAAGGGAGGTAAGGTCAGGAGTGATAGAGGGCATGTCACTTTGCTAGGGGACTTGAATGCAGTGGGGAGAGCAATGGAGGTGATTAGGAAAGGTAGAGGAAAGGGCATTGGATTAGGGGTTTCGCAGGACTGATGTGTTGGGTATCGGTACTAGTTGATTTGCATTTTTAGCGAGACTGTATGGGAAATGAAAAGGGAGGGTGTTTGTGGGAAGATGGCGTTTGCATATATATCTCATTTTCGATCTCTCGTTTGAATTGCATAAGCATAGGCATGGGAGTGGGCGACATGGTGTGTTGTATACCTATTGTTTATTTAGTTGTAGCTGTCAGTTGTTGTTATATTTTGTTTCGTTTCCATTTGTTTGATGGATGGATGGGTGTATAGTGTGGAGAAGGGAGTTTGGAGTTGGGTTCTGACTGAAAAGAATGGGAAAGTTGGATTGGGATATTTGGTTTCATTCGAGCAGAGAAAAATCGAAAAATCGAGAAGAGGTGAAACGGAAAAGCGGAGAAATAAAGAAATTGACAGACGTTCAATAGATGTGTCGGCAACGATACATATGAAGTTATATGATAGGATAGGATATGAATTATGAGTAGAGCGAATATACATACGTGAAATATATTTATCATGTTGAAAAGAAGTGCTGGTTCCAGTGGCATTGGTTTTGCCCATGCATATATATATATACATAGGTTTTCCTATGAGATGATGGCTATATTTATTGCTAGATTAGATGTAATCTTTGTATCGTGTTGGTTACTTGCTAGATAGATATGATTGATTGGATGTAGGTTCTTGGATATACAAGGTTGGTTCTTCGATGTGTTATTATGTATCAGGTGGGTATTCTAGGAGAACTCGATTTTGAAGGCTGGGGTGAATTAAATGTATATGTGTATATATATATATATGATTGACTGCGTAGTGTGAAATAAATCTCATTGAGTGGACGGTAAATACCTTGGTACGATACCTATCGATGAAAAAAAAAGGTTGCCTAGTGCTGTGTGTAATTTGCTCAGTCCAAGTGAGAGAAGTAGTCTTCTGATCTTTGGAGATGTATCTAAGCAGGTACTACGCAGGGAGGGATTCTTTTCTTGGGATCGGTGGGCTGTGAAGAGATGTATATGTATATATATGCGTATGTGTGTACGTATATGCGACAGATGCGTTTGGAGCTGTATATTGTGACGTTAGATTCAATTCAGATGCCACACGCGCCTATGCGCCTCCAGATGGAATGATGGATTTTGTGGTTATGAATGTGAATATGTAACCCAACGGGTGTAATGGAAATTGAAAGTATGGGTAGTATGTGTTCTGCACTGCTTGTGTGTCTGGCCGTTGAGTTTTGTTTATTCCTAATGTTTGGATGTTCGAGTGTTTCAAGGGGGAGATATATTGTGGGTATGGGTTGAGAGATCTCGAAAGTCTTGAGATGAGAATAATTTGTTGAGACGGGTGGTGGTAATGTTGTGAAATGATCGTTAATTTACACTGGCTAATTACATTTTTTGATATCAACTTTTATATCAAAGATAATAGTATCAAGGTATGATGTGATTTGGAATTACATGATGAGTTCTTTTTGAAGATCAGAATTCAAGCAAAAGACTTTAGATCATGTGGGGATATATGATTTGATGTCAAGCGATTGTCTCTATTAGGTTGAATGAAGCTATATTGTTGGTCATGACTTGACCGTTATATCGAATCCCCTCCTAACTGGTGCGGGGGTGCTGGTGTATACGGGATCGAGTCGAAAGAGGGGGAGGGGGTAGCTGGGACGGTGGTTGATAGGTGGATGGATGGATGGATGGGGTGGTATTGCTTTTTTCATCTTTTTTTTTTTTGGAAAGCAAACGGGCAGTTTGCGAGGGAAGACTTGTTTCTTTTCGGGTTGGGTGCAGTGGAAAGAAAAGAAGGGAAAAGAAAGAAAGGGAAAAAGATGCTGCTATAGAGATGAGATGAGTTGAGTCGAGTCGAGTTCGTTTTTTATACAAGTTCGTATTCTTCCTCTTCTCTGGCTTGTCTTAAACGGAGGTCAAGTATTCACAACTGTAACACAAAACTTTGACTGATATTAATATTGTATTGTTGGTCGTGCAGGCATTCTTGTTCGTGTTTTGGGTTTTGGGGAAGATCAAGAGATCAAGAAGGTAGTTGATTTCTCTTTTATTACTCAACGGAAGACTAATGGGGAATGAAGGGCTTGCTCAATCCCTCATGCATATCCATCCTCCTACATATCATCACACATTCAGCACAAGATTACTCAATATGATCCCTCTATCCAACTTCATCACCCGCAGAATCAACATGCCCCGGCGACCCTACCAAATCTCAACCCCTCAAAACAGATGGTCCATATATCCCTCCCTCCACGATAGCGTCGCCCGCCTCCTGGCAGAGCACAATCTCCATTTCGGATTCCACCCCACCGACGATGCTATCAGCTGTACCAAAGAATACGACACGAACATCATGGGTAAATTCACGTGTCACAACCGTGCATGCACTTCTCATGGATGGTCGAGTAAGAAAATCGCAATCACGATACGTATGTATGCAGGGGGAGAATACAATGGGAGAGTATATCATCAGCGCTGCAAGAGCTGCAATACGCTCAGCAAACCGATTTTGGATGACTCGTATACGGAGAGAATAGCGTATCGCATTAAGAAGTGGAATGGGATTGAGATGGATAGGCCGGTGTACTCTGGGACTGGAAAGAGCAACGGTCCTCATAATGCGGATTTGTGTGAGGGATGTAAGGAGGGTCGTTGTGGTGCGTTTGATGGTGATTGATAGGGGAGTAGGTCATTGATTGTACCGAATTGCTGATTAATTCAATGCTGGCTAATTGGATGCGGTAATAGAATGATGGAACAGAAATAGCTGAGAGGTGGAGGTGTATTGTTGGTAGGCTTGATGAGATGGATGTTCACCAGTTATGAGGTTACATGAGATTTTTCCTCTTGTTACGCAATGGTAATCATGGATTCTTTCTTTATGATAGTGTACAGAAATGATAGTGTACAGAAACGATAGTGTACAGAAATTATTGGGGTTTGGAGATGATTGCAGAGTTTGTTTGGAACTTCTTTTCTCATGACTTTCAAGCTGATAGGCCACTTGACTCTTTTTAGATAATGTACTTTGTTTTCATCAATCATGTTTCTCTGAAGAAATCGCTTGGCCTCCGTGAAGCAAAATGAAATTATTATGATGATTTGTGCTATATTAAAACCATGGTAACCTATCTCCCCTTCACCTTGCCTTATTATAGTCAACAAGCCTGACACGTATCCGTGAAGCCTCTATATATTTTACACTGACTGCATCATTGTCTACAGAGAGTACAGGAAGTGCAGATATCTACCATCAGGGTGATATTTAGGAAGTATGAAGGTATCTGTTTCTCAGAATTGCTAAACTGATCTCCATAAACTGGGTAAATGAAAATGCGCATAAACTCGAGCATAGCAAAACCGCTGCATTGTTGTTTCGGAAAAAGAAACGAGTGGCTTGAGACAACAGAACTACCTGCATCCAGACTGACACTATCAGACTCAGAATCGCATTCCATTGCAACAGGTAATCGGATAAACCCCAAATCGTATCAATCAAACAGTTAATACTACGCCTGTTCACGATAGCGTTCCCATCAAGTTCCCGCTGTGATTCATCTCCTCAAGTGCACACAAGATTAAACTCGGTAACGTAATATCAAACCTCCAACTTTCAACACCACACTACCTAATCGCAATCATGGCAACCTAACATTCGTAAACATCTATACCCACAAGTGCTCTCGACCCGCATCCTCATCACAGTCACATTACCCTTCTCATTCCATCCCATCCCAATGCCCAAACAAATGATCCATCTTCAAAATCTATGCACATGAAAGGAGAAGGACAATCGACTCACAATAACCAACACGGCTTTCTCGGCTGCGGCTATTCGCCACTATGTTTGTTGTGATTTGTTGGTGACTATCTGCATGCGGCGGAGGTTGATTTGGGGGCCGCAACCTTATGGATTCTCATGAAATCGCAATTTTCATCCCTCATAAATGCAGAGATTAGAACCAACAGTTTGTTTCATCCATCCCCCTCCCCTCCCAAAAAACCCACCGGTAGATAAAAACCTACATAAGCAACAAACTGGGTATTCGTATCCGCACCACAAGACCGGGTAACTCTCTAAGCCTAAAGCGAGAGTAGACAAGGTACGGAGGTACATCTCATCTCGTGATAGTAAGATAGCAAGGCTGCATACCTAGGTACCCATCCAGGGGTAAACTAATTCCCTCCTCTCCCCTCCCCTACCCGACCCTACCCCATCCTTATCAACAAGCGCTTTCCGCCCGGAGTCCGTAACCGTAACCGTAACCGTAAGTAGGTAACCTTATGGTGTGATCGGAATCCCGAGACTGTGGTTAGGTACCTAGGTATGAATATATCGGTATTCTCCATATCAGCCACGGATACCTAGGTAGGCTCGTAGGCAAAAGAGGAGAGTTACATTGTAAGGGTAGCTAACTTCTTTCCAATCCCAAACTAACCCGAACTAACTCGGAGTCGCTTTTTTCTCAATTAAATAAATAACTACAATAACAACAGTAGGTAATCGTTGGAAACCCCAAAACAAACAGAAAAGAGCAATAGTTAGCCGCTCGTATACTATCGTATCGTATATCGTATATATTACCGCGGAAGCAGACCCTCACTCCGCGTCGGCGAAATCGCTATATCTGATTTTGTACGAGTTGAGGTACGAGCAATTGAGATGGGATTCTTTTCTTTTTGAGAAGGAAAGCCTTACAGATGGAAGGATACGAGTACCTCCCTACATACCTACATACCTACATACCTATCTACCTAGCATTTTTTACACTCCTAACTAACATGTGATCTCTGACTCGGACTCCCACTCCCACTTTGACTCTGGCTTCTCTCTTAATTCATACCATCCATGCATATCACATACTAGGTAGGTTACAGTAAATCGCCATCATGATTCTCTAAACTGTCTTTGATCTACATTCGTTTCCAGCAAGTATCCCGTGAAACTCCATCGATTGAAGATTCCAAAATCTCATCTTACATCACCTCACCTTACCTGACCTCACCCCATCCAACCCATACATCTCTCTTGCACAAACAAAAATCCATCCATCCATGTATCTCATCCATCCCACCAATATCCTCATAAAACTAACCAATCCGTCCGCAACCTCCTAGTCATCAATCACCTTATCCCCAATCCCCAATCCCAAACCCAAACATCAAACAAATTGAAATCATCACGCACACCCCTCCCATCCCCTCCCTGTACACCCCCCTCGTTTCAAGAATCAAAGCCATCCAATTCCCAGGATCCTTACCAAAGTATCCGGTACCCATTCGTAAGACTTCCCTATTCACATCTACATCCACTCTCTACATAGCCCTCGTGGCATTAAAGAAAATGCCATGTTCTTTTTAAAAAATGCATTTAATATGTAGAAACGTGTCATGTACAACAGCTTAGCACTAAATATATGATTCCATGTAATCATCTATCTTTATAACTTTGTAATTCTTTATAAACGCTATAAATATGCTGGATCATACAAAAGTGGTAAGGGTTCTGCTCTCCCCATAGTCCGTCTCTCCACCCTCCACACGACTCTGCTACAACACAGCACAACATAGCCGAGACCGAGCTGTCAGACTCAAAGATAACCTTATGACATGTCATGTATGTAAAGTATAACGTCAAAGTTATGCTTAGGCTGATATGTTATGCTTAAGACTTAAGCCTACCCATAGCATATTACGTAGAAAATGCGCCAATCCATTCCTCAACCCCGAGAGAATTCCTTCCCCAAACGCCCTTAATTTATCTCTAACTGGATTCCATTCGATCTCTGGCTTTATGCATCATGCACGATAAGCAATGTTCACGTGAATGTAGGATAGAATCCTAAAAAAGATTTAATGTACTTTTCATCTCACATGATGTCCCTCACTCTTCATCCACTGTATCCTCCACCGTTACTGCCTTGGCTTTTCCTTTCTCTCGTCTCCTCATTTCGCCATCTTCATCTCCTCTTGACTCACTGTGCTCGGCTGAACTACTAGTCGATTCACCAGTACCTATCATCGTATCAAGAGAAACATGAGGATTTCTATCATCACTACCATCGTGTGGAGGCGAAGTTGACACTAAATGAGCGCCATCAAGATTGTGATTACCAGCCAAGCTTGATCCTGTAAATAGCTGGGAATTTCCCCAGTTAGGTAAACTAGGAGGGTCAACAAAAGGGTTTATATTTGTGGAAGCTGACTCTATTGATGTGGGAATTGTAGATGCCGATTGGTCAGCCGAGATAGAAGGCGGTGTTTCAATGGCGTTTGTTTCAGAAGAGCCAACCGAGCCGGCTTGTGAATTGACTTGTTCAGTGTTGGTTGGTGTGGCGCTATTATTAGAAACTTCACTTCTCTCAACTGTAGGGCTGACTACACTTTGCGTAGAGGTAGAGGCTATAATAGGGTCATTAGATGTTGATGTTGCTGCAGGTACTGATGCTCCTGCTTGGCTTGGTAATGGCCCATTATGTAGTCTTTCTAATGGGAGAAGTGACCAACCCTCTGGTATGACAACTCCAGGTGGAAGGTCATCACTACCAGATGGTATTGCTGATGTATTGGACCGTGCGCTGTGCCTGTGCACTTGTGGCTGAGTTGATGGTCTACTAAATGAGGGGATGATTTGCGGCGGATTCTGAAAGGTAGGCATTTGCGGTAAGGGAAAGTTTGCTGCCAAAGGATCCACGGCGTTGTTCTGTAAAGCTCTCAATCTTGTCAACTCGTTTTGTAACAATTGGACAATCAATAGCTGCTGCTGACTCAACTGCAAGTTTCGAATTTCCTGCGCGACTTGCTGTTCGAGTTCTTCTAAATGTTGTGGTAATTGATCAAGTGGGAATGCGGCATTCTGTCCAGGATCCAGAAGCAATGGTGGGTCTTGAGGTTGAGCTCGATGAGGAATACCTAGCTCTAAACCATAAACTCTAGGTCCTGCACCTGCTGCATTCGCTTGACCTCCTGGAGGGTTTTGAAGGGCAGCGAAATCATTAAGGTTGGCCTGACCAAAGCCGACTCTGATTGGTCCAAGATTAAGCATACGCATACCGCGGCCACGAGCGGGAGCTGCTACAGGTCCAGCACCAGCACCAGCTCCAGCGGGTCCATCTTGTTGGCCAAGAGCGGGTTGATTAGCTCTTGCATTTCGATTGGCATTGGCTTGCGCATCTTGAGGTGTTTCTACCACAGGGTTTCGACATGTTGGGCATACTTGTTGTCGTTCAAGCCAGCTCTTCAAGCATCCTAAATGAAGAATATGGCCACAAGGTAACTTCTTCGGCCTTGTACGTTCATTGACAGTACCTGGTCTGGGTTGTGCTCCAGCAGGTACCGGTGGATTTGTTACAGACCAAGGTCGCATCTCTTCTCGACAAATAATGCATGTATCTTCCCTTTGAATATCTTCAACAGTCGCATCTCCATATCTTGAGTTCATATCGTGAGTTGCTCTGCGGTATCTCAAGAATGCAGTGAGTCGTTTGACGAATGATCTTGCCGTAACAAATAGATCTCGCATAATATGGATAGGAAGGCCGTAAAACGTGAAAAGGATGAAGAAGAATGAAGAGTAAATGGATAACTTCATGAAGTCTATATCAATTTTAGCAAAAGCAAGAAGATAGAATATAAAAATAAGTTTACCTGTTATCAAATCAAGGGTCAAGACCCATTGACCCTTTGCTTCCCATCCGGGAACCTCAATATCCATTTCTTCAACATCATCTTCCGAAGGCAAAGGAGTTGTAGGCTCTTGATAACTTTCCCCAGCTTCCGCGCGCGCAATTTCCCTCTGTCTAATCATTTCTGCTCTCTCCTCTCTAACCTCTCTCTTCCTCTCAATTAACCTCTCCTCTGTCTGCTTCTTGACTACTCTCATCTCCATCACAGAAATGAGATATCTACAAGCGGTGGAAGAACTTGAGACAGTTAATACCGCAAATTCGAATAAGAACATAACCATCATATTCGGCCTTGCTTGTTGAATCACCTTGTTAATTGTGTAACTCATCAACCACGCATCGTAAATGACCGAGACTGCCAAGGATATAGACAATCGAATATGAAAGAGTTTCGGATTAGCAGGTGGTTGTTGTTCTAGAATCTCAACTCGGCCATCTCCAATCCAGCCCCAAACTTTGCCGGTAAGAAGAGCGACAAACATGACGAGAAACCAAGCTCCAACCTCCTCCCTGAATATGGTCATGGCGAGACATGTTTCTGTGATGGCGAACCAAGCTTTCTCATATAATTGTTCGATTTCGATGGGACGGAGAGGGCCATAGCAAAGTCGTTGAAGTCCATACATGAAACTAGAAAAGACGAACAGAATCTAAGACCCGTCAGCAATCGGAAGTTTCGGCGGCGGGGTGATATCGCAGATCGTGGAAATGGGAGATCTGGATCCAAAGCATACCAGATTGATCAGGATCTATGGAAGGTTAGCCATGTTCATCGACTGAAGAGGTTGAAGCTCAGAAAATGCATACCATAAGACACAAATTACTCTGCGCCAGGTAGACACATGCTGAATAGAAGTTTGCGCGCTGGTTGAACGCAGAAAGAATCACTGCAGCCGCCAAACCAGTGGATATACCAGCATACCAGGCAAGTCTTGAACCCATTGTTACCTATGTTCAGAATTCCACCTGCGACCCCGTAAAGTTGGTAGATGGGAGGCTCTGTAGCTCTATAGCTTCAAGCTAGGTATATGTATATGTGGCGTGCTCTAAGCTAAATGCTTAATAGATACGCGACAGCCGGATGAGTTCAAATGACAGTATACTCTTTGCCGATATTCTCAGAGGTCAATCAAGTACCCATTCTCAAACTAATCATTTCCTTATGAATGAAAGTGATTTGTCCAGATTGAATGAAGTTCATATGATGTAGTGCTGTGGCATAGGTAGGTAGAACTGGCCACTTCTGCGGATAAGAGCTGTGGCGCATGAAGAAACTGTGAGAAAGTGTGGCTCGTGCTTTTCTTTATCTTAGCCGACTTTGTGAGAACAACAGAAAACCCATTATATCAACTTGCAGACTACCTAGGTGCTTACTTACGACTCTATTTGGATACCTAGACATTTGTGTAGTGATTTATGTACATGTTTCCAGCACGAAAGAGCACGGCAGCAGTATTGCCCGAATACGCAGATATACGTCGCATCTACTGTACGAGGTTACGAGGTCATTGATTGCGAGGTCATCACATTCCCCATCTTATTGCCTCTCTTTCCATATCTTCGGATCATATAGATTCAATACTACCTAGGTCAGTACTCGTAATCATTGCCAGCTGAGGATAATAATCGCTGCCGTCATTTTACCAGGCTGAGAGAACGTTCAATGAGACCCAGTCAGAATCTAGATGTTCAACAGACCAAACATGTAATAAACCTAGAATGCCCCATCCCATACTTCATGCTCCACTGGATGAAGTACCTTCCGTCCCGACAACTACCTACCCAGTAGTATATTCTATACCCTCAAGATACCCCATTCGTCTCATCCTCAATCCAATATCTACATCTAATAATTAGCCTAGCCTGGCTAGCAGATCCTACTATCGAGATAAATCATGATTCTCCACTCAACCACACCACGCACCCATTCATCACAATTCATCACATCAAAGTATTCCAAGAGATCTTATGCCTTAACCTCACTATCCCCAACACAACCCAATGCCACCTTACCATTCATTGTGTCCATCACATCGCTACCAACCAATAAACTTTCTCCCCATCCCTTCCCAGCTCTCCTCTATTAGCCCTCTATTAACCCCTCACAATGCATCCTCGGCATCTCCTTTCAATCAATCGTTTTCTCATGACCATCAAAATGCAGCCACCAAAAGCACACATCATTCTCAATCCAACCATCTGCATTAGACTATGCATGAGTCTACACATACACTATGCACGACGCAAATTGAATCCGGATACCCGCTTGCCCTACACCTCCCTTTCGTCTCCAGCCGGATCTCGCTTCATACATGGACTTAGACTGATGATGTATGGATGTTTACTCATATTTGCAAGGCAGAGCTAGCTTTACGTCAATCTATCGATCAATTCATCACATCAATGCCGATCATGATCTACATGGCGTGCAGGCCCAACAATCGGATCTCAGCGCGATAGGCATTATGCAAGGCGATCCACGCACACAGACAGCTGCTTATTCTTTTCACCAATTTTCACCAATTTTCAAAAAAGATCCATGTCACATTCAATGCAGTATGATATTGGAGTTGAGAGACCAATGCTCTTGATTCTTTCCTAGATTTCTAGATTGACTAACTATTACTTTACTTTCAATTCTTCCACATACAGTAAGTAGCGCAATCATGCCATGACACATCCCCTCCAATGCAACCGCCTTCCCCGTTCCGAAATACACCACAACAAATGGACCAGCCAAAGTAGCGATCTTACGTCCCTCCCTTCCTCATTTATCTCCCAATTCACGTGAAAGAAAAATGCCCATAACAAAACTCTGTCTGATGCATATGCAATAGATAATGCAAGTAGATTGAATAGAAAGAAAAGGGCACACCATGACTTTTGTCTTGTCCTCGAATCCATATCGCCCATACATGTTATATGATATTGTATAAAATTTTCCAAAAAAAAAGATAAGGTAAAAGAAAAGTAGAATAAAAAAATGGTATCGTCCCGTCCCGTTAAAGTATATCTCCCTTAGATATATGTAAATGGTATCCAAAGCGCCGATATAAAAACATATGCAAAATGCCCCGATTCATTTGAGCAAATCATGAAAAAAATCCATCTCATAACCTCATAAACAAAAGTGGAGTGTGGGAATGCAAAGTAAGAAGAGGAATTACATCTCTCTCTTAACTTCCATCAATTTCTCCAAATCCATTCCCGTCAAATCATCTGCGATCCAAGGTCCCTTCTCCTCTTCAGTAGCATTGTGGAAGGCCTCCGCTCTTCTCATAGTTTGCACATCAAGGTCGGTAACGTAAGCCTTCTCATCACCGAGCTTGATGCGTACCTCGTAATCGGTATCGAGCATCATATCGTCTTTCCAGAGACGACGAGGTCCATCAAAGACAGTGAGAACGCGCTTCTTCATCTTCATTTGAGATGTAGGACATCCCCATGATGAAGGATAGTCCTTGCGCTTCTTACGTCCTTTGGTATTCAAAGTGACGCCACCTTTAGAGTGAGTCATACCTCTGGACTTTTGAACACCGTTGACTGGGTTGCGGTTTTGACGGCCTTTGCGGGATGTACGGACATGGATCGAGTAGTCGTCGTCATTTTCGTCGTCGACTTCTTCCTCGTCATCTTCTTCGGCTGTTGAGTAAACGTTGGTAGTGACTGGAAGGGCGTTGTTGCGTAGGGTTTCATGAACATCGTGATCCTGTTCGACCTCTGCTAGGCGACGAGCATTGATCGCCTCGGAAGGTTCCTCTTGTTGAACAATGCGAAGAACACAATCATCGAGATGCTCATAGAAGTCTTGAGCATTGCTGAAAGTAGCCGAACAGGTAGAGCACTTTCCAGTAGCATCTGGTGCATATCCGGAGAGCTTCTTTCCACTGTTGATGCTGGCAGAAGTCTTCTTACGGCTATTCGGTGGAGTTTGTTCTACGGCATGTACTGAAGTGAGATGTCTCTTGAAGACATCAGCACGGTTGAAGGATTTTTCTGCCGCAGATCCGGAACCTGGGCAGAAACCACAGACCATTGTCCCTTTGTAATGGGTCAAGGTGTGGCGGTTTTTATCGTATTTTCGAGCGAAGCCCTTGACGTGGTAGTCACATGTCTGTATGGGACATTTTTCCGGGCGCTCATTTTGATGGGTTAACATATGAGCTTTGAGATCTTTGAAGATCTTTCCACATTCTGGCCAGGTGCAGCGACCCTTTTCTCTTGATTCTTCACCACTAAAGTTACCATCTTGGGAACCATATGATTGGTGAGAGATTGTCAAAGATGGCCGTCTGATCATTGGTGCTGGATATGGATAATATTGAGAGCCCAAGTAAGGGCTTGCGCTATCCGCATTGGCAGGTCCAGGACTCCTTGAGGAGTGTTGGGATGGTGATGGAGATGTGGGATACATTGGTGCTTGATAAGGAGACAATTCAGATGGTCCGACAGCTGATGTTGGGCGAGTAGAGGAGAAAGGAGCATGTAAAATGGATGGGTCTAGAAATTGATGTTAGTATGAAATTCTTTTTGAGCTTGCTTGGCGAAGAAAAGTATATGAAGCTAGTGCCGGAATTGACAGAGAGAAAACACACAAGAAGATTCAAGTGGAGCAACAAAATTGCCACTAGACTGAGAAAAGAAAGGAGATTGTTGAAATAAAGAATATGATGTTGTCGGTTCCGAAGTGAATATTTGCGCTATTGAAGTAGTAACGGGAGATAACCTCATCTCGTTACTACGACCCGCGCTAGTTGGAGACTTGAAGCTTGAAATTGGTCGGCCAGATACAGGAGAAACGGAAAGTGCAGAGACATGAGAAGATTTCAAACATTCTTCTCTACATTCTTTTCGAAACGCACTGACGGGTGTGATTGGTGAAGCAATTGATCGCGAAGAATCCATTGGAGTACGAAAATCATGAATAGGAGAAGATGAAGAAGAAATAGGACGGTTCTGACGAGGTATAGATCTAGAGATATTTTCACACTCACCAACAAAGCCTGGTTTGGCTGAATTGAAATCTACATTAAAGTCTTCCATACCTGCAGGAAAGTTGTAGTCGGTTCCTTGACCAAAGTTATCGTAATTCACGATACTTGGATTGATGCCGAGTCCAGAACCCCACTCCGATACTGAAATCATGTGGCCGTGATTTGAATTGGGGGAGCCCATGGTCGAGGATGTTGCGGAAGGTCCACTCGCTATGGAGTAATTCGATGGCGCATTTCCTCTAAGTTCTGGTGACTCAACAAAATGTTGGGGAACTTCGCTATACATAGTTGTAGAATCGAATCCGGTGCTGGTAGGGTAGATATCTTGTGTTCTCGGGTATGCATACGCCGCGTCGTGTTCGATCTGGAAGTTTGGCATGCCATTGTATGGATATTGAGGAGAATACATATTTGCTTCGGGGAAAAGTGGAAAGTCGTTTTCGTTTTGATTTCCCATGTGTCGCGATAGCATATGGAATGAGTGATCAGATACCGAGACCATGTTGTGTTGTGAGTGTTTGTTTCGAAGACGGTGATGGCTGGCTATGTTGTATTGGGGTGATAGCCACACTTATCGCCGACTAGATATACCAATCAGTAAACTGCTTCACGGACCATCTACCCAAGGCTGTATGCGAAATACCTTTGGTTCCTTTGCAGTTCCAGCGAGAGAAAGTATACTATGTATCGAAGAGGGTTGCAATGGATAAATGCTTTGTGAGGATGTCGTTGTGCAAGTTGGTGTAGATACTTGGAAATAGTTGAATCAAGATAGTAATTGGGGATTAGAGATATGATCTGAGACAGGAAGCCGATGAAGGAAGCCGACGTGAGAAGAAGGCGAGGCGCGGAGAATATATATATATATCAAAGGTATGATGACTGAGAATGTGGTTGACGAGAGACAAAATAGTAATGTAGGGTTTAGTTTAGTTTAGGTAGAAGGTGTAAGATTAGGTATGATGCATTAGTTCGGGGAGGATGATCGATGCCTTTCAAGGTTGATGTGTTTATTGCCAAGCGTGAGAGCGGGACATATATCAATGTTTGTAGTAGTTTGGTAAGGCCTGTCTAGGTGTTCTTGAATCCTAGTAGTATGATATGGAGTAGATATGGGGTGGAGAGTGTAGATGTGTATGATGAAGGATGAGCATGAACATGTTCCTCTTCTAGAAAGTTGGGGGCATCTTGAGGATTAATATTATATTGTAATATTGGTGGTATGGAGATGTAATGGGACTGTCTAGTGAGATCAAAAAATAAAAAACTACCAGGTATGAAGTAGTTCTAGACAGGAAAGGATAAGAAGGCTTTAAAATGGCCGACCCAGAAAAATGCAAGATGCTAAGCCCGGACATGGGAACATGGATAAAGGAGACATGGGGTTGATGTTGAACCTTGAGATTGGGACATGGGCACTTTGAGCAAATCATTTTCAGGGATTCTCATACTTTGGAGCAAAATGTTACTTTTTCTTTTTTTTCTTGTTTGCCCTAACCTGTTGTTATCAATTAACCCTTGATATGTTACGATTTGACTTCAATACCCCTAAAAGACCCCATATAAGGTATCTTTACTTTATTGATTACCTAGTCAAAAAATTGTTTACTTTACACACACACACACACATCTAGACGTATCTAATTGGTAAGGTTGATACAATACGTACGAAAGACATCACTAGTATGGTACAAGTTTAGTCTAGATCCAAAATTAAGAAGAAAAGACCGCTGGAAATTCCCGTAGATAGGATAGCACTACGTCTGTTGAGATTAGTTCCCGGTAGATAGACTAACAGTCACCAATTGACTAATTGACTAAAATGTTTCTTTAGACGAAAACGATCACAGACCTCATCTAGAGTGACAGATTGACAGAACGGTCGTTGGATAAAATATATTTCTTGCGATCCGATCCAATAACTATGTCCACAATTTACATAGGCTCAGATTCCTCTTCACAGAAGTAGTATTCAAACAGCACAGTACAGCACACTGTGGCTTCTTGTTTTCCGTGGCCTCGGTCTGGTCGCTCCTCCACCGACCTTATAACCTTACCTTACCTCGCCGCAGTGTATGCATAATGATTAGTGCACCAAAACCAAGCAACGCACTTGAATCCACAAAATTCATTTCACACGCCATTATTCCATACACCACACAATAGTCACCTTGGAAAAATCATACATAGCCTTACCCGAATGCATCTGGCAAATGTATGGCGGACTTTCCACTTTGCTGGGCATATCCATCTTACAACTTTGCACCTATCTCGCACACAGGATCTCAATAACCTTACAAGGGATGGGTGTAACTTGCAGAACTGGCGCTGCGAGCATTATTAGTGGCCGTCTGGAATCTCCGTCCCACCATCGCCATCTCCGTCTAGTCGGTCAAGACTCAAGACTCACTCCACTTTCATTATCTATTTGCCAAACCAGTTTGGAACACACACACACATGTCCACCCACCTAATATACAAGGACAAAAGTTTAATTGTAGTTTGGGGTAAGATTACGAAAGGGTGCTTAGGCCAGATGGTGAGAGATGAGATATCGTAGAATAAGCCAACCAGATCATGAGTACCGGAAATCCCTAGACGAACGTGCTAAAAATCATGGCCCCCCAGACGCTGGTCGTTCCCGAGACTTTGAAGATTGATTACCATCACAAATCTACTAGGGGGGGCAGGGGAACATTTAAGGATTTACGATATGGGATGTGTGGATATGTTCCGTACAACCAACTGCAGAGTTGTATTCCCTACAAGCACAATTAACTTTTTGCAAGATTCGATAACATGATGTCAAGAATCCATGGATAAAAGCATGAAAAGGGGAGATATTTGCGAGCGAATAGTCGATAGATCGCGACGAGATGATATTCGCTCACCCTCGTTGACTCCTCAATTCAAGTTCAAGATATCAAGTGATGTGCGACGAATGAAAACCTCCTCCCCTCTCATGTAGATCTTCCTGTCTTTCCCAGTCTCCTCCCAATCCGGGTGGGGAAATCCCATTAAAGTTAAATGAACCCTGTCTCATTCGCTTGATTTCGCTACTCTCAGACAAATAAGGCGAATTGAGTGGGGTGCAATGCTTGTGAATCGACGGCTAGATCAGACTCCCTGGCACATTTCTCAAAAGAGACATTTTTCGTCTTTAGGACATTTCATTTTGGCGAAGGAGTCGAAATCTTGAGTTACATCGTTCCATTCGACGAAACAAAATAAACTCAATATCCCTCTGCACATACATGCTTTTAATTTATTTAACCATGCACTCCTCGGATGATCGACGAGAGGTACATTTTGTTGTTGCCTGGATGCAATAGTACCGAGACTGATCGATTGATTGATCGATTGAAATTGATTTAACACATGGTGACAGGAATAGATATGGACTTTTACCGGTTGAATATGATGGTGACAATAATCCCATATCAGTGCCCAGGACAGGATTGAGGGGTTGTAGGATCAATGTTTTGAACTAAATATTGAAAATCACCTAGACATGTACTAATCCAAACCTCTCGCAACCGCCGACACCACCCGAATACAAAAACGCGTATCTGTTAATGTATTCGTGCTAGCATAGCATTACCAATTGTGTCGATCAAACCCAATGATAAAAAGGAAAGAGAGAACTTTGTCCCTTCCCCCCCCCCCCCCGGAGCCCTCTTGATGAGTAAAATGGTCTGTGGCTAGGTTGGTCAGGGGTCTACAGCAGATGATTGGCCCAAGTACGAAGGATTAACGAAAACGCACGCCCAGGAGTGGCTACTTTGCATTCTCTACAGTCAACTCGGCCACACATATTCACACATTCTCGTCTCATGTGCCCCAAATTCCCCACCGAAAGTCTTCTATATGTTGCACAGCCTCGAGAGCACAGCCATCTATGATCTATCTCGTCTCTTCACATCGTCATAATTGCTCGATATGGTAACGAACCCAAATAGAAGTCTTGAAACGTAGATGAAGTTTCTCAGCACTATGACGGATACCCCATTAGTCATTATCAGACCTCGTATACTGATCGTTTCGTTGATGATAGCCTTTAATAGCATCACACATTCTATCACGTACCAGGTCATTGTAGATATCATATGCACGAGCCACATGCCCCTGTCCAACAGTTGTCAACAGACCAAAAGTTCGTCCGTACTCTACGCACTACGGAAACGGACGGGACGGCAAGACCCATTTCACGAGGCAGATTTCCATCATAGTCATCTTTCCTGTCCGTTCATCTCCTTTCTCAACATGAATCATTGCTCTCTATACAACACACAACGTCCGCCCCTGATTTCAAATCATGCATGAGATCTCCACAGTATGTTTCTTTGGGTCGTGTCACGGAAGGATTGAACCCATCTGACCAAATGTGTGGATATTATATTGATTGACCTAGCCTTGAGATAATGTCCTTTTTCGTGTGTATGTGTATCCTTGATTTCGTGAAGGCATAGTCGTCGCTATCGAAGGATCAAATCCTTCTAGAAGCCCTTTAAGTCACCCAAAACACCTCTTCTACATACACATGGTTTTCATCAGAAGCTTCATTCCCTCAAACAGAGCATAATACTTTGGTTTCACGTTCTTCTGCAACTCCTCGGAATTCAGCCCTATGAACCCCTTTTCTTCGAGTTTGATCACCAGTGATTGGCTACAAATCCTGGTAATAGTAATCCTCGCCGTCTTGGCACTGGCTGCTCGAAATCATGGTCGGGTCCTAACGATGGAATTGGCTGGTAAATTTAAATCTCAAACGCAAACCCGTCGAAGTTGCTATTATCAGAACATCTTGCGAATGTTCTCCGTATGGTACCCCTTCATACAATGAGGGCGTCTAATATTTAAAACACATCGTGAAGGTGTGCTATGGCTTATTTGAAAGACATATTCCCGTACCGAAGCAATGCCCTCATGGAGAGGAAGAAGTTGATATTACCTACCGGCTCCATGTTGTTCCTCCGGCATTCGAGAATGCAGATATTTTTTTGTGGCATTTTTCTGGTGCCTCCATTACTCAGACGTAAGGGAGGTGGTGCAAATAATCCACTTCATGATCTGGTCAGCAAGAAGAAACATGCAAGTATATTAGACCCATAGAAATTTGTTGTCAGATGTTTCCAGTAAACATCATGGTTTTGTTGCACAGCCTCACAGCCCGGTGCATTGTAGCTAGCTATCATTCATAACCTTTGCCTAGCTTTGAACTTTGTAGCCCTGGAAAGGGCATCTCTGCTATAGGGCTGAGTAATTGACCAATTGATCGTCACGCAAGCTCTCGGTCATCACCGTCATTGGTAATCTCTCCACCGCTAGTTGTAGATTTTCGTACTGTAGCCAATCGCGCTCTTCCTGTCGTCACAGTGACGCTTGACATTTTGGAAGCGATAGTTGGTGCATATTTCAGTACAGACACAGTGCAGAAATTTCCGTCGATGTGGGTGTGGTTGATCCAAAAAATCATAACCAACGGTTCTACGCAATTGAGATTTATTAATGTAACTTCAGTCTGCAGTGAGCTGCTACCGAAGAGCAACGTTTCAATCGAAAATAGTTCCTCAGCTTCCATGTGATGGTTGGCGTCGCCCACTTTGTCAATATCTACCTTAGTTGTCCATCCATTGTGTTTATCATTGCAACGACGATGACCTTATTTGCCTCCCAAACATCTTAATCATTGGAGGCAAAATAACCTCGGGACAAACGGTATAGTGAAAGTTGTCATATTTTTGAACGGTGTTTCCTTTGGATATTAATTAGATTATGCAAACAATATTGAATTTATGCTGCCAACGAAGACGAGCAGGAGAGCCTGTGCCAACGGAAAATTATCATTGCGATAATGACTTCTTGGAAGAGCATGTTGTTTGGGCGACGAGATGAGACACCAAAGAGCAAGCCTTCAAGGTTCGTCCGAAACTTTTACGATACCGAAGAAACTATGGAGAGACTTTTCGACTCTTCGACAGCGGGGGGAAACATCCCAACCACATCTATTCGCTAAGTTCTACCACCATCGCAAGGTTGTCCTGATCGATAAATTTTTGAATGAGGGGTTAATGTACCACATCCGAATAGTGTATTGAACTAACTATGATGAGTTGATCTCAAAGCAATTTGCTTTTTGTGAAGAGATTGCCAAGATGTGTGAAGATGTGTGGTTGCACTAATTTGGTATGGAAAAATATCCTGGGTTACGGGTAAGTTTCTCAGTCTCTTGTCCAATAGGATAAATTGAAGTTGATACAAGGCTAGTAACCCTCTTGCAGGCAGATGCTTAAGCTCCAAAGTTGACTTCCGCTTGCAGTACCGTGTCCTAGTTCCCATGAACTGGGTCTAAAATGAAATAGTCCAGTTGGGATCTCATCCCTCCTAGATATCAACGGGTAGCATTTTCAAGATTCTTTTAGGTCATGTTGTTACCAAGTGAACTGGTAAAGTGATTACCTCGCGTGGGTTCTGCCCCGGTTGGGCTCTCTGACCCTGTCAGATTTTGAAGATCTTCATACTATACCCCTTGCTATACCTAGTCTCATATAGATATACAGATGCAAGAACGCTTAGGGTGGGTATTTTTGGACGTGATCATGAGGCTCTGCTTGCCAATCAAATAAGACTCAGATCGTAAGGGTACCCAATCAACTTTCCATAATATCGCTTCCCCTGTGCCATTCACACTTAACTTTTACTAGCATTTTAGTCAAAGCGGGATTTCCTTTCATCAATATCCCAGTTGAATGATCTGTGCTACCCACTTCCTCGGGCTCAACAAGTAGACTTGATAGACACTTTGATTTGCAACTAAAAGCGGAGTAGCTATCTGAAAATAGAATGGTCTTCGAATGTCGTTATCCGTCTCGCATAGAGGGCTTTCCAAACCATACCCATGGTTCGAAAAAGCTACGACCTTCCTGGTGTGAATTAATTCGTTATCCGCAAGAGCCACGTGAAAAGTGCACAACAGTACGACCTTCTTTTTTGTGACCCCCGATGCATCTTGATGCACTCAATCTTGGGAATCTCCGCCAAGTCGCCGACTTGAAGATCAGTGAAATTCAGGAACAACTATTGATCCGATTTGGAATTGGATCAAACCTGTTACCAGTCGATATCACGATAATTCAAGGTACATACGTAGCATACTTTCAAAGGTTTCGGACACTCACACTTCCTCCAAGGCTCTTAGGTTCCAGATTCCTACATCTATCTACCGACGGAAACCGGAGTCCGTGGCCTTCGGTTACCTGTAACGGTACCCCATGAATGAATATAGTACTTTAGCATCTCTAGAAATGTCTTAGCATCTTAGCAATGAAACTAGATAGGCCGGGGCGGAATCCTAGGTCACCCCAAAAGTTTAATCAAAAATGCTCGATAATAATGGATGTTCACCCCAATGCTTTCAGTATGCTCGAACAGGAAATAATTCGCTTAAATCTTCTTGATTGTGTTTGGCGTGTATACCCTCTCCCCCGGGGTGCCATTCCGTTGTTGGATCGACTTCAAAAACGTGGCATGCTTGCTCACCAACAAGGAAGCTCCCCATTGCCCATTGGATGTCATTCGAAAGGCAGCAAAGCCTGGTACATTTCAAGGCGCCATAGAGTTGCAGTCTGTACCATGGAAGGAAGTTAATTGTCCCGAAAAGTCGTATGAGTAGGGTTACAGAGAGGAGGAGTGAGTTCATGGGTATCATGATTATGGTTGAAAGAGTTCCAACTTGGCAATATCAGTGTGTGTGATGGTAATAGTCATGGTTATGAGAATAGTCTTGCCATGGTCAGAAGTTTGTGGTGTGTTAAGGCTTGAGGATTTCCTTTCTCCAGTCGCGAATCGAAATCGAATATGCAGAATATGCAACGGCAGGTCATCTGTAACTATAAATGGCAACATTTTTGTGTTGTGGCTCTCTTTCGTGCAACTTCAACAGTCTTAAAATCTAGGCTCCAGCATTTTTATCACTCCTACCAGCATGAAATGATCAAATCTGTTCAATCTTGCAAGTCCTTTGAATGCATTGATAATTTGATACGCTTCAACCATCCATTGCTTTGATCGTAAGTTGCGTTTTCCCCTGCAGAAGTTTATTCCATGGCTTGATTCTTAGAAGATCCGTCGCATTGCCGTTTTTTGCTTTTATCATCATTCATTTTAACCTGGGTACTGATCGGCTGGATCGATACAAGTATGAACAGGGAACCGAACTAGAGGCGTCACATTCTGTATTTTTCGGTACGAAAAAGAAAGAAATGAAACTTCGAGAAGAGGATCCGTGAATAAAGAGAATCTCGATTTCATTGGGTGGCAATTACCAAATTGATTCGGTATGGTTTGTGATTTCCTTTTTATTCTTAATTTGGAAAAGGAGAGAAGGGAAGTAGAACGAAGTACGAGAAGGATTTCGATGGAGCATGACGAGAAAGGCACATCCCCCCCTTCCTCCTCAATTCATCAATGCGCATGATTTCCTATTCGCCATCGAGGCTTCAATTATGATCCCTCCTCGCAAGCTTTTGCTGAATCCGTATCCTGTCTTGCCTTGTAGCATGTGTCGAGGTGTCGGCTCTTCGTTGGCGGGGCCGGGTCACCGCAACAGGACACCGAGTGGTAGTCGAGTGGTAGTCGAGTGGTAGTCGTTGTACTACAACCATATTGCAAGAGTCAGGTTTTGGTCGATATCCATTGCCGTATCGCAGGATTTGATATGAATTCACTTATTCGAGTCACTACAACATTGCTGGCGGTGATGTGTATTGTACAAGTCGTCCATTCATCCTCACCGATAGAATTTGAGTGAGTAGACCCAAGAAATCACCCCACATGTGTCAATTAGGGCGTTTTGCTTCAAGGTTTCTTTCTCCCTTTCAATCCTTATCATTGAATCTTGAATCATGAAATGGTAAGATGGTTAAGCATTATACAATTATAATTTTCTAAATCAACAGCTGTGAGAAGTCTTCAAATTTCGGTTTGCCATGTGTGCTATCCCGCCCCTGCAAATGTACTTTTCTTTTACCTATGTCAAATTTCGAGCTTTATTTCCCGACTACTCGGTCTACTTTCTCTATCTTCTAGCTATAGTATATGTGTTCTACCTACGTTTTGCGTATTATTCACCTCAGCAATACAAGAATCATGCCATGGGAGTTGAAGGTACCTAGGTAACTATCCATGTGGTATGCATCGCCATGGGATCTAAAGAGTGTGACGAGACCGCCTTTTCACTTTGCATGATTCTCTCATGAAATGTCAGCACATATAATATACTAGAATGTTAGTGGTGTTCTCAACAAATGATCGATTTTTTTGGATTTTAATCTTTAGTTCTTTACCCAAGTATTATTCCGAATGTAGATTTCTTTTGCAAGGCAATATCCCTATATTATATGATTGATATGACTATACTCTAGAGGCATTTTTATTCGTTCATCGCATCGTATCTGCTCATGCCTTTTGAACTAACGGTTAGTTCATAAATTCCTCTCTAATTTGGTCTTGTTCATCATCTTCAAGGCCACATCCCACATGATATTGAACCACCTCGCAATTTCGAAAAGACCATGTAGATCACTCATATTAGGATCTGGGAAAAGTAATATCCCACAGCTAACGGTCAGACTATGCTGCCAGCCATAACCAGACTCCCGTCCGCCTTCTTCTTTACCCCTGACCCCTTCACGCCTTACTTGGTCTATCTTAATTCCTAAATCCCTTAAACCTTCATCCCGTCATTTACTAGAGGAAATTTGCCGCGTCAACAGCTCTTTGGCTCGGTCGACGGGCGTTCTGTTCCTCGTCATTTATTTTTCTCCGTCTCCGGATGATTCAAAAATCCTGGACCCCTTCGAACAGAAGGCGAATTTGTGAAGCTCCAACCGTTCGATCGAGATTATCCGCGGGAAGAAATCGAAAACACTCCTACCTAGCTAGTTTTAGAAGGAGCTTTTGTTCCGTGTCATAAATGTTGATAATTGAGGGCAAGTGTTCACACATTCTGTCCTTCATAGAAAGAAATATATGGTTAATTTCGCGTCTCAATCGTTGACAGAGGATCAACCGGTTACTATTCAATCTATTGTGAAGTTGTTGTTGCACTCTTTGCGCTTAATTTGAGTGATAATTTGAGTAGTAGGGTGGCGGAACTGCTCGATGGTTCGTCTAGTGAAGCGGTGATGATGAAATTGCTATACCAGTACTTGTTCGGAGGATTCCTATGGGGTATGGAATACAACCTTATGACATTGAATTTGAATACAACTTCACGTCTCCACGCCACCCTTACTTTCGATTCATCCGATCGTTTACTCCCCGTCCCTCACGCCTATTCCGTATTGCTTCTCAACACCAGAAGTTCTTACTTCGTGTTCGTTTTAGAAAATTATTATGGCACCTGGAAATAAATCATTTAATTATTTCGTTGTCGTATGATTGTTTCTCGTTACTGTATGAAACAAAGGATGTGCTATCAAGGGGGTGAGATATGAAATCAAAGAGTCGCCGGGAAATATAACCAAGGTCCAATTATAAAATCACAAGTGCTCCGTATAGCCTTTCATGTACGAATCATAGTCAAGAATATGTAGTAATGTAATTCCATTGAACCATTACTTCGACGGGAATATACCCGTGAATAAATACCTGCGATTTCCCAATTATTCTCCAATTTTACATTTACATCATCCAACTCCAGGACCTGCAAACATCCAAAAGCAAAAAAACCCTGATATTATATCAAATCAAAAACACACTAAATACACAAAGGCCATTACAAACTACCAAAATCCACAGCTTCATCTCTCCATCCTTTCCGACCTCATAACACCTTCGACTAAATTATGACTTTGTCCGCCAATTCTCGAACCACACTCCGGACACCTAGCCTCTTCCATTGGCATTCCGCATTCACCTATCGTAAACTATGATCTGTTAGCCAAATCACCCTCTTCGATTTTTCAAGCTATAGAAACACTCACCGGGTGTCCCTTTTTACATTCATACCAATGACCACTATGTGTGGCAATTCCTCCCCTCCCAGAAACCATGGCGTTCTTGACAGCATCCAGCTCTTCTTTAGTGACATCTTCATACCACTCTCTACCTATATGCTTGATTGAATTCTCAACAGCAATCAGTAGCGAGTCCGCATTTTGGAATCCTTCTCCACAAAGTCCTTTTGCTTCGTCCAATAGACTTTTAGCCTGTTCTATCTGAGGAGGAAATTTGTTCCCCTCCACTTCATGATTAGCCGCAGAGCGTGTATACAAATCAAATAGACGAGCTATCTTCGCAAAATAGAGTATACCCTCGACAGCTAGTCTTGGTAGACTTTCATCACGACATGACTTGATGTGTGAGAGACAAGATTTAAAAAAGGGCTTCGCAAGTTGGTCTGGAGGCCCGCCAGGTATTTTGATGGAGGAATCACATGAACGAAGCTTTTGAGCTATCGGAAAGCTATCGGCTAGGGTGAGGTATCTGATATTTCTCTCGTCAGTCTGAATCGAACAAATCAGCTGATCATGTTTCGAAGAATATAAGTACTCACTGGACCTTAAGCATCGCACCAGTCCCTGCGAAAGCAATTCTTCGGTCTCTCGGGGATGTTCTGACCCCCTCCGTAATTGAGAGGCCTCCCAACTTATTCTCAAGCGGTTGCTGTCTGATTGAGGTTACTATAGCATTATGAAGTTTCGTAGCAGGTTGATGCTTATCCTTGAACCTCTCGCAGAATCTCATCACAGCTTTTTCTAATTGTTTCGACTTTTTATCTCGCTTCTCAAGCAATTTAGATACCTTGATTTCTCCCCATGTACCTTCTACCGCCTGGATCAATCCAGGTGCGGAATTCTCAAATTCCACCTCCAAATGAAGGACCTTTCTTTCTAATTCTCGAAGTTCGACTTGGCCACTCACGAGAAATCGTTTGGACATTTCATCGATGACAGCCCGATTGATCACTCGGTTGTATCGTGGGGTCGCGTATTGTCGAAGCGGACATTGACAATCCGGACACTGGGGAACAGATGATGCTAGTGAGGTGGTTTCCTTGATTGCCGTGAAGTCTCCATGGATATTCTGTTCATAAACTTCAGACATACCGACTACCCCATCGAGTGATTCGGCTGTGAAGAAGTGACCACAAGCAAGCGCAATTATCGGAGTGTCCTCGAGATCAATCTCTTTGTATAATTTCAACTCAAGAAGGTCGACTCGCTGATCTTGTTTTGTGGAGCATATTTGACAATAGTCGTGTGGGCATAATTCGCCACAAATCCCGGGACATTGGTGACCGCAAGAAAGCTGTAGTAAACAACGTTTGTTGCACGGCAATCTATCGCATGGGCCAGCACATCTATTTGCATGTGTTATTAGCTTTATGATAGGGAAGAAGTCTTAGAACAAAGTGAGGTTCAAAATGAAATTCCCGATCTTCGACTTAGTACTAAAAATTTGCGGTAACTTACGGCATCTTGCAAGTACCTTCGTGCTTGCATGACCATGTACATAGTTCTATGCATGGTGCGCAAGCTTCGTAACACTTCAATGTACATTTAGAGTGTGGGCATTGAACCTATCAATTCAGAAGTCAGGTACTGAGGTCCTATTTCGAAACAATTACACCACACAATACATACCTCACAGCTGGATGAACACAATCCACAGTCTCCTCCTGAATGACAGGCTCGCTGGCAATTATGATTGCAGGTTCCGAGGGCACGGCCACATGGCTTTTTGCATGGTCGATGCTCTGTAAGTATCATTTCTCCATCCTTTTTATTGCATTGGCCACAAGTCGAACCGCATGTGTGCCCACACTGTAATACTTCACCACAGATCATGGGACAGTTAAAGGTCGGTGATTCAACATCCTGAGAACATGTAACAGTAACTTTATGACCGCAGACGGGGACTTCCCTCTCTAACATAACCAAACATGCGATGTTGTTTAAATCTAATGTCAAATAACATGAGACTCTACCTTTAGAATGACCACATGGGAGCTGAATATCGTCCAATCTGACATGACACAATCCACAATCTTCTCCGCAGGTATTCTTTCGGCACGAGTGTCCGCAAGGTTCATGAAGGCGTTCACAGGGCTTTGGACATCTGAAAGCTTGATGCATGCTATCCGAGTGACATCGAGCTGTACATTGATGTCCGCAATCTGGTAAGCGTTTGTTACAAGATAGGTTGCAACCACCTTCAGGGCTCCATCTTGCAAAGTCATCTGGCTCGGAAACTCGGGTTTCGGTTTCGGGATGTCGAGGGCAACAAAGAGCGAATGAGTTACCGACGGAATCGGTTTCCCGTAGCATACCTAAAACGTGCTTCCACATGGCTACGCTAGAATATGTGTCAGAATTACCAATGAGGTACAGACCATGTTGAGCTCGACTTAAAAGGACGTTAATGCGGTTGGTATTTCTGAGAAATCCCACATTCTTCTCCTTGTTGCTTCTGACCAAAGAAACGATGACGACCTTCGCCTCTTCACCTTGGAAATTATCGACGGTGGCGATGCTGAACAAAGATATAATCAGACTCAATTCTTCAACTGTGATAATGAGATGATACATACCGAAGAAGTTCACTCAAGTTCCTCTTCTCGAGAGGCTTTCTGTCTCCAGATCTTGACGTCGAACTGTCAGGCTTCTCATCTGATATGGTAAGACCATCCCTAGCTAGAATCTCTTGATCGCGTTCAGACAAAACAATCTCAAATTCTTTACCCATATGCGTCCGCAATTTTTGCAATTGTCCACTGTAAGGTGTCAAAACAGCGATATCACTACTACCATAAATCCCTTGTCGAATTATGTGCCTCACAAGTGCCGCTGTCATTTCTACTTCCCATTTATTGCTATGGGACTTTTTGTCGGCGTCATTTCCATTTGCGTTATCCTGGAAATTCGTATGTTCAAGCCAATAAGTCTATATTAAATGTAAGCAACTTTTCAAGGGAACTGCAGAGGATTTTGGGACACCCGTGAAAAGCAATTCGAAGCAACACGTACATTTTTTCGCATTCCAACAACGTCTGCTAGAATTTTAGTTACGTCGTGATCAACCAGCCTTGGGTATATTGTCTTTATTAATCTCGATATATCAGGGCGCATACGACGTTGGATATTCAATTGAGCCACTGGAAGAGTGAGTCGTCCAGGGTCACCAACAGATAACCTCTCGAATTGACTGCGATCTAGTTTATATGGAGCTCCCGCTTGGCTTTCTAGAGATAAATTATAGTTTCTGGTGGAGGGACGGAGCTGCTCGTGATCTCCAATAGAGATGACATGTTCAACGCTAGCTGTAAACAATGAAAATTAGCTTGGCAGATCAGTAACTTTGGCAATTTTTGAGTTTTCTCATCGCTTCAGACGGAAAAAATACTACTTACGTAGAAGTGCAGACAGCATATGAGCTTCAAGAACCTCCCCCGCTTCCTCGCAGACAATTACTTTAGCTTTGACGTGTTTTAAAGTCGACATTTTCGTTGCAAGACCAGTCGTAGTTACTCCGATGATTTCCGCTCCCTGTAATACACGTCGGTCTTTATCGGAGTATACGTTCTGTATTGCCTGGTTCTGTTCCATGGTCCGAGTTATGGATTCAAATAAGTAGTTAGTAACCTCTTTGCGCGCTTCTTCTGCCAAATGTCTAACGAGAATGATCTTTTCACTGCCATATAGTGCGTGCACATTGACCTTTGCGAAATCTATCAAGTCATCTATTTTATGTGTCACCGAAATCGCTGGTGCTTGCCTCTCCATTCCAGTGTTATATCTGAGCCATAAATCAAAAGGCTCTCCGCCAACCTTGTCATATAACATTAGCATGATCAAGCGGAATGGATGAATTGTACTACTTAATAAGGGAAAAGCTATCCTCACCGTTTCAAAGCCTTCCTCGTCAAACCTGTCGAATTGTTGGTAGATTTTATGATAGTGTCGAGCGACGTAGTCCTTTAATGATTCCCATTCTGGATAATCTCCAAGTCCATTCAATTGTCGAAGAAGCTTTTCCACATAATGTTCTTCATTTTCCAATGCCGAGTGACTGGTTCTAAGCGTGTTACTTTCGGGCTTGGTTGTAGTCTCACCTTGAGAGACCACTCGAAGATTTTTTCCATCTAGAATCTTCGATTTACTCTGTCCTCCTATTCGAATCACTTTCTCAATGCCGGATTGGACCAAGTGTTCAAGAAATTGGTCGAGGGCATGGTTCGTGTAGCAACTATTCAAGATTAATGAATGTAAAATGTAGGATCAAAGTACCGTGGCCATATTGCCTATAGCCTGCGGAACAAATAGCATCCAGCTTACACAATAATTATGGGACCAAGTTTCGCTGTCTGGCATGATAACAAGACTTTGACAAGCTTTACACCTAGAAAAGACTTTCCTGTGCCTGGAGGTCCCTGAATGTGACAGAACTCTCGTAAAAGAGCAGCAAGTAATGCTTCACTTTGCCCACGATCAAGTTCCGTTCGTTGTTCAATCTCATCAATAAGTCCGGCATCATCGACCGAGGATTCTGAGGCTTTGATTAGCAAATGACCTTTTGACTTATCCTGCAGTATAGAGTCTAGCGAGTACGCAAATCTTGATCCACGGGCATATAATGGTGGTGGTATATCCAGGGTACCTGAACTTCCAAACTGTCGACGGTCTGGCAGAATCCATTGACGAAAAGGTAATCGATTTAGTCTTTGCATGTCTTGGAGGTTCTCGAAAATAGGCGTAAAAGTGGCGAGAATTACACTAGGAAGTTCTACCAAAATACCTCTCACTGAGCTTGAATTCAACTGCGTCAGGCTCTCGAAATCATTTGAGCTTCTAGTGGCAAGTTTTGCGGTAACAGTCGCTCGTGATTCGTTTGAATCTAAGCTGTAATCCAATTCGAGACCCGTGGGCTTTTTTGTGACAGTTAAAAATAACGGAGTGCATTTCGTTCCATTGAATGAGAGTAAGCATAGTAGAACGCCTTCGGCGAGTTTCTTCGACTCTTCCCACCACTTTTCCCTTTCTTTTCTAGATTTTTGGGCCATTTGCGGAGGTTGAGAGAATGAAATTTGGACTTCCAGGCCTCGTCGATGGTTGAATGTAATATCAGCTACTTGTGCTTTTGCATAAGAGTGCGCTCTAATATTTGCAAAATGGAGCCTCGAATTTTCTAGTACCGATGGCTCCGCTTCAATGGAAAGGATGAGACCACCAAGAACGGATTTCAGTTCACCAAAAATATCATGCCTTAATAATCGAAAGTGTGTATCTAACAGTCTTGCTGCAGGGTCCGCTAGGAAGTGAGGCTGATCGACATCCGTTGAAGGCAGAAATTCGACAGCTTCGCTACGAATCTCCTCCTCGCTCGGCAAAATCATGATACTTGTGATGTCCATCTGATCGTTGTCATGTCTTCCTTGAGGTAGATTTATCTCTCGGGGATATGTAGACACGATTGTGGTAGAGACACCATCGACCTGCTGCTGATCTTCTTGATAAAGAAGTCCTTTAGCTCGGGCTATCATGCCTTGAATTTCTTGAATGCGAGATGGGATTATGGAAAAAGCTGCCGAATTTCGATCGACACCAATGATAGCCACGGAAGTCTCGAGTGAGGTCACAACATCGGAGAGGTCATCGTGGAACAGTACATGTCGTTCTCGTCTGAGAAGTTCTCGAAGGCAAGTAGAAATCGCGATCAAAGTCCTCTCTATTTTATCAGTGGAAGCTTGGTCGGAGGAATAATGTATCTCCAGCAGATTGGTCATTAGAGTTTGAAAGAATGGGATCGCACGAGATCCATTACTGCCACTGATAAAGTTGTAGAGATTCCCCACACAAGTGTCGATAGACAAGCAGTCCAATAATGCCTGATGTGTCATGACATCTAGGAAAGGCTGCACAAGTTTAACATATGTCCCTGCGCCATTCGTATGAGTCGTCATCCCCAGAAGGACTCGAATATGTTCGCGACCAAAAAAGCTGTCATTTTCTAGATCTTGAGGGACCATCTGCTTGTTGTCTCGATCTTCGCCATCCAAAATCTTGAGAGCGCCTTCCCACAACATTTCTATAGTTCGGATATCGTTAGATCTGGGGTGAGACTTGACGAGGTACTTCCAACTAGAATAAGTATTTCTAGCCTCCCGTTGGTCCGGTGTTTCCTCGGGTCTCGAACGACGTTGTTGAAACACTCCATCGGCGTTCGAGACTTCGTGAGAAAATTTACATCGTGATCCGCGTGAGCAATTGCCTGTCTTTTGAAAGCTCCAACATGCTTCATCCGATCGATTGGGATTGCCCAGACCGCTTTCTCCAATACCGCGACCTCGACCATGAGAACCAAAGCTTCTACGAGAATTCTGTCTTCCAGTACCTCTTGAGCCTCTATTTCTGCCTCTCCAACTCCCATCTTCTCCATCGTCTCCTTGCCATCCTCGACTTGCGGTATCACCTCGCCAGCTAGCCATACTACTCGCTATGATTACCATCGTCTCCAAACAAATTGAAGGTGTACGCCAGAACGTAATGTGTCAGCAAAAATGATAGGAAGCGATACGAGTAATGATGTTTTCGGAATGTGATTCTAGTCCTCCATATATTCTTACGGGTACATAATTTGAAAGATAGTGATATTTCAACTCATCTTATTTACCAATGATGATGACCAATTTTAATAGCGAATGATAGACGGAGGCCCTCAATCCTGTCTGTACAACTAAAGCAGCTGGAAGGCTGCATGAAAGGCTCTCAATACGCCACAAATAAACAGACAGATAACAAACGGGCTTTCCAAGTTATGCATTTTATGACCATTATAACACAGAATAGAGGAATCCTGCATGGCATTTCCTTTTAAATCCTGTAATTAAGGTACCATTTGCGATATGCCCAAGGCCGAGTGCATTCAGGTAGTATTCATGGGCGCAAGAACCAGCATTTGTTCAATTGGAAGTTGAATACCCTCTGTACTAACATCATCGTGTCTTGAGACAAACAAACGACGCCAAAATGCAGTTTTGAGTGGCGAGATAACTCGTTTAATGTAGAGAACATACTGATCGTACCTACAGCACGCTTCCGTGGAGAGTACTTCTTTCGCCATATTCTTTCCATTGGAAAACAGACTTACCATGCGGTGCAAATGCCACGGCCTCATTCGAAGGGGTAGAAAACATGCTGTGCCTTTCCGCAATCAAGGAGGCCGGGTTGAAACGCAACAAGCCGTATTATGCGCCACAGCTTTGGTAGAATCCATTCCAAAGTTTTGGTCCAATACGTAGACTCGCATTGATTGTATACCCATTTCGTTTGCATCGCCGCAATAGATGGGCTGAAAATATCTTTATGAAACCTGCTTTATCTCTCGTGAGGATATCAGAATATGGAAATGAGAACTCTCAAGATATGAGGCACGCAACCCATGGATATTGGGATGTATGGTTGCAAAAATTAATCCCTGGTGAATGAGAGTTCCAGTAAATTTCTCAAGGGATGGCAAACCCGAAGAAAAGCCGAATGGAATGAGAAAAATCAAACGCCATGTATTTGATGTAGAGCAAGAAAACAAACAAGGCAGTAGTCTTTTTTTATAATCCAGCGAGTTCTGGTATGAGAATCCCTCACATCCTGTTGGCATGCGCAAAGGCTGGTCTATCTCTCTTGGAAAATCCAGCACGTGAGGGCTCAAGATGCTGCCAACTCCCAAGAACTTGCGAGGAAGAAGCCGTGTTTTTCCAGATCTCAATTTTGAAGCAGCAAACCATACCATGACAATCGAAGATTCGACTAGGCCATGTACTTTTATCCGATATAACACAATATCTCCGGTTGAACTGCTTGTATCAACGCCTAGTAGCTCGTACGTCACCTTTGTGGGCAGGGAATTCTTCTGGAGATAACTGCTATGGGGGCAGGGAGACTGCATCACTAGCCTTCGGTCAATCGACAAGAGCAATTCTGCGTGGCTCCAAAGGACATATCTCAACCACAGTCAATTCTGATAAGGATCAACCTTTGCGCGAATCTGATTGCGATGTCGGACAATCCAATCCTTGATGGACACGCATCACCGCAGATCGAGAAAGAGATATCAACAAAAACGACTGTGATATGGCAAGATATTCACTTGCCGGGGTTTAAACGAGCGCATTCAACTTCCTCATGGAGGCTTGATCGTCCCAGAAAGACGGCCTACTATCATGATACGTTGAAGGATCCGATCTCGACGATCAGGAACTATCCTCACTTTCAGTTGTGTCCAGTTTCGTAAAGTTTCCAAAGATCATCAGGATTACAAAGGTGCAATGGATGTAAACAAAGAACAATTCCTCTTAGACCAAAATACCGAAAGACCACGGAGATGTCAATTTTGACGATGGTCCATGCAGCCACACCATGGGGCGGAATGGGTACGAAATGGATATTGGAGCTCCCCATAGTCCGCGTTACCCGCGAAGACCCTTAATTTAGGCAAAAATATGGATGGCTTCAAAAATGCCTCAAACGACAAACGACTGTTCTCTTTCCTACGAACCATTGTTTTCTCCTTCGACGAGCATGAAACTGTTACGCCACTTCGATAGGATCCGGGGCAGCCTTACCTGGAGCGGAAGGATCTTGACTCCTGCACGTCCTTCTCTAAGAGACTTACCCTCAAACTGGAAACAGCAATCAATAATTTAAAATCTCAACCTCCGCATGACTGGAAATGAATCCCTCTAACTGCCATGAAGCTTTCACGATCAAAATTTGTCGGTGCACTGTATACATATCCTAGCTTACACTCCGCCTCGCCAATATCGGTAGTGTACCATAGAGTGAAAAGGGTCCGCTACTGCAAATAACAAGCCTCGAAAGAAACGTGAAGCGGAAATCTCCAAGAATGGGGGCACATTTCTGGAGGGGTCGATGTGTTGAAAATTGAAATCCACATGAGGGCCCAATAAAAATTCCCACCTTCAATTTCAGTGCCAGAATTAATCCGGTTGAGATCCGAAGAAGCCAAGGACAATTTGCCGAAGAAATTTACAGCCTCACAGAACAATCGGCAAGTTGTTGAGTTGATAACAGATCTTCAAAAGCTTCCAGGCTGTTGGGTTAATCTTTTGCCACAAAGATTGAGCTGTCAACAATCCACAAAGAGTCCAGTGATCGAATGGTCCATCTGATTCCGTACAGATTCTTTCTAGGCCTTCTAGAGTATCGAATAGTCCCTAGAACCATCCCCAATACCCCACAGTGATACCACCTTTCTGCATCTCTTGCATTTACATCCCATGATGATTTTATAGTACGAAGTACGAGGTACGGAGTAAACTCGCTACCGCGTTGAGAGATGACCTCTGGGTGGTTGAAACTCCAAGGGAAAATCCGGATCAGCATAAAGGGCCATCATCAGGCCCCTGAGCTCTGCATACAATCACCAAAATTTTAATTCTCACCAGGCCATGGAATTTGTACATCGTCATTAAAGACAGTTAATTTGAATCGCGTTTCGTGACGATCTTGAGAAGTCGCACCGATTAGCATGCTGTCGGGTCATTAAATGCTCTCGGCAACTAAGTAGTAGCGTTAGAGACTTTACCCAGCCCAGGTCTCTGTGTGGCCAAGTATTTTTGGATTCTGTCTGGCGGCAGGGCGAGATTTCAGACTAATGATTGATTGAGTTTAGAGGATTACTATGCTTCAACGGTTTAAATGGATCTTCCGGAAATGGATTGGAATTGGGAAATTTGTCGGCTATGAGAACGAACCAGTTATATTATGAGAATTAGATTAATGGATCTTGGAGGGGTGCACTCTGGTGAATTTGGTTGGATGTGATGAAAAGCATTTCGTGAGACAGCTTTAACCAAGCAGCTTAACAGCGATAAATAAAGTAGCGACCACCGACAAACTCCGATAGTCGCCGCCGTATGCGCGAGTCATATGTTGTCACAGCCTACAGGCTTACCGGTACAGCACAACACCATTGATTGCTCATAGGACAAGAGTTTTATCCTTAGAACTCATATCCAAGGGATTACGGAGAAACCCCAAGAGATGTGCGTTGTGTGGAACGGTATCAGTTGCAAAGTTATCAAAATTCCTTGGTTTGAGAAAGTTTAGATAAGGGAAGGTTTTGATTCACGTTGCACTGTGACTTGCACAGAGCGATCCCAAGATCCCAATGACGCTGTAAATTCTTCAGAGTACCGAGAGTAGAGTGCCCAAGTTCTACTGCACATATACTCCAGTTACGAGTAAGTTGATTATTTTGTGATCTTCATGATGGATTCCAAACTATCATAGAGCCAAGAGATAAAAGTCGTCACTCAAAACCGCCATTAGATTTACGATACCGGTACTAAACCTACCGAGACACCTGGGTTTCGGTATCAAGGAGTCCAGAACATCAGATTGCAGCATCTTACAATTTCAGATGTGTCCAACGGATCGATGTAAAGAACAGATGTATGTGTTCAGATGTTGTTCAGACGTTCTCTCGATTGTTTCCTTTGCTGTAATGAAACGGAGTCCCCGATCAATGTGTGGTCTCCATTGCCCCCTTTCCCCCAAAGTCGATAACATTATGACCCTCTTGCCTATATGCGACCGACTCTCTCTCGTGAGCCTCCACTGCCCATTTGCCCAGCAGTATTCTCGAGTCAAGACTCAAGACTCAAGACTCAAGACCTGTCAAGCTTCAAGCTTTCCAAACTTCCAACCAAGATCCCACCTCAGCATCCGTCCTCCCGATGAGTTACCGTCGTAATACATCATAGTGTCTCTACCCACAACCAATCACATTACTCTGATAAGAAAACACTTGGCCACCAATCAAATTTCGCATTAGACCCTTGATTTTTGATTTTTAGCGTATGCACACGCGACAGTGATTTATTAGTGCATACGGTGGAACCACAGACCCTAGTCGATCCCTTCTCAAAAAAGTTTAACGAGGCCTTTTCTCTCAAGTTTCGGGTGTCATCTTGATGGTTGACAAGTGAAGATTGGTTTAACTTCTTAATAAGATTGGTAGATCAAGATCCAAGGCAAGGTGTGTGTAGGTAGTATGTACGTGCGGAGGATGTGTGTGTATATGTGTGTATGTGTGCGTGTGAGATAAACCCAGATTCCATCTTTATTTGAGGCTGACGGCGCATGAATTTCAATATGTGGTGAGCGTTACACATATCTACTTGTTTTCTTTGACCGCTCAATTATCTAATGTTTGAAATCGGCTTTACAGAGGACTGTGTATTGATATCTGTTCTTTCCTCCTGTTGATTGTAATTGTCTGTCCTCTCTCGTTTCTCGTTTCTCGTTTCTCGTTTCTTATCCCTTCACTAACCATTTCACTACCACCTACCTCCCGAGACAAACTCCCAAGTTCCGTGCATTGTGTCAATTGTGGCTGGAAGGGAAAACTTTGAATTGACGAGGAGGACATTCTCCGTAGGTGGTTTCGCATCCTTGATCAATTTGGGCTCACATCTCGGCACGAACTCCTTTAACCCTGGTATTTACCGATGCTAAATGGATCTCTATCGTAGGCATCTAATCCTATTTCGATCATGTCAAGTCTTAGCTTTTTCTCTCTCTAATCCACTTCATTATGTGAGTTGATGTCCAATCAAACCCTAGTAATTCATAAGTCTTGATGCTTAGCTGATCATCAATTTCATCGACTCCGTAGAAGAGTGGATTCTCCCGACGGTGATACTAATTTCTGCTATGTACAGTTACTGTACATGAACGGAATTGGCGAGACTGGGAATATTGCTCTGCCGTGTAGACTGCACCTCTGTACGGGCTTTGAGTCTTGCTATGATGAATGGATGCATGTACATATTGTACAGAAATGCTCAATGGAGTTGAACACATATGCAGCATCGAACGACTCGAATGAGAATAGATCCTTCTAATTCTATACTCTTTACGACGTTCTCTACACCATATTTCATGCCTCATAAAAGTCATGTTCAAATCGATAGTGAGGAAGTAAAATCCTTGAATGAAACTAGACCATTCTACAAGCTCCAGAGTCTAAACAGACTAAGCTCCCAATGGTCACTTATCCATATACCGATTTACCCATATATCTCCATCTCTAACATTAGCCCTCCGAGAACTATTATCTTCGTACTGTAGTTTGAAGACCGGTAGATATCTGATCAAAATTAGTTTAAACGTTTCCAACTGGGTTCTTCCCATGTAATGCACGTGTTAATTACTCGAGTACGGATTTCGGGTAGTTATGAAAGCAAAGGTAAAAAAGTAGAGACTCGAGGAGACATCGTTAACTTTTACTCCAGCATCCCATATCTTAGCTTCAATCCACTTTTCCATTATCCACCCCCCCTCCACTCTATCTGTTCAATGTGCGTACGGAGTATACATATCAAATTGCCCCCCCCTCTCCTCCATTATCTCATCTCGTCTCAACCCATCCAATATCGAAATACCTTCTCCATCCAAAAGTAAAGCAATTGGAAATTTACAAAGACTTCAACCCTTTCTTCCAAGTTACTTATACTTCTTGCCTCTACTTCTTGTCTCTACTTCTTGTCTCTACTTCAACTTCTATATCTATCTATATTCATCTATACCTCCATCTATATCTCTACTTCTAACTTCTATCTCTTACCAATCAACTACTTCAAGTCTTACCTACATTTTACCTTCTTACACACCTTCGATCTTCTATCCTCCTGTATAACGAGTTACAACATCGACATATACGACCATTCTATCCTATCCTATCATACCTTTCCTATCTATCTTACATTTTTAAGACATCGGATTCGAAGAGTTTAGTTCCCCAAGTCCCATTGTGTGGGAAATTAGAAAAGCTTTACAAGGATCCTTGAAAGAAGATTGGATTGTATTTGCATCTGCATTTGCATTGTTATCTCTCATATCGACTCATAAAGAACCAATTGGTCGAAGCGAGAACTACCTGGATATCAATCATCCAATACACCCGCCACAACACTACAACGCTACCAAGAGATTAAATAAAACCGAATTCCTCCTACTCACCTATTCTACACGAGATTCCCTTATTTTCCCTTCCTCTCGACACGACACCCGAAGTCATACAGTTTTAATAGCTTACATCATAATAAATAATCATTCATTGACCTCTCACAATCATATTCTATTGATCATTTATTATCAATAGAATATAATTGTGGTTATTAACCATCCACACGTCATTTCTCAATAATCGAATTTGGACGTTGGTTCCATAAGAACTTTCCGAAGAAGGCTTTATAATAATTGTAAGGCCTACGATAACCGCATCGTCAACCTACCGTCTTCTATCTTTAGGAGGCGCACAATAATATCGCCGCCGTTCGGTCGCTGTTACCTTAGGTCGCTTTCACCGATAAGAAATAGAAAAGCAACATTTCATTAACCCTCAACTCTCATATCAGAAAGTGAGAGTGAAATTCCATGTTCTTCGAAACAAATCGACAGACTTCCTACCCTCCTTCTACTACCACTTACGACTTCACATCAGAGAAATCCAGAGTCATGTCTACAGATTTCGCAATGCCGGTTCAGCACTTCACGACTTCCCCTTCTCAATATACTCTCTACAACAGCCAACAAATCTCTCCGACAAACACAACTCCGCCCACTCCAAATAATGCTTCTCCCACTTCACCAAGAAATGGACTTCCGAATTATTTACCAGCGCATACTAGACAGTTGCGACCACCCAAGTCACCATTGTATGTGCCAGCGGTTTTGAGACCAACAGATCCACCTAGGAGAATGATGAAGCCATCACCACTTACTCCACCACAAAGTATGCATAGCAGCTTTGATGATTTGGAGAGCGCAACAACGTTGACTAGAAGATCGACTGGAGATAGCGGAAAATTTGGATTGGGCGCAATAACCGAATCTGAATGGAGTGGTGAGGGCCTTGGAAAGGTAACTTCATTGCCAACAAGAAATCACTGGAAGGTATGTTAGCAAAAGTTTTCTCATTCTGTTTCTTCGAACCAAAGCAAAAGAAAGAAATTGGAAAGATTATGGACGAGCCTTACCTTTTGACCTTTATCTTTTTGCGTTCAAGAAGTCTTGGGGTGTTGGGGGTATTTGTAACTTGTGCAAACAAATGTTGCAATACCTTGAGGGATATTACGTGCTAGAAAGTCGCAATGGATCCCTAGCCACCATGCACACCATTCCCCATCGCTTGGCTTGGTCGCGTGCTTCAAACAAATATCTATCCACCTTACATGCCGATTATCTTCCAGTCTTTTTACTTTTTAATATCTACCAAAATGGGATGCTAACTCTATTGTTCAATAGCCTGATGCCGAATCCTCCATCTGCGATGAAACTACTTGCACAAAATACTTCACATACTTTACAAGGCGCCATCATTGCCGGCGCTGTGGAAACATTTTCTGCGATCAACACTCTGGTTATTCAATTCCTCTTGATCAAGATGCCAACTACCACCCAAAGGGCACTCAAAGTCGCTCCTGCGAACATTGCTGGCACGAGTATAGAAGCTGGTCTATTGCACGATCCAGTCGATCCAACAGCGAAAGTTCTCAAGACGAACCCAGAACTCCCACTACTCCAGTCGTCAACTGCGCCAGAGGTAGAGTTGTCGACAATCTCATCGGTCAACAATTGAAAGGTCCGCCCGAAAGTCTTCCAGCAAGTGTCCCAAGAGATTGGCACTGGAGTACCTTTTAGACGAAACTTGGAACATTACATATACACACTTGGACGTTTACGAATTCTACGAATTCCCTTCTTTTTTTATACCACAGTCACGTTAAGAAACGGCCTATTTGAGAGAAAGATGTACGAATCGACACATAATTTTCAACCAATATCGCCAGGCTTGTCTTCAACAATATAAAGCTTGCTGCGAGTCGAATTTAGCGTTGCTATCGCCTGCTTTCATCGCGTTGAATACCCAAAGATCTAGCTTACTTTTTGATCGGCTTTGAAATAGGCCTTTGTGCCAGAGCAATATACTATTGCTTGTTTATCTTTTGATTTTTTGATGGAGAGTTTGTCTTTGACAAAGATCTTCATACATGTTACATTTTAAACTAATTTTCTCTTTGCTTTTTTTGCGTTTGTAGTTGCTTTAGCGTGGGGTTCTTTTGGTTGATGCTATACAATGGGACGCGTATATATCATTTAGACTTTGATATTGGCGAATGATGAAATGGATCCATTATTTTATGGATGGCGTATTGGAAATGATATGATCACGGTCATGGGAATGGAATCGACGATTGAAGATCGAGCAATGGGAATATTCTAGGTATGATGGAATGGGATGGATGGGGTGTTTTGAATTGAAGGGAGAAGTTGAGAGACATCTAAGGATTGAATTGCTGGCCGTGTGGTTCTTGTCCTAGGGTTAGATCAGATAACACAGCTCTGATACAATGAAAGTTTGAAGATTAAAAGATTATATGTTTTATCCTGTTGCATTTTGATTGGAT
Source organism: Botrytis porri (assembly GCF_014898465.1). NCBI lineage: Eukaryota > Fungi > Ascomycota > Leotiomycetes > Helotiales > Sclerotiniaceae > Botrytis > Botrytis porri. The sequence goes on along the minus strand of NW_024066083.1, from coordinate 128,270 downwards.
GATGGGATACAAATGTAGTGAATCAAAGTTCGCCTATTGTCAAGATATCGATGTCCTCATCTACTATAGGTGTCGACTCTTCCAAGCGGTAAGGTTAGACTAGTTCCTACAGACTATTGAATGCTTAATTCTTTCAGCGAAGAATGGTCAATGCCAGATGGGAAATGCGTAGCTTAGCGGTTATTCTGGAGATTAATTCTAGAATGATCTGAGGTACGGTGTGGTGTGTGCGCTTGGACTTGGATTTGGGATTTGGGATTGTGCTTGGATGTGGATTTGGGAAGGATTTTGAGGTGGATTTTGGGGTGGATGGGGATGTGTGTGTGGACTTGGAGTTTTGGGGGAGAAGGGGAGAAGGGGAGAAGGGGAGACGGGGAGAAGGGGAGAAGGGGAGAAGGGGGGGAGGGGAGGGAATGGGAATGGGAATGGAAGGGAAAAGTGAGGAATGAAGAGAGAAGAGAGAAAAGGCGTAGTCGGGGTTTGAGGCTTGAGATTTGGATGGATGAGTGAGGTATTTCTTTGGTAGGTAGGAATTGGGGTTACGGTGGAACGTTTTGGTTGGTTGGAAGTTAGGAAGTTGGGAGGGGGTATAGATGTGTATGGGTATAGGTATAGGTATAAAATTAGATCTGGATCTGGATTTGGATGGTTCTGATTTTGCTCTTGATTTACTTTCGTTGTTGGTGTTGTTTAGAGGAGGTGTAGTATAGTATATGAAGAACGGAGGGGAACGGAAGGAGTTCAAGACGGAGATCGAATGGAATGAAGATCTGAGATTAGGAGACTGGGCATGCTTGAGCCTGAGGTGAGGATAAGCGGATGGGAGTGGAGCGGAAAGGCTATTTGGAAGGATATTCAGGATGGATGGAAGATTGGAGGAACGGACGATGAGATGAGTATTGTGATTGTGATGGCGGAATTGGGTTTGAGGGTTGAGGGTTGTGTTGAATATGTGAGATTTAGGGGGGAGGCGGAAATTTTAGATGGTGCTAAGATTGGAGATGGGATGGTTCGGCTTGGGATGGGTAGGGTAGGGAAAGGAAAGGGTAAGTGGGAAGGGGAGTGGAAGGAGATGGGTTTCGGATTTAGAGTTGAGGGTTAGGAATTTGAAGTTAGGGGGCTGGGAATCGAAACAAGGATGAGAATGACTTTGAATTCAGATATTGAGGCTGACATCTGAACTCTTGTGATTTGGGAATTGAAAAGTAGATGCTGAGTGTATGTGGGAATTTAGATGCTTGGAGGTGGTTAGATAAGAGAGAAGAGGAGAGGAGAGGGGCGGGGCATAGTGTTTGCTGTAGTTCGAGAAGGGATGAGGGATCTAGTAGGTACCGGGTAAATGTAAATGTATGATTATATCAAGAGCGGGGAATTTCTTTTCTCCTATCGGATTTGTTCAAAAAATTATGCGAGAGTGGAAGGGAAGGAAAGGGGTGGTCAGAGGTTAAGCAGTGCGATGTAGCGTTTGACATTATTCGAGAATTTCCTAACATTTCACTGGGATGAATGGGATAGGATGGGATGAAAACACCTGAGTACCAGTACCAGAACAGGAGTTTGAAATTCGCGCACATCAGAAACTTTACATCGCGTATGGGATTATCATTCGAAGTGAGCATGATTGTTCCAGAGGTTTTCGTTAGATCGGATAGAATAGAATAGGATCAGACCATGGCGGTGAGTACCAGAACTTACGACTTCAGATTTGTGACCGCGGATTTCGGGATTCAGGGGAAGAGGTGTTTAAGGGTATCCGAGAAAGTGGCTAGTAACTGAGTTGGAGAGGATGAGACTGTCTTAGGCGTGGTGGATAGACAGCTATGTGATGCACGAGTCAAGAAACATAATTGTCTGAGAACTCATTGAGAATCACAGACGCTTAGAAATATTGGTAATATTGACAATTAATCATAATATCCTGAAATCTTTCGCCGTTGGTGCGGCATAATATAGAACGCACCTCTTTCTTTCTCTCGGTTCCTACTTCTACTTCGTCTGTTTATTAGCTACAAGTAAACGCCCACTAAACTCCTTGGCTATCCTTAATTTAATATCAAAATGTAATTCGCTTGCCCCCCCTCGCTTAAGACGTTCCCTTAAAATGATTCGTTAAATCTGGGCCATTTTGAAAGTATCCTCGAGGGGTTTTGTCCTCCCTGTCCACCTCTTTTCCGAGAAAGTCAGATACATCTGGATGCTCATGACGTCAGAGTTGCGGATCAGGAATAGGATCATGGAAAGCAATTGAAGCACAAAGCTCACTAGCACCTCTTCCATAACTCCTCCCATTTCCCCCAAAATTGCGTGATGGCCCCACCCCATGTTGACCTTATATCTTCGAATACTCATACCTCCACCCTCCCCGACTACCGCATAACAGGTGGCCTCCCCTCCCTATTCCAAACAACTCTACTTCTCACCCATTCTACCGCCTCCCTAACACCCGTTCCACCTAACGCGCTAATTGGTAAAACCCTACTGTCTCTAATCGCACCGCCTCCCTCCCCCTCAAACACTCTCTTTACTAAACCCTCTTTAATCCTCACAACTTCCACACAATCCTCCCTGTCCTGTTTATTTGCTAGAACCAACACTGGCACTCCTTCCGTCTCCACACTTTTCAACACATCTTCCAATACCAATTTACACTCTTCTAATCTCCCTACATCTTTATCCCCGGTATCAGAGTCCAAATCAGCGAGATCCCCAGACCCAATATCGGTACTATCAATTATAAAGACGATGGCGTGGCAACTGGTATAGTAAGATTGCCATAGTTTTCGAAGAGAATGTTGACCTCCTATATCCCAAATCTTCAGATACATATCTGGAAGGTCGATGGTGGAGACATTCTGACCGACGGTGGGTACTGTTTTTAACTGTGAGGGATCGGCAGGAGCGGGGTTGTGAGGGGAATATAGAGATTTGATTTGGGTGTGGAGAGTAGTTTTGCCAGCATTATCAAGGCCGAGGAGGAGAACGGAGTATTCTGTTGTATGTTAGTCTGCGAAAGCAGAGAGATAGGATTAGATGCAATTTTAATCATAGAAGGAATCCACAGAATCTGTGGAAACGAGAAAGACAGGAAGACATGTGCGATTCATATTTGATGTCAATTGAGGTCTGACTTTCAACGAAATCCACCATTGAACACTTGAGCTAGCATTGGTGTACGAGCAAGTGCTGAATCATAGGGAATTGAGAATCTATAAGCGATTGAAAGGTCAAAACTAACCCTCTTTACTAGTGGCATATCGATACAATCCCTTTGCTAAATGATACATCTTGTTATTGTCGACTGCGGGACCTGCAGATACCAATCCACCACAATCTTGGAATCCTTATAAGCTTCGCGGCGCGTCTATAGGCTGAAAAGCCTGCGGAAATTCGGTAGAATTATAGGATCCTCTGATAATCCAAAACAGGTAGAGCTTAAGTTCGCAAACAGAGTGCCCAAGGAATTGTAGAAGAAGTGCTATCAAATAGGGACGCAGGGCGTTTTCGAGAAGATTGTGCGGCGTGTGCAAATAGATCTGGGTAGGAGTTAAGGTCTGAGCTAGGATATTGTTATACTAAACATCGGGCTCATGAAAAAAAGAATGAAAAGCTTTGCAGATGGAATTGAGTTGTGAAAATTAATTGCAAGACATCCTATTCCTAAGAAGACATGTCTTGCGACGAAGTTCAGCGAAGCCTTGACACAAGGCTGAGCAAAGCTAGAAATGGTTAGGCTAAGCTTGCATGACGCAGAAACTAATGGACCATCAGTGAGTGCACGGACTCACGGGACACCTAAAAAATAAGCACAATTTCACACTCAAATTCATTAATTTCAATAATTCATTACATGTCCTTTAAATTTATAAAATCAATTTATCAAACATTAAAATACAATATATCTGAAAAACAAAAAAAAATGAGCCTTAAAGTCTATAATTATATCTTCTTATTAAAATATTTTAATTAGAAATTATATATTCAATTAGAGAAACTTCCATTTAATTTTTCTCAATTAGATCCTGATGTCATATAAAAGAAAATTTATTTAGAAATTATATATTTCAATTTCAAATAAATTTGTTGAGATTTCGAATTTTAATTGAATTATCAAAATCGGTTTTTTGGTATGAAGTTGTACTTTACTTATAAGCTGCCCCGTGAGTCCGTGCACCCACAGGTGGACTCTTCCCATTAGTTCTAGTTCTCACGTGTCAAAGCCAACTAACAACATCAATATTTGAGAATCACATCCATCTTCTTCAATTGGTATTTAATGACTTATGAATCTGTATTTTTTTGCATTGATATTCGATATTGTTTTGCATTGGTTTGATTTGAGAAAAAGCGTGTGAAAATGGCGCCGATCGAAATCGATCGGGATCCAAGGTACTACTATGTTCAAACTTATGTTCCCATGTTTCGTTGCATCAAATCATCAGACTGTTTGACAACCTATAAACGGGAATACTAATACATACGTACAGTCTCCTTCCAGCTTTACAGCTAGGAGGACATATACTCTTAACGTCATGTTTAACAGCCCTCGTTTCTCGCACCATTTATCGTTCATACCTGGCACTCCCACCTTCATCTGCCACAAGACATCGTCAACCTTTAAGGCGTAATCATGTTAGGATATTCATCAGTTTGGCTTTATTAGGTCTGATTACTGCTGGATGGTTCGGTGTGAGTGGGGCGAGTTTAAGCTATAGAGTTTGGGCACTTGAGAGAGGCGTTGAGCTGCCTGATAGGTCTGTTATTGCAAATCTTCCAGAGGAAGTTAACTGTATGGCATAAAACATACTCACGTTAAGTACAGTCTTTTTGGTGATAAAGGTGCTTTTCGATTGGGTCAACATCCAGGTCGATTCGAAATCATCAGATGGCTTAACGATACCCCTTTCTACCGTGATAATCTGGAGATAGTCGCCGAAAATCCAAGATACTTTTGGTGGGGTCAACAAGCTAATTTTGCCATGAATTCGTTCAGTACATATGTAGCTATTGAAGGACGCCGAAGAAATATCTCTAACCTATGGGCATTCATTCTCCTGGGACAGCTTGTTAATGTATCATTTGCTCAAAACTTGTGGTTCGTAGCTATTCTGTTGACTCCAGTTCCATTGCCAGAGAACGTGGATGTCTTGACTGATACGAGGAGAGTTTTCGGGAGTGTGCACAAGTGGGTTCTTTTATTTCTGTGATTAGAACGCGTGCTTACTCTCATAATCTAGATTATGGTTCGAGAAGATCGTTCCACAAAGAGCTCATAATTGGCTACCAAATTCTGGCTTCTACATTGCCTCACTTATCTCTGGGTATGGTACCTTGTTCTTGACACCTTTTGCGGCCAATACATCTTCATTTGGGACAGTAGCACTCTTATCGATGTCGCTTCCTTTCGCACCATTATTACTTCCATACATTATACCTGAGCATTGGGGAACTACGTACGATCACCCACATGAAGCTCATTCTTCATACAAGAGAATTTTTCGCAGTCTCTCCATGATATCCTCGATTCTTCATGTTAGAACCACGGGATTGGCTTTACTCTATAATACACCAGAGAATCACTATTACCGCCACAGTCTACTTCATCCTCTCGACAAGGTCAATCGATCAAACACATCTCGTGCATTCACAGCCTTAGAAAGAGTCTTCGGTGCAATATCAGACCACCCTGCTGTAGCGTCTGTCGGATATGATGTTATTCTATCCGGGTTAAGTCTTGGGACATGGGCTGCTGTGAGAGGATTAGATGGTATTGAGATTTTACGAGTGGTCATCCCTTGGATGAAGAAAGATAAAGCAGGGGTAAAGGTTAAGGAGGAAGTGGAAGGTATCTCTCAACTGTAAGTTTCCACGCCCAGTCTTTTAAGTCATTTGATAGATGATCAACCCACAAAAGTGACACTCCCTCTCCTATTCGTCGCCGAGGCCGTCCTAGGAAATCCAATAGATCCTCACAAGTTGTCGTATATGTCCCAACGGCTACCACTACTCCAAATCTAGCCGAAGGTGATCATGATGAGGATGAAGATTGGGAAATTGCAGCTCTTACATGGGGTGTATTGTCCGCTACAGGTCTAGGTGTTGGCAGCGCTGGAGTTTATGGCGCGAAGATGACGGCTAGGTGAGGGAGGGGCTGGTGGAATGATTCAGGACGATATTTTGATGAATGACGAATAAAGCGGGATGAAGGGTTGGACTGACAATGGGACAAATACAAATGGGGTTATGGTTGCGTCGTTTGGTATTAAATTGGAGTAACACCTGCCCATACGGCTCAACAGTGAGTAACATTATTGGGTCTAAATATTGTTTATACAAAAAGCTTTACAGGCGACTCATGACTTCATCGCTACGGTATCCACGTCTCACAAGCAATTCCATATATACGCTATCGACGTCAAGTACAATATTCATCGATCCACGTTCTTGTGTTTGTATACCCTTTCTGGCAGATTGAATCTCCTCGAATATCTACTTGAAAAGCTTACGGGCTATTGAGATAGGAAGAAAATCAGTCATCCTGTTTAGAGTTTGGATAAATTCAAGGTCCTAAGATGAAGTAGTTGCGAATTTGAATCTTGATAACATGGGTCAGCAATAATAGTTTCTGACTTTTTCGACCATCACTTGCAATCACTTGCATTTTTTGTATACGTATTTTAAGTACGAAACCCTATGTAAGTATAGAAGAATCATCGCGTAGGTCGGATCAAGAGCACTGATATACCTACTCAACTTAAGATGCTTATTAGGTAATTTTTGTATGGGCCAAAGTAGGCATGCCGTTCCAAGGTCAACCAGCTCCACAATATATCCTCACTTCACTTCCGACAACAACATTCACTGTCGTCGCCCCATCACCTTTTTCCATACACCCCATCAAAATAAGTCAAAACATCGCCCACGAATAACAAAAAATCAACACAACCACAATAAGAACTCCTAAACATGGATAGAAAAAGAAACAAAAAAAAAAGCCGGCCGCCACAACCCGCGAAAGGTCTCTCGCTATCTGGGATCGTCTTGAACCTAGTATGAAGCACTTTGTGCAATCTTGAACCTCTACCGCTGTGCTAAGCGCACACGCTGGGCCGAGAGTTTTGTTGTGATTTGGGTTTATATAATACAGGCCAGAGGTGAGAGGGACTTACGGTACTATAACGAACTCAAGTACGACTGAGATGAAATGATCTTGTATATGATACTAGGTAGGTAGCTGCATGTCACCAAGAATTGTTTGATCATAGACTATAGGCATTTCAATCCCATAACTATCATTGATAAATGAGGTAAACCTCTGATGGTTTTTACTGTCACTCTTACAGATGATGATTCAACGTTCAGTTCATGATGAAGATTTGAAAGATGCTCTATGGGAAGAACATACTACTGAATCCACACAGCTTTTCAATTTTGGACCTGAAATGAACCATTGAAAAGCTGCTCCAAAGAATATAAACTAAGATTCTGTACTACATTTTCCAATCACCGTATCCGAAAGGGAAGTAATGATAATCTTCAAGTAGTCCTGTTCGCATGAGATGTGTCTCGATTTGAATGCAAACTTACTGTTAATACGATCAAACGTCTCTCATATTCATTACTGATTCGTATTACTTTCCAAGAAGCTGTGGCGGTTGAACAAAGTGTGTCCATGTGAGTGACCGTTAAAAATTTCTCTTTCAGGATTAAAGCCATATATATTCGAACCTTTGGCGAGAGTAATGATATCAACCCCATTCAAGATCCGGGAGTTGGAGAGAAACTAATAAAAAGTATCAGATAGACTCGCTCGCAAGGACTGATACTAGTAGCACTGCTTGAGGACTCATTGACAAGTTTATTGCTACCGAGGGTGGCCGGCGACACAGAGTCTTAGAGGTATTTGAATATACAAATCCCATTAGATTCTATCGAATAATTCGCTCATTTTGATGACGAATTCTGTGTTTCTGTTTGAATAGAAAATGAATCAAAATGATAGATTTTGTATAATTTTTATAAAATGATGGAATATTTTATAAGCTTTTTAAAATCTCAAATTTAATCTGTATTTCAATTTTTCAATTTTCATTAATTTGTATAGAAAAAAAGAAAATGTGGATCGAAAACAATAATTAGAAAAAGCAATTATTATTTTCGATTAGTTGAAAAATCCGCGAATTTATAAGCTATTATAATAAATATAACTTAAACTGATTTAGATTTTAATTTCAATTAAAAGAAATTATTTTTATATTTATTTATTTAATTATTTAAATAACAATCATAAGCTTAAAATTTAAATTTGTATATTAAAGATTCGAATTTTCTTATTTAAATATATATATATATATTTATTGTAACGAATATCATATGACATTATGATTACTTATTATATATGTCTTAGTTTAAGATAGTATAAACTAAGCGATTATTACTATATAAGAAATAAAGAGATTTCTTAAGAATCTCTTTCCTCTTTAGCTTTCTTATTCTAGCTGTTTGACTTCTATCGATACCTAGTATGTAATCGTAATATATATTATATATTTATCTTTTTTTTAATCTTTTTTATAGATTTTATATTAGAATTAATATATATATTTTTAAAACGAAATATAAAAATCTATTTTTTCAAATCCAAAATATACTATCGTAGAATCTACTGTAGCTAAAAAAAAAGGTGGATTTATTAGTAAAATCTAATTGGAATTGATACTCAAACGAGTCATTAATTTGCTGTAACTAGAAGTTGGTTCAGTCAAGAATGAAGTTGAAACATACACCCTCGCAAAGCAGGATTATTGATTTCTCAGGCAAATTGAATACGATCTATAGAGCAGTCCTTGGGACATTGTCCACCAGTCCTTGATACTTTCTGGTATCCCCAGGAGAACGAATATCATGCCGACTCTGTCTTTAATTCCCGATATTGATTCCAACAGGCTGTCCAACATTCGCCCCGACGAAAAGTGTCCTCACTCCGTATATCCGAATCTCTCATTCTCTGTTTCGTGATCCTTGAAAGTCGTTTCATGTCAAGCGGTCAAGTCAAATACCACGACACGTGCTCATCTCCGTAATCGTGGCAGCGAAGCAACAAACGTCTCGAGAATCCTGAGATTAGCGTAACCAGGAGAGGATAGCCGAATGGAAGGACCGAAGTTCGTAAAGAGAGCTCGGAGACCATTCCCTTCTTTTTTTCTTTTACGAGGTCTTTCATGTATCTGTGTATGATTGAGGAGGGGAGGCTGGTAAACAAAAAGAAGTATGAGTGAGAGTTATAGCCCCTGCATGTATAGCATAAATGTCAAAAAACAGGGTTTTAGATAGGCCTGCAATCCTATTCTTTGGCTCAAAATGTCACCCCGATTGTAATTGATCTTTTAAAGTTACACTATTTTCCTGAACCCCTAGACTGCCAACTCGAGGCGCTTCCGCTTAACAAGGACTTATTGATCAATCAGACTCCTTCATACAGGGTATATTGCACGGACTGTCCGGGCGCCATGACTTGGCAGTCTAGGGGATAAATTAACTTCAAACCTAATTAATTATATCTGGGGTTCTTTCATAACATCCCTTGCCAGCCTCGGTACGCGGAACGGAAGACAAAGTTCCGATCAGATCGATCCACCTAGACTCTATGTAAGCGAAATAAGAGGCAAAAGTTGAGTACCATTCAAAAGAACTTTGATAGTTCGAGTCTCTCTTCAACATTGTATTAAATACATGTAGTTCTTGCCTTCCACATGAAGAAGGCTCAAATTTTCGTTTGATATTTTCAGAATCTAGTATTTGATTTGAAATGAATTTATAATTCAATTAAGAAGTTCTTTGAAAGAGGACTCAGTTCCCGCCTCTTATTTCACTTACATAGAGCTAGGTATTGAAGACCTCATGTCAGGTACAACAGAGTTATTAAACTGGAGCTCAAGCTTATTATTATCATCAATCTTTATAACTTTACATGGATTTTACCTATATATATATATGAACACATCCCTTCGCTCATTTTTCATTTTATATACTTGAGTCTTGATACTCTCTATCTTAAAATTTGGCATCTTCCACTATGACCTCGAATATGGCTGATATCATTGCACCAATTGTCGCTCCATTACCTGACCCTCCTGAAGATCGATACTTCACAGATTTGCAATGGAGTACATTAATGGCAATCATGGATACAGTAATTCCTTCAATACATAAAGCTTCAGCCACGAATGATCCATTCAGTCAACTCTCAGTTCCCGATGAACAGTACAGTGATGCTGTAACTCACATGCGAACATCAATCTCATCGCCACCGTCAACGGAAGCATTAGAAGCATACCTCAATGAAAAGCCGTCCGATATTCTAGCTTTTCAAGACATTCTCCTTCGTACTTTGACCACATATGCTCGTGAGGATGCTCGGAAAGTCCTTGGTTTCATTCTCACCACTCTCAATACCCGCCTCGGCTCATTATTGCTCACAGGCTACGCTTCACCCCTACAGTCTCATCCAATCAACATCCGTGAATCAATCCTTGCTAATTGGCGCAATTCATACCTCTTTCCCCTTCGTGCCATTGCCAATACAATGTCTTTATTAGGTAAACACATTTGGCTGAAAACGTCACCAAACTTCGATCGAGTCACGGGATTTGCCAAAGTTCCCGATCAATATAAGCCAGGTCCTCATTACGAGTATGAGTTTCTTCAATTTTCGGCAGGCGAGGAACCTTGGATTATTGAGACAGATGTTGTGATTGTGGGAAGTGGATGCGGAGGTGCAGTTTGTGCGAAGAATTTAGCGGAAGATGGACATAAGGTTGTGGTGGTGGAGAAATCCTATTATTATCCTCCTTCACAATTACCAATGTCCGAAGCGACTTCGGGTATTCACCTGTTTGAAAATGGAGGGGTAATTATGAGTGATGATTCTAGCATGTCGGTTGTTGCGGCTAGTAATTGGGGAGGTGGAGGAACTATTAATTGGAGCGCAAGTTTACAAACACAAGATTTTGTGAGGAAAGAATGGGCTGAGGATAGAGGATTGAAGTTTTTTGATTCGACGGATTTTCAGGATTGTTTGGATAGAGTTTGTGAGAGAATGGGTGTTAGTGCGGAACATATAAGGCAAAATCATGGAAACCAGGTGTTATTGGAGGGTTCGAGAAAGTTGGGATTTAATGCGAAGCCTGTTCCGCAAAATACGGGAGGACATGAACATTATTGTGGACATTGCTCAAATGGATGTGGATCTTCACAGAAGCAGGGGCCAGTTGTGTCCTGGCTACCAGATGCCGCGAAGGCCGGTGCGGAGTTTATTGAAGGGTTTAAGGTTGATCATGTTATTTTTGATGAATTGGATGAGAAAAAAGCAATTGGAGTGAAGGGAGTTTGGACTTCGAGGAATAGTCAGGGTGGTGTCGATGGTCCTTTATCTCAAAAAACATCTCGAGAAGTTATTGTCAAGGCGAAGAAAGTTATCATCTCGACCGGCACGCTTTGGACTCCTGTTATATTGAAAAATAGTGGTCTCACAGTAGGTTTTTGTTCTTTATTCAATATAAACAGTCTACTGACATGAATTGATAGAATCCACAAATCGGAAGGAACTTATATCTTCACCCAGTCAGTATGGTCGGCGCTGTATTCCCCGAAGATGTGAAACCTTGGGAAGGTATGTCGTTCTGATTTTAGATTTTTTTTCTCTTAAACTTCCTGCTAACAAGCCTTTTACCAGGTGGTATCCTCACAAGCGTATGTAGCTCTTTCGAAAACCTCGATTCGCACGGCCATGGTGTCAAACTTGAAGCAACCTGTATGATGCCATCCCTTTGCCTCCCCACTCTCAACTACCCAACTGGATTTGATTACAAATTCAAATCCCTCTTTTACCGCCACATGAATGTTTTCATCTCCATCGCTCGAGACCGCGACAGTGGACTTGTATATCTTGATGCCAAGACTGGTCTTCCACGAATCTCATACACCCCGAGTGATTTTGACAGAGGTCACATTCTGCAAGGTGTCCTTGCTTTGGCAAAGATCTGTTACGTAAGTGGCGCAAGAGAGATACATATCACGACTCAGGGCGTTGAGCCTTTCGTTCGTTCTCCACCTTCTCTTTCCACCAATTCAAATGACTTTTCTTCCGACCCCGCCTTTCAAACTTGGCTCACGACACTCTCTACTATTAATACAAAACCTCCAGCATCTCAGTTTGCATCTGCGCATCAAATGGGTACTTCGCGCATGAGTACAAGCCCGGAAAACGGAGTTGTAGATCCCAAGGGAAAGGTTTGGGGTGTAGAAAATCTGTATGTTAGTGATGCAAGTGTATTCCCAAGCGCGAGTGGAGTTAATCCGATGATTACGAATATGGCGATTAGTGACTGGATTAGTAAAGGCGTCAGTAAGGAATTAAATGGGCGAGTTGGCGGAGAGAGGATCGAGGAAAGAGCGAGGTTGTAAGCATTGAATTTCGGGTCTTGGTGACGGGATATATTGTCATGATTAATATTGAAACCGGCAATTGATTTTCAATGACTAGGTATTAGGTATTTCGTTATGGACCACAAAGTCATTTACGACCCGTTTACTTCTTCATTTGATGGTTAGAGAATCTAATATTTTTCTCATGACTTGAAGCATCTGTTTCTACGACACGACATACGATTTTCTTCATAGCCTTTCACTCCTAAAGCATTTATAGCGCACTTTTTTTTTCGCTTCCAGATCAACACATCTCTGTCATGTCTCTGGGCAGCTTTGGAATCACTGTCTTGCCATGATCGTTCCCTTTCAATGTTCACCAAGAGTTTCTTCTATCAGATGATCCCAAACCTCTAGAACAGACCAGTCTTTCATGAGAACTTCATAAATAGCAGTACCGATATTTCTAGGACTTAAAAGGTCTAGTCCGAAGGGATTCCGAGAAAGAAAACCGGAATAATTTATCTAAATGCCTCCATAAACCTTCCAACTGCCCCTCTTACAAATTCTAGAACTTCTAGAAAAACTATCCATCCCCTAGCCAATCAGCTTGACGTCGCTATCAAAGAAATCCTAAATTCATCCCCTTCGTTTATATTTTTCCACGGTGACGCGAACAATACTAAGCCTCAAGAACAATATTAAGGAGACGTTCTAAATTTACCGAGAAAATTTAGTTTCTTCAACAACGAGTATTTTCTTTTCTTTGAAGGGTTTCATTATTACATTACTGAACTCTAAACTAGAATCTTTAGAGTCTATAAAGTGTTTATACATAGATAGCGAGAGGAGAGGGAAGAGAAGAGATTCCCATCTTCCCACTCATCTACTCATTTTTTCTCTCGCTTATTCTCGTTCACACATACACATACCGAGTCATTCGTTATACCTAGACATTCTTATCAAGTATCTTCACATCAATTATCAATTTTCAATCTCCAAAAATTGATCGATCCACAACCTTTCAAAACTTCAAACTTCAAACTTTGAATACAGGAAATATGTTCACTCTTCCAGTCATTACAACATTTCCTTATTACCCACGTCCTCCTCATATTCCTCCTTAAGATATACAATCCCTTGAGAGCTTGGAGGTGCGCCGTAAGAGTTAGACTTTTTAACTTCATGTTCGTCTTATCAATGTATATGCATTATAACTCTCAACGCTGCGATAAAACAAAAAAAGACAAAAAAAAAACAAGAAAAGAGTGTGGAAAAGAAACCCAGCAATAGCAATAGCAGCCATTCACCCCAATATATCCGAATAAACTCAACCGCTCCAAAACCATATACACATACCCCTGCCCTCGTCCTCAACCCCCACAACTACATACTCCCAAGATATCGCGTTGCCTCACCCCCGACCAAAACACCTAAAGACACCTTCGAGTTCGCAATATTCATCTCTAGAAAAACACCCCCCACTCAAATCCTAGATATCGCTTTCGAAACTCCCTCATCTCAAATCTATCTTTCTCCAAACTCCACATTCCTTACCAGAGCTAGGTAAACGTTGCAATAGCATTATCTCGCACCTCAAAAGAGCAATGTAGTATGCACCAACACGCCTCACTTATATCCAATCCACTTTTCTCAAATATCTCTCGAATCCAGATCAAAGAACGGACGGTAAAAGGGGGATCTATTCGTTATTTCGACAAGCCATGTTGTTTGCTTTACATATTATACCATGATTAATATCGAGTCCACAGCTTACAATGTGCAACGCACAACGCACAACGCACAACGCACAACACATAAAATATCATTACCACCTACCTACCTATCTACCCACCACCCTTCCCCTACAGATAAACCGACCGGAACTTAAGGATATAAAAAGCATCACTGTTCTACCCTAAAGACATGTATATAAAGTCTCAAAAGAAATAAATCACCTCGTTCAGTTCCACAAACCCTAGAAGCATATACACATGTGCTTAGACTTATTTCGTTATTTGATTTCATCTCACAGATTACTCATCATTTGAATGCTATCAGTGTTTGTTTGCTGAAAATTAGGATCAGGCCAGGTTATGTATCCACCACCATCATTTTCCCACCCCTCATTATTTACACATCCCTTCCCTTATTTACCATGACCTATGCAAACTTCCGAAGCTCTATTTGCGCAGCCATGCATGAATTCTCTATGTTTCATTCGTATCCTCGTATTGAGCAAGCAATAGAAAAGAAAAATTCGTGAGAAAACAATATGCATCTCCATCCACACCTCGGTCATTGATATCGTAACAACCTCCATGTAAATATCTGCCAGTGCCCTCCCCCATATCGCAAAAATAAAGATGTGGTATCATAATGAAGAAAAATAAGAATTGGCCTTCAATTCCCCGTAAAGTTCAGACTTGTCGCTTCCTCCCATCAACTCCAGAGCCCCTAAAAATGTAATGCGCCCTTCGTATTTGCTGATTGTTTCATTCGCTCAAATTTTTAGAAAGATGTTGATGATGATGTTTGTTATTGAACATCGGGTATCGAAAAGAAAAAGAAACTGTAAAGTGAATTGGTATTTTTAGTGTGTATTTTTTTCGAGGCCGTGAGAATGACGCTGATGTGTCAATGCACCACTTTACGAGGATCTAGTGGAAGGGTTTTTAGATTGAAAAGGGCTAGAAGTACGATTGGTTTCTCCTCTAGCTAATCTTCGTTGTTGGATCTGTCGCATTGCCTCCGAGTCTTCAGAATGCATGGTTCCCCGATGCTTCTTCTTCTTCGACGGGGTCACCACAGGAGTCCTCAATGATTGCGGCTGTCGAATCATGGCTTGGAACATTCCGGTCTATAATTAAGTATGTTAGTTCTGGGCACAACTATGATCCGAATATTCTTTGGAGGAGTCCCTTTTTTGGAGAAGAGACTGATGGCACTTCGTCACTTGATGTTGAAGTGGTTGAGAGAGAATCTTCAGGTTTGTCAGATTTATCCACTTTGACATTGGTATTGACTGTAGTCACAACCGAATTGTTCAAGGGTACTGCTCCAATAGACTGATTCTCTACAAATTGCGATGTCCTCTCCTCACCCACTGGATTCGTAATTAAAGCAGAAGGTGCGACAGGGTGTAGTATTACCTCGGCAAGTGAGCTGGCGGGTCTGTGGTTGGGGATGTCTCCTGTGGAATCTTGTGATATATGATTCTGCCTTGTGGGTACGATCTTTGGGACAGATGGGCTGTCGGGAGTATCAATGTTTTTTGCAGGTTTCATACCGCCCTCTGAACTCGATGTATTGAATTCCTCACATGGTGTGCCAGATGCGAGAGGCTCTTGCTGGACAGAGAAAATGGCTGCGTGGGAAGTAGCTGGCTCAACCGTACTGTATGGAATTTCGATTCTCTCTTCTACCATTCTTACTCCTTTGGCTGCATCTAAAGAGCCAGATTGACGGGAAACCATAGAGTTAATCTTATAGTCATTACCTGCTGCCTGTCCGTTGCCGTTCTGCCTCATTGAAACTAACGTTCGAAGCTCTTGGGGGTTATCGGATGGGAATGACTTTTGAACTTGTGGCCCATTGGTCGGTCTTGGCTCTGGACGCTTGTCCCACCAAGATGAAACTTGTCTTAAAAATTCACTAGCATTTAACTCTGAAGAAAAGAGTTGTCGAGCAGCAACAGGGGTTTGGAGAATGAATGCGTAAGCCCTTTGGTAAATCACTCTTTGACGATCATCGGTCCATTCAACTCTACCATGATAAAACATTTGGATTTCCATGCTAATATCTGCAGTTCTTTGCCGAATGATATTTTCGTTCTTAAGTGGGTCAGTACTCCTGATAATACTCTTGAGCTCTTTAAAGAAACGTCGCTGTGCCTATGAGATATTAGCTTTCTTTAATCTAAAAAAGATCTCTATTGAAACTGTGTCTTACATAATGTCCTGGTGATATCTCTTCTACGTCTGAATTGCCATTTTTGTTTTCAGGATTCTTCTCAAGCTTTTTACCAATGACCATTTCGCTCTTGATAGTGGAAGACATTTGAGGCTGTCTCTGTTGAACTTGTTGATGTGTGGCACTAATTGCGACACGGTGTTTCTTTCGCATAAGTAATTCGTAAGCTTTTGGATCAGAGCGCTTCAGTTGTTCTTCTGCGACTTCTTGCTGAACCTCATTTTTTTCTGCGGGTGTCATTTTGTAATCATCATCTTTCTCGAAATCGTCAGATTGAATAATCTTCAAAATTGCCCCCTTATTCTCTTTGAGACTCAAAATAGTGTCTAGGACGACGCTGTCCATTCCTTCAAATTCCGAAAGATCCTCTTGTGAGGTTTCTCTTGGTTCAAAGAGAATTTCTCCCAAGCCTTTCTGGGCCCATGATAATGGATTCTTTTTATCAACAACTCTAGAAGCAAGTTGCGTTTTGAACACTGCTTTATTCTGAATACTGCCCTCGAAAGTACCAGCGGCCATCAAACGGTAAACAAACACGTGTTTCTTCTGTCCAATGCGATATGCTCTGCCAATTGCTTGCTCTTCGTTAATTGGATTGTATTTGAAGTCAAAAATAACCACCCTGTTAGCACCATATAGATTTAAACCCAAGCCACCAGCAGTAGTTGAAATCAGATAGAGCTCCAAATCGTTAGAGTTGAAATCTTTGACAAGTGCTTGGCGTTTGTTCATAGCAGTTTTGCCATCGAGCCTTGCATATTTTCTGCCTTGATCCCGGCACATAATTTCGAGAAAGTCAAGAGTTACAAGTGTTTGAGAGAACACCAAAACTTTGTCACCTACCGCTCTTGAAGCATCGAGTATTTGGCAAAGAATCCGGACTTTATTTGACAGTTCTGGGTTTGTAATGCTCCCCAGTACAGACCCAAAAACCTTTGCTTCTGCCGAAATCAAATCTTCTGAGACGCCAAGTTTCCAGGCTTCTGGATCATTCTCAAGATCCGTCACGTCCTGAGGTTCCATTAGCTTACCTTTTCGAGTCCGAGATGTGGTAGAAGTGTGAAGATTGGCCTGGGAATTTCCTTGCAACTCGTTGCTTCGTGCATCCAATTTTGCCTTGAAACAATAGGGGTGATTGCAAAGCAGAGTCAGTATGTTGATGTATGACCATACAGTTGTTTGCTTTAGATCTCCGGACTTCGTTCGAGAAGGTTTTTGTGAAGACATTGAGCGCACATAAGTGATATATGCTTGCTTCTGTAGTTCAGTAAGGGAAACATTGATGGTAAATTCCTTTTTTGGTGGCAAATCGTCCCGAAGGACTGATGTATCTGCACGATGTACTTTCAGGGATAAATCGGCTTTCAAAATCTCAAGCATTTTTTGACTTTTGAACTTTTCGCTCCGAGTACTATCAGCAAATAGCCCTTGCTCGATTGGTTCTTTGTATTTCTTTCGAAACTCAATCTTCGGACCAAGATAATTAGGTGCAACCCATTCAACCATCGTATGGTATTCCTCTACATTGTTTGCAAGGGGTGATCCGGTCAATGCAATGCGGGTCTTAGTTCTGAACTGGGTGGCGGCCATGTTCAAAGCAGAAGTGTAATTCTTCATCTTGTGCGCTTCATCGGCCACGACAATGTTTGGACCTTCAAGAAGTTTAGTCTTGGCCCGCTCGAACTTCTTGATGAGAGAAGGTGCCATAGGATCGTCCGGCTTTGACTTCGGTGGAGCAATGAATCGGCGGAACATATCATATCCTATGAGTAAAACCCCTCCCTCTTCAAACCAATCATCAATAGCACAAAATCTGCTTTCAAGGTCAGACGCTGAATCGACTGGTCTCAAATCCCCAAGGATGTTATCTGGTGACCAAGTAAGAATTTCATCCACCCAATTGGCAATCAGCCCAGGAGGGCAAAGGATGATTGTTTTTGACACACGAAGACTTTCCGGAACTTGAGATGAAACGGACTCATCTATTGAAGATGCTGCTTGAGCTAGTGCAACTAGTATAGTAATCCTATCAAATCGTTAATTACATATTGCAGTAAAGAATTGGCTATACTCACGTCTGCATGGTTTTTCCAAGTCCCATTGTGTGTGCGAGAAGGCAGCCTTGTGTTGCCTCCCCATCTGCAGTAATTTGATTCCAAATAAATCTTACACCTTCCAATTGATGAGGTTTTATGCGCTTGCCGATATCTTCATCGACGTAAATGTAACCTTGATAATCGTATTTGCCCTCATTAATGATGTGGCGATCTAGTGCCACATCTCCAACATCATCGGATTCTCTCAATCTAGCTCGAAGTTGTTTCTTACGCTCTTCTTGTGCAGTTACTCGTGCTCTATCTTGCTCTCGCAAGTTCCGGGCATTTGCATCCTCGAAAAACTTTCTTTTCTTTTTGCTTGGAGAGTCATCTTCCCTTTCAGAAAACTCACTATCACTTGTACTATTGTCGCCTGTTAGTCATAAACAAACTGTATTCCATACGAGTTATAGTAGCTTACCTGACAGATTTAAGTTTTCTCTTTACTGATCCTTGAGGCTCGCCATCCTCATCTTCATCGTCGCCAGACGGCAATGCAACCGCCGAGGAAAATTTCGACAGGGGAAATTTCAGACGAATTTTTGGGTTGAAATAATCTTGTAATGATTTGCAAAGGCGATAAAAATGACCGAGGGAGTTGAAGTCATCACTAATAATTGAATCGACAGCGAAGAGCATCCATCCGTCATCTGCGGGGTGAAACTTGCAATCAATAAAAATCCAGAATAGTCTGACAAGAGTCAATAATGCTTTGCCCGACTGCTCGTCCAAACCCTTTGTCTTGTGACCAGGTTCTATGGATCCTTCTACACGAGCTCTCAGTTTTGTCTCGTCATCCATGGTTGCAATGAGCTCAAAGAGTGATTTCTGCATTTGATTTGGCAGCTTATCTACAACTGTAATGATGAGTCGGTCTCGGTCTTTAGAATCCTCCCAAGTAGCATATTCAAATCGAGAGACTGCGGCCGGTGTTGCGAGTGATGGGAGGTTGTTCAGATCTAAAATAGGTCTCCCGGCAAAGCGTTCTCGATCGGATTCGGATGAAAGAACGATTGGGTTGACAAGACTTGAAGATTTATGATTCAAGTTCAACTTTGATACTCGATTGCTCTCTGGCGTTACCAAGTCAATTTCAACACGGTTCTTTGTAGGCGTGCATGCTGACAGTGAAAATTTCGGGTCAATCTTGACTTTATCAGATGGGGAGTGCTCTATTGGCTCGGGTGATTCGAGTTCCTCCTCCTCATCAGATATGGAGGTCATATTATGGTCTTCTTCACTAATGTAACCATTCCGGACAGATGCTTCAGATTTTGGTTGAGCTGTTGGTCGAGATGGTGTCATTGAAGCTTCTGGGAAACTATCATCGGACATAGTCACATCTTCTTCATCATCGGCGAGGTCAAGTTCCTCCACAATAAAATCGCCAACATCGTGCACACTTTCGACAGCAGAAGATTCACTATGTATTGATTCTCCAGAGTCACTATGGTTGCCGGAAAGGATAGTCTTCTTTGGTTTGACTGGGATATCTGCTGCCAATCTTGGAGGTGGTGACTTCTTTTGAAGAAGAGCGATTGTGTAGATCAGATCCTCTCGATCAAAGATTGTTGCTTCCATGATGCGGGTTTGGTAACGTACCTGGTGCTCATTCGACCACTGACCAAGTATTATGTTTTCTCGAAGTTTGGGGATGCGTATGTCAACAAGGTGGTTTAGGTCCTGCTGTGCTTTCAGAATATCTGCGTGCTTCGATCCTGTCTTACGTGATTTCGTCCAAAGTTTGAATGCTTTTTGACGACGTTTGGGGAGCTTTATTTCTTGCCACTGAGAAACAAGATCTACGATACCTGCATCAACAGCCGCCTCTACTTCTTGTGAGGTTAGAAACTTATTCTGTTGTTTCTCCTTCTCAATATATGCAGCTCTCTCCTTAGCCTCCTCATCTATAGCCTCCCAAGTTTCGGTGTCAAAACCATTTTCTGAACCAGATTCACCGTATAATGGTAACTCTTCATCGTCATCCTTGAGCATGTTGTATTTACTCAGAGCACCAGGTTCCTCATATGCATTCGCCAAAAGATCAACTTCCGCATTCGAATCAAAGTCAAAGGTTGATTTCCCGGCATTCGAAGATTTAATGGGGTATGCTTCCGGATCGATCTCGGGCCACGACGCCAAGGCTTGCCGGGTGATTTCGGTAGTATCCGAGCCAGAGCGATATAAAGTGAATGAAGGTTTTGGGGCAAGTCGCAAGGGATATGGTTTAATGCCCATTGAAGTCTCATGATTTCTCTTGAAAACTTCCGGGCTGATGCGAAGAAAATGTTTCATCAAGCCATGAACATATAAACGACGGCCAAGTGAGATGGAGCTTCGTTCTTGGAATTCAAGAGCTATTTCACCGGATAGAATTTGCTCACCTGCCGCAACTTTGCCATAGAAAATATCGTCTACAGATATGCGCGAATCACCCAAATAACCCTGATCGAGTTGTGAATGGAGGAATATCCGAACAGTATCAGCTTCAGTGGGTATTGTGCGATCTCTTGTTTGATCGATGGCCGTTGTAATGAGTGTTGGAGCAATGCGCTTGCGCGTCCTGGTAGGTTGCACCTCGCTGGAAGCATGAACTGAAGTTTCGAGGAGAATTTGTTTGCTCGGAGATTCGTCTTCTGAATGCGCTGGGGGAGGGGGCGTCAGCAAGAGAGGATTAGAATGATTGGGTTCCAATGGACCATCCCGATTTGCGCCGTGAGTGTTATCATCTGACTTCTGTTGCTTGTTATTGTTTCCTTCGGATATAGACACATTCTCGACACCTTGGCTCGAATTGGTATTTGGCCCTTCAGTCTCATTTTCCGTAAGTAGTCTCAAAGGCTGCAGACTAGGGATATTTGGGATGCCGGAAATACCAGCTGGCATGTGAATGGGCACAGTCGAATTAATGGTGAAATTAAAATCGGGATAAGAAGATCCACTTGGCAAGCTGTTACTGTATCTCTCTGCAATCAAAGCAGAAGCACGTTCCTTGTCCAACCAGACCTTATATTTCGCGCTTCGTTCGCGGAGTTGTTCTATTCCATATCGAATAAAAGACCGCCAGCCAAGTTTGGTTATTTGCAGATCTTCCCGTAGACTCTTGTCATCAATCTCAATTAGAAGGATATCTCCTGTAATTTCATTCTCCCGAAACGCTCTCTCTAAAACCACGGAGTCCGGTATACGAGTAGAGGCTGCGCGAAGTTCCCAAGATCGTTGGCCGGTGCAAAACTCTTGCACTATCCTGTCAGTTGACCATGACCAGGGGTCGTCGTCCTCCATTTTGGTATTAAGTTGATCGAAGTTCGTTGTTGGACATGAGGAAAGGTTTTGGCCCCAGAAGCGGTAGCTGTGATAGCCAACGAAGAATGTGAGACTCGCGGACTGTAGGAAGATTGTTAGTTATGGTCATAAATGACGGTGAAGAGCAACACCTCTATTCTGAAGGCCTGAATTTATTAAACAGAAAAGAATGAATTGATAAGAAGAGTAAAGGTTGGAGGTAACATGCGGTAAGGATGTGTATTGCTCACATTAAAGATTGTGCGTGGTATAGTAGAAGATTTGAATTGAAATCTGAGAAAACTTCAGTCGTCGATTGATCAAGGAATCAAATGCAGATCGAGCTATAAGTGAATTGGTAGAGAATGGGTCGAGCTGTTGATATTATTGAAGCTAAAGTCATGTAAATACCAATGGTACGACTGGAACCTTTTAGATAGCGACTTTGCGCTCCTGGAAAAACAATAAACAACTGGTAATAGAAAGAAGCAAATAATGCGAGATATCTTCGTATGAGAAGTTGTTGGGGCACGAAATTTATCAAATACCATTCTAGAATCGTGGAGACGGCGGTTAAGTTGAAGTTGAAGAGAATAGAATAGAGGAGGAGGACAAGATGAGGGGAAAGACGAGGGGAAGCTTGAGCCTGAAAATAAGAAATTGAAGTTGAATTGAAGACTGACGCGAGCTTTCGCGGCCATCAATCACGTATAATCTAAGGGGTCTTCAGCCTTGCGACTTATCTGATCAAAGATTAGGCCATAATGACAGTCACGTGGCGATTATGGTTGCTCGGCTTGCTTTTCGAGGCTATCTTGCATCTATTTCCCGAGAAAAAAAGGATTATTTCTATTTGAAAAGTCAAGATCCCTATTAGACATTCGTATTCCAAAGCTTTAAGATTACTGTATTACC
Source organism: Botrytis porri (assembly GCF_014898465.1). Classification (NCBI taxonomy): domain Eukaryota; kingdom Fungi; phylum Ascomycota; class Leotiomycetes; order Helotiales; family Sclerotiniaceae; genus Botrytis; species Botrytis porri. Next base: position 105,579 of record NW_024066083.1, on the reverse strand, counting down.
ACATACCTTTTTCGTACCTACCTAGGCCAATATATCCTTGGTGAACCCTTCAAGAGCTTAATACTGGTGAGATTAGCACATACATTTCTTATCGTTATCGGTAACTTTAGCTTTGCATAATTTTCATTCAGCCTTGTGAGCCTTTCCCCACTAATAAGATCTCAATGTCGTGACTGATATGATGACAAATTATAGCAAAAGAGTACGGAGTACCGATATCATTATCAAATCTTCTCAACATTAATAATACTATAGACATCATTTATGTGTTCGACGTCGGTTTCCTAGGACAATATAACATTTTACACCAACCCTACACTGGCTTTTTCCCACCAAACTTCGAAACCGTAGCTCATCACTCTCATCATGTCATCTTCATATCCTCCCAAGATCTCGACAAAAGACTCGGAACAACTTCTCGTAACCATCAAAGATTGGTCCATAGCTCATGGGTTGGCCATAAGGCCTCCACCGACATTTTTGCCTACAGAAGCAGATCCTCATGGTGTCTTAGCAACTACTGCTCCAGTCACTCTCTTTCCAAGTCCATTTCCTCGAATATGCTATGAGCAAGCCAAATCAGTCCAGAAAGCTTATAATCTCTTATACGCATCGATTTCTCAAGATGAAGCCTTTCTTAAAGATATAGTTCAAGAGTAAGAAGATTCATGGAATTCCACTTTACCATTTTTCTCTTTCAATGTGCGTTGCGTAAATTCTAACCATTTGTAGAATCCTCGAAGTAGATGATTTCATTGCCGAACTTTGGCGTGTTCATGTAAAAGTTAAGAGTGAAGGTTATGTTCAGGTATGCTATCTTGACCACCGAATTGATTCCAAGTGGTTGAGAAATACTGATTATTGTGAAGAATCTTTCTTTGGGCCTTTTCCGATCAGATTACATGGTCCATCAAGAAACATCAGATGCAACGCCTACGATTAAGCAGGTCGAATTCAATACTATTGCTTCTTCATTTGGGGGGTTATCCTCTCAAACTTCACATTTGCATAAGTTTGTGTCTATCAATATTGGAATAATTTCTGCATGACTGACCATCTTGTTAGATATCTTTCCTTGAGTGATTATCGCCTTTTCAATAACGATGCAACTAAATCGCTCAATCTCCCTGAGAATACAAGTACCAGTTCATTAGCACTAGGATTATTATCGGCTTTTGAACACTACAAAGGATCTACTCCCAATTCTGACTACGATATCTGCACACTCTTCTTGGTTCAAACACCAGAAAGAAATATATTTGATCAAAGACACCTTGAATATGAACTTCAAAAGCACGGTGTACCAGTATTTCGACTAGCATTTTCGGAGGTTCTCACCCATACCACAATAGCTCAGACTCCAAAGAGAGAGTTGTTATATTCACCACCAAGTAATCCCTCAAAGAAATTTGAGGTCGCTGTTGTCTATCTACGTGCGGGATATGGTCCTCAAGATTACACGACTGAATCTGCTTGGGAAGGTCGTTTTCAAATCGAGCGGTCAAATGCAATTAAATGCCCATCAATTTTGACTCAATTGGCTGGAGCCAAGAAAGTTCAACAAGTACTTGCTACACCAAGAACTCCTTCTACACCTTCAATCCTAGATCGCTTCGTCCAGACAAATGATGCAGATCTTGAGAAACTGGAAGACACATTTACAAACATTTTTCCACTCGATGAAACTCCAGCAGGACTCCAAGCCCGTAAAATCGCTATCGATCCAGAACGTTGTAACGGATATGTCCTCAAACCTCAACGAGAAGGCGGCGGTAACAATATCTACCGCTCCGCAATCCCTCCGTTCCTCATGTCCCTTCCAGAGTCTCATTGGAAATCCTACATCCTGATGGAAATCATTACTCCCCCACCTGTCCACAACATGATTTTGAGAAACGGTGTTATTGAAAAGGGTGGTGTGATCTGTGAACTCGGTATATACGGAACATGTCTATGGGATCAAACAACTTCGCAAATCTTGCATAACGAGGAAGCAGGATACCTTCTCCGAACAAAAGGTGATAAGAGTGAAGAGGGTGGTGTGGCTGCTGGTTTTGGGTCTATGGATAGTGTGGCTCTTGTTTAGTATCTATCCTCAATACAGCAAAGTTTTAGAATTGAGAGAGACTAGATACGGCGACCGGAATATACGGTCCAGACATTTCTTCAGCCACATCTCAATCAGATCTATTCTCAATCCAGCAAAGGCTTTGAGGCTCTAGGCAAAGACTAGATACGTTGACCTAAACAAACCTAGCATGTCCCACCCATAGCTTCAGCCACAATTCATTCAGGAGTTTCTTCGGCAAACTCATTAAGCAGCCGTTTAAATTAGACCGGAATCTTATATGGCGTGTTAAAATTATTCTTCATTCGAACATGTTTCTCGCGCTTAATAGGAGCACATCAATCCAATTAGTAATCCAGGGAAATTTAGCAGCCGCATTCCCGGTAAAAACTTATGAACTCGCTTAGAACGACATGCCTCCTTTTATACCATCACCATTGTTGTCGTTATACATTTTTATCATCCTTTACATTTCATTTCACAGTTTTTATTTATCTTCCTTTTTCCTTCTACTGTATATGTATGAAGGAATTCCGCAGGCTTCATGTGTGCTATGTTCTTTTCGTGAACCTTATCAAAGTAAATGTTTATGGGCGTTCAGAAAACTAGCTTTCAAGCTTGGGGCCACACGATTCCAATTCCCGGTACAGGAACATGTTTCAGGTCCCGTTACATGCATTCCAGAGATCAATATACTTAAGGATGTACCGGAAAAGTGAGCCACACGAAGGTAGACATAAATTTTTGAATCGCCATGAATTCATGCCGAGACTTCAACGGGTTGAGATGACTCGGGTCTCCATTTTTGAGAGTTTTGAGGATAGGCAGTTGATTGTTTTTGAGATGGCGAATAAAAAATATAGAAAATGGTAAATATCGTGAACATGTTTGACGTCTGTATCTTCATCAGGGATTTTGTTGGCGTTCTTATTTTCATGTCGGAGTTTGCGTCTAGTAAAGTAAGATGGTCAAATCCCTCAAGTCAAAGGCAAATAAAGTAGTTGCTTTGTTTTCCGAATACAAATTGATACTCAGTGGTTCCAAAAGAACGCTCTGGACTGAATGAGTCTATGACATGAAAAGTAAATTAGCAAATGGGTCAGCTACATTAGAAAATAAAGCAGTTGCTCTATTTTCAGTGCGAATTAGAGTTCGATAAAATCTTCAAACTAGACAAAGAGATGACCAACGATATAAATGTAAGCACGAAAATTCTTAGGAAACTTCTGAAATTAGATCTAGCTTGCTCTTGTGAATAATCCGGGACTAAGGGTCGGAAATAGAGAAGTGTCTATTCATTAATGTTGAACTTAGAGAAGCTTGATATTGGGCGAGGACAGCTTCCATGCGTTTGATTTACCCCGCATCGTAGACGGTCGTATTATTTGCATTCGAACGGTCAAAAATTGAAGGTGAATGACCGATGGTTTAGTTGATCGCAAATCAACCCGAAATTCGGAGAATCTTTGGCCGTCGGTACTGGTGATTACAAATGTTCTCCTTCGATTGTGATTACTAGATATTACCATGCAGCGGGTTCATGAGCCTGTATGTCAAAACATACTCGCTGCTAAAATCTCGCATGGAGATCTCATTTAGTCACTCTAGTCAAAGAATTAATTAGCTAGTTGAATGAGTCACATTCTCTGCGTTCAAGATACTAGGCCAGAAGGTTACAAGTCTCAAATCAACAAGGAGCTCGATCAAATATACCTGTAATCAGACTTGTTGACGATATTATCTTTTGGCCCAGAACCCTAAATGTTCTTGGCAGGAGTCAAACTTAAGAACTAACAAGAAACTACAAAACATCATAGGGAAGTAACGATCATAAGCATATGGTATGCAAATTCCGGCAATCGTACCTGTCAATTGAACAGATGTTCACTGTAACCTTATCATATCCCACCGTTTTCCTAATACCTTTCTTTACTGGCTTTTAATTTCGAGTTTTCTTTGCATACGATCTTGCACGTCTAGCATCTCAGGAGCTTTCTACACTACGACCGTACCTCTTTCGGGTCGCCAATTCATTCCCTTACAGCAGCCTCCCCGGATGGTTTTTCATTTGAGCTTCAATCCTTTTGTCCCACATATCATTCCTCTCGGAATAGTGTTCCGCCATTGTTCTTGATTCTCCAGCACGCCCGCTGCAAATCCTCCATGCCTTTCAACATACAACTTCCGAATGCGACTCAAGTTTTCTCGTCCTTACAAAATTTGTCGAATGTCTCCCCTTCGCCCGCCACATCGCCCTCTCTGCGACACTTTCACTCACACTTTCCGCGATCCCCCATACACTCTTCGAACTTGGCATAGCGGATGAAACGATTATCTCGCGTTCTTGGACCTCATCGCTCACATATCGCCATGGGATTGGCAATTGAGTAATACAGTCATACGAAATTAATTAAACGTTTCATCTCGCATTTCATCTACATTCTCATACACCTGCGGCATTGTTATATAGGGTAGAGCAGCAGAAAATATCATGATCTTTTTTATCTGCTGTGTGTCCGAGGTACTGATATAATTAAACCCACAAGGATACTGGAAGATGTGTCTATTGAGGGTAAAGATACCCCGGTGTCATCATGATAACAGCCAGCCATAGTAACAGAGTAGGGATTTTGTAAAATTCGACTCGATCAATCCTCTTGAATGTGAATAAATCTTTGAATAAGTAGATTTCCGTCAGTCAATTCTCTTCAAGTTTCATACCATACCGGATTCATGTAGCTTTATTTTGTCTAAACACATTTTACTTGATTTCATTTGATATTGTATGTGCAGTAGTTCATTCTTCGTCGGCATGTTTCAAAAGCGCCGTTCATCATGCATCATTACCTACAGAATTATTTTCTCAAGTCAATATGGGGTAGGTATTTGATATCTTGGTCAACAAGCACATCAACACGAATTCTTGGTCGTCAACATCTGGGAAAAATCAAGCACCTCACACAGAATAGAGTTCACCGTTATCTATTCAATGCAATAAGCAAACTATCTCCGCCTATTCTTCTTCAAGAAGATCTTCATAGCTTTTCACTTCCCATTCCGCTCGCCTTTTCAGTATAGAAATACACAAACTATTTGTAAAATGATGGGATTTAGGCCTTTGGATATGCTTTGCCCGATCTGCAAGCCGGAGTGTACGGCAAGCGCTTTTTCTTGACTCTCCAGATGATAACGCAATTTCAGTCTGAATCCTAGTTCCTTGGTTTGATATGTGAAATTAGATCATGAATTGGAGTAAATCGGGTTTCTTCGATTCAGGTGATGGATGACTTACATGGTTAGCGCAAAGTTTCCATTTGAATTAATTTTGTAATCGCGCTTTCCCATTTCAATGCTGACATAGAGTTTATTGTTTTCATGTGGGTGATCTAGAGTGAAGAGTTTTCAAACTCGATTTCACGATTTCACGACGAGGGAAGAATCTGATGGGTCGGTTCATGGGTATCGTCTGAATTCCTGCTTTCGGCAGAATGAGATTTGTAAATTTCGATATGATTTATGTACATGGTCATCCAGTGATGTTCAGTGACTCTTGTTGATGTAGTGAGATCGAGGAATTTGTCGAGAAGGAATTTGATTTAGTGGTGTCCGCTAGCATGTTGATTAGATGATTCTAGCTTCTAAAACCTTGCCCGACAGCAGCCCGGTTCAGCTTGAGGGGTATTCTGAATCAAAAGATGGGCATTATCAATTAATCATAGTATGAACGAATTTTGATCCATGATTTGTATCCGTCCAAGATATCAGCTTTGGAACTAAGCGATGGTGATATTCTTAGGCACGCACGCTAAGCGAGTCAACGTTCCTGAACTTGACCATATTCGTAACATATGCTCTGAGGACCGTATAGGTATCCATTTTGATGGTATTGACATGTGGAAAAGATAGCAACATTATTCGGAATTTTCTCATCAAATTGATACCCAACACCATACGGAACACTGAAGTAGATCACTCGACAGAGCAAGCTCTCAGGAGGTTATCGGAAGACACATGTTTCATTACTAATGAAAACTACATAGCTCTAAAGACCGGTGCCGCGCTTGTTGTTGTTCGCTGTTGCCAGAGTTCGCGCTTGCGCTTTTTGGAAGTTGACGTTAAGTTTCGTCAACACTTGCCTCTTTCAATCTGGGGTACCAAGCTTTGATTGAATGGTCTCAAAATTTGACTTCGAATAATTTCAACACTAGATTAGCATCTAATCATCTGATTCCTAGAACCAGAAAGAAGTGAAAGTAACTCAGCTCGAAAGCACCTGTCCCAAAATCTCGACGAGCTCTGAAGATACTGTCTGAAAGGCAAGATGACTGTGTTAGGATTTTCCGGTCATGTAGATATACAACACTTCATACATCCATCGTATAATGCTCACAATGCTATAGGTTTACCGCTGAACGATTATCTATCATACTGGATTATTAGGTTTGGCTAAATCAAGTTGGCATCAATGGACCAAAGTAAGTCTGAATGACACCTTGGCTGATGAAATTTCCAAGCCATTAACTTGTTGATCTAGTTACCACTAGACTTGTAGCCAGTCTGAATGCAAATTCGAAGTGTCCTAAAATCAAAGTATAAGTACTTCTTTCAGACCCCAGTAATTTCAAATTCGAATTCGAGCAACTGAGATTCATCACATTCGTAACATATCCTACAATCATCTTGAGGTAAATCACAACTATTTACAACATCTTCACTCAATTCACAATGCCATTTAACTTACCTGGAATCGACGCTGCTGACCTTCGTCATTATATCAACCTCGGTTAGTATTCAATTGACCCTGTCAACCCCCTCGCCCCCCTTTGATCACATCTTCATCTCAGTTTTATCAGCCGAAACTTCATACTGCTCCTATTTGTATTGTTTTATTTGCTGATAATCGTACCAGGTCTGCCAACCGAGAACCCTGTCCCCGTCTTCCCCGCTATCTCTACCTCCCATCTCCCCGCTGCCGCTGCCTCTCCTCTTCCCGCTGCCGATGCCCCTCTCCCCGCTCTCCCTCTCCCCGCTCTCCCTCTCCCAGCTGGTAGTAATGCCCCGGCTGTAGTTGCTGCTCCTGTCGAAGAGCAACCGGTCCCTTCGTGGCCAGGCAACCCCAAGGTCATAACTGGTGGCCACCAACCTCTGAGTAAGAACCTCCTTGCCTGTTATCTCTCCTCATTTGGGACAATCAAAAGCTAACCTTTTTATAAGCTGTCTGGCCGAGTACCAGCAACAAAGACTCCTCCCTGAACTACGTGCAGGGCAAGTACGAACTTGTTCCTGGAGGGGACGATGTTGTGGGTTCCCACGCTTGGCTGCTGAGGGGCCATCCAGGAGCTCGTGAGGGGTCCACTGCCCGGTTTTTGGTTAGTTTGTTGGGGCGGAACGGCTGGACCAACAACCGGGTCATTGTTGACGCATATACAAGAATGTATGAACCGTGCGTCAAAAGGTTTACCGGTGTGGTGGGAAGCGCCGAGTATGTGGATCAGTGGAAGAAGGCGGAGAGTCTTATCCGCCAGACAATGTCCAAGATTCAATACAATGACTTGTTCATCAAGAAGGATGATGCAAGCATTGTTGGGGATGAGGTGAATGAGGGTGAGTGTCTCTGGCGTCTTAGACAGCCTGAGGACCCCCCTAAGCCAGACCCCAAGAAGGGCAAGAGGGGCCCTAGACCGCGTGGAGATGGCGACGGGGATGGTCCCGCTGGTGACCCAAATTCCGCTCACAAAAAGCGCGATGGTGGCCCAGAAGACCAACCCGCCGCCAAGAAGCGTAAGGGCGCCTTAACTGGCGGATAAGAAGGGCGGCGCCGGGAAAAACAACGGTGCCAAACTTCCTAGCCTGGTTGTTCATGACATCTTTGAACAATCTAGTATTGATGATGGGCTCCCAGCTGGATCGGTGTCGTGATTTCTGGAGCAGCTTGTAGAATTGTTGACATCATGACATTGAGCTACGACTTCTTTCTTTCTTTCCTTGGTGGGTTCGATTCCCACCGTTTTTTGATGTTATTATTTGGGATTGAATGGGATGAAGTCAACAGTGGCTCTTGGTTCATGGTCGACGCTCTACATTCTTCGGCACGATCATAGCAGCTTGGGGGGTTTTTTGTGCGCCTGCTTCCTGTGTCTTCAACTGGTATGATCTTTTCCCCTCGGATTAGAGACAAACGCAGAGCCTCACTATAGGGAGCTCTAACTCTGAGGTGTCCGTTCTTCTAATCTTGGTGCTGAGAAAAGATGTCATATGATGGCAATCAGAGTGTTAGACACAGCGCGTTGTTTCATTTCCTTGCTTGTCTGTTTGTTTGTCTGTTTGTTTGTTTGTTTGTTTCTTCTTCTTGGATAGTGCTAGCCTCTGAACATGGTTTTTGCTCTTTCTAGATTAGAAGGAGAGTTTCCCATGTTATTTACACAAATGTGAGAGGATAGCACAACGGGAAACATTAGCGATTGCATATTTCAGTAATTTATAATCATCCAAATTGAAACCAAATCAAATGTGCAGTGAAGTGAAGAAAATGAATTCATGATTGGAGATGGTAGTTCATTTGTGATACCTTTATTGAGAAAGATGCCTTGACTGGTAATGTTCTCTTCGACATCTTCCCCTACATACTGCCTTGGAAGTATGGTACCATTCGCGCCGCCCAAATTCGATATTACATACACACACCAATCGAAAAGTAAGTCTTGTTACATCTCATCATCCATTCCATCTTTCATAGAATTCATGTAATCATGTCCATTTGATCTATGCGCTTCCATCTTGGGGCTTCTTGTATTGGAGGACGTCGATTTTCTCTGTTTGATCTGGGTTAGCTTCTGCTTTGGTAAGGATTAATGGTATTTTAGAGGGAGTACTTACGTTGAACTGCGCTCATAGAACTTCTGTTCTTCCCATCGGCATCTTGGTAGTTGTTCATTTGTGCCTCAGCTTCTACATATACCAAAGTTCTAAACGCACATCAGCATTGGAACTTTGGGATATCCTTCTTTCTTTTGGATTTCCGAGCTCAATATCTGCCTCTGCCAATATTCACACATGAGATATACCCCCACTGAAGAGTTTCTTCCTAGGTAATTTTCTCTCCAAATATCAAGAGATCAAAAGAACTTACCCTTTCTCCAAATTCGAAATGAAATCTCTCTGTGGTCCCTCTGGCAAGAAGCTCACTACCCGAAACCAACTAGTCTTCTGATTCTCTCCTCTGCCAGTGTTAGTACCAACCGCATATTTCATAATTTCTTGTCCTTGGCTTGTAGCAGTTATTTCAGGCTTATCAGCGAGACGGCCAATGAGTGTGAGTTTGGCGAAGGAATTATTGCGAGCGCTGGTGGAGAAGTTGCGAGAGAGGGTAGATGGAATATTGCGGCGGAGAGCGAACATCTTGACGGTTCTGGAGGAGTGGACGATTTGTAGCTGGTTTGTGGAAAGAATGTGGAATTTTAATGAATGTGAAATGATTGATCTTGATTTTTTTCTTCTTATCGTGGTTTCTGTGTTTGGAGATTTTGCCTGAGGCAAAGATATCAATTATTCCACCCGTGCGTGCATTTACGAGCATTTCGAGGTTCACAAGAAGGGCCATACCATTGGGATTTCTATCAACCGAGACAACTGGAGACAACTGAGGACAAAAACCTGGGGAAGAATTAGCTTTCATTCTTTATCTTTAAGATCATTGCAGTTACCAGGTATTGAGGTATAAATTTCGATTGAAAGCACAGCATTGAAGATATAAAGAGCCAAGCAGCAAGCGACGAGCAACGAGCGACGAGCAGCATTAATTCCATTGGGATTCGTTGTGTTAAGATTGAGGAAACTTCATCACTTGTTGACCAGGGCAGAATTCCGACCGATAACACAGCATTGAAAATAAAGCAACATCGAATTTATTGGTAATCCTTGCGTGATATGATACTTGGGAAGAAACTACTTTCGCCGTTGAATCCTTTGAGAGATCACTTAACCCAACTTATTAGGCATTCCGATTGATAGACAACAACACAACATTCAAAATGAAGTAGGATTGATATCATTGGGAATGATGCGTCTTTACATTTACGCAGTTGAACGTACGCCATTCTTTATTGACACCTGAACCAGGATTTCTTTGAACGCAGCGTCGCAGGAAGAGATATCTTGACATCTCGATATCTTGGATTTGATCGGCGACCTTCAAAAGATTCCAAGATTCCAAGATTCCACTCGTTTTGGTTTCCTTGCGATGTCTTACTTCCGCTATGGTCACTCAATCGTCTTCAATGCTCGAACACGAAAGGTTCAAGATCATGCCAGCAGATCCCCAAATAAATATAACGTCCTGTCATCACGGATACGAGCATCATATGTGCATCTCTTTATCCAAGAGATTTTCAGTTCAACCATCTCTTTTAATGCCTTATATGCTGGTCTCAGCTACCACAGACACAAACCTTATCTACCCGAGACGGTGTTACTTATGATGTCCTGTGTCATCACCATCATCTTGGTTGGAGAATTTCTAGATGGTCGTTCTTGTATCACTTGTTGATGTACTCCAGACTTTTTAATCTGCAGAAAATGAAATCGTGGTATGGATTGCATGCTTCATCAGAATCACTTCGCATGAAGGATTACAGCTCTTCACCAATGGCCTCCCGCTCCCCATCCATCCCCCCACACCACAAAACATTGTAAGTCTTTGTATCACAGGTTCGTTCGAATGGACTTTCTTTTGAATTTGGTTCAGACTGGATCTTTTACCTGTTCAAGAAGTGCTGCATATTACATTGTATGCATCGAAGTAATTATTGGCATGAAACGGAGACCTTTTTCCAAAAGTATGATAGGTCGGATGAACACCGGAAAGCTAACAGTGTGCGAGCGGGAGACGAACGGAGTGAACCGAAAAGGACCGGAAAATGAAGGGGGAAGGTCTAAAAGACACTCTCGTACCTGAAGCTAATCCTTATGGGGAATTGATTCCTTGAAAATATCGAAACAACTCCCGTATGATTACTACACCACCTACCTAGCATCTAATTCTTCACCCTAACATTACCATCTGCTGATTGTGCTTAGGTTCCTTAGTTCTGTGTACTCTGTACTTTCGAAACTCATTCCTGGCATACGAAAGGTACCTAGGTACCTATTTAATGCTGGTCAAGCAATATGTACCATCAAGCAAACATCGTTAAGCAATATATAATGTCCAAGCAATATGTACCGGTTATGCAATGCACAGCTTATTTTGTATCTTCTTCATTGGGAAAAAAAGAAATCATTCAATTATATGGTTAGTTATGATCGAACAAGACAATGAGAAAAAAGCAAGAAGTTGAAGAAAAGAAAATAGGTGAGAGAGACGGGAGGTCAAGATCATTAAAAAGAAAGATCGAAGGAAAAGAAAAAGAAAGTTGACAATCAATTGATTTACTATAAGTCAGCCTCAGTATGGTCAATGCTAACTATAGTACTCAGACTGATCGGTAGATCTCCCCACAGCTCCATTTTTGATAGTAACCTAATCTCGCTACAATGAGTCTAATACGGGTTCTCAATCTACTTCAGGTCACAATTTCTTGATTAGATTCAATGGGATCATTGAGCAATTGGATCATTGAAACCTCGACTAGACAAATCAAATCCATCAGAAACTTCAGACAGATCTGACAGACACAGCAAGCAAATGAACTCCCATTATTTTGGGCCGATATCCAAGCTTTTTTCTCCGATTCACCGAGTGTTGTCTCTCGAACACATCAATTCATTTCCCTCCATAAAATTTGGGTGTGGCTTTGACGTTGAGAAGAGAAAAAAAGTAAGGTATACATACTTTCGTGGCACTGCATCGCATTGTTTGTAATCCCTACACTCCCAATTATTTACTTTCATGCATCATATTTTTCGTATTGCAGACGCCTTCCTGCAAGTGCAGGATGTTAACTTTAAAGGCGGGGGTTATATCAAGCTGCAGGATAAATGTATCCGTCAATGGGTCTGCTTTAAACCAACACCCAAGAAGAGTCTACCTTGCAGTAGATCACCGCGGACCGCGGACCGTCGAGAGTTCCATGTCGAATCGTTCATCGCAGGCACATTGATTTCGAAGAACACATAAGAACCAACAATGCACAAACCCACCCACTTTGTACCAGACGATTCATCATCGGATAGCGTAATTTCTCATAAACGCCTTCGCGCCTACACTTAGTATCTCCGTCAAAGTTAAGTATCTTTACCTGCCACATTTTTATCGGGTCTTGACATGACTTCATATAATATACCTCCTCATATCTTATCTGTATTCAGATGAACCATCAAGGCTATTGGCACACTACCTCACGCCTTGTTTTAAACATTCGTTACACCCCCCCTTTCCTTGTTCTATAATCGTTACTCTTCTTCTTCCAATTCACAATATCCGTGTTTCATTTCCATGCTACCCATGTAATTTTCGAAGCCATACACACTACACGTCTATACATTGAGGGGAGTTTTGGCAATAGTTTCCCGTCCCACCAGGACTACTTTTCTTTATCTCATGATCTAGTACTAGATATCCGGGACTAGTTCTAAGAGTTTACACAATGCAGATCAAAGGGTCCGTGTTGCTGGTATTGGGGGCTTCGATTCAATGGGTTTTCGCTGCACCATGGAATGTGCGGGTCCAGGAACGCGACAACTCGGTAGCTCTATCTTCGAAGATCACTTCTACCTCATCGTCGATCTCCAGTAGTGCGAAAGAGCCGCAAGAAAGCAATGATAGCTTCACATCCGCTTCAACCATCACACACTCGCAAAGTACTTCTTTGACATCGACTACATCAACTTCGAATACAGCAATGTTGACTTCGACCGCCTCAGCATCCTCGATTAGTGCAACAGCTACAAGTATATCCGCTACAGATTCAGCTTTCAATTGTATGAATCGCCTGCCCTCATTGAACTTTGACAAGATGCTGACATTGAAGCAGCTACAATATCATCCGGCGAGTTGCCTCTCCAACCCGAGATCACACCAGCCTTTGCTATTGCAGGAATTATTCTCATCGCCACTGGCATAATATATACTTTTATTGGCATCAAGAACAGATGGCTACATATTTCACTTTCAGTAGGATACCTTGTTAGCATTGCAATCACGGTCCTGATTCTTTTTGTAATGAATCTTCCAGTGAGCAATGCGGTGGAGGGAGCATATCTCGTTGCAATTGTGCTACCTGGGCTCATCATCGGGGGGTGCTCTTTGATATTTACAGAGGTGACCGAGGGCCTTGGATGTCTTTTGGGGGGTTTTTGCTTCAGCATGTGGCTGCTTGTAATGAAAGCTGGCGGACTGATCACTTCGACAGCCGGGAAATCGATTTTGATTGCAGCCATCAGTATTGCTGCTTTCTCACTATCTTTCAGTCACCATACTAGGACTTATGGATTGGTTGCATGCATATCATTCGCGGGTTCCACAGCGATCGTTCTCGGAATTGATTGTTTTAGCAGAGCTGGCCTAAAAGAATTTTGGGCTTACATTTGGAACTTGAATCAGAACCTATTTCCACTGGGCGCGACTACATACCCCGTGACGAAAGGAATTCGTGTCGAGATTGCCGCAATTTTCGTCATCTTCTTAGCTGGTTTAGTGTCACAATCAAAGGTCCACAAGATGATCCAAGATCACCGTGCGCAAAAATTAGAAGAGCGCCAAGAAATCGCAAGGGTCTTAGAAGAGGAGGAAATGAGTGTAGGAAGAAGAGTTGAGGATCAAAATATCGCAGAAAAAGAAAGATGGGAAAAAGTATACGGCGAGAAGGTTAAATCGGGAGATGAATCAACACATGATTCTGTAGCGGGTGATTTGGAAGATTCCAAACGAAGGCACTCTAGCACGATTACTTCTATTATGGAACTCGATGGAACAGAGGTTGAAATTTCTGAAAAATATTTACCTACTCGATCCAATGTTACTGGTCTTGTTACGTTCAGTGGAAAAGGGCACGATGGAGCGGTTACAGTTCGCGTTGCTCGAGATGCGACACCCGACTCTGAGCGAACCGAAGATAAAGTTGTTATCCCATCGCGCCAGTCGAGTCAAAAATCGGGCAGATCTCAACTATCAGCAAACATAACTGAAGGTAAAGCTGTGGTTGTTGATAATGAAAGTACCCACCTAGCAAATCTACCTTCACTACGCCCTACAAGTAAAGCCCCACCACCACCAATGACAGTCGCACCAGAAGTAGTGCCTCTTCCATTCAAGATTCCCGAAGATGAGATGCAGGATAATCAATCTTCGATTGCTTCTATTCCTGATGAAGAGCTAGCGGTCAACGGCACAACTTTAAAACGTACATCCAGTGGATCGAAAAGAGATTCACAAAGGTATTCGGAAGAGCAAGGTATCAGCACAGACGATTCGACGACTCCTTATGCCGATGAGACTGATCGCGCAAGTTCTATTGCGGCAACTGTGGATGATCTCAGCGATGATGAAGACAGGGATATAGAAAGTATACGATCATCAGTTATTAGCCAGGGCACTCCTTTACCGGATGTGGACTTCCCAGCACAGGGTGATCAAAATGAAGAGCAAGGTCCAGAGCTGGTGACTGTGAAAGTGACGACTGAATCAGAAGAAACTGCATCCGGACATATTCCTTTGTCCCCAATGGATTCTACGACTGAAGATGCAGATAATAAGGTGGCTAGTGGAACGTCTGATGTCCAGCAGAGTTCGGAGCTTCGGCCAGAGTCGGGAATTACTGTTGCCACTAATATTCTCAACACCCCCCGAAATGAAATATCACCGAATGAGTCAATGCCACAACAAGACTCTCTAACAACATGTGGGGACCCAGTACCGAACACGTCAAATTCCACTGTTGGGGAAAGTCTTGAAGATGCTGACAATGGAACTGAATCAAAACTCAAGACAGAGTCATCCATGACATCGGCGCCTGACACAAAGACTACGAAAATCACGAAGGATCAATTGCCTGCCAAGTTTTCGAAAGTTGTCATGTCATATCGTACCAATGAGTGGGCCAAACATTTAAGCCATGCAGACTCACCGGAATTGGAAGAATTGGATATTTCCGAGAGTACTTCTGAGGATCTCGAATCAGAATCGGCTGTTCCCGTGGATGTTGAAGCACTTCAACAAACAGCTCATAACGCTCTTCCACCACCAGCGATACGATCATCTTCTCAGCAATCAATCTCTCCAGGTCTTATCCGGTCAAGCTCAACCCAATCAAATATGACGCCTTTCGCGACGATACCCGAGGGTTCTACCATTCATGGACAGGATTCGTCGACACGAAACTCCTCGCAACAACCATTAGGAGGATATGAAGTTCAACGATCATTCCGCAATGCTTCAAACCCAAGCATTCCAGAGCAAATAGTTGAATCACCTGGAGAAGAAATTCAATCTTCCCAACAACATTTTTCGCAATCGATGTCCCCTGCATTCGGAAATTCTAATACACTAATGAAAAAACGAGACACGATGCTCCGCAATAGATCATCTTATTTCCCAACGAGAAACTTTTCTACACATTCCATGCCGATACTTGAGCCAAACCCACAATCTCCATCACGATTTCAATCTGCGTCGCATTCTCAAATGGGTAGCGAAACCGGTTCAATTCATAGCCCTCTACGGTCTTATCACGTCAACAAATCAACCCCAATCCTTCCCGAACACGATGACATACCACTTTCTCAGCGTCGCGAACTTATTCGTCGATCTACGACTCAACCTCTAGCTGCCCCTAATACAAATCTCAATTCTCATCAACCGAAGCGCACATCGGCTATTCAAACACCCCTGGTTAGAGAACAACAATTGGCGATGTGGAGAAACAGTATTGCAAATGATTTGCAAGTGCAGAAGAAGAGAGAAATGGATACAGTGGATAATAGGAGGAGTGTACTTTGGCAGGAGAGAAGAACAGTGGAAATGAGAAAAGAAGGGGAGAGGAGGGCAAGGGAATTGAGGGAAGAGAGATGGGAGGGGAAAATTAGGACAGCTGGTGGGGAGATGGAAGAGTTGCATAGAAAAATGATGAGTCGAATGCAAGATGAGGCGAGGAAGGTGCTTTGATTTGGAAATCAAGGGTGGCGAGGGACAAAATATAGTACTGAGAGTGAAGGGTAATTCTTAATGGTTTAAGTTTTGGATGGATGAGAAGGAACTAGACGTCTAGAATTGCTGGACACCACGGATGAGATAAAGTTCTTGTATATATGTATATCTACAGTTTGGGGAGATAATCTGATAGTCAAATTGGGAATGGGGTTGGATTAAAACACGATACATTAGTTGCGAAGCAGGACAACATGTATTGTCAAATATAACGGGATCAACGATACTGGACATACGGACTTACTGATGAAGTGCTTTAGGAGAACGCCCTATGGATGGAAATGACACTGGCACTGGTAGGAAAAGGAGAAGATTCATCATATATAGTTTTTACCACATAGTTGGATATACTATTCTGGTGATCAATCTTGGGCGAGAGATAGCTAGGAGCCGAAAGGCATAGCCAGACTCGTTGATAATGGAAGATTAATTATCTACTACACTACATCCTAACTTATGAATCTTAATTTTTCCCATTTTCTTCCTCAACTCTGCTATTAACAAGTCGATCACTAGACTGAAATACAGAAATGTAAATCCAAATCCAACCCTTCTTCTCAAAGTCCCAACACTGAACAACGCACGCAGTAAACTAGAATACGGAGTAGGGAGTAGAAACATCGTACTTCGTACACGAAGTTCAAAAACAGATCATCATCCACCATTCTGCTGATCACTCAATTTGTAATTTGTTTCGGACCTGCATGCTTCGAATATTCTTCTGGAAGGAAATTGGATTGTGGTTACCAGCTAGAAGCATGCATAGGGTCCACTGATATTCATTTGGTGATCAATTTGGTGATCCTTGATGCTTGAGGGATGTCACATGTGTCATGTCTGAGAGCTATGAGGAAGGCATTGGGCAGAAAGTGGTGGGTGTACAATGGGATTTAGTGAAATAGGAGGAAAATTTAGTATGAACATATTGATTTTATTTGAATATTGGTTGGCAGTGTGTGGTGTATTATTTGAGGTTAGGAAGGTTACTGTGAGATACGTAGATGAGGAAATAATTTGCAATTACATGACCGGACATGCCCACTCTACCAAAAACGAGAGAGAGTGAATGAAGTCTTGTAACTTTCATCTGTCAATGGAGTCTTACAGTCCGTCAATCTAGTCTCACAAGCTGTCAATCGAGTCTCACATTTCGGACACACCGGAATAGTGGCTATGATAATTTATATCGCCATGCCACATATAACATGGATACAAACAGTATCAGGGATTTTTAGCATTTAACAAAAGTCCTTTCTTTTCAAGTTTAGATCAGATGAAAAACTTGAAGCCTCAGTAAGGCTTGCTATGATAAATATAGATGAGACTATTAAAGCATGAGGTGGTGGTCCCTTCAATTATCAACGTCATATGCTGGCATTATGCCCTCTAAATGTAATTTCGTATCTTGAGCTGGGGGCTGATGAGTGTAACGAGGCTGAAAGTATAATCGAACCTTTTAGGATTATTTTGACATGTAACTTAATTTTTTGGGAGAGAGATCTAGAATTTATTAGTAAAAAGCGCTAGCTGGAAGCTATCGATATGTAGGGTAAAACTCGGGAAGGACGAGCTAGCATTTCATTTCCGAGGGACTAGATTGGGTTGAATCTTGAAAGTTGGAAAAGGATTGAATTTGAGTCCAGTTCCAACGACGTACAATAGTATCGAACCAAGTAGAAACTCCGTATGAAGCAAGAGAATAATTCATACCAATCATATTGTCAGTGATGGCATACCTGGAGGACATCAGTGGTAACATCCCATATATAGATCTGGGCCCTGTACGCTCAGACGTTTGGAAACATCGACACTCAAATTCACTAATTAATGATAAGTTGGCATAAAAATTTAGATGAAGGAATTATTCTCAGGGCTTCATTTGGATGGCTAATCAATATCAATATTTGAAAATCCTTGAGGGTTGAAATGTGAAGTCCTTTTTTTTTCTTCAAGGAGCTGAGCCATGGTGTAGTGTCGGCTGAGATGCTCCTTGGTGGTGCTATGGTTATGTAGCTACTAGCTGATTGCTTGCCCTTGCTTCGAGAACCTTAGAGGTGAGGAGGTCGGTCAGTAGGGACTTAGGCAGATAGAGACGAATAATGAAGCGAACCATAAACGTTGGTACTAAATCAACAAATAGAAAGGGGAAATTCAATGTAACCGGGCTTTATGTCCCCAGAGTTTCAAGGTTGAAATATAAAGATGCTTTTAGCTGCCTGGGTATAGGACCCAGGGGCTTGAATGGGTTGAGGCAAGTAATCTTATTGAAAGACGTGCCTTGGGATGGGAATACTAGGTACACCAGGTGATAAGATATCGTTCTTTTGAACTCTGAACTTGGAACTCTGACATTCGCTTGGATCTACTTACTTACTTTCTACTTATCTTCACCGAGATATCTTGGACTTCAGTTATTTAGCCTGTGATTTCTGTACTACCGTACTCACTTCTATTCCCCCGACTTTTTTAAACATTTATATATCACTTCGTATACCTACCGAGCGACGAGTCTACTCCTCAGCTGTCTTGCTTTTCTCCCTTTACAAAGCATACCTATCATTCACATCAACCCAAATCTTCAAAACATTTTGAATCATATACGCACACGTATTTATCATACTTTCCGAAAGATATTCGAATCCAAGATCACAGTTAGACATGCACAATCGAAATGGAAAAGAAGAGATCTACTGAAATATCAGGCATTTCATCACACCTCACTCAACAAGCGAATCAAAAACTTCAATTCCTGCAGGACTCCTATCCGACTGCATCACATTGCATTAGCACGAATCCCCTTACAATTCCCCACGAAGAATCCTTTCAATTGAAGGGTAAATATTTCAAAATTCCGATATCTATTCGACTACGAAGTCGTCTAAATAAAAATCAATCATCAATAATCATAATTATTATAATAACAACAATTCGGAAAGAGGAAAGGGAAAAGCTTGAGGAGAAGCAGGAGAAGAGGAAGAAAAGAGACTTGCGCTTATCAAAAATAGCGGCCAATAATCCGGCCGCAAATTCCCAACGGCGTCACACACATCAATCCCACCGACCACCATATCTTCATCCACCATAGGAATTACCAATCGACCCAATGCCCCTCCATCAGCGATTGGAAACGCGAGAATTCCATCCCCAAGTCACCAACCTCCCTATCCATCACCAAGCCCTGTGCCAACCAATCGCGATCAACCACAAGTTCGAATAAGTAGTCCAACGAGGTATAGTTGGAGGAACGCTTTCCAAGGCGCTGCGAATCCTGGTACAACCGAAACTTTCCCAGATCCTTTTAGACCTCGTGCTGGTTCAAGAAGCACTTCAAGGGGGAGACCAAGAAGACCGAGTACATCTAGATTGTGGAATCCGACAAATTCAACCCCGAGAGCATATCCTCAGTCATCTCCAAAAAGACACCAATCACCGCCGGAAGAACGAACGGTTATTGCGATACCACTTCAACATCCAGATATATCAAATTTACGGGAGGGAGTCAGTGCAGGAGGCAATTATCCACTATTAACGTTACCGGAACAGCGACAACAAAAACATTCCGCATCTACGAGGGCAAGTTTACAGGTTGATAGGAGTGGAAGTTCATTAAGTTCGCATCGAATATCTTTACCAAGAACGGTTAGTATAGACCTTGCGCGAAATCGAAAAAGCGGTGATTCTCCTCTTACACCTACTGCCGGACCAAAACTTGACAAGGGCAAAGGAAAAGCGGTCGAAGAAGAGCCTGTTAAAATTGTTGCGACAACATTAGAGAAGCTTACTGGAAAGGCTCCAGAGGGAAGACAACTTACTCCGACACCTGTCTCGGGCATCTCTTTCGATTTCAGTAAAGCAGCTATGTCTACGGACCTCGAGCGCGGTCCTAATACCCTCAATTTATATAACCCATCTGGCACATCACCAATACCACATGCGAACGATTCAAACATATCATTACCAGGCGGTATCGGTTCCGCATTATCTTCAAATGGCACATCGATAGTTGGGGAGGAGCCAGGGGAGGGAGATGATGATGCTTGGGGTCCTCAACATCCATGTTTTCCACACATGAATATGCATGTTCCGCTCTCATCGCCTTTATACAATACAACACGCATAATACGTATTCGTCGTGATTGGATGTTGGAAGGAGATCTCGCGCCTACATTTTCAAATTTGTATCCAGAGATTTTGGATCCGGCTGGGGTCACGGAACAGGATTTTAGAGGCTTGATTGAGAGGATTAACAATGAATTGATACCAGCTTTTAATCCTTGGGGTGCGAGAAATATCTTTGATGGGTTGATGGGCTTGGTGACAGGTTGGGTATGGGATGATTTGGGTTGGACGGGTGTGAAGTCTCGGTTGAATCGTGTGGAAATGTGGTTGGAGGAATGGAATAGAGATATGGAGTCGAGGGCAAAGGAACCAGGAACAGCTCCAAAGATCGTGAGCTTGAGGAGAACGGGATATATGAATGTAAGTTTTTTCCAAGTAGATGTCTTTTGACTTGCCTATATGTAAGAAGGAAACGTCTTTACTAATGTATATCAAACAGCTTGATATCCAAGTCCCAGATCCGGAAATTTCATATCCCGCCACAATACCCGAATCAGAACGTTTAGATTCGGGAATATCGCAAAATACACATGTCACGGGAACCCCACCAGAACATGAGTTACTAGCTACAATACCTAGTAGAAGTCAGAAGAGTGACCATATGGGAACCGTTTCTTAGGTGGTGGTGTGCATTAAGGCTGTAACATATAAGGAGAAGAAGAAAAATCAAGGGTGGAGAGTGGAGGACGAGGAGAGAAGCAATTTATACCCTCTTTTTTCATTTTTACACAGGCGTTTTAGGAGAAAGAGAACAAGAGGATATTTTGTAGAGGGGACAGAAAGAAAGAAAGGGAGGAGGGAAAGAAATGGCAGACCAGTTGATTCGTTTGAAGTTGGAGTTGGGATTGGCATTGGAACGCAAAGTTGAGAAGACAGACGGGAGTTGCATGCATTTATATACTGATTGATCGAAAGATCAAGACTTACGTTAGGGGAGTTTAGGCGAGGTTGCTAGGGGATTGCTGTAGGATTGGGAGATGGATAAGAGAAGAGTGCAGGAAAGAAGAGAGGAAGGGAATGTGACAGAGAGAGGCAGAAAAAAGGAGTGATGAATATCATGGCACGTTTGATGAGAATTGGCGATGGATAATATGATGGAGAAGGAAGGGGAAGGATTATGTTCGATTGAAAGGGGAGAAAGAGAGAAAAGAAACTCGAGGATTAATTAATAGGTACTTGTACATAGGTGCTGATAATGATGAATGATTGAACTTGGAACTTTGGAACTTGGGAAACTTTGACGTGTCGAATTGCTTTCCGTCTCATGAGATACACATCTACCTACTTCATATGTTACAGCAGGTGGTGAAGCGTGGATTTAATGATCTGATCACGATCATCATGTTGGAATATAGCTACCTACCAGGTACTCAATGGTGGAAATGAGTATTCTCATTCTCTCTCTGATCCTCATCCTATGATTCCCGGTTATATCTCCTTATCCAACACCCCCTTTTCTTTCCCCTTCATTTTACTAGACTCCTTTCCTTATGATAACGCATCCAGAATTGCGCTCCTGCTCAAGATTATTGCATATGGATGGACTGTACGATTTTATTCTTATGTATGTTAGTAATTGCTCTTCACTTCTCACTTATTCATTACTTGCTTCTCTCCACTTACGAGTCATTTCAGAAGACAAATGATCATACCACCCAGTCTGATCATGAAGCTTTGCATGTATGTACCATTCCTTGAATACCTAACTCCGAATCCATACAATAAAGCTCCGGGAAGCACTCGTCTATTGGACCACCCAAACACTACTCCCCCACTTGCATCATGAAATAAACACTTTCTTAGCCAAGCCCTTTGCAAACACCTCTCCCGTCCTCAAATCCTTATAGGCTTCGTCCTCCAAACCCACTTTTCGACTATACTCGTGTAATCGATGCTCACCATACACATGGCCATTCGGCAAAAGTACCAAATCATTTTCAACGTGACTTTTAGTGTGTTGCGCATAAGGCATGTCTTTAGCTAGTTCGTTGAGTTCGATGCTGCAGATAGGACAAACGGATGCAGTTGTCGTTGCTGTAGAAGTGGGAGATATGGAGGAGGTGTGTGAGGAATGACAGGCAGGGGTTTTGAGCGCGGAGAGACCGGCTGAGAGAGCGATGTGCAGGAGAGGTACGGAGGAAAGATTGAGGAGTTCGTTGTGCGTTTGCGTAAAAAGGTTGGCGAGGTGTGTCCAGCGGGCAGGACTATAGAGTTCCTGCGATTTTTGTTAGGGATGTGGAGCAGATTGAAAAGGGGATAACATACTCCGTATCCTATAGCATTTGTACCGGGAGGAAATGCAAGGAGCCCACATGCTTGTTGAACTTCTTTAGGATAGATTTCCCGGAATGGTAATAGATACTTTTTCGCGTGTGCGATGGATTCAACCAACTTCACCTCGTCTTTTGTCCGTACCAACTCGACATATTGCTGAAAGCGAAGCATAAATTCGAGATTACTCTGCAAAAGATATCAGTCAAGGTATTACAGTATGTGCCTAGAATCTTTACCTCCATCTTCCTCAACTCTTTCTTATTCTCCGAACACCACGCCAAAGCCTCCGTAACTTTACCTTTACAGAGACTGTCCTTGATCCTACTCATCTGCACGAAAGTCTCCACATCTACTAGCTCCTCAATATTCTTCTCCTGCGCAAAAGCAGTAGCACTCTCTTTATATCCATTCCTTAACAAATAATCAACTAGCAACCGATCTAACCGTGTCCGACTCCATTCCTCATATTTCACATCCTCTAAACTCTTAATTTCGTAGAGTGAACTTATATGCTTGATTCTCGCAGCAGATTGCTTCTGTAGTCTCTTCTCTTCTTCGGCACATGATTGGAGTTTGCGTTTTAGACCGCGCATGCGGGTGAGCATAGAATCAACATTTTTGAGAACATCGTCGGGAGAAGCATGGGCATTGAGGGAAGCGTCAGTGGTTTCCTTCAAGGCAGTTTTAAGACTCGCATATTCTTTTTCAAGATTGAAATGGACCACTTTGAAGTTTTTCTTGAGGAGCTCGAGGGGAAGTCGGAGGAGTGGTTGGTCCTGTGCGAGTATTAGCTTGAGAGATGCGTGGAGGGGAAGAGGGGGAAAGTAAACTTACGAGGATTAGATGGGTCTCAGGATTGAGCTTGGTAGTTATGAAATCAGCCATATTGAATGAAGTTCAAATATGAGACAGTATAAAAAAGTGATGAGCTTTAGAGAGATGAATAGAGAAAGTAGAGAAGTATGAATTGTGCCCAGAGGTGGCAGTATGTGGATGTCAAAGCGAATGAATACTCAGACTGATGAAGAAATTATTCTTTCGTGAATCACAGGCTGTTAAGAATATAATAATATATCCGGATTCAAACCCAGTCTTGTAGAAATCTGTATAAGAATGCAGTGAGTTGTAAGAATTAATGTGTATGTTCTCACAAGCTTACAATCATTCGAATCTGTATGATATGGATTAATGTTGTAGCTTCATTGTCTGGGACCGATAAGTACGGTTGCCTTTACAATCAGTGTGCTCACATAGCTCACAAGCCTCTCTCGTCTTTTGGATGGCACATGCACGCCATTTCATAATAAATATTTGAAGACTTTTTGGTGTGATTTCGATGCGATGCATTGACTTGAACAAATAATGGTGTGTTACAAAATTCATCACTAATTATTAGAACACGACGTATTACGAGAGGCTCTCGAGATCGGATGCTAAAATATGCAGCGTACTGTCTATTAGCACAAGTATACCTAGGTTTCTACTTTGATATACGATAAATCGGACTTGCATTGGACCCTTTTTCGCCAAATGCCTCTTCTTCTTTTGTTTCCCCTTATATCTGGCTCTGGATACGCGAACTGTTCATCACGGGTATGTCGCTCCTCCTTCTGGGCCATTGTACTTTTTAACGGTCCGTAAATCCTCAACTTCAGTGAAATCAAGCGATTCGAATCAAGAATTCGCTTCATTCGATTATGCCGCGTTGTCCTTACCGATCGTCAGTACATCTGGATATCTACATCCTCGGGTGATCTTGATGTATGTTTCCCTTGATTCTCCGCGAAAGCATGAAAATACAGGCCGTACGCATCGCATCCCCAGCTGAATTTCACTCTCGTGATCTCGGAACCATGTCAATGCATTGAGATATCTCCTTTGCAATACAAAAACATTGGTAACAAAAGATATCAACACTCTCGACTGATCGCTTTTAGAGCCAAATCAGGCAGATGTTAATCCTTGAATTAATCATCTCAAGATGGATGTAAAAACCCATCGGTCCTCCAACAGTATTCAAGGGAAGGAAGATGTACCAGACAGTTTTGTGTTTTAGATTTGACAGTTTTACTCTTCTGTTATTCATTACCTAGGTTCGATCTTTCCACTTCGTACATTCAAAGCAAAGTAGTGATACTCAAAGAAGGATTAGGGGATAACATGGATCATTGAAGTTCCCGCTCTATTCCCATCATCATGTTCAACAAATTACTTCACCGTCTTCTCCGGCAGCCTCTTATTTCAATTCCTAGCAGGTTTTCTTCCCTTGTACCTTTGCTTCTTTCCAGCCCAAAGGTAATATGATTCGTCCTCTCCTTCTCCCACCATCTGTTGACTGTCGAAACCATCCATGCAACATTTTGTAATCCCAATACCCTCTCTTCTATCTCACAATGTCTTTCTTCCATGTGTCTTCAAGAATTCTGTGACAGAACAGAGAAATTGTCACCTTGATTCGATAACTCAAGGCTTTGTGACGAATCAAAGGGTTGTGGACTGGGCGGTGGAGTAGAAATGGGGATTCGAGAGCAACTGTGTCTTTGAATGTACCTGGAAAGGCCACCACTCAATACCTACCTCTCTCCAAGTATGTATACTAGTACCTTAGCACCATCACCACCACCACCACCACCACCTTCCAATCAACAAATTGTCTGTGAAATTGCCGCCAGCTATTGAGGGAGAATTCTGATCCGGAAAGGATTTAGCAGCAGCTAGGTGGCGAGTAGCCAAAGGCTCATGATATACATTGAAATCGAATGCGCGTCCAATGTCATCTCAAAGTCAAACTGAATATAGTGTCACCACCTAGGATCATGACAGAGATGAATATACTCTGTGAGTCTGTGAAGGAACAATACGAGTAGAAGACTAGAAGTATAGGTGAGTGTCAAGACCTCATAAAGTACCTAGCTTCTCTGGCCAATCATGATAGCTCTGCACAGACATGTGATAGAGAAAAAGAGCTTCATTGTGTGCGATCTCGACTGTCTGCGCGGTGAAAGCCTGTTATTTAAGGCACGAACACAGCACCGGTCTAACGCATTCCCACCTAGCTTCCCAATAAGCCCCTCAATAATCTCTTCACCCGGTAAAAGTGCCTCTGCTCTTTTCCTTCCCACATGATCCTCTCTTCACGTGTATCATATCAACCATCAACAAGAACACAAGAACTTCTTCAAAAAGAAGTACTTAACTCACGGTATTTCGCATTATTGTCAATATTCTGAGGGTTGTCTCTTTTGTCTCAGTTTGGTCTTTATACCTAGTTAGGGTCGTCAAGCTTTGTTTTCGTGACATTGCAGTCTTGATCACTCGTGATCAATTGAATGGTTGTTTAACAACATCATCTGACCTTGGTGAGTATTTCGATTTCCCCCCTTCCTATCCTCAATCAAAAGGATATCGTCCAAAATTGATCTGTTAATTCTAATCCATATAATCATCTACTAATAACTTCATAGATCTTGTCTCTTGTTTCCCCATCAATAATTCGAGTGGTTAGTGATTTAACAATATCAAAAAGTTCCATCATCCATATTTTACTCTGGTCGCGTTCCCACAAGAAGCCTCGGGCACGAAGGGAGGAAAGAAAGATAATAACCACCCAACCGATCATTAGGTGATCATAATAGAAAAACAAGGTGCGTGAAATTTCATAATCAAGTTCCACAAACTCCCCCTCCCTCCAAAAAAAGGCCCCAAGGATCGATCAAATTTATTTTCAAATCTGTGCCTGTCCGTTGCATCCATCCGTTACTTGTCAGAAGCACCTCTGCACATTTATGAAAGAAAAAGAGAAGGGATAAAAAGCCCAAAGAGAAGAGGGTTATCTTTCGTGAAACCTCACAGTGTTCCAATTCCACGCAACAAGGATTGTTCGGACATTACCGCTGGCCCAAAATATCTTGCACTTCATAAATCACCAGATCGCAACACACACAAAATGCCTCCTCCCATGATTTTGGTCATATCTCGCAGAGCAGCATCAATATACAATATCATATTGTAACTGAACTACTACCTGCGATGTTCACCCAAAATGTCAATAGTCTTGTTTGCACAGAAGTACCACAATTAATTATTGCAATTGTTATACTTCCTGCCAACGAAATGCTTGATTTCATTTAGGATGGTTTATCAATCGGGAGTCGCAGCATTTCGATGAGAAAAGCGCAACATCACCACATCACCCAAAAGTTCCAATTGACGTCTCATTTTGTTATCAAGAATTTGTTGATGGACTGAGTTACTATGTGATACTCTATCTGCAATGACACGTGCTGACCTTGTAGGTGCTACGTTGAAGGACACAGAAACGTTCGTTTCGAAGATCACGGCGACGAGCTACTGCAGCTGAGCGCCTCGAAGCATTAGAGCGAGTCACCCATACGTCTCCATTGCTTCCGTAACAGCCGTACCCTTTGCACTAGAAGAAGACGGTCGTTGCACTTGTGCCAACCTCGGTAGACACGTCATTAAATCGCGAAACATCAAGTTCAGCCTTAAATCTATCTACCAACCCCTCGAGGTCATCTGCGCCTTACGATTGTTAATTCCTCGCATCCCCCACAAATCACCGTGCAAGGCTTGTCACGAGGACATCAGATTATCGCAATGGCAGATATGGACCTTGAACATTCAGGATTGCAGGAAGTGGCAAATGCTATGCGGGAAGAGAATGCTAATATGAGCAACACTACACAAAAGCGGAAGCGGGACTCCGAATCAGCTGATGACACGAGGCGCCTTAACAACAAGCGTGTTTCCCCGAATTCTGTCAATGACTCCGGTGACCAATCGTTAGTCAATCAGCAGATTGGTGATGTAGAAGCCCTGCAAAACTATGCCAACCTTCAACACAATCAACAAATTCATCCCGACCATCAAAATGGTGCCGCAGATCATGCAAACGCCTCATCTACTGCGGCTGCGGCACTTGCTGGAATCTATCCAACCATGACAATTCCACAACCAACAGATGTAGCTTTTGCTTCTCAAGCCTCCGAAAACGATCGTCACCAGGATTCTTCTTTTATGGATAATAGCCAGCAACCCGACAATAGCTTCATGGACAACTCGCAACAGCAACACCAACCTCAAAGTCGAAGTTCTGGTTCAAAACCTGTTGTAGGATCCGATGAGTGGCATAAGGTCAGAAAGGATAATCACAAAGAAGGTAAATTTACTCTATGCGTTTTGGATTTAAATTTCTTATATTGATCAATTTTCTAGTCGAGAGGCGTCGTCGAGAAACCATCAATGAAGGTATCAACGAGTTAGCGAAGATTGTACCCGGATGTGAGAAAAACAAAGGATCTATTCTACAAAGAGCTGTTCAATTCATTACCCAGCTTAAAGAGAATGAGACTCAAAACATTGAGAAATGGACACTTGAGAAGCTTCTCACTGAACAAGCCATTGCGGAACTCAGTGCTAGCAATGATAAGTTGAAGACAGAATGTGAGAGAGCATGGCGTGAAGTTGAGACATGGAAGAAGACATGTCAAAGTGCTGGTTTGGCACCCAAAAAGGAAGATGCTGGTGCTTCAGATAATTAGATGATGATGGAGTCTTGAGAATATTGGGTGGTCTTCTCCTACATTGTTGGTCCCAATGCGATAAGATGATACCCTTTAAAGACAAAGTTTTCGAGCCTTTGTGTATCGACTTATCACTTTTCATTGTTTCTTTGGGAGAAATAGGGATTTTGAAGATGGTCAGGTAGCTTTGCTTTTTTGATCCCTCTTGTTTTCATACGGGACCGGTTGGAGGAATGATCTCGAATGGAAACCTCGGGAATCATATTTTCCCCCTTGGTCTTTTACCTATGGCGTTTGAGATGAATTTTCCTATCTAGCTTCTTGTTCGACAACCAGATTCAAGTTTTCATTTCATCTCGAATGCGGCATTCTGCAGATAGAAGGCTATTCAGTTTTTTTTAGGTACATAATTTTGCCCCACTACAGTACTTTACACATGATTACATCCTTACTTATCTATGGAGATCGAGATGGTGATATGCATGCAGCAGGGTTTCTAGATTTTTGATTGAAGCTCTTGATGATTTGTGACTTGTATTAATCAAGCAGAATGATCAAGCCGAGTAGAGATATTTCGGTACCCAGGTACTTTTAATATGAATATACTCGTAGACACAGATTTACTGGGAGCGGTAGTTGTAGATATTAGTGAGCATCGGATTTATTCTGTATCTATCTCACAATGTACTGAAATAGACTCTAGATGATAGGCACAGACAAAAGATCCAATGACGTCTACTAGGTAGGTACTAACGTTAGGTAGTTCCTCAATAACATTGACTACCTAGTACTTATATGTAGAACATCTAAAATGCTCAACTGCTAACAAGTACTCGTTAAACCATACGAATCTATGAGAGAGAGAGAGAGAGAGAGAGAGAGAGAATTTATTATATGGATTCGTAACATTATTATTCTATTCCGTGCCATCATTTCGCAGATTTTCTTTTTCTTTCTGTTCGTATTGCTTTGTAAGGTTAATCAATAATTATGGTCAAGGTTAAGGAAATTCGGATACTGAACGCACCCGTCATAGCTTAAATCCGTACCTATCTACTAAATGATTAATACAATTTTGATCGGTCCCGTACTGTAAACTCGTAATCCATCAGGCAAAAATCCGTCCAAATCTCTGCCACTTCCATCATTTATTCTGTCATTGTGTTACAGAACGAATGAACTATTCCTCCATACTCCCATATCACTAGGTCTGAAAACCTCTATCGTCTATCGAAGGAGGGATTCAGTACACAAAGTATCACATATCGGTCATGGTCGTTAGCTCATCGCAGAGCATCCTCAAGACAGGCTCCTTCTCTGGCTTTCGCGCATTGCAGGAGCAGCTTGGTAGTGGATATCTTACGGCGGACAAATCGAGATCTCAACCGTTATGCGGTAACAAGGAGGGATGGGGTCCATTGAGTCCTCATCGTTATGACTTTACACCGTGTTTTATGGATGTTTGGGTGAGCTCTGTGGCGGCCTTTGGAATCTTAGGTGGTGCCATTGCTATATGGTGGCTCGTAAGAAGGAAGACTACGGCGGAAGTAAAGAAAGACTGGCATTTTTGGCTCAAGCAGGTATAATCCTCACTAGTGATTGAAAGAAACGGAATTCATGGAAAAATGCTTACCCAATGTTCAATAGGCCATCTTAATAGGAATCGCAAGTTCAGTCGCAGTACAACTCGTTATACAGATACTTAACTATCCCGATGTGTGGGCGGGTGATTTTAGATTCTGGAACAGTCTCATACAAATCGCATCTCTTGGTTTTATTTTTACCATTCAATGGCTCGAGCATACCCGACTACGCAATCCAAACGGTGTTGTACTCTTCTACTGGCTCCTTCTCAACATCGCATACGCAGTCAAGCTCCGATCATTGATATCCCAACAAATCTACCACGAGCATCTTCCATACTTCATTGCATATTGTGTTGGATTCGGGTTATCGTTTATTGAATTCGGATTGGAATGGCTTGTACCAAAGAAGCAGAGCGTATATTCGGCATTGGAAGATGAAGACGAATGCCCTATCGAATATGCTACTGTATTTTCGATCCTCACATTTGGTTGGATGACCCCTATGATGAAGCAGGGTTACAAGAAATATTTGACAGAGGACGATCTATGGAACCTGGCTAAAAGGGATACCACCAAGTCATGTAGCGAGACATTCCAGGAGGCCTGGGATTATGAAATCGAACATAAGAAAAACCCATCTCTTTGGATGGCTATCTTCAGATCTTTCAGTGGACCATATTTTCGCGGTGCTCTTTTCAAGACTGTCAGTGATTCGCTCGCCTTCATACAACCGCAACTTCTAAAGCTATTGATCAAATGGGTCAAGTCACGTACGACCGATGAACCACAACCTGTAATTCGAGGAGCAGCTATAGCTTTGGGCATGTTTTCTGTTTCCGTGGGACAAACCATGGCGTTACATCAATACTTCCAGAGAGCCTTTGAAACTGGTATGCGTATTAAGACCGCCCTGACGGCAGCAATCTACGGAAAATCACTCAAATTATCGAACGAGGGAAGAGCTAGCAAGTCTACTGGAGACATTGTCAACTACATGGCTGTTGACACTCAAAGGCTACAAGATCTTACTCAATACGGTCAACAATTATGGTCGGCTCCATATCAAATAATCCTCTGCATGGTATCTTTATATCAATTAGTTGGGTTATCAATGTTGGCTGGTGTTGCCGCTATGGTTCTAATGATTCCAATCAATGGCCTCATCGCTCGCCTAATGAAAAAGTTGCAGCAGGAGCAGATGAAGAATAAGGATTCTCGAACAAGATTAATCGCGGAAATTATCAACAATATGAAGAGTATTAAACTTTATGCCTGGAGCTCTGCTTTTATGGCCAAGTTGAATTTTGTCAGAAATGATCAGGAACTCAAAACTCTACGAAAGATTGGTGCTGCCCAATCAGTTGCCAATTTCACCTGGTCTACCACACCGTTTTTGGTATCTTGTTCGACATTCGCTGTTTTTGTGTTGACTACCAACACTCCACTAACCACTGATATTGTGTTCCCTACTTTAACTTTACTCAACTTATTAACATTCCCGTTGGCAATTCTTCCAATGGTTATTACCTCCATCATTGAAGCTTCCGTTGCTGTCAAGCGTTTGACATCGTTCTTCACAGCCGAAGAGTTACAGTCTGACGCGGTAACTTTGAAGGGTCCAATTGAGGATGACGGTGAAGAATCTTTGACCATCCGAGATGCTACCTTTTCTTGGGACAGAAACTCTGACCGCAACGTCTTGCAAGATATTCATTTCTCTGCACACAAAGGAGAACTTACTTGTATCGTTGGTCGAGTCGGAGCAGGAAAGTCATCTTTCTTACAAGCACTTCTTGGTGATCTTTGGAAAGTTAAGGGACAGGTCATCGTTCATGGAAAAACAGCTTACGTAGCGCAACAACCATGGATTATGAATGCTAGTGTCAAGGAAAATATCCTATTCGGTCACCGTTTTGATCCTACCTTTTACGATAAAACTGTCAAGGCCTGCGCACTTTCTGAGGATTTTGCTCAATTGCCAGAAGGTGATGAAACTGAGGTCGGAGAGCGAGGTATTTCCTTAAGTGGAGGTCAAAAAGCACGATTGACTTTGGCAAGGGCAGTCTACGCTAGAGCTGATGTATATCTATTGGACGATTGTTTATCTGCAGTTGATCAACATGTTGGCAGGCATTTAATCGATAATGTCTTTGGTTCAACTGGATTACTCAGTGGAAAGACTAGAGTTCTTGCCACAAATTCTATTCCCGTTCTTAAAGAAGCGAACCTCATCTGCTTGCTTCGAGATACTAAAATCATCGAGCGCGGTACATATGATCAGGCCATTGCTAGACGAGGAGAAATTGCAAATCTGATTAACACATCCGAAAACAAGGATGTATCCACAGATTCTGAAACCACCGAAACTAGCGATTCTTCAACAATACTTGACTATGAACAGCCTGGAGAAGAGGAAGACAAAGATGAAGCTGAAGAAGCTCAAGAACATTTGACACGACTTCAACCTATTCGACCTGGAGGATCAGGTGTTAAGAAGAGGAAGGGTAGCTCTAATACCTTAAGACGTGCCAGTACAGCAACTTTCAGAGGACCAAGAGGCAAACTACGCGATGAGGAAGATGGTTCCAAATCTAAGCAGGGCAAGGAACATTCTGAACAAGGAAAAGTAAAATGGGATGGTAAGCATATAAAAATCCACAATCACAGTATGGGTTACTAACTTTGATTAGTCTATGCTGAATATGCTAAGACTAGCAATCTTGCTGCCGTCTTGATCTATTTGACGATGTTAGTTGGTGCACAAACGGCACAGATCAGTATGTTTACTTCATTTTGTCTTGCACACATCACTCTTACTGATTTTTTATAGGTGGTAGTGTATGGCTCAAAAGCTGGGCTGAGGCCAATGATAAACTTGGCATTAACCGAGATGTTGGCAAGTACATTGGTGTGTACTTTGCCTTTGGTATTGGATCTGCCGCTCTCGTGGTTGTCCAAACCTTGATCTTGTGGATATTTTGTTCTATCGAGGTAAGGTTGCCCGACCAGGAAGCGGGTTCTCGCATCATGCAAAACTAGTCATGAAAGCTAACCTGGCACCTTTCAGGCATCTAGGAAACTTCACGAACGTATGGCCTTTGCCATCTTCCGATCCCCAATGTCCTTCTTCGAAACTACACCCGCTGGCCGTATTCTTAATCGCTTTTCGAGGTATGTAGACGACCGTTTTTTTTTACTTCTCTTGATAGCAGAATATATCTGATTGGCACGATCTATCGGCACCCCTCCAAAAAGATTTATGGCATTCATTTAGTCTGCTGGTTGCCTTATCACCCCACTTTGCTCAGTCTGATGCACATGCGGTTCCATCCATATCCTGGCTTTCTGTTTTTGTTTGAATTCTGTGTTGCATTCGTACCCGAGATTGGATCTACCAAGAATACAAGCTAACAAGGTCATGTTTAGTGACGTTTATCGGATAGATGAGGTAACTTTGAAGTACAATCGTACATTTTGACATGTTCTAACCCGTGTTAGGTACTTGCGAGGACTTTTAATATGCTATTCGTCAACACAGCTCGGGCATTGTTTACCCTAGTCGTCATTTCTGTAGCAAACCCTCCATTTATTGCCTTCATCTTCCCACTGTCAGGCGTGTATTACTGGGTACAGCGTTATTATCTCCGTACATCCCGTGAGTTGAAACGCTTGGATAGCGTCAGCCGAAGTCCAATTTACGCCCATTTCCAGGAATCTCTTGGAGGAATCGGCACTATCCGAGCTTATCGGCAAGTAATTTTTGGCAACCGTTCCCATTTGCCTAACCCACCAGCTCGGTTTTCGAAGCTTGAGACTTCGAAAACGGAAATTATTCAAGACATTCAGGATACTAATTCGTCGGTGATTTAGTCAACAGAAACGATTCACACAAGAAAATGAATGGAGAGTTGACGCTAATTTGAGAGCCTATTTTCCATCTATCAACAGTAACCGGTATGTCATGCAACCTTTCATAACCGTGTTTTTCAATCCAATATCTATGGTACGCCAAACGTGATTGGCTGTTTGAATCGAAGTGAAACTTGTTCCCCATGAATCGGATCACCAAGCACAGACCAATTGCTCGGCGTTCGAGAACATTTGGGATATTACATTAAATTGACATCATCAATGTACAGATGGCTTGCTGTGAGACTCGAATTCCTCGGGTCGATTATCATCTTGGCCGCCGCCGGATTGTCTATCGTGACTGTGGCTGCTGGACGTCCCTTATCTTCCGGTTTTGTTGGACTGACAATGTCATATGCTCTTCAAATAACACAATCTTTAAATTGGATTGTTCGACAAACGGTTGAAGTGGAAACAAATATCGTATCTGTCGAACGTGTTCTCGAGTATGCTAGATTACCAAGTGAAGCTCCAGAAGTGATTCACAGACATCGTCCACCAATCAGTTGGCCAGCATCGGGCGGAGTGAACTTCAATAATTACAGCACACGATACCGTGAAGGCTTGGACCTCGTGCTCAAAAATGTCAACCTTGACATCAAGCCACATGAGAAGATTGGAGTAGTCGGTCGGACAGGTGCAGGAAAATCTAGTTTGACATTAGCCTTATTTCGGATCATCGAGCCGAGTGAGGGTAATATCAGCATTGATGCATTGAACACGTCAACAATAGGGCTACTCGATCTGAGACGTCGACTGGCAATTATTCCACAAGATGCGGCTCTGTTCGAGGGTACAGTACGCGATAACCTTGATCCAGGTCATGTACATGATGATACAGAGTTGTGGAGCGTACTAGGTAAGTGTAACTCTAGACGAAGATACTCGGCGTTGTTTGTGAGATATGAGTGATCATATATTGCAAGCGGCGTGTAATACCAATACTTTCGCTAACCAATCTTCCTTATAGAACATGCAAGGCTAAAAGATCACGTCTCAACTATGAGTGGTGGGCTGGAAGCTAAAATTCAAGAAGGGTTCGTAATACATTCTCCTTATCATAAGCTGAACCCTTTCCCCCGGTCACCCTCCTATTTCCAAAAAATTTCCTTTCGTCCTTTTTGCCAAACCTTTCACCACGTCACTGCCCAACGTCACAAATATTAAACATCACATGCCATCCCTTTGCGTTATCCTCCAGCTTTGATTTGAAATTCCTTATTGCATCGTTTAACTCCTCGCCCAAGCATCCCGTTTTTACATACCATTCTTTCCTCTTCTCCTAATCTCACCGAAATTGCTACCACATATATCGAAATACCATTTGGAACACAAGCATAATCTAAATTCCCATCACAGTTATTACACAATTTCATTCAGCCTGGTTTTCTAAGAAAAGAGCTAAGCTAACCACATATTTTATCGAATATAGCGGATCCAATCTTTCTCAAGGCCAACGACAACTTGTCTCTCTTGCACGAGCACTCCTTGCTCCTTCTAATATTTTAGTATTAGATGAAGCCACCGCGGCTGTAGATGTGGAAACGGATGCACTGTTGCAGACAACATTGCGATCTCCACTTTTCGCGAAGAGAACAATCATTACGATTGCGCATCGCATTAACACGATTTTGGATAGTGATAGGATTGTAGTATTGGAGCAGGGGCAAGTTAAGGAATTTGATAGTCCTAAAAAACTTATGGAGAAGAGGGGTCTCTTTTGGAAGTTAGTTAGAGAGGCGGGATTGGAGGCGAGTGTGAGGTAAACCAGGGGTGGGTGAGATAAATATGTGGCCGAGTAAATAATCGAGGGAGAGGTGATGGGTTGAAAGAAGTCGAAAGGAAACTAAGGCCACAAGTTTTCCAAAGATTAGTTGAAGATTGAAATTGCATCATTGTTTTGTACATGGTTTGGGTACCTAGATATCTACAGGTGCATTCCTCTGTCTCGTCTCGCATGTGGGGTTTGGTTGTGGAAAGGAAAATTGTATATGGAAACTGTAAAATGAAGAGATGGGATGAAAGGGAAAAGAGTGGAGGGTGTCAACTGGATGATTGTCAATGGATGTGGAAGATGGAACTCGTATATTTGAAAATTTGAACAAAATGAAACTTCATGGATGGGTTGTTGTGATACATTTTTGGTTCGTGGTGATGTATGTGTAAATTTAAGATATGGCTGCAGGATCTGATTGTACTATCATGGATCTCAGAATGTGAATCTCCCTTTGGCTAATGATGATGATGATGATGATGATGATGATGATGTATGTTTGAGGGCATTTGGATGCTTATTTGGTATGTACACATCTGATAAGTTAGAGAATAAAAGGGAATCACATAATTTTTACTCTTCCTAGTGATTAGCTGACAAAAAAAAAAGACTCGGAGAAAATGTAGTAGCAAGGGCGGACATTGTGGGTTCAAAGATATAGTTATAATATTAGGCCCTTCCATCATGGGCTAATGGAGGGCATGTGATACTGAGCCTTGAGGTATTCAAGAACATATGGGGACGTGGTTGATGATAGCAAAGATTTGATGGGATGTCGACACTAGGAGAGATTGACATGGGGAGATCATAAGTCCGGTACCCGACTTATATCAAATTGGAAAAGATGGAAATTTCTTTGGCGAGATCAGATAAGATAATAATCAATTAGGTTATCTCACACGCGAACGCCAAACCTTCGGGCTGTAGAAATTTGTCTCGGAGGATATGCGATAATGAGAACTTGGGACCGAGATCCCTGATTTTTACAAACCAGAAAGAAGATGTATATATGGACCTCGGGAGGCAAAGATGGAGCAGCGAATTGACAGCCGAATTGAAGGCGTTCAAGCTAAAATTTGGTTATTTCTCGATGAAGTTTGGAGTAGAGATGGACCGGATCTACGTAACCGAATTAAGAGGCGGAAAATGATTACTATCCGGAAGGATTTCGATGATATGAACCCTCATTCAATATATTATTAAATATATATAATTCTTAAAAGTGATACAAAAAAAAGCTCAAATTTTCATCTGCTCTTTTCGAATTCTAGTGATTGATTTGAAATGAATTTATAATCGATTAAAGAAGTCCTTTGAAAGGACACTCAATATCCGCCTCTTATTTCGACTATGTAGAGCGGACTGGTTCAGTGTTGAGACACAGTCGCGAATTTTAGTCTCTTCAGCCTTATGTAACATCCATCGCGTTAGTTTGAAGATGATATGCTATATGTTCAATATCTATCATTGAATCAAATAACGTCTATACCATTATCCGTCATCTTATGTCAATTCAAAATATACCTTCCTCCCCTACGGCCGCCTCGCCAAGACCACACATCTATCTCACTTCATATCCAAGGGATCTAAAAGTAACATGACTAAATGGAAGGAGATCCCTCCGCTCTGCATGACAAATACCCTTTCCAATCCTTCTTTCTCGATTCAACAATATTAACGCGCAATCAATCTGGAATCCCATCGTTTGTTTGGCCGACTTAGTATCGAGCTGCATCCGATCCATTATCTACAATTCACCAACAACAATAATTACCATGTGGATATCCAATAAATTATGGGCAGTGATGAAGCCAAATGTATCATCTTGAAAGATTACCTCATCACAGCAATGACTCGAGGAGGATCTTACACAAAAAGATAAACCTAACAAGGTAAATAATACCTTTTCACCTCGCGTAACACAACGTATTGCATTGCATAGCCCAAATCACATTGCATGTCTTGCATGTTGCATTTCATAGTCTATTTTTTACTTTTTGATCCAGATAGTTGGGCATGAACTCAGGGTCCTCATGGAAGCGGAGTCTTCTCCGAAGAAATGAGGGTGTGCATCAGTCCGAATGATTGGATGAGGAATATATGCAAAGGAGTTGCCTAGTGGATTGGAATGAAGAGTTTGGATTAGATGTGTGAATGAAATAGATGGCGGGGTAATCGGAGCGTATATGCGGTATTCTGTAGGAGGTGAAGTTGTGGATGGTGAAGTGGTTGAGGGCTGTGGGAATGTGGTGAACCATTGTATTGTGAGATGTGGTACTGGTGATTTTGGGGCGGAGGAAGCTCGGAATTTGGATAGCATTCTAGCAAGTAGGCAAGAAAAATATTTGGAGAAAAGATTGGGGGCTTAAAGCTGGTTGAGAGCGGGTTGAGAATATGTTGTGGTGCGTCTGGTTGCTCTTAAGGTATGCAGAGCAAAGTTCTCAAGATTGAAAATTTATTTATGGTTACTCAACGAACGCAATTGTAGTACGAATAAAGAAATGAGTCAGTATGCTAAATGAAATAGGATTCGAATCATGCATGAGAAAATAAATGCGGAGGCTTCTCTTATTCTCATACCAAAGACTGAATTAGGAGGAATACTAGTTGGCAAATTGTCAAACATTGAGATATGGGAGATAATATATTGGCGTAGTGATCTTGAAGAATGATGGTGAATGATCAGACTAGATGAGAAAGTGGCTGAATGAATTAAATCAATTGAACAAAAGGCTGAAACGTTGTTTGGTTGGGTAATAAGCTGGATTTTATAGATCGTGTGTTCTTTTACGGGCCGTACTTGCCGTTGTGTAATGTGTACATTAGACTCGGATAGATATTGAATGGTTGGTGAAGAATCAAGATAGCGAACTAGTAATTAATGACAGATTATTTAACGTAGTTCATTAGTATATAGGCTATGTCACTATATAATAGTAGTAGTAAAGTCTTAATCAATTCAATCTACCTATAATTAAGCTATACTAATTATATAATACATCTATATATTTCCAATTATATAAAGTAAATAAAGAAAAATAATAAAAAATCTACTCTTCCTTAAAATTTATTCGAGTTTGTTATTATAAAACCCTATTATATTATAGAACCTTTTAATCTTCTTATTTATCTCTTTATAATCCTTATATTCCCTTATTTTTTATATCTATCTTTATTATCCTTTCCTATTCTATTTAATTCCTTTCAATGTACTAAACCCTATAATTAATATATTACTATTTTACTATAAAAATATCTTCACTCTTAAATCATTAACTCTTAAAATTCTTCAAATTCTAATTATATTATTAACAATTCTAATTTTAAATTTATATTATAGAATATTTCATTTCTAATCTTTTCCTTTTAATACTTTAAAAAAATTAAGTTCTATTTAAAACCTATTATTTTTATTTTTGTTTCTATTTCGTTTTATTAATATTATTCCTTTAATATATTAATAATTTACAATAAATTATATAATAAATATAAGATAGATTATAATATCTATTTTCAATATAATATATACTTCATATTATTAAAAGTTACTACTTTCTTTTTAAATAATTAATAATATATTATATACTATAAGAAAACACAATTGATATTAATATATTATAATTTTTTACTATACTTTAGAATTACCCTTATAAATTTTATTATATCAAGGTATTAAGAATATTATTTCTCTATATAGAATAATTATAAGTATTATACAAGGGTTTTATTTCTATATATCAATAATCTTATTAAAAGTATTTCTTAAAATAAATAAAACTTTTTAAAAAGATTTTTCTCCTTTATTTTCTTATACTTAAGAATCTTCTTCTTTTTATATAATACCTCTTTATAAAGTTATTAAATATTAAAATATTTAAATCATTATGAAAATTTTTGAAAATTCCTTTCTACTAATTCATTTTATATAATAATAATATTAATTATTTTGAATATCCTAAATAAATATAATATATCTTCTTTTTTATATTAATAATAATAACTACTTAACTCAAGTAGATATTAACTTAGTAATTATAGGAAAAAATATAGAATGATTTTCTAATTCGAATATAATATAAATTAAAGAATTATTTTTGAAAAAGCTTTTCTTGAGTTTTTTCATGTTTCTATTATTCTATTATTATATAGACTACTTCAATTTATATATAAAATTCGTTTATATATAATTATATACTTTATTATTAATTGATAGAATTTTTCAAAAACTTTTTAATAAGATTTAATTTTTTAATTGTTTTAAAAATCTAATTTTTTTTCAATTTTAATTATTATTAAAGTTATTAAAGAAAAAGAGTTTTTATTAAACAAAGTATGATAATTTCAAGCTAAAATTGATTAAAAAAAACCTAAATATTATAAATATTTTATTTTTATTATAATTTTTCATAATTTTTGCTTTCAAAAATAATAATTAGTTATTAAAATATAAATATTAAAAGAATCTTAATTTTAATATATTTTCGAAGTAGTCTATATAATGATATAGTCTACATGCTTATGAACTACGTTATATACTATTAAATGATGAGATAAGATACGATAGGAATGATCTGCTAGTAGCGAATATATGTATAGATAGATATTCCAAGGGAACTATACTATATAAGAGGCGAATAAGAATCTCGAGGGGAAATGAAGAAAAAGCTAGGGTGACACAGCTTTATCTTTTTCCATAAGACAAAACATTGTACTTTATAGAAATTTATATATTCTGTAATTCAACATATATAATCTCTAAACTACATGTGTTATACTATGAAAGACAGGACAAAAATGTTAGTTTTATTTGAGAAAGAGAATTAGTTCATTTTTATAGAAAGAGATAATAATAGTAATATATTATAATATAACTCATTAGTATATAAGCTATATTACTACATGAGATACTTTATTTTATATATGAATTTCGTTTATATTTAATAATACATTTTCTTTATTAGTTAATAGAATTTTTCAAAAATATTTTGTCGGAACACGTGACTATGGGCGTGACATTACATGTCACGCTTTACCCCACATACGCACACTGCGTAAGTGGGAGTAGTATACGTATATATAATAGTAATTCCCTTTTCGTACGAAGAGAGTAGATAGAAATAAACAACTCTTTACTTATATACATCTTATTAAGTCTACTCAATATATTTCTTATAAAACCTAATTTTTCAATTATTTCAAAAATATAATTCTTTTTTTAAAATTCTAGTTATTTTTAAAGTTTTTAAAAAATGAGTTTTTGTAATATAAAGTATAATAATTTCGAGCTAAAATAAATTATTTAAAAAAATCTTAAACATTATAAATATTTCATTTTTATTATAATTTCTCATAATTGAGTCTTTTAAAAATCATATTTAATTGTTAAAATATAAATATTAAGAAAACCTTAATTTTAGTATATTTTCGAAGCAGCCTATATACTAATATGACTCATATACTGACGAACTAAGTAATATCATAATAAACAACCTTAATTCAAACGAGATTTTTAGAGACTATTCCCGGAAATGCTAATACTGCGGAGGATTCAAGTAAGCCTTGTAGCTTTTGTGAAACATCAGGTTGTGGAAATGCTGAAATAACTAGTGTTTGGGATCCAAAGTTCATGTTCAACAAACTACGTAGACGGGCTGAAAGGGAGA
Organism: Botrytis porri; assembly: GCF_014898465.1. Taxonomy (NCBI): domain Eukaryota; kingdom Fungi; phylum Ascomycota; class Leotiomycetes; order Helotiales; family Sclerotiniaceae; genus Botrytis; species Botrytis porri. The sequence goes on along the minus strand of NW_024066083.1, from coordinate 64,503 downwards.
TGGTCATGGGCTATAATAATGAAGAACAAGAAATAGCGTGAAGAGAAAAGTTCGGCTCGGTGTCGCACGAGGTTGAAATAAAGACTTTGAAGTGTGTAAATTGGTGTATAGAATATCAAGTATTATGAGTCATTTTATCTTCCTTGGTGAAAGTTTCGATTCGAGGATTCTCGGATGTGGTATGTTCTTCGTTGAGTCTAATTCGGGTTCCATTACTTTTTGTATGAAGTACTCTTATACACAGTAAGAGCCGATGCCGTGTCAGGAGGGACGAACGAGGTACATTCTATAGAAATCGAGCGGAAAACGTGGAAAGTTTCATTGTGGAGTTAGATCGTTGTGCTATATGATGGAGTGTAAGCCGGTCCCGCGCTTGAATTGGTATTAGATCGGGCCTTGTGCGTTTATATGGTTCCACCTTTTAGACGGTAGAGAACGCGGAATAAATAATTAAATCTGTAGCTCGATTGAACATTGATAAAGATGACATCTGATGATGTTGTAATGTGTAAATAAATTTGGCGGGGATAATACGCGGGGTTGATTGGATACCGATGTCTAGATAAGAAAGGATTGATGAAGGATTTCAAGAGCGTTGTGTGACATTTGGTTGACCCATACTTATGATGTGACAAGAAAGTAGAGATTGAAAAGGGATTGATTGACTGGCATACAAATATGTGATTGCATTCGCAATTTAGCCAGGCTTATGGTAATGATGAACAGACATGTACAGTATACGGCATTGGTAAGGTACTTGCACACATTAGCATTAGCTCCGAGGTTTCTAGAATGCACACGAGTGCTTCTTCAAGATCTAGTGCTCTTGCACAATATTATGACATCATGTAAAACCTCAGAGCTACGTGTGAACATTGCTCGAGTTGACTTAATCCTTTTATGCCACAGTAACATGCAAGGAATGGGACAACTTTGTTGTTATGTGTTCCCAACCTGCCAGAAAATACGTGTAACGAGATATCAAAGTAAATATATTCTGTGAATGGTATTTTTAAGTGGCATCTATCAGCAAAGCTTTTGGTACCACAATATGAAGCGCACATGAGGAGCTCGACTTTGCCATTGATTGGAATCATCGTCGAGCAGCTTGAGTAATACCAGAGGAAGTGTAAAACGTAAAACAATTCGCTTTTGTATATATCAATTGAGTAGATGAAGACAAGAACATTTATCTTTTGAAACTACATATTCATGTTATTTATTCAAAGAAAAAGTCAAAGGAGATGTCGCGTAGCATTATGAACCAATGGATTGCCCCTGAACGGCTTAACGAAAGTCATGAATCTTACAGCAAATACTTGCGAAATATTGTGTGTGTAATAAGCTGGCTCGAAATTTTATTCAAAATTCACGAGAGACTTATGTAAATTTATGACGGTTTCTAAACATTTATGGTCCTGGCACGCGACAATTAGGGTGTGTTCGGATCACTTTTTTGAAATTATTAGAGCTCAATTATTAATCAATTTTATTTGTCAAATAATTCAAATAACTTTAAATATTTTATTAAAATATATATACTATTCGGATTAAAATAAATTATATAAAAAATTATCTCAATATTTGAAATTTAATAAGTTATTAAAAATCCTAATAAATTTTAATTCTTAATATATTTGATTTGATATAATATTTAATAAACATTAATATATTTAAATAATATCTAGATTATTATTATAAGGAGATTAAATAATAGGATTTTTATAAAAATAATGTAAATGAAAATAATTTGGAATATTAAAAAAGTTTTGAGATATTGTTTTTCTTTTAAATATTAATTGTAAAGTTTGAAAATCGAGCTTTATAATTATTGTATAAGAAAAACTTAAAATATTTACAAAATAATTATTTAAATTTAAATAATTCCTAATAATTTATTTTATTATATATTATATTCAGTAAACATTATTTTTCAATAAATAAATGAAATCAAATAATTTCAAATAATTTTTCAAATTCTTAAGTCCGAAATAAATATTTCATTATATATTGTATTCAATAAATGTATTATTTTACATTATTTGTTAAATAAATGTTGCTTAATAATTGAAATAAAGTGATCCGAACGCATCCTTCAAATCTATTATGGACTTTCGTGTATGTTTGTGCCACGACGCTGATATGGGCGTAAATCAAGAGTAACATGCAACGATGAACATCGCAGTATTTTTACCGGTGAATTCAAGAACCCGGATCACTAAAATGTTTCATGTAGTCTCTACAATGAAAGCTTGTGATGATTTGCGACCTGTAGTCAATTGGATGATGACCTAATTGAACCACTTGGATAAAAAGAGCATTACTCTTCCTGACCGCTACGTTTTCATATCTGTGGTGATTGCTGATATCTAGAATCCAAGGATGGCGGAAAAATGAATCGTTACAATCGCCTTCTTGTAGTTCTTGACATGCGCCACCGAATTTCACCGCTTCCTTATATGCAACTTCGGTCGGGATCTCACACACCCTCATTTTCTCCGAGATGATAATTGACGCTTCGATAACCATCATGGGAATGGAGTATATCCTCGAACATCACGTCAATGGTGATGTGATTTGGAGTGCTTTATATTATATCCACTTGATATTCGATTGAATCGCGAGGTATTTTCTCCGAATCTGTCGGCTCTGGGAAGACGAGGTCGGACGATCATACTTATTCTACGTACGGCTTTGCTATTAGCGGAGACTTCTTGTTGCTATATGCAATCAATCTTCCAGCCGAATATGAATTGAAAATTGAGATTTCGAATCAATGAATGGACATACGTGAACATCCTTGCCATAAAGCAGGATTCGGGTAGATCAGACGATCTCCGTAGGATTTTAAGTCCAGTTTTTGAACCCTCAAGTTGGTCATTGGCTACATATTACTCTTTTCATGTTGTACGATCTGAGATTGGTTACACAAACAGCAATGTGGTGTAAATGAAATTCACGAAAGGAAGCAAGGAAGAAGGAATAGAGAAAATCCAAGAAAAAAAGTAAACAATCACGCATCTCAGATGAGTTTGTGAATTATTTATGGTGCTATTATAAAGCTGAAAACCAAGCGTAGTATGAAACCACACATCATTCAATGGTTGAGTTAAGTGATTCGAGTTGATTTGAGATCAACGGTAGGTGTCTTGGTAGGAACTTTTCAATAATTATAGGTTGTTAGTTCTGGTGTCGTTTGTTATCTTTATCGGTCACACCCAATTGACCTTCGGTTGTCATTCACCCCGCAAACTATAGTGTAAACTAGGTTTAGGACCCCTTGGAGGCCCGGAGTGATCTGCATTGAGGTTGAATATTGCAAAAAAATTGTGGGAATCCAATAACATGGCTTTTTCACTCAGCTATCTAGGTACCGTTGCAGGTATGGCTCAAAATGTTGAGGGGTTTTTTGACGTACCGCATTCTAGTCAAGAGGGGTACTTATTACCGAGGGGGTATATAGAGATGAAAGGAAGAAAAAGAAAGTAAAGAAAAAGAATTAAAAGGAACTAGCAGCCTTATTAATTAAGTAATGGATTTAGTACCAAGTACATGAGCGACCTGATTTTTCTTTAGCCCAAGCTCAATTATAACTTCACTTCTACTAGTACTCGAGTAGATGAATAGTTTCTACTTATCGAGCAAATTCAACTCTATTCTTAATGTGCGGGAATTATCACCCAGATAAGTCTACTGTGTGTATCTATTTATGCATTTGGATCCTAATCTTCATGGTAACACCAAGAAAAGCCACAAAGTCTTGGAAGTATGTACATTCAGGCTTACCTCTCGATTCTCATCGCAACATTACTTTCCCGCAACATGCGCCTCGGCCCTCCCCTCTTCGAATCCAACACTACACCTGGTATCAATTCTAGACTCTGGACTCGAATTGTCGAATGGCCGTTAATGGTCATGATTATGGTGCCTTATCCCCCACGATTCCCCACGTTTTTCGATTTAATTCCATAGTACCAGTTCCCTCGACTAAATGATTTTTATTCGAAAAGTGTGCTTCTTGGTGTCATTAAGGATAAAGCTGATTTTTTGTATTGGAAACAAATTCACAAAGATAGAAAGCAACAATAAAGCAGTGAATCACAAATAGAATCGACAAATCGACAATTGTCTTTTTATATCTAAACCGAAAAGGTTATTCACACGAATTTTGCATACGGAGTGAGCATATTACAGTCTTTGCAAAAATATACTAGATTACGATAGTAAAGATATCATTGCATCAATCTTTATCTTATCTAGTCCGAAGGGATTATCTACTAAAGTAAGCATAGCGAGTATAGCTAGATTATTACTACTTATTATTTAGTCTATAACATAGTTTATCAATGCATAAACCATATCAATGTGTACATTACTTTTACCTCAATTTACACTCTTTAATCTCAATATGTGATTTATTAATCATTTATTATACAATCAAATAATAAAGAAGGAAGAATACTTTTAGCTATTAAAGCTATCAAAAAAGACAAAAAACTCTCAATTTGAAAAGCTATTAAACTATATAATATTATATATATAACATTTATTTAAAGAATAAATAGAATAACTCCCACAACTAAATTTCGATTATAGAATTTGAAACTTATTAAAATAAAAGAATAAATGATTATTTTATATATTTTTAATATAAAATCGAGAGATTTTCTTTTTAAACTTGAAGGAATAAAAGATATAATAAATTATATTCTTAAATCAAAAAAAAAAAGAAAAACTATTAGAAAGCTTTAGACATATTGATTTATAAAACAATATAAAAAATTAAAGATATATTTTAATTATATTTATAATTTTCAAAGAGCTTTTTATAAAGATTCTAAGCTTTTTAAAGAATGATTTCGATTAATTATAAATATATAAATGAAATATAATATTTTGAATAAAGATTTTTATAATTTTAATAAAATAAACTTTATAATAAGAATTATTATTAATGTTAAGAAACATAGTAGAAGTAAATCAGTATACTTAAATAATCAAGAATAAATTATAATAATAATATATAGAAATAAAGAAAATGAAATTATTTCCTTATTTTTAATAATTTAAAAATAAATTTATTTCTCTAATTAATATATTAAAATTAATCTTTTTATAAATTAAATTATTAAGTTTATATTTAATAGATAAATAAATAATAAAATAGATTTAAAGTAATTGAAATACTTCAATAAATATATTAAGAATTAAAGAAAAAGTAAATATTAAATATTAATACTAAATAAATATAAAAACTATAAATTAATAACTTTTCAAATATATTATAAAGAAAATAATATCATATATTTATATTTATTATTATATTCAAGTTATTCAACTGAATTATTTGATATTAATTATTTTAATAATCTGAAACATTTATATAATAATCGAATTGATAAATTTATCAAAGTATATATTAATTATATTTCGAAGATTGAATTCTTTATAGCTTTTAAAATTATATATAAGGAATTAATCATTTTTCAAAATATAAAATCAAAATTTCAAAGAATAGGTTTGATATTATTTAATCCTAAAACTATACTTTCGAAATTAGATATTCAAATTTACATATTTATCTCCTTTTCTTTCAATCTAAATTAATGAATTTCTTAAACCCTTTATAACCTAATTAAAGCTCTTTTTTAATCAATAATAATTAAATTTCGAATAACTTATTATTAATTAAGTTCTCTTATATTTATATTTAAAATTATATTAATTTTAATTAAAGATATAGAATAATTAACTTATAAAAATAGACTTTTGAATATAAAGATTTATATACTTCAAATAGTAAATAAGATATTAAACAAATATTAATACATAAAAAGAACCTAATTATATTAAGGAAAAGTACTTATTAAATAAAAAGCTTTTAATATATTATTTCAATAAAAAATTGATATTCAAATTCAATATAATAAGTATTAAAAAAAGAGTAAATTTAATAAAAAAGTATTTTCTATTTAATATTATAGTAAATATAGAAAAACAAATTATAATATAAGAATCTATCAAAATAATATAATAGATTTTAAATTATTAATTTCTAAATAATTTTAATTAATTAATTCAATTGTTATTGAATAATATAGATTTGAAAGTGTAAATTAAGGTAAAAGTAGTGTATATATTAATATAATATATGTACTAATAAACTACGTTATACTTAAATCTATCTATATGAGTACGAGTTATACGAGTATTCTCTTTATATAGACAAATTTCTCATTTTTTTGAAAATTTATATAATAAATTTGACATAGACGAGTATATCTATATATAAAAGTATATAGTTCTCAATTTCTTAATACTCTTATAAATTTAATAGTAATAACTTAAGTTTTCGATTTAAATTTATATAACGAATTTACTAAGCTGAAGCTATAAAATAAGCATAAATACTAAGAATGAATTTGAATGTACGAGTAACCCCTGTATACGGGCATTTAGGCCTCGAAATTCTTAGGCTCTTATAACCAGGTTCATCTGTACCAGCATCACATCGCGTAGCATTGTATGAGTGTTACAACACCCTCGTTCAATTTAATCCCTTAGTCCATTAGTCCATTAATTCACTAAGTCAACTAAGTCAAGCCGAGTAATACAGACGACGGCAAGGCAACCTTCAAGGATTGATTTTGAAACCCCAGGAACCGTTGCGTGGTATACCCTAATTCCTTACTGGTCTTTGTAGTGGTCCATGTGTCTACACCAAAACATGGATAACATGGATTTCCGTCAATCATCAAGTCAATAGGTTTTCCAAGGCCTGGAAAGCTGTACCCAGCAATCTGGGTGCTCCGTGATGATCAAATCCTCTTTGGAAATTCTGGCAAGCTGCTTAAAGGATTTGGACAAAATAAATTATGATATTGGCTAGGATTAATTTACTTATTTCAATTGTTGTAGGTCGCGATTTTTGGTCGTTCCTCCTTCTTTCCCCCCCCCGCCTCTCGAGTGGTAGCACGACACGCAAACGCAACGCAAGCCTAGATGTACAGATAGGAACACAACAGTAATAAATACTGTAAAGTCAAACGAACCGTGAATCATAACATATTGAACAGCGCATCGAATTTATTTCAGAGCTTCGTTTAAGCTTGGTGTCCTACAAGCGACTGGGGGGCTTTTCGCGTCATACATATCTCCTAACCCATTCTATCATTCATGCAGCCTTTTACCGTACATTGCCTACGGGACTTTACTCGAATCTTCTGTCCTTATCTTAAAACTCCTCTTTCCTTCTTGCCATTTTCTCTTACTTTTCTCTCCTTTATCTAGCCCTTCATCTAGATACTAGATCTATCATCTAGTTGCTCATTTTACACACAGTTGTGGATCGATCATATATCTGTTACTGATACTTACTTCAATCGATATCTCAATCGATTGATTATATCTCCACTGATCTCAGAATCTATTCTGGTCTCACATATCATTTCAGTCCAGAATCCCCGCGCGTCTAATGGTCCCAAGGGTTCGAAGATCAAACGGCGGATTAAGGCCCAAAAAGGTCCTTGAAAATTGAAAAATTAATCAACTGAAACAATCACTACTGCCGGTTTCCGAACAATATTAGAGTGTCTTAAATCTTCTCTTGGACGTACAATTCCTTGATATAGCGGCGATTGAATTGTCGATTGGATAGTGTCGACAGATACTCAACGCTCACCCTCAAAACATCAAAACCTCAATTCCTTACAATACACCATTTCATATCTCACGTCAACTCACAAGTGTTTCGGTGCCCAATTCCGAGAATCGGTCCGTACGGTCTCGTATCGGGAAAGATTATAATCGGTCGGGGCGATGGTAAGATAGTCACTCTTGGGTCTCATGCTTGGGTACTTGACGCCTCAATCGATAATTTGCGACTATAAACTCAGCTTCCCCCACCTATCTGGCTGCAATCTGGTTTTGTGCTACCTTCAAAATTGAATCCCGATACAACGCCACTTTTTCCCTTCTGTGAATTCTTTCTTATATTTGCCATGAGTTTATAATTTTAATACGAAGATAAACCTGGTTTTGATGTAAGCCTCATTGATTTACTTTTTCCATCTCCATGTCTTGGATCTCCTTACAGACTCGGATCTGTATCATGCATATGCATAGATTAATCCGCTAACTTTGAGTTTTGGTCAACAGTAGATTTCGAGCAGTCATTAAAGCGGTCTCCCGTGCTCCTAATTCCTGATACGTCTTATACCTCACGGACTTGTCAAGTATATCATCAATTCGATAGCTCGACTTTGTAACCACACCGCCTCGAGTCAAAAATCTAGGGTCCTTACTCTATTCATCATCTGAATACCTTTCTTGAATATGGTTCGGCATGAGAATCCCATGCAGCCTAGGGATTGTTATGGCCGTGAATCATGGCCCAATACCGCGGAGAGATCGTTCGATTGCAGTCAACCTGCCTTGAGCGAAGCTCGACTCACATCAATTATACCACACCGCCCTCACCCTCACGAACTAGCTCTTGTATGTTGAGTGACAATCCTTTCATCTCATGGAGAGCGAATCAACTAACATTTCTCTAGACTGTGGAGGAAGCATTGAGATCCTGCGCTCGTATTCCAGTCAAAGAGTTTGCAGTCATCGCCATTCTTGACGATGGAAGGGAAGTAAATTACACTTCCCAAACTCTAAAGAATTTTCAACCGAGAATATTCTCACCACACTTGAAGAATGATTTCCACAAATCTGTACAAAGAGCTGCTCTGGATGCCTCATTCTCAAATTCATCATGTCAGTCACCTTTCAAATGGTCTCCATGTCTTTCTTGCTAATGTCCGTCTTCACAGCATACAATCAAGAGGGCGGGTACAGTGACTTTGGCATGGACAATGCACCAGGTATGAGGAGACTTACAGGAAACACTTCGGGTTCTGGAAAGAGGCGTCGACACCGTCAGCTTCGACAAAGTTCAGAAGATTCTGACGATGATGATTCGACAGGATCGAAAAAGACTAAGAGATATCATCATCAATATGATGAATCGAGTGAAGAGACACCAAGTCCCATCATAGAGAGGAAGACGATGTTACTGAGAATAGGTGATGAGGAAGAGGTTACGAAATTCTACAGTTGTCGTTTCAAGGACATGCAGCAAGCTTCTTGTAAGGTTATGGGAAAAGCTTTCGTAAAGCTCGTCGAGCCTAGAAAGCAGACACATTACCCATATACCGGGGGTGCCGAGAAAGCTCCACCATGGTGGCCAGCTACAAGTGGAGATCTATCAGTTCGCCACAGAGAACCAGATCACCTTTTGAAACCTGGTAAGTTAAGCATCACTATGTGAATCAAAGGCATCGTAATTAATCTTTTGATTAGAGCGAATACGTTTGTTAGTACACATCTTGAGGATGATTATCGAGCCATATCATAAGCAATGTTCCGCAGTTCAAAAACTGAACCTCAATGTCAAGAAACTGGAAGAAGTTACGATGGAAGCTATGTCGAATTGGTTTACCGAGAAAGATCATCCCGAAAATTCTGCCAAGAAGCCTTTCTTGAAGGAAATTTTTAAGGTTGCTCGAATGGAGGAGCAGTATAAAAATGGCGAGCGAGGTTAGTGTTTTTTCTTGTTTAAAATCTGTCCTGTCAGATGGCTAACATCTTGTTAGACCCTGATACTTACATTTCAGTAATGTATGGTGACAGAAACGGTGCTGAGATTTCAGACGACGAACCAGATGAGGGTATGAAGCTTGAAGATGATGATTTGCAATCTCAAGACATAGAAGCCTCGCCAATGATGTTGACTCCGCATAGCTCGGTCTCCCCTTCAATCATTCAAGTTCAGCAAGCACAACAAGGAACATCGTCTAACCAGCAGAGAGAACACGATAATGTGTATGTATCAGCTCGGCACGTCCCGGTTCGATATAATCCACAACAGGAAGATCACATGCACAATTCCTCTTACATTCATTCAACTACTGGATATGTACCGCGTATTAATTTCAATGATCCTAGTAGCTCAAGCCTACAAGACCAACCTCAACGTTCCATGTCCACTTCCATGTCTCCAGCTCAATACCAGAACTCCCAACAGGCAAATGTGGGCTGGACATCATCTTTCTTCAGCAATCCATCTCCGGCCTCAAGCTTTTACACAACATCACCACAATCTCAATCGTTCACATCAAATTCTCCGCAATCTTTCTCCTCCAATTCGTATCAACTTCCCCCACCCAACTCTCAATCCATGCTACCATCTCATTCTATTGGCCACAGTGTCCAAAGTAGCTACGATGGACTCCCACATAGAACTCAATACGACACAACTCCCCAAATAGGAAGTCAGCTCCGAACAGGAAGTCTTGGTCATCCACATCAACTCCCCACCCATCAACATCATGGAGGATTCGAGTTTCTCGATAGTAATAACTATGGCCATCATGATGCAGATCTTAAACAAGATTCGAATATTCACCAGGGTTAAGAAACGGCTTTCTTTAGGTTTATCCAAAAGCAAAGGGGAGGGGAGTATTGGCGCTTTTATTATGACCCTCCTCGTGGGATGACGGCATATCTCCATGAGAAAACGAGCGAATATCATATCATAGCATGTCTGACTGGAAAACATTTTATATGCATGAAATCGGGGGAGACTAAGATGAGATGAGATGGTGGTGGTGCAAGCGTTCGATTTGGGTGGTCTATTCTTTTTTCTCGAAATCGCTTCTTTTACGTGTTGTGCTTTATGCGAATTCTTCTTTCACTGTTCTCTCATTTTCGCGACTGATATTTGCGCTTTATTGATATTACTGAATGGGTGGAGGTGGAATTGAAATGGGTTGGCAGAGTTTTGTGGTGGAAAAGTTTGGGCTTAGCCTTGGATGGAACCTTTGGACTTTGAACCTGGACTCACTCGGGTTTGGAGATTTAATACGTGGACAACTTCTCTTTTTTCCCTGCACAATTTGTTTCGGTACTTTGTTACGGTATTCTTAATGGAGGTTGATGGATTGAATTATTGGTACGGGATAGTATCTTGTGGAATGGATTGGTGTTTTAAGGGTAATGATATGAGATGGATGATTGGACATGTGAATGAAGGTAATTTGTACATGGAATTATGGACGCAGTTTCTCGACTCACAAAGGTTACTTGAAGCATGGAACTCATAGGCGGTACTCTTGATGGCCAGTCAGGCTAAATTATTGTTAGGAGAGTTGAATATTTTTATTTACATATCTACTCATTAATTCGTTGCCTTTTCTCATATTGCATATATGGCATTGGAAGGCAAGAAGCATGAAAATGCGGGGAATGAAATCAGGCAGATTGGAGAGAATCAAAGCAAATCAAAGCTAGAAGAAGAAATGAGACGAGAATGTATACGGTAGTCGGGGCTAGATGCAAAAAGGCCTGGAATAATCAACAAATATTGTTACCTACTTCTTTTGATTTGAGTGTCGTTGAATGGGTGGCTAGACGGGTATGATTTGCATGTGCATGTACTAGTTACCTACCCTTCTACCTGCCTATCCATATGGATAATGTAAAATTTAGAGTACCTGATTCCGTTTGTAGATTTGCATATGCATAATCATGAGGTTTGGATGAATGTATGCGAAGCGACTAAAAGAGCTTAATGAAGAAGCTTTTGGGGGGTAGAAAGTTGAAGTGGTGCTTTGATTTGTTTACGCAGTACGTACCTCGTTTGATGATTTTCTGAGCGTTTGTTAGATTCTGTTTGGATGTATTGAAATGTTTGCATTTTTAAATTCTTGGCTACCATTATAGTAACCCTTTCCGTGACCATTCCGTTGCATTTCCGTAGGCTTTCCGTAGGGGAACGAATTAATTAGGAATTTGTTTGAGGGAGAGGTGCTTTTAGGCTTAAATTACCGGGGTGAAGAGGGTGAATTTGAAATGACGTACCAATGAGGTACAATTATCTATCATTAATGCGAAGATTAATAAGGATGAAAAGGGAGAGATATATAATGTGTTTGAGTACATCACATGCAGCTTATATTCACACACTAATCAAGCATTAATCATTAACTAACTTGTTAATTGATCAGAATTTTCCAAGATTAGAGAGTATACATTCAAATATTTCTTCCAGCATAGTCATTATCTGAGAGGGGCCAAGAGCTTCATAGCAGATAGGTCCCCTATACTGGGTCAAAAACTTAATCTCTAATTGCCGATGGTAGCGTGCAAGCGAAAAAATGGCTTTCACTGATGCCCGTACGGGTGTCCGTGCTTGCCTTGCTGTTGCCCGGCGTGCCCGGATATTAGCGACGGACGGCGACCTAGACCGAGGAGTTGGGATAATATATTTAAAGTCAAATAGATAGGGTGAGAAACGAGTTTGAGGGATGAGGATGTAACGAATGGCTGATATCAAAGGGTCTCATCGAGGGATGAGGGGTTATGCAATCGAGACGGATGGGTAAATTAGGAAATGTGCGGTACAGGCGGCCGGCAAGGTTTGGAAACGGCAATGGTATGGTGTAGGTACTACATGTATGAGAAAGGATATCAATATATGGAACGGGTCTTAATTCAGGGTTTGCCTTTAGGAATACGTGCTTGGTACTATCATGTGTGTTGGGGTTTGTTATCCAAACGAAATATGTCAGGCTTATTTTTAGAGCTTGGAGCTTTTCGAGCTCGCAATCGATAATGATGTATAGTACTAACGCACCGCTACTAGCCACTTATCAAAATCACACCTAAAGAAGTCATTTTACTACTTCTATTTTATTGGAGGTTTACCTCCTTAATAATCTCACTGTCCGCAAGGACCATAACACTATATAAGTCGGGTACCCTACTTTCGAGCCACCCCCCTTTTGGGCCACTTTTAAGCCACTTTTCACACCAAAAATGGAATTTTTAACTTTCTTATTTATGGATAGAATTTATTGAAGATTTATGTATATATAATTTAGATCATTTTTAGCTTAGTTTGAAATTTTCAAATTTTTAGGATTTTTCTGTATTGAAATCTAAAGCTTCAAAATATCGATTTTTAAATTTATATAGGAATTACATTCAAATTTAAAACTTTTATAAAATCTTTAATAACTTTTTAATAAAAATTACTAAAAATAAACTATAAAGTTTTATTATAAGTTTATAATATATTTATTTCAAAAGATTAAAAAAAAATAGAAAACTTCTTATAGATAGATATTTAAAAAAATACCCTCAAAATTACAGGAATTACTTATACAACTCTAAACTCACTATATATTATATCTCTATATTTATTAATTTTTTTGAATTTCTATATAAATTTAAATTCAAAACTTTCAAAAAGATATACAGTTCTCTTTTAATAATTATTATTAAAAAGTTATTAAAGATTTTATAAAAGTTCTAAATTTGTATATAATTTTTATATAAATTAAAAAATCGATATTTTGAAGCTCTAAATCTCAATATAGAAAAATCCTAAAAATCTAAAAATTTCAGAATAGATTCAAAACAATCTGAATTATATATACACAAATTTTCAATAAATTCTATCGATAAATAAGAAAGTTAAAAATTCCATTTTTTTGGGATTTTTGATGGTAAAGAATGACCTAAAACAGGGGTGGCCCGAAAGTAGAGTACCCGACTTATATACGAAAGATAGAGACTCTTCCTTAATAAGATATAATTCAAGCGATCTAATTAATTAGAATGAATTTTGACTTTATTAGCATTATAATATAATGTAACATCTCAAACATTAATCGTCTTTTTCAATAAAATTATCTTAATTAAATTAAATAAAGAATTAAAAAAGTAGTGATCATATAGAATAAACTAAAACTTTTAAATAATATAATTTTTATAATTCTAACTCCAAATATAAAGCCTATACAAAGGATTGAAGTTTATATATAGTGTTTTTAAGACGAATTAAAGGTTTATTAACTTCCTTATTATTATTATTATTATTATTATTATTATTATTATTATTATTATTATTATTATTATTATGATTATGATTAAAAGAATTAAAGAAGTTAAAAGAAGGTAAATCGACTTCGCCTGTAAGCTCTCAATACAACTACTATTTAAAATTATATTTAAAAAACTATATTTAAAAAGTTATATTTAAAAAATTATAATAACAAAATTTATTAAATAATACTTTCTCGAAAAGTAAGAAGTCTGAGGGCTCGCAGGCCCCTAGTATATAAGTTTTTTGTTTTTCTATTTTATTAAATTCCTTAAGATTATACCCTCTAGACCGCTAGCTACGACCGGGTTCGCTTATAATGTCTTATTAGTTAATTAAAGTATTATAATCTAATAGGTCTTAATATAATATATTATACTTCTTTCGAAGATGAAATATAATAAGATTTTAAAACTTTAACTTTTTTTTATATATAAATAAAATATATAAATCTATAATAAATCTTCTAATTATAACTATTTTAATAGTCTCTAATATATAGTTTAAACTAAATGATTTTTATTTTTAATATAATATATAAAGTTATTAATGTTCTTACTTATATACGAACTATATTTCCCGACTATAACTAACGGTCTAGAGGATACTAAATTGAATATTTTATTCTTACAAATACATTATTGAATTCTAAATACGTCTTTAGCTCAGGCAAAAATCTATTTTTAGTATATTGTCCAAATGCGCGTTGTCGGCCTCGGTATGAGGGCGAGGGAGGGGAATTGGTTATGGTTGGGTTATCATTTCAGGGGAGTAGTGGGTTTCAGCTGTGAGCGTTGAGCTTTTAAAGTCTAGACTGTGTTACGAAGTACAGATGATGTCTTCCACGGCACCCTGGTTTTGGAGGGAATCTTTGGGGAATCATGGACGATTAAATAAATATAACGACTCCATAATTACCTCCATATAAAATTCAATAGTTGTTTTGAATGGAGGTTCTGCTTATGTTTATCTGTATCCACATGTTTTCCTTCATCTTACATGCGTACCTAGGCAACCCATCTTTGAAGGATTATCTACATTACGAGCTACAATGATAGGTGTCGAGATTATGAATGAGGGGTACAGCTCCGTATCTTACACATGTACATGTATGAAGGATTACATATGTTGAATTTTACTCGGTCTACTTGCTTTTTTTTATTCATGTTAGGGTTAAAGTGATGGAAGATCATTTCTTTGATCAATCAATTGACGGGTTTCTAACTACATGTTGAATTCTTGTTTGCAACTTGGGAAGTTGTGATTCGTTTTTTATCGTCCTGCCAAATTACTGTGCATCGCATTGAACGTCGAAGAATTCGGAATGGTCGGACTTGCTCTATGAACGTTTCTGCTATGGAAAGTGGGAAATGCATGTAATGGATTATTGTAATATAGACGGAGAGCATAAAAAACTGGATTTCCGGTTATTGAGACGCGTGAGTGTACACCGTATTTAATGTCTGGAGTCAAAGAAAACAAAAGTGCTGATCGAAATGGGTGGTTATAGCCCTTGCGCCAATTGGATTAAGAAATATTCTTACGTTGAAATTTATCATCCCAATTCTGAGAGGACTACCTGGGACGAAGCTTTGGGGATGGCCATAGTGAGTTTTTTCTACCCTCAATTATTCCCATTACCCCAATCCAAAACCCCCCAGCGAATAGCCCATCAACCATCTAACATCCCCATAGTATAGCCAACCACCGCAACTCCTTCCTTAATCTCCGCTCTTCTTATGATCCTCATGGAGACACCTACATATTCGCGGCCTCGAACCTTAATCTCTTACGCACGACAAACGCAGAGCTAATAGCACAATTCACAACGCGCAAAAATGACTTTGTTAAACCTGTGAAGAATTATAAAGTGTTGGAGTTTTTTGGGAAGAATATTTTGACGCTTGAAGGAGAGGAATATAGGAGACATTAAAAAGTAGTGGGGAAGAGCTTTGGTGACAAAAGTATAAAGTTAGTCTGGGCGGAGAGTATTAGGCAAGCGGAGGGGATGATTAGAATTTGGCAGAGGAGAGGGACGAGGGGGAGTAGGGGTAGAAGCAGGGAGAATGGTTATGATGAGTTGAAGGTGGAAGATGCGGGGAGTCATATGGCAATTTTAAGTTTGCATGTTATTTGCGCTGTGGAATTTGGAGTACCACAGCTGCGGGAAGGAGATGAAGAAGTTCTGAGTAATGCGGATTCGAAGATAGAAGGGGAAACGATGCCGAATTTGGGTTTGAGTAAACCAGTTGGAGAACATTCATTGGGATTCAAAGATTACATTAACATGGTTTTGAGTAGTCTTCTGGTAAGTAACAATGGAATGAAATTCATAGAAAAAGATAGGTTCTAATAGTGATATAGCTCATACGGTTATGGCCGCAATGGATATTGAGTAAGTTACTTAGGCCCCCTTCAAAACATTCATTCTGCTGATATTTCTAGAAATTTCACCTAGAAAGCGCCATAGACAGGTGTATAAAGCGTTTAAAGGAACAAATGAATACGTTACCGGACTACTCGAACATAAAAAAAAGCATATAATAGCTGGAGATTATGACAAATTTGCAATGGATTTAATGGGTAAGATTGCAACTACAATGGGCATATCTATACCGATGAACTAAGAATCCCGAGGGAACATGCTCAAGGCATCCACTGAAATTCCGAATCTCTCTAAGGATCCTGTAATGTTAAATCAAAACGATGATTTACCCCTCACTGAAGCCGAAATTAAGTCAAATGCCTTTATATTTCTCCTCGCTGGCCATGAAACAACTCGATCCAGCATCCAACTTTGTTTCGTCTACCTAGCTATTTCGGTGTTATCTCAGACATCTATGCAGGCTGATATCGACTTGATTGTCGGCTTAAAGAAGCCACAGAATTGGACATATTCGCGTGATTTCCAAAACTGTACAATAGTGAGGTAGGAGCGGTGCTGAATGAAGAATTGAGATTAATGCCTATAGCGGATACAATACCGAAGATTACTGTAGGTGAACAGAAGGTTACAGTTGATTGGGTGGAGAAACTGGTGCCGGAAGGATGTTTTATTCATCTGAATAATGTAGGGACGTATAGGAACCCTAGGTATTGGCCGCATCGTGTTTTAGAGGAAGGACGCACGGATTTGAATGATTTCGTACCGGAAAGATGGCTTGTTGGGAACGTGGAAGAGCGCGAAGAGATAATCCATGCTGTTGAGGATGAAGATGAGGATTGGGCGAAGGATGAAATTGATAATGAGAGCTTTACATTGTTTTAACCAGTCAAAGGAGCATTCATGTCATTTAGCGAGGGGCCACGCGCTTGTCTGGGTAAAGAATTCGCGTAGGTGGAAATGATTGCTGTTTTGGCTGTGATATTTCAGAAATATAGTGTGGAGTTGGATGTGTCGAGATGGGCGAGTAATGAAGAAGTACAGAATATGAACAATCAACAGAGGAGAGAAGTTTATGAAAAAGCTATTATAGAAACAAAGGAAGTACTTAAAAGATGCAATCAAGCGCAAATAGTGCTGAAGATGGCGAAAGAGGATAAGGTGCCGTTCAGGTGCGTGGAGAGGGGAAAGGAAAGATTTCGTGGTGTGTAGGAGTGAGTGTAAAGAGGGAGAAATGGATGAATATTGTGAGAATATATCAATAACACCTTTTCCCTGCGATTCAAGGTTTGGATATTTACATACTTTCTCTAAGACCATCACCATAAATCGAAAAGCTGAATCTATCCAGCCTGCCCAGCGCATTGTCCAGCACAGTACATATAAAACAAAAGTTGCAGAGCAAAGAATCAATGAATTAATTTAGAGACAGCCACAGTGAAGAGGGGAGAATAGTCAGGAATTGATGCTTGGTAATTTATTTGAGGATTGGGCGCTGCTAATGTGACATGAATGCTTCCAGCCGATTACTGTCTCCCGACTTGGATGGAGTAAGTCCCGAGAGGCTAGGAATGATTTTGTTCCTATTAGGGTTGGGCATTTTCATGATATATTATCTCGCATATTCGTCACTGAAATATAGTATGTAATATTAGTCAAAATCTATTATTCTTAGTATAGAAAGTGGGGATTGAAGAGATTTATTAAAGAGATTTTAAGGGAAATTCTTGAATTTGATTAGACTATATAAGGTTAGAGACATTTTGGAAGAAAAGCTTTAAATTGAATTAATATAGTTTATTAGTATATATATTATATTAGTATATGTATTATTTTTATCTTAATCTATACTCTTCAATTTCAATATGCGATTTATTAATCATTTATTATATAATCGAATAATAAAGAAGACAGAATACTTTTAGCTATTGAAGCTATTGAAAAAAAAAACTCTCGATTTGAAAGACTATGAAACTATATAATATTATATATATAATACTTATTTAGAGAATAAATAGAATTACTTCTATAATTAAATTTCGATTATAGAATCTGAAATTTATTAAAATAAAAAAATAAAAAAATAATTCATATATTCATAATATGAATTCGAAAGGTTTTCTTTTTAAATTTAAAGGAATAAAAGATATAATGAATTATATTCTTAAATTGAAAGAAGGAAAAGCTATTAGAAAGCTTTAGATATATTAATTTATAAAACGTTATAAAGAATTAAAGATATATTTTAATCATGTTTATAACTTTCAAAAAACTCTTCATAAAAATTCTAAACTTATTAAAAATCAATTTCAATTAATTACAAATATACAAACGAAACATAACATTTTGAATAAAGATTTCTATAATTTCGATAAAACAAACTTTATAATAAGGATTATGTTGAGTAGACTTAATAAGGTATATATATATAATATGTATGAGTAAAAAGAGTAATATATTTCTATTTAATCTCTTCGTATAAAGAGGGAATTACTAATCTATATAATGTAGTTTATCAATGCGTGTATTATATTAGTATATATATTACTTTTACCTTAATTTACATTTTTTAATTTTAATATGCGATTTATTAATCATTTATTATGTAATCGAATAATAAAGAAAGGAGAATATTCTTAGCTATTGAAGTTATTGAAAAAGATAAAAAACTCTTGATTCGAAAGATTATTAAGTTATATAATGTTATATATATAATACTTATTTGAAAAATAAATAGAATAACTTTTACAATTGAATTTCAATTATAAAATTTAAAACTTATTAAAATAAAAGAGTAAGTGATTATTTCATATATTTTTAATATAGATTTGAAAGATTTTTCTTTTAAACTTAAATGGATAAAAGATATAACGAATTATATTCTCGAATTGAAAGGAGGAAAAGCTATTGGAAAGCTTTAGGCATATTAATTCATAAAACGTATAAAGGATTAAAGATACGTTTTAATTATGTTTATAATTTTCAAAGAGCTTTTTATAAAGATCCTAAGCTTTTTGAAGAATAATTTCGATTAGTTATGAATATATAAGCGAAATATAACATTTTGAACGGAGATTTTTATAATTTCAATAAAACAGGCTTTATAATAGGAATTATATATATAATAATAATTATTATTAATATTGAAAAATATAATAAAAGTAAATTAGTATAATTAGATAATCAAGAATGAACTATAACAATAATATATAGAAATAAAGGAAACGAAATTATTCTTTTATTTTTAATAATTTAAATTTTTTTTTATCTTTCCAATTAATATATCAAAATTAATCTTTTTACAAACTAAATTATTAAACCTATATCTAATAAATAGATAAATAATAAAACAGATTTAAAATAATTGAAATACTTTAATAAGTATATTAAGAATCAAAAAAAGAGTAAATATCAAATGTTAATATTAAATAAATATAAAAGCTATAAATCAACAGCTTTTTAAGTATATTATAAAGAAAATAATATTATATATTTATATTTATTATTATATTTAAATCATTTAATTTAATTATTTAATATTAATTATTTTAGTAATTTGAAATGTTTATATAATAGTGTTACGGGAGCTGTCTCTAGGGTCATGTAAAAGTATCTAGAGTTCTCTCGAAATGATTTAGATTAAACTTTAAGTAGGAATTTAATAAGATTGTAATTGATTGTAATTCTTATAATTATAGTAATAAAATTAATGATTATTCTTAAGTATAAAGCTTTATATTATAATGAAATTCATTCTTTTATATAAACCTTTATACTTTCCTAAATAATTAAAAGAACTAATCTCTTTTAAAGTACTGTTACTTTATATCTATTTATTATATGATATCTATTCTTATAATTTGTAATAATATTACTATTTATTTAATTTATACTTACTTTATAATTTATAATCATTATCCACTTTGTACTTATTATAAGGTAAGTATTAATAAAAGATAGATAATTATTTTTTAATTATTACTTATTTTTTTAATTATTATTATTTTTAATTACTCTTTAATTCAATTATTCTTATAGTATTGTTTTCGTAAATTTCAATATTAAAATTTTAAATTTATCTTATAATTCATATTATAGTACGAGTATCTTTATAATACTATCCCCTTTTTAGATTAACATTTATTCTAAACATCTATATAATAAGATCCTTTATATTAATATATTATTTTAATAAATGTTTTTGGTTTTCTTTTTACATTATATTTTCTCTGAATATTAACAAAAGAAAAGAATAAATTCGTTTTATTCATTTTGTTAAATAAAAAAGTTTCAAAATACCTTTATATTCATTATATAAATATACCAATTATAAATATATTATTTCACCTTTTGATTCCTTATAATATAATAAATATATTCATAATTATAAGAAATATAATGTTTAAAATCTATCTAAAAATAATTAAGAAAGTTTATCTCAATAAAAGGAAAAATTAAATCAAAAGGAGGAGAAAGTTATAATCAAAATTTTATAGTTATAAAAATAAAAACGTTTTTTATTAAAGTATAAATCTAAAATGCTTTATTATAATTTATAAACTCTTAATGAATTATTGAAAATAAAGAAAAATAAAAAGCTAGAAAAGGAATATATAAATAAAGAAATCGTAAATATTATTATACTTATTCCTAATAATTCCCCCTTCTTTAACTTTTTTAATTCTTTATTATTTTTATTATTTAATATCAAGCTTGGAACTTTACTAATAGATATAAGTATTTCAGATAGAATACCTATAATTTCTTAGAAAAGTTAAGATCTTTCTTAAATTACTATATATTTTCCGAATATAAATAATCTAATTATTTAATTAAATACTTAATTTTACTCCTAATATATTTACAATTTAGTATTGTTTCAATATCATATATAATATTTAAATTGACTGATTTGATTTCTATAAATAGCGTATTTAATACTCCTAATAATACTAATTCGAGCAAGGATATATAAAATATTAGATGAATATTTATTATATTTGATAATTTCAATTAATAATTAATTATTTTTATTAGCTTATCAATTTTAAATAATTCTAGTTTTTCATAATCAAGTTTATTACTTAATCTTTTGATTTTAATATTTTATTATAACAAATAAACTTTATCCCCCTTTTTAAATATAGATTCCATATTATATTTTATATTATAATATATTACCATTCTAAATAATATAAATCTTAAATTAAAAACGAGTTGTTTTTATAAATCTTTTAATTATTCGATTTATATTATTATTAATTTAATATTAACTTTCTATAATATTAATCTTTAATATACTTTAGAATTAAACCCAAAGTTAGTATATACTGATATTATCTTTATGATTTCTGTTTTTGATATATTATATACAAATTATACTATAGATAATAATTCTACCCAATTGTCTTATTAATAATTTATATAATATTTAAGATATACTTCCATTATCTAATTAATTTTTTCTGTTTAACCATCTATCTATAAATGAAAAACTATTAATAGTTTTCTCTTAACATCTATAAATACTAATAAAATAATCCAGAATTTCGAGATAAAAAGCTTATCTCTATTTGAGATTATCTTATCTAATACTTTATATATACTTATTATAATCCTAAAAAATATATATACTAATTATTCAATATCTTATATTTCCTTGAATAATATTATATATAAGTTTCATTAGTTTGTTTATTATATTAAGTATTGCATTGTATTTAATGTTTATAGTAAAATCTTTTGAAAGTAGTAGTTTAATTATAAAGTTCTATATAATAGACTTTTATGATTAAAAAAGCATATTTGGGGTTTAAAGTTGATTATATAGTGTATGTTGTAATAACTTATTGTATATATAGATGTTATAATTTCTAATAATTTCTTCAACTATTGTTCTTATTTATAAAAAGTAACTAATTTCCCGGATTCTTGTAAATATCCTTATAATTCCTTGATATTTGTATACTAATAATTTATATTGTTCTGTTATAAATTCCTTGATTATTTGATTCAGAATATATACTTTCCTATAAAAATATATAATCTCATTTTCTATTATGAATCTTAGTTTTATTCTCTTATATATACATATAGCTATAGCATCCTTATTATAATATAATTGAATTTTGATTTTGAAATGATTGTCTTCTAATATATATATATAATTGTAAGCTGTAGTATATTATAAACTAATAATTCATCTTCTTTCTTAAATATAACCGATATCCCTACATCGTGCACGCCCCTATTGTTACGGGAGCTGCCTCTAGGGTCACATGGAAGTGTCTAGAGTTCTCTCGAGGTAGTTTAGACTAGACTTCAAGTAGGAATTCAATAAGGTTGTAATTGGTTGCAATTCTCGTAACTATAGTAATGAAACTAATGATTGTTCTTGAGCACGAAGCTCTATATTGTAATGAAATCCCGTTCCCTTATATAGATCTTCGTATTCTGATGTTGGTTGGAGTTTCTTGGAGTCCTGGCTCCTGGGGACTCCACCACGTGACACTGGTCACATGGCATTCTGTTACCCATCGTAACACCTATATCGTGCACACTTTTATTTCTTTTAAAAAGATATTCTAAATTCAATATATAATCAATCAATCATTGAATTCTATTAATAATTATAAATAATATATCATATTACTATTTATTTCTTATAAAGTAATTAAAATATAAAAATAATTATTATATATAATATAATTTCAATATTAAAACTATTAATATAAAAATATTATATATTAATTTATTTATTAATAGGAATAACGAAAATTGATTTTTTATATATTTTTTATAAATTTGAATATATTTTAATATAAAGAATTGAAAAAATTAAGTTTTTATATTGTAAATTTGATATTATATCAATATATTATTCTAAGTTTTTATAAATAATCTTTTTTAAAACAAAAATTAATTATAAATCAAGTATTTTATAATAATTTTTAATTTTTTTAATTATATAATTTTTTTAATAAATTAATTTTAATTAGAAAACTAAAAAAAACTATATTTTATTAAATGTATATATATAATCAATTATTAAAAGAATTATAAAAATTAAATATTAGGATTATATAATTAATAATAAGATTTTTCTAAAAAAGATTTTTCTTTGAAATTTATTAAAAATAGAACTAATTTGAATATCAATAAAAAACAGAATATATTATAATATTGAATTATAATTATATTTAATCTATAAAATTATTAGGAATATTATAAAATTTAAGGACTTTTTTTAAAAAAATAGATTCTTTTAAATATGGATTTATAATATTTTTTTTTCTTTAAAAAAATAATAAATTTATTTATTAGGAAATTAGAATATATTATTTTATTTATTATTTTTTCATTTTATATATTAATTTATAATATAATAAGTTATAATTTTTAATTATTTATTATTTTTATATAATTTTATTATTATTATATTATAGATTTTCTAATTAAAATTCAAATAATAATTTCAGATTCTTAAAATCTATAAAGAAATATTTTAAAATTCTTTAAAAAGGATTTTTAAATTCTTTTTATGTTTTTGAATATTATATATATTTTTGAAATTGTATTTAAAACTTAATTTTTCATATTTTTCAAAATTTCAAACTTTTTTTCAATAATGATAATATAAATAGATTCAAAAAACTTACTTTTAATAATATAGATTTATTCTAATATAAATTTTTATTAAATTATTAATATCTTAAAATATTATTTTTTAAATCAATTAATATTCTATTTTATATTTCAAATTCATTAAAAATTAATTATTATATATCATTAATCTTTAATTTGTTTTTTTATAAATTTTGATGTTATTATGAATAGTTTTAGATTCATAATCAATTTTTAATTCAATAAATTAAAGCGTGCAAGATACAGGGTCGTGCACGATGCAGGGATATCGGTTAATATATAATTTGTACAACTTATTCTCTTAATATTCTGGGTTTTGACTAAAAGTATTAGCCCTAGTGTTTTTTGATCTTTTAACATATAAAATCTTAAAATTATAATTAATTATAATTTCTGATTGTCTAATCTATCACCTGTTTAATTACTTTATTATAATAAAGTAAACCAAATTCTTATAATTTGTATATATCTATACTGTATATTTTAATCCTTTTAAATAAATTTACCATTTTCTAAATATATTGATGATCACTAATAATTCTTTATTATATATTTCGTAATTCAATTCGTTTAATAATAGTTTTCGAAAATAGAATACAATTAATTACTATTTCTTATTTTGATTTAATTAACTTAAAACTATTTCTATAACAAAATCTGAAGAATTTGTTTCCATTATAATTTACTTTTCAAAATCAAATATCAATAGTATTAATTCCTTTATAATTATTTATTTAAGTATCTCAAATAATTATTACACCTTAACTATTTATTCAAAACTTCCTTAATCCTTTTTAATTAGATTAATTAAGGATATTATAATTCCTAAATAATTTTTAATAAATTTTCAATAAAAGTTAACAAATCCTAAAAAAAACTATACTTTTTTAATCATATTTAACTACTTTTATTTAAACATTATCTTAACCTTAACCTTATTTATTTTAAACTCTTAACTTAATATAATAAATCCCAAAAACTTTATTTCTATAATATAGAATTTACATTTACTTAATTTATATAACAAATCAGCTTTAATTAAATTTTTAAAAATATTACTAACATTTTTGATATATTAAACTTTATTATTTAAATGTACTAGGATATTATTCAAATAGTATATATAATAAATGTTCAAATATTATAACAATATATTAACGTAACGTATGGGGAACTCGGACATATGGGGAACTCGGACACTTTTAGCCCATCACCAACTTGAAACCGCAATAACTTTTATTATGCATACCCAATCACCTTCTACATCTGCTCAAATTGAAGAGAAGCTTCAAAAGGCTATAATTTCACTTCAATTGAAAGAATTTAAATCAATTAGAAAGGCTGCAGAGCATTTTGAAGTCCCTAAGTCTACCCTAGCTGATAGGCTGGCTGGGAAGAAAACACGTTCTCAAACCCACGAAATGGCTCAAATTCTTTCAAACGCAGAAGAAAATACTCTTGTACGATGGATTTCACAACTTACCATCACTGGATTCCCTGCTACACCTATGTTGGTGAAGGAAATGGCCGACGAAATTCGTCTTCGACGCGTTCGGGTCGCGTCATCTCGAAATCCTACCTCGACAGAAATTCCACCTATAGGCCACGAATGGATCTATAGATTCCAAAAACGACATCCAGAACTTAAAACATGCTATTCACGTCAATTAGAGTCTAATCGGGCTAAAGAAGCAACTCCGGAGAATATTCAGGCTTGGTTTGACGCGTTTCGCACGCGTCTCATTGAGCGAAAGTATGAATTAGATGATATGTATAATATGGATGAAACCGGATTTGGAGTTGGAAGTACTCAAAGTACGCGCATTATAGTCGATTCTACTCAGAAATCGAATTGGAAAGTTACAGCTGGCAAGCAAGAATGGATAACTGCATTTGAATGTGTCAATGCAGCTGGAAATGCTCTATCACCTATGGTCATTTTCAAGGCTCAGAATACGAATTCTGCATGGATTCCAAAGGACACACCTCAAAGCTGGCAGTTCTCTACTAGTACAAATGGATGGACCTCAAATAGCCATGGATTAGAATGGTGAAAAAGGGTTTTCGAACCAGAATCCAAGAAAGTGTCAGGTGACCGACCTCGACTTTTGATCATGGATGGCCATTCAAGCCATATTACAGGTAGCTTTATTGCTTTCTGTATAGATAATGATATTGATTTACTTATATTACCTCCTCATTGCTCTCACTTGCTTCAGCCACTTGATATTGCGGTGTATGGGCCAATGAAACGATATCATGCTTTAGAGGTCGATCGATATTCTCGAGCTGGTGTAAAGCGAATCCAAAGAGCTGAATGGGTAGAACTCTTTCAAAATATTAGAAAAAAAGCATTGAATTCTTCTAATATTAAAGCTGGCTGGAGAGGAGCTGGTTTAGTACCTTTTGCCCCACGAAAAGTACTCGATTCATTACCATTTAACTCCTCCCAGCAACCTTCTACTCCACAAATGAGAACCCCCAATCAAGACCTAGACTTGTCTATACTCAGGAGTTCTCCTCCAGATGGAACAGAACTAAGGCAAGCAAATCAGATCTTTAATACAGCTCTAGCAAGCAGTGGTTCTCCTGCATCGCCAACTCGTCGATATGCCAAGAGAATGACTAGGCTTGTAGAATCTCAAAATGCTGAGATAGCCCTACTTCGGAAACAGCTCTCTGATGCTCAGGAGGTAATTGAGACTCGAAAGAAAAGAACTAAAGGCAAAAGAGTCAAATTACAAGGTCAATTTGTCTTTAGTACTAAGGAAGTATTGAAAATGGTACGTGAGGCGGAGGAAAAACCGAAGGAGAAAAAGCCACGAGGACGGCCACGCAAACGCCCAATTGAAGAATCAGAAGAAGAGATTGAAGAAGAAGAGCTAGAGAATAGTTCAAGTGATTCGGAATTGGAATTGGAGGATTGTGTGGCTCGTAGAACAAGATCGCGTGTAGAATAATTGAAAAAGTGTCCGAGTTCCCCATATGTCCGAGTTCCCCATACGTTACGTTATTTATAAATCTTATAAAAATGATTAATATATTAGTTAATCTGAAAAACATAACTTGATATTTATATAGCTTATATTTTATCTTAAAAACGGTTTTCTATTTTTTGTTTTCCTTTATTCTAATTAAATGATATTTGTTTTGTAGGTTTATTTTAATAAATATAATTATTCCATTTAATCAATCTTTTAATTCTATAACTAATAGAAATAAATATCGATCCTTTTTAATAAGTATATTAAGCTTTTTATAATCTACAATTAGTCTTTTAATATCATCCTTCTTTAATATCCACATAATTAAACTTATCATTTGAAATATAAACTCTCTAATTTATCTCTTGGTCAAATTATTATCAATATATTCTTTAAATGTTTTTAGCTTATTAATTGATATTGGATAAATTAGGGTGTATATAGATATTTTACCTTCCTTCAATATTCTCTTATAATCTTATAACTTATATTCTAATAAAATCTTATAAACCCCTAATTCTTTAAAAACATATTTATATTTCTTGTATTATTTTAATATTATAGATTCCTTTATCTTAATTATAATTTCCTGTTATATTATTGACTTTTATATTTATAAAGGAAATATATTATTTTTTACTTTTAATAAAAAACTCTGAATTAGATGTTTTATATTGTTAATATTATTTGTATTCAATTCTTTTTAATATATATTATATCTTGTAAATACCTTGAACATATTGTTATAATTATTCTTGTATTAATCAAATGTTATTATTTCTTGTAATTAATTTATTCTAGAATTATATATCTTCAATTATAATATCCCTAAAATAATCTGTTATTAGTTTAATAGTACAATATTAAGTTATATAACCTTTGAATACTAGGTTATGTTTATTCATATTGGTTATATCTTCTATAAAACATTTCTATTAAATTTTATTAATTATCTGTCAATTAATTGCAATTAATAAAGGTTTTATTTCTTTTAAAATAAAACTCTTAAGTATTTTATAATTTCTAATATAATAAAATTTCCTATAGTCTTTAAGTTTATTATAACTTATTATAATTATCCGTTTATTTTAATCTTATAATATATTTATTCTATTTGTTCTATAATATTTAATTATAATATAATTTATTTATTATTATTATTCTGAATAATTTTATTAATAAATGTTATATATTAAGAATTTTCCTTTTCTAAATAGATAGTATTCGTTTTCAATCTAGTTTTATTATTAAATAAATCTTTTTATAAGGTATATCAATAATTCTTTTAAATAATTCTTATTATTGTATTTATAATTAATAATAATAATATAGTTTAAATCTAAACTCAATATTCTTCTTTTACTTTTCTATATAAAAATAGAATCTAATTCTTATTTCTTTTAAATATGTAATAATAAAACATTTTTTATAACTTTCTTTAATTTAGTTACTAAAGGTGTTCTTTATTAATTCTTTTTATAAAGAATATATTTGTAATAATTTCGAATTATAGAATTCAATACTAATCGATATACCAAACTTTATAAGATTTATTTTTTAAAATATTTGTTACACTAAAATTCTTATTGATAATTCCTTTGTTTATATCCTTAAATTTCTAGATATAATGGTTCTATTAATCAATTTCTCAAATAGATTATAATTTTCCTAATTATAAGTTTTTGTTTACTTATAAGAGACACTTAATTTCTTTTTCTTCTTTAAGCTTTTTTTTATAAACTAATAAAAATATAACTAATTGTATTATATTAATAATATACAATTATAATATAAAGATAATATTAAATTAGCCCTTGTCAAACTTATTCTTAAAATTACCCTTTTTACCCCTTGTTTTTTTACTTCAACATTCTATTGCTTAATATTTTACTTTTCTATATTCAAAACATAAGTTATTTTCTTATCTTTATTTTTTTTCTAAATCATTATTCTCATTTTTATAATATATAATATTAAGTTCCATAAGATTTTTATATCTTTATAAATTGTAATATAACTTTATCTTATTTTTATAATAATATCTTTACTTTGAATTTCTTTAAGGTTTATATAATCTTTGACTTTATTAATATCAATAAAAACAATTATTTGATTCGATAAAGTCCTGAATTAGATTGTTCAAGTTTATATTTTTAACAAATCTTTTTAATTTCAATCTAACTTCTAATTTGAATCCTTTATAATAATAACTTATAATAATAGTTTCATTTTATTTGATTATTCTTATAACGTAACTTATGGTGAACCAGGTCATATGGGGAACCGGGTCACATTTAGCCCATCACTGACTTCAAACCCTAATAAATTTTGCTATATATACCGAATCACCTCTTACACTTTCTCAAATTGAAAAGAAGATATAAAATATTATTATTACATTTCAATTGAAGGAATTTAAATCAATTAAAAAGGTTATAGAATATTTTGAAGTTTCTAAATCAATTTTTATAGTTAAGGTTACTGAAAGGAAATTATATACTCAATCTTATGAAATAACTCAAATTCTTTCAAACATAAAAGAAAATACTTTTATATAATAAATTTCACAACTTACTATCACTAGATTCCCTATTACACCTATATTAATAAAGGAAATAGCCAACGAAATTTGTTTTCAATACATTCAGATTACATTATTTCGAATTCCTATTTTGATAGAAATTCTACCTATAAACTATAAATAGATTTATAAATTCCAAAAACGATATTTAGAACTTAAGATATACTATTCATATTAATTAAAATTTAATTAAGCTAAAGAAACAACACCGGAGAATATTCAGGCTTGATTTGATATGTTTCATATATGTCTTATTAAACGAAAGTATAAATTAGATGATATATATAATATGAACGAAATCGGATTTGGAATTGAAAGTACTCAAAATACATATATTATAATCAATTCTACTCAGAAATCGAATTGGAAAATTACAGCTAACAAGTAAGAATGGATAATTACATTTGAATATATTAATATAGCTAAAAAGGCTCTATCACCTATGGTTATTTTCAAGGCTCAAAATACAAATTCTACATAAATTCCAAAGAATACACCTCAAAGCTAACAGTTCTCTACTAATACAAATAGATAGACCTTAAACAATTATGAATTAGAATAACTAAAAAGGGGTTTCAAATCAGAATCCAAGAAAGTGTTAGGTAACCGACCTCGACTTTTGATCATAGATAACTATTCAAGTTATATTATAGGTAGCTTTATTACTTTCTATATAGAGAAGAATATCGATTTATTTATATTACCTCCTTATTACTCCCACTTACTTCAACCACTTGATATTGCAATATATAGGCTAATAAAACAATATCATACTTTAAAGATCGATCGATATTCTCGAACTAATATAAAACGAATCCAAAAAGCTGAATGAATAAAACTCTTTCAAAATATTAGAAAAAAAGTACTGAATTCTTCTAATATTAAAACTGACTGAAGAAAAGCTAGTTTAGTATTTTTTGCCCTACGAAAAGTACTTGATTTATTACTATTTAACTCCTCCTAGCAACCTTCCACTCTATAAATGAGAACCTCCAATTAAGATCTAAATTTATTTATACTTAGAAGCTTTTCTCCAGATAAGATAAAGTTAAGACAAGTAAATCAAATCTTTAATAAAGCTCTAGTAGATAATGATTCTTTTATATCATTAATTTATCAATATGTCAAAAAAATAACTAAACTTATAAAATCTCAAAATACTAAGATAGCCCTATTTTAGAAACAACTTGCTAATATTTAGAAAGTAATTAAAATTCGAAAGAAAAGAATTAAAAGTAAAAGAATTAAATTATAAGGTTAATTTATTTTTAGTAATAAAAAAGTACTGAAAATAATATATAAGGTGAAGGAAAAATCTAAGGAGAAAAAGCTACAAAAACAATTATATAAATGTTCAATTGAAGAATTAAAAGAGAAGACTGAAAAAGAAGAGCTAAAGAATAGTTCAAATGATTTAGAATTGAAATTGGATAAATGTGTAGCTTGTAGAATAAGATTATATAAAAAGAATTGAATTTTGTGACCAGGTTTCCTATATGATCTGGTTCACTATAAGTTACATTATATCTTTAGAATTTTATAGTATACTTCAATACTAATCTTATTTACTTAAAGTTGAAGATCTTATCTTTTATTATCTTTAATTCATTAAAATTCTTAAAGATTTTATAAATCTCTATCTTAAATCCTTCAAAACTATTGTGTTACGGGAGCTGCCTCTAGGGTCACGTGGAAGTGTCTAGAGATCTCTTGAGATGGTTTAGATTAGACTTCAAGTAGGAATTCAATAAGGTTATAACTAATTATAATTCTTATAATTATAGTAATGAAATTAATAATTGTTTTTGAGTACAAAGCTTTATATATAAAGAAATCCTATTTCTTATATAGACCTTTGATTTCTACAGAATCATAAGGCTTTGTTCTGCTTAAATCCTTTAGATCTTATGGATCTAGACATTTATTCTTCGATCCTCTAGATCCTCTAGGTCCATCACGTGACCGTTTGGCCATGTGACGCGGTATGTTGAATACCGTCGTAACATATTGAAGATTGTTGAAGTAAATTATATACAATCCTAATTATTATACTCAAAATAGTTTTATAAATATAATTAAATTCATTTATTTACTTTTTCTCTAAAATAGAATATAGTTTATACACTTTTGAATTCTATAATAATAATAAACTTGTCTTTATTAAATTGAAAATAGATTTCTAATTATAAAAGGAAAGTGTTGAGTTTCTATTGATTATTTTAATACTTATTTGATAAGACAATCTTAAAGGTTTTATTAATAATAATCTTTTACAAAGTATTAGCCATTTCGATATTGTTAATATCTATTGTTGATATAAACTAACCTGTAGTAATATTTCTAATTGTTATATTTAATAATAATTTATCGAATTAATATTTGAAGCAGAAAGGATGTT
This sequence comes from Botrytis porri, assembly GCF_014898465.1. Lineage (NCBI taxonomy): Eukaryota > Fungi > Ascomycota > Leotiomycetes > Helotiales > Sclerotiniaceae > Botrytis > Botrytis porri. The sequence continues at coordinate 32,580 of NW_024066083.1, read as the reverse complement.
CAAAGTGTTATGAAAGTTATTTTTAAAGTTATATAGAAATATTTAGAATTCTTTTGAAATGATTTGAACTAAACTTTAAATAGGAATTCAATAAGATTATAATTAATTAAAATTCTTATAATTATAATAATAAAACTAATAATTATTCTTAAATATAAAGCTTTATATTATAATAAAATCCATTTCCTTATATAAACCTTCACACTTTTCTAAATAATTAGAAGAGCTAATCTTTCCTAAAGTATTATCACTTTATATCTATCTATCATATAATATTCATTTTTATAACTCGTAATAATATTATTACTTATCTAATCTATATTTACTTTGTAATCTATAATTACTATTCATTTTATATCTACTATAAAATAAATACCAACAAAAGATAAATATCTATCTTTTAATTACTACTTATTTATTTGATTACTATTATTTTTAATTACCCTTTAATTCAATTGTTCTTACAGTATTATTTTCATAAGTTCCAACATTAAGGCCTTAGATTTACCTTATAATCCATGTTATGGTGCGAGTACCTCCGTAACAAATAGTCAAATTAATGGATTTATTAAAGTATATATCAATTATATTTTGAAGATTGAATTCTTCATAACTTTTAAAGTTATATATAAAGAATCAATTATTTTTTAGAATATGAAATTAAAATTTCAAGAAATAGATTTAATATTATTTAATTCTAAAACTATATTTTCGAAATTAAATATTCGAATTTATATATCTATTCTTTCTTTTTTCAATCTAAATCAATAAATCCCTTAAACCCCTTATAATCTAATTAAAACTTTTTTTCAATTAATATTAATTAAATCTCAAATAACTTATTATCAATTAAGTTTTTCTATATTTATATTTGAAATTATATTAGCTTTAATTAAAAATATAGAATAATTAGCTTATAAAAATATACTTTTGAATATAAAGATTTGTATACTTCGAATAGTGAATAAGATATTAAGTAATTACTAATATACAAAAAAAACCTAATTATATTAAAGAAGAATGCTTACTAAATAAGAAACTTTTAATATATTATTTTAATATATTATTTTAATATATTATTTTAATATATTATTTAATAAAAGATTGATGTTCAAATTTAATATAATAAATATCAAAAAGAGAGTAAATTTAATAAGGAAGTATTTTTTATTTGATATTATAGTAAATATAGAAAGATAGGTTATAATGTAAGAACCTATTAAAATAATATAATAGATTTTAGATTGTTAATTTTTAAATAATTTTAATCAATTAATTCAATTGTTGTTGAATAATATAGATTTGAAAGTATAAATTGAGGTAAAAGTAATATATATACTAATAAACTACGTTATACGTATGCTACCCCCACTTACGCACTCCGTGCGTAAGTGGGGTAAAGCGTGACATGTAATGTCACGCCCCTAGTCACGTGTTTCAATAGATTATATATACAACAATAATTATTATTATTATTAAAAGATATAACAGAAATAAATCAGTATAATTAGGTAATTAAGAATAAACTATAATAATAATATATGAAAATAAAGAGAATGAAATTATTCTCTTATTTCTAATAATTTAAGAATAAATTTACTTCTTTAATTAATATGTTAAAATCAATCTTTTTATGGATTGAACTATTAAATTTATATTTAATAAATAAAAGAATAATAAAATAGATTTAGAATGATTGAAATATTTTGATAAGTATATTAAGAATTAAAGAAAGAATGAATATCGAATATTAGTATTGAATAGATATGAAAGTTATAAATTAGTAGCTTTTCAAGTATACTATAAAGAGAACAATATTATATATTTATGTTTATTATTGTATTTAAGTTGTTTAATTTAGTTATTTGATATAGATTGTTTTAGTAATTTGTATTGTTTATATGATAATCAAATTGATAAATTTATTAAGGTATATATTAATTATATTTCGAAGGTTGAATTTTTTATAGCTTTTAAAATTATATATCAAGAATCGATTATCTTTTAGAATATAAAATTAAAGTTTCGAGGAATAAATCTAATTCTATTTAATTTTGAAATTGTATTCTCGAAATTATATATTCGAATTTATATATTTACTCCCTCTTCTTTCAATCTAAATCAATAAATCTCTTAAACTCCTTATAATTCAATTGAGGCTTTTTTTTTAATTAATATTAATTAAATCTCGAATAACTTATTATTAATTAAGCTTCTTTATATTTATATTTAAGATTATACTAACTTTAATTAAAAGTATAAAGAGATTAACTTATGAAATTACACTTTTGAATATAGAAATTTATATACTTTGAAAAGCAAATGAAATATCAAACAAATATCAATATATAAAAAAAACTCAATTATATTAAGGAGGAGTGCTTATTGAATAAAAGACTTCTGTATATTATCTCAATAAAAATTTAATATTCAGATTTAATACAATAAGTATTAAAAAGAAAGGAATTCTAGTAAGAAATATTTTTTATTTAATATTATAGTAAATATAAAAAGACAAATTATAATATAAGCATTTGTTAAAATAATATAATAGATCCTAAATTATTAGATTCTGAATAATTTTGATTAATTGATTTAATCGTTATTGAATAATATGAGTTTGAAAGCATAAATTGAGATAAAAGTAATATATATACTTGTTGGTTCGAGAAGGATACGGAAGACGTAGCACTCACGGTATTCGTAGGTCCTAAATGTCTATATTATATTCTATCTAAAGAGCTAGCTAAGTTACAGAAAGTTGTAGGTCTTATATAGACGCTACAAGAGGAGCTAGTCTCTTCTGCTTTCGCTTAAAGCTACTGTATCCCGCATTCGCTAACGACTACAATATAGTAGCTAATGAATTGAAGCTATTTACTAAATCCTAATAATTAGTGTTCATATAATACTAATAAAGTATATATATTAATAAACTACGTTATTAAAGATTGATTAATTCTATTTAAAAATCATTCTTAAAAAGATTTAGTAGTAGTAATAATAAATTCATAATCGATTCGGTCTATATATAGCTATGCTAAGACCATACAATACATCTGTATATGGTTTTTAATTGAATAAAGTAGATAGGAAAAAGAATAAAAACCTACCCCCCCCCCCCCCCCAATTTTTTTAATTAAACCCTTAAACAACCTTTCAAGTAATTTCTTTTAAATTTTTAAAATCATTTATATTATAAACCTATCTTATTCAAAAACCTTCCCCCTATTAAATCCCTTAATATACCTATAAAAATCTTATACTTTCTATTCTATTATAATAATCCTTTTTTTTTATTCAATTTTTTTCAAAATATTATAAGAATTATAATTAGTTATAATATTATATTCCTTTTAAAAGATTATCTTTACCCTCTAATACTTTAAATCCTTTAGGGATTTTATTACAACCCCTAATCTATCACTTATAAGTCTTATATCCATCTTCTCTTATAATATATTAATAATATATAATTTCTTTTTAAAATCTAATATCTTTTATTTCCTTTCCTTCCGTTAGATTACCCTGTTGATATAGAACATAATATATTAGGGCTTATCGAACCATTTTATTGATATAAAGAACAAGACTATATTATAGAATTAGATAATTAAATAAGATTAAAATAATAGATATAATGATATTGGAATGCTATTACTTTAATAATATACATTTTATATTAAAGAATTATTACTTCTTTAATTATAATTGATAATATATCGTCTATTATATAAGATAATATTGAAATCGATATTTTATAATAATATTATATATCGGTATAAAGTACTATATATCTGAATCAATATATTATAAATATTTTTTGAAAAATTTGACTTTTCTTTTCATTTGTATAAGATAGCTATAAATATACTGATAGGATATTAAATATTATACTGGTATATCTTTTATAAAATATTTCTTGAAAAAAATGGAGTCTTTTGAAAAGTTTTCATTTTTCATTTTTTTATGTTTAAAAACCTTCTTCTTTATAATTAAAACTTTTCTATAAGGTTTTTGAATATTGAAAAGCCTGGATTATTATAGGAATCTATAGTTTAATGTTTTTCATTAATTATATTCAATATAGTAAATCTATTATTAATAATATTGATATTAATGGTTTCAATATAAATATATTAAATCTTCCTCTTTAATATTAATAATAATATCTTTCCAATTTAGGTAGGTATTAATTTAGCAACTTTGAGAGGAAATAGAGAGTAATATTCTAATTTGAATATAATAAAGATTAATAAGTTTTTTCAAGAAAATCTTTCCTTGGTTTTTTTGTCTAAAAAGATTTATATTTTTAAAAGTTTTAGTAATATTATTAACTTTAGGCTCTAAACTAACATTAAATATAATATCATTTTTTAAATTAAAAGCTAAATCCTCTTACAATCCTTTATAAATATAAAAGAATAAGTATAACACTTTGTCGTAGAAGAACTACAAGAGTAGAATACAATTTATTTTTAGAATTTATAATTATAAAATCTAGAATAAAGTACTTATAAAGTATATTTATATATTAGCTATATATATATAATTGTATATATATATGTATACGTATATAAGCGATTGTAATTATAATTGAGACTAATTCGTAATATTACTCTTTTTTTCGAAAAAGCTTGCTTTTAAGTTTTATAATTGTCTATTTAATTTATATATTAGCAATTGTAATAAGATATTGTTGTTTATATAATCGAATAATATAATAAACTAATTTGAATACAAACTTTTCTTTTTTGCAACAAAAAAGCGCATAAAAAGCAAAGTATATTATCCTATAACCTTAATAACAATTCGAATCTTTAAAGTATATAAACCTCTTTAATCTCTTTATCTCTTTTCAATTCTTTTTTAATTATTTTGTTTCTTCTTATTCTTTATTATTAATATATCTTCAATATTATTAAAAACTTATAGTGGTAAGAATAAATTGTTATTAATGTAATTAAAATAATAAGAAGTAGTATATATGATAGTAAATTGCTTATTCTGTTTTATATGTTTTCGATATTAATATGTTTTATTAATAATTTATAGTGAAACAAAGGATTATATTTTCCATTTTGCAAAGTAACCATTCTATTATAAAAAAATCGAATAATAACAAAAACAATTCGAAATTCAAACTAAAGGATTATAATAATAATAAATCAGATTACAAAGATATATGTAAATAAGCTTTTCTTTTTGTTTGTTTTTAATATATAATTAGTTTATTTAATAAGTATAATTATAAATATTAAAAACGATATATTCGAAAATATAATTGATTGTTGATATACTTATTAAATATATTTATATTATTATCTTTTAAGGTAGAATTTAGAGGAGAAATATAATCCTCTTTTCGATTATATTAATAATTATAAAAAGAAGTTCGCTAATAAGTTGATTATAACAATATATTACTTTTGAGATCTTAAAACTAAAGAGAACGAAAAAAAAAAAAAAAAAAAGATTATAAAGACTTTATATTAAAGTTAATTCGATTGTAATTTTGATATAGTTCATTATTAAATTATTAACTTTATTAATATTAACAAATTGAAATCTTTAATTAAAAGATTATTAAAGAAAATAGTATTATTATAGAAATAATATGTTACGGAGGTACCCGCACCGCAACATGGATTATAAGATAAACCTAAGGCCTTGGTGTTGGGACCTACGAAAACAGCACTGTAGGGACAGTTGAATTAAAGGGTAACTAAAGATAGCGGTAACCGAATAAATAAGCAGTGATTAAAAGATAGGTACCTATCTTTTATTGGCACCTACCCCACAGTAGGCACAGGTTGCACAACGGTTACAGATTAGCTAGTAAGCACAGGTTAAATAAGCGGTAGCCTTACCAGGTCACGAGGACAAGTGTCACGTGAAGGAAAGTCGATTCGACTTGTCGACTCGAGTAGTCGAGTAGACTTGACGATTCGATCAAAGTACGAAGGTCTATATAAGGGAATGGGTTTCATTACAATGTAGAGCTTCGTGCTCAAGAACAATCATTAGTTTCATTACTATAGTTACGAGAATTGCAACCAGTTACCAACCTTATTGAATTCCTACTTGAAGTCTAGTCTAAACCACCTCGAGAGAACTCTAGACACTTCCACGTGACCCTAGAGGCAGCTCCCGTAACATAATATATTCAAAAGGATAATTGAATTTGTATTAATTGTATTCATAGTTGTATTTTTGAAAAAGATGATAATATTTACTATTATATTTCTAATCAAACTTCTGATCAAACTTATTATTTACTTTGTTTAAATATGAAATATAAATATAAGTATTTACCTAAGAAATGAACTTGTACTTTATTTCTTTAATATTAATTAGTTATTGTTAAATATAATAATATAATAGAAATAAATTATAATTTATTAAATTTTAGTAAAGTTAATCTTATTAATATAACTTAATTTGTAGAAGAATTTAAAGAGTTATATTTTAACGGAAATACTTTTGATTATTTTCACTCAAAAAGATATAAATTATTAAATAAACAAAATGATAGAGTGAAAGAAAGAATTGGAATAACAATATCAACTAACTTTCACTCAAATGAAAATCAATCTTTAATAGCTTGAATATAATTGAAGAAGACTAAATACAAGCTTAACTCTATTATTATTTAAATTATAATTAATCATTATCTTACCTTTCAATTTATAATTATTCTTTTCTTTTTTATCATTACTTTTAATTAAGAACTTAACTAATATTTTAATTTAAATTATTCAATCTTTATTATTATACCTCATTCAATTATAATTATTTTTATTTATAGAAAACATCTTTTTAATTTCCTTTAAATTTGTTTATTCGTTTATAACTTGATAATATAGTTTTATTTAATTGTTTTCAATTACTTATAAGATTATAATTTCTTTTATTAATTTGATAAATAAAAGAAGTTCTTTCAATCTTTTTTATTTATACATTAATTATTATTTATAAAATTGTAATTATCCTTTTCATTTTTATAAAAACGAATCTATTCGAATAAATATATAAAGGGTTCTAATAAAGAAGGATTTCATAAATGAAAATTATAAAGGAAATATAGGATTATTTTAAGATTTGAAGCGGAGTACTAGGTAAGGTCGTTGTCTACATTTAACCATAATATTCTATATTTAAACTATTAATATACTTTCTTAATAATAAGAATATATTCTATTTCCCATTTAATATTATTAATAATATTGATTAAAAGTAATGATTTGAGAATTTATTTAGAAAGCAGATTGTCTATTACTTTATAGAGTCTATTAGGCGGAAATATAAGGTCGATTTTTATAATTAATAATAAATTTAATTTAAAAGAATTTTTGATACAATCAATAATCTTAAATCGTTTTTAAATAAGGTAATTCAGTTTCTTGGAAGAGTATTATATTAAAAAGTCCTTTATATTAAGTTATATTCAATCTTTAATATTGAAATTGATTGATTAATAATGTAAATTAGTTAATCAAAATATCTTTTTTTGTATATATAAAATATTCTCTTTTACTTAATTAAGAATTAGTTTATTATATTTAATATACTTTTTAATATTAATTATATTCAAATTATTAATCAACAGTATTAAATCGAGTTTCTAATTTTAAAGATTGTAAGATAAATGATTATACAAAGTTTCATACGAAAATTAATTATTTAAAGATTCATATGGAAATATAAACTAAATATAATTTATTATTAATAAGAATTCAAATTAATCATTTTAATAATAGCTTATAAAGAATTTTAAACACTATTAAAAATATTAATTATAAATTTTAATCTAATTATTAATTTATGGATAATAAATAATTAAGCATTTGATTTACATTTTCAAGATATTATTAAATCCTTTTTAAAAAGTTAATATAGATTAGAGATTATAATTAAAGATTATAGATTTTAAGGGTTTATAATACTTATAAATATAATATAAATACAAATAAGCTTAATTTTTTAAATTAATCAACTTATAATAAGACATAGAAATTACTTGTTTAATTAATTAATTAATTAATTATAATAAATACATTATTATAATTGTATTTATCTTTATTAAGACTATAATAATCTATAGTGATATATTATCAAACTTAATTGAGACAAATAATAAATATAAAAGATTAGGGGTGTAATCTCTTAAAATAAAGCTATATTTATATTTGTAATAATTCCGTATGTATTATTTTATAATTTGAATCATTTTATTTTAATAATATTGTTTTATTAAAAGAGTAAATATCTTCTTTATATTAAGATGTATGATTAAAATTGAATTGTAAATTTTGTAAATCAAATAGATTTATAAATTATTAGTATTTAATATATAAAGTCGATTATTATAAAGTAAGAATTCTTTTTCAAAAATAAGATATTTATATAATCTGATTATATAATTGTATAAAACTTTTAAACTTGAAGAAGATTTATTTGCTTCAATAATTCGATTTATGATATTGAAAAGTAATATAATTACATATATATCGATATATATGATTATATTTGAATCTTATTGTAGAGATTTATATATAATTTTTATATTTATCTAATTGTTTTTTATAAATTGTTGAAAATGATTCTTCTTTTTAATATTGTTCTATTAATTCAACTTGTCAATATAGTATATAAATATATTTATAAGGGAATTATTTCTTTTAATATAATATATAATAAGGAAGTTATAATTAATAAATAATTCTATTTAATATACTTAATAAATATTGAATTATTTAATTAATATAAAGTATTTGAGAGCTTTGTAATTAATATATATTTTGATTTGATATAAAAATTTAGTAAATTTGATTTTCTAATAGTTTAAGGATTTAATAATTATAAGCATTTCTTTATTATAAATTTTATAATTCAATTCAATAATAATCATTGTTTTTGAAAAGTAGGCAATTAATAATTATTCATTGTTGTATTTTTAGGAGAATATACTAGTAATTACATCATTAAATATATTGATTTTTAATATATAAAGTAATATATATTTATAATACTATAAAAAAGAAATAAAAATAAATCTATCTTTAAATATAGTAAATATATTTTAATAAATTTCGTCAAAATGGAATTTAGTATTTGCCTTTATAAGTTTATAAAAAGGTTTTATTATTATACTATAATCTTTAATAAATCAATAATAAAAGTTATAAAACCTTAAAAACAATTAAATACTTTTTATTGTAATAAAATAAATTCAAATAATAATTATTTCAATCTTCTCTAAATTAATCTATACTTTTTTAATAAAAATAATAAAATCTAAATACTTAATACATTTAATATTGAGTTTATACTTCTTAAGATTTACCTATAAACCAACAAATTTAAATTATTTGAGAATGTATTTGATATATTCTTTATATTCGTTTTTGTTTTCAAAATAAATCAGTATATTATTAAAATAAATAATATAAAAGTTATTTATATATTATTAATAAATTATAAGGTTGTTTATTAATTTAAAAAATAAAACTTTATATTTATAGAAATTATATTGAGTACAAAAAGTAATATATTCTTTGAAAATAGAATTTATATAAATATATTAAAACATTTAATTTAATATATATTTTTATATTAATAAATTATATAAGTATTTTGTTAATAAAAGATAAAAAGTATTTATTTTTATATATTAAAGAATTAAGTATTCGAAAGTTTATATAAAACCTTAAGTTTTTATTTGACTTTTTTATAAAAAAAATTGATATAATGAAGAATACTTAGTTAAATTCTATAAATCAATTGGTAAGATTCTTAATAATATATTTTTTTAATAATTTCAAATTATTTAAATAATATTTTATATAAGGAATTATATTTAAGAATTTTTTTATTTTCTTTTTTAAGAATAACCTTGTAATTATATAATTGGAAGGAAAATAGAATCTTAAAATTGTATTTAAAGAATGTTTAATGATATTATTAATAAGTTTTAAGGATTAATAATTTCATCATAATATTTATAATAATATAATTGAGAATGGTAATAGTTTCTAATTTGAAATTATTTAAAGAGGTAATTGTAATTGAGATTTGATAATTGTTATCTTAATTAGACTTATAAACTGAAATGATACTATCAATTTTTATATATATAATTATAAAGATCTTATAATTTTTGCTTTTCTTACAAATAAATTGAAATTATATTGACTTAAGTGTATAGATATTGAATATATTAGAGATATAAAGAGATAATGATTTATATATAGTTTGAATAGAGGCTTTAAAAAGAGTAGATTTCTTTTCCAATTTTACTGAAATCTAAGCTTTAATAAAAATTAGAAATATCTTTTTAATATTTTGAAAAGAAATAATAAGTATTTCTAATAATATTATTATTATACTTTATTATTTATTATCTAACTTATAATATATATTATTTAATTAAGTATTTTAATTATTGGTGTTTTATTGTTTTAAATGATTGATTTTAGGAGCTTAAAGATTGTTTTTAATTAAAATTATATTTTTTGATAAAGAAATAATAGGAGAATGTTTTATAAATTAATTGAAATATTAATTGGAATAATCTAGTTTAACTCGAATCTTTATTAATTATATATAATTTAAAATTATATTATAAGATTTTAAATTTATAATATAAAATAATATATATCATTATTGTTAAACGTTAATTATAAAATTAAGAAATATATAATAAATGAAAGTTTTATTTATTATATTATTATAATTTTTAACTTTAATAATAATATTAAGTAGTAAAGTATAAAGTTTAAATATAAGAAATAATAATATAAAAAATATTTTATTAATAAAAGTATAATTATTTGCTTTGAAATTTATAAAAAATTGAATTTCGAATAAATATTTGTTTTTTAATAAAATATAGGGTAGGGTTATAAAGTTACTTTTTATTAATTTTGTTAAATTAAGAAATCTTATATTCTGCATTATATTTAAAATAGAAACTTTTATTTAAATACTTTTATTTAAATATTAATTTTCGATAATATAAACAAACTTGATAACTTCTGTTTACACTTTTAAATTTATATATTTTTTAATATTTTCTTTAATATTATAAAAATCTTTAATTTTTTAATCTTTTGGATTTCGATTATAATATTAAAGTTATTTATATATGATATTATATTACAATTTACTTTTGAAATAAAGATTGTAGTATTATAATTAAAATTGTTTTTTGAAATAAAAGTAGTATTTAATTTAAAGGTTTTTATATAGCTGTTTAAAAAATAAGAAGAATAAAGAGTATAAGCTTAAGATAATAAAATAAAATTACTAAATAATCGAAAAGTACTTTTAAATATACTTTATATAAAGGTATTATTAATAAACTTTTTAATTAACATTTTTTTAATTTGTCTATAGTGATTATATTCTTGAATAGTAACTTTGAGTTTATTGATTTTTATAAGTTTATTGATAAGGTTTTTAGTAATAGTATATTCTTTAATATAGAGGTTAATAGCTTATTAAAGGAAATCGTACATTTTCCTTTCTAAATTGTAGAAGAGCATTTTATTGTTAATAATTTTCATTTATATACCAAATAGCTGAAACTTTCGATATTATAATATGAAATTATCTTGTTGAGTATTATTAGGTATAATCTAATGTTCGTACTCAATTTATATATAACCGATTTTAATAAGGTTCTTGTAAATTGCTATAAACTTATCAATCAATTAAAACTCTATTAAGAAAAGGATTTGAATATACAAAAAATATAGATATTGTTATACTTCCCCTTTTATTTAATTTATTATATAAAATTAATATTATAATTCTGAGATAAATAATATTATTTATAATTCTAATTGCTTAATAATCAATAATAATTATAAGTTTGCTTTTAATTTTACATTATCTTTAAGTTTTGATAAAAGATTAATAGGCTTCGGAATATATAATCTCTCTATGAAAATAGTATCAGAATACAAATAAAATACAAACTAGAATAACAAGTTACAATTAAGTATAATTATTAATGAGTAAGTATTTCTTTCTAAATAAAAACAAATTGTTTCAAAATATAACCTTGAAAACAATTTTTCTTCTTTTCAAATATAAAAGTATTTTGTTCAATAAGTTTTATAAGAATATTAAAAGTTTGAATTTTACGTTTCATAAAGGAAACTATATAAAATTACTATAAAAGAATATAAGATAAATTAACAATATTTTAAACATTATTAATCTATACTTATAATCAAACAATCTGTTTTTATAGAAATTAAAATGTTTATATTTATTTTACATACAAATATATTTATATCTTAATTATATTAATATTATATTAAAATTAATAAACAATTCCTTTTTCCTAATTTTTTCCTTTTCTATCAATATTAATATTAAAATTTAAAACAATATTGTTATTACTTTTATAAAATTACTCTTACTTCTAATAAGCAGATTGATTAATCGAAAATCGATGTATTTCTAATATTAATATAAATGAATTAATATCAAGATTAACATATATAAATATAATAATAATATTTATGATTCAGGTATTTAAAAAAGTATATTTTTATTAAAAATTATTTGAAATAGATCTTTTTCCTATAAATAATATCAAATTAATACAATTCACTCAAGAAGGTATTAAATTATAAGATATTATTTAATTGATCACTAAATAATTATATAATTATATAATAAGTTGTAAATAATATGGCACTTTGTCATAAAAGAACTACAAAAACAAGGTACAATTTATCCTTAGAATTTATAATTATCAAATCAAGAGTAAAGTGCTTATAAAGCGCACCTATATACTAGCTATATACACGTGATCGTGCATATACACGCATGCGCACGTGAGCGATCGTAGTTGCGATTGAGGCCGATTCGTGACAATAAGTTGTTCTTTTCTTTTATGACTTGTAATGCTCATAAATTCATATAAATAAACACTAATTTATTTATTATTTTAATAGAAAATTGATTTTGTAATTTAATTTGAATGAAGTTCATATAAGAAAACGCTTTCTCAGATAATATATTATTAATAGTAGTAGCTAATAGATCGAAAACTAACTTTAAAAGAAAAGATACTTGATTTTTATATATATAAATAATTGAATATTAATAAAAAAATTCAAAAAAATTGAAGATTCTTAAGACTTAAGAAGAAAGTCTTAACTTATTATGATTTCTCAAAAAATATTAGGATTTGAAATCTTTTAGTACAATTTAAAGATATTAAATTAATTAAATTAATAACGAAATACTAAAAAGTAAATGAATTCTAATTCTTTAAATACCTCTCTGATATAAGCTTTAATCTTTTATTTAAAAAGAGAATAAAGATTATATCGTATTAAAAAGAATTAAGAATATATGAGGTAATATAAATAGATTATAATTATAAATTTATATATAAATTTCACCCTCCTCTAATAACTCTTAAGTAATAATTTTTAATATTATAAGAAAAAAGAAATATACTCATAATTTTAAAATATTGAAAGTACATATTGATATTAATCTAATAAGAATAGACATAATGTTACGACGGGTAACATTGGATCACGTGACGAGTGTCATGTGACAGGACGTTGGAGCCTTTGGAGCTTAGGATCCAAGGGATCCAAGTAGAACAGAACCATGGGTTTCGTAGAGCAGGAAGGTCTATATAAAGGAATGAGTTTCATTATAATGTAGAGCTTCGTGCTCAAGAACAATCATTAGTTTCATTACTATAGTTACGAGAATTGCAACCAGTTACCAACCTTATTGAATTCCTACTTGAAGTCTAGTCTAAACCACCTCGAGAGAACTCTAGACACTTCCACGTGACCCTAGAGGCAGCTCCCGTAACACATAAGCTAATAAAGCTTTATTTAATTCTACCATTTTTAAGCTTTATAAATAAACTATAAAATAATATGAGTAAATTAAAGTTCTTATTAAACATAGTATTAAGAAATATATAATTAAGATACTATACTTTTTGAATTGATTTAAGTATATATACTTAAATACTTTATTTTATAGATACTATTCTAATTAAAGTCTAGATCTTACTATAATTTAAACTCATAATAAATTAAAAAAGAAATAACTCTTAAAATAACTTTATAAAGTGTATAACAATATCGTTAGTTTTTTTAAAAAAGAAATAAGATTTTTTTGAATAAAAATATTAAATCAATCTTTATTAAAAAATCAAAGATTTTTAAATATAAATTATAAATCATATGAATTACAAGGAACAAAGTAAATATACTTTAATTTAAAATTATTTTTCATTAAAGTCTAGTATTTACATTATATAGAGTATATATCTAATAAGAAAGTATACTATTTTGAAAGGTTGCTCTTAATAATCTTTTATATAATAATAAAAATATAATTAAAGATAAACTTAATATTCTATAATTTATTCTTTATAATAGAACCCTTTTAATAAAATAATTATATATTAATTATAAAAGAAATATTTTTGATACAAATCTTTATGATATTTATACTTCTATTATTAATGAATTGAATGTAAAAAACGGTATTAATAAGAGTATTTAATTTACTTTTTAATATGTAAATAGATAGTATTAAATAGTTTATTACTTAAAAACTCATAACTAGGAGTAGTAAATTTGATTCGTTGAAAGAATACTTTCTATTTAAAGGTTTTATAAAATAAGAGGTATATAATAGAAGTAAAAATAGCTTTGATAAAGAAATATCTATCAAAATTTCATCTTTTTTAAAAAAGTTGATAAGAATAATAATATTTTGAGATTGTTTTACTTTTCAATTAAAATATTCAAAGTATTTTTCGAAATAATAATTTTGAAATTATATAATATTCTAAGTTTTCATTAAATTATAGAACTTATATTTTACTTAATTGACTTTGTAATCTTTAGTTAATTTTAAATGATTAAAGTAATAGTTATATAATAGCTTTTATATAGAAGCTTACTTGTTGAATTCTATTAGATTAATCGAATAAATGAATATAAATAAATAAAGAATATAATAATAATAATACTATTATTAAAAAATATGAAAAAGGATTATAATTAAAATTCTGAAAAAGACTTTAAGTATATTAAATGAAATAAATAAATTTAATTAATTGAATTAATTTATTAATCCCTTAATAATTTCTTAATAATCTAAAATTCTAGAATAAACTCTTCATATTAAACTTTTTAATTACTCATCTAAAAGTTTTTCAGAAATAGATTCACTTTTATTCATTCTATTGATTTAATTGACTTGAAAAAATACATGAATAATCTTGGCGTAATATTTAATTACGCTCAAAAAGTATGATAATATAGAATTATGTATTCAACCCTCGGATTATATAATCCGCCCATCCGTAGTTCCTATACGAAGCATCGTGAAAAATAAAAGTCGTGATAATTTCATATCCCTGAACAATCTTCATATCACTTGATAGAAAGCTCATCGAATCTTTATACAGAGACTCGAGGTAATTGTAGCATTTAAAGCTAGATCCCTAGGTAGGGTGGCTCAGGTGGGTACTCGCAACAGGATGGGCCATGAAGGATAGAGCTTAGCGTATGCCGAAAGTCATCATCAATGCCTACTAGCAGACTAGGTACCCTAAGCCTGGCTCGCCTGGGTAGGTACACCTAGATCCGAGCTTTTAGCAACCTCAAGCTTAGGAACTTCTGTCTAAAAAGTCTATCATTAGTGGTGAGACGTTTGTTGAGTAACGATCTGATTTTAATACGAATATTAAGTCGCGCATGTACTTACAGAAATTTTCTGTAATTCCTCAAGCGTTGTAATTTCGGTTGGATATTTTGGTAGCGAGGTCGGAGACAAATACCCAGGTACCAAATGTTGATATTGGAGCTAGGGGAAGAATGATTGCAAATTCCTTTTGTGCTTGTATTCAGGCTTGTATGTATAAGCACGAGCACTGTCTTGTATATAGCTACGTATCTATACATCATATACGTAATAGGTACATTTCCCGAAACATTATAAATATAGATAGAAGGTATGTAGTGGGAAGTAAGGTTATTGAGTTAAGATTTACATCAAACTACAGCTGAGCTTCAAAAATGCTACCCAAAGGCGAGAGCAAGAAATTACTAAGTAAAAGCCACCATATTTATTATCATTTATTCATCACTAATGGTTGAATATTATCGACCTCAAAACCTCTTCATCAATTGAACCTACCTACAGGTAATATAGTAAACTTTCAACAGTACTCGAGTACCTTGCAGAAAATATCCATCGTCCCCATAATCCTCTCCATTATTTTCATCATTTCCCCACGCAACGCACTGCAGGACCATTCAAGATCGATCCACCCACCCGAAATAAACCCTGGCAACATGAATACTGTTGAAGAACCTCGAAACCGAAACCAAAACCAAAACCACAACCTCAACATCATCAATACCGATAGATCCTCATCACCAAATCCAACCAAGAGTATATCACCAACCGGCAGAGCTTCAAATATTACCGGTGATGAGCCTACAGCAACTTTAAATCGACGTCGTACCAATCGTTGGTCCACAGATGGAATTCCTTCGGGGGGAAGCCGCCGTAGGAGTTCGAATTTCTCGGAATATTCGCTGAACGAATTTAATAAGAGTTTAAGAAATTCAACAGACGACATTTTATTTCCTAAACCTAGCGACATGAAGGAGGAACATAATCATGATTCTTCACACTGGGATTCGGCCCCTCTTGCCTTTGCCCTTTTGCCAGCAATTGGTGGTCTTTTCTTTACAAATGGAAATTCGGTCATTACGGATATTATGTTACTTGGATTTGCGGCCATTCTACTGAATTGGTCTGTAAGGGTACCCTGTAAGTCATCTGTTTCCAGAAATTTGGAATCCGCGATGTAGAAAAATGGCAGCGAACCGGCGTTGGGGAAGTGTCCATAGTAATCAATGCATGCTAATAATTCAGGGGATTGGTATCATTCAGCACAATCCATTCGAAAGAAAGAGGTATATAATGAGGAAATGGATCGGGAGAAAGGAAGCGGGGATGATTGCGCAATGGACTCTACGACCGAAAACCTCGAGAACACGTCGGACGACAAACCGAACTCGCATTCCAAAACAGAGCGACGTCAGCCTGTACACGAGTCTGCTACCAATGAACTCTATGTTCATGAGATATTGGCTTTGTTATCATGTTTCATATTTCCTGTAGCCGGAGCATATATACTACATTCAATACGATCACAATTAAGCCGCCCTTCCGAAGGATTAGTCTCGAACTACAATTTGACCATTTTCCTATTAGCATCAGAACTGAGACCAATGGCACATTTAGTCAGGTTACTACGAGCAAGAACACTGCATTTACAAAGAGTTGTGAATTCACATTCGTGCCATGGTTCCAGTGGAAAAAAGACTGAAGATAATGAAGCGTTGGTCCGAAGATTGGAGGAATTAGAGGCGCGAGCCTTGAATGTAGAGTCGTCTACCGGAAGCATGCCGGAGCTGGTCTTGAATGGGAAGCAATCGGCAATTCTTACTACAGAAGTTCGTCGTACAATGCAACCAGATTTAGATGCTCTAAACCGAGCTGTACGTCGTTATGAAAAGCGTGCTACACTTCAGTCCTTCCAAACGGAAAGCCGTCTATTAGATTTGGAAGCAAGGTTGAATGATGCTATCTCATTGGCGGCAGCAGCAGCCAATAATTCACAAAGGCGTGGCAATTTCGGAATTATATTCGATTGGATATCTTCAGCTATGATTCTCCCATTACAAGCTTTCGGTACTATCGCGAGCCTTCCGTTGAAAACACTTCTCTCGGTGATCAATTGCAGTCGATTTCTGCTTGGCGGCTATGAAACAATGGAGAAACCTAAGAGAAATTCGAACAGTCGATATGTGCCTCATTCAAAAGTTATTGATCGTGTACAAAACAAAATAAAGAGATGATGATATAACAGTTGGAAAGTTGGAATTTGGTCATGACAATCATAAAGTTAGAACCAATGAATGAAATGTTTCATGCCACTTTTTTTCTTTTTTTGCAAGGAATTAATGAAGAAAGTCTGTTCGTAAGCCTTTTGAAACACGTCGTCGTAAAGAATCTGTGATTGATTTCCGAGGGTCGAATAGTTACACTGGCTGTGAGATACGCATCATAGGGGTTCTATCAATCGAGGACGTCAGAGGTAGTCTGTTGTCATGCGGATGTAACGCATTCAAATCCGACTTTATTGTTGACGGCTATCGATTCAAACAACCTTGAGAGAATATGGCGAGAAGTAGGGTACATAACGGGTACTCGCGAAGCGGATAATGGCCTCGACGAATAACCCGCGGATTATCTGTAATGAAACGGATAATTCAAAATCTTGAACAAATAATCTGCAAATTATTTACAAATTATCCATAGATATTTATATACCTATAGATAATTTATGGAGTAAATAATTTGTAAATAATTTGTAAATAAACTACAGATTATTTGTAAATATACAAGTAATTTACAAATATATAAGTAATTTGTAGATAATTTGCGGATTATTTGTAAATAATCTGTATGATAAGATAAGATTATACTCAGGTCTAGTCTATATATATACAAGTTCATATCGTGATATATATCGATCTTTATATTAATCTTACTATTTCCCTAGTCTAACAGATTAATAGATTCAATTCACGTGTAGCTTTATATAACGATATTCAAGAAAGATTAATATTTATTTTATTATTTTGAATATAATTTATAATTTTTCATTAATATAAAAGTAATTTATTATTATATATTATAATTGATATATAAGAATTATATCTTTAGTTTGAATGATTATGTGTTTTATATAAATAGTATATAAATTTTAAATAATTTATAAATAATTAATATATTTTATATATTTTATATTTTTATATTAATATTTATATTAATTATAAATATTATGTATAGGTAATCTACAAATTATTTGTAAATAATCTACGAGTATATGAATAGGTAGATTATTTGTAGATAATTCGTAGATAATTTATCTATTTATATATTTATAAATTATTTGCAGATAATCTGTAGGTTATTTGTATAGAATAAATAATTTTAAAGTTTTTATAGACAATCTGTGGAGCGGGTAGGACCTCTAATGGGTAATTTGTAAAGTGGATTACCTGTAGGTTACCTGCGGGTGTGGATAATTTTTGCGCAGCCTAGCGAGGAGTTGATGAAATCCGAAGTTTGTTCATCTATCTAAGAGGAATCGTGAAGATGAGTGGGAAAGCGTAAGTCAACATGATCCGACTTGATTTCCAACAATTCAGATCTCGCGGTTTAAGAATGGTAGATGCCCTTCACTTGTGATTTCCCAAATGTTGAGATTTCTTTTCACAATTGTCATAATTATTCTCCCGCACTTTAAAACTTTCCAACCTTTTAGTCTAACGACAATGCCCCTCAAGTCGGACATTCAAATTAACGTTGCAAAGTTTGAGCCAAGCAATACATCAGCAGGTACAGCTAAAGCTAATGAGGATTTGATCAACTTGCTGAGGGATGGTCCGAAATGGTTTGAGGTTTGATTTTCAGTCTCTCTGTAGCTTGTTCATTACTTATTGTTACCTTCCAGACGGGTGCTTCAAAATATCGGGAGATGAAGAATGCAGGGGAAACACCTATTCCGAAGCCTAAACTCTTACCAGATGGTCTCGACATAGAAATCCCTTCTCGTGATAGTGATCGAGGGATTCCTTGTCGTTTATTATATCCATCTTGGCGCAAAACCGTCGAGGAACGAAAGAAAACGAGAGCAATTGGATATCTTATACATGGGGGTGGATGGGTTCTTGGTGATCAACATTCTGCCGATATTCTCCTCCAATTTCATGCTGATGCTGGAGATCTGGCTATCGTATCAGTTGGTTATAGACTTGCTCCTGAATATCCTTTTCCATGTGGTCCGAATGATTGTATTGACGTTGGAGAGTACTTGGTTAAGAGAGGAGAAGAAATTTTTGGTAGCTCATTGAAGTTGATTGGGGGAGAGGTATGTGGCGCCGTTGCATTATATGATGCATCTACTAATACATCTCGATAGAGTGCAGGTGCTAATTTATCCTTACTTGTCGCTTTCCATCTCCTCAAAAACCTTCCCGATTTTAAGTTGTCCGGGCTAGTTCTTCATTGCGGTATATACGATCTCACAATGCTCCCTCAATGTCAAAACTTTGTTCGTGCCAATTTAATACTCGACCACGCCCTGATGCGAAAATTCGTTGATGCATTCCTTCCAGGTATGTCTGATGAAAAGAAGAAAGATTCTCTCGTATCCCCATACTATGAAGATCTCGGGAGGTTCAGAGGAAGATTACCAAGTGCCCTTTTTACATGTGGTACGGAAGATCCGTTGCTAGATGATTCGGTGGCAATGGCTACAAAGTGGATGATGATGGGTGGGGAAGCTGTTATTAAAATTTATACGGGTGCGCCACATGCGTTTATTAATATGAAGGATAAATTGAAGGAAGCAGTGGATGCACAAGAGGATACGAAGATCTGGATAAAGGATTGTTTGGCGAACTTGTGATGAATATCTTGAGCTTGTGCAAGGGAACTAGGAGGTATGGTATGGCTTTTCGGTAATTATTTGACATTGAACGGGGAGGAGAAATGAAGGTACTCTAGTTTGGAATGTCGGAGGAAACGTGTCTGCGTAGAAATATTGTTTCGACATAAATTACACTGGGAATCTTTTTTTTTTCAAACTCATTCTTCTTTTTCTATCAGTCATACTTTAGTCACTTAATATTATACAGAATTACGTGGCTCTGAAAGCTTGTGATCTCAATATTAATGGTAGCTTTTGATGGTATGGAGGAAGGTGACTGGATGAAGTCTAGTGTATGCATCAACCGTCGAAGCGTTCGGTCACATGATTTTTAATATCTCTGTCAGGAAGGTTTAGACGGCCGTTTTCTAAATTTAATAAAATTATATACTTTTGAATCTTTTTTTAGTACTTCAACTCAATTATTATCCATCTACGTTTCGAAACATTGATTAGAAATTAGTTAAAATAAAAGCCCTAGTATTTATTCATATTATACATATTTATTTTTAATGAAATAATATATCGTTGTGATTTATATCTTAGATTTACTAGATCGAAAATCTATATAAATTACTGATTTGTTTTGAAAACATACAAATTTCTATATAGGTTTTAATTATATAATAATAAACTAATATTGAAAATATTTCTTTACTATAGATTTAGATATAAATATTATAAACTATATTAAGAATTAAAAAATAATCAAATGAATAAAAATCTACTTATAAATTATAAATTCAATATTTATTACGGTATAAAAGATGAATTTTAGATTAAATATATAATATTCTATAAGAAGGTTAAAGGTAATATCATATAAATGTATTATATATAAATAAAGATAATGAAGTATCTATTATATTAGTAAACCTATAATAGTATTTTCTTCTTTAAAACTTCCTTGTTTTAAATAAACTAAAAAGAAAAAGAAAAAAAAAAGGAAGTATATTAAATAAATTATACTTTTTTTATATAATGAATACTTAGATTCTTCAAATCCTTTTATAGCTTTTTATATAAGAATTAAAATTGTTTAGTCTCCAGGTTTTCTAAAATTTATTTCAATAGATCTAGTTTTTTTTAAGTGTAAGTAATAATAATAAGCTATAATTTTTTTATTACTCTTAAGATTTGTCACGGCGCCAACTATATAATCTGTAGTTGCCTTCGAGCCTCAGGTATAGACTACTAGCTTGCCCTACTTTCTATAAGTAGGGCCTCACCCTTTCATAGTCCTTCTACTCTTATAGTATAATATAAGTCTTTACCTGTACCTTGATAAGATTTGAGACCGGTTACTAAATTAAAGTATAATATCTTTATTTAATTAAATAATAATATTTATCTTTATTATGATTATTTAGAATATCTTTAAATATCTACTTCTAAACTGATTTATTTTCATTATCTTTCCTTTTAAGAACTCTATTCTGTATAATAATAGTTTTTATTTTATTGATTTAGAATTATATTAGAATTTGTTTATTATTATATACTAATAAAAGTAAGAAATAATGAAATATAAAAAAGATTTATATATTCTTTAATAATTAAACTAAACAAAATCATAGATAGATTTTAATAATTTTATAAGGACTAATCTATTTATTATTTAATTTCTTTGCTTTTTAAGAAGTCTTTATATTTTCATATTAATAAATATCTTTTATTTTATATAATATTATAGTAAATTAATTTGATATTAATCTGTATACTTTTTGTATATATTTATAACTTATTTAATAAATACTTGAAATTAATCTAGAATTCTCTTTATTTTATTAATTATTTTATTATTTTTAAGCTAATATTATTTCTAATAAGTTAAATTTATTTAATTTAATGCTGTGAATATATAGATTAAAATTATAATTAATAAAGAATAAAAAGCGTTCTATAATTTTCGAGATTATATTATTTAAAGTAAATTTTATTAATAATAATCATTTCATTTGATCATTTTAATAGAAATTAATAAAAGTATACAAATATTACTCAAGAACTAAGTTAATATATTTCATTTACTCATTTATTTGTAAATAAAAAAATAAAAAATATTTGAAAATCATTATTAATCTTTCTAATAACCATATTTAAAATCCTAATATAAACTATATATTTTAATTCAAGATAATATTATTTAATATATTATATAAAATATATACTCAATTAATAAATATATTAATCAGTTTTTTTTTTAAAAAAAGTCCTTATATTAATAAAATGATATATTTTTATTAATCTATACATTATTATAAAAATATGTTTATATATTAAATTATAGTATTTGCTTTTTAAAAGAAATATAATATAATTGATTAATATATTAGATTCTACTTGAAATGAGATTAGGAAAGATCTTAAGAACTGTTACGGGACCACCTCTGGGAGCATTCAGAATTTTTACCGCTGAGCTAAACAGCCTAAAAGACTAGGAGATAGAACTGAAAGTTCTATCTTACTCTCACATATATAGTAGGACAGGACAGGAAGGGCTAGTGTCACCTCGTGACAAGAACCCTAGTAAAGCTGACTTTAATAGCCTAGTATAAGTATATAATATATATGCTTATATATATGTGTCAATCTTCTAATATATATTTAGCTATTAATAAATTCAAGAGATAATATCGATAATCTTAATATATTCAAAATGACTAATCAGGTTGGAAAAGTATATTCTATAAATAATTTATATCTTCAATTTATTATTAGATAGTATTTAAAGTTTATTATAATAATATATCCTGTTATTAAATATTTTATAATTCTATATAATAATTCTCATAATCTTTTAGAATTCTATTAATCACTTTTATATATATGAATCTTTAATTACTATTATTAGTTAATATGTTATATTAGACTTCATATAGATATTATTAATTAATTTATTAACAAACTTTTTTTCCATAAATATTATCGAATTTATAAATATTAATTTTACTTTTTCTATTAATTCTTTATATAAATTGTTATCAAACCTTCATACTAATAAAACTATTCTTTTTTTAATCTTTAATTATTTATTATTAGAATTTAAAAGATTTGATTTATCTTCCCGCTTACAATTTAAGACATTCGAATAAATAGCTTTTATACCTAGCCTATATATAATATAAAAATTATATTAAAATAAAAACTCAGATTATCTAATTTATTATTAATTAAAGATTTTTATTATAATGAAATACTCTAAATTTTTATAATTTATAAAAATCTCGAATTTTAATTAGAAGTCCTAAAGTTTAGATTATTATTTTTCTATCAATTTAGTTATTATTAAAAGCTTTTTATTATAAATTTTATAATTATATTCTATTACTAAATGTTTTAATAAAAAGTAGGTTATTAATTGAAAAATATTCTTATTATTATATTAAAAAAGCATTTTTTTTAAAAATCTAATTTAAAATATTGGTTTCTAAAATAATACATTTATTATAATCAAAATATATAATCAAAATATAATTATAAAAATCTGTTTTAATATATTGAAAACATTTTTATATATTTAATTTTCTATTTAATAGATATTCTTATATAATAAATTATTCAAAAAATGATAGATTTTCGAAAAGTTTTTTATAAATCATTAATAAAAATTAATAAATTCTAAAAAACATTATAAATCCTTTATTAAGAAAGATTATTTTTAGGATACAATAGCTTTAATTTTATTAGTATTCATTTTAATATAATTTAAAATAATAATTAGATTGAGATATTATATAGATATTATTTTGAATTTGTATTTATTGATATTAATTTCTAGATTTGTATTAATAAATTTCTAAACAATTATTTATATATACTCCCTATATTTTGTCTTATTATTAAAACAAAAAAGAATATTATAAAGATATATTATATAGTGTTTATTAAGCTTGTAACGAATGTATCATTTAGAATACTAAGGTAAAGAGCTAAAAGAGCTCTTAAAAAGGAAGTAGTAATATACAGAATTATAGATTATATGAGCCCCTAAGTAATTCACTAATATAATAGAATTTTCATACTACTTTTTCCTTTAGAAAAACTTATTCTTGAGTATACAATAATAATATTTTAAATATAGTTTTATAATCCAGCTATATTATAATCTATATTCTCTACTATTCCTAATATGTATTTATAGTTTCAATACTAACTCTGACATTTCTTATAATTTGATTTATAATATTATTAATTATCTTATGAAAATATATACTCTATAATTTCATTACTTTTATAAAAAAGACTTCGAAATTAATAAAAAAGGGTTTCGAAAATTATTGAAAGATAAAATAAGTGAAAGAGAGAAGATTCGTTTGAAATATATTTCTTATTAGTAGTACTAATAAAGCAATGGAAATACTAACAGAATACGAATTAACCTAGTAGATCAATTGAATAAGCTACTTTACTATAATATTAATTGTATAAGCATATTAATATTTCGAATTAATTAAATCCTATAATTTGTATATTAGATTTAGGATCTTTAAATTCATTGTAAAATAAGAAGACTTTAAATAATATAATAAAAAGATATTAGCTTATTAATGAATGAGATTCACGAAAGTAGAGTTAGGGAAAGGTTTTGATTGAAAATCGTATGATAATTGTATTAGGGGAATAGACGTGAAAGGCAGTAGATAATAGACAGTAGGTATTCGACAAGTAGATTAGTAATAGGAAGCTTTATAGAAATAATTAAAAGCTTTTAAATTTTATATAACCTTAATATAATATAACAAATACATTGTTTAAAATACTAAGGTAAAGAGTTAAAAAAGCTTTTGAAAAAGAAATAATAATATACAGGATTGTAGATTATATAAGCCCCTAAGCGATCTACTAATATAACAGGATCGTTACAAAGCTTATTAAAAAGTATATAATTAATATAATATTAAAAAGATATTAATGTATTATATAATCTAAAAGGCATAATAAGAAACTCGAATAATTTAAAATATATAATGAAAATTGTTTTTTATTCATTTCCCTTTATAATATGAAGTTTATTAAAAACAATAATAATATTCAATTTAAAATAAATCTTACATATAATAAATAAAAGATAGTAATTCTTTATTATAATATTATTTAGTCCCTAATAATTTTAACAAATACAGACTTTACTTTTTAACTTTAGTATCAAAAAAAGTAATACTATACTATAAGATCTTGATTCTCAAATTTTTTTTTAAAAAAATTGTTATTAATCTATTTCTAAATTATTTCAAATTTTAATAATAATAATGACCAGTTTTTAAAATAAAATAGTTTTTTTCCTAATATTCCTTCAATTTTACAATTTCAAATTCTTTATAATAATAGTATTTCAATATTTCAAGAAAAAAAAGCTAATAATTTATTTTAAAGTCAAACAAAAAGTCTATTTTGTATCTCTTTATTATTAAGATTTGATTTTTTTACTAAAAACTTTAATATATTAGTCTTAAAGATTCTTTATAAATAAGTTAATTAATAATAATTTTGAGTAAAGTTATATAAATATAATAATATTATAGAAAACATTTTTATTAAGTTATTATATTCCTAAAATGTGTTTTTTCAACTTTGCTTATTTTTAATAAAATTATCTATAAAAACATAATTAGGCTTATATTTGAGTGTTATAAAGTAATTTAATTTATTCTAAATGATTTATATTATATAAACATTATCTTATTAATAGAAAAAAATGAAGTTTGAGTTATATAATTATTAAATATTCTCTATATTTAAGCTTATTTTATATTCTTGAATTGTTAATAATAATAATAATATGAATAATAATAATTCTTTTATTAGATTTGATTTTCTTCGCTTTTGTTCTATTATTTTATTTATTATTGTTAAATACGTTTTCAACTAGTTTTATATTATTTATACTTGTATATCTATATTTCTGTTACAGGCTTTTATATAGTAATGATTTGTATTAGAAATAAGCATTTTTCTAATAGATATATATTATTCAATATTAGATGTATGAACATTGATTATTAGGATCTAGTAAATAGCTTCAATTCATTAGCTACTATATTGTAGTCGTTAGCGAATGCGGGATACAGTAGCTTTAAGCGAAAGCAGAAGAGACTAGCTCTTCCTATAGCGTCTATATAAGACCTACAACTTCCTGTACTTAGCTAGCTCTTTAGACAGAATACAATATAGATATTTAGGACCTACGAATATCGTAGGTGCTACGTCTTTCGTATTCTTCTCGAATTAACATTAGAGCTTTTAAATTTATAATTATTATCAAGCTCATTATTATTCTTTATATATAATAGTCAATATCCATTTACTTAATAAACCTTTCGAAAGATAACTTTAAATAATAATAATATATTTAGAACTCTTTGATTTTTAAATTAATGTTTTGAAAAATTGAAATATTATTAGATTATTACTAAATCGATTTAATTATAAATGCTTAAGAATAAAAATTCCTCTTATAATAATATTATATTATATAGTATTAAGAAATAAAAGAAAATGCTATATTTATTTAATTTATATATAAATTATAGTATTCTAATCATAATAAATCAAAATAATTAATATATCGAAATTTTTTTTATAATAAAGATTATCTAGGTTTTTAAATATAATTCTATCTTTAGATTGGATTTTATTTTTATTATGATGTTAATTGTCAATTTATAATGATTTTTATAATTCTTTTTATTCAATCTTTTAAAAGCGAATTATTATTTAGTAATTAGAAATAGTTTTATAAGTATTAAACTAGTAGATTATTGTTACGCCGGTCCATCCTCGGTACCGCGTCACATGACTCTTAGCACGTGATGGACCCTGCATGACAGGCATAACGGAATGTAGGTCCATACAGACCAAAGGTCCAGGACCTCTCTAGGTCCTGAACGCTCCAGTACAATACGAAGGTCTATATAAGGGAATGGGATTTCATTACAATGTAGAGCTTCGTGCTCAAGAACAATCATTAGTTTCATTACTATAGTTACGAGAATTGCAACCAGTTACCAACCTTATTGAATTCCTACTTGAAGTTTAGTCTAAACCACCTCGAGAGAACTCTAGACACTTCCACGTGACCCTAGAGGCAGCTCCCGTAACAATTATCTATTTGTCGGAACGTACGATCATGTACTTAAGCGAATCACATAATTCTTTCCTTCCTTATAAGAGAGAGAAGAATTATACCTTTATATAAAGCATCTAAATTTATATTATTTATTTTGTACAGACTTTTATAATGCTTTATCTAATGATTCGAATTCTAAGCCTCTTCTTTTAAATAATATAAACACTAATTAATGATTATTTTCATTTAAAAGTATTTACAGATTAAATCATTATTTTAGGAATTTGTATAAAGATATTCGTATAAAGATCAAGATAATAATTTAAATTATTTAATAAGATATTCTTTTAAAAAAAAAAAAGTTGAATTAACTATTGTTATATTCGATTTATATAAGATAATTAGAGTATTATGTTTTTTATATTATCTTCTTTGATTTATATATTAAGAAAAAAATATAATATATTTAGTCTAAGTATAAACATTCAAGAAAAAAAGTCTATTCTACATCTATTACATTTTATTCAAAGTGTAATTTGCTTTTCAAATTCGGAATTCTCTTTCTTTGTATTTAAATCACTTGAGGGGGAATCTGAATCCGAATCACTAGGTAAAGCACTGTAAAAGTCTATATAAAATGTATAAATATAATTAAGATGATTTATATAAAGGTATAATTCTTCTCTTCTTTATAAAAAAGACAAGAATTATATGATTTGCTTAAGCATGTGATTTTAAGAGTTCTAGGACCTCCTCATCGTATAGATTTCGATTTCCCCGTTAAAACTATTAATTTTCCAGCTCTCAAGGCCCCTGTTTCTATACTCATACTTTATATAAATGATGAAAAGAATTTAAAATTGATTGAGAATTAATTTAATTATATATGAAAAAAGCTAGTTTATTTTTAAATATTTTATTTATAAAGTTATAAGCTATTAAAGATAAGAATTATAAATTTTCTAAAAAAATCGCTTATTTTGTATGGGGAAAGTGTTACAAGTTAAAAAAATTCAACTTTTCCAACTTCAAATCTATATAATTTATAAACAAAAATAATTAAAAATACAATATATACTCTTTTCGATAAAGAATAGTATTAATTACTAATTTTAAAGTTTTGAAAATAAAATTCCCTGAATTGAAAAAGTTATTAATTTTTTTAATTTGTATAGAAAAACATTATTTTTATAGGGATTTTGTTACAAAGATTTATGAGGTGCGGTAGGTAAATTCGATAACTCTTATATCCTAATACAGGTAGAATTTCTATTTTCAATGAAAACTTAGAATGTATAATATAAAAGAATGAATTATACAAGTTATATTCCTCGACACTTAAAACCTAAAATACCCTCCTTCTTATCTCCTTTATTCTATAATCAAGCTAATGTTACGGGAGCTGCCTCTAGGGTCACGTGGAAGTGTCTAGAGATCTCTCGAGATGGTTTAAACTAAACTTCAAGTAGGAATTCAATAAGGTTGTAACTGGTTGCAATTCTCGTAACTATAGTAATGAAACTAATGATTGTTCTTGAGCACGAAGCTCTACATTGTAATGAAATCCCATTCCCTTATATAGATCTTCGTACTCTGATGTTGGTTGGAGTTTCTTGGAGTCCTGGCTCCCAAGGACCTCCTTGGAGCCCTGGCTCCTGGGGACTCCACCACGTGACACTTGTCACATGGCATTCTGTTACCCATCGTAACAGCTAAGGGGAGGGAAAGAATAAATCGAATTGAAAGTTGTATATAAATG
Organism: Botrytis porri; assembly: GCF_014898465.1. NCBI lineage: Eukaryota > Fungi > Ascomycota > Leotiomycetes > Helotiales > Sclerotiniaceae > Botrytis > Botrytis porri. Next base: position 3,171 of record NW_024066083.1, on the reverse strand, counting down.
AGGAAGAGTCTTATTTACTAGAGTAAGATGATCGAAATTTTAAATTGAATCGCTTTCTAAATAGATTATTATATTCACTTCAAATTAAAAGGTGAATTGAAGAATAAAGTAATTAATTATTATACAAAAAAAAAAAGTAAACCACTTTTTCATTTCTTTATAAAATTATAAAATAAATGATTGAATTCTTCTTAATGAAAAGACAATAATCTAAAGCTTACAAGACTTCAAAACAATATATCCTTTCAAAAGTACAAATGAAAGTCGAATTCATATAAAGTTTTCAAAACTACTTTATTAAATAACTAGTTTATATTATAGTAAGCTTTTTAACTTTATAACCTTTTTCCTTATCTTTCGAATCGATTAATCAAATCTATTATTTCTAATAAATAGAACTCTTTTTGATTTAATAATTATATAAAGAAGGACATTTTGTATTATAAAATGAAGGAGAAAAAAGATCTATTAAAAGATTTCTAAAAAAAAGAAAAAGAATAAAGCAGATCTTTTTATATAAAGAAAAAGAGTTTCGAATTCGAAAAGTATATTAAACTTTTAAGCAAAATGTAATGAATACAAATATAATTAATATAAATCAAACTATTCTAAAAAAATTATAGTTATAATCAAAAATCTTTTCTCAACATATAAATCAAAGAAAATAATATAAAGGAAATAATATTCTAATTATTCTATATAAATCGAATGTAACAATAATTAATTCGATTCTATTCATCTTTTCAAAGAATATCTCATCAAATAATCAAATCATCATCTTAATCTTCATATAAATACTTTTATATAAATCTTCAAAATATTAATCTATTTTGTAAATATTAATGAGAGTAAATACCAATCAATATTTGATTCACTTAAAAAAAGAAATCTAAGTTCATATTACTAAATAAAGCATTATAAAAGTCTATATAAAATGAATACATATAATTAAAATAATCTATCTAAAAATATAATTCTTCTCTTCCTTATAAAAAAGAAAAGAATCATATGATTCGCTTAAGCACGTAATCGTATGTTCCGATAATAATATAGTATTATAGTTTGAACTATTATAATCTTATTCAAGATTCTAAAAGCTAGGACTACGAAATGTATTACTATAGTGTCGAAAGATACTAGCGCTAATACTAGTACGATTACATGATCTCTATCCCGACAATAAATAATACTTCAAATAAATCAAAAGTGTAATGTAATGAAGATCAAAGTTTGTTTATTAATAATTTTTTTTTCATATATAGAAGGGCTTGAAAAGATTTCTATTAATAGTAAATATCATTAAGATAATCTTCTAAACTTTTTATAGTTATTTATATATATAAGAAATAATAAAAAATAGAATGAACCTTTCTCGAAGAATTAAAATTAAATATAAATACTCAATTCCGGCCACCTCACTTTTAACTCACTTTTTATTATCAAAATTAACAAAAGAAACTTTTTTATTTATGAATAGAATTTATTGAGAATTTATATATATATAATTCAGACCATTTTAGACTTTTTCTGAAATATTCGATTTTTAGAATTTTTCTGAGTGGAGATCTAAAGCTTCAAAATATCAATTTTTTAATTTATATAGAGATTACATATGAATTTTAAATCAATTTTAAATTATATATACATTAAATTTTAATGAATTCTATTTATAAATAAGAAGGTTTTATTATTCTTTTTAATGATTAAAAATAGCTCAAAACAGAGGTGTCTAGAGAATCGAGTACTCGACTTATATATTATATGTAATAGTATAATAATTAATTGTATTCTTGTTCTTTCTATTGAGGATAACTATATTTAATTACTATAGTTTATATATACTTTAACTATTAGGTTATTCTATATGGCTTTCAAAAATCACATAATTAAAATAATTATCATATTATTTTTTAATTTAATTAAAAATAAAAATAAAAAGTGATATTCTATGATAACTACTCGTATCATATTAATGAATTCTATCTTAACAATTGAAATGTAAATTTTGTTTTACTTTAAAAAATCAAATAACATTAAAACTTAATTGTTATATAATATCATACTAAAAGTAATACTATAAGAAGTCTTAAGCTAGTTAGGTTTATATAGACGATCTATTTCTCACGTAATATATAACTTATATTTAATACATTCTTTAATATCAATTACGAAAGATTTGAATGAAGATTAAAAGATGTTAAAAATTCATATTAAGTCGAGTACCTTATTATCTGGCCACCCCTGTTTTAGAACACCTTTTTACACTAAAAATCACTTTTTGAATATCTTATTTATCAATAAAATTTATTGAATATTCACATGTATAAATTTCTGATTATTTTGTGTTAATTCTAAGATTTTTCGATTTTTAGGATTTTTATAAATCGATTTTTAAGGCTTCAAAATATCGATTCCTCAAATTGTATAGAAATTATATATAAACTCAAAACTTTATTAAAATCTTTTATAACTTATTATTCAGAATTATTAAAAAAAACTATTAGTTTTTATTATGAATTTTCCATAATTAAGTTTAAGAAACCTAAGAAACCTAAGAAAACTAAAAAGAATCTAATAAATAAGTATTTGTAAGAGTACTTTCGAAATTATATAGATTATTAGTCCCTATATAATATATATCTCTATAACTACTAGTTTTTTTTTAATTTTTTAATTTTTTAATTTTTTAATTTTTTAAATTTTTAAATTTTTAAATTCTTTTTAATTCTTTTTATATAGATTTAAACTTAAAAATTACAAAAAATCAATTAGTTTCTTCATATTATTTATAATCAAAAAGTTATTAAAGATTTAAAAAGGATTTTTAATTTATATATAATTCCTTGTTACGGAGGTACCCGCACCGCAACATGGATTATAAGATAAACCTAAGGCCTTGGTGTTGGGACCTACGGAAACAGCGCTGTAGGGACAATCGGCTAGAGAGCACAGGTTAGATAAGCGGTAGCATCATTATAGATCACGGGATGGACATCACGTGATCAGGAAACCGACTTGTCGAAATCGGCTTTACGGTAATCGACTTGTCGATTCATGAGGTACGAAGATCTATATAAGGGAATGAGTTTCATTATAATGTAGAGCTTCGTGCTCAAGAACAATCATTAGTTTCATTACTATAGTTACGAGAATTGCAACCAGTTACCAACC